>NC_143129.1:144328004-146828004 GCF_059928025.1 Delphinapterus leucas
ATAATAAAAAGACATTGCCTCAAATAGTCAAAAAACCTGAAAATGTTGAAGTTTTATTACTTAATATACTTGAAAAATAAAGTAATTCCAGTTCCCTCCGTAACCCTCTGCCTGTAATACTGTTTCCCTTAAACTTCAACTGTTCGCATGCATGCACAGCATCACCCACGGCCTGGCTTGGATCCATCCCTTCTCTTTGTTCACGTTGTCCTGTACTCTAAAGACAAGAATTGTGTCTTTATCTCCGTCACCAACGCCAAGTACCTTGTCTGGAACATGGTGAGCTTTTGATAAGTGTATTTCTCATCAATTTAGAATCATTGGTTGTTAACGGTTACTTGGGTATCAGTTGGATTTGGCATCTAATGAGAAAATAGTATATTACCTTCCAAAGTTCTTATTAAAAGCCTTATTATACCTTATGTCTATTGGGAGCTATTTTGCAATAGGACGATTCTGAGCAGCTTTGCATGTGTTCTCTTGCTCAATGTGTAATTTTTGCCAAGGACGGGCTCTACTCAAAATGATGACTCAGAATATTAAACCGACCTAAATATGGGTTCATGTCACTATTTCCTGCTCTCTTGTGATTCCCTGTCTCCCTATCTCTTTTGTGTTGGTAGTACCCTCCTCAAAATGTAACACTGCTGTGTTATCATTTGTTAACCCTAATGTACACCATGTATGTTCCCCCCCTTTTCAAGACCAAGAATGTTAACTGCTTAGGAGGCAACATGAGATTTTAGGTCTCAAATATATTATTTTTTAAATTTCTGTTTAAAAACTGACTACTGGGCATATATATCATTTTTATCATAGATCATTAGGTACAACTCTGTGTTTTGAAATTCTTAGATACAAGATTTTATACTCACTTATGTTTAATAACTATAATTTTGAACTCATACTTGTTAATGAAGTTTTTAAAATAGCATTTTTATTGAGATATAATTCACATGCCCTGAAGTTTACCCTTTTAAAGTGTTCATTCATAGTTGTGCAGCCATCACCACTCCTTAATTTTAGAATATTTTCATATCACCCCCGAAAGAAAGCTTCCATGTGTTTTTAACAGTCACTGTCCTTTTCTCCCTCTTCCCATCCTCTGGCAGCCACTAATCTACTCTTTATGTCTGTGGATTGCTTATTCTAGATATTTCATATAAATGGAACCATATAATACGTTGCCTTTTATGTCTGGCTTCTTTCACTTAGCATAATGTTTTTGAAGTTCATTTATGTTGTAGCATGAATCAGTATTTCGTTCATTTTTAGGGCTAAAAAATATTCCACTGTATGGATATACTATATTCATCCATCAGTTTTGATGAACCTTTGGGTTTTTACCACTTTTTGATTTATTAAAAACAATGCTGCTGTGAACACATGTACAAGTTTTTATGTGGAAATATATTTCTCTTGGTGTATCTCATAGGTGTATCTGCAAATAGCATTGCTATGTCCTACAGTAACTATGATTAACTTTTGAGGAACTGCCAAATTGTCTTGCAAAGAGGCTGCACCATTTTATTTATTTATTTTTAAAATAAATTTATTTATTTATTTGTTTGTTTTTATTTCTGGCTGTGTTGGGTCCTTGTTGCTGCACACGGGCTTTCTCTAGTTGCGGCGAGCAGGGACTCCTCTTCATTGTGGTGCGCGGACTCCTCATTGTCGTGGCTTCTCTTGTTGCGGAGCACGGGCTCTAAGCGTGCGGGCTTCAGTAGTTGTGGCGCGTGGGCTCAGTAGTTGTGGCTTGCAGGCTCTCGAGCGCAGGCTCAGTAGTTGTGGCAGATGGGCTTAGTTGCTCTTAATTTTATTTTAAGATTGTTCATTGTTAGTATATAGAAATACAGTTGAATTTTAGATATTGATATTTTATTTGCAACCTTGCTGAACTCAATTATTAGTTCTAGTAGTTTCTTTTTTTCATGAATTCCTTAGAATTTTCTATATACAAGATCATGTCATCAGTGAATAGGCATAGTTTTACTTCATCCTTTTCAATCTGAATGAATGCCTTTTATTTCTTATTTTGCCTAATTGCTCTGGCTAGACACTCTGGTACAATGTTGAATGGAAGCTGAAGAACAGACATCCTTGTTTATGATTTTAGAGGAAAGCATTCAGTCTTTCATAGTTAAGTATGATGTTAATTGTAGGTTTTTTGTAGATGCTTTTCATCAAGTTGAGGAAATTCCCTTTTATTTATTGATTTTTTTCTGTTATTGTTATGACTAGGTGTTGGTTTTCGTGAATATTTTTTCTGCATCTATTGAAATAATTGTGTGTTTTTTATCCTTTATTCGATTACTGTTTATAGCATTGTATTGATTGACTTTTGTATGCTGAATCACCTTGTATGCATACTTGGTCATGGTACAATCCTTTTTATATATTGCTGGATTCAGTTTGCTAGCTTATTGTTAAGGATTTTCGCGTTTATATTCATAGGGATGTTGGTCTGTAGTTTTGTTTATTTTTCTTGGGATATCTTTGTCCATTTTTTTAAGCTGTGGTAAAACGCACAACATAAAATTTACCATTTTAACCATTTTTTTGTTGTTGTTGTTGAGGATGAAATGTAAGATCATTTTATTTCTTCACATTTCTGCTCTTATAAGAGTCATCTAAAGTGAGTATTTCTACAAGTCTCTGTTCTGCCCAGGGCATGTATTCTGGATAATGTCTCTATACATATATCCACTATATGGTTGTATAACTTACTATTGATTTAGCATTTATTTAAATGTAAGCAGTAAAGTACTTTAAATTGTTATAGACAAAAGAAAATCAATAAGTAATCACCAAAGAAGAATATCTGTTCTGCTCCCTGAAACAATACATTATCTATTAAATGTATTTATGTTAGAAATCGAAAACCTGAGATGCTCTGTCTCTTCAAAGCTTCCTGTAAAATAAATGTATTAAATTCTTACTTATGTTTCCCAACACATGTGCATGCTCACATACAGATGCACATACAACATACAGATGCAATACAAACATTCAATAAGTAAAGGGAAAAATCACCTAAATAATCACATAAGAAAGATCTTTTTAAAGCCCTCAGAATTGTACTATCACTATACAGGTTTGTTATTTGTTAAAAATAGATCTAAATTTTTACACCAAGTAAGCAAGATAACTTCATGATCAGTCTTCAGAATAGTTCTTAGAATTTAAAATTTTCCTATAAATAAAATGACTTACAGATCCATTTTAACCATTTTTAAGTATACAATTCTGTGCATTAAGTACATTGACATTGTTTTGCAACCATCACCCCATCCATCTCCAGAACTTTTTCATCTTCCCAACTTGGAACTATGTACTCATTAAACAATAACTCCTCATTCTCCCTTGCCCCCAGCCCTTGGCAACCACCCTTCTATTTTCTGTCTCCATGAATATGGCTATTCTAGGTACCTCATATAAGTGGAATCATATAATATTTGTTCTTTTGTGACTAGCATATTTCACTTTAGCATAATGTCTTCAAGGTTCATGCATATTGTAGCATGCATGTATTAGAATTTCCTTCCTCTTATTAAGGGTGGAATAATTTTTGGTTGTATGTATACACCACATTTTGTTTATCCATTCATTGATGGACACTTAGGTTGTTTCCTCCTTTTGGCTATTGTGAATAATGCTGCTATAAGTATAAACACGGGTGTACAAATATTTGTTCACGTCCCTTCTTTCAGTTCTTTTGGATATATACCCCAAAGAAGAATTGCCAGATCAAGTGGTAATTTTATGTTTAATTGTTTGAGGAACTACCATACTGTTTTTCACTGTGGCTGTACCATTTTGTGTTCCCATCAGCAATGCACAGGGTTTCCAGTTTTCCTACATTCTTGTCAACACTTGTTATTTTCTGTGTTTTTAATAGTAGCCATCCTAATGGATGTGGAATGTTTTTGTCTGGTTTTAATGTCAGGGTAATACTGATCTCATAAAACAAGTTGGTAAGTATCCTCTCCTTTTTTTTTTTTCTTTTTTTCTGGGGGTGGGTGGGTCGGGGGAAGAGTGTGTAGGATTGATGTTAATTCTTTAAATGTTTGGTGGAATTCACTAGTAATGGCATCTGGTCGTGGCTTTGTGGGAAGCTTTTGATTACAACATTCTCTTTATTTTGTATAGGTCTATTCATATTTTCTGTTTCTGCTTGAGTCAGTTTTGGTGGTTTATGTCTTTTAGGAATTTGTCCATTTCATCTAGATTATCTGATTTGTTGGCATAGGGTCATCAGTAGCATTCCTTATAATCATTTTTATTTCTATAAGGTCAGAATTGATACCCTCTCTTTTATTACTGATTTTAATGATTTGAGTCTTCTCCCTTTTTTTCTTGGTTAGTCTAGCTGAAGATTTGTCCATTTTGTTGATATTTTCAAAGAACCAACTTTTGGTTTTGTTTATTGTCTCTTGTTTTTCTGTCCTCTCTTTCATTTATTTCCACTCTAATCTTTATTATTTCCTTCCTTCTGCTTGCTTTGGGTTTAGCTTACTCTTCTTTTTCTAGTTTTGTAAGGTGCATGGTTATGTTATTGATTTGAGATCTTTTTTCTTTTTAAAAAATATTTCCCTCCAATCACTGCATCTTATAAGTTATATTGTATTTTTATTTTCATTCATCTTAAAGCATTTTCTAATTGCCTTATGATTTCTTTTTTGGCCCATCAGTTGTTTAGGAGTATATTATTTAATTTTCACGTATTTTTGGATTCCAAATTTCCTTCTGCTACTGATTTCTAATTTCATTCCATTGTGGTCACAGAACATACCTCGTATGATTTTAATCCCTACAAATTGATTGAGGCTTGTTTTATAACCTAAAATGTTCTCTGTCCTGGAGAATGTTTCATGTGCACTTGAGAAGAATGTATATTCTGCTATTATGGGGTGGAACATTCTATAAATGTCTTTTGTATACTTAGTTTGTGGTATTAATTCTTCTATTTCCTCATTGACCTCTGCCTAGTTCTAGCTACTATTGAAAGTGAAAGTCTCCAACTGTTCTTGTTGAATTGTGTATTTCTCTTTAGTTCTGTCAGTTTTTGCTTCCTGTACTTTGGGTCTCTGCCATTAGATGCATATTTGTTTAGAACTGCTATGTCTTTCTGATGGATAAGCCCTTTATCATTAAAAAAAAAAAATCCTTCCTTATCTCTAGTAATAAATTTTCACATGACTTCTACTTTTTTCTGATATTAGTGTAGCCACTCCAGCTCTCCTTTGGTTACTGTTTTCATAGTATATCTTTTTCCATTCTTTTATTTTATCTTCCTTTTTTTTTTTGACTTTTTTATCATTACGAAGTATCCCTCTTTGTCTCTAGTACTGTATTTCTTGTCTTAACATCTACAGGCATACCTCGGAGATATTGTGGGTTCAATTCCACACCACCGCAGCAAAGTGAATGTTGCAATAAACGGACTCACATGAAGTTTTTGATTTCCCAGTACATATAAAAGATATGTTTACACTATACTGTAGTCAGTAAATGTACAATAGCATTATGTCTAAAAAAATGTACATACCTCAACTTTAAAATACATTATTGCTAGAAAACACTGACCATCATCTGAGCCTTCAGCGAGTTGGAATCTTTTTGCTGGTGGAGGTCTTGCCTTGATGTTGATGGCTGCTGACTGATGAGGGTGGTGGTTGCTGAAGGTAGGGGTGGCCGTGGCAATTTCTTAAAATACGACAATGAAGTTTGCTGCATCAGTTGACCCTTCCTTTCATGAATGATTTCTCTGTAGTGTGCAGTGCTGTTTGATAGCATTTTACTAACAGAGCTTCTTTCAAAATTGGAGGCAAACCTCTCAAACCCTGCCACTGCTTTATCAACGAAGTTTATGTAATATTCTGAATCCTTTGTTGACATTTCAACAATCTTCACAGCATCTTTGCCAGGAGCAGATTCCATCTCACGAAACTACTATCTTTGCTCCTCCCTAAGAAGTAACTCCTTATCTGTTCAAGTTTTGTCACGAGATGCAGCAATTCAGTCACATTTTCAGGCTCCACTTCTAGTTCTCTTGCTATTTCTTTTTCTTTTTTTTAATTTATTTATTTTTTGGCTGCTTTGGGTCTTTGTTGCTGTGTGCAGGCTTTCTCTAGTTGTGGTGAGCGGGGGCTGCTCTTTGTTGCGGCGCGCGGGCTTCTCATTGCGGTGGCCTCTCTTGTTGCGGAGCACAGGCTCTAGGGCGTGCAGGCTTCAGTAGTTGTGGCACGCGGCTCGAGAGCGCAGGCTTGTAGTTGTGGCTTGTAGGCTCGAGAGTGCAGGCTCAGTAGTTGTGGCACACGAGCTTAATGGCTCCGCGGCATGTGGGATCTTCCCGGACCAGGGCTCGAACCCGTGTCCCCTGCATTGGCAGGCGGATTCTTAACCACTGCAACACCAGGGAACTCCTCTCTTACTATTTCTACCACATCCGCAATGACTTCCTCCACTGAAGTCTTGAACCCCTCAAAGTCATCCACAAGGGTTAAAATCAACTTCTTCCTAACGGCTGTTAATGTTGATATTTTGGCCTCTTCCCATGAATTATGAATGTTCTTAATGGCATCTAGAATGGTAAATCCTTCGCAGATCATTTTCAATGTATTTTGCCCAGATCTATCAGAGGAATCACTATCTATGGCAGCTATAGCCTTACAAAATGTATTTCTTAAATAATAAGACATGAAAGTTAAAATTGCTCCTTGATCCATGGGCTGCAGAATGGATGCTGTATTCCCAGGCATGAAAACATTAATCTCATTGTACATCTCCATCAGAGAGCTCTTTGGTGACTAGGTGCATTGTCAGTAAGCAGTAATATTTTGAAAGGAATATTTTTTTTCTGAGTATTAGGTCTCAACAGTAAATTTAAAATATTCAGTAAACCATGTTGTTAACAGGTGTGCTGCATTCCAGGCTTTGTTGTTCCATTTGTAAGGCATAGGCAGAGTAGATTTAGCATAATTCTTAAGGGCCTTATGGTCTTTGGAATGGTAAATGAGCACTGGCTTCTACTTCAAGTCACCAGCTTCAGTAGTCCCTCACAAGAGAGTCAGCTTGTCATTTGGGGGGGAGTGTTGTTTATTTCTTTAATTAACCATTAAAAAAATTTTTTAAGGTTACTTTCTATTTACAGTTATTACAAAATATTGGCTATATTCCCTGTGTTGTACAATGCATCTTTGAGCCAATCTTACACTTAATATTTTGTACCTCATCCTCCCCCACCCTTACATTCCTCCTCCCCTGTCCCCACCACTGGTATACATGAGTTTGTTCTCTGTATCTGTGAGTCTGCTTGCCTTTTGGAGCTTTGAAGCCAGGCACTGACTTCTCCTCTCTACCTGTGCAAGTCCTAGATGTCCTCTTCTAATATAAGGCTGTTTTGTCTATACTGAAAATCTGTTGTTGAATGTACCCACCTTCTTTAATTACCTAATTAGATATTCTGGATAACTTGTTGTAGCTTATGCATCACCACTTGCTGCTTCACCTTTCACTTTTTTTTTTTTAACATCTTTGTTGGAGTATAATTGCTTTACATTGTTGTGTTAGTTTCTGCTTTATAACAAAGTGAATCAGCTATACATATACATATATCCCCATATTTCCTCACTCTTGGCGTCCCCCTCCAACCCTCCCTATCCCACCCCTCTAGGTGGTCACAAAGCACCGAGCTGACCTCCCTGTGCTATGAAGCTGCTTCCCACTAGCTATCTATTTTACATTTGGTAGTGTATATATGTCCATGCCACTCTCTCACTTCGTCCCAGCTTACCCTTCCCCCTGCCTAGTCCTCAGGTCCATTCTCTACATCTGCATCTTTATTCCTGTCCTGCCCCGAGGTTCATTAGAACCATTTTTTTTTAGATTCCACATATATGTGTTAGCATATGGTATTTATTTTTCTCTTTCTGACTTACTTCACTCTGTATGACAGACTCTGGCTCCATCCACCTTACTACAAATAACTCAATTTCGTTTCCTTTTGTGACTGAGTAACATTCCATTGTATATATGTGCCACATCTTTATCCATTCATCTGTTGATGGACACTTAGGTTGCTTCCATGTCCTGCTATTGTAAATAGTGCTGCAATGAACATTGTGGTACATGCCTCTTTTTGAATTATGGTTTTCTCAGGGTATATGCCCAGTAGTGGGATTGCTGGGTCATATGATAGTTCTATTTTTGGCTTTTTAAGGAGCCTCCATACATTGATACATGGCAGTATCAGTTACACTCCCACCAGCAGTGCAAGAGGATTCCCTTTTCTCCACACCCTCTCCAGCATTTATTGTCTGTAGGTTTTTTTGATGATGGCCATTCTGACCGGTGTGAGGTGATACCTTATTGTGGTTTTGATTTGCATTTCTCTGTTGATTGGTGATGTTGAGCATCTTTTCATGTGTTAGTTTGCAATCTGTATATATTCTTTGGAGAAATGTCTATTTAAGTCTTCCACCTGTTTTTTGATTGGGTTGTTTGCTTTTTTGATATTGAGCTGCATGTTTGTTTTTTTGATATTGAGCTGCATGAGCTGTTTATATATTTTGGAGATTTATCCTTTGTCCGTTGATTCGTTTGCAAATATTTTCTCCCATTCTGAGGGTTGTCTTTTCGTGTTGTTTATAGTTTACTTTGCTGTGCAAAAGCTTTTAAGTTTCATCAGGTGCCATTTGTTTATTTTTGTTTCCATTTCTCTAGGAGGTGGGTCAAAAGGGATCTTGCTGTGATTTATGTCATAGAGTGTTCTGCCTATTTTTTCCACTAAGAGTTTTATAGTGTCCAGTCTTAAATTTAGGTCTCTAATCCATTTTGAGTTTATTTTTGTATATGGTGTTAGGGAGTGTTCTAATTTCATTCTTTTACATGTAGCTGTCCAGTTTTCCCAGCACCACTTATTGAAGAGACTGTTTTTTCTCCATTTTATATCCTTGCGTCCTTTGTCATAGATTAGTTGACCATATGTACGTGGGTTTATCTCTGGGCTTTCTATCCTTTTGCATTGATCTATGTTTCTGTTTTTGTGCCAGTACCATACTGTCTTGATTACTGTAGCTTTGCAGTATAGTCTGAAGTCAGGGAGCCTGATTCCTCCAGCTCCGTTTTTCTTTCTCAAGATTGCTTTGGCTCTTTGGGGTCTTTTGTGTTTCCATACAAATTGTGAAATTTTTTGTTCTAGTTCTGTGAAAAATGCCATTGGTAGTTTGATACGGATTACATTGAATCTGTAGATTGCTTTGGGTAATATAGTTATTTTCACGATGTTGATTCTTCCAATCCAAGAACATGGTATATCTCTCCATCAGTTTGTATCATCTTTAATTTCTTTCATCAGTGTCTTACAGAATTCTGCATACAGGTCTTTTGTCTCCCAAGGTAGGTTTATTCCTAGGTGTTTTATTCTTTTTGTTGCAGTGGTAAATAGGAGTGTTTCCTTAATTTCTCTTTCATATTTTTCATCGTTGGTGTATAGCAATGCAAGACATTTCTGTGCATTAATTTTGTATCCTGCAACTTTTCCAAATTCATTGATGAGCTCTAGTAGTTTTCTGGTGGCATCTTTAGGATTCTCTATGTATAGTATCATGTCATCTTCAAACAGTGACAGTTTTACTTCTTCTTTTCCAATTTGTATTCCTTTTATTTCTTTTTCTTCTCTGATTGACGTTGCCAGGACTTCCCAAACTATCTTGAATAACAGTGGGTGAGCGTGGACATCCTTGTCTTGTTCCTGATCTTAGAGGAAATGCTTTCAGTTTTTCACCATTGAGAATGATGTTTGCTGTGGATTTGTCGTATATGGCCTTTATTATGTTGAGGTAGGTTCCCTCTATGCCCACTTTCTGGAGAGTTTTTATCATAAATGGGTGTTGAATTTTGTTGAAATCTTTTTCTGTATCTGTTGAGATAATCATATGGTTTTTATTCTTAAGTTTGTTAATGTGGTGTATCACATTGATTTGCATACATTGAAGAATCCTTGCATCCCTGGGTTAAATCCCACTTGATCAAGGTGTATGATCCTTTTAATGTGTTGTTGGATTCTGTTTGCTAGTATTTTGTTGAGGATTTTTGCATCTATATTCATCAGTGATATTGGTCTGTAATTTTTTTTGTAGTATCTTTGTCTGGTTTTGGTATCAGGGTGAAGGCGGCCTCATAGAATGAGTTTGGGAGTGTTCCTTCGTCTGCAATTTTTTGGAAGAGTTTGAGAAGTATGGGTGTTAGCTCTTCTCTAAATGTTTGATAGAATTCACCTGTGAAGCCATCTGGTCCTGGACTTTTGTTTGTTGGAAGATTTTTAATCACAGTTTCAATTTCATTACTTGTGATTGGTCTTTTCATAGTTTCTGTTTCTTCTTGGTTCAGTCTTGGAAGGTTATACGTTTCTAAGAATTTGTCCATCTCTTCCAGGTTGTCCATTTTATTGGCATAGAGTTGCTTGTAGTAGTCTCTTAGGATGCTTCGTATTTCTTGGTGTCTGTTGTAACTTCTCATTTTTCATTTCTAATTTGATTGATTTGAGTCCTCTCCTTCTTTTTCTTGATGAGTCTGGCTAATGGTTTATCAATTTTGTTTATCTTCTCAAAGAACCAATTTTAGTTTTATTCATCTTTGCTATTGTTTCCTTCATTTCTTTTTCATTTATTTCTGATCTGATCATTATGACTTCTTTCCTTCTGCTAACTTTGGGTTTTGTTTGTTTTTCTTGCACTAGTTTCTTTAGACGTAAGGTTAGATTGTTTATTTGAGATTTTTCTTGTTTCTTGAGGTAAGCTTATATTTCTGTAAACTTCCCTCTTAGAACTGCTTTTGCTGCATCCCATAGGTTTTGGATCGTTGTGCTTTTAATTAATTTATTTTTTCTGTGTTGGGTCTTCGTTTCTGTGCGAGGGCTTTCTCTAGTTGTGGCAAGCGGGGGCCATGCTTCATCGTGCTGCACGGGCCTCTCACTGTCACGGACTCTCTTGTTGCAGAGCACAGGCTCCAGACGCGCAGGCTCAGTAGTTGTGGCTCACGGGCGTAGTTGCTCTGCAGCATGTGGGATCCTCCCAGACCAGGGCTCGAACCTGTGTCCCGTACATTAGCAGGCAGATTCTCAACCACTGCGCCACCAGGGAAGCCCTGGATCGTCGTGTTTTTGTTGTAATTTGTCTCCAGCTATTTTTTTGATTTCCTCTTTGATTTCTTCAGCGATCGCTAGGTTATTTAGTAACGTATTGTTTAGCCTCCGTGTGTTTGGGCTTTTTATGTTTTTTCCCCTGTAATTGATTTCTAATCTCATAGTGTTGTGGTCAGAAAAGATGCTTGATATGATTTCAGTTTTCTTAAATTTACTGAGCCTTGATTTGTGACCCAAGATGTGATCTATCCTGGAGAATGTTCCGTGTGCACTTGAGAAGAAAGTGTAATATGCTGTTTTGGCATGGAGAGTCTTATAAATATCAATTAAATCTTTCTTGTCTATTGTGTTATTTAACGTTCGTGTTTCCTTATTAATTTTCTGTTTGGATGATCTGTCCATTGGTGTAAGTGAGGTGTTAAAGTCCCCCACTATTATTGTGTTCCTGTCGATTTCCTCTTTTATAGCTATTAGCAGTTGACTTGTGTATTGAGGTGCTCCTATTTTGGGTGCATATATATTTATAGTTGTTATATCTTCTTCTTGGATTTATCCCTTGATCATTATGTAATGTCCTTCCTTGTCTCTTGTAACATTCTTTATTTTAAAGTCTATTTTATGTGATATGAGTATTGCTACTCCAGCTTTCTTTTGATTTCCATTTGCATGGAATATCTTTTTCCATGCCCTCACTTTCAGTCTCTGTGTGTCCCTAGGTCAGAAGTGTGTCTCTTGTAGACAGCATATATATGGGTCTTGTTTTTGTATCCATTCAGTGAGCCTGTGTCTTTTGGTTGGAGCATTTAATCCATTCATGTTTAAGGTAATTATCGATATGTTTGTTCCTATGACGATTTTCTTAATTGTTATGGGTTTGTTTTTGTAGGTCGTTTTCTTCCACTTAGAGAAGTTCCTTTAGCATTTGTTGTAGAGCTGGTTTGGTGATGCTGAATTCTCTTAGCTTTTGCTTGTCTGTAAAGCTTTTGATTTCTCCGTTGAATCTGAATGAGATCCTTGCTGGGTAGAATAATGTTGGTTGTAGGCTCTTCCCTTTCATCACTTTAAATATATCCTGCCACTCCCTTCTGGCTTGTAGAGTTTCTGCTGAGAAGTCAGCTGGTAACCTTTCGGGAGTTCCCTTGTATGTTACTTGTTGCTTTCCCTTGTTGCTTGTAATATTTTTTCTTTGTATTTAATTTTTGATAGTTTGATTAATATGTGTATTGGCGTGTTTCTTCTTGCATTTATCCTGTATGGGATTTTCTGTGCTTCCTGGACTTGATTGACTATTTCCTTTCTCATATTAGGGAAGTTTTCAACTCTAATCTCTTCAAATATTTTCTCAGACCCTTTCTTTTTCTTTTCTTCTTCTGGGACCCCTATAATGCGAATGTTGTTGCATTTAATTTTGTTCCCGAGGCCTCTGAGACTCTCCTCAATTCTTTTCATTCTTTTTTCTTTATTCTGCTCTGTGGCAGTTATTTTCTCTATTCTGTCTTCCAGGTCACTTACCGTTCTTCCAGGTCACTTACCGTTCTTCTGCCTCAGTTATTCTGCTATTGATTCCTTCTAGAGAATATTTAATTTCATTTACTGTGTTGTTCATCATTGTTTGCTCTTTAGTTCTTCTAGGTCCTTGTTAAATGTTTCTTGTATTTTCTCCATTCTATTTCCAAGATTTTGGATCATCTTTACTATCATTATTCTGAATTCTTTTTCAGGTAGACTCCCTATTTCCTCTTCATTTGTTTGGCCTGATGGGTTTTTACCTTGCTCCTTTATCTGTTGCGTATTTCTCTGTCTTATCATTTTATTTTACTTACTGTGTTTGGGGTCTCCTTTTCTTATGCAGCAGGTTTGTAGTTCCCGTTGTTTTTGGTGTCTGGCCCCAGTGGGTGCGGTTGGTTCAGTGGCTTGTGAAGGCTTCCTGATGGAGGGGACTGGTGTTCCCTGTGTTCTGGTGGGTGGGGCTGGATCTTGTCTTTCTGATGAGAAGGACTGCGTCTGGTGGTGTGTTTTGGGGTGTCTATGAACTTAGTGTTATTTTATGCAGGCTCTCTGCTAATGGGTGGGTTTGTGTTCCTGTCTTGCTAGTTGTTTGGCATGGGGCATCGAGCACTGGAGCTTGCTGGCCGTTGGGTGCAGCTGGGTCTTAGTGTTGAGATGGAGGTCTCTGGGAGAGCTCTTGCCAATTGATACTGCGTGGGGCTGGGAGGTCTCTGGTGGTCCAATGTCCTGGAGTCAGCTCTCCCACCTCTGGGGCTCAGGCTGTACCCCTGGCCGGAGCAGCAAGACCCTGTCAGCCACTTGGCTCAGAAGAAAAGAAAGAAAAATAATAATAATATATTTTAAAAATAATAAAGAAAAAATAATAGAAATAATAAAATAAATAAATTTTTTAAAAAAAGAAGAGAGCAACCAGACCAATAAACAAATCTACCAGTCATAAGAAGTACTAAAAACTAAACTAAGATTAACATAAAAATCAGAAACAAATCAGTCACAGACAGCAAACCCCATGTCTACAGTTGCTCCCAGAGTCCACTGCCTCTATTTTGGGAACATTTGTTCAGGTATTCATGTATTTCACAGATGCAGGGTTCATCAAGTTGATTGTGGGGATTTAATCCACTGCTCCTGAGGCTACACAGAAAAATTTCCCTTTCTCTTCTTTGTTCACACAGCTCCTGGGGTTCAGCTTTGGTTTTGGCCCCGTCTCTGCGTGTAAGTCACCCTCAGGTGTCTGTTCCCCACCCAGACAGGAGGGGGTTAAAGCAGTGGCTGATTATGGCTCTCTTGCTCTCTCAGGCCGCTGAGAGCGAAGCGTATGGTAGCCGTAATTGGAATGCAGGGCAGGCCTGCGGCGGCAGAGGCATGACATTGCAACAGCGTGAGGCATGCCTTGTGTTCTCCCGGGGAAGTTGTCCGTGGATCTCGGGACCCTGACAGTGGCGTGCTGCACAGGCTCCCTGGGGCGGTGGGGTGTGGATAGTGATCTGTGCTTGCACACAGGATTCTTGGTGGCAGCAGCAGCAGTGTTACCATTTCATGCTTGTCTCTGTTGCCTGAGCTGATTAGCTGCGCCTTGTGCCCGTCTCTGGAGCTCGCTTAGGCGGTACTCTGCTTTCTGTGGGCACACGGGGAAGGAATCCCCTCTCCTCGTGCACCCTGAAACAATGGCCTCTTGCCTCTTTGGCAGCTCCAGACCTTTTCCCGGACTCCCTCCCGGCTAGCCGTGGCGCACTAGCCCCCTAAAGGCTGTGTTCACGCAGCCAACCCCAGTCCTCTCCCTGCGATCCGACCGAAGCCCGAGCCTCAGCTCCCAGCCCCCGCCCGCTCCGGCGGGTGAGCAGACAAGCCTCTCGGGCTGGTGAGTGCCGGTCGGCACCTATCCTCTGTGCGGGAATGTCCCCGCTTTGCCCTCCGCACCCCTGTGGCTGCGCTCTCCTCCATGACTCCGAAGCTTCCCCCCTCCGCCACCCGCAGTCTCCGCACGCGAAGGGGCTTCCTAGTGTGTGGGAACCTTTCCTCCTTCACAGCTCCCTCCCACTGGTGCAGGTCCCGTCCCTATTCTTTTGTCTCTATTTTTTCGCCCTACCCAGGTATGTGGGGATTTTCTTTCCTTTTGGGAAGTCTGAGGTCTTCTGCCAGCGTTCAGTAGGTGTTCTGTAGGAGATGTTCCACATGTAGATGTATTTTTCATGTATTTGTGGGCAGGAAGGTGGTCTCCATGTCTTACTCCTCTGCCATCTTGAAGGTCCCCCTGTCACCTTTCACTTTTTTTTTTTTTTTTTGTGGTACGCGGGCCTCTCACTGCTGTGGCCTCTCCCGTTGCGGAGCGTAGGCTCCAGACGCGCAGGCTCAGCGGCCATGGCTCACGGGCCCAGCCGCTCCGTGGCATGTGGGATCTTCCCGGACCGGGGCACGAACCCGTGTTCCCTGCATTGGCAGGCGGACTCTCAACCACTGCGCCACCAGGGAAGCCCACCTTTCACTTTTATGTTATGAAGATATGCCTTCTTTCCTTCAGCCTCATGAAGCAGCCTGTGTTAGCTTCAAACTTCTTCTGCAGCTTCCTCATCTCTCTCAGCCTTCACAGAATTGAAGAGGGTTAGGGCTTTGCTCTAGGTTAGACTTTGGCTTAAGGGAATGTTGTGGCTGATTTAATCTTCCACCCAGACCACTGAAACTTTCTCCATATAGCAATAAGCCTGTTTTGCTTTCTTATCATTTGTTTGTTCGGTGGAGTAGCAGTTTTAATTTCTTTCAAGAAGTTTTCCTTTGCATTCACAACTTAGCTAACAGTTTGGTGCAAGACACCTACCTAGCTTTTGGCCTGTCTCAGCTTTCATCATGCCTTCCTCACTAAGCTTAATCGTTTCTAGCTTTTGATTTAAAGTGAGAGACATGCTACTTACTCTTCCTTTCACTTGAACACGTGGAGGCCATTGTAGGGCTATTAATTGGCTTAATTTTAATACTGTTGTGTCTCAGGGAGTAGGGAGACCTGAGGAAGGGAGAGAGACCAGAAACAGCCGTTTGGTGGAGTGGTCAGAACACAGACATTTATGGTTAAGTTTGCTATGTTATACAGACACAATTCTTGGTGCCCCAAAACAATATAAATAGTAACATCTAAGATCACTTATCACAGATCACCATAACGAATGTAATAATAATGAGAAAGTTTGTAATATTGTGAGAATTACCAAAATGCAACTCATAGACATGAAGTGAGCAAATGCTGTTGGAAAAAGTGTTGATAGACTTGCTGGATGCAGGGTTGCCACAAACCTTCAATTAGTAAAAATTGAACATCTGCGAAGCACAGCAAAGCAAAGCACTATAAATCAAGGTATGCCGGTATTCTGTTTATTACTAATATAGCCACTCCGCCACCTTTACGTGTGCATGATATATCTTTTTCCACCCTTTTATTTCAACCTCTTTATGTCTTTTAATCTAAAGGGTATCTCTTGTAGACAGTTGGATCACTTTTTAAAAATTCATTCTGAAAATCTCTGCCTTTTGGTTAGGGCATTTAGTCCACTTTCATTCCATATGTTTCTGATAGTTATAATTTAGTATAATTATTTGATAAAACAAGATTTACATCTGCCATCTTGCTGTTTGTCTTCTATGTTTTATGCCTTTTATCCTCTAATCCTCCATTACTCCTCTGTTTCATATTAAGTATACTTTCCAGTGTACAATTTTAATTCCCTTCTTTTTTCTTTCACTGTGTAATTTTTAAAGCTATTTTATTAGTGGTTGCCTTGTAGATTACAATTAACATCCTGATCTATAGCATTGTAATTCAAATTAATACCAACTTAATTTCAATAGTGTACAAAACATTCTTCCAATATAACTCTGTTCTCCACCCCCACCTTTTGTGCTATTATTGTCATATGGGTCACATCTGTATTCATTATAAGCCCATTAACATGGTTTTGTAATTATTGCTTTGTGCATCTGTCTTTTAAATCAGATAGGAAAAGAAATACTACATTAATACTGTCTTTAATAACAGAATTATGAAAGGCCATGGAGGTGATGAGAATGAGGTTAATTCCACATTTGTGAATTTTTAAGAAAAAAATCTGTTAAAAAAAAGTTTTTACTGGAAAAATATTTATTAAAATGTCAGTGTGATTAATTTATAAGTGGTGAAATTAACGGTGGGTTTTATTTTTTGCTATTCATATTTTCTACAATAAACATGTATTACTTATTTGGTAATTTAAGACAAAAACAAAGGTATTTAGAAACCAAATTATGTTACCAAGTGGAATGGGATTCTTAAGTAAAACATACTCAGTATAATTTAACTTTTTTTTTTTTACCGCTATAGGTGAGTCCCTACCTCTCTAATTCATTAGGTTCTTCAAAAATCTATGTTTTTATATATTTATTTTACTAAATTATTTTAATTTTGAAATAATTCCAGGTTTACAAAAACGCTGCAAGAATAGCGCAAAACTATTTTTGCAACTTTTCTGTAAATGTAAAATTATTTATATAACCTTTATATAAATTTGAAATTTTTATATAAACTTTATTCAGGTTCTTCAAATGTTAACATTTTATCACATTCTCTTTATTCTTCTTTTCTCTAAATATGAATATCCATGTATGTATAATGTGCATGTGTATGTAAAAGTATGTGTGTGTTTTGTTGTTGTTTTCTCTGAAATGTTTGAGAATAAATTAAAGACATGATATCCCTTTACCCTTAAATACTTCAGTGTGTATTTCTTACAAATGAGGATATTCTCTTATGTAACCTCAGTATATTATCAAAATCGGGAACATTGATCCAGTACTAAAGTCCTTTGAAGCCAAGAAGTAAAATTAAACAAATAAAAATTCCTGGTTCAAGATCTAATCCAGGATCCCATGCTGCATTTAGTTGTTATGTCTGTCCAGTCTTCCTCAGTCTTTCCTGACTTTGACATTTTTGAAGAATACAGGCTATTTTTTAGGTTGTTCCTCATTTTGGGTTTCATCATGACTAGAGACAGGATGCATTTTTGGCAGGACTGTCACAGAGATGATGTTGTGCCCTTTACAGTGCATCCATTCAGGAGGCACACGATGTTTGTGTCATTACTGATGATGTTAAAGGTCTCCCCCCACCCCCACCCAAGGAAGCTCTTAGCTTTGGGCAGGTTTTGTTTGTCGGCTTCTAAACAATAGCGATTTATTTCTCGTGGTTCTTGAGGCTGGAAGTCCAAGATCAGGGTACCAGCATGGTTGCATTCTAGTGAGGGTCCTCCTCTGGGTTGTTGTGTGGAGAGCAGAGAGGGGATGCAGGCTCTCCTGTGACTCTCACAAGGGCAATAATCCCATTTGGAGGCTCTTGGTTTTCATAGCTGCTAAGTACATTTAATGATTTCATACATGATTTGATCTATTAACTTCCTGTGGAAATTAATGGTAGATATTTCACAGTAATGACATATTCCCATCATACAACTGAATTCTATTTTTATATGCCTTAATTCTACTTTGATCCTAGGTTCATAAATTTAAGCATTTAACAAGTGTACAATTTTGAGACTATCTTAAAATCTTTACATTTTGATTCTCCTCAGTTCCTTTAAGTGGTTTATTTACAGAACTTATTAATTAAAAATATTTCTGAGGCCTTCCCTGGTGGCGCAGTGGTTGAGAGTCCGCCTGCCGATGCAGGGGACACGGGTTCGTGCCCCGGTCCGGGAAGATCCCACATGCCACGGAGCGGCTAGGCCCGTGAGCCATGGCCGCTGAGCCTGCGTGTCTGGAGCCTGTGCTCTGCAACGGGAGAGTCCACAACAGTGAGAGGCCTGCGTACCGCCAAAAAAAAAAAAAATTTCTGAAAGTATTGTGTTTAAAAACTGAATTATCCCCAAACATTATGACTCTAAATTTACTTCATCCACCATCCCTCACTCTTCACCCCCAATTATATTGTCTTCTACTCCTTTTTAAATTTTTATTACCTTCCTGTTTTTTGTCTTATTTTCATCCCAATTTAGCCATGAACCTGAAAAAAAATGTGTTGCATTCCTTTAGATATCATTCATGTGGGGTTGAAATTTGTTTTTCAGTGTGTTTTTAAATCATTTCTGTTTTATATTTATGGTCTTTTCCTTCATTGAGGCTAAAGGTGAATTTTTTTAATGGAACTGTTTTATTTTGTAATGATCAAATTATAGAGTGGGTTGTGAAAATGGTTAGGTTTTCAAAGGAGCCAGGTGTTAGGCCATTTGGGAGGAGAGGTTCCATTCGATTTATTACAGATTACTATAGTGAGAACTGACGGAAAGTTTGGCAGTTACCCCACTGATAGCTGAAACTTTGCATGAATTATTTTTCTATTTAAAAATATGTTTTAAATACCTACTTTGTGTTAGGCACTAGGTTTTAGAGATACAGAAGTGGTCAGAAACAGTCCTTGTCCTTGTGGCTCACTTGGTCTAGTGGGGGCAAACAGAATAAATCACAAATAAATGTAAAATTATATCTGTGAGTTGAGTTATGAAGGAGAAGTTCAGGATGGTAGGGGTATAAAATAATTAAAGGAATTTGACAATGTTTAGAAGTTCTGGAAAGGTTTTTCTCTGAAAGAGTTTAGAGGGTTTAAGAGTTAAGTAGGTTAAAGAGGGCAGAAGGCTGAGTTCAGGAATAGCGGCATCCCTGTGGAGATGGACAGGGATGGATTTGTAGAGTAGTAGATGGATTTGAGAGAAATCTAGGAGGTCTGATCACTTAGTCTTAGGGGTGGAGATGGGAGAATAGGGTTTTAAGAATGTGTCTTGATTTCTGGCTATGCTGCCAGATGAATGTGGTGCCATTCACTGAGCAGAGAAAAGAGAGCCTAGCACTGAGGTTTGAGAAACTCCAGTGTTTGATGGCTAGGAAGGGGAGGATGTACCAGAAGAGGAGACAGAAGGAACCACCCTAACCCAGACCCCAGAGGAGAACAGGGAAGCATGTTATCCTGGGAGGTAAGGGGAGGGAATCTAGCATACCAAGAAGAGGAAGCAGGCAGAAGGTCAGATATTCCTGAAAAGTAAGATAAGGACTGAAACATGTCCACTGGATTGAATGATGTAGCATTCAGTGTGGTGACCTTAACAGTTGCCACTTTGGGAGAGCATGAGAAAAGGGGCTGTAGATGAAGGTAGATTTGATATTTATAACAAGAGATTAAGAGAGTTCATTTTTGAAGAATGAGATGAGCTCACCTTCTGAGAGAGTTGGGATGCCACATTGATAAAAGCTGAGAATATTTCAGATAGTCTTGGTGAAAGATGTGATTACGAGAAAGAAATGTGAAATCCACAATCTTGGAATTAATGGCTACCAGTGATTAAGGATCTGCTTTGTGTTAAATTGAAAAATTTTTAAGTAGTCACTAATTATTTGTGTGTGTGTGTGTGTGTGTGTTATTTTTTTTTTTAAACCATAATCCCTCTTTGTCAGAAGAATGATGAAAACGGAAACTGCTCAGGGGAAGGAATTGAATTCCCTACAACAAATTTATATGAACTGGAAAGCCGCGTTTTGACGGATCACTGGTCCATACCTTACAAGCGGGAAGAGTCACTAGGCAAATGCCTGTTGGCATCTACCTACCTAGCAAGACTTGGTAAGTTCATACTTCAGGACACAGGAGGAGTTTTCGTTTTTTGGGGTTTTTTTTTTGATAGGAGGCTTGACTTTCATCTTAGCTCCTGTCATTGGCCATCTGTAGTATCTTAGATCATTTACTCTCTTAGTCTTTGTTTATCCCCTGTGGAGTAAAAGCGTTGAATTAAATCAGCTATTTTCTTCTAACTCCAATAGAGTGTAAGAGTCTTTAAAATATAATTGAAAAGCCTTACGGAAATTGAAATTAACTTTTCCACAGAAACTTGGAGCACTTTAGATTAAGGCTTAATGCAGTGGCTTTTTTTTTTTTTTTAAAGAAAAGAAAGTAATGTTTATTTAATATTTTATGCTTACTAAGTTCTTGGCACTATCTTAAGTGCTTTACAGATATTAAACGAATAGAGTAATAAAATATCACTAGGTTAGAGAATAAGTTTCAACATAAGGAAGCATCTATATTATAAATATATTAAAGAGAGAATAATAATTTATTTTTCATATTGAATTCATTTGTAAAATAAGATGAATTGAGCCAGTGTTCTGCAAATTTTTTTTTCTCATTAAAAGTGCATAGTTTACCATTGTGATTAAATACAAGGCACATCAAAAGGAAATATTTTGACTAGCTTCCATGATGCGTTTATGACTGGCTTCTCAGCAGCAACATTTATTGAGTGCCTGAGAGGATGCCGGTATTATGCTAAGTGGTAGGACTGAAAAAAGAAAATGTGCTCGACAGTGTCTCCACTGATAAGCAAAATCTGTCATTGAGTTTTTCTTTCAAGTGTATTCCGAAGGATAATTTTACAGTGGATTCATTCATTCATTTAGCAAGTATTTATCACTTACTCTATGCCAGGCACAGTTCTGTGCATTTTATTGCACAGAGTTCAATTTGTTTTGGGCAAGAGAGTGATTTTGGCATTTATTGAGAATATTTGTGTTTTTAAAAGAGATGTTTAGGAAGACTGTAATGGCTGGTAAGTAGCTGCTGGTGGTGTTTGTTCTATTAGCTATTTAGTCAGATCATTGAAAGTTACTCTGATATGGAAACATGAGTTCAAGCATTTCAGTTCTAATTAGTATTTACTTATTATACTATTAATAAGTATATATTAATAATAAATATAAATGGATATATTATGCTATTAATAATTTAATACTGTTACTTTCTCAGCCTATTCCTTTATCAGAATGTATGTCTTCTGCTTTTAATAATTCCTTAAGAATCAAGGTTTCTGTAATAAGTTCCATATGTATGAGCTTGGAATGATATATATGATTTCTGCAACTACCTAAAATCTAAATAAGGCATATTGTTTCATTTATTTTACAAAGGTCTTTCTGAGTCTGATGAGAATTGTAAAAGATTTATGGATAGGTGTATGCCTGAAGCATTTAAAAAGGTAAGAAAAATGTGCTGTGCTGATTTTTTTTTTTTTTTTTTGGTGGGGGTGAAGGTGAACAGGCTTTTTGCTTTAGTTTTAGTTTTTTAACATGTGAGCCCAGTTTATGAATCCTGTACAACTGAGGAATGCTCAAAAATGAAAAACGTAGCCCTGAATATGGGGCTCAGGAATGATTTATTTCTTCTATATTTAATTGTTTGCATGTCTTTGGTCGAATATAGCTTTTACTTCCTTCTATTTAACTGCTAAAGAATAGGTAAAGACTTACACTAGGAAATTAGAAATCTTACTAAACTAAGGATTGTGGCACTTAGAAAGATAATATTTATTTATCAAAATATAGGCCATTTTGTACGTACTATTCTACTGAGACAGAAGCAGACGTTTAAACTATAGAAAGTTTAACTGGATTGAGTATTGTATCTGGCAAAACGGCATGTGGATGGCAGCATCTCTGTTGGAGCTAGACTGATATGCTTGCCCCCATTATGGCCACATCTCTTATAAAGCAATTTTTCTTAACAGTGAGAATAGAAGATCACAGGACTTCTGTTTCTGAAAGCAGTCTAACTCAGCATGGTTCCCTATTCAGGGCCTGAGTCCTGAATCCTCCAAGAGCAGGGACGATGTCACAGGGACTGTTGTTTTCCCCAGCATATAGCCAGTGCCTAGTGCAGAGAAAGAGCTCGGTAAATCTTTGTTGAATGAATAAATGAGTCTTCTGCTGTCTCGTGCTTCTGGGTTTTGACATCCATTTTTTGTCTCATATGCAAGTAAGATACTACAACTACAGATGATGAAGTTTGTATTTATTATAAAACCCAGTAAAATAAACTTCATTTGCAAACTGTTATTCCCATCGGCGTCTTGACAGACAGAATCTCCCTTGATTCAAGACTGAAGACAGAACAAAATTAATTTTAGGAACAAAAATAGCTTCATCTTTGAAAAAAGGGAGAAATCTTTTAAAATTGTCATTTAGGCAGGGATTATAGAGAATCAAGGTTTTTCTTCATTTTGGATGAATTCATCTACCATTTTGTAGTTTTAACTTTTAAGAATTTTGTTAAGAATTATAGTAGCTTTTTAAAAAAATACCAGCACTTTTATAATGTAACATATTGTGACACCTATCATAATGTATGCATAAATTTGCAGAGAAAGAAAATTCAAGTTTATTCAGAGTCATGGAAAAGGGTTTATTCGTGTAAGGAAGGGATCTTTAGGTTGATGATCTTCAGATTCAGAGAGCCCTGGGTCAAGTCAGTCCAGCAGCAAGTTGCATATTTGGAGTGTAATACTCTAACTTGGTACAGAGATGCTTCAGAGGACTGTTTTATTTTATGCCCTCAGCTATTTGTAATAGTATAATAAATGGTCAAGCGGCTGTTGGGGTTTTTTTCCTATAAAACTATGAGCACAAAGGTACCTTGCATTATGTTTAATGTCATTCAATTCTTACAGTTTAGAGCTATTAAAAAGATTTCTCTAAACTAGAAGGGCTACAGAATTCTGTGTGCCTTTAGATTTGTGTTTCCTGGTATGATGGCTCTCTCCCTACCTTCCCTGGGCTTTTCTCACAAGCTGCCCTTTTTAAAAAAAAAAAAAGAAGTAAGAGTACAAATAATAAGCAATTGTGTGAATAAGGTGCACAAAAGGAGCTTTATTGTAATTTCTACTTTCTTCACCTTTCACTTTCAGGCCAGCCTGGATTCCTGTTTTTTTTTTTGGCTGCATTGGGTCTTTGTTGCTGCACGCGAGTTTTCTCTAGTTGCGGCGAGCAAGGGCTACTCTTCATTGCGGTGTGCAGGCTTCTCATTACAGTGGCTTCTCCTGTTGTGGAGCGTGGGCTCTAGGCGTGCGGGCTTCAGTAGTTGTGGCATCCGGGCTCAGTAGTTGTGGCATCCGGGCTCAGTAGTTGTGGCTTGTGGGCTCTAGAGCTCAGGCTCAGTAGTTGTGGCGCACGGGCTTAGTTGCTCCGCAGCATGTAGGATCTTCCCAGACCAGGGCTCGAACCCGTGTCCCCTGTGTTGGCAGGCAGATTCCTAACCACTGCACCACCAGGGAAGTCCCCTGGATTCTTTTACTAGTATATTCAGGCAGGGGAAGACATCCAGATGTGGCCATAGTGCACAGTTGTGTTTAAACTTTGTGTGCCTCTTCCTCACATGGTGCTGCCTGTCTTGCCTCACCTCATCTGGAAGGTAGATAGAACTCCATTTTCAAAGTAAAAACGGAACATATGAGATGACAACAGCGGGAGTGGTACTTAGTCCACATAAATTTTATTGTCACATGAAGCTTCTTAAATCTTAATCTCTGCTTTATTATCTAATTTTTAAGCATAGGAAGAATATATAGGCAGTCAAAATAATTCTTGCAAAAATAGTAGCAAAAAATAGTAATTACCTTATATAGAATCAGTCTTATGATTATTGTTCATTTGAGCAAATAGTGCAGCTAATTGCTATAGAGAAAGTCTGGAACTGAGGTTTTCCTCTGCAGCTAAAGAAGTTTGGGCTCTTTCAGGGTCTTAACCCTCTCGTTAAGGGGTTCTCAGTGTGGCTAAGGTGAAATTTTTATAGCACAGTATTTTCCCTCTGAAGGGAGATCTTACAAAAACATGAAACCACTGTACCAATATGCCATTATTTTATTAAGTGGAATCCTTTCATTTTCCCATTCCCTGTTTCGGCAGTTGTTCCTGAATTAGACTTCCCCAAGGACTTAGAAGGTCAAAGATTGGGGATATCCAAAGATGATGATTTTAGATTCTTCTGTGTGCCTTTTCCTTCCTTTTTAACAAATCTAAGCTACTATCTGAGTATAAGATGCACCATTTTTTATATTTAAGAAAAATAGCTGCAAAGTAAACAATGTTACAGTGCTATTTTAGATTTGCTTAAACTTTTTTAAAAAATTGTATATTTCTTTAATACGTACTAGAAAGGAAAATACAAGCAAAATAAATTAACAAGGTATTTCTAAAATTTTTTTCACATTCAGAGCCCTGCTGCCATCTGGTCAACAGGTGGGAAGATGCAGTTCTGTTTCTGAGATATAAATAATATGGAAAGAATGTGCATGTTCAAA
Source organism: Delphinapterus leucas (assembly GCF_059928025.1). NCBI lineage: Eukaryota > Metazoa > Chordata > Mammalia > Artiodactyla > Monodontidae > Delphinapterus > Delphinapterus leucas. The sequence continues at coordinate 144,352,791 of NC_143129.1, forward strand.
TCATGAGATTTCTTAGATTCCAGGAATGTTGATTAATAACGACAGCCAAAATATATTAATAATAAAACCTCGCTAATACTTTACATTTGATATACCTTTTGATACTTGTGACGTCTCTGTGAAGTGGGTAGGAATTATCTCTCTTTTGAGATGAGAGAACTGAGTCTCTGGGAACTCTGGTAAATTTGTTCAAGACCACACAGCTAGAAAATAGTAGTACCGGAATTGATCTGAGGTTCTTTCTTGTTGTTCACCACTTGACCTCCCCTAGTAATAATGAAAAGTAGAAAACAAACATTTTCTTTTAAACAAACTGTTTGATTTATTTATTTGGACACCCTGCGTGGCTTGTGGGATTTTAGTTCCCTGACCAGGGATTGAACCCAGGCCCTCGACATTGAGAGCGCCTAATCCTAACCACTGAACCAGCAGGGAATTCCCCAAACTGTCTTAATATAAGGGAATTAAAGTTCAGAAAAACAAAACTAAGTGTTGACTGTGAAATAAGTGGATAAGTAGATGGACTACAGCTATGGGTCTTTTAAAACAAGTCATCTGCATAAAAATAAATATTATGGTAATAATCTCTTCATTAGTTAAGACTGAACTGATAACTGTAGATGTCTTTTCTTTCTTTTCAAGTAAGACTCTAAAGTGCCCTTTATGTTTTTATAGCTGCTGACATCAAGTGCTGTTCACAAGTGGGGTACTGAAATTCATGAAGGCATCTACAACATGTTGATGCTATTAATAGAACTGGCTGCGGAGAGAATAAAACAAGATCCAATTCCCACTGGTCTGCTGGCTGTGCTTACAATGGTACAGTATGTCTAAAATGAAGTACTTTGTGTTTTGCTTTTGTTTAAAATACCTACTACCTTCTGACTTGTAATTAATAATGAGTGATCATGATCTTATCATTAAAGTTATTAACTTGACTGTTCTTGCTTTTTATTTTAAAAGCAGAACAACTGTTCTGTGTTTTCAGTTTTAAAGAAATACCTTTCTAATTTTAAGCTTTCTCAGCTTTTAGAATGATTAAATAGCTTTCCTTTATGTCTCCCTGATTATTCGAATCACAAATACAGTCACATAGGGTGTTGATGTAGTTTGGTTTCTGGGCTTTTCCCCCGACTAGTAGCAGTAGCTGCATGAAGAAGAGGCGCTCGTGTTTTCCCTTCTAACTTCTGTCTTCACTGCCTTGTTGCCCATCTCTGCTTGCGGCAGCCCTAGAACATCTGGAGCATTGGCATCACCGTGCCTGGATCAGACCTCCCGTCCTGCTACCCCCTTCTCTTTCTCCACAGCAAACATTGAACAGGAGAGCACCACTTGGTTCCTCAGCACTGGCTAAGGAATATGTTTTGTTGGGATACTTGAAAGATTCCATTAATGAGGGAGTCCAAGGCTATATTTTTATCTTCTTTTCTAATGCTAATATGTGTTGCTATAGAAGTAGATAATAATAATGCTTCTCTGTTCTCTTTGAATCTAGGCTTTCAATCCTGATAATGAATACCATTTTAAAAACAGAATGAAAGTATCTCAAAGGAATTGGGCAGAAGTGTTTGGAGAGGGAAATATGTTTGCTATTTCACCTGTATCTACTTTCCAAAAGGTAAACATAGTTTTGTTTCATCCTTTTATAGATAAATGTATTGAAAAAGATTTTCTCTGCTACAAAAATGACAATTTACATGGAAGGATAAAACAACCTATGAAAAATGACAAATACTCCATATGGTTCATAAAATTGCGTAACATTTTTTTCAGCTATTAGATATTTTTCCATAGCTGTTAATTAACATCATGAAGAACTTTAGAGATTTGAAATAACGTTTGGTGAAATGAGAAATGACTGCATGACATGAAAAGTGCCCTATTTATTGAATTACCAGAACCCCAGTTTAATGAGTGTCCCAGTTTCTTAGAGATGTTTGAGAAGCTAGAGCATTTGAAATCATTTGAAACGACTAATTATTCCCAGAAAATAAAATCTAGTAGTTAATCTCATGTATAATTTTCTTTAAACTCTGTAAGCTTTAAAGCTTTTGTTTTTTTCTAAGCACAGACCAACATCCTCATTTTATATTTAAAGGCGTACGAAGTGCCAATAACATTATACCCACAAGGAGTACATGATTCAGACAATTTGTTGATCAAACACTTTGGTTTTTGAGAGACATTAGGTAGAAAACTTGTCCATTGATTTATCTAGAAGGCAGGGGTTCAGTTCAGCAATCATTTATTGAACATTTGCTGTGTGTCTGGCATTATTCTGGGCTTTGGAGATATAAATAAATAGTTCCTGCCCTTAGTATAAAGAGTAGTAAGACATGGCTTCTAACTTACAGCGTAGTGGAAGAAATAGGAAAAGAAAAATCACAGTATAACAAACAATAGGTGCAATTATAATAATAAGTACTATGTATGGAATAAGGGGAAGGAGTTGCCACCTTGGAAGGTCAGGCAGTACTCTAGAGAGGAAATGAGAGCTGAGTGGAAAGGACTGTGAGTATATCCTGTGGAATTTAGTCCCCACAACAGCTCTGTGAGTTACGTGCTATTTTTACCCCCATTTTGTAGATGAGAAACTGAGGCACACAGAGGTTAAGTACTTGCCCAAGTTCACAAACCTGTTTATAGAGGGAACCTATGCAATCTAGTGCCATAGTCTGCATTCTTTATATACAGTCTTGGCTCCCAAAATACTAAAATCTTATCTTCAGTTATGTTGTGAAGATTAAATGACAAATGTATATAAAAACACTGAACACAGTGGTTCAGTTTAGTAAGTACTCAAAAAATGTTCTTTTTCTCCTCCCCCCAATTTATGTATACAACAATAGAGACCCAGAAATGTTGTCTCTTAATATCTTCTCATTACCACAAAAGGAATTATCTCTCCTGCAAATGCCCTAGATCCCCTCTTCTTTCCTCTTGCCTTCTCAAGCATTTTATGCCTTAGCATTTCTATTCTTTCTTTGGTACGCTCAGCTTTTTCCCCTTTATCAGATTATTCCCATTGTGTATAACAGAGTCTAGTATTTTCCCATCTTTAAAAATTCTGCCCTGGATACCACTTCCATCTCTAGCTTCAGCATTATTCTCTATCCCCCAGATGAAAGATTCCATATCCTTCCCTCTCAGTTACTCTTTTAGTGGTTAGTCTAAAATTTTAACTTATTAATTAAATAAAACCTAAATTTCATCAGTAACTTTACCCTCTTCTGAGGAGTACTTGAAAACCTTAGACTGTTTCGTGTACTCATTCCTCACCTGACTCATTATCCTTTTGTCTTTATTGTGCATTGTCTTAGTCCTCTCCTGTATTGTTTTATCCCCTCAGATAGGTACAGTCATCATTACCTTATGCAGTGTTTTGACTCAGCCCTATTTATATGCTATCTCTTTGTGTACCATTCCTTCTGTATTTCAGACCTTCCATTGGGATGATTTTTCTTCTTCCTGGAGTGCATCCTCTACAGTGTCCTTTCATAAGGGGTCCATTGGGAGTTGAGTCTTTGTTTTTGATGGCTTAAACTTGACTTTATTTCCTATTCCTTGAAGAACATTTTCACTGGGTTTTAAATCCTAGATTGACATACATTTTTCTGTCAAAATATCAAAGCTATCATTTCAGTGTCTTCTGGCTTTTTTTTTTAAATTTATTTTTGGCTGCTTTGATTCTTTGTTGCTGTGCGCGGCTTTCTCTAGTTGCAGCGAGCGGGGGTTACTCTTCGTTGCGGTGTGCCGGGCTTCTCATTGCAGTGGCTTCTCTTGTTGCGGAGCACAGGCTGTAGGTGCACGGGCTTCAGTAGTTGTGGCTCGCGGGCTCTAGAGCACAGGCTCAGTAGTTGTGGCCCACGGGCTTAGTTGCTCCGCAGCATGTGGAATCTTCCCGGACCAGGGCTCAAACCCGTGTCCCCTGCCTTGGCAGGAGGATTCTTAACCACTGCGCCACCAGGTAAGCCCTGTCTTCTGGCTTTGAGTATTGTTATTGAAAGTTGATTGTTGGTCTGACTGTTGTTCCTTTGTAAGAAGTCTTTCTTTTCTTCATGGCTATTTTATTTCTTTTTGATAGTTGGCAATTTGACTCTCACTGCAATTAACTGAGGTATTTTTGTTTATTTTGCTTCAGATAATTGAATTTTCGAATCTAAGGATTTATATCTTGTAGCAATTCTGGAGAATTCTCAACCATTACCTTTGTAAATATTCCCTCTTCCCCATTAGTCTCGCTTCCTCTAGAACTTTGATTGACTACATGTTGGACCTTCTCATTCTGTTCTTTTTTTTTTTTTAATATTTATTTATTTGGTTGCACCGGGTCTTAATTGCTGCACATGGGATCTTTGTTGCGGTATGTGGGATCTTTAGTTGCAGCATGCGAATTCTTAGTTGCGGCATATGGGATCTAGTTCCCTGGCCAGGGATCGAACCTGGGCCCCCTCGATTGGGAGTGTGGAGCCTTAGCCACTGGACCACCAGGGAAGTCCCTCTCATTCTGTTCTTATGTCCCTTATTCTCTTTCATATTCTCCATCTTTCTGTCTTCTTGTACTGCATTTCTGATAACGTTTTTTCAGATCTATGGTCCAGTTCACCAATTTTTTTTCTATTTGTATCCTATAGGCTATTTAACCTATTGATTGTCTTTAACTTCATTTATTATATTTCTCATTTCTATAAATTCTCATGGGTTCATTTTTGACTCTGCTTATTTTTTATTATCTCATGTTCTTGACTCATATTTTCAGTCTCCTCCTTGTTTGATGCTTAACTTATATGTTTAATGCTTAACTTATAAGCATATGTCTGACATCTAAAAGCTGGCCTGATTCTGCCAGCTTTTACTCAGTTGTTTTGTATATGTATGTATGTGTATAGAAAAACAGTATTATACGTATTTTTTTGTTTTCCTGTGAACTTATGTGTCTTGGGATTTAATCTAAGAAGATTTTTTGAGGCCTGAGTTGAAAGTTCTTTCCTCCAAAAAAGATTTACTTCTTCCAGATGCCTGGAGATACTACGATTTGGGAGTAAATTCTCAGCTTAAGGTTTTTCAGACCATAAAGGCAGTGTGAATTGGAGCAGCAAAGCCATGTGAGGGCAATTTTGTGGTTATAAATTCCTGGAGAATTTTTTTCTTCTCACAATCCAGTACCACAGTCAAGGTAGGCAGGCTTCCTTGTTCTTTCCCTTCCACAGGTAAGCTTATTTCAGTTCATCTTACACTCAGGATGCAGCCCTTTGGGTTCTTGATTTATGTGACAAACTCTTCTTAGTCTCTGAGCCCTGTCTTGGCTACGTGTTCTGTTTCTCAGCCACTGTAAGGCTGTGAAAATGGAAGCTAGAGGTCTCCAGAGTTCCACAGATGCCTACAGCGTGAAAGCTGGCCTCACAGTTTGCTTACCTCACAGGATTTCTGCTTTCTCTTTTTTTAAAACTTCTGAGCACTTTGTGTCAACTCAGCTATATATTTTTAAAGTGTTTTTTTTTTAATGTTTTTATCCAGTGGTGTTAAGTTATTTTCGGCTGGAGAGATGTTTGGGGTCACTAGACTGAACTCTACATTAACTCTTCAAGGCATTCTATTCTGCCTTCTTTCTCCACCACTCCACTGAAACAGCTCTCGTTAAGACACCAGCACCTTCATGTTTCTAGATCCAGAGGAAATGTCTCTCGACCCCGTCAACAGGAATGGTCACAGTCAGTTTCTCCCTCCTTGAAACTTCCTTCCTACAGTCTCTTGCTTTCTGCCTGCCCCTCAGCCACCTTTCCTTTCTCGACTCCTTCACCTCTACCCAACTTTGATCCAGAGTACTCTCTCTAAGAAATATCTTCCATTCTCATGGGTTTAAATGCTATCTTTGTGCTGATGGTCCTCTGCTTTATTATATCTCTGTGGCCCAAACCTCTTCTCTGAGCACAACAGACTTGAAGAGCCAACTGTCTCCTCTTGGTTGCCACACAGACATCTCAAACTGTGCCTAAAATGGAACTTCATTATGTCTCCCCAGCCTTCATTCTTCTCCCTTTCAGTAAATGGCATCACCATCTACCTACATGCTCAAGCCAAAACATAGGAATCAGCCACGATTCATCCCTTTTTCTTATTCCCCATATCCAAACTGTAAACAGGTCCTTTGATTTAATCTCACATAGATTTTAAGTTGACTTCTGTGTGTTTCCTCTGCCACCATCCTACTCCAAACACCATCATGTCCTACCTAGTTACTGCACTAGTCTTCTCCCTGGTATCTCTACTTTTCACTCTCTCATTGATCCATTCCATTCCATTCTCCACATAACTGCAAAACATCCCCATAAAACATAAAAGGCATCATTTTCTTGCTTTAAACACCTCTGTTGCTTTCCTTCTAATCACAATCTACAGATTTCTGCATCATCTGGCTTTTCCTGTCTCTACAGCTTCATCTGTACCTTCTCTCCTGCACCCCGGCTCCCAGCTGGGAGAGTTGCCTCTCAGTTTTTCAAACAAGGTAGGCTTTTTTGCCTTCCCCAAACAGGACCTTTTCCATTTCAGCCTTTCTGCCTGGACTATTCTTTGAATGGCTAAATCTGTCTCATCCTTTAAGTTCCAGATTAAAGACCACCTCTTCAGAGAGGTTTTCTGTGACCGCCACTCTGAACAGAGTAGGCTCCTTTTTCATTTGAAGACCTTTTGTTTTTCCTTTTGTGGAATTTAGCACAATCTGAATTATGTGTTGGTTTACTTGTCTTTATTGATCCTGCTAGAATATGAGCTCTGTGGAAGCAGGTACCACATCTCTTCTTAGTCACTGTTCTGTATCCAGCCACTAGAACATTATTCAGCCCCTAGAACAGTGAATGCTTACAAAAGGAAAGGAGGGAAGAAAAGGAGGAGAAAAGAAGAGCTTACTCTAGGACAGTAATTAATGGTACAGCTGGGACTAAAACTTTTAATTTCTTGATTCCTGATTTGCTACTCTTTAAGTTAATTTAGTTCCTAGAATATAACTCTCTTAGAAAATTTAACTCAAGTTATCTTGTACCTCAGAGAGCTTAAACTGATCTCAGCTACCCAGAACACGTAAATGCTTCGTATTGTAGCAATTCCATCAAAATACAGACGTACTCCTGCAACTGTTTAGAGTAACGTCAAAGAAACACGTTAAGAAACATGTGAGAAAACTTCGAAATATTTTTTAAATTTTAATTTTTTTCCAACATTTGATTTAGGATAAAAGAAATATGAGGGTTAGTAGGGAAGTTTTTGTATTGGCATCTCAATTTCTATTTTCTTTTCTCATAGGAGCCTCATGGATGGGTTGTGGATTTGGTAAATAAGGTATAAAGCTTTTATTAATATGATCATGTTTTCCATTTTCTAATGAGATTTCCTAGAGTTTGGTGTTTTAGGTAGATGACAGCTACAGAAAATAATCGATAGGTTTTACAGTTTCTTCCTCTTTTTTATATGTGCTGTTTATACAGATAAACCTCAGCTTTAGGGCGTAGCACATCTCCTCTAGCATATCACAGGAGCATTGGAATTATTTTTGTGATGACCCTTAAGACCAGGATTATAGAGCACACTGATAAAGCAGAATGTGAGCCTTAGTTGCTTGCTTAAACTATTAAGGTATAGCATTTTAAAATTAATGTATATCTTTTTTCTTCTCAGTTTGGAGAATTAGGTGGATTTGCAGCAATCCAGGCCAAGCTCCATTCAGAAGATATAGAACTTGGGGTAAGTTAAACCACTATATGTACAGTGTGGAAGTTCACTTTATCTGGGTTGCTGTGTAACCCAAGGGACATGGTCTAGACAAATTAAATTAAATGTTTAAGTTAATCTTTACAGGAGCAGCTTCCATGTTTCTGATAACCAGAGAAATGTTTACTGTTAATCAAAATAAGCAAATTTCAGTGTATGGTGTTTGGTTTTTTTTTTTCACCACACTAATTTCTCTTTGTGATATTTTTCTCAACTACTAACTTGTGGTGGTTACATGAAATTATCTTGCTATTTAGGGACAGTTGCTATATGTGGCAAGTATATGTGTACATAACAATTTTATGCCTCAGATAAGTCAGAAGTTATTTCATAGTACCAGAAACAAATAAAATAATTTATTTCAAGATTGTTTAGTCAGCTCTTTGGTGTTACAGAGATTCATAGATAACAAGGGCTATAACAGGAGCTTAGAATCATCCCTCAGGTGCAATACCATTATCTTTTCATGTCAACTTCATTTTCTCAAATTTAACCTTGTGATAAGGGGAATAACTTAATCTTTAATTTTTCACAGACTGCTGACCTGTTTGTAACCGAGAGCACTTTATTCTGTTCTCTAGTTAATTCATCATTCAGTTATAAACTACTTATGTACTTGCCATGTAGAAGACACTGTGCTAGCTACTGTAAATTGATCAGAGCAGAAAATGATGTGGTAAAATAATATACCTAAGTGGTATAAATTGTGCTTACAATAGCAGTTATTTCTGTGGACCGTGACCAATCACCTAACTCCCTTGGTCCATCTTTGCATGAGAGCAGTAACAATGGTCAATGAGAGAGACTGGTGCTGTGGTTGGTAATAGACTATTTCTTGCTACCCAGTGTTTATCCTTAAAGATCAGATGTCTGCCAGCTCATAAATACTTCTACTGACACTGATCATAGGCCTCTTTTCCCTCCCTGACTGTTAACTAGGTTGTTAGGCTGTCATTTTGATCCCCATTAAATGGATCAGGTATGTTAGAGACGACTCTTGACCTGGAAGATAATAGTTAGTGACTTAAAAAAGCAAGACAAAACAAAACCTGTTCAGATACAGGGTTTTATCCAGCTTGCTTGTTTCTCAAGAACTGGCTATATAGGTCATTGAGCAGTATTAGAAATGAACTTCATTTTTTAAAAAGTTTAAATAAAACACTCACTGATTTCCTGCAGAGTTAATTTATTTAAACAAACAAACAGAGAAGCCCAAAGTTTCTCCCCTCCTTGGATGAAAATTGGCCAAGGATGGATGCATAGGAATCTGGGCTTGCCCTCATTATTATCAAATGTCTTGAAGCTAAAGATACCTCCAAGATTTTTCCCTTAGGTCAGACCATTTTTCAGACAATGTGTTGTTTGTTGCAGTTGATGTAAAATTAGATTGTTTAGGTTGTATTGAGAAGATGATAGAAATTCAGGCATAGGAGAAGGAGATTGCAAAGATTGAGGCTCTAATTTTGCAAACAGGTACAATTAAAATTTCACAGTAAGGGCTTCCCTGGTGGCGCAGTGGTTAAGAATCCACCTGCCAATTCAGGGGACACGGGTTCGAACCCTGGTCTAGGAAGATCCCACATGCCGCAGAGCAACTAAGCCCGTGCACCACAACTACTGAGCCCGCGAGCCACAACTACTGAAACCCGTGCACCTAGAGCCTGTGCTCTGCAACAAGAGAAGCCACTGCAATGAGAAGCCCACATGCCGCAACGAAGAGTAGCCCCGCTCGCAACAGCTAGAGAAAGCCCGCATGCAGCAACAAAGACCCAAGGCAGCCAAAAATAAGTCAGTAATTTTTTTAAAAAATCACAATAAATGTCTGATTTCTGACCAGTTAAGAAGGTGACTATGTCCCAGAATAAATTTAGGCTGTGTTATAAGACTGAGTACAAGTGAATGTCATCATTTTACATTTATAGTTACATATTTTTGGATTTGAAAAATACTGGGGAAAAAAAATCATTCACAATCTGTCAGTTTAAAATACCTGTACAAAGTAAGAAGTGAAGGTTTCCTGTCCTCCACCCCACCCCAACACATACATCTACCTCCTAGGTCATGGTTACCCATATAATGCATAGCCTTTCTGGCTTTTTCCTAAGTTTATATAAAATATATCTGCATGTTCTCTCTTTCTCTTTGAGACCAAATTGTAATCAAACTATACCTAGTAGCATACTTTCATATAACATTATATCATGGACATCTTTCCAGGTTAGTGCTATCAGTGTTTTTGATGGCTCCAGTGTGTTCCTGCAACTGTTGTACCGTGATGCAGTCATTTATTAATGAGCATTGGATTATTTCTAAGTTTTTGCTATTACAGAGAGTGTTCCATGTAAATTTGTCCTTGTGTACATTTGCTGCCATATCTGAAGGATAGATTCCTAGAAAATGGGATTTCAAAGATTATATACATTTTAAAATTACAATTGATAGTGCTAAATCTCCTTTCAAAAAGTGGTGACCAGTGTATACTCCCATAAAGTCATTTCCTAGTACTGTCATTAGTGCTGAATATTGTCAGTCTTTAATTTTCCAATATGATGGACCAAAAAAATGGTATTTTATTATCTAATTTGCAATACTCTGATTTCCTGTGAATTTGAGCATTTTGTTATATGACTATTGGCTATTGGCATTTCTTCTGTAAATTTGATCTATTTACATAGGTCTTTGGGGTTGCTTGTCTTATTTATTTTTTTCTTTTTATATTAAGTATATCAATGTCATGTCTATTTTGTGTATTTGTAAATTTCTTTCCCAGCCTTTTCCTTCTCTTTTCGTTTCTGTTGATGGTGTCTTTTTGCCATACAGAGGCTTCAAAACTTTATACAGTCAATTTTTTCCTTAATGGCTTAAAATTTTTCTGATTTGCTTGGGGAGTGTTTCCTTCCCCATCTCAAGGTCATAAAAATACTCATTTAATTTTATACTTCTACAATTTCATTTTTTACTTAGTTCTTGAATTCGTTTAGAATGTATTTATATATGGTGTAAGATAGAAATCCAATTTTATTTTCTTCCAAATGGGTAACTAATTGTTGTTAAGATCCTTTAAAAAATATTCCATTTTTTTCTTCACTACTTTGATTTGTTGGCTTTATCAAATGTCAGAGTCCCGTGTATACATGAATTGTTCTTGGACTTCTGTTCCTGTCATTCATTCGTTCGGTCACTCTGCCATTTTTATACTATTTCTCCAATGTTTTCATTATTGGTAGTGCCAGTTTTGCTCAGCGTCTTTCTTTTCTCAAATTTTATTGATCATTCTCATATTTTTACTCTTCTGAATATAGGCAGCATGTCAGGTTCTCCTGCTCTAGAAAGTTCCACCAAGACCGTATGTGGAATTGTGTTCAGTTTGTAGGTGTGTTCAGTTTGTTCATTTTTACAGTACTGGTCTTTTCCATTCAAGAACATGGTATCTCATTTATTTGGACTATTTATGTATTTTTGTAAAGTTTTATAATTTTCTTCATGGAAGTCTTAAGTATTTTTTTGTTAAAGGCACATTTCACTCCTTCCCCAACTGTTCTCTCCTTGTTCAAATCCAAATTTTTGTTATTCTGCAATGTGAACGTTAGAATCGTCTCATCCAAGCCTTGAAAGAAGTTTTATTGGCATATTATGATTTAAATCACATTTCTACAGTAATTTAAATAAATCGACATCTTTATATCAGTTCTTCTATTCAAGAGTATAAAATGTTCTCTGACATATTAAAAGGGATTTGTTTAATGTTAAAAGGAAGAAACTCGCTCACATTTATTTCTCACCTTCACTGTCTTTTTTCAGGCAGTATCAGCACTGGTGCAGCCCTTAGGGGTGTGTGCAGAGTACCTCAACTCCTCAGTGGTACAGGTAAGATAGGCCATTTTACACTTACTTCAGAGGTGATCTAAGAGATACAAACAGTAAAATTATCTTTTTATCAGGTTGTTCAGAATTGTGCCTAATTTAGAGTAACTTTTTTTTTTCAGATTAGCTATCTTTATAGTGAAAATATCAGAAGATAAATAAAAGTGATTACTAATTTAAGGTATAGGAAACCTAACATTTAAGGTTATTTACCTTTTTAATTTATCATTTTATCAAATATAATTACATATTATAGCATATATTTTTCTTTGCTTCCTTCACTATAAAATAGGTGGCATATATCCCTACCCCATTTACAGGATTATTTAAGGGTTCAGTGCCATTATGTGTTCAACAGTGTTGAGTGGTGCTGGGCTCGCCTGCTAGCCAAGTCACTCACTGAGTAACAGTTTAACAGCACATCTTGTCTGATTTCTTGCCTCTGCAGATTGTACGTCAGCAGGCCACAGGATAGTCAAGGCTGTGGAATGTTCAGCTTCCTAATGCTTAGGGCTTATTACATTTTCTTATTCCTTTCCATTTCAGTTAACAAGTTTTACTGAATAAAATGTCATGTTGAAATACCTCCATTTATTATTTTCTTTATAGAAATAAGTCTGTGAAACTTAAAACTTTCACAGAGATTTTTTTAAATCACCGTAAATGGTTTTGAAAGCTTAGTCTCCTTTGGAAGCAAATAGTATGTGCTTGTTCCTTCTTTCTAATATCTAATTTACTTAGGGCCATTTTAACAAGGGATATAGGATTTTTTTAGTAGGTTCTGGAAATTCCTGCTATTTCTAAGTTTTAAGTGCCTTCTTTAGAGTTTTTTTAAATGAAACAGGATGGCTACTTATGTATTTCTTCATTCTGGATACTAAGGTCTTTAGAGACATCTAGTGTTCTCTCACTTATTAAGCATATGAATACAATCATTCTTTTTGTAGCTGAAACACGAAGACAAAGAGACAAAATGATTTGACTTAATAATTTAATAATTGGCTTTTTAATAATCAGAGCCAGGGTTGAATTTTTAAATGCATGCTTTTAAACCCATGCATTGCTCCGTGGAAAGAGCTTCAGTGTAAATATTCCAACTGCTAATTAATAACTAAGTTCTTTAGAAATTCCAGGTTTTATATGTAAACACAGTGTACTTTTTTTGGCTATGTTGGGTCTTTGTTGCTGCACGCGGGCTTTCTCTGGTTGCTGCGAGTGGGGGCTACTCTTTGTTGTGGTGCGTGGGCTCCTCATTGCGGTAGCTTCTCTTTTTACAGAGCACAGGCTCTAGGCGCACGGGCTTCAGTAGTTGTGGTGCATGGGCTTGGTAGTCATGGCGTGCGGGCTCTAGAGCGCAGGCTCAGTAGTTGTGGCACACGGGCTTAGTTGCTCCGCGGCGTGTGGCATCTTTCTGGACCAGGGCTTGAACCTGTGTCCCCTGCATTGGCAGGCAAATTCTTAACCACTGTGCCACCAGGGAAGTCCAAGCACAGTGTACTTTAAAAAGAGTAAAAAGTATATGAATTTCCAACCAAAGCTTATTTAACTTTATCTTTATTTTAATTATATCAAACCATCTAACCTTAAGTTCATTCAGCAATAAATTCATACCATATTTATGTAAATTAACAATTGTCTCTACCACTTGCTCCTTCTGTGACTTTGGAAGACTGAAGTAACTCCTATGACTTGGCTTCTTTATCTGTAAAATAGTGATAATAACCATGCCTGTCTCACAGAGTTGCCGTGAGAATTAAGTAGGGCTGGCACATGCTGAGAAGAGCCGTGTGACTTGCCTCTTACCCTGACAGCTCTCAGTTCTCACTATACAGTTGGCATGAGTGTAAATAAAGAAATTCTACTAGGATAATCAGTTGCCTGATGCCATTTTAATTCATTGCTAATGTCTTCTTGCTTTGACAGCCAAATATTGTCTGCCTTCTCTTGTCACCAGATAAGTTTTAAAAATTATTTTACTTAAATGGAAGTGATCATTTAGATCTAGCTAATAGTTTGCTACTTCTCGCATACTATTTAGAGTTAGTTACCTGGTTATGCTACCATTGTGGAGCAGTGTATTGTATGAGTCTTGTCTATAGGCCTCATTTATATCAGTTAGCAAAATAAATGCATAATAAAACAGTGTATTTTTCATGGTCTGTGCTTATATTCGTTTTTTAAATCAAATGCAAAATACTTTATTACAAAAATAATACATACTCATGCTTAATGTTTTAAGTTGGTGTGTCGTTGGTTGTCTTTGGTTGCTCTTCAAAGGACCTTTTATAAGATAGTAAAGAGGGATTGCACCCATATGATAGTAAAGAAGCTGAGGCACAGAATCAGTTAAGGGTTTACTTGGGATGGTATTACCTAGTTAGTGGCTGCTCTAATACTAGAATTCTGATCTTTGCATAGCACCCTCTCCTTTATGAAATGTGAATAAAAAAGTGTCTCCTCTCTAGTTTGGGGACAGATTCAGGGGTCCTTATTAACTTTAGTACTGTTTTCTTGCAGCCCATGCTGGACCCAGTCATCCTTACTACAATCCAGGACGTGCGGAGCGTGGAAGAAAAGGACCTTAAAGATAAGGTAATGTTCTCTCCAGTCAAGTAGCCCCGATGCCTATTGGTCCATGGAAGCAGAGCCAGGGCTTAGGGCAAGGTTCACACACCATTTCTGTTTGGATTCTGGTCACATACAACTCACATCAAATTAATTTTACATCTCCTAACCAAAAAATGTTTTGTCTGAAATACCAAGTGGTTGGTGTTACCTCAGTCAATAGAATGAATGTAGGGCTGTCGGCAAGTGATACCATTAAGAATTTTACTAACATGTTGATTTTGATAGTAGTATAATTGGTATAGCATTGAAGAAGCTTTAAAATAATTCAGTATTTAAAGCTATCCAAAGGTGTTTAAAGCAATTTTAGCATTTAAATTTAACGTGATTTATTTTGTCTACCTTGAATTTCTCACAGAACACTTTCCTTTTCTTTGCTCACACATGTGCTAACTTTTGGTTAGAAGTAAAATGAAGTTTATTGACCATGTGGAATATCATATACCATTAGACCATGGTTATTGAAAATGTCCCGTATTCCTGTGTGTGTGTAAGAATTGGCATCGAATGTTTTCATGGTTCCTTTTTGTTTTTTCTGTTTATGTATCTGTACGTTTGTGTGTATTTTGTTTTTAAATAAAAGAGATTGGTTAGCATCCCGGAGCTCTTGTCTGCCATTAAGTTACTTTGCATGCGCTTCCAACCGGATCTGGTGACCGTTGTGGACGACCTTCGACTAGACATCCTACTGCGCATGCTGAAATCACCTCATTTTAGCGCTAAAATGAATTCCCTCAAAGAAGTAAGTTTTGCGTCCGTTTCTGGAAGACTTAAAGGACAGACACTTTAAGTTCTTCCAGAACTTTGTGGTTATTAATATAAAAATGTTGGGAAATAAAGAATAATAATTTCTTGTAATCCTACAAAAAGAGATAACAGTGATTATATATAAAATTGTATACATGTTTATAATTGTTAATAAAGCAATATTTTTATACGTATTACATTCCAAATTCGTTCTGTGAACTATTTAGTGTTCTAGTGAAATTTGCTAGAACATAATTCCTTGGAATATACAGTTTGAGATTTACTTTTTACCCTAAGGGTATAATCCCTTTTACTATATTTCAGATATGTGTTTACTTAAATCAAATCTTCTAACTGGGGTTGAGGCAAAATTTTGTTTTGTTTAAGCAAAATGATGGAAGTAATTTTCTGCAGCTTCCTAAACTTTACATGAGCATAGTTGGTTTTGGTGAGTTTCCGGTGGAGCCAATACAGCTCAGTCATAATTCCAGTTATTTTCCTTCAGTTTTGTGTTAATTAGGATTCTTGGCTGCAAGTGAAATAAACTCATCTTGAATTATCTTAGACTAAAAGAGGAATTTAATGGAAGAATGCTGGGCTGTCTCACATGAATGAGAGATTGACTAGCCAAACCGTGTAAGGGCAGGGACACATGTGGGCAACAGGATCAACTAGAATCTGAGACTGAATCACTGCCAGGACTCTATCCAGGTCTTATCTCTGCTTTTATGAGCATGATGGCCTTGTTCTCTTTCCACCTACAGAGTGGCATCTTTCATACAGTAGACATGGCCATGGATAGCTCTTGTGACTCGGGAAGGAGTGATACTTTCTCTCTGGTCCCAAGTATAGAATTTGGAGGAGTGCTCTGATTGAAGTTTGGGTCAGATGTGCATCCCTGAGCCAATCAGCAGTGGCCCAGGAAGTGTGAGCTCTGTGTTCTTTTTAAAGAGACATCACAAATAAGTGGTCTATTAACTTCTAGTAACTGGCCTTTGATGCATTTTGGCTAATCATTAGACCACATTGTAACACTATAAAAGGCACAAAATATATATGAAGATTTTGATTATGAATATTTGCATTAGATTCAATCACAATAATCCTGTCTTTTTAGGTAACCAAACTAATAGAAGATAGCACTTTATCCAAATCTGTGAAGAATGCTATAGATACAGACAGACTGTTAGACTGGCTAGTTGAGAACTCAGTTCTGTCAATTGCATTGGAAGGTAAGTTGCTTAAAAAAGGTTACCTAACACATAAATAATATATTTCTGTATAAAAAACATATGAAATTGTTGCTTTGACTATATTAGCCTTTAAATAGTCTTATAGCAAGTTAATATTGCTTTGAATAAATAGAATCATATTTAGAAGGTTAGTGTTCACTGTATCTGTCTGCCTCTCTGGTGTTTCTTCTCTTAGGCAACATAGACCAAGCACAATACTGTGATCGTATAAAGGGAATTATTGAACTCTTGGGCAGTAAATTGTCTTTAGATGAGCTCACTAAAATTTGGAAGATACAGGTAAGTTGATCAGAATTGTTTTTGCCTTTTTCTGACATTTTTTTTCAGTAAGGGCGAAGGGTGGTGACTCTCTAAAGCAGAGACTTACTGCCCATGGATAAATAAATAATAATTGAAGTCACAAAGTATCTATAAGCAGATTTAAAAATGAGACACATAATACTCTCAACTGAGACCCTCAAGATCATTTATAAAATGTGAAAAGTGAGTATGTTTTTCTTGTAATTAGTTTAAATTGTTTTTAAGCCAGTTGAAAATATTTTGTTCTCCTCTTGAAATGAATATGTCAGATTGAGAACTTGATTCTCACCTTTTTTTACATTGTCTTTTTAGAGATTTAATGCTTCTAGGAATTTAAACAAGGCCAACAGATAACCATTAATAATGGTTGCTTCTTGTAGTCTTACCAATTTTATCATGCAAGTGTATGTATGCTGTTAGATTAGAATCAATTTATCTTTGTTACTGTTTTGCTTTTGCTTCTATAAATCAACAGGGAAAGACTTGGGTTTTTCCAGTCTCCAAGACTTAACTTTATTCCCAATGTCTTCTTTTCTAGTCAGGACAATCATCTACTGTGATCGAGAATATCCATACTATTATTGCTGCAGCAGCTGTCAAATTTAATTCGGATCAGCTTAATCATTTGTTTGTTCTCATTCAGAAGGTATGTGTTCAAGCATGCTTACTTTTAAATATTTCTAAAACAATCTTATTTTGAAGTCTCCTCCCTCTAAATTAGCAGTGTTTAACCGTACTCTTCTTACTTTATTAAACTTTTTTAGCTCAAGTTTAAAGTTTTTGCACGTTTTGCCAGGGTGATCAAATGGGAATGGGAAGCAGTTCCTGTGTCTTTTCTTTTTCATTCTACAGAGCTGGGAGACCGAGACCGATAGAGTAAGACAGAAGCTATTGAGCCTGATTGGACGAATAGGCCGTGAAGCTCGCTTTGAGACCACTTCTGGAAAGGCAGGAGAATCAAATGACTTTTTCTAGCTACAAGTACTTAAAGCAGCTTTACTTGCGTATGGGCTGGCTCATCACATGTGGTTTATTGTAGGTGTTAGATGTACTCTGGGAACTGGCTCATCTCCCAACGTTGCCCAGTAGCCTTATTCAGCAAGCTTTGGAGGAGCACCTGACAATCCTAAGTGATGCGTATGCAGTGAAAGAAGCAATCAAGAGGAGCTACATCATTAAGTGCATAGAAGATATTAAAAGGGTTGGTTTTATCTTTGGTCTAGTTTTGTTGTCAGAGCAACAGTATTGTCTGAGTAATTAGAGCCAAATAATTTTCCTCCCCTATTATGTAAATTAAACTAAATGTCCTACCTGGAAGCTCATACCTTAGAGTCCAAAATTGGGAAATTATAGGTACTGCTTTTACCAAGTCACTTATATTTCTTAAAATTAATTTTCAGCCTGGAGAATGGTCAGGTTTGGAAAAAAACAAGAAGGATGGATTCAAGGTAAGAATTTGCAGATGGAACCAACTAAAAGGTATACTAATTTAATAATTCCTTTTAATAAATTGAATTATAATTTTAAGATAAAAGTATGTTTTAGTGTTTCTTCAAATAATATTCAGATACACACTGCTGTTTAAATATTTGCTTATGACCTGTGCTTATTATTTAAAGCTTGGGGGTTATTGACTGTCAAAGGGGAAAATAAATCCAGGGTCACATTCAAAGAGTAGTTTTACTATATTATTCTCATAAGATTGTAAGACCTTCAACTTAGTTTTTCTTTCTTAAAATTAAATCCAAAGTATGCACATCTTTAATAAGCACAATGGATTCTAAATAAATATCGTGTCCATTTTTCTCCCATAAGAGAGAAATGGAGGAACATTCATAGAGTAAGAAGAGAGAAAGAAGGGAAGAAAGAAGTTCATTCGTTGCTGGCACGTAGTCGTTTTCTAGGTGCTTGGTTCAGATGTGTTCCTAAAGTAATTCCTTACGCAAACGGTTATTGAGTGAGTGCCTGCTGCTAGGGCTCGATTTTAGAAGGTAGAACTGGGTAGTGATGAGTGCCGTGAAGTCCTACGCTCCAGGGCTTTGGCCTCCAGGTGACTGTGGACTTAAGGGCTGTCCTTCGAAAGGGTGGGTAGCAGCATGTGTAGTGATGATTGTAGCTCTCCTGTTGCTGCAGTCAGTAGCTGCTCACTGGAGCCTGCTTCCGTGGTTGCAGCAGCCCTGATCAGAGCATGTCCTCCTCCCACACAGGCCCTCAGGTTGCCCAGATGAAACAAAGCCTAGCAGCGAGAGGGGTTTCATTTCACTGTTATCATAAGAAAAGGTTTTAGTAAATAGCTAATGGCTTAGGAATTTCATTGGTAAAACATATTTCTTGGCTTTCCTAGTAAGTATTTCTTTAAAGGATCTTGAATACTGCTAATTTACATTAGTAAATTCAGAGACTCAGCTCTTGCTAAGCGGCCTTGGTGACTCAGTAGGCTTTTATTCTCTTAAATTATGCTTGGCCATAAAGTTTAGTTGGGGACATTTAAGAACTTTGTTATATTTCTGACATTGAAATTTGATCAAGTGAATTTTCTACATTAAAATCGTTCACAAACTGGAGCTGGTAATGCTCAGGTTATGATTAATTGTTCCTTTAATTCAACAACATTGCTCTCTTTCTACTCAGATACAATTTGAATTTTCTCAGCTCAGTGATTCAGATAGTTTAGCACCCTCTGTCTTTATGATTGAAACTCATCCAGAGTTATTTAAGAAGTTTAAATCTTTCAATAGTAATAGTAAGAGGGAAAGGGTATCTATAGAAAATGGTCTTTTCTTCACAGTAACAGATACATTTCTTTATAGGTATGAAGGTCAAAGCTGAAGGGACTTTTTCCTCCCTCCAGGGAAATGGCTTTTGAAACCAGAAAAATCCTTCCTGATCCCTGTTCCTTCCTTGTTACAACTAAGCAGTACTTTAGCCCTTGTAGCCAGTAGCATCGCTGCATCTTTATTGCTTCTCTTTGCAGTCGCTTCATTCATGTCTATTGTTTGATAACAAAACTCAAAAAGTAACAGGGAGAATTTTGGAGTCATTTTGTGAGTCTTGAAAGGAATATTCTTCCTTTTTTGTATCCCACTGCTCCCAGTAAAGAAATTCTGACGTACCATTCTTTCATTTCAAATAATAATAACTTGCATTTACATAGCACTTTTCAGTTGACTGAGTGCTTTTGCAGACACTCTCTTAAAGTACACATGGCTGAAGGGGGGCAGTGGGAAGATCAAAGCCCCCGATATGACTCCAGGCAGGGGGTTGAGTTATATACTGCCACTAAAGGTGTTTTTCTATGCTATGCCCTTTCCTGCCAGGCAGCAAGGTGGGCTGACTGGGAATTATGTCTCCCTGCCAGGCTACACAGAAACTAAGCAAAGGGTAAGACAAGATCACCCACCTCTTACTCCCCTCCCACCCCCCAGCTACCTCTACTCCTCCAACTGATTCCCTTTCCCTCTGCTTTTGACACTCTTAAAATTCCCAAGTTCCATTATTGTGTTCAGAAATTCTGACCTTTATTTCTCAACTTTATTTCTGTAGATTCTGCCAGGATACCCTTGGCTTCCTTGGTCCTCTTTCCTTTGCTTCCTTTATACCTTCCACTGTCTGCCCCCAACCCTTTCCCTCTTATTGCACTTATTTTTTACTTCGATTAAAAAGTTTAAATGTACTCATCCAAACAAAATATTACTAAACCAAAAAAAGTCATTTTTACTCAATTAGTGGTGTTTGTGTATTCCTTAAGTCATTATATGAAGGCCTCCTAGCACAGTGCCCAGCAGCCTTTCAATAAATGTTGGCTCCCTTTCTCTTACCTCTTCCCCTTCCTCTGTGAGGACACTAAAATCGTTACTTACCCATACCTGAGGGGCCTCCACTTGCCCAAACATACAACTGAAAGTAAAACCAGCAAGATGCCCTCAGTACAGCCTCACAGTGATGTGCTTAGCACAGGAGGAAATACTTTTTAAATGTCCACCCATGTAAAGATTTGAACTTGGTTCTAGGTAAATGGCTAGGTCTGGTAAAACAAGGCAGATGAAGAACTGGGATATTCAGCTTTGAGAAGAGAGAACTCAAGAAAGAATAGGAAAGCTTTTTCAGCTACTTAGAGGATTGTTATAGAAGTTTGATTCAACTTAACTTTTTATGTCTCCTAAGAAGTTATGGGAAGGCATGTTGCAATATGATAGGGCAATGAACTTCCTATGAAAACAGTCTGACACAGAATGCACTGCCTCCTGAGTTCCTCATCACTGGAAACACTAGAAGACAAGTTTTGTAACAAAAATGAATAAGGAAAGTTTAGGCACAGGTTTGCAGGCTGAACTAGTTGACCTCTACGGCTTCATCTAACATTAGGAGTCTAATTTGGATATACCATTAACTCCTACTTATGAAACCTCAGCTTCATTATCAGACATTATCAGATATGTTTGTTTTAATTGTTCACCATAGTCTTCTGCCCCTTTTATAAATGGAGAAGAGTAATTTAAATTTTTCTTATAACATAGCAACATAATGTTATAGATATGATGGAATAAATAACATCTGTCTTGTTTGCTAAACTGTAGAAAGGCTATATCAGGAATACTTTTTAGATTCTAAAGGGTAATTTTCAATGTTAAAAAAATAATCTAACCGTAATTGACTTAATTGGTCATAATGATACTTTTTAATATACCTGATTATTTACTAAAGGGTTTATATTTATATCCTAATGTTTGTAATCCTTTTGGAAGGTATGAGTTCGGACTTAAGCCTTAGAATTTTAATCTCTGTCATTTTGCAACTTTCATATCCTAGCAGAAATATTCTAGCTAGTCTTGCAAGTAGTTGGCCTTTAATACATACCTTATTTCTCTGATTCTAAGATGCCAGTGATTGCAACATGCATCACAGGTTTAATCCAGTATGTACAGCCTCACTGTGGCACACTGCTTTTCTTTATCTAGTGTAGTGCTTTGGACTTCTTTGAAATCTTTAAGATTGTAGAATTTTGAGGCACGTTGAAGAATATGGAGTTTTGTGTCCTTTTTTTGTAAAAACTCAAGCTGCTTTTTTCTTTCATTAAGTTGTATATACTACAAGTTAAACAGTTTCTCTTGAATCAAGGTGCAGCTTTGGACAGAGAGACGTTTAATGCCAAGTGATACAGCCCTTCACAGGGTATGAGTCTGTCACACCGAATTCTCCTGGCTCTGAAGAACACTTAAGTCCGAGACCACTGGCAGTTATTCTTTGCTTTTAATTGAATTGATGGACACGACAGGCTAGTCAGTGCTATATCATAGTGTAATCTTTTTGATAGCATTCAAGAAACAAATCAGTGATCTACATTTAAGTTAAAAAGCCATCCTTGTTTGGTGCTAAACTATGCCAGGTAACAGCAGAAATGATGGGTAAATGAACAGATACCTTTTGAAAACAGCTAAGTTTGCACATACTCACATAAGGACAGGTATATCTAAACTTACTCCTATGCCTAGTGGCTGGTAAGTTTCTTTGATACAATTGTAAGAAGTGTCCATTTCAGAAATGTTAAAATTTATAAAACCTATATCTTAGAATCCAGGAAATACGGTATTTGCTGATTGGCTAATCTCTAGGAAAGCCAGTATTATTTAGGCAGTAGCTGTCTCACATTTACGTATTTAGTAGTACGATATTTTTCTGCAAATGACATCAAAAGTAGTTTTCTGCCCCATAGGCATCTTCATCTTACAGAAAGACTTAAAGAAGCAAGGCTTTAAAAAAATAATACAGTTTTTAAAGTAAAAGCTAAGGACTTAAAACTGTTACTCAGTTTTTTAGAGAGTTACTTTTCAATTGATCAATAGTGTTTAATCTGACATTCCTACAACCTTTATAATGAAATCACATAGTTTGAAAGATGCTATTTATTCAAAAGCAATTCTCTTTTTAAAGAGTATCGCATGAATATCAGACTTTTCAGATATGTACTTGAAGATCTGGATTGTCATGTACCAGTTTCAGAAATAACATATTTGAAAAGTGTTTTGAAAAATATAAAGTATAAGTGGCTGTAATAATTAATAAAAGTAGAATTCTCTCATAAAATTGTTTTAACTAGGAAATACAAGCAGACCGTGGATATTTTCTTTAATATTTAGACCACTATTAGTATCTTGATCATATCATTGGTATCTTAATCATGTAATTGTAGACAACCATATTTTTATACCATTTTACTTATCAGCCAGTTCAGTATTATCCAAGTTAAGCTTTTGCCATCAATTTATTTTATTACGTCAACATATCCTAGCAGCCTGTGCTACTTAATCTATCCTCTGAAGTTGCTAATTCCTTGTCGTCTGTTTTTTGCTGATGTACCCCTATACATTTACTATCACTTCACATCCACTCCTGTTTGCAGTTCTTGGCTTTAGGATTGCATGCAGAATAAGAAGTTGAAGACTGAATTATGAGTGCATGGAGATAAACTATAAATGAGCGATGTGAAGAGAAAAATAATAGAATGTGTAACAATAAAACCTAATTGACTTGGAAATTTTTTGTAGCTAATAAATTTAATCTGCTCTTTATTTCTAAATTTAACTAATGTAACTTCTTTTTAACTCTAGTCATCTCAACTTAATAATCCCCAGTTTGTATGGGTAGTACCAGCTTTGCGTCAGCTACATGAAATCACCCGCTCATTCATAAAACAAACCTATCAAAAGCAAGACAAGGTAAGAGTATAGTTATATTTGGTTATTATACAATTACTTGCATAAGCTTTTATAATAACAAACATCAAAAGATTGCTGAGTTTTGTAGTGACTGTATTACAGTTTTATGGTTATTAATGTAATTCATTTATATTACTTAATAATCTTGAATTTAGACATCATTCTGCTTTCATTTCTATGGAACTTTTCTTTTGTTATATCCCTAACTCATTTATTTTTTATTTCCTTAATTTACAAAGTAAGCCAATGTTTAAAAGTTAATGGTATTTTAGAAATTTGTTTGAAAAGATTCAAAGACTTATTTTATATTGTGAAAACATGAGTTTGCTTAAGGAGCTAGAGCTTCCTCAGTGTAATAGACTTGGGGTTTTTTGTTTGTTTGTTTGTTTGTGTTTTTTTAGTGTAACAGACTTGGGAAGAAAGATCTGGAAAAGTATGCAAGAAGTGAAATAGTTCTTTTGAAAGACTTTTTTTTTTTTAAAGAATCCCTTTTACAAGCAGAAATTTACCAGGGAAGTTTATTAATTCTATAGTAATTCCCTAGTAAATGTACATACCAGATTGATTTTATTTACTTTTATGTAGGAAATATGAGTGAAAAACTCTGTGTTTGCTATTCCTCAACTACGTGCTAAAATAGAAGCTTGTATTAAACTGACAAAATAACTGCGCATTCTCATACCATTTTTCTTTTTGTTGTTTTCGCCAAGAGCATTATTCAAGACTTGAAGAAAAATTTTGAAATAGTAAAATTGGTAACAGGAAGTTTGATAGCTTGTCATCGGCTTGCAGCAGCCGTGGCTGGACCTGGAGGCTTAACTGGTTCAACACTAGTGGATGGCCGATACACTTATCGGGAGGTATCTGGCATTGTGCTTTTGTTTCATGATTTACAGCATTCATTTGGCCTTTTTGCACTTGAACTATAAAAATCATATTTATTGGGAGTAACTCTAAATAGGTAGTATGAGGTGTCTTTGTCATAATGGAACATTTTTGTATCTTGACTATAATCACCTCAAAATAAAAGTTCAGAAAATTGATATTTGTGGGTAAATCTTTCAGTAAATCACCCAAGATAACGGCATATGATATGGTAATAAAAATAAACATCTTTTCTTTGTCTTTGATCAGAAATAATAATTGTCAGTTCTGTGGCTAATGGCTTTTGTTTTTCAAATCTAGTGGTTAGTAATACTGTTTTTTTAAAGATAGAAAAATACCTTAACTCACCAGTTGTGTTGTGATGTTTTACTCTGAGATTGCCGAAATTGTATTTTTTTGGCATCTAAAGTCAACTGAGTTTGTGTTAGACTTCAAGTAGTTTCTGCTACATTGTATTGTCAACTTGTAAACAGATTTCTCACATTTACTTTACCCTAAGTTATATGAAAAAGCATTAGGTAAAACTATTTTTTTAATTTCAAATTTTTTTTGTTTTTTTAAGTTTTTCTTTTACATATGAATGCCTGGAGTTAACTAATTAGCATTATTTCTTTTTCCAGTAT
This sequence comes from Delphinapterus leucas, assembly GCF_059928025.1. Classification (NCBI taxonomy): domain Eukaryota; kingdom Metazoa; phylum Chordata; class Mammalia; order Artiodactyla; family Monodontidae; genus Delphinapterus; species Delphinapterus leucas. The sequence continues at coordinate 144,377,568 of NC_143129.1, forward strand.
TTAGAGGCCCATCTAAAATTTCTGGCATTTTTCTTGCAAGAAGCTACTCTGTATCTGGGTTGGAATCGTGCCAAGGAAATCTGGGAGTGTCTTGTGACTGGCCAGGATGTTTGTGAATTAGATAGAGAGGTAAGAAGATATTGTGGATGGAGTAAGACAGCAGTGGGACTTAATAGTATTTCACTTTTTTGTGTGTATCTCACATTTTTGTGTGTGTCTCACATCTTCAATTCTAAACACTTTTCAATTTACTAAGCATACATTTATACTAATAAGCTAGGAACTATAAGTGTTGAAAAGATATTTTATATAATATATATCTGTGATATAGACAAGTGTGTGAGATCTTTGGTAAGTCTGATACCATTCTGGATAAAACCAAATTCAGCCAAGTGAGTACAGCAAAAGAATTCTTGGTGTGTCTTTTAGTATTTTTTTCCCTCCCATGAAACTAATTTTAAATTAACCAGCAGAAAACTTCGAGTTCCTATAATGATGTTGTATCCCGGAAACGCTAAAGAAGGAACTGATACCTAGACAGATCTTTGGAACTACAGTTACACAGCTGAAAATGGATTAAACCAGGAGCACCACACTGCTTTGATGTTTTCTAACAGTGAATGGCTGTTTCCTCATCTCATTTTGTAGAATAGTGTTAACTACATCATAAGATTATTGAAAGGACTAAGTATGTGACAGTGCCTAGCACAGTCCCTGGCACATAGTAAGGCTTATTAATAAATGTTGGTGGTAAAACCAAAGTGTAACAATTCAGTGAAAAGCATGAATATATATTTTCATTATCTAGAGGAAAGATGGCTGTAATTAACTGCTTTATTTAGTTCCAGAGTTAGAACCATTTCAGTTTTGAGTGGTATTAAGGCAATATAAATTTCTAAAGAATTAAAAATAATTTATCTTTGCTTTCCCAGTTTGGAATATGTATTTGCCTGAAATGGATTTTAGTTACAGAGTGATATTTGTCTTGATCCGCAGATGTGTTTTGAATGGTTTACAAAAGGGCAGCATGATCTTGAGAGTGATGTTCAGCAGCAGCTCTTCAAGGAGAAAATTCTTAAATTGGAGTCGTATGAAATCACCATGAATGGTAGGGAAGAAAAACGTAAAATCATTTTTTCAGTTCTTTAAAGTAAGAATTTTATACTTTTCTTCTCAGCCCACTCTCAGAAGCAGCTAACCATTTTGGGATATCCTTCTGGACTTTGCCTTATGCACATAAAGACACATCTATATATACATATGTTTATATACACAGATAAATTTCTTTTTACATGAATGGTATTTTTAAATTATATAGGCTAATTGTCAAGCTGTCTTTTCATGAAATTACTTAGTACAAAAAGGATTCATTTAAGGTGAAGATTTGTCAAAGTATAGAAATCCTCTTTTCAGTTGTTTCTTTTAATTGAGTTTTTTTTATTGATATGTATTTTACATGCTATAAAATTTACTTTTTTAAGGTGTGCAATAAGTGCTTTTCGTATATTCACAAAAGCTGTTCAACCTTCACCGTTTTTAATCTCAGGATATTTTCATCACCCCAGAAAGAAACCATGTAACAGTCACTATCCATTCTCCCCTTTCCCCGACCTCTCATCTACTTTCTGTCCTTATAGATTATTCTAATCTGGACGTTTTATATAAATGGAACCATATAATATGTCACCTTTTGTATGAATATTTGGCTTCTTTTATCACGCTGAGACATAATGTTTTCAGGGTTCACCCAGGTTTTAACACATACCAGAACTTCTTTCCATTTTATGGCTGAGTAATATTTCATTGTATGGCCATAACACATTTTGTTTATCCATTCATCAGTTGATGGTCATTTGGGTTCTCACCAGTTTTGGTTATTACCAATAATGCTGCTGTAAACATTCATGTACAAGTTTTTATATTCCTAGGAGTGAAATTGCTGTATCATATCATTAATATTTGAGGAACTGCCAATCTGTTTTGCAAAGTGGCTGCAGCATTTTATAATCACACCAGCAGTATATGAGGGTCTGATTTCTTCACATCTTCTCTAATAATTATAAACTGTCTTTTTTATTTTAGCCATTCTAGTGGTTGTGACATGGTATCTCGTGGCTTGATTTACATTTCCCTGATGACTAAGGATGATGAGCATCCATTCATGGGCTTATTGGTCATTTATATATCATCTTTGGAGAAATGTCTATAAAAATCTTTTTCTCATTTTTAAATTGGGTTATTTGCCCTTTTATTTTTGAGTTGTAAATGTTGTTTATATATTCTGCATATTCACTCCTTATCAGATATGTGATTTACAAGTATTTTGTCCTGTGGGTTGGCTTTTCACTTTCTTGGTAGTCCTTAAAAGCACAAAAGCTTTCAGTTTTCCTGAAGTTTATTTATTTTTTTGTCATTGTTGTTGCTTGTGCTTTTGATACCATATCTAAGAGACTATTGCCTAATTCAAGGTCTTGGAGATTTGTGCCTATGTTTTGTCCTAAGAGTTTTATAGTTTTAGCTCTTGATATACTTTGTCTTTTCATTGATTATCTGTGGTACCTAGAGTGCATGAATTTATCTGACATTCTATAATTTCAGGTTTTAACTTATTTAAGACTTTTTTTGAAAATGTGAATCTCTGTGATCATCGATTGAAAAGACAAGGAGCTCAGTTGGTAAGTAACATTGTTTTCAAATGTAGAAAATTTGGAAAATCTAGTAAAACTTGACATTCAGCAAAACACATGTGTTATAATTGAGAGAAAACATGAGGTTTTTTTAAAAAGAATGGGCGCCTCGTTGACTGCGGGCTTCTGCATGGACGAGGGCGCTTCTCTTAGAGTGTGAGGAGGCTGCGTTTCTCGAACAGGTGACTTCTCAGACCCCTCTTTGCTTCTTGCTGATCTGGGGCAGCCAGCGGCCTCCTGTGGCTGGGTGAACGTGGAGTAGGGATAGTTCCAGCCAAGCTTCCAACCTCTCAGATCTAGCAATTCACATGTACCTGAAAAAGTACCAAAATCTTCAATTCTGGGATCGCAGGGGCAAGGATTTGGGGGGAAATATACATATATATATTTTCGGTACGCGGGCCTCTCACTGTTGTGGCCTCTCCCGTTGCGGAGCACAGGCTCTGGACGCGCAGGCTCAGCGGCCATGGCTCACGGGCCCAGCCTCTCCGCAACATGTGGGATCTTCCCGGACCGGGGCACAAACCCATGTCCCCTGCATCGGCAGGCGGACGCTCAACCACTGTGCCCCCAGGGAAGCCCTAGGGGGAAAGTTTTAACAGACAAGGAAGCAGGAAAATGAGGACCTGTAGAATGTATACAGCTTATGTTTATATTTACGTGAGCACCTTGAAAAAGAAAGGCAAAAAAATAACTCTTTTTCCAAGTCTGTTTCATTCATGACCTGACTTCCTAGGTGGTAAGAATTTTAACAAGATCTTATAAGGCCTGGATCCTGCCATTTCTAACTGAGCTTTGAGAAGACCAGATTGAGCCCCAAGGATTAGTAACTACCTCTAACCTGACTCTCTTTCCTTTGAAGAAAAGCTCGTGAAGAGGGTGCCCATACCATATTATTCCTGTTCTGTTTCTGCTTTAGTAGCCCATCTGTGTAGAGTTCTAGCTTAGGTTTAGGAATGTCTGGAGAAAAATCTCCATATCTGTCTTAGTTCCATGGAAGTTGTCCAGTGTTTCTGTTGTTGGTCGTTTCTTGTTTTAAAGTTCCATATCAGTATAATGATGTTCTCATATGTAGCTTGGTTTTTGCAGCCTTAATTCATTTTGAACTTGAAGAGGTGTGGAGTTACAGTGTAGCAGAAAAGAACTGTAATTTTGTGACCTTGGTGTGCTGTATACTTTTCTTTCTTTTGAACAGTATGTAGAAAAGCTGGAATTGATAGGAATGGATTTCATTTGGAAAATAGCCATGGAATCACCTGATGAAGAAATTGCTAATGAAGCTATTCAGTTAATCATAAACTACAGTTACATTAATCTAAATCCTCGGTTAAAGAAGGTGGGTATTTAAGGAAAGAAGGTACACAAAAAAGCAGAAAGTAATATATTTTTAATTGCTAAGTTGGCATGCCTGAAAGTCGGGCTTCTTTATTTTGACATTTTATCCTTAATAATGATTACAACTAAATGCTAGGCTAACTTTAATTTCCATATACCTCTTACTTTTAGGACTCTGTATCATTACATAAGAAATTCATTGCTGATTGCTACACAAGATTAGAAGTGAGTAGCAAATTTTATTTAACCTGTTTTTGAAATAAATGCTTTGGGTTTTTTTTTCCTTTTATAATGTTGTGTTTTGAGATCGTGTATAATGTTGATATTTGTAGCTGGACCCTACTGGAAGAATTTGCTAGCAATACCGTATTGTGGACATAGGGAACAGGCATTTGCCCTAATGCCCACAATGTAGAAGTGTATTTTACAGGAAATCCTTCCTTCTCCCTCCCCATCCCTTTTCCCTGCTCCACCCACCCACCCCACCCCCACCCCCTTTTGGGGGTATAGAAACTGTCTTCAGAAAATAGGTCTACTGTACTTTCCACATTTCTGATAGATTCTTTTTCTCCTTTTTCTGTCCAGAAATGTTATACAAGCACTTGCTTCTTTTCCCATCCTTCCCCATGTGTCACTTTGTTTATATCATAAATGCTATTAAAGGCCATAGCAGCACACTCAGTAGTGGGTAGTGTTGGGTGTCTTTGTCCACTAGAAGCCTGCAGTATAATACTATCTCAATAAGTTAAACTTTCTGATGATGAATATGTGCTGGTGATGAATCTGTACAGGAAGGAGTTCCTAAGTTGTGACTTCCATCCAAATACGCCATCATAAAAACATTTAAAGTATTCAGGTATCCCTAAATGAGGTGCCATGTAAGTATTAACACATGTAGAATGGTAGTTCTCAATTGGAGGTTATTTTACCTCCCAGGGGACATTTCGCAATGTCTGAAGACCGGTTTGGTTGTCACAACTAGAGGGGTCCTACTGGCACCTAGTGGTAGGTGAGTGGTGAATAGAAGTCAGGGATGCCACTGAGCATCCTACAATGTCCCCGACAGTCTTCCACAACAAAAAAAGTTTCCAGCCCAAAATGTCAGTAGAGCTGAGGTTGAGAAACCCTGATATAGAGAGATGATTTTCTATTTCGTAGGCAGCCAGTTCAGCGCTTGGTGGCCCCACTCTGACACACGCTGTGACCAGAGCAACAAAGATGCTTACAGCAACTGCCATGCCAACCGTAGCCACGTCAGTTCAGTCTCCATACAGGTAAGTGATTGCAGGAGTTACAGCGAATATGCAACCCCTAAATGTAGATCAACTTAAAAAAAAATAATTGGAATCTTTTCTTTCCTTTGGAGATATCTCAGTTAATTGTTCATTTCCTCATTTTATTTCATATCTTTTTCAAACAGTCATATCCTGGGAAATTATATATTCCCCATCACGTATTTTATTTGATTCATTTTACTTTTACTGTGTGTAACACGAGTAGCCTACTCTTTATGATGGAATCAAGATATATTCATTGTATGAAGAGTAATTTTTTTCAAGTTTGAAATATTTACTTAGCCCTCTTATAACTTTTCTCATTGAATAGTCAAATCCAGGGCACCAATAGCATAAGCAAGATGAAGTGGAATATGATGATTGACTAATATTGTACATTGTGATATAATCATAGTTAAAATGTTTTACTTAAAATCATTTTTCAAAATAATTTTTAATAAGAACTTTAGCCCCAAATATTTGTGTTAAAACTTTGAACTGACATCTCTTAATCACATTGCTGTGTTGAGTATTTTCAGATGTTGTCAGTGAAATCTGAGTTCAGTGTTATAGGTCTTTGATATAGTAAGGAGAATAGATGAGTATTTAGAAACATTAGATTGAAGTAACTAAAATACTTTTGTGGGGTTTTATGTGCCTTTCATTACTGGTAAGCATTCCCCAGTCAGTGATGCTTAAGAAACCTTGGCAGGTGATCAGAGAAGGGCTCCCTCTCTATGCCTCACTCTGCTGCCCTCTAGTGATTGGTGCTCATAAAGTCTTTTTCAACTCCTGGAATCGCTTTATGTGTTCATGTATGTATGTATTTATTTCTCTTTATTCACAGTTGGGGATATTCCTTTCTTTTTAAAGCCGTCCTTTAGAAGAGGAGTCAAGGCAATATCCTTGCTCACATTCTTCTTTATCTTCTTTTTTAAAATGAGCTGAGTACCATGTAGTGATACATTATTAATATGAAAGAAGCCAATAGAACTCAGCCCTCTTGGACCTCTTTTTAAAATGACAGAAAGTGATTATAGATTCAACTCATGATAAGAACATTAACATGACTTTTGCATTCCCACATTCTTGGAAGTGTATCTCAAATAGACTTTCATTAAGAATTCCTAATTACATGTTTGTAAAATGTAGTCTATATCTATGACCTAGGTCCTTAACGATTCATTTGTCTGACAAACCAGACTAGAAATGCACTTATAAACTATTGGATTGGGATTTCCAAACCGCTGCTTCTTTAAATAAGCATGCTTTTTGTTTGTCTTTTCTAACTGCTTTGTATTCTGAATCATTTCATATTTGACTGTTACAGGACAAAACCACATGATAGTTTTTAAATATTCTCATTATAAACCCTAAACAGAGTTACTAAGAATATGTAATTTCAGAGTTGCCTTTGAACCAGTACATGTAGTTTATCTCATTCACTAGTCTTAAAAGAACTTTTCAATGACCATAATTGTTCCATTTATGGGAGGAGGAGTTATTCTCTCATTTGTACAGTGTTTGCAATGCTATCTGTGATTTAATTCATCATTGAGGCAAAATAAAACAGTTCACTTAACAATTCACTTGTTAAGCACTTAAATATTTCCTAAAGAGGTTCCATCTGAATATCAAGTTCTGGTTTCTACCCATAGACTGAAAGAATTTAGAACTCTGTTAAATGCATTTAACCAACTCTTTTTTAAAAAAAAAAGTCAAATTTCCAGTACTGCTAATCAGCATACTTACTGTTAGAAAATCTGAAAACTTTCCAAATTGAGAAATACACCTGTACAAAATACTTAGACTCTCTGGAATAGTAAATATTTAAATTAAGGGCACTTGGATTTTCATTTGTTAGTGTTAACACATGTAGTGTTCAATAAAGTGTGGAGATGTGACTGTGCAAGCTGCTGAATGTTGGAGTCCTGTTATGTCAAATGATAAGATTGCTTAAGTCTAACCAAAAGAGATCTCAGGTCTCACTTCCAGAGTCTGTGAGAGTGCCACAGTTCCTTGCTGTGTGTTTTCTGTTCCAGAGATTGTTATGTCTCTCGATGTGTGTTGATTTCTTAAGTACTTTGAAAACCCTTGGGATAACAAATTCTTACATTGTATGTTTTAACTATACAGACTAGTCACTTAAACCAGATGAACAATTTTTTTCTTCCTTTTCTTCTGCCTCATTCTTAGGCTAAGTAAAACAAACAGCAGCTCTCATTTGTGGCATACTTAATGGTTTGCATTTGTCTTCTAAATTTTAGGCAGTTCAGAACTTAGATTCTGTGTTTACAGAATTATGTGGCATATCTTAGTTGTAAGGTTATGAGATTCAAACTCACTGATCGTTCATTCTTGGTGGATTGGTAGACAAATAAGCCTGCAGACCCAGAGGAGACCCAGGTCCTCTGTTTATGGGACAACTGTTTAAAAAAAGAAAACGAAGAAAGAAAAGAACAGGAAAGGAAACATGGGGAGGGGCAGGCTTCTGCCCCAAATTCCATCTGTGTGCAACAGCTGTGACCTGCTTGAACCACCTCCGGCTTGAGTGAAAAGGAAGTTTAGTCTTTGCAGATTTCAGTCTTTGACCAGAGAGGGCTAATTGTGATTGTGGTTTTGGTGAAATAGACTGAAATTGAGCTCAAGTCAGCAGTTCATTTCAAGTATTTTCAAAAACTTTTTTTTTAATTCATAGATCCACTAAACTTGTAATAATTGAGAGATTGCTGCTTCTGGCAGAACGCTATGTGATCACTATAGAGGTAAGCCTCTCTTCTTTGTAAAGCAACTTTATCATCCTATAATTAGTCTCAATGTGTTAGAGTATTTTTGTGACATTTAACAGTGGTGCTGTGCATCTCACTTGCTGTATCTTTTGACTTGCTATATCTTTTTCAAGGATTTTTACTCTGTTCCCCGAACTATTCTACCTCATGGTGCCTCATTCCATGGACATCTTTTAACTCTTAATGTTACTTATGAGTCTACCAAAGATACCTTCACTGTAGAGGTAGGTTTATATTAAGCTCTGAAGCCATTTTCCATATTGTCATGTTATTTTTTAAGAACACTGTTGATTGTGATTGAACACTGTTGTTGATTTAGCTGCATGAATGACTATTCTAAAAGCTGTTTGGAAAGCAAATTTAGAATAAAGACCTGAAATGAAAGGAAGCTGATAGGGTATAAGCAGACTCATAAGTAAATACATAATATCAGGTGATAACGAGTGTTATAAAGGTTACAAAAGAAGACAGCAGGATAAGATGGGTATACATGACATATTTTAGATAAGAATGGTTAGGGAAGGTCTCTGAGGTGATCACATTTGAACAGAGACTTGAATGAAGCAACAGTTAGCCATTTCTGGGGAAGAGCATTCCACACAAAGGGAGCAGCAGGTACAAAGGTCCTGAGGTGGGAGTTCGTTTGATTTATTCAGTGGCAAGGAAAGTGGCTGGTGTGACTAGAGCACAGTGAGAAGGGGAAGAGTAGAAGACACTCCAGTGGAAGAAGGACTTGAGATTTCATTCCATGCATGCTGGGGAATGGAGTATGGAATAGAATATTTAAGTACTGCAGGAGGGAAGCCGCACAAGGGCAGGATTCTTGTCTTTGGGTTCTCTGCTGTGTTCCCAGGTTCTGGAACAGTGCCCGGTACATGACAGATGCTCGCTAATAGTTGTTTAAATTGATGAATAAGTGAATTACTCAGAACAGTGTTTCATTTCATTTTACAGGCTCACAGTAATGAAACCATAGGGAGTGTCCGGTGGAAGATAGCCAAGCAGTTGTGTTCTCCAGTGGATAGTATACAGATATTTACAAATGATAGTCTGGTAGGTGTAAATAAACATTTTGTGGCACTTTAGTCTGATACCAGTATTTTCCTCTCCTTTCCTTCTCAGTAATTAAGAAACCACTTTTTACAGCTGACAGTGAATAAAGATCAAAAGCTCCTCCACCAGCTGGGCTTTTCTGATGAGCAAATCCTCACAGTAAAGACTTCTGGCAGTGGGACCCCATCTGGGAGCTCTGCAGATTCCTCAACCAGCTCCAGCAGCAGCAGCAGTGGGGTGTTTAGTTCATCATATGCCATGGAGCAGGTATTGAGCGATAATATTCAAGTTCAGAACAAGAACGTAACATCATTAAGTTTTGCCTTCGGCCTATATAGATTTGCATGATTTTGTCCTTTTCTCTCAGACAAGTCCTGCCCCTTCAGAACTGTATCACTGAGAAATGCTGGGATTCAATTGGGAGAGGAAGATGCACAATTTGTCAGTCTTCTGAACCACAGACTCTTCTGAGTCTGAGTGATTCTGCCTGGCCACTGCTTGCTGCTCCTCTCACATATCTCTCTTCATTGATTCATTGAGTTTCCTCTCCTGGGTCATTCCTATTAACATTCAAACGTGCTGTGCTATTTCCACCATCCTTTTAAAAAACCTTTTTTCACCCCAATTTCAGCTTCAATTCCTGTCCCCGTTCTCTCCTTCGCAAATCAGCGAAGCTCCTTGAAAGGGTTGTCTGAGCTCTCTTTACCATGCTCTCTTGACCCCTCTCGAAAATAAACTCTGCAAGGTAATCTGTCATGTCCACCTCTCAATCCTCATCTTCTTGACATTTCAGCAGTTGATCCATGTGATCACTTCCCCTTGAAATACTTTTTCCCCTTGGCTTTCAGAACCCCCCTGGCTCCGCCCTCCCTCTCTGGTTCTCCCTCTTTGGTCTCCTCTGCTGCCTCCTTTTCATCTTCCCGATCTGTGTACAAAGAAGTCCCCTGGCTCAGTCCTTTGACCTTTCCCCTGTCTACGCTCATTCCCTTAGGAATCTCATCCAGTTTCAAAGCGTTATATATTGTATGTATATTGGTAACACCCCAATTCTTATCTTCAGCTTGAAGTCTAGGTACATGGAACCAGCTGGTTAATCAGCATCTCCTTTTAAATGTGTGATAGACATCCCAGTCCTAACATCCAAAACTGAGCTCCTGATATCCCCTTTCCCACCACCTCACCCCTAACCCAAACCTCTTCATCCCAGTCTTGCCATATTTCAGATAATGCCTATTTCATTCTTCTAGTGGCTCATGCCAAAATCCTTGGGTCCCTACTTTCTCTCAAAGCATAGCCCTCTCCGTCAGCAAATCCTTGACTCTACCTTTAAAATTCATCTAGAATCTAGCTCCTTTTCTCTGCCTCCACAGCTTCCACACCAATCTAAGCAGCCATCCTCGCTCAGCTGGAGGGTTTCAGTAGTTCTCTCACTGGTCTCAGGGCTTCTGTCCCTATACCAGTTCAGTCTCTTCTCTGTGTAGCACCCAACAGCCCATGATCTCTTTTAAACAGAGTCAGATTATATGCCACTCCTCAGCTCAGACTCTCCAGCGGCTCCCATCTCACTCAGAGTAAGAGCCAGAGCCTTTACTGGGACCTTCAGGGCCTACTTGGTCTATCCCCCCCACTGAGATGTTCCCCCATGACCCACCCTCACTCTCACCCCTCCAGCTGCACTGGCCTCCATGTTGGTCCTCAAACAAAGTGGGCCCTGTGCACTTGCTCTTCTCTGTGCTTGTAATGTTCTTTCCTGATACCCATGTGGTTCTTTCTCACTTCCTTCAGCCTTCACTCAAATGTTGCCTTCTTGGTGAGCCTTCTTTGGCAGTCCTGTCTAAACTTGCCACCTATTGATACTCCTGCACATCTCATTTCCCTTCCCTACTTTATTTTTGCCTCTCCCCCCAACCAGTGAAATTTAAGCTCCTTGAGAGCAGACCTTTGTGTGTTTTGCTCACTGCTGTATTTCCAGCACCTAAAACAGTGCCTAGAACATAATAGGTAATCAGTATTTGTTGAATGATTTTATGAATCAGGGTTTTTTGTACCTTCTCTCTGCCAGGAAGTGAGCTCGGCACCAGGGGTACAAAACTAACAAGACCATTCAGTTCTTTATGCTTTTATAGTCTAGAAAAGTAAGATGATACCAGCCCTCGTGTGAAATAAAGGTATTTAAATGACAGAGAGGGATTTTTTTCATAGTATTATGTATAGTCCTTTCATTTAATTACAAATGTAAGATCTTTGCATGGCTGTCTCTTTAACTTAGAGAGCATAGCCTTGCTTATAGATACCACAGAATCCTGCAGGGTTAATGTTAGTATTGTGCCGTTTCTTAAAAAGTAACTATACTTATATGTAGTGAGAATTTAAGAACGAAATCATACTCAGAGCAGTATTATGACAGTTTATCAGCAACAGAAATGACGTACATAGCATCTTTGAGTTTAACATTTTTAAACTATCTCATATTTATCCTGAATTTATTAAAAACCTTCCCAAATATATTCTATAGTGATATCCAGCTTTTTTATTTCTTATACCAGAAGATAGTATTTTAATCACATCTGAATCTCTTCTATACAGTTGTATCCATTTTTTTCACCTTTAAAAAAAAGAGGCCAACTTCTTTTTCTCAACTTAAATTACATATATATCTATGTGGTTGTGTGAGTGTGTGTGTTTGATTATATCACTTTGAATTTGTGGGTTTTTTTGTTTGTTTGTTTGTTTTTGCGTTACGCGGGCCTCTCACTGTTGTGGCCTCTCCCGTTGCGGAGCACAGGCTCCGGACACGCAGTCCCAGCGGCCGTGGCTCACAGGCCCAGCCGCTCCGCAGCATGTGGGATCTTCCCGGACCGGGGCACGAACCCATGTCCCCTACATCGGCAGGCGGACTCTCAACCACTGCGCCACCAGGGAAGCCGTGTTTTTTTTTTTAATACGGTTGACTCCTGTTTTTTGTTTTTTCCACAACTCACACACACACACACACACACTGTATTTTATTTTCACAAGAGATAAATAAACTGACACCAAGCATTGTAAATGGATGACCGCAACAATGATTGCAATTACCAAACACGAAACACACTCTTACTATGTCATAATATTGACATTCAGCCCAGTAATCCTCCACTGTAAGGGCTCCTTTACCTTGCAGTGAAAATTGCTTTGTATATTTTTTGCCTCTGAGTCCATGTGGGATTTTTTATTATTATTATTCAAACAGAAAGTCACAAAAATTATAATCATCCTCATCAGTTCACTCAGTCCCGTGTAATTAATCTTTTTTTCATCTTGATCTTTTGTTAGCACTTTTATGAATTCATCAGTTTTCCATTAGAGTTCTGAATTAATTTGCTTTTAAATCACTCTGCCTTGTTTGCTCCTGCCAAGCTATGATCAGCTTCCAACGGTGCCCACCCTCCGTTCTGTTCATCACATCTGCCCTTCCTTTTGCCTCTCTGCCACTGCCTGCTTTTTGGTGCCTTAGCCCCTTTGCCAGCAGGTGGTAGGAGAAGAGAGCCCAGGTGATGAGCACGCTAGGAGAGGGAGTGGTCCGTCACTCTGTGTTCCCGTGCATTGTTGTTTGAGGCAGATAAGCACCATGCTTCCCTCAAGTTTTGCAGGCCAGTCTTTAAGAACTAGGAATTTTATTGTTTGTACCTTTGATTAGAAAAGGAGGAAATTGTTTTGTAAATTTGCATTTATGTTTTGCTTCCTCCCTCAGGAGAAATCCCTCCCTGGTGTGGTGATGGCACTTGTGTGCAATGTATTTGACATGCTTTACCAGCTGGCCAATCTGGAGGAGCCAAGGTAAATAGAAATGTTTACAAAGCTTGAAAGAGAGAAAGGTGTTAAAGTTAGGGAACCCAGTAAATGTTCACTTGAAATGTATATTACTTCACATCCCATACTAAGTGACTTTGTTATTAAAACTGTGGTTTGTGTGAAAATAATTAATATTTGAAAAATTTCAGGATAACTCTACGAGTACGAAAGCTTCTGCTCTTGATACCCACTGATCCAGCCATTCAGGAAGCCCTTGATCAACTTGATTCTTTAGGAAGAAAGGTATGAGTATCTTGGATAGTTATTTAACAGGCATGGAAATTTTATATCATGATTCAGTGAAAATGCAGCATGACATCACATTAAGGTCATACGATATCATCTTTCCCATAACAGTTCTTTTTTTTCTTTAGAAAAATACCTTTGCTGTAAATAATGATATCAGATTTTAGAACTGGAAGAGCCTTTAGTATCATCTGCTTCCACCTCCTTCATGTTTTGTATTAGGAAACCCAAGTGCAGAGTGGTGAACGGTTTTGGCTAGGGCCAGACTCTAGTTCTGATTGAGTTGAGATATTTTTCTTCTGTTATGATGCCTCTCTGAATGTGGTTGTTGCGTATGTTTGAGTTGCTTGCATAAATGGGTTATCATTTAATATTTTCACAGTTGATATTTAAAGTTCCTTTCGTTTAATGTTTAGAATCTTGTTCCTCAAGAGTTGTGTATATATATATAATGAAATTGTGTTTTATCTATAATATTGTTTGTGTTCTCAGAATAAATTCATTTAGATCAAAGCTGTTAGAACTAAGTTATTTCAGTGATTGTAGTTTAGATGAGCTCATAATCGTGTCACATGTACCTTATGTATTAATTTGAGGAAGAAGAGAACTAATGTAATTAAAAACTATATTACTCATACTAACTAAAAAAATTATCAAAACTACTACACTGCAATCTTATAATTTAATTATCAATGTTTGGTGGTACAAATTTTATTTATTTATTTTAATTAATTAATTTATTTTATTTTGGCTGCGAGGGCTCTTCACTGCAGCACGTGGGCTTTCCTAGTTGCAGCACGAGGGCTCTAGAGCGCATGGGCTCAGTAGTTGCGGTACGCAAGCTTAGTTGCGGTATGTGGGATCTTAGTTCCCCAGCCAGGGATCAAACCCGTGCCCCCTGCATTGGGAGCACAGAGCCTTAACCACTGGACCACCAGCGAAGTCTCCTACTGGTACAAATTTTAAAAACATGGGAACAAATTAGGATGACCCCACTAGTGTTGCTTAGAATACAATCCCAGAAGCATTCCTGTAGGATTGGAATGCTGTTGAGCATTTACTGTCTGTGTGATGGAGTTCAGTGCTTTGTTAATAATTAGAGTGATGTGGCTTTGAGGTTAATTTTTAGAAAATTTCATTGATTTGATTATATTAAAGTCGGAAAAAACATTAGAGTGTGTAGTGATATCTGCTTCTCTTTAATTTGTGCTTTTGAGCTGTATATTCCTTTTTTCTTTCTATTAAACTTAGAAAACATTGCTGTCTGAAACAAGTGCTCAGTCTTCAAAATCTCCATCCCTCTCTTCCAAGCAGCAGCATCAGCCAAGCGCCAGTTCAATTTTAGAAAGTCTGTTTCGATCTTTCGCTCCAGGAATGTCCACCTTCAGAGTGCTCTACAACTTAGAAGTAAGAAACCTCATTTCTTTTTATTTCATTTTAACAGATTCATTTTGGCCTAAAGGTTCATGCTTTCAGATATCAGAAATAAGTAAATAGGTTTCTATTATTATTGAATGGTTTGTTAAAAAAAAATTAAGTTTTAAAAAGTAAAAAATAGAATATAAATTGAAGTATTTTGTTGCTCTGGACTTTGAAAATGCTCAGTTTTCTTTTTCAGTTTATACCTGTGTGCACTGTTATACTTGCAAAATAGCATGTAAATAAATAATTAGGAAGCGCTATGTATTAAATGTGTCATCATCTTCCTCTGGAAGTTTTGCAAAAGCCTGTGTAACATCAGTTCCTAATCCTCATGCATGCTGACGTTTTAAAAAAGCTCTTGGAATTTGTGGCCCTTAATGATGCTTTATAAGGAGTTTGTCGGGAGTCACATTAACATTATTATTCCAAGGTTAAAAAGAAGAATTGAAAGAATTTGAACAAAAGAATATTTTTATTACCCTTCTTCCCAGTAGTAGCTTTAAACTAGTAGATGTAGTTCAGTAAACATTTACTAACTGTTTACTGTCTACAAGTCATTGTGGTATTTAAAGGGTCAGAGTTGAAAGGACAAGATAATTGCTCCAAGATCTTAGTAAGACATAGGGGAGGCTGGATAGGCTGAGTCATGAAACGAAAGCAGTAACAAAGCAGTGTGGAGAGTGGCCCACTCTTGGAGGGTGAGGGGCTAGACCCTCAGGCCACTTAAGCTCTGGAGAAAATAGAGCCCTGAATGATTTTGCTTTGCCCTAATATGTTCTATCCAGTCAGTTATTTATTAAGGAACCCAGATCAGTGCCTAAGCAACCTTAATCATCAAATTACCATTTATCTTCAGTAGGTTTTGAATCACAACATAGGTCATAATTGGTAGGAAGGTACCTGCTTGGGCATTTTTTCCAAGTTTTATTTCATCTGACAGTCTAATTTGGAGTATAAAATTACATTCACTCATTTTTATGTTTCACTTATTTATATGGTGGAGCTGTGTTAACATTTCATATTTGCCTTAAAAGAATCATTCTTGTGAAAACATCTGTTGGGTTCAAAAGGAGAAAATATCTAGCAAATATTTTAAAAATAAAATATGTCCTTATTTCTTGCAGACGTTTAAAAATACATACAATATTCTAAAACAGAAAATTACCTAGATATTTTTGGCTAACTCAAGCTTATGAAATTGACATCTTACAATTACTGCCAGATTTGTCATTTGCTTTTGAATGATTGTCTCAGAAAGTTAAGGTATAAATTTTAACACCCACATTTGAGAGCACCCAGAGAAACAGAATGACCCAACAGTGGGTCTAGCTTGTCATTGGCTACCTAGATTGCATTATCTTAGAGCCAAAGGGTTATATAAATTATCTCCGGTATAATTTTAGGACTTCTGATTAACTGGAAATTCCTCTGATAGGTTTTCTTTTGCTTGACATAAAAAATGTAGAAAACCTAACACTCCCAGAGCACTTATTTTTACAATTACCTGCAAGGTTAATGTCCTTGCATTTCGATCTTTAACTTATGTTTGCCCACTAGGAAAATTCAAAGTGGATATTCCAAATACCCATTCCTTTGGAGAAACCTTCCATCTTCACTAAATTGTCCATTAAACATGGGGAGTGTGTGCATGTGGCTGTTGACATTCAGGAGGGGTTAGGATAGCAGAGGGTTCCCATTCTCCTTGTGTGATGCTTGTGATCTGAGGCTGGTGAGCCTGTTTCCCAAAGGGCAGCTTAGGAAGAAAGCATCTTCAAACAAAAGTACCACATTAAAAATCTAAGCTCGTAAAACTAATAGGTTCATAGAAGCAGATTTTTTTGAATAGGAAAGGATCTTGAATTACATCTAGATTAAAACCTTGGGGAAACTGCAGCAATGAGCTTTAAATTTTTTTTTTAAATCATTACTAAATAAGCAGTTGTTTACTGGGCAATTGTTTTGTGCCAGTGCTTGTACTAAAGCACCTTAAGCTTGTGTTATCTTACTTACAAACAATCCTCTGGTAAAGGTAATTATTGTCCTCATTTACCGTATGAGAAACCTGAGGCAAAAAAGGAAAATTACATATCTGAGATCTTTCAGCTAGTCGGTGGTAAAACTAGAATGTGAGCCGGATTCGTCGTCTCATACCACAGTATGATTAGTTATGTGAAATAATTCTCTACTATACCAGAATATTTAGTTGAGCTTTCCTTTAGGTGGGTATTGCAGTGTCATTAAAAGGGGCATGGATATTAGAGTGAGGCACATCTGGACTTGAATTCTAACCATGTGACCTCGGGTGGGAGGTCACTTAACCTCTCAGGTCTCAGTCTTTACCTGTAGTGTAAAATACCTGTGCTGTGCGTAGTGAGATTAAGAGAGAATGCATGTTAAGTACCTCACCTTATGCCTAGTACTTTGTAGATAGGTGCTCAGTAAATAGGAGTTAGAATCATTATCTGGCAACTCATCCAGCATTTATAATAAATGGGCTGTTTTGTAAGACTTTAGTTTATATACTTTTTCTAGAACACATCAGCGTAACACATAATGTTACCTGCTCTTATCTAAGTCTGGGAGCCTGAGACCTTCACATTTGCTGGTTTCATAAAAAGAAGAATACACCAGCTCTCTTAAAAACAGAAAGATTTTTCATGCTAAGTAAATAGAACTTGGAAAATGTGATTATTTTATTTGTGAAACATCAGCCTCCTTACACTACTGGGGGTAAAAAGAACAGTAGCATTTAAAGAGATTCTGACTCAAATTGTCTGATTGTTTTACTTAGTATAAAGGAGTAATTTCACCTGGAAGTGTTGGGGTGATTAATTGTGCTTATCTTTTTCCAAGGTTCTAAGCTCCAAACTCATGCCAACAGCTGATGATGACATGGCAAGAAACTGTGCAAAATCCTTTTGTGAGAACTTCCTCAAAGCAGGAGGTTTGAGGTTAGAGTTTCGATAGTATGTTATATGGATTGCAGAAAATGAATCTAGTTATTTTAGTTAATTTCTCCTGCCAAGCCTTGCTTATCCTTACAAGGCATTATGACAGTTAAAATAAGGAGTGTTGTTTTAGTCTTTGGAATATTTTAACTCATTTTATGACTTTTGATTATTTGGAAAACTGACAGAAGCATGTCTCTTTCCTCTCTGGTAGTGAGGGAAATTCTCGAGTAGAGGAGAGAAGGCTTACTGTTTCTGTTCATTCCCACATCAGTTTGAGATAAGGTGAATCTGATTGTCGGTAATCTATGTTGTGCAAGGCATTAGTGATGGGGATGCAAAGATATTATCCCTGCCCTTGAGAGCCTCATGGTTTAATAAAGAATAACAAACAGTTATTATAAGTATCAAAACAGAGGCTTATAAAAAGTGCTTTGTGGGGTGGGGAAGAAAGCAGTGGTTAAATGGTTAGATTTGCTTAGGATCATAAGAGTAGGAAATACTTCCCAGAAAGTGACATTTGAGCTAGGAATTGAGCGATGAGTCGCCATTCCCTAGGTAAATAAGGGGAAAAGGGCACTCTAAGCCAGAGGTGGGGTGGGGATGAGTGAAAGCATCATGGACTGTCTTGGGAAGTACAGTTGCCTAGTGAGGCTAGAGCAAAGGATAAAGGAGAGAAATATGTAAAGAGGGGTCACATTGAGGAATTTCAGCTTTATCTTGAAGACCATGGAAAAACAGGAGGTTTCTAACCCAGGAGTTACCTAGAACAGTTACTCTGGCTACAGTGGAGAAGATGGATAGAAGTGGGAGGGAGAGGCTGCAGGCAGGGAGAACTATAGAACTATGACTGTTCCAGAGGAGAGGTGACCGTTTCTAAATATGGGACAGTGTGGTAGAAGGACATATAAGGTGAAATAGGCAAGTCTTTATGACTAGATATAGGGTAGGAACATTTATAACATGGCCTGTGATTTCTAGCTTGGAAGAGTGAGTGAATGGTGAATCTTTAACCCATATGGGAAATAAATATGGAACCAGATGGAGGAAAGTGAGAAAGTCAAGAATCTGATTGCACACGAGGTCCCTGTGAGTCATGTGAAGAGGATGGTTTGGACTTGATGCTCTCGAGAGAAGTGGAGAATGGCACTAGAGGTTCAGGGAGACATCAGTGTGTAAGTAAAGCCTCAGGGCATAAGCAGCTGGCCAAGTGTTGCGTGGCAAGTGTAAGGATGGGAAGCAGAATCAGTAAGTAGAAATCTCTGCTTTATGTTGAGTGAGAAAACGGAGGTGACAGGAGTTTGAAGGGTAGAATAACTGAGGGAAAAGTTTGCTCTTCTGTTTTGATTTTAATTTGTAGAAGACTTGACTCTCATTGTAGGCTGACTAAAAGGGGCCGATGAAAAAGAAAAGAATAAAGATAAAAGAAAGGGGGATGATCAACCGATGGGGCTAAGTTCCACTGCAGTTGGAAGGAGATTTGCTCCAGAAAGAAGTAGGCATGCCATTTCCCCTGGGGGAGGAAGGAGTGAAGACCCACTTGACGTTTGAACAGAGGGTAATTGAAGGAATTCCTGTCTGGAGGCCTTCAGGGGAAGAGAAGTTGGGTGAGACCTTGAGGAGATAAAGGGGGTGGGAAACAGAGAAGTGGAACTAGAAGGTTAAAACTCATTTCAGATCACTCAGGCAGTTACAGAGCTGTGCTAATTAAGGCATTTTACTTCTGGCTTATTTTTGAATGTCAGTTAACGTACGTGCCTGCATTGTTCTAAGCACTGGGAACAGAGCAGTGAGTAGATGAAACAAAAATCCACGTCCTCATGAAGCTGACAGTCTGGAGCAGAAGACAGACAATAAACGAAGAAGTAAAAGTGTATGTCAGGTGGTGATAAGAGCTGTAGAGAAAAATAAGACAAGGAAGAGTGGATGGAGAGGGTTTCATATCCAGTGGGGTGATCCGGGAAAGCTTCACTGATGGGGTGACATTTTACAAAGATCTGAAGGACGGGAGGGAGCAAGATCTGGAGATACGGGGGAAAGCTATCCGAAGGAGCATCCAGTGCGAGCCCCTGTGTGGGCGAACCTGGTGCCTGCGAGGCCGACAGGGGTCTAGTGTGGTTGGGGCCAAGTGAGGGGGCAGGGTAGGAAGCATGACGTCACAGAGATACCAGAGGTCCGGTTATGCAGGATCTTACAAGCTACTATGAAGGAAATAGGAAGCCATGGGAGGATTTTGTGCAGAGCAGTTCCATGGTGACCCCCATTTTTAAAGGATCACTCTGGTTGATCTTTTGAGAATAGATTTTGGTGGTGAAACATCAAGAGTAGAATCAGGAAGAACAGTTGGGAAGCTTTTGCAGCAATATAGGTGGTAGTGGATATGAAAAACAAGCTTTGTGGAATACACCAATTCTGGACATGTTTTTGAATTGACAGTTCTACTAGTACCAAGATAGCAGTTGATCGGTGCACTCGAAACCAGTTAGTGAGAAGGAGAACCACCCAGACACTCTGTGTTGGTTGTCTTTTTGGCTAAGGAAGGAGTCTAATTCTAAATGGACGAGGAGGTTTATATGTACTATAGGAAATAATTGTAATAGGAATATGTATGATCCATTTATAGGTGAAGATCTTGTAGAAATTTTAAGTAACTGATAACGTTTATAAACAATCACATTACTTACAGAAGATTTCCTATAAAAGAAATAGAAGTCTTTAATATCTGCCTTTTTTTTTTTCTTTTCTTTGAAGTTTGGTTGTAAACGTCATGCAGAGGGATTCCATCCCATCAGAAGTAGACTATGAAACAAGGCAGGGAGTTTATTCCATCTGCCTACAACTTGCAAGGTGTGTAAATATGTTGTGTTAGTCTCAGAAGGCAATTCTTGACTTTTTCTTCCAAATCCCATCCTTTAAAATAGTATGAAATGACCTTGACTAAGCCTAGCTTTTTGTTTCCTTTTAAGATTTTTACTTGTGGGACAAACATTGCCGACATTATTAGAGGAAGACCTCACCAAAGACGGCATAGAAGCACTTACTTCTCGCCCGTTCCGAAATGTCAGCCGGCAGACAAGCAGGCAGATGTCCTTATGTGGTACCCCAGAAAAGTCATCCTACCGACAGCTGTCAGTGTCTGACAGGTCTTCCATTAGGGTTGAGGAAATCATCCCTGCTGCTCGAGTTGCAATACAAGTAAGTGATTTGTGTATTCAAGAAATATTAAGTACCTCCTATTTAGAAGGCACCGGTGGTGGTATGCAGATATAAAAATTACTGACATGAATATTGCCTTCAAGAAGCTTATGGTGAGTAAGAAAGAGATCACTAGTGCAGAAATAACTGTAATTCAGGTAGAAGATATCAGATGTTATAAGAGAACTACAAAGGCAAAGCATTCTACAGGCCATGAGAGGAGGTGGAATAAATTATCTTCATGTGTGGCTATCACGGATGATTTTATGTGGGAGGTGGCATTTGAGCTAGGCCTTCAAGAATAGTAGGGATTCGATATACAGAGATTAGCTTGGAGAGGGGATAGTTGTTCAAGCAAAAGGGAGGGCGTGAGCAGTTAGAGAGAAGGCCAGAGCCTGTGTGGGTGGTCACACAGTGGTTCACATAGGCCAAAACGCAGAATGTGGAAGAGGGGAAACTATGAAAACAAAATTGGTGATGGGTAATTTGAAGCCAGAACATGGAGAGTAGAGTCTCTGTATTACAAGTAGCAGAGGGGTAGTGAAAGTCTTTGAACAGTATGGAAGCATGGAAAAGACTATCTTGTGGATAATCTTAGAAGGAAACGAGTCTCAAAACTGAGACGGGAGGAGGTTATTGAAGTCAGCGGGATGTGTTCAAGTACTACCTTTTCTCACAACACTCTTTACTTCCTTAGACAATGGAAGTCAGTGATTTCACGTCTACTGTGGCTTGTTTCATGAGATTGTCATGGGCTGCAGCTGCAGGACGGCTTGACCTCGTTGGGAGTAGCCAACCAATTAAAGAAAGTAATTCTCTGTTTCCTGCTGGAATTCGAAACAGGCTCAGCAGTTCAGGTACTGATTAAAAAGGATAAAGTAATTAGAATATTGGGCAGGAAGTAGCTGTAAGAATCATCTTTGTATAGGTTGCTCAGAGTCACAGAAAGGAGAAAGCGTTTTCTCTTGTTTGTTTTTTTTTTTTTGCGGCACGCAGGCCTCTCACTGCTGTGGCCTCTCCCGCCGCGGAGCACAGGCTCCAGATGCGCAGGCCCAGCGGCCACGGCTCATGGGCCCAGCCGCTCTGCGGCACGTGGGATCCCCCTGGACCGGGGCACGAACCTGTGTCCCCTGCATCGGCAGGCGGACTCCCAACCACTGCGCCACCAGGGAAGCCCTTCTCTTGTTTTTGAGCGTAAGGTAAAACTAAATGTTTCTGAACATCAAGCTAAACACTCTAGATTTGTGCACATTCAAATGTGCATGTATGCATATGCATACTTCATTTATGTATGTCATACTAAGAGAAAAAAAAAAGTTATAAATACAGAATATAGAGAAACCAAGCAGAGTTTTAGCTTGCTGAGTGTAAAAGTGTAGTGAGGCCAATAATTGTGGCTGTAATAAAAATTCATCTAGAATTTTTACCTGGAAAAATCATTTTCTTGGTTTGGCCTGTTATTTTCTGTTAGGCCTTTATAAATAGCTTTATTTCTCAGCTTCATTTGGTTTCCCTGCTCAATCTATGTGTGTGGATATATAAACTGTATGACATACACACAGTAAAGGGCAGAAATGCCAAATATGTAGGATTTTTAGGGTTTTTACATATATGTAACCCATCTAAATCAAGATAAGGAACATTTCTAATATCCCAGGACTCCCACATGCCTCCAAAATTGCAATGTTCTTACTTCTGTCACCTGAAACTAGTTTTGCCTCATAAACATTTTTTTTTTTTTTTTTTTTTTTTCTGGTACGTGGGCCTCTCACTGTTGTGGCCTCTCCTGTTGCGGAGCACAGGCTCTGGATGCGCAGGCTCAGCGGCCATGGCTCACAGGCCCAGCTGCTCCGCGGCATGTGGGATCTTCCCGGACCGGGGCACGAACCCATGTCCCCTGCATCAGCAGGCGGACTCTCAACCACTGCGCCACCAGGGAAGCCCATAAACATATTTTTTAATGGTTCCAAATGTGTTTTAAGTACAAAGCAATGAGGTTCAAATCAAGTGACTAAGTCTCTCTTGTTTCTTAGCCTAAAGTGTCTTCTTGAACTCTTTACTTTCACTTGAGGATTATGGGACTCATTAAAGGATATTATAATCTCAGGGGTCCTGTGGGATCCACAGTAACCTTCTGCTTGCCTGTTTCCAGGAAGCAATTGCAGCTCTGGAAGTGAAGGGGACCCGGTAGCCCTGCACGCAGGCATCTGTGTGCGACAACAGTCCGTGTCCACCAAAGACTCACTGATTGCTGGAGAGGCTTTGTCTCTTCTTGTTACGTGCTTGCAGCTTCGGAGCCAACAACTGGGTATGCAGGAGGCTTACTCTTTTAGTAAAAGGCCAGGTTTCTGTTAGGAATTATTTCTATCCCTTCATAGATAAGGTCATGTTAATACAAATGGCAAAGGGGAAAGTTGGCATGTGGAATAGGTAAGAATAGTGCTAGAGTACTTAAATTCTGAACAAGTATTTATTGAGCACCTTCTATATACAGGGTTCCACAGTAGATGTTACAGGGCAGTATGTCTGCTCTCCGGGAGCTTACCATCTAGTGGAGGAATTAAAACAACCCAAAGTTGCATGTCATAAACTATAGAAGTAGAATTATATATCAATTCCTAAACTGGTGATGACTCCAGTATCAAAAATCATGAAACTTAAGATTTGCCCTTTTGTCTTTATTGTTGGTTTTGGCAAACTAGGGCTGTTGCTAATCATACTTTTAACATTAGACACCTCAGGGCTCAGTCCCTCATCTCTGTCTGCACTCATTCTCGCCACATAATCACATCCACATTCACAGCCTTAAATTCCCTCTGTGTGCTGATAACACTTAAATTTGACTCTACGGCCTGGACCGCTCCCCTGACTTCTCCACTTAGATATCAGATAGACTTCCCAAACTTAACATGTCCAGAACTGAACTACTGGTCTGGCCCATAACGCCCAAGAGATTTCCCATCTGAATTGATAGCAGTTTTATTCTTGGAGACATCCTTGATTCCTTTTTTTCACACCCTTCTAATCTGTCAGCACATCCTTCTTCAAATTCTATCTAGATTCCACCCCTTAGACCACCTTCACTGTTAGCACCCTCTGACCTGTCATCATCTCTTACTTGGATTATAGCAGTAGTGCCCTGACTAATCTCCCTGCTTCTACCCTTGCAGTTTATTCTCCACACAGTAACCAGAATGGACCTTCTAAACTGTAAGTCAGATTGTATCACTCCTCTGTTTAAAACCTTGCAGTGGCCTCTCGGTTCACACTGAGTGAAAGCCAGGTCTTTCCTAAGGCCTGACACCATCCACCCCCGTGACACCTGTGTGCCTTCACCTTCTCCCGCTCTCCCCTCACGCACCGTGCTTCAGCCACCCTGGCTTCCTGGCTGTTCCCTGACACTCAGGCACATTCCTGCCTTGGGACCCTTGCACTGCCTCCTCCTAATTCCTGGTATGTTCTTCCTCTGCCTTTTTTAAAGAAATCGCAACCCTTCTCTCACCCACCATCACCTAAACTCTTTATTATTTTTCTATATCTCTTGTCACTTTATAGCATACAATAGAATTTCTCTGCTTACTGTGTTTATTGTCATTATCCCCTCCCCAACTAGATGGTAAGCTCCGTTAAGAACAGAGACTTCTGTTCATTTTGTTCCCTACTGAATCCTTAGCACCCAAACACTGTGTGATGTGTAGTAGGCCCTCAATAAATACTTATTCAGGGATGAGGTCTTAACAGCTCCACTTTAAAAAATTATACCAACACATCAGAGCCCTATTCTTCACTATTCCTACTGATTCAGACTGCCTGTTCATAGAATTGGTGATCATTATGTATTTAGTATAACATCCAAACTCATCATATAAGATGTCAAGATAAACATATAGAAAAAGTTAGATGTTTATGGGACAGTTCAGTAATATCAGAAATGATTTACTTTGAGCAGAAATGCTTTTAAAGGCTTATATATGAAAGTAATTCATTATGAAATGCTTTTGAGCGTATACCATACTTTTAGTTCGATTTTCCTGCAATTGTTTAATTATAGAGATATTTTCAAATCAAGATGAAAAAATTATAACTTCAAGCTTTTTTATCATTTGTAAGTTTATTGTGGGGTACATTTTATAGTTCACAAGTATTGACAGTTTTATCAAGGCAAGACATTTATTCTGTAACTGGTGTGCACACAGCATCATGAAAAATGTCCGGGTGTGAAGATGACCAAGACACAGTCCTGCTTTTGAGCACCTTGGGGTCTCGTGGGATAGACTCAGAGACGTGGGTGCAGCTGTGGAGGCACTGAATTTGATTCTATGTGGAAGAAGAGATGATTTCTAAGATAGTTAAGCTTAAGAAATTATTCAAAATTTTTGAAATTTTGAAAATGCATTTCCTAACTTATTTTCCTCCCCTGCTCCCATTATCTTTATTCTTATTATTAGCATCTTTCTATAACTTGCCCTGTGTTGCTGATTTTATCATTGATATTCTACTTGGATCACCAAGTGCTGAGGTAAGGATTTTTTACTTTATAAAAAGCCCCTTTGGTCCTATTCTGCGTGGGCTCTCTGGATACCTGTGACATGGTGGGGAGTATAGAAGGGATGGTGTTTAGTCCTCTCGGGGAATCAGACAAAGAGGCCGCAGAGCCCTCTGAAAGCAAAGTGACCATTGTACTGTTGCCCTCCTTTCTGTTCCATATTTCACTGAAAGTCAAGAGACTAGTGCTATGATTAACTTGTGTTTGTTTATAAAAAAAATCTTACAGCCAGTGTTCAGTATCCATAGCTGGCCAAGGCAGCTAGCATTAAGCATTAACAAGTTGGTCAAAATCAAGAAAGACCCAACCTCAAGCCATGAACTTTCATTAGATTTTATAATCCTCATTTTTGTATATGACCTTGAAAGTTAACTTTGAGGCACTTGCAGAAGAGTGTTTTCCTTATTTTCATTTACATTAAATTATAAACCTATTGATGAGAGTACAGTACTAGAATAATTTGGGAAATTAGTTCCCAGACTACACTTGTTTTAAATTAGCCCTAGTTTATTCAATGTAAACTTTACCATTAAAGATTGAAATACTCAAACCCTTACAGCATCCTTCACAGGTGGACTTTGGAAGAAAATAATTTTTTAAGCAGTCTGTAAGTGTTGGTTGATGTACTTCCTTTGCCACTAAAAATGTAATTTCAGATTCGCCGTGTTGCCTGTGATCAACTGTATACTCTTAGTCAGACAGATACTTCGGCCCATCCAGATGTGCAAAAGCCAAATCAGTTTCTCCTAGGTGTGATTCTCACTGCTCAGCTGCCTCTCTGGTCCCCAACTAGTATTATGCGAGGAGTCAATCAGAGGTACGTAAAGATGAAAAAGTTCACGTCATACAGAAAGAGAATAATGATTTGTGTACTGCTCCCCCAGAGTCCACAGTGCATGATTGAGATGAAGGACTTTCTCCTTTCCTCTTCCAACATTTGTACCCTGAAAGAGGGCATTTCAGGTTTTCTCCCCATTCAGGACAGAAGAGTTAGAAGAAACATTACCAGGCTTTCTTCCTCTCAAGCACCCCAACTCCCACCTCCACTCCTCTTGGTCCCCCTACCCCAGAGAGAAAGAGGACTCACCTGGTGGTTGAGAAGCTGCATGATTCAAGCCAGATCACTGTGTAAAGGTCGCACTGCCCATGTCCACTTGTACCTCACTTTCTTAGCTCAGCCTGCTTCATAACTCCATGTCTAGAGGTACTAGGGTATCCTTCTGGCTTGCTTTCTTGATTTTATACATGCCTGGGCATGGAAGAAGGCTTGAGGTCCAGGCTCAGAGAATGACTTGAGTAAATCCATTCTGCCTGTCCCATCTTGTCTCCTTAGGCAAGCCTGCATGTAGGGGTGCCCCAGTGTAGGCCCAGGCTGGGAGATCAGAGATCCCACACTGACCTCAAGTTTAAGCCAGTTTCTCTAATTCAGCGAGCCCTTGCTCTGGGGCTTAGAAGGTGCCACAGAGACTTGTGAAATCAATATGTATATGCTTTACAAATTAGAGCCCTTAGAGGGAAGAAACGTTAGGACTACTCTAAACCCCTAACATATAAGCATCCAAACTTGGGCTTTTTTTTTTTTTTTTTTTTTTTTAGTGTGGTAACATATACGTAACGGAATGTTTAACATTTTTACCATTTTTAAGTGTACAGCTCAGTGGCATTAAGTGTATTTACAGTTTTGTGCAACCGTCTCCATCATCCATCTCCAAAACTTTTTTAGCATCCTAAACTGAAACTATGTACCCAGTAAGAAGTCATTAGATAAAAGACTGATAAAGTTGACTCCATAAAAATTAAAATTTTCTATGTGGAAAAAAATGCCGTAGAGTCAAAAGTCAGTTAAACGGACTAAATAGATTTATAACGTATATGACAGATAGAAGGCCAATTTTGCTAATATATGTGAAGAGCTGTTATAAACCACAAAAGACCAATAGAAAAATGGACAAAGGAAATGAAGAGAGATAGTTCAAAGACAATCATGGAGATGATTTTTTTTTTTCAGATTTGCTAGATTTTTTTTTTTTACTGCGGCAAAATGTGCATAACATAAAATTTAGCGTTTTAACCATTTTGGGGGTATAACTTAGTGACATTAAGTACATATACATTATTGTGCAATCACCACCACTGTCCATTTCCAGAACTTTTTTGTCATCCCAAACTGAAACTCTGTTCCCATTAAACAGTAACTCCCCATTCATTTCTCTCCTCCCTCAAGGCACTGGCAACCACCGTTCTACTTTGTCTCTATGAATTTGACTATTCTAGGTACCTCGTAAAAGTGGAATCATACAATATTTGTCCTTTGTGTCTAGCTTATTTCACGTAGCATAATATTTTCAGGGTTCATCCATGTTACAGCATGGGTCAGGGTTTCATTTCTATTTAGACTGAATGTATGTATATATCATGCTTTGTTTATCCATTCACCCATAGATGGACATTTGGTTTCCACCTTTTAGCTAGTATGAATAATGCCACTATGAACATGAGTATACAAATATCAATTTGAGTCCTGCTTTCAGTTTTTTGGGGTATATGCCCAGAAGTAGAAATGCTGGGTCATATGGCAATTGTATGCTTGATTTTTCTGAGGAACCACCATACTGTTTCCACAGTGGCTGTACCATTTTACATTCCCACCAGCAATGTGTAAGGGTTCCATATTCTCCACATCCTTGCCAACACTTGTTTTCTGTTTGCTTTTGTTACTAACTATCCTGATGGGTGTGATGTGCATCTCAGGGTTTTGATTTGCATTTCCCTAATGATTAGTGACTTTGAGTATCTCATTGTGCTTATTTGGCCATTTGTATATCTTCTTTGGAGAAATGTCTATTCAAGTCTTTTCCTCATTTTTTTTTAAATTTATTTTTATTTTATTTATTTTTTGGCTGCATTGGGTCTTAGTTGCAGCATGCGGGATCTTTCGTTGTGGTGCACAGGCTTCTCTCTAGTTGTGGCATGCGGGTTTTCTCTTTCTAGTTGTGGCCCGCAGGCTCCAGAGCGCGTGGGCTCTGTAGTTCATGGCACGTGGGCTTAGTTGCCCTGTGGCATGTGGGATCTTAGTTCCCTGACCAGGGATCAAACCCACATCCCCTGCATTGGAAGACGGATTCTTTACCACTGGACCACCAGGGAAGTCCCCCATTTCCTCATTTTTAAGTTAGGTTGTCTGTTTTTTGTTGTTCTTTATATATTTTGGATATTAATCCCTTATCATATACATGATTTGCAAACATTTTCTCCCATTCTGTGGGATTTCTTTCACTCCCTTGATAGTGTCCTGTGATGTGCAAAAAGTATTTAATTTTAATGAAGTCCAGTTTCTCTGTTTTATGTTGTTGCCTGGGCTTTTGGTGTCATATCCAAGAAATCACTGACAGATCCAATGTCAGGAAGTTTCTCCCCTGGTTTTTTTCAGGGTTTTATTGGTTTAGCTGTGAGATTTAGGTTTTTGGTCCACTTTGAGTTGTTTTGTGTATGATGTGAAGTAAGGGTCCAACTTTATTCTTTTCCATGTGAATATACAGTTATCTCAGCACCATTTTTTTGAAGACTGTCCTCTCCCCACTGAATGGTTTTGACATTTCTGTTGAAAATCATTTGAAAAAAAAATATATATATATATATTATATATTTACACACATACATAGATGCATGCATACATGTTTATTTCTGAGCTCGTTATTCCTATTCCTTGATCTATATGTCTGGCTTTATGCCAGTACCTCCCTGTTTTGATTGCTGTAGCATTGTAGTAAGCTTGAGGTCAGGAAGCGTGAGTCCTCCAATTTTGTTCTTCTCTCTCAGAATTGTTTTGGCTCTTTGGGGGTCCCCTTGAGATTCCATATGAATTTCAGGATGGGTTTTTCTGTTTCTGTGAAAGACATCATTGATATTTTAATGGAGATTGCATTGAATCTGTAGATCATTTTGGATATTGGCATCTTAACAAGATTTAGTCTTCTGATCCACAAGCATAAGATATCTTTAGATTTATTTAAGTCTTCTTTCATTTCTTTCAGCATTGTTTGTAGTTTTCACTGTACAAGTCTTTTGCTCCCTTGGTTTAGTTGATTCCTAAGTATTTTATTCTTTTTGTTGCTATTATAAGTGGAATTGTTGTCTTTCTTTTTTCATATTCTTTGTTCATTGTTAGTATATAGAAATGAAACTGATTTTTATGTACAGATTTTTTATCTTTGTAACTTTGCTGAATTCGTTTATTGTAACAGTTTTTTTTGTGAACTCTTTAGGGTTTTCCATATATAAAATCATGTCATCTGCAAACAGATCATTTTATTTCTGTCTTTCCAATTTAGATGTCTTTTATTTCTTATTCTTGCCTAATTGCTCTGCTTAGAACTTTTAATACTATGTTAAATAGAAGTAGTGAAAGTAGGCATCCTTGTTCCTGATTGTGGGGGAAAGCTTCCAGTCTTTCACCATTGAGCATGATAGTATCTGTGGGGCTTTCATATATGGCCTTTATTGGATTGAGGTAGTTTTCTTACTCTCCTGGTTTGTTTAGTGTTTTATCATGAAAGGGCATTAAATTTTGTCAATTTTTTTTACCTATGTCAGTTGAGGTGATCATGGGTTTTTCTCCTTCATTCTGTTAATGTAGTATATTCATTGATTGATTTTCGTATTTTGAATCATCCTTGCATTCCGGGTATCAGTCTCACTTGTTCATGGTGTTAAATCCTTTAAATGTACTGTTGAGTTAGGATTGCTGGAAGTGTACCCTCCTCTTCAGTTTTTTGGAAAGAGTTTGAGAAGGGTTGGTATTGATTCTTCTTTAACTGTTGGGTAATACTCACCAGTGAAGCCATCTGGTCCAGGGCTTTTCTTTGTTGGGAGGTTTTTGATTGATTCAATCTTCTTGCTAGTGATAGCAAGCAATCACTATTTCTTCCTGATTTAATCTTCCAAAGTGTTATGTTTCTAGGAATTTGTCCATTTCGTCTGGGATATCCAATTTGTTTGGTGTACACTTGCTCATATACTATCTTATAAATTGGTAGTAGTGTCCTCACTCATTTCTGATTTTATTAATTTGAGTCTTCTCTCTTTTTTTGAGTCATTTTGTTAATCTTTTTGAAGAACCAGCTTTTGCTTTTGTAGATTTTGTGTATCGTTTTCCTATTCTCTATTTATCTTCACTCTAATTCTTAATATTTTCTTCCTTCTACTAGCTTTAGATTTGATTTGTTCTTCTTTTCCTAGTTCCTTAAGGTGTAAAATTAGGTGGTTGATTTGAGATCATTCTTCCTTTTTAATGTAAGCACATACAGGAATAAACTTCCCTAGTAGCACTGTTTTCAAAAGCTACATCCCATAACTTTTGGTATGTTGTGTTTTCATTTTTATCTGTCACAAGATCTTTTCTAATTTTCCTTGTGATTTCTCCTCCAATCTGTCCCTGACTTTTTTTTAAATACCTATATTTTATAATTGTAAGTTATATAATCTTCAGAATTTTTTTGAAGTGAGTTATATTATCAGTTTGCAAGTCTTCATTTCAGGATTAAATGTTTGTTTCAACCTTGATTATCTTCTCACACACTCTCATATATGGAGGTTCCTGGCCCACATGTCTAAGTCTCAACTTAAATATTATTTTGAAGCATCTAGCCTATTTTAATGTTATAAATTCATAAATAACAAAGAAGTTAAGATTCTTGTTTCTGAGATGAGATCATTGTGAGTGATTTATAAAACTTAAAAATTTAACTAAAACTTACAATTAGTTTAACTAAAACTTGCAAACCTGCAGTTGACCATTAAGATTTAACCTAAATTAGATAGACATTAGCTGTACAAACTTGCAGTTGACCATTAAGATTTAACCTAAATTAGATAGACATTAGCTGTGTATTTCTGGTCATGAAAAGTAAGTCTTTAGTGATGTAAAGCCAGAATTTCAGGGAATGATTTTTTTCCCTGATAAAGGCATGTGGATTAAAAGTTATAGAAACTTCTTTTTTTGCCCTTGTACATTTTTTACTTTAGTATTCCAATTTTTCCTAGCTAAAGTTTCCTAAAATCAGATAATCCTTTTATTAACTAGTTAGATCAGTGATTCTTTAGTTTAAATGTGTAAGCCATTTTTTAAGTAGTAAACTGTTGTGCTTCTACTTGTTGTAAGAGTCAGATTATTTAACATAACTAACCATTAACAGTTTGATTTGTTATTAAGTTCCTCTAAACTTTGGGAAAGAAACAGAAAGCATTAAATGAATTTTTTAACATACACTCTCAGAGAAGCTCTTGAATGTAAAGCATTTAATTTTACACAATATTGGGTCTTTTAATTATGTGTTTTTATAATTTGAAAATTGCATTTCACAACTTTTTAATTTCCAAGTTTGGTACATATTTTCCCATAATAATAGTAGTGATGATAATTGCAGTTATCACGGGCTGATTATGTGCCACACAGTATGCTAAATTCTTTGCATACATTTATCATTTAATCCTCACAATGACCAAATGAGTTTGGCAGTTTTATTATCCCCACTTTTTTAATAATCGTAGTTCTTGGTTCATTATGTAGTCCCATCATTAGTGCATTCTTGAGCCCTTTATGTTTGTGTATATGTGTGCACATTTATTTCTAATGCTCTAGTAAGCATTTTAGAAATCAGAAAACTGAGACAACTGAAATAAATTGTCCCTGGACACCCAGCTGTAAGTAGTGGAGCCAGGATTAAAAGTAAGGTCCGCCTGACTTTAAAACCTGTGCTCTTCACTTCTGTAATTGCAGAAAAAGCTTCATTGATCATCCTAGATAAAAGAATTTACCTTTTTCTTATTTTATCCACTTTATTTTGCTTCTTAGCACTTATCACCAATTGACATATGTATGTATTTTTCATCTGTTGTCTGTCTCCTTTGTTCACTGTTCCCCTAAAACAGTTCCAAGCATATAGTAGGTGCTTAGTGTGTATCAGTTGATATTTGAACAAATTAATCAATGCATTATGTATGCAGTCAGTGTGTACATCATTACATAATGTGATAGATTTAGTAAGTTTTCTCTCTTTACACTATTATTCCTACACTATATCTGTATAAGTAAAATCACTAGTGTGTGTCTTGCTAAAATACTGAAGTTGAATTGATGTAGTTATTTTATGCTTAGGAAAATTCTCTTATTCAGTTGTTTTATGAACTTATTCTTACAAGGAAAATATTTTTTTATTCTCAAATCAGCCTTTTTTTAATAACTGAAATCTGTTTTTTAGACTGTTATCCCAGTGCATGGAGTATTTTGATCTGAGGTGCCAATTATTAGATGATCTGACAAGTAAGTAGATGTCTAACTTTGATTTACGTTGGGGGAGGGGTTGGGAAGGACTAGAAAAGAAAGACAGACATTTCTAAATCTGACTTAATGTATCTCAGATATAAATAACATTAAAATTATTGTTTGAAGTTGAATTTTATTTTCTTGGAAATAGCATGTAAACC
This sequence comes from Delphinapterus leucas, assembly GCF_059928025.1. Taxonomy (NCBI): domain Eukaryota; kingdom Metazoa; phylum Chordata; class Mammalia; order Artiodactyla; family Monodontidae; genus Delphinapterus; species Delphinapterus leucas. The sequence continues at coordinate 144,410,382 of NC_143129.1, forward strand.
CATGTACCAGTTATCTCTTCTGCTATTATATACCCAACCATTAATGTGTTAGAAGATTTGTTGATTTTAAAAATTGTCAAAGGCTCATATTTTAATTACACTGATACAGAACTATTAAGAAGAGCCTTTCCGTTTTAGTCAATTCTGACAGTTTTGAAGGTTTGAAGGAAAGAGGGAATCTGCTGAGATATGTTGATAGTAATAGAAGTGAGTGATAGAAGTCAGGTAATTGTTTAGTGTTAGGTGTTTGCAATATCATTGTTACAAACTCTTTTGTTAGAGTGTTTAGATTTTAATCATCTGTACTTACTCTTATATAATGCAAAGGTTTGTTGGAGTCCTCTATGCAAATTTCAGTTGTTCCAGTCAAGAGTTCGTTAGTTTATTCCTTGTTCTTTACACAAAGTTTATAGGAAAGATTTGCTTCTGCCTATAGGAAATAAATAAAATGAAAGTCGGGATCAACAAAAATGTTAATTGGAAAAGAATGTCAAGACCAGGAGGTAAAAAAAAAAAAAATACCTTGTGTATGTGCAGGCTGAAAAGCCCCACACAGTCAGAATGAGGTTTTGAGGAGGACCAAGGTAAAAAGGAAACCTCATTTGTTTGTTTGTTCTCAGTACCCTAGAGGAAGAAACAGAATGGCTTCTCAAAAGAAACAGATCTTTTCCCCAGCACTCAAACCTAAAAGAAACTTCACGCAAAGGCCTTCATGTAATGGACACATAAAGACAGTGACAAGAAGCCTCACCAGCATCTCTAAGGCAGATGCCTTCCTGGGTTTCATAAGTGTCTCTCAAAAGCTGAGGACGTGGTGCTCTGAGCAGGGCAGTGAAATTGGTTTTGTTGGAGCCTGAGATGATATAGTCTATGTGTCTTGATTCAGGGATAAGACCTGTACTATCTAGAGAAGTGGATGGACTACATGTCCATCTAACAGCCTAGCCTAGTACTGCATTTTTCAATTAGGCTTTCAGTGTTAAGTTAGGCAGCAGCCAGCGAAGGTTTGTTCTCTGGCTTGGACTTCGAGAGGGTATTCTGCTTTGCTGCTTGAGAACTGGACTCATGAGTTGTATGAGACACATACATCCTCAGAATGCATGAACAAGTTATTAGTGTAGGCCTTTGCTGTGCCATGGAGCCATAAGTAAGGGATCCAAGATCCCTTAATGGGATGTTGAGGGCAGGGAGGGAATATGTCTTGAAACAAGCGATATTTGCCATTTTTGGAGCATTTTCTGTATGCCATTGCCTATACTAGACACTGTATACACAGCACCCTGCAGCGTAGGTGTTAGCTCCATTTCATAAATGAGGAAACGAGGATGCACAGTGTCGCCTGAAGTATCCCTTTCCACCTCACTCTGTGGGGCCTTGCCTGCCTGTGCCTGCAGTGTGGTGGGAAGAGAGCATGATTACTCCTGCTCTCCTCCCTAATCCCCGCTTCCAACATGGAATCTTGTTTTCAATCCTTGTTTGGAGGGGAAAGTGGAATACATAATACAAAAGAGTGGTTCTCTGGAGGTTGGCCCATCATCCGGAAACATGGATTCTGCTGCTGCGCTGCGGACCCCTCTCTCCCTCACAGGGCTCCCCCCTAGCCCTTGGCATAGGTAACACGGTGGGAGTGATGGCTCTCCTCTCACCCCTCGACCCCTTCCTTCTCTAGAAGGGTTTCTTCCCTGGGACATCTGCTAACACCACCCAACAGGAGCTTCTTCGGAACAAGGAGTGTCCCTTTCATCTTGTACCCCCAGCGTCAGCACCGTGACCTGCACAGAGGAGGCACTCAGTACCGTGTGATTTGTGACGGAGGGAGGGAGGGAGGGAAGGAACGGACGTGTGTGAGCCTTCATAGTCCTGTGGGCAGCTGCTGTTCATTAATGACAGTTTTTTTTAATCTGTGAAGTAGAAGATTGAGACTTGTCTCTGCTTACTTTAATTCAGGATTTTGACTCCATGAAAGGAAATCCTTCTTTCTTCAGGATGAGAGGTCGTTCTGTTTTGTTTTTCCATCTTAGCTTCAGAAATGGAGCAGTTAAGAATCAGCCCAGCTACCATGCTCGAAGATGAGATTACTTGGCTGGATAACTTTGAACCTAATCGCACAGCTGAATGTCAGACCAGTGAAGCGGACAACATCTTATTGGCAGGACACTTACGGCTCATCAAGACCCTTCTGTCACTCTGTGGGGCAGAAAAGGAAATGCTTGGTAATCATTACTTCATCTTATCATGTGATAGAGAACCTCATTTCTCACTTCTTGCCATAGTGTTTTGTGAAATTGGGAAAATAAGATAGGTGCTAAATGTTCCATAGAAAATTGACCCTCAGACAGTAGGGTATTGTCTGGAATTTTAGTGGCTAACAAATTTAAGGTGTATTTTATCTGTGTCATTAAACCATATAGAGAATTTTATAGCGTTCAAAATAGTTGGCTCACATAACTTAGCAACAAATAAAAATTATAAATCAAAGTAGGTTTTTGTCTTTTTACTGTTACATACTTCATAAAATACAGTCCGTTGTATGTCTTAACTCTTTTAAGGATAATTCTTGTCTGGAGAGGCAGCCCCCAACCACCACCCCTGGATGGTGGGATACACATATAATTTGTAAAACCATATTTGGTATTGTAAAACCATATTTGGTATTATAAATTATATTCAGAAGACAAATCAAAACGTTAATTATCACTTTTATCACACAAACTGAGTTCTATAAAAATCTTGGCTATTGGGGATACATAGAAAAGAGTGATTCTAAACCAGGGTGAGATGGGTACATCATTTTTTTGTGTGTGTGGTACGTGGGCCTCTCACTGTTGTGGCCTCTCCTGTTGCGGAGCACAGGCTCCAGACGCACAGGCCCAGCGGCCATGGCTCACGGGCCCAGCCGCTCCGCGGCATGTGGGATCTTCCTGGACCGGGGCACGAACCCGCGTCGCCTGCATCGGCAGGCGGACTCTCAACCACTGTACCAACTGGGAAGCCCGGGCACATCATTTTTACCTAAAGATTTTTAAAGTTTTAAAAACTTTTATTTGGATTCCCCTATGCCCAAAGTAAAAGTTAATTATTCACTCAAACCGTCTGCCTTGTGATGTTCTTGGCATTTGTGTTTCTAAAGTGAAATTTAACTCCTTTCACTCTATTTTAAGCTCATAAAGGAAGGTTCCTTCGCTTGTCTATCTTTGCATCCTGTCCCGACTCTCCCACCCATCCCCACTCCTCTGCCCCACAGATCTTTGCCATGTATTATAAGAGCTCAAAAAATGAGCGTCAAGTTAAATTGAATGCCTTGCCTTTGGGTGGCCTCAGGTGCCTTTGCTGCTCTGATATGAAAGTGCAAGACAAGATCTTTGAATTAAAATATGTGTTCATCCTCAACATGAATATTATGCTCTATTCCAGGTTCATCACTCATTAAACCATTATTAGATGACTTCCTTTTCCGAGCTTCTAGAATTATTTTAAATAGTCATTCTCCAGCTGGCAGTGCCGCCATCAGTCAACAGGACTTTCATCCAAAGTATGGAAAATGCACGTTGTGTTCAGTTTTGGTAAAAATTCTAATTCGAAACTTTAGTCCAAAAAAGATTTTCTTAACTTGGAGTTTGTCTTCCGTCGTGTGAGTGTGTGTAGCTTGTAAGACATTATCCACTGTATAAAGAAATGCATGTAAGGGGGCTTAGGATAAAGCCTGCCTGGCACATAGTGATTGCTGAGCTGGTACTATTATTATCATCAAGATGGAAGAATAAGTAATAATGTGGTTAACTTGGTCAGTAACAAATTCCAGGAGAAACGGAGGTTGTAAGAATTGCTTCCGAAGTAAAGATAAACAGGCTCTGAGTCTTGAGGGTTTCTTTCTGCTAGGAGAAAAGCATAGGTGCTTTAGTGCATGAACCTTGTGATTTGCTGAGCACTGACTGTGTCCTTATAATTAAAACTGCTAGTGACTTATTAGCGGTAAATCACTAGTGGTGATAATTAGTGGTAATTAGTGGTAATTTTAGAGTCAAATTTTATATTAGTTTTTATGGGTAGAAAGATAAAAGATCTTTTGTAATGTTGACCCATCGTGGGTGATGTTTGTACTCTTAGAAATAGGAAGAGGCAGCTACAAGCTGCCATCTTATTTACTCTGAATCTAACTTAACCTCATTCTTTTCTCACGAAAACCAGAGTTAATTGAGTAATCCTGAAGAAACTGAGGATTTGGTATTTAACCAGTGAAAAAAATTCCCATACAATTTCAGTGGTTATTGAAATGGGCAAGGCATAATAAGCAGTATTTTATGGAATCTTAAGAGGTATCTTACCATGTGTGAATATTTCTCTATCTAGAGATTCCTTATTAGCAAAACCTGTTTTAGGTAGTAAACCTTCATTAAAACTCTTGGGGTGTCCCTCACACTGTCACTCCCATCCTTACCTCTGCCCCAGTCTTGTTCTGGAAGATTTGGTGCTAGCTCTGCGGGAGTCTTTTATTAAAGCAGTAGAAACACATGAGTATTTCAGTTTTCAGTGAACAGAGAAAATAAATTTTCAGCAGTTTTACTGAAATTTTTTTCATGAATTCTTCCATTTGTAATTATTAAAAGTAATACATCCGTCAACGAGGAGTTGTGTTTTTTTTTACTCATATACAGTGCCTTGAATAGAAAAGGAAACATTTTGTTTCATCCAGTGTACTGAATGGTGTTCATTTATCACAGTGACTCCCAGCCTTTTCCCACCTAAACACGAAAGCCAGAAAGAGATTTAAAATACACAGAAAGTCTTTTCACAAGTAATGCTATTCTTATATCACACCAACAAAAGAACTTCTTAATGTTTAACCTGTATATATGGTACCTTCTATTCATTCTTTACCTGTCCCTTGCAACCCAGCAATGCAGGTAAGAAGCAAAGGACAGTGCCAGCTCCATGGCTCTTGTCCTCAGTGCCTGATGCAGTTCTGATCTCCATGCCCTTCAACCCCCTCTTAAACACATCTCCCACACTCCACTCCATAAGTGTTTCTCTCAAAGGTTGGATGTCCTCTTTTCTGTGTATCCTTCCTAACCTGTGATCTCCTAACAAATGCAAGGTTGGCTTAGGTGACTGTGAGAAATTACTGTCCATCCCCTAAATGATTTCTGCTAAAGGTGAGCAGCAAAGAAGCCTTCGGTGTCCTGCAGAATGCTTGCTAGTTATCTCTCATTGTCACTTTAAACAAATTGACTTGGCAAACTATTTCTGTCTCCACGTTTTCATAGATAGAAAGTTGATTAGTGTCCTTGAAGAATTTTTTTATCTGCAGGTGCACAGCAAATGTTTATGGGCATCTGTTCTGATTTGTATAGCTTTCTGCCATGTAGATATTTGAATTTTAGGGCAGTATCTACAAAAACCTTTCTTTCTACCTACTTTAATTGAAAGATAGTTATTTCCATGTTGTGTTTTTGGTAAAGTTTTCAGACTCTCTGTTCTCTATTCTTGCTGATCCATCCCTTAGATAATAATCTGGAGTCATAATTGAAAGATTTGCTACTTTATCATCAGGCCAAGAAGATACTTAGCTCTAAACCATAATCATCCCGCCTGTATTCATGGTCTCTTCCTTTGTTAAGTAAGCACCTCCCACTAGATTACTAGGTTGTGCCATCAGACCTGACTTAACCCTGTTTTAGGAATTGCAGCTCTTGTATTTTCATTTCAAATGTTGATTTAGTTTAATGAGCGACGTAAGTAAAGTATTCACTGTTGAAATTGACTCGTGTCGTTTGTTTTTAGATGTAGTACAGTGAATAGCCGATTGGCAGCCTACGAAGTCCTTGTAATGCTGGCTGATAGCTCACCTTCAAATCTTCAGATTATTACAAAAGAACTACTTTCTATGCATCATCAACCTGATCCTGCTCTTACCAAGGAGTTTGATGTAAGTTTTCTAGACCTCAATGCACTTAATTTTTTTTAGAATGCTCTCTTAAACATAGTATTTTAAAACTATGTTTGCATTATCCTAGTCACAAAGAAAGTCAGTGTTATTCTTTTGCTTATCAAATTCACGTACTCAAATCAACTATAATCTATAGTGTATTACACTAATACACTGTAATATATTACTAAATGGTACCCTTTTGATTAAAGAAGAGGAGAGATTTTCAAGTCAGTTGATAATTACTCTCAGTAAAAAGTAGCATTTGAATCTATTTTTTGAGGAACTATGCATGGCACAGTGCCAGGCACTAGAGCTACAAATTCCAGAAAACATTGGTTCTGTCACAGTATAGTCTATGTTCACTTAAATTCAACTAAGATTTATTGAGTTTACTATGCGCTAAGGTGTTGTTGGCTTTTGGAGCTCAGAAATGAAGATAGAACCCAGCACTAAGATTGAGGTATGTCCTGAATGCTCTACTAACAGAGAGGCACTTCAACACCAGATGGTGGTGTTTTAGAAAGCTTCTTAGAAATGATGGAATTTAAAATAGAGCCCTTAAGAGTGATGAGCCAATTGAAGCAAGGTGGGAAGGTCATTCCATACATGAGAAGCCATGGACAGCTTTGTGTATGTCGGGATCTGCAAGAGGGAAGCGAGCTGCAGGTGCCCTGGAATACCAGACCAGGAGTGGGAGGACACTTTTAAAGCATTCTCCACTAACGTCATAAAGAGGCAGTCTCATCCCTTTGGATGCCTGAGCTGAGTACTATGGAACATACAAGTTAGGCAGGAAAAGAAGTGAGAACAGGTGTTCTAAGTAGAGGAAAGAGCACTTGCAAAGTGGAATGTGAATGCATAAATTGGGAACTATTTTGGTATGAACTGTTTAGTTTATAATGCTTACTTTATGCTATGCTTTAAGTTTTACATGCATTTATTTAATAATCAGATTAAAATGACAATCTTATTTTAATAAGTCAGGGATTATATCAGCATAGTGAAAATATTTGTCATATAAATACTTACATTTTTAGCACTGTTATGAACCAGTTTTTCTTATTTTATACTTTTTTTTTTAGTCTGTGCTTTGGACTACAAATAAATTACACTGTTAATTAGATCTTAGAAATCACGCTGCTCTAAGTGCATGTTGAATGTTAATGAAAACTATGTGATATTTAGCAATTCCTTTCAGTCCAGAAGACCTCCAGGGTTTTGTCAATTGGTTAGTTATTACATGGTTACACGTACTTGATATATGCAGGTAACATGATTCTGGTCATAGGATTAGAACCAAGATTCTGCTCTAATAGCATTTCAGAGTGTGTCATTACAATATCCATTGAAGTGCCATGTTGAACTTGTAACCAAGATGCCTTTTCTAGATGATTTCTACCTAGAAAAATACTGTCCTGGAACCTACATTGTTACAGATCATCCTTAAGTGAAATGCTAGGGTGTTTACATACATACTTAATGGCATGCTTATTAGAGGAAGTTCAATAGAAGAATATTACCTTCTCAAAAAAGGAAGGGAAGGGGCTTCCCTGGTGGCACAGTGGTTGAGAGTCTGCCTGCCGATGCAGGGGACGCGGGTTCATGCCCCGGTCCAGGAAGATCCCACATGCCGCGGAGCGGCTGGGCCCGTGAACCATGGCCGCTGAGCCTGTGCGTCCGGAGCCTGTGCTCCACAACGGGAGAGGCCGCAACAGTGAGAGGCCCACGTACTGCAAAAAAAAAAAAAAAACGAAGGGAAGGAATATGAGCCTTCCTTGACTATCCAGACAGATTAGAATTCTTATAGTAAACACTTCATAGAACCCTTCCTACTTTTCAGATTACTACCTCAGTTTGTAAATATATATCAGTACTTCTACTTAATTAATATATACCCTACTATAATGTAAGCTCCTTGAGATCAAGCACTAAATACATTTCTGCTCTCATGTCTCTGGCACAATGCCTGGCACATTGTGCTCTTAAGAAATGTTTGTCGAATGATAATCAAGTGACTAAATGCAAGACTACATAGTGGATGTATAGGTACATGCTTCGTATATATGTGAGGTACTTTAGGAACTAAAAGGAAACATTGAGATAGTAGTTTTAGATTTGTATTGCATCTGCAGAGGTACTTCATGAACATAGGTTTGCTACATAACTCGTAACACACTGAATGGATAAATCTGTATCTCTCTTTTCCTCTCAGACATCCCATAAAGCTGTAAGGAAATGTGCTGGTGGCAGAGATACTAATTCTCTCTCTCTATTTCTGCTCCTCTCTTTCCTAGTACCTTCCCCCAGTGGATAGCAGGTCCAGCTCAGGGTTTGTGGGACTGAGGAATGGTGGCGCTACATGTTACATGAATGCAGTCTTCCAACAGCTGTATATGCAACCTGGCCTCCCGGAGGTGATTTTCTTCCTCTTTCCTGTTTAGTATCATAAATGATGTATGTGTACATTGCCTGAGAACTGTTCCATATTCATATATTGCATTTTGGGGTTTACTAAACTGGACATAATTAGAGATTCTCTAGTAGCTTCTGAAATCTGTATAGATGACATTGTTCATAGTCACATACTTTTGTATATCTGCTGAGGTAATATGCTGCCTGTTTGACAGATGGATTTGACTTAATGTGATTTTTGAACTCCTCAATTATTCTCAAATTGTATTCCATAAAGCTACTAACACTTTTGGTATTTTAGAAATATTTAGACTCTATCGTTAGCATTCTGTAATAATCTATTAGTAGCTTGTGATATAGCAAAGCTATGAAATAGTTTTGAGAATATTCTGTGTGTCATCATGTCACACTTATTTCTTATAGAGATCCTGGCATTACTAGTTCCAGTTTTTCATAATCGGACAGAAGCTCAAAGAGATGATTTATTCATGATTACACCAGCTAGGAAGCGTTGAAGCTAAACATATGCAGAGTTATAGCCATATACAAACATACATACCATTCTGAAGGAGCATGGGTACTCACACATACAGAAGTCAAAGATTTTCTGAAAGCAGTTGAATATTTCTAATTTAATACAGTTCATTTCTTTTTAGTCATTACTTTCAGTGGATGATGACACGGACAATCCAGACGATAGTGTATTCTACCAAGTGCAGTCTCTCTTTGGGCATTTGATGGAAAGCAAGCTGCAGTACTATGTACCTGAGAACTTCTGGAAGGTATTTTACCCAGTAACTCTTTAGATTGAAGGGTGTTAGGTATTTGGAGTGTGGCTGCATTCTTTCTCTAGTGTCTTGTTTATTGACTCTAGACTAACCCCATTGCCAAGAACCTATAAAAGAAATGTCTATACCATTCTTATTGGCATTGAAGCTTGAGTCAAGTGATTAGAATGTTGAGAATAGTCACTTATCATTTCTAGGGTTTTGCTAATCTTAAATGTTTTGACTATTTCGCATTCTTATTTAGCTGTTTGAAATATTTGTTCAAATTATTGCTCTGAATTTATGCCAATTTCACTAATACCTCTAAATAAAGACCATTCTTCCAAAACATTGCTTTACTATGTTTTACCTTATATTTTCCCCTATAGGTTGGTTAGTTTCTAAGAGAGCAACTCTGTTCCCTGGCCTTAGATCTCACCCTCTATGATTTCATAGACTTAGTATAAAGGGACCGAGGAAAAACATAGATGGCTGAATGCAAGCTAATCTCACGTCAGTAAAAACTTTTATACCCTAATAGTAAACTTGGTTTTTAGAAGCATTTAAGGACTCTTTCATTTTCCTTTTCTACCATATTCAGAAATTGCTACTTTTCCTGTAACAACATATTTAATTCTTGTTACATAGATTTTCAAGATGTGGAACAAAGAACTTTATGTGAGAGAACAACAGGATGCATATGAATTCTTCACCAGTCTCATCGATCAGATGGATGAATATCTCAAGGTAGAAAAAGTTTCATTTTCCCTCTAACTCCCTCTAACTCCCTCAAACTCTGTAACATGAGAGCAGTGGTTTAGGATTTGGGATTACTATGAAACTGACAAATCAGAAAGTGATCATCTTTAATACCACAACAGTAATTCATTTCTTCTGGGTTTGAATATCAAAACATATACAGAACACTATAGATTATAGATTCATTTTCTTCTTAATTCATCTGACACTTGATAAAGTATGTAACTCTTAACCTGTACCCCATAATGATAACCATTTGTAGCTACACGCTCTGTGTCTGCATTGAAGTAACCTGGCCTCAGAGGAGTGCTGCTGTCACCGGTGAACTGAAGGCCCCGTGCAGAGCTGTTTTGCTTTGTCAAAGGGTACAAAAGGACCAGGTTCAAAAGTTGTTTGTGGTTGTGCGACCCAAAGCTTTCTACCTCTACCCAGGAAAATGTGTCACAAACTTCCTAAGTGGTATTGCCTTCTAAGATACAGACAGCCTCCCATCACTGCCAGCATTTGCCTCTCCTCTCAGTAGGCACAAGTTATCCATTTCTTTTTAAAAAAATAACTCATAGGGACTTCCCTCACGGTCCAGTGGTTAGGACTCCACACTTCTGCTGCAGGGGGCACGGGTTCAATCCCTGGTCGGGGAACTAGATCCCACATGCATGCTGCAACTAAGAGTTAGCATGCCACAACTAAGGAGCTGGCGATCCACAACTAAGGAGCCAGTGAGCCACAGCTAAGGAGCCCACCTGCCGCAACTAAGACCCGGCACAACTGGGAAAAAATAATAATAATAACCTATAGGGACTTCCCTGGCAGTCCAGTGGTTAGGACTTCCATACTTCCACTGCAGGGGGCACGGGTTCGATCCCTGGTTGGGGAACTAAGATCTCGAAACCTGCACAGCGCAGCCAAAAAAATAAATAAAAATAACTTGTAAATTTGTAGCATTCTATCCACAAGAAAAAAGAAAAGATCATGGAGAGTTACTCCTAGCTTGGTAATTGTGGCAAGGGGAGAAGGATTCGGGATCATCATGGATCATCTGAATCCTTCTGAATCCTGTCATCAGTGTGGCTGACGGCACTCCTCTTCCTTTTCTGATCATTTGCATTACTCTGGCAGCGGGTCTCATGGGTTATAATTCTTTCATTAGTTCCCAGCTTAAACTACCAAGCTGACTTGTTTTATTTTGTTGGTTAAATTAAAATCTATGCTTTACCTCAGGTCTAAGTAAAATTCTGTATAAACAACCTAAAAGTTCTAGAGGCATCAACTAAAATTTTAACTTTTTATTTCAACAGAAAATGGGGAGAGACCAAATTTTTAAGAATACTTTTCAGGGCATCTATTCTGATCAGAAGATCTGTAAAGACTGTCCTCACAGGTTAGTGAAGATAACACTGACATCAGAAAATAATCACCATCATTTTTAAATGATTCTTCTAGAATGTTGTAAATTTTTTATTCATTGAGAGGTTTGCAGATATATCTCCTAATGGATCTATAAATGTTTATTGAATTAAATTTCTTTGGGGAAATTTCCAGGGAATTAATTTCTATTTCTACAATTTCTTTGTTGAAATTCATAATTTTAAGCAATTCTAAGTGGTCAAAAATTGGCATTTTTATTTAGTATACTTTTAGAAGGATGAGAAGAAGGTGTGTGTTAATTATAGTGATTAGGAATGTATCAATAGTTCTGTGTTCAATCTCAAGTATTGTGGTAATTTCAAGATTTTTAAATTCCATTGCTGATATGGTGTTTCTATTATTTCCTAAGCAGATATGAGCGTGAGGAAGCTTTCATGGCTCTCAACCTAGGAGTTACTTCCTGTCAGAGTTTGGAAATTTCTTTGGACCAGTTTGTTAGAGGAGAAGTTCTAGAGGGAAGTAATGCATATTACTGTGAAAAGTGTAAAGAAAAGGTATTACATTTGCCCTTTTCAAAACACAAGATTAATTTGTTATTCATGGACTTCGTCTTTATGTTTTATGTAAGATCAATATTAAGCTCCTGTTGTTACTGCCATTAAATTGTGTCATGACTTGTGTTCACAGAGATGGGAAAGCCCTGTAGAAATCTGTGACCTTCATATTAATTACTTTGTTATTTTATTGTCTCAATGGAGATAATTGGGTTTTGCCTCTCTTTAGAGAACAACAGTGAAAAGGACCTGTATTAAGTCGTTACCTAGTGTCTTGGTCATCCACCTGATGAGATTTGGATTTGACTGGGAGAGTGGACGCTCCATTAAATATGATGAACAGATACGGGTAACTTATTTTTTTTCCTTGGTTTTTTAATCACCATTATTACTGTACTCCCTTTATTGTCTCCTTTTTATATTTTCATCTGCAGTGTGAAAGGCTGTGGCCTCGGCATTCTGAGAGGTGCACAGCCCCTCGTCTTAAGCAGTGGCTGCTAGTGGTGCCGGCAGGTCTCTAGACAGTAACCCTCATTTCTAGAAGGCATCCTGTGACAGCTATGAAGTGAAATCCTTTCCTTACTGCTCAAGCAGGAGACTGCTTAAACCTTCCTAGACTTTTCAGCCATTCTGAAGTTGTGTACTTGAATTGGAGGGCAGTCCCAGCTTAAATTAGAAAAACACATCCCTCTTCTTTGTACAGACTTAACTGGCTGTGACCCTATATGTTACTAACCAACATTAATGTGCTCTTTTTGCTTTTTAAATAGTTTCCCTGGATGCTAAACATGGAGCCTTACACAGTTTCAGGAATGGCTCGCCAAGATTCATCTTCGGAAGTTGGTGAAAACGGGCGAAATATGGATCAGGGAGGTGGAGGATCTCCACGAAAAAAAGTTGCCCTCACAGAAAACTACGAACTTGTCGGCGTCATTGTACATAGTGGGCAGGCACATGCAGGCCACTACTATTCCTTCATCAAGGACAGGCGGTAAGGGGTTCTCGTACCGCTCCCTCACTCCACCCTTCCAGTAGTCTCTCCTCCATTCCCTGCCCTGCCGTACCTCTCCTCTGCTACCCCTATCCTCCTATGTCTTTTGTATGCATTCTCTGCCCTCCTGTATCCCTCCTCCACTCCCCCTGCCCTCCTATATCCCTCCTCCGCTCCCCCTGCCCCGCCTGTATCTCCCCTCTGCTCTCTCTGCCCTACTTTGTCATCCACACTTATCATTACGGTGCAAAGAAGCTTTCACATTGTTCTTTGATCTTATTTCATATTGGATTTTTAAAACTTGTTGCAATTGTTTTATCCCTTCAATTTGAAAAGTTGTTTAAGAAATTGAAGTAACTGTTGCTATATTTTTCTTAGGTGTTTTCAAATGGTAATTACCTGCTGTATTTGTAGACAATACATAGAGATAAATGCTGGGGATGGGGATGTTTGATTTGTAACTTCATAATATTTATTTTATCAAATCTGTGCTCTAGGGGATGTGGAAAAGGAAAGTGGTATAAATTTAATGACACAGTTATAGAAGAATTTGACCTAAATGATGAGACTCTAGAGTACGAATGCTTTGGAGGGGAATATAGACCAAAAGTTTATGATCAAAGTAAGTATTTGCAAATGTATATTTTCCATTAGTTTTATTTTCTTAATTTATAGTTTTCTATCAAATTGGAAGCAGTATTTTTTATATAAAACTAGAAAAGATTTTACTTTTTTTACATACTACTGCTCTCGCCATGTAGATCCACGAACTCCTTGATAGCCAGGGTGAAAAGGTTCAAGCTGCTTACAGAATTCTTTTTAAATAATTCCTTACAACAGCCCTGGGATGGGGGGGTGAGTTAAATGGAAGAAATGAATATTAAAGAACAACTTGAAAGAATTTCAACCTTAAAAATAGTTTCAGAAGTAGCCGTCCACTAAAATTTTCAAATTTCCTTTTCACTTATGTAGAGGTGTGATTAATGGAGAAGACATTTCTAGCACCTGTGTTTTTAAAACCTTATTTGTTATGCAGTGTGGTAAAGGAATCTTTCCACAACTCTACCCCCAGGAGAAAAAATATAAGGAAAAGTACATCACAGAATCCCATCAGAATTTGCTATTTGAAGAAGAAATATTTTTCAGAGACCTTGACATTTTTGAAACCTGATTTTGAAATACTCTAGGGGCATTTAAATTTTTCCACCTGTATGAGATCCACAATGTTAGATTTTGACACCAGACCATGGTAGTCATGCATCTAATGGTAGTAACCTTTATTAGCTGAACATAGTGTCATTGCCAAAATTTACCTGAATTTGGCTCTTCTATGCAGAAATGGTTAAGTGAGGCCAATTATAATCCCATCCTATGCCACAGAATTTATTTTTAAATGTTACTTGCCTTTTGATTAAATTTCCACATGCCTCGGAATGTTTATCTTCTTTCCCCTACTCTGCTACCATACAACTCCTTACTCTCTGCCCCTCTGCATCACCTTCGGAGTGATTTTAAGCAGTGCTCTAAAAAGACACACACTTCACTTACGCTTTCCATTTAGTAAGTAATTACTTGCTGGATTTGTGGGTCCTTTGTTATATAGATTGTCAAGACAAAAAAAAAAAACAAACCCTTTTTTATTTACAAAGAGATTTTTCTTATTGTCTCGTTATGAAGCGAACCCATATACTGATGTACGCCGAAGATACTGGAACGCCTATATGCTCTTCTACCAAAGAGTGTCTGATCAGAACTCCCCTGTGTTACCAAAGAAAAGTCGAGTCAGCGTTGTGCGGCAGGAAGCTGAGGACCTCTCTCTGTGAGTTTCTCCTCTGTGTAATTTGCTGTGTGATTGCAGTAGGTGATACCATGATCTTCAGAGTATGCTGTTTGGGATTTAAGGGTAATTAGCTAAGCTAGAGAGAAATTCTAAAAAGAAAATAAGTAAATCCCACTACCCCTTTTCTTTCTTCTTGCTGCTACCTGGTCATTATTTCCTTGGCAAGAAGTTATTTTGTTTTCAGAAACATGCATAGAAATTATTTTATCCTAGAATAGAGATTTTTTAAAAAATCTCATTTATTGAGTACACTTTATGTCCAGTGCATAGTTTGGGGTTGGCCAAAAAGTGCCTTCAGTTTTTAAGTAAAAATAAAAGACACATTTTTTATTTTCACCAAGAACTTTATTGAATAATGTATTCACCCTTTTGTTCCACTATCTTCCGCCATTTTTCAGGCAAATTCATAATTCCATCTTCCCAAAACTTTTTATCTTTTTGAGAAAAGAACTGTTCCAGGTGCCTTTTACAGTCTTCCAGGGAATTGACATTTTTTCCATTAAGAGAATTTTGTAAAGACCGAAATAAATGGAAATCCAAAGGTGCAAAGTCTGGTGAATACGGCGGATGAATCAAAACTTCCCAGCCAAGCTGTAACAGTTTTTGCCTGGTCATCAAAGAAACATGCAGTCTTGTGTTATCCTGATGGAAGATTATGCGTTTTATGTTGGCTAATTCTGGATGCTTTTTGTCGAGTGCTGCTTTTAGTTGGTCTAATTGGGAGCAGTATTTGTTGGAATTAATCGTTTGGTTTTCCTGAAGGAGCTCATAATAGAGGACTCCCTTCCAATCCCACCATATACACAACATCACCTTCTTTGGATGAAGACCATCCTTTGGTGTGGTTGGTGGTGGTTTGTTTCGCTTGCCCCGGGATCTCTTCCGTTCCACGTTATTGTACAGTATCCACTTTGCATCACCCGTCACAATTTGTTTTAAAAACGTAATGTTTTCATTACATTTAAGTAGAGAATCGCATGTGGAAATATGGTCAAGAAGGTTTTTTTTCGCTTAACTTACGTGGAACCCAAACATCAAAGCAATTCACATAACCCAGCTGGTGCAAATGATTTTCAACGCTTGATTTGGATATTTTGAGCATGTTGGCTATCTCC
This sequence comes from Delphinapterus leucas, assembly GCF_059928025.1. Lineage (NCBI taxonomy): Eukaryota > Metazoa > Chordata > Mammalia > Artiodactyla > Monodontidae > Delphinapterus > Delphinapterus leucas. The sequence continues at coordinate 144,426,117 of NC_143129.1, forward strand.
TGCATGGTAGAATGTTGATTGTTCTCAATTAATGTCTCGATTGGATTGCTGTCAACTTCAGCTGGTCTCCCCAACCATGGAGCATCGTCCGGCGAGAAATTTCCAGCATGAAACTTTGCAAACCACTTTTGACATGTTCGATCAGTCACAGCACCTTCTCCATACACTGCACACATCTTTTTTTTGCATTTCAGTTGCTTTTTTTTACCTTTCTTGAAATAATAAAGCATAATTTGCCAAAAATGTTGCTTTTTTTCTTCCATCTTAAATATTAAAATGGCTACACAAAAATTTTCACCAATTTTGATAAGTCTTTTTTTTAGTGCACTCTGATCTGACAGCTGTCACATACAGTCTAATAAAATTTTTCTGAATGAAGTTAAAGACAACCAAGTGCTACTAGAGCCATCTTACGGAAAAAAAACGAACCAACCTTTTGGCCAACCCAGTAAATACTATACCAGCACTGTCTGAAAAGTTTTTTTAAAGGTCCTGTTTTCTGTGAATTTGCATTTTAATACATTAGATCAGGAAAGTATACAGTTTAAGTCTAATACCCTGTTTATGTTAAGTTTATCCGGTTTTAGCAAACTACTAAAACAATAGCTATTTTATTCTAGACAAACACTTTTCTGATTCCATCTCTTAGGTCAGCACCATCTTCACCAGAAATTTCACCTCAGTCATCTCCTCGGCCCCATAGGCCTAACAATGACCGGCTCTCTATTCTAACCAAGCTGGTTAAAAAGGGTGAGAAGAAAGGACTATTTGTGGAGAAGATGCCTGTTCGCATATACCAGGTAAGAACTGTATAAAAAGTTCTAAGGGGGCTTCCCTGGTGATGCAGTGGTTGAAAGTCCGCCTGCCAATGCAGGGGACACGGGTTCGTCCCCCAGTCCGGGAAGATCCCACATGCCGTGGAGCGGCTGGGCCTGTGAGCCATGGCCGCTGAGCCTGTGCGTCCGGAGCCTGTGCTCCGCAACGGGAGAGGCCACAACAGTGAGAGGCCAACGTACCGCAAAAAAACAAAAAAACAAAAAGAAAAGTTCTAAGGGATAAAATCCAGATAAATGTCAAAATCTATCTCATGGGTCCAGAACTACTCCTGCCAGCCTTCTTGTGGACGTAGTTGTACCTCTAGCGCCACGTCTTCTGACCCACCTTGTCACAGAGGTGGCAACAGACTCAAGATTGGCCAGGGCTGTCACTGACCTGCTGTGTGATGCCCCACATAAACAAGGGGGAGGGGGGCTTCCCTGGTGGCGCAGTGGTTGAGAATCTGCCTGCTAATGCAGGGGACACGGGTTCGAGCCCTGGTCTGGGAGGATCCCACATGCCGCGGAGCAACTAGGCCCGTGAGCCACAACTACTGAGCCTGCGCGTCTGGAGCCTGCGCTCTGCAACAAGAGAGGCTGCGATAGTGAGAGGCCCGCGCACCGTGATGAAGAGTGGCCCCCGCTTGCCACAACTAGAGAAAGCCCTCACACAGAAATGAAGACCCAACACAGCAAAAATAAATTAATTAATTAATAAACTCCTACCCCCAACATCTTAAAAAAAAAAAAAAAAACAGGGAGGGAGTGGGCAGTGCAGAAACACATTGCTGAAATTTATTGAATCTGGAGAGAAAAATAAGGTTCATAAGCTTTGGGTAAAACCAATATAACAGTGAAGACCGTTAGTTATTGAATACCTACTCTGTGCTACATGCTTAAACAAATCCCTAATTCTTAAAACACTCTTGTGGAGTACCAGGTTTTATTCTCATTTTTCAGATGAAAAGGAGAAAAGGCTTAGGAAAGAGAAATGATCTGCCAATGTCACAGAGCCAGGATTTAAATTCAGACTGTCCAACTGCCCAGTCCAGACTTTATACACTAAGTAATCAAAAGCTAAGTAGCCAGAATCAAAAGATTTAAGAAAAATATGGAGTCTTTGATTGAGTGAGAGAGAGAGAATTGAGCATCCGATACACAGAGAGCATGGGGTTGGTTGTACTTGGGAAAGCTCTCATTGTCCCTTTCCACTCAGATTAACAGGTTAGAATTCAGTTGTCCTTCACATGGTGGTCTTCCTGAATTTCCCAGAAGAATTTGGTTTAATGAATCATAATTCACCTTTTTACAACTTCTTATCTTTGAAAGGAAGTATTTCCTCTCTCCTTTTTAAAAATTTGAAGGCTTGAGAGAAGTGTTTTTATGAACCCATTTTACCTAACATATCAGTAAAAATGTCTTCTCCACACTGAATAATTTACCCTGTTTCTTAAAAATAATTACCAATTTTCTTTTATAGATGGTGAGAGATGAAAACCTCAAGTTTATGAAGAATAGAGATGTGTACAGTAGTGATTATTTCAGTTTTGTTTTGTCTTTAGCATCACTGAATGCTGTAAGTACTAGTTGGATTGTTACTAAACAAATTAGAAAGGATCATAGTTAAATATCTTTCCACTAAAGCATTCAGTGACTCACCCTCACTCTCACTTGTTAGCATTTAGATTAAATGCCAAAAAAAATTCCCACAAATGGGTCACTTAATGGGTGATACTAAAATACAGGCAGTATTCAGAATGTATAATGCAGATTGTGAATGAGTGTGGGTTTCTACTTACTGGCTTTTTTAAGTGCTCTTGTTATATTTTATAAAAAATTTAAGAGTAGCCATAGGTGATGTAAACGGATATTGGGCTATGAGGAGATTAATTATTCCCAATTCGTAATCAGATGTTACCAGACTCAAAATCAGCTTCTAAGTGCTTCTTTTTCTTGAGCACCATGATCACAGTTTGCCAGTAAGGGGAAGACTTTCTTAGTCTGTTGGTAGCTTAATTAACATGCTGTGGTCTGAAGGCTCTATTTTGAGAAGGCTTCATAAAAGAAATGAAGGAGATACCTTTTCTTAATCTTTTTAAAATTTAACTGCAACATTTTCTATTATGAACTGGCTGGAGTTTTCTTACTAGTATTTAACTTTATTTTATATATATCTCATTATTCAGTCCGTAACAATGCATAATAATCTATAAAACTTCAGTGAAGAATAGCCTGTCTTTTTTCTCCCTCTCTTGTAGACTAAATTAAAGCATCCGTACTATCCTTGCATGGCAAAGGTGAGCTTACAGCTTGCCATTCAGTTCCTTTTTCAAACTTATCTACGGACAAAGAAAAAACTCAGGTAAGAGGTGACACATTTTGATAGTCTGTTGTGACAAAAGACATTAATTAAATTAAAGTTGAATTTATGAATTCAAACACTTAAAAATTCAAAACATTGTTTTAGGTAGTTAAGGCAACTACCTAATACACCCAGATGATTAAAATATGGGTTCCTATTTTTAAGGTATTTCTAATTCAGTAGGAAAGATGGACAAAACAGAAAAAGAACTGTGGTGTAAATGCTATATGTCTTTAGAAATTGGGAAAAGTCATATCCAGATATGGGGGTTGAACTGACTATCCATGTTAGTCCAGCAGTCATTGAGTGCATAACTTATCCTCCACCCCACCCCCCCCAAAAAAAATTTTTTTAAATAAAAAAAAATGAGCGACATTCCATGGAGTTATTTGCTGGGCTGTCTAACATCGCTGTCTTTGCTTTTTTAAAGGGTTGACACTGAAGAATGGATTGCCACTATTGAAGCATTACTTTCAAAAAGTTTTGATGCTTGTCAGTGGCTGGTTGAATATTTTATTAGTTCTGAAGGACGAGAATTGATAAAGTAAGTGTCAGTATCTTTCAGTTAAAAGAAATGTGTGTCTCTTCCAGTGATTTAGAGCTGAAGCTTCTCATAACTCTTTTTATTTCAACTTGAAATTCTTTTTCTGGTTGGAATCAATTCTAAGCAGGTAACCAGGCACTCACAGGCAACTGCTGTTGCTCAGGGGATTCCAAAATACAAATCTCTTCCCTCGGACTCACAGTCTGGTGGCAAGTAAAGATCAGCCATCCTGGGTTATACAGTAAGACCACAGTATTGCTAATATGTTTGGATTCTGGCTAAGATATTATTTTTCAAAAAGTTTTTGATAGCATGATAGTGTGGCAAATATACCATGATCGTATATTTACCTACATATCTATAATACAAAAGTAATTGGATTTTTCAAGAAGGTCCAATCACTGTGAATGTTTACACCTTGCTCCTTATTCTCTTATCCTCGGAGAGTTCAGCATCGATGTGGGGGACTCAGCGAGCACCTTGATCTGTCAGTGGCCAGGCTGCTTTATCCCCAGTGGCCGCTCCCCTCCCTCTGCCGCAGCTTGCCCCATGCCTCTCGGGCGTGCCGAGCGGGCTCACCCACTGCTAGCCAGTGGCCTTGCCTCAGCCTTCACCCCAGCACAGGTGAAGCCCCCCCGCCCCGCCCCAAGTTGCACACCAACCAGTCTGTTCCCATCTTCTCCTTTCCTCCTGATATAGTGGAGGAAGCATCCTCTCTCCTCTCAAAGTGAATCTCTCTACATGAGCAAAGCTTCTCAAGGAAGTTGGCGTCTTTACCTTCCAGAGTTTTCTATTGGGTCACTTCTGTCAGCATGCAAATATGCTCTGGATCTCTCAACTTAAAACAGACAACAAGGAATTCAGAAATGCAAGTCCCTTCCCAAAGGGAGATCGTCGTGCGGCGGCAAGTTAAGATCTAATTGAAACTCCTGGTCCCGTATCCCCTTCATCTTGAGGTCTGAGCTTCAGACATTCATTCACCGGCCTGCTTGGTATCTCCACCTCTGCCTCCTCCAGTGTACCTCATACAGCAACAAAAGGGTTCTTTTGAAACAAATTAGATTATGTTACTTCTCTGCTTAAAAATTCTTCAGTGGATTCTCACTGCACTTATAATAAAATCCAAAATCTTTGCCATAATGTAATACAAAAGGCCTCACTTGAGTATGGGCTTTGCCTGTGTGTTTCACTTTCCACCTGGCTTATCATTCACCTGATTGTTGATTCCTTGAACACACGAAGCTTTTTGTCCTGCCTAAAGACCTTTTTGCCAGTTATTCCCTCCATTTGAAAGTCTCCCCTCTACTCTTTGCATAGAAAGCACCTTCTCGTCCATCAGATGGCAAGGGCCACCCAATTTAAAGTAGATCTGCCCTATTGTTTGCTCTGTCTCCTCCGCTAAACTTCAGCTTCCTGACGGGCAGAAGCTACTCCGTTTGGTTCCCTGCATTAAGTGCTCACGTATTTGTGCATGAATACATGCATACAGTTCATAAAGAGAGAACAGATAAACATTTCTTTGAAGTGTTTTTGCCTGTCCCTTTAGAGTTTGCATTAAAAATAACCTTTCACCCATTTTTCCAGCTTAATTCCAAAATATCTTCCCATTAGGACTCCTGAGTATTGTGTTAAGCAGTAGAACGTCATAGAATCATCATCCATTTGAAAGGAACATGGCAAAATATTTAGTTTACCATCAAGCAGGCTCGCTCTTAAATATCTCCAGAGAAACTCAGTAACTTCCTTTGTTTTTGTTTTTTTTTAACATCTTTATTAGAGTATAATTGCTTTACAATGGCATGTTAGTTTCTGCTCTACAACAAAGTGAATCAGCTATACATATTCATATGTTCCCATATCTCTTCCCTCTTGCATCTCCCTCCTTCCCACCTTCCCTATCCCAACCCTCTAGGTGGTCACAAACCACCTAGCTGATCTCCCTGTGCTATGCGGCTACTTCCCACTAGCTACCTATTTTACGTTTGGTAGGGTATATATGTCCATGCCACTCTCTCACTTTGTCACAGCTTACCCTTCCCCCTCCCCATATCCTCAAGTCCATGCTCTAGTAGGTCTGTGTCTTTATTCCTGTCTTACCCCTAGGTTCTTCATGACCTTTTTTTTTTTTCTTAGATTCCATATATATGTGTTAGCATACAGTATTTGTTTTTCTCTTTCTGACTTACTTCACTCTGCATGACAGACTCTAGGTCCATCCACCTCACTACAGATAACTCAATTTCGTTTCTTTTTGTGGCTGAGTAATATTCCATTGTACATATGTGCCAAATCTTCTTTATCCATTCATCTATTGATGGAGACTTAGGTTGCTTCCATGTCCTGGCTATTGTACATAGAGCTTCAATGAAAATATTTGCAAATAAAGCAACTGACAAAGGATTAATCTCCAAAATTTACAAGCAGCTCATGCAGCTCAATAACAAAAAAACAAACAACCCAATCCAAAAATGGGCAGAAGACCTAAATAGACATTTCTCCAAAGAAGATATACAGATTGCCAACAAACACATGAAAGAATGCTCAACATCATTAATCATTAGAGAAATGCAAATCAAAACTACAATGAGATATCATCTCACAGCAGTCAGAATGGCCATCATCAAAAATTCTAGAAACAATAAATGCTGGAGCAGGTGTGGAGAAAAGGGAACCCTCTTGCACTGCTGGTGGGAATGTAAATTGATACAGCCACTATGGAGAACAGTATGGAGGTTCCTTAAAAAACTACATATAGAACTACCATGTGACCCAGCAATCCCACTACTGGGCATATACCCTGAGAAAACCATAATTCAAAAAGAGTCATGTACCAGAATGTTCATTGCAGCTCTATTTACAGTAACTTCCTTTGGTAGTATGATTTGGTTTCTTTGAATTCCTAATGGTAAAGAATCTAGTGAATTACCTAATCTAAATGTTCCTGGCAAAGTTTATTATATTTTGTCTCTTTCTTTATAAAGCCCAATTACTCATCATTATCGAATTAATATTCTCCTTTCTCTAATTACTTATTTCTTTAGAACTTTTAAGATAGCTTAAGTTGTCATTGGTACAACTAAAAAATAAACATACACTGTAGTAATACCTCAGTAACTGTGCATGTAAAGAGGCTGTTGTCTCTCAGATTAGCCCCTCTGTAGTCCTTTCGCGGGACAATTTTTAAATGTAATTATAAGTGTAAAAAATTAAATTAGTAGCAAATAATGCTTGCAAATTGATCTAAAGCAATTAAAACTACTAACATGAAGGGCACTTTACATCTTTAAAATTTTTTTTATATTGTGGAAATTTTTAAACATACTCTAAAGTCGACAGAATAACGAACCCTCTCCTGTACCCATCCCCAGCTTGAGTTGTCAGCATTTGGCCAGTCTTGTTTGCTTATCCCAATTCCCACACACGCTCACATGCATACTTTTCTTTTATCCTCTGAAATATTTTAAAGTAAATTTCAGACATCATATAATTTCACTATAAATTTTTCAGCATGTATCTCTAACAGATTAAGTTTAAAAAAAAAAAAAAAGTGCTTCACCATCATCACTCTAAACAAAAATGATAGTAATTCCTTCCTATCATCCTGTACCCAGTCCATGTTCAGGTTTCCCCAGATGTCTCAAAAGTGTCACTTTACCATTGAATTTGTACAAATCAGGCACCAAATGAGCTCCATTTGGTCTCCATTTGGTTTGTATGTTTCTTAAGGTTCTTTTAATCTGTAATTGTTCCGTTTCCCCACCACCTTTTCTGTCATGCCATTTAACTGGCGTGAGACAGGTCATTAGTCCTGTAGAAGTGCCCATATTCTGGGTTTGCATTCTCACGATGCTTCCTAATGTCTGTAATAGGAAATGTGGAGCACCCCCTGTAGATATTCTTTCCAGAAGAATTGTACCTAAATCTGATCAGACATCTAGAGCTAAATATTGCAAGAGTACTTGTTATCTTTTAAACTTGCCTGGAGTTGCCACTTAGAATCTTAGTGGATGTTGAACAGAGCCTTGTGTCAGGTTCACATGAGGTAGCTAATGCTGAGCATTGACAGTTACGTGCAATGAGCAGAAGTGAAGTGGCTTCAGAAAGCTCCACCGTCATCTTCCTGTGGGGAGAAGGAGGGCAGGGCTGTCAGCAAATGCTGCCCTCAGACAGGGACCAGAGCAGCTTTCACTGCTGTGACCTGAAAGAATGCCTCAGGACAGCTTTGCCTTGGGTCATCAAAATTCTGTTATATTAAATCTTGCTCATGGAACAATGAGACTTTTCTGTTAAGAGATATTAGAAACGATAGGTAAGTTTTCACTGTGCTGATTATAATATGGGTTGTCATGTCAGGGTGCATGTGTGAAACAGAGAAAGAAAAGCTGACTGTGGGGAAGCATGCAGTTACCTAGTTGCTCTCAGGTAGTTACCACCACTGCCCGGCACCAGGGAGCAGATGTTTCTGCCTGACCGTGCCCTCCGCCACATCTGAGGCTGCTGCCTCTACCGCCCTGGTGGTGTGGAGGATTGGATTGGGTCGTGCCTTTGCAGCGGGCAGTGTAATATCCCAGTGTAACACTGGGTGTGCCAAATATGATGGACGTGGCTGATAAACCTTAAAACTGCTGTCATCGTCATCATCACCATCATCATAGAAGAAGAAGAAAGGAAGGAAGCAGGACCTTTTCAGCCTCACATGCTTCTGAGAGGACTGAGAAATAAGTAAACGTTGGGAGGGAAGAGGAGAGGAAAGTGAAAGGATGGAAACACCAGGTGCACAGGGGGATTGGGAGGTGCTGTGTCGACTCAGAACTTTGAACTTATGTCTTATTCTGAGACATTGAAGGGGTGCCAGGGAGAACTACTCCTGAGTGAACAGAACTTATAAAATTTTAGGTTCTTTGCTTGTATAGCTCTTGAAGTCTGAATTTACATTTATACAGATACTCATCTTAGAGGAAGAAGAAACAGGAAAAAATCCACTTTCTGTGTTCAAGGGTCTTGTTTTCCTTTTTCTCCTCCTTCCTCCCTCACAAGGGCCTGTGTGTGCTGATGCTCTCAGGAGACTTGAACTGACATCTTGGAGTATTTTTTTTCTTGGACAGTAGGTGGGACCATGTTGGGAAGGTTGGGTTATAGAAATCTATCTTGCTTTTTCACACCACGTTTCTCTCTATGTTAGGATTTTCTTGTTGGAGTGCAATGTGAGAGAAGTACGTGTCGCTGTGGCCACCATCCTGGAGAAAACCCTAGACAGTGCCTTGCTTTATCAGGATAAGGTCAGTCTTGTTTTCTAAATGTTATTTACACATTCTGTTTTTACCAAATGTTTTAAAGTGCATATAATAAGAAAGAAAGCCTAGGATTAGAGTCTGGTAATTATCCACATAAAATACACGTTCTGTGCACTGACTTCCTGATAAATGCCAGGCTGGAAGGCATTCTGTCCTCCTCTCCTCAGATCCCAGATGTCAGGGTAGGCTAGGAATTCAGATCTGCTTTGGTCTGTGTCAGGATTTTCTGTCTAGAGCACTTCCTTCTCAGAGTCTTTTCTTGAGAGTTTGTGTTCGATCTCTCTGCATTAAGACCAACCTGAGTCTAGAGTCTCTAGTCTAGACCGACAGTCATTTTGAGCCACCCCTGGCTTTGTCTCTTCCCTCCTAAGTTATTTTCATGATCCGAACCTTCATTTGGCAGCCAGACCAAATAGTGCCGTCCAATGTGGGGCATTGGCCACAATAGTTCCTTCTTTGATCTCCGTTATTCCCTAATCCTTGTTCCTGTTCCTCTGAATTTCTTCTTCTTCTTAACCATGTTTTCTGTAACATATTTTCTTCTGGTTCACAATGCCACACGTGCTAAAACAAACCATGGTATTTATTATCATCCTCAGTCCCCCCAAATTTTAAGTCTTAGGGACATAAATGACATGAGTCTGATTATACAGTCTGTTATGAAGTCCTAGCAAATACAGCAGTTACTTCCCAAGTTTGCTGTTTCAAACAGCTGACACTACATGGAAAACTTTGAAAAATGTTGTTTTGAGAACGAATTGGCTCCTTATAAACTCCTTATAAATTGGCTGGAGGCAGGGTCTCAATGAACTGAAGGCAAATTCTAGGAATTGCTGCTTCAGATTCAGATGTTGGCTTTACTGTTCAATCCTTTAAAGAGGCCCTTGATCCACACCCAGTGCCTGGCACCCAGGCACTTAGTTCCTTCAGCAGTCCTGAGCCGGGGTGCACCGTTAGACCAGACATGCTCAGGAGCTCCGCTCAATCCAGGATGGAGAAGGAGGTCAAATATACTCTTCAGGGAGGACCTAGAGGAAGACTGTCTCTCTCAGTTCCAGGGATCCTAAGGAAGTGGAGGTTTACTCTAAGGCATTGGCTTTCGATCAGCTTAAACAGCAGAACCATTTTTGGCAAAACCTTACCTGGTTGCAGAATATTTACAAATAGGTCATTGGGAGCAGCCTTAGGACAGTTAGGATACCGTTGCTCTGAAGTACCCCTGTGGAAGTTTTCTCAGATACTTAGCATAAGGACCTTCTTACTCTCCTCCTTCCTCCCATGTACAAACCCGGACAAAGGATAAAGGCAGAATTAGTGTAGTCTCCCTACAGATGGGGTCAGGCCATAGAGCATCATCCCACCAACCTCTAAAGGCAGGGCTGCAGTGGGGAGAAAGGGAAGGGAGTGGTGGAGGACATAAACCATTTGCCTCAGTAAATTCTACTTGATATCCAGCTGATGTATTTTATGTCTATTTTTACCCCATAATGGAAATGGTACCTCTTGCTACCCACTTTATATTGTAAAGTACTTTGAAATGAAGTGCTACATAAATGGTAGATTTTACTGTATATAACGAGTGTGACAGGATGGATGGGAATATTTCGAAAGTCTGTGAGAACCATCTCCAGAGGAAATTAACTGATAAAGAGTAGTAAGGCTGGTCTTAATTCTCAGATCACACATGAATTTCTAGGGACTTGTCCAAAAACAGTTGGGGTGGGAGGGAAAGAAGAAGCAATGTGATGACCAAAATGGTTTCTAAACAAATAAAATGTTTTTCAAAGCTTTCCATGAGGCGTCAGCGGGCTTTCAAGTAAGTTCACAGTTGAGTCGATATTACCGTTGTCATTCTGTCAGGCTGTTGCTCTCCATTTGCTCCATTGGCTTGATTTCTAGCCCCTATGCCTGTGTCTGTGTTTTTTATTCTTTGCATCTGTGATTATGTGAAGAAGTAGCATAGTGGAGGGAGGGATTCAGAAATATGTTACCTCTAAACCCCCAGCCTTTTAAGAGACCGAAAGAAATGGGCTCTGCAGAAAATGTGACGATTAGGCAGTAGAACCGTGCCCTTGAGTTTGAAAGCTAGGAAACAAAACTAGGCTTTTCTTTTAATTATTTCTACGGTTCCACCAGTCTTCCCTGGAAGATCAAATTGATAATTCTGTTTTTGCTCTCCAAAGCATAAATCCATCTGAATCTGAGACTGGATTGTATCAATCAGACTTTCCTTTTGTTCTTATGGTGATTTACTTCAGATTAATCCTGTTACAAATGTCTGTCTTATACTCTTTTTCTTTATGTAATTTCATCTTTCCTCTAATCAGTTAAAGAGCCTTCATCAGTTACTGGAGGTACTACTTGCTCTGTTGGATAAAGATGTTCCTGAAAATTGTAAAAACTGTGCTCAGTACTTTTTCCTGTTCAACACTTTTGTACAAAAGGTAAATGATTTTTTTCCTAATATAGCAGATTGATAGTCTAAAGGAATTTTATATGTGCAAAAAATTCAGACTGGTCAATATAGGATCTATATGATATGGTTTTATGAGTGTTTCTTCTTAAAAATCTTAATTCGTGCAGTTATATTACTTGCAAGAATTCCAGTGTACGTAGGGATCGTTACTTACTGTTGGAGTAGAAGTCTGCATTGAAACTAGGGGCCATTGTGCAGCACTGCAGGGCTGTTAGATTTTTAACAAGTACATGTAAATTATACCATTTAAAAACTTAACTGACCACTGAAGACTTCTCATTTAACTGTATTTTTGGAATAGATCTCTGTCTGGATAGGAATATAATTTGTCATTCTCAATATCTCGTGACAGCAAGGAATTAGGGCCGGAGATCTTCTTCTGAAGCATTCAGCTCTGCGACACATGATCAGCTTTCTCCTGGGGGCCAACCGGCAGAACAGTCAGGTAATGCCTACTTTTATATGTCCCAGCGAAGTGGCCACAGTTTTGGAAGCCACAGTGTTTCTCTTTGTAGGGAATAAATATTAATTTCATCAGAGTCCAGGTATAAGTACTACATAGCCTTTAAAATTCTTTGGAGTTCAGTTATTTTTACAGCCTCCTCATAGAATTTATTCTAAATGCTGTAACCAATGGGAATGACTAACTAGGATATCACTCAAAATGCAAAGTGCTGAATGACCTAGGAGGAAAGATGGGTTCTGCCTGGGGGATTCGGAAGCATTCAAGAAATAGTGGCATTGGGTCCTCCACTTGCTCTCTGGGGCTGTGAGCAGGCTGTGTTGGCGGACGTGCTTACACGGGATGCTGGTCACAGGCCAGGATTCAGATGTGAAGTTGAACCATTACACGCTGAACGATGTTGCTGCAGATGTAATACTCATATTCAGAAAATGAAAGGGAAGTGGTTTTGTGATAATAGGGTCAGATATATCAAAAAATGAGTCTCCTGTTTGGAGTTCCTATATTGGTGTGTTTCTCCAATCATTGTATTTCTTCTGTTTGATAGATTTAAAATACACAAAATGTGAACATGCTGTAATGGTAAATACTGTTTATGGAACTGGTTACTTTTCGTGCTGTACCTCTGAAATTCACAATTCAGTAAAACAGGCAGTTTCCTCGCCATTCTCAGGCAAGAATTACAGCTCAGAAGAGTTGTGACTTGTGACAACCTTGACAAGGTCACAGGGCTAAAGCTCTGGTTTCCCCTGTATGTGATGCATTGCCTAGGGAAGCTTTCCTTTCTTTATTAAGGGAGACAGACTTGCTACTTAGGCCTCCTCTCAGCTTCCTCTCATACCACCTTGCCGCTGTGACTCTTTAGTGTTAAAGAAACAAATACTGACGTGCTCTGTGTGTTGATGTTATGTTGAGATTTACAGTATATGTTTTTCACTTCGAGCTTTTCCTTATCAGGGAATCCACTGACACTGGCGATTGATTTAAATTCATTGTAATTTAAATAAGATTTAATTAATGGTGTTATGTTGTATGATTAATATTGTTTTGCATTTATGGAGCACACGAGTTTGAAAACATTCTACCTTTCATGTTTCGTTTGGTCCTCACAACCACGAAGTGGGCGGAACAGGTAGGTTATCTCTGTCTTTACACAAAGAAGTCAGGTAGAGAGCTCGCCCACATCTGTGTGGTGCAGCGAGTGGCAGAGGAGAGCCAGGCCTGCAGACCTCCAGCCTCACAGGCTTTCCCCACTATACTGGGTGTAGGAAAATTACCTGGCACAGGGTGAGCGCTCAGTACCTGAATTGAATACCTAAATGGATTTGTTTTAGAATACGAGTTAATATACATCTACGTTAAGCCACTCTTAAGCTGGCTTAAAACCCATGACTTTTTTGGACTTTGACCTGTCCTACTGTCACACATTGAGAAAGAATGTGGCTCAAAGTATCAGGAACCCGCACACACCCTTCTAACCAGAGCACTAACATCCACTTTATTTTCTCTGACAACAGATACGTCGATGGAGTTCGGCACAAGCACGAGAATTTGGGAACCTTCACAATACGGTGGCATTGCTTATCTTGCACTCAGATGTCTCTTCCCAAAGGAACGTTGGTAAGCTTTAACCTGTCTTTAATACATCAGGAAAACAGAGACATGGTGAGTTTGTCAGTAACACGTGTAACATGTGGAGAGTAACAACGTTGGCAGTTAAATGGGTGTTACTTGTTTCTCATTTGGCTATTTGAGGAACGCTTAAAGTTTTTTGTTTCAGTCCACGTTAAACTTCACCTTATTTTACTAGTTTGTCACAAGAGCAAGCCAGTCATTTCTTTGGGGTGGGATATAGAAGTATTTAAGGACACACTAGGGTTAAAGGTACATTTCTGCACTGCTTCTAGGCCTTGTCATGACAGCAACGGTAACAGTGATAATACAGGAAAGCAGCTGAGAAGTAGTCAGTGTTTCCTGTGTGCTGTACCTTTCCGTGGGGCTCGCAGTTTGTTGTGTTGAATCCCCTCAGCAAACCTGTGAGGGCGGTTCCCCTCCTGTGTGTGCAGAAGCTGAGATAGGGAGAGGTCTAGTAGCCCCTGAAAGTCTCACCGCTAGTCAGGGGCGTGGCAGCCAGTGTGGAATGCAAGCCTCTGACCCCCGAGCCTGTGGTAGGGTTTTCATGTCATCTGACCAGGAAACTAGATAAAAAGCACAGGGCATCCCTCTGATCTGGGAATGCCGTTGGCTGTCTGAAGGGACGTGGGAGAGCATTCAGACGGTCGTGAGCTAGAGTATGCTTCCTAAGCTCTGACTCGCCCGTCTACAGAGGCAAAGCCACTGCATTCGTGAGTTAGAAAGGTTTGCAAAAGAAAATGAGAGTGAGAGTCCTTGCTTTTCTAGCATGTGGGGTAACCCCTTCCACGTGGTTGGTTCTGCACAGCATAGGTGGTGTTGGCCATTGAGCAACAGAAGTGCCTTGTCCAGGGTCTCTTCAGAGGCACTTTGGGCATTTTTTTTTTTCATGCACTTTGTATATTTTAACTTCTTTGGAAGATTGTCTTTGGTGGAATCACCAGGAGTCTAGAGGTCTTACACCTACATCCTGGGCATACATTGAAAGAGAGGGGTAAGTGTTTTCTCCCATCTCATGTCTGTGAGGGAACAGTTGTAGGTGCTCAGTGGTTGCATGTATGAATCTTGAGGGGATCGCTTTGCCTTGTAGAGTCGATTTCATGTGATAATATCCAGTAAAGTGGGTTTTTCTTTGGTCCCCTAAAGCTCCGGGTGTATTTAAACAACGGCCGCCTATTAGCATTGCCCCCTCGAGTCCCCTGCTGCCCCTCCACGAGGAAGTCGAAGCCCTGTTGTTCTTGTCCGAAGGGAAACCTTACCTGTTAGAGGTATGTACTTATTCTGCTAAAGCCACTTTCTTTTTGTTTTAGCTGTTTTCTTCTTTTTGAGGAAAAATGCCTTTTGTTATAAGTTGTATTTTGTATGCTGCTCTGATGAAGGGGAGTATTGTTAAGAGAAGTGATTATTTCAAATAATTTTATTTCCTGTATGTGTGTCAGGAAGAAATAAGGACTAAATATTCTTAGTCCTGTCTGCAACTAAGAATTGGGCCTCAAGATCCAGCCCAGCTAATTACCCCTCCAGGTCCCAGCAGCTAGGTACATGGCACCTCCCCAGTCACAGCCATTCAGTTTATTATCAGAGAGTTTATTCCCAGTCTCTTGTATGTGTCCCTGGTCCTGGAACACTACAGCTCTGAAGCACATGGGTTTTTCAACCTCAGGAGTATGTAAGTGGGCTGCTCACAACCCCCCATTGTGGCCCATCCACAATGAGTCCCTTTCCCTTCCACCCAGAACTACCCCCTCTTGAGAACGTAATCTTCCAATCCTTCTTCCATTACTTGATTTACATATATATGGCTGTGAACATAATCATACTGGTTTTTAGTTACATCAACAGTGCTGTGCTATATATCTCTTTTTTTTTTTTTAAGCTTAATATTGTGTATTTTTTGGATCTATCGGTGGTTATTTTAATGGGGGAGGAGGAGATTTACCTTTAAAAATCTGATGAAGGTGACTCCCGAGAGAAAGGTGCACATTTGCACAAATTGTGTTAACTCTCAGACAGACTCAGACTGTTTTGAGGCAAAATGTTGATGATCATAAACCTGAGCAAATTTCAGTGAAAGCCAGAAACAGCATATCAATAGTAACCTGTGACAGAAGAAAGGCTTACTCCTCTTCTGCCCTCTCGCTAGGTAATGTTTGCTCTGCGAGAGCTGACAGGCTCACTGCTGGCGCTCATTGAGATGGTGGTGTACTGCTGTTTCTGTAACGAGCATTTCTCCTTCACCATGCTGCATTTCATTAAGGTAGGACCTCAGGACCCAGTGATAGCCTGAGAGCCTGTGGGTGAGACACTAGGAAAGCATTCCTCTGGCTCCCAGGCACTATGTTTCTTTTAATAATCTTAATTGTTTTTCCTAATCATAAAAATAGTATATACTTATTGGTTTTTTTTTAAATGAAGAATAAAAAAGAACTCAAAATCTGGCCATTTATAATATTCTCATACATTTCCCTTTTATTTTCTATGCATGTATTTTAACATAATTGGGATTTTATTGTCTTTATGATTTTGTGTCCTTTTTTTCACTTGACATTTATAAGTATTTTCCATATCATTAAAAGTTATCTGAGTATATTTCATTCTCTCATGTACCATAATTTACTTAGCCATTCCCTTCCTAGTGATGCACATTTGCATTGGGTTCAATTCTTAACTATTAAGAATAATATTTTAT
Source organism: Delphinapterus leucas (assembly GCF_059928025.1). NCBI lineage: Eukaryota > Metazoa > Chordata > Mammalia > Artiodactyla > Monodontidae > Delphinapterus > Delphinapterus leucas. The sequence continues at coordinate 144,442,392 of NC_143129.1, forward strand.
AGTTAATGATAATGTTGTGGTGACCATTATTGTGTAAAATGGTTTTACAGTTTTAGATTATTTCCCCAGGCAGTATCTAAAATATCAAAAGTAGATTGATTTTTGTCACCTTCTGAAATAGTAATGTATGCAGTTCATTTATGAAGCTCTGATCAGTGTGTAGTAATTATTTATGTTGCACTTATTGGATGCCAAGCACTGTTCCAAGAATATTACCTGTTTAACTCACTTAATTCTCAAACACATAAGTCCTTTGAGGTAGATATGTTTTTATCAGCATTCTGCAGTTGAAGAAACTGAGGCACAGGGTCACACAACCAGTAAGTAGCGGAGTGGGAGTTTGAACATCAGCAGGGTGGTTCCAGGGCTGTGCTCTTAACCATATTGTTTACTACCTTGCTGGGGATTATGAGAAAAACCTTTAAGCCTACACCTAGCATTTTTATTTGTTTTTAATCTTTAATTACATGGATAATACATAAGTGCATTCTCTTGGTGAAAAACTAAAACGTGCAAACAAGGCCAAAGTCCACCTTGACCACCACCAGCCAGGCTCATCCCCTCTCCACCCTACCCCACGGATCAGTATTGTCACATTATGTGTGTCTTTCCAGGCCTCATTCACTTACTTAGTACCGTACCTGGCACCTTGCAAGTGTGGCGCTGTAATGCAGTATCCTTTCCTACTACTCATATGTATAAGGTTACTAAAATGCACAGGACTGTGAGTTTTCTGAACCTTGCTTTCTTCACTTAGTGTATCTTGGTAGATTTTTCCACTTCCTAAGCTGAATTTCGTTATATATTTCACTCATAGCATGCTGATCTTAGAACGCTCTCATTTGCATTCTCATAGCTACTCCAGCATGTTCAACAAAATAGGATATGTATAAATGAAATATAATTATAAACTTAGGCTTGTTTAGTGACTGAAAATTATCTCCCTTCCTTTCTGCTTTTTTTCCTGTCTCCTTCCTAATTTCATAGTAAAAGATCAAGGAGGGTTACAGGTGGGAGGACCATAGAGGTGGTTTGTTTCAGTCCCCAGATTTAGCATTTGGGGAACTGAGATGCAGAGAAGGGAACGACTTGCCCAATATCAGCCAGGAGGTGGTAGAACTAGGGCTGGAATCCAGCACTGTTGGTTGCCACTCCAGTGTGCTTTCCACTGAAGACTTACTGGAATCTTTATGCTTTTAAAAAATATTTCAGAACCAACTAGAAACAGCTCCACCCCATGAGTTAAAGAATACGTTCCAACTACTTCATGAGATGTTGGTAAGTCATAAATGTTCTAATTCACTTGCATTTAGGTATTTACTAGTCAGCATGTGTTCATGAATAAAAACTGTGTGTCCTTGTGTTGCCTTTGCTTTCCTTTGGTCTGTACTCACTGAGTCCTCTTCATATCAGCCATTTTTCATGCATTACTGATTTAGAAGTGAGCGATAATAAACTGCCTCATAGGCACTTGCAGTTTGGTGAGGGAGCCAGACAAGTACACAGGCGATCACAGTACAGAGAGCAAAGGCCTCACCATGGACAGGAAACTGTGATCAGCTCATATGTGATCTTGTGTGACCCTGTGACCGGCAGAGGTGAACGGCTGGCTCTACAGTTCACTCGAATCTGAGACACCACTGACTGTCTGTGTACTACTGAAAATATCTTCATGAGCCAAAAAACTGAAACGTAATCCACCATAGGGTACATCCCAATTTCAGAAATATGAAAATCAGGGGCTAAAATTCAGTTGTAATCAGTGAAATATAGTCTTATTAGAAGCTGAACTTAGAGAGGTGGAGTGAGCTGCCCAAGGCCATTGTTCAGTAAGTGACAGAGCCAGGATCTGAGCCAAGCGACTGGCCCTGGATCCCATTCTCTCCACCAAACCCCTGGTTTGCTCAGTGAATTGTACAGGTAGAGCTAGAAGGAGTGGGAACTCGTAGGGCTTGGGGAAGAAGCCCAAACCAGACCAGGAAAGGCTTCAGGTACCAGTGCGTGTAGACTTTTCCCTGTAGGTCAGTGGTGGCACTCTGGTGGCCAAGTTCCACCTACATGTCTATTTAAGTTGGCGCAAATTGTCTTGTTTTTTACTTTGTGGACCCCAGCCTGTCTTGAGGAATCAGGTAATCTGGCCACACTGGCTCCGTTTCCTCCACGCCCCATCACCTAGAACAGCAGCGGCACACCCCCTCGGTGAGGCTTGTGGTCTCCCGTTCCCCAGTGTCCTCACGACTCCTCTTGTCTGCCGCGTGGCTCACGTCTTATCATCTTGGGCTCTGTAGACATTTAAGTTAGCAACTTCTGCCGTCGGTGATGGGCACCATGGAAGGGTTTGAAGCAGGAAAGCAATGTGACCTGATTTATTTCTTAGAAAGATTCCTCCGGCAGTTGTCTTGAAGGATGAACTAAAGAAGGAAGCAAGGTTGGAATTGGAAGACCACATAGGAGTCTGTGGCAGTAATCTGAATGTGAAATAACAAGGCTTATACTAAGGAGAGACAGGAGTAGAGGGAGCAAAGGCCAGAACAGTAGGTGTTTAGAAAGAGAATCAGTAGAATTTGGTGACTGACTGTGAGCCAGTGAGAGACTAGCCCAGGGGCTTTTTAAAGAGGGGCGGGAGGGGGGGGACCTGGGTTCCCTTTAGGTCCCTTAGGCCTTGGCACAGGGTAGGCATTTAATAAACACTTTTGAATATGGCAGTACCTCATGGGTGCCGTTTCTCAGCAGTCTGTCTTTCTGGTCTTTACCGCCTTCTGGTCCTAGTGCTTTTGGAGGATCGTTGCTCCTTGGGGTGGGACTGCGTATTGCTCATCTGCTCAACAGCAGCCCATTTAGTTTACGGCACCACGCACGGTTCAGTGCCCGGGCATTAGAAGTACAGCGAGAGTAAGATGTAGATCCAGCCCTGTTTGGCGTGGCGTAAACCGCCACATCAACTTGTAGAGCATGTGTTATATCAAAACTTTGACACATGTTTTGTAGACCATAAACCTCTTATCCTTGGGATCATGAAATATGCGTCCATATAACCCACAGAGAACTCTAGATGTTATTGGTAAGAACACGTATTAGAAAATAAGTGTATCTTCAAATATTACTTACGTAATAGTTTTTCATGTTTAGTTTAAAATTTAATATATTGTTGAGAAATATGGCAATGACTTGATATTTGTTTGTATTTGGTTTTGTTATGTTAGAAACTATATAATCTCTTGAATTATTTTGTTTTAAAGGCACCAGTGGCTGTAACACAAGTTCCTTCCTTCATTTACCAGCCTTTGTTTCCTGCTTCTCCCAGGTCATTGAGGATCCCATACAAGTGGAGCGAGTCAAATTTGTGTTTGAGACAGAAAATGGATTACTAGGCAAGTATGGCTGCCTTATGAAGAAGTGTCTGCAGTAAATGTGCAGAGAGCTCATCGTTCCAGCCAGTCTCTCCTCCCTGGGGTCTGCCCCCCACGCTCTGCCTGGCGTGGATCAGTGAGGAAGCCACAAGAAGTCTGGTCAGGGCTGTTAGGCTCCCTCATTCTAGTCAGGAGAATTAGAGCCAGAGGATCTTATCGCCCTGGACACTCTCCTACTTTTAGTAAGACACAGTTTGAGGTCCTTTTACTGGGTCAGGTAAGATTTGGGGGTGCTGTGACTTTCTTCAACAAGCTAAAGTTTGTCCACTTAAGCAAGAAATCATTCACCCCACTCCGTAGCCATTGAGGAGGAAAGACTAAAACCTTAGACGCAGGATATTGTCAAGCTCATGAAATGTAATTTTTTTTTTTTTTTTTTACCTGTGGTATGAATGCACCCAAATTTCTATTGTCTATTCATAAAAGTTTTTTGACAGAGTTTTCTTTTCCAGAAGGCTAAAGTGGCTTTAATGAGCTATTTCTTAGGAAAAGTTTAGTTAAAAATAGTCTTATCCAACTCCCACCATCCACCTGTGTTTCCAGTTAACTTGAGTCATTTTAGATTTTGCTATGTATTAAGAGAAGTTTTAGGATCTCTTTTTATTGCAGAAAGGAAATTTATGCTAAAAAGGTTCTGTAGCTACAGCATCCTAGCCCACCCCCTTTGGAACGGTGCACTCTGCTCAGGGCAGTCCCCGGGCTCTCTGGAACTTACAGAGGATACACTGCTCAAGAGCAGGGACCAGGCATTACAGTCATCCCTGGGTACCCACAGGGCATTGGTTCCAGGACCCACCTTGGATACCAGACCCCACAGACGCTCAAGTTCCAGAGTCCACCCTTCGTATCCACAGTTCTGCATCTGAGTATTCAACCAACCATCAATTGTGTAGTACTATGTGTATTTCTTGGAAAAAATCGTATATAAGTGGACCTGCACAGTTCAAACCCATGTTGTTTAAGGATCAGCTGTTATTTATCTTTAAATGCTAAAAGCAAAGAGCAGAAAATATTTGTTGAACTGAACAATTACCATACATTTCCATTTATCACAGTAAAAGTATTTTAACCATTCTGTGTCAGGAGTGTGGTGGATGGAGAACTTTGAAGGTCTCTAGGTGAATTATCAGCCATTATAAATTTTAGTTCCTTTCAGTTCTTGTAAAAGTCAAACTTTCACCACCCTGTGTGTTTCTTGAATACTACTTAGTGTTTCTGCCCATTAGAATTTAGGGAATCCTGTTGAGTCAGCACCACCATGTTTTTGTTAGGTTTCTTATCTGCTTATCAAAATAGCTGGTTGTAAATTTTCAGAACAAGAGAGCTGTCATCACTTGAACCCACTTTCAGTTTAGTGCTTTATTGTTACAATTTCCTCTTCTGTTCCTTCAGCTCTGATGCACCACAGTAACCACGTGGACAGCAGTCGCTGCTACCAGTGTGTCAAGTTTCTTGTAACTCTTGCTCAGAAGTAAGTATTGACTCAAAATGCAATGAGGAAACGGTGTTTTAGTTACAAGTCAAATATGACCAGAGGAAAAAAATCTGCCTTGTTTTAGTACCTAGAAAATCTGACCCAGTCAGGGCATGCTTGCTTGGATGGCACAGACAACTATTCAAATGATCTCCAAGAGATGTGGAGGGAGAGTGTTAAAGGTAACAGATCTTATGTAATCCAAGGGGAAAAAAAATGCTAAACCATCAGGCTTTAATGCAGGAAGGGCAGGAGTCCAAGGCAGATTTAGGGGCCTCGACAACAAAAAGTTGAAGAACCTTCACTCAGGAGACCTTTAGTTAACTACCAACTGTGTCGGCTTCTAGGTCCCCACTTTCAAAATTGTCTCTCAAGAGACAAAGTCATATAACAGCTAATTAAACTTATGAACCCAGGCACTATGCGAAATACTTCGCCTGTATTCTTACTTAACCTTTTCAACAACTTTATGAAGTTAAGTACTGGTATTAGTCCCATGTCATAGGTGGTTTAGGTGACGTGCCTGCCGTCAGAGCTAGGACTTGATCACAGGCTGACTGACTTCAAGGCAGAGGTTCTTTTTTCTTTTTATTTAATTGTGCTAAAATATACATAACATAAAATTCACCATTTTAGCCATTTTTAGGTGTACAATTCAGTGGCATTAAGTACACTCACATTGTTAGTGCAGCCATCACCACCATCAGTCTCCAGAACTTCTTTCATCTTCCAGAACTGAAACTCTGTACCCAGTAAACAATAACTCTCCATTCCTCCTCCCTCCAGCCCCTGGCAACCGTCGTTCTACTTTTTATCTTCATGAATTTGACTATCGTAGGTACCTCACATAAATGGAATCATAGAGTATTTGTCCTTTTATGACTGGCTTATTTCACTTATCATGATGTCTTCAAGGTGTATCCACATCGTAGCATGTTTCAGAATTCTGTTTCTTTTTAAGGCTGTATAATACTCCATTGTATAGATATATGTATACTATATTTTGCTTATCTATTCATCTGTCAGTTGAGCCTTGGAAAGCAAAGGTTCTCAATGTTAGAAGGAACCTGAGTGGTTTGCAACTTCAGCTCCCCGATTTAGTACGTTGGCCAACAAAAGATCAGAGTGACTGACTGCATGCTAACCCAAGGTTATTTTTTTTTTAATTGAAGTATAGTTGATTTATAATATTGGGTTAGTTTCAGGTGTACAACAAAGTGATTCAATTATATATTTTGTTTCAGATTATTTTCCATTATAGGTTATTATAAGATATTGACTGTAGTTCCCTGTGCTGTACAGTTAATCCTTGTTGCTTATCGTCTGTTGTATGTATAGTAGTTTGTATGTTAATCCCATACTCCTAATTTATCCTCCCCACCCATGCCTTTCCCCTGGTAACCATACGTTTGTTTTCTATGTCTGTGAGTCTGTTTCTGTTTTATATATAGATTCATTTGTATTATTTTTTAGATTCCACATATAAATGATATCATATAATATTTGTCTTTGTCTAACTTCACGAAGTATAATATTCTCTAGGTCCATGTATGTTGCTGCAAATGGCAATATTTCATTCTTTTTATGGCTGAGTAATATTCCATTGTGTGTGTGTGTGTATATATATACACATCACATCTTCTTAAACCAGTCGTCAGTTGATGGGCACTTGGGTTGTTTCCATGTCTTGGCTGTTGTAAACAGTGCTGCAGTGAACATTGGGGTTCATGTATCTTTTCAAATTAGAGATTTTGTCTTTTCAGGATTTATGTACAGGAGTGTAACCCAAGGTTATTGAGCAGACTGCACTGCCATCAGTCTTGCCCCGAGCTCTTTTTATAGTTTCATTTATTTTGCTCCAGATTTTCGCTGACTCTTAGGCATGGGTATTGCCATCCTTGGACTTGTACCAGAATGAGAATGAGAAATCTGTTGGGATTAATCTGCTGCATTTGAGCATCCTCAACAGATTTAAATTGGGAGCCCCATTGAAATAATGCATGAACACGTGTTTTCCAGATGACATAACATTGTAGACACAGATGGAAATCATTCTGCCACAATTGTGCGTTCATTAATTAGGCTTCATATTGGCAACATGTCATCATGAGCCCTTGCCCAAAAGTGGCATTTCCAAGTAGTGTTGGGGCCACATAGCATGTCTGATGCCAGCAGACACACAGTCCAGACATCAGTAGTGTCTTTATATGTGCTTCCATACCCTGCACATATCACATTTTATATACATTAGTGGCAATATCCCCATCGGTAGTGTCTTCAAATAAGGACAGCTTTCTAGATGAGCAAATAAAAATGGAAAGCAGGGGTCTCCAAAATCACATTTTAAAATAGTTTTTCCCATAATATCATTCTTATTTAAATCACAAAAGTTAAAGACTAGTTTGATTTTATCACGAGGTCATTTATTGGACACCTTAAAACTACTAGAAGAGAACATAGGCAAAACATTCTCTGACATAAATTGTAGCAGTGTTTTCTTAGGTCAGTCTCCCAAGGCAATAGGAATAAAAGTAAAAATAAACAAATGGGACCTAATAAAATTTCTAAGCTTTTGCACAGCAAAAGAAACCATAAACAAAACGAAAAGACAACCTATGGACTGGGAAAAAATACTTGCAAATGATGCAACGGACAGTAGCTAAGTTTCCAAAATATACAAACAACTCATACAACTCAATAACAAAAAAAACAAACAACCCAATCAAAAACTGGGCAGAAGATCTAAATAAGCATTTCTCCAAAGAAGACATACAAATGACCAATAGGCATATGAAAAGATGCTCAACATCACTAATTATCAGAGAAATGCAAATCAAAACTACAATGAGGTAATCACCTCACACTGGTCAGAATGGCCATCATTAAAAAGTCTACAAATAATAAATTCTGGAGAGGGTGTGGAGAAAAGGGAACCCTCCTGCACTGTTGGTGGGAATGTAAATTGGTACAGCCACTATGGAAAACAGTGTGGAGGTTCCTCACAAAACTAAAAACAGGGCTTCCCTGGTGGCACAGTGGTTGAGAGTCTGCCTGCCGAAGCAGGGGACGCGGGTTCGTGCCCTGGTCCGGGAGGATCCCACATGCCGCGGAGCGGCTGGGCCCCTGGGCCATGGCCACTGAGCCTGCGCATCCGGAGCCTGTGCTCTGCAACGGGAGAGGCCACAGCAGTGAGAGGCCCGCGTACCGCAGAGAAAAAAAAAAAACAACTAAAAACAGAGTTACCATATGATCCAGCAACCTCACTCCTGGGCATACATCTGGAGAAAACCTCTCTCTAATTTGAAAAGATACATGCACCCCAATGTTCATTGCAACACTGTTTGCAATAGCCAAGACATAGAAGCAGCCTAAATGTCCATCGACAGAGGAATGGATAAAGATGTGGTGTATGTATATACCATGGAATACTACTCAACCATAAAAAAGATTGAAATAATGCCATTTGCAGCAACATGGATGGACTTAGAGATTATCATACTAAGTAAATAAGTCAGACAGAGACAGACAAATATCATATCACTTATATATGGAATCTAAAATATGATACAAATGAATTTATTTTCAGAAAAAACAGACTCAGACATAGAAAACAAACTTATGGTTACCAAAGGAGAAAGGAGGTGGGGGAGGGATAAATTAGGAGTTTGGGATTAGCAGATACACACTACTATATACAAAACAGGTAAACAACAAGGTCCTACTGTATAGCACAGGGAACTATATACAACATCTTGTAATAACCTACAATGGAAAAGAATCTGAAAAGGTATATTTATAACTAAATCACTTTGCTGTACACCGGAAACTAATACAACGTTGTAAATCAACTGTGCTTTAATTTAAATAAATAGGTTATTTATTAAGTGTACAATTTGTTGTGGGTATTTTATTTTTCATTTTCCAACTTGGAATTTTAATAGAATGAGGTGGGTGAGTTAGAGGTAGATAAGAAACTTTTCACCACATATTTATCTTTTACTGCCTTTTGAAGTTTAAACATGTGAATGTATCCAAACCAAAAAAACGTACACATTTAATGTAAAGACAACTGAACTTTAATGAAAGTAGCACTTGTGTTTCCAAATTTTAAAGTACTATATGTTAAAGAAGTGTATTTGCAGAGAAAGCATTTGGCTAATAAAAATTTCCTCCAATCACCAGGTGTCCTGCTGCTAAAGAATATTTCAAGGAGAACTCCCATCACTGGAGTTGGGCTGTGCAGTGGCTGCAGAAGAAGGTGACTGAGTTTTTAACTTCTCTGGCTATAACATAGGAATCAATAGCAGCATATCTTATCAGGAAAAATCTCTAATTTGGAGACTGTCCTCAAAATATTTTCAGAGTTCAGACTTTTTTTAGTACAGTTGATACCTATCTTTATGCATTTGATTTGTATCTTAATACATGTGTTTTAATTTTATGGGTAAAAAGGTAAGGATGATTATATAAGAGATAATAATATTGATATTTTAGTGAGCTCTTGAGAATGGAAGTGGAATCTTCTAAGAAAGAATCTCCTGATGTGACAGAAAGTCTGGGTCAATTTATATGCTATTTTAGATGCTTTTAATTTTTATTTTATTATTCGGCTGCACCAGGTCTTAGATGCAGCACGTGGGATCTTCGTTGCCGCATGCCGGATCTTTAGTTGCGGCATGTGGGCTCTTAGATGCGGCATGCGGGATCTAGTTCCCTGACCAGGGATCAAACTTCGGCCCCCTGCATTGGGAGCATGAAGTCTTAACTGCTGGACCACCGCGGAAGTCCCTAGATGCTTTTTGTACTGTAATATCTAATGGTAGAAATCGTGGGCTCACGTGGGCTTATTTGTCATCTCTGATGACTTTTTTTTTTAATATTTATTTTATTTATGTTTTTGGCTGTGTCGGGTCTTAGTTGCGGCACGTGGGGTCTTGGTTGCGGCATGCAGGCTTCTCTCTAGTTGTGGCGCGTGGGCTTTGTAGTTTGCAGCACGCAGCCTCTCTAGTTGCGGCACACAGGTTAGTTACCCTGCGGCATGTGGAATCTTAGTTCCCCAACCAGGGATCAGACCTGCGTCCCCTGCAGTGGAAGGCGGATTCTTAACCAGTGGACCACCCAGTAAGTCCTCTGATGGCATTTTTGACTTTCTGTCTCAGATGTCAGAACATTACTGGACACCGCAGAGTAATGTCTCTAATGAAACATCAACTGGAAAAACTTTTCAGCGAACAATTTCAGCTCAGGTGAGAGTTGTCTTTTGGTTTTGTGTGGCTTGAAATCCCTTAGGTAGGATTTTTAGTATGTTTCTCAGAAACTGCAGCCTCAGAAAAGAGGCGTAGGTTAAAAATGAGTACGGCTGGAAGAAACAATTGATTTTCTATGAAAAGACAGCAAGTTGGTGTACAGTTTGAGAGTTATTTGCCTGGAAGAAAAGCAATGAGGGTCGGTCAGTCTGGCCCCCACTGCCACAGAGGTTGATGTGAAGGCACCACCTCCAAAGGTCAAGTGAAGGGTAGTCTTCCTCAGTGATGCTGCTGCCACTGCACACCCCCTAACTTTTTCTTGTGTTTCAATCTCCGGCAGGACACATTAGCATATGCCACAGCTCTCCTGAATGAGAAGGAGCAGTCGGGAAGCAGTAACGGGTCAGAGAGCAGTCCTGCGAATGAGAACGGAGAGAGGCACTTACAGCAGGTACAGTAGGGCATGTCCTGTGTGAAAGGGCAGCGCCTGCTCTGAGGTTCTCCAAAGAGAGTCTCCATAATCAAGAGAGAAAGGAGACACCAGCTCCACCCTCTAGTGATCTCTGCTCAGGACTCAGGCACTGTGTGCTTAGAAAGCAGAACAGTGCTGCATCGTGAAATTAAGCCAGGCTTTGGCCTCAGTCTCTGCTGGCTGTTCTGCTGAGCTTGGAGAGCGTCCTGATAAAGCCAGGCTGCAGATGTGGTCCTTCCAGATGGTACCTTGTTCTGCTGGGTTATGAAGAATCACCCCTTCCTCCTCCTGCTCTCACCAGGCTTCCTGGAAACACAGACCCTTGAAAAGAAGGGCCTCATGCCATTGAAATCTGTTAGGGGAGTCAAATCGTAATTTTAAGCTTATTTTTTAAGTATTTTTAATACTAATTGCTATAGTAGAAAAAGGAATGCAATATTTATTGAACACCTACTATGTGCAAAATAATGCGGCAGGTTTAAATGTAATGACATGTATCGTGTCCTCCCTCTGGTCTGTAACCTTCTGTAAAGCTATCTCTGTAGCTCCATCACAGTGCATGGCACAGAGGCCTCATTAAATGAATCTTGCTGATGTTCTGTGTGCTGTTTTGTTTGTTTCTAAATCTTTCGGATCCTCGTAACAACCTTGTGAGGTCGCTGTTACCCTGATTTCACAGCAGGAAGCTGAGACTCAGCATGGTGATTTGATTTAACCCAAGGCCACATTGTGACTGCAGGCAAGTCACTAGATTGTTTCTGTGACTAAATGAGAACACAGAAATGAAAGTGTTGCATAATCAGGAATTATAAGGTGTTACACTTGTTATGTTTTGTTGCCCTTTGATAAACATTAAGTAGTTAAATGAGGACATGTTTAAACTGCAGAACACAAGTCCGTTGGCATAGAAAAACTTTTTTCTCTAACTTAACTCTATGTATTTAACTTCTTTTCCTTTCCCAAAGGGCTCTGAATCGCCCATGATGATCAGCGAGTTAAGAAGTGACCTGGACGATGTCGATCCATAGAGGACGTGCCCAGCACATGATGAGAAGTCACGTCACGGTTACTAGATGCTCAGGACCTTTTTGAAATCAGAATCTCATCCTTGAACCCTTTGGAAAAGCCTGGAGGCTGGACCGGGAGAGCCTGCCGTGAAGGGAGGAGCACGTGTTTTAAGGAAAGCACTCTTCAGCCCCCGGGGAAGGCCTGGGAGCTGTTTGGCAGCGGAAGAACCCCAGCCTGTGGATCCGCTGACCCCTGGGGGCACAGTCCGTATGTGGATTGACACTTTTGTGGAGGTTTTGGGAAATAAAGCCGGTGGTAGACTGTTTTGTTACATGAACATAACAAGAGTGAGTGAGGATAAAGCTGTTGCTTTCTCTATGATGCTACAAAAGAAATTCCTTTGGTTTTTATATTTAAAAAAAAAAAAAAAAAAAGCAAGCTGCCTTTAGATGAGTGCGGGCAAATTTTTAATCTTGCAGTAACATTGAATAGGCGTATCCAATTTAAAATGATGTAAAGATATGTGATAAAAGTTCCTTTTCACTGTAAATTAGTAGTTAAAGAATTCAGTTTACACAGACCTTTGTATTTAATATGTCTCCCTATTTGTATAGAATTTCAGGCTGGTCTGGATGAGAGCTCTGCGCATAAACTTGGATCTTGATGAAATGTTATCAGGATCAAAAATTGGGAAATTAAGCTCTTTAAGGTATTTTTCTGATATAACTGAGATTGAAAGAGCAATAAAAAAAAAAAAAAATGCTGTGTTCTCCAGAAGTGCAGGGTGCGTTCTTTGACATCAGTTACTGAAGAATTTGCGAGTTGTTCCCAAAACAAATTTTAAAAAGAGCAAAATAAAAAGCACTTTAAGATATAATTTTATTGAGTTTGACTTCATAAAATCATCTTTTTAATGCTTGGAGACATATTGAATAAACTGTAGTCTTAAGTCATGTGACCTGCAATCATTTGCTTTTGCTGAAAAATAATTACTGAAACCCTTGGTACTGGTTGTATATGAAGTTTAAATATTTGAGTTGAAAGACACTGCTTTGTGAGTTTCTAGACATTTTAATGCAGAGAAGGAAATTGAGACTTAGTTTCTCCTCAGCATAACTAATTGACACTAAAAAGATGGGGACAAGAAATAACTAGTAAGCAACTGAGCAACCATCCATTTAGTTGTGTTTCCCAAGTCTTGTACCATGCACTCATTTCAGGTTAGATGCCAGCTCCCCCTTTTTCTGGAGGGGAGGGGGGATGCCAACATATTTCATATATTTTGTATGTTTTGGGTTTTGAGTCACTACACACATTTTCAACCCTGTTTGCCTTTGGTTGTGTGCCCTGCCTGGTCCTGTGCTCAGCACGCACAGGACTAGGGGAGCCTCAGGAAGAGCCGAGTGGCCCCAGTCATAGACCTGCAGAGTCAGAGAGGCTCAGTGGACCTGTGACAGGACAGACAGCTGCTCCCACTGCGCACTGCAGACCCTGTCATCTCACGGTCGAAGGTTGAAGTTACGGTGCAGCCAGGCTGGATTGTGATTGTGTGACAGGCTGGTGGTGGCTTCTGTCAAAAGACACTGAGGAGGTGGAGGGCCGACACCTAAGAGCAGAGCTGCGCCCCAGAGGAAGGGTCAGAGGCAGCCGGCAGATTTTATGTGGTTCTGCTGTTCTTGCAAATTCAAGTGTGATGTTTCAAAATGGATTTTGAGCACATGAATAACCCATGTCCTACTATCTCCCCAGCCGTCCCCTCCATCCCCATCCTCACAAAGCGACCCCACAGGGCGTGACGCTGAAATGCCAGCCGTGGTAAAGCGTGATGATATCACCCTGGCAGCTGCACTCTCAGGAGCCCAGATTCAGGAGTGAAATTGCCACTTCTGTCCCCTCCTTCCTATGGAAACAATGCCTTCCACAGCCCCCAGCACCTGCTCCCTCACGGTCATGTTCTTCAGGACCAGCATCACCTGCCGCTGACGTTAGGTGCCCTGGTTGATTTGCTCACGTTGTTGCTGCGAGGAACATCACTTTCACGTTGCCAGTAACCTTGATTTCCGATGGCTGCAGTCTACGAACCTGCTGATGACTTTTTTTTAATGTCATACAACAAAGTGACAATTACGACAGGCTTACTTTGGAAGAAGGGTCATTTTTACTGCCAATTTTTTTGGACGAAGATGTTTTTATAAATCTTTCAAAATGGTCTGCAAATCGAGTAGGAATTGCACAACTAAACTCAATGCTGTGTTTTCTCAAGAAGCTCCCTTCATGAGGCCCTTCTTAGGATGGCCGAATCAGCCCGTTAGAGGCGTCCTGGGAGAGAACGCAAATGAGCCTTCCGAAGGGCACCTGGCCCGTGACTTCCCCTGGAGCCCACACACGGCCCTGACAGAACAAACGCGGGCCTAGAGCACGTGTCACCAGACTCACCCTGTCTTGCTCCACCCTCCCTGCTAACATCGAGGCGTGTGCCGTTACCTTTTGAGCTTGGAACGAGCAGACTGGAATTTTCCTCTGCTACCTCTTGTGTACAAAATCTTGTTTATAAAATTTCAAAAGGAAGTAGATAAACTAGGGAAGAAACTTAATTCTAAATTTGGTTCACTGAGTGGCAGTTCTTAGCTTCTGAGGGTATAAAATAAATTTTTCAAAAACAGAGTTGGGGGTTCACTGACATTTTTCTGTGTATATCAGAAAATGGCTATGGTCGGGGGAAGGGGTGCCAGGGGCCAGTGACCTGGTGGGAAATGGTGCTGATTCTTTTTTTTTTTTTGCGGTATGCGGGCCTCGCACAGGCTCAGCGGCCATGGCTCATGGGCCCAGCCGCTCCGCAGCATGTGGGATCTTCCCGGACCGGGGCACGAACCCACGTCCCCTGCATCGGCAGGCGGACTCTCAACCACTGCGCCACCAGGGAAGCCCTCCTTTTTGTACTTTGCACTGACGGTGTGGATAAGGTCCACTCTTTAATAATGAGGGGCGGTGGCTCTTTTTCTAAGCCTTTCACTGTTTCCTCCTCTCGATACCCTGACCATTTCAGGATTCGTTTGCAAAGCTGGATAAGGATGTGCTAAACTCAGACCAGTGGCCTGTAGACATCTCCCCCATAGCTTTCAGGTCTCCCAGTGGTCCCCAGCATAAATCACGTCCCTGGTCAAGCTGGATTTCTTGCTGGATCCCGCAGGTCTCAGCCTCACCCCTAATGTCCTGCGTTTGCCCACATGGTTCCCCTCTCCTGGGGTGTTTGCTGCTCCAGACCTTCCTCCTGCGGTCCACACCCATTCCTCCCCAACTCCCGGTGACCAGCTGCCAACCTCTGCAAGAACAGTCATTCCCTTTTCTCAGATCTTGGAGCCATCCGGGCATGGACAGCTAGGGAACTGACCCCCGACTCTTGGGTGATGGGCGAGGGGTGCCAGCGGGCCCACTTACACAAATGCCTGCTGGCAGTCAGGCCCTTAGCAGCTGGCCGCTCTTGAACGCGTTCCATGACACTAAATTGTCAGCAAATAGAGTTTGAGAGGATTTTTGCTTTTGCAGGCCGATTCCCTGATGACTTATAACATGGGCTGTTGAGAGCTAGGCCTTGCTTAAGACAGCTACGCTTGCCAGCCTCAGAGTGGGGCTGGGGGCCGGGGGGGCCGCATTGCATGGGATGGTTATACTTGGCCAGGTGCAAAGTCCTGAGGCTGTTCTTAATTTCAAATCATGAAAAATGACCATGGACATAATACTCACTATAGAAGCCTCAGCCACTCGTATAATTAACGTATACCATAAACATTGACTCTGCACCAGGCTCTGTGCCAGGTGCTGGGAGAGGAGAATGGAAAGGACACGGGCGCCCCACGCGTCTAGAACATTGTGGGGCAGAAGTTGCCAAGGAGGGGGAGCCCTGGTTGCTGGGGGGACTCGGAAGCGAGAGGAAGACGCTGATTTTATCCCAGGACGGGCACAAGTACTCAAGTACTTGTACTCAAAAGACAGACACTCCTCAAAGGCTTGATTTACTCAACCACCCCACAGACCGTTATCAGGCATCTGGTATAAGCAAGGCATCATCCTAGACGGTCAAATTCAGGCAAGAGTCATGACAAGTTGTTTTTATTTTAAAAAGTCACTGTATAATAAAAATGCTACAAAACCCAGAATAAATATCTTCAAGTTACAAAAGCAGAACAGAGATCTAGAAAAGCTGCTTGCTGTAAAAAGGCAACAGAGAGTCGTTGACAAACAGACCAAAAAGATAAATGCGTGCCTGTTTGCTTGGGTGGGGCTGGGGGTAGGGGAGCTCAAGGAGGGAGAGTTGCACCTCCCCCTTCTCCCCTTCCCCCTCCGTCCCTGCATCCCTCCAAAGCCCTCTCCACTCAGGTCCCCGTGAATCGGCCAGTGCCTTTTGCCCAGTTTTCTGTCCTTGCTCACAGGGCTACCCCAGGTCTGTGTTCCCTAATGAGCCTCTGTTATTATAAAGATGGGGGGGCCCAACCTGGTGCAGCAAAAAGAGCCTTGGCTTTAGGGACATATCTGGGTTTATACCCTGGTACCACCTCACTTCTTGGCTGTGTGAATGGCGGGCACCCAACCCCCACCCCTGGTTCCGTTTCCTTCTGAAGTGGGGATGACAGTGTGTACTGTGCAGGGTAGGTGCGAGGACTGGGTGAGAGAGTGCATGGAGCACGTGGCCCTCCACTGGGAACTGAAAAGTCATCCCTGGGGTGATGTCCCCCTGCAGGCTGATGCCAGGTGGACTGCAAAGCCGGGACCAGGCCAGGTGAGGGCAGCTGGGAGAAACAAAGGCACGGCCTCGTGATCACCTGGGACACATCTGGCTGCATCCGTCATGCCGCTGGTGGGTACAAGAGCTAGGAATTTTGTCAACAAGCTGTCTTCGGGAGGTGAGTCTTAACAACAGGACTGGGAGGGCCCGTGGAGATCACCGAACTGATGGAGATCTCTCTAAAGAGCAAGGACTTGAACCAAGGCATCTTGGCAGCTGACCCTGGGCTCCTGCTTCGGGCCGCAACATCCTCATCTATTCAATGGGTATGAATATAGGCCCTGCCTTTGCCCCAGGGCTACTCTGAAACTCTTGTGAGAAGGTGGGTGGAGAAGCCCTTTGGACACTTTGAAACGTTGGCCACATGTGGGAAAGCGTCACCCCTTGTCAGTGCCACCCTGCACCCCCAGAGGCATGGAAAACTGATCCTCCACTAATTCGGGAGCCCAACAGGGCGTCCCTAAAGTGGGCAGGAGATGAGGGGCCGGCCATCTCCACCTTTCACTTCCCCTGACCAATATTTGGCCCCTTCCAGCCCTCAAGCGCCTCCCTGCCTACCCACAGGAGAATGACCACCTCCTGCACGGAGGCCTGAAGACTGACTGCTCAATAAAAGTAATTCTACCCACAGTGTTGGCATCTTGGGAGCGGCTGGCAGGAAGCTGGGCACAGCCTGACCAGCGTTAACGGTGGCATGTGGACCCAGCCCCACAGCGAGGGAGGGACTGCCCGGCACCTGCAGCCCTACTCACTCAGCCTCCCATGCAGCTCAGGCCTGGGAAGGGGTGATCCAGGCCGAGAGCTGGGGTTCTCCCAGGTGGGGAGCCGGCGCACCCCGAGTGCCAGCGCGAGAGCTCCAGAAGCAAGAGGTATCCTCTTCCCTGGGGTCCAGGCTGAGGAAGGGGTAAGGAGGAACCACTTCAAAGCCCAGCCGAGGCCTGGGACCACGGCCCCCAGGCCCTGGCCCCTTCCCCATGCATGCATCCCGGGCAGGGCGGTCACTGGGCCTCCTGGGAGGCCTGCTCCCCTGAGGGCCGGCTCCGGCAGCAGATGGCGATGGCTACGGTGGCCTCCTCGCCCGTCCTGCCTCCTGCTCCGATGTCCCGGCCCCTCACCACGCACGTGTTGTCCACCGCGTAGGCCCCCAGGGCGGGGCAGGCCCCGGGGAGGGTCCCGCAGCTGGTCAGCGTCCAGCCTCCCTCGCAGGCCACGGTGACCTGCCAGGGCCAGGGGACGAAAGAAAGCGCACGTATGGCTCGGCACACTGTGAGCCAGGCCAGGAGGGCACAGGCTGGTGTCTGCCGTGCCAACACAGACTCATCTTCCCCCGACACCATGCTTCCCACAGCCCTCCCCATCCCGGCCAGCGGCAAAGCAAAGCCTGGACTGCCCCCTCCGCTGCTCCCACCACGTCCAGTCCCTCAGGTCTGTGGGCTCCTCCTTTAGGCCCTAGCATCCTCCGTGCTCCTGCCCTGGCCGAGCCCCCGCCCCCCGGGCCTGGACAGTCACCGTAGCTGTCCACCTGCCTACAGCAGGCCTCCCTGCTTCTGCCCCCTTCCCTGCAGTCTTCATGGCACAGCGGCCAGAACGAACCTGCTCACACCCAGGTCAGATACCCGTTCCCCTGCCCCCACCCCAGGCTCAGAACGCTGAGTGGCTCCCAGCTCACTGGAGCAAAAACCAAAGTCCCTACTGTGGCCCTCAGGCCCCACCTGAATCCTGTCTCTGGTTCCCCCCCTCACTCAGTGCCCACTTCACTGGCCCTCTGGCTGTTCCTGGTGCTCCTTTGCCGCGGCTGTTCCCTCTGCCTGGAACACTGTTCCCTGTCCTGTCTGCCACCTTCTTAGTGAGGCCTCTCCTGAACTTCCCCTCCCCATTCTCTTCCCTGCCTTACTTTTCTCCACAGCATCTTCTAAGTACTCTGTAATACTACTCATTCGTTTACTGTCATCCCACTAGAAAAGATGCCCCAGGAGAACTTGTCAGGTTTGTATCTCCACCCCCTCGAATGGTGCCTGGAATGCCAGAGGCCTCAATACATGCTGAGCAAGTGGACCCAAGACAGCCCTTGCCCTCGAGCAATGCAGCATCCAGACCACAATCACTACAGACTTGCTCTTAAAAACCTCTCTGAGGCAGGAGAGTGGACTCCCCAGGGCTTCCTTTTAAGAAGCTCCCTGTGGCTTTTAAAAGGAGACTTAGAGAGAAGCCATAGGGAGGTTGCGGGTCTGCACGGGCAGCTTCGGAGGGCCTCTCACGCCCCAGTCCCCCAGCGTGCCTCCCCTCTCTGCAAGCCCTTCCTCACCTCGCTGGCCCCTCTAGCCTCTCCTCCACCTGCAGCGCTCAGCTCAGGTGTCCCGTCCTCCGGGTCATGGCTGAGTCATCCTCCCAGCAGATGTGTTACATGGGTTAATCAGTGAATGTGTGTGGACTGCTTTTCTTATGCCACATTTACACACATTCTTCCGAAGCGAGGGAGGCATGCCCCAACAGCAGATCTCACTAAGCCGGACAAAAGCAAAAACTGGCCCAGCGACACACACACGCGCACACACACACACGTGATGTCCACACAGCTGCAAAAGCTGCTGACAGCACCCACCCCACAAGCTACTCCCCAGATATGTGAGGGTATGGTGGTGACACAAACACTGACCCAGAAAAGCTGCACAGGATGGACACGTGCCACCCCACGTGGCATCTGGCTCCCATCCCGACCCCCCGAGCCCCTTCACCTTCTCTGCAGGGCCCGGGATCCCGTGCTCCCTGACTTTGCACTCCAGACCCGGCGCATGACAGCAGGAAGCGTGGATGCTGGCCTCCTTGTGGCCGACACACTGGTCGGGCTGACCCCGTGGCCTCAGCACAGGCCGGCTGGGGGTGCCAAGGTCCTCCACCTCCCAGTGGGAGCTGCAGCCTGGGGAAGAGGAGGGCCGGCTCAAACACCTGGATGCTAAGGGACTCTCTGTCTCTCCTCCCCACCCCATTCAGTCTCCATCTTTTTAGGGTCTGAGTCTGGAGCTGGGAAACGCAGAAACAAGTCTCGGTAGGAAAAAGGCACTACTAGCCTGAGCGACAGGACTCTTGGGTTCTCAGCTCAACCTTGCTGCTGGCCTGCTGTGTGACCTTAGGAAAGCCATACAACCTCTCTCTGGGCCTCAGTGTCTCAGGGAAAACATCATCTCCTCTCCACCCCGACATGGGGAGGGGGCCCCAAGGCCTGAGATGCTAGACCAGGAAATGGTATTCCTCCCCATAACCCAGCCACCCAGGCAGAAGTTCAGGGGTGAGCTTGATGTCTCTCTGGGAGACATGGGCCTCCCTCCAGAGCTTGGGAGTCAGGCACACCCCCTGGCTACAAGACCTCAGAGAGTGTTCCTAGGCTATAGCAAGCCTCAGTTTCCCTCTGTAAAAGGAAAAGGGAGGCTGCAAGGGTGAAGTGAGGACATGCACGCGGAGCCCAGCACAGCGTCTGGCACCGGGCAACGGCTCTGCACTTGTTAGGGTCATGGTCACTGGAATGCCTGTGTGTTAGCTGCACGGCCTTGGAGAAGTCACTCAGCATGTCAGGGTGCAGTTCCCTTCGCTGTAAAGTGGGACTCTTTTGGACGTGCTTCATAGGTAGTGGGTTCTATGACTCCGATGTCTTTGAACTGGCACGTGCCCTGGAGTTCATCTGCTGGGCGTTGCCAAAGGGGAGAGCCATCAGAACACGGTGGACTTCCCACCAAGCCAGGACCCCAATAAGATAGCCGGTGGCCTGCTGGACTTGTCCCAGCCTCTCCACCTGACTGGGCTCATCTTTCCCCTGCAAAGCCATCACCAGCTGCTCCTCCTAGAGCCAGCTCCTAACTCGTCACTCGCCCTTGTCACCCTCCTCAAACTTCAGTGGCTCCCCAGTACATACTCGATGAAGAATCAACTCCTGAGCCAGTTATTCCAGGCCCACTACCTGCCCTCTCCCCAAACGCTCCCCAGGACATCCCATGCACCCTCCAAGCAGGACAGCTCAGCCCCCCTCCCGATTTGAGGGGCACCATCCCTGGATTTCCCACAAGGTCCCTACCTGCGACTTCCTGCTACCTACCCAGGGCATGTTTTTGACACAAGGTGGCCCATCCACAGTTACCTATATCAGAGGATGGATTCTAAAGCAATGGATGATAACCAGGATAGCTAGCACTTATGTTGTCCTAGCACCAAGCTAAATGCTTAGCACCCATCATCCTCATTCTATTGCTGAGGCACAGAGAAGTTAAGTAACTTGTATAGGTCACACAGCAGACGACTGGCAGAGCCAGGATTAAACCAAGGTCAGCTCCACTTTCGGATCCACTCCCTAAACTGCCCCTTATGCAATGCACTGCCTGTGGGGAAATGCCTACGATGCCCCAGGCCTGGTGCTCTAGGTGTTACTCATTTCATAGCAGCCCATTGAAGCAGGAACTGCCGCCGCCCCTCTTAGGGAGGAGGAGGCTGAGACGGAGACAGATGAGGTGCTTGCCCAGGGTCACAGGGATGGGAAGGGTAGCACTGGCCTTCACACCAGGCCGTCGGGCTCCCCCATGGGGCCAGCCGGGTGGGGGCAGGTGCACCAGGAGCCAGAGACGCCTCCTTACCCCGGGGTGGGCCCAGCCGCCTACCTGTGAGGACTTGGCCCGGCTGGGGGCAGCGGGCCTGGGTCTGCACTCCGGCCCCAGCTGGCGGAGCCGTGTGGACACGGCAGTTGGCCCGGGGCAGCAGGCAGCACCTGGCAATGGCGTAGACACCCTCACCCCCAAACGCGTTGTGGGCCAGGCAGACGCGCCTGCCCCCTCGGGCCTGAGAGCCAAAGACAGAAACAGGAACCTGCTTTAGAAAAGGCTTCGAAACACAGGATGAGGTGGGGCTGGAGGGAGCCGACCCGGGCACCTGGTCTCAGCCCCTTGAAATCTCTCCGGTGGCCTCGCGAGGGGCCAGCCGGCCCCTGAGGACAAGGAGCTCGCTTCCACCCAAGGCGGACGGTTCCGCAGATGGGCAGTTCTGGGTGTTATAAAGTTCTTCTGGACACTGAGAGTGACTTCAAAATGCAGACACAGGGGGCTTCCCTGGTGGCGCAGTGGTTGAGAGTCCGCCTGCTGATACAGGGGACACGGGTTCGTGCCCCGGTCCGGGAGGATCCCACATGCCGCGGAGCGGCTGGGCCCGTAAGCCATGGCCGCTGAGCCTGCGCGTCCGGAGCCTGTGCTCCGCAATGGGAGAGGCCACAGCAGTGAGAGGCCCACGTACCGCAAAAAAAAAAAAAAAAAAAAAAAAAAAAATGCAGATACAGTGAAACCTAAGACTCCAGAGCATGGACCTGGCCTGCTCAGCCCTGACCCACTCTCAGCCTCTCCCACGTGCACTCACGTGCAGGAGGGTGCACAGTCAAGCACACTCCCAGACACCGGCTCCCAGACAGAAATGCCTGCCCGCCCCTTTCCTCCCGGCCTAGGCACTGCCCTTCCACCAAAACACTGCAGCCAGATGGCATCTCTGCCAGGCTCTGCAGCCTTCCCATCAAGTCCCCTCTTCTGCTGCTTTGAGATTTCTCAACTGCCAGAACCGTGGAACATCTGAGTGAAAAGGGCCCTGGAGACCACTGCGTCCAAAGGCAGCGAATCCCTGGCATACGTCTGGCCCTCCCCTCTCCCGAGGCAGTGAATCCCTGGCACACACTCGGCCCTCCCCTCCCACGAGGCAGGCACGGGAATCCATCCAGTCTCATCCTGCAGAGTCTCCCGGGAACCCTCCGTGTGCCTCCCTCCTGCAGCACCCAAACCGCGTGACTGAGATATGCCCTGTTCGGCTTTAACTTGCAGACGGGTGCTGGAGTTCAGAGGAGGATGGGGCTCAGGCAGATCTAGGCCTGGAAGCGAGAACCCCACTTCACGCTCCGACGGAAGGGTATAGGTCACCTCAATGCGCTCGCCCCGCCGCTTCCCGCTCCTGGAGAAGCTAGAGCAGCCCAGCAGCTCCTCAGGGACAGCACAGCGGGCCTCGGCCGTGGCCATCCGCGTGGGCCCCGAGTGCGCCGACCACACGGTCCTGCAGAACAGCTGCCCACCTGCAACGAGGCCCTGGGGTGAGGAGGGGTGGCTGGGGAGGGAGCCTCTGTCAGGGCTCTGCTCACAGAGGGCTCCAGATCTTTGGCTCCTGGTGGGGGAGAGGGGCCTTAAGGAATGTGATCCATTTTCCCATTAAAACAGGTCACGAAAGCCCTTGCAAAGCCCTTTCGGAGCCCGTCCTACTCAATCTCCCCCAGTGTCTAGGAGCCGGTGGCCAAATCCTCCCTCCACAGATGAGGGAGGGACAAGGTTGCCCAGGCCACACAGATGCCCTGAGACCTCCCAAGCCCCAGTCTGGATTCTGCCCACCCTGCCATCCTGCTGACCTGCTCCATAGGTGCTGGGGGGTAGTGTAGCCACCAGGTTGGGGGTCAGCACCCGCTGGTCCTCGGGGAACGAGGCCTCATTGATGACGTCTTTGGCAGAGAAACGGATCAGCCTCTGCCTCAGCTCGGCCAGGGGGAGCTCCGGCCCAGCGGTCAGCATCCTAGCCACAATGCCTGGCCGTGGAGCAGGCGGTGAGAGATGGTGGTGGCCTGGCCCTCCTTCCCGACCTGGGACTCCTCTCCTGGTGCACACGTGAGCGTGCGCACACACACAGACACACCAAGCTGTTCTTTAGAAGTTAAACCACCTGCAATCCCATGCTAAAAGATGGCCAGAGTAAGACTTACATCCTGCTCTCGCACCTCCGAGCCTTGGCAATTGCTGTTTTGTTTGCCAGGTAAACTCTTATTCATCCACCAAACCCCAGATGAAACGGCCCTCCTTCAGGAAGTTTTCCCTGACCTTTAGCCTGGTCAGGCGCCTCTCTCTTCCACACAGCCCTGGCTACACCGTTTGTGCACCTGCCTCCCCCATCAGACTGAGCGTCCTTGAGGGCACCATCAGTCTGACTCATCTTTACTCCCCCACACCCAACACAGAGCCTGGCACACGTGGTCCTGGTGCAGACCCTGCCTGCCAAAGGGGCTGTCAGAATCATGATGGCTGAGGCGGTGGGGCAGCTACTCACCAGCCACATGGGCGGCAGCCTGTGACGTCCCACTCTGTGATGTGAAGCAGGTGCTGCAGTCACTGGAGGCACCAATGATGTCGTCCCCTGGGGCAAAGAGGTCCACGCAGCGGCCAAAGTTGGTCCCCAGGACCCCCAGGGTCATCGGCTGGTCCTGGGCATTGGTGGCCCCAACAGTAATGACCTGGAGAGGTGAGGGAGTGGATGGCAGAGAGGGGAGTCAAGGAGAGGATGTAGGGAGACTGAGACCTTGCCAACTGGGCTGGCCAACTCCTGTATACCTGTTTGGCCCATTCAAATATCCCCTCCTGAGGGAAATCTGACTCTGCAGGCAGAGCTCTGGCACTCTCTGCCCCACCCGGCCCTGGCGCTGCCCTCTCTCCCTACCATATGCCAGGCACCATTCCCGAAGTCCCCGAGGTGCTTCCATTCTAGGGAGGGACCCAGACAGTAAACAAACAGTAAACAATGCAACACATTAGGTGGTTATAAGTGCTAAGGAGGAAAGCAGAGCCGGCAAGGTGCAAAAGACCTGCTGGGTTTTGTCCGCTTTATGCGATTTTAAATTCGGCAGCCAGGGAAGGTTATCCATCACTGTCAGGCTCACACGTGTGCCCCCCAACACCCACCCCCCAGACTATGATATCTTTGAAGTGGGACGAGATTCCTTCCCCTTAGTCCCCCCAGTGCCCACACCGCCATTAGGTGCCCTCGCATGTTAGTCAGAGGAATGGACGGGCGTTGGACCCACTGGGTCAACCTCTCAAGCTAGAAGCGTCATCTCTGTGCTCATGTAGCTCCCCTGGGACACACCAATGCAGGGCCTCAGGGGGCCTTGCGGCGGCGGGGGGGGCCCTTACCGAGTGGACTGGGAGAGGGAGGCCAGGAGAAAGCAGAGGGAGCTATGGTGTCAATCCAGGGGACAGCAGATGGACGGAGGTGATGGGATTGGGGAGAAGGGGCCGGGGGAGTCACAAGACATTCGGAGGGAGAGGGGCCAGGGCGTGGGGTTGGAGCTGCACTGGGGGAGGGGAGAGTTGAGGCTGGTGCTGTTCACAGACTGGGATGGTGGAGGTTCAAGCCCCTCCTCTGCCCAGGTCGGCCCTGGCAGTCTCTGATACATCCTTCCAAAGCCAGGCCAGTTCAGGAGCAACCCCCATGAAGCCCCCAGGGGCCCACCTGCCACCTTCCCCTCCCTTGGGGAGCACCCACCTCGGGAGCTGAGGCCGGGGAATAGAGACAGGCGTCATCCCTGAAGTTGCCGGCAGCGGCCACCAGCACTGCCCCCGTCCCAGCCAGGTGCTGGCAGGCAGCGTTGAGGGCCGGGCTGTACCCACCCGCCAGGGGCAGCAGCACTACCAACCGGCCCGCCGGCTGGGCCAGCTGGCTCTTCCGAATAAACTCCAGGCCTGAGAGGACAAAGCCAAGGTCACCCATGAGGAGGCACGCTCCCCCTCCCCACCCCCGCCCCCAAGGCCCCCGTGAGGGTTAATTTTACACGTCGACTTGGCGAGGCTACGGGTGTTTGCTCAGACATAGGTCTAAGTGTTGCTGTGAAAGTACTTTGTGGATGTGATTAATGTTTACATCAGTACTTTGAGTAAAGCAGATTACCCTCCATAATGGGGGTGGGCCTCGTCCAATCAGTTGAAGGCCTTGAGAGAAAAGACGGAGGTCCCCCAAGGAGGAAGGAAACCTGTGTGTGCACTGCCTTCAGACTCAAGACTGCGGCATCAACTCCTGCCAGCCTGCCAGCCTGCCCTGCAGATCCCATCCCCACAATACATGAGCCAGCTCCTTAAGCTAAGCCGCCCATATGTGTATACGTATGCATTTATAAAGATAAATATACACACACATCCTGTTGGTTCTGTGTCTCTGGACAACCCTGACTAATACACGTGGGAAGCATGTTAACAACAGCAGCACTTATAAAACCAGCCAACTCCCAAACACTTATACGCACCAGGCTCCTTCTAAGTGCCTGACTATGGGAATTTACACAATCCTCCCAGTAACCTTACCATTATTTTCCCTTTCCGGGAAACTGAGGCACCAAGAGGATAAGTAAGATTCTCAGAGGAACAGGAAGGGCCCCCTTTGCCCTGCCTCTGACCTTCGCCTCGTCGCCATCCTTTGAGGGCTGGTGTACAGCAATCCTCCCCCACCACACACACACACACACACACACACACACACTCCAGTGAGTCCACACTGCCCACTCGCAGCTGTGGGACCCTGCCCTCCCATGTGTGAAAGGGTGCACTGCTGCTCGGACTGTGTCAAGGATCAAAAGGCTCCTCGCCCTGGAGCTAGAGGGGGGTGGGGGGGGACTTGATAACCCTGCCCCCTCGGGGGGGGGGGGTGTCATGCCTTGACCCCGGCTGCACTCCCCCGCCCCAGGGCCGAGTGTGCAGCCTGGAGCCCAGGCCCAGTGGAGACCTGGGTTCTAACACCAGCTCTGGCCCTCACGTGCCAGGGGACCCGGAGCTGACAGCTTCTCCTCTCAGGCTCCGGCTCCTGCCCCGTCAGATGGGGGTGTGGCCAGCTGACCTCTCAGAACCTTCTGGATCTGGACCTCTGGGAGGTCCCCAGGGCTGCAGCAGAGGTGGGAGTTGGGGTCCCATAGCCAGGCTCCTCTTAGGAGAAGACAGCTGCCCCTCACACCAGGAGGGGCAGAGCGGAAGTAGGAGTGGAGGCGAGGAATAAGCACGCTTACAGCTGCCATTCATTAACTGTATGTATGTTTCTGTGCTCGGACTTGACACACTTTACCTCAACAATCTGCTTACAGAGGAGACCGGTGGTGACCACAAAAGTAAAAGCTACTGTTCATGGAGCCCCTGCTCTGCTCCAGGTAATGTGCTAGGGGCCTTTCCCAAAGCGGGGACTTCTTCTTCCCCGGAAAACCCTCCAAGCCCAGGGCGCCAGGCCCGTGGAAGGCCTTTCAGGGCACAAGCGGGCCTCCCCTCCTCTGCACACTGACCTTTGGGAGTTGGCCTGCTGAGCTGAGGTCAGTGGATAAAGGGGTGGGACAGGAAGGAAGGGTCACCTGATAGGGCAGGGGATTATTGATTCTTGCCTTTAAAACCAAACATCAAAACTTGTGCTCTAGGGCTTCCGTGGTGGCACAGTGGTTAAGAATCCTCCTGCCAATGCAGGGAACACAGGTTCAAGCCCTGGTCCGGGAAGATCCCATATGCCACGGAGTAACTAAGCCCACATGCCACACCTACTGAGCCTGTGCTCTAGAGCCTGCGAGCCACAACTACTGAGCCTGCGAGCCACAACTACTGAGCCAGAGTACCACAACTACTGAAGCCCGCGTGCCTAGAGCCCATGCTCCACAACAAGAGAAGCCACCGCAATGAGAAGCCCGCGCACCGCAACGAAGAGTAGTCCCCGCTCGCCGCAACTAGAGAAAGGCCGTGCGCAGCGATGAAGACACAATGCAGCCAAAAATTAATTAATTAAACAAACAAACAAAAACCTGTGCACTAAACTGCAAAGGATTAGGGCAGAGCTCACTCACCAAGCACAAGGCAGGCACCACCAGCCCTTCCCAGCCCTCCAAAAAGGCCTATGGCTACCTCTGCCAGCTCAGAGGCCAGCGTCTGACACAGGGGTCTGGGCGCTTGCAGTGGAGGTCAAACTCAGAGCCAGCACCTTCCCCAGCGAGGCCACTGGCTCTGGCTGTGTGACCCTGGGCAAGTCACTTTCCCTCTCTGGGATGATTTTCTCAACTGTTTAACAGGCTTACAATACCACCCTCAGGGTATGGAGTACAAAGTCCTTTGCTCAAGGTCTGGCCACAGGAGGAACTCAGTAAGTGAGAATTCCCACCCTCTTCTCTGTCCACAGGCCTCCCAGGGTCCTAGCTCTAAGCTGGACCTTGCCAGAGGTGACTGGATGGAAAAACCTGCAAGAGTCTGGAAAAAGTCTTCTGCCAGTTCCTCTACCAGGTCTACCCAACCAGGGCTCCAATCATTCACGAGGAGTGAGTCCCCCGGTGTTAAGCAGAAGATGGGGAAAGTTTGCTTAGATCACCTCGAGGGTACATCCAAATCTAAAGTAACATGGCAAAAGACGCAACTATTTTAAAAGATCTGGAAAGGGGAGCAGTGTGAAACTGTAGAAAGACCACTGACTAGGGGTCAAAGCTGCAGGACCTGCCTGGGCTGAGCCCTGCCCCTCTCTGGGCCTCAGTTTCTCCATCGGCACTCATGCCCCCTGGGGGCCCTGCCCACTCTGACACTCTGGGACTCTGCCTCTGGGGCAGAGGCTGCCTTGGTCTCCTCGGTCAGGAGTCAGTTCTCTCTGGGCTGAAGCCCCGTC
Organism: Delphinapterus leucas; assembly: GCF_059928025.1. Lineage (NCBI taxonomy): Eukaryota > Metazoa > Chordata > Mammalia > Artiodactyla > Monodontidae > Delphinapterus > Delphinapterus leucas. The sequence continues at coordinate 144,470,221 of NC_143129.1, forward strand.
CCATGCCAGGTCTGGATGCAGAAACCAGTACGTCCGGAGCCATCACTCACCTGTGAGTGTGCTGCTCACCGTGCCCTTCCCTTGGCAGTTGAGCACACGCAGGCTGCGCAGGCTGGCGCCCTTGGCCACGCCAGCATCCCGGCCACTGACCACCCCTGCCAAGTGGGTGCCATGGCTGTCACACTTGTTTGCCTGCTCGACCAATACAAGACCCGAGTGAGAAAGCTCATCCACCCTGTAATAATATCAGTGAGTGACCGGACAGACGTCCCCACCCACAACTGATGGCAGGGCAGGGGCAGTGACAGCTGCGGAGGCCAGCAGGGGTGCGGCTGTGGCACTCCGGGGGTGGCATCAACTCCAGGTCGGGGATGAGGGACGGGGGCAGCCCCCCCCCCGCCTGAGGGACATGCTCACCTGTCTGTGGAAGCGTGTCCCATCCTCTTCGGGCACGTTCTCGAAGTCAGTGACTACCACCCTGCCCTCAATTTCCCGGTGGCCACTTTGGATACTGGTGTCTAAGAGATATACCTCCACCAGGCCACCTCCAGCTTTCCAAGGTGAGGTTTGTTCGAAAGGAAAGAATAACCATGAGGTTAATGTAATAGTTAACACATATAAATTGTTTACCATGTCTCAGGCACTGCTTTAAGCACCTTACATACGTCAACTCAGAAAATCCTCTCCAGGTACATACTTTTATATCTTTATATCACAAACAAGGAATGTGAGGCACAGAGAGGGTAAGTAACTGTCCAAGGTCACATAGCTGGTGATGGTGGAACCAGCAAGAGAACCAAGTAGTCTGGCTCCATAATATTAATATTAATATGAAATAACAATATGAACACTCGAAACTAATAAATACAATGGAAAAAACTATGCCAAGCCCCTACTTAAAATTTTTCACAGCTCCCCAAACCTGAGGCCACAGAACTTAAAGACAGAACAGGATTTGGCAAGTAAAAGGAGAATAACAGGCCTGTATGGCCATCTGAGCAGGTCAGCTCATTTCACAGAGAGGAAACCGAGGCTCAAGGAGGATGCGTGGATCTGGGCCTCCTGGCTCCAAGCCCATGCTTTCTCCACTCCACCAGGTGCCAGGATGGCTCAACGGTGGCTGGTTCCAACTGACACAAGTTACAGCCTCAGAGGAAACAGCAGTATTGGAAATTCACCAAAAGCCTACCACCTACACACTTCATCATTTCTAGTTGGGTCAGTTCAGATTCTCCAGAGGGGAAAAGCGGCCTCAAAAGGAGTTACCACTAAGGGCAAAGGGACCTGCGAGTGGCCTCTTACAGCCTCTGAATCAGTGCAGGGAGCTCTGCGGCCTCTGGCAGGTGGGCGCCCAGTCCTGCCTGCATCCCTCCAGAGCAGGGAGCTTTCTCTCTCCCACAGGACAGCCCCTGCCACGCCTGAGAAGCTCGGAAGGCAGCCAAGTTCTCCTTCTCATCTCTGCCCAGGAGGCCCCTGACCCTGACCCTCTTGCCTCTTCCCCGCAGGCCACACCCCTTCCTGCCTCAGGGCCTCTGTCCTTGTTTGTTTTTCTGCTTGGACATGCTCCCCTTGGTGGGGCTAATGATACCCACTGCAGGGCTTGGCTGAGTGTCACTTCCTCCAGGAAACCTTTCCTGACTCCATACTCACAGCTGTCCAGACTCCTTGGTAGCTCCTACCCCATCCAGACTACCTGGTGTCATGTAGCTATCTGTGTAAGCAATGGATTAGCCCTCATGCACTAGAAGCTCTGGGCGGAGTGGGGGGCTGGGGTGGGCGCGGGCAGAGACCAAGTCCATCTTGTTGGTCTTTGTGTCCCCAGCACCTAGCACAGTGTCTGGAGCAGAGTGGCTACTCGAGAACTCACTGTGGCATGGAAGGAGAGGAGGGGGAGGGCTGAAATGACAGCACTCTCGCTCTATACCAGACAGGGATGGAGGCTTGCTACAGCATAAAGAGCATTAACCCCAACACAGCCCCCCACATACTGTCATCACCTCCCGTTTTTGCAGAGGAACCTGAGGCTCATTCAAGCTCACACAGCTTGAAAATGCTAAAGTCTGGGTTTGCGCATGGCAGTTGGCTCCAGAGCCTGTGCTCGTCAGCCCTTTGCCAGGTGGCCTCTCTGTGAAGGAAGGGTCTGCTCCTGGCCGGGTGCGCCACTCTCCACTCATGTGCATGGTGCCCACTCCGCCCCACTCCGACCCAACAGCCCCCGGGGGGCCTCATCCAGCCAAGCCCTTCCGTGACTCCTGATGGACTCCACGTTCCTGCCTTCCATCCCCGCCACCTCTCACAGCCACTGGGCGCAGGAGGAGGGTAAGGCAATCCATGGGCATCCCAGTGGGGAAGGAAAGGATCGTACGTCTGCTTCTGGCCTGGGGGAGGGCTGTGGGTCCAACGGTCACCCCAGAAAACGTATGTCCACATTCTGACCCCTAGGACCTATGATCATGACCTTATTTGGCAAAAGGGTCTTTGCAGATGTGATTGTTAATGACCTCCAAATGAAATCATCTTGGATTATCCCAATGGGCCTTAAATCCACTGATGTGTCCTCATAAAAAAACAGAAGAGGAGAGATACACAGAGAAGATCCTATGAAGGAGGCATGGACAGGAGTGATGCAGCCATAGCCGAGGAACGCTGCAGTCACCAGAAGCTGGAAGGGGCGAGGGAGGATGCTCCCCTAGAGCCTTTGGGAGGAGCTTGGCCCACTGACACTTTTACTTCCGACTGGAGAGTACATTTCTATTGTTTTAAGCCGCCGGGTTTGTGGTACTTTGTTAGGGCAGCCCTAGGAAACTAATTTAGGGGCTGTGGCCTTCTCTCTCTCCTGCTTGGCTTGGTGTCCCCTGGAACCCCCTGCACAGCATCCCCTCCCCACTCCCCGTACTAGCCGGCTCCGGGAGGTCCCTGAGTCTCTGCCTAGAGAGGAGCAGCCTGGGGTGTGGAGAGGCAGGCTCTTCCTGCAAAGGGCACCCCCTCCCTGGCCACAGGCTGCCCAGACCAGTCAGCACACCCTGCCTGACCAGGCCCCGCACCTCTGCCGCTATCAACCCTGGGGTTGACGCTCCACACTTCCTACTCATCTCCCATCCTGGCCACGAGCCCTGGGAGGCCCCAGGTCTACCGTCTGTCAGATGACAGCAACTCAGATCCTGCCTAGCCTTTCAGTTCCCAGAGCATTTGCACACCAACAGCCTCACAACACCCTGTGAGGACAGGATGGGGTTACTGTGCCCATTTTACAGCCGAGGAAGGGGAGGATCCGGGAGGGAATTGGCTTCCCGAGACCCCACGTGAGCCAGTAAAGGGCGGAGGCTGGACGCGCCCCCAGGTCTGGCTGAGTCCTGGAGCATCCCTGCATCGTCTTTCTGCTGATCTCCAGACCTCATGCTGCAGGCTTCTCAGGCTGAACACGGGCCAGCCAAAACCCCTGATCTCCCCAAACCAGGTGTCCTTCCCTTCTTCCCCAGCTCAATAAATGGCACCTCCACCCCCCTACAAGGCCCTGCCCAAACCCAGGCCACTTTCCTTGGCCTCTCCTCCTCCTGGCCAGGCCACCCCAGGCAGAGGGAAGAGTCGGGGGAGAGGCCTGGAGGGGACACACAGGGTAGCCCACGCAGGGAACCCCAGGAAGCCTAGCGACGCTGAAGGGAGGTGCAGGGCAAGGCAGGAGACCAGAGACCAGCTGGGGGCATGGCAAACAGGGCTTATCTGTCCTGTTATGGGGTCCAATCCTGTCCTCAAGGCACTGGGATCACCCAGACCTGTGGACCTTAGCGGGTGTCAAGGTCAGGTTTACCCTCTCCCCACCTGAGTGCAGCCTGATGGGCCAAATGGCAAGAAGAGGCAAACGTGAACTTTTAGAAGGTGGGAGAGGGGCTCATTTAAAGAAACAGACTTCTGCATCGTACCTGGGGCAGAAGGAAGGCAGGGCATGGGGGCTGGATTGGGTGGAATGGGACAGAAAAGGGGTCAGTAGAGTGTACTGAGCTCTAACGCCCCTGGGAGGTGAGGACCATAGACAGGGAGGAGAGAGCGGCACATGGCCTCCGCTGGGATGAAGCGGCGCAGGGAGCTTGGGGCCCTTACTAGGAGCGTGGTGTTCATCCGCCTGGCGCCGCGCAGGGAGAATCCGCTCTAAGTTCCACGGGATACTCTGGGCAAAGACGAAGGAGTCCTCCTCGATGTACTGGACGTGGGGCAACGTCAGGGCCTGCAGAAGGCAGAGAGGTGGGGCTCGGCTTCAAAAGCCATTTGGCTGACAGCAGCCGTAGCCACAGCCCTTAACCTACCTGATCAAGCCTGTCCCGGGTCACACGCCAGTCCCATACCTGTCCCCTCCTGGTGTGGGGTTTCCTTGCTCAGGTTCTGAATTTGACATGCCATCTGGGGAGCCAGGCAGTGCCCAGGCCCCGGGGAAGGCTGGACCTGGACTCCATGCCCAGATCATGATGCCCTCACTGGCCATTCTGTTTCCCCCAGATCCGTTCCCGCCCTTCTCCACCGTGCAAGGCGTGGGGAGGCTGACCCTGCAGATGGCAGCACCCAGGCCTCCTTGCAGTGACTTCTGGTTGGGATCAGCCAGAGGGAGGCCCAGAAGGAGTTTGGGGGGATGAGAGGGTGTCTTCCCTCCCTCTTTGTTTTGGTGCAAGGTTCCCACGGTGGCTGCATCCTTTGGTGACCACAGCTCCCCCGGGGCAGCCCCTGCTCCACAGCTCCAGCTCCCACCTGGCAGAGAAGACACTATTCCCTCTCCTCGCCCATCAACTTGTCAGGAAAACTCACCCCTGGGTGCCTCAGTGTCCCTGTGGGCTTCCTTAACCTGTCCACACCTCTGTGAGTTTCTGTGCTTAGCATCTGCTTATATACTTGACGATCTCATTTAGTCCTTAAAGAACCGTTCCTATTTTCATGACAGCTTACAGGTTGGGGACTGAGACTCAGGGGGTAAAGAAAATTGCCCAAGGTTAGACAAACTAGTAAGGGTACGTGAACCCAGGCTGGCGCAATGCCAAAGCCCAGCTCCTGAGGGCACATGTCCGTGGCCTGAAGCTTGGCAGTGTCTCCCCTCTGAGAAGCTGCCTGGCCTTCGGGGCTCATGCGTGCCATCTGGCTCTGTGGGCATCTGATTCCTTCCCCCGCACTGTGCTGGGCATATCATCCCCCAGTTAACTGACTGGCCATCACTTCTCAGTCTCTCTTTCTGAACTGTGAGCTCAAGGGAAAGTGCTGGTGGTCCATCTTCATGTCTGTAGCACGTAGTAGGTGCTCATTAAATACGTGATGAGCAGACTGATCGAAGGCATTAACTTGATGTGTCCGCTATTAGACTAAGGGATTGGGCCCTGTCTAACCCACGTCATTGTCCCCACAGGACTTAACACACTGTAGTGGCTCAGCCGCTCTCCGCTGAACGGAATGAGACCATGCAGAAGCACTACAGTGGAGTGAGGAGGCCTGGGCCTAGGCGCTCGTTCTGCCGGTTATGTGTTGTGTGACCTCGGGCAAGACCCTGTCCCGTTCTGGGCCTCAGTGTCTGCAGGAGGCTATGAAGCACCCCAGCCACGTGGAGAATCAGTATGAAAGTGGGAACCATGTGTCCTCATCAAGTTAGGAGGACAGGGGAGGGGGGGAGGGTTGGGAGGAAGGGAGCAGAGACTAAAACAAGGAAAGGGTTGTTTTTTGTTTTGTTTTGTTTTTCGAGGTGCATTTGCCAAATTCTCTTCTGCCTTTTTATTAAAGCTACAAATCTTACATCCATCAACTCGCTTCAAGCGGAGCCCCCTTTCGCAGGGAACCTCACCAAGAAAGGTTTTTAAGATATGCATTTAAAGCACTAGGGCCAGGATGAGGAGAAGGGAGGCCAGAAGTCCTCAACTACCCATGTCTGTTCTGCCCCTGCACCAAAGATGTGGCATCAGGGTCAGGCTGGAGGGGGAACAGCCTCCCTGTCCTACAGGAGGAACCTTCTGAATAGCATCAGTTTCAAAGGAATTTTGGATCCTTGAGTCATGTTTTAATAAAATGACTCTGGCTCCACTAATGTCATAGGGCCTTGTTCCTGTAGGGTTCTCATAGGCAGCAAGTTCACCAACACAAAGACAGCTGGAAGACAGACCACTGGGTCTGATCCCAGCTCTGCCTCTGGTTGTCTGTGTGGTCCCTTCTGAACCTTGGTCTCCTCATCTCTCAGATGAAGATGAAGTACCATTGAGGTATGGCCAGGCTTGAAGGGCGTCCTGTACCGAAGGCCAGGAGCCACTGCGCTTGGTACTTAGTAAGCGCTCTGTGAACACTTGCTGCCTCCCGATGGTCAGCCATGGGCACACCCAGGACAGTGCTCTGTATGCATGAGACAGCCCAGCCCTTTCGGGAAGTGGCCCGCCCAGAGACGGAGCTCACCAGCTCCAGCAGGTCACCGCTCATCTTCACCAGGAAGCCGGGGACAAGGTCATGGAAGACGTGCAGGATCTTGGTGAGGTAGCCGCGGTGGGCGGCCTGGGCCTGCAGGCGGCGGGCGGTGCGCTCCGTCTGCGAGCGGTGGGTCTCTTCCTTCAGCACCACCATGTAGGTGCCTGGCAGCCTCCAGGCGTCCTGGCCCCCAGTGAGGAGGAGTGACATGATGACATTAAAAAAAGAAGAAGGGTGCTGTGGGTGCTTCATCCACCTCTGTTTACAAGTTAGAATTACAGCAAAAGAAACTCCATAGAGTATAGGAAGTATAAAGAGAAGTCACCAAATTAGGACCCCCAAACCACATAGAAGCCAACTCTTAGCAGTAACGTAACATATACCACACTTTCATACTTGACAGTCGGGCAAAAACGGGAACCATGGGCCACAGTCAACACCAGGTTCTCGTCTGCACCTGCACCTAGCTCTCTGTGGGGCCGACCAAGGCCTGGCCACCCTTGGAGGTCCTGCCTGAAGGCCACCTCCTCCCGAAGACCTTCTTCATTACACCTCCCTTCCCCGTGTCTCAATTTGAAATAATCAATTCCTCCCGGTTCTAGTTCCTCCCTGACCCCCTCCGGAGGCAGTCCAAAACCATGGCCTGAATCCCAACCTCAATATTTACTGGCTATGTGGCCATGGGCAAGTCACTCAACCTCTCTGAACCTCAGATATCTCCTCTGTGGTGTGGGGAACATAATACCTATGACACAGGCCTGCTGGGAAGGCTAAGAGACATAGCTGTGTAAAGCATCTAGGAAACAGAAGGGATGATAGAGTGAGCAAAGGCAACACTTCTCACATGGGATAAAAGACTCAAGGCCATGGTCTACAGGAGCAGATCTGTTTGCTCTTAGCTCTTATCTGCTCCCACTGCTCTCAAACAGACACAACTGTGCTCAAGGATCTTCAGTGGCTCCCCATAGCCTGACAAAGTCCAAACTCCATGCTGCCCCTTGGTCCCCGCTGCAACCTACCTCTGTAGCCTAATCTCCCACATCTCTGTACGTGCACCAGAGTAGAATACAGTCTACAACCCTTTATCCAAAGTCTTAGGGTCAAATGGGTTTCAAGATTCAGAACTTATTTGAACTTTAGAAAGGTAGTAATAGGCAATCAGGATGCTCAGAGGCGTCTGGAGCAGCATATTGTAATCTATGCAGCAAAATATAGGAATATAAATATTTACATCAGTGGGATAACTTATAAATAACCTCATGTCAGTTCAGGTCAGGTTACCACAAAATAAATTACAAGAAACCTTTTGGGTTTCAGAACATTTTACATTTCAGAAGGGAGGTAAGGAACTGTGGACATGTGCTCCCTATTCTCCACCTCTAGCTTTCCCAGGTCTGAGCTTTTGTTCATGCTATCCCCTTCACCTAGAATAAAATTCCCCTGCCACTTTTATTTAAACTCCTATTTATGCTTCAAAGGCCCATCTAAAATGCCCTCAGCGAAATGAAAACCTAATGAATTGGGAGGACACTTTGTGCACTGGAAGGAGACTTGCCCTAGAAGCCTAGTTCTAATGCATCAGGGGGGTGAAACCCCTCTCTCTGGGTCTCAGTTTCTCATGAATAAAATAAAAGGATTGGTCTAAAATCTTTCTCTGCCTGCCAAAAATATTTTCATTACAAATTCAATCTCTACAAAATATCCATTGAAGGAATGAATAAATGAACTTCTGGAGGTTCTTGCTCCAAACTTCCGCTGGGGAAGAAGTACCCTCAAGAACCTGTTTTAATTGGTTGTCCGGCCTCTGCTTACTCACCTCTCAGGATGGGGTATTTACTACTTCTAGAATAGTTATTTGGGGGCAGTGACTTGAAACGCCCTTTCTCAACCTTGTCACAACCCATCAACATCCTTCTAGATGGTGAAAGGCTCAGGGAACAAGGAAGAAGGTGCTATGAGCTGAGTAAACTTCACTCTTCTGTGAGAGCCAGACTGAAGAAGAGAGGTCCCTCCCCTCCTGCCACTAACACAGGACACAGGCAACACTGAGGGCCTGACACCCCTCTGCACCCAGCACACTCAGGCAGAGGAGCTGGGGCAGAAGTGCAGGCCAGATGTCCATTAGCCTAGAACTTCCCCTCTGCCCCGGGAGCTGCAGTCTGGAGCAAAAAGGGCATGACTGGGAGGTCGCACTGCAGCAAGGTAAATAGCTACCTCCTACAGTGCTCTCTTCATTGGCTCACATGGTGGGGAGGTCATTCATGTGGGCAACAGAGCCCCTTTCCCTTCATTCCTCCATCTGCCCAGCACTGACTCTTCACAACAAACCCTAGGGAAGGACTGTCACCTCCCCTTTAAAGATAAGGAAAATGGAGGCTCGGAGGTTAAGTGACTTGCCAAGCACCACTCAGCTAGTGAGTGATGGAGCCAGGATTCAACCCCAGAGCTGACTCCAAGCCCGGTAGCAGGACCTCAGTTGAGCCCTGGGAAGGTTATAATTGGAGGGAACCAGCAGTCCCAACCCTGGGCAGGAGCTCCCATAGCCCAGCGGCCAGGCGCTGGCCTTGATCTTCAGGAAACTCGCCCCACCCACTCTGGGCGGCGTTTGAATGGGCTGCGGCTACCAGGCTCCTTCTTTCCCGAGAGCACCAAACAAGCCCTTCCCAGATGAGCCCAAGGACCCCAACAGGCCTGGAGAATAACTCCGTCCCCTCCCCTTCAGTTTTGTTCTTTTCTTCAGCTGAAGAAGATGCAATCCTAGAATGTGAGTTTTGTGGCATGAAGAAATTGCCTCCCGCCACTATCATTCATTCGCCTTCTCTCCCGCTCCACCCCTGTCACAGTAGCGCCGTCTCGTCCCAAGACCCCCAAGCACCCCCCCTCCCACACTCCCCACACACACTCTGCACTACCCAGATTTCCCGATCCGCGTCAGGACGTATAATAATATCTCCTCTCTGCCCGGGGCCGTTCTAAGCACGTTTCGGGCATTAGCGCCTTGACCCACCCGAGCCTCAGTGGTGAGGCACGTCCAGGATCTGAGCAGGCGATCCTGGAGGTGCTCTGCTCGTCCTACCTGGCGCCTACCAGTCTCCGAGCCCCGTGCATCTTTCCCCCGTAGAGTGCACCCCAAAGAGCCGCCGTGCCGGTTCTCTCCCCGCGCCCGCAGTCCCCAAGATCCGCGCCAAGCCCGTCCTCGGGTGAGCAAACCACCCCCCCGCCCCAGTGACTTTCACTCCAGCCCCTCCCTTCCGGAGTGTGGGGGGGCACTGAGGTCAGAGAGGATATGCCCACCGCCCGGGTCCCCGCGCGGGTTCGCCCCCGCCTCCCACCCCGGCGTCCGCACCTTTGCGCAGCGGTGGAAGGTGGCGGTGGCCACGTTCTGGGCCGTGTCAGCCGAGCTGTCCTCTTCCGACCGGAAGGCGAGCACCAGCTCCTCGTAGTCGCCGTCTTCGTCCTCCTGCGCGCGGGCGCCCGCGGGTCCCAGGAGCAGCAGCAGGAGCAGCAGCAGCGGCGGCCACCACGGCCGCCGGGAGCTGCCCGTAACCATCGCGGGGAGAGGAGAGGTTTGCGTCGGGCGGGGAGACCCGGGGGCGGCGCGCGGGCCAGGTCCGCAGCGCCTGTGCCTCGCGGCGGGGAACCCGATGCGAGCGCGGGACTCGGGCCCCGGCGGGGACGCGCGCTGGGCCGGGCTCCAGGCCTCCCGGTTCGGGGCTGCGCCGAGGAGACGCTTGCCGGCCTCGGGCCGTCTCACTGCCTGGCTCGTCCCTCCTGGCTCGAACCCGACCTGAGCCTGAGCCCGCCTGCAGCCGCGCGCGCCTCGACGCCGCGGCGGAAACCTTCCGGGGTGTGGGTGCGCGACGCCCAGGGTCCGGGAGATCACGCCACCTGAGCCCTATCGGATGATCCTACCTGATTAAATATTAACGGAGCCCCCGGACTGAAGGATCGGGTTTCGGCCTCGCTCCCCCTCCCCCTCCCCACCCCCACCCCCACCCCCACCCCCACCCCCACCCCCAAACGGCGTCAGATTATGCTCAGAGAGAGGACAAAATCCCAAATCTTAATTGGGCTGGAAAGCTGTTCCCGCGCTCCCGAGACGCCTTCTCCCCGCCCCTCACCCCGAGCCCTGCGAGCTGTGCCAGGCACCAAGTTCGGCTGAGCCCACCTCGTCAAGCGTTTCTGGGCTCTGCCTTGGCACTGGCCAGCCAGCCCCCTCGCCTACCCGCCCCCCCCGAACGATGGTGTGAGGTGTCTGAACCACTCCATCGGGTCCTTCGCCTCGCCGCCGCCGCCAGTGACAGCGGACACCTCGCTGCCCCCAGCCCCCAAGTCTTTCCGCAGGTCTGAGCGTGCCATCCTTCTAAACTCAGCCCCGACCCCTCTCGGGCCTCTGCCCCGTATGCACCCGGCACACCCAACCTCACCAACTAGCCACTCCTTGAAGTCCTGTTGCTTTTGACTTCCAGCCAGCACTAATCAAACATTTCAAGGGATTTATTCTACAAATATTTCTGGTTTTAATCTGCAGAGATATCATACGTGTACATTCAAGAATTCCATTGTAGGGACCTCCCTGGCGGCCCAGTGGTTAAGACTTCGCCTTCCAGTGCAGGGGGTGTGGGTTCGATCCCTGTTCGGGGAGCTAAGATCCCACATGCCCTGCGGCCAAAAAACCAAAACATAAAACAGGAGCAATATTGTAACAAATTCAATAAAGACTTTAAAAATGGTCCACATCAAAAAAAAAAATCTAGAAAAAAAAAAAAAAAGAATTCCATTGTAGCACAAGCTCAGTGTTCCAAACGATTCGGTTTGCAGATTCTATTTACACACCATGGCCAAGAACATGACTGGACGAGGGTCTGGTGGGCAGCTGTTGCCTGCGGGAGGATGTGGAGGCCAGCAGCCCCAGGCCTCGGGGTTGATGTGTCACACAAAGCCAGGCATCCTCCCAGAAGGGCCACACAGTGTAGAAACTGGAGGCTTCCTGCTCCCACTTTGCAGTGAAAATGACTTGCTCTGAGCCTGGGTCACTGGACTCCAAAGTCAATGCCCTTTCCACCTTGTTTGCAGACACCTCACACCGGAGGCCAGGGCCAATTGAACAAAGACTGTGCAGCCAGTGGGCTGACAGCAACCTCCGCAAGGTCAGGGTCTCCTCCACTTTGTTCTCCCCTGGAATATCCCACCATCCCTGGCGCGGAGTAGGAGCTCATTAATTTTTTGCTGAGAGAGGTAGCTCGAGGCTCTCAGCAGGCAGCGGATGCTCCCTTTCCTGTCGCCTGTAAAGAGAATTGTATTTGAAACCTGCTTTTGGCGGCTTCCTCATCAAAGGCCTCCTCTTCCGGGAGGTGGGAGCAAGGTTTCCCTGACGCTCCCCTTGGGGACCCTGGGGTCTCACCTATCAGCAGATGATCAAGCACTTGCACAGAGGGACACGATGTCAACAGGCTGAGGAAGGGGGGTGGGGGCACTGTCCAGTGTACAGTGGGTGTGTTTGGATGGAGGTGGGGGACCAAGGAAGCCCCGCAGGCACCTTGGACTTTGCAACAGATGGACCCCGAGGGCAGCCCCTTCTCATCCCGCATCCTCCACTGCACTCTTTGAGGCGGCAGCCCCACCCTGGCTTCCTGCCACTTGGCAGGGCTTTTGTCCCTTGTTAATTACCCCCCCAAGAGTTGCCCAAAGCAGCGGTGTCAGCTCCTCCCTCTTCTCAGATGCACCCCTCCTTGCTCTGACCAGCTGACAACCAGCCTACCCACCATCACCACCACCACCAGAGATGCAAAGATGCAGGGGTCAGGGTAAGACAGAGCCTCTTCCAGGTCTTTCCCTCCGAGTTCTTCCTGGGCCAACACCCACCCTTCCCTTCTCCTTCCTTCCTTTCTCTTTTAGGGCAGAAGGGACCATCTTCCTGTCCACAGAGGACCCTCCCCTGCCCCAGTCAGGTTTCCTCAGGGATCTCCTGCATCCACCATCTCGTCTCCCCCTCTTACTGCCAAATCCCTCATCTCCTGTTATTCTTCCTCTTCACCACATCAGATTTCTCAAGGCTTCTCCACCCCCCAAACCCCTTCCCTCAGAATGGCCCTCTCCCCTTGACTCCCACTCACAGTCTGAACGATAGACAGAACCCGCTGTTTACGCCCTGTACTTCTCCAACCTCAGAAAACTTGGGGTCTGCAGCCACTATTGCCATGAGTGTACATTAGGCAAATTTAGCAGTGTCAACATTTCGAACGGGCACACTCTTTTTTGGGAGGGACCCATCCTTTTTGTGTGTATGTTCGTTTAAAAAGACTTTTACAGGAAAATGGGTTTTTTTAATATGAGTGGTTCAAAAGTATATACAGTGAAAAGTTTATCTCCCTCCCATTCCTAACTGTCCCCCTCCACCTTCCCAGGGGCAACCCCTGTTACCCATTGTAGTGGGTCGAACAGTGTCCCCCCCAAAAAAAAGATCTGTCCACTCCTAACCCCTGGTACTTGTGACTGTGACCTTATTTGGAAAGAAGGTCTCTGCAGATGTGATTAAGCTAAGGATCTCCTGATGAGATCACCTGGGTTTAGGATGGGCGCTAAATCCAATGACTGGTGTTAGAAGAGAAAAGGGAGGGAGATTTAAGACACAGAGGGACGCAGGGAAGAGGACCATGTGAAGATGTAGGTACAGATGGGAATGATGCATAAACCAAGGAAAGCCAGGACCCACCAGAAGCTGCGAGGGGCAGGAAGGGATTCTTCTCGAGAGGCTGCAGAGGGAGCATGGTCTTGATTTCAGATTTCTGGCCTCCAGAACTGTGAGAGAATACATTTCTGTTGTTTCAAAACACCAAAGGTTTTTCCTTGTAATTTGTTACAGTAGCCCTTGGGAACTAGTTAGTATATCCATTTATTGTGTAACTTTTCAGATATGTTTTTATAAAAATACTTTTAAACATTTAACATTTTAATATTTATGACTCATTTTTAACTTTTTGTTTACATGGGCAAGGTGGAGAGGGGCCTCTTAGTCTTTTTAGATCCTGGGGTCTCTATCGTCTTACTCCAGCCCTAATCTGCGGGTTACGACTATGTCGGTGCATCTACACCTGCTTGGTCATTTCTCTGGTGGCAGACGATTCCATTCCATGTATGTTCCAATCTCTGACTGATGGGTGTGCCGATTGTTTTCTGCCTTTTGCTGTTACAAACAAAGCAGCAGTGCCTCGCCTCATCCATGCCTCTTTGCACATGCCTGAGCCTCTCTGTTTCATAAATTTCCAGAAGTGGAATTTCTACGTAAAAGGCACGTGAATGTTTGATGCTGATATAGTCCCACCAGCATCGCTTGGGGAATCCATCAGCATAGGCTAGGTTCTGCTTCAGTTACGCACAACCCCCAAATCTCAGTGCTTCAAATGACAAAGGCTTGTTTCTCTCTCACACTGCATGTCCACCGCAGGCTTTGCTCTCGATCCCTGCTTCAGACTGAAGAAGCCACCTTCATCTAGAACTTTGCTGAATCCACCAAAGCAGGAGGGAAGCGGAAGTGGTGAATCACATACAGCTTCCGCCCAGAGGTGACCCACACCCCTTCCACCCACATTTGTTGATTGACATTTGACTTTATGACATTTTACTCCATAGGAAATTTTATTTTCTCTGGAGTCAAATTTATCAGTCTTCTACTGAATGATTTCTAACTTTTATGCTGTGCTTAGAAAGGCCTCCCCCTTATCAAGATCATATAAAAGTTCTCCTTTTTTAAAACATTTAAATCTTGGCTTCAGCTGGAATTTATTTTTGCATAATGAGTGAGGTTATTTTGTGGCAAGTGGCTAGCCCATTGCTCCAATGCCATTTATTCAATAACCCACCTCTTCTGCAATGGTAGAAATGACACCTGAGCAGCAACTAAATTCCCTTATGACTCGGCAGCTATTTCGGGCTCTCCGTTTTGCTCCTTTAATAACTCTAGCGGATACCGAAATGTCAAAACATGCATGCATTTGGACCTAGCAAAGTTATTTCTAGGAAGTCATCCCGAGGAAATAGACAAGTGAACGAAGAGGTACTATTGGTACAACAGTTGTTACTGTGAAAAATTGAGAGCAATTGAAGTGTACGGAGGCCCTAACATAAACCAGCAAGGCCCCCAGTATGTTCACCCACCATCAAAGGACAAGACTTGAGTGGGCCATGGCTCGGGTTGGACGAGGGGTCAAGGACGGGAGCATATTCATTAATAAGAACTTCTGCTGTTTGATGGTTGCATTTGGTTCTTAAAGCAGCCCCTGACTCACTAAGGAGTCTCTAGGATATAAAAGCCCAGACATCGTGTGGCAGGGTGGGACATTCTCATCTGGTCCCATGGGAGCTCCCACGGCCACAGGTCGATTCACTTAGCTCTGTCCTTCCAGCATTACTGTCTTCTGGAATAAAACTGTCACTTTGATCTGCCACGGTGTCATACTTTCATTCGCTGTCACTGAATTCTTCTATTGGTTCAGCAACCCAAATCTCCATCAATATGGAGGGACCAATTTTAGACTATTCACACAGTGGAATATTTTGCAGCTGTGAAAAACAATGACATAGATGTTTATATATTGATATGGAAAGATGTCCGAAATCAATCCCTTTTAAAAAGTAGGTTATGATCTCATTTCCATAAAATGGTTACGTATGTATATATAATGTTTGCCTCTGCATAGACAAAACAAAATCGAGGTTATAGACCCCGAACTGAATTCAAGGGGACTCTCAATGTCTGTGTTCCATGTTCGGAATTGTGATAGATAGATAGATGATAGAGTGGTCAGAGAAGACCTCAGTGAGAAGGGGACACTGGGAGAAAGGAGCTGAGGGAATGCGCCATATGGACACGAGGTGGGGGAAGAGCACCCCAGGCAGAGGGAACAGCGGGTGCACAAGCCCAGCCACGGAAGGGACAAGCCAGGAGGGACCAGGAGGCAGCGCAGTAACCGCTGGGCTGGGGTACAGATGCAGTAGGAGAGTGTAGCCCATTCTGGGGACTCTAGCTTTTGTCTTGTAAGGTGGGAAGCTAAAGCAGGCTTTGATCAGAAGAGTGAAATGCCCTGATGGTTTAAAGGATTGCTCTGACGGCTGGTTAGAAAAAAGATGGCAGGGGGCGAGGCCAGAAGCAGAGAAAGCAGCCAGGGGACTGTGAGCCGCTGCTAGTGGCTTGGACCAGGGGCATCAGTGGGGCAGTGAGAGTGGTTGGATTCTGGGTGTATTTTGAAAATAAAGCCTGTTGCATTTGCCGACCATTTAGATGTGAGTCTGAGAAAAAGAAGAGTGAAGGTTCCCAGTTTTGGCCAAGGCTGCTGGAAGGACAGGGCTGTCATTAGGCAGCTGGGAAGTCCAGGGGGAGAGGCTTAGCAGGGCAGCTGCGGGGTTCTGGTTGCCCCTGTCTGGACCATTCACCAGACAACCAAGACACTACATCAGCAGTGTGACATGTGACCTGAGCTCAGGGAGACGCTCGGCTGGAAGTTGTCAGCATATCGATAATATTCAAAGCCACCGACTCGCAGAGATCACTAAGGGAGTGTGTCCAAGAAGAGGAAGTGACCAAGCGGGTCAAATGCAGTCCACAGGTCAAGTAAGGTGAGGCCGGAAAATTGATTTAACAGATCAGGTGATGGGATCCGAAGATCGCATCAGGTTTGGCACCAGAATTGTCTGAATGAAGAGGGTTCTAGGGAGAATGCAGGAAGAGGAACTGAGATAGCCAGAGAGTACGGACAGCCCTTTAAGGAACTTTCTTATAAAGGGAGCAGGAAAGTGTGCTGTGGACAGAGAGAGTAGGAGGCCAAGAAAGCTTTTCTCCCCTAGATGGGAACCGTGAGAGCAGGCCAATGGGCAGAGAAGGGAAGCTGGCAACCAGAAGGTGAGGGGTGGGAATTCCTTAGGTGAGTGAGAAGGGATGTTTTCTGGTGCAGTGGAGACAGGGCACAAACACTGTATCCTAATAAGTGGGGGGGCAGGGGGTGGAGGTGGAGAAGGGGGCAGAGGTACAGCCAGGTTGCTGTGGAATGGGAGCTGCTGGGGGCCTCTCTTTACTGTATGTGTTTTCTCATGGAAATAGGAGGCACGGCATCAGCTGGAAGGAAGGATGGGAGAAGGTTTGGAAGTATGAGGAGAAAGGGGAAGGGGGGATGTAATCGAGGCAGTGTCTCTGGGGGCTTGAGGGCGGAGGCTCCCAGTGTAGGTCCCTCAATCCACGGACCCCCACCACACTTCCATTTCCTCATGTAAAATCCAAGTGACTATAGAACCTGCCTCACAGAATTTTTTTTTTTTTTTTTCTCGCTACGCGGACCTCTCACTGTTGTGGCATCTCCCATTGCGGAGCACAGGCTCCGGACGCGCAGGCTCAGCAGCCATGGCTCACGGGCCCAGCTGCTCCGCGGTATGTGGGATCCTCCTTGACTGGGGCACGAACCCGCGTCCCCTGCATCGGCAGGCGGACTCTCAACCACTGCACCACCAGGGAAGCCCCCTCACAGAATTTTTTGAAAATTAAATGAATTGGTATTCATAACATGCTTAGAATATTACCTGCAAAGTAGAGGTGTTATATGTTTAATTAAAACAAAAACTAAAGTAAATGAGTTGGGAAGAGTGATGGCTCAGAAAACATGTGGGTTTGTAGGACAGTCTTATGGGCCCACTGGAGGTTTGTGGTTGATAATGAGATGAAACCAGAAAGCATGTATGTTGATTGCTTTCCTCTTGCTGTGTGCTCAGCCACCTGGGTGCGGGAGCGGAGTTGGTGGACAGCAGGGTCTAAGCAGGATTGGGTTTTGGCCTGTGATTACAATAAAGAGTGGGGCAAGGGAGTCACGGGTGCGAGCAGATGGAAGGCTGGACCCGGAAGCCTCAGGTGTGCAGAGCTGAGACACAGGAGGAGGTGAGTGACAGCCAGAGGTGAGAAGGGGGCCGTCAACAGCAGGTGTCCGTGAAGGATGCGGGAGTTGGGGGTGAGCTGGGAAAAGGGAATGTGGTGATCAGAAGGTAGGGTGTTTGGAATTGAGATTCTAGAGGAGATAGAACTACAGGTAGCGACAGGGTCAGGAGCATAGCGGTGGGAGTGAGTGGCTGAGAGGAAGTGGAGGTGAGGTCTTTGGAGGTAGAGGAAGTGAGAGCCCAGTGCATGTTGGAATCAGCCCCACAGGACAACGGGACCGTATGCTCAGTCTCCAGTACGTAAAGCATGTAATCTGATGACAGGAGCTTCCGAGACAGGCTGGGACCTGGGACCCTTTGCTGCAGTGCTTGCACATAGACAAACATCTCCTCAAACAGCAAAATACAAAGACACTATAAGGCACTAAAAATAACTGCATGCATGTGCAGCTGGGGCAAATTATGGGCAGCAAGATACAAAAAGACCAAAAAGCCCAACTGCCGCTTCTGAAGAGCCGGGAGAAAAGCAGGGGGTCGGGGGGAGCAAAAGCAGGGCACTGCGCATGCCCCCTGCACACAACATCACCAAGGGGGTCGGCAAACCACCTAAGCCACCCCTCCGGCCAGACCCCTGAACACACCCCTACCCTCCCCCCATAGAAGGAACCAGCTTGCCGCCCCCCACAGTGAGCGAGCGAGCAAGGGAACCTGTTACTTGTCCTGACTCCCCTCTGCTGTAGCAGGGGCCCCAATAAACCTGGCCTGAATTTCTTGTCTGGCCTCTGATCAATTTCTATAGATTAAGGAGGCCAAGAACCCTGGTCAGTAACACTTTGATGGTGTGTATGTATGCAAGACAGAAGGACAGCGATCTGGAAGAGGCGCCGAGGAGCAAGGAGGGCCTCACCCCACCTCAGGCTCCAGGTAAAGGAGAGGAAACCGAGGAAGCATTGTCTTGGGGGACGGGGATTTTCGGCAAAGCAAGAAGAGGAAGGAATGTTTGAGAGGCGTTTGAGGACAAGGCGGTAGTGATGGACCAGGATTTCAAGAGCACAGTGAAGGGTTTCAGGAAAGGAGGAAGGAAGGAACTAGGGAGGGGCTGGGCCCAGGGAAAGAGATGTGTCTCCCAGAAGTTTCCAATCCCTTGCGAGCAGTGGCTGTGTCCAGCTGGGCCAGCAGAGGGCGCCCAGCGCCCAGCGAGAGAGCCCATGGCCTAACCACCCAGGCCAGGCAGAGCCCAGACTTGGCTGGCGGCCTGCTCCAGCCCCTGCGATGAAGCAGACCCTGCCCTGCCCTCGGCGAGCCCACAGCAAGGTAGGTAAGAGCTCAGGCCTCTGACGAGAGGCAGGAGGAGACAAGTCACACAAGGAAGAGAGAGGCTGGGCTCTGTGGGACCCAGTCGATGGACACTGGATCCAGGCAGGCTTCCTGGAGGAGACAACTCTGGGTCTGTGGTCCAGTTGTAATGGGGACATGTCTAGCAAGCAGTGCATGGCTTAGCTGGGGACGTTGGGACAGGAGGCTAGTTTTTAATGATGTTTCCCTTGAGGCCAGGGAAAGGTACGGCCCCTTCTGGTGGATTGAGGGGTCCTGGGAGGTTCTGAACAAAAGAGAGTGGTGACTAGAGTGCCAGCCTCAGTTATGCTTTCACTTGCTCCAAAAGGCCCCCCTCAGGAACTACCCCAGGCTCTCGTCATCCATGAGCCTCCACTGCCCCCTCCCCCTCTTCCTGCCTGCACTTCATGGAGGAAATGAAGGCCAGTGGCACCCACCTCCTGCACTACCTCCCCACCATGCACCAGCTCTGTCCCTGCAGGTTTAAAGGGAGAAGATGTCCAGCAGGTCTCTCCCTTGAGGGACCCATCCTTTCCCCTGGCCTCCTCCAGAAACTGTGCTCTGACATTGTCTCCATCTTGTCCACACCAAGGCTTGCCAGCCTCTGAGATGCTCAGAGCTCTTCCACCCTGAAGATGAATGAATGAATAAACAGAACAAAGGCCCCTCTATCACTTTACATGTGCCAGCTACTGTTTTAGAAGCTGGGTTACATCACTGAACAAGGTAGACAAAACTCCTGCCCTCATGTCGCCCTCACTCTTGGAGAGTAAAACATAAGAAACCACTAAGTCAAGTGTGCAGTATGTGAGGTGGTGACAAGAGGCCTGGAGAAAAGTGAAAAGGGAAAGGCTGCGGGGAGAGCTGCACTTTTTAACAGGGAGGTCCAAGAGGGTCAGCCCCTACGCTATTCCTATGGCTTACTGCACACCTACCGCCTCCCCTACGCCCTGCCCACGGCTCTGCCTCAGTCTCCTCAGCCCTGCTGGGCTTCTCCACTAACCCGAGGACCACTGGCATCGGGGCTGTGGGGTGGGGGCAGGGAACAAGTCTGTGAGAAGGGCCGATTCCTCGGACTGACCCAGCATCTCTAGGAACATGCCCAGGAATCTGCATTTCATGAGCTCCCCAGGAGAGTGTGAGGTAGCCCAAAGCATGGGAGCCACAGATTTACTCCCTGAAGATGTAGCACTGCTTAGAGTGGTCCAGATTGCCCAGTTCCACTCTGCAGCCGCCAGGCAGATCCATGCCTCTGTTCACACTGTTCCCTTCTGGAATGCCCTTCCCAACGTTCTTCACCTAATAACTCATACACATCCTTCAAGACCCGCTCAGAGTCACCTCCTCCAGGCAGTACTCCCAGAACAGGCAGGCCTGGGTAGCAGATGGGCAGGGCCCAGGGCTGGGATCCAAGGCACCGTTCTAATCCCAGTTCCACCACTAAACCCATGGTGTGACCCTGGGTGAGTCACTGCTCCTCTCCAAGCCCCAGTTGATTCATCAGAGGCCAAATGAGGTGACACATCTGAAAATGCTTTATAGCACAGAGGAGAGCGCTTCATCACATTAGACACGCGT
This sequence comes from Delphinapterus leucas, assembly GCF_059928025.1. Lineage (NCBI taxonomy): Eukaryota > Metazoa > Chordata > Mammalia > Artiodactyla > Monodontidae > Delphinapterus > Delphinapterus leucas. The sequence continues at coordinate 144,490,471 of NC_143129.1, forward strand.
GGAAGGAGAGGGCAGACGGGGGCTGTAAATGGTCGGATGGCAGCGCCCCCTCCACACAAACACCCAGCTGTATCATGGACTGGCAATTTGGATCCAGAAGACCCCAAGGACATGCACCCAATTGGCATCAAGTGCCCTGAGGTCTGGGATGAAAGGAAAGAATCCGCAGCAGCCCCAGGACCCCAGGGCAGGTGGGAGCAGGGACCAGGAAGAATGTGCCATTGGCAGGTTCCCAGTCACTAGCCCTCACCCCCAGGCCAAAATATCTCCATCACCTGCTGGTCAGGGTGTTAGTGGTGCAGGGAAGGCAGCCATCTGAGCCTGGGGGGAGGAGCCCAGAAGCCCTGCAACCCAGCGCGGCAATAGCCACCTCCGTCCCCTCCCAGGCCTCGCAGCAGCCACGTGAGGCACGCAGGCAGGGCTGCTAGCCCCTTATGGGGTGAGGAAACTGAGGCCAGGGAAGATCCTACGGGGGAAAAGAGGTGGAGTCTGGCTCCCCTTCCCTAGACAGGGAAGATCAAAGTGTTCCCTGGGAGGAGTCCCCTGGTGGTCTCATGGTTAGGTTTCTGTGCTCTCGCTGCTGTGGGCCAGATTCAATCCCTGGATGGGGAACTGAGATCCCGCAAGCTGCACAGCGCAGCCAAAAAAAAAAAGTGCTCACTGGGAAGAGGTCGGGCAGCATTGACTGGCACCCCGTTATTTCACTGGGGAAAACCGAGGCTCAGGTAGGCGGCTTGAGCTTCCTAACTCAGAGGGTGAAGGAGGCAGAAGGAAAGAGGAGGCAGGAAAGGAAGAGAGGGAAGAAGACTGGAGTCACCGGGATGTCGAGCTGCTCCAGGCTGGTCTATCCCATTCTAAAGAGAAGTTGGAGAGCTAGTACCCAGATGCCTCCCCCAAGGGAGCGCTGGTGTAAACCATCCTCATGGTCCAGTCTCCTCCCATCCCAGGAGAAAACCCTGCTGCCCTTAAGTGTCCCTGGTGCTATCTCTGCCCCCGCTTCTCCAGGGCAGTTCCCTCTGAGGCACTACCTCCTGGGTGAAGATCAAATGAGCCAGCACATGTGCGTGACCGAGGAGGGCACTGCCGAGCGCACAGAGCAATGCTGGCTGTGGTCCCGACTGCCGTGTCCGCAGGCGGCACAGCTGCGACCCTGGGCACGTTTGCCAAGAAGAGGATAAACAGTGCTCCCTTAGTGCAGTTTCCCTTTCATTCTCTGCTGGCATTTTTTCCTTCTTTCTTCTGCTTTCCCCCAGGGTCACTTTCACAAAGATAATCCCAGGTTTGTTGTGGGAAGAGATGGCAAGGCCGCTTGGGGTAAAGCTGTTTATAGCCAATACAGGTGCTGCCCGACCGTCAGCCCCACCTGCAGACACAAACGGCTGCTCCGTCCTCCTGGGGCCTCATGCCCAGGTCCCAGCGCGGCTCTTCCTCCTGGTCATCCAGTCATCAGCCTGGAGCTGGCTGAGAACCTGCTTGGCAGGCTTACCAGCCGGAGAAGGTCTGGGCCCTAATCTGAGGGTGAGGGTGGACTGTCCTTGGGGAGCTGAGGGACATGCCTCTGCCAGGAACACGGGGTCTGGCCTCAAAGCCCAGAGGGAGAGGTGGGGCCTTCAAGGCTGCAGCAAGAGGAGGACAGGAGAGCCAGAGAGGGTGTGGTCCAGCCCCTCACAGCCACACTGGGGACATTTTGAGGTTCACCTCTCCTCACAGAGCCTCAGGTTTTCATGTTTCCCTGGCACCATGGCATCGGTCCTGCCCCCCCCCCACCATGAGGTTAGAATCATACACTGTTTTGGATGGGACCTGTGTAGGTGAAGTCGAGCCTCCCCCTGGGGGCTTGAATCTGTTCCACAGGTGGCCATTGAGCCTCCCTTGAATTCAGTGGTCAGATAGGAGTGAATTACTTCCTGGAGGCCCAATATTTTATTTATTTTTAAAAATAGAACTAACATCATTGTTACATTTTCCTAAACGTAAAATTGTTATTTTCTGATCATTATTTACACGTTCATTATATACACGTTCATTATATACATTATATATATAAAAGGAAGAATCTCATCACCCAGAGATAATCACTTCAATTTCTTTCTATTCATACGTGCACATAGATAAAGGATCATATTCTGTATCCATTGGGAGTGAGTTCAGCTGCGAGCACAATAACTTAAATAAATAGGAGTTAAACGTTCTTACATAGCTAGAAGACCAGTGGTTGCTGGCTTTGGTTCACCAGTTTACAGGTCCAAAATCCCTATGATTCTTTTAGCATTTCTCTCGTGGTTGCAAGACAGCAACTGCAGCTCCAACCACTGCATCTGTATTCAAGGCCAGCAAAGCTAATCACGTCTGCCTTTCTAATCAAGAAAGTAAAAGCTTTTCCAGAAGTGACTCCAACAAATTTCTTTTCAGGTCTCATTGGCCAGAACTGTCAGTAGAGAATAGGATTGTCATAACTGGCTTTGGGTCAATCGTAATTGATCACTTGGGTGTAGACATGTGATCCCTCCAAACAAAATCAAGGAAGGAGGGAATTAACAGTGTTTGCTGGGCTTCCCTGGTGGCGCAGTGGTTGAGGGTCCGCCTGCCAATGCGGGGGACACGGGTTCGTGCTCCAGTCCGGGAGGATCCCACATGCCGCAGAGCGGCTGGGCCCGTGAGCCATGGCCGCTGAGCCTGCGCGTCAGGAGCCTGTGCTCCACAACCGGAGAGGCCACGGCAGTGAGAGGCCCGTGTACCGCCAAAAAAACAAACAAACAAACAAAAAAAACAACAGTGTTTGCTGCATTCTGCTTTATAATGTGTCTTTTTATCAATTATATATCATGAACATCTTTCCACATCAAAAAATACAGGGGCACAGGGAAAAGGGGGATATTAAAAGAAAGAAAGTAGAATGGTGGTTGCTGGGGAGCAGGGAGGGGAGAATGGGGGTTACTGTTTAATGGGTACAGAGTTTCAGTTTGGGAAGGTAAACCTGGAGATGGGTGGTAGGGATGGTTGCACAGTAACATGAATGTACTAAACAGAACTGAACTGTACACTTGAAAATGGTTAAGATGGTAAGTTTTATGATTTGTGTATTTTACCACACTAAAGAAGTACAGACTCAGTTATTCGTTTAATATCTGCTGAGGGCCCACAGGAAATGAAGTCAGCACCGAGGACATAATATTGAACATAATAAACAGAGTCCTGGCCTTCACGGGGCTTAACATCGGATGGGGAATGCAGAAAGTCATCCAAGAAATTCACAAGTAAATGTGAAACGGCAGTGATCCCATATGCTACCAAGGAGAGGTCGGGGAAGGGGGTGTGATTCAATCAGGAGGGTCCCCATTTTAACAGCCGTACACCATTCCCTCGCAGAGCTGTTGCATCGTTATTTCAACAAATCTCCTATTGCTGGATGTTTAGATTCTTTCCACACTTGAGCTGTCATAAATACTGCCACAGTAAACACCCTTCCCAAAGTCCATCTTGGTGCACCTGTCTGATTATTTCCTTGGGATAGGTTCCTACGTGTAGAAGAGCAGAATCTTGGGGCAGCCCACGTGCTGAGGCACTTAGCCTACGTTGCCATACTCCTCCCCCCAGAAGCCTGCATCATTTCTACCCCCACCAGCAATGTAAGAAATCACCCTGTTCCTCCACATTCTGCCCAGCGTCTGTTATCATCATCTTTGTAACGCGTTGCCAGTGTTACGGGTTGAAACATGGTTTCTTGCTGTTTTAATTTCCATTCCTTTGATTGACCATATTTTCGTTTGTTTCTTTTATGGGGTCACAGATCTTTCCTGTGAGTGAACTCCTTTTCTTTTCCTGTCTGATTCTTAGCACTCTATGTGAAGGACTGTGACCTCCGTCTGTCAGATGTTGCCGCCACTCTTCGGGCGGCTCTGTGTGTTCCAAGGTCCTCCTCCTTGGGAGACTGTAGCTGTGTACTTGTCATCCAGCCCACTGGGGCTCTCTCCAGGGTGGCATCCACAGCCCTTCCTGGTCAAGTCCCCACCTACCCACCCATGTCCTCTCTAGCCGTCCTCCCCATCTATCCTAAGCTCTGCTCACACCTACCCCTGGATCACTCCTCAAACATGGGGGGGTGACTCTGGACTCCCTGCCTTTGTCTAGGCTGCTCTCCTCTCCCTTTCTCCCCCAGTGAATCCTCAGGACGTAGCTCGGTGCAAGTCTGAGAAGTTCTTGCTGACTCTTCAGGTGGGGTCAGACCCCTACTGTGCCTCCCTCTGCCCAGCACTGACCACTCTGACCTGTCACTGTTCATTCTGCAGCTACCCCAGGGGAGGGGGCCTCCAGCTAGATAGGCATGGGTCAGACGCATCTCTCTGCCCCCAGTGCCTGGCACAGGGGGTGGCGCCAAGCAGGTGATTAGAGAGTGCTTGTGGCCAGAATAAATGAATGAATGAATAAATGAATGGATGAATGAATGAAATCGACCCCTCCCTGTCTCCAGGCTGGTAGATCAGGCATCCAAAGCCTGCTGCTGCCCACCTACCCTCCACCCCAGCTCTGCTGTCATCAGGGTTAACGTGAGGATATGCAGGTGGCTTGGGAGCTTTCACCATCTGCAGAATCACCTATGGGGCCGGTTATCTGACCTGGGCACTTACTGGGTCCCTTGGATCCTCACCTGCCCTTCCCCTGGGCTCTCTCTGAACTGAACACTGCATTGATCAGGGCTCTGGTGACTTGGATAGAAGATCCAGCCTCTGCCACACAGCCCCCTGCTCTGCTGGGCTGGTCTTGTGGTCAGCAATGAGGAATCTGGGACACTGGCTCCACCAAGCTTCAGTCCTGACCTAGCACCCACCCAGCTTCCCCTCCACAGTGGAAAAAACCTTCCCCATGTCAGGTTGGGAACTGGTACCCTGCCACAGGCTGCGAGCTAGCTTTCTTGCCACCAACATGTGCCCTTCCATTCTCTTTTGCACATATTAACCAGAATATGTCCTCACCTTTCCTTTCTTCATGTCACGCCTCTGCTCAAGAACCATCAGTGGATCCCACTTGCCCATCAGATAGAATGTGAGCTCTGCAGTAGGAATTCAAGAAGTCCTGTGACCAAGCTCCAGCCTCATTCTCTGACTCCGTCCACCATCACTCCAGCCAGACTAGCCTCCTCCAGGTTCTTGGGATCGCATCTTCCTCCTTCTTTCCTATGGAACTTTGCCTGCACCATGCCTTCTGCCTGAGATACCCTTGCCCTTTCGTCTTACCCATCTAATTCCTGGCTTGCCACCCCACCTTCTCTGGGCCATCTTCCAACCCTTCCAGTCCTTGTAACTTGTTTAAAAACAAAAGAGTAAGCCCTTCTGCACTTTAGAATTACGTGGCTTGGCTTATTCACACTTCAGACCATCCCAGACCTCTTTGTGGGTACTTTAGGACACTGCACTTTTAAAACTTCCCAGGAGAGCCTGACGCCACCAGCCCAGCTGGGTCCATTGACCTGCGTTTGGGAAGTGCTAATAATACAGTGCTTGGATGCCAACCTCAAGTCCACACTGGCTCCTGATGTCTACACGTTGTGCACATTCCCTTCCTCCCTGCAAATGGTAATGATAATAACTACCATTTACTGAGGGCTCACCAGGCACGCTCTGAGCACTTGATACGCGTGATCTCATCTAATCTTCATATGCGATTAGGTAGATATTATTAATCTCACTTTATTGATAAAGAAATTGAGGACCAGAGAGGGTAAGTCTCTTGGCCAAAGTCACACAGTTTGCCAGGGGAAGCCCAGTCCCAGACTCAGGACTGGTTATGCCAAAGCCTGAGCTCCTCAGCCCTGTGCTATGTGGACTCTGCAACGGGGCCACGAGCCTTCAGGGTGGCCATGTGGTTCAGTTCAGTTTGGGTCAGTTCCATCCTCTTCCACCAGCACTATTGCCACTTGCTTTTGCTAAGTCCTGGGGATAGAAAAATGGGTAGGCAGAGGCCCCTGTCCTTGAAGGACATCCCAGTCCAGGTGAGGAGACCAGCACACACACAGTCACGTGAGCAGCGCTGGGACCAGAGCAGTGCACACCCTTTGGGAAGGACACAGAGGAGAGGGTGGGATGCGGATGGGTTCTGCCCCAGTGGGGGGAGCAAGGCCAGTTCAGGCTCCAGGGAACAGGTGGAATTTGAGCCTTGAGGGATGATAGAGAAGTGGAGGAAGGGCATTAAGAAGATGGGGTCACGGGTCAAGTTTCCAGGGGCTATGGCACCGGAGGAAGTGGTGGACAAATTGGCTGAAAAGAGCTGCAAACTCCAGGCTGAGGAGTCTGGGCTTATCCTGTGGGAAATAGAGAGTCATGGAAGGTGTGGGAGCAGGCGTGTGTCTGCCCTGAGCACCAGCAAAGGGAAAGACACAGGTAGATGCTCAGTGCAACCTTGCTGCCTGAATTATTGAAGTGTGTCTTTCTCCTGTCCTCACTAGGGTCGAAATCACCTGGGACTATTGGACGAATCCTGCCGGAAGTGGAAGGCCCTATGGCTTCATCTCTTCTCCCCCATTTAGCCCTTCCCTGGGAGGATGGGCAAATTATTCAGCCTCTGAGAGCCTCCATTTACTCACCTGTAACGTGAGGACGCATGCCAACCTTGCAGATTTTGAGGGTGAAATGAGAAATGTGCAGGTGAGCACAGCATAGTAGGTGATTATGGGTCTTGCTACATGTGTGGACCAGGTGGCATTGGAGGAAGAGCACAGGCTCCAGGGCCCATGCTGGAATCCCAGCCCGGGCCCTGGGATGCCCATCTCTCAGGGCTGGTGGGAGGGTTCCATTCAGGGAGCACCCGATACTTAGCAGATGCTCAGCCCTTTGTTTGCTTCTTCATCTGCCCAGATACAAGTAGTCCTTTTCCTTTTCCCTGTCCCTTAGCTCCCTGTCGCTTGCTGTCAGCTCCTCTGCCCCTGAGCACCTGGCACACCATAGATGTTCTGTACCCTTTGCAAAGAGCTTCCACACGCATCTTCTCCCTGGTGAATCCACTCACCTCCCTGGTGAATCCACTCACCTGCTGTCCCATTTATAAGGGGGACAGAGTTAATCCCCACTGTGCAGGTGAGGAACTGAGACCCGGAGAGGGAAGGAAGGACACAGACGCTGTTTAAGCACCTATGATGTGTTGGAAGCATCAACCCATTAGTTCTTCATGACATCCTGAGAGGCAGGTATTATCCTTCCCACTGCATAAATGTGGATGTTGAGGCTCAGAGAGGGGCAGTGACTTGTCCAAGGTCACACAGCGAGGAACTGGCAGAGGCTGAGTGCAAACCCAAGTCTCTCTGACTCCAAAGTCTGGGATTTAGAGCAAACATTTGCAATGTGGAGTCAACGGATCTGCCCCCTAGGGCTGTTGAGAGGACTAAATGGGGTAATCGGTGCGAGGGTGAACAGCACCCTGCTTAAGGACCAGGAGTAGAAGTGGCATCTTGTCTACGTCCCTCTAATCGTATAGAGAACAGGGACAGAAGTCCAGGGAGGGTCACCACATGCCCAAGGTCACAGCAAGCAATCACAGAGCCCAAGCTCACTGCCCCCAGGATCACCCTTTCCCAGTATAGGGCAGGGGCCATCCCTCCCCAGAGAGTGGAAACTTCCCAAAGTCCCTCTGACCTGACGGGAGGGTGGAAAGAACAGGAATTTCTGCCATGGTACACCAATCCGGAGCCTGGGGCTGAGAGCTGGAATCTCAGGGTTTGCCAAGGCCATTCCATCAGGCCCTTGCGGCACCGCCCCTGCCCCCGGGGACCTGCATGAAGAGAGGGGCCATCCCAGGGGCCCAGGTTCTTAGAGGACTGAACGTTGGCAAGGTCAAGGGAACAGAGCACAATGGAGGTGGCAAATCAGAGAGCTGCGATGGTTGGAGCTGAACAGAAGAGCAGCCGCAGACTCTTCTTTTCAAACGAAATCCACAGCACATTCTGCTCCCCAACTGCACCAACCCACAGTCCCCAGCAGGCCCCAGAGGAGCAGGGAGGCTGAGACAGAAAAGCAGCCTGACAGCCAGGAGCCGGCCCGGCCCTCACAGCTGGGCCCCGTGGTCTTCTGATGAAGTCGAACAATTTCACAGAATATCAGCGTCAGACAAGGCACTCTGTGACCACGATGGGTCAAGACACATCCAGACCACCGGTAGCTACGGCTGAGCAGAGCAAACAGGAACATTGTCCAAATTATGTCAGTGACCACACAACCCTCTCCTGGCTGGAGCATGACTGCTGCTTCTTTGCCAATTGCATCCTTAGCTTGGTCTCCTACATAGGATTGATTAAGATGCCCCACCATGGATTAGCCCTGTTTCCCAACAGCATCCAATCTGGAGCCCACTTCCTCAGACCCGCCCCCAAGTCACGTCACACAAGCCCAAATCCCATATAAGTCCTTTCTCACACCCTCTTACAGAGACACCTCATAGATCGCATGGGGTTTCTCCCCTCACTGCAATGAGCAACAAACCCCACTAGTAACCACAGGCAAGCTACTGGTGTTCCTCACCTGCAGGGCACCAGAAGATGGATCTCATCAGATCCCCCACCGCCCTCCACCGTCGCCACCACCACCTAACCCTGCAAAAGGCAAAGCCCAGGATCCATCACCTCCCTCCCACAGGTGAGGAAAGTGAGGTCCAAGCCCAAGGTCACAGAGTAGGGTGAACATGTAGTTTATCGTCCCAAGGGGATACTTTCGAGGGTGAAAGGACGCACTGCTACTAACTAGGCAGGGACAGTGGGCCTAAACCAGGACTGTCCCGGGCAGGCCAGGCGAGTGGTCTCCCAATAAAGCAGCAAGAAAGTGGGGGAGCCGGACGGGGGACGAAGCCTGGCCCGGCCATGTCTGTCCCTGCGCCCTCCCGGGGACAGGGTTCTCTCTGTGGACGGGCCTGGCAGCCAGAGGCCCCCTGGTCTGGGGGTGTGCTGCAGTGTGATGCCTAGGCGTGGGCCACACCCAAGTTTCCACGCACACAGCTGTCCCAGCCGGCCACGCCACCGTGTTTGGTGTTGGTTTTCCAGAGAGTTCCCTCAACTCTCTGGATGCCTCGTTTATCCTGCCTAGAGGGGGACTGGGGGCGTGGGAGGAGTTCACATAAAAGAATTTGCAGGTGAATGAAGGTGACCGCTCTAAACACTGAAAACTTTTTTATTTTAGCCTTTCACACTGGTGTTCTTTCTGATGCGGTCACCCGTTCCCTGCGTGAGTGAGCTGAGTGCAGGAACGGGCCGTGAGGGAACATCTGTTACAGGAGAAGCTTTCCTACAAGAGGTAGCAATGACCCAGAAAGGAGAGGGAGGGGGTCCCAGGGCTGTGCCCTTCCCTTGGCCGTGACCCCAACCCTGACCCAGAGGCCCAGCCCAGGTGAAGGCCAGCCCTCCCAGGAGGCCCAGGCTGCAAGCTCTGAACGTGGGGACGTAGGATGAGGTAGTGCCACCATCCCTTTGATGGGGCCCAGAGGGGCTTTGCAGAGATCAGCCTAAGAAAAGCGTCACTCGGTGATGCTACCATACGGTGATACCTCCAGGGGCTGCTCAGGCAGCTGGAGCTGTTTGTCCCTGCGCTCGATGGCCCCAACGGTTGTGTGAGTGTCACTCTGCTGCCTCTGGTGTGACAATTTTTAAGTCCTCTGTTCCCACCTCAGTTTCTGCTCTGCGCTCTGTGCTAACTTACAAGACACCAGGCTCAGCGGACTGGGAGCCCTTCGAGGGTGAGAACTGTCATCAGTTTGTGTCTCTTTCCTCCTAAAGATCCCAGCTTAGCGTCTGGCACACAGTAGATGCTCAGTAAATGCCACCTGAACCAAATTAGTTAAGTCAGGAGTCTGAGACTCATGGAAGTGGGGGAGGCATCATTCCCTGCAAAAGGCTCATGGGTTCTGGTCACTTCTGTACATGCTCAGTGACCACCAGCTGGGCACAGGAGAGATCGAGGTGAGTAAAGCAAAGGTGCTGACCTTGAGCAGGCAGCCATGCTCCATGATAAATGCGCAAGGCCCAGAGATGGCCCAGGGGTGGCACACGGGAGCCAGGACTAACTCGGCCCAGAAGCGGTGACATCAGGAAAAGCCTTCAGAAGAGGGATGTCTGTGCAGTGGTTTGAAGGATGAGCCTGAATTTGCCTGGCAAACAGGGGACAAAGGGCATCCGGGCAAAGGAGACAGCTTGGCAAGGGCATGGGTCAGCAGGGTGAGCGTGGGGTGGGGCTGACCAGGGCGAAAGCTGGGAGGTCAGCAGAGGTCACTCATGGAGGGTGTTGGATCCCAGAGCTACAGGAGACACAGGAGGGATGTGGGCCGGGGACGTTAGCTCTGAGTGAAAACAAATCACACCATCCCCCGGCTGGACTAAAAGACGCAACAGGAACAAGAACCCTGAGAGGCCTTCACAGAAGATCGGGGACACGGGGGTAGCCCCCAGGAGGGTTCCTGTTTAGAGGCCAGCTCTGGGGGGAGGCAGAAAGGGCTCTTGAGGGCCCTGGCTGCTACAGATCTTCTCAACTAATCATATTTGACCTTCAGAGCTTTACAAAAGCCATTAATAATCAGAGCAGCAATGGCCCAGTAATGGAATCATCTCCTCCCTGTGCATTTCTGTGCAGTTCTCAAAATGCTCTTGGGTCCACTCTCTCCTGTGAACCTCCATCTAACCCCATTTTGCAGGTAGTGAAATTGAAGTCCTGTGTGGTCACATCGGGCTTAGCCCCAGAGCCAGGCTAAAACCCAGGGAGCAGTTCCATGTCAGCCCTGGGCGTCGGGCTCAAAGTCCAGTTCCTTGTCCGGAAGGGGGTCCCCAGGGCTGTCGGGAAGCCCGTAGTACAAGTCTTCCTCTTCCTGTTCCAGCTTCTCTGTACCTGCGTCCGAAGCCTCCTCTTCCTCCCGCTTTGTCCTCGGGGGTCTCTGCCAGGAGCTGGGCAGGGCTGCCACCTGTAGCTGCTTCTCTGGAGGTACATCCTCCAACGTTGGGGCATCAATGAGGGCAAAGTCATGGAAGCGGTCCAGCTGGCACCTGCAAGCCTGGGGCTCCGGGGGTGCAGGCCGGGGCTCCGCCCCCTCAGATGGTGCCAGGTTGGGGCTGCTGCCCTCACCGGAGTCCACGTCCAGGTCATCTTGGAAGGAAGCCAAGGGTGCAGGGCCCTGGGGACAGGTCGGTGTTCTGCAGGGGCAAAGCCGGAAAGGGCGAGGGTAGCTCTGAGTCAGACTGCCTAGGTCCAAATCCTACCCGCTAGCTGCAAGGCCCAGGGTAGGTGAGTTCACCTGTCTGGGCCTCAGTTCCCTCCTCTGTAAAATGGGGGAAATAACAGCATTCACTCCTATGTTTATCCCTGAGATTTACAACAGATAATGAACGCAAAGCACTTTGCACAAGGCCTGGCACATAGTAGGTGCTCAAGAAATGGGCCTTTATTATGTTATCCAAACCAGGTCACTCCTCTGCCTCTCCAATCACTTGGAGGTCTCCTCTGGGCCCACGATCCCTGTCACGCCGGGTGTCACCTTCTGTTCCCTTGTGTGCCTCCCCCATTGGACAAGGAGCTCCCGCAGGGTAGGGGCTGTCAAGGGCTGGCAGGGAGTAGGTACCCAGGAATGCTGGTGGATGAGTGACTACGTGGATGAATGAGGAACCCAGTTCATGAACAGCTGGGGACAGGGTGGGGCGGGGAGTGACCTGACTGAGGTCACAGAGCACATCAGTGGCAGAGCCTGGATTTGAACTCAGGTCCTCTGGCTCCCTGCCCTGGCCCCTCATGGCGAGTATTCAGACAACTCTGAGGTAGGACCGATTACTCCCATGTGGGGAAACTGAGGCTCAGGAAGGTGAGGGACATCCGAAGGTTACACAGCAGAGGAGCTGGAATTTGAACTCAGGCCCATCTAAGCCGAGACCCATGTGTCTGCTACCCCTGCTGCTTCTCAGGGTGTCCCCAGCCACCTCTCAGTGGCCACACCCCTCCTCTTTCACCCCAGCGCCCCTGCACTCCGTGCACTCACCCGGGCCTGCCCTGACTTGGGTCTCTTTCTCCCTCGTCCTGGTCCGAGCCCCTGTGTATGACCACGGCAGCTTCCAACAAGGTCTGAGGGTCGCGAGGGCCACCTTCTCCTCCATTGCTGGCTCCTGGCTGTGGCCGTCCCGGCTTAGGAGCCAGGACGGGGTGGGGGTCTTCACTGTAGCCCATGACCTTCATCTGCATGTGGCTGAAGTCCGGCAGGCTCTGGTCGTAGGCGGCTTCCTCCCACAGCCTGACGTAGGGGGTCCGGGGGCTGGGCGGGGGCACAGCAGTCAGCGGGAGAGAGAACAGGCAGGTGGGCAAAGATTCGATCAACAGACGTCAGTGCCATCCCCTGGCCTACCTGCTCCGTGCGCCAGCTCTCCCCCAATCTCAGAGAAGCCTCTGCGGGTGGTTACTGTACCCAGTTCATTGATGAGGAGACTGAGGCCCAACAAGTTAAGTTGAGTGGTAGAGCTCAGACTCTCAGTCCAGTGTTCCTTTCACCCGCGTCTCCAAAGTTAACTCCAAGGCTGCGGCTGTCAAATGAAGACCAGCTCGCGTTGACTGAGCGTTTGCTGGGTTCCAGACGGTGGCCTGAAGCCTTTACATTTATCATCCCATTTATTCTGAATGACACCTTGAAGCAGAATGGTCGTTCCCGCTTTTCAGATGAGGACAGAGCAACAGTAAGAACCAGCTACTGAGTGTTCCTTGCAGGCCGGGCTCTATCAGTTAGCTCATCTAACCCTCCCTGTAACTCTGGGAGATACTGGAGGAAGCTGAGACACAGACACCTTAGCTGGCTTGCCCAGGTGGTGCAGACCTAGGGGGTGGTACTGGGGCTCCAAGCACCACTTTCTCCACTGCTCTCTACAGTCCAGGGCTGGGAGCAGCAGGGAGGAGTGCAGGCTCAGGGTGGCCTGAGCCCCAGCTCTGTTCTAGCAGCTCTCCCTGTGTGACCAGTCCTGAGGCTGGCCCCCACACCCACCCACCCAGATCTGGTCTGGTGTTGACTCCCCGTGAGGTTTGGGGCTTGTGATTGCACTTCTTGAGCCTCAGCTTCCACATCTGTATAATGGGCCTGCCACCCCCCTACTTCACAGGGTTTCTATGAGGACTGAAAGAAGAAATGGGCACAAAATGCCTGACTTGCTCTCTGGTGCTTTGGAAGCACTTCCTAGTAATGATGGCAAAGGCTTACAGAGGGCGCACTATGCCCCAGGCTCTGTTCTTAGCACTTGGCTTATTAAAGTCCACCATCCATATCACAGGTTCTGCATCTGCAGATTCAACCAACCGTGGATCTAAAATATATATTTTTTAAGTTCCAGTAAGTTCCAAATAACAAAACTTGAATTTGCCACACACTGGCAACTGTTTACATAGCATTTACACTGTATTTACAAATATTGACATAGCATTTACATTGTGTTAAATATTATTAGTAACCTAGAGATGATTTAAAGCATATGGGAGGATGTATATAGATTGCAAGCAAATACTAAGCCATTTTATATAAGGGACTTGAGCATCTGTGGATTTTGGTGTACGTGGTGGGAGAGGGTGTCTGGAACTCATCCCCTACAGATACTGAGGGATGGCTATATTATCTCACTTAGCCCTCCCTGAAGCCTAGGAGGAAGGTACTATTAGTATCCCTATTTCACAGATGGGACAAAGAGAGGCAGGTTGCTTTCTCAAAGTCACCCAGCCAAAAAGTAGCAGGGCCCCAGGGCTGTGCCTTGGCCATCATGATGCCTCTTGTTTGCTAGAGTAGTAGTAGTCACCGCTGTGTGGGATTTAGGGTCACACCTATTTTTGATTTCTGGTCTGCCACTACTTCACTGTAAGACAGGACAAAAGTCCCTGAGCCTCAGTTTCCTCATCTGTGAAATGGTAATAATAAAGCTCACCTCATAGAATTGAGAGGTCAAAACAATCCATGATTTCTGATAGTATGTTCTCAGTAAGTGGGAAGGCAAAGCCAGAGCCTGGGGCAGGGGAGAAGACTGGCCTGAGGGGCTCACTGCCCCTCCCCTCCCTCCACTGCCCCACCCCCACCCCAGAGAGCCCGGCACCCACCTCTTCATCTCAGCAGTGAGCCCATTTTCCAGCAGGCCCAGCGCCTTCGGTGACAGGATGCCTTGGAAGTCAGAGTCGGCGGGTACGAAGGTGATCTGCAAGGCAAAGGGGAGAAGGCTTCTCTGCAGCTGCCCACACACATCTGTGGTCACTGCTCCCCCAGAGCACGGGCCTAACATCTCCACATACCCTAGGAGAGAGGCCTGACAAGGGAGGCCACCCCATTTGACAGGAGGGTGCCTGCTCAGGGCCCAGCACCTGTGGCCGGCTGGACCTCTGGGTTCCTGCTCTCACTGGCTCTTCATTCACCCAGCGCTCATGGAGCACCAGCTGTGTGCCAGGCACTCTTCTAGGCACTAGGGGGCAGCCATGAGTGAATGAGACGAGCACCCCTGCCCTGGGGGAGGTCATATCTTGTCATTTCCAGGGGTCCTCATCCAGTGCCCAGCACTTGCCCGACCCCTTCATCCTCATCTGGTGAGTGAGTGGGAAGCAGTTCATGTGTTTCTTGGCACAGACAGAGGCTGCAGTGGGGAGGACAGAGAAGTGGATGGCTGAGGTTGTGCCTACACTACTGAACTGTTCACTTAAAAATGGTTAAGATGGTAAATTTTATGTTATGTATATTTTACAATTTAAAAGAGTAGTACTAGTAATGCCTGTCTCCTGGATTCCATGAGATAACATATAAGGAGTCCCCTAGCACAGAGCCTGGCACACAGTAGCTGCTCAGTAAATCATAGTTTGATGCTACTGAAGATGAAATTACCTGACTTCTCTAAGTCTGGTTCTCCCCAGCTGAAAATTTGTTCAACAAATATTTGATGAGACCCTATTGTGTTATGCCAGGTTCATAAATGGCAGCCCCTTTTCTCCCTTTCCCATAGAGTACGGTGAAAGACACTTGTCTGCACCAGGAAAGCACCCAATCCTGCTGGGGAGAAGGGACTGATAGATGGGTGTGTTCTTAGAACTCCTGTGAGGGGTAAGCTTCCCCCAGATGTCTGGAAATGAGGGAGGGGCCTGGGTGTCTTCCACACCCACTTAGTATGTCCTGCACCTGCCAGCTGACTCTGTATTTCCTAGAAGCTGCCCCTTCCTCCATCTCCCCATCATCATAATCACCACCACCACCATCATCTCCATCAACATCATAATTACGTCATCACCAGCAACATCAGCACCAGCGCCTTCATCACCATCACCATCATCATTATCACTCTACAGCACCATTATCATTGCCACTGTGAAAAGCCTGGAGGAGAAGGAAAGTCCTGACAATCTTACAACACAAGTTCTTTTAAGAAAGGATGACAGGCAGAGTTGAAGCTGGGGAGGGGAGATCAGATCATAAAGACCCCAGAGCATCAGGCTAAGAAATTCAGCCTTTAATCCAGAAGCAATAAGAGCCCTGGAGGGGTTCTCAGCAGAATACATAGCCAGATTTGTGTTCAGGCAGAGTTCTGAGCAGTCCCCAAAGGGAGGGAACAGAGGGATGGAGGGAGGCCCATGGAGAGGACCAATCCATCAACCACCAATCAGGGGCCTGGTCCTGGGCTCCAGCAGAGCAGGCAGGAGTGGGGAGTGGGCGACTTGTAGGCAGAATCAGAAGCCAGACAGGGAGAGGCCCTGCTTTCCCAGACAATCCTTCCCCTTCTCCCAGTTCCCCTGCCCCATCTCAGCTAATGGGCACAGCATCCCTGACAGTCCCACCTGCTAGATTTGCCCCGATTTCTCCTTCCCTCTCAAGCCTGAGGCCCAGCTGACCACCAAATCTGACCAAGTCTACTTCAGAAATTCAATAAAATAAACTGGATGGGAGGACAAGGGCCACGCCCAGCCACGGCAGGTACTATATGTTTGATGAACTGGAAATGTCTTCTCAGCTGCTACAGCCTTGGGTTCAAGTTCTGCCTTAGTCTAGGAAATGATCATCCTCCCTTGGACCGAGAAGGAGCCTCCCCCACTGGCCTGGTTGCGCTTGAACGTTCCTCCTCCCAGATGTCAGCCTGATAGCTTCCTCGAACTGCAAAGCTGCTCACAGCCGTCCCTCATCCCATCCAATAAAGGGTCAGGTCCAAACTCCTCAGCATGGCATCCAGGTCCCGTGGACCCAAGCCCCACTCCCTCTCCGCCTTACTTCGCTCCCCACGCCCTCCGGCAGCCAGGCTGACCTGCTTGCCTTGTCCTTTTCACATCATGTCTTTGCTCATGCTGTTCCTTCTGCCTGGAATTTCTTCCCCCATCTTTTCTGCCTGGTGAGCTTCTACTTAACCTACAAACCCCAGGTCATCTTCCCTGTGAAGCCCACTCCCTCCCCATCAGGCAGAAAACTGTCTCCTCCATGAGACCCCCAGGGCCCCAAAGACAGGGACGGCTTAATTCACATGGGTACTGGCTACCCCTTCCCCCGTATCATAATAGGCTAATTCCATTCCCTTATGTTTATATTTTTTTCAATCCAGAAAATTCCCATTCGTCAGGCACTGAGGCAGGGGAGGATCCGGCAGGGAGGATGGGCGCCAGCATTTGCTGAGGGCTCCGATGGCCCAGGCTCCAATGAGATAATGTGGGAGACTGGGACCCTCGTCTAGCACACCTCCCTGGTTTACGACACACTTCCCTCCCCTCCTTTAGTGTTCCAGCCCTTACAGCCTGCGTCCCTGAAACACACACCCACGTCTGTGCTCACACACCTGCACACACATCCAGAGACCCTCCCAAAGCCACAAACACCTGTCCTGAGAACGCTGCCTTCGCATTGGCTCCAGGCCAGGCGTGACCCCAGGTCCCCCACCTACAAGCCCCCACTGGCTCCTCCACAGGCCCGGGCGAGCCTCTGCCAAGGCCACAGAAGTGGGGCACAGGGAGGGGCATTTGAGTCAGGGCCTGGTGGGCACTGAAACCTGTGCCATTTCTGACCCGCCATGCGACCTCCACAGCACATGAACACGTGAATCTATCAACAGTTACTCATTAATACCCAGCAATATTCCCTCCTCCCCCCCCACCCCGCCACTCCCTCATCCCCACTGCCACCCGGTCACTCTGCCTACCGCCCACAGCCAGCTCTGTGAACGGAGTGAGGCAGGAAGGACACTCCCCCCACCCCACCCCGGCCATCACCTTGCTGTCCCCCAGGGCCCTCTTCTCCCGGTGACCTCTGCTCAGGACACTGAACAGAGAGAGGCGAGTTGACTGTAAACTGCTCGGTAAACGACCACAAACCAGCCGGGACCGCCTCAGTGCTGAATGAACACGCTAACAGCCCGGGGCTTCCCACAGAGGAGACAGGACTGGGAGAGCCGAGCCCAGGCCCCCAGGATTCTCCTCCCTCCTCCCACACCCCTACATGGCCATCCAGGCAAGAGGCGAGGAGGTGTCTGAGTGTGTGAGGCTGCCTGGAGCCTGGAGCCCTGGATGGCGGGACCAGCAAGGCCCTTAAGATGCACACGCTTTACCACCCCCTCTTCCTGACTCACATATTCTACAAATGTGGAAACTGAGGCTCAGAGAGGGAAGGGGCTTGACCAAAGTCTCCCAGGTAGTTAGAGGCAGAGCCCAAATTAGAATCCATGCTTCTTTCCTTGTCTCCCTGGGTCTATCTGACCAGCTGCTGTGACCTTGGAGAAGTCACTCAACCTCTCTGGGCACTGAAGGATTACAACTCCTGATATGCCCATTTCACAGGGTTGTTGAGACGATCACTAACAGTAAGCGTGGCAGCGCTTCACCTAAATATAACACTCTACAGTTTACAAAACTGCCCATCTCTTTTCTGTTCTCCATAATAACTCTGTGAGGCTGGGAGAAATAGGAGCTCGGGGCCTCATTTTGCAGATGAAAGAAACTGAGGTTCAGAAAGATAAAGGTCACACAGACAGTTTGGAGCAGAGCTAGAACTAGAACTCAAGATTCCCAAACCAGTGCTCTTCCCATCACTAAGTCACTTATTAGGCTAGGAGTTCATTAAAACTTCAAAAGATAGAGCTGCCTAACCCAGGCCATCAAGGTTACAGCTGACCCACCCAGAAAACTCAGCAGCCCTGGGACACAGGGATCGCCCTCCCGAGGTGGAGGGTTATGCTTTAGGTGACACACGTCTGAGCTCTGATCCCAAGCCTGACACTTAGGAGCTGTGGGACCTCACTTTCTGAGCCTCGGGCTTCTCTAGTATAAAATAGAACGTCAAAGGTACCAAAAAGTTCAGGATGAGGACTGAACTGCACCAGGGATGCAGGCGTGCTTGGCAGGCAGCAAGCCCTCATAAACTCTGGTTTCAAGCACCTGGACTGTGTGGTGGGTTTTACTGCGTCTCCCCCATGGTGTCTAGTTCAGGGCTTCAGATCCAGGGGGCTCCTGATCAATCTTTATGATAAGGGATAGATGGATGGATGGATGCTCAGGAGAATGGAGATAAGAAAAGAAGGGGTAAAGGGGAAAGGATAACAAGATGATTGAAGGATGGGGGATTGATGCCTGGAACAGAGGCACAGCCCCAGGCCCTCCTGGGCCCTGGCCCCCAGACCACCTGTCCCCACTACCACCTACCTTGGGGTAGCACTGGCACATGCTCCAGATGACACCCCCGATCACCATGACACCGCCCATGGCGTAGAAGGTGCCGTAGACCTGGGGCCGGTCGTGGCTCATGAGGAATGTGCCGAGGGCCAGCAGGAAGAGCCCCAGCATGATGAAGCCGATGCGGAAGGTCTTCTCATCAGCCATCGCTGCCTGGCCAGGCCTGGCCTGTGCACCACCCGCAGAGGGGCGCCAATGAACCAGCCAGCCGTCTGCACACGCTAACACCGGAGGAGTGACGCTCAGGGATCGCTGCAGATCAGGGCTTCAGGTAAGAGGGAGGGAGCCTCCCTTCGGGTCCAGCTCAGCCCCTGGGAGCACCAGTTTTCCAGGCTGGAGGAGCTACGCTTGGGTGGCCACGTGCTCCCACCTTCACTCCCTCTCACCTTCCCTCTGGGCCCTCCGGAGTGTGTGGGAATCTGAGTGAGGGAGACACGAGGGAAGGAAGGGGAGGTTCCAGGGGCTGGGCCTCAGCCAAGGCTTTGACATCACCTCATTTGCCTGTTCAGGGCCAAGCTGGGCTGACAGGTGGCCCCGCACCGTCCAGCCACGGGAAGCAGATACAATGCTGCAGCCCAAAGACATCAGAATGCCACTGGAGGATCCCACAGGGTCCCACAGGCTGGCATTTTAGAATCCTGAAGAATTCTAGACTATTCAAGGACATGTGCCCATCTGGCCCCTATTTATTTGACCGTGGCTGCACGCATGGCTCTGTTCTAAACATGTGACACATATTAACTCATTTAAGGAACCCCGTGAGGCAGGTATTACTATCCCTACTTTACAAATGAAGACACGAACAAGTAACTTGCCCAAGGTCACGCAGCTAGAAAAGGCAGAGCAGCTGGGATTTGAACCCGGAGGCCATGGGTCCGCAGTATTGCCACTGGGTGATACTGCCTAACTGTAGCACAAGGGTTAAACGTGCAGGCTCTGGTGGCTGGACAGACTGCCTGGGCTTGGGTTCTGGTTCCTCTATTATGGTGCAGTGTGGTCTTGGTCAAGTTACCTCCTGTGCCTCAGTTTTCCTCCTCTCTACAATGGGGATAATAATAGCAACTCACAGGATTGGGTCTATCCCCAGGCCTGGTCTCCCTGAGTGCCTCTGTCCCCTTCCCGTACTCTGTGCTCCAGCCAGGACTGCTGGCTCTGAGCTGGCCGTGGTGAGGCAATGCCCCTCTAGGGTGTGAATGGCCGACAGCAAGTTCCTTCCTCCTAACCTAGGAAGATACCTTCATCCTAAGAATGACACTCTAATGGTGGAATTTCAGTCCTGGGGACAGGATGAGGGTAAAAATCAGATTCCCTTACAGGATTATAGGAAAATGAGGGTCAACAGTATCTCTAAAAGAAAATGTTAACACGTTGTTTGTATGGTATTGAATTGCCACTGCAGGAGAAAAGGCTTTCATTTGGCATCCTGACTTCATAGGTTTGGGGATTTTCCTGTTTGTGATGTCACCCTCTCCCTCCTCCCCAAAACAAGCTGTGCTGGTTCCCGACATCACACCTGTGCTCACATGATACCCTCTGGCATCTCTGCCCACAGTGCCTTGGGGTTTCATTGTGAAGCTGTTTCTCCTTCACCAGCCCTCAGACCCAGCGCTTACAGTTTGCGGAGTGGGGCAGAGCTTGGGGGACCCTCCCAGTGAGAGGCTGCTAAGCGGTCAGAGAAGGGCTGAGAGGCACCAGGTGACATCCATGTTTGTTTCCCGGGGTGACCTTGGCCTGGTGGCTCTGCTCTGGGCTTGAGTCTTGTCATCAGTGATTGAAGGTGGTATTAGGCCACCTCCCAGGGGTTGTAGAGGGAAGTGACATGATGGAGGGAAAAATGCTTTGTAATCTGGGATTATTTACAGGGCAGGACCGTCCAAGGAAATACTATTATAATCATCTTATACAGGCTCAGAGAAGGCAGGCTACGTGCCCCTCCCAGAAAAGGAGACCGGGGCCCAGAGGGGCCTCAGCCTGCCTGTCTGGTCCTGAAGCCCCGGCCCACGGCGGGATTGGATCTGCGGGGTCGCGGTCCAGCAGGAGCCTCTCGCGCCCCCTGGTGGCCATCGTGGCACGCGCTTGGCGAGGTGCTTTCACACCCCCGTAGGTCATGCCTGAAACCCGCAGCCCCGCGACGGGCGCAGGGAAGAGGTTATCGTGCCTATTTCACAGGCGAGGAAACCGAGCCCGGGGAGATTTCCCCAAAGATCTCCCCAAACTGAATCGGGGGCTGAGCGGTGACCGGGATCCACACAGTCCCAGCTCCATTGTGGATGGATCGGATCTGGTCCTTAGGGCTTCCTGAGAGTCCTGCGGGTCACCCGATCATTCTCCGTGTCTCCCCATCTTTTCTTTCCTCACCACGACCCGGCCTCCTTTCCACCTTTTCTCTCCTTAAAAGAGGGGGGTAGGGGGGAAGTGGCAACGAGTAAGAAGCTCTGGGACAAGTAGGTGCTCGGTAAGATGGGTCTAGTCTAACCTCTTCCACAGAGCCGCGGTGAGGCTTAAGCGGGAACACGTGAGTACCGGGCATTGGAAGTATTGGGTTGTCCACGGGTCCCGCTCACGTCGCACCTGCCTCTGACTTCTGCTTCCTTCCCTGCAAAGCGGGGGGAGGGGGAGGAGCGCTTGCGAAGTCTGCCATCTTCCAGCAGAGGACGCGATAACCACGGTTTTCTTCCGGTCTGCAGAATTCGGGGTCCTCGCAAGATCCTAAGAGCTGCTGCAGGGAGGGGAAACATCACACCCATTTGACCGATGCAGAAACTGAGGCTCTGCATCAATAATGGCCCAAGATCACAGAACCTATAAATAGCAGAGCCAGGGTTCAAGCCAGGCCCCACGTCCCTCTTTTCTTGAGCGCCTGCTACGTGCAGGACGCTGAGGTATGCGGTGTCTGATGAACACGGGTTTTCAATGTGATGGCGCTTGGTCCTGTCTTCTGGGGCACAATATGGTAAAGGCTCTGAGATATGCCTGAGGTCCAGCAGGTACACAAAGCAGACAGAGGGAGAGACTGGGGTGGAGGGGGAGGAACGAAGGGACAGATTCACAGGAGGGATTCTTGAGAAGCCAGCTGGAGTTCTGTCAGGGCAGAAAAAGCAGTTCAGGCAAAGAGACCAGTGTGTGCAAAGGCCCAGAGGCAAGTAAGCCCTGACACGTAGCTGGAGGTAAAACGCTAAATGCTATGCGCACGTTCACCTCTATACTGCATACTCCTCCCCTTCCTGTTCCTCCGTGTCAAACCCATCCTTCCACCACCCGGATACCCTAGCCGACATCCTCATCTCCTCTGTCACACCCACATCCTATTGGCCCTACCTCCGAGACAGAAGAATTCAATCACTTCTCACCCCCCACTACTGCTCATCACCCTGGTCTTGAGCTCAGAGAGGCAGAAGTGAGTGGTGGCGTGAAGCGAGATCTTAATTCTCTGCCCAGAAATTGAACCTGGGTAGCCTGGATGAAAACCAGGAATCCTGGCCACCACGCCCCCTGGCTCTTGCCCCCAGTGAAAAATGCATTTCTCACGGAGGCAAAACTGTAAAAACCAGTCAAAGTTTATCATCGGAGACATAGCACAACAACAAGTGCGAGAGCACACAGAGAAACAGTTTGTTCAGTTAAGACAGAAGCAAGGCAGAGATGCACACCTGGAGAGAAAGGGTGTGGGCATCCTCTCTAATGAGGAGCGTAGTAAAGAAGCAGTTAAGTCATTCATACAGGGCAGTTCTTCCGGGTCTTTGTTTACATTTGGCCAATCATCTTGTTTCTTTTTCCACACCTGCCCTGCCCTAGGGTCCTCCCCAACATGCATGCGCAACTTTTTTCCAAAATGGATTCCAGCCCAGAGGCCTATGGGACAGCCTTAGCATCACATATTATGGGGTGGTGCTCCCTCCTTTTTGACCCCCAAGGAGCATTTCTGTGCATGTGCAATGTTTCCATTACCCCAAGCATGGGAAATGTATGACCTCTTGACCTTTTAACAGGGTTTAGCCCCTCTCTGTCCCTGACATAAAAATGTCCAAAATCCGGTTATTTACCCTATTTCTGTTGCTGGTTTTTATATCAAGGTGCAGATCTCAAAATATAGACGGGAGGGCTTCCCTGGTGGCGCAGTGGTTGAGAGTCTGCCTGCCGACACAGGGGACACGGGTTCGCGCCCCGGTCCGGGAAGATCCCACATGCCGCGGAGCGACTGGGCCCGTGAGCCATGGCAGCTGAGCCTGCACGTCCGGAGCCTGTGCTCTGCAACGGGAAAGGCCACAACAGTGAGAGGCCCGCGTACCGAAAAAAATATATATATATATAGACAGGAGTCCGGTCATAAATATGTAGTCCTGGAGCCCATTTGTCTCTTGCTTCAGGAAATGTAAACAGGGGGTTGGGAATGAATGTCCGGCCTGGAGCCCATCTTCTTCTCACCCCAGGAAGTGTGAACAGGAGGCTAGTTGTAAATGTCTAGCCTGGAGCCCATCCATCTCCTGCCTCAGTCTGAGGCCCATCATGTCTGTCCTTCTAAGAGATCTCTGCTTCTACCCTTGCTGGCTGAAATCTCTTTCCCACCCAAATGTCAGGTCAGACCATGTCACTCCTCTGCTCAGAACCCTGGAATGGTTCCTGGCCCTATCAGAGTAAAAGCTAAGACTTAAAATGGCCTACAAAGCCCTAGATAACTTGCCCATGCTGCCCACCCAATCACCCCTCTGAGATAATCTCCTGCCACATCTCCCCTCACCCCCTCCACCCCAGCCACCCTGGCTCTATGCTCTTCTGGGAATACACAGCCACCCCCGGGCCTTTGCCTCTGCTCTTCCTTCCACCTGGAAAGTTCTTCCTCCAGATATCTGCATGGCTCCCTCCCTTACCTTCTTCAATTCTTTGTCCAAATGTCAGCTTCACAACGAGGCCACCTCTGGTATGACATCTGAAACTGCAGAACCCCCTCCCCCAGGTGTTGCCTGTCCTCCCTTCCCATTTACTTTTCTCCGTAGTACTCGTCACCATCCATCATACTGGACACATCATTTATTACTCTTGTCTCTTGTCTGTCTTCCTCCCCTAGAATTCGAGCTCCCACAGGCTGGGGGCTTTGTTTTGTTCATTGTGGTATCTCCAGGGACTAGAACTGGTTGGCCCTCAATTCATGTTTGGGAATGGAGGGATGGCTATTGGCTCCAGAGGAGAGGGAGGCCGGAGAGGAGGCATAGGTAGGAAACCTCCTGGGGTCAGGCTAAGGTTGCCAACACCTTTCAGAGGCCAACAGGGAGCCTCCCAGGGAGTTGTGCAGGGGGGTGACACAGGTCAGATTTTAATTTTACACTGATTCTCTGGTTCTGAGATCAGGTTGGAAGAAACAAGAGGAGATGGTGGAAGTGAAGGGCAGTTGCCAGACTCTAGCAGAAACCTAGGGAGGGAAAGATGAAAATGAACCGTTTTTAAAGATTAATTAGTTGCTGAGGGGATGGAGGGCAAGGGAATTTCTGACTGGGAATTTTCCAACTGATTTGAGGTGGCGAGCTCCAGGGTGCGGGGTCACCGGTCAACACAGAGGGAAACAGGGCAAAGGAGGGGCCCAGGGAAAGCGTGGGAGAGGCCTGAGCTCAGAGGGTCCCTGATGTCCCAGGCCTGGTGGTGGGCACCAGATGTGAGCTCTGAATGATGGATGAAGAAACCAGTCATCCAGGCCCAGGAGGAAAGATACCAGGCAGCAAACCAGTGCCTACTGGGGGCTGGAGTGACAGACCCAGCCTCAGGGGGCTGCCCAGCCTGAGGCCTTCCCAGTTCACAGCAAGGCCACTGCGTCTCATAAGGACCCTTGGCTTGGCAGGGTTAGGGTTAGGGTTAGGGAGACTGGCTCCGTGGCCCTGGCTTGGCCTCCAAGGAGCTGGTGACCTTGAGCAAATCACTGCCCCTCCTTGGTGGCTTTCAGCTGGGGTGCAGATGAGCTGACTTAGAGAGGAAACCAGAAAAGGCTTTTCCGGTCTTCCAGCCTTCCCCACCCCTGCCCCTTCCAGCTCCCACTTGGCAAAGGTGGTGGTACCTCCAAATCACACCTGCAACTCATTAACTCACCTGCCTGGGGGAAATTCCTCAGTTTGGGGGTAGGAGGGAAGCTGGGCTCTGCTTCCCAGCCTGGAACCCCATTAACCCCTTTGGAATTGCAGAGGGTCTGATAAATCCCCCGCACCTCCCCCAACCAAATCCCCATGGTTCACACAGGAAGCTGGTGTGTGTGTGTGTGTGTGCGTGCACGCGCACGCACATGCACACATATTTCAGGGTCACACAGAAAGGTCAGGGCTAAGGCAGCATTCAAACCTGCATCTCCATCATAGCAGTAAGTATAAAGCACACACAGGGGAGACGGGGAGGAAGGGAAGGGGTACAGGATGGGGATCCAGGATTTGGTGAAGGGGGAGGGAGAGGATCCACAAGACCCACAGGAAGATCCACAAGATCTGGCTCAGATGGCTGAGAGAGGGCCCAGAAACAATCGTGATAGCTGACATTTATTGATTCGTTCTCTCAGTCCACAAATATCTACTGAGCATCTTCCACGGGCCAGGCTCCGTTTCTAGGCTTTAGGGATATAAATGTAAAGGAAAGAAACAAAAAAAATCCCTGCTCTCAGAGACCTTACTGGTGGGGAGAAACATACAACAAACAAACAAACAAACAAATTTTTTAAAGGTAAAATATTAAATGATGACAGGTGTTATTTAAAAAGTAAAGCAGGGGCTTCCCTGGTGGCGCAGTGGTTGAGAGTCCGCCTGCCGATGCAGGGGACACGGGTTCGTGCCCCGGTCCGGGAGGATCCCACATGCCGCGGAGCGGCTGGGCCTGTGAGCCATGGCCGCTGAGCCTGCGCGTCCGGAGCCTGCGCGTCCGGAGCCTGTGCTCCGCAACGGGAGAGGCCACAACAGTGAGAGGCCCGCGTACCGCAACAAAACACACACAAAAACAAGTAAAGCAGGAAGGAGGCTGGGAGTGCAGGGGGCTGGGTGAGACAACAGTTTTAACAGAGTGGTCCAGGACGGTGTGTTGAAGAGAGGGACAAAGATGCAAGGGGCATGAGGAGTGAGCCTGGGGAAGAGCTTCTGGAGAGAAAATACAGGAGCAAAGGCCCACAGGGGAACCAACAGCAGCAGAGAGCAAGGGGAGGGACCCAGACCCACCCATACCATCCTCATTAGGGCTTTCATTACGCAAAGTGAGCTGGGAACCACTCAGGGTTTTGAGCCCAGGAGGGATGTTATGGATCTGGGTTTGATCAGGCTCATTCCATCTGCTGAGCTTTGAAGAGACTTCAGGGGACCCTGGCAGAAGCAGGGCGTTGGGAAAGGCAGCTACTGAGCTGGTCCAGGCCTAAGTGGGAGGACCCGGGGCCTGGAGCCCAACCAGGCCTGAATGAAAATACCTTTATTTACATGAAAAACCTTTCTTCTCTGTGATTTTTACCTCTCTGAGGCTCAGTTTCCATACCTGATAAGTGGGGCCACCACCTGCAGCAGAGAGGCCTTGAGGTTGTGAAACAACAGCAGAGAACCTGGCCCAGTAAATGGTAGGCCCTCAGGGAATAGTGTCCCTACACAGCTGACTGAGCCCCAGGACTTTGAACTCCTGCTGGCTGAGCGCCCCTGGGAAGGTTACTTAGCCTCTCTGGGCTGGTTTTCTCATCTGTGAATGGGATATGACATTGTGAAAGCAGACCCTTCTGCCTATCTGGAATATAAGCAGAGGTATCGAGCTCCCTGTCACAGGAGGTATAGAAGCAGAGGCACCTGGTGGAGGGGGTTACCTTTACTAACAAAATCTAACAATCACTGCATACTTAAGAGACACCAGCCTCTGTGCTAAGAAGTCTGCATTTATTGTTTGATGCATTAGCACTGAGCCTGCAGGGTCAGTGTGATCTCATAATGTCAACTGTTATCTCATTTAATCCTCAAAACTCAGCTCTCTAAAGTAGGGGCTGGTGCCTTTGTAATTCCCAATTCCCATTTTACAGATGAGGAAACTGAGGCAGAGAGAGGTAAAGTCACTTGTCCAAGGTCACTCACCAGCGGGTACCTGGTGGAACCCAGGCACAGGTGGTCTGAATTCAGAGTCCATGTTCTTTTGGTTATAAACTCAGTGTGTTCCCTTGGGCCAGTCCTGGCTGTGCCTCTGGGCCTCAATTTTCTCATCGGCACAAGAACATTTCCCAGCTGACAGCCAGTACTAACTGTCAGCCACGTGAGTGTGCTATCTTGGGCGTGCCGGCCCAGCTGGGCCCTGAAGACTACAGCCCCACCAGTGTCACATGGGGCAGAACCACCCAGCTGGGCCCAGGTGACCCACAGAATCATGAGAGAGAATGAAATGGATTTATTTCAAGCCATTTGTTACATAGCAATAGAAAAATAAAACAGCATTCAGCAACACTGAGTGCCTGCTGTGTACCAGGCACTGTACCAGATGCTAGAAGAAGCCCATCATTTGTTTCTGGCTTCCAGGCCTGCTAGAAGCCTTTAACTTCCTCCCCTGCAATCTGAACCGGGCCTGGGCAGGAGCACGCAGCCCCAGGTGTTGTCTCTCCAGAGAAGCCACCGTCAGCAAGGATGAGGCTCTCGTAGCTGGGCGGAGGCAAGGGGGGCTGGGCCCCAAGCAGGGCATCCCCCGAGGCACTGCGCTCCGGGTCTTCCTCCACGGGGTATGCAGGTGGTGTCAGGGGCCCCTCAGCCAGTCGGCAGTGCACGACCTCCTCATAAGTGGGAATGGCAACCACCTCTGGGGTCCTACAGGGACAGAAGAGAGGCTGTGAGCAGGGGGTGGGGCAAAACCCTACTGCGTGCCAGGAAGAGAGCGAGGAAGGCTGTAGGCTCCCCAGGGCCCCATAGACACAGCTGAAGCTTGACATCAGCCGGCCCCCGCCAACCTCACATCCCCGAACTGCACCCTCCCTGTGCTATAGTTAGTTCTCCATACAGTTGGTTCCCCACATGGGCTCACCACACCCTCTGTCTCCTCAGTTCTCTCGACAGGGAAAGTCCTTTCCACCTCCCTCACCCCTTCCCTGCTGGTCAATCCCCACTTGTCCTTTGAGTCTCCTCCGGGGAGCTCTCCTGACCTCCCCTAGCAAATCTCCCACTCCCTCCTCTGGGTCCCCACAGTCCTCTCCCTTCTGTCACTCTTGACCCCAGCTGGTTATCCCCTAGGGCAGGGACTGACTTTGGGTGTCCAGGGATTGATGCTTGGGGATGTTTGTTGAAAGACTGAGTGATGATCAATGGGGAGAAAGACTTCCAGCTTACTGTAACCATCTCCCTTACAAAATCTGGAGTTGTGGATGCCCAGGGCAGGATGCAAGACCTCAATTCCCCTGCCCATCTGGATGCTTGAGGCCCTGATATGATAAGTCCACCAAGTGATTACCTCTACTTGCATACCTCCAGAGACGGAGAGCTCACTCTCTACCCAGGCAACCCTATCTATCTCTAAAGAGCTTGGCTTTCCTGTGACTTTCCCCCACCTCCCCCAAATGAACCACCCTGGAGGGACTTGAGGTACAGACCAGATCCTCTGAGGCTCCTCTGACCAGGCTCTGCCCACTAGATTCCAAGAACAGGTCACTTGCATCCCAGCCACAACAATGCTGATGGGAATGAGGCTGGCCCTCGGTCCTCCCAGGGCCCTGGGGGGGTCATCTCTGGGAAGTCAGGGCCCCTTCCCCTCCCAGGACCTTGGGGGTGGGAGGGTCACTGATCCTCTGTCTGGACTGCTTCTGCTTTGGGAAGATACTGCCAGATATGGAGGTTGACTAGGTGACCTTGGAGGTCCCCTCCCACCCCAAGTGGCTCGAGGGCTGGCTATGAGTCAGCACTGGCTGGTCAGCCACATTCTCGGTGGGAGATCATGAGTCAGTAACTCCATTAACCTAGGCCCCAGTTTCGCCATCTGTAAATGGGGACAATAAGGGCATCTACCTCACAGGACCGTAAGAAGATTACATGAGGTAATACAGGGACACTTAGCACATGCTCCATAAATGGGAGCTGGTAACAAAATCTCAAAGGTCTCCATGAGGCAGGGGTGTAGGTAACAAAAGTTATCACAGATCTGCTGCTAGCAGGAGCCACACAGGCTCAGAGAGGCTGTCACTTGCCCAAGGCCATCAGTTTGGAGCCAGCAGCAAATTAGTTCAATCTATACCAGCCTGTCTAGACAGGGGAAGACCGATGGCAGGAGGCTGGCCAGAGGACAGACAGGTGGTGGAGGGGTCTTCGCTCCAGTGGTGATGGGGCAGCTGTGCCAGGAATTTGCTGCCCCTCAGGTGAGCACCCATCACCCCCGTGGACATGGCCCTTCTATGGGCAACGTATCTTCTCAGCCCACGCCCACCACAGCCCTAAGAGCAGCCCACTGGGACCACGTGACCAAGGTCATGGAGCAGGCTGTGTGCCAGTCTGATGGAGGGCACCAGCCAAGAGCCCAAGCTGGGCTCCCCTTCCAGTGCTTTTGCAAACTTCTCTCACAGACCCTCCTCCTCAGAAGCCCAGGAGCCCTGCAGCTGAGAAATCAGATAAGGGGTCTCACCCGCCTCTGACTCCCAGCATCCTTTGAGGTGAGGGCAGGCAAAGAATATTGCTCCTGGAGGTAGGCAAACTAGGTTCAATTGCTGTGTAACCTAGGCTATGTTCACAGCCTCTCTGAGCCTTTCTCCTCATCTGTAAAATGAGGATAACAATTCCCATTTTGTAGATTCAGGGAGAGGGAAAAATGGAAAATGCTTTGACAACGCTCAGGAAAATATGGGTGATTAGGCTTCCAGAACCCCACATCTCCTGCCCTGCTCACCTCCCAGCCACGGCCCTGCTGCTCCCTACTTCTCCAAGCCCCAGAGACATGAGTCAGGTTTTGGGTATGCCTGGGGCCGCTCCAGCAGGCAACAGCTGGCAGAGCAGGGCACAGGTGGCAGGTGAGATCAGACCACAGCAGGAAGTTTGCTTCGAGGGCAGAGGTGCAGTATCCCTCATGCCACCTCACCTAGCCAGCTGGGCCCACCCGGCCCCAGGTTGCCAGAGTCATGGTCCAGCAGGCTGGAAACTTGGGGAACATGAAGTTCAGGGTGACCATATTGCACACTTCAGGGGCAGGCCCATTTGTGGTGTATTCTGGATGTGGCCCCCTGCAGCCGTGTGGGGCGGGCTGGCCACTGTGGTCCCCATGCACAGGAAGCTCCACCGAGGCTGGGGCTCACCCCACTCTCTGGAGCCTGGTGGGGACGTGAGATCTGAGCCTGGCACCAGCTCTTCCATTATTCAGCTGAGTCAAGCAAACACAGTAGGGAAAGGGGACAGGGACCAGGGATGAAACGCTGTATGCCCAACACTCAAGCTCTCTAATCTTATTTCACTTTCATGACAAGCCTGGGGGTAGCAGCCCTCAGCCATTGCACAGGTGAGTGGAGGCCGCACTCCAATGAAGCGGCAAAGCCCCAGCTCTGCCTGCTTGCAAAACCCACGCCAACTCCACCCATCACAGCTCCCCCAACCCTGAGGCCTAATCTCTCCACACCTCAGCTTTCTCATCTGCAAAATGGATCTAATCCTTACACTGCCTCATAAGCAGTGAGGCTCAAATCAGGAGGCATGAGAGTACATCATAAAATGAAAGTGCGGGCAGAACAGCAAACTATGCAGTGAATACACCTCCCCATCTATCATCTCATCTGAGCCTAACAGCAATCCTAGGGAAAATTCCAGGATTGACAGGGGAAGGACTAGACATGGTTCAGAGAGTCTAAGTAACAGGCTCAAGAATACAGAGCTTAGAAAAGAAAGAGCAGACACGAAAGCCTCGTGTCTGACTAGACCCACGCTTTTTCTGCTGTACTTACTGAGGCGTCGGCGGGAGTGGGGGGGGTGTCCCAGGAGGCTTCCCATCCAGGCACCTCATTTAGGGCTCACACTTAAGATGGGAGCCCCTGAGAGGAGGGGTTTTGTCTGTTTCATCCACTGCTGCATTGTCAGCGCTCTGCATAGTTAGGTACTCAGTAAATGTTGGTGAAATGCAGGAAAGAATAAGTAGATGAATAAATGAGGAAACTGAGGCCCCAAGAGAGAAATGGACCTGCCCAAGTCATCAGCCTAGAAGGCCTTTCTCTCTAACCTAGAGTTACCTGCAGAGAGCAAGGACCCTGGGGGCAGGGACAGCTGAGTGGCCTCCCCATGGGGCCCAGATGCTGGGTTCTCAGCAGGAGGGCCAGGGTGGCTCAGCCCCAGGGACAAGAAAGAGCCATTAGCAGAAGCAGCCTCTCCAACATCCAGCCACCCCAGCTCTGAATCTAAGACCTGGTCTCTGAACCTGATGGGCCATGAGCACCCCACAGCCTCCTGGGTAGGCTCCTCCCTGGCCCGGCTGGGAATGAAGGCCAAGTGGCCCCACCTGACAGATGCAGCTATGCCCCGGACCCTGTTGGGTCAACACGGCTGTGTCTACAGACAACACCTACCTTCTGTGCTCAGGCCAGGCTGGGCGGGGAGGGACAGGCTCCAGTCCAGAGCACCCCGAGGCCTGGTCTGGTTCCAACTGACCATTAACCGACTGTGTGACCAGGTAGGTCACTGGTCTCTCTGAGACCCAGGTTTCTCAGCTGAGAAGAGTCCCCAAGGCCCTGCCCTTCCCTCTAATAGTCAAATTAAGGCCTGACCATTGGAATAAGGGGCTTCTGTTGAATACTTTATTGTCTGTGACCTCAAGGAGTCACAGGCCAGTAGCAGGGACTAATCTGTTACTTTCTTTAACTCAGAATGCATTTTTCCCTCTAACCAAGGGAAGAAGGGTGCCCAGGTCCGAGGCCAGTTGCCAAATATATGGCTTAACCCTTAGTACATGCAAATCCAGTGCTTACAGAGTGGTGTGGGGGAATGCACACTTCATAGCCAGCAGGCTCTGCTACTTTCTAGCTGTATAACCCTCACCCTCTTTTTCTGTAAAAGACAACAGTAATTCTTACCTTGCAGGTAGGTTAGGCTGGGGAAGATGTATGCAGGCCCCTGATATGCCTGCCCAGCTGATACTTGGTGAATGAGTAAGTACATAAGAGCATGTAAGATACATGCATTCTCAATAGGGCAAAAATTGGTTCTTGGACTCTTGCTGATACTGTGTTTACATATAAAGCACAAATATACATACAGACCAAATATGTAGTATACCTGTGGTATTAACATTTCATGGGGGAGGATGAAGAAAAAAATGCCTAAAAAGTCTCCTTAGAGGGAATGATAATGAAAAAAAAGATGAGAAATATTGTCCAAATGCAAGGTTTTGTCTCCATTCCCCACCTCACCCCTGGGCCTTTGCACACGCTCTTCTGCTTGCCTAAAACACTTCTCTCCACCTTATCTACTTGAGGAAAAGTTGACATTTGTTGTGCACCTACTGTGCGCCAGGCTCTGGGCTGAGTTCTTCATATACATCATCTCATTTAAGTACTATACAGGCATTTGCTATTATTGTATGCTGAGCTCTGCTGCCACCTCCTCCAAGAAGCCTTCCTGGATTTCTCCATGTCCCCACAGAACCATGTCTGTCCTCTTTCACAGCTTTAACTACTCTGATTTGTCAAAGTCTGCCTCTGTCGAGGGACTTTAAACTCTTCCAGGAGTGCTGATCAGCCTCCAAGACCCCAGGGCATAGGCAACGTCTGGTCCAGAGGAGAAACCCCATGAAAGTTTGCTGAGCAAATGCATGATGATGTGACAGTGCCCCACCTGTGGCCTCCACCCAGCCCTGCTGACCTGCAGCTCTCCTTCTCCAAGGGCTCCACAGTGAGGTAGTACAGGTCTCTGGAGAGGTGATATGAGTCCCATCGAGGCGGCCCCTTGGTGCTGGCCTTGACAGACCACAGCAGGCTGAAGAGCAGCAGCAGGCCACCTGCACCGCAGCAGAAGAAGCTGACCGACCTGAACAGGGGACCGGGGGCCTCAGGCTCAGGGCGTCCTGTGGGCAGAGCCGGCTGGCTGGCTCTTCTTCTGCATCTTCTTCACTCCACCAGGTGAAGCAGAGTGTCCCGGCCACCAGAACCACCATGCCGGTGACCGTCATGCAGTAGCACAGGGTGGAGGCCACACGGCCGCTGTCACACGTCTGGACACCGAGAAGGAGAGAGAAGAGGAAACGGGGCCCGTGAGAGGCCTGTTGGGTACCAGAGACTGGATTTTAGTCCTCCTGCCTGAGGTCACTGTGCAAACTCAGAGGGGTCATTTGACTTCTCTGTGCCTTAGTTTCCTCATCTGTGAAATGGAGATGATGCTCCCAACTTTGCAGGGCTGTTCTGAAGGCCACAAATAATGTGTCTCAAGTTCCTAGCACCACACCTGGGACCTGGTAGGAGCTCAGTTAAGTGTGGCTGGGTTCACTCCAGGACTCCCCCCGGACTCAGAGGCCTCACCAGCCTGGTGTGCATGAGACTCCCCACTGCAGGCTGGGAGGGAGAAGAGTGAACGCTGCGGGGTCCGCCAGGCCTGCCAGGAGAGAGGCTTGCTGGTTACGCCTTGCCTCACTTCACCTTCGTCACAGTCTGGAAAGGTCAATGCTCTTATCTCCATTTGACAGAGGAAGACATTGAAACTGGGGGTGGGTAAAGGAGCTAGTGGGAAAGGGGCACTGAGAAGCCTGAAGTTGAAATTCATGACACAAAGCAAACCTTTGTGCAAAAAGATGTTCACCATGGCCTTATTTTTAATGGTTGTAATTTGGAAAGAGCCTAAGTGTCCAACTATAGGGAAAGGGTGAGTAAACCACGGCATAAACTCTAGATGGAATATTCATGACTCATTTTTTTAAAAGCTCAACACAAATGTTTAACAACGGAGTAAATGCTTATGATATCTGACCTGTTTCAACTTAGTTTGCCAAATTATGTGCACAGTGTTATCTCAATGAGGCAAAGACAAAATGCCCAGGGGGAAAAAAATAACTGGGAGGAGCCCTGGCTCCAGATTATGCAGACAGGAAGGGGCTGTCCCCAAAGCCAACCTCTAGGCTGCTGTACATACTGTTCCCTCTGCCTGGTAACTTGCGTCTCCCCTCCCAGCTCAGCTTGGCCCTCACCTGAGAAGCCTTCCCTGGGGACACTTTAAACTTGGAGTCCCCTGGGCTTTCTTGGACCAAGCTTTTATCCTGCCTGTTTGGTTTCTCCTTTGCTTATTGTCCTTACCACACAGGAAGCTTCCTGGGGACAGGGTCTGTATAGGCCCTGTTCACTGCTATAACCCCCAGTGCCTAGCACATAGTAGCTGCTCTATAAACATTTGTTGAAGAAATTCTCCTAAATGAGAAACAGCGTTGCTGAATAAACCTTGTTGTGTGAAAAGCCCCTCTCGCAGTTGGGAGGGGCTGGGAGAGGGGAGGGAACACAAGATTCCAGCTGCTATAGCACCCAGCCTTGGAGCCTGGTTTTAGTCCCTACATTACAGCTCACCAGCCGTGTCCTGGGTTGAGCCTCTCAACTGCTCCGGGCCTGTCTCCTCACCTGTACAAAGGACAGGCTCTCTAACAGGCTGCTAGCAGAACTTACAGAGGGCCCCTCTCCTCTTCCAAAAGTTGAGCCGGTGAAGGAGGGGGCTGGGGAACTCACAGACCTTAGGAAGGCTTCAATCGTCAGCCTTACAAATGGGGACTTGCCCAGCCTAATGTGGTGCATCAAATGATGACCTGCTGTGCAGCCATTCAAAGGCAGTTCAAGATCTAGTAGGCGAGCCTTTAGATTTCAAAAGGGCATGTTCCCAGATGTGTTTAAAAACGTGTGTGTGTATGTGTGTGTGTATGCACGTGAGAGAGAAAGAGAGAATGTATACATGTAATGCTCGAGGAGTGGACCCCAATCTTTCTGAGCCTCCAGGCCACCAGAAGCATTTAGAAAAATGCCACTTGTAAATTACCTTCAATTCTCTTCCTGTGAATTTGTCTATGGGGCAAGGCCTCCTGTCTCCAGCTCAAGGCATTTTCTGGGGAAGAGAAAAAGAACCTGACTACAGTCTTTCCAAAGTCAGACAGCGAGGAGAGGCTGTCAGAAGGAAAAGCTGGAGAAATCAGCTTGGGGGGAAAAAAAAACACAGCAAATCTATAACGGTAACCCTTTGCCTGTATATAATGGCACTTGACAGTTCCGCTTCATACCTGGAATCTCATCCGACTCACCACAACTGAGGTGGATGGTCAGGGCAGGGAAAGAAATTCCTGTTTTGCAAATGAGGAGACTGAACCCAGAAAGGTGAGGGACTTTGCCCAAAGCCGTATACAGCTGTGTGTCTCAACCCTTGCAGAACTCACTCCTGAGTAAGGTAACTTACGATGCTTTTAAATTTCTATAAAAGCAATAGTTCCTCATTGTGGAGAAGAGGAGAAAACCACAGAAGAGAATAAAAATGCAAAATACAAATCATCATTAATGCTGCCCCACAGAGATGAGCATGATCTGCAAGTGAATGCTTCCTTTCCAGCCCTCCCTTGGCCTGCATGGCTGATGATGGCGGCAGCAGACGTGTACTGGGCCTTTACAGGCGCTGGGAACCACATCCAGCACTTCACAGGTACCCAACATCTTAATCCTACAACAGCATTATGTTCTGAGGACACTGGAGCTTCGAGGGTGACAGCTTGTCCAAGGTCAGTGCCAAATTTGAACCAGGTCGAGTCTGAATCAAATCCCTGTGTGTGCATAGCTAGATCCATCTGTATTTTTCAGTATATAAAGTTGAGACCGTGCCGTGAATAGATGCATTTGTAAATCTTCAGCACGGGCAGATCCCACCTTCTAAAATGCTCTGCCCTCCTTCCTGATTCAAATGGTCCCAGACCTCAGGCAAGCCCCTGGAATTCCCCTTAGCATGTTCTCACTGGATGCTGTCATCTCCTTCTGTGTGAGTCTCCCTCCCTCCACGTGGATCCACCATGGGCAGGCAGAGCACGCAATGACCTACCACCCCCGGGAGATGGAAGGCGTCAACGTCCAGCTGGATGAAGGACAGCCTGTTCTGTTGTGAGGTGGTCTTCATTATTGTTACAGATCGGGGCTCTGATGGCTTATGGGAAGGGTGTCGTGCCCCAGATTCCCCTGGCCCATTTCAGAGACGCGGTCTTCAGGCAGTTTACTCACCCTTCACAGTAGTGTACCCTGGACCCTGGTGGGGGAGGAAGAAAGGGCTCCCTGCCCTGGAGGGCATAACCCCAGCCCCGGGGCAGGGAGGAAACGTCTCTAATCCCAGAGGAGTCCCACTCCCAATCTGGCACTCAGTCAGGCTGCCAGGCTGGCCCCTCCTTCCAGCTCCCTCATATCCCCCCCACCCATGCACCCAAACTCCTGGGGTCCCCTACACCTGCCGCTCCTGGGGAGCCCTCTGTCCCCATTCAGGGCCCTCATTTCACACCCCCCTTCAAGACCCATGCCAAATACACCTCCTCCCAGAAGCCTTTCTGCTGCTGCCACCCCACCTCCCACCAGCCAGAGTTATCACTGCCTCTGACTATAGCCACTCTGTTAGCTCTGTGACCTTGATCAGGCGGCCCAACATCTCTGAGCTCAAATTCCACAACTTCCTGGGGAGCAAGTTGTGAAGATGAGGTGGCAAGATGGCAAACAGTGACACAGCTTGACAGAGAGGATGGACCCTGGCTCTGACACTGGGTAAGTTACTTAGATTCTCCATGCCTCAGTTCCCTCCTTTGTAAAATGGGCACAAATAATATCGTACTATCCCTGCTACCAACAGGGCAACTTTAGGTGCCAGTTTTCTGTAAAGAACTAAACCATCTGAACAAGAAGTGTTCCAAACCATCTTCGTGTAACCCCGGGTAAACTGAGGCTCTAAGCGCCATGGTCCAAGGCCACCCAACAAGTTAGAACACAGGAGGAGACTTGGGTGTCCAGACTCTGCTCACCAAGTCACTGAGGTCAAGGTGAAGGGAAGGGGTCCGGGGGAGGGGGGCTGGATTAGGAGGAGCCGAGATGCTCCCAAGGGCGGGGAGAGAAGGAAGCTTATACCCACCTTGCGCGCAGCCATCGCGCTGCAGGGTCAGGCGTGGTCCCGGAGCGGGGAGCCTGGCGAGCCGAGCGGAGTCACGTGAAGGCATGATGGTTGTCGCGCCCGTGGGCAGAGCGAACCTGGGAAGGGCGGTCTCTCTGGTCTGCAGGGGGCGCCCGGCGTTAGGGGCGGCCCGGCGACCGTCCCCCAGCCCACCTCTCCGAGCCCGCAGAAGCGCTACTGTCCGGCTCCGGGTCTGGTCCAGGGCGTCTCGTCCGCCGCCGTGCGTCCCGTCCGATCGCCGCCCCGATCCGGTGGGAGCGGTGCAGAGCCCGCTTCACCGCGCAGGGTCTCGGTCACCGGGTGGGAGCGCCGAGGGGCGCGTGGAGTCCGGCTTCGCTGTCGACTCCGGTGATGATCACCCCCTGGCTCCCGCCCACGCTTCGGGCTTGGCCGACTGCGGCCTGGACCCTGGGCTCGGGCTCAGGGAGCGGCCGGCCCCACCTCTCCTCGGATCTGCGTCCTCGCGGCCGCAGGGCCTGCGGAGACTCCAGGGTGGCGCGGCTCCAGGTGCCGCGCCCGACCTTAAAGCGACAGCGCGACCTGGGCTGGCGGAGGTCGGGGTTTCCCAGCGCGGGGGGAGCCCTTAACCAGAACCTCCCTGGAACTGTCGGGAACCCGCAGTCCTTGGGGCCATCCCGCCCCCACTACTCCACGGGGGCGGGCTTGGGAACCGGACACTAACTCTTCTGAGAGCCATCGGTGCTCAGTCTGAGAGGGCTGTGAAGCCCAGGCCTCCTCACTCCCATTCTACAGGAAGGGAAACTGAGGCCCAAGGAGGGAAAGTTACTTGACTGTTTACCGCATACTCCTTGACAACTGGCTTTTTCTTCTCACAGCAGTCAATCGGACAGCAAGCCCTCCCGGGCCCTCCAGGCTCTCACATCCCCGGGAGGAAGGCATTCTCCGAAATAACAGAAGGCATTTAAGTGCTTCCCCAGCCTCTAAACGAGTGAAGTCAGTGACCCAGGCAGTGAGAGGCCAGGAGAGGGGGGCTTGAGAGCAGGGCCTCCCACCTCCTGTGTGACCTTAACCTCTCTGAACCTACTCCCTCCTGTGTCCAAGGAGGGCTGAGGACCCCAGCTCACAGGTCTTCAGGGATTGAATGAGTTAAGCTGAGCAGGTTAATAGAGCTCAGCCCTTTCACAAGTGCAGGCAGGATGCAGATTTTATGGACAGGTGATTTAGGAGCCTGGAGAAGGGTCAGCGTGTGTGCTTGTGTGAAGTCTTCTCTGGGAGGACACCTGTTGTAGAAGGTAGGAATGGGGTGGCAGCATCCAGGCTGAAGGAGCAGCATGTGCAAAGGCTGGGCGAAGTCACAGACAGGTAAAACCTCGACAATTTCATGTGGGTCAAAGGGAGGTGGTTCCGGACCAGCTGAGGTCTGGGTTTTGTTTATGTTTCGTCCTGCTGCTCCAACAAGCCAGGGGACTGGGCGGATTCCCCTCAGCCATGGCCAAGGATTCCCCACTGAGCCGGTGGCGACCAACTCCCCGACCAACCCAGGGACACGGGGAGGTCAGAGCAGCCTGTCCAGTGGAGATCTGAAGCTCAGCGGGGGGGAACCACTGTCTCAGAGTCACAGAGCAGGTCAGCGCCAGGGCCCAGGCCCCCAATTTTTAAACTCCTTGTCTTTGAGGAAATATGCCACCTGAGAGTTTTAGCATTCTCTAAGCACCGACTCCTCTGACCAGTGAGGTCCTTTTACATGTTATCTCATTTCATCTTCACTGTGTGTGTGGTCTATGTAAGTGTTCCCATTTTACAGACAGAAAACTGAGGCTCAGAGAGGGTCAAAGGCCTGTGCAAGTCTAAAGAACTCACAAGTGGCTGAGCTGAGATAGGGATCAGGTAGACCTCAAACCAGGACCTCCTTCAGCTTTGCTCTGCTTAATCTGGAGGTGGGGACAAGCAGCCTTCTCGGTGCCCTTGTGGGCCTGCTCAGGGGGGATATGAGTGAGCATCTGGAGGCCGTGAAGCTGTCAGCTCCACCCATTTCTCCAGGGGCAGGCATCCATGCCGGTGTGGGCCCCTCACTGATCCAGACTCTCCTTCCCCAGGGTCACAGCTCACAGGCTGATAAGGTTGAGATCAGGGCCTGGGCACACACCTGACCCTGCTGGAACCCGAGTCCCCTGGCCCAGGCTGGACACTCATGCCCTGGAGGTGGTGGCCTGGTTGTAACTTCTGTCCTGATTCAGCCACTTCCAGGCCGGAAGATTCTGGCCACGTCCTTCTCTTTAAGCTGCTGTTTCCTTATGTATAAAATGGAGACAATGGTACCTCCTTCCCAGGGAAGCTATGAGGGCCTCATAGTTTAGTAAGACCTTACCTATGAGGAGCTGGCTTGGGTACGCTCTCGTATTACATGATGGTTCAGTTTGTGAATCTCCCCTAGTTGATGGGGACCACCATGAGGGCAGGGACCAGATGTGACTTGGTGCAGGGCCCAGCCAGACCCAGCAGAGCCAGGACCAGAGGAGACTGGGACCGGGTGTTGATTCAAACCTGAGGATCTGGTCCAGTTCTTCTGGCTCCATCTTCCTCTTCCCCACTTTTGGGGGCTCTGGTCCCAGCCCCCGAAGTCTGCCATGATGCCCAGGCACTGTGGGGACCATGCAGGCTTGGGAATACTTGCACGTCCTTTCTGAACAATCAGCCTCAGGCTTTCCCCGGCACCACTGGGCAACTCAGAGCAGAAAATCGGTCACCAGCCTTTGCCTCCAGGTGTGGGGGAGGGGACTACCACTTGCACCCACTTACTGGACGTCACCAGTCAGTGCTTTTCCCATTGAACTGTCACTTCAGTCAATTCATCAAGGCTGAGAGAGAAATATTGGTACCTTCTCAGGGTCACACAGCTGATAAGTGGGGGGGTGGGAGTGGGGAGTGGCAGAGTAAGTGCTGAAATCCACATCCGCCTGAATCTTCCACACCCACATGTACTTCTCCTTTTTTGCCACACTGGCCCTTCCTCAGTTACAGCCTGGGCTGCTGCTACCCACCTCTTGCTGGCCTCTCTGACTTCAGGCTCTCTGCCCATCATCAGGCACCAGCTTGAGCTTCCAAAGCAGCATCCCAGTAAGTCCCTCACCTGCCTAAACTTTTCAGTGCTTCCCGCTGCCCTCAGAATAACGACACCAGCTTCATTTCCTGCACTCCTCCCATGCCACTCCTGAACTACTGTCCACTGTGTCCCAAGCACAATACCACACCTTTGCTACAAAGGCCCTCCCTTTTACCAGCTTCACCTGGTGAGCTCATACACTTCCCTTAATACAGGTCACAGGTCACCTTCTCTGGGTGATGTCTCCTCAGTGTCCCAAAGAAGAATTATCTGGTCCCTCTCCCAAGCTCCCACAGGACTTTACAGATTCATCCATCAGAGCCCTGGGCACGCTAACAAAAGTAAAACCACTGCCTTCCCTACCTCTTTTCCAATAAAAAGAAATAGCTGGACATTGCAGAAACTATCAATAAGTTAAAAGAAATCAGAATGTCCCCCTTCACAGATAAAAACCAGTCTCCAACCCTTAAAGGGAGAAAAACATTTCCCTAAGTGCAGAAACCATATGACCCCTAAAGCCTAAAATATTAATTGTCTGGACCTTTACAGATAGTATTTGCCCCCCTACTGTAGCCTCTGGCTCAGCCCTACCACTAGTGCGCTGTGCAACCCTGGGCAACTGATGGCACCTCTCTGGGCCTCCTCACTTAGAAAATGGGGATAAAATGTCCCTCCACAGACAGATGCTATA
This sequence comes from Delphinapterus leucas, assembly GCF_059928025.1. Classification (NCBI taxonomy): domain Eukaryota; kingdom Metazoa; phylum Chordata; class Mammalia; order Artiodactyla; family Monodontidae; genus Delphinapterus; species Delphinapterus leucas. Next base: position 144,530,956 of record NC_143129.1, read on the forward strand.
TTTGTTCTCTATTGCTGCATAACAAATTACCACAAACATAGCAATTTAAGATAACACCTGTTTATTATCTGTAGGTCAGAAGTCAAGGTAGGTTCAACTGAATTCTCAGCTGAGGGCTTCACAAGGCCAAACTCAAGTCAAGGTGTGGGCTGGGCTGGTCTCTTATCCGGCAGCTCTGAGCAAGATTCCTGCTTCCATGCAGAACCCTGGTCCTTGTGATTGCAGGACTAAGCCCCATTTTCCCCCTGCTGGGGACTGCTCTCAGCTCTCAGAGGCCGCTTTGAATTTCTCTGCCTTTTCTGCTACCAGCGGAAGAAAACTCTGCCTTTAAAGGGTTCCTGTGGTTAGGTTAGGCCCGCCCATCTCTCTGTCTTAAGGTCAGCTGATTAGAAACCTTAATTACATCTATGAAATTCTTCTTGCCATGTAACCAGAGGGCAAAGGTTATGAGGGCCATGGGACAATTCTGCCCATTACAGGTTCTATGCCAGGGAGACAGAGCATGTGAGCTATAAACCCTCTCGTTACAGGATCAGGTCCTCCGTGCCAGGTGCTGGACACAGAGGGCAGGACACATGGAGAGGCAGTGTTCACAAAGAATTAGGAAACAAGCCAGACTGTGGCGAAAGCTTGCCTTTGAATGCCCCAGGATTTCTAGGTGGACCGACACAGAGGTGTTGCAGAGGTGGCATTTAAGCTGAGCTGGGATACAGGTAGGATTTCAACAGGCAAAGAAGGGACTGGGACTGGGGTTAGGGAAGGACCACCTGCTCAAGGCACAACACTGATTACCAAAGGTTACGGCATTCTTGTGTTGACAAAGGACATATTTTTAAGCTTTTGTATAAACAAGCCTATTAAGGATTATCAACAGACTAAAAGTTAGCATCCATTAACTACCAAATACAAGATGCTGTGTTAGGTACATTGTATACTTAGGTCATTTAGTCCTCCAAGAGCCCTACATGGTAGGAATTTTTTAATAGCTTTATTGAGATACAATTCATGTACCATAACACTCACCCATTTAAAGTGTACAATTCAGTGGCTTTTAGTATATCCACAGAGTTGTGCCTCCATCACCATAATCAATTTTAGAACATTTTCATTCCCCCAAAAGAAACCCTGTACCAGGACTTCCCTGGTGGCACAGTGGTTAAGAATCCGCCTGCCAATGCAGGGGACACGGGTTCGAGCCCTGGTCCGGGAAGATCCCACATCCCGCAGAGCAACTGAGCTGGTGCGCCACAACTACTGAACCTGCACACCACAACTACTGAAGCCTGCGCACCTAGAGCCCGTGCTCCGCAACAAGAGAAGCCACAGCAATGAGAAGCCTGCGCACCACAACAAGGAGTAGCCCCCGCTCACCACACCTAGAGAAAACCCACGCACAGCAACGAAGACCCAATGCAGCCAAAAATAAAATTAATTAATTAAAAAAATTCTCTCTCTCTCTCTTTAAAAAAAAAAGAGAAAGAAACCCTGCACCCCTTAACCATTATACTCCTAATTCCTCCATTTCCCCCAGTCTTAGGCAATGACTGATCTATTTGCTCATTCTGGATATTTCATATGAATGGAAACATATAACATGTGGTCTTTTGTGTCTGGCTTCTTTCACTTGCATACTGTTTTCAAGGTTCATCCATGTTGTAGCACGTAGCAGTACTTCATTCCTGTTTATTGCCAAATAATATTCCATTGTATGGATGTAGCACGTTTTGTTTACCTGTTCATCAGCTGATGGGCATTTGAGTTGTTTCTCCGTTTTGGATGTTATGAATACTGCTGCTGTGAACATTCGTGTACAAGTTCATTTCCCTCGGGTGTACAACCTAGGAGCCAACTTGCTGGATCATATGGTAACTCAATATTCAGCCAACTGGGGATAAAGTAGGAATTTTTGTCTCCACTTTGGCATTGAGGAAACTGAGGCTCAGAGAAGTTAAAACAGCCACCCAAGATCAGAGAAGAGAGCAGGTTTAAACTCAGGTCCATCCAACACCAAAGCTCTCTATCTCCTGCCTCTGGATAAATATATAAAATAGTACAGAGGTCTCTTTTAACCATTCCCCTCTTAAAATATGGATTTCTTGGATAGGGTGGATAGGGATCTTTGTCGGTTTTATCTGATATGTCCAAAAAGTTCCAGTGCCTCAAAGAGGCTAGACACATAGTAGGTGCTCAGTACACACTTGTTAAATGAAGGGCAGAATGAATAAGTGTAGATGATTTGAAGGCAGGTGAGTGGGGTTGTGGGAAATTTTCAAGATTCCAGACTTGGTGCCAGGATGAAGTTTTCAGACTCTGATAGCCAGCTGAAGCCACCCTACAAGGGACATGCTCTCCCCCTGCAGTCAGCCTTGAAAGGCCGTTGTCTCTAGTGGCCCCGTGGGTTCTTGGAATCCTGTGCCTGGGAGATAGTCTATTCATGGAGAGGCAAGGAGCTGCGTCCTCTGAGTTCATGTTCTAAAAAAGGAAACTGCTCTCTGTGGGTAAGAAAAGGATTAGAACCTCAAGGCCTCAGCTTCCTTGGAAGGCATTTTCTGCCCAAGTGAGACGGCCCTGGGCTCTTCTGGGGCCTCTGTTCTGGGCGGGCTGAGACTGGGCCAGCAGCCCTGGAGCATGGGGAAGATGCTCGCCAGTCAGGGGAGGAAATCTTGTCTGGAAACTGAAACAAAGTTCTGTGGATGCAGGGCTGGCAGCAGCCTTGACTCCAGGATGACCGCTGGGAACAGACACATAAAAGGATGCAGATTCTGGGAAAGAGCCAGCTGTTCCCAGAGATCCCGAGAAAGATACAGCAAGCCCTCCTGTCAGTGGGGAGAATGATTCTCAATGGGCTGACGTGGGGCGTGAGGGAAGAGAGCTGCCCTCACAGACAGGAGGGGCTGGTTCGGGTCCTGACTGTGACTTGTGGCCTTGGCCAAGTCTCTATCCCCTCTCAGCCTCCATTGCCCTACCTATAAAAAGTTGGGGGTCCTTTCTGGCTCTCGGACTCTATTCCAAGGCTTAATTCTCTTTCTTCTTCTCCTCCTTCCTCCTCTGAAATGGACTCACTAATTCCATGCCAAGTCTAATAGAAATCCTAGACTCTGTTCATAGAGTCAGTGCTTTCTTTGCAGGTATATAGAGGCTCTTCTGGAATCATCTTCCTCTAGCCCAGGATTTCTTTCTCTTCTTTTTTTCTCTTTTAATAAAGATCATACTGTTTTATTTATTTATTTTTATTTATTTATTTATTGGCTGTGTTGGGTCTTCGTTGCTGCACGCGAGCTTTCTCTAGTTGCAGCGAGCAGGGGCTACTCTTCGTTGCAGTGCACAGGCTTTTCATTGTGGTGGCTTCTCTTATTGCAGAGCACAGGCTCTAAGCGTGGGCTCAGTAGTTGTGGCATGTGGGCTCAGTAGTTGTGGCACATGGGCTCAGTAATTGTGGCTCGCGGGCTCTAGAGCACAGGCTCAGTAATTGTGGCACATGGGCTTCTCATTTCAGTGTCTTCACTTGCTGCAGAGCACGGGCTATAGGCGCGCAGCCTTCAGTAGTTGTGGCGCGTGGGCTCAGTAGTTGTCATGCGGCCTAAGTAGTTGTGGCTCGCAGACTCTAGAGCGCAGGCTCAGTAGTTGCATCATGCGGGCTCAGTAGTTTTGGCTCACGGGCTCTAGAACACAGGTTCAGTAGTTGTAGTGCACGGGCTTAGCTGCTCCACAGCATGTGGGATCTTCCCAGACCAGGGCTCGAACCCATGTCCCCTATATTGGCGGGCGGATTCCTAACCACTGCGCCACCAGGGGAACCCTAGCCCAGGATTTCTGAAGTGCCCCATTTCCTGCCTCAGCTCCTACCTCCTGTGCCAGCCCAGCCCCACGCAACCAATGCCTGATGTCCCATAAGAACCTCCCCCTCAGCCCGTTCCAACCAAATCACCACTTCCCTCCTAAGATGCTCTGTCTCCCGTGATCAGTGCTCAGTGAATTCACCCAAACAAGGACACCAGCTGCAGCAAAGCAATCACTACCCTTTCTGGGTCTGGTTTATCAACAGTTCAATGAGAGGTTGCCCTTGGCAGTAGCTAAGGCTGCTGACGGGCCTGAATGCTCTGATTTTACTCCAAATCTGTTATTAGCCTGCAGAGTGACCCTGGCCAAGTCATTCCTCTCTTTGACCTCAGTTTCCACATCAGTAATTGAAGAGATTGGACCAGATACGTTTTGGCCTAGGGGAGGTGGAAAAAGCACTGACAGTGGAGGCAGGAGATCTGGCTTCACTTAGTCATCAGTTCATCTTGCCACCCTGGACTGGGTACTCCCTTCTCTTCCCAGCAAGCACCGATCACTACCTACCTAGTCCTGTGCTTCTTCGCCAAGTGTGCCCTGGCTTCCTCTTCTCCACTACCTGCACAGGAGGGCACCGCCACCCTGGAGAAGGACTATACGGCCCAGCACCGCCCCCCACAAGCCCTGGGCAGGGGTCTGTGACCCTCACCCTCTTTGGTGACCAGATGTCCTCTGACCACACTGGATTGAGCACAGCATGCTTTGACCCTTTCTGCGTTGTCCTAGACAACCTGGTTCACTGCCATGGCTTCAGTTACTACTGGGTGAGCCAAAAGGTGCGTTCGGTTTTTTTCCATAAGACGGCTCTAGTAGCACTTAGTTGTCTTTAACTTCATTCGACACAATTTTGTTACATTGTACATGACAGCTGTCATATCAGTGTACATTAAAAAAAAAAACTTATCAAAATTGGTGAATTTTTGTGTAGCCATTTTAATATTGAAGATGGAAGAAAAAAGCAACATTTTTAGCATGTTATGCTTTATTATTTCAAGAAATGTAAAAATGCAACTGAAATGCAAAAAAAGATTTGTGCAATGTATGGAGAAGGGGCTGTGACTGATCGAATGTGTCAAAAGTGGTTTGCGAAGTTTCGTGCTGGAGATTTCTTGCTGGATGATACTCCACGGTTGGGTAAACCAGTTGAAGTTGATAGCGATCAAATCGAGACATTAACTGAGAAAAATCAACATTCTACCACGCGGGAGATAGCCGACATGCTCAAAATATCCAAAGCAAGCGTTGAAAATCATTTGCACCAGCTTGGTTATGTTAATCGCTTTGATGTTTGGGTTCCACGTAAGTTAAGCGAAAAAACCCTTCTTGACCATATTTTCGCATGCGATTCTCTACTTAAACGTAATGAAAATGTTCCGTTTTTAAAACAAATTGTGACGGGTGATGAAAAGTGGATACTGTACAATAATGTGGAACGGAAGAGATCGCGGGGCAAACGAAATGAACTACCACCAACCACACCAAAGGCCGGTCTTCAGCCAAAGAAGGTGATGTTGTGTATATGGTGGGATTGGAAGGGAGTCCTCTATTATGAGCTCCTTCTGTAAAACCAAACGATTAATTCCAACAAGTACTGCTCCCAATTAGACCAACTGAAAGCAGCACTTGATGAAAAGCGTCCAGAATTAGTCAACAGAAAACGCATAATCTCCCATCAGGATAACACAAGACCGCGTGTTTCTTTGATGACCAGGCAAAAACTGTGACAGCTTGCCTGGGAAGTTTTGATTCATCCACCATATTCACCAGACAATGCACCTTCAGATTTCTATTTATTTCGGTCTTTACAAGATTCTCTTAATGGAAAAAATTTCAATTTCCTGGAAGACTGTAAAAGACACCTGAACAGTTCTTTGCTCAAAAAGATAAAAAGTTTTGGGAAGATGGAATTATGAAGTTGCCTGGAAAATGGTAGAAGGTAGTGGAACAAAAGGGTGAATACGTTGTTCAATAAAGTTCTTGGAGAAAATGAAAAATGTGTCTTTTATTTTTACTTAAAGAACTGAAGGCACCTTTTGGCCCACCCAATACTTCTAAGCAGATAAATCTCCATATACAGCCTAGAACCTCCCCTCTAAGCCCCAGATCTCCTGCCCCGAATTTCCAACACCACGTGGCCATAACCTGAGCATCCTCTTGAGGTCCCAGTGCCCATCCTCATTCCCTCTCCTCCCCACACTGAGGCTGCCAGCTCTACCCCAGGCCTCCTCATCTCTCCCCGAGACCCTGCATCAGCCTCCCTGCTGGCCCTGCCTCCTCTGTCCAGTTCATGCCCCTCGTGGCAGCTAGAGTTTCCTCTCTGAACTCTATTCTGATCATGCCATCCCCCTCTGCTTGAGATTCTTTAGTTTGTCAGAAACTCAACGTGATTAAGGTTAGGCAAGAATCAACTTAGGGACTTTCCTGGTGGTCCAGCGGTTAGGACTCTGCACTACCAATGCAGGGGGCCCGTGTTCAATTCCTGGTTAGGGAACTAGATCCCGCATGCTACAACTAAGAGCCTGCATGCCCCAACTAAAAAGAATCCGCATGCTGCAACTAAAGATCCTACATACCGCAACTAAGACCCGGCACAGCCAAATAAATGAATAAATAAATTTTTTTTTAAAAAAAGAATAAAAAACAAAAGAATCAATTTAATATTAGGGCAGTGGACCATCTCAAGTAACCGTGCAAAGGACAGGAATGGAGGTCAAGGTGACTTGACTCACATACCAGTGAAATTCGCACTTGAGGTTTTATATTTCTGCTTTTCCTGGTATGTTGGTTTCATTCTCTCATCATACTACTTTCCTCCACGGGACGGGCAACATGGTCACCTGCCACTCCCGAGGCTTATCCTCTATTACCACCAACACCAGCTACCACCTTTGGGTCTAGGTTTAAAATATCCCAGGGGACTTCCCTGGTGGTACAGTTGTGAAGAATCCACCTGTCAATGCAGGGGACACGGGATCGATCCCTGGTCCTGGTCTTGCCGCAGAGCAAATAAGCCTGTGCACCAAAACTGCTGAGCCTGAGCTCTAGAGCCCGTGAGCCACAACTACTGAAGCCTGTGCACCTAGAGCACGTGCTCCGCAGCAAGAGAAGCCACTGCGATAAGCCCACGCACTACAATGAAGAGTAGCCCCTGCTCGCCGCAGCTAGAAAAAGCCGGCGCACAACAGCAAAGACCCAATGCAGCAAAAAAATAAAAGAATAAAAAATCCCAGGGACTATCAGTTGAGTGAGGTGCCCACCCCTGGATCAGTCAACTGTGGCTAGGCAGTGGGGCCATGTAGCAAAGAAATGCCCACGAAAGGCCCATCCCCGTGTATACCTAGAGGTGGGAAAACAGCCAGGCAGGTAGTCTCCTGACTGACGGTGTCTACTGCAAATGGCTCATCATTCATTTCAGTGTTCATCTTATTTTTAAGTTGGGCTCACACACACCTTTGAGAATTTGATCAAAGGCACAGACATCCTTAGAAAAATAAACATCCTTACAAAGTTTTGCATGCAATTTCAAGAGAATAGTAGACCTTCTGAAGCACAATTTATGAGCCTCGAATTAAGAACTTCTGCATTGGAATAAAGCCCTTTGCCTGGTGTCCAAGGCCTGGCGTGATCTAGTCTCACCTCTCCACATTGCCTGCTTGCCCCAGAACCTATTGTTAGCCGTGCCTGGCCCCTCACATGTACAGGGTATTTCACATTTTAGTTGGTGGCCTCCATCCCCACACCACACTTTCAACTCATCCTGCAAAACCCAGCTCATGGGTCATCTCCTCCAGGAAAACATTCCTGAATCCAGTCTACCCAAGCTGAGTTTCCAGATTGCCTCTAGATAGCCCCAAGCATCATTACAAATAATTTCTAGTAAGGCTTGAAAAAATCTGGAAACTTTCCAGATAGTAACAGAAGCATAAAGCACAGACATTGATAAAAAGCAATTCTTGACCACCTATTAATGGTCTGGGTGCCATGGGGCCAATCCAGCCCACCTCTTGTGTTTGTACAGCCTGGGAACTAAGAATAGTTTTTACATTTGTAAATGGTTGGGAAACAAATCAAAAGGGGGGTAATATTTTGTGACAGATGAAAATTATATGAAATTCAAAAGCCAGTGTCCATAAATAATGCGTTATTGGACACAGCCATCCTCATTCATTAACATATTGTCCATGGCACGATGATGGCAGAGTTGAGTAGCTGTGATAGAGACCATATGGCCCACAAAGCCTAAAACCTTTCCTCTCTGGACCTTTACAGAAAAAGTTTGCCAACCTCCATTCTGGACAGCCCGAACAATTACCATATTTTATTGACAGCAAGATGTCATCAATCACATGACACCATTTGTTTGTGTATCACCGAGAAAGAGATGCTGTCAGTTAGACCATTACAATGACTCCCCATATCAGAGATGTGAACATCTGGAGGGAAAATGCCTCTTGGAGTTGATTAAATAAATTGTTCTTCAATACTTATTATGTGCCAGACAATGTGCTAGTTATTTTGTATTCATTTTTCTGATTAATAATTCTTAGTTATTCATTATCCCTAATGAAACATTTCCCAAGAACAAAGAACTGTTATCTCTGTGTTATGGAAGAGAAAAATAGCTCAGAGAGGTGAAGTAACTCGCCTAAGACCACACAGAGGTGTCAGAGCAGTCTGACTCAAAGCCTGACCTTTTCCACTCCACCAGGTGGCACTCTAAACCAATGCCTGTACAGACCCTCCATCCCTTCTCCCTGAACTCTGTGCTTCAGCCATAATCATAGGGAACAGAATGCTCTCTTGCCCCTAAGCTTTTGCAAATGCTGTTCCCTCCACTGGCACACCCCTTGCCCTTCTCACTCTTTCCATTCCAGCCAATGCATCACTTTCCAGAGGAAGCCTTTCCAGATTGGATGAGTGCCCTCTTTGGGGCTCCCAATAAAGTACCAGCTAATCCCTCTATTTTTCCATGACCAGACCACGTTTCTCAGAGACAGGGACTTTCCAACCCAACAACCCATACCTGGCTTCATGCAGAGTTGAGATCTGGTACATGTGAACTGCATGACTGAAGGAGGAATGGATGGACGCCTACACCAAGCACAAGAGGATAAACATTTTAAACTACACAACGGTCCACTTGGTCCTGGTTCTTAAAGCCAGCCTCACCCCCTATACCTCCCACACTTTGCAGACCCTAAAGGTGAGCACTGAGCACAGCTGGTGCTCCAGGCAATCGCTCGGGGCCCTTGTGTCTCCCTGAGCCACCTCAGTTGAATGTCATCTCCCCAACACTGCCCCCTTGGTCCCTGGGACTCACTCTGTTCTCCACTTCTTCTGTCCCTTGTCTGCCGGGCCAGCAGCACCTCACTTCCTGTCGCTCAGACATTGCTGCCAAGATCCCAGGGGCCAATCACAGTGATGCTGTTAAACATTTCCTCTAATTCTCAGTCGTGCACTGAGATCCCTATTCTCCAGGATTATCTGCCCTCCGGTGGCCTGGGATCTTCTCCACTGCCCCTTGATTGGGCTCTGAGGATTTGGGGTCACAGGAATCTCCTGCTCGCACCACCAGCCTTTCCCCTCAGGCTCCTAGAAATGTCCCCTCCCACCTCCAGCAAAAGGCAGCACCTGAGGGTTTTTTAATATTATATCACAACCAAGTTGGATTTATTTCCAAATTGCAAGGCTGATTTAACGTTCAAAAATTAATCAGTGTAAATCAGGGTTTCTTAATCTTGGCACTATTGACCTTTTTGGTTGGAATATCCTTTGTTGTAAAGGGCAGTCCTGTGCATTGTAGCTTCTACTCACTACATGCCAGTAACACACACACACACACACACACACACACACACACACACACACACCAGTTGAGTCAATCAAAAATGTCTCTAGACATTGTCAAACGTCCCCTAGGGAGCAAAATTGCCCTCAGTTGAGAACCAATAATAAAATCATCTTATTAACAGAATAAACTAGAAAGTCTATAAAATTATCTTGGTAGGTATAGAAAAACCATTTGATAAAATTCAATGCCAATTCATGTTTTTTAAAAAGTACTTGGCAAACTAGAATGGAAGGAAACAATTTGATAAATGGTATTTACTAAAATAATCTACAGTAAACATTATACTGGCTATGGACGGAATTGTGTTCCCCAGAAGTTCATATGTTAAAACCCTAACCCCCAATATGGCTGTATATGTAGATAGAGCCCTTAGAAGGTAATTAAGGTTAAATGAGATCATAAAGGTGGGACCCTAATGCAATAGAACTGGTGGCCTTATATGAAGAGACCTCTCTCTCTCTCTGGTCATGTGAAAACAGAGCAAGACAGCAGCGCCTACATGCCAAGAGAAGAGGTCTCAGAATAAAACCTATTTTGCCAGCACCTTGATCTTGGATTTCCCAGCCTCCAGAACTGTGAGAAATAAATTTCTGTTGTTTAAAACCACCCAGTCTATAGTATTTTGTTATGGCAGCCCAAGCTAATATAATTCTTTTTTTTGTGTGTGTGGTACACGGGCCTCTCACTGTTGTGGAGCACAGGCACTCCGGACGCGCAGGCTCAGCGGCCATGGCTCGCGGGCCCAGCCGCTCCGCGGCATGTGGGATCTTCCCGGACCGGGGCACGAACCCGTGTCCCCTGCATCGGCAGGCGGACTCTCAACCACTGCGCCACCAGGGAAGCCCTAATATAATTCTTAATGGTGAAAATTTGAAAGTTTTCCCTATGAGCTCAGGAAAGAGACAAGGCTCCTTGCCATCATTGATTCAGTTCCATTTTATTGGAGATCCTAGCCAGTGCAACAAGGTAAGGAAAAGAAATAAAATGTATAAGGATTATAGAGGAAGAAATAAAACTCATTATATGCACATGATATGATTGTGTTGCAAATCCAAAAGAATCTACAAGTGAATTGAGCAATTTCACAATACACAAGTTCAATAAACAAAATTCAAAAATTTTAAAGTAAACTAGCAGTAAACAATTAGAAAATATAAGAAATGGGATCATAATTCCTCCTTCACTGGGCTGCTGTCAGGGTCAGGCTGAGTCATTCCAGGCTAAAATGGCCTGAACATCAGTGCTTCCCAGGACAGAGGGAGGCTCCCTCTGTCCTAGAGTCCTGGGGAGGAGGCCTGAGGCTGGTACTTGAAGGATAGGAAGGAATGAGGAATAAGAACCTTCAAACTCCAGCCCTGGTTACCTCTCTAGCCCCATCTCCCCTCCCCCCACCTCCCACTCTGTGACCCTGCCAGGTTGGCCCTTTACCTTTCCTATCCATGTGTCTTTGCACATGCTGTTCCACCCTGCCAGAATACTCTTCCCCTCTACCTTATCCAGAGACCTCCTGTTCATCCTTCAACACTCAACTCAGATGTGTCCTTTTTGGTGAACACTTCCCCACCTTTCCTGGGCAGAGTTAGGTGTCATCTAAGCTCCCCCATGATGAGCCCCTCAGTTCAGCAAACATGTATTTCATGTGTCCTGGGTGGGGTGAGATTCAGATGAAGCAGATGTGGTCTCTACCTATAAAGCCCCTTTACACAATCGCTCTTCCTCTGTTGACTGACAAAATGCAGAGGATCCAGGGGGGACTCTGAGCCCCTGGAGGGTGGCAAGGTCACTAAATGAAAGATCCCTGGGTTCTTGAGTGGCTGTATGGAGCAGACCCCCTCACCATGCCTGCCCTTCATTAAACTGTGATGTGAATAAAGAAATCTCCAGTGTGGGAAGTGTTGAGATTTGAGGGCTGTTTGTTAGGCAGTCAGTGCTGTTTACCCTAACGGCCCCCAGGGTCTTTCCTGACTCCCGGGTCAGACAGATTAGAGTGAGGGGGGCACTGAGAGGCAGCTGAAGGCTGAGGGGGCTGGGCAAGAACATAAGGACAGAGAAGACGCCCCAGCTTAGGGGCTGAAGATGTGGGTACTTCTTGGCAGCACAGGTGACCTAGTATTAGGCACTTCCCCACATGAACCTCTGTTTCCTCCTTGATCAAATGAGGTTGAGAGTTCCTACCTCTCATGGCTACTCAGAGCATCACAAATTACATACATAGAGTGCTTCAGCTATAATGCTGCTTTATAAATGTTTGTGTCCCTTACATGGGTGGACCTAGACTAGAGACTGTCAGAGAGAGTGAAGTAAGTCAGAAAGAGAAAAACAAATATTGTATACGAATGCATATATGTGGAACCTAAAAACATGGTATAGATGATCTTATTTGCAAAGCAGAAATGGAGACACAGACATAGAGAACAAACATATGGATACCAAGGGGGAAGGGGGGCGGGTGGTGGCATGAACTGGGAGATGGGGATTGACATATATACACTATTGATACTATGTATGAAATAGATAACTAATGAGAACCTACTGTATAGCACAGGGAACTCTCCTCAATGCTCTGCGGTGACCTAAATGGGAAGGAAATCCAAAAAAAGAGGGGATAGTGTATATGTATAGCTGATTCACTTTGCTGTACAGTAGAAACTAACACAACATTATAAAGCAACTACACTCCAATAAAACAAAATTACATAGAGCTACACACATACAGACACACATATGCACACACACACATTCATGAATGTATATGTAACTGATGAAATCTGAATAAACTCTGTGAATTGTACCATCAAAAAAAATTAAAAATAAAAAAATAAATGTTTGTGTCCCTTGCTCTCTATTGCATCCCCATCCACAGAGGGTGAAGTAAGGCAGGTAGAGAAGATACATAATAGCTCACAGTTACATACAGCTTATTATGTGACCAAGCGCTTTACAGAAAGGGCTCATTTAATTCTCACAGCAGCCCATTTCACAGATGGGGAAACTGAGCCACACTAAAGTTAAGTCACATGACCAAGCTAGTATGTAGCAGAGCTGGGATTTGAACCCACACCATCTGGCTGCAGGGTCTGTGCTCTTAACCATAATGCTATACTTCTAAGTGAGCAGAGCCCACTGAAAAGGGACAGAAAGAGCCACTGACACCAGGCACCTACAAAGAGCTGGTGAGAGCCAAATCCGACTTCCAGTCATTCCCAGGCTGAGCAGACATCAAAGAAAAGTCAGACTTACTTGGTGTCTCTTTCCTCAGAAAAGAAAGCAGACCAAACTGTCTGCACAGAGGGGAGCCCTTCCTGGGAACTTCATTCAGTGAGAAGCACATCCCGTGCTCCACCGTCCAGGAGGCCCCGAGTCACTGAGTGGACAATGGCTCCTATTACGGTTTTGCAAAGGCCCAGACCTGCAGGAAACCATGTCATTTCTGGAAGCAATCTGACTCTGCTTCCTTGTAAATCCCTTCACTGGAGTGCAAACTGGAGCCTCACTCACCAGGACCTGCCAACCTAATGCCAATGTGTTAACAGGCATGGGGCAGGTATCAGAGGAATCTAGTTTCACCTGGGAGAGCTGAGGTCGCTGTTCTGAATTCCTGTCACCCTGGGCAGGTAGTTAGGACACTCAGTCCAGCTCCGGGTGGGCCTCACTTAGTCTGTGAGTCCACAGGGGCATCATTCACAATCCTGGGCCCAGGGCGGGCCCATCCTCATGGGAGACTCCCCCAGGCTGGGGGCACCTGAGGGCAGCCACTGCCTCACATTCATCTCTGCTTCCCCAGCAGCCGGCACAGGGCCAGGGACCAAGTGGGGACTTTGTAAATGTTGGCTGGAAGAATCCAACTGAGGTAGTAGCACAGGGCGGGGTTTGAGGGATTCGGCTAAAAAAAATAATATAGTACTGCTTCCATTTCTGCTCACTTCCCGCAACAGCTGTGTGTGAAAAGAATGATCATCATCCCCATTCTTCATTCTAGGAAAGTTGGGGTTCCGAGAAGTTAAATGACGTGCCCAAGGTCACACAGCCAGCGGGAGTGTTGCATTATTGTGCCATTGGAGGTTGCCATCCAAACTGAGTTGCTGAATGAGGACCTTTATGTTGGTCTTGGAACCCTAGCCTGTATTCCCCAGGCTGGGGGTAGTTGCAACATGGTAGAATAGGAAACATCACAGCACTTGGGGTCAGCCTTGTAACTTGTGAAGACTAAGTTGGGCTTCTCTCTGTTCAGCAACACAAGAAATCCCAAATTTGTCATGGAAGTTTGAAATTAAAACTAAAGAAAGTCTATGCGCGCCCCCTTGTGGTGAGCTCCACCATCATGCGTGTAATCCGTGCTTTGTGGTTCCCAGGTCACATGGGCCACAGGAAAAGGAACGGCTCCAGTGACCACCACACGGCCACATCCCCAGGGCCGGGACCCCAGTCTGCTAGCCCCAGAGGGTTCACAAATAGTCTTTAATGGCTCAGGGCCTCTCAGGCACAATGGGGTCAATTGCCTATCCAGTGTTCCCTGCTGTGCCATCTCTGGGAGCCCAGAGCTTCAGTTTTACTCATTCCATGCACATTCACTGAGGCACTGTGCCAGGCTCTATGCTAGATGCCTGCTGCCTGGTCATCTCCAAAGCCTGACCCCAGGGTGTCCCATGTCCTACGCTCCTGCCAGAGCTACTTCTCCCCTCCCTGCCCCAGTCCCCCTCCTCCCAGCCCCACATGCCCATCAGTGGCACCCACCTCCACCCTGGGAATCCTCTCAAGTCTCCCCTCATTCCAGTCATACTCCCAGTCACCACACCCCAATACTGTGGCATCCCTCCGCTTCTTTCCCTTCCCATCACTATCCTAGTCCAAGCCACCACCATCTCGGCCCTGGACAACCTCTAAGGCCCGCTCACTGGCCTCCCCACCTCCATACTTCACCCCGACACTTACTCTCTGCACTATGACCTGAGTCAACCTTCTAGAAGGGAAATGTAGGCAATGGAAATTTCTCTGAAGAGACACCCCATGGCAAGCTCTCAGCTCTATAATGACTGAAATGGGAGGGGAAAAGGACAAAAGTAGGGAAAACGTACAAAATGGATATATAAAGGAGATGTAAAAATCAACATGTAAAGAGGTTATTTTTTAAAGGGTCCGGTGCTCAGCATATATCCACTAAATCCTTGCTCCTCAAAGTTTGTCCACAACCAGCAGCTTTGTATCCCTGGGAGCTTGTTAGAAATGCAGCATCTGAGCCCCACCCAGAGCCCTGAGTCAGGATCCGCATTTTAACCCACTCTCAGGGCTTCATGCACTGGGGGACACCTGCTGCAGAGGGGGAGCCCCTGACGGGAGGCCCTGCCTCAGCTATCCTGCAGCTCTCACTGTTAGCACTTGGCCTCCTGGCAGGACACTGTCCCAACAATGCCACCACCAGGCTGATCCCTGCCACCCTCGGATGTGGAACAACCCTGCCTGGTGACATGGCCAGACTCAGAAGGGTCAGTTGTTCGGACCTGATCACATTGACGGCCACCGTGTGCAGGGCTGAAGGGTGGATGGTGACAGCTGCAGACACGCTGAGAAGTCGCCAGTTTGTTTTGAAAGCTTTCTCATTAAAAAGACAAGAATTAAAAGCCCATCATTTGTTCTTTCCAGAAACCAGGGTAATGGTCGAACCCCTCTCGCATCAGTCCTACCAAGAACCCTTTTCACCGTCCAGGGTCTTTTCTCTGCTTTGTTCTGGTATTGGGCAAGGGCTCTTTTCACAGTTAAATGCATACAAAGCTCTTAATGACAATCGTCTAAAATCAGGAAACTGTGGTAGTTGAATGGGGCATGTGGAGATCAGGGTGGGAGAGCGGAGTTAGCAGGCTGTGTGACCCCACAGGCCACTGGCCCTCTCTGGGCCTTGGTTAACTTTACAATAAAATGTGGGCAGGCAACGAGGGTGGGTGGACTTCTCTTCCTCTGGGAGGTCCCTGATGCTGAGCAGCCAGGCCCTGTGTTTGTTCTGTGGCTCTAGGCCAGGGGGGTGATGGAAGAAGCAAAGGCATTGGGGTCAGACAGACAGATGTGCATTTCCATGTGATTCAACCGCCTTCCAGTTGGGCCACCCTGCCAGCCGTGTACCTTAACCTCTCTGTACCTCAATTTCCTCTTCTAAATTGGGCTTTAACAGAAACTACTTCTTAGGGTTGTGGGAGATCTTTGTGTGTCCTTTCCTGCAGTGCTTACTCATAGGAGCCTGGAGTTTGCTTCTTTTCCCCTTCGTTTCCCTAAAATGAACACTAAAGTGGCTTGAAAACAAATCACCAAAGGCTCTTGGGGGTTGGGGTGTGCATGTAGAGCCCAGCCCCAGATGCCTGGAAGGCCAGAGCTCCAAACCTCCCCATCACAGCCCAGTGGGGGAGGGCGGGGTGGTCCTTGCATCAATTTGTGCATAAAGGAGTCAGGGGCTGCGGGTACTTTAGCTGAGTCACCACCCAGCCAGCTGCCAGCACTGCTGGTGTGGGTGGGGATGGGAGAGAACGAAGGAGCGGAAGCGGTCGGAACTAGCCATATTTAGGTATCCAAGGTGGGCTGGATGCTTCACAGACCAAATTTATCATCACGACAACCGCATGACAGATATAATTTCCTTGCTGTACAGGAGAGGAAACTGAGGCCCAGAGAGGTGAAAGGACTTGCCCAAGGTCTCACAGCTCCGCTTCTTTTCCATCACAGTAAGTACATTTGTCCATCCTCCTGGGTTCCAGGAACGTAGACCTCATTCACGCCATTTTTCAAGCCTAGGACGGGTCTCAGGAGCAAGAGGGAAAGAGCTTTGCTCTGTTCTGCCCTTTTCCCTGGAAAGTACCAGCTCAGGGCAAGGGCTACAGGAGGGAAGAGCAGGGTCCATCCACCCAGAATTCATGCATGCATACAGACAGGCATCACTACTTAATGTTGCCCAGGTACCTCTGTGTTGCAGGAAACCCCAGGAGCGTTCTAGTTCCTCCCTAGAACTTTTGATTCCAGCCCCAGCTCCTCAGCCTGGGACTGACAATGTGTAATCTCATTGTTTTCTTGCTGGTCTCCCTACCTGATGCTGGGGGCCTGTCACTGTCCCTCCTCCTTATCTCTCAGAAGCCTCCCACAGGAAACAGTCCAGGTACCTCACCCGAAGCGTTCCCAGGACCTGGCCCCTCCCATCACCCCCTCACACTGCACAGCAGCCCTCCTGAACCCCTGGCTTCTCTCCCTCATCCCTGTTTGCACAGGCAGTTTCTTTTGCCCAGACCACCTCCGCTCACCCACTCTCTATGACGTCCCCCTGACCACCGCTCACCCCCTGCCACTCCCAACGACTCCTGTCCTACTCTGTGCCTCCTGCCCCTTGCAGATGGTCAGTCAGAGCTTCTCACACTGTGTGGAGAGGGCAGGCTGGTCTGGTTCACCTGGGGCCCAGCCAGGCCTGGGAGTCTCCTGATGTTGGCTCAGAGATGAATGAATGAACAAATGGATGAATGAGTGAATGAATGAATGAATGGTGAGGTAGGCTTCTTGGAAAGCGGCCATCTGCAATCCAGGAAGAGAACCCTCACCAGAACCCGACCATGCCGGCACCTTGATCTTAGACTTCCAGCCTCCAGAAATGTGAGAAATAAATTTCTGTTGTTTGGAGAATTCCCTGGTGGTCCAGTGGTTAGGGCTCTGCACTCTCACTGCTGAGGGCCTGGGTTCAATTTCTGGTTGGGGAACTAAGATCCTCACAAGCCGCACAACACGGCCAATAAATAATAAATAAATTTCTGTTGTTTCAACTCACCCAGTCTATGGGGTTTTGTTACGGCAGCATAAGCAGACTAGGATTCACTGCATCTTAAACAGCCCTGGAGTTGGAGGAGTGGGGCAAGCAATTTAGTTGCTGGTTTATCTCCATCTCTTGCTCTCTCTGGTCAAAGTCCACCCCGTGGGCACTAGCCCCCTGCATGGCCAGCCTGCACTACTTGGCCCCCCAGGAAGCTGCTGGGAAAGCCAAGGCCTCTGAAGTTTTGGTCCAGGCCAGCTAGTGGGCAGAAGCAGTAGTCTCTCTTTGTCAGCTGGCGCTGACATGGGGGCTTCTAGGTCTGTGACGAGTGTCCAGGCTTTCAGGCCAATGTAAGGTGGGACTGGTCACTAAGGCCACTCTGGACAGGAAGCAAGGCACGCGAGCTGAGCAGATGTAGGGGTGGGGACGCTTGAACTGGGTCTGGGACCGTGCCTCTTCTCCCTTTGGAGCTGAGTACTCCGTGAAGACAGGGGCCATGGCTTGCTCCTTGCCCACCCCTAGTGCCATCACAGAGCCTGACACAATGTGGGTGTTAGTGAATGTTCATGGATGTGGCAAACATCTGTCACTTTGGTTGCTACAGAGCATATGAAAAATATCTGTGTGTTTCTGCACAATTAGGGCTTTCTGAACAAATTTTCCTGGAACCTGTGCCAGACCTAAGAGCAAAACTTAAAGTTATTTACAAAAGTTTAGATGAGAGAACTCCGGGGAGATGCACCTAATCGTGGAGGAATGTGTTTACATTTCCAGGGAGAATGGAGTTTCTCAGGTACTCAGTCTCTGCCGGGCGGACTTACATACCACAGGGCTGCAGTGAGGACTCAGGCCCATCCAGTTTCCAAGGAGACCCTTCCAGGAGGGGCAGCGGACAGCTGTCTCCTTCCCCTCTGTAAGCAGAGAAACTTCATTTTTCATTCATTCCTCATTTATGAAACAGATTTTGTATACACAGGAGATTCTTCTGACTTTCATTATATTACCCCAGGGGTGAGAATTGGGGTGTGGGGAGTCAAGTGATTATTATTTGTCTTTTAAGTGAATAATGATAATCTATCTGAGGTAGTCACCTTGTGTGCACATTCAGTATAAAATTAATAAGCATGAATACTAAAAATCCAACAGCTGTCCAGCCTCTGAACATGCTTCCTATATTGTAGGGACTCCCAAACAGGGAGAAACAGACAGGAAACCTAAGGAGGAGAGAGTCCCATCCAGCCCCTTGGCACTGGAGTGTGGGCACACATTCTCAGTGTAGCTGATTGGCTGCTCCTTCCTGGCTTTGACCTTTGAAAGACATCTGGTCATTAGGGATTCTTCAAGACGGGGGTGAGGTCTTCAGTGGCCCGGCAGCAAGTGCCCAGATAGCAATACAAGAAGGCTTCATCCCTCAGCAGACACTTCGTGGGCAGCATCTTCAGTGTGCTTGGCCTCCCTTACTTCCTGTCAAAGTCTGGCTCTCAAGCCATCCCATCATGTCTTACAGCTTCCTGATACCCTCCATAGATTCCTTTTCCTCTTGGATTAGCCAGGACCCATTTCTGAGTTTGAGAAAGAGAGAGAGAAGGAAGGGAGGGAGGGAGGGAGGGAGGGAGGGAGAGCCTGACTGACACAGCTGAATTTCACGTGCTGTTGAATGTGTATGATTAAATCTCAAGCCAGCTGTAAGGTTGAAAGGTTGAGGTCTCTATTTCTCTCTCTCTCTCTCTCTCTCCAGTGGAGATAAGTAGTAGCAGCAGCCTTGGGCATGTCCTGGCCTCTGGCCATCCGCCTCTGGAATGCTGGAATGCCCAGCTGTGTTATCTGATAGTTGGCAACATTGTCTCCACCTTCGGGAGCAAACTATTATTTGTGCCTGCAGGACCTCAGGAACTCAACAGGCGGAGGTTAACACCATCATAGGGGGCTAACCTTGGAGAAGAGCTGAAATCTATTATTTGGGGCCCGATCAAGATTTGGCCTCTCCCACCTGACCCCTGTCTTCGTCAGTCTGGAGAGTTCACCACCCTCCCAGCCCCTCACACCTCTGCACCTTTGCTCAGGCAGGGCTCCTGAAAGCCGACCCCCTCCTCTGCCTAATGGGATTATGCCCTCCTACATGGCCCAGGTCACCTCTGCGAAACACCACCCATTCCCACTCCAGAATGAACACTTATCATTCACCCTTCTGTCTTCTATTTCAGTGCTTTTCGTACTGATTATACACACAATTGGTTCTATGCCCTCTGATAACTTTATTGAACTACAAGTCTGTTGAATCCCTAGCAGCCATACACTACTGGTCACCTACTAATGCTCAATAAATGTTTGATGATAGAATAAATGAATGGATTCAGTTTAGTCCTCTCATTTGACAGATGAAGAAAGTGGGACTCAAAGAAAGAAGTAGTAACTTGCTCCAAGTAATAGAGCCAGTAAATAGTGGAGCTGGGATTTTAAATCAGGTCACTCTGAATCCTCCGTCCTGTGCTCTTTCCACTTCCGTGCCTTCACCACGATCATCATCGTCACTGTGATCGCCATCGACACCACCACCACCACCATCATTACCACTGCCGTCACTTCTACCACCAGTTCCACCACCATCATCATCTTTGTATCCAAAGCTCATTCAAAGAGTTTTAGAGTGCTGAGTGCTCCTCGCTTTCTCAACTCCTGTCCAGTTGTTAACAAAATCAGCTTTCCCCATGCAGTTTGTCCCCAGATGTGTCAATGCAAATCTTTCTCTGGTGGGTTTCCTACAGGACTTTCTGTGGCTGTATCAGCCAGACGGTCGGTACACATAGAGTGTTGTGTGGATACTAAACAGGGCTCCCCGTCCACGAGGAGCACATTGAACAGCCAGGAAAGCGTGCTCAGAGCACACAGGTAGGCAGCATGGCTCCTCGCTTCACCTGAACTACCTGACGTAGTGGGTCCTAAAGTCAAAGTGGCCTGGTTTCAAATCCTGGCTCTGCCTTTAAATGGCTCCGTAACTCTGAGCCAGACTTCTCCACACTTCATCCATAAAATTAGACGAGTAGCACCTATTCCTAGACTTGTTGGGAGAAGAAACGAGATAACGCCTGTAATGTGGTAGCTCAGAGCTGCCAGGTATCAAGCGTCTACTATTAGTTCTGTCTGCCCCGAGTCTAGCACGGAGCTTGGCCCGTTGGTCCTATTGATTGATCTCCCCTGAACTCCTCTCCCCAGGCTGTGTGATCAATCTCTTACAAAGGTAGAAAGAGCCACAAGGGTTGAAAGGAAGGAGTGACAGAACTCAGCTGGAAGCTGAAGGTGGGGCAGGAGGCACTGATCAAAGGGGACTTCATTGGTGATTGAGCTCACTTTGAGGAGTAGGCAGGGTTTCCCTTGGCCCAGATGGATGGGAAGAAAAGGCAAATTTATTGTCCCTTCTCTGCCTTATTTTTGAGCCTCGACCATTGTACAGTTCATGCTGCAGGATGCCCACCACAGACCTGGCTTGCAAAAAAGCTGTTGAATGAATAAAGTGACTTTATTTACATATTACGCTATGACCACCAATAAACTGGGCACCCCTGAAAGCAGGAACCGCACCTTCTTCCTCTCTGTACTCCAGCACCCAGCAGTGTCCGACACATTGGCAGTGAGCTGTGTTTGCAAGCAACGTAACACAACTCCAGATAATTAAGCAGAAAAGGAACACATTAAAGGATCTTGGGTATCTTACTGCATCTCTGGGAGGCCCGGAGAGCCTGGCTTGGAGACTACACAGCCTTGAGCAAGGCCACAGAAGGTGCACGGGCTTCAGTAGTTGTGGCACGCGGGCTCAGTAGTTGTGGCTCTCGGGCTCTAGAGCGCAGGCTCAGTAGTTGTGGTGCACAGGCTTAGTTGCTCCGTGGCATGTGGGATCTTCCTGGACCAGGGCTTGAACCTGTGTCCCCTGCGTTGGCAGGTGGATTTCTAACCACTGCGCCACCAGGGAAGTCCCTGTGCTGAGCATTTTCCACACTTTCTCTCCCTTAACCACCAGCACATCCCTGTTAGGTTGTGTACTGTCCCATTTTACAGATGAAATCCGCCTTAGACTTGCTCAAAGCCACACAGGTAACAAGAGGAGGAACTAGAATTTGAGCCCAGATGTGCCTGTCCCCTGAACCAGAGTCCTCGCCTGCTGAGCCCTTTTTCAGAGCAGAGCTTAGCCTTAGGGATATGGCTGCAATGGCCATGAGTTAGCAGGATGGGCTGCAGAGGGAGACGGGGGCTGCAAGACAATTTAAGCAGCAGAGCATCCTCCAAGCTTTACGTGCCTACTATCCTTTCGGTCTCACTTGCCCCTTACTCAATTCTGAATTCCTCAGGTCGGAGACTACTTGAATTTACCTTTGCCGCCCAGCCACTGGCTCAGGGCCCAGCCCCCAGTAGACTCTCCATGATGTGAGTTGAGTGAGTTGATTGGATGCCCTGTGTGTTTCCAAGACAACAGGCCTGTCCCATTCATCTCTGCAGCCCTAGAGCCTGGCACTGGGCCTGGCACGTGGAGGGCCCTGAATGGCTGCTTGGTGCTCACCAGGCTCCTCATAAACCCAAAACCCTCTCCAAGGAGGCTTTAGGCCTCGACTCCCTCCCTGTCTTAACCTCGTCAGAAAATTACCTCCCATTTATCTCATCCTCGTGGACAATTTAACCTTCCTAGGTCACCATGTGCTTCTTGTTCTTCTCCGCTGGAACCTGATTAGAACATCGACTTGATCCCCTTTTAACAGCTTGTGTCCTGGCAGCTCTCCAAAGCATGGTGTCAGCTCTCTGCCTGCATCATTTCTAATTCTAACAACCCAAAGGGGGGTATTACCTCCATTTTCCAGAGGAGGAAATGGAGAGGAAGTGCAAGCAATTTGCCTAATAATTGAAAAAGTCTGATTAGAAACCCAAATCCTGTTAATGCTAAAACGTGGACTTTAAGGCCTGTCTACGGGTCTCGCATTAAAAGAAAAGTGTGTAACAGCTTCATCCATTCTGTGTGTGTGTGTGTGTGTGTGCACGCGCACGTGTGTATTTGCTGCTATGCCCAGGCACTCACTCCGATAGATGCCAGACTCATCATAATGACTCAGTGGCCGCCCTCCAGAAATTCAGAATCTAGACGGGATGTTTTGTTTATTTTTAAATTAATATATCATAGAGTATCTTGGCCAGGATCCAGTTATTTTAACAGAGAGAGTTTAGTGTAAAGAAATATAAGGTCAGTTAATGTTGTTGACTCGGTAACTGAAGAGTCAAGAAGGAAACACTTAGGAGGGAGTAAGTGCAAGAAGTGCAAGAAGCTGCTGACTCCGAGGGCTGCGGGACAAAGGGAAGAGGTTGGAATTATTCAAAGTAAACACTTGGAGGAGGGCCCTGTGGACCTGGGACCCAACCCCTGGGGAAGGGGGGCTGGTTGCTGGTGCTGGTGCCTGTGAGGATCTTCTGCAAGGACTGGGAAAACTGCAGACTGGATCCAGCTGCTGCTACAGGGAGGAACTGCTACTGCAATAGAAGCACTGCTGGGTTATGCTCACAGGGAGAGGATGGCAGACACAAGTCCTCTGGAAGCAAATAGGAGGGGGAGCAAGTCCCTTTTTCCCCCTTCCCCTCCCCCACTCCAACTGATGGCTGAGCAGCCTTTCTCCCTCTCGCCCCGCCTCTGTCTCTCTCTCTCTGTCTCTCATGTCTTGAGCACATGCACAGATCCTAATGTAGGGCCAGTGGGCAAAGCAGTGTAGTTTGCAGAATCCCATCTCCAGTATCCAAAGCCAAGCGTAGAAAGACAGGGTTGGAGCTGAGAGGCGATAACTTAATAACTGACACACAGGATAGGAAAGGGTCTGGACTGGAAATCAACGTTCCTGAACCTTCTCCTGTCCCCTTCCACTAACTTGCCATGTGGCTTGAAGTATGTTGCTTTACTTCAAGCTTTGGTTTGTTCTGCTGCAGAATGAGAGGGGTGCTCTGAACTCCTGCTTCTCAAACTGTGGTCCTCAGACTAGAAGCTTTGGAATCCCTTGGGAGCTTGTTAGAAATGCAGACGTTCTGATCCCACCCCGACCTCCTGAATCAGAATCGGCATCTTGGCAAGATCCCCAGTGCACAGTCAAGTTTGAGAAGCAGTGCTCAGAGTGCCCCTCCTAGCCAGGCCCAAGGCTGACAAGCATAGCAAGGCCAGGGACAAGACCCAGGCTCGTGGTCAGACAGGTCTGACTCGAATTCTGCCATGGGAGCTGGCAAGTTGCTTAGCTTCTCTCAACTTCAATTTCCTCATCTTAAAAAAAAAAAAAAAAAAAAGAGAGGGATTTCATGAAACTCATGGGATCACAGTAAGGATGAGACAAGGTGAAATATGCAAAGTCTCCAGACACCAGCAGGAGGGCCTCAAGAAGACTTTTATAGAATCTGTTACAGAATCAGAGTACCAGTGTGGGTCAGGACGTCAGGACAGTCAGTCTTCCTGGGAGCAACGCTGAAACCGGACCTCAATGAATTCACAGGACATGAACAGATTAACCACACTCCAAGGAGACTGGCATCTGAAGAGACTCCCTAAAAAGCCAGAAATGTCAAACATTTGTTCTCGTCTCTAGAATAAACAGTGTGCACCTAGGAATGCCTCGTGTTGGTTGTGTGCTCTTGAAGTCATGATGACTCTTCTCCTGGCCTCAGTTCCCACATCTGTAAAATGGGATCATTTTGTAATTTTCCCATGGTGGACATTACTTACGTAATGAAAAGACATTTGCATGGTCGTTTATCTTTTAAAGAGCGACTCCAATGCTTCCAGCTTGGGGACTGTACTGGTTGTGCCACATTCCGGGATAGGGCCTTTGGGAGGTTAAACAGCAAGAACTTCAGGCATGCTGAGGTTGGCGTACCCGCAGGACTCCAAGAGGAGACGTCCAGTAGCATTGCCTATACAGGATGAGAATGGGGTATGTTTGTATATGTGTGCCCGATATGTCTCACTCACTTCCTCACTGTACAAATGTGGTCACATCTTTGTTTTTCACATTAACTGCTCAAGCCCCCACCTGCCCTTCTTAACAGAAAGTCCAAAATCTCTCTGTTAAGAGACCTGTTTCCTTCCCAACTACCCAAGAACTCGGAGGCTTGAAGTCCGCACGTCACTGTTGTAATGGCTCACCACTGTCAGATGGTGTCACTGTTCAACACCACTCCAGCTGCAGCCCACAGAGGCCAACAACCCTCTCCTTCATTTCCCCAAACAGAAGAGCAGAGCTAAGCACTGCCCCGAACCAGCCCTCCCCGTCCCTCAGTGGATGCTCGTCCACCGGATCCCTGTGGCAAGCTGTCGGTTGAGGCTTTTGCCCTTTCCACCAGCTCCAGGACCAGGGACAAGCTCCGTGCGGTCCACCTGCTGGGTGTCTCTACCTTCAGATCTCAAGGAGAAGGGGCTGAGGAGGGGGCCCTCTTCTCCCCAGCAGTGCTGGATTCTTATGTAAATTGGCCCACGTTCCCCTCCGATCCTCTGCTTATCCGAGCCTGAGTCCAGAGACCCTGCACAGAGCCAAGGTCAGTGCCAAGGCGTCTTGCTTGGGAACGGCATTTCTGTCTTCCCGGACACCTGGTGCCCAGAAAGGTTTGGGAGCCTCTGCGTATGGGTGAAGAGTGAGGTCACAGCAGGGCTGGGGTGTTGAGCACCAGGAGAGCCATGGGCCATGGAGGGGGCCCTGAGCCCCACCAAGGCTGGGAAGAGGGAGGGAGGGGGCAGTGCCAGGTGGGAGGCTGAGCAGACTGGTGGAAAGAGGGCATGGGTCACAGGCCAGGGGGGACAGGGTTTCAAGGAGAGAGGACCAAGAGGGCAGGGAGGAGACCTGAAGGGACCCTCTGGGTCAGGCAATTCTAAAGTCATGGGTGGTCTCGATGCAAGCGTTAGGAGCGGGTCACAGGAGCCTAAGTGAGGTTGCAGTGGGATTAGGAATGAGGAAATGGGCAGAAGTATGTGTAACTTACCCAAGGAGCATGTCTGTAAAGAGAAGTCAGAGTTGGGGTAGGGAGGGGGGCAGGTCCGGAGAAGGCTTTGCTATTACGGGGGGTGCCTGTGAAGACAGCACACAGAAGGGGTAATGGACTTGACTGAGGGAGGAGAGAGAGGGATTGAGGGCAAATGTTGGGAGGAGACGGAGAGGAACAGGAAGGGTAGGTTGGCCCCATCTTGGGTCATCATGTGATACCAGCTTAAGGAACCTGCTTGTAGCCAGCAGGGAGCCATGGAGCTGGTAGAGCAGGGGCTGTGTTTGGAGAAGATCATGTGTCTGGATGTTTATTTCACATTTAACCAAGCTGGAGATCTCTGGGGTTGACGTTACGTTTTAAGCCAGCTTATCAAAGGAATACCAGTGATCTAATTAAGATATATATTTCTACACTCTGACTTCTCAACCCTATCACCTCCACAACAATCTGAGCCACATTTCTGTGCTGGTGAAGAAAGGCAGGACTTGACTTGGGCTAGGGTATTCATTCACTTGACCTTTATTACAAAGATAAAGTTGTCAGTTTCTTCTGGGGAATCAAAATGTTCTAATTAGATTAGATATGATGATGGTTGCACAACTCTGTAAATATACTAAAAAAACATTGAATTGTACACTTTAAACAGGCAAATTTTATCATATGTAAATTCTATCTCAGTAAAGCCGTTAAAAATTTTTTCATACCCAACTAACGGGCAGCCGCCTTTGAAGCACCAAGCCAAGGGGAACGATAGGTTTTCCAACCTATGATGAAAGAGTACTGTCTTCCTGGAGGCTCCAGCTCTCCCAAGCTGCCTACACACATTGCTCTCTCCTACTGACATCTGCAGCCCAGCACTGCTAGGCTGGTGGAGCCCACGCTCCACCAGTCCACAGCCAGTGCTAGGCTGAGTTTTCATTGCTGTGGACCAGAGTTCTAATTATAGAACATCTGACCTTCCCCATGGCATCCCCACAGCCTAGCAGATTGTCTAACACGTTGTAAGTGCTCAGTAGATATTTATTGAATGAATGAAAGAATGGCATAGCTGGAAGGAATATAAAGATTTCTTTTTAATATCACTAACTTTAGGGACAAGAGTACTGATGCTCAGAGAGGTTAAGTGAACTGACCCCTTAGCGAATCAGAGGCAGTGGGTTCAGTTCAACATGTCCTTAGTGAGTATCTGTCTATAAAGTTGTATTCTGAGGACTGTGAGTAATACCAACACAATGAAGGTGAAGTCCTCGCTCTCCACAAATAGGGGATTTAAACTGCGTCATGCCCGTACGGGAGAAGGGAAGAGACGCTGAAAAAGTCCTTGAATCAGGCTCTGAGCCAGAGCCGTATATTCGCCAGTCTCCTTCAGTCTCCATAATGTTATTTTCCCCAATTTACAGATGAGGACATCTAATCTCAGGGACATGAGACACTAGAGGAAGATTCAAAATTTGAACACGGGTCTATCTGGTGGCAAAATCTAAGCTCCTTTCCTAACACTATTTTAATTCAAGAAATAAAGACCAAATGAGTTCAAACGAAGAAGTTGCCTGCATCTCTTGGAGATGAGAGAGTACTTGATTGAAAACTTTGACAGAAAGCCATGAGGTGGAGGGAGGGTAAGGAGATGGGTGGTCGTTTTGGATGGAGAAAATGCAGAAGGAACTTCATGTATGAAGAAAGGCCCATAAATCAGTTTAGGGGGAACTAGAGTCCATGTCAGGCAGTAGTGGGGACAAGGGGGGAGTGGGAACTTAGGGCCATATCGTATGCAGACCCTTGAAAGCCGGGAAGGGAAACTTGGACTTACTTTGAAGATAGTGTTTCAACAGGGAGATGGCACACATAATCAGAGCTGGGCTTTGGGAAGAGTAACCTAGCAGGGCATGCAGGTCAGCTTACAAAAGTGAGAAACTGGAGGGAGGGAATCAGGAAGTTGCTGAAATCATGCAGGGCCGGAAATAAATGGGTGTTCGGTGGAGTTGGAAAGGAGACAATGGTTTATATTGCTATAATGTACACGTGCGTGGACGTGATCCATCTGTGCTATAATTATATAATTGCTGAGTACATCTACTCAGTAATAATAAGAGATATTTACTGAGTACTGGGCACTTTGCTAAGTGCTTTATAAGCACAAATTCATTTACTACTCATAGCAGACTTAAATGGATGCTGTTATTATCCCCATTGTACAGATGAAGAAATTGAGGCTTAGAGAGACTAGGAAACACATGCCAGCTCATATAATTAGCAACTGCAGAAAATGGAACTCAACCCAGATTTGTCTGACTCCAGAGTCCATACTGTTACCCACCTGTTACATACTCTGTCCTCATGGCTACCTCTTCCTGGCTCAGCCTCCCCTAAAATAAGAAGATTTTGATGGAAATTTAAGGGCAACCTCATACAGTGGAAAGAACATGAGACCAGGAGTGCCACAGGCCTGAGTGTGGTGGAATCCTGGCTCAGCCGCTCACCAGCTGAGGGATATTGGGCAGTTACTTGACCTCTCTGAACTTACTCTTTCTGTAAAATGGAGATAAGAGACCAACTTCCCAGGGTTGTTGAGAACATTAACAATGAGGAGATATGGAATATCCCTAGGCAGTGTGTGGCACATAGTATCAAGTGTTCAATAAATGGTGGTTGTTAATAATGAGAATAAAGAGGCCTTCACATGAGGGCAACCAGGCTGATGAGAGGACTAGAGATCGAGCCATGTGAGGACCACTGATGAGCAGTGGCTGTGCTCACCTTGAGCAGGGAGCTATAATCGTCACCTTCAAATGTAGACAGTGTGTTGTCAAGTGCCAGGAGACAGGGAAGAATCATTCTGGGTGGCTCAAGAGGGTAGAACTGGGACCATCGAGACCCGTCCAGGAGTTTCTAACCACCTGAGCTGACTCACATTGAAACAGGCTTCTTTGCGAGGTGGTTGGGATCCTGTCATTGGAGGGTTTCCAGAGAGCATATGTGCCATCCATCTAGAAGGGATGCTTTGGGGGGCATCCCTAGCTGTCCAGTGGTTAAGGCTCCATGCTCCCAATGCAGGGGGCACAGGTTCAATCCCTGGTCAGGGAACTAAGATCCTGCATGCCACAAGGCACAGCCAAAGGAAAAAACAAAGTAGAAGGGATGCTTTGCAACCATGGTTCTTCTCAAACTTGGGTGTGTCAGCATCATATGGAGGGCTTGTGAAAGTACAGGTTGCTGGGCCTGCTTCCACAATTTTTGCTTCACTAGGCCTGGGGTGGGACCTGAGAATGTGCATCTGTAACCAGCTCCCAGGGGTGCTACTGCTGGTCCGGGCCCACGCTTGGAGAACCTCCACTCGAGAAAGCAGTAGTTTCTAAATCCCAGGCCCATTTGTTCGGTACATAGCAACACTTCCAGAAGGTGCAGCAAAGTCAGAAAAGTCATGAAATGCAGCAAGTGTTTTGCAATGCCAAATGTGTTCAATTTGAAGGACTGTCCTTTATTCTGAGCATGTGACTTTCCTACTTTCTCCGACGTTAAAATTTCCTTCCTTTCGTGGAAAGATGATAGCAGATGGTGGTTCTCTCGTTAGTTTCTTGGTTTCTTTACATGGCAAAATAACAAGCTGGCAGCCCTGTCATGGTCTTCAATTTTTTAAAACATCTTTTTGGTCCATGTACTTCTAAAATTGAGGACATGCTGCTCCTGGGCATGTAGGAGTTTAGACTGAGTTTCTCTAAGAGATGCCGTCCCAAGTTAAGCTCAGGGGTCTTTTAAAAAGGCATTACACACCTCTTTGCCTGACTGAACTGCTTACTTGGAATATATGTGACCTTTTATTGATGCTTCAAGGTATTACTATGCACATCTATTCCTATAAAGAGCTGTCAAACCCACAAACATGCCCTCAGGGAGGCTACTTAGAAAAGGACCGTTTGTCCCTCATTAAACCACCGAGACTCCTTTCCAGTTGTGAGTAGCAATCCTTCTGCCTCTGCAATTCACTCTCACCCCATCCACTGTTGTCTATTCTTCCACCCATCGCCCACAGCATGTCAGGCCACCAAGCTTATTAAATCAGTGGTTTCATTTTACACATTTTTAAGTCAGTAGTCTGTGACTTTGGGACTGTTTATCTCTGCCAAGGAATGAGGCCATAGGCCCAGTACATGATCAAAGAGATTTGCCCCTTTCTTCTGGGAAACGATGACAGATAATATTCCCTGGAAATTTACCACCTGCCAGGACTTCTCTAGAGTGGATTAAGTAACTTGCCCAAGGTTAATATATGGAGGAGCCAGGATTCAAATCAGAACTACGGGAATGAAATTGGTACAGCTAACCTCTTCTCCACCTGCCTTCAGGGGTGTTTGCAATGCTGAGCAGCTGGACGTCTGAACACTGAATAAATGAAGGTTCATAGATGTTACTGTTTGTATGTGATGCTTAGTCGTTGGTCATTTTTTAAGGGATGTACTGATTTTGTTGGGAGAAATTGAAATTATTCTGATTTCGAGAATCAAGATGGAGAACAGGTAACTTCAGGACACTGGCCCTGTGCTGGGCACTGGGCACTGGGCAACCAGGAGACAGCTCTTTTGTCCCCAGGAGCTCACAGCGCGGCTGCAAGAGAGGAAAGCAGGACTGGGTATGGGAAGGGAGGAGCAGGAGTGCTATTTTTGTGAAAAAAACCTCTTACTGTGCTTTGGCCTGTTGAACTATATGCTTGTGGCCTTTGCTGAAGTTGAACAAAGCCCGGACCCATACCACTTGTGTGTGCCTGGTTCATGATAGCTTTCTTAGGAGGTCAATGCCCAGCATCTTATTCTCTTTGTCCAGCTCCCTAACCTCTCCAAACACTGACGTATCAAGGACACATCAATGCCTACATTACAGTGTTGTTTTGAAGGTTACATTAAGATGATGGATGAGTCATGCCTGGTACAACAGGTGCTCAATTCTTCTCCTTACGACGATGACGCCAGCAAAATTTCCCTTCCTTTTAAGTATTCTGCATAATTGGACCACTCATGCGGTATTTAGCATATTCTACTTTGTACTGTTATACTGTATTTAATTGTATTATGATAGTGTATTTAAATGTAGAGCATTGAGGATTGTGCCTGACAAAGAATCATGTTCCATAAATATTAGCTGCTATGATTATTATGATTGGCATTGCTCTTCCTGCATATATATCTTACCTACCACACTGTGACCCATGGGACAGAGGTCCTGTTGGATGTATCCATCTTTGCCCTCCCAACCTGTTCCCGGCAGTGATAGGCACATAGTAAGCATTTGACCAATATTTTCGGAATGGACTATGGCCTATCTTATATAGTTATGAATATGTATGTGACATTCCCAGAATTTCACTAACAGTTGTGTCTGTCTCTCAGTTGTATAGTACTCCCATTCTGCCTTACTTTATAGTTAGCTTTTGTCATGTCTCCCCATTAACCCATGATCTCAAGGACCATGTCTCTATAACCTAAGACCCAGTTCAGTTTGCTGTATGGAGTTAAAGGTGGATACACAGAAAAGTGTTTATATGAAATAAATGAAACTTAAGCTTCAGGGCCCCTCACTTACCGGAGCACCTCCTGAATCCCTGGTTAATGAGTGTCCTCAATTCAAAAAGTAGAGATTATTCACTGCATGAGAAAATTCGAAATGCTTTGAAAACTTACAGCTCATAATTGAAAGAAACTTAATAGAGATTTTTCCGAATTTGATAATGATCCGAAAAAATTTGCCATGACATTGACAATAGCTACTTATATACCAAAACGTTTCCAAACTATCAATAATAAAAAGCAAATGTTGATCAGCCATGTTGGAAGAAGGACTGAATTATCATTTTATTCTCTCTGCTTATAAAATGATATTATAAAATTGTTTTCACATGAAGAAATGATAAAAGAGAATTGAGGCCCAAAAATATAAGAAAAAAGTATTAGGTGTATCCAGCAGTTTAATAAAAATTTTATTTTTCTAGATTTTGTGATATTTGTGGTACCTGTCATCTTCTTAAAATGTATAATTTGTGATTTTTTCTCATTCTAAATAAGTAACCACAATGATGCTTCATAATTTTGTGGTCTTTTCCTTAAAAAGAGCATCCTGAATTGTATAAAACTTAGACTCTGGGAATTCCTTGGTGGTCCAGTGGTTAGGACTCCACGCATTCACTGCAGAGGGGGTGGGTTCGGCCCTGGCCGGGGAGTTAAGATCTTGAGAGCTGCATGGCACAGCCAAAACAAACAAACAAGCTTAGACACCATAAAACCTGGAACTATCCTTGTTGATCCAGGTTGCTTGTTAAAATAATAATCTGACTGTATTACTCTGAAATTTTTAATGTTTTTTCTGGCCCCCAAATGAAGTCCAGAATCATTACCGTGGCCTAGCTCCTGCCTGTCTCCTCCACTCTTCTCCTTGTTCCTTAAGCTCCAGCCACACAGGACTTCTTCCTGTGGGTCCTCCCAGGCCCAGAGCCTTCCTTCCAGGAGGCTATTTCCTCCATCTTGACCAAGTCTCACCCCCAGTCGTTGCCCGGATGATGCCTGTTCACTTTTCAGGTTTCCCAGGCAAACTGTCCCTTCTCCCCCAGATAAGATCTTATTAAAATGAAGATTCTGATTCTGTAGGTCTGGGGTGGAGCTAAGATTCTGCATATCTACCAAGGTCCGGGGTGAATCAGGTGCTGCCAGTCCAAGGACCACATTTTGAGTAAGAGGCACTGGACCTCGTGAAGTCCCTTGCTTTACTACCCTATGTTCCTCTACTGTGCAACTTGTGTACTGTGTTCAAAAACACGATAATGAAAATTCACTGGAACTTTGCCCATCATAACAAAGCTTTGAAAATAAATGTCCTTCAATAGAGGACTGATTGAATAAATTAAGCCACACACATATACCCCCGTACACACACATACAAACACACACTGGAATACAAGGAAACCATTAAAAATGCCTATAGCCGGGCTTCCCTGGTGGCGCAGTGGTTGAGAGTCCGCCTGCCGATGCAGGGGACACGGGTTCATGCCCCGGTCCGGGAAGATCCCACATGCCGTGGAGCGGCTGGGCCCGTGAGCCATGGCCGCTGAGCCTGTGCGTCCGGAGCCTGTGTTCCGCAACGGGAGAGGCCACAACAGTGAGAGGCCCACGTGATGCAAAAAAAAAAAAAAAAAAGTGCCTATAGCCTATGGTTCAGTTTTTATAAAGCAAACTGTAAAGCTCATGTTGAGTTGATCTTGTTTGGGAAATTATGTACATATATGTACATGGGCCCAGAGGTATGTCTAGGAGGATGTTCACGAATATGGGAACTTTAGTTGTCTCTGGATGATGAACCATTTGAGGTGATTTTTTACTTTCTTTTCTGGCTTTTTTTGTGTAGTTTGAATTGTTTAGAAGAATATACCCCACATTTCAAAAGGAATAAAGCTATTTTTACACAAAATATAATAAGTTATAGTATTATTAATCTGCTTTTTAAAAACATTGCTCCTTCTAAAACAGCCATGCCTTTAAAATAGCCACGACAAATTAGTAAGGGCTAACTTGCTAGACTGATTCATTAACGTCTTGGAAAGAAGACAACAGTGCCCTAAAGGCAAAGGATCAGAAAATGGACTCCAATGGCTTGTCCACTACTTACCCCAATGATGTCCAGTTATCATTTCTTTGCCCCAGACCCAACAACCATAGACTCACTCTCTCAGTCAGTATAACAGAATATTGTAGAGTGGGGAGCTTAAACAACAGACATTTATTTCTCACAGTTCTGGAGGCTGGAAGTCTGAGATCAGGGTGCCAACATGGTAGGGTGCTTGGTGAGGGCCTTCCTCTTGGTCCACAGGTGGCTGTCTTCTCACTGCACCCTCACATGGCAGAGAGAAAGAGCTCTGGTCCTATCACCTCCTTATAGGGGCACTAATCGCACCATGATTAGCTCTTCCCTCATGACCTCATCTAACCCCAATTACCTCTCAAAGCCCTCATCTCCTAATACCATCACATTGGGGATTAGGGTTTCAACTTATGAATCCGAGGGGACACAAACATGCAGTCCATAGCACTCATCTTTTCTCCTACTCTGCCCCCAACCTATCACTTTACAGTTGGCCCTCCATGTGTGCAGTTCTGCATCCACAGATTCAACCCCCTGGGAATCAGGTGATACTGTAGTATGTATCTAGTGAAAGAAATCCACACATAAGTGGACTCGTGCAGTTCAAACCCATGTTGTTCAAGGGTCAACTGTATAGACATATATATATATATAAAATGTATACAACTCTTCATGTGCTTCCATAGTACCCTATAATTCCTTATCATAGTACTTAACACATTGATTTATAATTGCCTATTCATTTGTCCAGATCCCCCACAATGATCTGTCAGGACAATGATTGTGTCTAGTTCAATACTGTAACCCCAGTACCTTGCACGATTCCTGCACATCAATAATCACTGAAGAATGCAGACACGGTTAATTTCCATCTAAAATTGATTCCCCTTCTTCAGGATGTTGCTGTATCTGATGGAGCCCCTGGAACCTTGGCCACTCTGGCCATTATCAGGGAAGCTGACCCGGGAAAGACAGAATAAGCAGAAGACAGGAAGAACCGGGTCTTTCAAGAAGTCATTGAGGGGCTTCCCTGGTGGCGCAGTGGTCAAGATCTGCCTGCCAATGCAGGGGACACGGGTTCGAGCCCTGGTCCAGGAAGATCCCACATGCCGTGGAGCAACTAAGCCCGTGCGCCACAACTACTGAGCCCGTGAGCCACAACTACTGAAGCCCACATGCCTAGAGCCTGTGCTCTGCAACAAGAGAAGCCACCACAATGAGAAGCCTACACACTGCAACAAAGAGTAGCCCCCGCTGGCCGCAACTAGAGAAAAGCCCTCGTGCAGCAATGAAGACCCAACGCAGCCAAAAATAAATTAAAAAAAAAAAAAAGTCATTGAGCTAATGACTTAACTAACTCTGGGTCAAACTACACTCAGACTTCTGGCTATATGAGAGAATAAACACCCTTATTGTTGCTGCTGTTTGAGTTATAAAGCATCACCAGTGAGAGGTTGAGGGAACAAATGAATGAATGACTATGACCACGAGCATAAGAAAGCCAGCTCCCCTAGAATGGAGTTAAAGTCTTGTCCTGGAGACTTCAAAAACTGCTTACTGTTTTTAAGATACACAAGGTGATAAGACAACAAAGTCTTGATTATCTGGAAGTTAGCTTATTATGGTTTTCCAGATAAACTGGGCTTTTAGGCAAAAGCTGCACTTTGCAAGGGAAAAGAATCTCTTATTAGGGCTTCATTTAAAAACAAAGAATATTCTTAGAGATGTTTCAGATCTCCTAATGTAGAGATGTTTCAGTCCAATCTCCTAAATGTTAGCACGTGTAATCATAACTTGGAGACCTGTTAAAAAGCTGACTCCTGGGCCTCACCTGGGGAGATTCTGATTCAGTGGGATGTGGTGGGGTCCTGGAATCTGCATTTTAGCCAGCAATCTGATGTGGATGGTCTCAGACCACACTTAAAGAAACCCTATTCTTTTTTTTTTTAAATAAATTTATTTATTTTATTTTTTTGGCTGAGCTGGGTCTCTGTTGCTGCACGCGGGCTTTCTCTAGTTGTGGCGAGCGGGGGCTACTCTTCATCGCTGCGCGTGGGCTTCTCATTGCGGCGGCTTCTCTTGTTGTGGAGCACGGGCTCTGGGCACGCGGGCTTGAGTAGCTGTGGCACACGGGCTCAGTAGTTGTGGCACGCGGGCTCAGTAGTTGTGGCACGTGGGCTCAGTAGTTGTGGCTCACGGGCCTAGTTGCTCCGCGGCATGTGGGATCTTCCCAGACCAGGGCTCGAACCCGTATCCCCTGCATTGGCAGGCGGATTCTAAACCACTGCACCACCAGGGAAGCCCAAGAAACCCTATTCTAAAGCTTGCACTTCGTATCTCTAGAACCTAACCACAAGATATGGTGTGTCACACAATAATCAAGGGAGCAGATTCAAGTGATGGAAAGATCCAGAAAATGGGAGCCATGTCTGGGCTTCTCTATTCAGCAGAATAAGACGCTGATCAGGCAAGTCTCTCAAGCTCTCTCCGTCTGAATGACCCCGTTTATTAAAAACAACACAGATTAATAGTTATCTGTATTGCCACCCCTCAGGCTGGTTGTGAAGACCAGATGATCTCAGTAGCTGTACTATACAAATATAATAAAATGCTCTTTGTTAGGAATCTGGTGTTTACTGAGCTCCTTAATAAGTAAAATTATTTGTGTTCCTTAGGCTCTATTCGTTAAGCAAGAAATGGGGACTCACATTTTAGAAAGATTGTTTCATGGTCAAACTGTAAAAGGGATTTTGCTTAATTTCCAGTTAACCTGAGTACTTGTTAACCAGAACATCCTATTCCTAAGCATTCTAACTAGGTTTTTATGTAACTAATATACATTTATTAACAGTAATCCATGAGTAGACTCCCTATCAAAGGGAGCTTCCTTGACTTGTGCAAAAATTAATGGGCCCAACAACCCACAGAATTGGAGAAAATATTTGCAAATCATGTATCTGATAAGGGATAATATCCAGAGTACACAGAGAGCACCTAAAACTCAACAACAACAAAAAGCCCCAATTCAAAAATAGGCAAAGGATTTCAACAGACATTTCTCCAAAGAAGATATAGGTATGGCCAAAAAGCACATGAAAAGACGTTCAACATCATTAATCAACAGGTAAATGCAAATCAAAACCACAGTGAGATACCACCTTACAACCATTAGGACGACTACTGTCAAAAAATCAAAATAGAAAGCAACAAGTACTGGTACAGCCACTGTGGAGCAATATAGCAACTCAAAAATTAAACACAGAATTACCATACAATCCAGCAATTCCACTTCTGGGTATATGCCAAAAGAATTAAAAGGGTTTCAGAAAGATATTGGTACACCCATGTTTTTAGCAGAATTATTCACAATAGCTAAAACACAGAAGCCACTCAAGGGTCCATGGACGGATAAATGGATAAGCAAAATGTGGTACATAAAATGGAATATTATTCAGACTTAAAAAGGAAAAGTAATCAATATCAAAATTATTAATGAGGTATTCTGCATTCTCTTTTTTGTACTGTCTTTGAAATCCAGTGTGTGTTTTACACCTAAAGTATGTCTCAGTTTGGACTAGCCACATACCAGTAGCTAGAAGCTATTGTGTAAGAGAGTACAAGTCTAGACAATTCATTTTTGAACTCTAATGCAAACAGCCTCTATCTTGACTTTTACATTTACTTGAATATTTGAGCCTCTGCCTACATTCTTCCTTCATTCATTGGTCAGCAAACACTGGTGTGCCCACTATGCACCAAGCATTATGCTAGAAACTAGAAATACAAAAGTGGACATTTTATCCTAAAGCTCAGTCTGTGAGGGTGAGAGACACCCAGAGATGATTATGAAATAATGTAAAAAAATCATGACATAGACACCCTCTATCTTATGAGCACTTGAAAGGAGAAGGAAGTGCCATAAATGTAGTTTTAGAGGTGTCCCTGAGTTGACTTCAAGGACCTGTAATGTTAGCTCTATGAAGAGGATGGGAAAGGGCATTCCAGAGGTGTCAGCTTGAGCAAAGGCCTGAAATGAGAGATAGTGGGGCCCCGGGAACGTCCAAAGAGTGCCTGTTAGGGCAGAGACGAAAGAGAGGAAAGTGTGGAGGCAAGCAAGGCCACTGAAGGGCCTGGTAAGTCATGTTTGGCTTCTAAAATAAAAAAATCTACACTTCGTAAATTTCTTAAGAAGTAACTGTCTCTCTACAGGATTGCAGTGGAATGCAAATGACACTGGATTTAAGCTTTTGCTGGTAACCGTCACGCTCCTCTGGACTGGCTGCTCCTTGAGGGCTGGGCCGTCTGCTTTGCTCACCACCCTGTCCCAGGGCCTGCAACGCTGCCTGGCAGAGCGGGAACTATAAGTTTACAGAGCCGGTACCTTCCTTCAGTCCTTTCCCCCAGTCCTCCCCTCCCCCTCAGTATAGCGGGAGAGGGGGAAGAGCGCCAACCCTAGCCTACGTTTCTTAAGTCCTCGGGAGTTCAGAGGCAGGCCTTCACCCTTCTAGGATGTTTCCTCATCTATAAAACGGGCTCACAACTACCCGCCGCTGGACTGTTGCGTAACTCAAATGAATTTACATAAAGCGCCTCGAAAAATGAAAAGGTGCATCTCGTGGCCATGAGGGCATAAAGTGACACGACCTGTGGAGGTCGAGGCCAGATTTCCACCCTCCCTAGCCGGTACGGGCATCCTCGGCCAAGCTGCAGGGTGACGGACCCAAGGCGTGGGGCGCCCCGACCCGAACCCCGGGAGGTAACCGAACGCATGACCGCTTAACGCGCCTCACGAGAAGGCGCCACCTAAGGAGGAGGGGAGGAGGTTGCAGCCGCGCCCCTCAGCGGCGGGGCGACTCCTCAGTCCCCAGGGCCGGGAAACCTGAATCCCGGAGCCGCAGAGCGCCGTAGACCCCACCAGCGCGGGGTCCCCGGCCACCCCCTCCCAGCGTGTCTGAGAGGAGAAGAGGGTGGAGCGGCCTGACTCCCGCAGCCAATAAAAGCAGCAGGTTCCTGGTCCGATCCCCGGCGCGGCTCGCCATTGGTCACCACCCGGGTCTCGGCCCACCGAACCTTTGCGACCCGAGCCAATCGCGAGGCGGCGAGGTGTCCTCGGGCTCGCGGGGAGCGGGCCGCGGGCAGCAGCGAGCGCAGGCAGGCGAAGAGCGGGTGGCGGTGACCAGCGGCGCGAGCCGGCATCCCCTCCCCCGCGCAGTGAGCCGCCGGCTCCACCATGGAGCCCGCCGTGTCGCTGGCAGTGTGCGCTCTGCTCTTCCTGCTCTGGGTCCGCGTGAAGGGGCTGGAGTTCGTGCTCATCCACCAGCGCTGGGTGTTCGTGTGCCTCTTCCTCCTGCCGCTCTCGCTCATCTTCGACATCTACTACTATGTGCGCGCCTGGGTGGTGTTCAAGCTCAGCAGCGCGCCGCGGCTGCACGAGCAGCGCGTGCGGGACATCCAGAAGCAGGTGAGCGGAGCCGGGTGGGGCGGGAGCCAGGCGCGAAGTGGTGCGCGGCGCAGGGGAGCCAGGGCTTCACGGAGGAGGTGGCGTCTGAGTGGGATTTGAACTAAACAAAAATGTAACTGGGGGGAGGGGTGCTTCCGGAGAGGGAACGGAGTAAGCAAAAGAGTAGAACAGAGCATTGCTCCGACATTTATGGAGTGCCTACTATGTGCAGAGTTCGTGTGGGGATCTGCAGGGATGTAAAGAATCATAAGAGAGAGTAGGTGAGCCATGCTCAAGTAGCTCTCACCCGGCCCAATCGATTTCAGAGGAGAAGGGGGTCTTCAGGAAGGTTCACCTGGCGCTGGAGACTGGGAAGCAGGGGGAGTGATTGGGGGAAAGCGTGAGCATAGGAGAAGAGAGGCAGAAGGTTGGAAAGTCAGTTTGGAACTAGGTTGGGGAAGGCCCTTCAGTTTGGAGTTTACTCCTTAGCAAGAAGGAGCTTTCCGCCTTCTTATAATAGAGGACTAAAGTGAAAAGGTAGCCCCACACCAGGGTGGGGAGCCTCACAGACCCTGCGCCAGGCGCTCACTCTTGACAAGGCAGTGCCCACCTCCCAGTAACTCTATACGTCCTCCCCTGTGTCAGCACCCACAGAACCCCTGCCCCTGCTGCCGCTCACAGCCGCGCCTCCTCCTTCATGGCCACAGCTGGCATGGGCATCAGGCCTGGGCATCAGGCCTGGGCAGTTTCTTGGCTCCCTCTGCCCCTCCTTATGTTCCTCTCTTACTGGCGTCAGGTTGCAAAGAGCTTCTGTTTCCTGCTGCCACCCTCGCCACAGGTGTAGCAGCCTCCATGTTCTGTTTGCTGCTGGCTGGGTTCTGCCTCCAAGAGCATGAAGATGGATGCAGAGAGCCATCCCTGTGAGGGATAGACCTTAGGCCAGGTGGGAGCAGGCAACATCTGGAAGCGCTTTACTCAGGCTGCCATGGGTTGCGCTGGTCACAGTCACAGCTCCAGAGCCCAGCCTACCCTCTGTCCCAAATGCACCCTGTTGCCTAGTTCTTTCTATGTGTTCAGATTCTTGATTTACCTGCTTGTCAGCCCCATCAGAGTGTGAGCTCCTTGAAGGCAGAGACTGCTATCTGACTTCCCTCTATCCCATGGGCCCTGGCCCAAAGCAGCACAGTGCGTGCTTAGGAACCTAAGCTAAACCAAAGGGCTCACTAGGGACAGGAAGATGACGGGCCTTGCCAGACTGGCCCGCTGCTGAGGACCTGCCCTGTGCCACACCCCATGCCATTGATGACCATTATTTCTCATCCTCACAGCAACACTTTTTTTTTTAACTTTTATTTGCTTTTTTTTTTTTTTTTTGCGGTACGCCGGCCTCTCACTGTTGTGGCCTCTCCTGTTGCGGAGCACAGGCTCAGCGGCCATGGCTCACGGGCCCAGCCACTCTGCGGCATGTGAGATCTTCCCGGATCGGGGCACGAACCCACGTCCCCTGCATCGGCAGGCGGACTCTCAACCACTGCGCCACCAGGGAAGCCCTGCATTTTTTTGTGTGTGGCATTTATTCCCAAGCCATAAGTTTTTTTGTTGTTGTTTTGTTTTGTTTAATTAATTTTTGGCTGCATTGGGTCTCCGTTGCTGCGCGCAGGCTTTTCTCTAGTTGCGGCGTGCGGGGGCTCTCATTGTGGTGGCTTCTCTTGTTGTGGAGCACGGGCTCTAGGTGCGCGGGCTTCAGTTGTTGTGGCACATGGGCTCAGTAGTTGTGGTGTGTGGGCTCAGTAGTTGTGGCTCATGGGCTCTAAAGCACAGGCTCAGTAGTTGTGGTGCACGGGCTTAGTTGCTCCGCAGCATGTGGGATCTTCCCGGACCAGGGCTCGAACCCATGTACCCTGCATTGGCAGGTGGATTCTTAACCACTGTGCCACCAGGGAAGTTCCGTAGGCCATAAGTTTTTATTTCTTCAGTTTCTTCTGGAATATATTTTTCTTCCGTGCAACCTCCTCTTCTGGTTTAGTAACAATCTGCTCTTTTTCAGTGAAGATCATCTCAGTGTGGCAGGGAGAGCTCATGTATGGGTTGATGTGACCATGAGCTCTGTTAAGTCCTGTGCCGCATCTTGGGGGCTTTATTCACTTGGATGTGCTCAATGACCCGAGAATCTGCATTTAAGCCCTTAAGTTCAGCATTGCTCTCTGCATTTTTGAGCATGTGCTGTCAAAATTCAGCACTCCTTTTGGGCCACTGACCCCGCGTCCAGCCCCACTGTTCGGCCTGGGCACACCTACTATCCACCATTGTAACAACGGAATGGCACACATTGCTTCTGTAAAGTGATATCCGTCAGATACTTGGTGGCTTTTCGGTTATGCATACCCTTAACGGCCTGGACAGTTTCACCAGTGTTCTTAAAGTGAGCACGAAGATTCGAACCTCTTGATTTGCATGATTTTGTGGGGTTTTCTGGGTCAAGTGAATACCGAATCATTTTTAGAGGTCACCTCAGGCAGCTTACCGGAAAAGGACCACCCTGGTAGGTCTTGTACCTGTTCTACAGGTGGGAGATATTGAGGTTCAAACTGTAAGTCATGTTCCCAAGATGATATAGCTAGTAAATGGGTCTGGAACTCAGGACAGCTTGATTTCAGAGCCTGAACTGTGACATTTCTTCTTTCCCAGCCCATTTCATTCCACCCTGGAGGTCTGGTTCCGTTGCCTCACACCTGGAATGCGATAATAGCTACCTGACCAGTTGCCTGTTCCCTGGGCCCTCCCCACCTCTCCTTGGCCTGCCCTTAGTCATAAGGGCAACACTCCACAGGATTGCCTCCCTGCCCGAAATCTTGGTTGGCTCTGGTCAGGATCCACCCCAACCAATGTTTCAGGCTTGATGGTCTCCACATTCACTTCATGCCCCACTGCCCCCCTTCCCATTCCAGGCTGCATGCAGCTGTCCCAATCCATCCTCCACACCTCTGATCTTGTATTAAGTCCTGGGACTGCAGAGTCAGGCAGGGGCAAGGTCTGCCTGGTCATCCCTTTACCCCCTACTCACAGGAATCCCTTCCTCAGTAACACCCCTCTGCACGAACACCTCTGCTTCACGTGGCACCCTGGCCTCTCCAATCGCAGAACAATTCTTCCCCACATCGAACTGTTTGCCTGACCAGCTTCAGTCCAGCTTCTTCCAAGGACTCTTGGTTGCAAGTGATAGAAAATCAACTCCAACTGGCTTGAGTAAAAAGGGATTTCGTTGACCCAGGTCTTGAAAATTCCAGGAGTAAAAGTGGCTCAGACATCACCGGATCCAGGATTCGTCTCCAGCTGCCATCCCTTGGCTCTGCTCTCCTCTGAGTTGACTTTACTCTCAGGGAGGCTGTCTCCCTGCGGAGGCCCCAGCAATTTCTGGCTTACATCCAACCAGCCTAGCAAACCCAAGTGAAGTGAGAGGGCCTCTCCCAGGATTGGTCTTAACTGGCTTCACTTGGATCACAGACCCATCCCTGAACCAGTCACTGTGGCCAGGAGGATAGAATCAGACCTCAGTCATGTGCCCACCTCCTGGGGCAGGAGGGGAATCAGCTTCACCTGGACCAAAGGAAGATGGGAGTGTTACAAGCAGATGAAGAGGACATGGGTGGTCGCAGGTCACAGCAACAGATTTCCACCTCCCTGACCTTGTCCATCAGCAGGAAGGGCATGCTTCCTCCCATGTTCCTGATGGGCTTGTCATTTCCTGGGCCATTTCTTCTCTGTACTTTGTGCTCTGGTCACTTACAGAAGGGTTTTGCAAAAGTTCTTCCTTCCATTGGCTTGGTGGGCCTCCCCTGCCTGTTCTCTCCCCCTGCTAGTGATGCATGAGTTAACACGCGCAAATGCTTGGAACAGGGCTTGGCACCTAATAAGCCTCAGTAAATGTTAGCTGTTACTCTGTTGACTATTAATTCAAGTCCATTTATCCTTCCAGGCCTAAAGTTAGTTAGTTCTGATGGTGAATCTGGGCTCTGCCCTTCAGTGGTTGTGTGACCTTGGACAAGTTATTTTGCCTCTCATTTTCTTCGTTTGCAAAAGGAGGCAGGTCATCCCAACCACCTGGGGTTGTTGTGAGAATTAAGTGAGACAAGATACAGCAGTGCTTGGTACCATGGTGGCAGCTAGTAAATAGTTATCATTTGTGCGGTTGTTATTACTACCATTACGAAACCTGTCCTGAACTTTGCAGTGAGAATAAATGTTTTCAAAGTGCTTTGATCCTGTTCTCTTGCTCTTTTTTCATTCTGCTTTGTGATGTGGCAGCACTTTGGCTTTTCTGTCGGCTTCACTAGCCAGGGAGAGTCCAGAGGATAGGGCCAGTGGGTGTTTCATCATTCCGCTCCTCCTGGTACCTGGAAGGATTCAGGGCCTCGGTAAATTCCCAGCTCCCTCTCCTGAAAGCAAGGCTGTGAGCTGCCCAGGGGATCTCTGGCAGGCCCAGCTCAGCCTCTTCTCATGTCTGCAGGTGCGGGAATGGAAGGAGCAAGGCAGCAAGACCTTCATGTGTACAGGGCGCCCTGGCTGGCTCACCGTCTCACTGCGGGTTGGGAAGTACAAGAAGACACACAAAAACATCATGATCAACCTGATGGACATTCTGGAGGTGGACACCAAGAAACAGGTGAGAGTGGCATGGTTCCCTGGCTCTGGGAGTGGGTGGGGCACTGCCCCTGGTGCAAATGACTCACGGGGAGATGATTTTAGCCAAAGGCGTCTCAGAGTGGACAGGACCAAGGCCCTTGGTCATCACAGAAGGCTCTGCCCACCATTGCCATCCTCTAGAGCCTCACAGCTTTGGAAGAGAATGGTCATAGCCCCATCTCACAGGTGGGCAAAATGAGAGCTCAGGGGGATTCTTTGATTATCTGCAGTTCTACAGGAAGACAGGGATGGGGAAATCATGGGCAAAAATAAGAGACAAAAATGAACCTATTTACCTCTTCCCAGTAAGGAAGCATGCTGGTAAAAATTGGGCTGTGGAGGTGGCTCAGAGGGTGGGCCTCATTCCAAGCTTTCTGGGGACCCACTTGTTAATAGCGTTAGATGTGTGCATACTCTTTGGCCTATCTAGTATTTCTACTTCTTGAAACCGGGCTCAAGGAAAAGGGAAATAAAGTTAAAAACAACTCAGAGAGAGAGATTGTATCACGGCTTTGTTTTTAATCGAAGACAACACAATATCGAATAGTAGTGAGTTGTTAAATATGGTATATCCACGTCATGGCATTTTGTCGTGACACCTTGGCCAAGTTGCTTAATTTCCCTGTGCCTTCTTTTCCTTAACAGCTTTCTTGACATATACTTGACGTACAATAAACTGCACGTAAAATGTACAATTGATAATAAATTTTGACATATGTATGCACCTGTGAAACCATTACCACAATCAAGACAATGAACCATCACCCCAAAAGTTTCTTCATGCCACTTTGTAATCCCTTCCTCAGGTTCCTCCCTGCCTCTTTTCCCCACATCCCTAAGCAAATAATGACCTGCTTTTCATCACTATAGATGGGTTTGTATTTAGAGTTTTATATAAATAGAATCATGCATTATGTACTCTCTTTTATTTTGTCTGGCTTCTTTCACTCAGCGTAATTATTCTGAGATTCATCCATGTTGAAGCATGTATCAGAAGTACATTCTGGTTTTATATATATATATATATATATATATATATATATATCACAGTTTGTTTATTCTTTCACTTATTGATGGATGTTTGGGTTGTTTCCAGTTTGGGGCTGTTACAAGTAAAGTGGCAAGGAGCATTTGTATATAGTCATGGGGTGGCATATACTCTTGTTTCTTTTGGGTAAATACCCGGCAGTGGAATAGCTGGGTCATATGGTAGGTGTATGGTTAACTTTTTAAAAACTGCCAAAGTATTTTCCGAGGTAGCTGTAGCATTTACGTTCCCGCAAGTATTCCAGTTGTTCCATATCATCGTAAACTTGGTATGGTTAGTCTTAATTTTAGCCATTCAGTTGGTGTATAGTAGGTATCTCAGTGTGGTTTTAACTTGCATTTTCCTAATGACTAATGAATGATATTGGGCATCTTTTCATGTGCGTATTTGCCCT
This sequence comes from Delphinapterus leucas, assembly GCF_059928025.1. Taxonomy (NCBI): domain Eukaryota; kingdom Metazoa; phylum Chordata; class Mammalia; order Artiodactyla; family Monodontidae; genus Delphinapterus; species Delphinapterus leucas. The sequence continues at coordinate 144,575,592 of NC_143129.1, forward strand.
TTGTATATCGTTGGTGAAGTGCTTGTTCAAGTCTTTTGCTAAAAGTTTTTAATTGGGTTGTTTGTTTTCTTACTAGAAACAAGACCTTCATCATATATACAATTTGTAAATATTTTCTCCCAGGCTTTGGCTTGTCTTTTGAAAACCAGAAATTTTTAATTTTGATGAAGTCGGATTTAGTAATTTCTTTTATAGCTTGTGCTTTTGACATTTTATGTAAGAAATCTTGCCCTACTCCATGTCACAAAGGCTTTCTCTTCTGTTTTCTTCCAGCAGTATTATATTTTTTAGGGTTTACATTTAGAACTATGATCCATTTTGAGTTAATTTTTGCATATGATGTGAGATATGGGTCCCAAAAAATTTTTTTTGCACGTGGATTTCCAATTGTCCCAGCCTGTTTTGTTGAAAACACAATCCTTTCTCCACTGAATTGCCTTTGCACCTTTGTTGAAATCAGTTGTCCATATACACAGGTCTGTTTCTGGACTCTGCTGTTCTATTGATCTGTTCACCCATCTGTATGCCAAGAACACACTGTCTTGATTACTGTAGCTTTATAATAATAAGTCCAAAAGAATGAGCTGGGAAGTATTCCTTCCTTTTCACTCTTCTGAAGGAGTTTGTATAGAATTTGTATTATTTCTTTAATAATTAGTGGAATTAACCAGTGAAGCCATCTGGGCCTGGAGTTCTGTTTGTGAGCAAGTTTTTATCTGCAAGTTAATTTTTTTTAATAGATACAGGGCTCCTCAGTTTATTTGTTTCTCCTCAGTGAACTTTGGCAATTTGTGTCTCTAAAGGTATTTGTCCATTTCACTAAGTTGTATAATTGATTGACATAAAGTTATTCATAGTATTCCCTTACTGTCCTGTGAACATCTGTAGAATCTGTAGTGATGTCATATCTTTCATTCCTGATTCTGGTCATTTTGTGTCTGCTTTCTTTTCTTCCTGAGCAGTCTGGCTAGAGGCTAATCAGTTTTACTGATCTCAGAGAACTAGCTTTTGGTTTCATTGATTGTTCTCTCTTTTTGTTTGTTTGTTTTCTATTCCATTGACTTCTGTTTGATTTTTGTTAATTTCTTTCTTTGCTGACTTTGGGTTTAATTTTACTCTTCTTTGTCTAGTTTTTTAAGGTGACAGCAGAGGCCATTGACTTAGACCTTTCTTTTTTTTTTTAATATAGATGTTTAGTGCTATAAATTTCCACCTAAGCACGGTTTTAGAGCCATCCGCAAATCTGGTATCTTACCTTTTCATTTTCATTCAGTTCAGACTACTTTCTGGTTTCCTTTTTGATACCTGCTTTGACCCAGAGGTCTTTTAGAAGTATGTTATTTAGTTTCCAAATATTTGGGATTTTCCAGAGATCTTTCTGTTATTGATTTCTAATTTAATTTAGTTGTTGTCAGAAAACATACTTTATATGATTAGAATGCTTTTCAACTTATTGAGACATACTTTATGGCCCAGAATATGGTCTACTTCATAAGTGTTCCTTGTGCCTTTTAAAAAAAAAAAAGGGTATTCTGCTGTTTTGGGGTGATGTGTACTGTAAGTGTCAATTAGGTCAAATTGGTTGATAGTGTTGTTCAAGTCTTCTATATCCTTATGAATTTTCTCTTTACTTATTCCATCAATTCTTGAAAGGGGGATATTGAAATCTGCCTGTGATTGTAGATTTGTTTATATCTCTTGCACTTCTTTCAGTGTTTGCTTCATGTAATTTGAAGCTCTGTTATTAGGTATATAAATGTTTCGGATTTTTATGTCCTGTTGATTAATTGATCTCTTTTTTTAAAATAAATTTATTTATTTTTGGCTGCATTGGGTGTTCATTGCTGCGCGTGGGTTTTCTCTAGTTGCGGTGAGCAGAGGCTACTCTTTGTTGTGGTGCGTGGGCTTCTCATTGTGGTGGCTTCTCTTGTTGCGGAGCACAGGCTCTAGGCATGCGGGCTTCAGTAGTTGTGGCATGCAAGCTCTAGAGCGCAGGCTCAGTAGTTGTGGCACACAGGCTTAGTTGCTCTGCAGCATGTGGGATCTTCCTGGACCAGGGCTCGAACCCATGTCCCCTGCATTAGCAGGCGGATTCTTAACCACTGTGCCACCAGGGAAGCCCAACTGATCTCTTTATCATTGTGAAATGACCTTTTTTAAAAATTTATTTTATTGAAGTATAGTTGATTTACAATGTTGTGTTAATTTCTGCTGTACAGCAAAGTGATTCAGTTATACATATATATATTCTTTTTCATATTCTTTTCCATTATGGTTTATCACAGGATATTGACTATAGTTCCCTGTGCTATACAGTAGGACTTCTTGTTTATCCATCCTATGTATAATAGTTTGCATCTGCTAATCCCAAACTCCCAATCTTTCCCTCCCCCACCCCACCTCCCCCTTGGCAACCACAAGTCTGTTCTTTATGTTTGTGAATCTGTTTGTTTCGTAGACATGTTCATTTGTGTCGTAGTTTAGATTCCACATATAAGTGATATCATGTGGTATTTGTCTTTCTCTCTCTGACTTACTTCACTTAGTATGATAATCTCTAGGTCCATCCATGTTGCTGTAAATGGCATTATTTCATTCTTTTTTATGGCTGAGTAATATTCCAATGTATATATATATCACATCTTCTTTATCCATTCATCGTCAGTGGACATTTAGGTTGTTTCTATGTCTTGACTATTGTAAATAGTGCTATGAACATAGGGGTGCATGTATCTGTGAAATGACCTTTTCTATTACTAGTTATATTCTTTGCCCAGAAATCTACTTTGTCTGATATTAATGAAGCCACTCCAGCATTTTTTGACTAAGTGGTGACATGGTGTATCTTTTTCCATCATTTTCCTTTTTTTTTTTTTTTTTTTTTGTGGTACGCGGGCCTCTCACTGTTGTGGCCTCTCCCATTGTGGAGCACAGGCTCCGGACGCGCAGGCTCAGAGGCCATGGCTCACGGGCCCAGCTGCTCCGCGGCATGTGGGATCTTCCCGGACCGGGACACAAACCCGTATCCCCTGCATCGGCAGGCGGACTCTCAACCACTGTGCCACCAGGGAAGCCCCATCATTTTCCTTTTAATCTATTTGTATCTTTATAGTTAAAGTGTTTCTTGTAGGCAGCATATAATTAGGTCTTGCTTTTTTATCCAATCTGACAATTTCTGCCTTTTAATTCAGATTTAAGACCATTTACATTTAATGTTATTATTGACACGGTTTGGTTTAAATTTGTTGCCTTGCTCTTTGTTTTCTATCTGTCTCATTTGTTCTTTGTTCCTTTTTTCTTTTTTTCTCTCTGCTTTTGGATTACTGAATAATTTTTATAATTTATGTTGACTTACTAGCTATAAGCCTTTGTTTTGTTATTTTAGCAGTTGTTTTAGGATTTATGGTATACACTTTCCTTGTCACACTCTACCTTCAAGTGATGGTATCCCATTTCATGTACAGTATAAGAATCTTAGAATAATATGCTTCCATTTCTCTTCTTTCCACCTTTGTGCTGTTGCTGTCCTCCTTTTACTTTTATATATGTTATAAACCCCACACTACATTATTGTTGTTATTAATAGTTATCTTTTAAAGAAATTTAAATAATAAGAAAAATCTTATATACTTACCCATATAGTTACCATTTCTTCATTCCATTTTGTAGATTTGTATTTCCATCTGTTTCATTTTCCTTCTGCCTGAAGAACCTCCTTTGACATTTCTTAAATGGTGATTTTGCTGGTGATGAATCTTTCAGCTGTTGTATGTCTGAAATAATTTATTTTGTCTTCATTTCTTTTCCAACTTGTGTTGTGGTAAGATACACATAACAATTGCCATCTTAACCACTTTTAAGTGTGCAGTTCAGTGGTATTAAATATATGCACCTTGTCATTCAGCCGTCACCACCACCCATCCCCATGACTCTTTTCTTCTTGTAAAACTGAAACTCTATATCCATTAAACAATAACTCCCCATTCTCCCCTCCCCCCGACCCTGGCAACCATATTCTACTATCTGTTTCTATGATTTTAACCACTCTAAGTAACTCATGTAAGTGGAATCATACAGTATTTGTCCTTTTGTGACTGGCTTATTTGACTTAGCATAATGTCTTCAAGGTTTATCCATGTTGTAGCATATTGCAGAATTTTCTTCCTTTTTAAGGCTGAATAAGATTCCATTGTATGTACATACCACATTTTGCTTATCCACTCATTCATCCATGGACACTTGGGCTGCTTCTGTGTTTTAGCTATTGTGAATAATGCTGCTATGAACATGGGTGTACACATAGCATTTCAAGACGCTGCTTTCAATTCTTTTGGGTATATACCCAGAAGTGGAATTGCTGGATCACATGGTAGTTTTAATTTTTTGAGGAACAGCCATACTGTTTTGCATAGTGGCTGCACCATTTTAACATCCCCACCAACAGTGCATGAGGGTTTTAATTTTTCCAAATCCTCACCAACACTTGTTATTTTCTGGTTTTGTTTTGTTTTTAATAATAGCCGTCCTAATGGGTATGAGGTTGCCTTCATTTTTGAAAGATATTTTCAGTGGGCATGGGACTCCAGGTTGACAGTTTTTTCCTTCAGTACTTTAAAGATGCTCCAGTGTCTTTTTTTTTTAAATAAATTTATTTATTTATTTTATTTTTGGCTGCGTTGAGTCTTTGTTGCTGCGTGCGGGCTTTCTCTAGTTGCGAGCAGGGGCTACTCTTCGTTGCAGTACGAGGGCTTCTCGTTGTGGTGGCTTCTCTTGTTGCGGAGCACGGGCTCTAGGTGTGTGGGCTTCAGTAGTTGTGGTACACAGGCTCAGTAGTTGTGGCTCCTGGGCTCTAGAGCGCAGCCTCAGTAGTTGTGGTGCACGGGCTTAGTTGCTCTGTGGCATGTGGGATCTTCCCGGACCAGGGCGTGAACCCGTGTCCCCTGCATTGCCAGGCAGATTCTCAACCACTGTGCCACCAGGGAAGCCCTCCAGTGTCTTCTTGCTTGCGTTATTTCTAACAAGAAATCTCTCATCCTTATCTTTGTTCCTCTGTATGTAACTTATCTTTTTCCGCTGGCTGCTTTTAAGATTTTATCTTTATAGCTAGTTTTGAGCAATTATTACAATGTGCTGTGGTATAGTTTTCTTCATAATTCTTGTGCTCTGGAGTCATATAATTTTTCATCAAATTTGAAATTTTGGGGGTCATTTTTTCTTCAAATATTTTTCTTTCCCTTCCTCTCTCTCCTTTGAGGACTGCTATTACACATATGTTGGGCCACTTGAAGTAGTTCCACAGCTCAGCTCACTGATATGCTGCTCATTAAAGGTTTTTTTCCTCCGTGTGTTTCATCTTGGATAGTTTCTATTGCTGTGTATTTAAATTCATCACTCTTCTTCTGCAGTGTCTAATTTGCTGTCAGTTCCAACCAGTGTATTTTTCATCTCTAACATTGCGGTTTTCATTTCTAGAAATTTGCTTTGGATCCTTTTACTGCCTTTTAAATGTCTGTACTTAACGTTCTGAACGTAGGGAATACAGTATCAATAATTATTTTAATGTCCTTGTTTGCTGATTTTAATATCTATGTCAATACTGGGTCTGTTTTATCAAAACACATTGATTGATTATTCTCCTCATTATGGGTTGAATCTTCCCGCCTCTTTGCATGCCTGGTGAACTTTGATTGGATTCTAGGCATCATGAATTTTACCTTGTGTGGGGTGCTGGATATTTTTGTACCCCTGTAGACCTTAGTGAGCTTCGTTCTGAGATAGAGCCGAGTTACTGAGAAACAGTTTGATCCTGTTTGGTGTTGATTTTTCAGGTGGGGCTGGAGCAGCATGTAATCTAGGGGCAATTATTCCCCGCTGCTCAGGCAAGGAGTCATGAAGTTTTCCAGTCTGGCTTGTGGGAACAGATACTATTTCCTGCCCTGTGTGAGCCCCTGGCACTGTTACCTGCCAGGCTCTTCCCCTGGCCTCAGGCTCTGGTAATTTTGTCCTGTGTATGCACCAATCAGTCCTCAGTTGAATACTCAACGGGCAGTCTTCGCAGTACTTCAGAGTTTTCTCTCTGCAGTTCTCTCCTCTCCAGGACTCTGTCCTGCAGACTCTATTCACCTTGGTCTTCTAGGGCCCTCGACTCAGAGTGCACTGGGCTCTCCCTTCCTGCACCGCCTGACTCCAGGCAGTTAGCTGGGGCCTTCATAGAGCTCACCCTGGTTTGTTTCCTGTCAGCAATCATTAACTTCCCTGCCTGATGTTTACTGTTTTGAAAACTCCTGTTTCATACATTTTGTCCTTTTTTTCTCCAGGCAGCAGGTTAAACTGGTTCTTTTCGCTCCATCTTGACTGAAAGCAGAAGTCCTCCTGATGGCGTATTCGTGTGTCCATTAAAAATCATGTTTTTTTTTAAGCACAAACTTTTTTTTTTTTTATGTGTAACATAGGCAAAATTATTTAAGTCAATAAATTTTTAAGGATTTCCTTCTACTGCCGGTCACCTCAGTTCTTCCAGTGTTTGGGTCATAATCTTCAAGATAGCCCTTTCAAAAAGAATTTTTGCTCAATACACAGTTGTCTTGTCAGTCAGTCCACAATTCTTTTAGTTGGGCTTCTTTCATCTACAGTGGAATATGGACACACTACAAAATTCCCCACCTGTAATCTTTGGGATCCAATTTCCCCAAGCAGTTTACTTTAGGACCGTGTTTAGGGTCAGAGGGGATGAATCTTCCTGGTTCTGAATTTTACACACCCTAGAAAAAGAGAAGCATTAGTTCCTATTGAAGATTATGTCAAATTGAACAGTTTGAGAAACTATAGGAATACTGTATCGGTAGAAATACCAGGTCTAACATGCACAAAGCCAAGAAAACCAATGATGCCAGATACTGAATTAATATTGCCCTGTCCTTTGAACAAAAATCATGTTTTCCAGGAGCATTTAATGACAAGGGATCATGTCACAGTATAGCATTAAATTTTTTTTAAAAAGTCTGTGTTATGTGTGTTTGCATTTGTGGGCATGTGTGTGTGTTGTATCAAAACATAAAAATAGTAATATAGATATGCATGGGAAAAGACTGAAAGGAGATATACTCCAGTATTAACATTGATAACTTCGAAGAACTAGGATTAATGATTTTTATCTTCTTCGTATATGCTGTTTCTTCCAAATAAATGAGTATTTCTTCTTCTAGGAGAAAAATAAACTAAGTATTAAATATAAAGGTATTTGAAAGAACAAGATTGAACACTACCTAACCCAGCACCAGAAAGCCCATTCACTCTAACTAAAGGTGGCGGAATGCTCTGGAAAGAGGCTCTAAAGCCCATCTAGGAATCCCCATATTGATTGTTTGGGAAGGTCTGGGATAACACCTTCTGCAGACAGAAGCCCCCATTAGGCCTGGCAGCCTCCTTGTGACCCAGGGTCTCTCTTCTGTGTCAGCAGATTGTCCGCGTGGAGCCCTTGGTGACCATGGGTCAGGTGACTGCCCTGCTGACCTCCATTGGCTGGACTCTGCCTGTGTTGCCCGAGTTGGATGACCTCACAGTGGGTGAGAACTCAGACAGACCTAGCATCAGAGCTGAGGAACCTCGGCCCACCTTCCATCAGGTCCAGGAGTCACCACTGTCCCATCTGTGACGGATGTCACCCTGTCTGCTCATCCAGCACCAAAGACAGGGCACTCACTGCCTGTCAGTCCATGTCTGAACAGCTTACGTTATCAGAATGCACTTTTCAATCGCTGTTTGGAACCTGCTTCCCTGTGACTTGCATCCATTGCTCCAGTTCTGCCCTGTGGAACACAAAGAATAAGTCTAGTCTCTCCTTCCATAGGATTCAAGGTCCCAGAGCCTTTTCTTCTCCAGGGGAAACACCTTCAGGTCCTTTAACTGTTCCCAAGGGACACGGCTTCCCCCACCCAACCAACCCTCCTTTCATCAATGTCCCTGTTGAAATGAATGCACAGGTTTCTAGGTTGTGTCTGGCCAGAGGTGATGGCGTGAGCGCCCTTGACGGGGTCTCCCACCTCTAAGCAAGCCCTCATGCCCACATCTTAGGCCCTCCTTCTCTCTCCTGCTCTCTACATCCATAGAGATGGGAAATCTCCCCTAAGATCTGCCAGCCCTGTCATGCCTCCTTCATGCTCTGAGTTTCCCCAGCTCCAGCAAGGTGTCCTTTTCCCAGCTCTCCCCGACCCCCTTCCAGCTCTGCCTGGCTAATGCATATGTCTCTGCAGGGGGATTGATCATGGGCACAGGCATCGAGTCTTCATCCCACAAGTATGGCCTGTTCCAGCACATCTGCACTGCCTACGAGCTGGTCCTGGCCGATGGCAGCTTTGTGCGATGCACACCGGTGAGTTCAGAGATGGGGGATGCCCCCACCAGCCTGCTCTGGGCATTAAGGACCCCTGGGAGGTGGCTCCCCTGGGGGTGCTTCGTTTCAAATACACCTGTCCAGTCTGGGTCTGTATCCATAATTATAACAGAGATTTATGTAGCCCCTGATATGTGTTCAGATACTGTTGTAAATGCCTCGTGTATATTAAGGCATTTAATTGTTAAACAACTTTATGAGGTGGGTACTATTATTAGACACATTTTACAGATAGGAAACTAAAGCACAGAGAGGTTAATAAACTTGCCCAAGGTCACACAGCTAGTAAATCCCACACAGCTGGGATTCAAACCCAGCTTATCGGGCTCCCAAGTCAGTGCCCTTAGCAATTCATGTCACCATACTGTCTTGAAGTCAGGCCCAAGCATCAACATTCTATGCCAGTGGTGAGGTGTAACCAACAGTAATAAGAGGGGCTGTTTTGGAGAAATAAAAGGCAATTCCCCAGCCCAAAGTAGGATGCAAACAGTTACGGAGCAGGACAGATTGAAACTTTAAATAAACTCAGATCTCACTGAGCATATATAAGGAGCCCCTGGGATGGGAGGAACAGTGTGACCCTTTAGAAGTGAATGTTTCTGAGAGCCACCAGAGTTGTTGGCCTCACAGAGTCCAGGGCAGGACTCCAGCCTTGAGAGCTCTGGTCTGGATGAGATAGACCTCTTTCAGGATTCACACCAGTTCAGCACGTTTCCCGAAATGCTCGCTGTGCCCTGCCTTCTAACCTGTTTATTATGAGCAGAGAAAGGAGACAGGCATTCATGAATTACTTCCCTTCTCTGAGGTCCAGTTTCCTCATCTGGCAAATGCGTTGTCAGGAGGAGAACGTAGATGCCGTATGTTAAGCTCCTAGCACAGAGCCGGCTGTGCGGCGGACACCTGGTTATTACTGCTATGAGCTGACAGTGTGATCAGGTGGTGGCCCAGATGGGCATCGGGAGGCCCATGTCTGCTGTTGCAGAGACTTCTGCCAGCCTGCTGCAGAGCTCCCCTGCTCCAGCATGGCCCTCACCCCACCACCTCGCCGCACCCACCACACCAGCACCAAGGGCGTTCAGCGTGAACAGAGACCACACAGGACTGTCCTCTCCATAAAGCCTGGACAAGGCTAGACTTCTTCACAAGGAGCTTTATTAGAATCAAAGAAGCTCCCTTAGAACGGCCAGATGAAAAGTTGTTTGTCCCCAAGACAAATACCAAAACAAGAAAATCATGAGGTTAGAAGGAGGATCGCTGGATCAGGTGTCAGGCGGCCTTGCCTGAGCCCGACATCGCTGCACTGAATTGGGGGGAAGCCTTGGGTGAGCCATTGTCACCTCTTGGAGCCTCATTCTCCTTACCCATTCAAGCAGGAATGTTAATGCTTGCCCTGGATTGTGGTTGGGGAGGGGGGAATTCACAGCTAATGGAATGGGAAAGGCTTTGTAAGTTTCAGTAATGGCCCATTTTAATGTCCTCTGGCTACCTTGACCCTCATTAAGGGTTCATCTCTCTCTAGCCTGGCCTGGGACCCCTGGCCCTGGGTCCCTCATTTTAGGACTCTGGGCAGAGCTGGTCCTGGCCTCTTCCTGGGTAGCCTGTGGTCCAGGGATAGCCCCTGTGGAGGAGAGAGGATGCACTCTCCCTGAGCATCCCTGATACAGAGGGCAGTGTAAGGTCAAATGTCATGCTGAAGCTGCAGGGGGAGGACTGAGGCCCAGAAAGTGCAGTTGCGAGGTCCTTGTTCAGGTTGACACAGATAGTGCCAGGACAGGGACCTGTCCTGGCCCCGGGTCCTCTGCGCCCCACTGATGACTCACTGCAGCACCGGGTTTTGGGGGGTCAAACATTCAGCATGTGTCCACTCCGCCTCACAGTCGGAAAACTCGGACCTGTTCTACGCTGTGCCCTGGTCCTGCGGGACCCTGGGCTTCCTGGTGGCCGCCGAAATCCGCATCATCCCCGCCAAGAAGTATGTCAAGCTGCGGTTTGAGCCGGTGTGCGGCCTGGAGGCCATCTGTGACAGGTTCACCCGTGAGTCCCAGCGGCAGGAGAACCACTTCGTGGAAGGGCTGCTCTACTCCCTGGAGGAAGCTGTAATCATGACGGGGGTCATGACCGATGAGGCAGAGCCTGGCAAGGTAGGCCCGGAGGAGGAGGGCCTGGATGGGCTGGGATGGAGCCTGATTCCCCACCCTAACCCTGGCAGCCACGCTCTTTGAGTCTGCGACCTGGGTCAGCCCACCTGGGCAGCAGGATCGGTAGTCGGCCGTCTTAGGCTGTGACCAAAGTATCCATTTACTCTGCCCCTACCATCTGCCGGGTAACGTGTGTGTCTCTTGATAGGCGTAATCTTTGATCCTCACAGTAACCCCATTTTATAGATGAAGAAACCAAGGCTCCAAGAGGCCATGTAAACTTCTACAAGACGACAAAGCCAAGATTTGAGTAATTGATTTGATGCCTCAGAATCCAGATTCACACCCCTTCAGCATACACTGTGTAATTTTTAATAGCCGTTCTTTCTCCATTGAGAAAGGATTTGTGCTTATTATGAGAGGCTTGGAAAGTGTACAGAAGTAAAAGGAAAGAAAAGACCCCACCTATAAATATGACCCAATCCAGCTCTTGCTAATGTGTTTGATAGATTTATTTCCTCTCTTTTCGATGCACAGATATTTTTAAAGCTTTTACAAAAGTAGTACAACAATGTTGAAATATATAAAGAAAAAGTTAAAGTGCATCTCTTCACCCAAGCATGCTCCCAGGGTAACCACTTGTAACACTGCACTCTTCAAGGCCTGTGTGTGTGCATGCACATGTACGCGTGTGTACATGCCCACGCCCTCGTTTTATCCCATGCTTTCTGTTGCCTGTAATTAGCCTAACTCATTGCTTCCCGATGAGCATTTATTTTGCTTAAAATGTTTTGCTCTTACAAATAATATTGCATTGAAGATTCTCTTGCATCTATCCTTGGCCTCTTGTACATGCATTTCTGTAGGATTGAGTCCAAAAAAAGGAATGCCTGACCCAGGGGTTTGAGTATATTAAATATTGATAGACATGACCAGTGACCTGCCAGAAATGTGTGCTTCTGTCCACTTCCAGCGATGCAGTGGTGTGTGAGAATACCTTTCCCCCACGTTCTTGCCAGTGCTAGATAGCATCACTCTTTCATTTTTGCCAATCTGATAGGGTTAAAAATAGTAGCTCGTCTTATTTTGCAGTTCTCAGGTACTTTCAAGGTTACCATCTCTTTGCACAGTGTTTCGGTTTGTTTGTCTTCAGCTGTGATCACCAGTTCAAATTTGTAGTTTCTGGTTTAGTGCGATAAGCATTTCTACATATCGTTAACATTACCTTCATGTTTAATGACTGCAGAAACATTGCAGTGAGCAAATGCCCTATCCTCTACTAAACCACTGCCCCATAGTTGGAAATTAAAGTGGCACCCTGGTTTTCATTATTTTAATTAATGTAGCAGTGGACATCTTTCGTCTATAATTTGAATAATACCTTCAAGTAGAAGTAGTACAGCAAAGGATAGGCACTTTTAAGGCTCTTGATCTATCCCTATATACTTAAAGCATTTTAAAATCCAAAAGGACTCAAAAATCATCTGATACAATTCCCTCTCCAAATAAGGAACGGAGGCCCAGAAGGGGAAAGAGGCTCCTCTGAAGACCCACGGCAAGCATGGGGCAGGTTTAAGTTTGGGTCTCTGAGTCCTGGTTGGGTGTTTGTTTCCCGCCATACCAGCTTCTAGAATTTGTCATCACCTGCAGACTTTGATCAAGCACCATTCTTTATGGGACACTAGTGAGCACTGGAGGATGGAGATCCTGGAGAAGGAGTGGGGCTTCAGACACTGAGCCCAAATGTTCTGGTGTCCCCGGGCCCTGGCTCTGCCTGAGCTCAGGTCGGGCCAAAGGCCAGGCAGTGTGTCACTCTGAACCTAGTCACCTGGCAAGGAGGTCTCGTCCAGAGGTTTTCCACCTTGTCTGAGATGTTCCTCTGGAGGCTGCCAGTGGTGATAAGCTAAGGGCCGGGACCAAGGGGTATCACCACCCCCTTTGTACTGAAAGTCATCTCTTTGATGTTTTAGGTGCCACCTAAGGTTGCAGTTGGGCAAAAGGGATTGTACAGCTTTTAAATCGTTTGAACACTCTGACCAGTTCCCTTATTTCCCAGGAAGACCAAGGTTTTCCCCAGAGGCTTGCCTGGTATCAGTGGCAGAGGGGCCGGGCCTCGGGCCATAGACTTTTGCAAAGTGTTCTCGTGATGCCGGATGAGAACGGGGCCTGGGGCTGGGGGAGAGTGATGGGTGCCAGAGGCATGTGCGTGTTTCATCTGAAGAGCATTTCTCCCAAACATGCCTGTTCGGCAGGCTGCTTGGGCGTTTGTCCCTGCGTGCCCAGGCACTGTCCACCCTGGGGGAAGGCAGCCACCCCCGTTTTACAGGGGAGCCCAGAGATAGGAAGTGGCTTGTTATCTAAGTGCTTGGGCTGCAACTGGAACTCCTGCCGCCTCTTGGCTGCCACGGCCGCCGTGTGCCCCAGGAGAGACGTGCCATCCAGGTTCTTTATCATGTCCCAGGCTTCTCTGGCACAAAGAGTTACCAATGAGTCCACGAACACCAGGAGTGCGGGTACCCCCGAGTCTCGGGTTCATCACGCAGCTGGTGCCTCTGCCGGTGTGTGACCAGGTCCACCTGGGGTTAGATCAAGCTGCTCTGTTCCTGTTGGATCTGACTCCCCTTTGCATTCGCAGGTGGAGGCCAGCCTATGGTGACTTCTGCCCTGCCCCGTACTTTCCACGCTCTAACTGAGTTGGACAAGCAGGCTCTTTAGCCCGGTTCCTGGTACTTTGTGGCCTGGTTTCCCCACTGCAGAGTGGCCTAGCAGCAGAGTGGCCTGCACACAGCGGTGACCCCCAGATGGGCTGCAAGTGTTGGCTGCCAGAGGTGGAGGGCAGAGGTTGCCTGGCTCCAGGGTGGAGGGAGCTGCCGAGGGGCTGGGTGCAGTGAGAGGGCCGGGAACTGAATACTGTGCCCCTGCTGTGGGCAGGCCCCGTGCTTGGCACTTCCTGCCTTATCTCTTGTAGTCTCTCTAACCATTCTGCCTGTACTGAAAATGAGGCTCAGAGAGGCTAAGTAACCTGCCAGGATCAGCCTAGTGCATTATAAGTGGAGACAGCAGATCAGTAAACAGTAGGCACACGGCAGTCCCATTTATATAAATCTGTGTGTGTGTGAAAATAAAACCTAATGAATACACTTCGGTTTTTAGTAGTTCCCTCTGGAGGGTGAGGCTGCAGGGGCATCTCTCAGGTTACACATTACTGCAGTGTCTGAAGTTTTCACAAGGAGCGTACGTTGCTTTTAGAATCAGGAAAAAAATTAATAGTTTTTTTTTTTTTTTTTTTTTATAATGCCCACATTCCAGAACCCACCATTCAAGGTTCTCTGCCATCCGCCTTGGCCTTCTTTTGCAACATGGAATGTGCTTGGGTCCTTGCCTCTTGCCAGCCTTGTGACCTCGGGTAGTCCCTTCAACCTTGATGATTCTTTCTCCTGGTTAGTGAAGCAGGGACAGCCCTGCTGTGCAAGGTCGTGGAGGAGATAAAGCAGGAATGTGTGCAAGGTCATGGAAGAGATAATGAATGTATGCAAAGTCATGGAGGGGACAAAGAGTGAATACTCGGGTACTGGTCCTGCCTCCCTGGAGTGTGGGCGCTTAGCCCGTGCTGTGATTATTCTCCAGCCACCCTGGGCTTGCTTACTTCTTGCCTCTGCTCCTGTCTTTCCCTCCCTGATGGTCCCCTGGCAACATTCTACCTCTCCTACGCGGCCTCTCCTACGCGGCCTCCACTCTCTGCTTCCTCCTGCCCTTTGCTGGGTGTGATCTCGCCTGCCCCATAAAACTCGGGTGCCTCTCCCACCCCAAGAGAAGCTGGTATGACATGGGCCCGAGCGTCTGCAGTGTGTGTGTATGTAATTTCTAATAGTCACAGAGATCTCCCACAAAGTATTTATTTTTATTGCCATTTTACACGTGAAGAAACAAGCTCAGAGTGTCCTGCGCCAGGTCACACAGCTAGTGGGTGACAGCCAGGGTCTGGCCTCAGCCGCCCAACCTGAAGCCCATGACCCTTCCAGGTTGCTGCCCTGCCTGTCTCAAAAGCATCGGCCCACAGTTCCTTTCATGGGTGAGGAAGCTGAGGCTCAGAGAAGCTAAGTCATCCCAGGGCACACAGTAGATAGAGTCCTGAACCATTTAGGGCTGAAGAAAACACCAGCTAAATATATGATTTAGGCTTGGAGACCATGGGGCCCAGTGCCAGGGAAGACGGTAGCTTTACTGTGAGCTTCCTCCATTGATGGTGGCTGCGTGGGGGGAGCGCTGTGGCCAGAGGATGTGAAGCTTGGTCCAGGGCAGCAGGGAGAGCAACGTGGTCAGTTAGTGCTGTCGGCTGTGGGACCCAGTGGGGAGGATGACCCACGCTCAGTGTTCATGCCGACGCTGGCCTCGTGGGAGGGAGGTGGGGAGGAACACGCCTGTATGGAGCGCTGCACTGTGGCCGACGGCTACAGACATCGGCACTTCAGTTCTCTCACCGAGGAGGAGTAGCAGGCTGAGCTCTCGAGCCTGTCAGGAGTTCGCTGCTGGGCCCAGGGCTCACCACTTAACTTCTGTGAGCTTCTGCTCTCTCTGCTAGAGAATGCCGGCTCTGCTTAGTAACCTCGCCCGGCTTTCAAGAGCCTCCAAGGCAATACTAGACATGAAAGAGCTCTGGAGAGGCCAGGAGTGCTGAACAGAAGCCGGGTATCACTGTTACGCCCCGATGGCATTGGGGCTTGCCTGTGGCCTGACACAGTGCCCTCTGTCATTGCAGCTGAATAGCATTGGCAACTACTACAAGCCGTGGTTCTTCAAGCACGTGGAGAACTACCTGAAGACAAACCGCGAGGGCCTGGAGTACATCCCCTTGAGACACTACTACCACCGCCACACGCGCAGCATCTTCTGGGAGCTCCAGGTGAGGCTAGGATTTCCTGGTAGTCCTGGCTCCGGGCCAGGCTGGCAACCAGGATGGCTTCCCCTCCCTTGGGGGAAAAGAGCGGCTTTGTCCTAGGGACCAGAACAGCCTCTTACCCAGCAGCACAGTGCTTCCTTCTTCAGGAGCAGCCACCTTGCCTTAAAGCAGCGGGCTCTCCCCACACACCTGCCTGTGCCAGAAGGTGGGGCGCGGGACCCAGTGCTTTGGGGAACACAGACCTGTTCTGTCCTTGAGGAGCTGTAGCCCAGCCGAGCAGACAGACTGCGGCCTGAGAAGAGGAAGTGGCTGGTCCTGCCCAGGGCTGGAGGTAGCTGTCAGGCGTGGCCTTGACGTGTGAGCAGGAATTTGCTGTTGTGTGATGAGCGACGGGGAGCAGTGACATTTTAAATAAGCGACCAGGGAAGGCCTCTCAGGAGATGCCTTGTGAGCGGGACCTGAACGTAGGGAGGACACACCAGGCAGAGGAGGAGCCAGAGCACAGGTCCTCAGATGGGCTGAGTGGGTAGCTTTTTATTTCTTTTTTTTAATTGAAGTGAAAACATAAAATCAAACATTTTAACGTGTACAATTCAGTGGTATTTTGGTACATTCATGACGTTATGTGTCCACTATATCTAGTTTCAAAATATTTTCATCACCCTAAGAGGAAATCCTGCACCCATTAAGCAGTTACTCCCCATTCCCTTTCCCCAGACTCTGGCAGCCATCAGTCTTGCATTCTGTCTCTATGGATTTACCTATTCTAGACATTTTATTTAAATGGAATCATACAACATGTGGCCTTTTGTGCCCGGCTTCTTTCACTAAGCCTGTTTTCAGGGTTCATCCACGCTGTAGCATGTATCAGCACATCCTTCCTTTTTGTGGCTGAATAATTCTCCATTGCGTGGCTGGACCACAGTTGGTTTTTCCACTCCCCTGCCGGTGGACGTTTGAGTTGTTTCCACCTATCGGCGTTGTGAGCAGTGTTGCTGCAAACACTCATGTACGAGAACTTGTCTGGGTACTAGTATTCAGTTTTGGAGGATACACACCTAGGAGTGGAACTGCTGGGTCGTGTGACGATTCTGTGTGTAACCTATGGAGGAACCGCCAGACGCTTTCCATAGTGGCTGAGCCATTTTACATTCTCAACAGCAGCACGTGTAGGTTCCAGTTTCTCTACATTCTCACCAGCGCTCGTTGTTTTCTGTTTTTTTTTGCGATAGCTATCCTAGTGGGTAAGAAGTGGAATCGCACTGTGATTTTGATTTGCATTTTCCTAATGACTAGCGATGTTCAGTATCCTTCCATGTGCCTGTTGGCCATTTGGATATTCCTTGGAGAAGTGTCTGTTCAGATCCTTTGCCCAATTTTAATTGAGTTATTGATCTTTGTTGTTGACTTGTAAGAGTTCTATATATTTTCTGGATATTAGACCCTTATCAAATACATGATTTGCAAGTATTTCCTCTCAATCTGTAGGTTGTCTTTCACTTCCTTGATAATGTCTTTTTTTTTTTAGATTTTTTTTTGATGTGGACCATTTTTAAAGTCTTTATTGAATTTGTTACAGTATTCTGTTTCGGTCGTTTGGCCATGAGGCATGTGGGATCTTACTCCCCGACCAGGGATGGAACCCGCACCCCCTGTATTGGAAGGCGAAGTCTTAACCACTGGACCGCCAGGGAAGTCCCAACAATGTCTTTTGATTCACGAAAGGTTTTGGTTTTGATGAAGTCCAGTTGATCTATTTTTTCTTTTGTTACTCGTGCTTTTAGTGTCGTATCTAAGAATCCATTGCTAAATCCCAAAGTTACGAAGATTTCTTCCTGCATTATCTTCTAAAAGCCTTATGGTTTTAGCTCTTATATGTAGGTGCTTGATCCGTTTTAAGTTAAGTTTTGTATATGGTGTGAGGTGCGGGTCCAACTCCATTCTTTTGCATCACAGCAAGGTGCAGGTTGTCACAGCAAGGCTGCGTGTTTCTGAAGACAGCAAGAAGGCCCTTGAGCTAGACCCATTGTGGAGAATGCTGTCAGACAGCAGCCATAGCCTAGATCATGTGGGTCCTTGTAGGTCAGGGGAGGACTTTATGTTTTACCTTGTGTGGTAAGGAAGCCAGTGGAGGACTTGGTGCAGAAAAGTGACATGACCTGATGTTTGTTTTAAAAGGATAATTTTGACAGCTATGTGGAGAGTGGATGGGGTGGAGGTGGCAAGAGTGGGAGAGCGGAAGAAAGAAGATTCTGTCGTCCAGGGTGGTAGCGGTGGAGGTGGAAAGAGTGGGAGAGCGGAAGAAAGAAGATTCTGTCGTCCAGGGTGGTAGCGGTGGAGGAGGAAAGGGGTCTCAGATCTGGGAGGTGCTGTGAAGGTTGAACCAACCAACGGGATTTCCCACAAATTGCCCTTGGGTGTGATTCCAAGGTTAGGGACCCAAGCAACTGGGTGGCCCCAGGTGCCATTGATTGCTATGGACAACATGGGGGAGGGGTCTGGGAAGGAAAATCAGAAGTTTGGTTTGGGACATGTCAGCGTGAGATGCTTTTCAGACATGCAGGTGGGACGTTGAGTGGGCAGCTGGCACATATGTCAGATCTTCAGGGCAGAGGTCAAAGAAATCCATATCACTGTGGGTATCATCAGCAGAGAAATGTTAATTAACACCGTGGGACTAGATGAGTGAGGGAGGTTAGAGAAGAGGAGTCCCAGGGCCAAGCCCTGCAAAGTTGAGGGAGGAGGAAGCAGCCAGCAGAGGAGAAGACGCCATCAGCCCGAGGGGAGGAGAAACCCAGGAGGACTGGCATCCCGGAAGCTACCTGAGGACAGCGTGTCAAGAAGGAAGATGAACAGCTGTGTCAGATGCCCCTGCGTGAGATGACGACAAAGCATCGACCCCTGGTCTTAGTCGTGAGAAGGTCACTCATGACCTTGAGCCATGGGGCTGAAAGCCTGACGTGGGTTCGAGAGAAAACAGAGACAGGGAAGTGGAGACAGTGAAAATGGAAATCTGAGAAGGCTCAGTATAAGGGAAAGCAGAAAAGTAGGGTGGGAGCCAGAGGGGGATGTAGGATCGAGAGGAAATATTTTGTGTGACTGTTTTATTTTTTATTTTGATTTTTTTTTGGCTGTGCCGCACGGCACACGGGATCTTAGTTCCCCAACCAGGGATCAAACCCGTGCCCCCTGCAATGGAAGTGCAGAGTGTTAACCACTGGACCGCCAGGGAAGTCCATGTGTGACTTTCAAGAAGGGAGAGGTTACCGCATGTTGACGTGCTGGCAGTGCAGGGGAGAGGGTGTGCTCGCAGGGTGAACCTTGAGGATGGATGGATCCTGTGCTCAGGTGGAGAGGTTGCCTTTAGGTGAGAGCATGGAGATTTACCCACTGGACAGGAGGGAGGAAGTGTTAATGGAACAGTTGCTACAAACAGGAGGACCATTTGGTGGTGGGAGGGTGTGGGAGTTCTTCTGTTTTCTCAATGAGATAGGAAGCAAGGATTTTAGCTGAGATGAGGGGGTGAGGGGTTGTTGAAGGATTGAGGAGAGAGGAGATGGGAAATTGTCCCTTGGAGAGTGGGAATGAATTAACTGGGGAAATGTCATAGGATTGCTGGGCAGCACTGGGCCTGCCAAAGATTCATGACCACGAGTCTACAGTGAGGCCAGCCCTGGTGGTTGTGGATTTTCACACGTTCAGCTCTGTGGACGGGGTACAGCATAGGGAGAAAGTAAGATTTAACCACGGTTGAGGTTTTGCAAATGAGTATGACAAGTGGGGCAGAGTTGGAAAAGCCAGGACATGATCAGGATGAAATCCGAGCCAGCTGAGGCAGGGCAGTGAGGATGTGCGGGGCTGAAGGGACTGATATGGTGGCCTGGGTGCCCCTTGGGGTGAAGAATTGACGTCAGAGCACTGGAGGGCATGGGCAGCAGGAAGGAGAGTTAGTGATGGTCAGAGGGCAAACGCTTGGAGTTGAAACTATGGAGATGCCAAATGAAGAATGTTGCCTACCATCCAGTTCTGCAGGAACGAAGTCATTAGGCCTTGCCGTCAACACCCCCTGAAAGGAATTCAGGGCAAAGGTCAGTAATGAGGCACTCTGTGCTATGGGAAAACTGGCAGATAAAGACAGCCTTCAGATAGGTAGATATTTTGAGGAGAAAATTTTATGAACCCAAATTCTTGGATCTTCCCATACTTAGAAAAGTACCAAAACCATTAATAAGACGGCTGTTCCTCATAACTAGCAACAACCTTCGACCAAGACCAGTGCTTGATTACATGTACGCTTCGCCAAAATCCCATACATACTGCTCTGGCCTTTACCTCTTCGGAACGGTTTCTCAGAGCTGTTTGAGAGCGGGTCTCCCACGCTATAGTCAGTGAGACACTGAATAAACTCAGCTCACAGCTCTGACGTGCTTTTTCTTTTTCCAAGTCAGCAGAGGCAATGAATACAGACAATAGGACAACATCGAGAGGTCAGCAAACTTTCTTAAAGGGCCAAATAGCAAAAGCTTTAGGTTCTGCGGGTCATACGTCCTGTCGCAGCTGCTCAGCGCTGCCCTTGTAGCGCAAAAGCAGCCACAGGCAGTGCACAAACAAACGTGCATGGCTGTGCTCCAGTGACACTATGTATAAACACAGGCAGGGGGCCAGATTTGGCCAGCAGGCTGCATCCGCTTGCAGACTGATTCCCACGGGCTATAGTTCGTCATCCCCTGCTCTGGAGTGTGACATGAGAGTCAGGGCAGAGGCCAGGTGGAAGGTAAGATCGCTGGAGGACAGAGAGGAGGCTGGGGCGTGGGAAAGATCATAGAGGTGGATATTAAATCGCATCAGTGATAAGATGAGTGTTGAAGAAGGTGGTAGTGATCTGGGAACGAGGGAGATGATGGGGGTGGAGATGATGGGCAGGTGGCTGCAAAGCTGCTGAGGGTTTTCAGGGAATGGGAGGGGCAGAGACCTAGAAGCAGTAATGAGGAGCCCACCTCACCTCCGTCTACCCCAGAGGCTCATGGAGAGAAAATGATACCACCTCGGAGGGCTGCAGGGGCCAGCCAGGTTCCAGCTAAGAGCAAGGAGAGGACACGACGGTCGAGAGAAGAGCTTGAGGATGGAGGGGGGTTGCTGCTGTTTAGACCATGAGAGAGCACAGGGGAGGGGTTTGGAAGATGGGGGGACAGTGGCCAGTGGGGTCAGGTTAAAAGACATTGCATCGCTGTAGCACATCAAAGGTGCTTGTGGGAGGCACCCAAAAGTCCACCGTGACTGAGATAAATAGGGATGTCAGGCATGAAGGAATTACACCTGGTGGTCTCCTAGGAGGAGGTGTCGGGTCACTTCTAATCGTGGGCTAGGTCTCTCAGGCAGGATGTGACGGGGCAGTGGTAAGGGGTGGAGGAGTGGGCAGCAGAGGCTTCGTCAAGGCCTGGGGAGCTCTGGGCTTCCCCCATCCCTGTTAGTCCTCCTTTGAGCAGTGTCCAGGCCCAGAACGTTTGGTGGAAAGTTTTGCCAAAGGCAGAAGACCCCCGAGTCCCTCTTTATCCCTGCCAGGAGCAGTGTTAAGGATGTGGGAGGTGTGGTTTTGTCAAGAGCAGGGATATTTAAGAGACAGGAAGGGAAAGAGGGGCCAGCAAAGTACGTGAGCACATCAGCATGGTAACAGCAGCAGTTAACATGAATCACTCCTTACATGTTAGTTCTTAGGCCAGACACTTTACATGCATTCTCTCCGTCTTCCTAACAGCCCTGTGAGGGTAGGTCCTAGTGCTGTTTCCACTTAACAGATGAAGAAACTGGTTTAGGTTATCCAGAGTAACACAACTCAGTAAGAGATAAGAGTGTATTGGTTATCTATTGCTGCATAATGAATTAACCCCAAATTGTGAGGATTAAAACAACTGCCCAGTTTCGAGGCTCAGGGATTGGAGAGCGATGATGTGGGTGTTTCTGGCTCAGGGCTGCAGTCAAGGTGTCGGCAGGGCTGGTGTGCTGGAGGCTCTAGTAGGGCTGGAGAATCTGCTTCCTGGAAGGGTCCCTCACGTGGCTGTTGACAAGAGGCCTCTGTTCCTTGCTACCTGGGCTGCTCAAGTGTCCTCACAGCAGGGCAGCTGGCTTCCCCCAGAGCAGGTGATCCAAGAGAGAGACCAAGGAGGGGTCCTCAGTGCCTTCCATGACGCAGTCTTGTCACCTCGCCACTCCCACCATACTCTCTTATTAGAATGGAGTCACCAAGTCTGGCCCACACCCAAGGAGGGGGGAATTAAGCTCCACCTGTTGAAGAAAGGAATAGCAGAGAACTCCTGGATGGGTTTTAAAACCACAGAGCTAGGTTTCAAAATGAGGTTTGTCTTCTATTTTTGTGCTGTTAAACTCTAGCCTGTACTGCCTGAAGTTAAAGGAAGAATCTGGAAGGATGGGTAAGGATGGGTGTTTTACTACCAAGATGTGCGCACAGGAAGTTTGTTCAGGAGAACTCTGGCGATCCTCAACTGCGAGAGGAAAGGGAAGCAGGGCCGGGCAGAGGGAAAAGCGGAGGTGTCAGGCAGCCACAACAAAGACCTCAGCCAACCCACAGGGAGCTCTGGGGCTGGATGGCCCTCCAGGGCTATCCCACCTTGAGGCCAGGGGGCTAGGACTTTGCAGCCCCACCCCGTGAAGGGTGACCTTGGAGATATTGCATGTTGGGTTCCAGACCACTGCAATAAAGCAAATATCACAATAAAGTGAGTTTATTGGTTTTTGGTTTATTGGTTTTTGGTTTCCCAGTGCATATATATATATATATTTTTTAATTTAATATCTTTATTAGACTATAATTGCTTTACAATGTTGTCCCACCGCATATAAAAGTTATGTTTACACTATAGTGTAGTCTATTAAGTGGGTACTAGCATTATGTCTAAAAAAGAAAAGGGCATACCTTAATTTAAAAATACTTTATTGCTAAAAAATGCTAACCATTATCTGAGCCATCAGCAAGTCAGAGTAGTGACATCAAAGATCACTGATCACAGATCAGAAGTGCAATAAAACGAGGTCTGTCTGTACAGTGTCAGGCACGCAGGACAAAGAATGCAGTAGCGCTCCGTGTGCTGACACCCAGGATACAGTGATAAGCAGGAGGCCAGTAGATGCTGCCATTTGCGGCTTGTGTTCTTTTAAAGCCCATGGACTTGTCTGTGCATCGAATGTCTCTAGAAGGGTACACCAATAATTCCTAAGAATGGTTGCCTTTGTGGAGGGGAAAGAGATTGGGATGGAGGAGGAATGATGAGTGGTCAGGGCTGTGAGGGAAATGGGGTCAGGGCTTAGCCTTTGAGGGGGGATTTCTGCTATGGGCCTGTGTGGCTTTTCCAAGGACAACCAAGGGAACAATAAAAGCCACGCTATTTCCTGAGCTCCTGTTGTGAGCCAGGAACTGGTGTAGGAGCCGGAATCTAACAGAGAAGAGAGCAGACAGGCCCCTCCCTCCCTCATGGGAGTGGGCTGGTGATCAGAGGAGATGATTCCAGGGGAGGGGAGGGGAGAGGAAGAGTCATGCAGCCTCTGAAGCTTAGCATGGGGGCTTCTTTGGGCAGCCACCACTGACCCTAGTCTGATGTGGACCCTTTTATGAGCTGCCTCTGCATCTCTCTGTTGCAGCTCTTCACACCTGAGGTCAGGGACCACGTCTCAACGATCTGGGTATCCCCAGCACCCAGCACAGAACCTGGCACCTAAGCACACAGGCGCCTCGTAATTGTCTAACGAATGAAGGAATGTCCTTGGCTTCGAGGGCCCAGGAGCTATGGGGATGGGGTATCAGGTGCACACTGGCAGCCCTCGGGAAGATGGCAGACTGGGGGCAGGGAGGACGATCGTGAATGGGGGGCCTCCTCCCTTGTGGAAGTTTGAGGAGTGGAAGAGGAAGGACAGCCCTGCTCAGGGGGGTTTCCCAAGAGGCCAGCTTGGGGGAGGCAGGCGGGGTCGCACTGTGCAGGGCCACAGGAACAAGAGAAAGTGGCTAGCTCTGCCTAGGATAGAAGGTAGCTGTCAAGCTTGGCCTTGACAGGTGAGCAAGAATGTGCTGTTTGTGTGTATGGAGGGGTGGGAAGCAGTGACATTTTAATAGGGGCGTCAGAGAAGGCCTCTCAGGAGATGCTGTAAACCGAAGGGCTCATCGTTGAACCTGAGCGAGACCTTCCCCACCTCGGTGGGAGCCGTCTCTGGCGGTGTGACCTTAGGGAAATTGCTTAAGCTCTCTGAGTATCCATCCCTCTTGCCATTCAGCAGCATTCTCAAACATTTATGGAGTGCCTGCTCTGTGCCGGCCACACTGACCTCAGCAACTAGAACAGCAACGATAGCTTCGTTGTTATTTTGCTTCAGGCAATGGCCTGAGTACCTTCCATTTGGTATCTCACCATTCATTCTCACAAGCCCCATTTTGCAGATCAGGAAACTGAGCTCAGGGAGGTTAAGTCCCCAGCCCAAGATCATCATCATAGCTGGTAAATGCCAGAGCTGGGAATCAAACCCAGATCCGGCTGGGTACCACCACGCCCCTCCAGATAGGAGTGGACCCGTCACATTTCTGTCCAGTACCAGAGGAGGACCCAGCCCCTGGCACGTGGGGACACTGGGCCCTGCTGAGTTCCTTCTCTCCATCCCCAACCCTTGTCTTTTAGGACATCATCCCCTTTGGCAACAACCCCGTCTTCCGCTACCTCTTTGGTTGGATGGTGCCTCCCAAGATCTCCCTCCTGAAGCTGACCCAGGGCGAGACGCTGCGCAAGCTGTACGAGCAGCACCACGTGGTGCAGGACATGCTGGTGCCCATGAAATGCCTGCCGCAGGCCCTGCACACCTTCCACAGCGACATCCACGTGAGCCGGGCCGGGAGCTCAGCGGGAACGTGGGGTGAGGGTGGCGTGTGAGCAGCAGAGAGAGGGGAGTGCTGCAGAGCCTGCCTCCTGGGGGAGGAAGAGCACCAACACGCCCTCCCTGGCCCCCCAGGTCTACCCCATCTGGCTGTGCCCATTCATCCTGCCCAGCCAGCCGGGCCTGGTGCACCCCAAGGGAAACGAGGCCGAGCTCTACGTCGACATTGGTGCCTACGGGGAGCCGCGCGTGAAGCACTTTGAAGCCCGGTCCTGCATGAGGCAGTTGGAGAAGTTCGTCCGAAGTGTGCACGGGTGAGCGAGTGCCCAGAGTGTGGCCGTCAGCCACAGAGCACTGATGGGGGTGCTTTAGACATGTCCAGGGGCTCCCACTCCAGGTTGGAGGCCAAAGCTGAGGAGCGGGGGGGACTCAGGACCACGAAAGCCACACAGAGGCCTGGACAGAGCATTGCTCAGAAACGTCCTGGAACAAACCGTGGACGTGCAAAATCCATGTGGACGAATCTCAAAATAATTATGCTGACGGAAAGAAGCCAGGAAAAAAGAGTACTGTATGATTCTATTTATATATATATATATATATTTTATATAAAATTCTGGGAAATGCAGATGAACCCATGGTGACAGAAGGCAGTTCTGCCTGGGATTGTGGAGGGTGACGGACAGACAACACAGGGGAATCCGGGGCACGAAGAAAGTTTGGGGGCGATGGATATGGCCGTTACCTGGACTGAGGTGACAGTTTCAAGGTTACAGACATACATCAAACTTATCAAGCAGTACGTTTCTTGTTTTTTAATTTATTAAAAAAATATTTTTGCTTATTTTATTTATTTATGTTATTGAAGTATAGTTGCTGTACAATATTATATGTTACAGGTGTACAATTTAGTGATTCACAATTTTTAAAGGTCATACTCTATTTATAGTTATGATAAAATATTGGCTATATTCCCTGTGTTGTGCCATATATCCTTGTAGCTTCAAGTTGTACACTTTCCTTATGTGCAGTTTATTGAACGTCAAAAAAGAGAGAGAAGGCAGCCTGGTGAGCATATCGGGGAGACGGGCATGCAGTGCCCTGCATTCTACTGACTCTGCCTCCACTGCCACTTAAAGCCCTGAACCCAGATTCCCCGTCTGTAAAATGGGGATAAGAATTCCTGCACCAGCCTCAACCACTAGCTCATTAGGGGGATTAAACAAGAGAAATCCTCCAAAAGCGCCTCCTGCCCTGCAGAGCAGGCGGTGCGTTAGGGGCGCATTAGGGATGGCTGGGGTTCTTTGCTCCCCTTTCCCCTCCCCGCCCCTCTGACCCCTGTCCCCGATTCCTCACCCTTGTGTCTGCGCTGCAGGTTCCAGATGCTGTATGCCGACTGCTACATGGACCGGGAGGAGTTCTGGGAGATGTTTGACGGCTCCCTGTACCATAGGCTGCGGAAGCAGCTCGGCTGCCAGGACGCCTTCCCGGAGGTCTATGACAAGATCTGCAAGGCTGCCAGGCACTGAGCCGGAGCCCACCCGGAAGGAGGCGGACGCGAGGGCGGACCCTGTCCCCAGGGCCAGAAGGCATCTATCTTCCCTTCACTCAAGCTTGGCTGCTCTGCCAGATCCACACTTTCAGAAAGAAACCCCTCCAGAAACCCCACCCAGGTGGCCCCGACAGCTTGCTCCCAGCTTCCAGGGGCAGCCAAGTACAGTGGACAGGACATGAGATTTGGAGTCAGACAAACCCGAGTCTAGTTCCCAGTTCTGCCACTCATTAGCTGTGTGACTCTGAGTGAGTCACTCAGCCACTCTGAGCCCTGTTCCTCATCTGTTGAAAGGGGGTAATGCTGTCTTCCTGCTACTGTCATCTAAGTCAAGCGCCTGTCGCAGCAGAGGTGCCGGAGAAGCGGCAGCTGCTCTTAGCACGGCTTCCCACTCAGCGTCACGTCGGACTAAAGTGCTTTGGATTCAGTGGTTGAGTCCGGGAAGGCTCCATGTTAGGTCACCTGGGCTCGGGTTTGGCTGAAGGGGGTGCCCTCGAGTTGCGCTGCCATCACTTGTCAGCTGCAAGACCTCCTCGCCGAGGGAAGGAAGGAAGGTTCCTCTCCATCCCTGGGGTCTTGGGAGGGCAACAGATGGGGCGGGCAGGCGGGCGGGCCCAAGATGTGCTGTGCCAAAGCCAGGTCTGATTCCAAAGTTCTCCCTGCCGTGCTCGGTGGCGCCTTGCCCCTTCCTCCTTCACGCTCAGGGTTGCAGGCCCACTGCAGCCGTTGCCCAAGTCCACTGAGAGGGGATTGTGTCCTTGGAGAAGACACTTCAGGGTTGAATCCTGGCCAGGCCCAGGCCTGGGACACCTGCCCAGGCTGGGTGAGTGGCCTCTGCTCTGAATTGAATCCAGAGGACCTGGGCTCATTCTTGCCTCTCCACCCTCCATGGCTCTTGTTCCCAGAACCCGCTTTGCCATGGTGGGGCTGTGTCCTCTGCTCTGCAGTAGGGGTGGGAGTTGGGGGGTGGGTGGGACCACGCCAAGCAGGAAAATGGAGCCCACCGTCACTTGGCTTCGTGGGGTTCCTCACTGCGGGGCTAAAAGAAAACAGCATCAACTTGATTTCTCCAACCACTCATCTCCCCCTTTTTTTCTTTCTCCCCCGGCCCCCAACTGTAGTTAATTTTAGTGCCTTACAAATCCTAAGCTCAGAGAAAAGTTAGCTCCATTTCCGTTCCAGAGGGAAGGAAACCTTCCCAGGTCCCTGCCCGCCTAGTAGAGCTTGGTTGTTTATGCAGCTCTGTCTTAAGAACTGCCCAGCCTCAGCTGAAAACCCAGAATCTGAGAGGGAATTATGTAAGGGAAGCTGGAATTAAGTGAACTGTGCCAGGCAGTGACATTTTGGGAGAGAGAGAGAGAGAGACCACTGCACCAGGAGCCAGGAGGCCTGGGTTTCAGTCCTTGCTGTGTTCCTCACGAGCTCTGCACCCGTGGGCAAGTCATTTGTCCCTCTGAGCTGTAGTTTCCTCATCTGTCACATTAGCACACACAAGACCACCTGAGGCCCTTCTGCTGTAGAAGTGCAGAGCTGTCTTAAACACCACGACTGCAAACCCCATGAAAAGCCTCTTGTGTGGATAGAGGAAAAACAAATGATCTAAGTGGACACTTGGGGGTTGTCTGCTGTTTAAGGTCCTTCCTTCAGCCCAAGGCCAGCTCTCATCTTTTCAGAAAGGCACAACCATGGCCTGCAGGGAAGTGTCAATCTTGTCACCACAGGTTGCCAGAATCCTCCCAGAGCCGTGCTTTGGCTGCCGAGGCTCACTCATCCTGCCCTGGGCTTGGCGCGCTGTAGTGTCTTGGCGTGGTCCTGGGAGTTCTGGGCACATTCAGGACACTCAGATGGCAGAGGAACCACTCTTCCCCATTTAGCCTCTGGAGGGGGCGTAAGAAAAAAAATAAGAAACCTCATTTTCTCGCTTGTATGCAAAGCACGTGAATACTGGCATTAGCTCTCCTAGTGGGCCCGTCGGCTTCCCGCTCGGCGCTAAACTGATGATCCTACTTACTGTAGAGGAATGGTGAGCCCGAGCTAGGTTAGCCCAACAGATAAGGTCCCATCCTTTCACCAGTGGGGCCTCCGTCCCTGGGCCCCTGGGAGTGTGGCCAGAGATGCCAGCAGCTTCTGTTATCCTCAGTCCTACAAAGCAAAATCCTGCCCTTCGCAGACCTCACTCGGAACCCGGGGCTCAGAAGGGAGGGAGGGTCTGGGGATCACACCAGCCTCAGGTTAGTGTTTCGCTTCAGTGATATCTTGCCTAGAAAGGGGCAGTCTTCCAAGCATGTTGAGCTGAGTGACCAGCTCTTTCTTGTAGCCAGTCTCGTCACTACCCATCCAGATGGTGGTTTCAAGTGGAATTAAACTTGGCACATGGCGGGAGTGGGGCAGCGTGTGTGGAAAGTATAAGAAGAGGCCTCTCCCTTCCGGAACGCTGAGTTTCTCTGCATGAAGGTTTTCTGTAAAATCCGGATTCTAGCCAGTTTCTTTGGCTGGAAGGATGCATAATCTAATTAGCTGTTACTGAGAGGGAAGGGGTGGGGATGGGGGTGGCAGTGAATGCTGTGTGATTTTTAGTTTTTTCCTTAATCGTGGGGGCCACGGAAAAAGGCCTGGGTCCCCCCCACCCCCCAGCAGGCTCTGCAGCTGCAGGCGCTGTGCCTACTGTCTGAACACTTCATGTCCCTATGGCTGTGTGGCCCCCGCTTCTGTAAGAATAAAAGTGTGATCTGGAAAGTAGCCTTTGTCGTTTCTTGCTCTGGGGACCCCGACGTAGAGGCACTCCTGGCTCAAGTGCAGGCTCCAATTTCCCTCTGAACCCGCGAGGGCTAGAAGATGGCGTGGGGGAAGGGACAGGTGTGTTAGGGCAGAGGGACCAGGGTGATTTTCTTAACTCTTTTTGAATTTCCGTCACCGTCACAATGATCTGGCGTAGATGTTGATAATATTCCCCTATCTGCAGGGTGGAGAACAGAGTACAAGGAGAAACTTGGAAGCTAGGAGACCAGTGAGAAGAGTTCAGGTGAGGTGGGGCTCAGATCGAGGTGGGGCTGTGCTTTTTAAGGCACCAGACATGACAGAAGCTCTGGGCCGCAGTCCTGGCTTTGTCACTTGGATGACCTAACTAATTTTGGCAAATCAATTAATCCTATTGAGACTCTTTCCTCATTTACACACTGGTAGAGACCACCAACTGTCCGCTAAAACCCCTTCCTCCCTTTGAGCACACCACTGGACTACATTTCCCAGCCTCCCTCGCCCTCAGATGGGCCCTTGGGTTAGAGTCGCTCTAGGAGAATGTGAGCAGAAGTGGTAAAGCCCTGTGTGAGGTTCTCCTGGCTCTTCTGTTATTTGGACGCAGAAGACAACCAGGCCATAGGTGGTAGCAGAGTCACAAGGGGAAGGAGCTAGGTGCCTGAATCACTGTATGGAGAACGGCCCATCAACCTGAACTTAGGCCTGGTCTGGGAACAGGAAATAAACTTTCACTGTGGTTGAGTCACTGCGTATTCAGGACTAATTGTTAGAGCAATTTAGCTCACCCTAATTGTTACAGGTCGTCAGGCTTAAATAAACAGACACACGGGTTGAGTTTAGTGCAATAAAGTTTTATGCAAATGCATAGATATTCATGATGGACACTTTCCTAAAATATATGTGATGTCAGGGTCCCATCCTAAAGTTGTTTGAGAGGAACCCCTTAGGAAATTCTTTTTCCAATTGTTCAGTTTCACAAATCAGGATTTGTAAATTCTCCTTAAAGGAGGAGAAATCTTTAATGTCCTTAAAACAGATTTTGTAGTTGAAACCTGAAATATCACCTTACATTTGAATAGCATGCAACATACAATATCTTCTTTAATCCTCACAGTCCTGTAACAAAAGCAGGTCAGTTTTTATCCCCATTTTACAGATGAGGAAAGTGAAGCTCAGGAAAGGTCAGGTGATTTGCTTGGAGGCCACATTGAGGCCATTAACGAGTTAAACAAGGATGCAGACTCATTAGTCTTAAAACATCAAAATGCTTCAAGAGCCTCACCCCAAGCTAGTTAAGACCGTAGCTCCAGGTCTAGAAACAGTGAAATGAGACCCTTGGCTGAGCCTCACACATAGTGGGGAGTCAGGAATCTCTTCATGAACTCAGCTCAGAAAGGAAGCCACTAGGGATCAGCAGAGGGTTCTGCTTTGACCCAAAGCAGTTCCTTCTGCAAGGGAACCGTCTTGCCCCACCAGACCCTGTGGGCACTGTGGGCAGTGTCCAGACACCAACATTCATGCCAGAGTTGCAACAGTTGGTTCTCCAAACTTGGCTTATATAAGAAAAATCACACACGCATGCACACACACACACACGTACACACACTACACAAGTTAAATGTAGATGTGTTTCAAAAACATGTTTTCTAGCTATGTCCTGGTGTTAAGATGGCCTACAGGTTTCATCCTGTAGGACTGCTGTAGTCATTGCAGGTTGTGAAAGATTGGGAGGCTTTGTTGATTTCTAGGAGGTGGTATTTTGATGCTATGGACTGTTTGTGACCTGAAATTCATATGTTGACAGTGTTATGGAATTGGGAGGTGGGCCTTTTGGGAGGTAATTAGGCCATGAGGGTAATTACCCTCATGATAGGAGTGGCGTCCTAAGAAGAGAAATGAAACAGCTAGCCCTCTTTGTGAGGATACAAGATGCCCATCTGCAGACCAGGAAGAGGGCTCTCATCAGATCTTCCAGCACCTTGACCTTGGACTTCCCAGCCTCCAGAACCATGCAAAATAAATTGTTGTATAAGCCACGCAATCTGTGGTAATTTATTATAGCATCCTGAACTGCTGATGACAGATGGTTTGAAGATAGTTGAGCCAAAGAACCCAGAAATAGCTGAATCCTGCTCTGCCCATCATACTCCTCCCCATGGGTTTCCCTAGGGGGCAGATCCAAGGGAATGATAAAGAAAAAAAAAAAAATGGGGCACTGCAAGATCATATAAATAAATAAATAAATATAGATATAAATGTATATCTATCTATAGATAGAGATATAGATAGAAGATGATAGATAGATAGATAGATAGATGATAGATAGATACTCCTGGTTCCTGACACTGAACTCCTAAATCTCTTGGAATTTCCTGGGTAATGGGGTGTCTTTTGTTCTAATGAGGTGACTCCGGGTGAGCACCTGGATTGCTCTTGGATGGGGGCTGGTCACCAGAAAGGCCAAGCCATGATTTCAGCCCCTGCCACCACCGCCCCCATCCTCCAGGGTGGGGAGAGGGGCTGGAAATGGAGTTAATAATTGATCATGCCCGATTAGGCATGTTCCTGATTTTGTAAGACCATTCATTCTTCTATATATGAAGGAACCATGAACAGAGCTCACAACCATCTCCTGCATATAATCTATAACAGAATTGCAGGGATTGGCAGTAAAAGCAAATAAAGTCAGCAATCTAGGGATCAATGACCACAGCCTGAACCACTCTTGGTTGACCAGTTAAACAACAGATAGTTGTGCATTCGTTGTAGGCTTGGCACTGTGCTAGGCATCCCAGCATTACAACAACAGGTAATCTCTGCCTGAAATTGCTAACTCTCTGTTTTGCCACCTTGACTCATATGAAGGACTTGAGGTATATCAAGCATATTTGCAGCTTAACTGATGAGTAAACAGAGCGGGTAATACCCCCAAATCCTTAAAATAAGAAGAATAAGCACCACTTTATAGGATTTGCTTATAGGGGTCTGCTCCAACCTTCTGATGGATGCCTACAATTCCTCCATTAGAGTCCCATCTTGTTAATATAAGGGTTAAAATGCAAATAATTTCAGAAGGGAAAACATTAAGTTGTTTTTCATCAATTATTCCTCCTTGTTAATAAAATACTTAGGAGTAAGTTTTTAGGAAGACAGGATGAGAGCAAGAAGGAGTGTAGGAAAGAGGCATTGGCAAGTGGGTGAAAGGTTGAACTGAATGTTGAGAAAATGAGTGATTCCACAGGACTGAGTCAAATAAGATGAATTATTGTTTTGGATGAGCAAAATCAAGGTAGACTGTTACATAAGAATAGAAAAATACTAAAATTTGGCTATTTCTAATAATTTTCAGAAATTTCTCTACTAAGATAAAAAGCAAATGTGTACGACAGTGAAAAAATCAAAAGGTTATTGATAATAAAGCCACAATGTCAAGGGCCTGAACCAAGATGGTGGAGTAGCAGGACGAGCTCTCACTCCCTCTTGTGAAAACACCAGAATCACAACTAGCTGCTGGACAATCATCGACAGGAAGACACTGGAACTCACCAAAAAAGATACCCCACATCCAAAGACAAAGGAGAAGCCACATGAGACGGTAGGAGGGGCGCCATCACAGTAAAATCAAATCCCATAACTGCTGGGTGGGTGACTCATGGACTGGAAAACACTTATACCACAGAAGTCCACCCACTGGAGTGAAGGTTCTGAGCCCACGTCAGGCCTCTGAATCTGGGGGTCCGGCAACGGTAAGAGGAATTCCTAGAGAATCAGACTTCGAAGGCTAGTGGGATTTGATTGCAGGACTTCGACAGGACTGGGGTAAACAGAGACTCCACTCTTGGAGGGCACACACAAAGTAGTGTGTGCATCAGGACCCAGGGGAAGGAGCAGTGACCCCAGGGGAGGCTGAACCAGACCTACCTGCTAGTGTTGGAGGGTCTCCTGCAGAGGCGGGGGGTGGCTGTTGCTCACCGTGGGGACAAGGACACTGGCAGCAGAAGTTCTGGGAAGTACTCCTTGGTGTGAGCCCTCCCAGAGTCTGCCATTAGCCCCACCAAAGAGCCCAGGTAGGCTCCAGTGTTGGGTTGCCTCAGGCCAAACAACCAACAGGGAGGGAACCCAGCCCCACCCATCAACAGTCAAGAGGATTAAAGTTTTACTGAGCTCTGCCCACCAGAGCAACAGTCAGCTCTACCCACCACCAGTCCCTCCCATCAGGAAACTTGCACAACCCTCTTAGATAGCCTCATCCACCAGAGGGCAGACAGCAGAAGCAAGAAGAACTACAATCCTGCAGCCTGTAGAACAGAAACCACATTCACAGAAAGAGAGACAAGGTGAAAAGGCAGAGGGCTATGTACCAGATGAAGGAACAAGATAAAACCCCAGAAAAACAACTAAATGAAGTGGAGATAGGCAACCTGCCAGAAAAAGAATTCAGAATAATGATAGTGAAGATGATCCAGGTCCTTGGAAAAAGAATGGAGGCAAAGATCGAGAAGATGCAAGAAATGTTTAACAAAGACCTAGAAGAATTAAAGAACAACCAAACAGAGATGAGCAATACAATAACTGAAATGAAAACTACACTAGAAAAAATCAATAGCAGAATAACTGAGGCAGAAGAACGGATAAGTGACCTGGAAGACAGGATGGTGGAATTCACTATTGTGGAACAGAATAAAGAAAAAAGAATGAAAAGAAATGAAGACAGCCTAAGAGACCTCTGGGACAACATTAAACGCAACAACAGTCGCATTATAGGGGTCCCAGAAGGAGAAGAGAGAGAGAAAGGACCCGAGAAAATATTTGAAGAGATTATAGTAGAAAACTTCCCTAACATGGGAAAAGAAATAGCCACCCAAGTCCAGGAAGCACAGCGAGTCCCATACAGGATAAACCCAAGGAGAACACACTGAGACACATAGTAATCAAATTGGCAGAAAATTAAAGACAAAGAAAAATTATTGAAAGCAGCAAGGGAAAAACAACAAATAACATACAAGGGAACTCCCATAAGGTTAACAGCTGATTTCTCAGCAGAAACTCTACAAGCCAGAAGGGAGTGGCATGATATACTTAAAGTGATGAAAGGGAAGAACCTACAACCAAGATTACTCTACCCAAGAAGGATTTCATTCAGATTCGATGGAGAAATCAAAAGCTTTACAGACAAGCAAAAGCTAAAAGAATCCAGCACCACCAAACCAGCTCTACAACAAATGCTAAAGGAACTTCTCTAAGTGTGAAATACAAGAGAAGAAAAGAACCTACAAAAACAAACCCAAAACAATTAAGAAAATGGTCATAGGAACATACATATCGATAATTACCTTAAACGTGGATGGATTAAATGTTCCAACCAAAAGAGACAGGCTTGCTGAATGGATACAGAAACAAGACCCATATGTATGCTGTCCACAAGAGACCCACTTCAGACCTAGGGACACATACAGACTGAAAGTGAGGGGATGGAAAAAGATATTCCGTGCAAATGGAAATCAAAAGAAAGCTGGAGTAGCTATACTCATATCAGATAAAATAGACTTTAAAATAAAGAATGTTACAAGAGACAAGGAAGGACACTACATAATGATCAAGGGATCAATCCAAGAAGAAGATATAACAATTACAAATATACATGCACCCAACATAGGATCACCTCAATACATAAGGCAACTGCTAACAGCTGTAAAAGAGGAAATCGACAGTAACACAATAAGAGTGGGGGACATTAACACCTCACTTACACCAATGGACAGATCATCCAAAGTGAAAATAAATACGGAAACAGTAGCTTTAAATGACACAATAGACCACATAGATTTAAGCAATATTTATAGGACATTCCATCCAAAAACAGCAGATTACACTTTTTTCTCAAGTGCACACGGAACATTCACCAGGATAGATCACATTTTGGGTCACAAATCAAGCCTCAATAAATTTAAGAAAATTGAAATCATATCAAGCATCTTTTCTGACCACAACGCTATGACATTAGAAATGAATTACAGGGGGAAAAAACGTAAAAAACACAAACACATGGAGGCTAAACAATACGTTACTAAATAACCAAGAGATCACTGAAGAAATCAAAGAGGAAATAAAAAAATACCTAGAGACAAATGACAATGAAAACACAACGATCCAACCTATGGGATGCAGGAAAAGCAGTTCTAAGAGGGAAGTTTATAGCTATACAAGCCTACCTCAAGAAACAAGAAATATCTCAAATAAACAATCTAACCTTACACCTAAAGGAGCTAGAGAAAGAAGAACAAACAAAACCCAAAGTTAGTAGAAGGAAAGAAATCATAAAGATCAGAGCAGAAATAAATGAAATAGAAACAAAGGAAACAATAGCAAAGATAAATAAAACTAAAAGCTGTTTCTTTGAAAAGATAAACAAAATTGATAAACCATTAGCCAGACTCATCAAGAAAAAGAGGGAGAGGACTCAAATCAATAAAATTAGAAATGAAAAAGGAGAAGTTACAACAGACAGTGCAGAAATACAAAGCATCCTAAGAGACTACTACAAGTGACTCTATGCCAATAAAATGGACAACCTGGAAGAAATGGACAAATTCTTAGAAAGGTATAACCTT
Organism: Delphinapterus leucas; assembly: GCF_059928025.1. NCBI lineage: Eukaryota > Metazoa > Chordata > Mammalia > Artiodactyla > Monodontidae > Delphinapterus > Delphinapterus leucas. The sequence continues at coordinate 144,610,813 of NC_143129.1, forward strand.
CCAAGACTGAACCAGGAAGAAATAGAAAATATGAACAGACCAATCAAAGTAATTAAATTGAACCTGTGATTAAAAATCTTCCAACAGGGGCTTCCCTGATGGTGCAGTGGTTGAGAGTCCGCCTGCCGATACAGGGGACATGGGTTCATGCCCCGGTACGGGAAGATCCCACATGCCACAGAGCGGCTGGGCCCGTGAGCCATGGCCACTAAGCCTGCGTGTCCAGAGCCTGTGCTCCACAATGGGAGAGGCCACAACAGTGAGAGGCCTGCATACCGCAAAATAAATAAATAAATATTCCAACAAACAAAAGTCCAGGACCAGATGGCTTCACAGGTGAATTCTATCAAACATTTAGAGAAGAGCTAACAACCATCCTTCTCAAACTCTTCCCCAAAATTGCAGAGGAAGGAACACTCCCAAATTCATTCTATGAGGCCACCATCACCCTGATACCAAAACCAGACAAAGATACTACAAAAAAAGAAAATTACAGACCAATATCACTGATGAATATAGATGCAAAAATCCTCAAGAAAATACTAGCAAACATAATCCAACAACACATTAAAAGGATCATACATCATAATCAACGTGGATTTATCCCAGGGATGCAAGGATTCTTCAATATACACAAATCAGTCAATGTGATACACCATATTAACAACTTGAAGAATAAAAACCATATGATCATCTCAATAGATGCAGGAAAAGCTTTTGACAAAATTCAACATACATTTATGATAAAAACTCTCCAGAAATTGGGCATAGAGGGAACCTACCTCAACATAATAAAGGCCATATATGACAAACCAACAGCAAACATCATTCTCAATGGTGAAAAAATGAAAGTATTTCCTCTAAGATCAGGAACAATACAAGGATGTCCACTCTCACCACTATTATTCAACATAGTCTTGGAAGTCCTAGCCACGACAATCAGAGAAGCAAAAGAAATAAAAGGAATACAAATTGGAAAAGAAGAAGTAAAACTGTCACTGTTTGCAGATGACATGATACTTTACATAGAGAACCCTAAAAATGCCACCAGAAAACTACTAGAGCTAATCAATGAATTTGGTAAAGTTGCAGGATACAAAATTAATGCACAGAAATCTCTTGCATTCCTATACACTAATGATGAAAAATCTGAAAGAGAAATTAAGGAAACACTTCTATTTACCATTGCAAGGAAAAGAATAAAATACCTAGGAATAAGCCTACCTAGGGAGACAAAGACCTGTATGCAGAAAACTATAAGACACTGATGAAAGAAATTAAAGATGATACCAACAGATGGAGAGATAAACCATGTTCTTGGATTGGATGAATCAATATTGTGGAAATGACTACACTACCCAAAGCAATCTACAGATTCAATGCAATCCCTATTAAATTACCAATAGCATTTTTTACGGAACTAGAACAAAAAAATCTTAAAATTTGTATGGAGACACAAAAGACCCCGAATAGCCAAAACAGTCTTGAGGGAAATAAACGGAGCTGGAGGAATCAAACTCCCTGACTTCAGACTATACTACAAAGCTATAGTAATCAAGACAATATGGTACTGGCACAAAAGCAGAAACATAGATCAATGGAACAAGATAGAAAGCCCAGAGATAAACCCATGCACTTATGGTCAACTAATCTATGACAAAGGAGGCAAAGATATACAGTGGAGAAGAGACAGTCTCTTAAATAAGTGGTGCTGGGAAAACTGGACAGCTACATGTAAAAGAATGAAATTAGAACACTCTGTAACACCATACACCAAAACAAACTCAAAATGGATTCAAGACCTAAATGTAAGACTGGACACTGTAAAACTCTTAGAGGAAAACATAGCAAAAACACTCTTTGACATAAATCACAGCAAGATCTTTTTTGATCCACCTCCTAGAGTAATGGAAATAAAGACAAAAGTAAACAAATGGGACCTAATGAAACTTAAAAGCTTTTGCACAGCAAAGGAAACCATAAACAAGACAAAAAGACAACCCTCAGAATGGGAGAAAGTATCTGCAAACGAGTCAACGGACAAAGGATTAATCTCCAAAATATATAAACAGCTCATGCAGTTCAATATTAAAGAAACAAACAACCCAATCCAAAAATGGGCAGAAGACCTAAATAGACATTTCTCCAAAGAAGACATACAGATGGCCAAGAAGAACATGAAAATCTGCTCAACATCACTAATTATTAGAGAAATGCAAATCAAAACTACAATGAGGTATCACCTCACACCAGTTAGAATGGGCATCATCAGAAAATCTACAAACAACAAATGCTGGAGAGGGTGTGGAGAAAAGGGAACCCTCCTGCTCTGTTGGTGGGAATGTAAATTGATACAGCCACTATGGAGAACAGTATGGAGCTTCTTTAAAAAACTAAAAATAGAATTACCATATGATCCAGCAATCCCACTACTGGGCATATACCCAGAGAAAACCATAATTCAAAGGGACACATGCACCCCAATGTTCGTTGCAGCACTATTTACAATAACCAGGTCATGGAAGCAACCTAAATGCCCATCAACAGACGAATGGATAAGGAAGATGTGGTACATATATACAATGGAATATTACTCAGCCATAAAAAGGAACGAAATTGAGTCATTTGTTGAGACGTGGATGGATCTAGAGACTGTCATACAGAGTGAAGTAAGTCAGAAAGAGAAAAACAAATATCGTATATTAACGCATGTACGTGGAACCTAGAAAAATGGTACAGGTGAACCAGTTTGCAGGGCAGAAGTTGAGACACAGATGTAGAGAACAAACGTATGGACACCGAAGGGGGATAACGCCAGGAGGGTGGGGATGGTGGTGTGCTGAATTGGGTGATTGGGATTGACATGTATACACTGATGGGTATAAAATTGATGACTAATAAGAAGTTGCTTATAAAAAAAGTAATAATAAAAAAAATTACTAGGATTTTGATTGGTATTGAATCTATAGATGAATTTGGGGGAATTGGCATCTTAACGACATTGAGTCTTTTGATCCATGATTATGGTATATCTCTCCCTTTATTTAGGTCTTCTTTGATTTCTCTCAGCAGAGAGAAATTTTATAGTTTTCACTGTACAAGTCTTATACCTCTTTTGTCAAATTTATACCTAAATATTTGATAGTTTTGATGCTATTATATATGGCATTTTCAATTTTTGGTTGTTTATTGCTAGTGTATAGCAATAGTTGATTTGGGGATATTGATCTTATGTCCTGAAACGTTGCAGACTTATTAGACCTACTTGCACCTAGTTTGGCTTATCAACCTTTTTGAGGATTCAGTAGTATTTTTTTTTTCAATAGACAACATGCCTGTGAATAAATTCAGTTTTACTTCTCCCAAAACAGTCATTTTGACATGAGTGACGAGGTAACTTCTGTAAGGCACTCATGCTCTTAAGATTGTTTGAAGTATTTTTTATCATTATGTGAGTTTTGTGGCTGAGGCTGTGAGTCTGTCTCCTCTTTTCTAAAGACAACACACTCCTGCCATCCCACCCAATCTCTCACTGTCCAAAAACAGTGAGGGCAGAAACTCAGGACATTGTGACCAACCCGCACAGACCCACCTCTGGGCTAGACTGGCGTGCCCTCGAGTTCTGACTTTGGGAGTGGAACTGTTTGTTCCCAATGGCTGCATGATTCCTGGAGGTCAGCAGCCTCCTCATGGCATTTGGCCCTGCTGAGCTTCCAGGAGCATCCTGGGATGGAGATGGAGTATTCCCAGACAGGGCCTACAGCCACCTTAGGACACATGCTCCACTCTCCCAACTCTCTTTGGGTTTTACTGATCAGGGATCCAAGGACTTTGGCTTTAGAATAAAAGGGGTTCCAAGAGTGTCAACCACATTCCACCCCTTTAGTCCATCTGCTGTCTGGCTCCCATGTTCATGTCACTAGCTGATTCTCAGGATAATTGATCTCTCGTATCAAAAGATATCTGGCCCAGCAGACATCATGACCTCCTGGTAGACATCTCCAGGAAAAGTGATCCCACCACACCTCTCCCCTCTCCCAGGCATTCCCATGTGTCCTTTCTCCAAGAACCCCCATTCCCACTCCTACCCTCCCATCCCCAGATCTGTCTTCAGGCCTTTGGGTCCTCCGGTCACTGCAAGCTGTCCTTCATGTGCGGCTTTAAGGAATAGGATCTGAATTGTAATCCACAGTTGGAGGGCACTTCCCCCTAGTAAAAGGTGTGATTCTTTCCCTTTAAAACGACAGAGAAAGAGAAAATGGAACTGGTCCCTTGGAAGAGATTGAGCCCCCCATCCCTGGAGGGGCACCCACAGGGGATGAACAGGGTGCTTCCTAGGGGATCCTACGTTAGTTGAGAGGCCAAAATTGATAACCTCTAGAGCTTTTCCAACAAAACAGCCTGGTTCTAAGGAGGAAATTCCTCTGCTATGCACCTACTTTGGCTCATCAGAGCCCCCAAACCGGTTTGTAAGAACTTCAAATACAAAATCCTAGCACCTAAAAGACCATCCCAATAGGGAGACTGAGGGTCACAAAAAGGAGGGAACTTGCCTGAGGTCACCCTGATGACCAGAATTCCAGCCCAGAGCCCCTGACCACAGTCTAACATCCCTCCCATTGCTCGGATTCTTTCCTAAGAGTGAAACCCATGAGGACTCTCTCTGGTTTCATCTCAGAAGCCATTTGGAAGGTGGCATTTTATAAGAACCCCTTGCTTTGTGTGTCCAACAGCATATACCAGCCATTACGGTGCACACATGTATGTGTTTGTTCATTGTCTGTCTTTCCCACCAAGACGTAAACTTGATGAAGACAGGACTTTGATGTCTTTATTGATATTTCCCCTATGCCTAGACTGTTTCAGGTGCTTGAAAGGTGGTGTCCACAAATATCTGTCAAAGGAAGGCAGGCGGGAGGGCGGGCTTACAGGGCCAAAGAGGCCTTTATGATCATCCGGTGGGTCTCCGTGCCTTCTGCTCTTCAGTCCTCCCCAGCCCACTGCCCCTGGCCTGGCTCAGAGCCTCAGCTCTCACCTGACACTAAGTCGGCCTCCTCATCTCCATCCAGCCCCATCCCACTCCCCTACCCAACAATGCCACAGAGTACGTCTTTAAAACACAAGAGTTACTTCCCATTTAAACCCTTTTGAGGGTCCAGAAGAAAATATTTGCACAATACATGTCTGATAAAGGATGTATGCCTGGAATATATAAAGGACTCTCAACACTTAATAGAAGAAAACAAGTAACCGTTTTTTAAAATGTGCAAAAGAAGAGATATGGAGGAGGTACATGAAAAAATGCCCAACACCTTGTCGTTAGAGAAATGCAAATTCAAACCACAAGGAAATACCCCTATTAGGATGGCTAAATTTGGAAGGAAAAAAAGCCTTATAATACCAAATGTTGACAAGGATGTAAAGCAATTAGATCCACATACATTGTTAGTGGGAATACAACCTTTTCAGAAAATAGTTGGGCAGTTTCTTATAAAGTTATACATACATTTATCAAGTGACCTAGAAATCCTACTCTAGATATTTCCCAAAGAAGAACGAAAGCATATGTCTACATGAAGACCTATATGGGACTGCTTATAGCAGCTTTATTCAAAATTGCCCAGACTGGAAACAACCCAAATGGCCCTCTCCTTGAAAGTGGATAAACTGTGGTATATCCATTCAAGAGAACACAAGTCAGCATTAAAAAGGAACAAACTGCTAATATAAGCAACAGTATGGATGAATCTCAAGAACACCATGCAAGATGAAAGAAACAAGATTCTACATACGGCATGATTCCATTTATATGACATTCTGGAAAAGGCAAAACAATAGGGCTGGTAATCACATCAGTAGTTGCCAGGGGCTGGGGCCTACAAATGGCACAAGGAAACTTTTAGGGGTGATGGTAATATCCTTTATCTTGCTTGTTTGGGTGATTAATTACATGACTATATACATTTGTCAAAACTCACAGAACTGGAAAAAAAAATCTCATAGAGCTATATACCTAAAAAGGGTGAATTTTACTGGCTGTAAGTTTTACTATTATAAATCTAACTTTTACAAAAATCCTTCTGTGGCTCCTCACAGGTCAGATAAAGTCTGAGCAGCTTAGCTTCACAATCAAGGCCTCTAAGGACTGACCTAACCAATCTCACCTGCCTTATTCTCTGCGATTCCCCTTTACACACTCCATACATCATCCAAATCGAACCATCTAGGATTTTCCGGACAGGTCCTGAGATTTTTGGCTTCCTTTCCTTTGTTCATGCGCTTTCCTTTGTCCCAATTTTTCTCCTCCCTGAAAGAAGTGAACACTTGTGGAAAGAACACAGCTTGGAACCCTGGGGAAGGGGGATTCTGTGCTGAATTTCCTAAGAGTCCCCCTTTCCTGTTCAAACTTCCAAATCTCCCACCAAAGCAGCATGCACAGAGGCCCAGGAGGTACAAGGGGAGTGACCGGGTGTGAGCAGGTGGGGCGAGGACAGGAAGACTGGCCATGGTGAAGGCTATCTGTGCCTTAGCCTTCCTGGGTTCAAAGGGCCTTCTCTCCTGGTCTCACTCTCCAGAACGCTGTGGGTAAAAGAGTGGGGAGAGCATTCTGGACATAGAAAAGTCCCAGGCCCCTCCTGCCCTCATCCTTCTCTCACTACCCTGTAACTGTAGAACGGGGGTTGAGTGCCTTCCCCAGAAAGGTGGGAGCCACTCTGGGACAGAACTGCTGTCTGTCTGGTTCTCTTCTGCCATGTCCCAAGATGTGCCTGCCACATAGCAAGTTCTCAATTACTTTTTGAAGATTACATGCACGAATGCTGTTGCCTAACAGCAGCTTTAGGAAATCCCTTTCTCTCCCCAAATTTCAGTTGTCTCAACTGAAAAACATTGAGAGTAATTCCTACCTTTTAAAGTTATTGTATACAGTAAATACATATAAAATCACTTTGAATATTATAAATATACTCTAGTGATATAAGAATTTATTATTATTATTGTTATAAAAATGGATACTTATGATTTCAATTTCAGATTTCTGGACAAGGAATGTGACCTTAGTTAAAAATGCTAAAATGTTAGGATGCCTACTGAAGTATTTAGGAGGAAGTATTGATGTCTGCCATTTACTTTGAAATTTATCAGATTGTAAGGTAATTAAGATAGGTAGAAGGATGATCATAGATAGGTGATCAATAGATTAACAGACAGGAAGCTATGTCATAAAACAAGAAGAATAAAACATGAATGGTAGAATCTAAGTGATGCATATACAAGGGTATACTGTAAAATCCTTTCTATTTTGGTGTACGTTTAAATTTTTCGTAAAAAAATGTCAAGTGAAAAAACTTAGGAAAAATAAGCTTCTGCCAGATCGAACTGGAAGTTTCCTTGCGTGGAGCACTGACTCATCCTTTAACAACTATGCATTGAGCTCCTTCTACACATGCCAGCCAGACACTGGAGTTTGAGAATAGAGAAGTTCTGTTTAGTAGGGACCACAGGCATGTGAATAAATAATTACAATATAAAGGGAAAGTGCTCCAAACTGGGAATGCACAAGAGGCTGAGAATAAAGAGGCATTGTCTGGAAAAATCAGGGAAGCCTTCATATTTAAGCAGAGTTGTGGAGGATAAATAGGAAATTTCCAGACAGAAACTAGGAGAAGAGTGTTTCAAGAACAGATCACAGTGTGGCCAAAGCGTGGCCTGGCTGGAGTGCAAAGTGAGCATGTCCACACGGCCAGAGGGTGGCCAGATGGAGTAAAGAGACCAGGCTGTAAGAGCCAGAAAGGTGACCAGGTGGAAAACTTGCTCCATTGGTCCATCAGCCACATTTATGAAGCACCTCCTGTGTGTATAGCTCTAAATAATGGAAATCAAAAGGCTGCCTTTCCACACGGGAGTCAAATCCCAGGCTGCCTCGCTGGAAGCCCAGAGCCAGTGGTTTGGCAGGAAGAAACAGGTGAGGCTTGGCAGTGACAGGTGAGAAAGATTAGCTGCCACTACACATTCCTGAAGGAGACTTTACAACTCTCCCACACACGCCCTCCCTCGCCTGGACTGAAGACAGCAAATTGTTCAAGGCCAAGTTGTGTTCCACACCCATGGCCTCTGCAAACCTGGCCAAGGAGGAGAGGCTGAAGTACAGGATCTGAGTCAGAGCCCTGGTCTCCGCCCTGCCTGTTTGGCTGCAGGCCTCTGAGCCATTTCCCCCACCCCTGCAGGCACTCACGTATAAGATGGGAAGACAGCCCTGACCATCGCTCTTTGCCTTTCTACAGCAGCCTCGCAGTCTGTGGACCCTACACTTTTCCATCCACACCCACACTGAGTCGTGGCCTGCAACCTACAGCCGAAGCAGGGATTGACAACAACACATCAACATGGAGGAGTTGTGAGGCCCCAGTGAGAGCACCTCCATCCTTCCAGACTCGATTTGTTCTCATTAATTCTTTACTCCTGCCTTAGTTTTAAATTTATTTTGACTTTTTTAAACTTCTAGAATAGAATGATTGCTTCTGTTGGTTTCAATCTTTCATATTTAATATTAAAAGCTATTAAAGCTATGCATTTTCCTCTAATGGGTGCTTTGACAATATTACATAGGTTTTGATATAGAGTTTTTATTGTAATTAATTTCTAAATGGACTGTAATTTCAAACTAAATTTTCTGTTAGACCCAAGAGCTTTTAAGAAGACTACTTACTAGTTTCCAAGTACTTGGTTTTGAGGGTTATCCTTTTATTGTTAATGTCTTGTTTTATTGTACTCTGTTTAGAAAAAGTAACCTAGAATTTTCTATGTAGGGTGTTTTTTTTGTTTGTTTGTTTTCTGTATACGGGCCTCTCACCGTTGTGGCCTCTCCCGTTGCTTGCGGAGCACAGGCTCTGGACGCGCAGGCTCAGTGGCCGTGGCTCACGGGCCCAGCCGCTCCGCGGCATGTGGGATCCTCCCAGACCGGGGCACGAACCCGTGTCCCCTGCATCTCAACCACTGCGCCACCAGGGAGGCCCTATGTAGGGTGTTTTTAATTTAGATATTTTAAATGAAATTTTCTTAGAAGATTAACTTTTATAAGTGTTCCATGAATATATGAAAATGATGTGGAGTAAAACACACCTATTCAAATCCTCCAAATAATTATTTACATGTCCTTATCTGTCAAATTCTCAGGTCTATTAAGAATTCCCGGGCTTCCCTGGTGGCACAGTGGTTGAGAGTCCGCCTGCCGATGCAGGGGACACGGGTTCGTGCCCCGGTCCGGGAGGATCCTGCATGCCGCGGAGCGGCTGGGCCCGTGAGCCATGGCCGCTGAGCCTGCGCATCCGGAGCCTGTGCTCCACAACGGGAGAGGCCACAACAGTGTACCCGTGTACCGCAAAAAAAAAAAAAAAAAAAAAAAAAAAAAGGAATTCCCATTATGATTGTGGGAGTTTGTTGCTGTTATTTTGAGTGTGTGAAGGTTCATGGTTTTTATAACTTCTTCATGGATTTCATTGTTTACCATGATTAAATACTCATTTTTGTCCCATTTAATATTTTTGCCTTGAATTCTATTTTGCTTGGTATTTGTATTACCACTTTTTGCTGTTGTTCACATTTATCTGGTAAATCATAGCTAGATATATTCTTACATTTTATGTCTTGCCCTTTGTTGAGCTCCTATGCTAATTCATTTTTCACTTGCAGTATATCCCCCAGTAATATTTTCAGAAAAGGTATATTTGGTATACATCCCAAATTCTTGTGCATCTCTATTTGCACATGAATGATAGTTTGGCTACATAGAGAATTCTAGTCTCAAGTCTTTTTCTTGTTGTATAAACAGTGTTTTCTATCATTCATGTTTCAGAAGAGAGGCCCAAAACATGTCTGATGGTCTTTTATCTAGATCGTAGGTTATTTGTCTTCTTAGATCTGACATCTCCAAGATTTTTATTTTACTTTTGAAAGTCAGAAATTTCACCACACTTTTAGTGGATTGAATGCATATATTAACCTCCATCCCTCCTGAAATCTCACTAAAACAGGAGTAAAGGAATACAAATTTAAAATCATATACCCACAAGGACAAAAAGCATAGAAGCAGCAGCAGTAAGAGAGAATATTTAGGAAGTTGAAAAGCAGATGGAAGAATGGTAACTATGTTAGCATACCCAAGAAAGCTAAATCCTAAAATAGAAGAAGTTAAAGCTAAGAATTCCCTCACTCCAAAAGACCGAGGAATTGGCAGCACTAGGTACCTCTGGAATTGGGAGTGCACCAGAACAAGGATATGGGTTGAATGTCTGTGTAGTATCAACTTCCCTCTCCACTAACTGCAGCCAGATGAATGCCCTTCATGAATGAAGATTGCAGAATTTATTCTCTGGAGACAGAGAGGTTCTCTGGACAGGATGATACCGGGAAGAGTTGATGTCACGAGTATCCTATTTAAAACGGGGAATCAAATGGGAGTTTGATCACTAAATATTGAGATCTCTAAGTTCTTCTCCCCCACGTAACGTTCTGGCAGCCAGGTTTACATCTCTCAGAAGAGCTTTCTCCAGCCAAGGCCGAGAGAAAAAGATCTAACAACACTGACACTGAAATTCCCCCAGTGAAAACACTCAGCTTGGTCATGCTATGGTGAGCCAATGGTCAACAAGTGCCCCAGAGTCTCTAGTAGGATTTTCAATTAGACATGAGTGCACTGTCAAGGATCACCAGATATTTGAGAAAAATCTCTGATATGGAAGATTGAGGCCAAAACAAACACATGAAAAAAAAGAAAAACAGAAGGAGACTATGTCAGGCAAACTTGTTTTAATAATATCTTCAAAGGATAAGAAAGCATTGTATCCATGAAATATGAGCATGTTGTTACTAAAAGGAACATTCAGAAAACAAAAATAACTCTTAGAAATTAAAATATGAACTCAGAAATAAAAAACTCAGTGAATGAATGAGAGAACATTTCTCATCACCTGAAAACAGTCAGCAGTGCAGCAATACTCAGGGCAGAACCAAGCACAGAACAGGTCTTTCAAATGAATCAATCAATGAAAGAGCATATAAGGAAATCCTTCTTCCCAACTTATGACTTACCTTCTGTGCCTCGTGGCAAAGTCCTCCTGACCCAAGAGTCCAATTGAGTTGGGGCTTCATGAACAATGAACCTGAGTCCCAGGGAGGATCATGCAGCGGCCTGACCATCAGACACCCACAGGCACCTGAGGGTTGGCTTCCATTCAGTAGCATTCATAAGCCTTAATTATGCCCAGCCATGTCCTGTAGGGTATAAAGTATTTCCCTTTTACAGATGGGAAAACAGGTCTGGAAGACAAAGGGTGACTCTTGGCTAGAGATGGGTCCACAAGAACCCATAATTGGTGTAGTCTGCCTCAAGAGTTCTTGTCCTTTTTTTATTTGTTTTTTTCTAATTATAAAAATAATATATGTTTACTTTGAAAAATTCAAACATTTCAGAAATAAAACAAGGTAGAATGCAAAAGATCCCCCAGGTGTAACCATGGTCAACAGTCTGGGGCCTAGTCCTCCATGGTGTGTTGTCAAATGCACGTGGCAATGCATTTGTTAATGGGATTTTTAGTCTCCTATTTTTTAATATTCATATGTATTTACTCTTTCAGACAAAGTTTATAATGAATGTATTCAATTCCCCCTACCAACCCCTTACAATTTGATTAAAAATGGCACTAAATGTGTACATCAATGGGGAGAATTACTATTTTTCCAATATTGAGCCTTTCCATCCATGAATCTGGTATTCGCTCCAGTTATTCAGGCCTTCTTTAACATCTTTTAGTAAAGGTTTATATTTTTCTTCATTTATGCCTTGAATATACTTGATTAATTTTATCCCAATGCATTGTATTGTGTAGCTCATAAGAATGGAATCTTTTTCTTTTTGTCAATTAAGTTTTCTATTTGTTGTGGCTGCAGTATCAAAGGAAACTATTTACACACTTTATTGCACTTGCTTCCTTACTTTGCAGTTTTAAAATGAACTCTTGGGACTTCCCTGGTGGCGCAGTGGTAAAGAATCCGCCTGCCAATGGAGGGGACATGGGTTTGATCCCTGGTCTGGGAAGATCCCACATGCGGTGGAGCAACTAAGCCTGCATGCCACAACTACTGAGCCTGCGTGCTACAACTACTGAAGCCTGCACGCCTAGAGCCTGTACTCCGCAGCAAGAGAAGCCACCGCAATGAGAAGCTCACGCACAGCAATGAAGAGTAGCCCCTGCTCGCCACAACTAGAGAAAGCCCGCATGCAGCAATGAAGACCCAACGCAGCCAAAAATAAATTATTTTTTTTAAAAAAAGAGTGAATTTAAATAAATAAATAAAATGAACTGTCTTGGATTTCTTTAGGTAAACACACATACCATTATAAATTGTGATGATTTTGCTCTTCCTTACCAATATTTTTATTTCTTGTCTTACTACATTTGCTAGAACCTCCAGAACAATGTTGAATAATGCCACTGATATAGGCATCCCTGTTTTGTTCTTGACTTCATGAGAAACCTTTGGTATTTCACTGTCACATTTAATGTTTTTGGCCTCCTCTTTCAAAGCTCCCACCCTCCCTCAGGGTGCAATGCCCTCCTGTTTCTCTCTGTCTCTATCAAATCTCCATCTTAGTAGTCTTTTCCTTGGATCTTTGACAACAAAGGGTGATTTAAGCCATTGTAGTTTCTTTTCCAGGGTGATGTGCATTTTCAGCCTCTGTAAAGAACTTACCCCTTGTCCCCAATGTTCATTGCAGCACTATTTACAATAGCCAGGTCATGGAAGCAACCTAAGTGTCCATCGACAGATGAATGGATAAAGAAGATGTGGCACATATATACAATGGAATATTACTCAGCCATAAAAAGGAACGAAATTAGGTCATTGTGTGTTGACACGTGGATGGATCTAGAGACTGTCATACAGAGTGAAGTAAGTCAGAAAGCAAAAAACAAATATTGTATATTAACGCATATATGTGGAACTTAGAAAAATGGTACAGATGAACTGGTTTGCAGGGCAGAACTTGAGACACAGATGTAGAGAACAAATGCATGGACACCAAGGGGGGAAAGCGGCGGGGGGGGAGGTGGTGTGATGAATTGTGAGATTGGGATTGACATGTATACACTAATGTGTATAAAATGGATGACTAATAAAAACTGCTCTATAAAAAAATTAATTAAATAAAATTTAAAAATTAAAAAAAAAAAAAGAACTTACCCTTGTATTAACAAGACGGAATTCGGCCAAGGCCTAGCAGCGGCTAAGGGCCCAGGAAGCCAGCACTTACAACATACCTACAAAACATCGTCCACAGGGCAGGGCACATTTACATGCATTATGTCCTTCAGTCCTTAAAGCAGACTCTACAAGGTGGTTATTTTGTTTACTCTCACTTTTCAGATGAAAGTCTGTCTCCAAGTAACATGTCCTAGGTCGCACAGCTGTGTAGTAGACACAGAATTCTAAGCCAGTTTACAAGGGAAATCCTGTAGCACTCACAGGCCTGAGTGTTGGATGTTTCTAACAGTGGTGAAAGGATACATCTGGACCCGAGGGGAAGGCAGATGTGCAGGGGGAGAAAGTTGAGGGTCCAGTGGGGGTGGGGCATCCTTTCCTTCTCTAGAGCCCTTTGCTGAGCAAATAGTATGTAGGATGGGGCTTTGCTGACAGGGTGGCTGGGAGAGGTAGTCCTGCTGGAATCAGAGCGTGGCACTCTTCCCAGCAACACCCCGCCCCCAAATCCTCACAAGGGCACTGGTGTGTGGAAAGGGCCCTGATCTAGGAGGAAAGGACTGGAGTCTAGTCCAGCTCTATCACTACCAGCTGTGTGACCTTGGGCAAGTTGTTCCTCTCTCTGGTCCAGTTGAACAACTGCAAAAGAAGGCTAACCGGGCTTCCCTGGTGGCACAGTGGTTGAGAGTCCGTCTGCCGATGCAGGGGACACGGGTTTGTGCCCCGGTCCGGGAAGATCCCACATGCCGCAGAGCGGCTGGGCCCGTGAGCCATGGCCGCTGAGCCTGCGCATCTGGAGCCTGTGCTCCACAACGGGAGAGGCCACAAGAGTGAGAGGCCCGCATACCGCAAAAAAAAAAAGAAGGCTAACCACCTTGGTTAGAAAAGGCAAGAACATGCTTTTGCACACTAAAAGTGGTCCACATGGCTTTCAGTCAAACAAGGCAGATGAATCCACTCATTTCCCTCTATTCCTTCCTACAATTTGCTAAAAGAACTATAAAGGGATTGTTTTTCAATAGACAAACAAGAAAGGGAGAAGTGTTATCAGGGGACAAGGGTGTTAACATATTTCGGGGAAATGCAATGTGCAGGGAGGCATCAACAGAGCTGAGAGGGCCTAAGAGCAAGCTACCTTCAGCAGGGGAGCCAATGAGAAGCTTGCCAGCTCCTGCGGCAAACCCCAGAGAGGTCCAAGAATTGGAGGCACCAGTGTCTCACAAAGCAGGCTCAAGACTGATAATCAAAAACAAGGGGAAAGTTGGACACTCCTGAACACACACGCTTCACCCACCCAGCAGGAGACTGGAGGGTTAGTGCTGAGAGAGACTCAGGGTGGGGGACGGTTGGGGGAGCTCAGTGGCAGGTGGGCAGACAGGCACCATAGTGAGCACAGACGGAGTAGGTGGAAGTCCATATACTGACTGTGACCCCCAGCCTCCTTCCCCTAAACACCAGCAACCACACTCACCACTGTCCCCTGCCCCCCAGGATGCAGGATCCTTTTCTAGAGAAGCTGAATGGTCCCACAGAAAGCCCCTAGAAACATTGACTTTGAAGGTGTCCCAGTGGAATGACCAGAGCCCGATCCAATCACTCCCAGTGAAGCCCTACCCAGACTCACAGCATTTCTTAATGCTTTCCTCCCAAATATGATCAACGGAAAGGAAAAAGGAACTGGGAAGAAGTGGAGACAATTCAGGGAGCAAAAGGAAACTGAAGGAAGACTCACTGTCATCCTTAAATGAAAGAACACACTGCATACGTGACAGAGCACTGGGGGCTAGTAGAAGAAAAAGAAATGCAATCCACAATGCAAAAGTACTCTCAGAAACTGAAAAACATAAGAGCCAAATTTTCAAAAGGCAATAGCAGGGTGGAACAAAATTTAGAGAAAGTAGGAGAGAAAAGAAAGAAATAAGAAATAAGGGGAAGGGCTTCCCTCGTGGCGCAGTGGTTAAGAATGCGCCTGCCAATGCAGGAAACACAGGTTCAAGCCCTGGTCCGGGAAGATCCCACATGCTGTGGAGCAACTAAGCCCATGTGCCACAACTACTGAAGCCCGCATGCCTAGAGCCTGTGCTCTGCAACAAGAGAAGTCATCGCAATGAGAAGCCCATGCACCACAGCAAAGAGTAACCCCTGCTCACCACAACTAGAGAAAGCCCGCGTGCAGCAACGAAGACCCAACGCAGCCAAAAATTTAAAAAAATTTTTTTTAATAAGGGAAAAAAGATAAGAAAACTAGAGCATCAAACCAGAATGTCTACCATTCATCTAAAAATAGAACACAGAAGGGAGGAAATCACTAAAGACAAAAACACAAAAAATTTTCCCAGAATAGATGGTCCTGAGTTTCCATAAGGAAGGAACCCATTAAGTACCCAAAGCAGTGGATGAAAAAAGACTCACAGTAGACCCATCGTCAAGAAATTTCAGTACACGAGAGACAGAGAGAAGATCCTAAAAGCTTCCAGAGAGGAAGGTGCAGGTTGCATACAAAGGACAGGAAACCAAGATGGCATCAAAATTCTTAACAACCATGCTTAAAGGTCGAAGGCAATGGAGCAAAGCCTTCAAAATTCCCAGGGAAAATTATTTCCAACTTATATTTTACTTCCAGCCAAACTACTGATCAGCTGTGCAGAGAGGAAGAAGAATCTTTTTCAGGCATGTAGTCTATCAAAAATGGCACCTTCCATTACCCTTTCTAAGGAATCCACCAAAACAAGAGTGTCAATCAAGAAAGAAGACACATGGGCTTCCCTGGTGGCGCAGTGGTTGAGAGTCCGCCTGCCGATGGAGGGGACACGGGTTCGTGTCCCGGTCCGGGAAGATCCCACATGCCGCGGAGCGACTGGGCCCGTGAGCCATGGCCGCTGAGCCTGCGCGTCCGGAGCCTGTGCTCCGCAACGGGAGTAGGCCACAGCAGTGAGAGGCCCGCATACCGCAAAAAAAAAAAAAAAGAAGACACAGGTCCACTTTGATAAAAATATTTAAAAGCTGGGTTGTTGTTTTTTTTTTTTTTTAACCTCTCACTGCTGTGGCCTCTCCCGTTGCGGAGCACAGGCTCCGGACGCGCAGGCTCAGCGGCCATGGCTCACGGGCCCAGTCGCTCCGCGGCATGTGGGATCTTCCCGGACCGGGACACGAACCCGTGTCCCCTCCATCGGCAGGCGGACTCTCAACCACTGTGCCACCAGGGAAGCCCTAAAAGCTGTTTTTAAATATTTAGATCTGGTCCCCCAGAATCTGGTCCTCATGCTCTCACCAGAATTTCCGATGACAGAATGACAGAATTTCCAGTTCTAAAGTGCATGTTTATTCATATTTTAACATTTCTGAAGTTGAGATTATACGGCAATTGATGGTATCTTAGGTCAATAAGACATGGCGGCAGCGGCAGCTAACATTTGCAAGCTGTTTTACAGTTAGCCACAGTATTCCATGCACTTTTTCCTTTAGGTTTCACAACAACTTCCTGAGGTGAGTTTTACCAGCCCCGTTTTCAACACCAAGAAGCAGATTCCATGTGGTGATGCCATGCAAGGCAATCCTAGACTGTGTGGGTTGTGGGTGGAGGAGTTAGCCTCGATGGAGTTCCTTTTCTCCTTACCACCAACTTTAGACAGAATATTCCATTTGGGTCTCCACCGTCCCCTGCTCATTGACAGCTGAGGGAAGTGAGGCTCAGAGCGGTTAAGCGATGTGCCCCACCTCACACAGCCAGTAAGCATCAGAGCCAGGATCTGAACTCTTTCCACTACCACAGCTGTTTGTCTGGCACTAGGGGCGGCAGCTGTGCTCCCATGGGAACCAAGCACAAGATGCTGGAGCCCCCAGCCCAGCCCAGAGTAAGCCCCTCTGTGCCCTTGCCCCTCTGCTGGAGCTCCAGTGGCACTCACTGCATGAGCCTGTCCTGGACTGGGTCCGAGAGGTAGTGCTTGGATCCACCCATGAACAGGGACCGGTATCGCCGATGGTCCTTTGTCTCCATCAGCTGGGTGTTGAGGTAGTGACCCACAACCACCGGGTTCTGCACCAGGGAGAAGAGGCAGGACGTTAACAAGCTGGATGCCTGGCTTGGAAACTTGATCTCAGGCCTCCTCCTCTCCCTCTAGGCTCCTCCTTACTCCATCTGTTACACAATGAATCATGTTCCACAAAGAGATGTGGAAGTCCTAATCCCCAGGACCTCAGAGTGTGAGCTTATTTGGAAATAGCTGCAGATGTAATCAATTAAGATGAGCTCATGCCGGAGTAGGGTGGGTCCTTAATCCAATGTGACTAGTGTCCTCAAAAGCAGAGACATACAGGGGGAAGATGGCCATACAACATGGAGGCAGAGGCTGGGGTGATGCATTTACAAGCCAAGGAGTTCCAAGGATTGCCAGCCACCACCAGCAGCTACAACGAGGCCAGGGAGGATTCTGCCCTACAGGTTTCAGAGGAGATGCGGTTTTGTCGATACCTGGATTTCAGACTTCTGGCTCCCAGAACTGAGAGAGGATACATTTCTGTTGTTTTAAGCCATCTAGTCTGTGATACTTTGTTATGGCAGCTTTAGGAAATTAATCCACCATCCCACCGGGAAACCTGGGTGGTAGGTACAAGAAGCGCCAGTGGAGAAGTTCAGAGAGGAGATGTAGCCTGTCCAGAGTGACTAGTGAGGGCAGGAGAATGGCAGGACAGGAACCTGCCATTTGTATAGAATCTGTCCCAAGGTCAGACTGGGTCCCCAGGCGAAGACTCTCTCCCCTGGAGGAGGTGCAGGCTGGAGGTGAGAAAAGGAAGAATGTAGGGACCTGATCATCTGGACCTCACAAGAACCGAGCAGGGCAGGGGGTGTGGGCACACTGGGGGCCAAGGCATCACTTGGGAGACAAGGAGGTGGAGTGGAAAAGGGAGAGCTGGGGTGTGGGCCTGCGGGATGGGGCAGGGGGAGCTTAGTAGAAAGGCAGGTTCCAAGCAAGATGTTCCCAGGGAAACCAGGAGAAAGCCACAGCTTAAAAATACACAGCTGTTCAGGAGGGCTGCGGCAGCAGGGGGTGGCAGGGCAGGCTGGCACGTCCAGCAGCAGCAGTGTCAGTGTTTGGGCAGCTGTTCGGGGCTGGAGGGGGTAAAGCCGGCAAGGGCGGCCCGACCCCCCCACCCCCGGGAGGCCATCCAGAGGCTTTGGAACACAGAGGAGATACTAAGTAAGAAGGAAGAATTCCTGGAGAAGAAGATAGAGCAGGAGCTGATGGCCGCCAAGAAGCACGACACCAAAATCAAGTGTGCTGCCCTCTAGGCACTGAAGCGCAAAAAGAGGTATGGAAAGCAGTTGGTACAGATCAACGGCACGCTGTCAACCATCGAGTTCCAGCGAGAGGCCCTGGAGAATGCCAACACCAGCACCGAGGTGCTCAAGAACGTGGGTTATGCCACCAAGGCCATGAAGGCTGCCCACGACAACATGGACGTCGATAAAGCTGATGAGTTAACGCAGGACATTGCTGACCAGCAGGAACTTGCAGAAGAAACTTCAACAGCTATTTCAAAATCTGTAGGGTTTGGAGAAGAGTTTGACGAGGAGGAGCTCGTGACAGAATTAGAAGAACTAGAACAGGAGGAACTAGACAAGAATATGCTGGAAATCAGTGGACCGGAAACAGTCCCTCTACCAAATGTTCCCTCTATATCCCTACCAACAAAACCCACCAAGAAGAAGGAAGAGGAAGACGACGACGTGAAGGAATTGGAGACCTGGGCTGGATCCACTTAACCGGTCCAGTGCGGGCTGGGCCCGGTCTGATGGCCTGCGCGGAGGGCAGGCACGTGCGTGTGCAGGGCAGGCAGGTTCCATCACTCTCGAATCTTCCTCCAAAGCAGTAGGGCAGCATCACTGCTCACTCTGCATAGCATGGTCTGCACCCAGCGGGACAGGCAAGGGGCGGGGGAGGTGCCTGCTGTTTATAATGTTGACTTTCTGTAAAATAAACTGTATTTGCAAATCCAACATTGAGCTTCTGGACTCCACTGACTCCACTGCTGAACCTCAATGGATAGGGTAGACCGTTTGCAGTTGAAATGACCTGAAAATGTAGCCTCTGTCCTTTAAAGTCAGCTGACTTGTCACACATCTCTTTGTAAGACTTGTATGGTACTGGCAGGAGTTGTTTTGTATTTTTTTAATAAATTTATTTATTTTGTTTAATTATTTTTGGCTGTGTTGGGTCTTCCTTGCTGCGCCCAGGCTTTCTCTAGTTGCGGCGAGTGGGGGCAACTCTTCCTTGCAGTGTGCAGGCTTCTCATTGCGGGGGTTTCTTTTGTTGCAGAGCATGGGCTCTAGGCACGCGGGCTTCAGTAGTTGCGGCACGCGGGCTCCAGTAGTTGTGGCACGCGGGCTCAGTAGTTGTGACACACGGGCTTAGTTGCTCCGCAGCATGTGGGATCTTCCCGGACCAGGAATCGAACCCGTGTCCCCCGCCTTGGCAGGCGGATTCTCAACCACTGCGCCACCAGGGAAGCCCAGGAGTTGTTTTTTAAAAGCCATAAGCTTTTCCTTGCCCTTAGCTGTAATAATGCATCTGATTTTGGTTTCCTTGAGAGCTGTATTTCTGTCCATCACCTGTGTACTGGCCCCTGTGTCTCCCACTCTGGCCCACTCCTCAGTCCCACTCCCCTGGTCTTTTTGGAGTTTGTGACACTGATTTGAAACGGATGGAGTTCTCTTGAGAGCGCATGAGATTGTCAGAGTTAAGTCCCAGCTATACATGTTTCTAACGTAGCTCTAAGGTCCTTGTTGCTGTTTGTGATAACTGATAGATACCTCATACGTTTATAATCGGATGAAACTATGGTTTGCACTGTCTATTAAATATTAAATTTTAAAAAATTAATTAAAAAAAAAAACAGCTGTTCAAAACCAGGCAAAACTAACCTGCACTACTGGAAGCCAGGAGAGGAACCACCTGATGGGGAGGGAGGTTGGGGGGTGGCCCTGGGGTGCTGGAAACGTGCCCCTCAACCCTCTGGGGGGTGGTTACATGGTGAGTCCATTTTGTGACAATTCATGGAGCTCTTCACTTAGGACTCATGCTCCCTTCTGTATGGTTATTAGACCCCAGTAAAAGGTGGGCTTAAAAAATGAAGGACAGGAATGAGAAACGGAATGAGGCTGATGCCCAATGCCATCTGGTGCATGAAGAAGGCAGGCACACGAAGGCAAGAGCTTAGCTGTCTTACAAGAACACCAACAAACCGAAGATTACGTCATATATGGGGGATGGCTGCCTCTGGGGAGAGGGAGGAGAGGGGAGGGGAGGAGAGGGGAGGGGAGGAGAGGGGAGGGGAGGAGAGGGGAGGGGAGGAGAGGGGAGAGGGAGGAGAGGGGAGGGGGAGGAGAGGGGAGGGGGAAGAGAGGGGAGGGGGAGGAGAGGGGAGGGGAGGAGAGGGGAGGGGAGGGGAGGAGAGGGGAGAGGGAGGAGAGGGGAGGGGGAGGAGAGGGGAGGGGGAGGAGAGGGGAGGGGGAGGAGAGGGGAGGGGGAGGAGAGGGGAGGGGGAGGAGAGGGGAGGGGGAGGAGAGGGGAGGGGGAGGAGAGGGGAGGGGGAGGAGAGGGTTCTTGCTCAACCAGAGATGAGAAATGGGCCAACTCCCTGAGCTGCCCCTGAGGTCTCAAGACAAATATGAAGAGAATGGAGGGAGCATTTCCCTAGAAAATAAGAGAGTGGGATGGCTCTGGGTGATGTCCATTAGCACAGTGGTTCTCAAACTTGTCTCTGGAACACAGGATCAGCATCACCTGAGAACTCATTAGAAATGCAAGTTCCCAGGCCCCACCCCAGGCTTACTGAATCAGAAGGTCTGGCATGGGGCAAGCCCTCCAGGTGAGGCTGATGCCCGCTCAAGTATGAAAAAACCTCTGCCTGAGAGAAATGAGACAGTGGGAGTGGGTGTTAGTTCCTGGTAGAAAAAGAAGAGGTGGGGTGGGCTCCCTCAGAGCATCAGTTCCCAGGGGGAAGGAGAACTTGGGGCTGCCTGTAGAATTAGGAGAGTGTTCCCTGCTTCTCACTGTGTATCCCCTACCCAGACGCACTCACCCAGGTTCCCAGAATCATCGGGGAGGCCTTTATGCCTATCCGCTTGGGAGACAGCAGGAACGGTGGTTGGTTGATGTGTTTGCATTCCTTCTCTGGAGGAAGCCACGTATGGGGACCAGACATGGCCTAGAGGTGAGGAACAAAGGCTGAAAGCTTGGCAAGGTCTGGCGGTGGTCAGCCTGGGGCCAGGCCTGATGAGGGCTCTGGGCAGCTGACCTCACCCCCCTGGCAGCCCTGAGACTTGAGCCAAGGATGGTAGGAGGTACCTGGCCACCCCCCAACTTACCAGGAGCCCATCCTCTGGGGATGAAGGGGCCCTGTGGTACTCTCATGACCCCTGCCACCCACTCTATGCCCACCCATCAGCCTGAAACCTCTTTCCAGGTTCCCAAGGGCTCTCCCGGTCTGGCAGGGTCCAGAGAGGTGCTCCAGACCCCAGTCTGGGGAGCAGAAGCCACACGGACTTTGCAGCTAAATGAGCTGGGCTCCAATCTTGGCTCCTCCCCCTTGCTGGGAGCCTGGGCAAATCCCTTCCTATCTCTGGGCCTCGGTTTCCTTTCATGAAATGCAAAAGACAATCCCTCCCTCCAGGGGGCTGAAATGTGCCCTCCCCAGAGCAGGTATTCAGGAAATGTTGGTACCCTTTTTCATTCCTCTGGACACGCCCACCTTCCCAAGCCCTTAGCAGTTCCCTCCCTGGGGGGCAGAACCTGCTTGGGGGTCGACTAATGTCCAGAGCCTACTCAGATGACTGGCTGCCGAGCCCCCAGAAAGGAGCCCACCGCTCCCCTAAACAGAACCGGTGTGCGGCCTTCTGTCGGGCAGACCCCTTATTCACACTTGGTCCCGCTCCAGTTTTCCCCTCATCCTCTCTGCAGGGGAGGGAGGGGCAGAGATCAATGCCCACTGGGCACTTCCCAGGTGCCAGGCTCCATGCTATAGGCTCTAGTACTAACCTCAATGAATTCTCACAGCCACCTGGTCATGCTCACGGGACAAGCATGTAAACCAAGGCTCAGAGAGTGACAGACACTGATCCAATGTGACTAGTAAGTACAATATCAGGATTGGGAACCAGGTGAGTCTGGTACCCAAGGGTGAGCTTTCGGCTGAAATAGCCACTTCCACCCCACCCTGCCCCCGCAGGAAAGCCCCCTTCCAAGAGAAGAAGGAAGGAAGGCCATAGGGGCACAGTGACTAGTTTTGGGGGACACTGGCTAAGTGTGGCCCAATAAATTCTTTCTGGAGGGGCTTCCGGGTTGCGGGGAACTTTTGAAAAAACTCCACGCTTCTTATTGTGACATGAGTTAAGTTCTTCCACGAAGCTCTTGAAATTCATCAGTTCCCTGGGCCGTTTTTTCTGAGAAACAGAGGAGGAAAAAGAATATGTTACGTCAGGAAAAGCAAGAGCTGCGATGCTGGACCCTTACCACAATCAGAGACAAGCAGTGGTCCAATGGGGCATCACTCTCCCCCACGCCTGCCACTGTCCCATGGCCAGGCCAGTCCACCCTGACCTGGGCAACAGAGACGAAGCCCCCCAGCCAGGGGCGGGGTCAGTCTGATGGGGTCTCTAACAGCCCCTCCTCCGTGCGGTGCCCTGCAGCCCAGCTTGCCTTCATCCATTTCTTCTTTCTTTCACTTGTTTTGTGGACATTTACTGAGTCAGGCACTGTTCTAAGTAGGAAGGAGTGATAGTCCGAATATTTAAAAACCAGTGTGACGGGGGAACACTCAGGATTCTTAGGGCAGCAAAACTACTCTGTATGATACTATAATGGTGGATACATGTTATTATATATTTGTCCAAACCCATTGAATGTACAACACCAAGAGTGAGCCCTAATGTAAACCATGGACTTTCGGCGATAATAATGTGTCAATGTAGATTCACTGATTGTAAGAAATGTTCCCCTCTGGTGCCGATTACTGATAGTGGGGGCCTGGGCATGTACGGGGACAGAGGGAACATGAGAACCCTGTACTTTCTGCTCGATTTTGCTGTGAACCTAAAACTGCTCTTTAAAATTTCTATTTTTTAGATAACACAAAATAATATCCTGTGGCCTGGGCATTGGCTCTAGGGCCTACGGAGCGTCTGAGGCCCCTGCTCTGCTGGCAGGACACCTTAGTAGCTGGTCATGGGGAGGCCAGGGAAGCCCCAGGGAGGAGCCAGGTTGCAGGGCTCATTCAGTGGCTATTTACCAGCTGGTCCCAAAGAATTTCAACATTTCACCACCCCCACTTCCTAGCACTCCTGATGCCTTTACCACAGCACGCACTCCCTGCTAACATTCTATATTGTTTTCACTTGCGATTGTGTTTCTTTTTGCACTAGAAAGTAAGCACTTACTAGAAAGTAAGCACCACTGGAGCAGGTTCCCCTGCACTTAGACGATTACCTGGTCCAAGGCACACATGAGTGAAGGCACAGTAGAGACAAAATAAACAGACAAATACTTAAGTCCAATTACTATGAAAGCAAAGCCCACGGTGCTAGGGATCACACAACAGGAATTTGACTGGTGCAGGAAAGGGGGGCATCAAGCTAAAATTCTACCTCAGCTTCCCCTCCCAGCTCTCTGCCACTAACCCAGTCAGCTTAGCTGGGTCTGAGATGGCTGGGAAGTGTCTCCCAAACAGCAGGACACCCAGGCCTGCACCATCTAGGTCCCTGCAGGCCTGGCAGCCTGTCTCCCATCCAGGCATGGTGCTGGGGCCCCCTGCACCTCCCCTGCAATTCGTGCTGGTACAGAGGAGAGGGGACTGGAGGTGAAGCCAGACAGATGCCGTGGGGTTCAATCCCGGCTCTGCCCCTACCAGCTGCGTGGCTAGCCTCAGTCTCCTCCTCTAACACAGGGCGCCTTACCCTGCCCTAGCTGGGAGCGGGGAGTGAGCAGGCTATGGGAAGAGTCCTGCGCAGAGTCTGGCACGCAGGGTGCTGTGGATAGGTGAGGCCTGTTTTCCTGCCAGGGAAGGCATAGCCCGCCTGGGTACACACCTCCACAGAGTAATGTCCATAAGGCTGAAGCTTGCTTTGGTCACCAGAGAAAGTGTCATAGAGGCCACGGGTGCCCATGGATCGTGCCAGGTACGCCTCGATGCCACTTTTGAAAGTGTAGGTGCCCAGTGCCAGACTGCTCCCCTGGAACAGAGCACAGAGGACAATCCCTGCAGGTCCATCACCCCTTGGGGCCTCGGTTTACCCGTCTGCCCTGGAGTCCCCCCCACCAGGTCTGCGCAGCAAGGTGGGTGAGGCCTGGCCAGGGTAGGGGGATACCTGATGAGCCAAGGGGGGCGGTTTGTTTGTCATCCTGCACATAAGGCCCTTGGAATGAGACCAGCCCCAGGCACTGTCCTCCAGCTTCGTGTATGGGTTGCCCTTCTCCCCATGGTTTCCAGGGCCTGGACAGTAGCTCTGGGGGCGAGAGGGGGGGACATAAAGGCTGTTAGTCCCGCGCCTTGTGCTGCTGAGTGTGCCTGAAGAAGAGATGCCCTCCAGAGGGTGACGGGGTTTTCAGAGTCCCTGTGTGTTAACTGCCCCCCAAAACACACAGCACTGTAGGCCTGTGAGCCTCTGCCACTGCTCAGACCTTCAGTTCCAAGTTCAGACTTCACTGGGGCCCCACTGGTCTGTCCAGCTTATCCCTCACTGTTCCCTTCCTACATCTGACGCTTCAGCCAAAGTGAGGTCCTTGCTGGTCCCCACACCTATGCCATTCCGGCAACCTCCTCGCCTTTGCTTGCTTGTGCCATTACTGCCACCCAAAATGCCCTTCCCGCCTTCTTGGCCTTGGAAGGTTCTTCTAATCCTGCAAAGCCAGCTCGAATGTCATCTCTCCTGGGAATGAAGCCTTCCTTCCCTGATCACCCCAGACAGCTGCTTGCTTTGGTGGTCTCGGAAATCCCAACCACGACACCCCTGTGTTACAGCCCCACGTTTACACGCATGGGTTTCCCACTGTGCTGCAAACAGTGCTGTGACCTGGAGGGATCCGGAGGCCTGGGTTCGAATCCTGACTCCACTGCTTCCTGGCTGAGTGACCTTGGGCATGCCACTTACTCCTTAGCCCCATGGCCCACATTTCAAGCACAGGGATAGTAGAACTTTCTTCCAAGGTAATGAGGATGATATGAAATAACATCTATAAAGCTTCCTGCACATGCCCAGCCCATAGTGGGTGCCAACACCTAATAAGTCAGGGTGGGGTGGCTGTCTCGGTGGGGCGGGGTAGGAGAGAAAGAGGTAGGAGAGGTTGAGAACTGTGGCTGGAATGAGGATCTGGAGCCTCGACTGCCAGGGTCGAAAATATGGCCTTTGTAGGTGGAATGAGAAGAGCCACCCTGCAGTATAGGTGGGTGAGTGGGTAGCCATCGTTGGGTCAAGACCCGGCAGGATGTTTTCTGCTGCTTTGCACCTTTTAGCCACACGGGATCGCTGCCACTCCACATATGGCTCAGCCCTGCCTACCTCCAGTCCCTGGAACTTCCCAGGAAGCAGCCCAGAACCAGGTCTGACAGAGAGGGTGGGTAGTCAGGCCGTGGCAGGCATCAGATTCATTCAGCCTCAGAGGAACCAGAAGGCACATTGCCTCCTTCCAGGGCCCAGGGTTTCCAGGTATGTTCAGGAGAAAAGCCCCAAAGTAGGAAGGTGGGTCTCAACGTCTTGTGCTGGCTGCTTTACTAGCCTTAATATCTTGGTCCTAGAGACATCCTGATGAGATCAGATCAGTGCCGCTTGCAATCAATAGATGGGGAAACTGAGTCTCAGAGAGGCAAGCCTTGTGTCCAAGGTCCCACCTCCAGAAAGGGGCAGCACAAGGGTTCTAACTTCAAAATCCATGCATGATCCTCTGAGCTTCTACTGTTTCCCAGGCACTGTGCAGGCACAAGAGGTGGGAGAGAAATAAGCACCACGGTGTCTAGGGAGACCTCAGAAGCGAGGGTTATAACAAAGGGGTGGAGCTGCTTATCCCGGAGCTCACAGACCAGGAGGAGCCCAGTGCCGGCACTCTGTCGGCAAAGCCTCATCTCTCCCTTCAAACCTTCGGGTTCAGAGGTGCAGCAACACACCTGGGCTGATGTGAACGCCCCTGACTTTAGCTAGAATGTTATGTTTCAGGGCTTCTGGGACCCAGGCAGGAGTGCTTAATTCTGGGGGAAGTGGGAATTGTCATTTACAAGATTTTTTTTTAGGTGGACCTTGAAGAAAGAGTCATCTTCCCAGAAGATGAAGGGGCGGGACAGGTGTCCCAGGTAGAGGGAGCCACAAGAGCACCTTTGAGACAGTTGGGAAAGGTATACTGGGAAGAGAATGGGAAGGCCTTGAAGGCCAAGCGGGGCATCCAGACTTGATTCTGGGGCATGAGGACACTTCGGAAGGTGACTGGGGCAATAGTAGGTGACCAGGAAATCAGTCCAGGGGGCGCCCCTGGGCAGGGGCAGTGTGGCTTGGGCTTGGGCGGAGGTCAAGGGGATGGAAGGAGGAGGACGGGAGACAGAAGCACAGACCCCCGTGACTACAGGGGAACAAGTTGCCCATGGGCTTCTGGCTCTGGCCGCTGGGCGGTGCCATTGCCTAGGAAGAGCAGCCCTGTGGGAGATGCTGACATGGCAGGAGGGGGGCATGAAGAGTTTGAGGAGCCTGGAGGACCCCGGGGTGGGGATCTGAAGCCATGTGCATGGAGCCTGGCTGCGCAAGAGAGAACACCCCACAGAGGGTGGTGGGGAGGGCAGGGCCTGGGAAAGAGAAGCCATGGAGGGAGGCTGGCGGAGGAGCTCCAAGGACACACAGCCCAGTGTCCCCACAGCCAAGGGAGGGCAGAGCGTACTAGGAGGAGGATGGAGGCAGAGCCCAGTGCCAGCACAGAAGGCACTGGCTTTGCAGGGGTGTGCTTCAACAGCCCATCCGCTCTGGGGAAGGATTCACAGGACCCAAAGCAGGCACCCACAGCTTTGGCACTGGCACTGCGGAGGCCCCCATGGAGGAGTCAGCACCCTGCACAGGTGGCATTTGTAGGCCGGTCCCACCCACACTGGGGGGACAACTGGAGGGACCAGAGGCCAGGGGGAGCCATCAGGTTCCCAGGCCTTGGATGTGAGCTCTCCCGGGGCTGCCTTCTGCCCACTGGGGCAGTGCCACCTCCTTGAACTTTCTGTCCAGCCCTGAGCCCAGGAGAGTGGCTCGGGGAAATCCCGCAGGGCCCAGTGAGGTTACTGCAGGAGCAGATGTGGGGACCAGAGAGGAGAAGAGACAGCTGGAACGGAGGGACAGGCCGTGGGACCCTCGCAGATGCTCCAGCGCTGGGGACCGGACACAGGAGGAAACAGACAGCATCTGATTTGTTCCCCCAACTCCTCTGCCTTCAGTGGGGCTGGGCTCTGCCATTAGATCCTGTCCTCCACAGATGGTCAAGGAACAAACCAAGTGAGCCCAGCCTACGGGTCAAGTGCAGTTGTTATGTGTGGACACCTTGGACTCAATCCTGCCTCTGCCGCTTAGTAGCTCTGTGACCTTGGGCAGTCACTTAACCTCTCTGTGCTGGTTTTCTGTCTGTAAGTGGCAATGATAGTGCCTGCTTCACAGGGCTGTGGTGAGGATTACAGTCATTAGTTCACTCACGTGCTTAGAACAGTGCCTGGCGCATGGCAAGTGCTGCATGGCGTGTCGGCTATTATTACTTTAGACTTGAAGGAAATCACTCATTTTTCAGGGCCTCCAGGCAGCCCCTACCCCCACAGTGCAGTTACAGCTTCTGAACCTGGGGGTGCACGTGCACGTCCCCTGAACGTGGCAAGGAGTAATTCCCAGGCTCCACAGAAGGCTTCACAGCGGTGAGGTGTGGAGGAAAGGCCCTGGCTTGGGGTTTGCCCATTTGGCCCACTGGGGCAAGATGTTTATCCTCTCTGAGCCTCCAGGGCCTCGTCTGGAGCGGTTATAAAAAATTAGAGTGTTTTGGAGAACCAGTAGTTAGTAGGCAGGCATGGGCTTAGTCCACGAAGACTTATCACGTGCCTACTATGTGCCAGGCGCTGCCAGGACCTGGGGATTCTGCAGCGAACCAACTGGGCAGATGTGGTCCACCCTTGGGGGCTGCTGTGCGCTGGGGGAGAGACACTGAACTCACAGCCACAATCGGAGCTCCTGGGAAAGGGAGATGGCACCTCATGGGGTCAGGTCAGACCTCGGAGCTGAGAGCTGAGGGATGAGCAGGGGCTCCTTAGGTGAAGGGGCCGCTGGGGGCGGAATGGCACTTCTGGTAGAGGGGAGAGCAGGGGCAAAGCACAGGGCGAGTGCTTTGCCTCACTTTGAGGAGTGAGGAGGGTAAGGGTGTCCAGCCCAGGGAGCATGAGGGGCAGGGGAGGAGGGGTGGCACTGGCAGCGTGGGTGTGACTCCCGCCTTCGCCCGCATGACCCTATGGAGCCTGAACCCCACTCATCCCGACCCACACCGATGCCACGGCAGCCCTCCCGCCACCCCCACCTCTCACCACAGTCACCTCCCATCTGGATGCCTCCGATCCCCTCCCCCACAAGCATGTCACTCAGTACCCCCACACACAGAGCAAAACCCTCCTCCGCTGTCCTCCCACAGCACCTGGAATCAAACCCAAGGCCCTCACCTTGCCAGAAGGGCCTCATGTCCTGGTCCTCACCCCTCTGCTCTTGCCTCCTCCCCCCTCACTCACAGATTCCGTGAGTCTCCATTGCTCACCTACCACAGGTTTTGCTCAAACACCACCTCCTCCCAGAGGTCTCCCCTGACTACCCTATAAATGGCACCTCATCGTTCGCCATCTCTCCCTGTCTCATTTTACCCCATGGCCTTCATTATATGTGACTTGTTTCTCTGTACCGTTGTTTCTACCACTAGGACCACAGCTCCATGAGGGCAGGGACCTTGTTTTCATCACTGCTGGATCCCCAGGGCCTGGAACATTACGTGGCACTAGAGGGCGCTCAACCATTATTTACTGGATGGCTGGATGGCTATAGATATGGAGGAGTTTGTTGAGCACCTAATGTATGCCTGGCTCTGTGCCACGGACTCAAAGATGAACCAGACCCACCCCTGCCGGCAGGGAGCTCCTGGTCTGGTGGAGGAGACACAGAAACCTACGACAGCCAGTGGGCTGAAAGCTGTGGCACTGGAAAGCAGAGGGGCTGCGGGGCCCCAGAGGGGAGGCTGGCCAAGCCTGGGAAGAAGACCGGTAGGAGAAAGGGTGCTTCCAGCCCCAGCCAGGCTGCGTGCCCTTCAGACAGAGCAGAGGGTAGGAGGGGTCCCACTCCGTGTATGAGAACACCTACCCCAACGAGTCCTCGGAAGCGAAACTCTCCGGAGCTGAGCAGCCCCCGGGTGCTGTCCCGTTTCTCCTACAACTCTTCTAAGAAGTCGTTGGGGTTGTAGGAGCCAGGCCCCAGCTCTTCCTTCTGCCCCAAGAGAAGAGAGCAGAGGTGAAAACTTTACACTTGGGAATGTCCACGCGGGCAGGAGCCCAGGCGAGGATGTGTTCCTTAAGGGATGAGCTCTACCTGGGCCTGGGAGGACACTGCAGGCCACCCTGGGGCAGGCAGGACCAGGCAGGAGGACCTGGCACCAGCGGTAGGGCAGCGTGGGGCCCCAGGGGCCTCACCTGCTGCCGCTTCTCTTTCAGCATGGCCTGGTACTGGAAGTGGGGCAGCTGTGTCAGCCGGGTGGCTTCCTGGGCCTTGGCACAGCCTGTGCCCACCTCCTTCTTCAACTTCTTGATGCTGAAGCAGGTCTCCTTGTAGCCATAGGTCCCAGGTCCTATGTGGGACTGAGTCGGGGCACAGTCCGAGCGAGGCCAGCCGCACCCACCAGTCCACCCACAGAGCAAGTCCTTGCCAAGCTGTCACCCTGACCTGGGAGTGGACAGGCAATACCCCTCTGGGGGCCCCTCCCCCAGCCCCGAGCCTGGCCCTCAAGGTGCAACCATGACGTTCTCTGTCACTGGCCCCCTTACACTTCAGAGAGGGCCCGCAGCCAGTCTGTGCAAGAGCTGCAAGTGGAGCCCAGGTCTCTGTGGATCCGACCCATGCTGTTTTCACTACAGTCCTGCGTTTATCAAACACATTGAGGCCCCAGCTCTGAGTCAAGCTCTGAGCTGTGGGCTGAGGGCACGGAGGAGTGTGAGGCATGTCCCTTACACAGATCAGCTCATCTGTCATGGGGAGGGACTCGGAGGGGCAGTGGCCAGACCACGTGGGAGACTCGGTAAGCTATGCAAACTCACCACGTCCACAGAGTAAACCCTGGAGCACGGGGCCTCCCTGAAGGCGCTGAACTTCTTCTGGTTGGGATAGACAGCGGAGACGTCAAACCTGGGAGGGACAGATGCCCAGTGAGAGGCACCCAGCCCTGATGAGGGCAGTTCTGGGTGGTGGGGAAGTTGGCATCCCACGGGAGGTGACTTCGGAGCTGGCCCATGAAGGATGAGCAGGGCTGCTGCCTCCTCAGTGTCTTCGCCCTTCCAGGTTCCCTCTCCCTAGATTCCACCCTTGTCTGGTCCCCTAACCCCCTGCTGGGAACCTTTACTCAAAATCACCTTCTCAGTGCAACCACCAGCCGCACCACCCCTTGTACTCGCAGGCTCCCCCTCCCCACTTCCTTTTTCTCCATAGCCCTCATCACTAGCCAACATTTTATATCTTTTTCTGTTTATTATCCACTCCCACCACCCCTCCCATATGAAGGCAAGCTCATGAGCAAGGGCTTTGCTGTTTTGTTCACTATTTTATCCCCAGATGCTAGAACTGTGCCTGGAACATAGTAGGTGGTATATATATATATATATATATATATATATATATATATATATGATATACACACGATATATGTCATATGTATGAATGAAGAAAGACACCTGGGCTGAAATCCTACCCATAACTTTTGGGCTGAGTGACCTACTATGGGCCAGGCCACTCGGCCTCTCTGAGCAGCACATAGTAGGTGCTTCTGAAATGATTTTAAATAACTTAATAACGGTGGTAAAAGACTCTGGGCCGGGAAGTGCGGCAGGCAGGAGAGGTATAGAAAGTCCCGCCCCCACCCCTCACTGCCAGCCCTACGCCCCACCCCCCCCACCACCACCCCCACCCACCCCGCAAGGGAGCCCGTGAACCAGTTGGTGGCCATGGCGCTGGCCCGCCTGCCGCGGCAAGGTCCTCGCGGAGCTCGACTGTGGGACTTTTCCGCGCCCGCCGGCAGGCCAGACCGGCTTCTGCCACCGCCGCCACCGCTGCCACGGCAACCCAGGCCTTGCGATTTGTGATCGCCACAGACCTGTGCGCTGCGTGTTTGCCCGCGCTGCGCCCCTGCAGGGTCCCCGACTTTTCCATTCCGCTATGCACATTTTCATTGCTGCCTTGCCAGACATCCTTCCCCGAGCCCGGCAGATTTAATGGCCCCTCGTGGTGGTTACTACGGATGCCATTTGGTCGGGTTTTAGAGTCATTTGTTGAGGAACCGTTTCTGATTTCTTGCTTTATGGCAGAGCCCCGCGCAGGGCCTGGTGGAGCGCAAAGGCCTCTTGATGTTCACCTTATGCTGGTGGGACCAGTGAGACACACAGAAACGGCTCGACTTAGGCAAAGGGCATTCCATTCCTTCTCCACTCTGGGGAGGGGAGGAGGAGAAAGAGGGACAGGGCAAGGGGGGCCAGAGCGTGGAGGGCAGGAATAAGGTGGTCAGGAGAGAGGTAGGGTTGCAGGGATGGTGTCAGGACTCATTCCTCCCCCAGTTACCTGGACACCCACTCTCGGCAGACATTGTGCAGGGTGCCTGGGACCCAGATATGGTCCCTTCCCGGAGAGTCTAGTGGGGGAAACAATGACTACACAGTGTGACCAGGTCAGTGTGATAGGGAGGCCTCTGACGCAGACTGTGGGTGTGTAAGTCAGGGAAGGCTTCCTGGAGGAGGAGAATTCCAAACTCAACATTGAAGAGTGTGTGTGGCTTGCTAGGTAAAGAAAGGGGTTGAGGGTATGTGCCCCCAACAGGGCATGGTCAGCTCTCTCCTCTCATCCTCCCTTATCTCCCACCAATGCCCCACAGTCATGCTACAGCCTGTCTAATATCATCTCCCACGATTGCCTTTGATCCCTCCAAGGGTTTTAGACTAAGGTAGGGCAAAGGGCCATACGCCATTTGACGATGACAAGACTGAAACCAGAGAGAAACAGGACCTTCCCGGGGGGTCCTGCCTCCAGCCTGTGGTGGAAATGGATTACCAGGACAGTGGGTCTTCTTCCAGGCCCCACCCAATATCCTTTTGACATCCCAATATAGCATTTAAGCCATGAGCTGGACTCACGGGCCCCAGGCTGGCAGGCACATGGTCGCGGTTGGCAGAGCATCCACCCTGCACTGCTGAGCTGAAGGTGAGCGGCATCAGGCCTCGGGAACACACACAGAATAGTCACCCCAGGTCATCCAAGCATGGACTTTGCCCCTTCCCAACCATGTGACCTTGGGCAAGTCACTTCCTTCTCCAATTCTCAACTTTCTTACCCATAAAATAAATCCCGTAATCTCTTTATCTCCAGACTGCTGTGGAGATTAAATGAGCTAATTTAGGTATGCTCCTGGAACATAGCAGAAGCACAACAAGAGGTCATTCCCAGCCCTTGGAAAGGGACCTTACAGAAGGTCCAGGGGCAGAGATTGTGTGTCATTCACTCCTGGTGCAGTACGTGGCACATAGTATATGCTCAGCAAATATTTGTTGAATGACAAGTGAATGAATAAATGAATTTAACCCAGCTTCCCAGTAATGCATAAATCTTCAAAGAGAATCATGTTCGAATCCTAGCCCTGCTGCTTACTAGCTGGTGGCCTTGGGCAAGTTACCCTCGCTAAGCTTCAATTTCCTTGTCTGTGACACGTGACTGCAGTCTCCTGGTGGAGCTGTTTTGAGGAGTGAGTGACGTGTGACTGTGTCCACTACCACATCCTATGTGCTGGGGAGGCCCTGCAACCAGCCCCAGGACTGCTCAGGCGTTCTCAGGCCCAGCCCTGCCTGGGGCTGCTTTGCTTCTCTCGCAGCATGAGAGCCTTGGCTCTGGGACTTACGGAGGAATAACCACAGGATATAGGCCAAGGTTCCCTGGGCTGGGAGTTCTGGCTGCCAGGCAGCTCAGAACAGGCCAGAGTGAGTCAGCTCTGCAGCAAGGCAGCCTGCTCTAATCAGCCCAAAGCTTTCCCATCACAGCAACTTACTGATCACAGCAATTAACTCTCTCTTGTAGGTACGATTGCAATCCTCTCCAACCCCTATTATACAGAAGAGGAAACTAAGGATCAGACAGAGAGAGTAACTTGCCCTGGTCACATCTAGTGAGCATCACACAGCAGACACAAAGCTCATAACTAAGTTTGCAAGAGTTTCTAACCCATCCTCTAGAGCCATCTATTATGTCAATAAAGTCAAATCAAGTTTCTTAGCCAGGATTCAGGCCTCTGTGATGGGGCTATGGCTGCTGCCTTATGTCCTTATCTGCTGTCATCTCTTCCCCATGCTCTGTAAGCTGCAGCCATATGGGGCTACTCTGTCCCTAGGCATACCCTGCTCTGGCAAAGCTCTAGCCTTTTCATGTGCCTTTCCTGCTGCTGAAATGCACCAGCAACCTAACCTCCCCATCCAACTCCTACTAATCTTCTCAGAGTCAGATCAAAAGCCAAAGCCACCCATTAGGATGGCCATTATAAAAACAAACAAACAAACAAAACAGAAATGAATTACAAGTGTTGGTAAGGATATAGAGAAATTGGAACACTTGTGTATTGTTGGTGGGAATATAAAATGGTGCCGCTCCTGTGGAAAAAAAAGTATAGCAGTTTTTCAAAAAAATAAACATAGAATTACCATATGACCCAGCAATTCCACTTCTGGGCATACAGCTAAAAGAAGTGAAAGCAGGGACTCAAACAGATATTTGTACACCCATGTTCATAGCAGCATTGTTCCCAACAGCTAAAATGTGGAAACAACCCAAATGTCCACTGATGAATGAATGGATAAACAAAATGTGGTATATACATACAATGGAATATTATTTAACCTTAAAAAGGAAGGAAATTTTGACACAAGTTACTACATGGATGAACCTTGACATTATGCTAAGTGAAATAAGCCAGACACAAAAGAATAAGTATTGTATTATTATTCCACTCATATGAGATACATAAAGTAGTCAAATTCACAGAGACAGAAACCAGAACGATGGTTGCCAGGGCTAGGGGAAGGAGGGCATGGAGAGTTGTTTAATGGGTACAAAGTTTCAGTTTGGGAAGATGAAAAAGTTCTGGTGATGGATGGTAGTGATGGTTGCACAATGTGAATATACTTAATGCTACTGAACTGTACAGTTAAAATGGTAAATTTTATGTAAAGTATATGTTATGACAATAAAAAGGGGGGAAAAAAGCTGAACTCCCTGGAAATCTGTCTCTGATCCTCCCCAGCAGGTCAAGAGCCCAAGTTTCATCTCACGATCACCAGCAATTTATAGGAACAATTTTTAATTAAAAGTTATTAAATTTTACATTTAAAATTACAGGTGAGGGATTTCCCTAGTGGCGCAGTGGTTAAGAATCCGCCTGCTGATGCAGGGGACACGGGTTCGATCCCTGGTCCAGGAAGATCCCACAGGCACTGGAGCAACTAAGCCCGTGCGCCACAACTACTGAGCCCACAAGCCACAACTACTGAAGCCCGCGCACCTAGAGCCCGTGCTCCGCAACAAGAGAAGCCACCGCAATGAGCAGCCCGCGCACCGCAACGAAAAGTAGCCCCTGCTCCCCGCAACTAGAGAAAGCCCGCGCACAGCAAGGAAGACCCAATGCAGCCATAAATAAACAAACAAACAAATAAATAAATAAATAAAATAAAATTACAAGTGAAAAATACCTCCAGAATGTTGTTTTAATTTACCTTTTTATTGCTCAAGTCAAATATTTTTTCCAAGTTTACAAATTGGCTCTATTTCCTCTTCTGAAAATGCTGGTGTGTTGTTCAAGAAGATAAAGCAACAGGGTCTCAGGAGCCCAGCCCCAGATGGAATGAGGGGTGGGAGGGACTCAGAAGTTCAGACCTGGGACTTCCTTGGTGGTCCAATGGGTAAGACTCTGTGCTCCCAATGCAGGGGGCCAAGGGTTCCATCCCTGGTGGGGGAACTAGATCCCGCATGCATGCTGCAACTGAGAAGTCCACATGCCGCAACTAAAAAAAAAAAAAAAAAATCCCACATGCTGCAACTAACACCAGCGCAGCCTAAATAAATAAATAAATATTTTAAAAAAGAAGAAGTTCAGACTTGCTACAAAATCCAAGTCCTGGAGGACTAGCAGCTTTGCGTCAGGGAGCACAGCCCAATCTTCTGGAGGATAGGGGACTGGTGCCAGGCCTGGGGGAAGGCTGGCAAGAGCAAGACAACTGGGCCACAGGTGGAACGCAGACTGAGTGGGAGCTGCTAGTTATCCAGAGTGATTAGAACCAGCACCTGGAGCCCCGTCTTTCCACTGGGGCCAACTGCAGGGCAGAGAGGAGGCAGAGAAATCCCAAGCGGGGAAGCCTGCTAAACAGTGGCCAAAGGAAGAGCAGCAGGAGGGGGCGGGCTTCGTTCAGAGGAAGCAGGACACTGAGGGACTGTGGCGGGGATGGGAGAGCAGCAGGAGGGGGCGGGCTCCGTTCAGAGGAAGCAGGACACTGAGGGACTGTGTCGGGGATGGGACAGCAGCAGGACTGAGGGTGGCTTGGGTGCTGCGTTGGAAGGGCCAGGCCTGACTCTCCTGTTCAGTGAGCTCGCACAGGGTGGAGCAGTGCTCAAGGAGGAAGGGCCTGGCTTTTTGGGGTTCAGCAAACTGGGTTCCCAGGCCTGTTCGGGCACACCCAGTTCTGTGACCTGGGCAAGTCCTTTTCCTCGTCTGAGCTTCAGTTTCCTCATCTCCTGAGCAGAGAGAGTAAAAGCACGCCTTTTGCCATGCACCGGGGGTTACACGCCCCGCGTTTGGCACTGCACCTAACAGGCACACCTGGTTGTGCAATGCGGGCGTCTAAAAGCCGTTGAGCTGCGAAAGCGTAAACACCCACAGGGCGCTCCCGAGCCGACGCTCTGACCCACCCACCGGCGGGCGGCGCCCCGGGATGGGAGGTGGCTGCGCCCCGGGCCTCTGCGCGCTGACCCTTGCCTCCCGCGCCGGGCTCGCTTGAGGGGCGCCCCCATCCACGGCGGCCTCCGGAGCAAGGCTCGGGGAGCCGCGGGGCAGCCATGGCGGAGCCCGAGGCCGCGGCCGAGGAGGTGGACGCCCTCATCGACGACCTGGACTACCTCCCCGGCCACTTCCACCTGGAGATGCAGCTGAACTTCGAGCCGCGCTCGCCGGCCTCGCTCCACGCCCGGGACCTGAAGCTGCAGCGGGACGGCCTGCGGCAGGAGCTGGCGCTGACGGCTGCCACGCAGCGCCCCGCCGTGCGCCACCTCCTGGGCGCCTTCGCCTTCTACCTGGAGGAGCTGGATGAGGCCCGCGAGAGCTTCCTCGAGGTGGCCCGCGAGGACCCGGGCAACCTCAACGCCTGGGCCAATCTGGCGCACGTGTACGGGCGGCTGGGGCAGAAGGAAGAGGAGGAGGCGTGCGCCGAGCGGCTGGCCGGCCTCATGGGCCTGGCGGGGGACCGCGGGGCCGCCGGGGACCCCCCGCTCCGCGCCGCGCGCTGCCTGGCCGAGCAGGGCTACGCGCACGGCTTCGACGTGGGCTGCGCCAGCCCAGAGGAGCGGGCGCGGGTGCTGGAGGCCGGCATCGAGCTCTATGACAAGGCCCTGGGCCACGCGCAGCAGGTGGGTGACCTCTCCCCAGGCTGGGAGGGCTGGGGTCGCGGCCCCTAAAGTCTGCAGGGATGCCCCCGGCCTCCAAATTCTCACCGAACCCTGGCCCTTTGGCTTCCGGAATACGGTTCCAGCGTGCCCCTCCCACCTTGGGTCCTAGACCAGGCTTGTAGCTTTTCTCTGTCGGACTAGGGCGTGGACCCACTTCCCAGCGGGTTAGCTTGCGTAAGTTTCTTTGCTGGCAGCACTGCAAACTCCACACACCAACTCATCCCTCTCACCTTGCTCTTCCCAGCAAGTACCTGTCCCTGCACCTGTCCACACCCACCTAAGTATAAGGCACAGCTCCACATCCCACCAGAAACAGGCAGCATTCTTGCCTCCTCTCTCCCGCTCACACACCATAGCCATCCACTCAGACCCCAGATCCTGTCCGCTCCGCCTCCTCATATCTCCAGGGTCTATCCGCTCCTCTCCTGCCTCCCCTCGCCAGCCCAGCCTCCATCATTCCCTGCCTGGGTTCCTGCTCTCTGGCCTGACCCTTCGGCCTCCTCCTCCACCCTTGCTGCCAGTGTCATGTTGCTCAATCCTGCTGGCCATATCCGTCAGCTGCTTACAACCCCCAGTGACTCCCTACTGCCTGGCACGTAAGTCCTAGGCTCTCCGGTGGGCACTAGAGACCCTCCGTGACCTTGCTCTCTGCCTTCCCTCTGCCGTGTTCCCCCTTCCAACCAGGCTTTTGCCACCGTCTACTTCCCCTTGTTCCCCGTGGGCCAGGTCTCCTTACAGCCCACCTTGCCACTCTTACGGCCTCTTTCAGAGGTGCCCTTTGCTCTACCCCTGCCTGGAAGGTTGTCCTCTCTCTCAGGCATCCACTCCGCTGACTTTTCCAGGCTGGGTCAGGCATCTCCCCTGGGCTCCCACAGCACTGCTCACACTGTCCATTTACAAGTCTGTCTCCCCACCTCAATCTTGAGATCTTCAAGAGTGGGGACAACATCTGTCTGGTTTACCACTGTAAAGCCAACACCTGGCCAGTGCCTGGACACAGTGGCACTCAGTAAATGCATCTTGCGTGAATGTATGTGTAGCATAGGGCCTGGAGCTAAACAGACAGATGCTAGGCATATTAGTTACCCATTGTTGTACGACAAATAGCCTCTGAGACTTAGCAGCTTGAAACAATAAGCACTGATTGTCTCGGAGTTTGCGTGGGAAGAACCAGGCATGGTTTAGCTGGGTGCCTCTAGGCTGTGGTCTCATCTGACGGCTTGCTCAGCTGGGGGCGGTGGGGTGGGGGTCTGCTTCCAAGCTCACACTCATGGCTATTGGGAGAATCAGTTTCTCGCTTGCTGTTGGCCAGAGGCCTCCCTCAGGTCCTTGCCACGAGGACATCCCATCACTTTTGCTATATTCTCTTCATTAGAAGCAAGTCACTAGGTCTAGCCTCCAGGCAGAGAGGGGGGGGGGTTACACAAGAGCACAAATACCAGGCAGTGGGGATCACTGGGGGCCATCCCAAAGGCTGCCTGCATTGGATGACAGACAAATGAGGTAGAGGCATTATCCTCTTGTTACAGAAGAGGAAATCACAGTTCAGAGAGGTTCCATGACTTCCTTGAAGGCACAGCATAGGCAGGGTTGAGCTGTTTGTGATAGTTAAATGACAACAAGCCTTCACACATGGGTAGGATGGCTCCATTCACAAAGGCTCTGCACACCCCCTTGGAGCCTTT
Source organism: Delphinapterus leucas (assembly GCF_059928025.1). NCBI lineage: Eukaryota > Metazoa > Chordata > Mammalia > Artiodactyla > Monodontidae > Delphinapterus > Delphinapterus leucas. Next base: position 144,649,732 of record NC_143129.1, read on the forward strand.
TCCACCGAAGCTCATGGCTCCCCCATAAGAGGAAATGTGGAGTCAAGACCTCAGGGAGTGCTGGGTGGGAGGCACAGACTTGACTTAAGGGGAGCAGGGCAGGGTGGAGGTTAAGACGGTAGACTCTGGGTCAGACAGTCCAGGTCCAAATCCCAATTCCCCGTGCTCTCACCTCCAGCTGGTCCGTAGCATGACTGAGCTTCCCTTTCTATGAAATGGGGATAATAATAGTGCTTGTATCCTAGGATTCCTCATCCGTAAAATGAGGAACAGAGCCTGCACAGAAACAGCAGGATCACAGATGACCTCTGCCTCTCCTGACCTGGGAGAGCCTTCTCCCCGCTAAACTGTGTGCAGCTGTGGCTGTCCCCTGGGGCCAAAAGGAACCCAGGTCTCCTGTTTTAGAGCCTGAGCACAAGGCCCTGAATGCCAGCCGCCCTCAGTGGAAGGCGTGGCCAGCTTGGTGTATGTTGAGTATGGTCACAGTCTCAGAGCAGGGCCTGAAAAGCCCTGGACTGGGAGCCAGGAGTCCTGGGTTCTCATCTCAGCTGCAACCACCCACGGTGGGGCCTTCTCCTGTCTGGGTGGTGGTTTCCCCATCTGTGAAAGTGAGGGGGGCGGGACTGGATGGTCTCTGAGGTCCCTTCCTGCTCTCAGGAGAAGGCTTCCTGGAGGAGGTGAGCAGGGAGGCAAAGTTTTGGGCATAGGGAAGGAATGGGGGCCGACTCCTCCCTCCCTGCTGCTGGTCTGCCCAGCCACAGTGGGGGCCGCACCGTCCCCTTCAGTGACCGCTCAGAGGAGAGAGTGTCAAGCAGGGCACTGCCCTGTGCTCCAGGGAGGGAGCTGACTGTCTCAGGTGGGAGATGGCCTGTGCTGTGTCCTTGGGCCTGGCCCAGCGGCTGCTCCCCAGGTCTGCACAGAGTATCTGTGGTCAAAACCTCCCCCCCAACCCCAGGAGAAAGTGGGTATTTGAAGCTCCCCCATTTCATCATCTGAGGATTAGGAGAGATCATGCTTATAAAGTACCTGGCACAGGGTAGATGCTCAAGAAATAGTCGCAATCAGGATGACAGTGATGATTTTGTATAGTAAGAGCAGGAGGCTTGGGTTCAAGCACCCAGGTCACTTATTATTTTGCTGTGTGACTTTGTACAGTCACTTTTCATCTCTGGCCTCAGTGTCTGCTTTATAAATTAAACAATAGTGATTTCTGCCTCAGTTTACTATGATTATCCAATCAAATCATGGGGTAAAAGTGCCCATAAACTGGTAAATTCTGGGCATGTCTGAGACATACATGCTCAGCATCTTAACATTTATTGAGCACCTACTGTGTGCCAGGCCCTATCATTAAGAACTCCTGCCTTTTAGAAGCTCATGGACAAAGGGAAGAGCAAACATTAGTTCCTTCAGTAACCAGCCTTCCCTGAGCCCCATCTCTGGTAGTGGGGGCCAAAGGGGCATGTCAGAGGTGTGCCTATGACTGGCTGAGGTCACAGACGTTCATTACATGGCCTGTGCCAGGTGACAATCATCTCTGAGCGCTGTACACCAGAGACCATAGTTTCTGAACCAAAAACAGGACCCCCCCAGAGGCTGACAAGGGAAGTGCACTTCGAGGACATCAGGACCCGTGTTGGAGTCAGCAGGGACCTGGCAAGGTGACAGTAACTGAACTTCAGAGAGGACACACTTCCTTTCAGCACAAGTGACTGAGGGAGGCTTCTGGAAGAGGCAGTAGTGTACTGGCAGGAACGAGAGGAGGGCAATCCCGGCAGGGGCATGTTGTGTGCAAAGGTCCTGCGGCGGGGGCTTTAGTGACAACTGAACTGGATGAGACCTGGAAAGAGGGCAGCCAGAAGCTTCATGGGGAAGAAGAGCACGTGGTGGCCCTGAGGAACTGCTGATGTGGTCTCTGAGGTCTGGTTCCTGCCCTCCTGTCAGCCGCATTTCCTCTTACTTCCCTTGAACCTTACTTCCCAGGGACTCTAAACTTCTCCTACTTCTCCAGACATGCTGTGCTGTTTCACAGCTGCCTGTGCAGGAACTTTTCCCTCTGCCTAGAAAGCAAACTCCATCCGTCAAAACCCAGCTCAAATGTCACCTCCTCCTTGAAAACCTTCCTTCACACAATGCCCACCTTCACACAGTAATATTCATGAACGCTCTTCTCCGCGTGCCTTGCGGACTTCATCTTAGTCCTCACAAGAACCCCCGATCCCATTTTACAGATGTGGGAACTGAGGCAGAGCAAGGCTAAGTAACCTGCCCAAGACCACAGAGCTAGTAAGTGGCAGTTGAGTTTACGCCACTCTGACTCCAAAGCCTTTGCTCTTTCTGGAGAGGTGGGAGAATTGGGGTGCAATAAGTGAAGCAGATGGCCGGCAGGATGGGGAGGGGAGCCCCCCACACCGGCCACCTCCTGAAAATCTAGGGTGGAAGTGTGGAGAAGTAGAGAGAGGGTTGCCGTGTATAGGGAGTGGTGGGGGGATAGGAAGGACGAGGACAGAGGTGAAGTCAGCATGGGGTCAGGGAAGGAGGAGTGGGGAGAGTGGAGCAGCCGCTGACGGACCTCCAGTTGAGAGGGTCGCCACCCACAGGAGCGCAGCTGGGGGTGGGCGGCCAGGAGTCTGACCCAGCCGGTGCTGCAGCTCCAGGAGATTTTCCATCCTGAGGGGGCTGGGACTGTCCCAGGCAAGGAGGAGCCCCCAGAGCTCAAAGAATAAAGAGCAACCAAAGAACCAATGACGGCTGCTCATCTGCTAACTAAAATTACAAGAGAAAACATTACAAAAGTTAGTAATTCAGCCCATAATCCAAAAATAAGCTGCATGTCTGTGTACGAGTGGATGAGTGTCTGTGCCTTCCCTCTCAGCCCTTAGTTCCCTCCCTTTCCTCGTCCTCAAGTTACAAAAATATGATGAGGCAGATTGCTTTATCCGTCATTCCTCCGCACCCCCATCACCTCTCCACACACACTCACAGACAGATTCTTGGTGGAGTCTCCAGGCTGAGTGGGTATTAGGAGCAAACACTTTGCAGTTAGACACACTCGGTTAAAATTCTGCCTCCATCACCAGGTGGCTACGGACAAGTGACTTCACATCTCTGAGCCTCAGTTTCCTCATCTGGAGGGTGGGATTCTAACATCACCTCACAGGGTTGCTGTGAGGATTAAGTGAGAGACCGTGAAGGGCTCCAGGCAGAGTGTAGGTCATGTTGGGGCCCAGCCCCTCACCTTGCCCACCCTCTGGCCGCCACAGCCCTCAGCTTTGCTCTGTATCAGTGGTTTCTGTCTTGCCCCCTAGAGGGTGAGCCCTCTGTCTTGGGCGACCCTCTGTCTCTACCTACCACCCCGTGTCTGGAACGGGGTTGGACACCCAAGAGGGGTTTGTGACTGTTGCTAAATTTAATTTGGTTTTTTAGTCTTAAAATCCCCATTATTTTTCTAAAATAAAGTAACTCGAACTTATATTTCTCTAAAAAAGTAATATCTGTCCCAAGCTAACTCAATCATTTGAGTTTCTTCCCCTTTTCCCGGAATATTGTGTGGCTTCACACACACACACACGTACCTGCACACACACGCACAGGTACACACACATGCAGATCCTTCACCCCTGCTGCTGGCCCAGAGCAGGCTCAGGGTGGTAATAGGAAACACCACCACAGTGGGTGCCATTGATCCAGCCTGTACACCAGGCACAGAGCTCAGAATGTTACGTTCATTAGCACATCTGATTTTTATTCAAACCTCACAGACACACTGCCACCGGTATTGTGATTCCCTGTTGCACAGAGGACAGAACAGGCTCAGGGAGGGGACTCGCCCCAGGTGACCGGGTGCACACAGGCCATCCAGGTTTCACCGGGCCTGCTGGGGCGGGCGGGGATGGACCCAGTGCTGGTAGGCCCAGCAGCCGGCCTCACAAACAAACAAAGGTGCAGGCATCCACACAGTCGCCTGGCACACACAGACACACACAGCTGTGCCACCAGCGGGGAGGCCAGCCCCAGGACCTGGGAATTCCTCAAGGAGCTGCCCTCCCAACAGCTCTCCGCCTCCCACATGCCCCCCTCTCTCCCCCAGCCTCCCTTTCTCCCTCTCCCCTTCGTCCCACAGCTCCAAACCCTGACAACTCGGGCGCACGGTGCAGGCAGATGCGCTGCTGGGACCGAGGCCAGAGTGTTGGTGAGGGAATCTGCAGGCTGCAGGGACTCTCTGGGTGACCTGGGCTGGCTGTGTAACCTCTCTGAGGGTCCATGTCTCCCTCTGTGAAATGCGGACAGTGGTACCAGCCGGGCAGGGGTGTGGGAGGAGGAACTGGGGTCACGGAGGGAAGGCCCAGCCCCAGTGAGCTTTGATGGACGCGTCCTTCTCATCCTCATCCCCTGATGGGGCTGCCAGGACTCCTTCTAAGTGAGCCCCGCCCTCTTTCTGCTTCCTCCCACTTCCTCCTGCCCCTTCCTGAGCTTGCCCTCAGCCCAGCCCAGCCCAGAGCCAACTTTAGGAAAAGAACAATGACATCGGGGAAGACCCCACTCGGAGCCAGGGGTCAGGATTTGGGTTCCTGCCTCAACCCTGCCCCGACTGGCTGTGGGACAGTGGGCAAGTCCTCTGTGGACGGTGGACATTTCCTCCTCTGTCACTGGACTAAGGTGGTGGTCAGGGTGATTTCAGGGACAGGAAGGACTTTGATAATAGAGAAGTGGGGGAAGGAATGAACCTCCTGGCAGAAGAAAACACATAAACACACAGAGGGAGGTAGGAAACCACAGCTTGGGGAATGTCAGGCATGGTGTTTTGAGGACTTTAGAGTTGATCTCCAACTTTTGAGATCATGGGCAGGGTTTCTTCTCCCATGGTGCTTGCAAACACAAACACAGCTCCACAAATCTGAGTGGTTTGATTTGGATGACGCTGGGCGATGAGCTGGGGACTGTGCACTTGGGTTCTTTTCACAGATTATCCCACTTGCTCCTAGAAATGCTGGGGAATCAGAACTCTTATTAACCCCATTCTACAGATGAGCAAACTGAGGCTCAGAGAGCTGTAGCAACTTGCTCAAGGGCACACAGCCATGAGTGGCTGGCTGGAACTGAACTCAGTTCTCTCCGACATAAAGCCCAGGCTGAGGGACAGCTTTCCTGACACTCTAGCCCCAGCCTTCTGATGGCCTCGGTGCTGCTCACATTTGCATAACAGCACCTTCTGAATTTGCTGCTGGCTTCTTTCCCTCCACACCTGGCAATTTTGGGAACTGGGTCTCCCCTCCTTATTGATACAGGACCCCAGAGCCAAAGTTGCCTGTAGCATCATCTGACCCAACTGCCTTCTTCACAGGAGGAAAGATAGAGTGTGTTAAGGGTGCACACAGCCCGGACCCATGGGAGGGGCTGAGAAAATGCAGGACTTCTTCAGACCTACCTGGTGCCAGAGCTGGATTTGTACCCAGGACTGGACAGGGTCCCTTTTCTCTAGGGACCATGGAATAGAGAAGTGGCTCTACTCAGTCCTGCGAGCCTGTGGAACCAGTGCAAAGCAAAGCTGGCTCACAGAGTCTGCGTCTGCGTGACAGATCTAGGACCAGAAAGGGGGTGACAGTGAGGAGCTGCAGTCGATCTGCTCCACTCTTAAAATCCACAAAGACCATGCAGGGAACCCAGCCAGGGCTGAATAGGTGACTCACCTCCATGGCACAGCACCCAGCCCCCCAGTCCCCCCTGCCCAGTCACACTGATCACTCCCACCCATGTGCCTGTGACACAGGCAAACCCAGTCCATCATCCCTGCTTATAGATGCGGAAACTGAGTCCCAGGCTGGGCCAGCGGACTTTCAAGGAACCCTGGGTGGGGGGGTGGGTAGAGGCAGGGGTGGGACTCCAATCTCAAACCTCTGTTTACTCCCCAACCCCTCCGAGGCAGGAGCTGGATGAGGAGAAACCCCTGCCCAGCCTTTCTGGGGCAGACCCCCAGGGGTGCCAGGCCAGCCAGGTGGGCTGGGGCTGGAGCTCCTCGTGCAGAGCCCGAGGCTGCTCTGTGTCATCACAGAGGACATTCCAGTTGAGCAGGAAGAGCATGGTCCTGAGACCTGCCACCTAGTGACTTTTATTTCTGCAGCGTCAGCCTTCACAGACAGGGTCAGCCTGATGAGGTGGAAAGAACAGGGGCACTGGAAGGAGGCAGATCTGAACTTGAATCCTGGCACCTCCCCCTGGGCTGTGGGGCTGGCCGGGCGGCTTTTCTCTTAGCCTCTGTTTCCTCACCTGTAAAAGGAGGAGGCTGCATTACACCTTCTCGGGCTGCTGTGTGGGTGGATTCAGTGCCACGATGCACAAAAGTGCCCAGTGGACAGTTGATGGTTGAGAAATGTTCATTCTCTTTCCTCCTTCTCATCCACCCTCCCCTGAAAGAGAATCAGTCAGCTCTCAGGAACTGACTCTGAAACACAGAATACAACGTCCACAGGGGCAGAGTTCAAACTGCAAGGCAAACATTTTCCTTAAGAACCAATAAGGTCTCTGTATAGCCTATGCAGACACATATAGATTCATAAACCATTAGCATATTGAGATCTTCTATTGAAATCCTCTAAAATAGCTAAGCCCTACAACATTTCCTTCTGTGGGGACCACCTTTTGAAGTAAATGGAGTAGCCAGCTGAGGCCCATCCTTATATCTGCCAAGTTAACACAAACCTGCTCTGTAACGTCTAATCCTCATCCTGATATTCTCTGCAGGTACTGCCAGATCACCCACCTTTGCCAGTTACCCACCCAGCTGTAGCAGCTTGGACCGTCAGGCTTCCAGAGGATCACAACTGCTGATCCTTTTGTTCATTTAAAAAGAGATGCACTGGTGCACTGGCCTGCCATTTTCACCTGGCTCTCTGCAGTGCTAGACTCTAGTGCAGTGGTTCTATCAGATTCCCAGGTGCTGCTGATGCTGCTGGTCGGGGGACCCCACTTCGAGGACCACTCGTCCGCTGCTGGGTTGCCAGCTCTGCTACCTTCTAGCTATGCCACTCTGGGCCACAGGTGCCTCTTCTGTAAAACTGGGATAATCGTAGTCCCTACCTCCTAGGTAACCCCGGAGTTAACACATGTAAATTATGTGCCTGGTGCATAGTAAGTGCTCAATAAAAGGCACTATTATTAGTATAGCTAAGAAAGCAGCATTTCCAGGTTTCAGTCCAGGATTTCACACTGGCTTTGTGTCTGTGAGGATGTATTCTCACCTCAGTGTTCCCATCTGTACTAGGGGGGTGATGATAACCCACTCTACATTCCACAAAGGGCTTTCTGAGGGTCATGTGGCATCGGTGTGAGTGCACTTTGTAAATGGTAAGCACTGTACAAACACTTGCAGCGAGGTGTTGTGGGAGTAAGGTGCACTTGAAGTCAGAGACCTGGCCTGAAATAGGTGAAGTAGGCACGTCTCTGCCTCTTTGAGCCTTGCTTTCCCCATCTCTATAATGAGGGAAATACCGGTGAGGGCCTCAGAGGAGCTGGGAGATGTCCTGAGAACCCCTTGCCTGAAGTCGGTGCCTCACTCTCACCCTCACCTAGTACCAGGATCTAACCAGCTACTTAAGGGCAGTGCTGGTGCCTGAGCCTTGCCAGCTTGAAGCCTCGGTGGGCTCACACTCTGGCCAGTGCCCCCTCATAGACCCCAGAACCCCCGGCTCACGGGGTCCTGATGAGGATTAACAAGAGAAAAGGTGGGGTGTCCTGCCAAAGCCCACACGGGGAGGCCCTCAGTCAATATTCCTCTCCTGGCAGAGGTGCTGTCAGCCCCTCCCAGGCTGCCTCCAAATATATTGCCTCTGGGAGCCATCAACTCTGGAAGTGAATTCCTTGCAGTCATAAGAGGTTTCACAGCAACTTCATTCTCCAGGAGAGAGGAGGGGAGGGGCCAGTCAGAGGCCTGTTTAATTTAATTTAGCATACGTGGCTTGCCAGGTTGCCCCTGGTAACAGCTTCAGCTGCTGCTTCAGTTACAACTAGAAGGATTTTTAAAGAGACAGCCCATTTTAAGACCAGAATTGCACAGCAAAATGAATGGACTCTCTCTACTAGCTCCATCACAGGGATGGAGGATTGGAACCCAAGCACAGTGAGGCTTCAAACGAGGTCTGTTTATACCATTAACTCCATTCCTGATTCGCAACCCCATAAGCCCTTCTGCAGATGTTACTCTTTTTTTTTTTTTTTTTTTTTTGCGGTACGTGGGCCTCTCACTGTCGTGGCCTCTCCCGCCGCGGAGCACAGGCTCCGGACACTCAGGCTCAGCGGCCATAGCTCACGGGCCCAGCCGCTCCGCGGCACGTGGGATCCTCCCAGACCGGGGCACGAACCTGTGTCCCCTGCATCGGCAGACGGACTCTCAACCACTGTGCCACCAGGGAAGCCCTGCAAATGTTACTCTTAAGTGGGATCTGAGGAGGGGCTACATTTGGGATTTGTCATAGAGATGTCACTCAGCTAGCTACTTCTCTGAAAATCAGTTTTAGTCTTCAAGTAGAAGGGGAGTTAACCTTTAGGAGTTGCCCCTGCAATTCAGGCACTCTGCCACCAGGTGGTAGTATTGCTTACTTAGTGCAAACCATGACCAGGCTTGACTTACTCAAGACTATCACAATGGTGGTGAAACCACTGGGTTTTAAGTCCTGATACTAACCAGTGTGTGACCCTGAGCAAGCTGCTTCACCTCTGTAGTCTCACTGTTCTCAGAGACATAATAAGGGGATTGATTGGATCAAGATAACTGAGTGCTGTGGACAGGCTTCGGGCTAGGACTAGGAAGGCATGAGTTTGTGTCCCAACTCTGTCATGTACTAACTGTGTGTTGTGGACACATAACTTAATTTCTTGCATCTTGAATACCAAACAAGAAAGTGGCTATGAACCAGGGAGAGCCCTGAGGACAACACACTGCTCTTCAACACTGGGGACCTGTGGACCCCACGGGGCATGTGAGGCCCTAGGAGCAGAGTGGTGGGGTAGAGAGGTGGAGAGTGGGGTGAGGCAGGATAGCCCCGGACTCCAGAGCCTGAGACTTCAATGCCCCACCTAGAACTGAAATAAGGCAAAGCAGCCTCCTAGACACGCCTAACTCTGCACGTTTCTAACCCAAACCAGGAGAAAGGGGGCGAACGTTTATGGAGATTTATGGGCACGGTCCCCAGGCTGGTCACTGCCTCACAATGCCCCTTTGCAGGTAAGGACACAGCCTCTGAGGGGTAACACATCCACCCAGGGTCACCCCCCTCTTGTGGCCAGACCTGTTGCCCACCCGAGCCTCTGCTCTCTGCACTGTAGCCCTCCCTTAGTCTAGGATACCTGCTGTCACTTGTGGTCACATCTCCTTGTCAGGAGCCTGAAAGGGGGAGCAAGTTCTGTGTCTCCCCACCATGACTCAGTCTGGCCAACCTCAAAGCAGGCATGGGGCCAGAGGTCACGAGATCACAGCCACAGGCAACCAGGGAGACTGAGGCACACGTGCCTTTCATCCTTCACACAGACAGGTGCTGACATTATGTCAAGGTCCTTGGCCAGCTTGGCCCACAGTAGGTGCCCCATGAATCTGAGTCCCCTTCCCATGTCCCAGGTCCCGTGCAGGTGCAGTAGGTAAGGTCATCTGGCAGCCCATCCAGCTTTTTGCTTTGGCCAGTGTTCTCCATTGCGCTCTCAAGGATGCCCTTTAATCCTTGGGTCCCGCCCCTCTCCCCTCCAGACAGCCCTGTTCCCAGCCAAGCCCGCATACATGTATTCCAACCTAAGTAACAGGATAACTCCCCACCTGTAACCCCTTCTACGCCTCCCCACTGCCTTGCAGATGACTTCCAGGTCCTGAGCCTGACAGGGGACCCTCCTGATGTTCCCCTGCTGGCTCATCCCATTGCCCCTTACAACTGGGGTTCTAGCCGCTCTGGGCTGCATGCAGCCCCTGACACACCTGCTCGCTCATCTCTGAGGTTTTGCACATGATGTGCTCTCCATCTGATGCCCTCTCCCACTGTATCCACCTGGTTGGTTCCTACTTGTCCCTGAGAACCCTGCTCCAGCACGTCCTCCTCTAGAAGTCTTGGGGGTACCCCTGGATCATGTAGGAAACCTCCTCCCATAGCCCCTGGTGTTCCTTCTGCTCTAATTTTGTCTTTGGTCTGGCTTTCCTGCCAGACCTGGCTTGGGTCAGCGTTCAAGACACTCCCCTATGGGCAATCACACTGCTCACTGAGATCTACTCACAGGTCCCCCTTCCTCTCTTCCTCCGAACCATCCAAGGCCACCTCAGAGCAGTCGCAGCCTAACTTGGCAATGTTAGCTCCCGCCACACCCCAGTCATACTCACCGTGCCCCATGCTCCCCAGCTGCCCACTCGTGTCCGTGCTGAACCCCCCCGTCTGGAATGCCCTTGTCCCCCACCTCACCCTCTCAAATACCACTGCTATTCAAGGCCCACCTTACAGCCCATCCTCTATGAGACCTTCTCAGAGTCTTCTGGCTGGAAGTGGCCTCTTCATCCCGCTGCATTTGTCTGCATCCCCCTCTCAGCCTTGATCAAACCCTGCTTCATATTATAGCTATTGGTAAGCCAGTGTAATGAGGGGAGCAAGGGCTTTGGAGACTAACAAATGGGGTTCAAATCCCACCTCTGACACTTGCATGCTGTGTGACCTTGGGCAAGTCATTTTGCCTCTCTGAACTTCAGTATGTGCCTCTGTAAAATGGGATGACACCTACCTCATAGGTTGTTGTGAGATTGAGATGATGAGTGTCAGGATCCTGGCACGTGGCAGGCGCTCCTTCAAACCCCATTATTTATGGTCTCCCCAACCGAGTTGTGAGCCCATGTGGGCTAGGGTGCAGGTCCCATTCAGTGCCACAGCTCCATAGCACCCAACACATCATAGTTGGGCCTCACACCATAGATGCCTCACACCATAGAAATGCTGGCTGGACTTAATGCTTCATCCTAGCTGCTGAGGGTGGGGTGGAGGGATAATAGGGGCCCTGAGCTGAGAAGGCCTCTGCGGATGGCCGGTGGTGAGTGCAGAATGGAGCCTGGAGATCAACCACAGGAGATGAACGTGGAGGGAGGGGCTGGAGCCTGAGGCAGAGCTGCTGATATGCACTGGGGGTTTTATTGGTTTTCATTAAAATTCCTTCCCAAGGCAGGAGCAGCTACTCCCATAAATAACGGCATAAATATTTTATCTGGTGCCCAAGTCAGTCTAAATGCACAGCAAAGTTGGCAAGAAAAACAATGGGAAAACAGTTCAGGGTGGGGTCCTGGGCTTCAGCTGAACTCACATGCCCAAAGGGGCTTTCTCAGGAAGGTGGAAGCTGAGGGATGGCGCCAAAGGGGAGATGCGGGGGAGAGAGAAGGTGACTGGTGGAGTGTGGGCCCTGCGGTAGTGGGGAGGGAAGGAAATGGACGCCACGCCCGCTCTGTGATGGACACCTTGCTCGGGGCATTCACACAGGTCATCTTGTCAGATCCTCTGTGGTCACAGAAGTGAAGTGACTCGCCCAAAGTCACCCAGCCAGCCAGTGGCAGAGCCAGCACTATGACCAAGAGTGTACTTGCTGCTTCTCAGGGTTCAGGGAAAGCATGGGAGTCTATGAACAATGTCCCAAATGTTTCAAGAGCAGCAGCACAAGCCATTCTCTGCTTCCCTAGATCCCAGAAGAGGAAAAAAGGGGCTGGTACTTCACCATGGCAACGCTCTTCATCAGGTCAGGCTATGGGTTTGAGGATGGGATGGTGGGGAGGGACTGGGAGAGGTGGGGCCTGGAAGCCAGGGGAGAAATGGCTGAGCCCATCTGCGTGGCAAGGGCTCCCCGAGTTCCTCTCCCTGCCCACTGGCCTGGGGAGGACTCACGGCACCCTGGGGACGGCTGGAAGGGTGCTGACCAGCCGCGTCCCCTTCTCTGCCACAGGTTAGATGACATCTTCCTGGAGCTGGGCAGCGAGGAGCAGAAGAGGTTGCCGGCCTTCAACCGCACGCTGGCCCTGCTCCGGCAAGTCCTCAAGTCGTCGGAACCCCACCACCAAGGCAGGACCCGTGGGGACGGGTGGGAGAGGAGCCTCTGCCCCGTCCTCCCTGCACCCGCCACCAGCCCTGCCAGTCTTGTCACTGTCCCCACCTCTAGCACTTTTTCGCTGTCCCTCACCCTCTATCTCATCCACTCCCTTGTTCACTTCAGGGAGCTCGTACACCTCGCACAGGTGAACGGGCACCTGCAGATCACTCCAGGTGCACGTGTCCAGGCCTGTGACCGAAAGTGTAAGAGACAGAGTTCTCGCCATTGCAGCCTCTTATCCCCATTTTGTGGTGGGAGGAGGGAAGACTGTTCTGGAGGGGAGTCGAGTCATTTTTCCACAGGGACCAGAGCTCCAGAGCTGGGGAGAGCTGGAGTCAGAGAGCAGGGTGTCCCGCGTGACACAGTAAACACAACAAGCACTGAAACTGTTCATCCCTCCACTCACACGTCCCTCTCCCCACCCTTGTTTCTCTCGGTCCCTGGCTGGCCCACAGTGATTTCATGCCACTTCCCCTCCCTTTGTCTTCCTGGGGGCTGACACCTGGGGTGGCACTGGCCCCCTGCCTCCTCGTGGCTCCCCTCCCTCTCTCCACCCCGCTGCTGCCTGAGACCCCTCTCCCGGCCTCACCCCCAGCTCTGGCCTGGTGCTACCTCGGGATGCTGCTGGAGAGGAAGGACACCTTCTCCATCACCCCCATGGGCGTCCATGACTGCGGGTTTTCAGGAACCGACCCCCTGGACTGCTTTGGCAAGGTATGTGCCCCCGGCCACAGAAGCTCTCCGAACCCGGATTGAGACTGACACCTCAGCCTCCTCTCCTGGAACCCGCTGCTTCTCTGGGTGTCATCCCCACCTCCCTGCCTTACTCAGGAAGTGCCCTTACTTCAGACCTTTCTCTCCATCCCAAACAAAGCCAAAGTGCTCCCTTGTCCTCTTGGCCTATGAGTCAGACCCTCTCCACTTCTCTAGGCCTGTCTTCTAAGCTAGTCACGATTTCCCAGATATACCCTCAGGCCTTTCCCCTTCACACCCCCGGGAGCAAAGTGGAAAGAAGACGAGGTTAGCTGGGGTCTGGATGCCAGCTCTGCCCATAGGCCCTGTGACCCTAAAACAAGTCACTTCCATCTCTGAACCTCCTTATCTGTTAATTATGTGATCTGTCCACCATCTAGGATATTGAGAGACTGAAAGGAGGTAGTGGATGAAACCGTTCACTGTAAACCGTAAAGTGCTGTTCAAGCCTTATTCTTGGCACCTCGTTTCTGTGGCAGTTTCCACACTTAGCTCAGTTTTTGAAGACTTTCCTGGAGGCCAGGGACCCTGTGATTTTCGTTCCCCTTGCGGCCAGCACGATGCTCTGGCCGGGGCACGTTCCTAGCATTTGCTGGTTAGTAATGAGCAATTTCTTGGTGAGAGATCTTAGTGAGAGCAGAGCATAAACACTGGTTCACGTGTGTTCCGAGAGTTGTGTCCAATTTAATGCACTGCCTTTGCCCCTCCTTGGGAACCTACTCTGTGCGGGGCACAGAGGTGGACAGATGGGGCCCCTGCCCTGTAGTTCACCGTCTCAGGGGCAGCAACAAACACAAGGCAGGCAGCTGTCAGTAACAATATTGGGGTGGTGGCGGGGGAAGTGCTGTGCCCAGCTAGAAACACTGTGTGAGTCTGGGGGAGGTAGAGGCTGATTCTGGCCCCTCCCCCTACCTGCCCCAGGAAAATGGGGGAGCACACAGCGACGTGTCTGAGGAAGAGGTGTTTGCCTGGGGTCTTGGAGGGATTCACTGGACGTGTCCCGTGAACATGGCAGAGAGCATGGCAGCGAGTCAGGCTCTCAGGAGTTGAGTGCCAGTGAGCTGTGCCCAAAGTGTTGGGTCCCACGATGTGGTGGATATGAGGAATAAGATCTTTGGGGTAATATGGCTCTACTGAAAGAAGGGGTTCCAGTTCTGGCAAACAGCCAGACAAATGGTTTGTTCTTACCTCCTCCCTTACCCAGGCCATTGAGATTGCCAAGGACCAACCCCCAATCCTGAATCACCTGGCCAAAATCTTCCACTTCCTCGGAAAGCAGGATATGGCCATTGGTACCTGCAACATGGCCCTGGACACCCTACGAGATCCGGAGCTCAACTGGCAGGCGTACTGCACAAGGGCCAAGGTGAGTCTACCCGCAGCTCCACCCCATCCTGCCATCCAGAATCAGAGAACAACGGCCAAGACCCTGTGGCCAGAGCCCGGAGGTCAGGGAGCCTTCACGGTGGAAGGGAGCTTAGGTGTCATCAAGGCTCACAGTTTGTGTTCTCTAAGATTGTTGAGTGAGAGAATGAAGGAGCTTCCCACCCACTGCTCATCCCTTCTGTAATGACCTGGCCAACAACCTGCCAGCCTCCTCTTTGATTAGAACCTTCGGCAGTCATACTGACCTGGGTGGAATTCTGGCCTCTCTACTCATCATTGTGGGACTTGGGGCAAGCCACTCACCCTCCAAACCTCCATTCCCAAATCTGGAAGATACGGATAATAACATCTATCTTAAAAGGTGGTCAGAAGACTAAGTGAAATAACATCTAGAGCAGGTGCCTGGAGCATGGGAGGTGCTTGTGAAAGGCAGAGGGTATATTGGAGGAAGTCTGATGTCGTAGATCAGAGCTCTGGCTCTCAACGCCGCTGGCCTCGGTTCAAATCCCACAGCACCGCTTACACGCTACGGGACTGTAGACAGAATACTCTTGCCCAAAGTCTGAGCCCCAGTTTCTTCTTCCATAGACTGGAGATGATTGTACCTGCCTCACAGAGTTGCTATGAGAATTAAATTAGAGTCTTGTGTAAAACTCAGTACTGACCACATAGTAAGAGTTCACAAGTGGTTGAGCAGTATTATTAGGTATATTTTTAACTGGCTCACTGTCGCTTGAGGCAGTCCACTATGGTCACTGAGCTCAGCAGATTACTTATTTAACTGAGAGCTGCCTGCCTCTGGCTTCCCCCTACTGGTCCCAGATCTGCCCTCTGGAGCCCCTACAGAACCCATCTGCCTGTGGGCAAAGAGCTGGAGCTCTGAGTTCACTTTGCTCCAGGCTGGACAGCCTTCTCCACTACCTTTCATGGGACATGATGGCAAATCTGCTCCCTTGGTCTTGGTCTGTATGACATAATCATTTTGCCAGCAGGTACTAGACAGTCAGTTCCTTCATGGCAGTTGATGTGGTCATTATCAATAGTAGTGATATTACTCATTATTGATAGTGAATAATAACACCTTCCTATAACACTCTGCATTTCACCCAGCACTTTCATATTCATGGCCTGATTGGATTCTCGCAAGATCCTGTGAGAGGCCAAACGTGTGTCATTTTACTAATGAGGCAACAGAGAGGCAGTGACCTTCAAGGGGTCCTGCATTCCGTTAGGGGGAATCCAAACCTCACTCTCCTCACGCCATCACAGGTTGGCCTGTAGCATATGCTCGCTGTCTCCCTGTAGCTCCAAAGATCACACTTACTACTCAGATGACCAGACTGGCACCAGGATGGAGGCAGGGCATAGTGAGGAGGAAGGAACAGAAGGGAAGGGAACTCATCTGTGTAAAAGCCTCAGTCCCTGCTGTGAGCCTAAGGCCCTACCTGGCCCATGACCTTGACCCACCCCAGCTCAGCTCCCTCCCTCCCAGCCACACTGGGGTCCTTGCAACTCCTGAGGCTTGATCTTGCCTCAGGGCCTCTGCCTAGAATGCTCTTCTCCCAAATATCCAGTTGGCTTCCTCCCTCACTTCCCGGAGGGCTTGAAGAAAAGGCGGAGCTGCTAGCAGCCGTCTTCTTGAAAATGTCAGCTTCTCACCAACACTTTGTGTCCTCCTGTCTTTGTTTGTTTTTCCTTTTTAGCACTTATCACTCCCTAACACACTATTTGCTGATTTATCATGTTTATTGTCTCTCCCCCCAGCTGTAATACACGCTCCACGGGGGCAGGGAATTTTGTCATTTTGCTCTCTACTATATATCCTCAGCTCCTGGAACGTAGCAGGCTCTTGATGAATATTTGTTGAAAGAATGAATGAATGAACTGAGCACCTACCATGTGCTAGGTCCTGGCTAGAACATATTCTCTCCATTGTCATGGTAACTCTCCAAGGAAGATCTTAGTGTACTGATTTTTCAGATGTGGAAAATGAGCCTCACAGAGGTCATGCTAATAAAGAGGGGGAGGGGCTGGAATTCAGCCAAGTTCAATTGGCTCCAATGGCAGAGCTTCCCACTCCCACCCCACCCCCACCTCATGAAGCTGTCTTAGAACCAGAGCCCACCAATGGCTATAAAGCATTAATACCTTCAACGACAATGAGCCCCTTTTTCTTACTTCCTCCTTCTCCACCCCTTCCCTACCCCTCCTGAACCTCTAGATTTTCTAAATGCTCCAAATAGATGTGGGGGAAAAAGGGAGGAAGTGGTGATGAAAGCAAGGGTCTGGAATCATTTGTAATTTGATGCTTGTAAGCTGGGGCCACCTGCCATTCTTCCCACACTACTTGCTTACACAGACTCTCACAAAATCGGTGCTGCCATCCCCTCTCAAATAACCCCCTCCCCTAGTCACCTCTATCCCATCACCCTGTTTATTTTTTCATACCACTTGTCACCACTTGAAGTGGTACCATGTACTTTTTTACGATCATCTCCCCTACTAGAACGTTCTGCCAGGGCAGGGACCTCCTCTCTTATCAGCACTGTACCCCAGTACCTAGCACAGGGCCTGGCATATGGTGGCCACTCAATACATATTTGTTGAATGAATGAGTGAATGAATGAAGGGCTCTTACTTCATCCAACGCCCTTCATTGTACAGAGAGGGGTCAGGGTACTAAGGCCCAGAAAGTGGAGTGGCTAGCCCAAGCTGGTACAGGAGTAGGACCTCGGACTCCCGAGTTCCAGTCACAGGGGCTTTCCACTGCACCACAGAACCTCCCTGAGTTGCTGTTAAGAAAAAAACCTTTATTTAGGATAGAAAAGAGGGCAAGGGTCCTTGCTTGGAGCATCTTCCCTGAGCTGACTCTCTGTGGGCAGATCCACGTCAGAGCCTACCTGCATGACCTGGAGCGAAGCAAGATGGGGCTCGGGGGCATGCCTGACAGGAACCACCTGGCCTGCGCCAAGGCCGACCTCGAGGAGGTGGTCAAGGTGTGCCCAGGCCTCAAGACCTACCTGAACATCGGCCAGGTAAGGTAGCCTCTTGGCTAGGGTAGCCAATAGCTGACTAAAACCCTATTAACTCTCTGCCAGGCCAGGCCTGGGCACTGAGGACACAGGGAGGAACGCGGGGCATCCCCAGGCCTGATAACAGGACCTGCCTCCTACTGCATTGGTGAGGATTATAGGAGATGATGCACCTACAGCGTTCAGAACAGGGCCCAGTTCTTTCTAAGCACTCAGAAAGTGTGGGCCATTATTCTGTATCCTTCTGTGCCTTCCGTGAGCACGGAATGACTACCAGAGGTTACAATATCTTATATATGAGAACACTGAGGCCCAGAGATTGCCCCGCTCAAGGTTATATGGCCGAGAGCGCTGGGGCTGGAACTGGAATCAGAGTACTGTCTCCTTTGCCAGGAGAGGGGCACCAAAATTTGCGATGAATAATTGTCGAGGGAGGGAGGGTGGGAATGAATGCGTGGAATTTTTAAAACAGCAAGTGTGGGAATGGAATGAACGGGCAGCGGCGACGGCAGGGGAGAAAGGCTCACCCCGAAGCCCCCACCCCAGGTCTACTACTACATGGGCGTGGACGCTGTGCAGGAGCAGCTGGCGGTGGACGAGGCGGCGCTGAACCAGGCGCTGGTCTTCCTGGCCAAGGCCGGCGAGTCGGAGCTGGGCGCCACGCTGCCCGAGCTGCAGCTGTTGCGCGGCAAGTGCCTGCGCATCAAAGGCGAGGAGGCCAACGCGGCGGCCTGCTTCAAGCGCGCCGTGGAGCTGGACGACGCGGGCTCCAGCCACACCGAGGGCTTCGGCTGCCTGCTCGAGGCGCTGCTGGCGCAGTGGAGCCAGGCGCAGCTCAGCGACGGCGAGCTGGGCAGCGAGGTGGACGCGTGGCTGCGCTGCGCCCAGGACAAGTACCCGGCGGCGCGCCTGCGCCAGGAGCTGCAGCGCGTGTGGCGCGGCCACACGGGCGAGGTGCTGGGGCTGGCCCGGGCCTTAGTGGCGCAGGGACGGCCGGCGCTGGTGCGGCTTCTCTTCGAGACCATGCAGCGCGAGAGCGCGTGCCCACGGAGGGGCCGCCGCGCGTTCTCCTTCGAAGGTCCCTGAGGCACCGCCCCGTTGAGGCCCCGCCCCGTTGAGGCCCCGCCCCGTTGAGGCCCCGCCTATAAGTGATTGGACCTGGTCGCGGCGCTGCACACCGGCTTTCACTGCCATAAGCTGGCGGGTCCGGGGAGCCCGTCAGATTCTCTTTCGGGAATTGGAATGGAAACGTTAGGACCCTAGGACGGTTTGACGTGCCTACGGAGGCAAAAGGGCCTGATTCAGCTGGGGCAGACGCGAGGGGCCACTGGGAAACTGAGTTGAAGGACCAAATTGTACAAATATGCAGAAAAAATAATATGGAGCCTCCCAAGAGATACAGAAGATAATTGCCTCCATTTTGGTGGCTTTCTAGTACCCAAGAGCCTGTCTAGATTCCGTGAGCCATGCTCTATCCTTATAATAAGGCCCCCTTTACTCAGGTTGACTGGAGTAGGTCTCAGGTCCTGCCTCCAGGGAAGCCGTGGCTAGAGAAGAGGGCACAGCTGCCAAGGAGCAAGTAAGGGAAGGGCGGTAGTCTACACCTGGCTGCTCAGGGCTCTTTCCTGCCTCTCTAGCAGCCTTGCAGCAGGCCTCATCCTTGGCCATCTTGGTCTGAAAGGCCCTCAAACTCCCTGAAATAAAGCCCATCAGTAGTACCTTTGCTTGGCTTCTCTGTTCTTGGGGGAAAGTAGGGGCACCACCCAAGGCAGTGCCAACTGCCCCCAATCTCAAACCTTCTACAAAAGAGTGAAGAAAATCTTGGAATTTTGGAATCATAGTCATAGACTCTTAGACGTGGAATTTTATTGTCAAAGTACTTAGGCTCTGATTGCCAGCAGAACGTCCAAGCTGGATTCTTGTGGTCCTACTTACTTACAAGAGCTAATTTAACCTAAAATTCCAAATCAAGTTCTTTCCAGACTGCAAGAATGCTGGTTGTACGTAAATGCAATGGCAAGACCCCCTTAATGGTTTGTGATTTATTTTGCACTTTTCCCCTTTAAAAAAAAAAGTTATACTCACTGCTTTGTTCATTTTCCTGGTGCTCAGACTGTACCAAGGATAGGCCAGCACCCCTGCATCGCTTCTCATGTCCCCAGTGACAGATGGAGAACAGACCGAAAAGTGCAATCCCTAGAGATCAGGCACCCGGATGTCTCATTGTGCACATGGGAAGACTGAGAGCCCTGGAAGGGAAGTAGCTTGCTCAAAGTCACACTTCCTAGCCTCCCCACCCCTGTCCCTCCAACTTACTCTCAGCATTTTTCAGGTTTGGAAAAATACTAATAAACTGGTAACACTAAAGCATTAAGTGTTTACGTGTTAAGGGTTTACGTGTCACCTGTCACCTGGGGCACTCTGATATCCATTGGGATAATGCTGTCGTTCCAGGCACCTGTGAAATCCAGACAGTGAGGCCACCCTAAGGCCCCTGAATCCCACCTCAGGGCTCATCATGGCTCACCACTTCAGGTGGTGACTTTCTTTCCCTCCTTCCTTCCTCTCATCTCCATTGCAGGAGAGTCCAGGAGGTGACTGGACAGCAGGCAGCATACACAGCCCTGTCCACTTCTCCCCCATCCCTTCTCTGCCCATGGCTGTGACCTGTGACCTTCCCTATGACAGGAACCCATCTCTTTCTTCTCCTGCTTTCCCAGACAGACAAACTGAATTCAAGGTGGTTTACCGGCGAAGTTGGGAAGTTGGTGAGGTTTGTCCCTTCCCAAGGCTTCCCAGTTTGTTTCCTTCCTCGCTTTTCCTGTCCTCAAGGTCATGCGTTTCTCCCTCCATTCCTGCCAGACCTTTTCAATAAGCTTCTTTCCGATAATCTCATTCACAGAATCATATAAATGACTAACAAACACCCACTTGGGCTTCTGTCAGGGGTACTGACAGAAGCCAACAAGAGAAAGGAAACCCCATTTCTGGGACTGCCTCTTGTGTGCGATACACTTCATACATGTAAACTCATGCAGTTTTCTCACCAGCCTTGAAGAGTAGGCATCATGATCCTGGTTACAGATGAGGACATTGAGACACTGAACAAGGTCACACGTAAGCATGGGAAGAACCAGACCTGCCCCGTGTGTGCTGTCTCCTGGGACACAGCCCTTCCTGGGAGATGTGTCATGGGTAGTCTAGAGTTGGGCCTGTGATCCCCAACGCAACCTGTCACTACCCTGCTCCCTCCCCACAGTGTACTAGTCTCCCTGCTCGAAAACTGCCTTACCTCTGTGCCTTTGTACATCCCATTCCTCCACTGGCTTTTTTCCTGTAATTTCTATCCCAAGTGCTAGGCTCAAAGGTGCCTCCTCCAGGAAGTCTTGCCAAATCCTCCAGCTCTCATTAATCACCGTTTTGTGCACACTCTCAAGGTATTGTGTCCCTCTGCACTGCTTATATCCCCTTGTCCTTGCACCATAATGATGTCACCATGTCTGTTGTCCCCATTCAACTCTGGCTCTTTACAGCAAGGACCACGTCTGATTCAGCCCCATGACCCAGCACTGAGCTTGGCACGTAAGACAGGCTCAGTTTTGGTTGTTGAACTGAGTAAACTCACAGCAGGGACGTGGCTACGTCAGTCCCAAACAGGCGACTCCATCACCAGGTCCACAAGGGCTGAGGTTGGGGCCAGGTCTACCACCTAGGGAACTTTGCAGGCTAGAGCTCAACCGGAGAGCATGGGCTTTCTTTCCACCGCCTCTCCAGCTTCAGACCAAATCCCCAAATCTGCGGCTAGGATACTGAAGCCCAGGTAGGGAAACTGAGGCAAGAGAGCAGGGACTTGCCCAAGGTCAAGCAATGAATCAGTGACGGATAGAAGCTCGAACCCCACCTCCAGCCCCTTGGGCCAGCGTTCTCTGCCCTTGGGGCTGCCTCCTTTGCCAAGTTCACTTCTGTTAAGTCCAGGAAGACCACAGGCCTACCAGTCATTCACTCAGCACTTATCGAGCACCGGCCAAGTGCCAAGCATAGTGCCAAGCTCTGGGGCTACTGTGCAGAACAGAATAGACCCTGCCCGGGCCTTCAGGGAGCTCACAGTCTAGAGCATGCAGAGCAGGTCATGCAGGACCTCGTGGGCCACAGTGGGGACTTTGGAAGACCAATGGGAAGCTCTCGGAGGTTTAAGCTGGCCGAGCGGGCTACTCCACCCTCCACGCTGTTCACACTCATTCTGTGTTAGCGGCCTTCCCCAGCCCAGTGCGGAGGAGAGGATGGCTGTCCCTGGGGCTCAGGACGTGTCCTTGGCCACGCCTCTTCCGCAAGCCCCTGCTGAGGCCAGGCCTGGCAGTCCGCCAGGATTGTGGCTCTGGCTGGTTTGATCTTTATTCAATTACAGCTTTGAGTCCTGTGGAACACCCCTGCCTACTGGGCAGCTGGGAGGACAACTCTCTGTCACACAGCTGAAGCAGCAGGAGCTCCTTAGGGGAGCACTGCAGAGTAAAAGCCTTAATGACCCCATAATCGGAGTAATGAAGATGAATCGCACCTTGTGCTGCCTGCCCGTTCCTTCCTCTGTGTCTAGCAGCCAACATCAGGTGCTAGAAACTCCTGTTTAGCCAGCATGAACTAGGCATGTTAAAGATCATGAAAACAGGTAAGATTTTTCAGTTATAGGTTTTTAGAATCTCAGTATTGAAAAGAACCTTAATCATCACCTCTTCCAACCTCTCCATCTAAATCAGAACTCCTCTCAACAGTGAGTGTTCTGAAAGGAGTATCTAAACCACTTGCATGCCTCTGGCAGACAGGCAGCTCACTACCTATTGATGGAATTAATCCATTTCTTAACAGTCTAAGTTTTCTGAGTTTGTCCTTTTATTGAGCCGAAACCTTCTTTTATGTAATTTCTATGTCTTGATTCAAGTTCACCTTTGCCACATAGAACACAGACCCTAATAAGCAAGGTGACCTTGATCAAGTCACTTCGCTCTGGCTCCCATTCTCACTTTATGTTGTGGCACCTATTACAGTGTTTGAATTGTTCAGAAGGTGGCTGGCTACTCTGCCCACAGCCTGGCTGAGCTGTGGCCTGGCCTCTAGCTGCCAGTGCCCACCCTGGAGCCTGCACAGAGCGGGTGCCAGCAGCTGAAAGCAGAACAGAACAGGTCTTCTCCCGTCTCTAATCAGGCCCCAAGGGAGCACCCTGTGTAGATGGTGGTGGCTGGATGCCAAATGAAGTGAAATATCTCCTTTTCTCAGGCTGTTAACGTTTTTTCTTGTTTAAGGAAGGGGAGGATAATGACATTTAGCACTTTACAACTCAGCAGTAAAATGAGCAGATGGAAACAGATCCCCAGCATCATGGGCATGCTTCCAGCAAGAAACCCTCCCCGGCTCTGGCTCTGGTGCCGCGGGGCTGAAGTTACTGGCAAGGTTTGCTGAGGGGGTGAGGGACACCACCTGCTCGCTCCTGCCCCGGCTCCTCCCCCAGGCAGCCTCTCCAGGCTGCACCTTGGTAGTACCGGCCCCCACGTCCTGCTTCCCGCCTCTGCTCACCCTGTTCCACTTACCTGAAGGACCTTTCCTATCCCTGGGTCTGTTTGGACTCTGACCTCTCTAGTTTGGAGATGAGGACGAGAAGCAGAGGGGGGTGTTCTTGGAGAGAGTGGTGAGCAGAAACTCCTGTGGAGCTGTGGAAAAGCTCCAGCTGGCCTCTAGATGGCCACAGAAGAACAATTTGAGCAGTGAATATTCCCACAAGGAGGTTAAAAAAAAAAAATCATCATTATCATCATCAAGACTATTTACTGAGAACTTGCCATGGACCCGTCCCTGTGGCCCATGTTTCACACGCCTCACCTCACTTAACCTTCACAAGCCCAGGAGCTATGTATCAGCATTGTCTCCATTTTACAGATGAGGAAGCTGAGGCTCAGAGAGGTTCAATAACTTTCCTGAGTTCCTCCCACACTGCCTTGATTTTTAAAAAATATTTAATTTATTTTTGGCTGCGTCGGGTCTTAGTTGTGCAGGCTTTTTGTTGTGGCGTGCAGGCTTCTCTCTAATTGCGGCGCGCGGGCTCTCTAGTTGTGGCACGCAGTCTTAGTTGCCCCGAGGCATGTGGGATCTTAGTTCCCTGACCAGGGATTGAACCCATGTCCCCTGCATTGGAAAGTGGATTCTTAACCACTGGACCACCAGGGAAGTCCCCCCCACACACACCCAACACACTGCCTTGAATGGCAGACAAGCTAAAGAGTACGAACGAATGGCTTTTTAACTATTTGGGGTTTAGATTAGTTTCTCTCCTACCACATATGTTGCTCTATAAACTGCACACTTAAAAAATCTGAATGCACTTTTCATATTTATGTTCCCAAACCAGTCAATAGCTCTATGCTTGGGCTTGTTCTATTTTGGCATGTAAATTTTTTCATTAAATTGAAGCTCCTCTGTGAGTTTTATTTGTCATCCACAAAGTAAAAGAAACAAACCTAAGAACCCCTACTGTGGTGGTGAGCTACTGCTTCCATCTGCCCAGTGCCCCTCCCTGCTGGGAATAGAACCTCTCCTTCCTGGGCTACTAAGCGCTCCTTCCCCTCTCTGAGTGGTGGCAGAGGGCTGCCAATCAAAATACCCCACCCCCTGACTGTAAATGCAGACACGTGGTCCAGGTTGGGCCAATCAGAGTCCTTCACAGAAAGTTTTCCAACTGGGTGCAAGGGACAGAAGATGCTCTCTGGGGACTTCCCTGGTGGCTCAGGTTAAGAATCCGCCTGCCAAAGCAGGGGACATGGGTTCGAGCTCTGGTCCGGGAAGATCCCACATGCCGCGGAGCAACTAAGCCTGTGCACCACAACTACTGAGTCTGAGCTCTAGAGCCTGCGAGCCACAACTACTGAGCCTGAGCGCCACAACTACTGAAGCCCGCGCACCTAGAGCCGGTGCTCCGCAACAAGAGAAGCCACCGCAATGAGAAGACTGCGCACCTCAACCAAGAGTAGCCCCCACTCGCTGCAACTAGAGAAAGCCTGCGTGCAGCAGCAAAGACCCAACGCAGCCAAAGAAAGAAAGAAGGGAAGGAAGAAAGAAGATGCTCTCTGTCTGTCTGTCTACTGGAACAGCTATTAGCGACTGTCCCTGTTAGGATTAGGCTTAGCTGTGGGCATCAAAGACCTGAAAACAGTATCTTAAACAAGATGGTGTGTGTTTATCTTGCAAGGCCAGCTCAAGTATCACCTCAGTGCCCGCCATGCCCCCTCTCTGCTCACCAACCTGATACCCACTAATGTCATCCTACTGCAAGTTCCTGACACTCTCCACCTGGCTGGAAGCACTGGGTAGCAGACACCCCTGGGAGCAGCCTTCAACCAATGGGGAATGGAAACTGGATAAATACCTGAACCTTATAAACAGGGGTGGGTGGGGGGGTAAGATAATTTGGAGGAATGTGGGATTGAGACCCAGCGGTCCATAGCTGTAAGCTGCCCGTTCATTATCACACACTGTATTCATTTCTGGCCCTTCTTTCTCTCATTTCCCTACTCTCCTACCAGTGTTTCCTGAGATCACCTCCCAAAGAAACTGCCTGCCCTCGAATCCTTGACTCGGGGCCTGCTTCTAGGGGAGCCCAGGTTTAGACACCCTTGAAGTCCTCCCTCATCCCAAGAGAAGGACTCTGCCACCTCCCAGTACTTGCATGGCACCTTGTTTGTACCTCTAATACAGTACATCATGACCTACCTTGTTGTATTTATTAAGTATAAAATAGGAAGGAATAAGCATTTATTGAGTACCAGTCCCTGTACCAGGTGTCTTGTGCTCATTCATTCACTTATTCACTAATTAATTCATTCACCAAATCTTTATTGAGCATTTATAATGTGCCAGACAATGATTTAGGCCAGGCATTGGCAAACTGTGGCCCACAAGCCAAATTAGGCCCACTGCCTGTTTTTGTAAATAAAGTTTTCTCGAAACACAGCTGCGCTCATTGTTTACATATTTTTATGGCTGCTTTCATGTTATAACAACAGAGTTGAGTAGTTGTGACAGAGATGACATGGCCTGCAAAGCATAAAATATTTCCTGTCTGGCCCTTTGCAGAAAAAGTTTGGTGCCCCTTGGACTAGGCACTGGGGCTCCTGCAGTGAACAAAACAAACAAAAATCCTGCCCTCCTGGATGGAGCTTACATTCTAATTGGGGTGGAGTCAGGTGGTAGAGGGGGAATGTAACACAGTAAACCAAAACCTAGATATTTAGTATGTTAAATGATGATAAATGCTACGGAGAAAAAAAGTAGACAGAGAGAGAGTATCAGGAGTGCTGGGGAGCAGGGATGGGGATTGTGGTGGAAATTAGGGTGTCAGGAAGTCCTGGCTGTGAATGTGACATTGGAGCAAAGACCTGAAGGAGGTGAAGGAGTGAGCCATGTGGACATGGTGGGGAAGAGCCGTCAGGTAGTGGAGCAGCAGACAGGAGGGCCGTACTGGAGTATTAACAATAGTTCATCCAATATTGAGCGCTATGTACCAGGTGCCCTTCAAGTGCTTTACATACATAATCTCATTTAATTACTTAAAAGTCATCATCTCATTACATATTTAATCTTACAAAAGAATGATCTGAATATATTTCTATTATTAATATTAATACAGAGCTTTCAGTTTACAAAGTTCTGTAATGTTTTTCACTTGCTCCTCATAGTATTTCAAGGAGGTTACTGACCCCATTGTAGTGCAGCCAAAGACCAGAAAGGTCAAGTCCTTTGCCCCAGGTCACACAGCCAGTAAATGCTGGCTCTGGAAAGCAAACCCCTCTCTGTTTGGATCCAGAGGCTGCCTTCTTCTCTCTAAGCCACCAGCCTTGGAGGGCGTCAACTCTACCTGGTCCACTCACACCTAACTCAACTCTGCACCAAAGAGAAAAGGCAAAGGCTTGTTGGAAAGAACTCAATTCCCATCATCCTTCCAGATGAGGGTGACCAGGTAAACTGCTGGAGTAACTGCTGGAGGTAAACTGCTGAGTTACACTCAGAACTCACAGACGTGATTATTCCCTCTGTCCTGGGGCATCTACATTGCGCCCCAGACTTCTTCTGGCTCTGCCAGTGCTCTGCAGCACTAACCCAAAGCAGGGGCTCAAAAGGGAGTTGTTGGTTGACAGATTAACTGTTGCTGAGAGTTTTGTTTCATTGCATTTTTAGCAAGCCTTTCTTATGAATTGAGGGAATTATTTAGAAAGACATTAATTCAGCAAATATGTACTGAGATTTACTATGTACAAAACCTTTCTACATAGTAAACAGATTTACTGTGGCAGGGCTAGAGATGAACAGGACATGGGCCCTCCCCTCTGGGAGCTCGCAGTCTATGGGGGTGAGGAGATAAATGTTTTGCATGTGCTACATGCCCAACTCTGTGCCTGGCATTGTGCCAGCCAGGGCACTTTCACCATTAAAAATAATTGTAATAAGGGCTTCCCTAGTGGCACAGTGGTTAAGAATCCTCCTACCAATGCAAGGGACACGGGTTCAAGCCCTGGTCCAGGAAGATCCCACATGCCGCAGAGGAGCTAAGCCCGTGCGCCACAACTACTGAAGTCCATGCGCCTAGAGCCTGTGCTCCACAACAAGAGAAGCCACCACAATGAGAAGCCCGCGCACCGCAACTAAAGAGTAGCCCCCGCTCGCCACAACTAGAGAAAGCCTGCGCACAGCAACAAAGACCCAAAACAGCCAAAAATAAAATAAATAAATTTATTTAAAAAAATAATTGTAATAATAGCAAACATTATCGAACCCTGGCTATGTGCCAGGCACTGTGCTAAGCCCTGTACCTGGGCTAACTCCTTGTACCTCACCACAACTCCATGGGGGAGATGTCACTACTATCTTCAGGATGAGGCATCTGAGCCTCAGGGAGGCTGAGTATCTCACCCACAGGCACACGGTAAGTGGGTGACAAAGTGAGGATTTGCACTCAGGTCTGTTTGCCCCACCGCATGTACACACTCATGTGACACACCTGAGACAGAGAATGGGCCAGAGGAGAGACTCAGACAAAATGTTGAGGGGTCTCAAGAGAGGGGGAGGCCCTGCCAGAGGGGACTTCAAGGGAGGGTTCCTCAAGAGGATGCCATTGTGGTGGTCGCCAAAGAGTGGGCCTCCAGCAGAGGGGATCCAGTCAGACAGAAAGAGTCTGTCTGGGTGACTGCTCCCACAACTTTGGATGTATGTTTGATACAAATAACATTGGAGTCTCTGAGTGGGGAGATCAGGCTGTGCATCAAACAGACCTGGAGATGAATCCTTTCTCTCCCTGTTACTAGTTGTCTCGACCATGCACAAGCTAACCAACCTTTCCAAGCCTTGGTTGCCTGATCTGTAAAATGGACACAACAGTGATATTTGTACTGCATGGGGTTTTATTGTAAGGACTTAATCAGACATGGGTGTAAGGTGTTTAATACAGCCCATGGTACATAGCAAGGGCTCTACAAATGTGAACAATATGACGTTTGGTGCCACACTCTTCAATTCTGAAGAATCTTGATTTAAAAAATGAGGCCCCCTCCCCAGCCTGCTTCTGGCCTCTAATCATCCTAGACTTGGACAGCGAATAAATGAACGAGGGGAATTCTGGGCCCAGGGGGAAGAGGCCCCCTGGAGAGAGAAGGGCATTGGCATCCCGCACTGTAGCCAGAGAGGGGAGTCTGAAGGAAACCGAGGCGGCAGCAGAAGGATGGCTGTCTCCTTATGGTGGCCGAGGGCAGCCATAGGGTCCCCGGAGTTGGAATGGGCTGGAAGAATGAGCCAGTTGCTTTCAGTTACATCTCTCATGAACCCTTCACAACAGCCTTACGTGGTGTTCTGTGTTACTGATGAAGAAACAAGGAAGCAAGAGGCCCAGGGTTGCACAGCTGGGAACTGGCTGGGCAGGATTCCCAGGCAAGGCCACCCTCCCACCTCCAGTCCAGCCTGTCTGGGCCAGGCTGGGCTAACAGGATAGGGGGTGGGCTCAGGAGTCCAACAGGTGGACTGTCCCAGTGGTTCTCTGGAGTCTGTCCCCTCCTCTCCCCCACCGCCCCAGTCTGGGCCATTACGGGAGTCTCCCATCCAGCCTCTCTCCCCATCCTCTTCCTCCAGCCTCAGTTCACACCTCAATCAGGCAAAGAAACACAACTGACCACGCCCTTCCCTGGTGTAAAACCTTTCCATTGCCCACAGAGCTCCCTCTAACACTGGCCAGCGCCCTAGGCAGAGGAGGCAACCATCTTCCTGGAGTGACAATTACACTTGTTTTCCAAATATAACAAATATATGTTGTAGAGTGGAATGCAAAATACCCAGGAATTTTTCTCAGAAGAGGAGCTGTTTTGGGTTAAGCCTCAAAACAGATGTGTGTATGTTGGCGGGGGTGGGGCAGGAGAAGTATCATTCTTCATAGAAAAAGTTTCACTGGCCTCAAAGATGAGAAACTGGCAGTCTGGTCCAGCAGGCCCTGGCACAGTGGCGCCCACTGCCTTTCCAGTTGTGCTTCCCTGATGCCTGGGTGTGCTCTGTGCTCCAGCCAGAACTAGCTTGAAGCCTTTTTCCTTACTTACTGTCCCTCTGACTAGAATGTCTTCCTAATCTTTTTAGCCTGGAAAGTTCGTAGTTATCATTTAAGGTCCAATTTCACGCCCCCTCCTCCAAGAAGCCCTCCCTGATCCCACCCCCTTTTTGCAACGCTGCTCCCTCAGCATCTTGCTCTCCCCTCTTCATAACGTCTTACCACAGGCTGCCGTGACCACCACTTTGAGAGACAGCTTCTTCAGGAGGTTATGAGCAAGTTGAGGTCAGGGAGTTCACCGTGAACTCGGCCTTTGTTGTTCATTCAGCACACACTTAGAACCTCTCTGTGCCAGGCCATGGGTTTGGTATGCAGGGACGACTCAACCTGTCCTCGGAGGAGCTCCGATCTGAGAGAGAGACAAACCATCCATTCATTTATTGATTGATATATTAAAACAAGCAAAAAGCAAAACCTTTTGCTGAGCCCTGACTGGGCCAGGCCCTGTGCTCAGGGCTGTGCCTGCCCCCAAGAGACTCCCAGTCTGGCCAGCAGCCGGTGGAAACCACTAACAGCATGGTGAGTCCCCAGGGCTGTGGGGCACCAAGGCAAGTGTGCGGTCCTTTGCTTTTGCTTTGTCGTAGATGACAACGAGTGAATGAATGAATTTTTCTTTTTCTTTTTTTCTGTTTTAGGGAACTTGTGAGGTTTTAACCATGAATGGACTCTCTAAATCAAGGCACCCAATTAATGACTGATCAATTAATTGATTGAAACGTCACCCAGGAAGTTGCTAGCAGAGAAAGGGCTATATTCTGGTCTCCACCACCATGGACTTTCTCAATGGGGAGCAAATCTACTCTGACCAGGGCTGGCTGGAGTGGACCCTGCAGCTCCTGGCTGCAGAGCCTCCTATAAACTCCCGGTAAAAGGCAGCAGTTCTGGCCTGCCTCCCAAGAGGGTCATGAGCATTAATTAGTTACCATTGGTAAAGTGCTCTGAAGATGTGGGGATGTTTAAACACGGCGAGTCATTAGGCCTCTCCACACCACTATGCTCTACAGCCGGCAACTGCTAATTGAGAAATAATTAACACCTCAGGGTGCAGAGGATGGATGCCTGGCTTTTTCAGGGTTGGAAAGGATGTAATAAAGTACACGAGCAGCAGGAAGAAATATAAGGCTACTTTGGATCCTGAAATATACTGGAGATTATTCAACTTCTGCCCCCAGAGAAGCATGGGGACTGTTGCCCCAGTAAAACCTTTGGGACTGCATTCCTTGGGAAAGCCCCGAGCACAGTGCTGGGCTGCAGAGGCTGTGATGCTCTTAGAGCAAAAGAGCTCAGGTCCAGCCCAGGTCTGCCTGGCCTTCTAGCTGGTGAGCAGATGCCAGTTGTGGAACTCACCAAGCTGTATTTTCCTCAGCTGTTAAGACTGGGATTATGACATATGTCTACCATCCCCCCACCTGGCACCGGGTTGTCTGATGCCCTTCCTCTAGGTCAGCAGATCTAGCCCAGGCTTCACGTTAGGATCACTGGGGACTATAAAGTACCAGCATTGTGGGGCTGGGACTGGGGGCACAGGGTGATTCCCAGTTCAGTCAAAGTTGAGAACCACTGGTTTGGTTTGTGTATCAGGCACTGCATTGGGAGCTGTGGGAAATAAAGTTGTAAACCCTACCACACCCCATGTTTCCCTCACACCAGCTCAGTATTTCCTGATTCTGTGCCTGTGAGTTGTCCTGGACATTTCACTCCACTCCCATTGCCATTCTTGTGCTGCTAAACCCCACTCATCCTTCAGGCTCAGCTTGAAGCTCACCTCCTCAGGGAGGCCATCCTTCCCTGTGCTGCCACAGGACTGTTCTCAGCCCCCATTACACCACTGATCGCACAGTGTTTTTCCTGGCAGATCCTGGCAGGCTGAGAGCTTCTTGGGGCCAATAGCAGAATCACCAGTGTCTTGCACTGGGTCTGGTAGATTTTAGGTGCTGAATAAACTATAGGTGTTATCAGTTAGGTAGAGTTGTATGATATGCAGCTCTCACTCAGGACATTTGCACTTCTTCCTTGTGTCTGAAACATACTTCCCCCAGATATCTGCAAGGTTCTCTCAACTCCTTCAGGTCTTTGCTAAAATGTCACCTTCTCCACCAGGCTTTCCCTGATCTTTCTATTTTAAATGGCAACCAGTCGACCTCCAACCCTTTCCCTTCCCTAATTAATTTTTCTCCATAGCATTTAACAACATCTGACTAACGGATCCTGTCATTATGTAAAATTTTGATAACTTGTTCACGATGTCAGTTTTTGGTTTTTTTAAAAAATTTAATTGCATTAAAATACCACTTATCTTGAGTTCTTTGGCCTTCCCTTAAATTTCATTGTATTGGATTATTGACTAGAATGTAAGCTATACCGAATGCCGGGAACTTTGTCTATTTTGTTCACTATTCCCAGCTTCTACAAGCGGTTGGTACGTGGTAGCTGCTCAAAAAATATTTTGTGAAAGTTTGATTTAGTGTCTTAAAGATTAAATAAAGGTATCTTATTCCAATTGTTTAAATTTTTTAAACTTTATTTAAATTGATAGCCTGTAAAATCATAGGGTAGATTCGAAACCGCACGGCCTACTGTTGTCATGGTTACACTATAGCCGGAGGTTCTCCTATTCAGAGAGTGGGGCGGGCCCTGGCAGTGGGCGGGAACACCAGACTCAAAACCTAGACCCGAGGCCTTGATCATAGAGTTACACCTCCCTCAATCCTAGAGAGCACTTCCGGGACGGTGATTTACTTATTGCTGCGTAGGCCAACCTATGAGCCCATTCTCTCTCCTTGCCTAAGTTTCCGGCGAGCAATTCATTGGCGTCTAGAGTGGGGTGGGGCCAGTCCCCGTGAGCGCGGTTTTGTGATTGGCGGGAAGGACAGGAGGCGGGGCTTCGTGCAGGAACGCCCCTGGCGCAGGCGCGGTGGCCCGGCGCGGCGGTCCCTGCGGGGTCGGCGTTCGCTGGCACTACGGTTGGTGATCGTGGGTGACAATGAGGGCCGGGGGCTGAGGGACCGGCTGAGGGAGGGGCTGCGGAATGAAGAGAGGGCTCGGTTCTGGACGCGGAGACCCAAGACCGTGGTGTCCGTTTTCCCACGTGCATCTCGTCATTGGATTGGGGCGGGTCCCCGTCACAAACTCTTGAATAATACTCGTCTCCTAGTCTGTTTCCTCCGTTGTGAAATCGCAGGACTTCCTTGTCTGCCTCGGGTCGTGACTGGGAACTTGTTAGAAATACAGATTCTCTGCCCACACCCCAGACTTATTGAATCAGAAACTCAGGGGATGAGGCCCCACCATCAGTGTTTTAACAAGCCCTCCAGGTGATTCTGATGCTTGCTTAAATTTCAGAACCACTGGGCTACCGTAATGTAGCAAGCTGTACTGAGGGCCTTCTCAACCCAAGCTGAGAAAGTAAGAGAAAGAAAGGAGGGGGTGGACTTGAGAGAAATCTTGGAGACAGACTCAGTTGCTTGAGGAGGAGTCAGGGGTGAAAGAGTTTCTGGCTTGGGCCACGGGCCTGAGGTGGGACCTTAAGTGATGGCTCCAGGTGACAACCACGTGTGCCCTGCCTCCAGGCCTGCACTTTTCCGCGCAGTCACACTAGGGCTCTGTGGCCGTGCCTTCCAGCCGTTTTCAGGTCATAGGCCACATAGGAAATGATAATATTTGTACAGTGCCCAGGGGAAATGGACGAAGCTGCTTGAGGTTGGAGGATTGAGGCTGCTGGAAGCTGGAGGGAACCACCTGGGGGGATTTGAGCTTCCCAGAGCTGAGGGAAATTAGTAACCTGTTCTCAGCATACTGCAGAAGAGCTTTGTCCCATGGGATTTGCTGAAGATTAGGGGTGCTCACTAAATTTGGCAACATAAATCAAGAACCTTGAAAGAGTTTATACCCTTTGACTCAGTAATTCCGTTCCTGAAGATCTCTCCCAAGTATATAACAAAAGAAAAGAAAGCCTTCTGTTGTAGATTACATACAACAGAGAAAATTAACAACTCTGGAGAATCATTTTTGATCTAGTCGGTCAATGAAATGTTGTACTGCCCTTAGGAATGTGTGAATATTTTGTAAAATCATAAAGAAACCTATGTGCTCATTCATTAGACAATTGTCTAGTAAGCCCCTGCTCTGTGCTGAGTGGTGAGCGAGTCAGCTCCACAGAGCTGACTGCCTGGGGGAAGACCCAGCCGAAGGAGCAGTAACTCCAAAGAGTGATTGGTGTTTGATAGGGGATCAGGGGCTGCTGCAGGAGAAGCTGGTCTTTGGGGTATGGGGAGTGGGTCAGGAAAGGCATCCTAGAAGACAAGGTGGCACTCCTAAGGCCTGGAGGATGAGTAGATGTTGGTTCGCAAAGGGGAGAGGAACATTCTACGCAAAGGGAACTGTGTTTTAATAATGAGTGTGCTGAAGCTGGAGCACAGAGAGGGCACTGGTGAGAGGAGGCCCGAGGGGACCAGCGGCTAGCTCACATGGGGCCATGTGCACTGTGAAGGTGAGAAGGTTAGACCTGATTCTAAGGGTAACAGGAAGCTGTTGGAGGATTTTAAGCAAGAAAAGCTGTTGCTGTATGTGTCTTGGAAGTATCCCCTGTGGCTACGGTGTGGAGAATGGATTGGAGGAAGGTGGGCCTGGAAGCTGGGAGCCCAAGTGAAGAGGCTGTTGCAATAGCCCAGGTGAGAGATGATGGTGGCCTGGACCTGGGTGGAGGCTGTGGAGGTGGAGAGAAGGAACAGAATCAAAAGCAAGTGAAGCAGTAGGAATCACAGGGCCAGAGGGGTTGGTGAAGGTGGGGCACAGAGGGAGCTCAGAGTGGATGAACCTGCGTTTCTGTTTTGGACAAAGGGTGGCTTGCACTACCATTCAGAGTGACAGGCAGCGCTGGACGGGGAGCAGGCTTAGGGGGAAGATGCCAAGCTCCCTGTGGGGTGCTGAGTGTGAAGTACTCATGCAGTGTGTTCTCTAGGAGGCAGTGGGATGGGTAGATGTGAAGCTTAAGAGGCACAACGTACAGAATGGAGATGTTGACTCGGAGCCATGACCATGTGGCCTGACCAGGGACTGTGTGCTGTGAGGGGGGAGGAGACATTAAGGACATTGAAGGCATGGGTGGGATGGGGGCTCGTGGGCAAAGACGGCTCGCAAAATAGACAAGGGATTGTCAGTAGCGGTTGTCTCTGGGCTGAGAGATTATAGTTGATTTCCTTTCTTTTTTGTTTCTGTTTTTCTTAGCAAACTTAGATTCAGTTCATAGAATATACCAGATACTGTTCTAATAACTTCTTATAACTCTTCTCTAAATTCCCACAATAAACCTATATGGTGGGTCCCTTCATTTTACAGGTGAAGAAACTGAGCACAGAGGAGTTGGGTCACATGTCCCAAGCTACACAGGGTGCAGTTATTGGGAAGCTGGACTGGGATCCAAGCTGCCTGATTCCAGAGCCAATGCTGTCACCACGCATTGGTGTCTCCACAGTATGCTGTTGTATTTTTATAAACGGGAAAAAAAAAAAAAATATATATATATATATATATATATATATATATTTTTTTTTTTTTTTTCGGTACACGGGCCTCTCACTGTTGTGGCCTCTCCCGTTGTGGAGCACAGGCTCCGGACGCGCAGGCTCAGTGGCCATGGCTCATGGGCCCAGCCACTCCGTGGCATGTGGGATCCTCCCAGACCGGGGCATGAACCCGTGTCCCCTGCATCGGCAGGCGGACTCTCAACCACTGTGCCACCAGGGAAGCCCCAATATATCTATATTTTTAAATTTTAATTTATTTTTTTAATTTTTGGCTGCGTTGGGTCTTCGTTGCTGCACGCGGGCTTTCTCTAGTTGCGACGAGCGAGGGCTAGTATTCGTTGTGGTGCACTGGCCTCTCATTGTGATGGCTTCTCTTGTTGTGGAGCACGGGCTCTAGGCGCACGGGCTTCAGTAGTTGCAACACGTGGGCTCAGTAGTTGCGGCACACAGGCCCTAGAGCGCATGGGCTTCAGTAGTTGTGGCTCATGGGCTCTAGAGCATGGGCTCAGTAGTTGTGGCACATGGGCTTAGTTGCTCTGCGGCATGTGGGGTCTTCCCAGACCTGGGCTCGAACCTGTGTCTCCTGTATTGGCAGGCGGATCCTTAACCACTGCGCCACGAGGGAAGTCCCGTAAACAGGAAAATATTGATTTTTTTTTTTAAACGGCAGTAAATGGTGAGAGAAGTACAATAGTACTTTGATCTGCAAGGATATTAGAAAAGAAAGGATTTGCATCCACAAGATCGGTGGTGGTTGTAGAAGTTTGTTGGAGAGCAGCCTGCGTTGACTACTGCAGGGTGTTGGATCACAGTTGACACCTATTTCTGCTCGGCTCGTTTTTCTTCAGGCGCAGGTGCCTCCTTACGCTGGGCTGTGATGGAAGGGCTGCTGACAAGATGCAGAGCGCTGCCTGCCTTGGCCACCTGCAGTCACCAGCTCTCGGGGTACGTTCCTCACAGGTTTCACCACCGTGCCCCAGGGAGAGGGAAGCGCTTGGTGCTGTCCCGCATGTTCCAGCCCCAGAACCTTCGGGAAGACCAGGTGCTCTCTCTAGAGGGCAGATCTGGCGAGCTGACCTGTAAGAGCCAGCGGCTGATGCTGCAGGTGGGCCTGATTCACCCAGCAAGCTCCGGCTGTTACCACCTCCTGCCTTATACTGTCCGTGCCATGGAGAAGCTCGTGCGGGTGATAGACCAGGAGATGCAGGCCATCGGGGGACAGAAGGTCAACATGCCCAGCCTCAGCCCAGCAGAGCTCTGGCGAGCCACCAGCCGGTGGGACTCGATGGGCAAGGAGCTGCTAAAACTTAGAGACAGACACGGCAAGGAGTACTGCTTAGGACCAACTCACGAGGAAGCCATTACAGCCCTGATTGCCTCCCAGCAGACACTGTCCTACAAGCAGCTCCCGCTCCTGCTGTACCAGGTGACGAGGAAGTTTCGGGATGAGCCCAGGCCCCGCTTTGGTCTTCTCCGAGGCCGAGAGTTCTACATGAAGGACATGTACACCTTCGACTCCTCCCCTGAGGCTGCCCAGCAGACCTACAGCCTGGTGTGTGATGCCTACAGCAGCCTGTTTGACAGGCTGGGGCTGCAGTGCGTCAAGGTCCAGGCAGACGTGGGCAGCATCGGGGGCACGATGTCTCACGAGTTCCAGCTGCCGGTGGACGTCGGAGAGGACCGGCTTGCAGTCTGTTCCAGCTGTGGCTTTTCGGCCAACATGGAGACTCTGGACTTGTCACCAACAAACTGCCCTGCTTGCCAGGGGCCACTGACCAAAACCAAAGGCATCGAGGTTGGGCACACGTTTTACCTGGGCACCAAGTACTCCTCCATTTTCAGTGCCCAGTTCACCAATGTCCATGGCAAGCCATCCCTGGCTGAAATGGGGTGCTATGGCTTGGGTGTGACACGGATCTTGGCCGCTGTCATTGAAGCTCTCGCTACAGAAGACTGCATCCGCTGGCCCGGCCTCCTGGCCCCTTACCAAGTCTGCCTCATTTCCCCCAAGAAGGGCAGTAAGGAGGAGGCGGCCTCAGAGCTCACGGGGCACCTGTATGACCACATCACAGAGGCAGTGCCGCAGCTCCGAGGGGAGGTCCTGCTGGATGACAGGACCCATCTGACCATTGGAAACAGACTGAAAGACGCCAACAAGTTCGGCTACCCCTTTGTGATCATCGTGGGCAAGAGGGCCCTGGACGACCCTGCACATTTTGAGGTTTGGTGCCAGAACACCGGAGAGGTGGTCTTCCTCACCAGAGAGGGAGTCCTGGAATTACTGAGCCAAGTGCAGGTTGTCTAAACGCCCCCTGGACCCCTCCCACTGCATCTCACAGTCTCAGTGTTCATTCTAATGCTGCCTTTCTTATACTGCTTTCCAGAGCTGGTCTCCCCAGAAAGAGGGCAGCTCATGGAAGGTGAGACCATGTTAGGAAAACCAGTTGTTATCCAGTCATCTGTTTGGACTATTTGTATTTAAAGTCATTATCTTGATCCCTTTGGCTGGCCCTGCTGCCACATATCATTCCTTTTATATTCGGAGGTAGTGGCTAGGAGGAGCCAAGTTGTCATCTTGGCCCTCAGGAGAGTCACTTCCCTTCTCTCAGTGGAGTTTCCCATGTGTAGGATGGGGCCTCCCCAGTGGCCGAGGCCCTTCCAGCTCCAGCAGTCCAACCACGGGCCTCTTGCTGCATTCGGTCCAGAGAGGCAGCCCGCCTGTCTTCCTCCATTGAGAAGTTGGCCTGATGGTCTGGGGAGAAGAATCAGGACACCTGACTGCCACTGACTCACTGGAGACTTGGACACGACCCCTCCCCTGCTGGTGCCTCAGTTTCCCCATCTGTGATGTGAGAAAATGGAACTAGATCTGTAAGGTCCTTACAGCTGTGACTGGCTGGTTCCCCGAGAGGTTCATGACAGGCAGATCAGATCTGATCTGTTCCTCTGATCCTCCATCGTCTAAGCTACCCAGAAGGTAAATACAATTAGCTAATTGCCCCCAAACCACCTCCAGAGACCTGGCCCTTCCTCTTGAGGTGGCTTAGCACTGAGATCATGTTACATTGATTGAATAAAGTCAAACTATTGGGACGAGCCTTGCATGTTAATTGGAAACAGTGCTAACACCTGCCACGTTAACGGTGCAGCAGCTTCCTGCCTGGAAACTTTCCTTTTTCTACTCTTTCTCCACTCAAAAAAGAAAATTGGGTGGCTGGGAAAATGTGTGTTAAACCATTTCTTCCCACAAGTGTGAGGGGCAGCAGGCTTCAAGTGCCGTGGCGACTTCGTCCTGCGTGCAGAGTTGCATCCTAGTGCCACGCACGACAGCGGTGAATATTAAGGTCTCTGCCTGAGCCCTGGGGAGAACTGGCAGCTGGCTTGAGCTTTCATTGCTCCTGCTTCCAGGAGCAGAATCAGATTCTCCATCCTCGGCCCCCAGGGTCATGGCTTGTCCAAACCTAACAAGAATCTCTCGGGGCCAAGCTCAAAGCCACCACCTCCTGAAGCATGCTCGGCAGCTCCTGGCAGTGGTTCTGTCTTTGGCTCCCCCTATGCTCGCCTGCTCAGCACCGACGCCCTTCTTTTTCACTTGGCGGGCACAGCTCACTGTATGGCGGCCAGCCTCTTGTTGATGGACAGCTCCCTGAGGCTGGAGTCCTAGGCTGATTCCTAGTGCACTGAAGTTCTTGTCTCGGCCTGTTCTTCTTGCCAAACAGCTTCCCTGCAGCTTGTGACCACTGTTCCTGCCAGAGTAACCTCACCCCCAGCACACACCATCAGGTTTCCTAATGACTCCCAGGCCTACCCCTGGGCTCTGGGCCAGCATTCAGGCCAGGAGACAGGGATTCTGAGAGCAAACCCAGAAAGGCTGGATTGTAAGGCAGGAATCTTACCCTTGGCTGCACAGTGGAATCCCCTGCGTCCCACCCCGAGGTTCTGTTCTGGGGTGTGGCCTGGGCATTGGCAGTTTTAAAACTCCCCAGATGATTCTAATTCGTAAAGTCGGTGGAGTGCTTTCTGAGACTACATTGCAAGGTGGAGTATTTGAGTCATTTCGGTTGTGCGTTGTCAGATTGATGTGAGCTCTCTGCTTTCATTGGTCTGGTCATTTGTTGAGGGCCTGCATGTGCCACTGTGCTGTGAGGCCCTTTTATATGCCGTGTTCAGAACTTAAAACTGTGCGAGGTAGGTCCTGTGAAATCCTCATTTTACATATGAGGAAACCTGAAACTCCATTTAAGCAACTTAATCAAGGATGCACAGCTATTACGTATCAGAGCTAGAATCTGAGTACCGACCAACACCTGTGTCTGTCCCACTATACCGCATGGCCTCTGCCTGGGCAAAATGATTCCAATAAGTAAAAGATTATTTATGTCTGTCTGATCAAGTTAGCCTGAAGTAGAGAAATTAGAATTCGGCAAATGGGTGCTTTATTGTTCTGAATCTTTTTTTTTTTTTTTTTTTTTTGCGGTATGCGGGCCTCTCACTGTTGTGGCCTCTCCCGTTGCGGAGCACAGGCTCCAGACGCGCAGGCTCAGCGGCCATGGCTCACAGGCCCAGCCGCTCCGTGGCATGTGGGATCTTCCCGGACTGGGGCACGAACCCGTGTCCCCTGCATCAGCAGGCAGACTCTCAACCACTGCGCCACCAGGGAAGCCCAAGAATAAGCACTTTTAAAAATCAGATTCAGACTTCCCTGGTGGTCCAGTGGTTAAGACTCCACCCTTCCACTGCAGGGGGCACGGGTTCAGTCCCTCAGGGAACTAAGATCCCACATGCTGTGGGGTGCAACCAAAAATAAATAAATAAATATGCATTTGCCTCCTTATTAAAAAAAATCAGACTCAGGGAATAGAGAACCAATTAATTTAAAACGCTCATAAATGTGTATGACACAGAACGATTTGAGGGTGATGTAGAATCATGGACCTTTAGAATGGGAGAACTTGGAGTGTGCCTGTCCAGCCCTCGTTTCACAGATGGGAGACAGGCCTGCAGTGGGAATTAACTTGCCACAACCCATCTTACTGGCAAACCGCCTGATTGCAGGCCAGGTGCTACGTCTCCTAAGTT
Source organism: Delphinapterus leucas (assembly GCF_059928025.1). NCBI lineage: Eukaryota > Metazoa > Chordata > Mammalia > Artiodactyla > Monodontidae > Delphinapterus > Delphinapterus leucas. The sequence goes on from NC_143129.1 coordinate 144,689,220, forward strand.
AGGCTACCTTGGGTCCATCTTGTTGCAGGGAGTGATGTCTGGCTGAGTCAGCCTTTGAGCTACAGAAGTGCTGTAGGTTTGAAACAGGTACCCATGCTCTGTTTTCCAAGGGAGACATGTACAAGGAGCACAGTGATTTGCTCAAGGTCAAGCTGAACTGAAACCCAGGTCTCCTGATTACTTAGCCAGTGTCCTGTAGCCAGGGGCAGTATAATTTGGTGGAAAGATCAGAACCTTGAACAGACAGTCCTAAATCCACCACTTAGCAGGGATGTTATCTTAGACAAATAACTTGTCCTTTGTGCATCTGTGTATCCTAGATTCTTCATCTGTAAGATGCGCTCATGATAATGGTACCTACTTCCCTGGGTTGTCTAAGGGTTGGCTGAGCTGACATATGAAAAGCTTAACCCTTAGTGTGCTCTCAGGAAATGCTTCCTTTACATGGGATGACTTAGGAAATACCCCCATTGGGAGCTCAGGTTCTGCTGTTAACATTATCTCGAGACCTGGGTTTTGTTTTTTTGATATGTTGCTTCACAACCTTCCTGGGGGGTGCCACGAGCAAGAATTAAGTAACGCCTGCAGAATGGTTCCATCTCCTTAGAGGAAAGACAGACATTTTCAAACCGTGTACCTTCTTCTCTCCTTTCTGAACTTGCCAATGTTACCTCTTGCCATAAATTGATGAAATGGGGTTGCTGGCAAAATAACAGGTACAGGCTGTATTATCATTGCTCATTCCTTGGGGAGATGGAGAAGCAACTGGCTGAGAAATGTTTAGCAGAAATAATACTTGAGGACAAAGGCTGGTGCATAACAAAACCGTCGTGTAAATCAAGTTTAGAATGTAAATCAAGCGCTCCATTAATATTCAGTGTTTTAATGGAAGAAACACCTGCTGGGCTATCAATAAAGGAGCTTTGCAGAAATCTCGAAATTGTCATTTCCTTAACTACTTGAGTGCCAGGCCTCTTCACAGAGTTCCCACTGTCCATTTCTACACCTAGACGCCAGAATGCATTTTAGAATTGTTACGCATCAAGGGCACACACGGCTTTGTTTTAGGGTTAGGAAGAGGATTTTTTTTTTAAGTTTTCTATAATGTGGAAAATGGGAAAATAAAGATTTTTATGATGTTACTGTGAACTTTGGGGAAAAGAAGTCAAGGTACTTCACTTAATTTAAAATAATGACTTACATCGTAGTGACCCAGACTAGAGACTCTGGTGTCAGACTGCCTGGGCCATTTAGTAGCTATGTGACCTGGTGCAAGATACTTATACCCCTGTGCTTCCTCATAGGTAGAACGGGGACAGCAGTGCCTGTTCACAGCAGGTGCTTGGGAAGTGGCAGTTGCCCTTATGGAAGGTCAGTTAGTCCTCTGTGCTCAGTAGGTGGGTGGGCAGTGCACATGGCCCACCACAATGGGGTGGCAACTTTAGGCTCCCACGTTCAGGCCCCTCCTCCGTGCAGGGATGGTGTCCACTCCTATTAAGCCAGCAGCTCTCAAGGCTGCTCATAAGCTTGTGGTTAAAACCGTGTAGGGCCGGGAGAGTGAGGTGGAGGCACTTACCGGTGAGGACACCCCATGTACAAGGAGAGAACCTGTTGCCCAGCTCACCCAGAAAGCGCGTGGTCTGACGGAAATGCCATGGGCAGGATGTTGGGTGCTGGCAGGGGTTTCTGCAGGCTGGATTCTTCTACACAGGTAGACACGTCGGGGACATTGCAGGTCACAGTGAGCACCAAGACTTTACCATGACCTTGGAGTGAGCAGGCAAGGGCCTCTGGGTTTGTTGCCAACTCCTGGAGGCAGAGGCCCAGTCTTGCTACTGTTAGTATCTCCTGAGGGGCTTAGGGGAGTCCTGAATTCAAGTTCTGGTCCACTCTTCACTAGCTGGCTCTGTAAGCTGCTTCTCCTCTCTGTGCCACTTTTCTTCTCAGCAAAATGTTGCTGAGCTCCTGGCCTCCCATAGGTGTTGCAAGGATTGAGCCCATCCACGTGAAGCACTCTAGGACGCTGTCTGGCATATCCTAAGTGCCCAATAGATGGCAGCCGTTACCACCAAGCCCAGCCAGCCCACACGCTACCCCTGGAATATGTCCTTTCAAGGCTCCTTGCCTTTGCTTGAAGACCCTCCCACCTCTCCCAACCCCACCAATCCCTTCTTCAACTGAACGGCCCACATCCGTCATGTGTGGTGGCTCCCCACACTCCATCTGTTCAGAATTCATCACTCCTGCCTGTGTCATCAGTCAGTAATTATTTGTTGTGCACCTGCTGTGTGCTGAGCAGGTGCTGTGCTAGGTCCTGGGAGTACACGCACAGTTCAGGGTCCTTGACTCAGTTTCCAGAGAAGTGGGAGCAACTATCCAGTAATCAGACAATTACTGTGTAGTGTAAGTGTAGGGATGGTGCAGGTATCATGGGACATGTGATAAGCCAGGAGGGCTTCCTGGAAGAGGCACCTGGGCCTAATGGAAGACTAGGTGTTAAATAGTAAAGGGGGGAACAGTGGGAATGGAGGGAGGAGAAGAAGTGGAAGAAAGAGTCTTCCAGACAAAGGAAACAATGTGCAAAGTCCAAAGCTAAGTGCATGGCAAGATTGGAGAATAAAGTTAAGTTCCATAGATTAAACAAATACTTGGTATGCGGCAAGCTGTGTTCCATGTGCTACACACAGATTAATTCGTTTAATTCTCACAGCATCTGCATGAGGTAGATGCTGTTATCCTCATCTTGCAGATGAGGAAACTGGGACCGGTACCCGAGGCCACTCAGCTAGTGGGTCATGGGGCTGGAATTAGAAGGCAGGCAGTGTGGTTCCAGAGCTGATACTCTAGCCAGTGCACCCTCCTGCCCTATAGCTGAACCGAGGCCAGGAAGGCTGGGCTAAGGAGGCTGGAGACAGAGGGAGCTGCAGAGGTAAAGGGCCAGACCCTGAAGGGCCTTGAATGCCACACCAGGAGTGTTGATGGGGGAACAGGGAGCAGGGGCATGGACAGACTTGCTTGTAGTGGCTGCATTTCTCTTCACTGGAGCAGTTCTCAGCCCAGGGTTAGGTTTATGACACCCACTCAACAGCATGACCCTGAAGGCAGAGGCTGGCTGACGCCCTGCCCTTGGCTGGTGCCCATTAAATGTTTGTAAAGCAAATGGAATGAAAGGAACATGGCAAAGGAGGCAGGTGGGCTCTGGAGTGAGATGCTGGGGTTCAGATCCTGGCTCTGACACTCACTGGTGAGACTGCGTGCCCCCATCTCCTTATTCATGAAATTGGGATCACAGACCTGAGAGCATGGCTGTTAGGATGAGAGAATTCAGGTACATGGTTTGCAGTGCTTGCACTCCGTATTGATGGCCATCATGTCTCTGTCTGCCCTTGTGCAACTGCCAGCAGTGTGTTTCATCAGGGTTGGCTTAAGAGGGCTTTGTTCCTCCGCCCGGTGCTCCAGCTTCCACCCTAATTCCACAGAGGTAACCAGACAGGGTGTGGGGGGGTCTCACCTCCATCCCTGACCCCTGGCCCTGGGAAGGGCCACACTCTAGTCTTGTGGGAAGGAGGGGCCCTGGGATGGTGGGAAAGGCTCTGCCTCAAGTCGGGGATGCCAAAGATGCTGGTTCCTTGTCCCTCCTCTGGGCCTAAGTTTCCTCATCTGTAAAATGAGGTGGCGAGGGGTTAAGAACTTGTGGGGAGCTCTGATTAGGCTCTGCTGGAATCCCAGGCACAGGCAGGTGGCTGGGGAGGCAGCAGGTGAAGGCCAGGCCCACAGGTCCCACTGCACGCATCCGCTTCACATGAGGGCCACCTGTCCCCCAACCCCTGCAGGCTCCGCCGCTGAGGAAGGGGAGTGCTTAGGGCCCTTCCCCCACACTCCTGGCTGTGCTCAGCTGGGCTGCGCTGCCCACCATCACAGCCACTGCAGTGGGGCAAGGCTGGGTGAGGCCTTGTGCTCTGGAAGGGGATGTGGGCACACACGCCAGGCAGGTGGGGCTCACGGGGCCCCCTGCTCCTCACGCCAGCCAGGTTCTCATGCTAACTTCTGCAGGTCACACCTAAGTCCGAACTGGGTTCACTCACCTGGCGACCCTTAGAGGATGGCAGAAGTCAGAGGAGGCACAGCCATGGACTGGGAGGCCAGGAGCCTTCCTGGAAGAGGTGTAAGGTGGCCACATTGGGTGTGAGCTTGGGAATGCCTTTACTAGTGCTTGTGTGTATGCAAGTGGGGCCTTGGGACAGGACTCTGGCTAATTTCTTTGCATTCATTAGTTCCTTCATTCTTCCATCCACTCATCGGCACACACTCACTGAGTTCCCACTGTATGTCAGGCCTGGGCAGTCAGACCAGCCCCTCATCTGGCCCCTGCCCACTGAGAGCTTACCTTCTGGAAGGTTTAGTGCAGCATTTCTCTAAGTGCAGCCTCTCTAAGTGCAGCCTTTCTCATTAAGCACTAGTGACAATTTGGGCCAGATATCTTTGCTGTGAGGGCTGTCCTGTGCACTGTAGGATGTTTAGCAGCGTCCCTGGCCTCCACCCACTAGCATTCCACCAAGTTGTGACAACCAAAAATGTCTCTAGATATTGGCAAATGTCCCCCCAGGATGCAAAGCTGCCCCTGGTTGAGAATCACTGGTCTAAGTGCTACAGGTGTGCATGGATGTGCCCCTGCGTATAGTTTCACTGAGTTAAGAGTTGGTTATTAGTAATTATGTGCCAGGCACTGCACTGAGCATTTTGCACATGGTATCTGCACAGCAGGGCCTCAGACATGCCTGTGAGGGGCGAACAGGGACGATTCTCCACGTGGCCGTCCCTCACTCACAGTCACAGCAAGTCAGCAGCACCAGGATCCTACCTCTGGTCTCACAGCTCGCCATCCTAAGTCCCTTTTCTCCCCTTTCTGCCTGTGTCCCACCCCAGCTGGAGCTGGGGCAGGGATTGAAGAGAAGGTGGAGCAGAAACGACTGAGGACTTGACTGCCGGGAGTCTTACGAAAGGGCTGGGTGACGGGGATGATGGTCACGTAGGGATCGTTCTCAAGGTGTGTATACTTGTGACCGTACAATTTGCTCTCATCTGGCATCTCACCCCAGCCTCAGTGTCCAGAAGGGGGCACGGTAACCAGTCTGTGTCACAGGTGAGTAAGGCGGCACCCTGGAACCTGCTCTGCCCCATGAGAGTGTGGTGGCTCCTGCAGGGAACCCTGCAATGCCTGCTGGGGTTGCTGCTAGCTGAATGTTAGCCTCTTACACAAAGCATGGAGTCCTGCTGGAAAGTGAGAGAGGATGGCCTCAGTGTGGCCTAAGCCAGGCTTAGGATGGAGGCTGGACTTCAGCTCTCTGGCCACAAGCCACAGGCAGGGACCTGCACCTGGAAGAAAGCTGCCTGGTCCTTTGTAAATATTCCACAGCAAAATGAGCTTCAAAGACAAAGGCAGGCACAGCACAAAACCCCAAATTAGTCGATCTTAAGTACAGCAGCTGGTTTCAGTTTAATGATGTATTAGTTAGCTTTGCTATAGTAACAAACAACCCCCAAATCTCAGTGCTTATTACTACAACAAACATTTATTTCTCATTCATGTTACAGTCAATGGCTGCAGGCCAGCTGCTTCAGCTCTGCTCCATGTGTCTTAGCATCTGACACCCAGGCTAAAGGAACAGCCCCTCTCTGGGAAATATGTTCCCACGGCAGAGGGAAAAGAGCAAAAGCCTACCACATGATGCTCTGTAAGCTCGGTCTGGACATGTCCACTCACATCCCTTTGCATCAGGAGCAGGGAAGTACACTCTTCGCTGGGGGACGGGGTGGGCAACGCAAGGTAAGGGCATATAAAATCCTCTAGGAAGGAGGAAGCAAAAAGCTGCAGACAAAAATACAACGTATGACAGTGACTCAACATACAAAAAGATTTCCCAGTTTAAAAGGCATAAAATTCTGAAATGTAAAAACTGTGACATACTGTCCAAGTATGTCACAGTTCTCCATACTGCAAAGATCAGGAAAAGTGACAAACATTTTAGGGGTTCTGGAGGACCCCAGTTTGTAGGTCTTTATAGATACAGAAACAGGACCTGGCTTTCCTGGCCCCATCTCACCCCAAGGGATCTACAGCGTCCCCACAGAGCAGCCGTCTGTGCTCGTGAAGTCACGGGAGGCCCGAGTCTCTCAGCTCTGATACCTTACAATTACACGCATGGTTTGTGTATGTCTGCAGTGTGAGCCACAGCTTCTCTAAGGCCTCTGACTCCACAAAGGTTCAGAACCACGTCACTGGATTGTGAGTCAGCGTCCACAGACCAGTGAGTTCCTCAGGTCAGAGATGGAGGCTGGTGGGTAACACAGCTCACAGTGAGTCCAAGGATGTCATGACCAAGGCACGGAGTTTTGTACCAAGAGAGATGAGTGAAGACCAGCTGGAGCTCAGCACTCTGACCAGAGGGGCTGCAGTTCAGGAAGTCGGCAGCTCCTTCCCAACCACAATGCAGGGAAGGCCTGTCCCCAGAGTGACAGAAATAAACCGCTGGATTCTAGGAGTAGGTCCTGCTGATTTAAGTGTGCTAGACCCCAGGCTGAGGAGCAGGAGGGGGGAGGAGGTCCAGGGGGCCTGGCTCTCACAGCATGGCCCAGTCACTTTACCTGGCGCACCTTTCTCCCCCGGAGATAATTCCTGCAAAAAGCAGAGGATCCTACACAGACCAAAAATGCTGGTGTCAGGGCTTTTACAAAGTACCTGCAGTGAACACAATAAAAGAGAGGGGTTAATTGAATTGCGATCTTAATCATCCATGGACCTTCCCAACAAGTCAAGGTGAACCTTTAGATATGAGTCAACATTAAAATGCAAGTTCAGCATATTTATTTGTTTGGTTGTTTATAAGTCTGCAAATTAGCATGACCCTCTCTCCCTTAGAACCTAGCGAGAACCTTTGGGCAAGTCCTATAGCATCATGTATGTCTATGGCTAAACGTGAAATAAAACAAGAACACGCTTTCAGTCCTTCATTCAACAGTGAGTGCCCAGGGTAAGCCAGGCCCCTTGCTGAAAACACACATTAAACAAAAAACAAAATTCACCATCCCTCTCTGGGGGGAGGGAGATAAATAATGACAGCAAGGCACAACTGTAGAAGCATCTGTGAGGTATGGTGTTAGCCCAAGGGACGTGATTCCTTCTATGGGAAAGGGGAATCAGGAAAGGCTTCCGGGAAGCTGCCATGTCTCAGCTTGCGTTAACTGAAAAAGGGGTAGAGACGGGGCATGGGGGAGCAAAAGCCAGGAGGTGCGGGTCACTAGAGCGTTTGCAGCTGTTGGGCATAAAGCAATGGAGTGGGCAGGCTAGGCAAGGCCTTAGCCTCCCGGGTCCAGGGGTGTTAGCAGCACCCCATGGAGTTGGGTATGGACACAGGAGCCTGTAGCTTGGCCCAGCACCCAGTTCAGGGTCTGAAGTTGCCAGTCACCCGTGCTAAGCCTCCTGCCTATGTTAGTCATTTAAAAAATAATCATTTCCAATGCATTTACACTTTCTGAGAAGCATGAAACTGGTTTTCCTCCACAAATCAGTCTGCTTTCTGTTTAGACTTCTCCCCCATTTTCTGGAAGACGGGGTAGAGTAGACCTTGGGCCTTTAAAGAATTCTGGGTAATCTAACAACTGAGAAAATGAACAGCTAAAAATTTGTCTATAAACTAGAAGGGAGACTTAGGGCCAGAAAAAAGTGCTGCCAAGAGAAGTCATGGATCATATCTGAAGAAACCTTCACCGCCTGCCTGCCAGGCCGAAGCAGAAGCATCAAGGCCAGCTGGATACCCACACCAAGTCAGTCAGCACATCACCAACTCCCATCCCAACGTGCCTCCTACACTTCTCTCCAATCAACCCTCTACTCAGGCTTCACCACCAAAGAGTACACAAGCTCTGCACATTCCTTGGTAAATTTTACCTGAACACCCCCTGGGGCTCCATACACCGCCATCAGGATAGAGTTCGTGCTCCTTAGGGCATTCAAGGCTGTTGCGCACGGCCCTAACCTGGTCCTCCAGCCTCATTTCCTACCACACCCAACCACCCTCGTTGCCCTAGCTCTTTTAGCGTAGATGCAAGACATTTGCTTCGCTCAAAGCTTAGGGAAAAGTAGCCCAAGAGTCACCTTACAAAGCGACTGAGGGCATTCCCTTATAGTCCAGGAACATCCCAAAGCTGAAGAAAGAGACAACTGCCAAATCCAGCTGGCTGCCACTGAGACTAACAAAGGTACCCTCTCACAGCAAGACTGCCCCTTAGTCCATCAGAGCTCTGTGACTCCTACTCTCTCAAATACCTGAGAAACATGTAGGCAACAGCTATTATCCCCATTTTAGAGATGAGGAAACAGCCCCAGGGAGGCAGTACGTGCTCAGAGCCAAAGAGCCATTAAATGACGGTGTCTGACTTCAAGAGCCAATGCTCTTTCCATGTGACGATATCAGGGGACACAGGCACAATCAGGAATAGGAGGGCCATCCCAGCTGTTTTTGGTACAAAAGCCAGGCAGCTTCTTCTTTCTCAACCAGCCCCACTGACCTCTCCCTGAGGACGTCATGGCTGCAGTGCAATGGGTTGAGTCATCACACTGCAACCTGTTTGGCCGATGGTCCAGGACAGTCTCTGTGGTCGCTGTCTCACACAGTTTTGTATCCAGGGCAGAAGGGAGAGGAGTACAAGGCAAACACTCAGTGGTGGAACGAAAACCTGGCTGTATCCCTGGGATGGTACCTGAGCATCCTTCTTGGTCTACGCAGCCCCATGACAGTGACTCACCTGGGGTGCTGCAGCACCTGCAGCAGGGTGCTGTTGGGAGGCACCCGGTACAGTTCTGACCTGTCGTCATCCTCAAAGTAGACCTGCAGGATGAACAGGGGAGCAGGAGTCAGATACAAATAAAGGGCTTCAGCAGCACTAGGCATGCTGAGGCCAAGTCTGGGGAAACGTTAAAGACATGCAACTGTTATTAGCTGAATGCCTCCCTTATAGAGTCGTGGAGTATAAAGCACTCAGTCCTCTCCCACGACACTAAGAAAGATATTACTGGCTCCATTTTCCAAAGACAGAACCAAGGCTCACAGAGGGGAAATAACTTACTGACTAAACCCAGCTAGTAAACAGAGGAGCGAAGACTGAAAGTCCAGGCCTATGAGCCTTCCCTTCCCTAACAATTCGGTGCAACAGCCATTAGGTATGGGAAAAGAAAGCACTAGTGGCCCAGAGCAGGGGAAGAGAGATGTCCACACAGGGGACAGCCCTGTGCAGGTGTCAAAGCCCAAGTAGGTTGAGGAAGACATCTGCATAGGAGGGATGCTGGGGGGTGAGGGGTATCAGAGACCGGCCAGTGGAGATAGGCATCCTCATTGCGGACTGGCCAGCTAAGCAGGGTGAGAAGGGCAGCCACTCATGGCAGGAGGTGGCCTGCTGAGGGGAGTGAGGACCCACGCAGGATGAGGAAGAGATTCATGCAGGGTGGTTAAGCAGCGTGGGGTGACAGGGTGCATGTAGGATGAGGAGGGCACTGTGCTGGGGCAGCAGCCTGATGGGGGGGAGTCAGGAATCCAAGTGAGGTGAGGAAGGTTCCCCAAGGGAGAGGGGACACTGGTGGTGACAGGAGGGGGATTAAATACAGGGGGATTGATCAAACAAATAAATATATTAAGAATAATAGAAGTTACTGTTAAAAATATAGAAAGAGAGAGTGTTGGATTAGAACTGGAGATACCAGTGAGAGCTCATACACACACATACACAGCACTGGAGCAGTGAGCACCCTCCTTCCCCTCACCCCTGTACTTATGAATATACCTACTACTTGACTTCTAAATATCATTTTCCACCAAAAAGAGCCAGGCCCTCCTTGGGAAAAATGGCTGATTCTAGAGCTAAGGCAAGGAAAGCACAATTTGAGCCTTGAACATCTTGTGACAGAAAGCAAGAAGTGCTCTAAAAATGGAGACAAGTCAAAAGGACACAAGCAAATTTGAAGGCATTCCCACTGACTAAATCTGAGAAAATTTGAGCATAACATAACCACAGTCATAGATTATAGCTCAATGAATAAAGTAAGAAACCATAAATCCACTGATATAAATGATTATGTTGATGGTTTGATGAATAAGATATCTGTATCATTTCAAAGTACCTCCCTATAAAATACTAATTACAAAGGGGAAAAGAGTAACTTTACAGCAGAGAAGATTGGCAAACCCCTACCTCAATCAGGGGACTAAGGTGAACACCATCAGTAATGGGACATTTGAAATTATGTGCACCTGATGGGATGCAACAAGAATACAGCATTGCCTCTGTGATATTCCAGTCAAATATACATAATCCAGGTCATGGTCACAAGGAAACACACTGATGGACTTTCCACAAAATAACTGGTTTGTAATCTTCAAAAGTGGTAAGATCGGGCTTCCCTGGTGGCACAGTGGTTGAGAGTCTGCCTGCCGATGCAGGGGACATGGGTTCGTGCCCCGGTCCAGGAAGATCCCACATGCTGTGGAGCGGCTGGGCCCATGAGCCATGGCCGCTGAGCCTGCGCGTCCGGAGTCTGTGCTCCGCAATGGGAGAGGCCACAGCAGTGAGAGGCCTGCGTACCGCGAAAAAAAAAAAAAAGTGGTAAGATCAAGGAAGCTGACGGAAGACTGAGAAAGTCTTCCATAGGCTGAAGGAGACTAAAGGGACATGAGCACTAGATACAATACAATGTGGGATTCCTTTTGCTATAAAGAACACCGCTGGGGATAGGCAGAGGGGGATCAAGATGGTGGAACAGGAGGACGTGGAGCTCACCTCCCCCCACAAACATCAAAAATACATCTACATGTGGAACAATTCTCACAGAAAACTAACTGGAAACTGGCAGAAGATCTCCTATACAACCAAAGCTGCAAGAAAGATCTCCATGTGATTAGATAGGACAGAGAAAAAAAAAAGCATCAGGTTGGGACTGGCACCCCTGGGAGTGCTCTGTAAGGAAGAGAAGGTCCACATGGATGGATCCTCACCCTGGGAAGCCCCCTTGACTGCTGGGAAATCCGCTGACACAGATAGAGGGGCTGGAGAAGCCTAGACTCTACTTGAGAGGAATGCGCGTGTGCTGGCTTGCTAACAATCAGGGTGGAGAGAGACCTGCACTTGAGGCTGCTGCCTCGCTGCACTTCCCAATCCAAAGGGGTCAGTGCCTCAGCCACACTCACTCCACACCACAGCCTGGTGTGAGATGACGGCAAAGATTCGGTCTAGCTACGCAGAGACAGACCAGGGTGCTTGGGGTGTGATCTGAGCACAACGATGGAGACCACTGTCAGTGTACGCACCAGGGTGGCGGGCCAAACCAAGCAGACACCGTCAGTGCACACACCAAGCGGCACCACAAGAACACACAGCGGCTAAGCACTGAATCTCAGGCAGGCAGATCCTGGGAGAGGACTCAATCTAGCTACAGAGACAGCCTGGAAGGCCTGAGATGTGATTTGGGGTAGCTGCAAAACCCAATGTCAGCATCCGAACAGCAGCAGCAAGTCTAGCTGCAGCAGACATTGTCAGTGCGCACACCGGGCAGTGCCACAAGAACACACAGTGGCTAGGCGCTGAGTCTTGGGCAGTCAGGCAGGCCCTGGGTGGGAGTATGCAGTGATGGTTTCCCGGTGGGAGCACCCTAGTTCTGCCCACTCCACACTGCACCTTAGCATCAGATCTGGAGTGGCCAGGTGCCGGGAGAGCTCTGCCACAGAGGCAACCCCAGGTCCCAGGTGGCAGCACGGCCACCTCAATTCCTGCAACCACAATGCCCTGACCCCCACTCCAGCCTACTCCACACCACAGCCTTGCACTAGATCTGGGACGAACAAAGTGGAGAGAGGGACGTGACCTTGGGCTGCTTCTGAGTGAATCACGGATGCTTACACAGGTAGTGCACAAGCCCTCTGTGAGTACACGGGCCTCGCCTGCTTCAGCAACCACCTCCTTTGGGCAGGGCACACACTCAAGGGCAACAAAGCCTGAACCTGACCGTCATGGCTTCTACTCCAACAATGGAGGAGCAGACCCCGCCCCTGACAGGCCATGGAGCAAAGAGGAGGCCCCACCTCACATCCAACACAGGCTCTGGACACCGCAACACCAATCACACTCCCTATCAAGGGGATTACAGCCAGCACACTCTGATGAAAGACGTGGCCGGCATCCATACCAAAACCAGCCCTCACACCAAAAATATTGGACACACAGCCTACACAGGGACACTCCTACATAAAAACACCCTTTTAAGACCACAACAGATAACTGTTTTCCTAAATTCATAGAAACAGTGAAAGTTAAGTAAAATGAAAAACCAGAGGAACCACTCCCAATTAAAAGAACAGGAGAAATCCCCTGAAAGAACAAATAATGAAACAGACCTCACCAGTCTATAAGACCCCAAGTTCAAAAAGGAAGTAATAAAAATGCTAAAGGAGGGGCTTCCCTGGTGGCCCAGTGGTTTGAGAGTCCGCCTGCCGATGCAGGGGACACGGGTTCGTGGCCCGGTCTGGGAAGATCCCACATGCCACAGGGCGGCTAGGCCCATGAGCCATGGCCGCTGAGCCTGCGGGTCCGGAGCCTGTGCTCCGCAACGGGAGAGGCCACAACAGTGAGAAGCCTGCATACCGCAAAAAAAAAAAAAAAATGCTAAAGGAATTAAGAAAGATTATCGATAGAAATGCAGATCACTGTAAAAAGGAACTAGAAACTATAAAGACGAACCAATCAAAATTAGACAATTCAATTGCCGAGATAAAAACTGATCTAGAAGTAATGGATAACAGACTAAATGACACAGAAGAACAAATAAGTGATCTGGAAGAGAGAATAATGGAAACTACCCAATCAGAACAGCAGATAGAAAGACAAACAAGAAAAAAAAAATGAAAGCAACATATGAGATCTATGGGCTAATATAAAGCGTGCCATCCTACACATAATAGAAGTTCCAGAAGGAGGAGAGAGAGAAAAGAGGATCAAAAATGTATTTGGGGGCTTCCCTGGTGGCACAGTGGTTGAGAGTCCGCCTGCCGATGCAGGGGACGCGGGTTCGTGCCCCGGTCCGGGAGGATCCCACATGCCGCGGAGCGGCTGGGCCGTGAGCCATGGCTGCTGAGCCTGCGCGTCTGCAGCCTGTGCTCCACAATGGGAGAGGCCACAACAGTGAGAGGCCCGCGTACCGTAAAAAAAAAAATAAACAATAGAAAAGAGCAATAAAAGCAAGAGCTGGCTTTTGAAAAGATAAACAAAATCAGCATACTTCTAGCCAGGCTCAACAAGAAAAGAAAGGACCTAATTAAACAAAATGAGAAATGAAAGAGGAGAAATAACAACTGATACCACAGAAATACAAAAAATCATAAGAGTTTACTATGAACAGTTATATGCCAACAAATCAGACAACCTAGATGAAATGAACAAGTTCCTAGAAACATACAGCCTGCCAAAACTGAGTCAAGAAGAAACATAATTTGAACAGACCAATCACTAGAAATGAAATAGAATGTTAATTAAAAAATCTCCCTGCAAACACAAGTCTAGGACCAGACAGCTTCATTAGCAAATTCTACCAAACAAACAAAGAACTTACACCTATCCTTCTCAAACTATTTCAAAAACTTGAAGAGGAGGGAAAACTCCCAAATTCATTCTATGAAGCCACCATCACCATGATACCAAAACCAGACAAAGACTGCAAGAAAATTACAGTCCAGTATCTTTGATGAATACAGATGCAAAAATCCTCTACAAAATATTAGCAAACCAAATCCAACAACACATAAAAAGGATCATACACCATGATCAAGTTGGATTCATTCCAGGGCCACAAGGATGGTTCAACGTATGCAAATCAATGTGATACAGCACACTAACAAAAGGAAGACAAAAACCATGTGATCATCTCAATAGACACCAGAAAAGCATTTAACAAAATTCAATATCCATTCATGATAATGTTCCCTCTATACCTACTCACCAAAGTAGGTACATATCTCAACATGATAAAAGCCATTTATGACAAACTCACAGCCAATGTAATACTCAATGGTGAAAAGCTGAAAGCCTTCCCACTAAATTTTGGAATAAGACAAGGATGCCCACTCTCACCACTTCTATTCAACATAGTATTGGAAGTCTTAGCCACAGCAATCAGATAAGAAAAAGAAAGAAAAGGTATCCAAATTGGAAGGGAAGAGGTAAAACTGTCGCTACTTGCAAATGACATGATACTCTATATAGAGAACCCTAAAGTCTCCACACAAAAACTATTAGAATTAATAAATGAATTCAGCAACGTAGCAGGATACAAGATTAATATACAAAAATCTGTTGCATTTCTTTACACTAACAATGAAATATAAGTTAAAAAATCCCATTTAAAATCACATCAAAAAATAAAATAAAACACCTAGGAATAAACATAAGCAAGGAGGTGAAAGACCAATATGCTGAAAACTATAAAACACTGATAAAGGAAATTGAAGATTCAAAGAAATGGAAATATATTCCATGCTCTTGGATTGAAAGAATATTGTTAAAATGTCCATGCTACCAAAAGCAATCTACTCATTTAATGCAATCCCTATCAAAATACCCATGACTGGGACTTCCCTGGTGGCTCAGTGGTTAAGACTCTGCGCTCTCAATGCAGGGAGCCCAGGTTCAAACCCTGGTCAGGGAACTAGATCCCACATGCTTAGTGCAACTAACAGTTCGCGTGCCACAACTAAGAAGCCCGCAAGCTGCAACTAAGGAGCCGGTGAGCCACAACTAAGGAGCCTGCCTGCTGCAACTAAGACCTGGTGCAACCAAATATATATATATATATATATGTAAAGTGCTAAAAAAAGGACCCATGACATTTTTCACAGAACCAGAATAATCCTAAAATTTATATGGAATCACAAAAGACTAAGAATTGCCAAAGCAATTCTGAGGAAAAAGAAGAAAGCTGGAGGAGCAACCCTTCCAGATTTCAGTCTATGCCACAGAGCTACAGTAATCAAAACAGCATGCTGGACTTCCCTGGTGGTGCAGTGGTTAAGAATCTGCCTGTTTGGGACTTCCCTGATGGCACAGAGGTTAAGAATCCACCTGCCAATGCAAGGGACACAGGTTCGAGCCCTGGTCCAGGAAGATCCCACATGCCATGGAGCAACTAAGCCCATGTGCCACAACTACTGAGCCTGCGTGCCACAACTACTGAAGCCTGCATGCCTAGAGCCTGATCTCTGCAAGAAGAGAAGCCACTGCAATGAGAAGCCCATGCACTGCAACAAAGAATAGCCTTGCTCGCCACAACTAGAGAAACCCCACGTGCAGCAACAAAGACCCAATGCAGCCAAAAATAAATAAATAAAAAATTTTAAAAATTAAAAAAAAAAAAGAATCTGCCTGCCAATGCAGGGGACAAGGTTCAAGCCCTGGTCCGGGAAGATCCCACATGCCGCAGAGCAACTAAGCCCGTGCACCACAACTACTGGGCCTGCGCTCTAGAGCCTGTGAGCCACAACTACTGAGCCCGTGCCACAACTACTGAAGGCTGTGCACCTAGAGCCCATGCTCCGCAACAAGAGAAGCCACTGCAATGAGAAGCCCATGCACTGCAAGGAAGAGTAGCCCCCGCTCAACACAGCTAGAGAATGCCTGTGTGCAGCACAGCCAAAAATAAAACAAAACAACACAAAAAACAGCATTGTGGGCTTCCCTGGTGGCGCAGTGGTTGAGAGTCCCCCTGCCGATGCAGGTGACACGGGTTCGTGCCCCGATCAGGAGGATCCCACATGCCGCGGAGCGGCTGGGCCCGTGAGCCATGGCCGCTGAGCCTGCGCGTCTGGAGCCTGTGCTCCGCAACGGGAGAGGCCACAACAGTGAGAGGCCCGCGTACCGCAAAATAAATAAATAAATAAAAACAGCATTGTACTGGCACAAAAACAGACATAGAGCTTAATGGAACAGAACAGAGAGTCCAGAAATAAACCCACACACCTACAGTCAATTAATCTACGACAAAGGATGCAAGAATATACAATGGAGAAGACAGTTTCTTCAGCAAACAGTGTCGAGGAAAGCTACATGTAAACCAATGAAATTAGAACATTCCCTCACATCATATACAAAAATAAACCCAAAATGGTTTTCAGATCTAAATATAAAACATGACACCATAAAACTCCTAGAAGAGAACACAGGCAAAACATTATCTGACACAAATCGTAGCAATATTTTCTTAAGTCTCCCAAGGCCAAAATATAAAACCAAAAATAAACAAATGGGACCTAATCAAACTTAAAAGCTTTTTCACAGCAAAGGAAACCATCAACAAAATGAAAAGACAACCTATAGAATGGGAGACAATATGTGCAAATGATACAACTGACAAGGAGTTGATATCCAAAATATACAAACAGCTCATACAACTCAGTATCAAACCCAATCAAAAACAGGCAGAAGACCCAAATAGACATTTCTCCAAAGAAGACATACAGATGGCCAACAGGGACATGAAAAGATGCTCAACATCGTTAAGTATTAAAGAAATGCAAATCAAAAACCACAATGAGGTATCACCACACCTCAGTCAGAATGGCCATCATTAAAAAGTCTACAAATAGGGCTTCCCTGGTGGTGCAGTGGTTGAGAGTCCGCCTGCCGATGCAGGGGATGCAGGTTCGTGCCCCGGTCCAGGAAGATCTCACATGCCGCGGAGCGGCTGGGCCCGTGATCCATGGCCGCTGACCCTGCGCGTCCGGAGCCTGTGCTCCGCAGCGGGAGATGCCACAACAGTGGGAGGCCCGTGTACCGCCAAAAAAAAAAAAAAAAAAAGTCTACAAATAATAAATGCTGGAAAGGGTGTGGAGAAAAGGGAACCCTTCTACACTGTTGGTGGGAATGTAAATTGGTGCAGCCACTATGGAAAACAGTATGGGGGTTCCTTAAAAAACTAAACATAGAGTTACCATATGATCCAATAATCCCACTCCTGGGCATATGTTCAGAGGAAACTCTAACTCGAAAAGATACACGCACACCAATGTTCACAGCAGCACTATTTATAATAGCCAAGATTGGAAACAACCCAAGTGCCCATTAACAGATGACTGGCTTAAGAAGATGTGGTATATATACACAATGGAATATTACTCAGCCATTAAAAAGAATAAAATATTGCCTTTTGCAGTAACATGGATGGACCTAGAGAATATTATACTTAATGAAGTAAGTCAGACAAAGGCAAATAGTATATGATATCATTATGTGTATCTAAAATTAATACAAATAAATCTACATACAAAATTGAAAGAGACTCACAGACACAGAAAACAGTCTTATGGTTACCAAAGTGGGGGGTGGGGAGGATAAATTCGGAGTATGGGATTAACAGATACAAACTACTATACATAAAATAGATAAGCAACGAAGATTTACTGTACAGCACATGGAACTATATTCAATATCTTAAAATAACCTATAATGGAAAATAATCTGAAAAAATATAATTGAATCACTGCTGTACACCTGAAACTAACACAATACTGTAAATCAACTATACTTCAAGTAAAAGAAATTTTTTTTAAAATTAGTAGTGTGTGCCAAAAAAAAAAAAAACATTACTGGGGGAAAATTTGTGAAAACTGATGGAGTCTGAGGATTAGCTGGTTCGAGTGTGTTAAAGATAATTTCCTGATTTTGATGATTGACTGGAATCATGAAAGAAAATGTGCTTTATGCAGGAAATAGACACTTAAGTATTCAGGAGTGATGGGGCATCAGTTGGCATCTTACTCTCAAATAGTTAGAAGATAAATTCTTTGTTCTGTAAAGTTGTGATTATTTTTTTTTAAGTTGCAACAATGGAATGTTATTCAGCCTTGAAAAAGAATAAGATTCTGACCCATGCTCAACATGATGAATCTTAAAGACATCACACCAAGTGAAATAAGCCAGATACAAAAGGATAAATACTGTCTGATTCCACTTATATGAGAGAGAAATTCAGAGACAGAAAGTAGCAGGGTAGATGCTATGGGCTGAGGGGAAGGGAAAATAGGGAGTTATTGATTAAGGGGCATGGAGTTTCAGTTTAAGATGATGAAAACGGAGACAGATGGTGGTGACGGTTGTACAACAATATGAACGTACTTAACACTATTGAACTGTGCACTTAAAATGGTTAAAATGGTAAATTTTATGTTTTTTATATTTTACCACGATTTTTTTTAAAAAGGCAGTGAAACCTCACTGCACTCCCAGTTCCTCCCCACCCCAATTCCCATAGAGGAACAAAATAAAACTTCTCTTACCTCTAAATTATCAGGGCAGTATTTTTGCTCTAAATCCCAAGAGGGCGTTTCACCAAACATCACCATTAGATGATCAATAAATCTAAGGAGATATAACATGTATTTCTGGGTATCAATAACTCATAATATGTTTTCCTACATCCCATGCCCTGGACACCAATTCACAGAGATATCAAGAGTGTATATAAATCATGAAATGCAGGCTTAATCCATTTTGACAGCAGTGCCCAAAATGTGTGTATCACTTGTCCTATTATGACATAGTAATTCTCTTTAAACTGACTCAGGATTAACATTCTTATATTCAGCCACATTCTAAGCATTAACCCTATGAAATCACATGTTAAAATCGCCAGACATACGTTTTCTAATAAATATACCCTTCAGTTCTATGCAGGTACTACCTCCGATGATTTCATCTCTCACGAGACAAGTACCAGCGCTTGACAAACACTGTACTGTGGTCTGTCACTGCAAAGCTACTTAGTAAAAGGAGAAATCAGCTATGGAATAGAGAGGTTATACCAACCAGACTCTGTAAAACCCTCCAAAACTATTCTCTTTCCTCCACAACTAAAAATCCACCTGTCCATCCTGCGGAGACAGCAGGGAAGAGCATGCAAGCATAGCAAAGGGCTCCTGGGGAAGGAAGTACCTGGAGTCCTCGTGAAAAGCAGAGATGAAGTCTGACTGGGCATACTCTGGGTACAGAAAGAGCACAGGCCAGCTCAGTCTTCCCCCATCATCTACACTCAGCCTGGCTCCGTAGAGGTTCTCAGAAGTAAGCCCGTTCAGGATGAGCTCACCGAGACCTTCTGAGGCTGAATCTTCATCCTCTCCAGCAGCTTCAGACACTAGCCTGATGTTCCTAGCCTGGGTTAAAAAAAGAAAACACACACCTTATGTGTGGAAGGATGCAAACTCATTTCACTAAAACAAGGAAACCATAACACTGCGAGATCCCTGAGAGCCAGCTCTACACATGATTCGTCTTTATTATTTCTGAGACTTGTTTAACTCACCTTTACTGGGCATCTACCACATGCTAGACTCTGTCTAGCACGCTAGACATGAGATAGACATGGTAATAAGTACAACATAAGGTAAGAAGTAAAGCTGTGGAACTGCAGACCATGAATAATTAATTCAGCCTGGGGTCTGGAGGGGACTGGGGGATGCTAGGCCTTGAACAATGACTTTGAAAAGCAGAAAAGTTGGGGGGCAGGGGAGTGGGAAGGGCATTCTACCCCAAGTAACAGCCAAGGAACAGCATGTGCAAAGGTACAGAAAAGATGCAGAGAGAGGCATGTACGAACATGGCAAACGTTTCCTTTTAGCTAGGACATGGGATAATAAAACTAATGCACACATTGACTTAATCTTGATTGTCTCATAGAAACAAGGATAAATCAAAGGTCTGAATAGTAGAGTCACCTCTTATGTATGTTGTGTGGAGGCTCCTAAGGCTAGCACACAAGAGGAAAATGATATGTAATCAAAATTACCTTGATGGTATCTCCTAAATCAGGGGTTGGCAAACTTTCCCTTAAAGGGTCGGATAAGAAATATTTTAGGTTTTGCGGGCCAAATGGTCTCTGTTGATATTACTCAACCCTGCCACTGTAGTGTGAAAACAGCCATTGGTAAGACATACACAAACAGGCAGGGCTGTAAGCCACTGGCTGCAGCTTGCTGACCTCTGCTTTAAACCACTAAAATGTAGTATATACGGCTTTGTTTATATTACTCTTGAGATTAATTCTTAAGTACACTGAAGTCTGAGATGCACAGTTAAAGGAGAGAACCAAAATAGGTCTGTATGCAAATGTCTGGGCATTCCAATATTCTACATTTTAGAAAATGACCAAATCCCTCTGGAGTATTCCCTTCTGTTTAATCTGTTAATGTGTTAACAGATTCTTTGTTGTGCGGAGGAACTAGTGGAGTGCATCTTAGAACTGTGACGTTCTCAAAGTCAACAAGTAATTTAAATAGGCACATAATTTAACTCGGCAAAGAATGAAACCAAGAACCTAACCAAGAACCTACCCCGCAATCTCATAGCCAGTATTACCTCCCCTGAGCAGCCAAGGCTCAAAGTGACTTGTGAAAGCAAGATTTGGATCAGACGACATTCATTTAAAATGCAGTAAAGAGAGGGAAGGGGAGATAGAATTTTGTGTTGTTGTTATAGTTAGAAGAGCTACATCCTAAAAATTCACTTTCTCAGGATGCAGTATAACACAGGGGCTGAGAGCAAGGACCTGGCTCTGACACATATCAGCTGTGTGAGGTTTCTTCATATCCCTGAGACTATGTGCTCATCTAGCAAAAACAGGAGCAAGAAGACCTACCCCAGAAGGCTACTGTGAAGATTAGAAAATGCTTAACCAAAAGCTACTAAATTCAGTATATGTTACCTGAAACCAATACATGCATGCAAGTGAGAGAGCTGACTGAACTCAGAAGGTCTGACTTGTCACACTGCTTCACCAAAAGCAGAAAGAAAATGTACAACTAATTCAGGTAAAGCATTCCCAGACACGTTCCCAACAGGCTTCAGGATTAGTGGATTTCACAAGACCAGAAGGGCCTAGAGTTTGAGAACTCACCATGATGGCCTGGAGTAAAGCCTCATTCTGATTCTGCTCCTTCTTTTCTTTCAACTTTGCTTTCCTTATATCCCTCTGTTCAGTTCGCTGAAAATGAAATTCAGATACATCAGCTCTAGAGAACTTGCCTCCACTTGTTACCCCAGCCTGATCCTAAATAGCTATCTCTGGTCTCTATTCAACCCAGGCTCCTGTATATCAAGGGATACCAGTGGCTGGATTCAGTTCAATAAACATTTAAGGAGCACATATCTGGATGCCAGGACCAGTGGCAGCAAAAATGTTAAAATCTACCCAAGGAGCTCATAGTCCAGAGGGGGACAGACATGTAAAAAGGTCTACGTGTTAGCCTGGTGGTATGAACTGAGTGCTATGATACACAGAGAAGGGAGTGACTGATTCTGCCCCATCGAGGAGGTGGGTTTAGACAGAAACCAGATGAAAGAGAGAGGGCATTCTTGGTAGAGGGACTGACATCAGGGCCAATGGGGCATTTAAACTTCTCTGTTATGGCTGGGGTTTAGGAAAACACAATGGAAAAACCCAGGCCAACAACTTATCAGAGGCTCTGCCTTTTGCACAATTACAGTCCATGAGAGAAAAATACCACCAGTCTACTTCATCTGGCAGAAATATAATTTAGATTTCCTCTTCCTGCTAATCTACCCAAAGCCAGGTGATCGTACTCCTACCTACCCTCAGGGTTGTGATTAGTAGGGGCCAACTTTTTCTGTAAACGGCAGTAAATATTTTAGGCTTTGCAGACCATGTATGGTCTCTGTCGAACATTATCTAGCTTTGTTTGTTGCTTTGTTTGTTGTTCATAACCCTCTAAAAGTATGAAAAACATTCTTGGTTCATAGAATGTACAAAAACAGAACAAAGGCTGGATTTGGCCTGTGGGTCAGTTTGCTGAGCCCTGCTCTAAAATATAGCACCAACCATCCCTTATCCTCCCCACAAGGGCTAACACAGATCTTCTTTTTCTTATGAACAAAATCTACCCTTCCAAGGAGACAACGGCTGATAATTCTTGGCCATCCTTCTCCAATCCAGTTTGCCAAGAGCTGCAAAAATCCTTTCTGCTGTTAGGAAGTTCTTGATTGTACTACCAAGAGTAATCAAACCCATGGATACCACTAGAACTATGTCCAATTCTGCCTTCACAGTTGAGCTACACTGGACCACAGTGTCTGGTCCACATTAGAGAATGATTAAGATGGATGATTAAGGATGACTTGTATTCTGTCCCATGTTGTTTTTCCTCTTGACTTACAAATGCAAGTGCGAGGATGTGATTTCCCTGCTGTCTCACCTGAAGTTTGGGGTCTTACAGCCCGCATAAAGCCCACATAACCCCTAGGTCAGAGGAGTCCTGAACTATGAAGTTTGCTGCCCCTTTATATACGTAAAAAAAGTCAACTCTGTTGAGAATTTAAGTGTATAGTTAGATGAGTTTTGACAAATGTATACCCTGAGTACCCAACACTCCAATCAAGATAGAGAACATTCTAGAAAGTTCCCTCATACCTCTTTGCAGTCCATCACCCTCCCATCCCATCACTGATAGGTCTGTTTCTTTTCATTACCAAGTCATATTCCATTGTTTGAATATACCACACTTTGCTTATCTATTCTCCTGTTGATGGACACAAGGGCTGTTTCTGGATTATTATGAATAAAATTGGCTACCAACATTCTTATACAAGTCTTGTTATGAACATGTTTTCATTTCTCTTAGCTAAATACCTAGGAGTAAAATTGCTGAGTCATAGGATAGGAATATAAAACTGACAAACTGATTTCCAAAGTGGTTTATATCCCACTGACAATTTATGAGAGTTCCAGCTCCCTCACATCTCTGCCAATATTAGGTATTGTCAGTCTTGTGAACTGGGATCGCACTGATGTTTAAGTTGCATTCTCCCCCCACATGACTAATGATACTATGTATATTTTTATGTGCTACTGTAAACCTTTTGAGAAGTGTCTCTTTGCAAAATTAAAAAATTTTTTCATATTGAATAGATTTCTTTATGTATTCTGGATACAAATCCTTTGTTAGATATACAGTTGACCCTTGAACAACACCAGGGTTAATCCATGTATAACTCATAGTCGGCCCTCTGTATCCTCTATTTCTCCACATCCTCAGGTTCAACCAACCATGAACCACCCACGTAGTTCTGTGGTATTTACTATTGAAAAATATCCGCATATAAGTGGACGTGTGCAATTCAAACCCCTGTGGTTCAAGGATCTCCCATTCCATGGCTTGCCTTTTAATCTTCTTATTGATGTCTTTTATAGAATAGAAAATTTTCAGTTTTGACCAAGTCCAATTTATCAATAATTTTTTATTTCATGGTTAGTATATATTTAAAAAAATTTTTTTAATTGAGGTGAAATTCACATGACATAAAATTAACCATTTTCAAGTATACAATCCAGTGGCATTTAGTACATTCACTTTATTGTGCAACCATCACCTCTATCTAGTTCCAAGACTTTTCAACACCCTAAAAAGAAATCTCAAGCCCATTAAGCAGTCACTCAACATTTCCCCCTTCCCCCGAACCCTGGCAACCACTAATGTGCTTTCTCTATCTACAGATTTATGTATTTTGGATGTTTCATATACATGGAATCATACAATATGTGTTCTTTTGTATCTGCCTTCTTTCCCTCAGCATGGTATTTTTGAGGTTCGTCTACACTATATCATGTATCGGTACTTCATTCCTTTTTACAGTACTTTATTCCTTTTTTTCTACCATCTATCTACCACGATGGACATTTAGATTGTTTCCATGTTTTGGCCATTATGAATATTGTTGCTATGTTCATTCACGTACAAGTATTTGTTTGAATATTTGGTTTCAATCCTTTTGGGTATATACCTAGGAGTGGAAGTGCTGGGTCATATGGTAATTTTCTGGTTAATTTTTTTAGGAACTGTCAAACTGTTTTCCATAGTGGCTGTACCATTTTACATACCCACCAGCAACTTATGAGGGTTTCAATTTCTCCACATCTTCATCATTTGTTATCTTCCTTTAAAAAAAAAATTAGAGCCATCCTAGTGGGTATGAAATAGTATCTCACTGTGGTTTTGATTTACATTTCCTTAATGACTAATGATGTTGAGCATCTTTCATGTGTTTGTTGGCCATTTTTGTATTATATTTAGTGACGTCTAGTCAGATCCTTTGCCCACTTAAATAATTGGGTTGTCTTTTTAATTATTGACATGTTAAGAGTCCGTTATATATTCTAGATAAAAGTCTCTTACAGATATATGATACAAATATTATCTCCCATTCTGTGGGTGGTCTTTTCACTTTCTCAATGGTGTCTTTTGAAGAACAAAAGTTTTTAACCTTTGATGAAGTCCAGTTTACCTATTTTTCCTTTTGTTGCTTATGCGTTTTGTGTCATATCTAAAACAATTGCCTAACCCAAGGTCATGAAGATTTACGCTGTTTTCCTCTGAGAGTTTTAGTTTTTACAGTTTTAGTTCTTTGAACCATTTCGAGGTAATGTGTGTGTGTGTGTGTGTGTGTGTGTGTGTGTATATGAGGGAGGGTCCAAGTTCATCCTTTTGCACGTGGATATCCACTTGTCCCAGAATCATTTGTTGAAAAGACTATTCCTTCCCCATTAAATGGTCTAGGTACCCTTGTCGCAAATCATCTATATATAAATGTGAGGGTTTATTTCTGAGCTCTCAATTCTATTATATTGACCTATATGTCTATCTTTACACCAGTACCACAATGTCTTTATTACTATAGCTTTATAGTAAGATTTGAAATTGGGAATTTTGAGTTCTCTAACTTTATTTTTGTTTTTCAGGATTGTTTTGGCTATTCTGGGTCCCTTGAATTTCCACGTGAATATTACAATCAGCTTGTCAATATTCTTCAAATAAACTAATTGAAATTT
The DNA here is from genome assembly GCF_059928025.1 of Delphinapterus leucas. NCBI lineage: Eukaryota > Metazoa > Chordata > Mammalia > Artiodactyla > Monodontidae > Delphinapterus > Delphinapterus leucas. The sequence goes on from NC_143129.1 coordinate 144,714,142, forward strand.
TGAGGAAGATTACATTGAATTTGTACACCAATTTAGGGAGTACTGTCATCTTAACAATATTAAGATCTGATCTATGAGGGACTTCCCTGGTGGTCCAGTGGTTAAGAATCCACCTTCCAATGCAGGGGATGTGGGTTTGATCCCTGGTCAGAGAACTAAGTTCCCACATGCTGTGGGGCAACTAAGTCCACGTGCTGCAACTACTGAGCACAAGGGCCACCGCTAGAGACCCCACACGCCACAACTAGAGAGAAGCCCACATGCCACAAGGAGCCCATGCACCGCAGCAGAGGATCCTGCATGCTGCAGTGACGATCCCAACAAAGATCCTGCATGCTGCAACTAAGACCTAACACAGCCAAAAATAAAATAATAAATTTTTTTGAAAAAGATCTGATCCATGAATATGGGATGTCTTCCCATTTATTTAGGTTTAATTTCTTTCAACAATGTTTTGTATTTTCAAAGTATAAATTTTACGCTACTTTTGTTAAATTTATTCCTGAATATTTTATTCTTTTTGATGCTATTGTAAATGGAATTTTCTTAATTCCACATTTGGAATGTTCATTAAAAGTGTATAGAATACAGCTGATGGGTGTATTCTGACATATCCTACCAGCTTGGTGAACTAATTTACTAGTTCCAATAGTTTAGTGGATTCTTTAGGATTTTCTATATATAAGCTCATATCATTTACAAATGGAGTTTTACTTCTTCCTCTCCATCATTTCTGAAGGATAAGTTTGCTGGATATAGAATTCTTGGTTGACAGTCTTTTTCTTTCAGCACTTTTCATGTCATCCCACTGCCCTTTGGCTAACATGGTTTCTGATGAGCAATCAGCTATTAATTATATTGAGGATCTCTTATATATGAAGAGTCACTTCTCTCTTGATGCTTTTAAGATTCTCTTGTCTTTGACTTTTAACAGTTTGATTATGATGTGTCTGGATACAGATTTCTTTAAGTATATCCTACTTGGTGCTTGTTAAGCTTCTTGGGAGAGTAGCTTACTATTTTCCATCAATCTGGGAAGTTTTCAGCTGTTACTTCTTCAAATATTCTTTTGCCCCTTTCTCTCTCTATCCTGGGACTCTCATTATGCCTATGATATGCTTGATGGCATCCCATAAGTCTCTCATCATCTTTCTTTGTTCTTTTTTCTTTCTATTCCTCAGACTGAGTAATCACAATTGACCTATCTTCAAAGTTCTATTCTTGAACCCCTTAGTGAATTTCTCATTTCAGTTGTTAATTTTTCTTTAATGATATTCCCTATTTGGTGAGTGTTGCCATGTATTTTTTTACGTTCTTTAAACATTGTTTCCTTTCGTTTTGTGGACAGAGAATGTCAACTGCCATTTCAGTAAACAAAAGATGTTGTAGTCATAAAGCCATCAGCCACTGTAGCCACCCCTGAGAGCACACCCTGAGGGAATTCAGGATGGAAAAAAGAGAATACTGGCCCTAGATATTTATGGTGCATATCAAAGGAATAATTTCAATGAGCCCAGACTTTTACATCTTCCCATACATAGAAAAGCGCTAAATTCTTTAACTTGAAATGTGTGTTTCTTTAATTAGCAGTAATCTTTTCATGTTCCACTACATGTGGAACAGTCCCTCAGAGCTATATGAGAGTCTGTATCCCAGGCTTAAGTCCTCAGTAACTCTGCTGAATAAAACATAATTCTCAACTTCTAGGTTGTGCTTTTTTCTTTTCAGTTGACAGTTTTGGTGACCACAAAGGGACTCAGGGCAGACTTCTCTGCTTCACCTGATCTCTACAAGGAGCTGGAGTCTTGGTACCAGCAGAGGCCTCTTGTGCCCATCTGCCTCAGAGTCCAAACAAATTTGGGTGAGTCTCTCTTGGTTCTCAGATCTCCCAATTATTGGCTGTGAGTTTTATTCAGCTGTATATAACCAGTATCTGGCTCCCCAGCTGAAAGATACTGGGGGAGCCCAGTTGAAAGATAACAGGAAAAAGTACATCCTGGTTCGAAGACACTGCAAGTTGCTCAGTCAAGAGATACTGAGTGATCTGGACTGTGTGATTGGGTGAGAGGCTGGCCTAATATCTTTTCTAAATGAGGGGCATCAGAAAGCCAGCCTCCAACTAACACCCCAGCCAGGTTTATGTACATACAAAACTTGTACTTACTTAATTGGTAATTAAAGGAAATCTCACCCTGAAAATGGCCAAGATGAGGTTCTTTTATTGTGTTTGCAGTTAAGTTAGAGAAAGACAGCTTGATAAAACATCTTTGCAGAATTCTGACCTTAAAGAAACAAAAGCCCTTCTAGAGGGAACTTGCATTTCTCTCCCTGTGCCTTTGAGATGAAAACGTTCTACCTGATCTTCTTCAATGTGGTGTGTGTGTGTGTGTGTGTGTGTGTGTGTGTGTGTGTGTTTTAATAGCCTGTTCTCTGACATCTGGAAGGTACACATATGGTGTACACTTCACAACCAATCGAACAGACTGGGATTCTGAGCAGTCTTTTGTCTGACTGTGCCAATTCTCAGGGGCTTTTGTCATCTGAACCTTAGTTGCGTCAGCCTGTACAACAAAGGCCTTTACTTTCTTACGCTATTTTTGGGAGTACACTTTGTAGATCTTGTATAGGCAGCATCCTTCGCACTCTCCTGTGGGGACGCCTCTTGCATCTTATTGGCTTGAGTCACTATTAGGATATATCTAGTTAATGGCCAGACAATGGATCTTTTAAATTGGAGAAAATTCTAAATTCGTATTATTTTTTAGAGAGCTCTCATTATAAACAGCTATTTTATTGGTACCTATGATAAAGCCAAATTAGAAGGTGGAAAATATATATATGTAAAATGGTTAACCTAAGAACTCCTTAGTTTGTTTATCTAATTAATTTATTTAATTTTGGCCACATGGCTTGCAGGACCTTACTTCGCACCTGCGCCCTAGGCAGTGAAAGCGTGGAGTCCTAACCATTGGATCTCCAGGGAATTCCCAGAACTCCTTAGTTTAAAACAAATAAACAAAAGAAACAGTTTGGGAAACCTTATTTGTGGTCTCTGCTTCCCCTCAGTGGGTCTTACAGATGCCAATAAAAACATTAGGATAATTCATGTTAATTAGGTTGACTAACAGGGAAGTAAGAAAAAAACTGAAAGAAAGTCTAGAGACTTCTTCCCAACAAGGTGGAAATTTTAAAGGGTCTCATCCCAAATGGATAAAGAAATCTTTAGACGGTTATTAAGAAATGGGATAAATAAAATGAACATTAATAGGATTAAAAAGGTTCTGATACAACACTACCTAAGGCTGGATGGGCCAAAGGGACCCTCTATTGGTCCCCAACATTAAAGGGCCCCAAACAAGTCTGTTCTATTTACCTCAGTTTAAAAACTATGTGTCGTGTGTGTGTGTATGTGTGTGTGTATATATATATATATATATATATATATATATATATATTTAAAAGGCTAGAAAAAAACTACACTGAGATACCTGACCAACTATTACTTGGGGCAACAGTTAGGCCAATTAATCAAGTTAAAAGATTGACAAAAAGGCCTGAGTGCCTTGGCTCAATCTCTCACTGGGGACCCCAGAGCCTTTTATACAAAAATAGATTAAATGGTTGAGGGATAAAAAGAAAAGAAAGCTTCTGGGACTGTTGTTAAGACCAAGGCTTGTCGATCAGATCCTGATGGAAACTATTTAAAGGTATAAAAGATGACAGAATAGGGCTTCCCTGGTGGCGTAGTGCTTAAGAATCTGCCTGCCAATGCAGGGGACAAAGGCTCGAGCCCTGGTCCAGGAAGATCCCACGTGCCGTGGAGCAACTAAGCCCGTGCGCCACAACTACTGAGCCTGTGCCCGAGAGCCACAACTACTGAAGCCCGCATGCCTAGAGCCCGTGCTCTGCAACAGGAGAAGACACCGCAATGAGAAGCCAGCGCACCACAACAAAGAGTAGTCCCTGCTTGCTGCAACTAGAGAAAACCCGCGTGCAGCAACAAAGACCCGACGCAGCCAAAAATAATTAATTTTTTAAAAAAAGTTGACAGAATGGAGATGAAAGTTTATATAAATTGGTATATATTTAAATGGGCTTTATGTAAGATGGTTATATCCCTTTTGCCTAATTATATTGTAGGATAGACATTACGTCTCACTGGGGAATGCTTCCCCTGCCTATTTTAAGACTGTATATAAATCTGCCCCTCAGACAATATTAATTAAACATACTAAAAGAAACCAACAACGTTTACCTGAGCCCACACTATATGAAATAAAACCTGGGAGTTAATATTCAGGGGCCAATAAAAATAATAATGGAGATTTTTGCTCTGGGTTTACCCTATACACTCAGAAAGAGAGCCTTGGTTGAATGCCTTGTGCAAACTTTTGAAGGCATGATAAATTGAACCCTAAAGTTCTAGAACACAGAACTCTTAATTTTCAGATAGTTGGAAATTTTCTCACTGATATAAAAATGCAAATTAAAGAAAATATAGTTGGGCCAATCAATCTTTTAATATCATTTAGGCAGCAGACTAGTTCTTTAGAGAATTTAAAGCAACTGTCTTTGTGTTGCAAACCTCTACAAATCAGAAATGTAAATACAGCCCACAAACACCTGAGACTGAGCCTAGTTAGCTCAATTAGGTAAAACCTGAAACCAAATGAGACAAAAAGGCTCTTTTAAACTCAAACTGCTGGAAAGGCTCCCTCACTCAAAATCTAACTTATAGCCTCCTTAAGGGATTTATCAAGGACAAATATAAACCTTAAGTCTTTTCCACACATAGTATAAGCCTTAGTCAACTGAGCAAATAAATTTAACTTATTCCGACTGCTATTTATAAACTAGTAAGTTTATAATACCTGATTCATAACTACATGTTAAAGCTATGAGATCTCTAGTTTTGTCTGTTTATATGTCTGTGTGTACATTATATATACAGGATGTCTCTACCTCCGGAAAATATTATCAAAATTAAGTTTATAAAAGAGCTCATTTAATTGACTTAAAAGTAAGCACTTACAAATTAAATTTTTCTAAATATAATGGAAACTGGCCAGAATGAGTTTCAGGTTCACATGACCTAGGAAATATTCAATATTAAATTGTATCTGGTAATAGAGCTAGCTTAAGCTTGTTGGTTTAATCAATATATAGACATAACTTAATTTTATTGTACCTAGGTTAACTAAGTTCATGTTATTTCTGTTGCAGAGTTTATCGGCAAGAAAAAATAACTTGGTATTGTTGACTGAAAAAAATGCACAACCTAAAAGTTGAGAATTATGTTTTATTTGGAGGACTTGCTGAGGACGTAAGCCTGGGAGGCAGCCTCTTAAGTCCCTGCTGAGGACTTAAGCCTGGGAGGCAGACAGCTCTAGGAACTGCTCTGAAGAGGTAAGGGAGGAGCCAGGATATATAGTTTCTACATAAAACCAGGTAGTCGGAACATCGAAAGATTACTGTTAAATAAAAACAGACATCTCAAGTTAATGAATTTAACACTTTTCTGTGTATGGGAAGATGCAAGAGTCTGGGCTCACTGAAATCATTCCTTTGATATATATGCTATATCTTAACTATCTAGGGCCAGTATCCTGTTTTTTCCTCCATCCTGAATCCCCTCAGGGTGCACAGTCAGGGGCAGCTGCAGTGGCTGATGGCTTGATGGCTGCAACATCCTCTGTTTACTGATAATGGCAGGTGACATTCTTCACCCGCAGTATGACGATATCTTCATAAGTTATAAAATAAAGGTAAATGAGACAAGAGTTTACAGGTGAACTCTTAGGAATAATTATGTTTTGGGTATGTCTATCTATAGTTTCTCCTGATTTTTGGTAACTTGAGTTTTGCTAAATTAAATGATGAGAATTCACTGACTATCCAAGTCATTTCAAATAAAATACTGGAACATTAATTGCTAAACAGGTTTAAACTTACCTACTTTTGTCTCCTTACAAGAGGGAAACTAAAGATGCCTGGGTTTATTAGACACGTCTTGTACCACATTGAAGAAAGAAATTATGCTATAAGATATATGTTTCTAGAGGTTCTAGAATATTCCCAAATTTGCCAATCAGGAAATGCTAGTAAAACAAACAGTTCACAATTACTTGCTGCTTGTCAGTTTTGCTAGAGATTAAGATTTTTAAAGGTTAAAACTATGTAATTAAAGGCACTAAAAACAACAAGGGAAATGTTTCAGTATGCAAGTAAAGTACGATGTGTGTTTTCAGCAAAAGAAGGTATGAGGAATGGAAATACATTTTAAGGGGAACAAGTGATTTTGTCCTAGAGCTGGTTGTTTCTAGATGGAAAAATAAGGAACAAACTAATATGGATACAGAAAGTTGTGGAAGGTTTGTAGAAAGGAAGCCCTGAAAAAGAAGTTTTGCACATGGTCAGGCTGGGATTAAATTAATGAGGTAAATGGATTTTGTTATTAAAAGCAGGTTGGGGGGCTTCCCTGGTGGCGCAGTGGTTGAGAGTCCGCCTGCCGATGCAGGGGACACGGGTTCGTGCCCCAGTCCGGGAAGATCCCACATGCCACAGAGCGGCTGGGCCTGTGAGCCATGGCCGCTGAGCCTGTGCGTCCAGAGCGTGTGCTCCGCAACAGGAGAGGCCACCAACGGTGAGACGCCTGCGTACCGCAAAAAAAAAAAAAAGTAGGTTGGTGCAGGACTAGATTTGGTTCCTTTCTCTATTAAGAGAAAAAAATTTTCTTGGAATACTGTTTTTGATAACAGATTATATGGGTTTCTTTGCCTTTAGGTGATGTGTATTTCCTTTTGAAATCTTTTTTATTTTTTGTCTGCATTGGGTCTTCGTTGCTGCACACAGGCTTTCTCTAGTTGTGGCGAGCGGGGCTACTCTTGGTTGCGGTGTGAGGGCTTCTCACTGTGGTGGCTTCTCTTGTTGTGGAGCACAGGCTCTAGGTGCACGGGCTTCATTAGTTGCAACACATGAGCTCAGTGGTTGTGGCAAGTGGGCCCTAGAGCACGCGGGCTTCAGTAGTTGCGGCATGTGGGCTCTAGAGCACGCAGGCTTCAGTAGTTGTGGCACTCAGGCTCAGTAGTTGTGTCTTGCAGGCTCAGTAGTTGTGGCACATGGGCTTAGTTGCTCCACAGTATGTGGGATCTTCCTGGACCAGGGATCGAACCCGTGTCCCGTACATTGGCAGGCGGATTCTTAACCACTGCACCACCAGGGAAGTCCCTGTTTTTGAAATCTTTTGTCACTTTGGTTAAGTGAATAAGTATTATTTCACAATGACCTATGATCCTATTTGACCAAGTCAAACCTTTCAAAATCTTTTTGATATTCTTGACACACTTCCCAAATATCTAATTCTAACTGAAGTTCTTTCGACCTCCAGCTAACTCTGGGAAGCTTCAAAGGAACCCGGAGGCATCTCAGAGGAGTATTAAACTAATTAGGTTTATTTGGTATGTTAAATTACTTGAAAAACATTGTCAAGTGATTGGAAATAAACCTTCTTAGATTATGCTGTGTGGGTAAATGTTAATATAGATATTCCAAATTTTCTATGGAATTCCTAAAAATCTTATTGTCCTGGTATGTTATCAGTCATAATTCTAATTATTATCTTAGAATGTTGTATGTCACAGAAATAACCAAGTTTCTTGTCAATTACATTGTAATCAGATCTTTAACCATGCCATTTTAAGTCTTTTGTCATTTACAGACAATCACTATTTTACTTTGATGCTTTTATAAAAATGAAAATCTTCAAGAAGATTCACAAGGACTTTGAAAAATATTAATTTCTGATAACTTTTAGATCATACCACTGAAATGGGTAAGAAATTACAAAAGGGGCTTCCCTAGTGGCGCAGGGGTTTAGAATCTGCCTGCCAACGCAGGGGACACGGGTTCGAGCCCTGGTCTGGGAAGATCCCACATGCTGCGGAGCAACTAAGCCCATGCTCCACAGCTACTGAGCCTGCGCTCTAGAGCCCGTGAGCCACAACTACTGAAGCCCACGCACCTAAAGCCCATGCTCTACAACAAGAGAAGCCAACACAATGAGAAGCCCTCTCACCACAGCGAAGAGTAGCCCACGCACCACAGCGAAGAGTAGCCCCCGCTCACCGCAGCTAGAGAAAGCCTGTGCAGAGCAACGAAGACCCAATGCAGTCAAAAATAAATAAAATAAAATAAATACATTTAAAAAAAAAAAAGAAATTACAAAACTCTAATGGAAAACCCAATGCCTCCATCTAGATCAACAGGACATAATTACATGGGACTGAATGAACTGATAAATATGATTTATAATTTTATGACTTTTTCTGAAATATACCAGCTTTTAATCTTGGCTTTCCCGAAAAGCTTTCCTCTTTTGGCAACCATGACCTACAACAAATTGAGAAAGTATACCTTTGTAAACAAAGATGAAACATTAATTTTTTTCTCTCTACCTGATCCCTCCTGCATTTGGCTTCTCCAGCTGGCTCCCCTGTGGACCTGATGGCTTACTGTGACAACATTACAACTAGCTATACTAACCATTATTTTAACTTGCTCTCTTGTTGTTTTCAAATTATTTATACCTTGTGCCTCTCTTTGCTGCACTACAACTTTATTAATTTACTAGCTATATTACTTATATCCTGTCTGTTTTATAAGATTGTTGTCTCTTGCATTACCCAATGTGTAACCAGGCCTCCAACAAAATTAATGATGGTTAAACATCTTGAGGCAGTTGATCATATATACAACTCTACACAGAATAATTGTAATAGTGCAACTCTAGATATGGGAAGAAGCAACAAGGGAAAACATTTCCTGAATAACAGACTAGTAAGACAGGCGATCCAAAGAATTTAAGATTATCAGTAGAACCTGATCCAAAATTAGCACATTGAGTAGCCTACCAACAGGCTCTTTGCCTGATCTAGGAATGAGCCTTCCCAGCTCAGTGGGAAAAAATTGGTCATGAAATGCCTCCCAAACATTGGTCGAATTTATGATCAAGAGGAGGCACTGTGGGCAAAGAATGTAACCTGCCATTTCAGTAAGCAAAGAATTTTGTGGCCATCAAGCCATCAGCCACTGCAGCCACCCTGATGGTGCATACTAAGGGATGCTCAGCATGGAAAAAAACAGAATACTGGTCCTATAGTTAACGTGCATATCAAAGGAATAATTTCAATAAGCCCATCCCCCCATATAGAAAAGCACTAAATTCATTAACTTGAAATGTCTGTTTCTTTAACTAGCAGTAGTCTTTTGATGTTCGACCACATGGTTTTTTTTTTTTCCTATATCTTTGCTTCTCCCCTACCTGCTCAGAACAGTCCTTCAAAGCTGTCTGAGAGGCTGTATCCCAGGCTTAAGTCCTCAGTAAGTCTGCTGAATAAAACTTAATTCTCAACTTCTAGATGGTGCATTGTTTTTCAGGCAGCAGTTCTTAGAACATATTTTAAATAGCTGGTTGAAAGTTTTTTACCTTTTAAGTCTCATGTCTGGGCTTCCTCAGGGACAGTTTCTGTTGATTTCTTTTCCTGGATATGGACCACACTTTGATCCTTTGCATGTCTTGTAATTTTTTGTTGAAAACTGGACATTTAAAATAATATAATGTGGCAACTCTGGAAAGCATATGCTCTCTCTCCCCTCCCCAGTGTTTGTTGTTGCTGTCGCTATTGTTTGTTTAGTGACTTTTCTGAACTAATTCTGTAAAGCCTGTATTCTCTGTTATATGTGACTACTGAAGTCTCCAGTTAGCTTAGTGGTGAGATAATGACTGGACAGATTTCCCTAAACGCCTGGAGCCAAAAAGTCTCCCAGTCTTTGCCAAGGGGCTCTGCAGGCATGTTTGGACAAGGCTTCAACAATCACCCCAGTAGTTAACAATTCAGCCTTAGCCTTCATTTCCTGCTGGCACAAAGCTTCCAAATCAGCCAGAGGTTAGAGCTTAGGACATTCTTAGATCTTTCCTGAGCACATGCATAGCAAGAGCACATATGTGACCTTCTAGATTTCCAGGAATATGTTGGAGCTTTTCAAAGCCCCTACAGAATCTCATTCCCCAGCTTTCCCTTTTAAGTTTTCTGGTAAGCCTATTATTTGCCTCAGGGGTTTTCCACTGCCTCAGGCAGATGCAATCTTAAATAACTGCCTCAAATTGTCTTTAACAAATGCCTCCTACACCAACACTCTGTGAAAAAGCTTTTCCTACTGGGATAGCTTCAAGATGTGTCAAATAAAAACAACTTGTAAGTGGGATCTTCTAGATGGTCAAATAATGACAATCCTCTGGGAATGGGGCTTTGAAGGAGCTCTAATCCTGTTCTGTTTCTGGTGGCCGCCAGGCTGCTCATTTTCACCAAGATTGTGGGCTGTTTGCTTTCAAGGCTACTATGCAACAAGGGAGGGAGGAGATGGGGATAGGGCAAGTTAAAAATGCCACAAAGCTTGCTGTTCTTACGGAGGTTCAGCCATTTTTCTTGAACCAACACTACCCAGATTGCTGCAAGCCTTCCATTCATTTCAGAGTTATGAAAAAGTTGATTGAGCATTTTTGTCCATTTTCCATGGACTTTATGGAGAAAATTTTTCCGGGTCTTTAGCTGGCTATTTTTGCTGACATCACTTCTCTTTACTGATTTCTTTATCTACTTAAGTCTATCAGTTACTCTGAGAGAGGGATGTTGACATTTCTACCTATTTATACATTTGTCTCTTCCTTCTGTGAGTTGTCAATTTTTGCTTCATACATTTTGAAGTTCTATTATTAGGTACATACACATTTAGAATTGTTAAATATGCTTGATAAACTGACCCTTTCATCATTAAAAAAAAAAAATGCCTTGCTTTATCTCTGGTAACAGTCATTGCCTTGAAGTCTATTTTGTCTGATCTTAACATAACCATATGGGTCTATTGCTCACATATACCAAGCACATGGGAATCCAAAATCAATTTATACTCAGATAAAAGGGTATACTCCTGATACTCTGCAAGCAATGTCACCTATACCTAATGCCAGGCTTTTGGGCCCTGAAATCTCCCCTTAATTATGCTGCAGGACCTAAAAGCTTTCATTTAGGTCGAACAAGGGTTTTTCTGCAGATAAGCTCGGCGATGGCCTTCCACAGTAGCCCTCTAGATCTTCTCTCCTGTGTATACCACTTCTAGAAATTCTGGCCCTCCCCTAGTTGCCTAGGCTCAGAATTCTGTTATTGAGCCATGTGGGTCCACACATATCTACTTTTGTAGATACGACCAAAATGACCTCTGACTAAAAACTTATCCCTGTTCAGGGTCAGCTCTAGGCTCCCTTTGCACTGAAAATTCCCATTCCATAGTATAAGCAGTGAACCTATACCAGGAATCAAGAGAACTCAAGTCTGGATTTGTACTGAACAGACTTGTGAGGCAATAATGCACAGGACTAAGAATGTGGACTCTGGAGCCAAACAGCCTGACTTTGAAGCCCAGCTTCACCAGTTGTGTGAGTTGGGCAACTTCCTGATCTCTCTGCTTTAGCTACCTCACTAGTGGAAGGTGAATTAGAGTAGTGCCTCTCTTATAGGACTGTGTGTGGTTCAGATGGATTCATATAAGTAAAAATTTTTAAATAGCACTTGGAACATAATACAGTAAGTGCTATCTAAATGTTGGATTTTTTTTTTGGTAGTGTTGGCAGTCTGTTATTACAGACTACAGAGTTAATTTTATCATCACTGTTGCTGTTATGTGCCAGAAATGTAGCATTTCATGAGCAAGTTATAGGTGTCTTAATGCTGGGAGTTACACAGTATTATAGAAGCTTAAGATTTTGCTTAAATGTTTAACTGTCCTTTCCCCTCCTCTCTTTCAATAGCTATACTCAGTGTGCAGACTAGACTATGGCACTAATCTATTTATTCAAATCATAATAGTCATAAATTTATCAAGTACTATGTATTCTTCCTTGCCTCTATCATATTATAATTATTTATGTACTTGCTTGTTTACTTATCTGTATCCTCCAGAGTGCCAAGGGTAGGGACTGATTTTGGGTTTTGTTTGTTGTTGTTGTTTGGCTGGCTGTTGTTGCTTTGGCTGATCCCACACATGGCCTGTGGGATCTTAGTTCCTGACCAGGGATTGAACCGTGGCCCTCGGCGCCGAGTCCTAACCGCTGGATCGCCAGGGAATTCCCTGGGTTTTGTTTTAAAGAAGAAAAAGTTTACAATGACCCAAGATACAATCTGGGAAATGCTAATTAATTAATGCTAATTAGCAAATGCCAATTGGCTGATTTTGCCACCAACCTTCAACTTGTCTGCTTTAGCCCTCATTTCCAGAAGCTTCTTCTCTGTGGCATCTATCTGCAGGCCCTCATCGCACCAGTTCACAGCCTCGACATAGTTTTTCAGTTCCAGATGGCATAAGGCACCTGTAGAACCCAGCACCCTTAGTATCTGTGGACAACAGGCATGGGAAGAGCCATCCTTGAAAGGGACCCCCAACCTTAACCAGCTACCAGCCAGTACCCTGAAGGGAAAATGGATGATAAAGACCCTTGTAGTACATTCCCCAGACAAGGAAGACTATTTCTTGTATCTTAGATCAGAAAGATTTCTAGGGCTCATTCAGCTCAAAACTCCTGTAAGCCTTTCTGGTATCAAGGACTGTTAAAGTAGGGAAGGCTACAGCTTAGTGGCAAAGAACACAGTCTTTGGAATCAGACAGATCTAGACTGGAAATCTGGCTGTCATTTACCAACTAAACATTAGACAAAGGACTGAGCATCCCTGAGCTTCAGGTTCCTCATCTATAAATGAGAAGAATAAAGTTCATCTCAGATGGCTTTCTTTAAATGGAGAGAGAAAGCAGAATTTGTCTCAGTCATTCACAAAAGCAATGGCAAGACCAAAGACATCAGGTCTCTCCTAAAATTGTTCTTGATGGCTACCAGTTTAAGCTGCCTCTCCTTTAATCATGTTTTGTCTCCAGTTAGCCTCTTTGGGCTTTCCACAGAATTTAAAAATATCAGAACTGTAAGGGCTTAAATGTCAATAGAATCCAACCTGATCTTCCAGAGATGGGCATACTGATACTCAGAGTGGGTGTCTCGCCATGGTCACATAGTAAGGTAAAAGTGACAATTCAATCAAAGTACAGACTTCCAGCCTGTGGCAAATTCCACAGGACTATACTCAATTTACTTGCCCATCTTTGTTTAGTACCTCCTTTCCCTACAGCTGAAGGACCTAGATCTACTTAAACCCCCTAACCATGATTAATTAAGCAATAACTTTGATAAAGCATTTTAAGTTGGTCATGAGGATACAGAGATTAATATGTAATGAATAAATTAAAGTTTACAAATCACCTTTGAGCTTCTCAAAGAAAAGGTGAAGTATAAAAGTAATAAAAGCACTATTATTACACACAAAGGTCAGACTACAAGAGAAAAAATAATCTGGGAACATCTCAGCATTTGAGTTAGCAGCCAAAGTCCCATAACTTATCTTTTAATTAACATTAACATGGCATTTGAAGATCTTGCCTTTCAATCAGCTAGTTTGGAAAAAAAATTAGAATGTGGCTTTTAAAACTGCTTTATTTTAATTAATTTTATCTTTATTAATTTAAAATGAGAAGTTTCAATTTCTCTACAAATTCTTAAAACACAGAGGGTTGGATTATTCTCTGGGGAATTCTTTTAAAAATGGCATGTTGCTGTTGACAAGGACTTAATATCAAGATGGCAAAAATAAGATGACTTCATTAGTATCTTAGCACCTTCATATCAAAGCTTAAAATACTTCTGGTGCAGTGCATGCCAGCTTTTCCGCGATGACAATCATACTACAGCTCTACAAGACTTACCTCTTACTATGGCTTTCAGGTGGCAGGGTTTTAGCTTTCTGGCAGCTGTCACATCATTGAGAGCAGACCGAAAATTGCCTAACAAAACACCATTCAGTAAAAGAGAAAACACGTTTTGAGATCAGATTACTTCCAAAATTTTGTGTGTAGAAACAAAAACACTCTTGCACAATCTTGGAGAGATAAAAATCAGAGCAACTGTTTATATTGGGTTGGCCAAAAGGTTCGTTCGGGTTTTTCATAGCATCTTACAGAAAAACCTGAACGAACTTTTTGGCCAACCCAATAGAAAAAAATATAGTTGTGCTCATCAAGCACCTTAGAAATGTTTACAGCATCAGGCAACCCACCGAACAACTATAAATGGCTAGTAAGCATATGGAGAGATACTCAACATCACTAATGATTAGAGAAATTAAAATTAACATGAAATTGGTAAAAACTAAAAACAGATAATATCCAATATTGGTGAAGATATGGAAAAAGGACACTCTAAGAGTAAATTAGAAAGCAAACTGGCATGCACTTTGTACACACACTTTGACCCAACAATACTCTTCTAAGAACTGATCCTTAAAAATGCTTGCAAAACAATAAAGATGTTAAAAAAAAAATGCTTGCAAAAAAGCAAAACAAAAAAAATGCTTGCAAAAATGTAAAAGGATAAATCTAAAAGCATGTTAACTGCTGCATTACTTTTAATTATGAAAAGCTGGAGATAACCTAAATACCCTCAATTTAGTAATGATGAAATAAATTATGGTAAATCCATACTACTAAATACTATACAGCTATTTAAAAGAGTAAGACAGCTCTGCATGTAGAAGCATGATAGGATGTCTGTGCTATATTATTTTAAGTGGTGGGTCAATGTGTATAGAAGCCCATCTTTATAAAACAAACCAATCTAAATATACAGACACAGGTACACACACATACATATTTGTAAGTGCATTTAAAAAAGGTGTGCAATCATACACACTGGTTATCCAAACTAGGAGGCATGAGATAGACTTTCACTTTCTAGTTTATACTGTAAGTATTACTTAACAGCTTGGTATTTACCTATTAATTTCACTTCTAAAACTCTAGCCTGGGGGTCTGCAAAATTTTTCTCTAAAGGGCCATATAGTAAATATTTCAGACTTTACAGGCTACATATGGTCTGTTATACATTCTTCTTTGTTTTACAATCCTTTAAAAATGTAAAAAACACTTTTAGCTCACAAGAGGTCAGGGATCCAGATGTGGCCTGTGAGTCATAGTTTTTTGCCAAATCCTAAAGAAAAACCAGAATTACTGGAAAAACTTTATCACTAACTTTGTTCATTTTTGCATTACTTAAAAAAACCTAGGGCTTCCCTGGTGGCGCAGTGGTTGAGAATCCGCCTGCCGATGCAGGGGACACGGGTTCGTGCCCCGGTCCGGGAAGATCTCACATGCCGCGGAGCGGCTAGGCCCGTGAACCATGGCTGCTGAGCCTGCGCATCCGGAGCCTGTGCTCCGCAACAGGAGAGGCCACAACAGTGAGAGGCCCGCGTACCGCAAAAAACAAAACAAAACAAAAAAAACCCAGAAGCAGCTATATACTCAACAACAGCAGAATAGTAAAGCAAATAGTGTAAACCCTGGTATGTCCATATGATGCAACTTTATGTAGCTATTAAAATAGTATTCACAAATAATTTAATGACAGGTGAAATTGTTTATGTTATAAAATTAAGTGAAAAGAACTGAATACAAAATTGGAAGAACAGCATGATCCTAACTATGGAAAACATACATATAAGAGAAATCCAAAAACTTCTGGTAAAAGGCAGTAGACTGAACACATGCAGTTCAACCCCTACCACTTCCCCTCTGCCACAAAAAAGCCATAAATCCACAGAGACAACAAGAATGAGAACAACAGAGAACACATTTTAAAGCTGGAGAACAAAGAGACACAGGCTAAATGCCTAATTAGGCTTGAGAAAACTGACTTCTAAGCCAGCAGGGGGAAAACTCAAAGCTACCAAGCTATACTGTAGAACCTACAAAGTACTCAGGACTAAAGAATCAACAGCACCAGGTACCTCCGGAAGCGTGGATAAAGGGGTCTTCCATTTAGTGTATTCTGAATCAAACTCAATTCCACATCCTAATGCTAGCACTGTGTACCCTTCAACAATTCATTTTACTACATTTATTACTACAGTTTCTTACTCTGCTAACTAGGGATAAAGCTGTTAACCTCATTTATCTTACATAGCTGCTATGAGGTCAAGAGGGATTAAAAAAAAATGTGAAAGTGCTCTGTAAGCCATACCAGTGACATCATTTAAGGAATGTCTCTGAATATTACACATTTGCTCCTCTGGTTATCACATTACATGCGGTTTTTTTCTTTCAAGGTGTTTTTGGTCTTATTAGCCCTATACATGACATTCTTTAGTTCCCCAAGGAAAGGAACTATGTAGCTCTTATTCACAGTGCAGTGCCTACACACAGTAAATGCTTTCTATTTACTGACTGAATAGGTAAATGAATTAAGCTCCTTTAGGGAAAGGTCAGGTCTTAACTCACTTCTATGATGCCAGTGCCTAGCACGGAACAAGAACTCAGTTTGCTCAATGAAGAAAATGTATTCCTCCAGAAGTTAGAAGAGTGGGTTTCTAGTCAAGGTTCTGGCACTAACCAAAGGGGTCGCTCTCTGGGCCTATGTAAAATGACGGGGCTGGCTGGCTCAAATAATCTCTAAAGTTCTAAAGGAGAAGACAGCTGGAGCGGCCTATGATTAGAAAGAAACTCTGCTCCAATGGTGACGAGTCCCAACAGACTTATCCCAGCTAGACTGCAAGGCTTATTGTCTACCAGCCCCTCAGAAAAGGCTGAGGTCATTCCCAGGTCCTCTCTAAAACTCTGTGATAAGAAACATGGGTCTAATACGACCAAGACTATAGTCACCAACAATAATGCCACCCAAACAATTAATCAGTGTTTCCCAAAATCATGTCTGCAGAACAGTCCTGCATGTTAATAAGTGTTACTTGAAAAGGAGGCTTATAAAACCTGAGAATCACAGGGTAAGGTTCTTTGCTGTAGGTTTTCTCAGCATTAACATACTAATGTGCACTGCAGATCTCCCATGAAGCAGCAGCACTGTCCAAATTTACTTGTTCAAAGAATGTTTTACTTCAAAGGTCCCACAGAATACTCTTTGAGAAATTCTCCCTTGTATTAATACAGTTTCTCTCACACAAAGAACTCTATTGCCTTAACCCTTCTAGCATCCTTGAGAAGAGGCCAGAAAAAAACTTTCTTTTGTGAGAGAGAGAGTAGAAGCATTTGGGCTCAAAAATTCCAGATCATACCAACTCATGTATTAAGGTATTTGATGTTACTCATTTGGTTCAGACAGCAAGAATTATAGAACCTACCTGGTTTCCCTTTTCACCAAGTCTATCTAGAAAAGCAGAGTTCAGTTAGAGTAAGCTATCCTAGGCTTCTGGGATAAGCAGCTCCTCTTCCGCCGACATTCTCAAACCCTCCACTAGCCATCACACAGTTGTTTTTATCATAAGTTAATTTTTTAGAAAGTACTAAATAATGGAATAAATTACCCAGATAGTACTGTGCTGCTGCCCGGTTGGAATAAAGAACAGCATTCAAATCAGGGTCTGCACATTTCTTCTTTAATCCTTCAGTGTACGAAATCACAGCTTTCTTATAGTCTTTTTCTTTAAAGTAATCATTGCCCTCGTCTTTAAAGGTCCTGGCCTGTTCTGCAAAAAAGAGAAAAAATGATCACTACTTCCTATTTTTTAAAGGGCTCATTAAAAATAATTCTAAATCATGCAATAATGTAATATATGACAAACAAAAACAAGAAACCAATAGGGAAAGAAAACTCAAAAACGAATGCTATAAAACTGGGTATCACCACGGAGAAATAAAGTCACACATACTTAACTACAATCAATTCCAAATATTTTACAAGGTAGATTATTAAGTGTTTACAAAAAAAAAAAAAAAAAAAAGCATAAAGGAAAAAAGTATACTTATCCTGGGCTTCCCAGGTGGCGCAGTGGTTGAGAGTCCGCCTGCCGATGCAGGGGACACTGGTTCGTGCCCCTGTCCAGGAAGATCCCACATGCCGCAGAGCGGCTGGGCCCATGAGCCATGGCCACTGAGCCTGAGCGTCCGGAGCCTGTGCTCCGCAAGGGGAGAGGCCACAACAGCGAGAGGCCAGCGTACCGCAAAAAAAAAAAAAAAAATATATATATATATATATATATATATATATATATATATACTTATCCTAGCTCTTGAAGAGAGGACTCTTTTTTTCAAATATTATTTTGCTTTCTTCTTATTTATTTATTTGCTTATTTATTTATTTATTTTTGGCTGAGTTGGATGTTCGTTGCTGCATGCAGACTTTCTCTAGTTGCAGTGAGCAGAGGCTACTCTTCATTACGGTGCGCGGGTTTCTCATTGTGGTGGCTTCTCTTGTTGCAGAGCATGGGCTCTAGGCGCGCAGGCTTCAGTACTTGTGGCACATGGGCTCAGTAGTTGTGGCTCATGGGCTCTAGAGCGCAGGCTCAGTAGTTGTGGCACACGGGCTTAGCTGCTCCGCGGCATGTGGGATCTTCCCCGATCAGGGCTCAAACCCATGTCCCCTGCATTGGCAGGCAGATTCTTAACCGCTATACCACCAGGGAAGTCTGAGAGGACTTTTTTTTAAGTACAGAAGAAACAGGGGAAAATTACACTTCTGTTTTTGCACGTGTTGTTTGAGTACCTGGAATGCAAATTACCCTCCTCAACTTGGCAAAAGCCTACAAAATTGTTATAATTCAGTTCAAATTTCCCACCCAGTGAAAGCCCACTCCTACCTCCCCCACCTTTAGTATTCCAACAGCACCTATAGTTACACATTGGCACTTATCACACAGGTTTGTCCTGATTCTTTAGGGCAGTTTGGCTATCCACTGGAATGTAACCTTTGAGGGCAGTCTCATTCATTCCTGTATCCCCAATGCCTAGCATTTAGTAGGTATCCAAAGAAGTATATTTGGAATAAATAGTGACAAGTTAGCTTGGGCTAACTACTTCTTGTTATCCATCAGAAGCTTTCTGACTCACACTTTATCTCAATTCAATGGAGAAGCAAAACAAATGTTAGAGTCATTGAAGATACCTTCTGGAGATCGCTCTTCATCAAAAATAATTGACTGGAGGCAAGCCAAGTCAGGATTCTCCTGGGGATCAATTTCTGATGGCGCTTTCTTCATAAATAAGGGGATCTTTTCAAATTCCTGGAGGTTGTTAAGAGAAGAATGAACTACATAAATAAGATTTTCCACTGAGTACATCCAATTCCATGTCTCTACATCAAAGTTTTCTTACTCATCATAATTTGCAAATCTTCATGATTGCCTTTCTCTCTCCCTATCCAGGCCCCAGTTTCCCATCTGTAAAACAGAGTGTAGAATAATCCCTAAAGATCTTTCAGTTCTCACATTCTTATAAGAGTGGTAGTAATCACCATCAATTGAGCGTTCGTATGTTCCTGGCACTTTACCCACCCTCTCACTTCAGCTTTGCCACAATCCCACGAGACTGGTGTTACAGTTCGAGGAATCTTACAAATGAGGGGACGGGCTCAGATAGATGAAATAACTGACCCAGTATTACAGCCAGTATGTGGTGGAGTCACAGGTTTCTGACTCCAAAACCTGTACACCTAAACGTACTGGCAGCTTAAGAGGACCCTCAAAACTTCGGGGCCGATTTTTAACACTCAAGTAGAAACCACGTTTCCGCTGGCAGCGGCAGGGCTCGGAGGTGAGGGAGGCGCCTCGGCGCCCTGGAGGCCCCAGGAGTTCGGACGACGCGCGCGCGCGCGCGCACACACACACACACACACACACACACACACTTGCGGAGACCCCGGGCCCGCTCACCTCCTCCCACTGGTCCTCGTGGAACCCGCCGCGATAAGGCTGGCTCTGGAACTTTTCCAGGAACGAGTCCATGGCGTCGTCAGAGCCCGCGTCCTGCTCCTGCCGCTACATGTCAGCTCCCTAGCTCTCCTGCCACGGTCCAGACGCCGAGAATCGCTCGACAACTTCCGGCGGCGTGAGTGCCCTTCCTTCAATCTTCCGGGCTGCGCCGGCCCTTGTACCTCTGGTTCCGCCTTTCTGGGGGCGTGGCCGACCCGACTCCACCCCTACCCCGGGAAGCACCGGCCCCGCCGCGCCCTCCCGAGTACTTTTGGGGTCGTGGATTCAGTCAACCCATAGTTCCTAAGCTCCTTCCGTGTTCCAGGCCTGTTCTAGTCGCTGGGTATACAGCGCTAGGCAAAGCAGGTAAAATCCCTGCCCTCTAGGGGTTGATTAGGTGGAGGAGAGAGACAGACAAACAAATAAGATGTGAGAGCTTGTCAGGTGGTAGCAAGGACTATGGAAGAAAAGTTTTAAACAGGGTGGGCAGGCATTCAAGCAAAGGAAGAGGCTGGGGGTTGTCTGCGCAAGAGCATTACCCATGGAGGGAACAGAGAGGGCCGGGCTCGGGTGGTGCAGCAAGGATTGTGAGCAGAAGGTAGGTGGGAGGGATAATGGGCTGTGAGTCTGAGCGTTTGGGTTTTCCTCAGCGTGCAGTGGGACCTTCTGGAGAGTTCTGAGGAAAGGAGTGATGTACTCACACTCTGTTTCTGAGGTTAACCATCTCTACCCTCAGTCCCCACAGCTCAGATGGGAACAAGGCCTCCGGGCCAGGTAAGCCTTCCTGCAACCCCGGGGTTACCCAGCAACTGGCTGCTGGGCCCTGCATCGGGTGCTACAGTCTTGGCAGCTCACAGCCTAGTCTAGAAGGAAAGACAGGCAGGTGGCAGACCAATCTAAACCCCAGCTGGCCACAAGCCTGTGCAGTGGAGGCGCAGAGGAGTGGGTGTTCCCTCGGGGGTTCAGGGAGGTTTCACAGAGGAGGTGACACAGACCTGGGAGCAGAGATGAGGACTATCTCTGCAGATGGATGGGGGCTGAAAGGAAGTTGGGCATTTTAGGCAGTGGGAGCCCATGTGCAGACACACGCGTGTGGGCAACAGCCTGCATGCTGGCTACCGCAAGAGTTAAGAGGAAGGCCAGCAAGGTGGGTGGGGGCCAGAGGTCCTGACTGCCCTGTAGCCCTTTATCCTGCAGAGGACAGTGAGCCACTGACAGACCTATGGGCAAATTTGTCTTAGGAAGGCCTGGGTTGCCAGGTGAAGGATTGATGGGGGAGTCTGGATTAAGAGATTGACAAGGAGAATGCTGGTGAGAGTCCAAGGGAGAAAAGAGATCTGAAGCCCAGAAGCAGAGCTGGCAGGCTTGCTCATTATTTGACACGAGGATGAGACAGACAGCAGGGCTAAGGATGACACGTGGAGCTTTCCAGGGCCAGGACTGTGTGTCTTTTCCTTTCTACCTCACCCACACCCAGCAGAACACCTGGTCCAAATGCTCCCTTTCCTCTAAATCCAAACCTCCTTTTCCACACTTCCTCCTCTAGCCCGCTCCCTAAGGATTCCCTTTTATTCTCTTTATTTATTTTCCCTTCCTGAATACAGAGCCTACAAAGTCTTTTTCTTCCTTTTTTAAATGTGATTCCTATAAAATCCTGTAAGATTTTAGGTGATGGTAGGGAAGGTTCAGAGAAGGGATGTGCTCTTTGACCCTTCCAACTCGAGACTACTTGGGGGCCTTGGCCAATAATTGAGCCTATCAGACTCCTTTGTGCTTCAAGACCACCCAGACCCAGAATAGGTGGCTGTTATTTATCAAGGCCACCAAGACCAGGATGCGGGCCAATGAAAACGGCAGTGTCTCTAGGTGGAAAGAGCTCAAGCATGGGAGTTGGGAGGCCTTTGGGATCCACACTTCTATTGCTTCCTGGCATGATATTGGACAACACCCACCGTCTTTGAGCCCTGTCCTCATTTGGAGAATGTGGGCAATGAAGCCAACCTGCCTTCCCCTTAATTCCATATGGCTACTGTGAGATTCAAATGAGGCAATGCTCGTGAACATTCTTGGCAATGGACAAGGTTATGCAAAATGACCACCCCATTTCCTACTCTCTCAGGCCCAGAATCCTGATGGCCTTGGCCTACATTTATTGGGAGATGACTGTGTGGTCAACTTCGTGGGTTCCTCATCCCCAGCAGGAGCTTAAATGTAGGTGCCCCTCAGGCTTACGTCTCTTCCTGCTCTGCACACTCACCCAGGGAATCTCAGCTCACACCTGTGCACAGATGAATCCCAAATCTGTTTCCATCTCAGATCCCTCCCGCATGCAGCCAGCACCTGGGGGTGGTCTCCACTAGCATGGCAGACAAGCCCCTCAAGTTCACCATGTCCAGACTGAACTCACCCCTCCCCCAACCTGCTCCTGGTCCTGAGGGACGCTCAGTGGGGGACACCATTGGCCTAGTCATCCACCCAGAAACCTGGGCACCATCCTGACGTCTTGCTCTCCCTCCTGTCATCCACCAGATTCTGAAAATTCTCCTTCCTCAATCTCCCACAGGTCCAGTCACCCTCTCCATCCTGCACTGCAGCCCAGGCCCCTGCCAGGCCCCGAAAGCCTCTAGCCGGGTCTCCCTGTCTGTGCTCTTGTCCACTCCCCCGACCCAGCACTTTCCCTCCATTCCTGCATGGGCTTTCTTCCTCTCTGTTTTCTGATTTATTCCCTTTTATGCTCCAGAGCCCTCCTCCTTTCCCACTCCTATCACTCTAATGTGTTTTAATGGACATTTTCAGTTTGTAAGTGTCCTTGCAAGATGCAACTTCTTTTGTGCATATGTTTTATATAGTTTTTTCCCTCGGCACTAGGTTTTAGGTCCCATCCATGGTGCTACATGTACCCCTACCGCCCCTAACTGCTGCGTGGGACTCCAGAGTGCCCATTCACTTCCCGAAGATGGGTCCTCAGGCTGCCTCCTCTGCCTTGCACCACAGATAACACTAAGACTTCCTCATACGTCTCCCCTTATGGACCTATGGGAATATTTCCCTGACACGTGTGCCCACGAGTGGAATTGCTGAGTTACGGGCATGCATAAACCTAATATGACTGAAGAGTGACAGATTCCTGTCCAGAATGGTTACCATCTGCCCTCCTATCAGCAGTGCCTGTATGCACACGAGGAGGGAGCTTTCTAAAGCAGACACCTGCCCACATCTCCCCACTGCTTGCCTCTCCCCTTCCCACCATGCCTTCCCAGACTCTGAAGTCTTCCTCCTTTACACAGCCTCCAAGGCCATACTGACCCAGCCCTTGTCCTCCTCTTCCTTCCCGCTCTGGGCTCCAGGGCACCTATGAATCTGTAGTTGGTTGGCTCTTGGTCCCATGTGCCCTGCTCTTCTCCATACACGCCTGTCATATGGTCATCTTTCCAAACCCCCTGGAGGGGATGTCTCTTCTCTGGGAAGCCTTCCCTGACACTCCAACCCCCAGCTGGCTGATGTACCTCCTCTGGACTTCACAGCCCCTATGCTGCCGCTCAGCACAGCATTGACCTGCTGGGCTGTTCGTGTCTTTATATGTCTCTGATACTTCCATTAGGCCAAAGTTTCTCAACCTTAGCACTTCTGACAATTTGAGGTGGATGAGTCTTTGCTGTAGGGCTGCCCTGTTCACTGTAGGATGTTTCGCAGCATCCCTGGCCTCTACCCGCTAATGACAATAATATTCCCACCCCAAGTTGTAACAACCAAAAATGTCTTCAGACCTGGCCAAAATCACCCCCAGTTGAGAACCACTGCATCAGACTATGAACTGCCCAGGGCCTGGGGCTGGGACTCATTCACATCTGTATCTCTGGCACCCAGAGCAGGCCTGGCCCAGGTTAGGTGCTCAGTAAATATTGCCCGAATTGCAATATTTACTGAGTGGTGGCCAATTGCTGGGCAAAGACTTTGCTGGGCAAAGACTGGAGGGTGAGACTCAGAGATCAGGATTCTGGGATATGCATGATATCATGGGGTGGAGGGGGTTCTCTTTTCCTCCTCCAAAGGCTACCCAAATCATCATCTCCTTTTGTTCTTATTCTCTCCCTGTGAGGGAGGGGAACCTGAGACATCTAGCAGACTTACTGTGTGGCCTTGAGCAAGCCATACCACCTCTCTGAGCCTCAGCCTCCCCACTTATAATATGTGGACAGGACAGACTATGTCCATCTGTAAATGTTGACTGACTCAATGATTAAGGCCATGCTCATCTCATAGGAAACATTCCGTGAGGAGAGGCAAAACACGTGGCATTTATAGTGAGCATGGCTGGGGCCATGGCCACCTCCAAGGAGGGCTGGGGGCTCAGGGACATCACTGCTTCAAGGACATCCTCAAGGAACCCAGCTCCTGCATGATCCAGGAGCGCCGCTGGTGGGAAGTGGGCAGGTTCTCACAGCTAGGGCTCCAGCGGTGCATGGTAGCCGGGTCACACGCCCAAGAGTCCCCATGTGGCAGTGGCCAAGAGTCCCGCCAGCAGCTGGCCAGGATGCTGTCCTGGGCCTGAGCCGTGTAGATGCACACTTATGCTTCTGGGTCGTGTCTCAAGTTTTCCAGAGCTGAGTTATGGGGAGGAGAGAAGTCGCTTGTTAAGACCAGGTCCACCCATGAGACTCACACCTCAGCCTTCTCCCTTCATGCCTTGGCTTTAGCACTCTGCCCAGCATACCCTCATCTCCCAGCTCTTCAAATTGTTCATGCCTTTTGAAGCCTGAATCAAAACGTGCATTCTCCGGGAAGCCTTCTTGGACTACCCCAGCCTACCTTCATGCTCCCATCAGCTTCCCCAGTTACAAAATTTACGTGCTCCCTTAAGAGTCTGAACTACTTGCTCTACACTAAATGGTTTTTGGTCTTATTTTCTGAGCCTCGTTTCCTGGATCATAGGCTCCCCTAGGGTGGGGTTGTGTGTCTGTGTCTTGGTGACTCCACGGTACTTAACATGTACTTGCCTGGGTCAATACCAGCACAGTTGGACTGAGCTAAAACCCCTGGCCTTGGGACACAACCCTTCCCTTTCCCATTACCCACTGTGAGCCTACTCGTTCCCTCACTGGCCCCTGAAATCTCACCAACGCAGGGCAGGACTTACCGGCTTTAACTTCATTCAGATGATCTTCCGTCATGATGCTCTCCATGCAGGGGACCAGGGACACTTGAGCATAATCTGAGAGGTGAGTGCCTCCACCCCCTGACTCCGACCCCCACCTTTGGACCAGACCCCCTCAGAAAAGCTCTCCCTACCCTCTTCCAGCCCCACAAGTAAGGACACAAAAAGAGAACTTTGTCTTGACCTGGGACAGATTCCCTACGACACAGATTCCTAGGAGAGGTGGCAGGTCCAGCAGGCAGGGGTGGCACCAGGACAGGAGCAGCAGCTGGGCGGCAGCTGACTCTGAGAGGTGGCCCTAGGTGGTCTCTTCCCCAGGCTGGTCCTTAGTGTCCTTAGACTTAGGGAGGTGCTGCCTCAGCACCCCCTCCTCCAGGGAGTTTGAGCCACAGTAACAGGAAGAGTACCAAGTGCCTCGCATACCTTCCGGGCAGGTGGTTGGTGGGGCCCCGGGAGGGGCTGAGACTCAGCTCCTCGGCCACACTGCTCAGGCCTACCCTGCTCCCAGCCTGCATGCCCAGCTCCTAAAGTACCTGTGGATCCGTGAATGAGCCGGACCTCTCAAGAGGCCCTTCCCACATTTCTGTGCCTGGCTAATTCCTATTTGTCCTTGAATATTCAGTTTAACACAGTCGCTCCTCCAGGAAATTTTTCCTGACCCTGCCCCCAAGCTAGTTAAATGCCTCTCTGGGTTCCCAGACTCTCTGAGTTTCTCTCTACTTGTATATACTGTGTTGTATTTTACTTGTGATTCGTGAACATCTCCCACCAGACCAGGGGTTTCTTCAGCTTAGATCCACTGGGGACGGGGGAGTAGAAAGGATGGTCTCTGAGTGTATGCTTATATGCATTTTTCTAGGGAAAGTGCTCATAACTTTCTTCGGGGTCTCACAAAAGATCCATAACCCGCAAGAGGTTAGGAATCAAAACACCACGCTAGGAGCTGTCTGCGGGCAGATGCAGGTGCTACCCAGCTTTCTTTTCCCAGCACAGGCCCTGACACAGAGAAGACTCCCAGGGTGTTAAACACCAACATTTTTAGAAGTGATTAATTTGGAGTGAGATTTTAGAGAAGTCAAAATTTAAGAAATAATGTCACTCTGTGTGAGAAGATGTCCCTGAGCCGGTCCCCACAGCCTGAGGGATTGCCCCCTGTCCTGGGCATCACTCATATGTCCCGGAACTGATCACGTTAAGAGCCACCCCTACACCTCCCCACCCCCAAACATCAGCATCACCTCCTGAAAAGTTCTGTGTTTCTCTAGGCTAAGCGCAGTGCCTGAGACAGAGAAGAGGATCAATCAATGTTTGCGGCATAAGCCAATGAATGCATGCATGGATGACAGGATGGATGAAAAACTGCAAGTGAATTGGGCGAAGGTACTAAAAGAAACATCGCTTTACAAGGTGGAGGGCTGGGAACGTCATCCTCTCCAAGCCTCTCTGCAGTAGGGTCTCCTGATCCTTGAAGGGTGTGTGGATATTTCAGAGAGCGGAGGGGAGGGGGGTAGCTGAGAGGAGAAAGCATGCCATCAGACGGGTCCTATGGGGGGACCCTGAGCGAGGGGAATCTATGGTTTTTCCCCCAGAAAGGCAGAGGTCGGGACTGTGGAAAGAAGGATGAAGGTGACTAACACTGAGGGAGCACCTTTATCTGCCAGTGTTCACACACGCAAAAAATATTCTCATCCGGTCCATGAAGTAGGAGTTGATCCCCATCTTACCGATGATCTTACAGATCTTACAGAGGAGCCTCAGTGGGAGTAAATGACTCAGTTGGGGTCACACAGAAAGGGGATCATGGAGCTGAGATCCTAGCTCACTTTTCCACTGTGCAGCTTGGCGCCTCCTGCCGAGGTCAACAGCAAGCTCCTGCTGGGCCTGGACCCCACCGTACTCAGGGGGAACGCAGCACTTCTGCGTACAGATGCCAAGGCTGTGACCTTGGCTCACTTCCCAAGCAGTGATCTCAGAGGAGGGGACACCTTTCTAATTTATACCAAGGCCGTCTGCTGGCCAAGGCTTGCACCCAAGGGGAGGCATCCACCCAGTGCCGGAAGGGCCGCAGCTTCCTTCCAAGGGGAGGAAGCAGTAGGACTAGTTCTGCTAGGGCAGGTTACCTATGAACATGACCGAGGACTTCCGGAGGGAGGCCCTGGAACTCTTGGTGTACTCCAGGCTCTGGCTGAGGAACGTGAAGGCGCTGTCTTGATGGGTGTCCACCTGGGACAAAGAGAAACCTGAGAGTGCTGGGCCCTCAGAGGGACTACCCATCCACCCCTCCCAAAGCTAGGAACGGGGACCATGTCAGGCAGTCGGATCCTGGCTCCTTGCCTCCTAAACGTCTCTGCTACCCATTCTGGACTCTCCCAGAGGCCAGGCCTCATGTTCTCTTAGCTGATTGCAACAGTCATTTCAATGGTCCTCCTGCCTTGGTTGTCTCTTCTTCCAATCCACCCACCTGCTACAGCCGGAAGGTAAGTTCTAAAATGCAAGTCCAGGGACTTCCCTGGTGGCACAGTGGTTAAGAATCCACCTGCCAATGCAGGGGACATGGGTTCGAGCCCTGGTCTGCACCACAACTACTGAGCCTGTGCTCTAGAGCCCTCGAGCCACAACTACTGAGCCCACGTGCCACAACTACTAAAGCCCGTGTGCCTAGAGCCCATGCTCTGCAGCAAGAGAAGCCACCACAAAGAGAAGCCCGCACACTGCAATGAAGAGTAGCCCCCGCTCGCCGCAACTAGAGAAAGCCCGCACACAGCAATGAAGACCCAACACAGCCAAAAATAAATTAAAAATAAATAAATATATATACTTTAAAAAATAAAGTAAATGCAAGTCCAGCCAGAGCTGAGAATGGACATGGCATGCGAGGGACATGACTAAGGAGACAGGTTTGACCAAGGTAAAGGATTCAAGTTACAGAGCAGTGGGGAATAAACTAGAGACTTAGGAGGGTCTTAAAAGTCGTTAAAATCCAGATAGGAATAGGGCTTCCTTATGCATTAGAAAATACGAAGCCAGCACTCATTCTTAATAGGGCAATGACAAAACAATGTTTTGGGCAAAATAGTCTGACATTGATGTTCAGGTTGGGTGTGATCAAGTAGAAACTAGGGGGCAGGCAATCTGCTAAGAGACTGTTGAGGGAGATGAAGAGAAATCTTATCTGATGACTCTCCTGTTGACAATCTGCATGTCAGGGAGTAAACTCCTGGGCCTGGTGGGCAAATCAGTGTCAACTTCCATCACCACCTCCATGCACACCATGCTCCGGTCCCAGTCATGGCCCAGCTCTCCCCAGATCTGTACCTGGTAGAAGCCATTGTTCCTGACTGGAGTGCCTTTCCCTCTTTCCTTCCTGATGAGTTCCCTCTCATTCTTTGGTGCTCAGCTCAGAAACCAGCTCCTCCCCAAAGCTTTCCACAAGCCTCAGGCAAAGCTGATCCCACCACTCTTGACATTTCCATAGCATGTTGCACAGCCTTTGTCATGGCACCTATGACATTGGCCTATAATTATTTATACCTATCTCCCCCACTGAATCTGGTGTTCCCCCAAAAGAAGGGGCCAGCTCACTCAGCTCAGAGTCCTCAGTACCCTGGACAGAGCTTGGCATGGCGCAGGTGCCCAGAAAGTGTTGGATGAATGAATGACTAGGTTACGGACCCCTTCTTAAAGCTAAGGCTAGAGGTTGACCTTCATATGAGCAGAGCTGCTGATGCCTGGAGGGCAAAGAAGAGACTGAGAATCCGGAAGGGTTTAATGCAGAGGTCACAAGCTGGAAGCCCACAAGCCACAAGTGCCTGGCAGGGCAGCGGCCAGCACAGTGTTTTAAATAAGCTAAATTGATTGTTAATTAATATCTTATAAAAATCTAGATTTTCTTGTGAAACTGGAGGCCCTGGTGAGAGTGGGCTGCATGGTGAGCTGGAGCTCTCCACTTGTGCTTTCAACAGAGCCTGGGGGGACTTCCCTGGTGGTCCAGTGGGTAAGACTCTGCACTCCCAATGCAGGGGGCCCGGGGTTCGATCCCTGGTTGGGGAACTAGATTCCGCATGCATGCCACAACTAAGAGTTTGCATGCCGCAACTAAGAAGCCCGCATACCACAACTATGAGCCCGCATGCCGCAACTAAAAGATCCTGCATACCACAGCGAAGACTTCGCATGCTGCAACTAACACCTTGCTGCCGCAACTAAGACCTGGCACAGTCTAAATAAATAAATATTTGTTTTAAGAAGGAAAAAAAAATAAAACCAATGCTTAAAAAAAAAAAACAAAAAACAGAGCCTGGGCGCTCCAGGTTGTCACAGCCCTACCACCTCCACGTCACTTATAATCTGCACAGTCACAGGTCATGGTAAGTATTTGAATTAGCGACCCTGGTCAAACACTTCCTCCAGGCTTTTTTCCCTCTGTAAAATGAGGTAAAATATTAGGCACTGGATTGCAGAAGTTTTGAGCATTGTTGATAACGGTTATTGTTGCAAAGTAACAATCTGTTACTTTGTATATTTTTGTTAGGTTGGTGGGAGAATGGGGATGCTGTAGGCCCCAGCCAGATCTCCCTTAGGGTGTAAAGGATTTATTCCCCCAGGTACAGATTGCTTTGGTGGAAGAGAACTGCTGGCCCAAAGTCATGTCTCTTCCCAGGCGGGCTGGCATCCAATGACAGGGCAGTCCACAACCTCAAGACCTTCTTCAAGGAACAGAACCGGAAACTGACAGACGGCTCAGTCTATGTGGAAACCTGACCCCTAGTTCCAGTGTGAGGTATCTCAGCATAGTGTTGGCTGAGACTTCCCCTGAAACTACACTGCAGCTTGACTCTTCCCTCTGCCACTCCTGCCCTCTGCCCTTCCTTCCACAGGGACCGATCCCAAGGGTGCTCCCTAATAAACCTCCTGCATGCCAATCTCTGCCTCAGAGTCTGCATCCTGGGGGACGCGGCCCATAACAACAGGGAAGGTAGATGGGACTAGATGGCAAAGCTTCCCAAATTGTATGTGGAGGAACCAGGCTGCATCCTGCAGTGCAGGAGTTCACTGTATATATGGCTCTCTCCTACTGCAGGATGTTCTCAGGTGTTATCTCGACAGGGAGTTCTGTGGTTAAATAACTTTGGGAAACCATGAATTAACCATGAAACATTTCCTCAGCACAGAACATCTCAGAGCTTTAATGTACCGATGGCACTGCAAATCCCCAAGAGGAAGATGACGACGCAGTATTTCCCGAACTTATTTGTCTTGGAACTTCTTTTCTCCCCTGTGGGGCATATCTTGTAGGACTGGTGTTGCAAAGAATACACACTGGGAATTACTGTTGTAGAAAAGGGAGCCAATGGAGCCCTTCAAGCAGGGATATAATATAGACAGACTGTGTTTTAACCACACCATTTTGGTGGCCTGAATGGGGAGTGGACTGGAGGGAATGAGATTCAAGGCTTGGGGACCCACTGGATGGCTGGACCAATGGCCCTGCTGAGAGACATCCATGACCTGAGCTAAGGGTAATGATAGTGGGGAGGGGGAGGGAAAGACAGAATCAGAGGTATTAAGGATATTTAAGATTGATCAAAGGTGAAGGTGAGGGAGAGGAATAAGCCTCAGTTAGTTTTAGGTTTCAGCTTTTGGGGATCTAGAGGGACAGAGCAGAACTGACATGGGATAGGCATAAGTTCAGAAGAGATGCTGAGCTTAAGGTGTGTGTGGTTCATTGGGGGAGATGTCGGTAAGCCATGGAGAGGGAACACCAGAAGTGGAGAGAGGAGTGAGAGACAAAGATGAACTTCCAGGAGCCAACGACTTGTAGGTGGTCATGGAATTGTCAGTAAGGATGCTCAGGTAAAAAGAAAAAAGAGGCAAGGAAAGAAACTGCCACCTCCAACACACTCATAAGGACCCACGGTAGTCTTGGAAGCACTCACAAGGTACTTGCAAATTTTGGCCACCATCTGCTGCTGGTTGTCCCAGGGCTTCCGACTGTAAGCTCTTTTTGGCAATTCCCAAGCCATGAAGCAAGAAGAGTGGAACAGGGTCTTCACATATTTCTGGGGGCCAACAGGAAGAGAACACCAGAGCTGTGGAATTCCAGGACAGCCGGAACGTGTTCCCCCAAAAAAACTGTATGAAACTGGATTTTGGAAAAGCAATTCCTATTTGAAACATGCAAGTGAAGTTGGCTGTTTTGAAGAGAAATACTGACATGGGTACCTTTGGTAAACAGACTTGGCCAGACATCAATAAACTGTCCGGTGATGGATCATCTGTGATTCTAGGTTGGGCTCAGGGCCGTGCACACTCACCTGGCTCACCTTGGCATTGCTCTCTTGCATGGTCAGCAGCAGGGGCACCAAGGTGCTGATCATCTGCTCCTCCACGGCTGGGGTGCGGGGCGACCGCAGCTTCTGGACCACCTTGCCGTACAGGTTGATGCAGGAGGAGCGCACGTCCTCTCGTGACTGGGGCAGATCCAGAGGCTCAGGCATGCTCCGTCTTCCAGGAGGCTGCCTGGGCCTCTGTGCCCCACATGGAGGCACATGGCCTTCCTTCCACTCATTCTGAGGGCCCCTCCAGGCTCAAGTCACACAGAGACGGAAAACAGTGAAGGCCACCTGGTGGGCCGATCTGGGGCTGGCGTCTCCCTCAGCAAAGCCTAGGTCTGGAGCTCTGCCCACTCTTCCCAGCCAGGGCCCCCACTAGCCTAAAATGTGCCTTCGTGCCAAGTGGGAAAATGCCCCCCTCTGCTGCGACCAATCATAAAACAGCGACCCCTCTAGGTGGACCAATCACAGTGAGGCAAGTCTCTGGGGAAACTTGATGACGCAAAAAGACCTCCCTCTGTGAGAACTAATTAGAAAAGGAACGTTCTCTGTGCAAACCAGTTACAAAGAGACCAGGACCAGTCGGGACTAGTGCCCCTTCCCCTGGGCTGACTCGGCCTCGCACAGGTCCCAACAGGCTGTGGGAGCTACTGCAACTCCCAGAGCAGCAAAGAACTTCTCTCCGGGTGCCACCCCACCCCATCCTCCCACCCCCATGGGATTCCTTACATCACTGAAGTGTGGCAGCAGGATCTGCAGCATCTCCACATAGACCGAGCTGTCCATCAGCTTCCGGTCCTGCCCCTTAAATATGATCTTGATGTTGTGGACCGCCTCCACCACCAGCAGCCCATCCACACTCTTCAGACCCTTCACCATGGAGGGCAGGAGGGCCTGCACCTTGGTGGTCTGTGGAGAAGGAGCATTTGGGATGGGGGCTCCTATCTGTGCTAACAGGTGGGAGACCCAGCCTCTGATTCACTGAGATGAACTTGGTCAAGCAAGTCCCACCTCCAGGCCTTTGCTTATGTTGTCCCACCTGCCTGGTATGCCCTCATTCAAGCTCCTGCTGTCCCCAAAGCCCTCTTTGGCCTCACTCACTCCTTCCTAGCCTGGATACCTGAGGCCCTTTGTTGTCTCCCCGCTTCTTGGCACTATATAGATGATACCATGCATTGTTAGCTAGCTTTCTGAGTCTATATCCTGTCCCTTTGTCCCTCTAAATCCTAAGCTACAACAACAGTGCCTGGTAGAGAAAAACACAGCACTTTTAATAATGCTAATGGGGCTTCCCTGGTGGCGCAGTGGTTGACAGTCTGCCTGCCGATGCAGGGGACACGGGTTCGTGTCCCGGTCCGGGAGGGTCCCACACGCCACGGAGTGGCTGGGCCTGTGAGCCATGGCCACTGAGCCTGCGCGTCCAGAGCCTTTGCTCCGCAACGGGAGAGGCCACAACGGTGAGAGGCCCACGTACCACAAAAAAAAAAAAAAAAAAAAGAATAAAGTATATAGGGAATTATTAAGTGATACACATTTTACAGATGGGATAACTGAGGCAGAGACAGAAATGAGTTCTGATTCCAGCCACCAGTATTGGAGAGTCAAGGATGGCCAAGCTCCATCCTTCCTCCTGTCAGGGGTCTAGCTGGGTGGGCTCTCCCCTACCCTCCATTTACCTTTTCAGTCCTTCGGGCCAGGATGACCAGGCCTCGGATGGACAGCACCTTCATGATGGGGTCCTGGTGGCTCAGGCCTTCTGCCATCCGCCCCAGAGAGTATTCCTCAGGGATCCGTCGCACCTCCTCCATCTGGAGGAGCTGAGGAAGTAAGGGTAATTACTCCCTGGCTCAAGGGGTACCTCAGGCCCTGTTTGCCTCTGGGGCCTCATTCACACCTGCCTACCCTCTAGCCCACATTCTTACCACCAGCCAGCTTCTAACCAAGCTGCCCATCATTCACGGAATGACTCAGGCTGTTTTGTCCCCTCTGTGCGGGCAGTATTCCCTTCTGCCGGGGCTCTCACCTCCACTCTAGCCCCAGCTCACCACGCACAGCTCCATCCAAAACTCAGCCCCCCTGAAGGCATGTTTGACAGTGTCCCCAGGCCTCGTCTAGGCTGACTGCCCCCTTCTCTGGGGCCCTGGGAGCCCTGAACATGGAAACCTTAGTGCCTCCATGTGCTTATGCATCTGCCTCCCGTATCCTATCCCACTGGCAGCTTCCTTGAGGACACAAACTGAGCCTTTCTCCTTGGGCGCCTGTTACCTGATACAAGCTCTGGGGTGAAGTGTGTGCTCAGGGAACACTTGTTGTCTGAGTTCACATCCAACAAGAAATGGTTCCTTTCCTCCTTAGAATTGCCCTCCAGGACTTCCCTGGTGGTCCAGTGGTAAAGAATCCACCTTACAATGCAGGGGATGTGGGTTCGATCCCTGGTCAGGGAACTAAGATCCCACATGCCACGGGGCAATTAAGCCCGTGCGCCACAAATACTGAGCTTGCACACCTCAACTAGAGAGCCCGTGTGCCACAAACTACAGAGTCCACGCGCCCTGGAGCCTGCGCACCACAAAAGAACTGCCCTCCTCCAGTGCCCCCAATTGCGGGATTAGCACAACCAGCCCCCCATTGTCCCAGCCCCAAACCAGGCATCACTCTGATCTCCTTCCTCTCCCTTGCCCCCCACCTCCAGCACCCAACCTGTCTTCAGTTCCTGCCTAGTCATCCTCATAAGCACTTCTCCCATCTGTTCCCTTGTCCTCCATCCACTGTGACTATTGAGACCCTCTGTCTTTGATGAGAAGAGAGAGCTGGAGAGAGCGGGCAGGACAGTTGATGGGGTGGGGAGTGGGGGAGGCAGGAAAAGTGGGGCTCCACCTACCACCCGCCCTCCACCCATCATACAGCACTGCTGCTCTGCACCAGTGTGCTGGCACTGTTCTAAGTGCTTTATGTGAACTCACCTACTCCTCATCAAAACCCTATGAGAGGTCAGAATGGCCATCATCAGAAAATCTGCAAACAGTAAATGCTGGAGAGGGTGTGGAGAAAAGGGAACCCTCCTGCACTGTTGGTGGGAATGTAAACTGATACAGCCACTATGGAGAAGCTGGGACGAATGAGAGAGTGGCATGGACATATATACACTACCAAATGTAAAATAGATAGCTAGTGGGAAGCAGCCGCATGGCACAGGGAGATCAGCTCGGTGCTTTGTGACCACCTAGAGGGGTGGGATAGGGAGGGTGGGAGGGAGGTGCAAAAGGGAGGGGATATGGGGATATATGCATACATATAGCTGATTCACTTTATTATACAGCAAAAACTAACACAACACTGTAA
This sequence comes from Delphinapterus leucas, assembly GCF_059928025.1. NCBI lineage: Eukaryota > Metazoa > Chordata > Mammalia > Artiodactyla > Monodontidae > Delphinapterus > Delphinapterus leucas. The sequence continues at coordinate 144,748,818 of NC_143129.1, forward strand.
AGCAATTATACTGCAATAAAGATGTTAAAAATAAATAAATAAAGGGCTTCCCTGGTGGCGCAGTGGTTGAGAGTCCACCTGCCGATGCAGGGGACACGGGTTCGTGCCCTGGTCCGGGAGGATCCCACGTGCCGCGAAGTGGCTGGGCCTGTGGGCCATGGCCGCTGGGCCTGTGCGTCCGGAGCCTGTGCTCCACAACGAGAGGGGCCGCGGCGGTGAGAGGCCCACGTAGCGCAAAAAAAAAAAGGATAGTATTGGATTATAACCCAAAGAATCAAGTAAATATCCACGAGTCTGTATTGCTATAAAAAAATGACCAAATGAATACGTGAAAGTAGAAGGAACAACTCGTACAGAAGAATTCCAACTAATAATTGTAGGCTGAATGAAGGAAGTAGAAAAATCACCATTAGAAAACCACAGGAATAATGGCTCAAGGCAGGATCCATTGATGAATGCTAAAATTAGGGGGTAAAAGTTTAAGTTGCCTAGTTTCAAATATATTTCACATATACTTCTTACTTACAAAAGGATAGTGTTACCCTCACAGTCCCAACCACCTTCACCAACTGATGAAAGTTAACATCATCAATAATAAGAAGTTAAAATAGAGGTCATGGGGCCCCTGACATGATGCCCTGAGAGGTCACATCACCTGTACACGTTCTTCTCCTAAATGCGTAACCTCAGTCTAATCATGGGAACACATGAGACAAAGCCAAATGGAAGGACGTTCTACAAAATACCTAGAGTTAGTCTTTCAATGTGCCAAGGCCATGACAGACAAGATTAGAGGAGATGAAGGAGGTCCCATTAAGTCAACTAATGTGCAAGGTGGGATCCGGAATGGATCCTGGAACAGAGAAAGGACATCAGTGGAAAACTGTGAAATCTGAGCAGTCTGTAGTTTATAGTATTGTACCCATGTCTTAGTTTTGATTATTGTACTATTTTTATGTAAGTTGTTATCGTTGGGGGTAGCTGGCTGTGGGATATATAGGAACTTTCTCATTATTTTTACAGCTCCTCTGTTACATCTAAAATTATTTCAAAATAAGAGTGAAACAATAAAAGATTTAAAATTTTTGCTTAAAAAAAAAAAACCTATGAGATGGGCAATTCATTATCCCTGTATTATAAGAAAGCAAGGCACAGACAGGTTCAGCAACTTGCCGAAGGTCACAGCTCCCTTGAGGACTTCACCCGCCATTGGAAGAAGCAAGCACACACACAGTCACAGCATGGGGGGCTGGGGGAGCCGGGGAGGGACATCTGAGCGACATCAAAGCACCACTGTGAACATGGTGGGCCTGGCTCTGGCCAGGAGTGGGCCACCTCTTCTGGGGACCAGGAGAAGGACTGAAGCTGGGTGAGGACCCCTGCCACAGGGAGGGAGGGCCACTGCTCAGGGCTCCAGGGGAATGCTGGGAAAGGTTAAGCCTACTGTCCCTGACCTTGTGGACACGGGAGGTCCAACCTCCACCCCCCTCCCCAAGAGCCCCTGTGGCAGCCACTAACAGATAGAGAGAGGACCGCCTCTCCCACGAGGCTGACCAGTATAGAGGAGCCAGGCGGGCAGACCTGGTCTGAATCTCTCTGGACAACTTGAGCTGTGCGACCTTGAAAACTGCTTCTTACCTCGCCGACACATGAGCTTCACAATTCCTGGTTTTCAGGGCTGCTGTGCTGATGAATGGGGTAGCAGATAAAAGAGGTCAGCGTGGTGTTTGGCATGTGGCAGCCCCTCAAGAAATGGCACTTTCCCTTTCCTCACCAGGGTCATGGGGGAAATTAGAAGTAGACCCAGCAGAGCTAAGGCTGTAACCCCGACTCCTGGCTCCAAGACACATTCTTGTCCTCCTGGAAGTGACATATTCTGCTGGTGCCTGCACAGCCAGGCAAAGTGTTCACTTGGGTGCTCACTCATCCATCCTATCCCCACTTCTTGGGGGCCCTTTTGGGGCTGGGTTTAGGGATGCAACATAAACACAATGTAGTCCCTACTCCCTAAACTCACAGTCCACTGGAGGGGCAGAAAGGTGCAAGAAGTGCCGGGATTGCCATGCTGCCTTGTGTCCACCCGGCAATCTTTACTCAAGGCCCAGCTCAAATGGCACCTCTTCCAGGAAGCCTTCCATAACCTTCCACTGTCTGAGCAGACAGTGAGCCTCTGAGCCCCACTGTACAGACCCTGGTGATAGCCCAGACCCACTGTGTGGCAGCCAGCAGGTCACAAGAGGAAGATGGGATGGCGGTTAAGAGAGTGGGTTTTCCAAATGTCCATCAACCAATGAATGGAGAAACAACATGTGGTATGTACATACAATGGAATATTATTCAGACTTAAAAAAGAATGAAATTCTGACCTGCGTTACAACATGGATGAGCCTTGAAGACCTTATATTAAGTGAAATAAGCAAGACATGAAAGGACAAATATTGATGAATCCACTTATATGAAACCTAGAATAGGCAAATTCATAGAGACAGAAAGTAGAATGGTGGTTACAGGGGCTGAGGAAATGAGGGAGGGAGAGTTAGTGCTTAATGGGTACAGAGTTTCAGTTCGGGAAGGAAAATGAAAATCTTCTGAAGATGGATGGTGGTGATGGTTGCACAAAAGTGTGAATGCACTTAATGCCACTGAGCTGTACACTTAAAAATGGTTAAAATGGTAACTTTCATGAAATATATTTTTTTTTACCACATACACAACCACAAGCACACACACAAAATGAAAGAGAGAGTGTACTTTAGAGCCCAGGTGTCTGGCTTTGAATCTTGGATCAGCCACTTAATGAGCTGTGTGGCCTTGGGAAAGTTACTTAAATCTGTGCCTTGGTTTCCTCCTCTAAACTAGGGGATGGAATAGTATATACATCATGGGATTATTGTGAGGATTAAATGGATCGATATGTGTAAAGCTCTTAGAATGTGCCTAGAAGGTAGTAAGTGCTCAATAAACGTTGGCTATTGTTATTGGCAAGTCTTCCCTTCTGGGGTCAACCCTACCAACCTTCTCCTGACTCATCTCTCCCCAGTACCCACTCCAGTACCCCCATACACTCACTCAGCTTAGTTGTCACTTCCTCCAGGAAGGCCTCCCTGATGTTCCCCCACCCAACACATCCAAGACTTTTGTTCTCCCACCACAGCCTGAATTGCCCCCATCATAGCACAAGTCACTCTATAGTACCCTGTGTTATAATTGGGGTGTACTCTGTCTCCACTCCCATACCAAGAACTCCTTGAGAGCAAGGCAGAGTCAAATTCATATTTGTGTCTCCAGTCTGGTACCTGGCACACAGAGGTACCCAGCAAATGTTGGTGGTTGCCTGGGGCAAGGGGGAGTCTGGGAAGAGTGGAATGGGGTGGAGGGGGTAGAAAGAAGAGGAGAGATGGGAGGGAGGAGGGAGAGAGAGCTACAAAGCCTTTCTACTCAAAAGAAATCATGTTCAGGAAAGACTCTAAAGTGTTAAGTACTTATTGCACAGGAGAAATGACCAGCAATGGGAACTGAGGCCTATGCTTAGGGGAAGGCCCGGGGGGGACCCCTGCCCCACGCCCAGTGCCCAGTCTCTACCTCCACGAAGAAGGCAGTGGCGGTGATCTTGTGCTTCTCGTCGCCTCGCTCCAGGAGCGGGATGAGCAGATAGAGGATGCGGCACAGCTCCTGGCAGGAGTAGTGCACCATGGCCCTGGGGGTGGGGGAACAGTGCCCTTAGGCTCTCCAGCCCCAGGGGTATGTGCTGGGTGGGGGCCTAGCCCCAACACTCAAAACTCTGGGCAAGCCCAAGTCACCTGGGTTCCTGCATCCCCAGGGTTTCCCACCTGGACAGGATCTCAGAGACCATTTGGTCTAACGGCTTCACTTTACAGATGGGAAAACTGAGGCTCAGAGTGGTAAAGTGACTTGCCTGAGAGCACAGAGCAAATCAGTAAGAAAGACAGGCTTAAGACCCCTGAGTGCACAGAACCACTCCAGCAGGAAGAGACAGGAAGGAAAGGGTGTGAGGACCCACTCACTAGGCACCAGGCAGCAGCCATACACTTTCAAGTAGTTATTGCATTTGATCCTCACCATTACCCTTTGAGGTAGGTTACTGTTGTTAACCTATTTCATAGATGAGGAAACAGAGGCTTTGAGTGTGAAGTGCGCAAGGTCATAGAGCTGGAAAATGGCAGAGCTGCAGCCCCAACCCAGGGCTCCCCACTCCAGCTGCCTCGTTCATTCTACTAAGCCAGTGGTTTTCAAAGTGTGGCCCCTGGGCTTCCCTGGTGGTGCAGTGGTTGAGAGTCCACCTGCCAATGCAGGGGACGTGGGTTTGTGCCCCGGTCCGGGAAGATCCCACATGCTGTGGAGCTGCTGGGCCCGTGAGCCATGGCCACTGAGCCTGTGCGTCCGGGGCCTTTGCTCCGCAACGGGAGAGGCCGCAACAGTGAGAGACCCACGTACTGCAAAAAAAAAAAACAAAAAACGCAAAGTGCGGCCCCCGGACTAGCAGTATCAGCATCACCTGGGAACTTGTTAGAAATGCACATCCTCAGGCTCCCATCCCAGGCTAACTGAATCAGAAATTTTAGAGGTGGGGCCCAGCAATCAGTGTTTTAACAAGTCCCATAGATGATTCTGATGCACCCTCAAGTCTGCACTATGCTTCATTAATCAATGAGTCCAGGAACGTGTGTCAGCCAAGAGTAGAGTCTAGAGTAAGACAGCCTGGGTTCAAATTCTGGCCCTACCACTAGCTGTGTGACTTTGGGCAAGTCACTTAACTTCTCTGGGTCTCAGGTTCCTCATGGGTAACACTGGGAAAATAATAGTGCTATTTCATCGGTCATGGTGAGGGTTAAATGGAAGTCCATGAATGTATGGCTGCTTGCATGGTGCCTAGAGCATAGTAAGTGCTCAATAAATGCGGTTGTATCCTGAGACCCCTGGGGAGAGCACCATCCTGGACACTCAGCGTGCAGCGCTAAGAAGCAGACTCTTCCTGCAGGAGCCACATTAGAGAAATCAAGGTGCCACCCCACCCTTCTCCTGACCCCTTGGGAGGCTGTGTGTGGTTGGGGGGAAAAGCCCTGATCGGGGTCAGCAGGTCATTTCCAAGTCTTGCCACTTCCTGGTTGTGTGACCTTTGGTATATAACTGTCCCTCTCTGAACCTTGGCACCCTCCCCTGCAAAATGTGCATTAATAATCCCTGCCACCCCCCCAAAAAAAATCCCTGCCCCACCAGTCAGCATGATGATAATAAAAGCTAACCTGTGTTGGACTCTTACTATATGCCAGGGGCTGTTCAAAGTACTTTAATCCTCACCCTAAATCTTGGAGGTGGGCCCTGTTATTATTTCCATACTACTGATGGGAAAACTGAGACACAGAGAAGGAAACGAACTTGCCCTGGATCACACAGCTGGGAAGTGGTAAGCTGGGATTCAGACACATGTAGACCTGCTCCAAGGCCACACTATAAACTGCTCGGCTAGACCATAATTTCTGTATTAGCGTGGGAACTAAATTCATAATGTGGTGAGAAATGTGCTTTATAAATAACCTAAGTGCTCTGCAATGCCAGGTACTGCTATAACGACAGTTTGTAGAGTGTGTGCTATCTTTCACATCTGAATTGTCTACCCACTGAAGTAGATGATACTCTGCCAGTCTCAGAGGAGAGACGATGGAGTGAGGGAAGGGTCTTATCCAGAGAGAAATGCAAACCCAGGTCTTTCCAAAGACCCTGAGGTCTCTCCCCTCCCTCCAACCCCTGCCCTGGGGGTCGCCGGCCTCACCTGGCCAGCAGGGACACTCCACGGTGGTGGTTCTCTGCCTGCCCCATGAGCTCCCAGCCGCCCTGGTCCTCCAGAAAGGTAGCCTCATATGAGCAGCCCATCTTCAGCAGAAGGATTTTCACCACTTTGACCACCCAGCTGCCAAAACAAGGAGGCTGAGACCTCATATCACCCTGCCCCCAACAGGCCAGACCTCCCTCCACCCAAGTCTCTCCCACCATCAGTTCCATCTGCCAGACAAATTTCTCTCCACAGCCTCAGCACATGGTATCGTCCTGTGACGAGATCCTATCTTGTCCTTACAACACACCTGTCAGGGTAGGAACTGCTTACCCCATTTCATTGGCAAGGAACCAAGTTGCCAGGAGGTTAAATTGGTTTAACCCAAAGTGCAAAGCACTGTTATAGGCCAGGACTCAAACCCAAAGTGTCCTGACTTCAAGCCCAGCTACACAACTGCTTGCCCTCTATCCCTCAAAGCACACTTTTCTGAGCATAACACGCAATAGAAACCAAAAAGGAAAAGACTGAGGAACTGGACTGCGTAAAAATTTTAAAGTTCTGAATAGCAAACGACCATGAAATTGTTGTAGGTTAAGTGATAAACTGGAATACAAATGACAGAGTTAATGTCCTTAATATATAAAGAGCTCTTACAAACTAATAAGAAAAATTCCCAACAGTCCTATATAAAATTAGGCAAAGAACAAGAACACATTGCTGACAGAAAAGGAAACAGAAATGGCATTTAAACCTCAACCACATTCATAATAAGAGAAATACAAACTAAAATTACAGTAAAATACCATTTTTTTCAACTTTCAGATTGGCAAAGATGAGAATGTGCTGGCAAGGCTGCGGAGAAATAAATAGTGTCATATACTACTGGCGGTGGTGTCCTCTGTGGGAGGCAATTTGGCAAACTGGGTGCTTTAGGAGGTCCTTCATTTTCCCTTCACTCACTGGTCAAGAACTTTTTCCACCACATATTCCTATTCCACCATAATATTTAAATACAGAAACCTTCTGATGCACCCATTCTACTTTCAGGAACTCATCCTACATATACAATCACATGTAAGTATAAAGACATATAAACAGCCTCACTTACTGCAGCATTGTTTCTAATTGCAAAATGCTGTGAAGCACCTAAATCGAGAGGATCCTGGTTAAGTAAATGATGGTATATTGGAATCTACACAGAGGGATATTATGCAGCTGTTAAAAATAATGAGGCAGCTCTATATGTAATGATATCAGAGATATGGTATACAATAAAAGCAAAAATATATAAGTGTGTAAGGTCCACTAACATTGGTATAAAAGTAGAGAATGAAAACACGTGGGCTTAGCCCTACATCAGCCCCCTCTGAAGGGCAAGAAAGAACCTGGGGTTCTTAGTCATCTTAGGGCAGATGACTGGGGTAAAGAGAGGAACAGAGACTCCTTTTTAATGCCTTTTGAGATTTTTACCCGTGTGCCTATATTACCTGTTCCAATTAATAAATAAAAATCAAAATGGTTCGGCCTTGGGTACAAATCTAATACAAATAATATCTCTAGGGAGGGAGGAGGAAAACCGAAATGGCGAGCTCCTTGGGGGAAGCTGATTCTTCCCTGCCATCCAGCACTAAGTAGAGGACATGCCCTGCAGCTGCTCACAAACAGTTGTTGAACACATGATTGGCTCTCTCATAAAAGTGTGCACCTGAGGACTTCCCTGGTGGCGCAGTGGTTAAGAATCCGCCTGCCAATGCAGGGGACATGGGATCGAGCCCTGATCCAGGAAGATCCCACATGCCACGGAGCAACTAAGCCCGGAGGCCACAACTACTGAGCCTGCGCTCTAGAGCCCGCAAGCCACGACTACTGAAGCCCATGCACCTACAGCCCATGCACCACAACAAGAGAAGCCACTGCAATGAGAAGCCCGTGCACCACAACAAAGAGTAGCCCCCGGTCACCACAACTAGAGAAAGCCCACACACAGCAACAAAGACCCATCACAGCCAAAAATAAATAATAAATTAAAAAAGAAAAAAAAGTGCACGTCTGTTTTCTCTTCTAGTCCCAAAGCTAATTTTTACTGACCAATTGCCCTAAAGACTTTCGGAAGGGCCCTTGCTGGTGGCCCTCCCCCTACTGCCGGGGACAGTAGGAACATACCAAACAGGCACGAAACCAGGGGACTTTCCGTCTTTCTTGGCGTCCTTTTAGGAAACCACGTGGCCAGGCAGGTTGAGGCCGATGTGGTAATGGACTTGAATGAGCAGGGCCAGGAGCAGCTGGGGGTAGATGCGCCTCATGTGGCCCATGCAGCTGTTGACGGACAGGAGCTCACAGAGGCCGCTGGCTGCCTGGTGGGGCAGGGGGCGGGGTCTGTTAGATGTCCCAGCACTCCTGGCAGGGCCTGGACTGCTTCTCTAGGAGGCTGGCTCTGGATCTTTGCTCTTCTCTGGCCCAACTTGGGCAAGCCCAGATTCCCCCCCAACTACCACACCCCAAGTCCTGGCTCTCTGGGTGAGCCCTGCCCCAGAACAATCACAGCGACCCTTTGCCTTTGACACACCCCTGGAAGAATCATGGTGGGAGGATCTCTTCCCACATTTGTGAGGTAGAGTCTTCATCCCACTGTGCAGGGGAGGAGACAAGCTCAGAGGGGCGAAGAGACTTGCCCAAGGTCACCCAGCCTCCTGGGGGCAGAGCTGGGACTTGAAGCCAGGTTTTCAGATTATGCGCTGTAGTGAGCCCTGCCTCTTTCTGGTTCATAACACAGGCACACAGATGGTGAGGGGGACACCAGTTGCCTCTTCGTTGAGGGCCGTTAAACTAGGCTGCCTCCTCTGAATGACATGAGAATACACCAACACACAGTGTTCAGAGGAGGAGTGCATGAATGCCCAAACCAGGGAAGGAATGGGTGCTGGTGCCCTAGTCATGGAACTCAGTGCTGGGGGAGAGAGGCAGAGAGATCCAGTGGTAAAGCATGGGATTCCGGGGCGGGAGATCTGAGTCCTGGCACCACCACTCACTAGCTGTGTGACCTTACATGAGACGTGGAATGTCTCTGAGCATCAGTATCTTCTTCTGTAAAGGGATAATACCACTCACTCCTCTTTATTTGCTTCCCTCCACCAGCTTGTCTTGCTCTCTGCTGAATCCCCGGAACTTATGAGTATGCCTGGCACATAGTAGGTGCTCAATACCTGTTGAATAAATTGATCAATCCAACAAAAAATTTTTGAGTCTACTGTGTGCCAGGTGTATGTTGGACTTTGGGGATATCAGGCTCAGGCACTGAATTCATGCATCTCACTGATTACCCAAATGACACCCCCCCCCAACACACACACAGTATTGTTAAATCAGCTGGGGTAAACTCTCCCAAGATAAAGTATGTGAAGCAAAGTATAATATGCACCAATTTGATCTGGTCAGAGAAATCAGGGAGGGCTTCCCTGAGGAGGTGATAAGAGCTAAGGGTTGAGCAGAAGTTAACTTGGTGGATAGCAGTCTATGTGCAAAGGCCCTGCGACAGAAGATAGCAGTGTTTAAGAAGATCTGACAGGGAACTTCCCTGGTGGCACAGTGAATAAGACTCCATGCTCCCAATGCAGGGGGCCCAGCTTCCATCCCTGGTCAGGGAACTAGATCCCACATGTATGCCACACTAAGATGCCCGCCTGCTGCAACTAAGACCCGGCGCAACCAAATAAATAAATATTTAAAAAAGAAGAAGAAGAAGAAGATCTGACAAAGAACAACGAGGTTGGACCCATGCAAGCAAGAGGATCACGGTGAGGGGTGAGGGCACGAGGCCGATGAGGGGTGCAGGGCCTTGTAGCACACAGGTAGGAGCACTGTGTTACTCTCAAGGGCTATGGGAAGCCATTGAGAGGGTTGAGAAGAGCAGATGTGCATTTCTCAAAGATTTTTTTAGCTGTAGTACAGATTGGAGGGGCTGGAGTGGAAGCAAGGAGATGAGTGGGGGTTATTATCCAGCTGGCTAGGACCAGGGGGTTGGTGACAGAAGCAGAGAGAAATCTGTCTCTCCACTCAGCCCCGTTCCTGCAGTCAGAGCCCTTTCCCTCCGTGTTCCCAGGGCCGACCTCTGAGACTGGCAGCAGAAGCACTTAAACATTTTATGTTGCTAAATGAGTGAATGAGTTACCTTGTTTAATTTTCCCAACTGCCATACGAGGTGGATACTATTAGTTCCATTTACAGAGGAAGAGAGTGAGCCTCAGGGAGGTGAAGTGACTTGCTCAGGTTACAAAACCTGAGCAAAGCCAGCCCTCAGACTAAGGTCTGCGAGTCCCAGGTCATTCTGTGTCCACTATTCCAGGCTGCTGCCGTCACCGTAAGTAACAGTACTATTGTCGTCCTAGTGGATCACAAACAAGAGCTCAGAGACAGACTTGCTCAAGGCCACACAGTTAGTTCCTGGAAGAGCAGGGAACTAGAAGATGGGTGTGCAGAACTCAGGGGGAGGGGAGGAGGGCGGAGGAGGGGATGGGGCAGTGATGGAGCGGGGTGGGGTGTCCTCACCGCTGGGGGCACGGTGGAGGCCCGGCCCTTCTTGGTAAGAGGCTTTTCCTTCAGGCTGGTCAGGAGCAGACCCAGGAGGTCTCGGACGTCACGGCTGGGCTTGCGCAGTATCAGCTGCCTCCACATCCCTGCTCCATTGCTGGGGGGTCAAGGGTGGGGATGGTTAGTGGGGGCCAGGGCAGTGGGGCACACCCTGCCACCCAATTGTTTGGGGAGGGTGAAGGGAAGGTGCCTTTGAAATGGCATCCACGGACGTACCAGAAAATTTCTGGAATGGACAAGAAAACGCTCCCTAAGAGGCGGGGGGCTAACAATAATCGAAAACCCGATGACTCAGGTACTTACTTTACCAGGGGCTTTGCATACAATTTATTGCTTCAGCAAATATCGAGCATCTGCTCTCTGCCGGCAGACGTGAGCAAGATAGTCAAGATACTCGAGGTCACTGAATTCCTACACTGACCCTCAAGGTGGGCTATTATTCTAATTGTACAGATGTGGAGTTAAGGCTCAGACAGGTGAAATCACCGGTCCAAGACTACCCGGCTAATGAGCTACAGAGACCAGAAGTGACCAGGCCTGATGACTCCAAAGCCTGTGCCTGTTCTTCTATGCCAAGGAGCCCTTTGGGGCCTGGATCTTGCATTTGTCACATAATGTCAAGGAGGGCCCACTCCTGTCCCTTAGAAGGCAGTATACCAGGCAGGGGATAGCATCTGGGCCAGCAGGCACCAGCCTGTAGGCACTCCTATCGTGGGGAGGTGAAAATGCTGACAGGGCTAGTGCACTAAAGGGTTAACAAAACCCTTTCCCCCTTCCGCTTAAGATTTGAACCTTCCATTAACTTTCCAGCTCCGTTCCCCTGGAAACCTGATAAAGATAGTATGTCAACTATGTTGCTAGGCAACATTGCTTACGGTAAAAATGACCCAATTGGTAAATTGCGTCTGGGCTGGAGGAACTATAAATTAACTAGAAGGACCATTGGGGACGCTGTGGCATTGGGCTTCTCAGGGTGCAGTGACTCTTGTGACTGGGCTTGTCCCTGTGGGGATCCTGGAAGCAAAGTCTAGACAGTTATTGTAAGAGACACTAGTTCTTTTGAAGCCTGAGCCACTTAAGCCAGGGCAGCACCTACACCTTTCACCTGGGAGGACAAGGGCCAATACTAGATTGAGGAAAGTGAGGCATCCAGGGCACAACATTTAAGGAGGTCCTCCAATCAGGCAAGCACAGCTCTGGCCTGCTACACAGGCTGCTGTAAGGACTCTGCCCTGTCCTATATCCTGAGTAACTGAGGTCAGGTATGGCCCTGGCAGTCTTGAGTCTGAATGTTTAGTGGCTCCAAGAAGAAAACTCCCTCGTTTCCAGTGAAGCCAGAAAGGGTTAAATTCTTCCAGGTGGGAGATGGGAGTGTGTCACCCCTGCACTGATCTTGGTTTCTATGAATGACACCAGCTCTCCTGGTTAGAAGCGCACCTCACTTGCACAGTTCTGCATAATTCTTTTCCATTCACTCTCAACCAACTACCTTAAGATGTGGATCACACGCTTCTGCCTTGTTTTCACTCAAAGGTGTGGGAGCGTTTCCTGAGCTGGGAGACTGGAGCAGCCAGATTTGTCTCCCCTGCTCACGAGCTCATCACCATCTGGCCACTGTCCCCTCTGCCCACCAGACCAGAGGTCCCTGAAGACTGACAGCATGGAGCACAGGGCAGGCACTCAGCACGACCGGCTGCATTACTTGTCATGACCACCCATCTGGGGTGAGAATGGGGGGATTATTTCTTCCTTTTGCATTTGGGGGAAAACTCAAGCCCAGAGAGGGCAAGCAGGCTACTCAAGATCACAGAGCATCTGGAGGCAGAATCAGGACCAACACTCAGTTCTACTTTCATGGCATCATTGAAGCGCTCTGGGCTTGGAGTTGGTCAGATACGAGTTTAGGTCCTCATTCTGTTGCTTGTTCAGTAGGTGCCTAGGGCTAGAAAGCTTCCCACGAGCCTCAGTTTCCTTATCTATAGAATTGAGTTGTCACACTTGTGAGAAAACATACAGCTGTGCAGCACAGACACCTGGCAGTGCTCAGGAAGGACTTAACGGTTGTCACGAGCATCATAGATCATAGAAGAGGGACCACCTGGGAGGGCGAGGGGCTCCTCTGGTAGAAGAAGGGATTCCTAGCCCAGGAACAGGGCTATATCAACCCTCTGAAGTGTAGTGGCTGGAAGCCCCCCTCACTTGGTACCTGTCCAGTGGGAGGGGACACATGAGCAGGGCCACGACGACCTCGGTCACGAAGGAGCTGGCCAGGAGAGAGACGGGCAGCAGGGCCACCTCTCGGGCCCGTGGCTTCTGAATGTGGCTCAGGTGCACATAGATACCCTGCATGATTTCTGGAATCTGGGGTACAGCCAGGGTGGCCAGGAGCAGGCAGAGGGCCAAGTGGAGAAGCCAAGGGGGTGATGGGGGAGCAGGGAGACAGGAGAAGGAAGGAAGGGGGTGACAGGGTGCGGGGAGAGAGAGGGGAGAGGAGGGCGCAGAGGGAAGAAAAGGGGAGACGGGCAGACAGAGCAGCCGCCCCTTCCCTGGGAGACAGCTTGTCTTTGCTGCCCTCCCCCACCCCACACTTGATAGTTGAGCTGTCTTGGGGGCCGATAAGCGAGTTCTTTCTCACCTGCAAGTTGGGAGCATCTGGAACTCAGCCACCACCAGCCCTGCCCTGCCTGAGGGATGAGTGAGCCCTGTGGGGTTTCCCAGCCCAGCCCCTGCCCCCAGAGGGCCTTACCACCTCCAGTGCCCTGTGTCGGTACCGCTCCAGCACCGAGCTGAGTGCGAGGCCAGCTGCATCATTTCCCCCGAGTCCTTGCCCCAAGCCTCTGAGCCACCTTTCAGCCCTTCCAGGGCCACTAGCAGCAGATCCTTTACCTGTTGGGGCCCCAGGAAATCTCCAAATTCCTGAAACAAAGGCATGGAGATCCTGACACACATGGGCAGACCCAGAGCGAGCCGTACATGGACGCCCTAACACCACCAGGCATATGCAGAGGTCAGCAGGGGGCCATATACTCAGTGAATCCGTGAGTGTCAAACACTTTGAGGAGGAGCTCCAAAAGAAGGGATAACATGGCCCCTGCCCCCAGAGCTGGTGACACGGCCCACGCACTGTGGCACAGACCAGAGGGGTTGGGAGCCCACAGGATGGGCCTTTGTGGTCAAGGAAAGCATGTAAAGGAACGTAAAGGGAATTGAGCCTGGAAGGATGGAAAGGGAGGAGGAAGCACTGGGGCAGGCTGGTACTGCCCCTCCTCCCTTGTCCCCATCGCCCCAGGAAGGCCCAGGGCTGTTGGGGAGTAGGTGGTCACCGTGATAACACGCAGAATGTTCTGGCACGGGCTGACAGGGTTGTAGGGGCCCAGGAAATGCTTGTTGCTCTCATACAGCTCCTTCTTATCGGTCTCTTCCTTATCTCTGGCTCCTGCAAGCAAAGAACCTTTTCAGTGAGGCCTGACCACCTATTTTGTCTTTTAACTTTTTGTTAAACGTAGATGTAGCATGTGCCTAAATCACAGGTGACCAGCGGGGTCATTTTTCACGGTGAGCATGTCCTTGTAGTGGGCACCCAGGTCAAGAAACAGAACACGGTCAGCACCCCAGAAGACCCTCCGGTGCCCCCATTTCAGTCCACTATCCTCCTCTCCTACTCAGGGTAACCACTATTCTGACTCCTAAACCCGCAGATTCAATCTCCTTGCTGTTGGACTTTATATAAACAGACTCATACTGTATGTTATCCTTCATGTCTGGCTTTCACTCAACCTTATGTGGGTGAGATTCATCCACACTGCTGCAAGTTGCATGGGTTCACTCACTCCCAGTGCTGTATAATTTTCCACGGTATGAATATACTACAATTTATTGATCTGTCCTACTTCTGATGGACATTTGGGTTGTTTCCAGCTATTATGCATACTGCTGATCTGAATGTTCTAACACGTCTAGTCCATGCCTTTTGGTGACTATAGGTACATATTTGTAGGCACGTAGCTGGGATTGGAATTGTGTCCTAAGGTGGGTACGGGTTCAGCTTCAGGGGATATTGCCAAACAGTTTTCCACAGTGGGGACCAATTCTGCCCCCACCAGCAGCGTGTGAGAGTTCCATGGCTTCACATCTCACCACTGAATTTTTCTGTTCCATTTTTGCCTTTCTGGTGTGTGTGTGGCAACACCTCTATTAAATTGCAATTCCCTTACCCCTGGTGTTCCGAATCTCCCTTTTCTGTTTTCTTCTTTTTTCTGTAATACTACTCATCGCTTGACTTACTATAGGTGTTACTTGCTTTTTTGTTCATTGTCTCCTGACAACAAGAAGATAAGCTCAACTGGAGGATTATTGAATTAATCATTTTTCTTCTGTGTCCCGAGTGCCTAGAATAGTACCTGCATGTGTGGGCTCCTTATTTTCTGCTGAAGGAAACACATTTCAGGAACATTTCCTGAGCCTAACTGTGGCCTGGAGTGGGTCCTACCTGGATCCCCCAGGGTGTGCGAGACACAGGCGTAAGAAAGGGCCATTGAGGCAGAATAACATATGGACTAAGTATGCAGGTTGTTTGTAAAAGGAAGGAGATTGAGACCTGGAATCAGGCAGACCCAGATTCAAATCCTAGCTTTGCTGCTTCCTACAGTCAGGGGCCCTGGATAAACCATTTCACTCCTTGAGAATCTAACAGGGTGGGTTTGTCTTAGGGTCACCAGATAAAATACAAGATACCCAGTAAATGTGAATTTCAGATAAACAATTTTTAGTGAAAGTATGTCTCAAATATACCAAAAGGTATTTACCTTTTATCTGAAATTCAGATTTAACTGGGTGTCCTATATTTTTATTTGCTAAATCTGGCAATACTAATTTGGTGTATACTATTCCTGTCCCTAAGACTGATCATCAACATGGCTTATATCACCTTCATCTATCACTCAGGAGGTCTGAGTGGTTCCCGGGCAGCAGGGGAGATCTCCTAGGGGCTAAATCTTTGCCCCAAATGCTAAAGAACAAGAAGAGCAGGGACACCAGCCATATCCCCAAAGGTTGAAACTAATAAGATGATCCTTGTAGGGATGGGGAAAAAGGAAACTCTATTTGGCAAGTACCTATAATATGTGGAATGAGCTGGTCTTTTTACATATATGATCTCATTTAATCTTCCAAAAAGCTTGTGAGTTATATCCTATTGTGTCCTTTTTTACAAATGAGGAAATCTAGGCCTTGACAAGAAAAATACTTGCCTAAGGTCACACAGCTAGGAAGGGCCAGAGCTAGGTCTTGTACCCAGGTCACTCTGCCTCCAGAGCCAGGGAAGTTTGAACAATGTGCCAAGGTTCCTTGGTTTGGAGCAGAGTTGGGACTCTGGAGAAAGGAAGGAGGCAAGTAACAGTTGATACTGCACACCTCTAGGTGCAGTCCCAGCTGGGTTTCTGTGGCAGCCCATACCATATTGCGAGCTCCCTGCAGCTGAATCCAGAGATGTACTCCCACCTACAGGTTTTAGCCACTCCAGATTCCAAGATAGGATCTGCTCTTTGTTCATTCATCCAATAAATATTCACTGAGCACCCACCATGTGCCAGGCCCAGGGCTAGATCCTGGGAATACAGTGGTGAACAAGACACAGACTCAAATGAACTTATAGTCTAGTGGGGGAAGACAGACCAAAACCCAGGACACTGGGGCTGTTATGCCTGGGTGTACACGGTGGCATGGGAATGTGAAAACGAGTCACAAATTAAACTTGGAAGAATGAGGAGAAGCTTACATAGAAGCATTGCTTAAGTCAAAACGGCTTTGTTTGTCACCTCTGTCTCCTAGTTCTGTGGGGACTAAGCCTTCACACTGATTTCCAGACCCCATTGGACTCTGTGTTGGTCTCTTCCATATCGCCCCAGTGCCTTGTTGCCATGGCTCCATTCAATTCCTAGGCTGAGTACCTGCTCAAAAGCCTTGTATTAGAGGCACTCCAAAGGGCTTACGTTTTTGAAGCTCCAAGATGGTGTAGAGGATGGTGATGCCGTCCAGAGCCTCCCGGCCAATCTCCTCATCAGGATCCCCGACGTGAATGATGAGCCTCCCCAGCGGAAGCCCCAGTGCCGGGAACCCCGAGGACATCTGTTTGTGTCATAATCTTAGGGATTGAGACTTATAGGTTTCATAAGGCTATACCGTAAATGGTGAACTTAGTTAGGTGGTCTGGCCCTGAGAGCTGAGCCCTCTGAGGATAGTGGGGACCACCTGGGAATCTCTGGATGGATGCACAGGCTCCCTCAGAGCTGGGAAGATTCTCCCTAGGAGTGCCCCTCCCCCCTCCCAGGGCCACTCACAAAGAAAGGCAGGGTCAGAAGCGTGTGGTTCAACACAGAGACATTGCTTTTCACAGCCCGTGCTCTCTCATGGGCCTTCCCAGAGTTCATCCAGGGCCCCAGAGGCTGTGGGGAAAAGGGCAAGACTCAGAGCTACAAGCTGGATGCCAGCGTCTACTGCCTGGACGGGCAGGCCAGCCTTCACCAATCATCAGGAAGCTTCTAGGGAGACAGCATAAAGACAACCCGCTGTAGCCCTCCTCCTTTTCTTAGATCATGGGGAGACATGGGGTCCAGAAGCTGAGGACAGGACTGGGAGACCAGAGGGAGGACAAAGGTCAGTGAGGAGAGAGATGAAAGGTGGAGAGTCTCGAGGATAGGAGAGAGAGACAGGAACAAGAATTTGGAAAGCAAGGATATGGGGACAGCTGTAGCAGGAGTATGGGGGATAGGGAGAGAGTGAAGGGGCAGGAGTATGGGACGTAGCCTGTGAGAGGGGCAGGGAAGCAGAGACCTGGCACAAGATGACGTCCTGTAGTAAAATCACTCTTTCTGGGTCCAGCCCCCACCCCCAGATCTCCCGAGTCAATTCTCCATTGTCCTCCGCCTTTGCTCTCCTCCCGGCCTCTGTACCTCCAAGATGCTCTTCAGCCCAGCAGGAGTGGGGTCCTCAACAAAGAGGGCATTGAGAAGTGTCTGCAGGGCATCCAAGGTCTGATGGTAAAGTGTCTGTGGACAGGAGGAGGACCAAGCCACTAGGGAACCTCTGGAGCAGACCCCAGCCCTAGGCGACCCCTGGTGTGGGTCAGGGGAAGAAGGGGTACTCGGACCCAGGAGAGCTGCTTTCTTGTCTCGCCTCTTAGACTAACCTTGGTGTGTGATATTGGACAGATTACTTTCCCCCCATGGGTTACAGTTTCCTTATCGACAAATTGGTAATTATTATCTCTGCCCTTCTTGGCTTACAAGGGGAGGAATCAGAGGCCCCGCATTTACTGAAAATCTACCACGGGCCAGGTGCGTGCCTCGTGATTTGCACAACCATATCATTTTGTCCTCAAAGTGTTTTTCTCATTCTACCAATAAGGAGACACCTGTCCAAGGTCACAGAACAAGGAAGTTTCGGTTTGTGAGGAGCATGAGAAGAAGGGTGGGAAAAAGCTCTGGAACCGTGAGAGCTAGATCAACGGACGACCAGCGTGACTTATATTACTGTCTCTGGGGAAGTGTTCTGATTCTTTTTTAAATTACTACTCCTAGATCCAAATAGATTTTCTAAGTTGCCCCTTCCAGGAGCCATCTCTCTTCTGCCCAGTTGTTTCTTCCTTCCTCAGCCACACCACAGTCCTGAAATTATCTTAGGAGGGTGCAAGCATTACGCACACACAAGGCTGAGCAGTGCTCTGAGACCCGCCCTCCCCTGCCTCCCCTCTTCCCACCGCTCTCCACATCTACCTTCCAGGTTGTCTCTGTCCAGGCTTCCTGAGTCTGTGCACACCAGGCTTACACTCTACCACCACCAAGCAAGCCTCATTCACCGACCACCTCCTCCTTCCCTCCCGTCTGGGGCCCATCACTGTGAAGCACTGCTCTCTTCACACCCAGCAGGGGGTCCCCCCTCTCCTTTGGGTCTTCTCTCAAGTGCACCACCTCCGGGACTCAGAACCTTCACGCTGGGGCTGGTCTGGCCCCCAGGGCTCTCTCACCTCACCCTCTGGACTCCAGCCACACTGCCTCCTTATCGTCCTTGGTCACCATGTTCTCTCTGTCCTCAGGCTGCTCCCTCTGCCTGGCACACTCTTCCTTCTGCCATCCCCTTCAACTAGTTAGCTCTTCTGTAACCTCTCACCTCCAGCACCACGAGCCCTGACCCCCAACACACTCAGGCTCCGCCAATTCCAGGCTCTTCATAGTTTTCATAGCATCAAGTACTTCTCTCTTGCAACACGTACCACTGTTGTAATTTTGCATTTATTTGTGTGATACTTTGATAATCTGCCCTCAGCCCTACTGTATCCTTCCCTCGTACTTCTGGATTGGGCATCAGTTAGTATTTGCTGAATGAAAGGATGCGTACAAGTGCCTCACCCAGAGCTGAAATCCCTCTCCCTAACCTCCCCCACCGACCCCATCCTACATGAAGGGTCGCCTCTGATCACTTCTCCTGGGACTATCCTGCAAGGGTTTGAAGATGCTCATGGGAGCCCCTTGAGGTTCCACTTCCAGGCCTCAGCCCCAACTCGCCCTGTCCTCAGGCCTTTTCCTCTCACTTCTGGCCATTTCCTGAGGCCATGCCAACGTCTGCCCACATCCTCCTCATGGGGCAGAGCCCAAAGTGGACAGTGCTTCCGATGAGGGATTCTTTATTCTGCAGATTCATACATTCCCCCAATGATTATCGAGTGCCTACTCAGGCCAGGAGAGGGGAGGTGAACTGCCCAAGCTACTTGAGGAGCAGTGTGAACATCAAATCTACCTCCCAGGGGACTTCCCTGGTGGCACAGCGGTTAAGAATCCGCCTGCCAATGCAGGGGACACGGGTTCGAGCACTGGTCCGGGAAGATCCCACGTGCCGCGGAGCAGCTCAGTCGGTGCACCACAACTACCGAGCCTGAGCTCTAGAGCCCGTGAGCCACAACTACTGAGCCCACGTGCCACAACTACGGAAGCCCGCACACCTAGAGCCCGTGCTCCGCAACAAGAGAAGCCACCGCAATGAGAAGCCCACGCACGGCTATGAAGAGTAGCCCCTGCTCGCTGCCTCTAGAGAAAGCCCGTGCGCAGCAATGAAGACCCAATGCAACCAAAAATAAATAAATAAAAAATTTAAAAAATCTACCTCCCAGAACACCTTCCTTTCCCTGCTGGGAGTCCAGGAATGTGCCTCGCTCTGAGGACACCAGGCAGCCCCGAGACCCCACTGGGGAGGGCCCTGCCTCACCTGTATGGCCTCAGCCCTGTCTTCGTCTCTCTCCTGCATGGCCTGCACGGAGGGCAGGGAGAACACACTCTTCATGCACGTGTTCACCAGCTCCGACCGTTCCTGCACACCCAGGACAAGCTGGGAATGACTGAGGAAGAGACAGAAAGCAAGGGCATGGAGCGAGGCGGGGTGCGGGGGGGTGGGCCTGGGGCTGGAGGCAGGAAGCGAAGGATTCGGAGCTGGCATGAGGGCTAAGATTCAGATCTACAAAAGCGCGAGATGAGGAGGGAGGGTAGGAGGAGGGAAGTGGGGTGCAGGGCAGACAGCCCCAGCAGGCGCTGGGCAAAGGGAAAGGAAAAGGCCCGGGACTGGGCTGGGGCCCCATACAGCAGAGTGGCCCCAGAAGATACAGGTGGAGCCCGTGGGTAGAGGGAATGGGGAGGGGGTTCGGGGAAGGGGCCATGGTCACCTCAGCTGGGTCAGGGTCTCCATGACTTGCTGGCGGACGGAGCTCAAGAGAGAATCCAGCGGCTCCTCCTGGATCTGCTTCTGGACAGGGGACCACGGAGGTGTCAATGAGGGCACAGGCCACCGCAGACCACCAGGGCTGAGGCCATTCCTCCTCATGGAGCAGGCCGTGGCAGCCCCTCGGCGTGGGCAGCCTCCACAGCCTGCCTGGCCTCTAGTGGGGGGAGTCAGCTGACTGCTCAAGCCCTGTCCAGAGCCCTAAGGTCAAGGCCACCAAAAACGTGACAAGCCCTACCCTGCTGCACGCCCCCCATGTAGGGCTCCGGAAGAACTGTTTCAACAGCCCCACGGTGGGGAAGTATACCTAAACCGTGGACCGACCCAATGCAGAAAACACCATGCATGGCCCTCGAAAGTGGTCCGGTTGAATTCCTTTAAAATGTCCTTCTAATTCCTCACTTTTGATCTAGCACCAACGACCTGTAGGTGCTCAATTAACATTAATTAAATGGAAGTATCAAAGGCAAGGATTTTTTCTCTCTTTATAGCTAAATATAATTCTGGAAACTTCAGTGGTTATCCCAGCACAAACATTCTGGTGGTTAACTGAGAAGTGACTGTATTTAGCAAAGAGAAAAGGAACGTTCCTTCAGAGGTTCCCCATCAGAAGGAATTTTGGGGGAAATAATGTATAAAATAATAACGACTGCTCCCAGGTGCCTAAGGCTTTACAGTGAACTAACCTTTGGGTTCTGTCCTCCCAACAAGCCAAGGACACAGGTTTTATCACAGTCATTTGTGAGGTATTAAGAGCGAGGCTCCGAGAGGGGAAGTGACTTGGCTGAGCTCCCCCAGGGTAGGTGGGGGGCAATTAGAGGTGGAGCCGAGACTCAAGCCCAAGTGTCTGTGCCTCGACTGTCCTCTGCCCATCGCACCCCACTCCAGCCTCATCAGTGGGTGGACTCGGGACGTCCGCCCCCTCCCCACCAGGATGTCACAGGCCTCAAGTTGCTCACACACCGTCATCTTCTTCTCTTCTTCCACGTCCAGCACATCCTGGCTCTTCTGGAGGCTGAGGGCATTCTCGAACTCGGGGGCAGCAGAGGGCAAAGCCGCAGGGTGAGAGCCACACTGAACCCAGCCCTCAGGGGCTGTCCCTACACCCCCCTTAGCCACCTGCCACCTGCAGGCAAGCCGGCCTGCTCCTCCCCAGCTGCCAGCCCCCAGTGTCAGCTCAACACAAGTGAGAAACCACAGGGGAACTTGAGGGGGCTGAAGACTTGAGAAGATCGTGGTGGCAGCGGGGAGGTTGGGGATAATCCCTGTAGGCTAGCATTTCGGGGAGGACCAGATATCAGGGACTGCAAAGCATTCTCTCCTCTCCAAGCAAAGGAGAAGAGGCAGGAGCCAATGGGACAGAAAGGGTCCCAGCACCTCAAGCTGAAATGCCATCATAAGTGATAAGAGCCTTCTAATATCTACCCTTCTTAAGGGCACACACTAGTCGGATTAAGGTATTCTGCAACCTGAGAGAGGGAAAACATTAACCAACATCTAATTAACCTATTAGTTCTCATTATCGTAAGGCAGAAGAAGAAAGAAACATGAAACAGATAAAATATATAGTAAAGGAAGCAAAACAAGAAAATCTAATGGACAGTGTGGTGGGTCAAAGATGCCACAAGCTCTTTCCCACCCCTCCCATCAAGAGAACAGGTTGCACGGCCTGGCCTGGGTGGGCCCCCTGCCTCCAGACTCTGTCCACCAACCAGGCTCACCCACACTCCGTGTGTCACACTCACATCCACCAGCCTGTCCAGTCTGCCCCCACTGGCCCTCACCAAGGCCTGTAGATGCTGGCTTTCTCTGGCCTCCCGAGGCCTGCTGCATGGCTAAGACCTGGGTTGGGCTTGTGTCCTGAAAAAGGTCATATCTAGCTTTTCTCCCCACCCCACCCCCTTTTTTTAAATTTGGCCACGCCACACAGCTTGCAGGATCTTACTCCTCCGACCAGGGATCGAACCCTAGTCCTAACCACTGGACCACCAGGGAATTCCCTTTTCTTCCGCTTTTAGAAACCCTCTCACAATTCATTCCATGGTTTAAAAAACTGTTATCGAGCGCCTAGGATATGCCAGGCACTGCTCTAGATGCTAGGAATGCAGCTAGGAATAAGACAAACAAAAATCCCTGATTTATGGAGGATGCATCCCAGTGCGAGAGAATAACAAGAAACAAGATAAACTTATAAAGCCTGTTGTGCTTCAGATGATGGGTACCAAGGAGGAGAGAAGAGCCAGGCAGAGAAACAAGGAATGCTGGGGGTGGGGTGCGCGCGGGGGAAGAGGGCATCCCAGAAAAGTCAGGTGGGTGTTAGCAGGAAGCATACCAGAGCCACTTTGTTGCCATCCTCTCTCTGCCCTGGCACCTTCACCAGACATGAGGCTACTTCATCGAAGGCTCCTGTGGGTCATAGTTCCATTGAGGAGAGGAGAGGGAGGGTAAAGATATGGTGTAGCAGAGTCCCTTCCCACCTCCCACACTGGGCCCCTCCAATCCTTACTCCGCCAGCAGCCAGACTGAGCTCCCATCCCTAAAAGCCTTCAGGGGCCCCATTTCACCCAGCATAAAGCAAGCATCCTCGTTAGTGCCTTCAAGGCCCTGCCAGGCCAGTCTCCCCTGCCCACCTCCCCAGCCTCACCTCCCCCTGCTCTCCCCTGGCTCACCATGCGCCCACCACACTGGCCTCCTTCCAGGCCCAGCAAGCTTCCCCCTCAGGGTCTTTGCACAGGTAGTTTCTTCTACCTGGGCCGCTCCACTGCCACACCCCCTTGCCCAGGTAGAGCCCCATCCTTCAGGTCTTTGCTTGCCTGCCACTCCTCAAAGAGGCCTCCCCTGACCTTCAGGCTAATGAAAGGCCCACTGTGATCCTCTTGTGCATCATCCTATTCTCTTCTTTCAGTTGTTATCACAATTTATAGTTAAACTCTTATTTGTTATAGTAGATACATGTTATTTTGTCAGCCCCAAAGTTCCTCATCTTTCTTCTGGTGAAAAAGCCTCTGTCTTCCATGTAGGCTACTCATTCCATATAGCTAGGTGAAGCTGCAAATCACACCCATCATCCCTCTTCAAATAAGGGTGGGCTTTACACCTGAAACTAATATAATATTGTCAATAAACAAACAAATGAATAAAGGTGGACCTGGAACCCACGCTTGGCCAGTAAGAGAGTCCTGTGCCCCCAGACACAGTGATTGGTCCAGCTATGGGCTCTATTGGCTGAGCAGGGCCAATAGAGCCCTTGACTTAAGGGGGGCTGAGGGGAAGCCCAAGGAGAGAGACCCTGGAACTTCAGGGGTAACTTGGCCACCAGAGGCTACCAGAGGATGGAGTCAATAGTGAGAAGCAGAGACACCTCAATAGTAGTGAATAGAGCTAGCACCAAATCTTGGCTTCTAAGTACTAAAGGAACAAGTCTCCTTGGAGAAATGGCTGATTCTAGGACTTGGGCAGAGAAAGTGCAGGATGAGCCTGAGACATCTTGTACCAGAAAACAAGGAAGAGAGCCCAAGGAAGTATGGAAACACGTCAAAGAGATACAAAGCTTGCTCAAAAGGGATTCCTTGGTTAAACTCGGGAAAGTTTGAGTATCACAATAAATGGTGGTAGCAACAGATTATGGTCCATCGAGTAAACTAGGAAAACGTAAGTCCATACTAATATAAATAAGTAAATAGCTAAATTGAAAGTTTGATGAGGAATGGTATATTTACATAGTTTCAAAGTACCTCCTTAATATTTTTACATAATATTTATACATAATATTTACTAAAAAGGGGTAAATAATGACTTTACAGTGGAAAACCTTGGCAGCAACCATTGTACTCAAGTGATCAAAGTGAACACCGCCAGTAATGGAGCAAATCAGAACCATGCACCACCAGATAGGATGCAGTGAGGAAAACCAAGCATCACGCCTGTGCTACTCCTGCCAAAGATGTATGACATGAATCTGATCATGAGGACACATCAGATAAACCCAAAATGAGGCACATCTTATAAAATAGCTGGCCTGTAATCTTCCAGTGTATCAGGCACATGACAGCCAAGGAAAGTCTGAGGGCTGGGGGAAACAAAACAGATGAGACAAAAAAGAGCAATGAATGATTCTGACCTGGATCGTTTTTTAATAAAGAGCATTACTGGGACAATTGGTGACATTTGAATGGGGCGTGATGATTAGATGGTAGCAGTGTATCAGTATTAATTTCCTGATTCTGATGGTTAACTTTTATCTTTTATTGTAAGAAACACATATTAAAATTCAAGATGGGTAGGATATCATTTGGCAACTTATTATCAAATTATTCAGAAAAAATTTTTATACTGTACTTTCAACTTTTCTGCAAGTTTTTATTGTTTTAATTTTTTTTAAAGAATGAGGGATAAATAGAGACATTTTCAGACAAAAATGGAAAGAGTCGGCCATCAGCAGAATTCACTAAAGCAAATTCTAAAGGATGCACTTTAGGCAAAAGGGAATTAATCCCAGATGGAAGGTCTGAGATGCAACAAACAAATAAGAAAAAGGTTAATATTTTGGTAAATATAAGAACATTAACTACATAAAATAATAATAATGTTTACAGGGTTAAGAAAAAGACAGAATTAATATACATTACCAGGAGAGCATATAAATTGGTGGTGAGGGGGAGATTAAGTGGGGTTAACATGTTTCTAAGTCTTAAACTGTCTGGGAGGAAGATAAATGCATTGATTAGTTGGACTTTGTGATAAATTAAATATGCACATTGTAACTTCTAGAGAATCACTAAAAGACTTAAAACAGTAACTTCCCCACAAGTAAC
Source organism: Delphinapterus leucas (assembly GCF_059928025.1). Lineage (NCBI taxonomy): Eukaryota > Metazoa > Chordata > Mammalia > Artiodactyla > Monodontidae > Delphinapterus > Delphinapterus leucas. The sequence continues at coordinate 144,773,778 of NC_143129.1, forward strand.
AGAGAAAAGAGGGAGGAAGAAACACCCCCAAAACCAAAAAAGGAGTAAAAAAGAAATATAGAGCAAGCAGAACAAAGAATACAAACATAAGATGATAGATATCAAGCTACCCATAATTGTAAATCAACTACACTTCAATTTAAAATTAAAAAAAATTTTTTTAACTATCCATAATTACATTAAATATAAATGGACTATGGGTTGGAAAACACAGTTTATACAGAAGACAATGCTACATAAATTGATTTATAAATTCAATGAAATTCCAATGAAAATCTAACAGATTTTTATTATATTTTATGGAAATAGACAAGCTGTTTTTAGAATCTGTATGGAAAAGTAAATCACCTAGAATAGACAATCTTGAGAAAGGACAAAGTTGGAGGACTTACAGTAATAAATATCAAGACTTACTCTAAAACACAGTAACTACGGCAATGGTTAAGGATAGACAAACAAAGGAACAGAAAGAGTCCAGAAATAAACCTATGCATATACAGTCACTTGACTTACCTCAAAGGTGACACTGCAATTCAGTGGAGAAAGTAGGTCTTTTCAATAAATGGTCTGGAGCAATTAGATATCCACATGGGGGGAAAATGAGCCTTAAGTCCCTCTCTCACACTGTTTTCCAAAATTAATACATGATGCATTATAAATTTAATGTGAACAAAAAAACAATAAGACTTCTGGGGGAAAATATGAGACTATTTTCACAACCTTTGAGTACACATATCTGGATTATATCAATATAAAGAACTTCCACAAATCTATAAGAAAAAGACAACCAAATTTTTTAAATGAGCAAAAGACTTGAACAGGCACTTCATAAAAAAGGATATACAGAGACTTCCCTGGTGGTCCAGGGGTTAAGAATCTGCCTTCCAATGCAGCAGACGCAGGTTCGATCCCTGGTCAGGGAACAAAGATCCCACATGCTGCAGGGCAACTAAGCCTGAACACCATAACTACTGAGGCTGCAGGCCATAGCTAGAGAGACTGTGCACCACAACTAGAGAGCCCGTATGCCACAACTAGAGAGCCTGCGCACTCAGGAGCCCACGTGCTACAGCTAGAGAGAAGCCTGCATGCTGCAACAAACAGCCTGTGCGCAGCAACTAAGACCCAACACAACCAAAAATAAATAAATATATTCTAAAAAAGGATATACAAATTGACAATAATCATATTAAAAGATGCTTAACATCAGTAGTCATCAAAAAATGCAAATTAAAATCACACCAAAATATCATTAGACACCAAACAGAATGGCTAAAGTTTTGAAAACTAACAATACCAAACGTTTGTGAGGATATGGAGTAGTTGGAACTCTCACAGGTGAGATGGTAAATTAATTCAACCACTTTTGAAAAATTGGCAATATCTACTAAAGCTAAACATATGCTTATGCTATGACCCAGAAATTCCTCTTCTAGATAAATAAATGTATCTGTGTACCAAAAGACATGTACGAAAATGTTCAAAGTAACTTTATTTATAATATCCAAAATGTAGAAAAAATCCTAATGTCCATCAGCAAAGAATGGATAAACAAATTGTGGTATGTTCATAAGATGGAATACTGCAAAACAATAAAAAGAATCGACTATGATACATGCAACAATGTGGATGAATCTAAATGACATCATGGTGGGCTAAAGAAGCCAGAGTCAAAACAGTATATACTGTAGTATCCTATTGATAAGAAGTTCAAAAACAGGCAGAACTAGTCTATGGTGATACAAATCAGAATTGTTCCCTCTATGGCTGTTGTTAGCTGAGGGCAACTTGTGAGGGGGGATGTTACTACTAGCATCTACTGGGCAGAGACCAGGGATGCATCTTACAATGCATAGAACAGCTCCCCACGCACCCACACTCACACAACAAAGATCTATCTAACACAAAATGTCAATAGTGCCAAGACTGAGAAGCCCTGCCCCAGAAGAAGGGGTATTGATTGGAAAGGATCACAAGGGAAGGTTCTGGGATGCTGGAAAAGATCTGTGTCTTGATCTGGGTGGTAGTTACCAGTGTGTATAGGTGTGTAAATATTCATCAAGCTGTACACTTAAGGTTAGTAGTGCACTTTACGTATTTTACTGATATATGTTATATACCTTGAAAAAGTTTTTAGAAGACAAATACAGTTTGAAAATACATTGCTTTTAAAAATCCAAATGGACAAAATGCTCCTATTAAAAAACAAAAATTGACCCTAAATAGCCAAAACAATCTTGAAAAAGAACAAAGTTGGTAGACTCATATTTTCTGATTCCAAACTTACTACAAATCTATAGAAATCAAAACAGTGTGGTACTGGCATAGGACAGACATAAAGACCAATGGAATAAAATAGACATAAACCCTCATATATATGGTCAATTGATTTTTGACAAAGGTCTCAAGACCATTCAGTGGAAAAAGGATGCTCTTTTCAACACATGATGCTAGAGAAACTGGATATCCACATGCAAAAGAATGAAGTTGGACCCCTACCTCATACTACATACAAAAATTAACTTAAAGACTAAACTTAAAAGCTAAAACTATGAAACTCTTAGAAGAGAACATAGGGGGAAATCTTCATGACATTGGATATGGCAACAATTCCTTGAACATAACACCAAAATAACAGATAATAAACAAGTAGACAAATTGGTTCTCATCAAAATTAAACACTTTTATGCATCAAAGGACAATGTCAAAAGAATGAAAAGACAACTCACAGAATGGGTGCCAATATTTACAAATTGTACATCTGATAAGGAATTAATATCCAGAATGTGTAAAGAGCTCCTAAAACTCAACAACAAAAAACAACCAAATTTGAAAATGGGTAAAGGATTGAATAATTATTTCTCCCTAAAAAGATATACAAATGGCAAATAAGCATGTTAAAATGCTCAACATCATCAGTCATTAGGGAAATGCAAATTAAAATCACAATAAAATACTACTTCACACTCTTTAAGATGGCTATTATAAAAATGTTCTCTAAAAAATGGAAAATAACAAGTGTTGGCAAGGAGAGATTAGTAGTGCAGAAATTGGAACCCTTGTACTTTAGAACCCTTGTACATTTCTGGAGGGAATGCAAAATTGTACAGCTGATATGGGAAATAATTTGGCTGTTCCTCAAAAAGCTAAACATAGAATTACCATATGATCCAGCAATTCCACTCCTAGGTATATACCTAAAGGAATTGAAAGCAAGCGTTCAAACAGATACTTGTGTGCTGACGTGTATAGCGGCATTATTCATAAGAGCCAAAAAGTGGAAACAACCCAAATATTTGTCCATGGACAAATAAAATGTGGTACATACATTGGAATTATCCAACCATAAAAAGGAATGAAGTACTGATGCATGTTACAACATGGATGAACATTATGCTAAGTGAAATAAACCAGGTACAAAAGGACAAATGTATGATTCCATTTCATGAGTTACCTAGAGTAGGCAAATTCATAGAGACAGAAAGTAGATTAGAGCTTACGAGGGACTGGGGAGAGAGGAATGGGGAGTTATTGCCTATGGTGAGACCTTCTATTTGGGATGATGAAAAAGTTTTGGAAAAAAAAAAAAAAAAAGTTTTGGAAATAGATAGTGGTAATGGTTACACAATATTGTGAGTGCGACTAATGCCACTGAATGTTTAAGGGCTTCCCTGGTGGCACGGTGGTTAAGAATCTGCCTGCCAATGCAGGGGACACAGGATCAAGCCCTGGTCCGGGAAGATCTCACATGCCACGGAGCAAAAAAGCCCATGCGCCACAACTACTGAGCCTGTGCTCTAGAGCCCGCATGCCACAACTACTGAAGCCCACGCTCCTAGAGCCCATGCTCCACAACAAGAGAAGCCACCGCAATGAGAAGCCCACACACCGCAACGAAGGGTAGCCCCCGCTCGCCACGACTAGAGAAAAGCCCACGCACGGCAACAGACACCCAGCACAGTCAAAAATAAAATAAACAAATTTATTTTAAAAAATGTTTAAAATGGCATATGTATGTTATATACATTTTACTACAATTTTTAAAAGATTAATAATATACCAAAAGCCATTGAGTTGTTCACTTTAAATGGGTAAATTGTATAATATGTGAATTGTATCACAATAATAACTGGACTCCACATGCAAAGGAATGAAGTTGGACCCCAATTTCACACCATATACAAAAGTTAACTCAAAATGGATCAAAGACCTAAATTTCAGAACTAAAATTATAAAACTCTTAGAAGAAAACATAGGCATAAATTTTCATGATCTTGGATTAGGTAATAATTTCTTACATATGACACCAAAAGCACAAACAATGAAAGAAAAAATAAACTGGACAGGATTGAAATTTAAAACTTTTGTGTTTCAAAGGACACCATGAAAAAAATAAAAAGACAACCCATAGTTTAAAAAATATTGGCAAATTATATATCTGATAAGGTATATATCTTATCTGGGGATAAGGGATATAACTTATATTTAGAATATATAAAGATCACTTACAACTCAGTAATAAAAAGACATGCCCAATTTTTTAAGTGGGCAAAGGATTTGAATTGACATTTATCCAAATAAGATATAGAAGTGGCTGAGAGTATATGAAAAGTCGTTCAATATTACTACCCTTCAGGGAAATGCAAATCAAAACCACAATGAGATACTTCACACCCACTAAGATGGTTATAAAAAAGACAGACAAGTGGGAGGTACAAACTATTGGGTGTAAAATAGGCTACAAGGATGTATTGTGCAACATGGGGAATATAGCCAATAGTTTGTAATAACTGTAAATGGAGTGTAACATTTAAAATTGTATAAAAATAAAAGATAAAAATGATTTTAAGAAATTCAAAAGGATTCCTAGCTTTTTGTTAAAAAAAAAAAGACAGACAAACAATAACAAGTGTCATATACTGCTGGTGGGAATGTAAAATAGTTCAGCCACTTTGGAAAATGTTCTAAAATTGATTGTGGTGGTGATGGTTGCATAATTCTATGTATATTTTAAAACCATTAAATTGTACACTTTGAGTGACTTTTATGATATGTAAGTTTTATCTCAATAAAGCTGTTTAAACAAAAAGACCAACTTGTGTAAACAAAGTTCCTCTACATCATCGGCATCATCAGTACAAAATAAGAATTGTATTAGAAAATGAGGTATGATTCATGGTAGCAATAAGAACTGTAAAGTACCTAAGAATTAACCTATCCAAAAATGCACTAGTCTTTTATGGAGAATTTTTAAAATTCTAGTAAAGGATATATCCCATATAAAGTAAAACTTGGGACTTCCCTGGTAGCGCAGTGGTTAAGAATCCACCTGCCAATGCAGGGGACACGGGTTCGAGCCCTGGTCTGGGAAGATCCCACATGCCGCGGAGCAACTAAGCCCATGCGCCACAACTACTGAGCCTGTGCTCTAGAGCCCGCAAGCCACAACTACTGAGCCTGTGCACCTAGAGCCCGTGCTCCGCAACAAGAGAAGCCACCGCAATGAGAAGCCCACACACCGCAACGAAGAGTAGCCCCCACTCGCCACAACTAGAGAAAGCCCACGTGCAGCAACGGAGACCCAGCACAGTCAAAAATTAATTAAAAAAATTTTTGCTTAAAAAATAAAAAAATAAAGTAAAACTCCAATAGATGGATAGATTAATAACATTCCAATAAAAATGCCAGAAAGATTTTTTGAGGACCTAGACAAACGCATTTTAAAATGTATATAGAAGAATGAGGGTGTTCAAATAGCCTCCAGGGCATGGTGTGGATGCTGTTGTCCTCAGAATAGTTTTGAGAACTTTAAAGAGGAGTTTTCACCCTACCAGATATGAATGCATACTTGCAAAGCCATGGTAAATTTTTTTTTTTTTTTTTTTTGCAGTTCGCGGGCCTCTCACTGCTGTGGCCTCTCCCATTGCGGAGCACAGGCTCCAGATACACAGACTCAGCGGCCATGGCTCACGGGCCCAGCCACTCCGCGGCACGTGGGATCTTCCCGGACCGGGGCACAAACCCGTGTCCCCTGCATCAGCAGGCGGACTCTCAACCACTGCGCCACCAGGGAAACCCATGGTAAATTTTTTTTAATTGCAATATGGTATTGGTGCATGAACAAACAAAAATATTTGGAGATATAAATAATAGGGAGAAGATCTTCACAACATCAAAAACTGGTGGGGGATTCCTTTACAGAACTCTTGCACATCAGAAGTGAGCCACAGGTTCCAGATTGGACCCCAAGGCTTCACTTAGGTGGGGACCTCAAAAACTCAAGCCTGCCTGCTCCACTGTTCAAACTTTGACTTGAGAAGACAGACCTGAAATTTCTCAATAAGGAAAGGAAGGTATAGTTAGTTAGTTGACTTGTAATTTGGACAGAATGAAAGTATGATTATATGGAGATATTATATTACAGTTAAGAAAATTGAAACTCAGAGAGATTAAGTAACTTGTCCCAAATCACACAGCAAGCACTAGATCTCTCATGTATAATTAACATATTGCATGTTATTCATTGCATGCTGTCCCCTTCTCACGTATAGTTAATATACTGCATGCTATCCGTTGCATACTCTTCCCTTCCTTTCCCCTCTCCTCTCCCTTCCCTGCCCTACAAGTCTGAATAGGGTTCTTCCAGGTCAGTGTCCTCTCTGGGGCTGGCACTCTGGCCTTACTCACCCTGAGGGATGCTCTGGAAGGCTGTGGAGTCCTTGTTCATGGTGTCACTGGTGGGGAACCCCAGTGGGAACTGGCCCACCTCGACACTAGTCATCTTGCCCCAGCTCCCCGGATTCCCCTCTATGGGCGCTGTGTGGATGCTCTTGTCCTCGGAACAGTCCTGCTGGCTGCTCAGTGTCAGGGTGGAGGTGTCACTGAAGATGAGGCTGGAGACCAGGCTCAGAGTCTCATTGGAGCCTAGGATCGGGGTCATGCATGAGGGTGGAGAAGGGGTGGAGTTGGGTCCCTGGGTGCTGGAGTGCAGGCTGATAGCCCCGCTGGGACCAGAAAACCGGGTCAAGCATGAGGCCCGAGGGATGGTCATGTTCAAATCAGACTTGGGATTGTCATTTGAAGCCATGTTGATGGTTCCCTTGGAACTCGTGTTCCAGGCTGCACCAGAGGTTCTTTTTGAAACAGATCCAGAGATGTTATGTGAAACCAAAGTGATGGTCTCGTTCATGTCTGGCATTAGGGACCCAGGAGAACTTGGAGCTGCATTCAGGTCCAGCTTGGAGATGTTTCCTGAGCCCACACTGAGCAGCTTATTGGAATCAGGATCCAGAGAAGAGTTTGGGGCTGGAATAAGGAGAGTTTTTGAGCCTGGCCTGGAGATTCTTTGGCCCAGAACAAGGGTTTCTTTTGAATAAGGCCTTTTAAATGGGTTTGATTCAGGCCTGGAAGGATTGGAGTTACTCTGACCCAAAACAAAACTCTTGCTTGGGAGGGAGCTGAAGGCCTCCTCAGAATCTGGCCCAGAGTGGCTCCCCAAACTCAGACCCTGGGCTTCTGTAGAGCCAGGGCTCAGAACGAGGTTTGAGGCTGGTCTTAGGGCCCTCTGTGAGTCAGCTGTCGAGATGTGATTGGAATCCAAACCCAAAGCTTCACCAGAGTGGGCAGTGGTGATCTGGAGGGAGGCTGGAGCTGCGGCCCTGCTGTCATCAGGTCTGGGGGTGTTATCAGATACCAGGCCAGGGGCCTCCTCTGAGACAGGACTCAGAGTTGGATTAAGGTCTGGAACAAGAACCAAGCCAGGACCCAGGGGTGGATTCAAGACAGGAACAAGGTCTGTATCTAGGTTGGGCCCAGAGATGGTGTCAGAGCCTAAACCAGGGGCCTCAGTGGAGTTGAGAGTGGGTATCATCTTTGTGTCTTCACGGAGGACCAGACTAGCCCCTGGATTCATGGCCATGCCTGGTCTGGAGTTCTCTCAATGCCACTGCTCCCTTCTGTCCAATAGCCTACTGTTGAACTCCTGAGAGGGAGAAAGGCAAATTGAGCCTCACCTGTTGAAACCCTTCCATGGCTCCCCACCATCCTTAGCATGAAGTTTCTGGGGTGACTTACGAGGTCCTTCATGACCACGTCCAGCCCACCTGTCCAGTCCTGTCCTGCACGGCTCTCCCCTGGCTCTCTCAGTTCCAGCCCCATCCCCTGTGTTCCCTTCTTTGACCACACCCTGCTCCCTTGCAGCTCACGGCCCTTACATGCAATTGCCTTGTCCTGGAACCTCCTCCTACTATCCTTGCCGATCCCACTCTTCTGAGCAAATGATTCATGGCACTTTATTCCAATGACTTGTTTAGTGGTCCAGCCCCTGCTAGAGATGAGCTCCCCCCTGGAGAGAACTATGCATATCTTAGTGCCAGGGGCATCCCCAGCACCTAACACAATGCCAGGTCCACAGTAAGAAGTCCACAAATACTAGACCAATGAGGATCCCCCTTAAGGCAGAAAAAGGGAAGGGGGAGCCTCCTTACTTACCCTACTTCCAGCCAACCACTAAGTTTCTAGAACTATTCTGTGAATGACTGTGGTTCTAGATTCCCAAAGCAGCCTTGACAGAGCTGCCCACGGCCCTTAGCAGTTTGTTCTGGGTGCGGCAGGCACCTGGGGCAATCAACCAAAACAGAGCCTGTCTCAGCCCAGCAATCTGACTGCTGGGTGAACTCCCCAATCCTCCCACTCTATCCTACCCCCATACCTGGGCCACCCTTCCTACGGGAATTGTAGGGACAGCTCACCTGCGTGCATGGTGTTCTTAAGCAGGAGTTGGTCCCTGGGAGGAGATGCAGAAGGAGAGCAAGTCAGGCAAGAGTGGCTTTTCCAACACGTACTGAGCAAAGTCTAAAGGCCAGGCATGCACATCTGCTAACAAAATCTCCCTGCACACACACACAGTCCCAGAAGTTAGGTGTGACTTCTGCATTATATACTTAAGGAAGTGGAGGACAAGGGGAGGAAGATGACCCACCCCACTGGCCCTCAGGGCAGCCAAGACCACCTCTTTACGCCACCTGACTTCCTACCCTCAATGGCTTCCCATTGTCTTCAGGACAGCATCCCCAATCCTTAGCAGGACCTAAAAGGCCCTTCTGTGTCTGGCCCCAACTCTCTTTTCTCCTTTCTTGCCCCTCCATACTCCCTCTATACCCCACCCCTTCATTCCAACATCCCTCAACTCCTTTGAGTTTCTCCGAAGAGCCAAGCTCCCAGGTTAATTCTGGCCCTCCATAGGTTGGGCACCCCCTTCTCCAGCTGCATTCCCTGACTAACACCCACAGTTTCACCCCTTCAGATTTCAGCTTATATGTTATGAGCCTTCCAGGTCCCCCAGACAGGTGAGGTCCACTTATAAGTTCCCAGGGCATCTTATCCACGTCCCCTTTCTTGGCACACAATATCTGGTTTCCTCACTAGACAAGAAGATCCCTAAGAATCTAGCACAGCACCTGGCACACAGTGAATTTTCAATAAGTGAGCTTGTTATTTCGTATTTTTATCTCTTCATTCATTCATCCATTCTGTCACTAGTTCATTTCAACACGTATTCATTTATTATTCATTTATGCACTAACTCATTCACTAAGTCATTTACTCATCCCATAAATTTTGCTGTGCATGTTTATGGCTTGGCTTTGGAAAAACATAGATCTGGAGTCATGTAGTCCTGGGTTCAAATCTCAGCTCATCCTCTTAGTAGTGTTAGTAAATCTGGGAAAGAGACACTCCCACTCTGGCTCTCACCCTGCTCATCTCTAATTTGGGGAGCATAAAACCTGCCACCCAAGAGTAGTTGAAGTCTCAGTGTCTGGCATGCAGCCCACGTGGCCCACTGAAGGTCTTCTCTAAATGTTAGTACTTGTTCTGCTGCTCTCTGCGAGGCACGGTGGGCAGAGGACAGTAAGGTGCTCAGAGCCCAGCAGGACCTGCCGTCACCCCCAAGCACGCAGTTCATGCAGAGCTTTGCAATCTGCCTCAGAGGAAGGAAGCGTTCACCTACCATCAGCACCAGAGGTGATTTTAACCTGAAGCTAATGAAATTGAAAATATCAAGGCTCCTTTCTCATATAGTTCTTTTCCAAAGGGACTGTCCTTAATTTTGTGTTCACATTTTGTCTTCTTCTACTTAAAGAGGAGCCTCCAAATTATAAAAAGCTTAGGCTCCAAAAAACCCTGGATCACCCCACCCAAATTCTCCTCTTGTGAAACACACACACACACACACACACACACACACATACACACACACAGGCTATAGTTAACAAAGGGAGGCATTTTCAACCTGGAAAAAAATATGAGTCAGGTACAGCCTATGAGGCAGTCAGCGGGATTTTGTAAGGCCTCACCGGTTTAGCCTGTGAAAGAGAATAATTTCTACCCCTCTGATCCAGCAGATGCACGATACTGGTCACTGGGCAGGAAGGCACATGTCCCAGCTCTGGCTGACCCTCCTTCATCCATGAGAAAAGAGTGATCTCCCCCACTTTCTCCTGTTCCCTCAGTCTTCCTCCTCCACCCTGCAGCAGACAGGCAAGGCTTCAGAGCTGCCTGACAGTGGGGGGTAGCCCACATCTTACCCTCCACCAAAGGGAAGTTGTACACTGGGAAGAGTGATGGTTGCTGAGGGGCTTGGGTGGGACCCAAGAGAGCTAAAGGAGGTCACTGCACAGCTACCTATTGGCCTTTGCCCCCAGGCTCTGGGGCCCCAAATAAGGAGAGTAGAGGGAGGCCATAAAACACCTAGTCCAGTCAGAGACCGACAGAACCATGGACCGATTCCCATCCCCTCTCCTCCACTTCTGTGAACATTTCCAGGCCCTTAACAGGGGTTTCTGGAGCTCTCCGGAGGAGGAACTATCAGTGGGTCTTCCAGTTCCTCTTTGAGAACACGTTTATCAGTCGTATAGGCCTGGAATGTGTTAGGCACTCATGTGAGTATGTGTGCACACACACCTGACACTGAGGTACCTCAGACCTAGAGAATCCGAAACAGAACATGCCAGCTTTCCTCCATATCAGACCCTCTTACTCTCCTACGTTGCAAGAAACTGGCACCATTACCCAAGCCAGAAAAAATATTATCCTTGACTACTCTCTTCTTCACTTGCTGAATCCAAATTGGGCCAAGCTCTGCTAATTCTGGCTCCAGAAAATCTCCCAAATATCTCCCCACATCTCCATCAGCACCGCTAAACCCAAGTACAGCTCCCATTGCTTTGGGGCTCTGTCTTCGAATTGCCCTCTCAACAAGGGTCTCTGTGTGTAAGGGCAGCTCCCAATAAACCATTTTCCAAATTGAGCCACAAAGATCTTCCTTTAAAATTACATTCAATAGTGTGGTACTGGCAAAAGGATAGACATTTAGGCCAATGGAATAGAACTGAGAGTCCAGAAATAAATCCATGCATCTATGGTCAATTGATTTTTGGCAAGGATGCCAACTCCCTTCAGTGGGGAAAGAATAGTCTCTTCAACAAATGGTGGTGGGACAACTGGAAATCAATATCTAAAAGAATAAATTGGACCCTTTTCACACTAGATACAAAAGTTAACTCAAAATGGATTAAAGACCTAAATATAAGAGGCATAAATACATAGGCAAAAACATAGGCATAAATCTTCATGACCTTGAATTTGGCAATGATTTCTTAGATATGACACCAATAGCATAAGCAACAGAAGAAAAAATAGGTAAACTGAACATCAGCAAAATTAAAAACTTGTGCATCAAAAGATACTATTAGGAAGTGAAAACACAACTTACAGGATGTGAGAAAATATTTGTAAATCATGTATCTGATAAGAGTCAAATATCTAGAACATATAAAGAACTCTTACAACTTAACAACAAAAAGACAAACAACCCAATTTAAAAATGGGCAAACAGGCCTTCACTGGTGGTGCAGCGGTTAAGAATCCACCTGCCAATGCAGGGGACACAGGTTCGAGCCCTGGTCCAGGAAGACCCCACATGCCACGGAGCAACTAAGGCCGTGAGCCACAACTACTGAGCCCGTGTGCCACAACTACTGAAGCCCACACACCTAGAGCCCATGCTCTGCAACAAAAGAAGCCACGACAATGAGAAGCCCACGCACCGCAACGAAGCGTAGCCCCCACTCACCACAACTAAAGAAAGACCGCGTGTAGCAACGAAGACCCAACACAGCCATAAATAAAATTAATTAATTAATTAATTAAATTAAAAGAAAAAAAAGAAATCCATACCAAAATACATCATGAGTAAACTTCTGAAAACTAAAGGCAATGAAAAAAAAATCTTAAAAGCAACCAGAGAGAATTACCTATGGAGAACACCAATTCAAATCACAGCAATTTTCTCATCTGAAGCCATGGAGGCCAGAAAGAAGTGGTACACATTTTTTAAGTGCCGAAAAAAAAGAACTGTCAACCACAAATTCTATAACTGGCAAAGTTATTCTTCAGGGGTGAAGGAGAAATAAAGAAACTCTTAGATGGGACTTCCCTGGTGGTCCAGTGTTTAGGACTCCATGCTTCCACTGCAGGGGGCATGGGTTCAATCCCTGGTCAGGGAACTAAGATCTCACATATGCCTCACAGTGTGGTGCCCCCCACCAAAAAAAAAAAAAAAAGATACTCTTAGATGAAGGAAAAATGCATGCAAATTCAACCATGCCAATCCCCTCTTAGAACCTCTGTGTGACTTCTTATGGCTCTTTAGACTGTGGGGTGTGGGTTATATTATATGTCCTAAAAGACAGATTCCCAGGCCTCACTCTTAGAAATTCCACTTTGCAGCCCTGAGGAGGCTCTGAGGGGGCCTTTTCTCAAGCTCTCCCCCTCCAACCCTCCCCAAAGTGATCATCACATAGCTGGTGGACAGGCCACAAGGGGAGACCCTCTAATCTTCAGTCTGATGTCTGTTTCTTTTGCCAGGACCCTCAGCCCACAGGCCTTGCCCCTGCATCTCTCCAGCTACATCCATCCCCTTCCCCAGCCCTATGCTTGAGTCACTTTCAACTTCTCCTAGTGCTTCAAATGGGGCCTTTGCAAATACTCTTTCCTCTTCTTGTAAACTTCCCCAAGACTACTCACCTAAACCTCCATCACTTCCCCTGGTTAACATCTAGTCACTTTCCAGATGCCAGCTTAGGTGTTTTTCCTCCTGGAAGTCTTCCTGGGACCCTCAAAAGTGGGTAAGGTGCCCACCTCATGTGATCACCCTGTACCAGAGGATTGCTCTGTTTACTTGTATGTCTCCACTTTAGAAAATGAGCTTGGTGAGTGTCTATTACCCCTGTTTCCCCAGGACATGGCATAGTGCCTAGCACACAGAGAAGGTTCAGAACACTTTAACGGAATAAGGGGATGAATGGATGAATGACAACTCTTCAAGACAGGTATCATTATCCTCATTTACTGGCATGTTAATTCAGACTGATCAGGGACATAAATAGATTTTTGCAAAGTCTCCAGAAAGTGGCAGAGGAAGGATTCAAACCCAGGTATTCTTAGCTCACAGTTTTCCCTACAAGATCCCAGAGATTCCCAAGGTACGAATCACTCAGCGAAGCCGCGTCTTCCCGTTTCCCCCATTCCCTCTGCCACTCTTAGGCCTCTACCCTAGAGGAAAAGTCCAGTGAAAACAACGCGCCTCTCCTGATGCCCAGTTATAATGCACAAATCCAGGGCTTTGGAGTCAGCTGGACTTGAATTTGAAACCTGCTCTGTCTCTCACCAACGGTATGAACCTGGGAAGGTTAGCCTCGCCACACTGCATGTCTATATTAATACTCAATCCACAAGGTAAGGTAGGGAATAAAATGTGATAATGCACATAGGGATGATCGTAGCGTCTGGCCCCCAGCAGTTCCCCACATAAACGTCCATCCTCACCGTCCCTTCCTCCCCCTGGGTGATGGCTGGGTGGGGGCCGTGAGAAAAGGATCAAGTCTGGCTTTTAGCTTCTCAGCCTCCTCTTCCCCCCAGGCTGTGGTAGTCCCTCCTGAGTCTTCTGACTCTCCCTCTCCTCCCCCAGACTCCCATCCCCCGCATTCTCAGAACTTGATAGCCTAAACTCTTTGTCCACGAGCCTTAAGTGCTGATGTAAAAGTTCAATGTGTTACCTCCACCTGGGGCATCCACATGGTAACAGAAATTCAGCCGTTAGTCAAAGATATGAAGTTCTAACTGTGGAATTACAGCCAGAGCGGGAAGACTTTTACCCAGGGAGGGGGTGTCAAGGTGGTAACTGCCTTGTGGAGGCTGCCTCCAACCCTGGGACTTTCCCAGAGCCACACTGAAGCTTACCTAGGCTCCCCCCAACTCCAGGCAGTGTCGTGGTCTTTGTGAGGTCACCATGACTCAGAGTTTCCAGCCAATGAGGCCCCTTCTCATGCCTACACAGTGGGAAGAAGCAGGAAGATGTCCTTTCAAAGAAGGAGCTATCGGGCTTCCCTGGTGGCACCGTGGTTGAGAGTCCACCTGCCGATGCAGGGGGTGCGGGTTCGTGCCCCGGTCCAGGAAGATCCCACATGCCGCGGAGTGGCTGGGCTGGTGAGCCATGGCCGCTGAGCTTGCATGTCCGGAGCCTGTGCCCCACAACGGGAGAGGCCACAACAGTGAGAGGCCCGCTTACCGCAAAAAAAAAAAAGGAGCTATCTTCTGACCCTCTACCACTGCCTGGAAATGACCTAACTCAGGGACTTCCCTGGTGGCACAGTGGTTAAGAATCTGCCTGCCAATGCAGGGGGCACGGGTTCGAGCCCTGGTCCGGGAAGATCTCACATGCCGTGGAGCAACTAAAGCCCGTGTGCCACAACTACTGAGCCCATGTGCCACAACTACTGAAGCCCACACGCCTAGAGTCCGTGCTCTGCAACAAGAGAAGCCACTGCAATGAGAAGCCCGCGCACTGCAACGATGAGTAGCCCCCGCTCGCTGCAACTAGAAAAAGCCCGCGCGCAGCAAAGAAGACCCAACGCAGCCAAAAATAAATAAAATAAAATAAATGAGTTTTTTTAAAAAATGAAATGAGCTAGCTCAAACGAAGTCTGACTTCCTTGCCTGGCATTCAAGCCTCCCCATAAAAGCCCCTCACACTGTGACCTTACGCCTCCATTTATTTTCGGTGACAGACTGGTTCCAAGGAACAGGGCAGGTTTGGGGCACAGCAGACCTGAGATGGAATCTCATGGGTAGTGCTGTGTGTGCAAAGCGCTTGTAATCAGACAACCTGTAACTAGGAAACCAAGACCCACAGAGGGAAAAGATTAGCCCAAGGTCATGAGCTAGGACGCTGCATGTGTCCTTTGTCTCTCTCGGGCTCCACCCTGTTTCCGCAGGCACAGATAACAGTGTGGAGCTGGGGCAGGCCAGGAGACCCAGAATGTGAAACCTGGATCCTGTGATAAGGAAATGAAGACAATGCTATTATCTTCCTAAAGACAAGCTGCTTAACGATGAGCAATAACTAAGCTAACTAAGACAACTAGTGACTTCAAACTTCAAAACAGTAGTGGAACTGCCCTCTAAGCTCTATTCCCACTTACCCAGATCATTAGACCCTAGGAGAGTCTGTGTATGTCATGTGATGTTCTGAGTTCTATGGCCCGGAAACCTGCCTCCTCACACGTAGTCCCCACCCCCAGGTGTGTCAGCTCTGGAGAGTGGGTTCCCTTCTGTCTACCTAGGATCTCGCCTTTGCGGCCCCCTCCCCCACCCTCTGCTTCCCCACTCCTGGCCCTGCACCTCCCACTCCCCCCGCTGCTTAGCTGCTCCTCCACCTGTTTGTTTCCGTGGCCTCCCAACATGGCATCTCAGAAAAAATCCTCCAGCAAACTTGCTTCTTTCCCCGCTCTTTACCTGCAGTGACAAGAACCCTTTCTGACTCCTCCGTCTCCTCCCCTGGCCTCAAGCACCCAATTAATCACCAAGTCCTTCTGCTTCCAAATCTGTCCTGTCCCTCCAACTCCATACCCTCCATCCTGGCTGAGGTCCTCATCATCATTGGAAACCCAGATTCTGGCCACAGTCTTCTGAATAAAATCCAGCTCCATCCTGCAGCTAGGGAGCATCCCTGACAACTCATTTCCCCTTAAGCCCTCCCACTTCCCACAAGGTCACATCCACACTCCTTGGTCTGGAATTGAGGCCCCTTCACAGTCTGCCTTTGCCTACCTACTTGCCTTGTTTCTGCTCCCTTTTCAATTTTTTAAGTGTGTACTGAAGCACCATATACATACAGAAAATTGCACATACCATGTCAATTTTGATGAATCTTCACCGAGTGGGCGCACCCACGTAACCGGCACCCAGATCTAGAAATGGAACCCACCAGGGTCCCAGAAACCCTCCAGTCACTATCCCCGCCCCGCGGAGGGTAAGTGCTATCCTGACTCCTAACAGTACTGTTTAGATTTGCCTGTTTCTGTACTTTATACAAATGGAATTCTCCAGCACAGACTCTTGCTCCTGGCTTCTTTGGTTCAATATTAGATTTGTGAGATTTTACATATTTTTGCATGTGTTGGCTGTTCCTTCTTCTAAATGTTGGCTCCCCTCTAGTCTCTTCCTGATCTTGATCTCTTTCCAGAGCCTTCAGGAAGTTAGTTGTTCTTCATATTTTGTCCAGAGTTCATAATTGCTATCTCTAGGAGGGTTGGTCTGATAGGAGCTACCTTGCCATTACCAGAAGTAGAATCTCTCCTTTTTAATTTTTATCTTATTTTTCTTCCTTTTTCCTTTCTTTAGGATTACTGAATTTGCCTTTCTTCTCTCACTCCTTTTTTCCCCTTTTCTATCCGTATGGAATTTACATATTTTGTATCTATTCCTTAGGGTTACTCTAGCCATTTTAATGTGCATGCTTTACATAGAAAAATCTAAAATTAAGTAATACTGTTATCCTCCTCCAGAAAAATCAAAAAACAAAAGACATAAGGACCTGAGAAGAGTTTAACCCTAATCAGCCAACTTATATACCATCGTTTTCCTTTATTTTAGTCCTGTTCTGATTTTTAAATCCTACCAATTAGACATCATTGTTTTATGCAATCAGTGTTTGTTTAGATTTAACCAATATCTCACCAATATTTTGTCTGATCATGTAACCAAGCAGGACTCTATGGGGCCTTCCTAGACAGAACACCCCTCCTTTTCCTCCACCTGTCTCTTGTTTGTAGAAAAACTTTAGCCTCCTAGGCCTTCCCCAAGTTCTAAAGAATAAATTTAATCAGAGGAGTGAGAAAATGCAGAAGCAAAGGAAAAGAGTCAGAGTTAAGCAAGACAAAATAATAAGTGTAACCATTAAACAAAGTCAAGAACCTTTAGTTCCTCCTCAAGGGCCGTAGATAATATCCTGAGTCATGTCCTTTGAGCTGTTTTTCAGATACTGAAAGCCCCACCAGGTGGAAGATGTTAACGGTATACCACCCACAGCACTTAGACCTCAGACCTCTTGGAACCAGAAGGTTGATGATGTTGACTCCCTATTACCTCACCACCAACCAATCAGAAGAACGTCCACCAGCTGATCACACACCCCACAACCTCCCTCCCTCACACTGTCCTTAAAAACCTTTCCTTAAAGCCATCAGGGAGTTCGGATCTTTTAAGCACTAGCTGTGTAAACTCCTTGCTTGGCGCCTGCAATAAACGCTGCATTTTCCTTTATCACAGCCCGGTGTCGGTAGATTGGCTTTACTTCACACGGGCGAGCAGGTGGACCGATGTTTGGTTCGGTAGCAATCATTTTTTTAATTCAATCTCAGACCTTCCATCTGGGATCCATTTCCTTCTGCCTAAAGAATAGCCTTAAAAAAAAAAAAAAGAATAGCCTTGATAAATTCCTTAATAAGAGTTTACTAGTGATAAGCTCTTTTAGTTTTTGTTTACAAAAAAAATTTTGTCCTCGTTCTTGAAAATATTGTCACTGCCTGTAGAATTCTAGGGTGTCTGTTATTCTATTTTAGCACATCAAAGTGAATATCCCACTGCTTTCTGGCCCCCATTGACGTTTCTAGTTCATTATTCCACTGGAATCATTCCCCAGTCTCATCTCCTACCATTTCCTCCTACACAATTTCTGCTTTAGCAACACAGTGGTTTCCCAGAACTCACAGTGATGTTTCTTGCCTCTGTGCCTTTTCTCATGCTGTTCCTTCCATGCAGAATGCTGTTTCCCTCCCATTCCTCCCCATTTCATCTGCATAACTCCTACTCATCTGTCAAAACCCAGTGGTATCTTCTCTAGGAAGTCTGTCATGAACCCCTCCCCACAGCTGTTTTAGGACTTTCTCCTCTGCTCTTGCAGCATTATTACACCTTATTACAGTGTGCTATAAATTTCTTGTAACTTGATTATTTCCTCCATTAATCTGAGAATGCTTTAAGAACAGAGATGTTGTCTTATTCATCTTTGCATGCCTGGTACCCAAGGCTTGACCCATACCTGGTACCAAGTATACTTGGGTCAGAATTTCAATACTTCAGTAAGTATTTCCTGAAGAAATGTCTTATTCTCACTTTGGCCTCCTCCACCTCACTCCCTGCCCTGTTCTTAAACATTTAATCTCTGCCACCTCCTCTCCACTGAGGTTCTGCCTCTGAGGCCATGGCTGACTTGAAAGGCTTGTCCTTCATCTTCATTCTCTGCCTTCTCTGGAACATGTACTTTATGATGATCCAAACTTAAGACTTTCTCCTTCCTTGGCCCCTAGGGCACTTCACTCTGCTGGTTCTCTCCCTGCCCCAGATTCTTTTTCTCCTGTGTCCTTTTCAGAGTCCCCACCCCCACCACTCCCTACATCTGTGTCCCCCAGGATTCTGGCTTTGGGTCTCCTCTCTCTCACTTGGGACCTCTTCCACACTCCTTGCTTTCATTATGGCATCCACGCAGTTGGCTCCTAGATCAGTCAGGGTCCAACCAGGAAAGCAAGAAACCATACTGAGTATTTAAAACAGAGGGAATTTATTCCAGGGACATGGCTCCACAGTGAAAGCTGAGAAGCCAAATGGGCAGTAGGAAGGGACACAGGACCCCAGGTTCCTGGGTCACCTGGCCGAAGTGGGTGCCATAGGGAGACAGAGCAATTCATTGCTGGACACGTTCTCTGAAGCAGAGGGAGAGAGATGACAAAATACACTGCCTCTCCCCTTCCACCCGCCATGCTCCTGCCAGTGCCTCCCATTGGCTGAAGCAGCTGGAAGGCAGTGAGAAGGGAGGCAGGGGTTAACGCAGTGCAGGGCAAGGGAAGAGCCAGGAGTGGATCTGAGATTAACACAGCCCCCTACCTATACTTCCTGCCCCAGCTTGGTCACAATTTGCATGCCCCACCACTTACGGGACACTTGTAACTCAGCATGTCTCAGCTGAATCTCCTTCCCACAAAACATGTTCCTCCACCCAGCGTCCTTCTATCAGTCGTCCCTGATTCTCCCAGAGGCAGGCTGAAAGCTTTCAGCAAGGCCTCTGACTCCTCCCTCCTTCTCCCCCCTCCTCCATGTGGTGTCAGTTTCCAGGTGCAAAAGGTTCTTTGAAGAAAATGCCCATACCCTCCCCCCTTTCCATTCTTACCACCCCCATTTAATTCAGATCTCCTCTTCTCTTGCTTGGCTTCTAACAAGAGCCTCTTCATTGGGTTCCCCGCTTCCATTAACATTTCCCTGAATCATCCTACACCACGACCTGCCCATCACTGGTGAATCAAACATGACTCTTTCCGCCCTGCAGCCTTATGCCCTACCACTGCTCACTCAGACCTCATGACCAGTCAGTCTTTTTTCCGGTTCCCCTAGGGCGTCCTGTGCTCTCTCACTCTGAGCCTTGGGTCGTCCTGCCCGTTATCTGGAATGGCACTTTCTCTTTGCATCTCCTCCAGTGGAAACCCCACCCAGCCCTGCAGCTCCACATTGATGTAAATCTTTTGGAATGAAATTTTCTTTTTTATTTTTGGCCGCACCATTCGGTGTGTGGGATCTTAGTTCCCTGACCAGGGATTGAACCTGCGCCCCATGCAGTGGAAGAGTGGAGTCTTGACCACTGGACCACCAGGGAAGTCCCTGGAATGAAATTTTAACAGCAGATTCCAAAAGCCTTCAAGAGAGCCTTACTCTCTGACCAAGCAATTCCACTTCTGAGGATCTGGCCTAAGAACATAATCAGG
Organism: Delphinapterus leucas; assembly: GCF_059928025.1. Lineage (NCBI taxonomy): Eukaryota > Metazoa > Chordata > Mammalia > Artiodactyla > Monodontidae > Delphinapterus > Delphinapterus leucas. Next base: position 144,793,934 of record NC_143129.1, read on the forward strand.
AATGTGGCCAGAGATCCTCACTGGAGCATTTGCCTGTTAGTAAAAGATTGTAAACAATCCAGGTATCCAACATGGAAGGCAATAGCTCCATAAACTATGGAAACAGCCACTGAATGAGATTTTATGCATCTATTAAAAATGAAAGTTACAGGGACTTTCCTGGCAGTCCAGCAGTTAAGACTCTGCACTTCCAGTGCATGGGTTGCTGGTTCGACCCCTGGTCGGGGAAATAAGACCCCGCATGCCGCATAGCCCAGCCTAAATAAATAAAATAAAATTTAAAAATAAAATAAAATAAAAATGGAGAAGGCTGATTGACACTCAGGTTCAGTTCCTGAGCCCAAAATACAACACTGGGCTGCATATTAGACGACACTAGTAATTAAAAAAAAAAAAAAAGTCTGGCCAAAGACCAAAGGGGGGACAAAATGAAATGAAAATTACAATCGTATAGGGAAAGGCTCATATTATATATGTGAAAAAAAGCAGAATACAAACTCATATTTTTTAAATTGTATATACACGTGCAACAGCACATCATCTTTATCAAGCATTTGGTTTGTACTGGGTACTGTCCCGAGTAATTTACATGGATTTACTCATTTAAGCTTCACAACAGTCCTACAAGCTAATAAATGGAGAAACTGAGGCACAGAAAGCCCTAGATCACACGGCTCGTGGGTGTCAGGGCTGGAAGGGAGTGCAGGCAGCCCAGGGCCTGTGCACTTAGCCATGCTGCCCCCCACAAGGAGTGGAACCCCAAAGACTGAAAGGGCAGTAACAGCCAAACCTTGCCATAGTAGGTAGAATAATGGCCTCCCAAAGACAGTCACATCCTAAGCTCCGGACCTGTGACCGTGTTAGTTTATATGCAAAAGGAATTACGATTGCAGATGGAATTAACGTTAATAACTAGCCGACCTTAAAATGGGGAGATTATTCTGGATTATCTGGGTAGGTCCAATGTAATCACAGGGTTCCTTATAAGTGGAAGAGGGAGGCAGAAGAAAGTGAGACCGAGAGATGATAATATGCCCAACCTTGCTGGCTATGGAGATGGAGGAATGAGGCCAGGAGCCACGGGATGCAGGCCAACTCTAGAAGCTGGAAAAGGCCGGGAAACAGATTCTCCCCTAGAGCCTCCAGCCTCCAGCCATACCAACATGTTGATTTTGGCCCAGAGAAACGTATCTCAGACTTCTGACCTCCAGAACTGTAAGATTAAAGATGTGTTGTTTAAGCCACTAAACTTGCGGTAATTTGTTACAGCAGCAATAGAAAACACGCCCACCAAAAAAGCAAAACAAAGCAAAAGTTCCAGTAATAAATGTGCATTGAAAAAGATTGGACAGGTCTTCAATAGAATAAAAACAATCAGTTATATCTGGTTGGTGAATCTCTTTATTTTTAAAGAATGATAATTTCTTTTTCCATATTTCCAAATTTTCCAATATCTTTTTTGTCCCATTTTTATAAGGGGAAAACTCTCCCTAAGCAATCATACCCATCCTTCAAGGTCCAGGTCAAATGCCGCCTCCCCCAGGAAGCCTCCCAGACACTTTACCCGTGGTTAGGGGTGGCATCTCTTCTCCCATGGCCTTAACACCATGGTGGGATTCTCCCCCGAGCTCAGGGGCCCTGGATAGTGCTAGGGGGGCCCTGGATTCAGGAACAATCAATCATTTTTCCTGACTGAGGTACTCAAGGCTGTATTTACCGACACTCTGATGGGATTCTGGGTGGGCAGGGTGGGGTTGTGTGGGGTGACACGGCCTCACAGAAGCTCTTAGGGCGCAGTGGGCAGAACTTCCTGCAGCACCAGCTCTTAAGATTCTAAAGACCGCTGCTCCATATCTGAAATGTGGGTGCTTCCTAATAACCTCTATTTTTTCTCCCTATCATATAGGTGGAGGATATAAGCAGACAGGCGAGGGCAGCCCCAGAGAAACAGAACCAGGCATGGCTTTCTTTTTCTTTTTCTTTTTTTGCTGTACGCGGGCCTCTCACGGTTGTGCCCTCTCCCACTGCGGAGCAGAGGCTCCGGACGCGCAGGCTCAGCGGCCATGGCTCACGGGCCCAGCCGCTCCGCGGCATGTGGGATCTTCCCGGACCGGGGCACGAACCCGCGTCCCCTGCATCGGCAGGCGGACTCTCAGCCACTGCGCCACCAGGGAAGCCCAGGCACGGCTTTCTTGACATAAGAGAAGCCATTTTGGCCTAAGCCATTTTGTGATCTAAGCCTGGCCACAATGCTTGCCCTTGAACAGGTCTCAGTAATCAACAATCTTAAGGGAAGTAAGGGAATGCAGGAACAAAGGAAAAACAGTCAGGAAACAGGCTGGGTCGCTTTGCTGCGTACCTGAAACTATCACAGCGTTGTTAATCGGCTATACTCCAATGTAAAATAAAAAGTTAAAAAAAAAAAAAAGAAACAGTAGTTCAGATAAAACAGAGTCCTAGTTCCTCCTCAAGGGATACAGTAACAATCTTTGAGTTCTGCAGGAACTAAGGCCCCCACCCAGGTGGAGGATGGGATGATGTTGACCTTTCCTGACCTTCATGACTTCAAACAGTTTAAGCTTGGACTCTGTTGACCTTTGCCCCAGTTCAATGCTGAATTCTCCTCTGCTCAAGCCCCTCATGAATATGCATGTACCCTTAGCCTAACACTCCTTTGGGAAAGCAAGTGTTCTCCTTGCTGCAAGTAATAAATCCTTCCTTCTCCAGATGTTTGGCTTGGTTGTGTCTTTTGACTTGACACCGACAAGAGGTGAACCCAGTTTTCAGGTAAGGGCAGGGGGATTGAAGTAATCAGGTAACAGAGGCTGGGCCTCTGTGGGCCTGTGGTTGTTCTGAGGAGAATGGCATGGGAAGTCTTGTGGCTCCATGCAGGGAATGGAGGGATGGGGAGGTATAGGGGGTGCTAAAACTGGATGTCCCCGGTGCTAGGGACAGTCAGGCCTTCTTCAGCCACATCTCAATACCAACTTCAGAATCATTCTCCAAAATCAAAGCTGAGCGTGTCTCTCTCATGCTTGTCCCACAGGTGCCCTCCAGGTGCCAAGCTCTTTATCAGTGACCCAGCCCTGCTCGCCTCCCCAGCCTCCCCTCCCGAGCACCCCTGTCTCCCACCTGGCGGGATCCAGTCCCACTGCACTACTGCCCTCCCAAGCAAGTCCCTCTCCCACATGGCTTGCTCGCTCCGCACACGCTACCCCCTTGTCTAGAACATCCTTCCCTAGCCCCAGTCCCGCATGGCTCTCCAAGTTCTCCACGCCTCCCCTGAAAACCACCTGGCCCACCCAGGAGGTCGGGGCTCCTCTGCTGTGCTCCCAATCCCCTTGTGTCTCCTGATCCATCATGCCCCGCCTTGGAGGCCCTGCTATTAATAGCACATCTTTATAGGCTGTGAGCTGCACTCCTGCAGCGCCAGCTGTAGAACAGTGGCTCCACCTCTCAGATGCTGGAGCCCCTGACAACCCCCGGGTTCTCCTTTCTTACTATATGTCATGGGGGGCCAGGGGGGTCCCCAGAGCTAGCACAGTGCCGGGCACAGAGTGGGGCATCCTTTATCTGTCTTATGAGAAGTGTCATGGGCAGTAGAGTCCTTTGCAGCCTGGAGTCCATCCCAGAGCTCTTCCTCCTGCCAAAAGCCAGAGCTGGATAAAGTTCCTCTTCTTCCAAGGCAGCCTGCAGAGGCCTCAGAGGCGAGAGAGGCAGCAAAGCTCAGTGCCTCCTAACTCACCAGCATCCTTCCCAGGGGCAGGCAACACACAGCCTGCTGGGCGGAAAGACCCAGGCTCATATCCCCCAGCTCTTCTGCTGACCCACTCCCGCTCCCTTATCTGAGAAGTGGGGGTGATGCTTACCCCATAAGAGTGTCACAAAGACTAAATAAGCACACAATTCTAAAACGAGGGCTGTTTGTATGTGGCGAGCCCTGGTCAATTGTAAGAGCTAAGTTCTGGATTTTTCTTTCAAAAAAGAGATTTGTCCAGCATTGGCATTAGATACTGTAATCAAAAAGAGTGACGATCCCGTTGTAAATGGAGTCCGTGGACACTGCCCTCTCCAATATCACCATTACTCTTCTCATTGTTGAATCTGGCAGCACCTTGCTGTCCTTATGGACCTCCATCTCCAGGCACAGATGACCACCCCTTTCTTCTCAAAGTGACCTTTCCATTGGCTCCCGGGACCCCTCCCCAACCTCTCGCTGGTTCTGTCCCACTATGCTTGACTGATTTCTCTTCCCCATCATCCCTAAAGTCAGTGGTCTCCAAAGGTCTACCTCCACCCCGTTCTCTCTTTGCCTTGGGCAGGAAATGGTGCTCACACCTTCATGTTTGGTCCAGAGCCCCAGACCTCTCTATATCTAGTTCCTTCCTGGACAGCTCTTCAGGGATGACACAGAGCCCCCAGGACTCCAGGAGGCCTGAACCAAACTCCCTCCTGACCTGCTGCTTGCTTCCCAGATTCCCTCCATCTGCCCACCTGGGCATCCTTCCAGTCACTCCTACACACATACACTCGAGTCAGTCACCAGGGACCCTGCTGGATTTCTCTGTGCACCTCTCTAAGCCCAAGTCCCTGTGCACATTACAGGTGATTCTTGGACTCATTTAAACTCCAGGGTCCCTGAAATAGGGACAGTCTCTAACTGCCTTCCCACACTGGGGCCCACAGGACACCCTCTGTGCCAGGTGGTGACTCAGTCCCTTCCCTGTGGACTCAGGAGTGGCCTGCAGCAACCCAGGACAGCATGCCAGGCCTATCCCTTTCTTTTCATTTTATTTTCCTACCAACTTCCCCTGCCTTTTTTCTTTTTTCTTTTTTTTTGAATTTTTGAATTTTATTTAATTTATTTTTTTTATACAGCAGGTTCTTATTAGTTGTCTATTTTATACATATTAGTGTATACATGTCAATACCAATCTCCCAATTCATCACACCACCCCCCTTACCACCACTTTCCCCCTTGGTGTCCATACGTTTGTTCTCTACATCTGTGTCTCAACTTCTGCCCTGCAAACCAGTTCATCTGTACCATTTTTCTAGGTTCCACATACATGCGTTAATATACAATATTTGTTTTTCTCTTTCTGACTTACTTCACTCTGTATGACAGACTAGCTCCATCCACATCTCTACAAATGACCCAATTTCGTTCCTTTTTATGGCTGAGTAATATCCCATTGTATATATGTACCACATCTTCTTTATCCATTCGTCTGTCAATGCACATTCAAGTTGCTTCCATGACATGGCTATTGTAAACAGTGCTGCAGTGAACATTGGGATGCATGTGTCTTTTTGAATTATGGTTTTCTCAGGGTATATGCCCAGAAGTGGGGTTGCTGTGTCATATGGTAATTCTATTTTTAGCTTTTTAAGGAACCTCCATACTGTTCTCCATAGTGGCTGTATCAATTTGCATTCCCACCACCAGGGCAAGAGGGTACCTTTTTCTCCACACCCTCTCCAGCATTTGTTGTTTGTAGATTTTCTGATGATGGCCATTCTAACCGGTGTGAGGTGATACCTCACTGTAGTTTTGATTTGCATTTCTCTAATGATTAGTGATGTTGAGCAGCTTTTCATGTGCTTTTTGGCCATGTGTATGTCTTCTTTGCAGAAATGTCTATTTAGGTCTTCTGCCCATTTTTGGCTTGGGTTGTTTGTTTTTTTCATATTGAGCTGCATGAGCTGTTTATATATTTTGGAGATTAATCCTTTGTCCGTTGATTCGTTTTCAAATATTTTCTCCTATTCTGAGGGCTGTCTTTTCGTCTTCTTTGTAGCTTCCTTTGCTGTGCAAAAGCTTTGAAGTTTCATTAGGTCCCATTTGTTTATTTTTGTTTCTATTTCCATTACTCTAGGAGGTGGATCAAAAAAGATCTTGCTGTGATTTATGTCAGAGTGTTCTTGCTATATTTTCCTTTAACAGTTTTATAGTGTCTGGTCTTACATTTAGGTCTCAAATCCATTTTGAGTTTATTTTTGTGTATGGTGTTAGGGAGTGTTCTAATTTCATTCTTTTACATGTAGCTGTCCAGTTTTCCCAGCACCATTTATTGAAAAGACTGTCTTTTCTCCATTGTATATCCTTGCCTCCTTTGTCATAGATTAGTTGACCATAGGTGCATGGGTTTATCTCTGGGATTTCTATCCTGTTCCATTGATCTGTATTTCTGTTTTTGTGCCAGTACCATATTATCTTGATTACTGTAGCTTTGTAGTATAGTCTGAAGTCAGGGAGCCTGATTCCTCCAGCTCTGTTTTTTTCCCTCAAGACTGCTTTGACTATTCGGGGTCTTTTGTGTCTCCATACAAATTTTAAGACTTTTTGTTCTAGTTCTGTAAAAAATGCCATTGGTAATTTGATAGGGAGTGCATTGATTCTGTAGATTGCTTTGGGTAGTATAGTCATTTTCACAATGTTGACTCTTCCAATCCAAGAACACGGTATATCTCTCCATCTGTTTGGATCATCTTTAATTTCTTTCATCAGTGTCTTATACTTTTCTGCATACAGGTCTCTTGTCTCCCTAGGTAGGTTTATTCCTAGGTATTTTATTCTTTTTGTTGCAATGGTAAATGGGAGTGTTTCCTTAATTTCTCTTTCAGATTTTTCATCATTAGTGTATTGAAATGCAAGAGATCTCTGTGCATTAATTTTGTATCCTGCAACTTTGCCAAATTCATTGATTAGCTGTAGTAGTTTACTGGTGGCATCTTTAGGATTCTCTATGTATAGTATCATGTCATCTACAAACAGTGACAGTTTTACTTCTTCTTTTCCAATTTGTATTCCTTTTATTTCTTTTTCTTCTCTGATTGCCGTGGCTAGGACTTCCAACACTATGTTGAATAATAGTGGTGAGAGTGGACATCCTTGTCTTGTTCCTGATCTTAGAGGAAATGATTTCTGTTTTTCACCATTGAGAATGATGTTTGCTGTGGGTTTGTTGTATATGGCCTTTATTATGTTGAGGTAGGTCCCCTCTATGCCCACTTTCTGGAGAGGTTTTACCATAAACAGGTGTTGAATTTTGTCAAAAGCTTTTTCTGCATCTGAAATGATCATATGGTTTTTATTCTTCAATTTGTTAATATGGTGTATCACATTGATTGATTTGCATATATTGAAGAATCCTTGCATCCCATGGATAAATCCCACTTGATCATGGTGTATGATCCTTTTAATGTGTTGCTGGATTCTGTTTGCTAGTATTTTGTTGAGGATTTTTGCATCTATGTTCATCAGTGATATTGCTCTGTAATTTTCTTTTTTGTAGTATCTTTGTCTGGTTTTGGAATCAGGGTAATGGTGGCCTCAAAGAATGAGTTTCAGAGTGTTCCTTCCTCTGCAATTTTTTGGAAGAGTTTGAGAAGGACAGGTGTTAGCTCTTCTCTAAATGTTTGATAGAATTCACCTGTGAAGCCATCTGGTCCTGGACTTTTGTTTGTTGAAAGATTTTTAATCACAGTTTCAATTTCATTACTTGTGAGTGGTCTGTCCATATTTTCTGTTTCTTCCTGGTTCAGTCTTGGAAGGTTATACCTTTCTAAGAATTTGTCCATTTCTTCCAGGTTGTCTATTTTATTGGCATAGAGTTGCTTGTAGTAATCTCTTAGGATGCTTTGTAGTTCTGTGGTGTCTGTCATAACTTCTCCTTTTACATTTCTAACTTTATTGATTTGAGTCCTCTCCCTCTTTTTCTTGATGAGTCTGGATAATGGTTTATCAATTTTGTTTATCTTCTCAAAGCACCAGCTTTTAGTTTTATTGATCCTTGCTATTGTTTTCTTTGTTTCTATTTCATTTATTTCTGCTCTGATCTTTATGATTTCTTTCCTTCTACTAACTTTGGGTTTTGTTTGTTCTTCTTTCTCTAGTTCCTTTAGGTGTGAAGTTAGATTGTTTATTTGAGATTTTTCTTGTTTCTTGAGGTAGGCTTGTATTGCTATAAACTACCCTCTTAGAACTGCTTTTGCTGCATCCCATAGGTTTTGGATTGTTGTGTTTTCGTTGTAATTTGTCTCTAGGTATTTTTTGATTTCCTCTTTGTTTTCTTCAGTGATCTCTTGGTTATTTAGTAACATACTGTTTAGCCTCCATGTGTTTGTGATTTTACGTTTTTTTCCCTGTAATTGATTTCTAATCTCATACCATTGTGGTCAGAAAAGATGCTTGATATGATTTCAATTTTCTTAAATTTACTGAGGCTTGATTTTGTGACCCAAGATGTGATCTATCCCAGAGAATGTTCCATGTGCACTTGAGAAGAAAGTGTAATCTGCTGGTTTTGGATGGCAAGTCCTATAAATATCAATTAAATCTATCGGGTCTATTGTGTCATTTAAAGCTTGTGTTTCCTTAGTAATTTTCTGTTTGGATGATCTGTCCATTGGTGTAAGTGAGGTGTTAAAATTCCCCCACTATTACTGTGTTGCTGTCGATTTCCTCTTTTAGAGCTGTTAGCAGTTGCCTTATGTATTGAGGTGCTCCTATGTTGGGTGCATATATATTTGTAATTGTTATATCTTCTTCTTGGATTGATCCCTTGATCATTACATAGTATCCTTCCTTGTCTCTTGTAACATTCTTTATTTTAAAGTCTATTTTATCTGATATGAGTATTGCTACTCCAGCTTTCTTTTGATTTCCATTTGCATGGAATATCTTTTTCTGTCCCATCACTTTCAGTCTGTATGTGTCCCTAGGTCTGAAGTGGGTCTCTTGTAGACAGCATATAGATGGATCTTGTTTTTATATCCATTCAGCGAGCCTGGGTCTTTTGGTTGAAGCATTTAATCCATTCACATTTAAGGTAATTATCTACATGTATGTTCCTATTACCATTTTCTTAATTGTTATGGCTTTGTTTTTGCAGGTCCTTTTCTTCTCTTGTGTTTCCCACTTAAAGAAGTTCCTTTAGCATTTGTTGTAGAGCAGGTTTGGTGGTGTTGAATTCCCTTAGCTTTTGCTTCTCTGTAAAGCTTTTGATTTCTCCGTCTTATCTGAATGAGATCCTTGCCAGGTAGAGTAATCTTGGTTGTAGTTTCTTCCCCTTCATCACTTTAAATATATCACGCCACTCCCTTCTGGCTTGTAGAGTTTCTGCTGAGAAGTCAGCTGTTAACCTTATGGGAGTTCCCTTGTATGTTATTTGTCATTTTTCCCTTGCTGCTTTTAATAATTTTTCTTTGTCTTTAATTTTTGTCAATTTGATTACTATGTGTCTCAGTTTGTTTCTCCTTGGGTTTATCCTGCCTGGGACTCTGCGCTTCCTGGACTTGGGTGGCTATTTCCTTTCCCATGTTAGGGAAGTTTTCAACTATAATCTCTTCAAATATTTTCTCAGGTCCTTTCTCTCTCTCTTCTCCTTCTGGGACCTCTATAATGCGAATGTTGGTGCATTTAATGTTGTCCCAGAGGTCTCTTAGGATGTCTTCATTTTTTTTCATTCTTTTTTCTTTATTTTGTTCCATGGCAGTGAATTCCACCATTCTGTCTTCCAGGTCACTTATCCGTTCTACTGCCTCAGTTATTCTGCTATTGATTCCTTCCAGTGTATTTTTCATTTCAGTTATTGTATTGTTCACCACTGTTTGTTTGTTCTTTAATTCTTCTAGGTGTTTATTCTTTAATTCTTCTAGGTCTTTGTTAAACATTTCTTGCATCTTCTCAATCTATGCCTCCATTCTTTTTCCAAGGTCCTGGATCATCTTCACTAACATTATTCTGAATTCTCTTTCTGGAAGGTTGCCTATCTACACTTCATTTAGTTGTTTTTCTGCGGCTTTATCTTGTTCTTTCATCTGGTACAAAGTCCTCTGCCTTTTCATTTTGTCTATCTTTCTGTGCATGTGGTTTTTGTTCCATAGGCTGCAGGATTGTAGTTCTTGCTTCTGCTTTCTGCCCTCTGGTGGATGAGGCTACCTAAGAGGCTTGTGCAAATTTCCTAATGGGAGGGGCTGGTCGTGGGTAGAGCTGGGTGTTGCTCTGGTGGGCAGAGCTCAGTAAAACTTTAATCCACTTTTCTGCTGATGGGTGGGGCTAGGTTCCTTCCCTGTTGGTTGTTTGGCCTGAGGCAACCCAACACTGGAGCCTACCTGGCTCTTTGGTGGGGCTAATGGTGGACTCCAGGAGGGCTCACACCAAGGAGTACTTTCCAGAACTTCTGCTGCCAGTGTCCTTGTCCCCACTGTGAGCCACAGCCACACCTGCCTCAGCAGGAGACCCTCCAACAGTAGCAGGTAGGTCTGGTTCAGTCTCCTATGGAGTCACTGCTCCTTCCCCTGGGTCCCAGTGTGCACACTACTTTGTGTGTGCCCTCCAAGAGTGGAGTCTCTGTTTCCCCCCGTCCTGTTGATTTGCAATCAAATCCTGCTAGCCTTCATAGTCTGATTCTCTAGGAATTCCTCCTCCCGTTGCTGGACCCCCAGGTTGGGAAGCCTGATGTAGGGCTCAGAACCTTCACTCCAGTGGGTGGACTTCTGTGGTATCAGTGTTCTCCAGTTTGTGAGTCACCCACCCAGCAGTTATGGGATTTGATTTTATTGTGATTGCGCCCCTCCTACCATCTCATTGTGGCTTCTCCTTTGTCTTTGGATGTGAGCTATCTGTTTTGGTGAGTTCCAGTTTCTTCCTATTGATGATTGTTCAGCAGTTAGTTGTGATTCCGGTGCTCTCATAAGAGGGAGTGAGCGCTTGTCCTTCTACTCTGCCACCTTCCCCCCTGCCCTCCAGGCCTACCACTCTCAATCTCAGGTAGATAATCTATCTGGGATAGAAGGAAAATTCATATTCCTCAGGCAGATCTAATCTGTCCTTGTCTCCCACCCTTTCCTGACCTTTGTGACTCCCTGGGGCAGGGCAGAAAGAAGGAAGAACCATCTAGGTGTCTCCTTTTATGCAGGGGCAGAAAACCTCCAGGTCTTCAGGAAAGCAAAGTCAAGCTGGATCTAGATCCCTGGTCCCCCAACTCCCAGGCAGGGGCAGACAGGCAGCAGGTGGGGCTCAGTCTAACATCTTCTGCTGACTCTTAATGTGCTCAAAGGTCATTTTGAAGGTGGCAGGATTTTCTGCTTGACCCGTTAAGATCCTGGGAGAGAGGAGGAGGAGGAGGGCGGGAAGGTAGGAGGGACTTCGGGAACTGTCTTCTGGGACATTTTCCTGGCCGGCCAGGGGACAACTAGGTGCTGCTAAGGCTCCTGCCTCCCATCCGATCCTAGCTCTGAGAGCCTCAGGAGACTGCACCGCGAGGAGTGTGGGGCATTTCCCAGAGAGGGTCATCATGGCCTACAAGAAGGGGTGCTCGAAGTGGGCCCTTGTCAGCAGTGCCAGTGTGGCTCTGGTGTTCACCATCGGGATGATCCTGTGCTTCTCGCTGCAGCAGGGCATCCTGCCAGGTAGGAGCTTCCCAGTCATGCCATCTGGTCGGCTTCCCCCATCCCTCACTCCTTGCCCCCAGAAGGTTCTGTCCCCATTGACAGCCCTGATGGCCTCCTCTCCCCTCCCTACCAAGACTCTCCTCCATCCACAGCTCTACCTGCCCCTCCCATCACCAACCCCACCAAGACTTGATTCCCAACAGACAGTCCCATTAACTTTCCCTTCCTTCTTTACCAGGCTTCAGTTACCTGAGGACCAATGAACCTTGGTCTTCAGCCCAGACCTCCTTCTGTGCCCCCAGATGAACATTCCTTCTTGGAGGGTCATGCAGGCATCTCATATTTAGCTGACTGAGCTAAACTTTCCCTCTCCCTTCTGCGCCGTCTCCTGGTGAAGGGTCCTCCATCCACATGGGGACCTGGGAGCAGCCTCCTCTCTTCCTCCTGCCTCATGCCTGTATCTTCAGTCCTGTGCCTCGAGGCTCTTCCTTCCCATCCTCTACCCTCCATCCCTGCCCGCCATGACCTCTCAAGCCTCTGTCTCCTGCTGGACCCCTGCAGCAGCCCTCCCCCTCCCACACAGTCTCCGCTGCCAGCCTGCTCACACCAGCCCATGCTCGGTCTGCCACCAAGGAGATCTTTCCTTTTCTTTTTTTAATATTTATTTATTTATTTATTTTTGGCTGTGTTGGGTCTTCATTGCTACGCATGGGCTGTCTCTAGTTGTGGCGAACAGGGGTTACTCTTCATTGCAGTGTATGGGCTTTTCATTGCAGCGTATGGGCTTCTCATTGCAGTGGCTTCTCTTGCTGCGGAGCACAGGCTCTAGGCACACAGGCTTCAGTAGTTGCAGCACGTGGGCTCAGCAGTTGCGGCACGTGGCTCAGCAGTTGTGGCACGCGCGCTTTGTTGCTCCGTGGCATGTTGGATCTTCCTGGACCAGGGCTCGAACCCGTGTCCCCTGCGTTGGCAGGCAGATTCTTAACCACTGTGTAAGGAGATCTTTCTAAACATAAACCTAGTTTGCTGTCTCCAGCACACACCCAACTCCTTTGCTGGCGCCCAGAGCCATTTACAACTGGATCACAGCCCTCTTCCAATCTTGCCCTATTCCATTTCTCTGCATTCTGTACCAGGCCAATGGCCATTCCTTTAGGCAACCATATATTTCCTACGGTCAAACCTTTGCTTATACTGTTCTCTCTGTCTGAAATAACCTAGTCCCCTATTTTGGTCAAAGTTACACACCCATCCTTCTAGGTCTCCCTTAAATGTTCCCTTATCAGTGAACTTCCCAACATCTGCAGGCTGGTTCAGAGCATCATTGTGCCCAGGACCCCATGTATTTCTCCCTCTCCCAGCTCTGATGAATCTGGGGTCCACTGTCTCTGCTAGATGGTGTGCTAGATACTCCCTGGGGCCCAAGAAGGGTTAGTAGGATGTACGGATGAGAGTCTTGGTCTGAGGCAAGAGCTGATGTTGACAGTTCCCTTTGCCTTGATTGCAGGCTGTGAGCAGGATGCGGTCTGCCGCTCCGACGCGGACATGCTGGACTACCTGCTGAGCCTGGGTCAGATCAGCCAACACGACGGCCTTCTGGTCACCTGGTACCATGCTGCCAACAGCCAGAAGGAGATGAGGGCTGCCCTCAGCAGTAAGTCCAGTTGCCAGAACTGGGGCAGGCCGGGGCAGAGGTGGAGGCAATGGAGGGAGAGCAGAGGTGGGGCTAAGACAGCACTACCTATGAGGTGGCATTAGGATGGGTATCGCCACATTCTTGCCATCCTCCACTTGAGAAAGTGGGGGCTCAGGGGTTAAGTGACTGGCTCAGGTTGTGCAGAGATGTCTGGTTCCAAGGTCACATCCTGCCCTTCCTCCCAGGCCTTGTCAGGAGACAGCTTCCCTGCTAAGGAGGCCTTTGTCCTCAAAGTCTAAAGAGCCAGAAGATGTTTGAGTGCCAGCGCTACCAAAAACGAGCTGTGGAAGCCTGAGCAAGTTGTGTAACTCCTGAGCCTCTGATTCCCAATGATTACGGCAGCCAGTGGGCAACCACTCCCTGTGGGGACACACACTCACATTCCACGTGGGTCTCCTGGGACTACCAGCAGCCTGTTTTGTGGGTGCCATTCGACAGGAGAAAAATGGAGGCTCAGAAAAGTTAGGTAACTGACCTAACTTCACTAAGGTCACACTGTTTGAAAGTGGCTAAGCCAGCATTGGAGCACCCAGTGGTCAGCTCCCACGCTCTAAACCACTGCATTACGCCTGGCCCTGTTCAAAAGGGAAGATCTCACCCTTCCAGGGCTATGGGGAAGCTCGTTAGATCATGTTCATGTATGTGCTTGTAAACTCTAAGGCAGTGACTATTCCAGATGAAAGGAAGGGTCCCCAGATTCGAGCGTGCTTCAGAAAACACATTGCTAGCCCCACCCCTGGAGTTTCAGATTCAGTGGTTCCGGGGTGGGGCCTGAGAAGTTGCATTTCTGATAAGTTCCCAGGTGACATTGATGTTGCTGGCCCCAGGATCACACTTTGAGAACCACTGCTCAACCAAAATCCCTCAAGTTTAGGAAAGTGAGATCCAGAGGGTCTTGTCCAAGGTCACACAGTAGGTCTGAAGCAGAGCAAGACCTAGGCGCCAGGCCTCTGGCTCTTACTCCAGCAGAGTCACCAGCAGAGAGCCTGGGAATGAGCATCTGGGAAAGGTTTGCTGAATGAATGAATGAGTCCTTAGGGAGACTTCCTGGAGGAGGCAGGCTTGGTGGTCAGCAGAGGAGAGGCCACCACAGGCTGGGTGGAGCCAGTTTGCTGCTGCTTCAGGATCGGGAGGCTAATGGCCAGACTTGGGTGATAAGAGGCCAGAGAACTCCCTGGCAAGAGGGAGGGCTCTTATCTGGCAGATAAGGCCTGAGGGAAAGCAAAGAGGATCTGCCAGCCCCAGGCTCATCCCAGGTCAGCCCTGGGGCAGCAGGTAAGGGATCAGGCCCCACCAAGTTGGGACCTTGGCCAAGAAGAAAGCTAAGGGCCCCAACCAGGCAGTGCCCAACAGCATGGAGCGTGCAGAGGCACCCCTTAGCATAGCTGCAGGGGTGTGGAGGACCCCAGGCCCAGTCTTCTCCCTGAGGGTCCTGCTAGGTCCCTGGGGTAGGTCTCTGGGAGGAGGGTGGCTCCACAACTGAGGTGGGGACCCTCGGGGGGAGCCAATGGTAGGCCAGGGTTAGGCCGGTGAAGTCACCTTGAACGTGACTGGACACCCATGTGGAGGGGAGGGGCCACAGCAAAGGCCTAGGAGGCAGACAGACTGGGTTCAAATTCTACCTTTTATCATTTACCAGAGGAGTGATTTGGGGCAGGTGACTTCACCCATCTGCAGCTCAGTTTTTCCCTCTGCAAAATGTGGGCTGGTAGGGTGACCATATCATTTATCATCCAAACCAGGGCACTTTTGATAGTGAAAGAGGTCATTATTAATAATTATGCTGAAACAACAGGAATATACCAGACTATCCCTGGCAAATGGGGACATGTGCTCACCCTAGTTAAGTGAGCTACTCCACGTAAATGATAATTAATACTTAGTGAATGCCTAACAAAGGATATTTTATTATTTACTTCTAGTAAACGAGGGGACAGGGAGCACAGAGAGGTCCAGCAACCTGCCCAAGATCACACAGCTTGCAGGGGTTAGAGCTGGGACTGGAAGCTAGCAGCCTTGGGTTCAGGATCTGTACACTCAGCCACAGCGCTCTCCTGCCGGACGTGATGCATAGAGCTCCTGGCATGTGGGGGAGGGGAAGGAGGGTCTGGTAACTTCCTGTGGGCTCCCTCTGGTGAGCATCACTCCTTCCCACCTGACTGCGCCCCTGAGGACAAGGTCTCTTACTGTGGCTGCAGAAACCTCATCCTTTCCTCATCTCCTGTTCCTTCACACCCCCAACCAAGCGAGTTGGCCCCCCAGATTCAGCATCTGGAAGGCACACAACAGGTGTAAATGACAAGGGAGAAGACTTCGGGAGGAAGCTGGATCCAGGTGGCGATCGCAAGGAGGCAGGTTAGGTCCATCAGTCTTTAGTCCACTTCACTGAGCGTTTGCTGGGCGCCTACTCTGCACCCAGCTCAGGAGGAGGTTTAGAAATGAGTGAGATGTGGCACTGTATTCAAGGGGCTCACAGTGTCTCAAGGAAGGCAGCTGGTGAAAGTCAAGCAAGGCAGCAGCATCGGAGGTTCACCGGGCCTCAGAGACCTGGGTTCCAGCCCTAGCTCCCGCCCAGCGTGCCCCCACCCTCCCCAGACTGGAACTGGCTCCCGTTAGATGGGGAAGAAGACCCCTCAGTATCCATTCTCTTTTTTTTAAGCAGTTTTTTTTTTCTTTTTTTTTTTTGCGGTACGCGGACCTCTCACTGTTGTGGCCTCTCCCGTTGCGGAGCACAGGCTCCGGACGCGCAGGCTCAGCGGCCATGGGTCACGGGCCCAGCCAATCTGCAGCATGTGGGATCTTCCCGGACCGGGGCACGAACCCGTGTCCCCTGCATCGGCAGGCGGACTCTCAACCACTGCACCACCAGGGAAGGCCAGTATTCTTTCTCTTGAACTACCCTCTTATCTGCCCAGCTGCCCCCTCGGGCCTGGCTTCTCTGGGCCTTGATGGGCCCCAAACTCTTTGGACCCCTCTCTTTGCATTCCCAGGTAACCGAAAGTTAAGAAAAGAAAGTGCTTTGTGTTCAAGCCATAAAAATAAAGGCTACCTTCATATAGCCCTTCACAGTTTACAACATGCCTTTATGTCCATGTCCTGTAGTCACGGTCCAGGGAGGCTCATCCCCATCTTGCCAGTGAGGACTCCAGGAAGTCCAGAGCTCTGGGCAGGAGGTATAATATGAGGATGAAGTGGGACAATGCAAAGTGCCTGGCTCAGTGCTGGGGACAGCCTGGCACTCAGCTTCCTCCCCCTCCTGGAAATCCAGACACCTAGATTTTAAAGAAATCTGCAAAAATTCTCTGCGACTTTGGGCAAGCGCTATCACCTTTCTGAACCTGCGCTGGTTGACCTTAACTTTTCTATCACCCATTCATTCAGTCTTTTATCATCCAACAAACATTTTTGAAGCTCCTTTTTTAGGCCTATTATTGTCTTGGCACCGGAAATCCAAGTGGTGGGCAACACAGACCCGGACCCTGCTCCCTGACACTTACACTCAGGAAAGCTTGTGCTAAATGAGTGATTACATGGGGGCTGAGCACTCAGAGGAGAAGCTGGCAACCTAACTTAGACTGGTTGTGTGGTTTAGGGATGGCCTCCTTGATATTTTAAGCCAACACCCACGGATGAGCTGGAGGTGGCCTAGTAAAGCTGTGGAGGGAAGTGTTGCCAAGACAACAGCCATGTGTAAGAGCCCAGAGAAGGGAAGACAAGATATTTGAGCATCGATACTCAAAGTGTGGGCCACGGACCAGCAGCATGGGCATCACGGGGGAGATTGTTAGACATCTTGGGCCCCACCCCAGACCTACTGAGCAGAACTTGCATTTTAACAGTTCCTGGGTGATTTGTGTGCACATTAATGTTGGAGAAACAGGAGTGGCTGGAAGCTAGAGATTGAGGGAGAGAGGGACTCGAGATGAGATGGGAAAGGCCTGGTCATGCAGGACCTCACAGACTATGGTAAGGCATTTAGCTTGGACTCTTAGGACAACGGGCAGGGACGTTTTGATTTTTTAACAGGAGTGACACGATCAGGTACGTGTTTGGAATACTCACTCTAGTGGCCGTGTGCAGAATGGACTTGGAGGGGAGCAGAGCTCAAGTCACGAGGCTGCGAGTGTCAAACACAAGAGGCCCTCTGATGCCAACTGTCTGTAATGGGGCAGGAGCTGAGAGCGACCCGCCTGCCCTCCACTCCATTCCTTAGACAGAGACCCTGGCCGGCTATTCTGGCCTGCTTCTCACTGAAAGGCCTCAGCTCCCTCCTGGACTGAACTCTCGGAGCAGGCGTCACACAGCCACCTGATGGAGTTAACTGTGTGCATTTAAAAGATAAAAAAAACGATGCTCAGTGCTGTAAGTGTGCTGGAGATGGGCCAGCTTACGTATTTCTGGCAGGAACATGAGTCAGAAGAATTTTTCTAGACAGTAATTTGTTAGTATGGGCCTTAAAAACACCCTGCATGGCCCTGACTCAAATTCCTTGTCAGGATAAAAAATAATCAGAAAATCAGAATAAAACATGCATCATTATTTGTTAGTAGCAAAAATTTAGAAACTACTAGGATGTCTCAGGAATGGGAGAGTGGCTAACTAAAGCAGGGTGAGTGCCCTCAATCGGGTTTTTGCAGCTTTTTTTTTTAATGAAACATAGAAAAGATTGTAAAAAATGTGTCACTATTGAAAGAAAAAGATCAAAATTATAAATGCAGAGTATTCCCAACTGTGTAAAAACTATAAATAGATAAAAGTGGAAGAAAATACATCAAAAAATGAACTATGATGGAAATGCTTTCCTCAAGTCAGGATAAAAAATAATCAGAAAATCAGAATAAAATATGCATCATTATTTGTTAGTAGCAAAAATTTAGAAATGTGGGCAAATATTTCTTTCTGCTTTTCTGTATTTTCCAAATGTTCTATAATAAATGTGTAATACTTTGATGATGAGAAAAATTGCTTTAAAAAAGGAAATGATCTGGGAATTCCCTGGCGGTCCAGTGGTTAGGACACGGCCCTCTCACTGCCGGGGCCCAGGTTCTATCCCTGGTCGGGGAACTAGGATCCCACAAGTTGTGCAGCAAAAAAAAAAAAAAAAAAGGAACCAATCAAGATGGAGTTTGTCCTCTTGCACAGGTGACGCTGTGGCCCTGGAGGCAGACGTCACGGTAGAAGGGCTCGGCACAGTCAATGAGACAGGGGTCCCCATCATGGCGCACCCCCCAGCCATCTACAGTGACAACACCCTACAGCAGTGGCTGGAGGCCGTGCTGGCTTCTTCCCAGAAGGGTAAGGACCTCTCTCAACCCCTCCCCAGCTGCCCAGCCCTCTGGTCCTCAGGCTGCATGTGCAGAGGTCCTTCCACTAGGAAGCTAGTCCAGTGCTCGTCAGGAGTTGCTCGTTGCCTTGGCTTTCCAGCCCACCGCTCTAGAGGCCTGGGCTCGGGGAAGATCAGTGAGACGAGGGATAAAAAAGTGCAGGGTAAGCTGCAAAGGGCCAAACATGTTTGGGCCCTGAATCCATGGAACTGGATATAACATGCTCAAAAGCCAAATTCCACCTTCCCCTCCCATGTCTCTTTGCCAGTTATAGTCAGAATCCAGGCATCACCCTAATGTCTCTCCCTCATCCTCCACATCCGCTCAGCTGCTGCACCTGCCAATTCTAACCCTGAAGCCTACCCCCTGATCCAGTCCCAGTCACATCATCTTTCTCCTGGACCTCCTTCCTCACTGGCTTCCTGCTTCCAAACTCAGCCCCTACCTGAGTGAACTTTCCAAAATGCCAGTTGTCACGTCACTCCCCTGCTTTAACCCTCCATGGCTCCCCATTGTCCTCAGGACAAAGTGTGATCTCCTTGGCCTGTCTTGCAACATCCTGCTCTAACTTCTCAGCCTCATCTCCTGCTGTTCAGGCTCAGGTGGCTTAGGACCCTCTGAGCCTGCCTGTCCAAGAATCACAGTCCCTTTTCATCCGACGCTTGACAACCCCTGAACCTGCCCCAAGTCCCAAGCCCTTACCCGTCATCTGCTTCCTCCCCTTGGTGATGGGGGACGGGAGCTCATTCCTACAGAGGCAAGTCCTTTCTCTCCAGGTTAGCTCTGCCTGTTTGAAAACCCTTCTTCACACCCAGCGAGAATCTGGTCCCTGTCTTCCCTCCCTGCCCCCAACACACATACCATACCTGCTCTCTCTGTCCCAGGAAGTCATGTCTTCTGTTTCCTTCTTCCTTGAGCATGAGGGACCAGTTCCCCAAGTCCTTGGCCCTCTCCCCACAGGCATCAAACTAGACTTCAAGAGCATCAAGGCCGTGGGCCCCTCCCTGGACCTCCTGCGGCGGCTGACTGAGGAGGGGAGAGTTCGGAGGCCTGTGTGGATCAATGCCGACATCCTGAGGGGCCCCAACATGGCCATCCCGATAGAAGTCAATGCTACACAGTGAGTGTTCGCCTCTCTGCCCCAGCTGTGTCCAATCCTCTTCCGTCAACATCTGGCACAGTAGGTGCTCAGGGGACCCTTGCTGAGTTTGCTTCCAGCCACACCATGTAGTCTGACTTCTGAGCCTTCACACGTGCTATTCCCTCTGCCTCGAATGCCTTTCCCCCATTTCCTGATGAACCTTTGCCCAGTCATTACCTGTCCCAGAAACTTCCCTGACATCCAAGGCCGCTGAGGGCCTTCACTCACACTTTCTCCTAACAGTCCTGATTTCGTTGGACTATCACCGTTGGATTACAGGTTTGTCACCCTTACTACAGTGATTATTCCTGGAGGGCAAACAGGGCCTGGTCCAGTGACAAGGGCAACACTTGGCCTGCTAGAAAAGTCTAAAGCACTGACTCCTTCCTTAGCCCCCCATGAAATCCCAGCACTGCCACCAACCGCCCTCATGTAACACCAGCTTCATGGTGTGCTCCAGTTTACAAAGGGCCACTTAAAAGGAGAGCATACATCTGAGTTAATCTTCACATAGCAATGCCAGGTTAGGAGCATTTTTTCTCACCATTTTGCAGATGAGAAAGCTGACAATAATTGAGGCACAATCTGTTGAATGTTTATTATGTGTCACAGGCACTGTTTTAAGTACTCTAGTTGTAGAATACCACTTAACTCTTACTTGAGAATGAGGTAGGTAATATTATTTTCATTTTATTAATACAGGAAATATCTCACTGAAGTTAAATGACTTGCCTAAATCTAGTAATTGGCAGAGGAAAGATTCAAAACCAGGCCTATCTGACTCTAACCTCCATGCTCTTTACCGTCCATCCATCCATCCATCCATCTTTCCAGGCAGTCAGCCAACAATCCATCCGTCCAATATTTATCACGATTCTCAAACTGAGGTGCATTTGGAAAGCAGCAGTTTGAAAATGTAGTCAGTGGCCCAAGATAAATAATGGTTCACCTTCTTGGAGTGAAGAAAATTACTCAATAATTTGGGGAGAGGGAGAGGGTAACATTATTTGCCTATTAAAATTTGCATCAAGGCAAAATCTGAATGAAATTTTTAAATAAAATATGAAAGTTCAGAGACTCTCACAGCTGGGAGAACCCACATCCCACACCTGGGGCTTTAGATCCCCCCGTCCATGTGGGTATGTTTACGAAGGCCTGTCCTGCCTGAAAGGATGCCATCTTTGAGAATCAAAGGGGCTGGGTGAGCTGCCCAAGGTCACAGAATCAGGACCCAAACCCAGACCTCCCCAACACCAAAGTCCATGCCCTACTCTGGGACTTTGAGCAAGCCATTTCTGTTCTTTAGGACTGTGCCCTTATATCATAGATGCAAGAGATCCTGCCTCTTCTTAGCACTGTGATGGGAACCTGGGAGATGAGGAAGGGGCTCTAAAAGACCAGCATCTCTGATTCTCTGCAGGTTCCTGGCCTTGGTCCAGGAGAAGTATTCTAAGGCAACCCTGTCTCCAGGCTGGACCACCCTCTACCTGCCCCTGTTCCCAAACGGGACATATACCCGAGCCATGGTAGAGAAGATGCAGGGGCTGGTGGAAGGACTGCCGCAGAAGGTCACCTTCCCTGTGCGGGCTGTCATGGTACGGGCTGCCTGGCCCCACTTCAGCTGGCTGCTGGGCCAATCTGAGAGGTGAGGACTCCCAGGCCCCTGCCACAGCTCCCACTCCCTCCAAACCCGCTCCCAGGCACTGATGCCCCCAGAAGATCCCAGAGGCTCATGGCTAGAAGGGTCTTATTGATCACCTGGTCCAACCTCTGCTGGTGCTCACAATGTCCCTGCTTTCTCCTTGTATGCCTCCGGTAATGGGGAGCTCACTAGCATCTGAGGCAGCCCGTCCATTGACAGACAACTCTCTGCCCGTTGGAAAGTGTCTACACTGAGACACAATTTGCCTCCCACAGCTTCCTCCCATGGAAGCCAGCTGTTCCCTGGGGCTACACAGATTGCACCTACAGCCTCTGCCCCAAGATAGCTCTGTAGGGATTGAGGAAGCCCCATCCCCACCCCTGCACTCTGTCCCCAGCTGCCCCACCTTCCTCAGCCTCTCCCCACTGGAGGCCGCCCCCTTCCCCTCTTCATACCTGACCTCTAGCCCCACCCCCTGCGCCCGTCTCTTCTGTCCTTGTCTCCTTCCTAAGACAGGACCCAGAAATAGACACTCCAAGTGAGGAGGCAGGGCAGTCCATCTCCCCTCCTTCTCAGCCTCTACTCTCAGTCATCGTTCCCGAGGCCTCTGTGGCTTCTTCTGCCCCCAGGAAGCAGGGTAGTGTTCCCCCCCTGCCCAGCTCGGGTCCAGCTCTGAGCACAGGAGTGGGGCTGAGGGCTGCTGGGCCCAGGCAGGCACTGAACTGGCTCTCTGGACCCCAGGTACAGCCTGACGCTGTGGCAGGCCACCTCAGACCCCGTGTCAGTGGACGATCTCCTCTACGTCCGGGACAACACCGCCACCCACCAAGTCTACTATGACCTCTTCGAGCCTCTCCTGTCGCAGTTCAAGCAGCTCGCCAGTAGGGAGGGGTCTGGGCAGCGTGGGGAAGGGCGGTGGGGCCGGATTCTGCACAGGGCAGCACTTGGTAGACACGGCAGCAGAGTTAGGTGGGATGGGGCACTGGAAGGGGAAAATCCTAGGAGGGATGGGGGAAGGGATCGTTTTAAGTGTCAGTTGTATGCCAGACCCCAGCACAGTATGCTAAGCTTTATAGATCTGTGAAGCAGGGATTCCATTTTACAGATAGGGAAACTGAGATTCAGAGCAGTTAGGTAATTTATACAAAGTCATTCAGCTTGAACGTGGCACAGCTCCTACTGGAACCAGCAAATTCCAAACCCCATGTGCTTCCCCTTGTAATATAGTTCCTCTAAGGTTTCCTCTAGCGTTTCAGAGAACGGCCCCTCCACTGTACCTGCTAATCAGTGATGCAGACGCTACCTTGTCCAAACATCCACTCCGCTGACTCCAAACCTAGGACAGCCTGCAGTTAGGCCATCTCAAAGGGGACCCATCAGACCCAACACTCCTGCCTTGGGAGCCATCTTGGTGAGGGGGAGGAATACCAGCTTTGGGGCCAGACGGACCTGGCTCCATCAGGTTCCAATCCCAGCAACCCTGCCTACTGGCTGTAGGACCTTGGGCAAATCACCTGTAATCTAGAAAACAGGGAATTACAGCTCCCAGGAAGCTTGCTGTGAGGCTTAGAGAGGATGCGCGGTGCACAGAAGGGCTCTGTGACCAGCGGCCTCTTCATCCTGGCAATTTGCCCCACAGTGAACGCCTCACGGAAGCAAAGCTACTACACAGGAGGCAGCCTGATCCCCTTTCTCCAACTCCCTGGGGATGAGGGGCTGAGCGTGGAGTGGCTGGTTCCTGACATCCAGGGCAACAGGAGCACAGCAACAATGCGACTCCCAGGTAAGGTCCACCTGCAGCCCCTGTGCTCCTAGCTCAACCACAAGTTTCCTACACTTGGGGAAGCTGCCTCAGATCTCCGTTACCATAGCAACACGGCTGCAAGGTAGGGAGTACAGCGCTGTCAAAAGTGCGGGGCTCCGGGCCTTCAGCACCTGTGAGCCCTCAGTCACATCACGCTGCAAGAGAGGCGGGCATGGGACCCAGGGCTGAGCCACAGGCAAGGGCCCAGAGCCGAGCTAGCAACTCACTGTATCATTCTGACGAGCCCCGGGCACATTCATAAAGCAGCCCTTCCACCTGGAACCCAGATCTGATCGACAGATCCCATTGCCCCGCTGCTGCCTCCATTGCCTCTTCCAGACAGAGAAGGCATGATCCTGCTGGAAGCTGGCCTCCTGGAGCCTGCAGCTGGGGACCCCGTGCCCATCGTACGTGCCCCAGATGGCCGTGTCCTGACACTGGAGTTCTGCCTGCTGCAGCTGGCCACGCGCGCCAGACGCTGGGGCATCCATGTGCACATAGCAGAGCCCACGGCCCTCCGGCCATCCCTGGCCACACTGGCCACCCTCTCCACCCTTGGCCACCTGCCTAGGCCTGTGTGGGTCGGGGCCACAATCTCCCACGGGAGTTTTGTGGTCCCTGGCTACGTGACTGGCAGGGAGCTGCTTACAGCTGTGGCCGAGGTTTTCCCCCATGTGACGGTGGCACCAGGCTGGCCCGAGGAAGTGCTGAGCAGTGGCTACAGGGAACAGCTGCTCACAGATATGCTGGAGCTGTGCCAGGGCCTCTGGCAACCCGTGTCCTTCCAGCTTCAGGCTGGGCCGCTGGGCCAGAGCACGGCTGGAGTCGTGGCCAGGCTGTTGGCAGCCTCCCCCCGGGCCACTGTCACAGTGGAACACAGCCCTGGCTGGGGCAGCTATGCATCTGTGCGGGCAGTGCTGCTGGCAGCCAGGGCCGTGGAGAGGACCCGAGTCTACTACAGGCTACCCCAGAGTTCCTACCAAGACTTGCTGGCGGATGTTGGCAGAAAGTGACCACCCAGGGGTGCTGGGCTGGTGGAGCC
Source organism: Delphinapterus leucas (assembly GCF_059928025.1). Taxonomy (NCBI): domain Eukaryota; kingdom Metazoa; phylum Chordata; class Mammalia; order Artiodactyla; family Monodontidae; genus Delphinapterus; species Delphinapterus leucas. The sequence continues at coordinate 144,817,983 of NC_143129.1, forward strand.
ACGGGGGTGGCAGGAAGGAATAAATGTCTCTGCCTCCCTCAGTGCCCTGCGTGTGTGTCCTCAGGGCCACATGGAGCGGGAGCTGGGCGTGAGGTGGCCACTGAAGATGCCTAGAGGGTCTGGAGGCTGGGGGCCAGATCGCGCCGGTTGTCCAAGAGGAACTGCTCACAAGCCTTGAAGGTGGTGTAGAACTCAGACGAGAGGCCAGTCACATTGGTGGTCACGTACTTGAGAAAGCCTGGGGTGGCCTGGTTATAGTAGGACACCTGCAGGATGGGAAGCCACACTCAGGGAGGCTGGGCAGTGGGAGGGGTGGGAGCTGAGTGGACATGAGGCGGGCGGGAGGCAGCCTTGTCGCCTGCTAGGAAGGCAGCAAATACCAGTCAGCACTTGAGGCCTTAGAAGACTGCGTGACTGGCGGGTGTGACCTCCTCCACCCCTCACCCCCACCCCGGGTGCTGACAACCCTGGCTTCCCTCTGTCACCACACACTACTGTCATCACGTGTCTCCCCTGTCAGCTGGGGGGCCCTGGAGGACCGGGGCTGGGTCTCCAGAGCCCAGCACGGAATCCCTTTTAAATGAAGGTGCTCTAGGGCCATCCGCAAGTTAGAATAAGCCCAAGGATTGCCCTGAGGAGCTTGTCAGTTTAGATGTGTTAAGTTAGCTAGCACTGTCCAAGTCCCTACCTGGGGGGGAGTCTCAGAGCCACTGTGAGCTGAGGAAGGGGCAGTGGGCATCCCCAGCCCAGCCACTCTCAGCCTTCTCCCCTACGCTTTAGTTAACACCGACTGCCCTGCTGAGTTTTATGGGCGCTGAGAGCCATATAAATCCTTCCTAGACAATAAGTAAATGAGGAGATAGAATTTTAGATCAGAACCCAGGGCCTCTGCCCTCTGTGTCCCGTGCTTTTTCCAAGACCCTGCAGTGGCCTCGGGCTTAGCACAGATTAGGTCTTAATGAAGGCTCATTTTCAGCCCCTGACACTCCTAGGCTCCCCTGAGCTGGAAGAGAGAGACTGCTGGCAGGCAGGGGAGACTGAGTCGGGAACTGTCTGAGCTGGACAGTGCTGAGTTCTGGACACAAGTGTGGCTTTGGGGTGAATCTGGGTGGGAGGGGGAAAGGAGACACCCAGCCTCACCTTGGTCAACTGGTCCCCCTCATGCCAGAAGCAGAAGCCTGAGCAGATGGTCTCCCCACGCCTGTACTCCGAGGTCTCGAGGTGCGTGGGCAGCGTAACTGACCTCATCGCAATGACATAGGGGTCCCTGGAATGGAGGAAGGGTGTGGAGGGGACACAGGAGATGGTGAGGGCCTGGTTCCAGAGTCTGAGGCACACAGAGCCTGGCTCTGGGCCAAGCTGTAAAGAGGAGATGCCTGTTGGTTAGCAGCTCTGAACTCACCAGGAGCCAGCGTGACTGCACTGTGGACTTTCTGGAAAAGCCCCTCCACTGCAGACACTCAGGAAGCAGTGTTGCTCTTTGGGATTTTTGTGCTTCATCTTTTTGCCTGTCTCTAGCAGAAGTGATGCCATCTCTCTGGCATCCCCACCATGGCACAGCTGACAGCCTCACCACCCTTCAGCCAACACAGGGCCTTCAGAGGCTGGAGGCCAAGGAGTCAGCCATGTGAGAACTGGCCTGTCTGTGGCCTGGGACAAGGCGCCCTCACTACCCCAGGGACAGAGACCACCCCGCTTTAGAGCGTGAGTGACTAGAGGGGCCAGGCATCCCCATGTCCTCCATTCTACCCACAGTAAGACCACTGCGGCCAGTAGGAAGCAGAGGGCTGACTCTAGGCTGATGTCCCCTCCCTGGGGAGGAAGATGAGCCCTGCCCACCTCCCACCCCAGAAGGCAGGCACGCACCTGTTGTCACAAGGCTTCCGCCGAGAGGCCAGGATCACAAAATCCTGGGGCTTGGGGTCACCGCCGAGGGCGGGGCTGATGATGTGGTAGATGGCATCATCCTCGTCCACCTGCTGCACTAGCTCCACGCTCCTGTACAAAACCCACGGGCGCCACCCCAGCTCCTCGTGTGAGAGCAGATCTGGCCCAGGCCCCCCTGTGCTTCAGCTGCCCTGAGCAGGTGCTTGGGGGATATTTCACCCCTAACACTGCTCAGCAGGGACCACAGGAGGGCAGAAAATAAGATAAACACGGGCACACAGACACATACACAAGCAAATGAACACACACACCCGTGGGCACACATGTGCACAGACGCATAGATAGACACCCACCGATGCACACACAAAACTATGGGTGTCTGTCTATGTGCAGGTGCACATACCCTACACAGATGTGTGATGATTTAGGAGTCGTGCTGTATATTTAGTGAGCGCCCACTGTGTGCCAGACACTGCTCTAAGAGCGTCATGGGTACCATCTCACTTAACCCCACATCAGCCCATGCAGTTGGTACTCTTAGTATCCCCATTTTATAGACGAGGGGGCCGAGACTCAGAGAAATAACTCACCTCCGGCCACAGAGCTAATAAGGAAGCAGGTGTGGGACGTGCTTGGGCTGTTGGGCGCCAGAGCTATGCCCCTCAGGCCCAGGCACACTGCACGCATGTGCCCAGGTAGACACACGTAGGCTCACACCAACACGCGCACACACACAAGGACATCCACGCAGAGACACACACAACCACGACCAGACCCGCCACCTTTTCCTTGCTCTCCCGCCCACCCTGGAAGCTGCCTCAGGAACGGGGCAGCTGTGGGCAGGGTGGAGGAAAGCTGCTAGGGCCTCCCTTCCCCTCAGGACACACCCCCCAATCCCATCAAGCCTCAAGATCTGATCGGGCCTTCAAGGCCCACACTAGCCCGCCTCCTCCAAGAAGCCTTCCTACCACATGCCCAACCCCTTCTCCCCAACATCCACCACCAAATCGCCTCTCAGGCTTCCAGGATGGCATGGCCAGCAGGCCTGAGGCAAACCTAGACCAGGGCTTTTTAAAGCAACTCAGCCCTTCTTGCAAAGAAACCTTATGCAGAAAGCCTGTGTGTGAACAGCTACAAGCAGGCCTGCTTTGGTGAAGAGAGATGGGGAAAGGTAGGGGAAGGCCAATTTGTCAAATATCAACTCACCAAATGACCTGCTTACTGAATTTCCAAATGCACAGATCCTTCTTATGGATACACTGAGGAATATAGGCTCCTCTTAATAAGCCATTGGAGAAATGATCAAAGAACCCCCAAAGGAGGGTGTTGGCATAACAGAAAGTGACTTGAAAGGGATTTGAAAAAAATACCAGTTTCAACTCTAACATTCCCATATTAAACACTGAAATTTTGGCTATTTTCCTAAGCAAAAACTTACATGGAGAGTCAATAAATTTGGGGAACAAGTGCATTTATAGGAACAACATTTATATTCAGGAACTCACTACATTAAAAAATAACATTCCTGTACACTCATGTACATATCCACATGAAGAACTGGCAAACTTGGTAAATTCAGCAAATTGGCCATTCTCTGAGTTACCATGAGTCTGGGAGGGGTTCCCACCCACCCCCTCCACTTCCAGCTACCTCCCCAAGCAGTCCCTGAGCCCCCTCTGGGAAGGTAGAACTCCACAGAACACGCTTTGAAAATCACTGATCTATCCCTGGGTGCAAATCTACAACCCACACCTCAAGTACCCATTTTAAGAGGAGGGAAGCTGAGGCCCAGAAAAGACATGACTTGCCATGGTCACAGTTAGGCCAGGAACAAGACTTAAACCCAGGCCCCCGACTCCAATTCCAGGCTCACGCTCTTCCCTGAGGGCTCAGACTACCCTTGACTCTGATGCTCACCTAACACATAACCAAGTGCCCCACCCCCATCCTCCCTGCTAAAGGCCGGCAGGCGCTGAGCACAGTGGGGGGACGGCTCAGGAGGAGACACCTGAGGGCCCACCTCCGCACCCCACCCCGCTGCCCTCACCGGTAGTGCTTGTCCCATTCGGGCCTCCGACGGAGGTCTGAGAGCAGCAGGAAGGCCTGGGCGGCGTCCACGTGCACCAGCATCTCCATGTGGAAGGAGAGGAACTTGTCCTCCTCTAGAGTGTACAGGCGGACCTGCGTGGGCCAGAGGGCAGCCTCGTTCCCGTGCCTCCTCCTCAGCCTATGCTGGGGACCGGGGCTGGAAGCTCAGGGCTGCCACTGATTGCTGTGTGACTGTGAACAAGTGACTCAACCTCTCTGAGCCTCGGTCGCATTCCCATGAAAATGGGGAGATTCAGCACAAGTGGATAGGAAGGTGTCTGAAGGAGCAGTGACTGCATGCATAAGCACAGGATGGAATGGTACTCACTACGAAATGGAACAAACTCAAACAGGCACTCAACACGAGTGAATGACTTGTGCCAAGAGAAAGAAGTCAGATTGAAAGGTTATATACTGTATGACTCTCCGTATTGGACATTCTCAAAATAGACAAAACTAAAGGGACAGAAAACTGATCCGTGGTTTCCTGGGGCTGGGGGTGGGAAGAGGCTTGACCACAATGGGGAATGAGAGAAACTGGGGGGATTATGGAAATGTTCTGTATCTTGATTATGGTAGTGATTCTGTAACTTTATGTGTTTTCCAAACTAGAATTATACAGTAAAAAGGGGAAATTTTACTACATGTAAATTATACCTCAATTTTTTTAATGTGGAAAAATTTTGTTAAAAGGAGATAAAGAAGCAGGGGCCGAAACAACAACAGAATGAATCCTCAGAGCCAGGTGCCATCCAGCCCCCTAAAGTCACAGGCAAAAGTGGCAGAGCTCAAGTCCTCCCTCAGCCCGCGCTTGCCCCAGGCCCCCATCCCAGCAGCGCGTCACTGTAGAAGGAGCAGAGAGAGGGAGGACGCAGTGAGGGAGGATGAAATGGGAGGCAAGAAGGTGGGTGGGCAGGAGAGGATCCGGAGGGGGGACACCCACTCCAGGCCCTGGCGGGGCAGGTTTGCTTCTATAACTGGGCTGGTTTCATGACCTCATCCAGCTCCTTTTAAGGAATCTCCCTTTGACTGGAGTGCTTTGAGAAGGTTTTTGTGTCTCACAGTCAGCCACCTCTGGTGACTCCGAGGAGGAAGGAAAGCTGGGAGGGTGGGGTAAGCTACCTGGCTGATCTCTGAGGACAGCACCCAGTTGTCCCTGGCCACGAGCATCTTCAGGGAGGAGACATTGTTGTAGCTCAGGTACACCTGGACAGAGCACACAGAGAAGCCTCAACTTCCGCCTTCCTCGGGGGCTCCGTGCCGGGCTGCGCTGGGGTGGGGAGAGGAAACTGGACGTGAAGGAAGGAGCCCTTGGCTTTGGGAAAGGAGGCCGGGGCTTGGCAGACTCCTCCTCCTCTTGGGGCCCCAGTTCCCTCCTGCCAAGCAAAGGGACACAGGAAAGCCCTGGGCTACCTGTGCCAGTCTTGCGGCTGCAGTATCCTGTCCCCTCCGGGCCTACCTCCAAACCCGCTCACAAGAGGGGAGGATCGGGGATCCCAACAGGCCTGAGAACGGGCCGCTCAGAGCAGAAGGCCTTACCTGGTTGCTAGGGTCCCAGGGGACAGAGAGGGGCATCTCCGCCTGCTTACAGGACACGATGTACTTCCTGGGAGAGAGGGAAAACAACAACCTTGTTCCCTTGGGAGCCCATCTCTTTCCACAGACTTCACTGCTGGCTTACTGTGTGCCAGGCCCTGTGCTCAGCCCAGCGGCGTGGGAGAGACTCCTGTCTGGCCAGGGAGACTGGATGGGCACACAGAAAACAGCAGCTGAGGACATACACACTCAGAGGTGGGGGCGGGCTGGGGGAAAGGTGCAGACCCCCAACACCCTTGCTGAGCGACTTCACTCTGGCTAAAGCGACTTCACCCTATGCCTCAGTGTCCTCAGCTGTAAAATGGGATCAGTGGTCACACCTGCCTCCTCATGGGGTCGTCACAGGGAGAACAGTGCTTGGCACATGGTAAACCCTCCATATATGCACACTTTTCTTATTAACATCGGATGGTGAATCCTGGTGCGTTGACAGCCCTTTCAAGTTTGTGAAGTGCTTTCACAGCAGAGTCATTCACACCTGGATTTGCTTCTTAAGCAATTGCATCTCCTCTCAGAGCCTTTCTTTCTTCATCTGCCAAACGGGCATCAGAGTCAATGGGAGGAACACAAGAAGTAAATTTGGTCACACCTGGCCAGGTTCAAATTCTCATTCTGCCCATCATTCCTATCTGAGTGCCCGTGGCCACCTAATCCCTCTGTCCTCGCCTTTACAAGGGGCCAGTAAGACCACTGGGTCATGAGGCCAAGACCAGAGGCTGCCTGGATGTAAAGGCGCAGCCCAGGGGAAGCACCGAAGAAACACAAGTTCCCAGGGCCAGGGAGCAGACAGGGAAGCCCTAGAGCCGTGTCCACTCGCACCGCCCGGCCCCCACTTTCCTGTCCAGGCGAATCTTCTTCCTGGCACTGGCCTCTCGGTACCGCCGCTCGCCATCCTGGGGAGAGGAGCAGAGACAGACTGTGGTGCAGGAGGGACAAACAGCTTGCCCCCGCCCCCATTACTGCCTGCCCCCTTCCCCAAAGGGCCCAAGGAGACCCTCCCTGCAGCCCTAAAGTGAAGTTCAGATCTCACCGGGGCAGCCTGCCCAGGACAGTGCCCCGTCGCTGAGCTCCAGCCCCAGCTTCCCCTGAGGCTCCCTGAGTGACTTTGGGAACACCACCTGCCCTCATCGTACCTGCTACCTCCTCCGTAAAAGGGGATCCCCAAAGGGCACTTACAACACTAAGAACCCACATTTATTGAGTACTTGCTATGGGCAGACATGCTTCTGAAGTGTTTTCCATGCAAAACTGCATCTAAGCATTATGATAACCCTCTGAGGTTGGCACTGGTACTATCCCCAATTATTTTATTTCATTTCATTTCATTTTATTATTTTAATTGCCTGCACTGTGCGGCTTGTGGGATCTCAGTTCCCCCACCAGGGACTGAACCCGGGCCATGGCAGTGAAAGCCCAGAATCCTAACCACTAGGCCACCAGGGAACTCCCAGTACTATCCCCATTTTACAGAGGAGGAAACTGAGTCACGGAAAGGCTAAGTGGCTCAGCCAAGGTCACAGGGCTAAGGAGTGGGGACAGGAACAGAACCCAGATGGCCCGAACCCAGAGCCCACCCTCTGAACCACTACTTCTAACGTCTCCCGACTCGTGAACATTAAGTGGCAAAAGCCTGAAAGGGCCTCGTGGACTGCCTACAGTCCCACCGCTTGCCAGGCTCCCTGCTCCTCCGGCCACCACCCATCCTGACTGCCCAACGCCCAGCCCTGGAGCGGGGGTCTTCACAGCCCATGCTCAGTCTTGTAAGGTGGGCGGGCTGGGTGGGTGACCTTCCTGGAGAGAAGGGGCAACCTCTCCAAGGTCACTCCCTGGCCCCCCAGAAGCAAGACCGAGCCGGGACCAAAGGAGGCACAAGGGAACATTGTTTAGAGCCAGCCTTGAACCCAGGTCCCTGACTCTCATTTCTACGCTTTTTGCTCCCCTGTCACCATGGTCAGAGCAGTCGCCACATACTCAGCCCGGAGCAAGGTCAGTATCTCCCCAACAGCCCTGCGAGGCAGGAACTGCAGATACACCCTCTTTACAGATGGGGAGTGAAAGCTCGCAGAGGGCACCTGCTAGAACGTGGCCAAGGTGGGGTTCCAACCCACCTCTGACCCCAAAGCCAGTGCTCTTACAGCTCTGCAGGCTCATGAATGCCTGTTAACACCCAGCACGTGGTCTGAGTTCTTCCAGGAAGCACAGGGTGCCTTCCTTGCACAAGGAGCATCCCCGGGGGCGGGTTATACCGGGGCACTCAGGGCTGGCTGTGCCCCAGCAGAAGGACAGAGCTGGGTTCACTCCCCAGTCCTATCACCCTGGGCAGAGAGGGAGGGGGGCTGGTAGTGGGGCACTCACCCCAGGCTGGGGCTGAATCCAGGGCAGCATCTGAGGCTGGTTATCTGCATCGAGGACCACAAAGGTCATGAAGGCACTGTTGATGTGCCGCCGCTGGGTCTCGGCCTCCTGGCGGTAGGCCTCCACACACACGCCCACCTCCATGCTGAGGGGAAAGGAGGGCTGGTCTCAGCTGGAAAGACCTTCCCGAGGCCACCCCCTCCCCAACACGCACGCACACATGCACAGAGGCACACACGTACTCTTGCAGTTCCTCCCACAGCCCAGATCAGAGTCCGATGGGCAGGAAACCCAGAACTGTTCCCTTTCAACAATGTTTACAGAGTGCCCACTGTACCCCTGGCCCCATGCTTGTCACTGGGGTCACAGAAATGAATAAACCAGTCCAGTCCAGGTCCTCACGGGCTAACAGATAGGGGATGGGGCAACAAACGTCTATATAAAATACGTCACGTAAGCTGCAAAGGGTGATGGAAAGACATAAGAAAGGAGGTGGAGGGGCAGAGGCTGATTTGAGAAAATGTTCATCATACATCTAATTCACCAGCCCTCTAGCCGTAGCCACGCCCCTGACAGCTCGCCGCTGCTGTTTCTGTATCTCCGACTGTCTTTATGAATAATAAAAGAGCAGCCACCTCCATTCCCCCTCACCTAGGAAGGTCTGTGATCCCAGAGTGTAGACATTATGCAGATGGGGAAATCAAGACCTAGAACAGGGCGCTAACTTGCCCAAGGTCACACAACAGTCAGGAAGGAAGAGAACCTGCACTAGGAACCAGGCCTCACAGCTCCTACCTAGTTCAGGGCTTTCCCCCTGCATGACAGTAGAATGTGTGATAGTCAGACTGTGAATAGTAGAATAATAATAATTATTTTAATAATAAGCAGCAGGAATGGCTGACCTTCACTGAACGTTTTCTCTGGCATTCGACCAGTAACCCCTCATTGAATCCTCACAGCTACGAGGTAGTTGTGGTGAGCCCCATTTTACAAGTGAAAGAAATGAGACTCAGAGGGGTTAAGTAACTTGCCCAAAGTCACACAGCTGATAAGCCATGAACCAAATCTGAACCCAGGCAGCCTGGCTCCAGATCCCTCACTTTTAACAACTACGCTATCATTGAAAATGACCAAATCTTTGAAATCACCAAGAAGCTTTCATGGGGGTATCAGAATTCATTCCAAAGGTAAGGGCTCTGGGAACTAACTGCTGTTTTAGGAAAAGGGTAGGAAAGGGTTTGATAAACAAGGGAACACTGGCAAGAGGTGGCCCTGTGACCTGAGCATCCACAGTGTGGCATGGCAGGACCAGAGACAGGAGCCAGGGAGAGAGACAGAGACACACCAAGCACATGGTGTGACCTGTGACAGCGGCAGGCACAGGGCTCGGGAGGCCAGAGAAGGAACATCAGAGCTGAATCTTGGTGATGGTAAAGGGACCCAGCAGCCAGGCAGAGTTCAGATCTCATAGACCTCGTCTACAGGGGAAACAGTTCCTGCAGTTTTGCAGTAAGGTCCCTTCTTATGTCAGGAAGAGCCCTCAACCCCAAGAGGCCCCATCTCACCCATCCCAGCCCCATACCTGTTCTTGAAAGCGTTGTTCACGATGGCCTTCAGCACCAGACGGTCCCCAACCTGGGACGGGCCCCGGAAGTGGAACATCTCAATGGCCTTCAGCGTAGGGTGGGCATGGCACAGCCGGCTGGAAGAGGCGGGGGTCAGGGGGACAGGACAAATGCCTCCAGTACTTCAGCCACTGGCTTCGGCCAGCCTTCTCCTGCTGCCCCCATCCCCAGACCCAGCCCAGAACCACACGTACCACCCTCTGGCCCACCCACTCCCACCCAACCCAGTGACAGCTCTGCCCAGAGGAAGAGAACTAAAGTCCAATATCACAGCTTAGAATACTGAGGTCTACGTGCGTAGCTGGAAAAAAGCTGAATTTGAGGTGACATAGGAAAGGGCAGGGCTGGCGGCAAACCTTTTCCTTCTAACTTTTACACCCTAGCACCTGCTTTTCCTACTATCTGGAAGCCCTCCCCTTACCCAAAGCTACTCGTCATTCAAGGCCCAGATGAAGTACTCCTCCTCCAGAAAGCCTTCCCTGACTATCCACACTCTGACCCTCCTCTGAGATCTTATTACTCTCATAGCCTGGTCTGCCCAAAATAGCATTGCTTATGTACTGTGTCCACAGGTTAAACACAGAGGAGGGGCCATTGGAGCTGGTCTCTAAAGGGTGAGGAAGAATTTGCCTGGCTGAGGAGGACGTGGGTTGGGGAGGGCACTCATGGCAGAGCGAACAGCAAGTACAAAGTCATGGAGGTATGAGAGTGTCAGTTAGTGAATGTCAGTTATCATAACTATAAAAACAAGCCCCGATACTTGGAGCAGAACAAGACCTGGACTGGCACGGAGGTTATAGGAAAAGGAAGTAATTATTTCCACCTCTAGGGAGAAGGAAACAGTGAAAGAGGCTTCATGGAGGAGATGGGCAGGATTTCAGCAGACAAAGAATACTGGAGTTGGCATGATGGGAAGCCAGCCAGGAGTGAAGGCGGGGGATGGGAGCATGGAGGATTGGAAGGGGAAAGGCAAATGGCTTGATTTGCAAGAAGCATTAAGATCCAGGAAGCAAGCAAGAAGGGCCAGGGCAAGGGGGGGCCCTGGTGCCAGCCGGGGGGCTTGGCATTTCCCATGCCATGATGGGAACCATGGAAGGAATGGTGAGCTCACAGAAAGTCATTCCTCTCTGGTTCTCTGGGTCTGAAAGAAGAGCCAAGCTTCTGAAGCCTTGAATGCCAGTACCAAGCTGGGGTTTCTCCCGCAGAGAGAGCTGGCCAAGGGAAGGAGGAAGAGAAAGGAGGGGAGGCACAGGCAGGGCACTTCCCTCACCTGGCTGCAATGGTGGCCACGTTCTCCATCCAGGCCATGATCTGGCCCCCGAAAGTATTGCCCTGGTGATTGGCGTGTGGGGGCAGGACCAGCTCCACACTCTCCACTCGGGTCTTCTCGGCTGGCACCATGCGACTACAGTCTCTGCTCTCCAGATCTGACCAGAGAGGCGCAGAGGGAGGGAGGCGGGGAGGTGAGAAAATTCCCAAGGGCAGACCCTCCCCATGCGCAGCCCAGGACCCCCATGCCCACCAGTCCACCCCACACAGATTCTTTTATTTATTCAGCACCAAGGAGGTGCCGTGCATCTCCCATCTCCCGGGGGGGGGGGGGCGAGAGCTCATCAGGGAAGGCCTGTGAAAGAGGTAGCCTTTCACCTGGCTTGCAGGCTGCTCAGAGATGCCACAGGCAGGGAGGAGGGGAGGTTGAAGGCCTGAGCCAAGTTCTGGAGACCAGACAGGGAGGACAGTCACAGGGAGCAACGAGGACCTTGGCTTAGCTGGAGCTGAGGGCAAGTAAAGGGACAGCACCAGATGAGACTGAGTGGTCAGCCAAGGGCCTGGATGCCAGGCTCAGGCATTTGGACTGACGCTTGGGTAGAAGGGCTGTCAAGACAGGAGGGATCTACAGGGGCTGCAGTGGGAATGGATGGTTCCCATGGGCCTTGACAACTGTAGAAAGAGCTGGGCCTGCCCAGCCACGGCCTCCGGGCCCAGCGTAAATAACAGCACACGGAATTCAGAGCACAGCTCACTGCCTTCACTGGCGTTTGCTACTTCCGCCTGCTCTCTCTCCACTCTGGGCAGCTGAACTACCCTTGGTTGGTCCTAAAATTGCCTCCTTTATGTTTCAAGGATGACTCTGCATTCTAGTGTTCTGGACATCAGTGAACAAATCCAAGGTGACCCCTCTAGGCCTTTGCCCAGCCTGTGCCCTCTGTCAGAAAACCCTGCCTCACCTCTCCACCTGTCAAAATCCTCCCAGTCCAAAGTGGACCTTTGTGTGCTGGTACAGGACACTCTCCAAGATATGCTTTAAGGGGAGAGAAGCAAGATGCAGAACAGTATGTACTGTATGTTTACTTTTGGGTAAAAAGAGAGGCAAACTGGTAGGTAGTGTGCTTAAATATGCAGAGAATACTTCTGGAAAGATGCCCCCAAATGACGAACAGTAGCTGCCTCTGGAGGGAGCCTTGGTTCTGGGGTAGAAGAGAGTCTTGCTTTTTACTCTATCTCTATGTCTACACCTATCTCTATCTACCTACCTACCTAGCTACCTATCTGTTTTTTGAAAAGTCCTAGGGTTTCAAGGCCAAGCTCAACACTACCTTCCCAAATACCTTGACTCCTAGAGACCCAAATGCATTTAGCGGATTAAAAGGGTTTTCTGTATGTCCCAGCTCCATCTTCATGGCTCCTGGGAGCTGGGCGAGATGTCCAAACGCTCCCTTTTCCCCAAAGGAACCTTGAGGCAAGAGGGCCATCCAGGCCTGAGGCCACCCATGGGTGGACATCCCAAGGAGATTCCCTTCCTCCCTCTGCTCAGTAAGGGCCCAGGACAGAGGGGGCCATGCAGGACATGGGCTGCCTTCCCTATGCACGGCGCTCACCATCCTGAATGACGCAGTTGGCCAGGAGGTCCTTGATGGTGTCTGTGTAGACCAGCCGCATGCGCCGGCGCTCGGCTGCCACGCTGTGCTCTGTCTTCTCCTCCTCGGTCCGCAGCGTGATCTGCTTCAGCTTCACCTGTGGCAGGGGGTGAGATGGGGGGTGCTCAGGACAAGTTTCCTGGAATAGCGTGAGAGCCTGTCCCCCAAACGGCCATCTCACGCCTGGGGCTGCTGGATGGTTACAAGTCTTGCCCCCTCTTTGTCCCCATCTTCCATCTCCCTGTTGACTGATACATCACTTTCATCCTCCAGTGTCCCTGTCCCCATTCTTGGACAAAGGCACTGTGGATGGGGGGTGTTGACGCAGGACATGGGAGGCAATGGAGAGAACTGGAGGATCCTGGGGTGCGAGGTGCACAGGGAGAGGTGGGGAAAAGCAGAGCGGGGAGGCGCCTGGGGTTCAACCACAGCACGGGGTGGGCCTTCTTCTGGGGATTCCCTGCTGTGCCTCCACCTCTACCCCTCCACCAACCCCCAGAATCACCACGTAGACAGGCACCCAGGTGGTCCAGCAGCATCGGGTGGTCAGGTGTAGCCTCCTACCTTGGAGACCTCCCGGTGGGCCACAAAGGTGGCCAAGGCCTTGCACACGCTCCACTGCTTGTCAGAGCACAGGTCCTCGGAGGCCACCTGGATGCCCACCTGGAGAGGAAGAGCAAGGTGGACGACTGAGGAGGGAGGAAACAGAGCTCACCAACCCTAGGGCCTGCAGGTGGAGACAGCAAGTCCCACCCCAGGCCTGGCTTCTGATGCTTATGTGTCACCTACCAAGTCCAGGGGGCTAGAGACCTGGGGTAGGTTCTGATTCTGCCCCTGGCTCCCTGGGACACCTTGAGCAAGTCACTTCCTTTCTCTGGGCCTCAGTTTCCTCATCTGTAAAATGGGAATGATGGGGCCCTCTTCCAGAGCTCACAGAGCCCCGTGCATCCCCGAAGAGTCCTCCCATTAAACCTTCAACAACCCTGCTGCATAGGAATCATGTTCCCATTCTACAATGTGCAGACAGAGGCTGTGGGAGGTAAGCTAATGGACGGAAGTCCAGCGCCCTCCTCCAGACCACTGCCTTCAGGGTCAGGCACAGCGGCTATCTTCCCTGTATTCCTGAGACCACCTGGCTGCTGAAGAGAGGGTCTGAGACTAGGTGTGAAGACCCAGAAGGCTGGAAGTCAAGGCTCACATTGGAATCTACATGGCTTGGTGACCTGGGGCAAATCCCTTCCCCTCCCTAGCCTCAGTTTTCCCCTCTGTATTATGGATATTGGACATTGCCCTAGGATCCCCCCGACCCTGTCAGCTGTTTCAGAACTCTGCTGCCTCAATCGGGGCACTGTGAGTGTGAATGTGAGTGTGCCCGAGCTGGCGGCTGAGAATGAAGAGGAGGTAGAAACCCACCCACCCACCTGCTCACCTCCATACTGGAGTTGAAGGCCCGGTTCACCCTGGCCTTGATATTCACCACTTGTCCAACACTGAGGAGAGAAAAGCAGGAGGTAAGCTTTCCAAGAGGGGACAGAGGGAGAGAACAGGTGTCTCTGCTGAGAGGAACTGGCAGGAGAACATCATGGCATATGGAGCATATTCACATCTACCATGTCACTGAGTCCTCAAAGCAAACCGGCAAGACAGTGTTAGCACCTTATTCTACAGGTGGGGAAGCTGGGGCAAGAGAAGTGGCATGATGTCATTCATCTCCCCCTTTCTCCCGCTTCCCCTTGTCCAGTGAATGCTCAAGCTTCTCTTTGCTCTCAGCTCAACAGTCCTTCCTAAGGAAAGCTCTCCCTACCCTCCCGGAGCCCCATAAGGTTCACCCTCCTAACACTTCTTCCAACAGATTGACCTCTGTCTCCCCCACAGTCCTTAAGCCCTGATGGGGCAAGGATCATGTCTGTTTTGCTCACCACTGAATCTTCAAGTCCTTGCACATGGCACAAGGTAAGCCATGAATAGTGGCCTACTGAATTAATGAATTCCACAATTATTGAATGCCTACTAAGCACAAGATAACTATAAACACAGGGTAGGAAGGGAAAGAATACCTACTATGTGCCAGGTACTCTGCACAACCTCATTTGAACCTCAGAACAAGTTTGGCAGGTAGGTTTAGGGGGGACTGAGTATCAGAGAGGGTAAGCCATTTGCCTAAGGTCACCCAGCTAAAGATGGACAGAGCCAGGGTTCTAGACTGATTCTACTGAGCACCCCAGCCCTGCTCTTCCCAGCTGCAACTGTCCCTCTGGAATGACTCCCAGGTCCAGATGAACATCAGAATCCCTGAGCGAGCCACTTTGCTGCCCTGTGCTGACTTTTTTTTTTAATTATTTATTTATTTATTTTTGGCTGCGTTGGGTCTTCATTGCAGCACGCAGGCTTCCTCTAGTTGCGTCCAGCGGGGCTACTACTCTTCGTTGCGGTACACGGGCTTCTCCTTGTGGTGGCTTCTCTTTGTTGTGGGGCACGGGCTGTAAGCACGTGGGCTTCAGTAGTTGTGGTGCACGGGCTTAGTTGCTCCGTGGCATGTGGGATCTTCCTGGACCAGGGCTCAAACCCGTGTCCCCTGCATTGGCAGGCGATTCTTAACCACTGCGCCACCAGGGAAGTCCTGACTTGTTCATTTCTGTTATTATTATTATTTTTTTAGTAGTTCTAATAGTCAGGTAGGGGACTATCATTTTTAGGAGATGCATGCTGACATATGGAGGGATGAAGTGTCATGATGTCTGCAACTTACTTTCAAATAGTTCACACAACAGTGATACTGTGGATTCCATTCCAGACCATGGCAGTAAAGCAAATATCGCAATAAAGCGAGTCACACAATTGTTTTGGTTTCCTGGTGTATATAAAAGATATGTTTACACTATACTGTAGTGTATTAAGTATGCAATTGCAATATGTCTAAAAAGCAATATACATACCTTAATTTAAAAATACCTTCTTGGGACTTCCCTGGTAGCGCAGTGGTTAAGAATCTGCCTGCCAGTTGAGGGGACACAGGTTCGAGCCCTGTTCTGGGAAGATCCCACATGCCACGTAGCAACTGAACCTGTGCCCTAGAGCCCGTGAGCCACAACTACTGAGCCCGCGAGCCACAACTACTGAGCCCGCATGCCACAACTAATGAACCCCGTGTGTCTAGAGCCCGTGCTCTGCAACAAGAGAAGCCACCGCAATGAGAAGCCCGCGCACCGCAACGAAGAGTAGCCCCCGCTCATGCAACTAGAGAAAGCCCGCGTGCAGCAATGAAGCCCCAATGCAGCCAAAAATAAATAATAAATAAATAAACTTATTTAAAAAAAAAAAAGCTTTCTTGCTAAAACATGCTAACCATCATCTGAGCCTTCAGCCAGTTGTAATCTTTTTGCAACAGTAACATCAAAGATCACTGATCACAGATCACCATAAAAAATATAATAATAATGAAAAAGTCTGAAATATTGCAAAAATTACCAAAATGTGACACAGAGACACTAAATGAGCCAATGTCGTTGGAAAAATGAGGTCAATAGATTTGCTTGATGCAGGATTGCCACAAACCTTCAATTTGTAAAAAAATGCAATACCTGCAAAGTGCAATAAAATGAGGTCTGCTTGTGTTTATCCACATCCAGATAAAGCAAATTTAGCGAAGTGCTCATTATTAACTCTCAGTAGGGATGACCACAGCTTTCTATAATTTTGAACTTTCTATAATTTTGAACTTTCTATAATTTTGAACTTTCTATAATTTTGAAAGTTTTCATCATAAAAAAGTAGAAAAAAAAAACTTCCCTCATCCCCCAAGTAAAAGTAAGTCTATTTTTTGCAGTGCTAAAAAAAGAGAAAGAAGTTTATGACCCTTCCCCTTCCTCCTCCTCCCCTCCCCCTCTCTAGCCCTTCCGCAAAGCCAAGCAGTAACCCATTTGGACTCCCAAGCTTCTCTTCCTTCCTGACTGTCCTCCATCTCACAGCTCAGGCCAAAACTGGCTCCATCCCCAGGGTCATTGCCCAGCCTCCTTGGGCCCCCTTCAAGCTGCTAATTTCCCAACACCCCTCCAGAGGCAGCTCCAACAAACAAACATGACCCCTGTTCAAGCCCTTCCCCAAGGCCAATTTACTAGCAGGGGACAGAGGAACATGTTAAATGACACCACAGTGATGCTAACAGCAAAACCCAGATGATGAAGAACTCTAGATAACCAGGTTTCTTCAACAAATAAACTTTGGGTTTCCCTGGTGGCGCAGTGGTTAAGAATCCGCCTGCCAGTGCAGGGGACACAGATTTGAGCCCTGGTCCGGGAAGATCCCACATGCCACAGAGCAACTAAGCCCGTGGGCCACAACTACTGAGCCTGTGCTCTAGAGCCCGTGAACCACAACTACTGAAGCCCACACACCTAGAGCCCGTGGTCAGCAACAAAGGGAAGCCACCACAATGAGAAGCCCGCGCACCGCAGCAAAGAGTAGCCCCCACTTGCCGCAACTAGAGAAAGCCCGCGCACAGCAACGAAGAGCTAACGCAGCCAAAAATAAATCTATTTATTTAAACAAACAACAAACAAACTTCAAGAGAAGACAGATAGAGAGGGAGAGGGAGCGGGGAGGAGAGGGTAGTTGGAGAGGGTGTTGTGGGGAGATGTAGGACCTAAGGGTTAAAAAAAAGACTTAAGAGGGGGCTTCCCTGGTGGTGCAGTGGCTGAGAGTCCGCCTGCTGATGCAGGGGACACGGGTTCCTGCCCCGGTCCGGGAAGATCCCACATGCCGCAGGGCGGCTAGGCCGCTGAGCCTGCGCGTCGGGAGCCTGTGCTCCGCAACGGGAGAGGCCACAACAGTGAGAGGCCCACGTACCGCAAAAAAAAAAAAAAGACTTAAGAGGGAAGTCCCTGGTGGTCCAGTGGTTAGGACTCGGCACTTTCATTGCCAGGGCCTGGGTTCAATCCCTGGGCGGGGAACTAAGATCCTGCAAGGCATGGCCAAAAAAAAAAACAACATTTAAAAGACCTAGCAATCAATTGCAACCTGATTTGCATCCTGACTTGAGCAACAAAAATAACTGTAAAGCAAAACAAAATTAAAAAACAAATTCATGAGACATTGTGGGCAACTGAATGCTGACTGGATATTTGATGTTAGTGAGAAACTGTTCATTTTCTTTAGGTGTGGTAGTGGTATTGATATTATGTTTTAAAAAGTTCTTATCCATTAGAGATACATTTTGTGATATTTTAAATTTTTTTTTAGAATTTTAATTAAATTAAATTAATTTATTTGTTATGTTTTGGCTACGTTGGGTCTTCGTTGTGGCGTGTGGGCTTTCTCTAGTTGCGGTGAACAGGGGTTACTCTTGGTTGTGGCACACAGGCTTCTCACTGCAGTGGTTCCTCTTGTTGCGGAGCGCAGGCTCTAGGTGTGCAGGCTTCATTAGTTGTGGCACGCAGGCTCAGTAGTTGTGGCACACAGGTTCTAGAGCACAGGCTCAGTAGTTGTGGCGCACGGGCTTAGTTGCTCCGCGGCATGTGGGATTTCCTCAGACCAGGGCTCAAACGCGTGTCCCCTGCATTGGCAGGAGGATTCTTAACCACTGCGCCACAAGGGAAGTCCTTTGAGATATTTTTAAATGGCAAAAGCAAAAACAAACAAAAAAACCTTCCCCAGCTTTCCTCAGGTATGACCAGGCCTTTCCTGGCCACCAATCACGCTCCAGGCCTCTCCCCAGCTTACCCTCCTTCCCAGGATCCTCTCCAGTTTTTCCCCCCACCCACACCCTTCTCTTCCCAGACTCACCTCCACTCCACTGGGTCCCGCAGCGTGCCCATCCATCATGTACACACCCCACCCCAGCCTTCTCTATCCCTTGCTCCTCCAAGTGCCAGATCTCGTGTTGGCAAGGGAGACCCAGAGCTGGCCCGGACACGGCTCCACTGGCCTACAAATTGTCACTACACACAGTACTGGAGCCAGCTCAAACACCTCCTCCAGGAAGCCACCCTTGACTACCCTCTGTGCCACTCACTATACCCACCCCCAGACATATAGGCAATGAGGCCTGTTTGTTAAGAACAAGGGCTCTGGGGCCAGACTGCCTGGCTCGTAGTATGTCCTGGGTTCTCCACCAGCTGTATGACTTGAAGCAAGTTACTTCACTTCTCTGTGCCTCCGTTTTCTCACCTGTAAAATGAGGGTACTAATAGCCACGACCTCATAGGGTTGTTCTGAGGACTTAAGTTAATTAAAAAGACATTACAAATAACGCATCAATATTGGCTTATTGTGACAGAGGTACCATAGGAATGTAAGATGTTAATAACAGGGAATCTCGGTGTGGGGTATATGGGAACTCTGTACTATCTACAGTGTTTTTGCAAATCAAAAACTATTCCAAAATAAAAGACATTTAGAAAAAGTATTACAAAGCACCCCTATGCAGAGATCATTATTACCCTGGAATTCACTGCTTTGAATTGAAATTATGTTTCTCTATCTGCCTCCCTGCATTCTGGGAGCTCCTGGGGCACAGGGACTATGTTCCAGTTGACTTTGTGGACCCCAAACCCAGCATGGGCCCTGGTCCACAAGCAGTGATGAATGACTAAATAAGAGGATACAGGGACTAGCCAAACTTTTTCCTTAACCACAACTTGTGGGGCACCAGGAAGTCCTGAATAAGTCCTTGGCACCTGATGTCCTAGGCACTGAGATGGTTTAAGAGCAGACCTGGAGGCCGAAGCACCGTATGCAGCCCTGCAGCCTGTCCTGGGCAGAGGGCTCAGCATATGCTCCCTGGGTCCCAGCAAAGCTGTGCAGAGACAAAGCTCAGCACCGTGTAATGAAGAGTCTTCTAATCAGTACAGACAGTTAAAAAAAAAAAAAACCCGAAAACCCAAAAAACCAGGAGGTAATGAGTTCCTCATCCCTGGGGGTACATAAGCAGAGGCTGAATGGTCCAAACTTCTGGGTCAGGCTCTGCCAAGGCACCTTATCTAGGGACCTCCCTACAGTCTGATGACCAATGACCCACAAGAATGTCCAAGCTCAAAAAGGAATTCACTGATTAAGTCTAACCCCTTCCATTTTGAAGATAAGAAAACTGAGGACCAGAGAGAGAGACTGCCTTCCCCAAAGTCACACAGCACCCCATGACACTGCCTCAGCAGCACCCAGCTCCAGGCCTGGATGAGGGAGCTGCCAGCCACAGTGCAGCTGCCAGCCCACCGCCGTCCCAGAGACCCTGCAGACGAGACGGGTCACTGCTCACCAAAGGCTGCCCCCTCTCCATCTGCAGAGGCCCTCAGTCAGCTGAGGCAGGTTCCAGGCAGCACACAGGCTGAGCAGGCAGTAGATGGGGGAAGGGCTCTGGACTCGTGATGGGGAGGCCAGAAGGAAGGGCAGGAGGGGCCACTTACCTAATGGTGTGCTCAAAATAGATATCGTCCATGGAGGCTGTGACGCAGGGGCAGCCAGCATGCCTCTCCGCTGGCGTCAGGAGAAGAAAGCACGTGTTAGCAGCCTCCCCATGACCCAGGCCTCTGATCAAACGTCAGACCGCCTAGCTAAGGCCTGCCTCCTCGCCCGTGCTCCCACCCTTCTTTACTTTCCTCACCGTGATTACAACACCCTGACCCTGTCTTACGTATGTGGGTTTCGTCTGTCTTAGTGCCTCTCCCTCCTGCTAGACTGCATGTCACTTGAGGGCAAGGATTTTTGCCTGTCTTGTTCACTGCTGTGCCCCAGTCCTGGAGCAGTGCCGGGCACGCAGGAGATACTCAATGAACAGCTGTCGAATGAATGAATGATGACGCCATGCTATTCCACTTCCTGACCTCCTAGAGTGCCCGTACCCCTGTCCAGTCAACCTCACCCACCTTCGTCTCCTTGGCTGAGTCATTCTTCCTCTGAGGACTGTGCTCCCAGGCCTTAGTCCTCCTAGAATCCCTTCTCTGCCCCCAGGGCTGGGGCAGAGCCTCTGGTCTGTTCTCCCAGAGCCCTGCTTCCACCTCCCTTTCCCAGCTCCCATCAGACAGTGCTGGGGGGCAGTCAGTCTCCTGTCTGGCCCCCCCATCAGACTGTGAACTCCCTGTGGGCTGGAGAATACTGGGGCACCAAAGGCAACGAAATGAGCTCAATCCAGTTCCACTCAACTCTACTCAATGCCACAGGCTTTGCTCACAGCCAGTCTCGGAGCAGCCACGTTGAAGGCCGCGCTGTGTCAGAGCAGGGACCTTAAGTTATAGTACTCAGACCTCAGGTTATAGTACTCAGACCTCTGGGGGCCTCCGGGCAAGAGGCTGGGCCCGAGCCGAGCATGGAGAACTTGAAGAGGGCATCGCAGGCAGGTGGAGCAGCCTGAGCAAAGTCTGGGATGAGGGAGGAGGGTGGCACTTGGGGACGGCAACCGTCTCTGAAAACTGGGGCCTCTCCTCTAGGTGTGTGGTGCCGGGGCTGGGAGGGCAGCTGTGCCGGGCGCGGCCTCACCGGACAGGCAGGCGGTGGTGTCAATCCACTTGAGCAGCTGCCCGACGCTCAGCTCGCCACGCTGGTTGGTGTGGCAGGGCAGCACCAGCTGGCTCATCTGCACCTCCGTGGGGTTCCGGTAGCCCTCGTCCTCTGCCATGTTGTTGTTCTCAGTGCGTGAGGCCGACTTCCGGGATGCACGGTTGGAGAACACGGAGGCCAGGCCCTGGGGAACAGATGAGGTGGTCAGCTCACAGCAGGGTCTCCCAGATCTGCCAGTCCCTGAGACCCCAGGGCCACCCGCCATAAGACCCCAACTCCAAGAGTGGCCACCACCTTCCAGCCCAGGGTCTCAGACCCCCAGGGGCTCTCTGGATGCCCTTATGCCCAGCGTCCTTTTGGCCAACAATTCTGTGTTAACATAACCTTGGACCCGAAGGAGGGGGCTGGGAGAGAGGGATGCAGCCGAGAATTAATTCAGCTGGTGGGCCAGCTTATTCAAATTTTGCCTCAGATTCTCCTTCATTCTGGAAAGATTCCCCCTCACTCTTCAGGGAGGCCCAGTGAGCCCTACAGCAGTCAAGCCTGGGGATTTGCTCCTATTTCATCCTATAAGAGCCCCTTCCTTGGGCCCCTCATTCTTCAGATGACATCAGTAGCAGCATCTCTGCTGGGTGCGCATCCGTCATCAGCTCTACTGACTGGGAGGGCTCTGAGCGGTCACTGACCAGCTGGCTGATCCCGACCAGGGCTGGAACAGCTGCCAGCTGGAGAACCAGCAGAGAAAGTCCTCAAACTCATGAGTTAGAGGAGGAGTTTCTGCCCAGGGCCCAGCTTGTCTCACTCGCCAGGCAGCAGAGGTGGGGAGTGCCTAGCAGTCCCCTGGATGGGGCGGGATGAGGAAGGGCAGCCAAACTGCCGTCCTATCTCTCTCATGACACTGTGAACAGAGGTGGGGACGCCTGCCTGCGTGAGTAAAATGACAGGAGGGACGGGCATAGGGGTTCCAATTTTCATGGCCAATGCCAATTGTGGTGACGATAAGTCACCGCTAACATTTATAAAGTGCTTATTAAGTATCAGATACTCGTCTAAGCACTTTACAAGTACTAATTCAAATGTTATCCATACAACAAACCTCCGAAAGAGGTACATTATGATCTTCATTTCAAAGATGAGGAAACTGGGACTTCCCTGGCGGTCCAGTGGTTAAGACTTCACCTTCCAATGCAGGGGGTGCAGGTTCAATCCCTGGTCGGGGGGGGGGGGGGGCGGGGGGCGGGGCTCGTGGCCAAAAAACCAAAACATAAAACAGAAGCAATATTGTAACAAATTCAATTAAAAAAAAAATAGTTGAGGAAACTGAAGCCCAAGTAAGTGCCAAGCCCAGATGTGACCCACAGAGTCTGAGGTCCTACCCATCACAGTACACTGCCTGCAGGACCTCCTGGGGTCCGCGATGAGGAATCTAGGGCCCTGGATGCGGATTCAGCAGCAAAGAGCGCTGTGACCTGATGTTGACCCTGCCACTGCTGCAGGATGGGGGCAGTGACGGCTCGGGGCAAGGATGGGTCTCAATCTGGGAGTCTATACCCTTTGGATAACTCCCTTCACAAGGATCCCGTAGCTAATTCAGTCAATTCAAAACACACCGAGTTAACTTGTTTAGGTCACTGACCCCCTAAGAGGCAGAGCTGGGATTTGAACAAAGCCAGTCTGACCCAGAACAGCTTGTGGGTTCCCAGACAGGCAGCTCATTCCCAAGAGTCCCTGGGTACCAGGCTCAGTGCTAGGGACCGAAAGGAGAGAGAGGAGGGCAGCTGCGCCAGGAGCTCGCAGCCTGGGTGGGGGCCTGCGGGTGCCAGGCTGCCAGGCTGTTGCAGGCAGCTCCCAGGCCGCTGCAGTCCAAGCATCAGGACCCGTCACCATGGTAACCACTGCCAAGGCATTTCCGGCCGGGTGTGCATTGGGGGCCTGCTTGGATGTGGATGCGGGTGGCTGGCTTTCTGGGTGTGGGAGACGGTAGAGGAAGGAGGCAGGCAGACTCCGTTCACCCACACTCTTCCCAACCCCTCCCATGGCTAGAGGTTCTGGGCAGAACATTCCAGAAAGAAGCCCTGGAGAAAGCTAGGGCAATGGGGGACGCAAAATGCAGAGGGTAAGGGGGCAGAAGAAAAGCAGAGCATGTGGAGTTTCTGGGTGGTTCTGTATGTGCACACAGGGAAGCCCCCCCAGCACAATGTCCCTGCTTTAAAAGCCTATTCTCATCTACTGCCTCACTGGATCCTCACGAGGCAGGCAGAGGGTGAAAACCGTTTACCCCATTTTACAGATGAGGAAAGTGAGGCTGGAAAAAGCCCTAGGCCAGCAGTCAGGACATCTGAATTCCAATCCTCTCTGCTTCCCACCTAGCCCATACCCACTCCCACCAGCCTCCTATTTCCTGTTGTGCAAAGCCAAAGTCCCATCCATTGGAGTCTACATGCCTGGAGGCAGGATCTTTGCCTTACCCATTTGTTCATTCATTCATTCACTCATTCATTCACCGAGCACCTCCTCTGTATTGGACCCTCCCCCAAACACTGAGCATATAATAGAAGTTGGGCCAATCCTTTGCGAAGCTCCTACTCTAGTGCTTATGCTTAGAAGTACCTGGCACACAGACTTCCCTGGTGGTGCAGTGGTTAAGAATCCGCCTGCCAATGCAGGGGACACAGGTTCGATCCCTGGTCTGGGAAGATCCCACATGCCACAGAGCAGCTAAGCCCATGCGCCACAAATACTGAGCCCGCACTCTAGAGCCTGTGAGCCACAACTACTGAGCCCACGTGCTGCAACTACTGAAGCCCGCGTGCCTAGAGCCCGTGCTCTGCAACAAGAGAAGCCACAGCAATAAGAACCCATGCACCGCAACAAAGTGTAGCCCCCGCTCGCCGCAACTAGAGAAAGCCCGTGCGCAGCAGTGAAGACACAATGCAGCCAAAAATCAATCAATAAATAAGTTAAATTTTTAGGGCTTCCCTGGTGGCGCAGTGGTTGAGAGTCCGCCTGCCGATGCAGGGGACACGGGTTCGTGCCCCGGTCCGGGAAGATCCCACATGCCGCGGAGCGGCTGGGCCCGTGAGCCATGGCCGCTAGGCCTGCGCGTCCGGAGCCTGTGCTCCGCAACGGGAGAGGTCACGTCAGTGAGAGGCCCACATACCACAAAAAAAAAAAAAAAGAAGAAGAAAATAAATAAATTAATTAATTAATTAAATTTTTAAAAAAAGAAGTACCTGGCACACAGTAGGACCTCATCAAAGGTTTGTAATGGAATGTCTAGAGGCAGACTTGAGTTCAAATCCTAGCCCTGCCCCTCATGTGCTATGTGATCCTGAGCAAGCCCCTCCCCTCCTGAACCTCATCTGTCACTCACCAGGCAGGGGCAGGGGGAGACTGCCAGTCCTCAAGATATCCCACCCTTGATGCCAGGATTCTGGGACCTAGTCCTGCAGGGCTCTGGCATGGCCAGCTGAGCTTTCCAATGAGGAAGCTAAGGAGCCCGGTTACCTGTCAGGCAGGAAATACTGTACACTGAGCAGGGCTGAGCTCCCACCCCACTCCCCCCCTGGCAAGCTAAGGAGCAAGCCCCACTGTGCTGTGCTCCCACTTCCCTCAAAGAGAGGAGTGCAGAGCCCCCGGGCTGGAGCACGCGCAGGGAGGCAAAGCACAGCCTCTCAGACTCCAACTCCTTCCTTGGGCTCCAAGGCAGTCTGCCACGTCAGGGCAGGCAAGGCCAGGCCTCCTTCTAATCCCATGGTGGGCAGGCATCCAGCCCGGGAGGCAGGGGCGTGTGTGGCCCAGGCAGGGTTTTGCCAATAGGGCCCCAGAGCCGAGCCATTCCTCTCAGGGCCAGTCACGGGGAGAGCAGAGGCCCTGGTCAGAGTTAGGGCCTGGGGCGGCCAGGCAGGCTGCGCCAAGACAGCTGACAGGGAGGACAGAGCCTGCACGAAGGTGGAGAGGGCATCTAAGGGCCAGGGACATGCGCTCTCAGACGGTAGCCATGCCAGGGGCTGGCTTCCAGCTGCAACAGACCCGGCCAGATTTGATAATCCCAGACTAGGCCCCAGCTGGCTACACTGTGGTCTCTGTGTCCCTGCTCCTCAGCCAGAGGCATGGGACAGAACTGCTGGGTCAGAGCAAGAAAGGCCACTTTGCTCAATCCCTTCACACCTGGGGAAACTGAGGCACACAGAGGGAAAGGCTTGTCCTGGTAAAGCCCCCTAGGCCAGGGCTCCTTCTGGGCAATTTAACAACAGGCTACACTACAGACTTAATCTGGATTTCCTCCCTCCCCCAAGTAGCCAAGTCTCAGTGACCCAACCTCCTTAAACTCTCAGTCTAGCCCCCCTGCCCTGATGTGTTCAGGCCCCCGCACTGCTCACTCACTGGGTTATTTCCACAGCCAGTCCACAGGCCTCCAGTAGCTCTCCACCTTCTTCCAGGCCTCTGTGCAACACCAGAAGGATCTTTCCAAAACCCAAAGCCACCAACTAGACAACCACAACCTACAGCGTCCTGCCTTGCAGGGAGGCTGGACCCAGCCCTTGCAACTGGGACTTCGTTCTGTGCCTTAGGACCACACAGACTTTTCTGAAGAGCAAGCCTGAGCAGGCATCTCCCCTGCTCAAGACTCCTCGATGGCTTCCTGCCGCTCTCAGGATCGAGGCCCTACTCTGTAGCTGCTGCCACTGTCCCCGCAGCTGCTCTCCCAGCTCCAGACCACGCTCGGTTCCTCAGAGCACGCTCTCACCCCACCTCCGTTCCTCTGCCACATGGGCACTGCCTCTGCCTAGGATCCCTTCACCTGCGCTACTTGCCGAGTGACTGCTTCCTCCTCCTCCCTCTTCAGCACCTCCCCCTGCCTTTTCCCCAGGGAGAGCTAGGGCCTCCCTGGCCCCCACAGCCTTACTGTCTCCACACGGCACCGACCGAGCTGTGCAGTCACTGATTCAGAGCTGCCTGCCCCAGCAGACAGGCATTCCCACAGAACAGGGATGGAGTCAGGCCTGGCGCAGAGCAGGTGCCAAATAAACGCCTATGGGAGAGGAAAAGGGTGATGACAAGGGCGGCCTAGGAGCTGAGACTTGATGACGAGGACCATCTGAGGTACAGGGAGGACTACAGAACAGCAGAAAGGAGACGCAGGAACAGCTGGGACTCCAGTGATGGGAGTGGCCGGGGCAAAGGGAAGCAGGTGGGGAAAGTACGAGGTACCTGTTTGGGTGCAGACAGAGGGAGGGGCCAAGGAGTCCCCAGAAACCACGGAAGACCCCTGGAGAAGGGCGCGGCCTACAATGATTAGCGGGAAAACGTAGAGACCAGCCAGCAGAGACATCTTAGTGCCTTCAAGAACCATCTTGAAGGACTTCCCTGGTGGCGCAGTGGTTAAGAATCCACCTGCCAGTGCAGGGGACACAGGTTCGAGCCCTGGTCCGGGAAGATCCCACATGCCGCGGAGCAACTAAGCCCGTGCGTCACAACTACCGAGCCTGCGCTCTAGAGCCTGCGAGCCACAACTATTGAGCCCACACACTGCAACTACAGAAGCCCGCACACCTAGAGCCTGTGCTCCACAACAAGAGAAGCCACTGCAATGCGAAGCCAACGCACCACAACAAAGAGTAGGCCCCGCTCACTACAACTAGAGAAGGTCCACACACAACGACAAAGACCCAAAGCAACCAAAAAAATAAAAAAGAATCATCTCAAAGAGCAGGCCTAGAGCAGAGGAGGCCCACCTACCCTGGAGGGGAGGAGCTGGCCTGGGCGACCGCTCAGCTCACCCACCATGACACGGGGCTGCCCTTGGGCATCAGCCTGGCCTGGACCCAAGTCCGGTTCCACAACTAACTTGTGTGACTTCAGGCAGGCTGCTCAGCCTACCTCTGTGGACTACCTACAGTTCCCTCAACTGTAAAAATGGGATTATAATACCTACATCCAGGGTCATCATGGGGATGAAATTAAACTAGATCAAGTGTTCAAATCTAGCACACGCCTGCCACGTGGCTAACATTTATTGAGCACTTAGGTTAGCATTATAAACTGAGTTTGGGCTTCCTACAGAAATATAGCTGGGAGACACCTAAACAGAGCTCAAACCAGACTGTCTACATAGTACTTTCTCATGTATGAGTTCACCAGAGGCTCACAGCAACCCCATGAGGAGGCAAGACCAGTAGCTGATTTGAGAGGTTCTGTGAGAACTCAGAAAGCCAGCAATAGTGGAGCAGGGATTCAAGTGCAGGGTGCAAGACCCCACACGGCCTTGCTCCCCCCACCCCACTCTCCCGCCTGGCCTCTCCCCAGGGGGTGGGGACTGGAAGGCAGGCAGGCAGCAGGGAGAAGTGCCTTGGCCCACCGCCAGCCAGGCCTCATGAAAACCAGGCACTCCTGCAGTGTGAGGGAGCTGCCTCAGCTGGTGCCCTGTCCCCACAAAGGTGGCTCCAGGCTCTCAGAGCGACCAGCCGCTTCCCAGTGGTTTTCTCACCAGCAAGGCAGGAGCATCTGTCAACCTCCTAAACACCCCTTCAAGTCTATTCCCTGTCTTCTTCCCAGAAAAGGCTCTGAGGTAGCCTGCGCATGCACACAGACTGCACACACACAGGGCTCCATAATGCAAACAGAGCTAAGGAACAAAATAAGGGAGGAGCAATTATGTTAGGAATCCAGGTGCACAAAGATGCTACCATAGAGAACTGCATTTGGCCTTGAGATTCCCAGTAGACAAGGCTATAAAGGACAGTAGTGGATGCACCCGTCCGTGACACCAGCTAGGGGACTGGGAGGACGTCGGTCGCCTGTTCCATAGGCTTTTTTTTTTTTTGCGGTACGCTGGCCTCTCACTGCTGTGGCCTCTCCCGTTGCGGAGCACAGGCTCCGGACGCGCAGGCCCAGCGGCCATGGCTCACGGGCCCAGCCGCTCCGCGGCATGTGGGATCTTCCCGGATCGGGGCACAAACCCGTGTCCCCTGCATCGGCAGGCGGACTCTCAACCACTGTGCCACCAGGGAAGCCCTCCATAGGCTTTTGATAGTCATATATATCAGATCATACCTTCATTCTAGAAGATAAATAATGGTCTCCAGCGCCCTATGCACACATCCTCATTTTACTTCTAGCTACAGGGTGTGTTGGCACTTGACATTTTTCAAGATTTGGGGGTGAGGAAGGTAGAGAATTAAATCATTATTTTTTACTAAGCACCTCTTATATGTCATTCATTTGGTTAGCACTTATTGAACACCTACTATATACCAAGTTCTACGCTAGGAGCTTCCATATGTATTATTTCAGTAATTCTCATATCTATCCTACAACACACTGTTATTCTACCCATTTTACTGATGAGGAAACCAAGGCTGAGAGCCAGTACATTGCTTCTGAACACCTGAGAAGTGACAGAGTTTAAGACAATCCCAGGGCAGTTCCCTGGTGGCCTAGTGGTTAGGATTCTGGGCTTTCACTGCCATCACCCGGGTTCAATCCCTGGTCAGGGAACTGAGATTCTGCAAGCCACGCAGCACGACCCCAAAAAAACCACAAACAAACAATCCCAGACCTACCAGCCAAAGCCCACATTTATATCTCTATAGCACTTCCATAGGCCTCGGAGATGGAGAAGGTGGAAGAAATTCTTCAATCCGAAACTCAGAGAGGGGACGCAAACTACCCCACATCATACAGCCGGTCAGTGACGGAGGAGAGAACAGAGGCCAGTGCCCTGAGTCCCCACCCAGAGCCCACAGCCTGGGGTAGGCTGCTCAGGCGCTGGGCACTCCCCTTCTGACAGCCAGCTCTTGTGCTCTCCCAGTGTGGACAGAGGGGGATGGGAGGGTCTCCAACCTTCTCATCTTGCCCCTGACCCTAAATCTGTTAAAGAAGGGAAGTGGGGTTGGGGGCATAATTGAAATTCTGAGCTAAGCCTGCCTCCTTTGGAGGTAGAGCTTCATGAGGCATTTCCAGTTCAGTGCCTTCCTATAAAACTGAATATAAATGGAATTTGTATCAGCTCATCACCCCCAGGAGACATTGGATGAGTTATTTTACCTTCCTGTGCCTCAGTTTCCTCATCTGTCAAATGGAGCATTTAACTAGAGTCTCCAAGACTCTTTTCAACCATGAAAGTGTTTGGCTTATGGGAGGACTTTCTTGACAAGACCCACGAGGCCCGCGGCAGATCGCCGGCCACGCCTCCAGTCTTGATCACACCCGTACCGCCAGCCACACTGGCCGTCTCTCAGTTCCTCATACCCATCAGGCCACTGCCCACTTCTGGACTCTTCTCACGGCATCCCCTCTGCCTGGAGCAGTCTCCCCTCTCCTCTCCACCTCTGTAAGGCCTTCTCATCCCTCAGCTCCATTCTCTCTCCCGCCATCCTCATGCTCCTGGCCCCATGAACCTCTGGTCTAAATGCTCTCCATTGTGACAACATTCATTTAATTGTGGGAGTATTTGGTGGACATCGATGCGAAGATCCACCAGGTAGGAGCCCTCTCTCTCTACACCTGGTGTCCACCGGGCCCAGCACGGAGCCTGGCTCACCGTGGACCAAATGAATGAGTTTGTTCAGAGGGTCTCCAATTCCCACTGATGTCACCCTATGTAGGCAGGGAGAATACAGGCCATGAGGTCAGGAGAAGTTCTCCACTAGAGGCCCTGCCCCTTCACCCCATTCTATTTTTTTTTTCTTTTTTTGGCCACGCTGCAAGGCATATGGGACCTTAGTTCCCCGACCAGGGATCGAACCTGTGCCCCCTGCAGTGGATGCACGGAGTCAACCACTGGACCACCAAAGAAGTCCTTTTTCTCCCTCTCTTTTTTCCCCCCTTCACCCCATTCTAGAACAG
This sequence comes from Delphinapterus leucas, assembly GCF_059928025.1. Taxonomy (NCBI): domain Eukaryota; kingdom Metazoa; phylum Chordata; class Mammalia; order Artiodactyla; family Monodontidae; genus Delphinapterus; species Delphinapterus leucas. The sequence goes on from NC_143129.1 coordinate 144,847,792, forward strand.
AGAGTCTGAACGTCACCTGCCTCCATCCACTCCCCGAGGGTAAAAATAGCTTGTCTGAAATCTGATACCTACCCTCAGCTGGGTCATCTGGAGAATTCCTCCAGCCCCACTGAAGAGCCAGCCAGGGGCCAGAGAGGGCAGGGAGGGCATTTCCTGAACGCTTAACCATTCCTATCTCATCTGGTACACAGGAAACATTTGAGGTGTTATCATTGGCAAGGTACACAGGGGACCCAGAGAAGTCCCAAGTCCAAGGTCCCGCAGCTCTAAACCACAGAGCCAGGACTTAAGTGCAGGCCTCCTGCTTCTATCTGCAAGGTAGCTCTTGCCTCCTCACCACAAGACTGAAAAGGGCTTAGAGATTAAATACAACTGCCTGCTGGTATGAACGGGGAAACTGAGGCAGTGGGTGCCGTCTGTCCAAGGTCTTAAGTGAAAGGGCCTGAAGTGGGGCAGACCTTGAGTAAGTAATTGAGAAGGTGAGGACAATCCCCATCCCATCTCCATCCAAGACTTGTGAGGGTTAAAGGAGATCCCGAAACTGAGGGCACCCGACTAGCTGTGAAGCGCTGCCAGATGTGACGGAGGCTGGAGACGATGAAGCAGTCGGGCAGGACCAGACTTGTCTTTCCCCCAGCAGCCTTCTCACTCCTGGAAACCAGAATGTGGAGATGGGAGGAAATGTATGGAAAGTGCCTTGTAAACCACAGTGGCTCAGCCCTCCTTTTATTCCAGCACTTCTTGAGTCTGCGAAGGGCCTGCCCACAGGGACAGGACAGCCCGAGTGGATCCCCGCACAGAGCAAGACAGGGGTTACCTGGGAGACACTGCTATGCAGAGCGGGCGCAGCAGGGGGCCTGAAAATGAGGTGGAACCTGCAGGGACTGGCTGTGTGGGACTGGGATTCAAAGTAGCCTCACCCTCAGCTCTGCTTCTCTGCATTGTTTGGGCACTGTCCCCACAGAGTGTTGCAGAGCTATGACCGATGGGACGTGAGCAAGTTTTTAAATGTCTCTGGCCCCAGCTTCCTCCTTTATAAAACTGAAAGGGTAGGTATGCAAGTGAGAATGCAAACAATCGTGCTCCCTTGTTTAATTATTTAATATGTGCCAGGTGTGGTGCTAAGCATTTTCTGTGCCTTTTCTCTTTCAATCCTCACACAGCCCTAATAGTCAAATGTTGTTGTTATTCCCATTTTACAGATGGGAAAACAGAGGCTCAGAAAGGGTATGGTGCACGCGCGTGTGCGCGCACACACATACACACCCATGCACGCACACACACACACACACACACACAGCCAGTAAAGGGCAGAGTTGGGACTTGAACCCAAGTGTGTTTAACTCAAGGGCTGAGTCTGCTTGGGTACTTTGCTGTAACTGCCTCTCTCTTGTCTGACAGGCAGGATAGTTATTGCTGCATCCCAGGCATCAGTGCCAGGCACAGGCCCTTCCTTACCCACACATGCCAGGCAGGGCCCTCAGGGAAGCTCTCCTCCCCATCGACCCCCACATCCTCTGCAGGAAACAGTGATGGTATCAGGAGCTCCTCCCAGCACAGTCCAGGGTCCGGGCACTTGTCCTACTGGATGCTCAAGGCCAGCAGCCTGTGAGGGAGTGAGATGCCACCACCAGTGCAGAAACTGCAAGCTGTCTGTCAGCGGAAAACTGTACTTTCTAAATCCTTAACTTTGGGGAGTGGGAGGAAACCTCATGGACAGCTAGATAGGTCCCTCTCAGACGCAGGCATGTCCAGCTACCCCTGCCCCTCCACCACTGACAGCTGCCTCCCTGCAGCTTCCTTCCTTGGAGCTGTTTGCCACCTCTCACCCCCTACGTCCAGCAGACCCCAGAAAGTGGCAGGAGGGGTCTGCACACAGGCAGTCTGACCCCAAGTGTGACTGGCCCCTCGGGCAAGCCCCTCTGATAGTATCCAGCATGGAACTCACATTCACGGGGAACCCCCCGCCATGCGAGCCCCTGGCAGTGGGGTGAGCCCTTCAGGATCTGTGAAAAATAGGGCCAGCCACTCTCTTCATCAGAGCCCTTCATGCCCTGTCTGCCAGATAGCCAAGGCTGCTGCCTGACACCGCATCTGAGTCACCATGGCAACGGGTGGCCAGGCGATGGGCCAGGTCTGGTCATCCTGCAAGCAAGTCCATTTACCTTGGAGCTGGAAACAGTTACAGGGACCACAGGAGAGCACGGGGGAGATGGAGAGAGAAAAAGAAGAGGGGAGGGGGGAGGAGAGAGGGGTTACAGAGAGAGAAAGAGGGAAAGAAGGGAAAGAGAGAAAGGGAATAGAAAAACCATGAGGTCAAAGGATAGACGCTGGTAGGGAACAGAGCAAGTGGAAGAGAGGACACACACACACACACACACACACACACACACGAGAGAGAGAGAGAGAGAGAGAGAGAGAGAGAGAGAGAGAGAGAGAGAGAGAGAGAGAGAGAGAGAGAGAGAGAAGTGAGGGAGGCAGGAAAGGGCCCCCTCCCAAACTCCCCCACTGCTCACATTCCTCAGGCTGGAGCTGCTCTCAGCCCTTTGGGATTCTGGCCACAGCTGGGACTTCCTGCCCCAGGAAGCTGGCAGCCCCGTGGCCCCTTGGAGGCCCCAGCTGCTGCTCCAGTCCCTGCAGTCCCCTCCACTGAGGGATGGTGTCTGCCCTCCCCAGCAGGTGGGGCCCCTGCCCCAACCCCTCAGGCAGCACCTACAGGTTCAGTCCCCTGCTTGGTCCCCACACTCCCCCAAGGCCCCAGCTGGTCACCAGTCACCAGTTCTCCCGTCCTCTCGCCCAGTTCCCCTCCCCTCATACAACACACCAACTTCTTTCCTCCAAAGTGTTCAAGAAATCATTCCTAAGCAGAGCAGAGTGGCGAGAGTGGGTGTGACTTCACCCACAGAACGCATTTCCTTACTCCGCAGGAAGAGTGGGCCTCAGGAGGCCCAGCAAGGGGACACCAACCCTCGAGGGGCTGCTTCTAAGGCCCCGAGTCGCCAGGTGGAAGGCTGGGACCCAGAGCTGGGCCTGGCTGCTCCCTGGCAGGGGCTGCTGAGCTGAGCAGATGTGCCAGTGGTTCTCTGCTGGGCACTCACCATGTTCCAGGGCCTTCCTCGGCCTCAAGCTCTCTGGCTGCAAGGTGGCCTTATCATTCCTGTCCTAGTCCCACTCCCACCCCCATGTGCCCTAAACTGTCTCAGAGGAATCTGAGCCCACAAGAAAGGCTTGTTGAAGAGGTGATGAGCAGGGCAGAGAGAGAAGAAAGAAAAACAGGAAGGCATAGGGTGCTGGCAAGGGGGACACAGCCTGCATTGGAATCCTGGTACTGCCTCTGTCTCCCTGGATAAACTTAGTCACTTACTTAAGCCACTCTGAACCTCACTTTCCACATCTGTAACATGGGAATAATAATATCATAGTGAGTATTCAATGAGATTATATACAAAGTGCTTAGACCAGGATCTGACCTATAGAAAATGCTTGAAAAGTATCAGCTCTCCATGTTGTTAAAAAGCCAAGGCATGGGGACTTCCCTGGTGGTCCAGTGGGTAAGTCTCCACGCTCCCAATGGAGGGGGCCCGGGTTCAATCCCTGGTTGGGGAACTAGATCCCGCATGCATGCCACAACTAAGAGTTGCATGTGGCAACTAAGAAGCCTGCGTGCCACAACTAAGAAGCCCGCGTGCTGCAACTAAAAGTTCTGCATGCTGCAACAAAGATCCCGCGTGCTGCAGCTAAGACCCGGCACAGCCTAAATAAATAAAAATAAATCTTTAAAAAAAGAAAAAAAAGCTGAGACATTTATATCATTCTTTTAGATTCCATACAATACATAAATAGACTCGTAGACATAGAAAACAAACTTGTGGTTACCAAAGGGGAAAGGGTGGGAGAGGGAGGGATAACTTAGGAATTTGGGATGAACAGATACACACTACTATATATAAAATAGATAAACAACAAGGACCTACTATATAGCACAGGGAACTATATTCAATATCTTGTGATAACCTATAATGGAAAAGAATCTAAAAGAATACATATATATATATATATACACACACAAGAATACATATATATATATATATATATATATATATATACATCACTGAGTCACTTTGCTGTACACCTGAAACTAACACAACAATGTAAATCAACTATACTTCAATTAAAAAAAAAAATGCCAATGCATTGTTGAAGGACACAGGGAATCATCCTAACCTGGAAGGGCCTGCACTGGTCCCTGGGGTAAGAGATCCCCGCCGTGACTGGCCAGGCGGCCCTGGCAGAGCCCATGCCAAGCTTGAGGATGAGGACCCAGGCTTCGGGTGGACAAGAGAGCTGCGGGAAGCTCCCAGTGGTGGCAGACAGGCCTTTCTACCCAATTCCAGGACAGACACTTCCAGGTAAACACGCCAAATGTCTACCACCAGGGCTTCATTTCATCCATGGATCAAGATGTTGAACAGGCTGGAGTCTGTGGTACTCCAAGGAGGCCTCCCATGGATGATCACTCACAGTCTAGCCAGACTCAGCAACTTCTCATCTCCCTGGACCCTGAAAGGCTCAAGACGCCTCACTAAGGAAATGGCTCCTTGGAATAGAAGGCAGTGATCGCAAGAAACCAGCTCGGGTTCACAGGGAACAAGGCATTCCAGGCACAAGGCAAGAGCTCACTGGGGCAGGAATAGACATATTTTGCGTTTGCACAGATCCAGAACATTGTGGGTGCGCAGTAGACATGAGTTAAATTGAACCTGGGAGCTGTCTCCCACATTTGCCTGCTCTGTTCAACTTTTGGTCAAAGGGCTTGAATGAAGACACACCTGGTCATGGATGGCCACCTGAAAGGTTGTAACTTTTAAACATAAAACCAAGCAGATGAAAATGAACACGATTCACACTGTCAGGCTGCATTTAAGTTTTTCTGTTGCCATCACTTTGTTCTATGTGTGCTGGCGTGGCTCTAGCTTAATGGTTGTTTATGCAAATGGCCTCATGGTTTCCTGTAACCACAAGCACAACAGTGGCAACTCCTGCTGCATCCAAAAGGGGCCCTGTGGTTGCTGAAGGCCTCTGAGGAGGTGAGCGGTGGGGACGTGTTTAGGGCAGGAGTGATTGGGTGGCAGGGAAGAGACAGCCTCTAGCTGAAGCACGGCAGGCAGTGTGAGGCCCAGCTCTGTAAGGGGGAGACAGAGCGGACAGGGAGTGGCACAGGACGGACAGCCAGGGAGTAGGGGCGACAGCGAGGGGGCCAGGCTACTTATGGCTTGGGTGACAGCCCTCTGGCTGCAAATGTGAGGGCTGGCGGGGTCAGAGGACAGGAGGGTCCTGGTAAGGAATAAAACCAAGACCAAACAGGAGTGGACAAGGTTAGAAAGAGGCTAATTCTGGCCGGGGATCAGCATCAACATTTTTAAAGACTCAGACTCTCCACTCATGAATAGACAGTAAACAAAGGAACGAGATTGTTTTAGAGTGAAAAGTACTGTAAGAAGGAAAACAGTGGCACTATTCACAATAGTCAAGACATGGAAGCAACCTAAATGTCCATCGACAGAGGAATGGATAAAGAAAATGTGGTACTGTGCTCGCTTCAGCAGCACGTATACTAAAATTGGAATGATACAGAGAAGATTAGCATGGCCCCTGCTCGAGGATGACATGCAAATTCGTGAAGCGTTCCATATTTTTCCAACAAAACATTGTGAAGCAACTATACTCCAATAAAAATTAATTAAGTACTTTACATAATTATTTTTTAAAAGAAAATGCAAAGTATTTCCTAAAAGAAAAAGAAAGTCATGAATCGAAGTATATTTCAAGTTACTGGCATCACCGCATGGAAAAATAAGAAACTGACTTTAAAACTCATGATTTTGACTGTATATCCTTAGTGGGACTTATCCTAAGAACAGAAAGGGGGCTTCCCTGGTGGCGCAGTGGTTGAGAGTCCACCTGCCGATGCAGGGGACACGGGTTCGTGCCCCGGTCCGGGAAGATCCTACATGCCGCGGAGTGGCTGGGCCCGTGAGCCATGGCCGCTGAGCCTACGCATCTGGAGCCTGTGCTCCGCAACGGGAGAGGCCACAACAGTGAGAGGCCCGCGTACCGTAAAAAAAAAAAGAAGATATGGTACATATATACAATGGAATGTTAGCCATAAAAAGGAAAAAAAGAATGCCATTTGCAGCAACATGGATGGACCTAGAGATTATCGTACTAAGTGAAGTAAGTCAGACAGAGAAGGACAAATATCATAGGATGTCACTTATATGTAGAATCTAAAGAAAAAAAATGATACAAATGAACTTATTTACAAAACAGAAATAGACTCACAGACATGGAAAACAAACCTATGGTTACCAACAGGGATGGGGGAGGGGTGGGGATAAACTAGGAGTTTGGGATTAACATATACACACTACTATATATAAAATAAACAACAAGGTCCTACTGTATAGCACAGGGAACTAAATTCAATATCTTGTAATAATTTATAATGGAAAATAATCTGAAAACGAATATATATATATGTATAACAATCCCGTTGCTGTACACTTGAAAGTAACACAACATCGTAAATTAACTATACTTCAATTTAAAAGAATTTTTTAGAAAGAAGAAAAACAGCATATGTGATAGAGAGAGAAGTGGTGGACCTGAAGGAACTAATTTAGGTCGAGTAATCAAGGAGACTCGTGGCCAAGATCTGAATGAATGACAAGCAGGAGAGATTGGGCAAGGTTCTGGGGGCACAGGGTCCCAGGCAGGGGAGCAGAGGGTGCAAAGAGCACAAGGAGGAATGGGAACAAGCTTGGCTGCCAGAGGAAGAGCAGGGTGGCCAGAGTAGCCAGGGCAATGTCAGGGAGAAGGGAAGAGACCGGGAAGAGTCCTATGTCACCCAAGGCCTAAGGTCTCAGTGGAGTTTGGATTTTACTCGAGGTGTGATGGGAAAAAATGAAGTCTATGAGTGGGGAGAGAGTGATCTGGCCTGCATTTTAAGATCACTCTGCTGCGGACTTCCCTGGTGGCACAGGGGTTAAGAATCCACCTGCCAATTCAGGGGACACGGGTTCGAGCCCTGGTCCAGGAAGATCCCACATGCCGTGGAACAACTAAGCCCGTGCGCCACAACTACTGATCCTGCGCTCTAGAGCCCTGCAAGCCACAACTACTGAGCCTGCGCCCCTGGAGCCCATGCTCCGCGACAACAGAAGCCACAGCAATGCGAAGCCTGTGCACCACAACGAAGAGTAACCCCCGCTCGCTGCAACTAGAGAAAGCCCGCGTGCAGCAACGATGACCCAACGCAGCCAAAAGATAAATAGAATTAGTAGTATAAATAAATAAAAAAAAAATCTTTAAAAAATAAAAAAGATCACTCTGCTGTTGTGTGGGGGCAGATTGCAGGGTGAGAGAGAAGAAGCAGCGAGACTCCTCCGTGGGCCCCTGCAGTCTGAAGAGAGATGATGGACCCAGCAGTATGGGAGGTGGAGCCAGTGCAACATGCTGAAGGCTTCCATGTGTGAGAGTGAGAGAACAGGAGGTCGTGGGGAGGATCCAGACTTTGGACAAATGGCTGGTAGATGGTGGTGATGGTTACTGAGTTGGGAGAGACCAGGGGAGAAATAAGTAGGGGTGGAATCAAAGATTTTTGAGATCCTATGAAACACTTAAAGAGAGATGTCAAGGAGGATGAATGTTCAAGTTTGGAGTCCGCTGGAGAAGAGGCTGGACCTGGGGACATGAGAATACTTGGGCTTTTAAGATCCACAGGACTCTGCAACCTTGTGGTCGGTCAAAGGAGGCTGCCAATTCTTTCCTACTCCTCCTTAGACCCCAGGTTGGGTCTAATCCCCTCCTCTTGAATCTGGATCCCCCTTAGTGACATTTCAACTGGTGACTTCTTTTTTTTATATGTGTTGGGTCTTTGTTGCTACACGTGGGCTTTCTTCTAGTTGCGGCAAGCAGGAGCTACTCTTCATTGCGGTGCGCGGGCTTATTGCGGTGTCTTCTCTTGTTGTGGAGCATGGGCTCTAGACACGCGGGCTTCAGTAGTTGCAGCACCCAGGGCTTAGAGCACACGGGCTTCAGTAGTTGTGGCACACGGGCTTAGTTGCTCCATGGCATGTGGGATCTTCCCGGACCAGGGCTGGAATTCGTGTCCCCTGCATTGGCAGGCAGATTCTTAACCACTGTGCCACCAGGGAAGTCCTCAACTGGTGACTTCTGAGGCCAGATCATGAGAAGCCTGGCAGCTTCCACCCAGGCCTCTTGGAACTCTTGCTCTGGTGGAGCCCACTGCCAGGTGGGAAGTCTGACTTCCCACTGAGACCTTCATATGGAAAAGGCCCCATGTGGCTGCTCAGAATGACAGTCCCAGCTAGAACCAACCTTCCGGCCATTCCCACCAAGGGGCCAAATACCAGTGAAGCCATGGTGGACTCCATAGTCCAGCCCATCCACTGGCTGAACACCACCAAGTAACCTCCATCAACACCACATAGAGCAGAAGAGTCACCCAGCCAAGCCCTGCCCAAATCCCTGACCCACAAAAAATCTCAAGATAAAATAAAACGGTTCTTGTTTTAGGCCACTAAGTTTGGGGATAGTTTGTCACACAGTCATAGTAATAGAACAGACATCATCCAAGGAGAGAGCAAAAGAGGTCGGCTAGGAAGGAGAAGCCTGCAAGGGAGCCAGAGAAGGAGCCCTGAGGTGGGAGGATCTCCAGGAGGAGGGGCGCCTGTGGGTCCAAGGTCAGAGAAGCTCTAAGGGGGCGGGAGGAAGGGCGAGAGAAGAGCCCATTAGAGTGTATTAGGAAAAGGATGAGAGGAAAGAAGTGGAAGCAGGGACCACAGAAAACTCTTTCAGATTCTTGTGGGAATGGGGAGCAAAGAAACAAGGGAGTATCTGGGAGGGGACATGGGGACAAGGGAGGGGTTCTGTTTGCCTAGAGGCAGGAGAACAAAGAGCTCGTTTGTCTGCTAATGGGACAGAGCCAGTTGTGTGCCTGAGAACCGCCTACAGCACAGGGACTGCCCAAGAACTGCTCTCCCAGAAGCTCAGAAAATCCCTTTTTAGAAATCTATGGCTGTCATTTACTGTGCACCTACTATGTGCCAGGCCTAATTCTTGGGGGTCCTTTAATTCTCAAGTCCACCCTGAAGCAGGAGCCCTCATTTTACGGTTGAGGAAAAGGAAACTCAGGGAACAGGGAAAGATCCACTCAAAGACACATGACCAGTAAAAGGTAGAGCAGAGACTGGACGTGGGCTCTTCTGACTCCAGAGTCTGGCAGGGGTGCTGCAGGGGGACCAGTCCTGGAGGGAGATCAGATCCCCCAGCCTACGGGACTTATGAGACAGAGCCTGGCACTTGGGAGACCCTCCATCGGTTTCCTCCCTGCTCTCCTGCCTTCCAGGTGATACAGAGAAAGAGCTGGACGGGAGTGGTCCTTGGCCAGTCCATCCCCCACTGGGCTGTGGGGATCTCACCACCACCCACCATCACCATCCCCCCATGCCTCTGCAGAGGGCCTAGCAGGCTCAGAAGTCCCTCCCAGTCTCCTGTTTGCCTCCCTGAGAACCAGTCTGAGCAGCGGTGAGACACACCTTCTCTTAGTCTTGCAGCCTGAAAGCTCTACTTTTATCTTCCGAAGTAAGGGCAGGCAGGTGGGGACCAGGTAATCGCAGTCCCAAGAGGCCCTCAGGGTAGGGGTGGAGGAAGCAATGCTGTACTTGGCCCTTCCCTTGCCCCAAAGTCATTCAGTCCTTGGGCCCCTTCCTCTCCCCAGTCCCATGTGTCCCACGTACCCCACTGCTCTCAAAGCCTGTAGGCAGGCCGTCCAATCTCTATGTAAATGTATCATGACACTAACCTCCTTGGCACAAAGCAGGCTCAAATGACAGGGACCATTATTACCCCCATGTCCACATGTTTCGGATGAGGAAACTGAGGCTGGGAAAATGTAGCCGCTAGCCGCTAGCCCAGAACGAGCCGGAGCCTTCTGACTCCAGACCACCATCCCTCCCACAGCTCTGGGGGCAGTATCCCCAGAGAAGGAGAGGAGCCGGGACTCTCCATACCCTCCTTAAGGGGTCAAATGGAAATTGAGACTCACCTGGTTTGGTCCAGCCCTGGAGTGTGCTGGAAATCTGAGGCTGCTTTAGGAAGACTTGAAGGCCACTCCCCTTCCAGATCTCTGAAAGGATTTCAGGCCTAGGAGCAGGGCCACACCTGGCTGAGCCGCACCCCCAGGGCGGATCACAGCCTGTTCTAGAGGTGGAGTTCAGCACTGCCACCAGCAGTGAGCATCCCATTCCAAATGATGGGCCTCTGTGTGGCACCGCAGAGGTGCTGCCAGCCAGCCTGCTGACTCCCTGGACTTTTGAACAACCAGACAAGGCAAAGCACATACAACCACTTTCTAGACTGTAAAGTGGGTGTACATATTAAGGAGATAAACTCCTTGAAAACGGGAGCCAGGCCCATGTCTCTCTAGAGTCCCAGGGCCTCACTATTTTTTTTTCCAGCTCTATTGAGATATGGTTGACAAATAAAAGTTGTACACATTCAGGTTGCAAAACACAATGTTTTGATATACGTATATATCGTGAAATGATTACCACAATCAAGCTAATCAACACATCCATCACCTCATTTTTTTTTTTTTTTTTGCGGTACGCGGGCCTCTCACTGCTCTGGCCTCTCCCGTTGCGGCTCCGGACGCGCAGGCTCAGCGGCCATGGCCCACGGGCCCAGCCGCTCCGCGGCATGCGGGATCTTCCCGGACTGGGGCACGAACCCGTGTCCTCTGCATCGGCAGGCGGACTCTCAACCACTGCGCCACCAGGGAAGCTCACAGTTACCCTTTTTTGGGGAGAGTGGTGAGGATGCTTGAGATCCACATTCTTAGCAAATTTCCAGTACATAAGGCATTATTGTTAGCTACAGTCACCATGCTGTATTTTAGGTCTCCAGAACTTATTCATCTTATAACTGAAAGTTTGTACCCTTTGACCAACATCTCCCTTTTCCCACCCCCTATCACCCCACTATACTTTTTTGAGCACCTACTATGTTCCAGGCATTTATATACATTATATAATGGCTTCGTATCCATAATACCATTTAATCCTCACCAAACTCTGTAAGGGACAACTATCCCTCTTGCACAGAAAAGGGAACTGAAACCGGGCTATCTGAGGGCCACGTTGCTCTGGGTGGTAGAGCTGGGATTTTTGCTTTTCTCACTACCACAGTTCTTTCTACTCATTCACTAGGCTTCCTCTCCAAAAGAGGTGCTTAATACTTAATGTCTACTGCCATTAATTAATTAATGTCTGATTTGCTGAGAGAAGGTTATTACTATTGAAGAAGGCCCAGGCAGGATACATGTGTTACATGGGCAAGGGGGCCAGGGAGAGACACCTCAAGGGGTTACTGCCAAATGTTCTCCCTCTTCCTTGCGGAAAGAGCTTTTCCCACATCTCACACACAGGTGCCTCTGCCGGGACCATGCTTCCTAACCTGGAAAAGTTTTCAAGGCTGAGCTACTCCATCACCTCTTCCAGGGAGACTGCCCTGTTCCCTAGGCTATGAGGGGCCACCTCTGGGCTTCCCTCTGTCACAGCCTGGCCACACTGTGCTCTCATCATTGGTTTTTACCACTCTCTGTCTCCCCATCAGCTTGAGGGAACCTGAGGACAGGTCCAGTCTGACTCATCCCTGTGTTCCCAAAATGCCAGACTCTGGTCCTTTCCATCACTGCCCTTGTGCCACCTCCTACCCACAAGGAGGCTGCTTCTGGGAGTGGCAGGAACACACAGGTCTGCAGCCAGGGAGCTGGCAGAGGACCCAGCCGGCAGCACCATCTGTCCCTGGAGGCACAGGACAGAGCAGGCACAAGGCAGAGGTGTCAGTTCCTCAGCTCAGCCAGGTCAGCCCAGGACAAGGCCCAGCTGTAGCTCAGGGTCAGCCGAGACTTCGAATTCTCTAACTAGCTCAAAGTGACTCAGTGCCAGAGCCTTGGTTTTCTTAGCTGTAAAGCTAGCTGGATACCAGCAGCCTTGCAGAGCTGTTGGGAAGTTTAAACACACCTGACACTCCGTAGGTGCTCAACAAAAAGCTAGCATTTACCATCTCATCTGACCCACTGACCCTGTCATTAACCCACTGAGGAAACTGAAGTCCGGATGAGATGGAAATAAAAGAACCAATATTTACTGTGGCCAGTTATGTGCCAGGATCTACACTCCTCCACTGTCTTTAACAAGATCTGCAGGAACAGACCTGGTTCACAGATGAGGAAACAGGTCTACAGGGAGTGAAGTGTGTGAGCGTCTCTAAGGCAGTTATCTGGACTCTTACCACTGTCCAGCTCGGACCCACCTGGACCAGGCACAGGTGAAGGGCAGGGGTGCAGCCTCCCCTAGGCCCTAGGAGGTAGAGGCAGGAGGTCAGCTCTGAATCTGCATTGTCAGTGTGTGAAGGTGGGCAGAGGAGGTTGGCATGGGGTGAGTCTGGGTGTGAGATCGAGGCCACTTTCTCGGTGGCCAAGACAAGGGCTGGAGAAGGGGTCCCAACCTAGCAGCTGGGGGTTCCGAGTCTCTCGCCATTGGTACAAGCCCAGGCACATCCTCTCACTTCTCTGTGCCTTGTCTGCACCAGGGCACTGATCCTATGGCCCACCTCCCTATTGTGAGGGGTCAGAGGTGGATGGGAAAGCAGTGGGGACCTTCATGGCGCTGGAGGAGAGGAACTCTGCTGATGTGTTCTCTCGGGTTGCTGAGCTCAGTGTGCAGGGACTGCACACCTTGGCACCGAGACTGAGGACCAGAGATTCCCCAAAGAGTACACAGTCTGGTAGGCAGAACAATAGGGCCCACAGCACTCCAAACCCCAAACCCTGCCTCCGGGGTCCAGGCCCCCAGCCTGCAGCACGTTGTAGCCATGTCTCAGCCCCTTCCAGCTGCTCTGCCCTCACTCACTCCACTCCAAGCCATGCCAGCCTTCGTTCGGCAGCTCAGATGCACCAAGCTCCCCCCACATTGGAGCCCATAAATGAATACTATTCCCTCTGCCTGGAACGCTCTTCCCCCATCTCCTCCCATGGCTGCCTCCTTCTCAGCCGCTGGGTCTCCGCTCAGTTGTCACCTGGTCACAGAGCTCTCTTGTGACCTCTCTCATTATTCTCTAACAGTTCTCTGTTCTCCAGACAGCCTGAGTTTAATCTCAGCAGTGCCACTTACTAGCTGTGTGACCTTGGGCAAGTTACTTAACCTCTCTGTCTCAGTTTCATCTTTAATATGGGCATGGTACCACTATCTACTTCACAGAGTTGTTTTAAGGAATATATGAATTAATACATGCTTGGCACATAGCTAGCATTTATATGACATTTATTATTACTATTCACAGCTCTTATCACAGATTTTCATTGTATGTTTCTTTGACTACCTTTTCACTGTGTCTCCCTCATTAGCTGTCAGCTCCACACAATAGCCTGGGCTCATCACTGAGTACTCAGCGCTGACACGGGCTAATCCCTGTAGATGGAACAACTGAGGCCAGTATAACATCCCGAGGCAGCACCATTAATTCTGGGAGCAGCAGGATGGGGGTTTGAAGGGGAATGATGGCTGAGCCAGGTTTTGAAGGATGAAGATGAGTCTTCCAGACTAAGAACACCAAGGCTATCTGCCCATGGCTGAGACTGGGGTTCAAATGTGGCTCCCAAACAGGCTGAAGCTAAGTGTCTGAGTCTCATCTCCTCCTCCAGGAAGCCTGCTGGGACCCCTTCAGCCCACTCTGGGCTCCCATGGCCGCTCATTTGTTCACAAGTTTTTGTGTTCCTGCTACATGAGAGGCACATTATTTTACGTCTAAGGGTCTCCCTTCCTCCACCACACAGCAGGGTCCTTGAGGGAGCTGGGCCCCTACTTTTCACTGTCAGGACCAACCTCAAGGCGGTGCACAAACCCTTCACACACATCCAGACCTCCAGGATGTCGAGGCTGATGGGGACCTCAGAGGACAACCAGGGAGGGGGAGCGCGTGGCCCAAGGTTACATGTCAACGATGGGGTGAAGAAGAGATTCTAATCCAAATGGTATACCCTAAGCCTCCCCACACTCTGAACTAGACCCTGACTGAGGCTGGCGCCGGGGGGCTGGGGAGCAGCATCTCCAGCTGTCCTCGGGTTCAAGGTGAAGCAGGGGGATCGCCACAGGGGGTCAGGAACAACGTGGAAGTCTGTGGGTGCGTGAACACATGCACAGATGCTCACGTCTGTTTCTGACCTTCAGCCACCCTGTTGGCAGCACTACCTGGGTGCAGAGCTTCACAGGGGGAACTGGGACAAACAGCTCCATCCTCATTCCCAGAGTAAATGAAGTTCCTGGGCCCCCTTGGGAGCTGCCCGGACCAGGCTAGAACTCAAGCAGAGGTTCCCAGCCTCCCACAGGGTACCAGCCCAGGAGTGCGGGACTCTGACAGCTTGCGTGGGGAAGAAGAAGGGTCTCCACTGAGAGAAACAGGACAGGTGACCCTTCCAGCACCACCACACAGGCACTCAATGCTCCTCCAACCTCCCCCGACCCCACCCCAGCCTGGCAGGAGGCTCACCACCTCATTCATTCACTCACACGTGCCGAGTGCTTGCTGGGTTACCCAGTGATGGGTGAAAGCAAAAACCATCCGACTCCAAAATGCTCACTGTCTGCAGTGCCATGGGATACTGACAAGGGCCCCCAAACCCTGTAAAGCAGGGCATGTGGGTTATCTGAGGCCCTCCTTTAACCCGGTTTTCTTTGTCCCCAGTGAAGAGTTTGGTGGGTGGGTTTGCTTGCTTTTCATTAATAGCAGCTTTGGTAACAACCCAGAAAATGGTCTCCTCCTGTATTCCAGGGGAATTTGGAGAATTCAGAAGGAAACAAGGGGAGTCCAAGGAGATCTGCCATGCAGGCAATGATCCAAAGGTGGTGATCAAGGCCAGTTATACAGATAGAGGGAGGGGGTGGAGAAGAGATGTCTTTATTTGCCCCTGCCCCTTTTAAAAGGCTTTTCCCAAAAATGTCTTCAGAGGATGGTAGCTCTACACCCAGCATAGCACGTCTGCCACTCTGTCCTGAACGCTTCTCCATTCCCCAGATCAAAGGCTCCCGACAGGGACCGCTGAGCACTTGGGTCTGTCTGGTGCCTCAGCATCTAATCTCAGCTGCAAAGTCCCTGTTAGGAGGTTCCAGGGAAACGTTTTCTGCGAGGTCACCTTGCAGAACACCTTTCCAACAGCCCTCATTTGGTCCTGCACGTGCTCTCCCAAAGAGGTCATTGTCCCCAAGAACCCTGGCTTCAGCCTGTCACACTCACTCACACGCACACCCTTAGCCTGTATCTTCTAGCAGCTCCGTGGCCCTCAAGCCCTGAACTCTAAGAGTTAAACACTACAGAGCCACAGAGCTCAGCCGTCAGGCAGAAACCAGCACAGAACTCCATGGGGAGAGACACACACCCCCAGAATAGAATTCCAGACGCAAAGAACTTGCCGAAGACGATTCCACTCAACATAGCCAGCCCTCCTAACGGCCCCTGGGGCTTGTTTGGGGATTGTTGCTTATAATAAACCAGCCCAGGAGTTCTGTGATTTCTCCTTGCAAAGACAGCTAGAAAATGGCCCATGGAAAATGAGAGAGAAGATGTAGGACTTCTGACTTAAAATGGAAACTTCAGGTCTCTTTCGGGATCCCCAGCCTCCAGTCCCCTCCCCTCTGCCCCCAACCCGCCCCCAGCCCACCCTCCATACCCTTCGCAGGTGATTTCCGACATTCTGGATCATTGCTGCGACACCCCGCTAGCTGTTCGCACCCTCCTCGGAGAGACACTGGTCACCTGAGCGACAGCCCGGCTCCAGCTCCAAATGAAGCCGGTCCGCCTCTCCTCGCACTCCTCCCCGGCTCCCGCCCCTCCTGAGCCAGCCGTTATCAGTTATCACCGTGTCCCGGCCTTTCCTCAGACTGCCCTCGGGCTGCCCTTCCCCTAGCGCCCCACACGGAGGCTCCGAGCCAGCCCGCCTGCCTGCCCAGTGCAGAGCACGGAGGGAGGCTGCCAGCTGGGCCACAGCCATGTCAGGGGGCCCTATGCCCACCCACTGCGCACCCAGCTGGACACTCACTGCACCTCCAGCCACAGCCAAACTTCATCACCCCCACTTCCAGCCCCTGACATCCTCCCCACAGGGACTCTGGCTCTGGGATGGCTCCCGGCCCCAGCCAGTGACACTGGCAAAACAGGCACCGGCTTTCCATCCGTCCACAAGGGGTCAGGCTGGAAGGTGACAGGAGTCTGGGGAGCTGCCAGCAGCCTCCCAGAGAGATACCAGACCCACCTGCTAGGACTCTTCACCCTTGAGGTGCCGCCCAACGCTCCAGCCCACCGGCATCCAGCAGCTGCAGGCCGGCGATGGGGCACACGCCCCTCACTTCCTTAAAATAGGTGGCGTGGCTTCTCTAAAAGTGACACCTGCCAAATTCCACCCATCCGCACCACAGAGTTCATCCCCCTGGGCTCCCACCCCAGCCCCTAAAAGACTAAAAGACCGTCAGGACTTTCCCTTCTCCCTCTCACTTCTGCAAGGCACATGGTGAGGCAGCTTTGACACTCACATTGGATTTCTCACGACAGGGCAATAAAATCAAGTGCTTGGTGTTTAAGAAAAGAAGGAGGGGAGTGGAATGCAGGCAGGGGAGCTGGGACGGACAAGTGGATGGCAAATAATAATGAGCACCTCACAATAACCCAGCACCCACTGTGTGCCAGGCCTCACCATGTCCTCATTCCAACCCCACCTGAAGGTCGCTGGGGGAGGGTAGGTGAGGTGCCCCAGGTGGCCCAGCTATTGAGTTCAGAGCTGTGCTGGAACAGAGGTCAGTCCAATTCTGAGGTCTCTGCCCTTTCCTCTGCCCCTCTAGTTCACTCACCACATCCCTAATAATGTCTCCTCTTGGGCCTAAGACAACTGGTTTCTGGGCCTGTTTCTTTCACTAATGTGCTATGTGACTTTGGACAAGTTTTCTCCTCTCTCTCGGCCGCCCTGTTCTAGGAGTCAAGGACTCTAATGTCCATCACTGTGAGCTCAGGCCTTACCTTCAAAGAGTTTATGGTCTGTCAGTACTTCAGTGTCTACAAATGCAAAATTAAAGTCACGCCTTAAAAATGGCAAGATGATCCAAGGATGGCACTGAGGACTGGGGCAAGCTGGGAGGCTCTGTGGAGGAGGTAGTGCTAGAGCCGGACGGAAGACTGAATAGGCTGACGAGAGGGGTGAGGTGGGAGGCCTAATGGGAACAGAACAGGGTGCAGTCATAGGCAGTGAGGGCCCTCATCTTGCAGGAAAAAGCTGGGAGTCTATCGTGGAGGACCTTGAATGCCAGGCAACAAGGTTTAGGCATCAAGGAGCCTCTGAGGTTGAAGAACACGCTCAGTATGATAAAAGCCATGTGAGGTGAAGAGGACAGGTGTCATGAGACCTTTCTGGACAGGTAAGAAAACTGGCCTAGAAAGGGGAGAGCTCAACTCACTGGATCCCCAATCTCACTGGGTAAGGCATGCAGTCAGGACCATTTCAGGGTCTTCACTATGCAGATGAGCGGATAGAAACCCAGAGAGCTTCCGGTCCCCAACGCTACCCTCTCTCCAGAGCTGTCTGGACTCAGACTCACTGGACTCAATCTAGTGTCCCCGTCTCACAGATGAACACATCGAGACACAGGGATGAAAAGTGAGCCAACCAAAGCCATAGAGCAAGGAAGTTGTGTAGAATCACCACTCCTGGCCTCAAGTCTAGAGTCCTGTCCACGCCACACCACAACAAGGCATAAAATATGAAAGACATCATTCAGTTAGACTTATGAGAAGACTTCCAGCAAGGCTGAATCAAGATACTATCAGGAACTAGATCTTTCTGCAGAGGCTCCTCCAGCCCACAAAGGTCTCCCTCCCCTTTGCTGTTTATTACAGAATTGACTCTTGTGTCTCTTTAGCAGCTCTGTTTGGTCTGTTACTCCAATGAATATTTCCAAGGGTGTCTGTCTCCCCTTTCCAACTCACTTGGGAGCCCCCTGACGGCTGATATCACATCTTACTCATCTCTGTGCCTATACCACGAGCTACCAGACCAGGGCCCTAAATGCAGAAGGTATGAAACACACCTGATGGATCATAGTCCTGGAAAGGCGAATCCAGAAGAGGTCTTAAGTGATAGCTAGTCAATGGTTCTCCAACTTCAGCCTGCATCAGAATCACCCAGAGGGCTTTTTTTTTTTTTTTTTTGGCCGCTCCAAGAGGCATGTGGGATCTTACTTCCCTGACCAGGGATCAAACCAGCACCCCCTGCGGTGGAAGCGCAGAGTCTTAATCACTGGACTGACAGGGAAGTCCCCAGAGGGCTTATTAAAATACAGATTTCTAGGGCTTCCCTTGTGGTGCAGCGGTTGAAAGTCCGCCTGCCGATGCAGGGGACGCGGGTTCGTGCCCCGGTCCGGGAAGATCCCACATGCCGCGGAGCGGCTGGGCCCATGAGTCATGGCCGCTGAGCCTGCGCGTCCGGAGCCTGTGCTCCGCAACGGGAGAGGCCACAACAGTGAGAGGCCCACCTACCGCAAAAATAAATAAATAAAAAATAAAATACAGATTTCTAGGACCTACCTCCAGCAGAGCTGCAGTAGAGCCCAAGAATTTGCAACAAGATCCCAAGTGATACTGATGCTGCTGGTCCGGGGACCACGCTTTGAGAACCAGTGAGCTAGGTCAGTCCTCCCATTTTAAGCTGGGGAAGATGAGGCCCAGAGGTTTTAAAGGCAGCAGTTGACAGTATATCACTATCATCGTCGTCGTCGTCACTGTCATTTTAGCCCTGCTCACCTGCCCAGCACTGTACAAGCACTTCACGTTTGTTACCATCTCTGGGCCTCACTCTAAGAGGACAGTATTATGATTAATATTCTCCTGCAAAGGAAAGAACAGAGGCAGAGTCATCTGTCCAAAGTCACACAATTGATAATAGTTAGCACCACAGCTTGCACTCTGATCTAGGTCCAGAGCCCAGAAGCTTAACCACCACTCTACATAACCTGCTTACAGCTTATGCTGACCAAGGAATTATCTAGAGGTTCTCAAATCCAGCAGGCTCATTTCCGGTGAGGGATGAGGTTGTGGTGCCCTCAGTCCAAAGGCCTGGTTCTCGAGCGGTCCATGACTGGAGGAAGATTGCCTCTTAAGCCCCACGAACCCAGAGTATTTTCTCCCTCAAACACTTCTTTTCCCACATTACATCCTTCATCTGGCCCCACTGATGGGGCCTTCCTGGCTGGAGGACAGATATCTGCATTAATTCTTCAGGTCCATGTCCCAGCTCTACCTCCCACTCAGTGACAAAACACAATAAAACAATCTCCATTCCTACGATGATACTGGGTTGTCACTGTCAAGTGTGGGTCTGCTCCCCCATCAGACTGGGAGCTCACAGGGGCAGAGACCTCATCTGAGTCCTCAGCACAGGATCTGCCCAGACCAAGGGTTTAGTGACTAAGTGATGAATGAATGAATGAATGGATGATTGGGTATAGGGGCCAATGAGGGAATAAGTGAGTGAATAAAGGACCAAACTCCCAGGAATTCCCTCTGCTGGACCTTCTAGCCTTCCCAGATAGGACCACAGACTCTCTAGGTGGGAGGGGACTTCTGACATCATCCACTCCAACTCCCACTTTCAGCACTGCCCTAGCCGAACCCCTCCAGGGGCCAGAACCTGCAGCCGTCCCATCTCCACACACAGGCCTAGTGTCCCAGCCTCCATTTACACACCTCTAAGACTGAAGAACTCACTCCATCTAAGGTTGCCTGGACGATTAAAGAGCTCTAATATCCACAAGGATGTTACCATTATCCTTAGCCATGAGGATAAGGCCATTACCTCATGACCAAGGCTCTGTGACACCCAGAACAAGGCTGCTCCCTTAGCCTGTGACAGCTGGCAGAGACATGGGAGCACATGGCCTGTCCTCTACTGGCCCTAGTCTCCCTGTTCATATTTCTTCTTTTTTTTTTTTTTCGGTTTTTTTTTTTTCGTTTTTTTTTGTTTGTTTGTGGTACACGGGCCTCTCACTTGCTGTGGCCTCTCCCGTTGCGGAGCAACAGGCTCCGGACGCGCAGGCTCAGCGGCCATGGCTCACGGGCCCAGCCGCTCCGCGGCATGTGGGATCTTCCCGGACCGGGGCACGAACCCGTGTCCCCTGCATCGGCAGGCGGACTCTCAACCACTGCGCCACCAGGGAAGCCCCTCTTCTTTTTTTTTTTAATCTTTAAAATTTTTTTAAAAATTTTTGGCTGCACCACACAGCAAGTGGGATCTCAGCTCCGTGACCAGGGATCGAACTCGAGTCCCCTGCAGTGGAAGCATGGAGTCTGAACCACTGAATCGCCAGGAAGTCCCAGACTTATTTCTTCTAATCCTCTCAAGTCATGAACAAAGCTTCCCACTGTTCCCTCACACATCTGGATTTTCCCTTGTTCCTGCTATTCCATCTACTCTGATGCCCTCTAATAACTCAACATCCAAACCCTCCCCCCAGTCAAGGCCCGGCTCAAATGGCATCACCTCCAGGAAGTCTTCTGGGCTCCTCGTAAGTGGAAATTACATCCTCCTCCTCTGTACCTTCACTCCCCATACATAAACACACAGCCGCAGTTCACAGCTCTTTATTTCTCTCTCACATTGCTTTTTCTCTTAAATTGGACTGACTTGTGCTCATTTCTCCTTCTTGACCTTGAACAAGCAGGTAGAAGGGATGGTGTTGGTTCCTCAGAGCATCCTGCCCCTCTCCCACCAAACACTCAGTTACTGGAACACAGTAGATGCTCAGTAAGCGTCTACAGAATGAGGGAGTGAGCAATGGAATGGGAAAGAACAAGGGAATGTGTGAGTGAATGGAAGTAAATCCATGTGTAAATGAATGATCAAATGAGTGAATGAAAGAATGTCATGCTCTCCTGTTCTCCAAGCTAAGACTCTCAGTTCCTTCTGGGGGCCCCTTGGGCTTGGCATGGCAGAATAAAGGAAGCTGTGGGATAAATGGGGAGGGGGCAGAAGGGAGGAACAAAGGAAGTAGGTAGTGATACCAGCAAGAGAGGAAGTAGAGATGACTTCATCGTTGCTTCAAGGCCAGGCCCCCCCTTAGAACCACAGCCATTTATGGAGAAGCTGGGCAAGGAGAGCAGTGAGAAGCCCAGTGAATGGTCCAGAGGGGAGAAGATACAGCATGGTGGGGATGGAGAGGAGGGAATGCCTACAGGGCGTGGAGGCCAGATTCAGGATGTGTAAGCGGAGTACTGGACTTGCCCAGCCAGCCCTGAACTCTCTCCTGCCTAGCGGCTCGAGTGTGCTCTCCCTCTCTCTCTCTCACCACCTCCTCCTGCAGGAGCTGAACCCCCTCCTTGGCCCAGCTGCTGCGGGTCTGAAACCAGTCCGACTTCCAGGATTGGACCCTTGCCAGGGAGTGGCTCACCCACGGGCTGGTGCTCCCCCCACCCCACGGCTGGCCTGAGTGAGTCAGCATTGGCTGCACCCTCTGGACTGTGAGTCTTGTGGCCCCAGGCACTGTCAAGGGCCAGCCTCCCCATCCTCGTGAGAGGCCTGCCCATCCCAGCTCAAATCCCAGGATGCCTCATGCCCCAGCCTGCCCACGCAAGAGCGCTGCCAGGCACCACCTGGCTTATCCGGATCCTGCCCCTGGGGCAGAGGCGGATCTGCCTGGAGAGGGCGCTGGAGTCGAGGAAGAGCCAGCAGCAGGAGGATCTCAAGGAATTGGGCCCTTCCGAGATGGGGAGGTGGTGGTGGGGGCCTGCGGGCGGCACGGGTCTTACCCAAGTGGTGGGGCGCTCAGGACCTAACAGCTCGCAGAGCCGCGGCCGGGGAGCCTGCTGGGGACGTCGGAGAAGCAGGTCCGTGGGGCGAGGCTCAGCGACTGTGCATCCGAGGTCCTAGAGCAGACCCTGATGGGGGAGGCTGCGGGAAGCTGGAGGGAGGCGCAGGAAGCGGGCAGAGGCCCAGGCAGGAGCGGCCCAAGCCAGTTCCCAGACGAGTCTGGTCCCCTCCCCTCCCCTCGCCAGTGCGGGTGAGGCGGCCCCGGGCTGCCGAGCAGAGCGCCAGGGCTGCAGGACGGGAGCCAGACACTCCGCGCCGCGAGGCGGCAGAGGCGGAAACGCCGGTGGCCTGACCTGACAGGCTAGAGGTGGAGCCAGGCAGGCGGCGGGGTGCAAAACCCGTCTCCCTGTCATTGCTAAACCAGCCCCTCACAGTTTTGAAAAGTAACACCTGCTAGTCGTTCACACCTTACTGAGCACCTGCTGTGTGCCAAACACAGAGCTGGGTGCTGGGATGAGGTTTTGAGCAGGACACACTGGCCCTGGCCTATGGACAGTGGTAGAAAAAAATGAGAATGGGCAGTTCAGAAGAGAGCAAGGAAAATGAATACCACTGATGATCTCTTCACTCAGAGAGAATCACTGTTAGTATCTTCCGGGTATGTGCTTCCAGCTACACTAGAGCTGAAAGAGGAAAATATGCTGACAGGGAGAGATGGGGACTCCCCTCCCCCTCCCCCATGTGTAAGTACATATGTTATGTTATATAATATGATGTGATATATGATGTGATCACAGGCATGAAGGAGCCACCTAGAAGAATCTCCGTCAGTAATCACATTTGGGATACAGGCTCATTGGCAGACTTGGAAGAAACCTGACAGAGGATGCTGGTGGTCCCTGAAAGACAACTGTCACAGGAAGAGGAACTTGGTCCACACCAGGACCAGAAAGTGGGAGGGATCAGTCATTCCAGACACCTCACAGGGGCTGGTGGTTGAACTCACCCTGCCCCAGACTCTCTCAACAAAGAGAGTTACCATGCTGAGCTCACCACACCTGGGGCCCAAGCAGACCTCTGGTGGGGACCCCTGGCTGGGTAACAAGATGAGGGACTTCCCTCATCATTCTGCTCTTGGAGCACCCTAAGGTGTGAGTGTCAGGACAGGAATGGTGGGCACCCCATGCATGGGGCTTTGGCAGCAGCCTGGGCAATAACACAGGCCAACCTCTGGCTCTGCTAGCGGCATTGATGCAGGAGCCTCAACTCAGCAGGGGCCCCAGGTGCCAACAACA
Source organism: Delphinapterus leucas (assembly GCF_059928025.1). NCBI lineage: Eukaryota > Metazoa > Chordata > Mammalia > Artiodactyla > Monodontidae > Delphinapterus > Delphinapterus leucas. The sequence continues at coordinate 144,871,015 of NC_143129.1, forward strand.
GCAAATGACTTCGAGACTGCTTTCCAAGTGCAGTGAGACACATTAGGGAACACCCAGAAACATATGGGACAGGTGGACTTTGCAGGGAAAGGGAATTCCCACACAGGCAGGATGGCTCTGGGCTGACATAAACCGTGGTTTAATTTTTTTTTTTTTCTCTGTGTTGGGTCTCCATTGCTGTGCACAAGCTTTCTTTAGTTGCAGTGAGTGGGGGCTACTCTTTGTTGCAGTGTGCGGGCCTCTCATTATCGTGGCTTCTCTTGTTGCGGAGCACGGGCTCTAGGCACGCAGGCTTCAGTAGTTGTGGCACATGGGCTCAGTAGTTGTGACTTGCGGGCTCTAGAGCTCAGGCTCAGTAGTTGTAGCACACGGGCTTAGTTGCTCCGCGGCATGTGGGATCTTCCCAGGCCAGGGCTCGAACCCATGTCCCTTGCATTGGCAGGCAGATTCTTAACCACTGCGCCACCAGGGAAGCCCGCGTGGTTTAATTTTAATGAGACATTATTTGTAACCAAATGATGAATCCTGTAGATATTCAGGTTATCTAAAAAAAAAAGTGACCATACTGGATATACTGTTTTGTAATCTGCTTTTTTTTCTTTCAACAATTATCATAAACATCTTTCCATAATTTTTATTGCTACATAGTATTTCTTTCCTTATGGGTCTACTCAAATTTATTGCTTTTAATCACTTTTAATTTTTTTTTTTTTTTTTTGGCTGCGTTGGGTCTTCACTGCTGCGCGCGGGCTTTCTCTAGTTGCGTGGAGCGGGGGCTACTCTTCGTTACGGCGCACGGGCTTCTCATTGCAGTGGCTTCTCTTGTTGCGGAGCACAGGCTCTAGGTGCAGGAGCTCCAGTAGTCGTGGCTCTTGGGCTCTAGAACGCAGGCCCGGTAGTTGTGGCTCAGGGGCTTAGTTGCTCTGGGGCATGTGGGATCTTCCCAGACCAGGGCTTGAACCTGCGTCCCCTGCATTGGCAGGCAGATTCTTAATCACTGCGCCACCAGGGAAGTCCCTACTCGAATTTATTTAACTAATCTCTTCCTGCTTGCTTGTGTAAGCTTTATTGAAATATTACATACAATAAACTGCGCATATTTAAAGTATACAACTTGATGAGTTTTGTCATATATGTAATATATATATATTTATGACAACATCACTACAATCAAGGTAATGAACATATTCATCACCCCCGAAGTTTCCTGATGGCCCTTTATAATCTCTCCCTTCTGCCCCGCACTGCCCCTCCCCCACACCCCCCAGGCACCAAATAATTTGCCTCTGTCACTCTAGATTAGTTTGCATTTTCCAGAATCCTGTATAAATGGAATCATATACTATGTGTTCTTTTTTGTCTGGTTTCATTCACTTGGCATAATTATTTTGCAGTGAATATATACTGTTGCACACATCAGTAATTTGTTCCTTTTTATCGCTGAGTAGAATGTTATCTTATGGATGTACCACAATTTGGTTATTCATTTACTTACTGATGGACTTTGAGTTGTCTCTAGGTACTGACTATTATACAGATAAAGCTGCTATGGACATTCATGTTCAAATCTAGGTGTGCACGTATACTTTCATTTCTCTTAGGTATTTACCTAGGAGTGGAATAGTCAGGTCACATGATAGATGTAGGTTTAACATTTTTTTAAACTGCCAAAATTTTTCCAAAACAGTGGTATCATTTCACATTCCCACCAGTAGTGTATGAGAATTCCAGTTCCTCTGTATCTTCACCAGCATTGATTTGGTCAGTCAGTTTAATCTTAGTCATTTCAGTGGATTCATAGCAGTATCACTGTGGGTTTGAGTTCAATTTTCCTGCTCATTGATGTTGTTAAGGATCTTTCTGTATTTGTATTTGCCATGATCCTTGTATCTTCTTTGGTAAAATGTCTATTCAAATCTTTCCCCCTTTTAAAAAGTTGGATTGCTTGTCTTATTATTGAGTCATAGGAGTTCTTTGTATATCCAAAAGAATTGAAAGTAGGCTCTCCAAAAGATACTTGTACACCCGTGTTCACAGCAGCATTATTCACAACAAGCAAAATGTAGAAGCAACCCAAATATCCATCAACTGATGAATGGATAAACAAGAAGTGGTATATACATACGATGAAATATTAATCGGCCTTACAAAGGAAGGAAATTCTGACACATGCTACAACATGGATGAACCTTGAAGACATTATGATTAGTGAAATAAGCCAGACACAAAAAGACAAATACTGTATGATTCCACTCTATGAGTTACCTAGAGTAGTCAAATCCACAGAAGCAAAGTAGCATGGTGGTTGCCAAGGGCTGGGGAAGCGGGAAATGAGTTGTTCTACTGAGTGTAGTGTTTCAGGTTTGCAAGAAGAAAAGTTCTGGAGATTGGTTGCACAACAATGTGAATATAATTAACACTACTGAACTGAACACTTAAAAATTGTGAGGGCTTCCCTGCTGGCGCAGTGGTTGAGAGTCCGCCTGCCGATGCAGGGGACGCGGGTTCGTGCCCCGGCCCGGGAAGATCCCGCATGCCGCGGAGCGGCTGGGCCCGTGGGCCATGGCCGCTGGGCCTGCGCGTCCGGAGCCTGTGCTCCACAATGGGAGAGGCCACAGCAGTGAGAGGCCGGCGTACCGCAAAAAAAAAAAAATTGTGAAGCTGGGGAATTCCCTGGCCGTCCAGTGGTTAGGACTCTGCACTTTCACTGCCAAGGTTGGGGGCTCAATCTCTGGTCAGGGAACTAAGATCACGCAAACAGCGTGGTGTGGCCAAAAAAACACAAAAACTCATGAAGTTGGTAAATTTTGTTACGTATATTTTACCACAGTTAAAAAATGTTTTAAATAAGAGTTCTTCACATATCTAATAAATACAGTCAGCTGCTCCATATCTGTGAATTCTGCACCCGAAGACTCAACCAATTGCAGATCAAAAATATTCAAAAAAAATTCCAGAAAGTTCCAAAAAGCAAAACTTGAATTTGCTGCCTGCTGACAACTATTTACATAGCATTTATATTGTATTAGGTATTATAAGTAATCTAAAGATGATAAAGTATATGGGGGGGGGCTTCCCTGGTGGCGCAGTGGTTGAGAGTCTGCCTGCCAATGCAGCGGACACTGGTTCGAGCCCTGGTCCAGGAAGATCCCACATGCCGCGGAGCAACTAGACCCGTGAGCCACAACTACTGAGCCTGCGCGTCTGGAGCCTGTGCTCCACAGCAAGAAAGGCCGTGACAGTGAGAGGCCCGCGCACCGCTATGAAGAGGGGCCCCCGCTTGCCACAACTAGAGAAAGCCCTTGCACAGAAACGAAGACCCAACACAGCCAAAAATAAATAAATAAATAAATAAATTTATAAAGTATACGGGGGGATGTGCCGAAATGTAAAATCCTACGCCATTTTATATAAGGGACTTGAGCATCCACAAATCTTGTTATCCGCAGGAGTCCTGGAACCAGTCCTCTGAGGATACTGAGGAGGACCATATTGTCAATTGTCTTTCATATCGGTCTATTGCTAAAATTTCACATGTGCTGATGCTCCTTCTTTCCAGCCTTTTCATTATTGTGGGTTTGTACCTGTTACTTCCTTTACTGGCATTTTAATGGACTCTTGTTAATGAGGGGACATTTTAAAAATCAATTAAAATGGTCAGTCCACCATCTCAAACCCTGAGTTAGTAATAATATTATTAAAATATCCTAAGATTATGTTTTTGTTGTCTTAAAAAAAACATGGCATTACACTGTTGTTTCCATTTGAGCTGACAGCCAACAGAAACTCCTAGCCCTATCTGAGTTCCTATTAATCTCTGCATTCTGTTTATAAGGTTGATAGCTGGGCACAGACCATAGGACTTTACTTTTATTTCATCATGTTGGATTTGTCTGGCTTCTAGTCCAGGACCTATTTGTCTTTGATTAACTTGTTTGTTTTTTAATAACTCTCAGATGTGCAGAACTGGATTAATGATAATACTTGGCTCAAGACACCATGGCTATCTTTTATACGTATTTATTATTCATTTATTCTTCATTTGTTCATCCATTTATTTATTTTTTAATGAATAGACTATTTTTTGAGCAGTTTCAGATTTACAAAAATATTGAGCGAAAAGTACAAAAAATTCCCACCTGCCCCCTCCCTCCCTCAGTTTTTTCCCGCATTATTAACATCCTGCATTAGCAGAACAAGTTGATGAGCTAATACTGATAAATTATTATTGACTAAATTCCACAGTTTACATTAGGGGTCACTCTTTGTGTTGTACATTCTGTGGGTTTTGACAAACATCCATTTGTCTGTTTGTTTACTTATTTATTTACTTTAAGACTTCTTGGGAACTTCCCTGGTGGCGCAGTGGATAAGGCTCTGCACTCCCAATGCAGGGGGCGTGGGTTCGATCCCTGGTCAGGGAACTAGATCCCACATGCATGCCACAACTAAGGAGCTGGCAAGCCGCAACTAAGGAGCCCACCTGCTGCAACTAAGACCCGGCTCAACCAAATAAATAAATAAAAAGACTTCTTAAGAGCAGTTTTAGGTTTACAACAAAATTGAGAGGGAGGTACAGAGATTTCCCATATACCCCTATCCCCACACATGCATAGCCCCTTCCATTATCAACATCACTCACCAGAATGTACCATTCTAGTAATGTACCATTTTCACCAAGGATGAACCTACAATGACATATCATAATCACCCAAAGTCCATTGTTTACCTTAGGGTTCACTCTTGGTGTTGTACCTTCTATGGGTTTGGACAAAAGTATGATGACATATATCCATCATTAAAATATCATACAGAATATTTTCACTATCCTAAACATACTCTGTACTCTGCCTATTCATCTCCCTACTCCCCAGCCCTGGCAGCCACTGCTTTTTATTGCCTCCATAGTTTTGCCTTTCCTAGAATGTCATATAGTTGGAACCATACAGTACGTAGCCTTTTCAGATTGGCTTCTTTCGGTTAGTAATGTGCATTTAAGATTCTTCATGTCTTTCATGACTTGATAGCTCATTTCTTTTCAGTGCTAAATAATATTCCATTTTCTTGATGTACCAGTTTATTTATCCACTCACCTACTGAGGGACATCTTGGCTGCTTCCAAGTTTTGGCTATTATGAATAAAGCTGCTATAAACATCAATGTGAAGGTTTTTGTGTGAACATAAGTTTTCAGCTCCTTTGAGCAAATATCAAGGAGCATGATTGCTGAATTATGCAGTAAGAGTATGTTTAGTATCGTAAGAAACCAAACTGTCTTCCAGAGTGGCTGTACCATTTTGCATTCCCACCAGCAATTGATGAGAGTTCCTGTTGCTCCACATCCTCCCCAATATTTGATGTTGTCAGTGTTTTGGATTTTGCCAGATCCAAAAAAGTCTTTGGATTTGCCATTCTAATAGATGTGCAGTAGTATCTTGTTGTTTTAATTTGCATTTCCCCGATGACATATGATGTGGAGATTCTTTTCACATGCTTATATGCCATCTGTATTTCTTCTTTGGTGAGATGTCTGTTAAGGTCTTTGTCCCATTTTTTTAATGAGATTGTTTTCTTATTGTTGAATTTTAAGAACTCTTTGTATATTTTGGATAAGTCCTTTATCAGATGTGTCTTTGGCAAATATTTTCTCCCAGTCTGCGGCTTGTCTTCTAATTCTCACCAATTTATTTTTAATAATATAATCAAGACCTGTGAACCCACCACCCAAATTTTAGGACATTAGTGATAACTTTCATCTATCTATATTGTCTTCCTCATCCCATGTCCCTCCCCAGCTCATGGAATCACTATCCTGAATTTTTTTAAATTAATTAATTTATTTATTTTTTAGCTGCACTGGTGCTGCACGCGGGCTTTCTCTAGTTGGGCCGAGTGGGGGCTACTCTTCGTGGCAGTGTGCGGGCTTCTCATTGCAGTGGCTTCTCTTGTTGTGGAGCATGGGCTCTAGGCACGCGGGCTTCAGTAGTTGTGTCACGTGGGCTCAGTAGTTGTGGCTCACGGGCTTAGTTGCTCTGTGGCATGGGGGATCTTCCCGGACCCAGAGATCAAACCTGTGTCCCCAGCTTTGGCAGGCGGATTCTTAACCACTGCACCACCAGGGAAGTCCCTACCCTGAATTTTGTATTTATCATTCCCTTGCTTGGAGGAGGAGGTTTGTTGTTGTTTTTCTATTACAGATTGCTGTTATGAATATTCTCCTACATGACTCCTGGTGCAACACAAGGAGTATATACCTAGGAGTGGGTATATACCTGCTAGAATTGCTGGGGTATAGGGTATGAAAATGTCCAAAGTTACAAAATAATAATAACTTGTTTTTCAAAGTGGTTGTATCAATTTGTGTACTCACAAGTGACACGTAAGCAATCCCATGATCCACACTCACTCCAATCGTCAGGCTTCTGATTTTGGCCAATCAAATGTTGTAAAATGACATTTTGTTGTTGTCTTGACTTTTGTTTCCGTGATTACTAGTAAGTTGAGCATCTCTTCAGTTGTTTATTGGCCATACGTGTTTCCTTCTCTAAGAAATACCTAGCCATATATTTATTTCGCTTTTTTTTTTCTTTTTTTGCGGTACGCAGGCCTCTCATTGTTGCGGCTTTCGGCCTTTCCCGTTGCGGAGCACAGGCTCCGGACATGCAGGCTCAGCAGCCATGGCTCACGGGCCCAGCTGCTCCGCGGCATGTGTTTCTTTCCCATTTTTTGATTGGGCTTGCTTCTCTTTCTTACCAATTTTGCATGTTCTTAATACTTATCTTTTAGCTACTATATGTATTGAAAATATGTTCTTGTGTTTGTAGTACTTTACTTCCTTTAAGATTTCTTTTGAGGAAAAGGAGTTCTGGGTTTTAATATAGTCAAATACATCAGTGTTTTATGGTTAGTGTTTTTTAAAAAAATTTTTTTAATTTATTATTTTTTAAATTTATTTAATTAATTTATTTTTAAAATTTTATTTATTTATTTATTTATTTTACTGCATTGGGTCTTTGTTGCTGCGTGCAGGCTTTCTCTAGTTGTGGCGAGTGAGGGCTACTCTTTGTTGCAGTGCACAGGCTTCTCATTGCGGTGGCTTTTCTTGTTGCGGAGCACAGGCTCTAGGTGTGCGGGCTTTAGTAGTTGTGGCACGCAGGCTCAGTAGTTGTGGCTCGCGGGCTCTAGAGCACAGGCTCAGTAGTTGTGGCGCACGGGCTTAGTTGCACCACGGCATGTGGGATCTTCCCAGACCAGGGCTCGAACCCATGTCCCCTGCTTTGGCAGGTGGATTCTTACCACTGCACCACCAGGGAAGTCCCATGGTTAGTGCTTTTGAGGTCTCTTTAAAAAACTACCCCAAAGTCAGAATGATGTTCACTTACATTTTCTTCTCAATGTTTCAGTGTGTTGCTTTGGACCTTTAAGTACTTAACTCATTTGAAATTGACATTTTGGTAAGAAGTTGGGTATGAATTGTTTCATTTTTCCATATCTACAACTAAGTTGTCCACTTCCACTTATTGAATAGCCCCTCTTTCCCCCCTGGGGAAACTGAGGCCAGAGACATTCAGCAATTTGCCCAAGATCACACAGCTAGTAAGTGTCAAAGCCAGGATTCAAAGCCAGGCAGCCTGGCTCTGGAATCTGCCATAGTCTGAACCACGCTGGTAACTGCCTTTTGCTTCCGTCATGCACATTAAATGCAGAGGAGTTCTATGTCAGGCTCTCAATTCTATTTCACTGGTCAATTTGTCCATTCCTGAGCCTACCCACACTGTTTTAACTATTAGAGCTTTATAACAAATACTGATACCTGGTAGGGCAAGTCTACCTACCTTATTTTTCTTCAGAAAGGGCTTGGCTGTTTTTTGGATCTTTATCTATATCTATATCTATCTATCTATATAGATAGATAGATATAGATAGATAGATAGATATAATTCCACAGAAATCCCTGTTTGAACGTTAGAGGTGCATTAAATATATTTATATATTAATATATTGATTTGGGGACAACTGATACCCTTATCAATGTTAAGTCTTTGCATTTAAGTAGTCTTATATGTCCCTTGGTTAAGTGTTAAAAATCTTTTCCATGTTAGTCTTACATATCTTTTTTTCCTTAGACACTTTATTCCTTAGATATCTCTCTTGCTACTAGGGTCTTTCTTATTACATTTTCTTAACCTGGGGTCCATGGTCACCAAGGCATGCATGGCTGAGCTCCAGGAGCTCTGTGAAACTTCTGAAACTTTATAGGCATTTTGTGGATGTACATAACTTCCATCAGATTCCCAAACAACCATTGCGAAGAGTTCTAAATGCTTCTTACGTGCCAGGCACTCCCCTGAGCACTTTACAGGTCCCACAACCACCCTGGGAAATAGATGCAGTTATTCCCCCACTTCACGGATAAGGACACTAATTCTCAGAGAGGTTAAGTACTTTGCCTGAAGTCACACAGCTAAGAAATTAATGGCCAGCATTCAAACCCAGGCTGTCTGACCCAAAAGCTATATACTGAACCTCTGTAATCTGTAACTTCCAAAGAGGTTGAGGACTTCTGCTCCAGGCTAAGGTACCTGGTCCCCCTGGGCTCCTGTCTGTCCATCTATAAAATGGGTAGATGAGGGTTACTGCTCCACCTGCTTCTCAGGGCTGTTTGGAGAGACAGCTGAGGCCATGGATGGGAAAGAGGCTCTGTAAACCGCAAAATGCAGCACATGAGGCAGCAGGGGTAGTAGAGAAGGCAGGGGCTCAGGCATCTCTCCCACCACCAGTCACCTTCCCAGGTGGCCTCTTCCCAGGAGATGGAGGACACCCCGGCTGAGCTGGGGAGGGGCTGTCCTGCCTGAGCACCCACTCTGCACCAGGCCCTCTGTTGAGGTGGGGATGCAGAATCAGATGTGATCCCATGGTGGGGAGGTCCGACCATAACAGGTGATGACAAGTGGTGAAAGTGCCGCGGAGGAGTTAGGCCTGGGGGTGACATAATCACAGAGAGGCGCCTGGTCTAGCCTGGGGGAGCCAGGGAAAGCTTGCTGGTGGAAGTGCCTATGAGCTGTCCTTGTACCACCCTGGCCAGGTGCCCTCCTCTAGATGACCATCCCCTGGCTTCCCTTAGGGCCCCCTCCACTGGCCCCTTTGGAGCAGCCATGTCAAGCTTCTGAAGATGCTCATTCGTGGTGCCACGCCTCTGCCTAGGCCCCCTCAGGGACCTCCGCCACTGTTACCACAAAATCCGTAGCCCTCCTGTGGCCTCTCCATCAGGCACCTGCCCCCACTTCCTGACCTCACCCTGATACTCTTCACACCCCAACCCCACTGATTTTTTGCAGACTCACCAGCTCTTCCTGCCTCCTGACCTCAGTGCCTACAATGTCCCTCCTCCACTCTCTTCCTGAAGGGCTCATTCTCATGCCTCGGGTCCCAGCTTAAATGACACCTCCTCCGAAACACGTTTTCTGACCACCCCATCTAAAGAAGGTCTTCCCTGGGCTTTCTAGTCTCTGTCTCAACCCCTAGTTGATTTCTTTCATAGCTCTTATTATAATTTCCAATTATTTTGTCCATTTGTTTTTCTCTCTTCTCTCCCCCCTATTCCTTCCCATTACAAATGCGTCATGAGGGCAGGGGTCGTGACTGCCTATTCTTGGTAGTCTCCTCCGTGCCTAGCTACAGCAGGCACTCAATAAATATTTGTTGGATGAATGAATGACTTAGTAAACAAATAAATGAATCAACTAGATCTTAAAAGACCTAGAGCTGTGCTGTCCAATACAATAGCCACGAACCACTTGTGGCTATTTAAATGTAAATAAATTAAAAGTGAATAAATTTAAAATCCAATTCCTCAGTTGCACTAGTCACATTTCAAGTGCTCAATCTCTACATGTGGCTCGTGGCTACTGTATGGGGTATTTCCATCATTTCAGAAAGTTCTATTGGACCGCGCTGCTCTGGACGACCTTAAAGGCAGAGAAGGTGGACAAGGGCATTTGGAGCAGAGGGCACAGCATGTACCCAAACCTACAGGTGAGAGAGAGCATGGTGACGCCGTGCTCTGGAATGAAGAAGGGGGCACATGGCTCCATCGTTGCACAACCCTGTTTGCTGTTAGAAAGTTTGGCTTAAAGTAGAGAAGAATGTCAGAACTGGGAGAGTCCTAAGAGACAGCTGGTCCCATCCATTTCTCTTGGAAGTGGAGACTGTGGCCCAGAGAGAAGAGACTTACCCAAGGTCACAGAGAAAGTCACACGGATGGGGCGGGAACCCAGGCCTCCTGACTCCCAGTGCCTTAGGAGTCAGCTTCCCCTGACCAAGTTCATGGACCCCTCTCCCCTCCTTCCTGGCCCCTCTCCCCCACCACAGCCAGGCCACTGAGCCTGGAGAGCACCCCAGGCCCGTCCTGGTCCTTGGCACTCACACTGGCTGCTTTTATTCCTCCTTAAAACATCACAAACCCTTCCCCTCCCCCCCCCCGGGTCTGACCCCTAGAAATTTTAGACATCCCAAGGAGAATAGCTGCTTATAACCATTTGCTAATTACGTGTATGGATGTCAATTAATTCATTTAGCTAATTACCCACTCGATGGGCACCACGCACCAAAGAACTGTAAAAGACAGGCATATGGTGAGAGAGGGGGGCGACGGTGCTCACTCAGCATGCAGGGGTGGGGGAGGGAGGGCACCAAGGCTGCAGCAGCTCCCCACCCCCAGATGAGAGGAGGGAGGCAGCTTAATGGCTGGGGGGACGGAGCTGCTGCTGCCGCTGCCATAAAGCATACTTACGGCTTTCCACTAATAGTGCTGGGAAAACACACGCACACACCCACACACACTCATGCGCACAAAGAAGCACACGTTCGTATATGCACATTTCTGTTTACACACACACTTACGTGCTCACAAACACAGCATGCACATACCCATAAGCACAGTACACGTGCACACACGTGGACACACGGACACGCGGGGTCATGTGGAATCAATGCACAGACATTTTCTTCAAGTCCTACCTTCATTGGAGGCTGGAGGGTGGGAATTCTCTTACTGCACCCAACTTTAATGGAAAGCACTGTGCTCAGCCCTTCCACATAAGTTATTTCATTTAATCTTCACATAACCTCACAAAGAATGAGTTATCTTCACTTCACAGATGAGGAAACTGAGGCTCAGAGAAGCCAAGACACTTGCCCAAGGCCACACAGCTGGTAGTAGCAAAGGTGAGGCTAATCCCTACACCTCCATGACCACATGCAGCAGGGGTCAGGGGAAGGGAAAGGGGGGTTTTCTTTCTTTTTAACATATATTTTAAATTTTTTTTTTTTAATTTTATTTATTTATTTATTTCGGCTGCTTCGTGTCTTAGTTGCGGCATGTGGGATCTTTAGTTGTGGCACGCGGGATCTTTCAGCTGTGGCATGCGAACTTCTTAGTTGTGGCATGCATGCTGGATCTAGTTCCCTGACCAGGGACTGAACCCTGGCTCCCTGCATTGGGAGCGCCGAGTCTTACTGGACCACCAGGGAAGTCCCAGGCAAGGGGGGTTTTCATCTGTTTGCAATTGGTGGAAACAACCAATTGTTTCTTGGGAAAACAACCTCTTTTAGGGGGACCAACTGCTTAAGGATTGAGGAGAACATTTGTGCCACAAAGATGAGAAGAAAAATTGAACACTGATGAGAAAGAGCATTGATGGGAGGAGAGGGAGGCACACACTTGAGACTCTACCACAAATGTCATTCTCACTGGGAAAGGGACCTCCTGTCATCCTCAGCTTCGTCCCATGAGTCTGCTCTGAGGCCACCTCTGTGCCAAGCCTGGCATTCGGGACACAAGGTAAAGATCTGAGCTCACAGCTCGGTGAGGCAGACAGAGGGACATAGGCTCTCACCAGAAGAGCAAGCATTCAACCTGGCTTTCTGGATCGAGAGCCCAAACTTTCCCCATGTTCCACGCTCCCTCTTTCTTCCTGCATTCCAGGGGCTGGGCCCCAAAGCATAAGATGAACCCCTTGACTCCCTGCAAAGGACTCTTGCCTCCTCTCTCAGGCCTTCTCCCTGAGGTCCTGCCCTGGCCCTTCACACCCTTCGTCATCCTCATAATGATGGCAGGGTTTGGCCACCCCACAAAACAAGAATGAAAGTCTCTCCAATTTTAGGGAAAAACAAGAAAATTCTCCAACGCCCCTCTTCCAGGGTCTCCGTTTACCAATTCTCATGTCCATTGACCAAAGTAATAATAGGAGACCACAGTTAGGTGATTCATTTATCCACCTATTCGATAAACACTTCAGATAATTCCTCTGGGCTAAGACTATGGTTTCAAACACTCTTTTAAGCCAACAAACAAACAAAACTTGCAGCTTCTGCAATTTCTATCAGTTAAAAGTCTTTCTGTTAGGGCTTCCCTGGTGGCGCAGTGGTTAAGAATCTGCCTGCCAAGGCAGGGGACATGGGTTCGAGCCCTGGTCTGGGAAGATCCCGCATGCCACGGAGCAACTAAGCCCGTGCACAACTACTGAGCCTGTGCGCCACAACTACTGAAGCCCAAGCACCTAGAGCCCGTGCTTTGCAACAAGAGAAGCCACTGCAATGAGAAGCCTGCACACTGCAACAAAGAGTATCCCCCGGTCGCCGCAACTAGAGAAAACCCATGCGCAGCAATGAAGACTCAACGCAGCCAAAAATAAATAAATAAAATAAAATAATTTTTTTAATGGTTAAAAAAAGTCTTTCTGTTGCAAGTGACAGAAAATCCAACACAAACAAATTTCAGCAGAGGGAATATATTGTCTCGGATACAGAGAAGGCAAGGGGTACCGCAGCTTCAGGCACAGCTTGACTCAGGGGTTCAAGCAACATCGTTAGGAGCTGCCTCTCTTCGTTTCTTGTTCTTAGTCTCTCCCGTGTGTGTGTTGGCTTTGTTCTAAAGCTGCGCTTGGTGATAAGCTTCTCTTCCTCTCAGATTCTAGTCCACCACGAAAGAGAAGCTTTTCCAAGAGCTCCTACAGAAGCACTGGGATTGGCTGTGCTTGGATGGGCTCAGGCACATGCCCATCTCTGAACCAGTCTCCACAGCCAGGGGGATGCCATGCTCAGATTGGCTGGATCCAGGGGTGGAGCTCCAGCCAAACCTCTTGAACAGAGGAGGGACAGGTAGAGCCCCAAATGTTGTCAGAAGAAGGGGGAATGGACAGAGGACTAGATGGCAAGCTACCAATACCCACTACAATGTTCTTCTAAGCCAAGGGTCCCCAGCCCCTGGGCCACAGACTGGTACCAGTCCATGGCCTGTTAGGAAATGGGGCCACACAGCAGGAGGTAAGCGGTGGGCAAGCAAGCAAAACTTCATCTGTATTTACAGCCGCTCCCCATCGCTCGCATTACTGCCTGAGCTCCACCTCAACTCAACATTATGGTAAGTTGTATAATTATTTCATTATATATTATAATGTAATAATAGTAGAAATAAAGCGCACAATAAATGTAATGCGCTTGAATCATCCTGAAACCATCCCCCGCCCCCCCTCAGTGGAAAAATGGTCTTCCACGAAACCAGTCCCCGGTGCCAAAAAGGTAGGGGACCGCCATTCTAAGCATTCAAGGTCGGAAGGGTAGGAAGTATCAGCCTCGTTTTGGAGCTAAGGAAACTGAGGCTGAGAAAGGAGATAAGCCTAGTAAACATTATCCAGTGAGTAAGGGATTGAGCCAGGATTTGAACCAATTCCTCTCACTTCCTCCTTGAGCCCTTCCCCCACAAACAAGCACCGGGCAGCATTCTCCAGGCATCCAATCTACAATGAATTACCTTCCTCTGTTCTGCTGTCCGCCAATCAGGAGTCTGGGCCACCAGGGCCTCCCGACTGCCTGGGAAAGGCCTCCCAGGCTGGGGACTCCGTGAGAGGCGCCTGCTCCATCCATGGGCGCCCCCCTCCATGCCCCTTTGCACTCACTCCAGGACAGGCAGAAAGCCTCAGCGCAGCTCTCCCCAGGCTTCTCTCCACCCAGGTGTGGTAGGGGACAGTCCAGGAGGGCACGACAAAGTGGGGCCTGTTCTGGCCATAACACGCCCTTTCCTGGCTACCTTCCCCGCCCTGTCTCACTCCCCTGCTCCCCTCCCTGCTTCCTGGGGTCACCTCTCAAACAGGCTTGCCTTCGAACCCTGGTCTCAGGCTCTGCTTACAGGAAAATACAACTTAAGTTACCCCCATTCTTCTATAAAATTAGGGTACAGGACGCCTGAGGGGGTTTGGCTAAATCAATGATTGTCAAATATGTTTTTAGTAGATTGGCTTCTTGTCGAAAACCCTCGCTGTGTCTACATATTCTTTCCGATAACATAACTCTGGCCTAAGTATGCTACAACTCTTGTGCCACTCACTGTGGAAACCTGTACAAAACCCTCTTACATTACCCCAGAGAGTGCCATGCTGAAGGGTCCAGGCTGGTTTCTCCCCCATCTTCCTGAAGGGATGGGAGAGCTCTATCTTTCTGTCTCGTTTAATCGGCCTCCCCACCCTCTCCCTCTCAAGGATCATCTTCCCATCTTCCTAGGGAGTATTTGGAGATAGAAGTTATCCGTTATCATATGCTGTGTAGCAAATCACACCAAACTTAGTGACCCAACACAATACTTTATTATGCTCCCAAACTCTCTGGGTTAAGATTTCGGGACGCTGGGCCATTCTCACTTGGGTCTCCCACGTGGCTGCAGTCATCTGAAGGCTTGACCAGGCCCAAGGATCCACTTTGGAGTTGAGCTGCTCCCGCGGCTGGCCGGGAGTGCTGGCTGTTGGCCCACGGCCTCAGCTCTGCCCCATGTGGGCTTCTCCACAGCCTGCTCGAGTGTTCTCACGGCCCGGCAGCTGGCTTCCCCAGAGCAGAAGAGCCAAGAACCCAAGGCAGAAGTTGCAATGCCTGCTGTGATCCAGTCTCGGGAGCCACATGGTCACTTTCATCTTATTCTGTTGGCCACATGGGGCCAGCCCGGATTCAGTGTGGAAAGAACCGCACAGGAGGTATGGGTCAGCAGGCCATCTTGGAGGCTGGCTACCACAGGATGCTTCACTGGAGGCCTGTCCACCCCCAGGCGGTCTACACTGCCTGCTCCCTGAGTTCTGGTCCCTCCCCGATGCACCCCTCCCTCCACAACCAGCACCCTGAGTCCCCGGACCACGAGGCTGTGGTGTCTAGTAATGTGTCCTCAGGCAGCAGAGGCACACGGGCCAGAGCAGGAAACGGCTCCAAAGCCCACGTCAGGCATCGCTGTCGTGAAGCTCATCAGCCACTCCCCTTGGCGTTCCTCCCTCAGGCCGTGCTCCTCTTACAAGCCCACTGGGCTCCTGGGGCAGGGAGGGGAGCCCCGTCATCACCTGCTGCCCTGTGGGGACCAGAAGCCCCAGGAGGGCCAGAAGCAAGACTCAGTTTACTGCTGGGGAGGCAAGATTGGGGAACGGGGTGGGGGGGGCCTTCTACCTTCCCCTACTTGTGGGCAAGATGATCCCCCTCCCATCCCCCTAACAACCACCGGAAAAAAGGAGAGAATCTGCCCCAGAGGCTGCCTGCATTCCACCTGAGGAGATCCTGAACAAGAACTTCCCAGAATGTGATGCAGAGAACCTGTGAGCAGAATACAGGGTTGCTTTATGCCACTTAGTTAGGGGATAATTTGATATGCAGCGTCAAACAGCCCACTCCCCCGTCTCCAAAGACACTGCATTTTAAAGCGGTGATTCTGCCCCAGGCTAACCAGGTCCGCGCATGTCAGGCTCCCCGCAATCATATTATTCGGATGGAGCACCCCTCCTCCCATGCAATGTGGAACAAGCAAGAGGAGTGGAGAGGGAGGCCAAGAGTGTTCGTTCCAACACACCTTCAACCTCAGCTGCAAGGGGAAGTGCAGACAAGAGGAGACGCTCCTGCAGCCCACGCCCACACACCTGGGCCTTGTTTTTCTCCACCCCTGTGCCCAGCTGCCCATGCACAACCCCAATTCCTGTTGCTTTTTCAAGCAATTGAGCCCTTCCTCCTCTCCCCTCCACCCTCGCCCCAGGCCTCCATCTGCAAATACGCAGGGCCTGGCTAAACGAGAGCCTTCCACGCAGCTTCTGCTCTTGGCAACACAACGGACCAGCAGAAGCTGGGACGTTACAGCTTGTTCCTGAGCTTACTGAATGAGAGTGGCAGACCACCCTAGGAGCCAGCCCTGGCAGTGGGGTGAGGGGTATAGGCTGGGGGGGGCCGCAGGTTGGTGGGGAGGTGGTAGGAATTTTCTATTCCTTGAGTTTGACCGCACCTGGAAGGAATAGCATCAAACTATTTTTAAGCCCAAAAGGGGATTTCTTGGGAGGTCACCGGGACAGCCCACGGAGCAGGTAGAATCTTGGCAGGGGCCTCGGGAACCAGAACATAAGCCAAACTTTTAAGAATGAGGATGTCTGGGGAACAGGATCGTGGAAGACATACTTCCTCCATATTGTTTGGATTTCTTTCTCAGTACTCATGTATAATCAACAAAAATAACACTTCCATTTAGAGAGAGAAAAGCTTTGAAGCAAAAGGAGTGGGACGCCCAGAGCCCCACAACCTGTGCCCCGACTCAGCCCCCATCACGGGGCCTTGGGGCACCTCCACTGCCTGATGGCTCGAGATCCCCCAGCTCACACCTACTGTCAAACACTAGAATCTGGACCTGCTCGGGGTCTGGGCCCAGCCTCACCTGCCCCAACCTGGCCCAGGATGGCAGCCAGAACCTCGGGGCCCCACCAGCACCTCACGTGCACAGACCTGGGC
Source organism: Delphinapterus leucas (assembly GCF_059928025.1). Lineage (NCBI taxonomy): Eukaryota > Metazoa > Chordata > Mammalia > Artiodactyla > Monodontidae > Delphinapterus > Delphinapterus leucas. Next base: position 144,887,811 of record NC_143129.1, read on the forward strand.
CCCACTGCTGATCTTCTGCCGACTGACAAATGATCCTGCCCTTCCCACGAGCTGTGACTCCTGAGCCCATCCATCAGCTGCCCAGCCGGTGCAATCGGAGTGTAATGACGTCATGACAGGAGTGATTACGATTGTTAATTACCTTCCAGCCATCAGCAGCTCTGCAGGCCCTCGGCCATGCAGCGGCTACCACGGCCACCCCGTGCCTGCAGAAACCTCTCCTGGCCTCGTCGACTACCCCGCTGTGTTCCCAAAGGCCCTGGGATATGGGGATGGGCATTTCAGAGGAGGATTTCAAGGCACCAAGGTGTCCCCCAGACCCTGGCACTCCGAAGGCCTGAGTGCCTTCCTCGCCGGTTTAATTTATCAGAGTCCTGAAGGGAAACACTGACCACACCACTATATGCTCGTGGTCAAGGGCTCCTCACTGCCGCAGCATAAAGTCTAAACCCCTTAGCTTGGCATTTAAAATGTTCCACCAAGGAAGGTTCCTGCCTTCCTCCCATTACTCAGCTCCACACACCCCACTCATAGAAGTGCCAGCCACGCCGCATACTTTGCCAACCCCAGGCCTTTGCCCACGCTGTCCCTTCCACCCAGAAAGTCCTTCACCCATGGCTCCATGCATTCAATTCCTACCTGTTCTTCGGGGCCTGCCTCATGCTAACTCTGCAGGATATGGTCCAGATCCTCCCTCCCACCCCAGGCCCCAACCCCAAGTAATTTTGGCCTCCTGGGATCTTCAGAAGCACTTCGCCTGACCCTCCTTTCCCACACATCGACTCCCCAGTGTAAGTGAGGTATGTGTCCATGTCCTGTCTCTCCCACAGCAGTGAGCACCTCAGGGCAGGGCCTCAGCACCCAGCGCAGGGCTTGGCGTGGAGTAAGGGCTCAGAATCAATGGATGGGTCTTAGAGCTGGCCCAAGAGGGAGGAAATAAAAATGGCCCAGAGAAGGAGGCAGCATGTGCCACAGCTTCCTCTTCAGGGGCGCTGTGCCCACGTCCAGGCCCTCACCACCTAACACAGGAGTAATGGGCCCCTACCTGGTCTCCCCGTAGCCCACCTCCACCTCCAGCAACCAAAGCAAGCCTTCAGCTGTGAATCAGGGTCTGCTACTCCTTGGCTTAAACAACCCCTCTAGGATAAGTCCCTTAGTTTAGCCTTCAAGGATCTTCACGGCCATAGCAGGTACTTTTAGCGCTGCCTGAACAGCTCACTGCCACCCCTCTCCTCTAAAGACTACACCTCCACACACAGGCCAAGGCCATGACCACCATGTGTGTCCCTCACACCCTCTCCCCCAGTCACAGGTGACAGGGCCCCACTGGACCTACCTGGTCCAAACTCAGCCAATTAGATTCTCTCTCTTCCCCTGGGAACTGAAAGGTATATAAGTGCTTCAGAGCCATGGGGAGGTTATCGTCCACTGGGAGCCCAGAGAGGACAAATGAAAGGGAGGAGCATGAGGAAGGGGCAGATGAGGGGTTCAGAGAGACAAAAAGATTCCAGGAGGCTTTGTAGACCGCGCCCATCCCTCCCCCAGACCCAGTTCCATTGGGTTCCAGCAGAGGCTCCCATCTCCTTAAGCACTGACCTTTTTCCTCACGCTGGTTTCTGTTAAATGTGTAAAAGATGGAGGAAAGTTTGCTCATCCAGACATGTACAGTGTGGAACAAACATCATATGTATTTGGAAGAAATACTCTGAAAAGCCATCTAGAGAGCAGTAGGGATAGGGGTGGTGGGGATGCTGCCCCCTGAGCGGCAGGTGAGAGCATCTTGCTGCTTCTAGATGCAGTCTGCAGTAGGGGTTCCAGAGAACCAACCATCTCCATTTCAACCCCAGCCCTGCCACTCACTCACGGTGTAGGACTGGACCAGCTCTCTCTAGCTTCAGTTTCCTCATCTGTAAAACGGGCATGCTGATAATAGCAGTGCCTACCTCAAGGGGGTTTTGTGAGAATTAAGTTAATATGTGGAAAGCACATGGTAGTGTCTGTTTAGGGCAAACACCAAGTGTTAGCAAAAGTGGGAGAAGGTGTGGGTATAAAGTGCCTGGAGTCCTGAGGCAAACTCAGGTGTGCAAATTTAAGCCAGGATCTGGGGCACAGGTGAGTTTGAGAAAAAAAGAGCTTAAGTGGATTGTTTACCACTGCGTTCCTGGGGGTGTCCTGGGCACAGAGCAGCCCAAGTCCCTGCTCTCACAGAGCTTCCATTCTAGAAGGGGACAGGCAATCAACAAAGGCCCTGCAGATGAAAACTACAAAGACAACAGAAGCCAGGAAGGCTGGGGGGGGGGGGGCTGGAGCGGGGTGGCTGGACGGCTTCCCTGGATCAGGCCGGGACTGAAAAAGGACTAACGACTCCAGGCACCGGCCATGCAGTGGGAAGCCGGCAAGGAGGAAACAGCAGTACCAAGGCTGGTGAAGGTGAGCAGGCCATCTGTGAGAGGGCAAGACGGGGCAGAGCCCCCGGGCAGGCGGCCAGGCAGGGGCATGGGGAGCAGAACATCTAGTATGGATTCTGTTAGGCTCTTTGCTATAAAGCAGGAACAGAAACAGCCTCGTCCATCTCTGCCTTAAACTTCAGTCCATCCCACTTGCTTATGAACAGTTTTGGGCAGTTCAGTTCTCTTTCAGGAAATAGGGGAGGTTCTGAATTGAGCGAGGGACAGAAACCAAGGCAACAGGGGCAAGGTACCCAGTAGTGGGGCAGGGCCCTCCAAGACTCTCTTCCTCCAAACTCAGCCCTTCCTAAAAACGCTCCACAAAATCCCATATTCACCCAGAGCCCAAGTCTGGTTAACGTGCTGCAAGAAAGAAGCTGAGGGCTTCCCTGGTGGCGCAGTGGTTGAGAGTCCGCCTGCCGATGCAGGGGACACGGATTCGTGCCCCGGTCCCGGAAGATCCCACATGCCGCGGGGCGGCTGGGCCACTGAGCCTGCGCATCCGGAGCCTGTGCTCCGCAATGGGAGAGGCCACAACAGTGAGAGGCCCGCGTACACCAAAAAAAAAAAAAAAAGAAAGAAAGAAGCTGAGAGAACTCACCTTTGTCCTGTTTTCAGCAGGTCTGCTCCCTCAGTGACCTCTAGTGAGGAGAGGCAGGGGCACTGGTTTGGGAGTCCAGAAGACTGGGTGTCAGTCTTTGCTTGGCCACTTGTGTGCCAGATGCCTGGTCAAGTCTCTCAACTGCCCTGCTGTGGAAAATTGGGGTGACAGTTCCTGGGGAAGAAGAGCGGGCCTTGCACACCATGCCAGAAGGTATCTACCTCAAAAGACCATGCTAGTCGTCCTATTTTCCCTCCTAGGGGACAGAGTCAGTGGGACAGCATCTTCTCCAAAGTGAAGAGCAGTGATAGCTACCCCTTGATGAGTGCCTTCTGGATACCAGGCACATGCTAAAGGAAAAAAATAGCAATAAACATGTTAAAGAAAAAAAAAAGATGAATGAGTGCCAAGTGGAAGTTTTACCACTGAGCGGGTCACCCAATCTGGCACAGAGTCCAGGCTCTGAGGGATTGCGTCTTTGGTGAAGGAGAAACAAATCAGGTATTTTGGGGGTTTTTTAAAAAATAAATTTATTTATTTTATTTCTTTTTGGCTGTGTTGGGTCTCCGTTGCTGTGCACGGGCTTTCTCTAGTTGTGGTGAGCGGGGGCTACTCTTCGTTGCAGTGCACGGGCTTCTCATTGTGGTGGCTTCTCTTGTTGTGGAGCACAGGCTGTAGGTGAACAGGCTTCAGTAGTTGTGGCACGTGGGCTCAGTAGTTGTGGCTTGCGGGCTCTAGAGCACAGGCTCAGTAGTTGTGGCACACGGGCTTTGTTGCTCTGTGGCATGTGGGATCTTCCCGGACCGGGGCTCAAACCCGTGCCGCCTGCATTGGCAGGCAGATTCTTAACCACTGCGCCACCAGGGAAGTCCAGGAATTAGGTTTTTTAAAGCCAAATACCAAGCACTGCTTGCCCTGCGTGAGGAAAGCAAAGCCCCTGAGCTGCCTGCAGCCTGGGCTTGTCAGCAGGCATTTGCCGCGTGTGAGGGGCCCATCTCAGGATCATGGCATCTGCTGTGCACGGGGCATACCGGGTCCGGGTTATGTAGCCCAGTAGGTCTGCCCCGCTGTCAGCAGGCCAGGTGGCCAAGGCAGGGTTTATCACCCTGTACACAGCTCTTCGTGCATTATCACTGATCCTCAGTGATAACCCCACAAAACACAGCTTCTTATCCCCATATTAAAATGGGAAATTCAGGCTCAGAGAGGTCAGGGATTCCTGACAGGGGGGCTTAGATTTGAACCTAGGTCTGTCTGGCTGCAAAGTACATAACTGTCACATCAAGCCACAGAGATGCCAGCTCTGTAGGGATGACAAGCAGACAGTAGGCAGGCTAAGCTCAGAATCCTCAGAAGTTTGAGGAAGAGGGGCAGGCAGGGAGGAACCAGGCCAGAATGCTGGGGCCAGGGTTCCCTCCCAGGCCCCTGGGTCTCTGGGAGGTGCACCAGGCTGGCCCAGGGAGAAATGTTGGATTGCTCCCGGATTGCACCAGCCTCCCGCCTCCCCTCAGCACGCCCCGCACCCCGGGGTGAGTTTTCAACCCGGACTTTCCAATCTCACCCCTCCCCGGGCGGCCAGACGCCCAGACCCGCACAGCCCACCGCCAGCCACCCCTGCCTCCCTCCTGGAGCGGCTGGAATCCTGCAGTCGCTCTGCAGACACCCCCTGGTGGAAACAGCTCATTACGGGATGGGGTAAATGCGCTAGAACATTAGCTTAATAAATCAAGCGCTTCCGGAGCCCGGCGGCAGCCGCCGCCGGGCAAGGCGGGCCCCCCGCCCTCCCCCCACCCGCCTCCACCCCACCCGCCTCCACCCCACCCCACCGCCCGCCGCCCACCCCCTCAGGGTTGGAGGACGAGGAGCTGAGAATCCTGAATGAGCAGAGGGCTTGGGAGCTCGGCGGTCCTGGATTTGAATTCCAGGGCTGCCACGTGGTAACCTGCAACCCAGAGCCAGGGAGGGCCTCCTGGAGCCTCAGTGTCATCATGTGGACAATGAGGCAGTAATGGGCCCTATTGACGGAGGGCTTCTATGAGCAGTGCCCTCCATAACGCACTGCAGCTGCGTGAGATCCAAGAGGCCGTTTCATTTTTCAGAATGGTGAGATTTAGAGCACGTGGCCGGGTTATTTCCAGTCCTGCCAACCCTCTGCCCAAGGTCACTACCAACCCCCTGGCACCCACCTCTGCCCATAGAGGGTACTCTACAATGAAGAGAGACCTGCAAGGTAGCCAGGTCCTGCAGGGTGGCTGGACCTGCAGGGCCAATCACCTCCTGGGTGCCCAGCAGCCTGGCCACCCTACTAACTCCACGCCCTCCCAGACAAGGAAACCCCAACCAATGGTATAGGGACTGCCAGGGACCAGGAGCCCCAGGTTTCCTGTAGCCTGCTGCCCCTGTGTCCCTGCTACACACCAAGGCCTTTGCAGTCTCTGCTCCCCGCCACGATCCTGGGGCAGTTCAAGGGCTGGCCCCAGTTGCCTTCCCTTCTAGTCCTAGCTCAGATGTTAACCCACTTAGGGCCTTCAGAGAATCCCTCCCCTCCCTGGACCTCAGTTTCCTTCTCCGTGCAAGGCTTAGCCTAGAGGACCCTAAGAAGGCTCCTGCTTGCCACTCCCCTCTCCTCCCCGCTGGTCTAGGCAGAGAAGGCAACACCAGAGCTCCTCAGCAAGGAAAAACCACTGTCTAGAGAGCTAATTCCTCCTGCTCTCTGTGGGGTGGAGAAAGGGCTAGAGCCGGAAAAAAAAAAAAAAATTCAATTACTAGACCATCTATTTGTCAACTCCTCCCTCCCCATTGACTTAATTTTCTCCAGCCAGACCCAGAGTCAGAGAAGGCAGAAGGAGTGAGCCCACAGGCCCAACAAGGGAGGGAGAAAAGAGAACTGCAACTGCAACAGGGAGAGGGAAGAGGAAGCCTACAAATGGACACAGGGATCAGCCTAGTTGATGCACATCAAGCCAGGAAGCCTCATTTGGGCCAAGAGCAAACAAGCAGCACCAGAGATGAGGAATAATATTCCTGTGTGTCAAGCCCTGCCCAGGGACTCAGAGCAGTATCGCTTCCCCCAGGGAGCCTTCCCAGATCTCCCAGTCTGGGCTAGGAGCCCCCCTGGGCTCCCACACCCCTTTGGTTCCCCCAACACCATGCTGATATGGTCTGTTAACTTTCATTTATACAACAAATATCTGTGGAGCATAGTACGTTACAGGCTAACTGCTGGGGATAGAGCAGAAAACAGAAACTACAGTCTACCAGGAAAAACTGATAATAAAATAAGTATAAACCCGTTTGGATTATCTATTGCTGTGTAACCAATCATATCAAACCTTCCCGGCTTAAAATAACAGCAGTCGTTGGCTTCCCTCTCGTGACTTCTGTGGGCAAGGAATTTGGAAAGGGTACAGCTGGGCTGTTCTGGCTCAGGGTCCCCCATGTGATGTAGTTAGACAGCAGCTGAAGACGGAACAGCAGAGGGCTGAGCAGCTGGGGGATAGCCAAGCACCCTTCTCTGGACTTCTCCACATGATCCCTCCACATAAAGAGTTTGGGCTTCCTCACAACATGGCAGTTTTAGGGCAGTCATGGTAGCTGACTTGCACCACAATGAATTCTCCAAGAGAACAAAGCAGACATGCTTGGCATTTTTATGACCTAGACTTAGTCATAAAAATAGTGTCACTTTTTTTGTTTTTTTAAGATTTAAAATTTATTTATTTATTTATTTTTGGCTTCGTTGGGTTTTCATTGCCACGCACGGGCTTTCTCTAGTTGTGGCGAGTGAGGGCTACTCTTTGTTGCAGTGCGCGGTCTTCTCCTTGCGGTGGCTTCTCTTGTTGCGGAGCATGGGCTCTACGCACGTGGGCTTCAGTAGTGGGCTCCGTGGTTGCAGCATGCAAGCTCTAGAGCACAGGCTCAGTAGTTGTGGCGCACGGGCTTAGTTGCTCCGTGGCATATGGGATCTTCCAGGACCAGGGATCGAACCCATGTCCCCTGCATTGGCAGGCAGATTCTTATCCACTGTGCCACCAGGGAAGTCCCCAGTAGTGTCACTTCTGCCACACTCTGTTGGTCAAGGCAGTCATCAAGGTCCACGCAGGTTCAAAGGAAGGACACACAGACCCCATCTCTTGATTTGATGTTAGGAGGGTCAAAGTCATATTAAAAGAGGAGCGTATGGGAGGGGATTATATTATTGGAATCATTTCTGGAAAATACAGTCTGCTAGAAAACCCTCTTCGAATTAGATAAGATCCGCCTCCCACCCTCCATTCACCCTTGGAGCTCCTCCACATTTCACATTTCTGCACGTACCCAGGGACTGACTTGTATTGCCATGGTCACCCGATTCCAAATTCTTGCTTTGGCTGTATTTGCTCAATTTTTGGACTATCTCACTGGCCTGTGGGTGCAGACTTTTGTCATAAGCCATGAAACTTGGCCAGAAACTCACCTGCTGCCTCCATGTCCACAAAACACTCAGCCACAGCAAATGAGGACATTGTGGGCTTTGCTAAGGGTGAAGGAAACCGAGGAGTAGTTCCAGTGACTTGAAATGGAACATTAGACATCCCTGCGCAGGAGGGGACGAGATTTATGCTTGGGCCTCTTCACTCTACAGACCTCACCCTATCTCTTATCTCCTCTCCCCTCTTTTTCTTTTTTCTGCCACACCGCGCAGCTTGCAGGATCTTAGTTCCCGGACCAGGGACTGAGCCTGGGTCACAGCAGTGAAAGCCCAGAATCCTAACCACTAGGCCACCAGGGGCTTCCCTTCTCCTCTCCCCTCTTCTCTCTTTCTCAGTCCTTCCTCACAACTCCATCCCTCTCCCAAGTTTTCCCCAGGTAAGCTAAGCAGTTCTCCAAGACCCCTTGCCCTAAACTTGGCCCCAGGCATCGTTTTGGAGGCCCAAAGGGCCTTCCATTTTCAGAGCTGCCTTCCCTAGAAGGTAGCTGTGGATTCCATGATGCAGTGATGAATTTTTCCTCCATTACCCAAGCCAGGACCATCAAGCGGGACAGGGGCTCTAACAGGGAAGGACTTTATATGCAGCACCTCATTTAATCTTTGGAGTAAGTCTCTTCTGCCTAGTCTGCTTCCCTCACTGCACCATGAGTCCTTAGAAGCAAGAGCAGCACAAGTTGCTTGGGTCCTTGGAGCCCAAACAGGGTAAGCACTCAAGGAAGACTTATGAAATGACAGCAACTGGATGGCAATGCCACCCGGGACCAAGGGCAATGGTTTGCCAGAGCTCAGGCCCTTCATGCCAACCTGACCTCCCCATCCCCAGAGGACAGACCTGCTCTGAGGCAAGTGCTGTAGGCTGTCCTCAATGCTGGTTGTGGAGCCCCTGACAGGAAGACAGACCAGGAAACCCAGCAGAAACATGTGCGAAGGACACAAGTAACTTCCAGAAGGAGAAGCCCAAATGGCTGACAAGTGCGTGAAGAGCTGCTTATACTCGCTAACAACGCAAGAAACACAAATTGAAGTGTGGGCACCTTACATTCATCATAGAGGCAAAAATTAGAATGGTGGGTAATACCAAGTGCTGACAGGCATGCAGGAGGTAGATGCTCTCACATGCTGCTGCTGGGTCATCCTAGAAAGCAGCCTGACAATAGTTAGTAAAGTCAAGTAGGCGTGTGTCCCGTAAGGTAGCAACTGCACCCCTGGTGCACCCTCGGGTATGCCAGGGAAATGCTCACACAGGTCCACAAGGGACTCATCCATGATGCATACAAGGGTGTTTGTCAAGGAATTATTTATAAGAGGGAGAAATTCAAGGCAATGTAGGTGTCCATCACCAGGGGGTAATGAATGAGTAAAATGGGGTGGATTTATGCTCAGAAAGCTATAGAGTAACAGGAGGCAACAAAGAGCTCTTCAAACATGTAGCGTTGAGTATGTGCGGGGGGGGGAAGGAAAGACACAGAATGATACCTCTGGCACCCAAAACAACTCTACAAATTTTACAAAGATACATATATATTTAGGGTCATATATGGAATACACTGGAGTGGGTGCTCATGGAAAGAAGAGTCTGGGGGAGGGGACTGAGAATAGAGGGTGATAAGAAGGGAAAAACCCAACACATGTTCTGTATTTACTGTGAGCCAGGCCCAGTATTCAGAGCTGTGTATGTATCATCTCATTTTATCTTTGGAATATTCTATGAGATAGGCACTATTAATAGCACCATTTTTTTCAGATGGGAAAACTGAGGCTTAGAGAGATCGTTATATTGTCCAAGGTCACACCGCTGTGGAAGCGAGTAGAAGGGCCAGGTTTGGACCCCAGGCCTTGGCCAGAGTGTTCACCTCCTCCCTGCCCTGCCTGCCTTCACCCCAGTCCATGCTCTGCTGAACTCTGAGTTCAGCTCCGTGAGCCCGGCCCTGCTCCTCCACCTGGTGCTGTGGCCTTGGGGTGTGCACTAGGTTGCTGGCATTCAAACCCCAGCTTCCTTCAGACCCTGCCTTTCTTCTGTGTGTCTCCATACCTGGGACTCCCCCTCCCTCCAGCTCTGGTCCCTCCAAATCCAGCCTCACATGAGCTCGCAAACAACACCCCTCGCCCCCCTCCCCCAAGAATGGATTCATTCCTCCAAGAAAAGCTCAGGTCAGCACTCTCTAGAAGCCAATGGCTCCTACTGCCTGTACACTGAGTCCAGCTCTATCCGGGTGTTCAAAGCCCTCCACAGTCGGACCCCGCTCACGTGGGAGCCTCATCCCCCATTATTCCCCTACGCTGGCTGCACATCGGACCAAGCTTCTGACCTCGACGTGCCATGGCCTTTCATGGCCTTTCACACCCACGTTCAATGTCTTCACTCAGCCCTTCTCTGCCAGGGGGACCCCGCAATCTGTAGGAACCACCTTCTCCTGGTAAGCCTTCCTGGGGCCTCCTGATGGCTTAGTGGACTAGAGTGATGGCAGACCAACAGGGCTTAGAGAGACCACATGGCCCTGCCTCTCACCAACTGTGTCCCCCCTCTATCTCTTTGGTAATAACAACAGCAAAACATTTCTCAGTCTTTTCAGACATGACAAATATGTGCTCTGGCTGCTTTCTTTTTTATTTTTAAAAATTGATGTGTAACTTACATGTACATATTTTAACTTCAAAAAATTCAATGAGTTTTGACAAATACCTTCATCAGTTTGATAGTTTCCCTCCCTGAGTCACAGTTTCCCCATCTACAAAATGGGGTAATGTCAACCTTATAGGATTGTAATAAGAGGGAACAGTAATATGACAAGTGACCAGCACAGTGCCTGGCACACAGCAGGCAGTCAGTAAATGTCTGTTACTACTATTCTTCACAAGCAGCTTGTACCCAGTCTTCAACCACAAAAACTTAAATGAGCATCTACTCTGTGCCCTGGGGATGTATGACCTAGAGGCCCAGCGGAAATCAGAAATGGAGGCTACCAGCCTCCTATGGATTATTAAACTATCCTGAGATGGGTGCTGTGATTAAAAAAATAAAAAACAAAAAAGCACAAGGGACAATGGGGTTTGAAAGGAGGAACCCAGTTCAGTTTTGGGGATCAAATAGGGCTTCCCAGATGGAGTAATGCCTGAGTGGCATCTTGAAAAAGTTAACAGTTGGACTTCCCTGGCGGTCCAGTGGTTAAGACTCCACACTTCCACTGCAGGGGGCACGGGTTTGATCCCTGGTCAGGGAACTAGGATCCTGCATGCCGCATGGCCCAAAAAAGAAAAAGTTAACAGTTGAACAAAGATAGGATTCCAGGCAGAGCCAATGGTATGGGCACTGCTCTGATGGTTGGATGGAACACAGTGTACTGGGGGGACTGCAAATAACTCAATGGGCTGGAGTAATGGGAGTGTGAGGGTTGGGCTGAGATGAGTTGGAGAGGCCAGCAAAGGCCTTGAATGCCACGCAAAGGAGAGGGCTTGCCCCTCAGGACACCCAGGAGCCAACAAAGAGGTTAAGAGCAGGGCCACTAAGTGTGTATTTTAGGAAGTCCTCACTGTGCCGTCTTCATTCTGCCTTGACCCGGTTTATTCTTTTATTTTTTATTTTTTTGCGGTACATGGGCCTCTCACTGTTGTGGCCTCTCCCGTTGCAGAGCAACAGGCTCCGGACGCGCAGGCTCAGCGGCCATGGCTCACAGGCCCAGCTGCTCCGCGGCATGTGGGATCTTCCCGGACCGGGGCACGAACCCGTGTCCCCTGCATCGGCAGGTGGACTCCCAGGGAAGCCCTGGTTTGTTCTTTATCTACCTTAGTCTACAAACTCCTTGAAGGCAAGAACCATATCTGATTTTTCTTTAGATCCTTTCTAGAATGAGGCAGGTAAATAAAAGTAGTCATTTCTGCACTCCCAGGGCCTGGTTTCAAGAGGGAGGGTGTTCGCAACGTGCAGTCCAGCCCAGGGCTCGGAAGCCTCTTGGGGCTCCCCAGAGACTGCACATGGAAATCACGGCTCCTTAGGCCAGCACACAAGGACCACCTGGATCTGGCTTCCTCTCCAGCCACATCTCTCCCCACTGCCCTCTCCCCTTACATTTCAGCTACACCATCTTCAGTTGCATTAAGGGTCATGCTCTCTCAAGACTTGTGCTTGCCTGGGACTTCCCTGGTGGTCCAGTGGGTAAGACTCCACGCTCCCGATGCAGGGGGCCTGGGTTCAATCCCTGGTCAGGGAACTACATCCCACATGCATGGCGCAACTGAGAGTCCACATGCCGCAACTGAGACCCGGCACAGCCAAAATAAATAAGTAAATAAATAAATAAATTTTAAAAAAAAAAGAGACTTGTGCTTGCCCATGCTGTTGCCTGTTCATGCCTCTCCCTGGACTGTCTTCTCCCTTTGCCTCTGTGTATCTGACCAATTCCTACTTCTCCATTGGGACTTAGCACAAGCATCACCTCCTTCAGGGAGCTTTCCCTGATTTCCCTCCAGGTTGGGTGAGGGTTCTCTTAAGACCCCAACAGTCATTATACCACTGTGCTTCTGTGTGCTCTCTGCAGGGAAGGGTGGTCTTGTTCACCTCAGTATCCCCAACGTCTGGCAGGACCTGACAGTGACAGCCTGTGCAAGTCCAAGGAACAGGGCAGGCTCCGGAAGTCACATGCAGTATTGCTAGGACACAAAAGATGCTCAAAATGAGACTGTCAAGGTGGGAAGGCCCAGATCACAGAGGGTCTCACCAGCCTGGGGTTCATCCCCAGGGCAACGGAAGGCAGGGCATGGACTAAAGCAGGGGAGGATGCGCTTTGTGGCTCGGAAGGCTTCGTGCAGGGGACAGTGTGGAGGAAGGCTCAGAGGGGCCAGTTTAGAGCTCCCTGCAGACCAGCAGGCCGGTAGATTAAGGTGGTGGCTGAGGGACGGGGAGAGAGAACAACTGGGAGAAAGGACCAGACTTGGTGCCTGATTGTTCGTGGGCGACAAGGGAGAGGAGTGGAAATGACTCCTGGTGCAGCTCCCCTCATCTCTAGGGAGAGAGGAAGGAGGCTAGCAGCCAGCTCTGACACCAGTCACCTTGGACACAAATAACCCCCAGGGACCCTGCCCCCGCTGCGCCGAGCTGCAGCCTCTGACAGTGCCCCCCCTCACCCTATTTTCCCAAGGGGTTGACTGGACGCTCTGCTGGCTCCTTGCCCACAGTTCCCTCCCGCAGTCTGCTCTGTGCCTGCCTGGAGGGGAGGGGCGGCTGCAGAGGCCCTGCTGGGAGGGAGGACGGGCGAGCTGAGGAAACCAGCCCAGCAGACCCCTAACTGAGGAGCAAGGAATAGCCAAGAAGAGAGGGCGTGACAGACAAAAGAGGAGGAGCAGTACAGCGGCACCAAACACCGGAGACACTAGATGCCTTCCTGATCCTCTTGCCCACCCCCCATTTTAGAGATGGGGAAACTGAGGCCCAGAGATGGCAACAGTTTAGGAGCCTAGAACTCAAGTTTCAGCAGACCCACACTCTTCTGTTGGAATCCCTCGGCCTGGAGCAGCCACCTCCACCCTAGTCTGGGTATAGAGCACCACAGCCAACCCCTCAAGTGGAGGGCTGGCCAGCTAGCTGAGCCTATGATTCAGTCCCCCTGAAGTCCCCATGGTATAGAGGGCTGGACTGAAAGACAGGGGGCTTGAGTTCTCACTCTGCTGTAGGACTGATTTCTCGTCTGTAAAACGCCCTATACTGCTTCTGATAAACCTCTCTACAAGGAGCCACTGAGGGATGAAGGAAGACTTTGTGAATCCAAAGAAGCCACAGAACCCCAGGAGGATTGGGCAAAAAGCCACGTCCCTTAGCAAGTCGCTCCCCTCTCCTGGACTCACTTTCCCCAACTGCTCAAAAGGGTGCTAGATTCATTGATCTTAAAGGTCCAATCCATCACTGGAAGCCGGTAGGACGCACCCACTGTCTGCCAAAGTTTTAAATTCTAGAGCCAACATAAAACCTCACGACCGCAGACTGGCGCTTGGAAGCCCACTTCAGGCCTGTCACGGGTCACCGGGGGAATCACTGCCACCCCTGCCCAGGTACTACTGGCTCCGTCCTCAAGGCCCCTCGCCACCCCGGCTGCAAGCCTACTGCGGTGGCCCCTAGGGGGCAGTGTTGCCCCGAACTTGGGCCGCCGCGGCTGCTGCCCCCGCCCCAACGGGCGCCGGGAGAATGCTTGAGTTCTGGGAATGTTTGACACCCCCCAGCACACACACAGCCCCCCGCTGCCAGCCCCAGCCCCGGGGGCTCCCGCGCCGCTTGCAGCCCCGGTGCGGACTAGCTGCTGGCTCTCCCACATCTCCCAGCAGAATACACTTCGCAAGGACAGGGCTTTTATTTTTGTTTTCTCGCAGGAATGGGGTGGGGGGCAGGTATTGGTCTCAGGCTGCTCGCACGGACTAGTCAGAGATCCGAAGGAGAAATTTGTGGGGAGAGGGGGCTTGTTCTCCTAAGAACCTGTCAGCTTCTTCCCCCATCAACCACGTATCCCTTTGATAAGGGGTTGGCGGGCATCCACCTCCTCCCCCAGATTCTTCTGCAAGGATCCCCCAACCCCGCCAGGAAACTGCCCGAGGCGGAGGGTCGGGGCTGCAGGGTCCGATGTACCCGACCCCACCACTAGCTTCGCCTTCCCCAGCTCAAGCCCAGGGCCAGGGGCCGGGACACAGCCCGCGTCGGAGGGGCTTGGTTTGGGGGGGGTGACTTCTGCTGCTAAGTACCCCCACCCCCCGAGCCCCAGCTGTGAGCAGCAAAGTCAGGGTCTGGAGTGAAGACGGTAAACGGGAAACGCAGGGAAAACCCCATTCAAGTTTGGTCCAACGGTTTAATGGAGGTGGGGGGGGGAGTAGGAAGAATTTAAAAGCCCCGAGCCCACGAAACAGACTTTTTAAAAAATTATAATTGAAAACATCTCGAAGTAAGGGCCGCCAGGAGCGGGCCAGCTCCCCCCCCCCGCCCCATCCCCCTCTCCTGCTCCCCGGAGTCCGATGAAGTCATGATAAGTAGGCTGCAAAAAAAAAAGTGGGGGGGTGGCTTGGAGGGGCTGGGGGCACCGGGGTCCCAGGCTGGGGCCCCGCACGGACACAGTTTGGATACTATGGTTACGCGATCCGACCCAAACAGCGAAGGCGGACAACAATAGCGGCCGCCAGAGGAGGAAATTCCTTCCGGGGTGGACGGCGCGGGGGGAGGGGCGCCTGGCTGGAACGCCGAGGCGGCGGCTCGGCCAATCAGCGCGCGGCCGCCGGCGGTTTCAAGGTGCCCCGCGCCGCGCGCCCCCACCCCCTCCCACCCCCCTCCCACCCTACCCCCCGCGCGCTCCGCTCGGGCGCTGGAATTGCTGAGACGTTTCCCTGCACGCGCCCGGGTAACCCTGCGGGGGCTGCTGCCCAGGCCGACCCCTCCCCAGCCCTTCTCCCCGCCCCCCTCCCGGAGCCCACCGCCCCGGGAAGACTGAGCGTTCCGCTGCTTGAGTTGCTTGCCGCTGAGGGAGGTGGGGGAAAAAATCCCTCCAAACTACCCCTTTCTGTGGGGTTGGTTCCTGCACAAGCCTGTTTTCTATTTTAAAGCATAGAAAAGAAAAAATGAGAGAGGGAGAAAGGAGAGAAGGAGAACGGGGAGAGCGAAGATCCACCCCAACTCAAGAAGCCTGGGAGGCTCTGACCCCTGCCTGCCTGGCCGCAGGGGCTGTTACATAAGTTGGGTTATTGATATTGGCGGCCCTGGCCGGGCATCTGGCATGCAGAGGTCCAAGGGCAAGGCTGGCACTTAGAAAAGCCCCCCTCCAATTACTGTTACCTGCTTTATACTGGACCAGAGGAACCAGGGGCTCCTCTCGGCCGGCGTCTGGGTTATTTATGTGGTGCCCATGAGGTGACTGTGCCCGCTTCTCCCCCCATCTACCAGAGGGATTCTGTGCCCAAGCCCCCCTCCTTTAGAAGCCCCGGGCTGGCTCCCGAGCCTCTTTCCCCGCCGCCAGGCCCTCCGCGGTGCCTCCTGCTCTCCTGCCAGCTACCCAAAGCCGGTATCCTGGGCACTACGAGCACCGAGCTGGTCCCGTTCCTTTTTTAAACTGAACCAGGTTTCTGCTTTCTGGTGCTTCCTGAGCTCGGAGCAGCACTCGGATGAGGAGAAGATGCCTTCTTATTCATTGCCTACTGAGAGATTCACTTCTCTGGAAGGCTCTAACGCTTAAAAAGTATTTGCCTCTCTCCCCCACTGACTGTCTCCCTCTCTTCATATATAATGGGGATAGCCCTAATTCTCCAGTTCCTCGCGTGTCTCTTTATAAATAAATAATGAGATTTTATTAATTATGCACGTATAGTATCTGCAAGCAGATTGCTCTGTCTCTTGATGCTTAATAATGTTTTTTTTAAAAAAAGGAAAAACACTCCACACTGAAGCTGGGTATTTTGGTGTTTTTTTTTTTTTTTTCTCCCTGCAAGCAAAAACTTCAAGGGGCCATATGTCCTCCAAGGAGGGGAGAGGAAGGCAGAAGTTGGGGAGTGCATGGGGTAAGAAAGGGAGGGATTAAAGGGGGTCCCTTTGCAGATTTTCAAGGCAGCTGAAGGCGAATTTCAAGTAGCCTGCTCATGTTTGTGATTGAGCTGCTGGTCTGAAAACATACCACGGTTCGCCTGGGCGTTTGTGTGCTAGGCTGGATGGGCAGCTGTTAATAGTAAACAGGAAACGAGCAAGAAGAGAGCTGGCTGCAGCCCAGTCCCTCTCCCAAATTCGTGCCCCACCTCAGAGCCCCCAACCCCCCGAGCTCTCAAAACACATTGGGTTTCTGCGCACTTGTGGATCAGTTTTTTCCTGGGTGCCCAACGCAATCCCTGGCACATAGTAAGGGCCCAACAAATATTTGCACGTTGAACAAATGGAGCTTGGAGAACATACCCGGGTGGAGAATGGTTGCACAGTGGCCAGGGGCTAGGTCTTGGGGCAGTATGCCTTGAAGGCATAAAAGTTGGGGCTTTAGTCCTCAGACAATGGGGGAGGGGCTTGCCCCTCCAGACTTCTGGTCCAGGAAGTGACAGAGCAGAGCTGAGCATTAAAAAACTAATCTGAGCGAGGGAGACCAGAGAGAGGTGCAAAGATACAGGCGTCATTAGGCGGAGTCAGTATGGCTAGAGAGAAAAGGATACAGGGGTAGCTTCCTACCTTTAGCACATGGAGATGAGGGACTGGGAGGGGTCAGAGGTGAGCTTTGATTCAAAACATTCTGGTTCCAGTTCTAAACAGCAAGTCTATATAGAAAGAGAGATTTGAAGGGTGCAGAGATGAAATGCAAGGACTGCTATAGAAGAGTCACCTTAGACTGAAATTTTAAAAACAGAAAAAAATAGAGACCCCAGAGGAGGCACATATAATTAATTGCCCATCAGGTTGTTTGTCCAGGGAATTACCATTTGGGACGCAGTGACCCCAAGAGGATCAGGGGCTAGTCGGGGGTCCCACAGCAAGACCGTAGCCCAGCTATCATATCACTCCACATTTTTTGTCTCCTTCTCAAGTAATTTGCACTACCCGCACCTCATAGGAGAGAAACAGTTTTCTCACCCAGCCCAGGGCAGACCAAGCTTCGCGACAAAAGGGTTAATTAAACTGGGTGTGTGTTGCGCAAGTTCAAAAATATTTTATTTTCAAGGGAGAAGTTCTGGATGCCATTTCTCCTGCCTGTGAGAGGTCTATATATCACCAAGGAGTTAAAACATAAAAATAAAATTGTGCTGGCTGAGGTTACCACAAAGCTATCAAGCTGGGTCTTGTTCCCGGAGTCCTGGCATCTGCTGTGTAATTTGGGGAGCACTGACTCTCCCAACCGTGGGTGGGGGCTGTCTGACTCCTCTCTTTGTATCCTCCTAATTAAAAGGGACCAGGATCCCTTACCACATGTGTGAAAGGACGTCTCTTGTGCCAAGGAAAGGCGAGGAGATGCAGATGCTATAGGCACTTGAGATTTGGGGAGGGGGTACCCGGATCCAGCATGAACCCACCCCACCACTTCCCACCCATACCCCTGGACCGGATGTGTCATGACCTGCTGTGTGACCTGGAGCAAGGCTCTCAGTTTTCCCACAAATTAAGTTGAGGAAGGGAAAGGAGGTTGGTTGAAGATTAAGGATCCTTCTCGCTCTCTGCTTCCAAGATATGGGTCCAACAGGACCTCAGGGCTATCTTCCCTCGTGGTCTGTTGGGATGGAACCTCTGCCCCCATGCAGTCAACATGCCTGTATCCTGCCCTCAGTTCCAGTTGTGGGCCAAGGCCCAAAAACACAAACCACCTTGAGACCACAAAGGTTTCCAAATTGTAGACATGCCCAAGCTCCAATAGACAGTGTCTCCCACATGCAATTGCAGCAAAACCCTAGGTTCAGACACTATCTAGGCTGATAGGTCACCAAGCCCAGCTCACCTGGGATGCACATAAGCCCTCTACAACATCCCAGGCTAGTTGTGTTTGTCCAGCCCCTGCTTGAATGCCTTGCGTGACAAGGAACGCACTATCGCTTATGAACCCCAGCACAGGGTACCACTTACTGCTCCTGTCCACCACGAGGTCCTGCTAGTATTTCACAGCCAGCAGGTACCAGGATTGAACTCTTGATGTTGTCCTCAATAGACCTGGTCCTCTTCCACTTCCTCCCACGTATCCTGGCACAGGCAACTGGCACCACAAACTAAAAACTTAGGACTTCTTCCTGATTTCTCATTCCCCCTCCAATTAGTCAGTCCCCAAGTCCTGACATTCAGCCTTCTTACTGTCTCTCCAGTCAGCCCCACCTCCTCATCCCCACTGCCTCCTTATCACTCACCTGTATGGTCGCAGCTGCTTCCTAGCTGGTCTCCCTGTCTCCTGTTTAGTCCCAGCCAAATTACCCTCCATGCTGCCTACCAGCGGGCTCTTTCTAAACCCTTAACCTGAATATGACACTCCTCTGCTTATAAATAAATGATGACTTGAGTTGCCCACATGACCAAACTCCAAAATTCCTTAGCACAGTATTCAAGGCCTTTCTCGATGTGGTACAGACACAATGAGATCCCATCGCCCACTCCTCCCGGCAAATTTACCTCACAACGCAGCCACACAGAATGGCGCGCTGTTCCCTGAACACACTTTGTTCTTTCATGCCGATGCCTCTGTCCATGCAGTGCCCTCCACCTAGGACACCGCTCTCGGCATTGAAGAAAGCGATGAAAAGTACAGGGTCGCTGCCCTAGAGGAACCCACATTCTAGAGCTGCACTAACCGCTGTGATACCCACTCACCATGCGGACCGATTGAGCCTATGAGATGTGGCTAATTCAAACGGAGGTGAGCAGTAAGTGCAAAATACACACCAGATTTCAAAGACGTATTACAAAAATAATAATAGTAATGTAAGTATTTTTTGTTAATAATTTATGTTGATTCCATGTTTATCATATTTTTGATATTTGGGGCTTAATAAAATATATTAGTAAAAGTAATTCCATCTGTTTCTTTTTACTTTTTACAACGTGGCTACTAAAGAATTTAAAAGTACCGGTGCGCCTCCCATTCGTGACTTGAGGGGTATGTCTGCGAGACAGTGCGGCCAGGAGTGCGGACGTGGAAACCAGTGGTTCGAATGATGATGTGGGGGAGTGACGATGGGGGGAAACAGAGTGCTAGAGGCCAAGGTGAAGGCAGCGCCCCCCATCTGATGGTGGTGAGTTTAGGCTTGCCAGCACGGCCGTGTCCTCAGACAGCACCTGGTCCAGCTGGCACACAAGGACAAGTGCTGGCAGAAGCAAGTGCAGAAAGGGAGGTAAGGAGTACATTCAGAGCTCACTCAGCTCCCACCCAGGCACTTTCGCTGGAAGCCATCCCTGACCCCCCTGTCCCGTGCCCCAGCCTGGGTGAGTGCTGCTGAGGGCTCCCACAGCCCCTCTGCTTCCTTCCCGGTCACAGCACTGAGCAGTCTGCGCTGTCATCACCTTTGATGCGTGTGACCATCTGCCCACCCTCCCCGCTCAGGCCTGAGGGTGGGCGGCACTTCACGTCCTCACAGTGGTGTCCCAGGGCTTGGCACAGGGGTGGGGGTGGGGGACCTCAGTGAATGTTTGTTGAAAGTTGAATGAATTCCTTCGTTCAACAAACATCCATTGACCCTGCGCGACCTTTCCAACTACATCCTTCCACAACCCCACACATCCTGAAACGTGCCTTCCACCAACCAACCGTATGAACCCACGTTGCTGCCCAGAACAGTGACGGTGCTGGGTTTCACTGAGCACCGACCATGGTTACAGTACTTATGTAGGTTATCCTGTTTCATTTTCTCTATAATCCTGTGAGATAGATTCCCTATATCCCCATTTTTGTACAGGTGAGGAACTTGAAGCTTAGAGAAGTGAGGTGACTTGCCTAAGACCAAGGTCACTCGGTAGGTCTGGACGGAGCTGACTTTCACAATTCCACCCTCCAATCCCCAGGCCTACGGCCTAAGACAGGGCTCATGCAGGGTTTTCCTGGTACTATCCCGGTAGACTGCTCTTCACCCTCTCCCTTTACTTGCTTTCTCCTCCTTTTCCCTCTGTGTCTCCAGCCTGTGAGAAGGCTGTGTTTAATGCAGACACCAGCCGTAGGGAGGGCCCCTACCCCACACCCTGTGCAGGGGAAGTGCCTCCCCCCAAAGGCCGCCCAGGGCTGAGCACCCCACCCCCAGCTGAGGAAGGGAGGAGGGAGAGAAAGAGAAACCCACCGGGGCCTCTGGGGCACAGCCCTGAGGAGCCCCGGTGTTTGGTTTCAATTAGGAGGACAAATTCCAGGAAGCCAGGCCAGTGCTGGGGGCGGGGGGTGCTCAGAGCAGGGCTCAGAATGAGGAGGCCCCTGGAATCTGGCCACAGGAAGAGGCTCCCTTAGGGTGAGGGGCCCGCTGGGGAAGAAGCCTGGCCCCCAGGGCCTGGTTGAGGTCCCAGTTCATGGCTACCAACTTGCAGTGTGCTGTCAGGGGTGTGGAGAACATGGGTCAGGTGCCTAGCACCCAGTAGGCTCTTGTGGGCCCAGGAAGTGGGGGCCAGCAGAGCTTCTGTTCATGCTTACACTGTTCTCCACGTTCCACCTCTGGGCGTGGGGAAGGGTGCCCGGTGGTTGACGATGCAATCTGCTGCGTGGCAAGCTGAGGGCTGGGCCCTGGGGCCCCCAGATGACTGAAGCTGAGAGCTCGTGCACAGTCCAGGAGCGACAGGTACACATAACTGCCGTGCCACGTGGCCAACATCAGAACAGCACCAAAAGCAAGGCTCTGGAGGCTCAGAGGAGAATGGAAGATCCAAGAGGGAAAGAGCCTCATCTGTCCTGTTTATGCTGGTGTCCCTGGCCCCTAGCATCATGTCTGGCACAGAGAAGCACCCAATAGATAGTCATTGAATTCATGGATGAACTCTTCTGGGAAATTTCAGGGAAAGCTTCTTAGAAGAGGAGTGTATCTAAGCAGGGTTTTAAGAAATGAATCAAAGCTTGGAGTCCAAGAAAGGGGAAAAGGGCATTCCAAGCAAAGGGAATAGTTGATGCAGAGATGAGGCAGCAGGGAGCACGTGGCAAAGTGTTCATTGATTCACTCATTCAACAAATATTGGGGCTTCCCTGGTGGCACAGTGGTTAAGAATCCGCCTGCCAATGCAAGGGACACAGCTTTGAGCCCTAGTCCAGGAAGATCCCACATGCCACGGAGCAGCTAAGCCCGTGCGCCACAACTACTGAGCCTGCGCTCTAGAGCCCGTAAGCCACAACTACTGAGCCCGTGTGACGCAACTACTGAAGCCCATGCACCTAGAGGCCATGCTCCACAACAAAGAGAAGCCACTGCAATGAGAAGCCCGCGCACCACAACGAAGAGGGGCCCCTGCTCGCTGCAACTAGAGAAAGCCCGCGTGCAACAAAAAAGACCCAACGCAGCCATAAATAAATAAATAAATATGTGACTCTTTAAAAAAAAAATATATATATATATATAGATGTGGATGGACCTAGAGTCTGTCATACAGAGTGAAGTAAGTCAGAAAGAGAAAAACAAATACCGTATGCTAACACACATATATGGAATCTAAAATAAACAAACAAACAAATAAATAATGGCTCTGAAGAACCTAGGGACAGGACAGGAATAAAGACGCAGACGTAGAGAATGGACTTGAGGACACGGGGAGGGGGAAGGGTAAGCTGGGACGAAGTGAGAGAGTGGCATGGACATATATACACTACCAAATGTAAAATAGATAGCTAGTGGGAAGCAGTCGCATAGCAGAGGGAGATCAGCTCGGTGCCTTGTGTCCACCTAGAGGGGTGGGATAGGGAGGGTGGGAGGGAGACGCAAGAGGGAGGAGATATGGGGATATACATGTATGTATAGCTGATTCACTTTGTTATAACACCATATATATAAATGGTGTTATACACACCATTGTAAAGCAATTATACTCCAATAAAGATGTTTAAAAAAAAAAAATATTGATGGTGCGCCTGTGACGGTCCAGACATTGTGCTCTACAGATGGCTGTGGCCAGACTGGAAGGGGATGGGCTGTAGGAGGAGGCAGGGGCCAGACCGCAGTGGTAGGAGTGGGGGTGGGCTTGTGTGTTTTGTAAGGGAGTCAGGACTCTGCCCTGTAAGGTATGAGTGGGGCGGGGGCGGGGCCCTGAGGAGGTTGATGTCTTCTGGAGGAAATCGTGGTAATATAGGACCAGAGCATGGGAGGAGTCCTACCATGCAGATGAGAAGGCCGAGGCTCTGAGCTACGTTGACACTTGCTCATGGACAGCTAGGTAGGCAGGAGCAGAGCCGGGCCCCTGGAGTCCCACAACCCAGGGCTCAGACTCCTGTACCAGGTCTCTCAGCTCTCCCCCGGTCCAGCCCCACCCTCAGTCAAAATCCTGGGTCTCTGGCTCCAGTTGGCTAACTCCCTTTCTGGGTACCTCTCCTCCTCTCTCTGGACCAAAGGGCTTGGACTAACGTAGAGTCTTCCAAAGTGTGGGTCAGGTCCACCCAGTGGGATGGGGGATGAGGTCAGGGAGGACGCAGACCTGGCCACAGACCATGGAACCTCAGCTCGTTTCAGGAAAGCTACTCCTTTTTGATTCTTGCTCCTGACTAAGTCAAGGAGAAGGAGAAAAGCCCATTTTGAGGCTGGAATGTCTTTAACGCCTCTCTGATGCTTGCTAATCTCCCTTCATAGCAGAGAGAGAGGCTACCTAGCAAGCAAAAGTTATCTAAGCTAGAACTGCTTTGTTTTCATGGAATTAATTCTTGTATTTACCTTCTGTTTTTGGAAAGCCAAAACAGAGTACAAATAGTTTCTTTTGTTAAAGTTTGGTAAAAGTGAGTTAATTTAAGCAGATGAGGTAAGAAGATACAGCAAAAGTCATGGAGGCGGTACTAATGACCAGGCTTTAGGGATATCCTGTCTGGGGTACCTCTGACTCTTCAGTTCTGACATCAGCCATTTTTCTAGGAAACTTAGAGTTTAGGTACATGCAGTATGTGGGATCATGGACCAGGGATCGAAACCGCGCCCCCTGCAGTGGAAGAGCGCAGTCTTAACCACTGGACCACCAGGGAAGTCCCCTGTTCATCTTTTTTACTTTTTATTTTATTTATTTATTTATTTATTTATTTATCTATCTATTTGGCTGCGTCAGGTCTTGGTTGCAGCACGCGGGATCTTTCGTTGCAGTGTGCAGGCTCTTCATTGCGGTGCGCAGGTTTCTCTCTAGTTGTGGTGCACGGGCTCCAGATCGCAGACTCAGTAGTTGTGGCGGACGGCATGTGGGATCTTAGTTCCCTGACCAGGGATTGGACCCGCGTTCCCCTCACTGGAAGGCGGATTCTCAAACACTGGACCACCAGGGAAGTCCCCATCTTTCTTAAAAAGGGGGAGAATGGGACTTTCCTGCAGGTCCAGTGGTTAAGACTCCATACCCTCAATGCAGGGGGCACAGGTTCAATTCCTGGTCAGGGAATTAAGATTCCGCATGACGTGTGTGCAGCCAAAAAAAAATTAAAAATATAAAAAGGAGAAGGTAGGAATTTCACTGGGCATTTCACAATGGAATTAACTCTATTTACCGAGGAATTTCCCTCAGCACACTTCAATGCCAGCTGCAACACTCTGACCATGCCCTCCGTGAAGGTGGGGATGAGGAAGGTAGCCAATCCTGAGCCATTGTCAATGTCCTTCTCATGATTCTGGGGGTGGTCTAAGGAGGGAACTGTCTTTCTGTGTGTCCCATCTACCTGGCTGATTCCTACTCCCCTGCTGGGGAGCCCTTTCTCAATCCCCCCAGTAACCCCCAACCTGAGTCAGGGCCTCCTGTGGGATTCCAGCTTCCTTAGCATCCCAGGCACCCTAAGTCATCATTGCCTGTGTGTGTGCCTACTGTCCCATAGACGGGGAGACAGCGCCTATGTTGTCTCTACATCCCAGCGCCCAGCACAAGGTCTGTAAAAGCAGATCCTCAATAAAGCTTTGCTGAATTGAAGAGAGCACTTTTCAGTGTGCATGGTGCTGACATTAGTTCCAATCTCTCTGGGACCTTTCATGGGATTACTTTTCCTCTCTTGAGTCTCCTGAAGGGAAAGCTGCCTGTGAAGAGTAGTGAGAGGCAGGGGAAAGGTCAAGATCTAACATCAGATAGATGTGCATTGAAATCCTGCTTTGCTGTTCAACTGATTTAGCTGAACCAGCGTATTGTTAAAGGGGATCCTAATCCCTACCACAGAGGAAGATCGGGCATGATGAATACAGGAAACAATGTGAGAAGAGCAACATCCACGGGTCAGGGACACACTTGCTTATTAAAACATGGAAGTGTTAGAACTGTAGAAAGTGCAGAAAGCCCGGACATCTGGGGGAACTCATTCTGCCCAAGGGACTGAAGCAGGGAAAGCTCTCTACTTGAGGGGACTTTTGAGTTGGGCTTTGAAGGATGAATACGAGTCCCCCATAAACAGAGGAAATTGAGATGAAAAGGCAAAGTGTCACATAGGGAGAGCACTCCCAGCCTCTACATGGAACTATAGCAAGAAGAATTTTAGTTAAGAAGAAAGGACTTCTCACTCCAGAGCTTGGGGACAATTCTAGTCCAGATTTGACTAAAGGTGTAAAGTGGCCCAAGAAGGGTCAAGGGCCCCTTCATCATAAGTCAGAGGCCAACTTGTCCATCCCCCTATGGCTAAGCCACCCAATTACTTTGTCCCTAAACCTGCTTCCTTTGTGCTAGAAGGGAGTCCCTCCTTAAGTGAGGAGGGGAAGAAGAAGGAGGCTCCCCTCTGATTCCTGGGTTTATAGCCAACAGTCTGGGCCCAGGGCCAAGCAGCCCCCTTCCCTCCCTCTCCAAGAGCCTGATCCCCACACTGCCTAGCTCCTTCATTTCTCCCTGCAGCCTTGATCCAGGGCAGTGATACCAAATTGGAAAATAAGCCCCCTCTCCTGGGCCAGGGAGGGACAGAAGGAGGCAGGGCCCATTTTCTAGGTCAGAACGCCTTGTCCTTGCCCTTCCTCCCCCAGCCCATGTTTTTCAAAACTAGACCTTGGGGAGAGAGGGAGAGGGGAGAGTGTGGATGCTTTTGTGTGTGTGACTGAGTGTGTATGTCTGTGTGGAGAGAGGGAGAGGGAGGGAGAGAGAACAGAGCCTGGGAGTGTGTGTGTGGCTGTGTGACTGCGTGACTACGTGCAAGAGAGACGGGTGTGTGTGTGTGTGTGTGTGTGTGTGTGTCACTCCAGCAGCAAGCTGTACCTTAAAGGCACAGACCCTGCCTCTGCCCTGCTCCACTCCACCTCCACCCCAGCCAGAAACACCTCCCACCACCATCAGCTGGGAACCAGAGCCGGCCAGTCCCTAGTGACTCCTGCCGGAGAGAAGAGAAGCAAGCCCCACTCCTTGGCTGAGGCTTTGAGAGCTCAAAAACGGGTCCTACAGGAGGAAGAAGAGAGGGGCTTTATCCCTAAGGAAAGGAGGGCCTCCCAGAGGACGGGGCGCTGGTGTGGGCAGGAGGCCCAGCTCTGGGCCAAGACTGCCTGGTTAAGGGTCCCAGCTCTTCACTTACTAAGGGCGGGGTGGGTGGAAGGAGGCCACAGCCTCCACACTCTCTCACAGGGCGGGGACTCGGAACAGAATTGTGCAGCAGTCCCGGATGGAGACCACGGCGTATGGGTGGTGGCAGGACACCCTCGAGGGCAGGCGAGAAGGCCCCCTCTCAGGTCAGGCAGCCTTCCTGCCATCTTGGCAGCTGGAGCGTGCAGAACCAAGAGCAGGGGTGTTTGTTTTCTTCCCACAGCAACCTGCCCCTCCCCCCATGCTCACACAGGGTTTTGGCTCCAAGGCAGGAGGTGATGGGTGGAGCATTGAGAGGCTAAGACCCGGTTTCTGCCTTGGCCTCCGACTCCCTGCCTGACCCTGGACAGGTCCCCTACCCTCTCTGGGCAGCCGCTGCCTGCTCTGTGTAATGCAGACATTGGGTTCAGAGAATCTACCAGCTCTTCTGGCTCTGACATTCCCTGGTTCTGGGTCCTATGACGGGCATCATGCGATGAGAATATGTCTCCATTGGAAGAGGATCAGAAATTACCCAGCCTTGAATCCTCCTGGCCCTATCCCAGAACCACAAAAAGGTAGGGTGCGGTTAAGTGCCCATGAAAGTTTCCTGGTCCACCTCCTCCATTTCACAGGGGAGGAAACTGAGGCTGGGAGGTGGAGGATGAAGGTAATGATTTGCCCGAGATGTACAGGGACTGGGAGCCCAAGCCAGGACTGGAGCCCCGGTCCCCTGGTCAAAGGGGGTTCCTCCAGCTACTCCGCTGAGCCCGAGTCGCCAAAGAGGCAGCAGGAACCGGGAGGTCGGGAGGTCCGGAGGAGGAGGAACAGCTGGGGGTGCCGCCCAGCCGCCCCGGCCCCGCGGGCCCCTTCCGGCCCCTCCCCCAGCCTGCGCACCGTCCTGCCACCTGCTCCGCCGCCCGCCGGGAGGGGCTGCCGCCCCCCCCGTCCCCATGGCAACGCGCGCCCCGGGGCCGGCCGCCCTGGCCTCCTTGCCGCGGCGCAGCCCATCTGGCCCCAAGCCTTCCCCAGCTGGGTCGCCTGAGGCCTCGGCCGCCCGGGGACCCTCACAACACCCCAAGGGCCGGAGACCAGGGCTGGAGCGACAGCACTCATACTACCCATGCCAGCACCTGGGCTGGCTGCTGGGTTCATCCTGATGGGTCAGAAGCCACCCTGCCCTGCAGGACCTCACGTTCCAGAGAGAACCCTCCCCAAAATATCCACCCAGTGTGGCAGGAGAGACAGCCACGGGATTAGAGACGGCTTTCTGGAGCCAGCCACCCTGGGCTCAGATCCCCCAGTAGTGTGACCCTAAGCACTTTACTGAACCTTTTCCCCATCTGAAAAACGGAGGTCATCATAGAACCTGCCTCGGAGGGCGGTGTTGAGGGTTAACTGGTTCGATAAAGAGAAGTGCGTGGAGTTATTAGCGCTCAATAACGATCAGCCGCTGTTACTGCTGCAGGTGCAAGCGCAGCAGGAGAGCCGAGCCCAGGGCTAGGGGCCTGACCCAAAGCGCTCCAAGACAGGAGCCGCCCAGGAGCCTGAGCACAGGCATGACATGCCCCTTGTTTTCTTAGACGTCACTCTGGCTGCCATACATTCAATGGCTTGGAGGGGCCAGTGGTCCCTTTGAGAGATGGTGAGGCCTGAACAAGGGGAGATGCAAGGTCAATGGAAGGTGGGGACCGATTCATGGCTGTCAAGGAAGTAGACATGGCAGGATGGTGACCTGTGGACCGATGTGGCTAGACAGGGCAGAGTTAAGGATGGCCATGGACACTCAGGCAGTTGCTTTGGGCACTGGGAGGGCAGCAGGGCCAGAAGAGGGGCAGGTCTGGGGTTGGGGAGGAAGATGAGGGGCTGTGAGTGTGGAACAAGGGCGCAGGAGGTACTGCCCAGCTTGAGAACATTTGACTTGGGAGCCAAGACACCTGGGCTGGAGAGACCAGCGTAGGAGACACCAGTGCCTGGATGGTAACAAAGAGGCAGCAGGGGGTAAGGACCCTCACCAGGCCACATCCTCTTGCACAGAGAAGAGGACTTTTGCTTCATGATTGAATTCTAAGCTTTGTTTCCCTGGGACCAAGGAGAATCTGACCAAAAGAAATTCAGAATTTTGACCCAAATTCTATGTGTGCCATTATCTCTTTCTGAGGTTGTGGGATATGGGAGGGGCAAGAGAGTCCAAGGAGATAGCAGGTTGTGCTGAGCTGTCCCAGCTCTGTCGTATAGCAGCTGTGAGGTCTTAGGCAAGTCTCCTTGCCAGCTGGGTTTCCTCCTAGCTACCTCCCTTGCAGGGTTATTGTGAGAATTAAACAGGTTTCTGGACATAAAGCTCCCGGCGTGGCCTCTGGCCATCGTTGTTAAACATGCAAATTCCAGGAACTTCTCTAAGACCCAGGAATATGAATTTCCATGGGGGAGGGGGGGTTGGGTCTGGGAATCGGCAGGCAAAACTGGCCCATCATTGGATCAAAGCTTCTAACTACCACCCCGGGACTTCCTTGGCAATGGTCCCTCCATAGGGCAGTCCACCCCTAACATTTGCGGCCTGGGACAAGAGCTCAAATGGCAGGCCACCTGCCAGGTTCCTCCTTCTCTCCCCACCTGCTTCCTCCCTTCTGCAAGAGTCCTTGTGTTCAGACCTGGGGACTCAGCCCCATGTCCAAGCTCGCAGGGGCACCTCCCCTCCACCCCCACAAACAGGTTCCTTGTCCACCCCTCAGGCCTAGGGTTGCATACACCTGCAGCACGGTCCGCTGGGAGGACAGACCCACGTCCTGGGAGTGGGCTCAGGATGTTTCGGGCAGGGAATTCCAGATCCCAGGTGGGCGTGTCCCCTTGGCCCCAAGTACACCTCACCTTGCAGGGAGGAGTGGGGCTGGAGGAAGGCGTGGGGCTGGAGGAAGGCAGAGGGGAGCCCTATATAACAGAGTTCAGAGCAGAGGCCCAGCTGCCCAGGTCTGTGGGCTCCCCTGCCTCAGTTTCTATCAGCCTTTCCCACCAAGGCCCTCTGGCCAGCCCAGTGGTTCGCAACAGCCAGATCATGGAGGCTACAGTCATTTGTCCATCTGCCTGCTCCCTGCCCAGCTGAGGTCACCTCAGACTTTGCTTCCAGCCTCTGCTGACCCTGAGAAGTATGGGGTTCTGAGGCCTCCCACATAGCTACCTTGTGGGCCATCACAGCCTGTACATGACCAGTCCCTGGCTTGTCATGGGAGGTTCTATTATTGTTCTCCTTTATTAAAATAAAATTTTTTTTAAATTTTTATTTATTTGGCTGCGTCGGGCTTTAGTTGTGGCACAAGGGATCTTCGTTGTGGCCTGTGGGATCTTTTCAAGTTGTGGTGCATGGGCTCTTCGTTGCGGTGTGCACACTTCTCTAGTTGTGGCACATGGGCTCTGAAGCGCACGGGCTCAGTAGTTATGGTGCACGGGCTTAGTTGCCCCGCAGCATGTGGGATCTTAGTTCCCCAACCAGGGATTAAACCCTCATCCCTTGCATTGGAAGGTGGATGCTTAACCACTGGACCACCAGGGAAGTCCCTGTTCTCCTTTAAAAATGAGGAAACAGAGGATCAGAGAAGGCAAAGGAGCAACCAGTATTATAGAGCACCTACTGAATGCCAAGCGTGAGGTAGGTGTTTTAAAGACATGACCACCCAATGCCCCTGTCAGAATTATACCCAATTTACAGGAGAGGACACTGTGGCTCGGGAAAGAGAGGTAACCAGCCCAGGGTCACCCAGTTGGTAGGAGGCAGAGTGAGAATTCAGACTCAAACTGGTCAGACCCCCGAGCCCAGACCCCAGGGATACATAGTAGGCCTTCAGTAAGTCTTGCCAAGAGGAGCTAAGGTTGATTGGAAACCTGGGCCTGCAGTCTCCTGTGAGGGCCACGGAATGTGAGGAATGTCCACCCCCAGGTCCAGGCCCTGGGCAAAGTGACCTTTGGGGAGATAAAGTCGAATTCCAGTACTCAGGAGATCAGCAGAGGCAGAGCTGGGAGAGCTGGGGTGGTACTGCCAGGGACCAGGGCCAGCTGCGGCTGGGCACCGGCCCCCTGAGCCAGCAGTTACAACTGGGGCATGTGATGGGGGACACTGCCATACCCCTGCCCCTGCTGTTACCTCAGTTGGAATCTCCTTTCTCCTACTTTGCCAATGACACCTCAGTCACTATGCCTCTAACCGTGTCCCCAACTGTCACCTAAGCATTTCTACTTGGAGGGCCCTGGGGAATCTCAGCCATAACTGTCCATAACTAAACTCACTGTGCTCCTTGACTTCTTCCCACCATCCTCCCCGGGAATGCCACCTCCCTGCCCCAACTTGGTTGCTCAGACGTCAGGGTGCTAGCCTTGCCTCTCCCTTCTCCTCCTCACTCCATCCAAACTCAATCTCTTAACGTCTCTACCCTCTCCTTACTGACTCTGGCCTCCAGTCTCAGACCCTCCACCCCATCTCCCTGTGGCAGTCAGTGCAGAGTTGCCAGATACAGAAAATAAAAATATAGGACTCTCAGTGAACTTAGAATTTCAGATAAACAATGAATAATCTTTTTAGGATAAGTATGTCGCAAATATGGCACGGGATCTATTTATACTAGAAACAAACTATTTGTTGCTTATCTGAAATTCTGAAATTTACCAGGCATCTTGTATTTTACCTGCCAACCCTAAGCCAGCGTGTACTTCACCACTTAAAACTCTCCAGTTGTGTCCTGGGGGCAGAGAATGGAGAAAACTCCCATGTTTGGAGCATTTTTTCCGCACTGGTCCTTCTCTGCCAACCTTCAGCTACCTTTCAATTTTCAGAAGTCACCTCCTCCAGGAAGCCTTCCAAAGAGTTGTAGGCTGGGTTAGGGGCTGCTCTGTGCAATTAGAGGCCCCCATACTTCCCTTATCAGAGCCCTAAGTGCACTGCTGTCTCCCATCAGTAAGAGGTCCATGAGACCAGCACCTTGTCCTTTTGTTCACGGTGTTCCCCAGCCTCTAGCACCATGTGTGGCCCCAAGAATAACTGCTGTGGAACCCTGGCTAAGCCCACTGCCTTCTCTGGGCCTCAGTCTCTCTAGCCAGATGAGACAAGTTCCTCTAAAACGGCCTGTGAGGCTCCTCCCAGCTCTGATGCCTGCCCATTTCGGCCACCCTGCACTTTGACCCTGGAGATCATGGGCAGGGGTGGCGTAGGGGGCATCTCTGGACTCAGCTGGGAAGACCTGAAGACCAGCCCCATCTCTGCCTGTTTGCCGCCTCAGGCAATTTCCCCACCCTCTCTCAGCCTGACTTTTCTCCTCTGCCAGGCTCTATGGAGGAGGGGGGGGTGGGTGGAGATCACGCCGCCTGTAGGGTTGTTAGGAGGTTGAAGTCAGAGAAGTCAGAGAGGTGAGGCCTGCAGCACAGAGCCAAAGCCGGCACTTGGAGGCCCTCAAAGAACACCAGGTTCCTGCCTGCTCTTCCCATTCAACTGGAAGACCTAAATGCCCAGGAGGGACTCAGGCAGTGGCGGCTGCAGGAGCTCCAGGGGGAGGAGGGAGGGAGAAGCTGGGCTGGGAGCATTCAGGCAAGACTTTAAATCTGGTCTTCAATTTATTTATTTATTTATTTTTAAAGGGCCTGAGCATCTTCCCTGAAAGACTCAGAAATCAATCTAGCCCAGCAGAGGGGGCCAAGTTGAAGTCAATCAATCTCCCACTCCTTTGTGGGAAGGGGGTAATTTTTCAGCCTAAGTGGAAGGCAGGGAATATGTGGGTGTAGGGGGAGCAGACTTGGGAGACCTGGGTCCAGGCAGACACCAAGGTGGGGGGCTTTCGCAGCCTTAGAGCTCCAACGATCTCCTCTGGACTCCCCAGGCCACCCCAAATAAACATGCAGCTTGAGTGAGAACAGGGTGCTCACTGGCTTCAAGACAAGCTCATCCCCCACCGCCATTCCAGTCCCCTTTTGAGCGGTGGACCCAAGAGGTGGGGAATTCCTGGCAGGCCCCGGGGCCACCCAACTCTAGGACCCGCTCTTCTAGTGCTTGGACAGGGCCTTCCCAAGGACACTTTGGGGCAAGGAGAGGGACGCTCCCTTCCAGGACAGTCTGGGGTTCTGGGGGGTGAGACAGCAGTGAGTAACTCAAGAGCTATGAGCCGCCATGAAATGAATTCTTGCCTCTGAACAGGAATCTGAAGACAAGGCTCTCTCATGCCACCTCCTTCTCCTCCAGTTCCTGCTCCCCGGCCCATGTCTCCCAGCCTCTGCTGAACTAGCTTCCTGTGGCCCATCAGTCAGGCCTGATCTGATCTCAAGACCAAAGAGGCAAGAGGAGGCAGGGAGGGAGGGAGGAAGAAATGAAGGAAAGGAGGGAGTTGGCCTCCAGGGAACCCCGGTCAACGCAGCTCACCATTGCCGCCATGGTCTCCTAGGGCTCCAACCACCCAACATGGCAGAACCTATTGTACAGGGGAGCAAACTCAGCCTCCAAGAGCCTCGACATTGTGACAGACACACAGCTGATAAGGAGCCAGCCTTCAGCCTAGGTTTCCAAGGTGAAACCCAGGTGCTTCAACTGACCCCAAGGAAGAAGAGAGGCTCCCACATCCTGAGGCTGTGAGGCTTAGGTCTTTCGGGTCTGAAGCCAGTCTGAGCAGGCAGGAGGGCTGGACTGGCCAGTCCCTGTCCCAAACAGGCTTGGTGACCTGAGGCAAGTTACTTCACATTTCGGAAGATCCCTTTGTCCAGTTAAAATCTGTCCTGGAGTGACCTTTGCCCTCAAGGGAAAGGGGATAGGTTCCTGGGCTCTGGAACTGGACTTGATTTCAAATCCTGGTTCTGCTCTTTCCTAGTTGAGTGGCCAGGGACAAGTCACGGCCCTCCTTGACCATCACTGCCCGCCCCTGTGAGATGGAGTGATGAGGGCATTACATGGGGTTTTCGGAACACTGGGAGATCACAGTGCTCAGCACCTTTGCGGGCTCCACAGCTGGTGGGCGAGGGGTGGAGAGAACCCAGCGAGAAAGCCTAGTGACTGTGATGTGTGGGACCCAGGCCTACCAAGTTCCCACCTCCTTGCTATGGGACCAGGCAAGTGGCTTTCCCCCCACGAGAGGCCAAAGCGCTCTTGGACCTGGGAGGGCAGACTAGAGACTCATTTGTCTGACCTTTCATGCTCTTGGACCCTCAGAGAACTTACGCAGTCCTGGCCTGTACACATCCATCCTGCTCTGTCCTTCCCCATGCTGGCCCAGGCTCTAGTCCCACCCTACTCCCAGAACAAAAGGGACATTTGACATTCTTTGTCCTGTGCAGACTCATTCTCTGAGTGTAGGACCTACCAGGCCTTGCAGCTGGGACCTGCCGCCTCCCCACTTCCCCCAAGTACCCCCCACCCCCCCAGTCCTGGCCCAGCTCTCCCAAGAGTCTAGAGGAGAGGGAGGGAGGGAGGGAGGGTCCTTAAAGGAGCAGTCTGCTCTCAGAAAGTATTCCCCACCCCCACCATCAGAACTGGCAGGAAGGAAACCAAGTGGGGGAGGGGGACAGGAGAGGTGTCCAAGGAGATTACCGGCATGTGACTTGTTTGGGATTGGAGAGGGGCCTAAACTGGGGCTAAAACCTACTCTTCTCCTGGCTCCCACCCAAGGGCTCTTTCCATTAAACAGTTTTTTTTAGTATCTTTTAAAGGAAATGGTCCCAACCCTGCCTTGATTTGCTGTGTGACCTTGGGTTAGTTCCTTTCCCTCTCTGGGCCTTGGTCTCCCTTGTATAAAAGAAGAGAAGGGACTGGAGGGTTTCTCACATGAGAGATTTCCTTAGCCAGACCCTGGCCAGGTGCTGGAATACCAAAGACAAGTCATGCCCCCAGAATCTAGTCCTAGGATTCCACCGGCAGGAGTCACAAAATGACTTTTAAGGTAAAAGCAATATGTTTCCATGAAAATAGGACCACCACCCCCCCATCCCCACTGCCAAATGGTAGAGGAGAACTAGCCTCCCTTCCCTCAGACTGATACAGTCCTGTAAAGACCTCCAAAGCTACCCCCGCCCCTTCATCTATCAATAGGCTTGAGAGACAAACCGAATAGTGTTCTCCTTTTACAGAAAATAAGGCACACAGAGGACAGGCCCCGACCCGCCCTGGGAGCTGGTGTCTGGAAGTGATGCCTGAGCACGGAGCCCAGTGGAGAGAGATGGGCGATGGATATTCTGGTCGAGGGACCCAATGAGCAAGGGAGAGGCACTGACACAAGTTGCTGCGGTTCCTTTGGCTGGAGCTTGGGGTTTGCCGGAGGAGAGCAGAAAGAGGAGGCTGGAGGGGCTTGGCCGCCCGGCTTAGGAGTTTGTCCTCTGGGTGCTGAGTAGCTAAGGGGGGATTTTATACCCGGCGGTATTTGCTCACCACTGCTGTAGTAAAGGGAATGAATGGTGGGGGCCCAGACAGAGACCAAGGGACAGCTGCACACACAGGTACCTTCTGACAAAGGGGCCCGAGGAGCCTCAACACGCCAGGGGGGAGGAGGAATGGAGCAATTCCTCCCGGGAAAGAGGGGAAGTGAGTGGGGAGATGAAGCAGGGGAGAGGAAATGAAAGATTAAGCGCATAAAGGCCATAAGGCTCAGAAACGTCCAGGCTGGATGGATTCCCGGTTTATAGATACATTTATGTTCTAGGATGCCCAGCCAGGCCTGATACCCCTGCAAGAGCAGCCACCCAGGGAGGCAAGGGGACACGGGGCTGGAGGAGAGCCCTCATGCTGCCGTACTCCTCTCTTGCCCCCTCCCCTTCACCTACCTCCAGCTCCTCCAGGCTGGCTGACAGCCCAGCTGGAAGCAATTGTGGGAGCCTCCAGCCTGGAGAGCTGCATCCCACAAAGGGCCCTGGGAAATAGCAGCCCGCACCCCAGACAGCCTGCATCCCCCTCCCCCACTACAGACCCCTGCCCGGAAATTTAAAACAACTGCTCTACACAGTCTTAAATCCTCCAGGAAGGAGCTGGAGTTGGCAGGAGGGAAGCATGAGGCTGGCCAGGGCCCTGCCTGGAACTCCCTCTCTCTCTGCTCCCACCCTGAATTCCCCCGAAAGACTACCTCCCACCTGCCCCCGCCCCCAAAGTCTTGCCGTGGGCTTCCCAGGTCCGGGGCTTCCTATGCTGGTGTTCATTGCAGGGTACCGTAGCTGCAGCCTGTCGGAACCACAAGTAGGCTGGGAGCACCCAGAGAACAGAATGGTCCTGAGCCTGCTTGTCCCCAGCATCGGGTCTACCACAGAGCGAATGCACAGTATATACACGCAGAATGAACAGATGAAGCCACCATGTGACCGTGAGCCATTGCTTGGCTCTCTGGGACTCAATTTCCTCATCTATCAGATGGGCACGATAACTTTTTAACCCAGTCTACTTTCCAGAGTTGTGAGAGTTAAGTGAGAATCTTTATGCAAGATTTTATGAACCGCGAAGCTGCTGAGTCACAATGATTCAATTCTTGCCTCCCTGGCCTCAATTTGCTCATCTGTAAAATGCGGGCCTGAGTTAAGTGCTAGCTAGGGCCTCTCCCAGCTTTGATATGATATTCCGAGACTTTCACCAGTGATGAGGATGCCCAAACCTTCTTAGGTTCCTTAAATATCGGCTGGGTGGTAGGGGGAGGGAAGAGGGTGAGGTGACAGGGAAAGAGCCCTGCCTAGGGTTTAGAAGGGCACTATTTTAGTTCCGGCTTGGGCCCTGACTTGCTGTACGATCTTCTCTGGGCCTTAGTTTACTTCTCTGTAAAATGGGTGTGAGTGGACACAGGATGCCTGAAGTGGCCTCTAGCACTCAAGTTCTATGATGACAGGACATTACCCAGAGGACAGTGGAGAGCTACTGATGGGCTTTGAGCAGGACAGTGGCATATACTAAGAGTCGTATTCCAGAGCACTCACTCTGGCCGTGGTACGGTTTATGCGTAGAACGGTGAGGAGTCTGGGGTCTGAAGACCTGGGAGGGGGCCACTGCCTTTGCACAGGCAGCAGGAGATAGCAGCCTCCATGCCTTTCCTCAGCCCCAGGCCTGGGCTGCCCTGCCTCTTCCCAATATCTCCTGCTTTTTAAAACTCACCCATCTTTACGACACAGTTCAAGGACCACCTTGTCTATGAGGGCTTCTCAGATTATCTCGGATGCAGTTAATGAACTCCTCCTCTGCCATCCAGTTTCCTAGCT
Organism: Delphinapterus leucas; assembly: GCF_059928025.1. Taxonomy (NCBI): domain Eukaryota; kingdom Metazoa; phylum Chordata; class Mammalia; order Artiodactyla; family Monodontidae; genus Delphinapterus; species Delphinapterus leucas. The sequence continues at coordinate 144,923,585 of NC_143129.1, forward strand.
TTGCGTACCTTCATCATGGGATGAGTTTGAATTATTGGTGTGTGTGCGTTTGTGTACATGCATGTGTGTGCACTCTTGCCTGGGCTGTGAGCTCCTGAGGTCAGGGTGGGTGCCCCGTCCCTTCCCATATCATTTCCAGCACCCATCACCTGGCTTGGCCCAGAGGAGGTGCTCAGTACGTGCAGAGGACTGAGGATGCCAGAACATCCTACTCCTTGAGTCCACCTACAGGGTAGGAGACTGGGCTTCAGCCCCAGCTTAACTGCTAACAGCCCTGTGACCATGGGCCAGTCACTTCTCCTCTCTGGATAAAGGTCCCTTTTGGCCACATGGGAATTATCTCCATTGTTCATTCTCAAGTCAGGACTCTGAAGGGAGGGACCATCCTTGGGCTTCTTCCCTGGCACCTCCCCTCACTCAGCATTTCCTTTTCTGTGCCCTGGATTACAGTGAGCTGTTACAAGTATGACTCCCACTGGAACGTGAGCTCACTGAGAACCTCACCCCTGGGTCCTGCACAGCGCTCTCTGCTCGCTCAGGGGGTGCTCAACAAGTCTGTATAAGTGCCCACTCCTTGGTCCCAAGAGAGGGTGCATAGTAGGATCTCCATAAACAGTGATGTGAAATCAAATGTGCACCTTTGCAGGAGGCCAGGAGCCTTCATTGCCCAAGCCCCGCCGCAGCCCTGCCTCCGTCCACCCACTCTCCTGCCCAGCCGTCCACCTGAGAGGTGTGGGGAAAGGGTGCTGTCAGGAGATGGATCTTCAGCCAGCACTGCTCTGCCCCAGGCAAGCCCTGCTCGAAACTCAGCCAGAAACCCCCTCCCACTCCCCCACCCCCATGGGCTGGGACAGACCTCAGCCAGCAGGCCTCCCAGCTTTGATCAATACAGGGCAAGCAGCCAAGACGGCTGCAGGCTCCATCCTCCCAGGAGGCCCCAAGCTCAGTCGGGGTCACATGGGGGAGGGGGCTGCAGCGGGGGGGGGGGGGGGCGGGGCAGGGTAGGGGAGAGCAAGAAAGGCAGGCATCACTCACAGAATCATTCATTCCTTCACCCACTCACTCCTCTGCCCACATATGTTCAGTCCACAAATATTTAGTAAGCATCAACTACGCACCGGGCACTGTCATCGGCACATGGGGACACTGTGAGGACAAGACAGCAGCTTTTGTGGAAATGAATGTTCTAGTGGGGAAGAGAGACAACAGGTGAATGAACAAAAATAAGAGGTAGTTTCAAAAGGTGATTAAAAATAAAATAGGGTAGGGTGACAGATCGGGGCAGCATTGCCCATGTTGGCCAGGGAGGATGCTTAGCTGAAACTGGAATGCTGACGAGATGCCCACCAGGTGGCTCAGATCAGACTCCCGAAAGCAGATACTGAGATGGAGATTTGTATTCAGGCAGCTTGTTGGGTTGCTCAAGGCTGGACATCTATGGGCCAGGGAGGGAGGCAGTGCAGATTTAAGGGAGAAGCTGGGCTACGCGGCAGTCACAGCAAAGGCCTCCGCTCACCCCATGGATCAAGGAGCAAGGATAGCCTTTAAGAGTTGTCCCAGCTCCAGGCAACCAGGACGGGCCTTTGTACCCTCACACCGACCGGTCATTGGATAGCTGCCCCCAGGAAGGGGCAAGACTTCGAGCAAGCCAGCTGTCTTCAGCAGAGAGTCATTACCGGAGTTTCAACTGCCAGCTGCTGCCAGCAACACTCTTAGCAGCTGGGGGAATGAGGACCTCAGCCCCGAAGGGAGACATGGGGGCCACACCTCAGGATCCACTAGGCGGGCCAAGATCTGCAGGAAGAACATTCCAGACAGACGGCACAAGTGCAAACTCCCTGAGGCAGAAGCGAGCTTAGCCTGACTGAGGCACAGAAGGAAGTCCAGCGTGGCCAGAGTGTGCCTGAGTGAAGGGGGCGTCACAGGACAGCAGTCAGAGAGGCAGGCAAAGGCCAGTCCAGAAGGGCCTTGTGAACCGTGGGACTTTATCCTAAGTGTAAAGGGTCACCCCGGGAGGGCTTTAAGAAGAGAGCGATCTGATAATTACCTATTAACACTACCCAGGCTTCTGGGTGGAGAAGGGGAGGGCAGGGAGGTGGGCGGGGAGAGCAGTTGGGAAGCTGTGGGAGGGTCCAGGTGAGAGCCGCTGGTGGTTTAACTATGACGGGCGGGAGTAAGCTACTCGCCAGGACTGGGCAGTGCTGGGAAACTTCCAGAAACCTCTGGGAGGCGGGGAGGTTCCGAGCAACAGAGGTGTTGCAACTCAGAAGTGTTGCTATTGGAACAAGATAAAGCCACTACCCATCCATTCGTTTATCTAAAATATTTTTTTAAAGTCTACTTATAAACAGTAGATTGTCCAAATCTTAAGTGCAATTCTTAATGAATTATAACCACCACTCAGATCAAGATTCAGAACATTTCCAGTGCCCAGAAGGCTCTTTCATGTGCCTCCCAGCCGTATCACCTACAGAGTAACCACTATTTTGATCTCTGTCACCACATATTCATTTTGTCCGTTTTGGAACTCCATATAAATGGAATCATATAGTATGTACTTGTTTGTGCCTGGCTTCTTTTGCCCAACATCATGTCCAAGGGATTCATAAGTGTTGCTACATGTAGCGATTGCCTGTTCTTTCTCATGGCTATATGATATTTCACTCTCTCTATATGTACATATATATACACACACACTATATTTTATTTCTCTATTCTACTGTTAATAGACATTTTGGTCATTTTCAGTCTTTGGTTATTATAAATAATGCTATGAATATTCTTTTTTTTTAAAAAATAATTAATTAATTTATTTCTGGCTGCATTGGGTCTTCGTTGCTGCACGCGGGCTTTCTCTAGTTGTGGTGAGCAGGGGCTACTCTTTGTTGTAGTGCGTGGGCTTCTCATTGTAGTAGCTTCTCTTGTTGCAGAGCGTGAGCTCTAGGTGCATGAGCTTCAGGAGTTGTGGCACTCAGGCTCAGTAGTTGTGGCGTGAGATTAGTTGCTCCGAGGCGTGTGGGATCTGCCCGGACCAGGGCTCCAACCCGTGTCCCCTGCATTGGCAGGCAGATTCTTAACCACTGCGCCACCAGGGAAGTCCTAGCACCAGTTTGGTTTTTTTTAATACCCCTTTTCTTCTAATGAATTGTCATGGCCCTTTTGTCATAAATCAAGTGTTCATGTATGTATAAGCCTATTTCTGAGTTCTCTGTTCTGTATCATTGGTCTGCTTGTCTACTCTGTGCCAATACTATATTGTGTTAATTATTAAAGTTTTATAATGAGTTTTTATGTATGGTAGTCTAAGTCCTCAAGTTTTGTTCTTCTCCAAAATTGCACTGTTTAGGTTCTTTGCATTTTCATATAAATTTTAGAATCAGTGTTACATTTTAAAAACCTGTTAAATTTTTTATTGGAATTACATTACATTTTATTGGAATTACATCACTTTGAGAAGAATCAGCACCTTAACGATACTGCAATCCCCAGCCGTTCACCTGACAACTCTCTATTCCTTTAAACTCCATCTGACCCTCGGGCCAACTTAGATGCTGCTCCTTCTGAACTTTCATTGTACTTTCTATACATTTAGGTATACTGATATTGTGTATAAACTTAGTAGACTGCATAGTAAACCGATTAGATGTCTGTATCTTCCTTAAGAGGTGATCCCTTTTTTTTTTTTTCGGCTGTGCAACATGACTTGTGGGATTGTAGTTCCCTGACCAGGGATTGAACCCAGACCCTCAGCAGTGAGAGCATGGAGTCCTAACCACTGGACCACCACAGAATTCCCCAAGAGGTGATCTCTTGGGCTACCAAGTCATCTTTGTATCCTAATACTTAGTAAAATGCATAGTATATGGTAAGTGTTTAATATAAGGTTAAACACCTTATATTGAATGAATGAATGAGTGGATGGATAGAATCCAGGTCACTTTACATCTCAGAGGTTTTCACTTTAATCTCTGCCATTGCCTTCACTCCTAATTCTGCAATCTGACCAGTTCATCAAAGTAAGGAATGAAGTTGGAGACAGAGCAGGTGGACAGCTCAACCATTCAATGCCACAGCTAAAGATAGAACTCAAACTGTATACCCTACTGTCACTGAGTTAGTGAGAGCATCTCCATATATGGACCTCATTAAAAATGGGGCGATCCCCTGGCACGTTCCATGGCAGTTCTTAGCAATAAAGCTGCTTATCATTGATATGAGAATTATTCCTATTTGAATGCCTCATAGGAATAGGAATGAAACATTCACTGTCCCCTTGCTGTAGTCCCATCACCACAATAAAAGAAAAAAAGTACTAAGTCTTCCAATCTATGAACATGGCCTATCCCTCCATTTATTTAGGTCTTCTTTTACTTTCTGAAGCACTGATTTAAAGTTTCAGAGTAAAGGTTTTGCACATATTTTATTGCATTTATTCTTAGGTATTTGATGCTTTTTGATGTTATTATAAATTATATTTTCAAATTTCATTTTCTAATTATTTGTTGCTACTGTAGAAAAATATAATTATTTTTGTATATTGTCCTGTATCTAGAAACTTTGCTAGTTTTTTTTTTATAAATTTATTTGTTTATGTACTTATTTATGGCTGCCTTGGGTCTTCGTTGCTGCGTGTGGGCTTTCTCTAGTTGCATTGAGTGGGGGCTACTCTTCCTTGCGGTGCGCAGGCTTCTCATTGCAGTGGCTTCTCTTGTTGCGGAGCATGGGCTCTAGGCCCACAGGCTTCAGTAGTTGTGGTGCGTGGGCTCAGTAGTTGTGGTGCGTGGGCTTAGTTGCTCTGCGACATGTGGGATCTTCCCGGACCAGGAATCGAACCCATGTCCCTTGCATTGGCAGGGTGATTCTTAACCACTGTGCCACCAGGGAAGACCTCCCTTTTGGTGTTTTTTAAAATGCTTATTGAATTCACTGAAATACAAAAAGTACCTTAAGAAGCTAACTCCCCAGGGTGAAGCAAAGTCCATGTGAGTAGCTGGGCAGAAGACTTAGCAACAACCAGGCATCCCAGGGATGGTTACACCATGCACATGTGAAGCCACTAGCAGGAATGCAGAAACCTCCCTTTTTACATGGATCTCTGAAAAGGAGAGGATAACTTGCTTAGCAAATGGACTATTCTTCTAGAAGCACTAGGGTAGGGTGGTGGCCACATATCTTACTCTGCCCGTTCAGCTTTCATTCCCCTTCTTTGGTGGCAAAGCCTGCTTTTCCTTTTGGAGGAACTCGCTCCGCCTTCCTCTTGGTTTTGACGAGGCTGACCTCACGCTGCCTGGCTGATCAGAGCATTCTGTGGCCTTTGAGCACAGAGATGGGGGCCTGAGGTGGTCACTTGATCCACAACAGATCAATGAGAGGAAAATCTGGGATTCTTGGCAGAGCTACCAGAAGGGAATGCTGCTTTGTTGTGGGACTTACCAAGCTGGAACCATCAATGGCCATCCTGGAGGCTTTTTAGGGAGAGCCTGTCTGAGAATGAAGCTGACACCAAAGGAAGCAAAGCCAAGAGTTAGAAACACATGCTAATGGTGGTGTTTGAGGGCCTGGACCCAGCCAAGCCTGCTGCCAGAGCCACCCCTGGGCTTTTCAGCTACATGAGCCAAAAAATTCCCTGCTTTGCTTAAGCCACTTCGAGTTAGGTTGCTGTCAAATCCAGATTAAGTCACTACGTGTGGGAATCTTTTTATTTCTCAAAAGTCACATTAGGAAAAAGCAATTAAACTGGTGATACTGGGGTCACCACAGAGAGTCCCTGGGTGCCTGTGGGACAGGACTGGGCAGAAGATTTACTTTCTTCATATCTGTCCGGTTTTATGCCTTTAATTTTTTGACAATTAGAATGTATTTTCTGTTTATCTTTGTTTTTGTTTTTTGGCCATGTTGCACAGGTTGCAGGATCTTAGTTCCCTGACCAGGGATCGAACCCAGGACCCCAGCAGTGGAAGCATGGAGTCCTAACCACTGGACTGCCAGGGAATTCCCTGTATTTTCTGTTTAAAAAATTCAGTTGTTTACATTCAAGCCATATAGCTTGTTGTTGAAAGAACAACAGTGTAATAGTTTACTCACTTACCTAAACACATTTCCTTATTTCCAAGTTATATTATGCCATTTTAGAAAATTTGAAAATACCAAAATATTGTAAAGAAAAAGAATCACAGCATCTGTAACCCTGCTATGGTTGGCATTTTAAGATATTTCTTTTTGGTCTTTAATTAATTTTCATGTTTTGTTGTTATTCAGTCTTATTTAATCCCTATAGCAACCCCATGAGATAAGAACCACAAGTGCCCCATTTTGCAGAGGATAAAACTGACCCTTAGAGAGGATAAGCGACTTGCTCCCTTATTCAGAGCTACTAACTGGTGGATACATAACACACAGACACACACCTCACACACACATAATTTGAGGAAAAAATTGTCTCATGTTATATAAGTAGTTTAGATTTTATGTTTTTCACTTAAAGTTATATTATAAACGTTCCCCATGACATTGACTATTTCTTTAAAACATGATTGTTAATGGCTGCAAAATATTCTCTGATATGGCTGAAGCATTATTACTTTTACCTCACCATAACCTCTGGCTATTACAACTGTTTCAATGTTTCTTTCTTATTCATTTTGTTGTGATAAACTCTCTAGTATGTGAAAGCTGGTTTCTCTGGTTATCTGTTCAAGTTAATCCCCAGAAGCAGACTTACTGGGTCAAGGAACAGGAATTGTCTGCCACCCTGCTCTCCAGAAGGGCTGTTCCCAGGGACATTCCCAGCAGCAGCCGTGAGCCTGAGCATGTCCTGGCCACCACATCCTCACTAGCACAAGTTACTATTTTACTCACCTGCCCACCCACCCCCCATTTCCATGACATAACAAGTGTCCACATTTGCACTTACCCTTCTTGTGTAGAATGTGAAAGGTCTCAGATACCAACAGGACAGCAGGCTTCAGAATTTCCTATTACTTTTGTCTTTATCACCTGCAGTTTGGTCACAGGTCTTCACTCTAAGCCTCTCCTCTAGGTTGGAAATAGAAGACTCTCTCTTGGTTAAGAAAATCCAAACATAATTAAACAAATGGAAGAAGTAGTTGGGAATATACAAGACCATGAAGAGAGCAAGTTGCTAGCAAAGTGTGCGCTCAGGAATAAACACATCTAAATTAAATTCCAGATAGAATCAAGATTTTAACATAGGGACTTCCCTGGTGGTGCAGTAGATAAGACTCCACGCTCCCAATGCAGGGGGCCTGGGTTTGATCCCTGGTCAGGGAACTAGATCCCACGTGCATGCCGCAACTAAGAGTTCACATGCCACAACTAAGGAGCCCATGTGCTGTAACTAAGGAGCTGGCGAGCTGCAACAAAGGAGCCCAGGAGCCGCAACTAAGGAGGCTGCAAGCCGCAACTAAGACCTGGTGCAACCAAATAAATAAATATTTTTTTAAAAGATTTTAACATAAATGATGAAATCGAAAAAGTGCTAGAGGAAAACATGGATGAATTATTTCATAACCTAGGGAGGGCAAAGACTTTCAGGCATGACACTAACCTAGAAGCTGTTAGAGAAAAAAAATAATAAATTTGAGAACATAATAAAATTAAAATTTCCATGTGGCAAAAACTCTGTAAACAAAGTCAAAAGACAATTAATAGGGCTTCCCTGGTGGCGCAGTGGTTGAGAGTCTGCCTGCTGATGCAGGGGACGCGGGTTCGTGCCCCGGTCCGGGAGGATCCCACACACCGCGGAGCGGCTGGGCCCGTGAGCCATGGCCGCTGAGCCTGCGCATCCGGAGCCTGTGCTCCGCGATGGGAGAGGCCACAGCAGTGAGAGGCCCGCATACCGCAAAAAAAAAAAAAAAAAAGTCAATTAATATACATTATATATATATATATATTATATATATGCACTATTATAACTTATTTATAAACAAAAGTCTAATTTCATTAAAATATAAATAATTTTAATAATTTAATGACTAACAGACATAAAAGTAAATAAAGGATATGAACAAGCTGTTTGCATAAAAACAAAAACAAATGGTTAATAAACACAGTAAAAAATGAGTCCCTTACTTATAATTCAATTAATTAATGCAAATTAAAACAATGAAATACCAGATTGTCAAGAGAGTCAATGAGATCCCAATGAGATATCAGATCCGTCAAGATGAAAAAGTTGGCTAGAATGTTGACAAGGAGGAAAGCTAACTGGAACGTTCATACACAGTTAGCAACTATATAAATGGGCATAGTAATTTTGGAGGGTAATTTGTTACCCTATGCTATGCAATACTGTTAAAAAGAATGAGATGTCCCTATATGTAATATGAAAAGATGTCTAGGACATATTGCTAAGAGAAGAAAGCAAGCTACAGAATAGGATATATAACATGAATTCATTTGTTAGAGATAGAAAGGAGATATACATAATTTGAGGTACAGAGGTATATAGAAATATTTGGCAGGATACACAAGAAACTTCTACCTATTAGCTGTTACGGTTAACTGAGGGGATTTAGGTGGGAGGAAAGGACAATGAGGGCTTTTACTTTTCACTTTTTCTGTACTATTTGAACTATTTTTTACATCACACATATGTTTTATTTAAAGTATGTAAAACATGCATACGGGAATATTATTCCCCAAATTAAATCCTCAGCGGCTTCCTTTTTCCTGTAGAATCAAGTACAACCCTCCTAGCTAACTGCCACCATTACTCTTCACCGTGTCCCTTATGCGCCACGCTGCTTTACACCTCTGTGATTTTGCTATGCTGATTGCTTGCCTCCCGTTCCCTGTTCCCCCATCATCTGCCTGGAAACTCCTCCTCATCCTTTAAGACCCACGCAAGCACTTCCTTCTCTGGGCAGTCTTTCCAGACTTCCCATAATAAAATACTCACTTTCTTGTGATACATTACACATCCCTTTATTTTAGCTCTTATAATTTCCTATTAAACTTTATATTTGTGTCTGTCAGCTTTATTAGACATGGGTACCTAATATCTAAGCTTAGTTCATGTTTATAGACTGGAAAAATGAACACACCACTTGGAGTGTCTCTATTCCAAGACTCTTAAGTCTTTACTTGCTGTTCTCTCCCTGCCTTTTCGTCATGGTTCCCTAAAAGGGATACCTGGTCAGTGACCATCAGTACTATCTCTGCTGAAGAAAGCTGGCCTAATGTATATGCAAAACACACACACACACACACACACACACACACACACACAAATTCATATGTTTTAATTACAGTGTGATTCCATCCTGTGCCCATAAACTCATGAAGCACCCCCCACCCAGGGCGGACACCTTGGTCTAAGCAGGCCCTCTCTCACTTGTGGTACATTAAGGTCCCTCTTTTTTTTTTTTTTTTTTTTTTGCAGTACGCGGGCCTCTCACTGCTGTGGCCTCTCCCGTTGCGGAGCACAGGCTCCGGACGCGCAGGCTCAGCAGCCATGGCTCACGGGCCCAGCCGCTCTGCGGCATGTGAGATCCTCCCGGACCGGGGCATGAACCCGTGTCCCCTGCATCGGCAGGCGGACTCTCAACCACTGCGCCACCAGGGAAGCCCTAAGAACCCTCTTTTAGCCTGGAAGCACACCCAGCCAGGGCTGTTGATGAGTCATAGGTATGTCTTTGCTGTTCTCAGACAGGAGTATGGTTGAGAAGGGCAAGAGTGTGTGAACCCCTCCCTTTAGGAGTCCAAGTGCTCTCTTGGATTCAGAGAGGACAGTGGGTGGGGGGGAGCACCCTCAGAAGGCATGCCTCAGCCCTCCAACTTTACCAAGGGACATTTCAAGAAACACCACAGGAAAATGTCTTGTTATTTGCTCTGTGACAGTATTTGAGTTTGCTCTCTGTGATGTCACATGTTGCAACCATTAGCATTTTTTTAATCTTAAGCAACAGAAGTAGACAAACGTGAGCCTGAAAGGAGTCCACTGGTAGGCTATGATGTGGCATGCAGGTGGACCATCAGGCCTTGGAGAGGACACCGTGGGTGTAGTTCTGGAGATCCCGGCAGCAGGAGCCAGCAGACAGCCCTCCGAGGTGTGTATCAGACACCTCTCTGCCTGGCTCACATCCTCTCAAGCTCCCTTCTATTGCCACTGTGGTCTTCTCTGCAAGGGTTTTGACCCAATTTGCACTGACAGTGCTTCATCTCAAAATGAGATGCGCCAAAGCCTCTCACTTCCTGCCCCAAGCTTCTCTCAGGCTGCCACTTGTGGTGCCTGTGGGAACCTGGTGGGCATGCACTCAGGGGCCACCCAGGGATGCAGGGGTGAACATCTTTACCCAGTAGGGTCAGGAGTCAATGAACATGGGTGTCTCCCTTTACCCCCCTTGCAGGCTGTTCTGAGACTCACGTTCCACTCCTCAGAAGGTTCCAGTGGACTGGAGCATCCAACGTGATAACCTTTGGGTCAGATTTCTCTCCCCAGTTCCTCTCTCCCGCTCCTTGGAATCACTTCCCAAATATACTTCCTGCACAAAAGCCCTGCTCAGGCCCTAAGCTCAGGGGAGCCCAGACTATGACAAAACCTCATATTGGGGGATGGATGATTGATTACTTTGCTTGAGACAGGTCAAGGTTCAGATTCCAAAGAAAGCATTTAATTGTCCAGGATTAGATCATGGTCCATCCTTTGGTCAGAATGATGGCAGCCCCCCCCCAAGACTCTATCCAGTGGTGGAGGGATAGTTTCCCAAAGCCAATCAAGATGGTTATCAGAAGAAAGGCGAGGGCTTCCCTGATGGCGCAGTGGTTGAGAGTCCACCTGCCGATGCAGGGGACATGGGTTCGTGCCCCGGTCCGGGAAGATCCCACATGCCACGGAGCGGCTGGGCCCGTGAGCCATGGCCGCTGAGCCTGTGCGTCCAGAGCCTGTGCTCCGCAACGGGAGCGGCCACAACAGTGAGAGGCCCACGTACTGCAAAAAAAAAAAAAAAAAAAAAAGAAGAAGAAAGGCGAGAGATGACCTTTTTAGTAAGCTTGCCTACGCTACTAGTATCTTGAGGCACCATGTACATACTATGTCTAAACCGAGCTCTTAACAAAGCTTGGAAACACCCACACAAACCTTCTTCTGGCATTGCCTTCTCAGTACATGGTATCACCATCCTCCCAGATGCCCAAGCCTGAGCCCTGGGAGGTTGCCTCATCCCCTCTCTTGTCCACCACAGCCAGTTCATCACCCAGCCTGGTACCCAACTCTGCCTCCTTACTGCGTCTTGACTTTCTCCTGCTCTCCAACTATCTCACTGCCATTGCCCGATCATCTCTTCCCACCTGCATAAGTCTTCCAACTGATCTCCCTACCCTAACACTCTCTCTTTCTCTCTCTCTATCTCTCTCCCTCCTGCAAATTGTTCTTACCTATTAGAGTGATTTTCCTACGATACAGATTTGAACACATCACTTCACTGTTAAAAACACTTGGCCAGCTCCCCACTGCCCTCAGGATGAAGTCTTGGAAACCTCATGGCACAATCTTGTCATGACCTGGCCCTACTGGCCTCTCCGTTGTCAGCCCTTGCCGTTCCTCCTTCCCATACAGCTTCCCCTGCAGCCACACTGAACTACAAGCCATTCTCTCTCATCTAGTCCTGGTGCCTAGAATGCTTTTCTGCAATAGTGAGGATTCTTTCAGCTGCGAGTAACAGAACACCCTGACTCAAACTGGCTTAAACAATCAGGAAATGCCTCTCTCACTTGCCATGGACGCAAGATGGGTCCTAGGCACTATACAATTAGCAGCTCAAAAATGTGGAGGAGTCAGCTCTTTCGGCCTCATTTCTCTGCCACCCTTGGGAGTAGATTCATTCTAAAATAGAATCCTCTCCAGGTTGGAAGAAGACGGCAGCAGATTCATACTTAACTCCTAGACATGACAACATCGACAGGAAGAAAGAGACCATGCCGAGTGTCTCTTTATTAGGCAGTTGGAAACTCTTCTTAGGAGCCCCCTAGCAGACTCCCCCTCACCTCACATTGTTCAGGATTGGAAACACCATTTCTAAACCAATCACCAGCAACAGAAATGAAGTTATAATTGGTGGAAGAGACAAGGGTGGGGGTCAACCTCCATGACTACAACACCTCCCCACTTAATGTGTCTGGCCAATTTATTTCAAAACTCAACTCAAGTGTTATCTCCTCTGGAAAGTCACCAAATAGAAACATTCTTCCTCTTATGTGTCTGTCACCATCACCACCACCACTGCTACCATCCTCACCCTCAGACTGTAAGCTCTTTCACAGCAAGAAGTGCGTTCTTATTTACTCTGTATCCCCAGTGCCTAGCTCAGGGCTGGCATAGGAAAACCTCAATTAATTTGTTGAATATTTCTGTAATTTAAAAAACTCTATTCTTTTTTGGCCATACCATCCGGCTTGCGGGATATTAGTTCCCCGACCAGGGATTGAACCCAGGCCCGTGGCAGTGACAGCACAGAGTCCTAACCACTGGATGCCAGGGAACTCCCCAAAACTCTATTCTTTAAATGAAAACGTATTTTACAATATATTCTCTCTACAACCAAATTTTTCCATTTAACAATACATTATAAAAATCTTTCCATCGTATTATATTGTCTTTTAAAATAGCTACATAGTATTTCATAGTATTGACACACTGTACCACAAATTATTTAACCAACCCCTGTGAGTCTTTGGTCACTTAGATTGCTTCCAGTTTTTCTGCATTAGAAACAATGTTGCGGTAAACTTCCTTTCACATAAATCTTAGCCACTAAGATAAATCCCATAGTTCCCTATGATAAATCCCCACAAGTGGTGTGTGGTCTAAAAAAGCAAATGGTGGCAAATTCTTTGATACTCCTCCTATCAAGTTCTCCCACCTGAAATCTGGGAGAACTTGTGCAGCTTTAACCACTAGAATACAGCAAAAGTGATGCTATTTGACTTCTGAGGCCAGGTCATAAAGATTCATGCAGCTGGGCTTCCCTGGTCGCGCAGTGGTTAAGAATCCGCTGGCCAATGCGGGGGACACGGGTTAGAGCCCTGGTCCGGGAAGATCCCACATGCCGCAGAGCAACTAAGCCGTGCGCCCCAACTACTGAGCCCATGTGCCTAGAGCCCGTACTCCGCAACAAGAGAAGCCACCGCAATGAGAAGCCCATGCACCGCAACGAAGAGTAGCCCCCGCTCACCGCAACTAGAGAAAGCCCGCGTGCAACACAAGCCCGCGTGCAAAAATGAAGACCGAAGGCAGCCAAAAATAAATAAATAAAGATTCATGCAGCTTCCGCCTCGGAATTTTGGAAAGCACCCTCTCAAGACTCTCCCGTTTGAAACCCAGGTGACGTATGGTGAAATGTCCAAGTCACACAGAGAGGCCACAACAATCCTAGCCAAAACTAACTTTTGAGTCATCCTAGCCTAGGCACCAGATGTGTGAGAGAAGAAGCCTCTGGAATATTCTAGCCCCAGTTGTTGGAGTCTTGCTAACTGAGTCCCCAGACACCATGGAACAGAGGATGGCCATCATTACTGTGCCCTGCCCAAGGCCCACAGAATCCCTGAATATGATAAAACAGCTGTTGTCTACACCACTAAGTTTAAGGTTGTTGATTATACAACAATAGTACTCAGAAAACTGGAAGTTCCTCTTCTAAAGAGCATACACATTTTAAAACTTTTGATTCTTTATTAAATACTTAATAAAATTTTACAACTCAGTGGAAGAACACTTTTGCTTCCTTTGAGAAAGTGCCTCTATGACACAGGGGGGGCATATGTATATCTGGGTTGATATCTTGAGCGACTACACCAACATGCTTTTGATTGGGTTCTCTGCAAACCGACTGACCATGACTTTGAGAGTTGTAGCTCAAGGTTTATTGGAAAGTGCTCTTGGAAGATATGCCTGTAAGGAAGGTAGGAAGGCAGGATTGGTCACAGGTATAAGCTGACTTGCAATGTGGCTGTAAATGAGGCCTCAGCTGATCCTACAGAAAGCTCTGGAGCTGGGATGGCCCTTCAGAGGTGTCCCAAATTGAAGCGAGGTAGCTGGGCACGGCAGCTCCACATTAGCCACCCCTGGGAGGGGGCAGACCATTGGGTGAGGACCCCCGCAGCAATATTGCAAGCAGCTTAGAATGGGTGGGTCAGCCTTAAAGAAGAGATCTAGGTGGGGACCAGAGTGCCCACTACAGAGTGTCCCCTTGCACTGTCCTGATCCATTTGCTTCCGTGAAGTTTGACCCATTTGGGAATCACTTCTCCAAGATTCCAGTTGGGTTTGTTTCCTGGGAAACTTGAAAGAGAAGGTTAGTAGGGTGAACTACAGCACCAGCTGTGGAAGTTGATCTCAAGACTACAACTGATACTAGCAATCACTGTTCTACCACCTGATCTGGATTCTCCCCACCTGCTAATATCTCTTCTGGTCTAGGCAACTTTCCTGGTGGAGACCCAGACCCTCAACCATAAAGGGTCTGAACCCCACCTTACCACACTCTGCCTGTCTTGTTCATGTACCATGAAAGCCAGGCACGTAGCACACAGGACGCCCCTGTGGATCACCTGAGCATGACACAGATTCTCCTCTGCTCCTACTGTTTAGCCGTACCTCCTCCTGATGACCAGGGTCAATCACCTCTGCCAGGGTGGGGATTCCTCTCCTTGCTGATGATCTTTAGGTCAAGGAGTTCAAAATAATCGGGCAGCAGCCATATTTGAAGTTCACTGTAACACTTCCTGTGCCCCCGATGGAAATGTTACCCCATTTGGGACCTCTAGACCCTAAGAGCAGGACTAAGAAGTTCTACTTGAAGGGGAAGGGGGGACGGTGTCACTTTGGGTGAAGTAGTTCCCTGCAGCCAAAGTCAGTTCCCAGGGAGGAATGCTGTTGTGAGCTGTTGGCAGCCAATTCCCAGAAGCTGAGGGATGAGTGCATTGGTCCTGGAGAGGACATCTCAGTGAAGCACCATCACAGTATCCACTGCAACATCTGAGATTCATTCTCCTTCCCAGAAAATGGGAATAACAGTGGCTTATTGGCAAGGGTATTGGTGAGGAAATAATACTATATACGTTAAAAATACCAGATTGTACTCAACAAATGTAGTTTCTATCCCCTCTGTGTCAAGAGCTCCATAAGTGATGTTTCCCTTTTTGCCTTGGCCAGTGAGGAGCTTATAGCTTTATCTGGTACTCAGTCCCAGCAGATGTATCATTCATTTTTATTCTCTTTTTACTTCCCCGGTCCTGCTTTCTTTTCTCCCTTTTAATTAACCTCAAACACAATCCCTTCTTTGCAAGCTTTTTGAACTGGAATCATGTTTGCAAAGTGGCAGAGGATAAATAAATGCCTAGTAGAGAAACTTGCTGCTCTGAAGACAGTTCTTTCCCAAGAAGTGACAGCGCCTCACCTACAACACCGCCCCAGCACCTTGCTCAAACCTAGCCAAGCACTTTGCTGCTGGGTCTTTGTTTTGGCATCTGCCAGCCAACTAGCACCTAGGCGTGGGAATCCCTTCACTTAGAGGGTGACTCACAGCTCTGACAAGTTGAAAAAACTTTTTTTAAATGGGGGGATTAGTGTTATCAGGCACTTTCATCAGCTAAAGTCACTGCTGGTAATCTCTATTCCCACTCTCTTTCCAGAAGGAACCCTCCATTCACCCGCAGATGGCTCAGTTAGCAGTCCCATGCTGCTCTCGGAATTGACCTATGTAGAGAATAGAATGGGGCATATGTGGCCCAGATGTTGTGACTGAGCTGGGTCCTCCCATCCAGGCTATCCATTGGGTTTGAACCCAGCCCCAAGGCATTTGGGGGGCTCCATCCTGGAGTCTGTAGGCTCCAGGTGTGCCTGGCCTTGTTTTCTGCCATGACATCCTTTCACTGTCTCCCAGGATAATTCTTGTAAGCAAACGTCTCCGTCTCTTCTCTCCCTCTGTAGGAGGCCTCGGAGTGCCAGTGGGGTGCCACACCTACTATTCTTGTTTCCATGTCACTATACAAGATGAATCACATTCATGAATAACACTTCCCTGGAACTCATATCAGAAGACACCCTTTTGCTAAAGGACTTCACGTGTTCCATTGCTCCTGGCTCCTGGCTCTCCCCACCGCTCTCCCACTATTCGTGGTTCTATGTCAAGTTCAAGGGCTTGGGGTGTCCTGGATGAGCCTGGGTATTTAGCCTCCCAGAGCAGGGGTTTTGCTCCTATAACTTGCTTCCTCTTGCAATCACGTCGTTGCCTAGCAAGAGCGAGCGCCTGAGCTTGTTCAGGGAAGACCTATGGGCTAGGGCTCAACTTCTAAATTTTGGGTGATGATGCCAAGAAAATGGCTGGAGTCAGGATACCCAGGTTCCAGTCCTCACGCTGCCTCCTGCCCGCTGGGCCACCTGGTAAATCACTCCTTCTCTCCAAACCCAGCTTCCTTCCCCAGAAATGGGTGAAATAACACCCACTTTTAGAATAGCTGTGACAGTCAATGAGCTAACATTTGGAAAACTAGTATCATCTAATAGTTCCTGATCACGCAGCAGGCCAGGTACTTGGCCAAGCACTTAGAGCTATCTCATTTAATCCAACAAACCTAAAGAGTTGGTGTGACAACATCTGTTTTACAGACGAGGAACCCCAGGCTTACAGTAGGTCAATGACACAGCAGTAAGGGGCAGAACGAGGCCTCACACTTAGGCCTCTCTGACCCCAAAGTTAGAGCTCTTAACCACATAAGACCGGCCTTTACTCCCAGCATAGCACATATTTCATATATCTTTACTCCATTTTTTTTTTTCGGCATATCCTGTGTCCTAAGAGAGAAGTGGAAATGGTATTCACTGAGCATGTACTATATGTGAAGTGCTTTATATACTTTACTCTAAATCTCATCCCAAAAGGATGGTATCCTGACCCCCATTCTCCAAATGAGGAAACAGAGACTCAGAGAGGTCAAGTAGTTTGCCCAAGGCCACACAGAGAAGAAGGGGTAGAGCTGAGGTTGAACCAGACCTATTGTGGGACTCCACGGGGTGTTCCTCCATCACATCCCACTATCTCTCAAGTAGGGGCTGTCTACAAGGCTGGTTACCTAGGGGTATACAGCCTCTTTCTCTGAACCCACCACACACTGTTCCCTCATGCTTCTAGGGGCCTAAAACACCTCTTCCTGGGGCAAAACCGTTGTCTTACCCCAGGCCCCCAAGAAGAAACTTTTAGACAGGCCTCTGAAGAAGGCTGATGGTGACTAGGGTCACACAGAGCAGTGAGTGGCTGCCTCAGAACTTTTCCCTACAGCGGATTACTGGGAGGGGCAGTCTTTCGGCCCTGGGAGGGTCTCACTGGTCAGGAGGGGCACTGGGCAGAGGAAGACAGTGACTCAGGAGCCAGCTGAAGGCAATAGAAACAATTCGCTGACTCCCCAGTTTGCTGTCAGCTGCCCCAGGGCCTGGTCCTGTTTATCATGGTAATTGGGGGTGGGGGGAATGTGTGTAGGCAGCTATCTGAGGGTTGAAGCTGAAGGCTTAAAGTTAGACTTCCTAAACCCACATCAACCTAGGAAACGTTTACAGGAAAGAATGCCACAGATGGGTGTGTTGTGTGTGTGTGTGTGTGTGTGTGTGTGTGAGAGAGAGAGAGAGAGAGAGAGAGGAGAGAGAGAGAAAGAGAGAGGGAGGGAGGGAGAGGGAGGCCGGCAGCAATTGCGAGGCAGAACAGGGAGAGAGGGAGAGAGAGAATGAGAGAGACTGAGCAAAAGAGATAGGCAAAGATAGAAAAAGAGAGAAACAGAAGTTAAAAGAAACACAACAACAGTAGCTGGGCCAAGGGAGGACAGAGAGAGGAGGAAAAGATAAGCAGCAAGGGAAAGAGAGAGAAAAAAAAGATATATAAAAAGATAATTCATTTGACAAATGTTTGCTGAGCACCTACTACATGCCAGGTGCTGCCTTAGGCATTGTGGATGCAACAATGGACAAAAGAAAAAACGCTGTCCTCGTGGGTCTCTCTAGTGGGAGAAATAGAGAAACCCAGAGAGACAGATAAAAACCCAGAGAAGCCCACAGAAAGACCAAGAGGCAACTGTATGGAGAGACCCAGAGACAGAAGAGGCACAGAGGATAGGAGTGCAGAGATGGAGAGAGCAGTGGACCGCAAGACAGAGACAGAGCAGAGGGACGTGAAGGTGTAGGCTGGGAGTGCGGGTGGACGGACAGCATTCCAAGGGTGGAGAGGGCACAGCCCAGTGGACAGTGCCAAGAAGCCTTTCTCGTGCTAGCCTGCTCTGTGCTCCCCTCCCCACTCCCAGTGTGCTTGGGGGCAGGTCCCCAGCCCTCAGTGAGCAGGAAGCAGATCTCGGGTTCCAGTGACATCAGCCTTGGAGACTGCGGGCTGCTCTAGGGTCAGGATCCCAGTCTGACCCTGAGATGCCCAACAAGCACGTGTGGACTTCAGGTACTATCTTCTCATTATACGGATGGATGGGTGAACTGAGGCCCAGGCTAATGAGGCAGGAGGGCTGCTGGGCTTCCTGGGTTGGGGGCAGCGCTAGACAAAGGACAGAGTGCTGACCTGGGAGCCAGGGCCCCGTTTTTGAGTCTGGCTCTGCCCGTGATGCCTGGCTCTCCTCCTCACAGAGCGGTGGAGGGTGGGCTGCTACCACCGTGGAGTCTATGAATCACGTGAGAGTAAGTTTTGGAAGAGACCCGTGTTTGAAAGCCGGGACTTTGACAGTTGCTGATGTCTGTTTCCGTGGAAACAGAGCTCAGAATGGGAGAATGAGCTGGAGAGCTCTGCTCTGAGTGTCCCAGATAGCTGGGGAAGAGGGCAGCCACCACACCCTCCTTCATCTGTGGGCTCTGGAGTCCTCAGTGCCCCAGGGGCTGACCCCACGGGAGGGGTGGCTCCCAGGGACATTGACTGAATGCTCACTGGGTGCCCCGCCCCAGAGTCATGAATGACTCAGATGAGGAAAGCCTGTGGTCTACACAACACTCACCCTCAGGATGGACGTATCCTATCTGAGCACAGATCCTTTGTTCACTCAACACACATGTAAGCTAGGTCCTGAGCAGCACAGAGGTGAACAGGACAGAGTCCTTGGCTTCCTTCAGGGTCCACGGGTGCCTACGCTGGGCCCCGAGTTCCCAGGCTCTCACAAAGTCAATGCAGAAGGTGCCGAAGCTCCCCGGTGTCCCGTCCTTGCACCATGCCACCCCCTCAAACTCCCGAACCAGCTGTGGCACTCTGACCTGTTAGCTGTCCTAGGCATCATGCTGCTCCCTTGCCTGGAATCCCTTTACCACTGCTGGGCTGCCTAGCAAACTCCTACTCAAACTTCAAAGCCCCAGCTCAAAGCTTAGGTCCTCTGCAAAGCCCCCTCCACTAGACGGTAAGTACCTCGAAGGCCCAGGCCCAGTCTCCTCATCTCATTCCCAGAGAGGTTCCCATCTGTGTTGGCTGCTACCTTACCATCTTCTTAGGGACTTTGCTCTAACGTCATCCTGTACCTCCACTCAGGACCTCTGGCCTCTCCCACTCTACTCCATCCTTCCAATCAGCATTTACACAGGTCTAGTCTCTCCTGTCGTCAACCCAAACACAGCAAAGCTCCTTACCCAGAGGTGCTAGTCTGTCTCTTACCCCTCACAACCAAACTTCTTGAAAGAGTAGCCTGCACTGATTGTCTCCGCTCCCACGTGTCCATTGCCATGATCTGGCTTCTGCCCCCATCGCTCCCCTAAAGCTGCTCTCACCAGCCCACCATGCCCTCTGCAGAGTGCTGTCTGAAAGCCATGTTCATGCACTCTGCTACTCAACCACTGTCAGGCATTCAACATCCCCCCTGCAGCACTGTCTTCCCTGGCACCCCTCCCCAGGCTTCTTCCCCACTGGCCCCTCTGGACAGGCCTCCTCATCCTCCTTCACCAGCTCCTCTTTCATCAGACCTGCTGGTGCTCCTCAGAGCTCCATCTCCAGCTTCTCCCTGAGAGCGCTTGTCCACTCCCATTGGGGTCCAAGGAAGGCCACCTCCTCCAGGCCACCGTCCCTGACCCCCCAGACCAGCTGAGCACCACTGTAATATGTAAAATGTAATATGTAAAATGCCTGTATCCTCCGTTGTGACACTTGCCATGTTGTATCATAAGTACCAGTGGAGTTGTCTGCTGCCCCCATAGGCTGCAAAGTCCCGGGGATCACGTCTACCTCTGGTGCCCAGGACACTGGTAAGCGATGGGCTGCAGAGGGAGACAGGAGCCAGATCGTGAAGAACCTTGAACTTTTTTTTTTTGCGGTACGCGGGCCTCTCACTGTTGTGGCCTCTCCTGTTGCGGACGCGCAGGCTCACGGGACCACCGGACCGGGGCACGAACCCGTGTCCCCTGCATCGGCAGGCGGACTCTCAACCACTGCGCCACCAGGGAAGCCCTAGGACCTTGAACTTTTTACTGAGGACCTTGGGCTTCATCCTGCATGAGATGAAGAGTTTTAAGCACTGAGGAGTTTTAAGCAGGAGCGTACCATGGCCACATCTGTGCCTTAAATGCATCCCTCTGGCTGTCAAGGAGAGGGCGGATGGTTGGGGGAGAGTCTGAAGGCAGGGAGATCCACCGGGGGCTGTAATCCAGGGCTCGACTGCAGTGATGACAGTGCAGGGAGGGGCTGGGGGGGGGCGGACAGAACGTGGGGTGCTTATTAGATACAGCTGACCAACGCTGGTATTGGCTGGGGGTGAGGAAGAAAAGGAGCAGAGATCCACTCAGGGTTCTGGCCCAGGTGCTGGTGTGGTGTACAGAAATAGGCGTTGAACAGGAATCAGATAGGGAGAAAGAAGGAGTGCGGTTCTGGATACTTGGACCTTGAGGCACCTGAGGAACATCCAGGTGGGAATGCCTTGTAACTACACAGACATGGTGCTGAGAAAAAGCTCTGGGCCAGATTCAAGAGTCATCGTCACGGAGGTTAGGTGTGGTCCATGCCATGTGCATGGCTGAACTTGCCCAGCGAGAAAGAGGTCAAGGACAGAGCCTGAGAGATGCTCATTTGCGGTAGACTGTGTTTCTGTTTAGCAAACATCCACCCCCTTTCTGTGGGAGGCATACTCTTCCCTTCCCTACTGAGGCTGGGGTTGGCCATGTGACTTGGGAGGAGATGTGATGCTTGCATGGGTTGGCTTGGCTCCTGGTGCTCTTTTCACCCACTCTAAAAAAAAACATGCCAGGCAGCCTCTGCCCCTCAGCCTGGGTCCGGGCAGGGGAGACCCACGGTGCAGGTTCGAACTGCACCCTGCAGCAGAGCCATCCAGTTGACTGCGGACCTGTGAGTGAGAAATAAACGGCTTTTATTATAAGCCACTGAGATAAGGGGGCTCTTTGTTATGTAACATTGGATTAGCAATAGCCTGACTAATAAAATTTTGAGAGGAGGCTGGAGAAAAAAGAATCCTTCAGAGCAACAGTCAGAGGGGAAGGAAGGAAATCAGGAGAGAGCTGCCTTCCTGAAACTGTGGTAGGAGCAGGTTTCAGGAGATCGGGACTGCGGATGCTCCAAGGTCCGCACTGTTTGCACCACGTCAGTCTTCTTCCTAACAGGTTATGCTCGGATCACCTTAGCTACCCTTCCAGGCCTGAATCTAAATTCCAGATGTTGATGACTCTTCCAACTACATCTTCGGGGCAGGCTGCTCTCCGGGACTCCAGGCTCATTACCTACCTGTCTCCTGGATGTCTCCATCTGGACATCCAATGGGCTTTTCAAGCTCATCACATCCCAGACTGTGCTCTTCATACTCCCCCACCCACAGACCTGCTCCCCCACCTGGACTCCCTGACTGGAAGCCCCGTCACCCACGCCAGAAGCATAGGAGTCATTTTCAGCTCCCTCACATCCTGTCAGCTACCGAGCCCAGGAGATTCCCATCCATCAGCTTCTCTCCACCTCGCTGGCCTAGCACCCCTCACCGAAGCTGCGGCTGGGTCCCTCACTGCATTCCGCGCTTGGCTCTTCCACAATGGCCCCCTGAGGGCTCTTTCTGAAGCAGAAATAGGTCACCCCCTGGTTAAAGCCCCTGCCGGCAGGACAAAGACCAAACTTCTTAGCATGACACCCAAGGCCCTGAATGGTCCAGCGTCAGCTGAATGAATTAATGAATGTCGTCCCTTCTGTCTGAAACACATCCTACAACTGCCTCCCACTGCCTAACTCCCACTCAAACTTGGCCCCCTCCAGCTTTCTCTGACCACCTCCCACTTCATCCCCCCGCAACACACACACATACACACACTGGGCTAGTTTAAATGCCTCCCACCATTTTTTTTTTTTTTTTCCCTGCGCTGGGTCTTCGCTGCTGCTCGCAGTCTTTCTCTAGTTATGGGGAGCGGGGACTACTCTTCGTTGCGGTGCGCAGGCTTCTCATTGCAGTGGCTTCTTGTTGCCGAGCACGGGCTCTAGGTGCGCAGGCTTCAGTAGCTCCGGTGCGTGGACTCAGTAGTTGTGGCGTGCGGGCTTTGCTGCTCCGTAGCGTGTGGGATCTTCCCCGACTAGGGATTGAACCCAGGTCACTGCAGGCGGATTCTTAACCACTGCGCCACCAGGGAAGCCCAAGTGAATTATTTTATTCAACATTTAAGACATTTTTATTGAGAACCTGTTCTAAAAGTGAGGATAAAACTCCCATGCATGCAAAACAAAAACAAAAACAAAACTCCCATGCACAGTGCTTAAATTCTAATGAGGGAAATAGTAAGAAAAAAATAAACAAACATATGTCAGGTGGTAATGGTTGCTATGGAGAAAAATAGAACAGGATAAGGAGTGGGGACAGGAGCCATTCCACAGAGGTGCTTTAGGGAGGGTTCCAGTGATGTTTGATCAAGGACCTAGAGGCAGTAAAGGAATGAGGGAAGCCTTGATCTGGGGGAAAGTGTCCCAGGAAAAGGGAATAGCAGGGGCAAAGGTATGGCAGGTGAGTGAAAACAGAGGCATGCTGGTCCAAGGCAGGGTGGAGGAGGCAGGGAGGAGCCCTGTCACGGGACTGGACAGAGTTTTACTTTCAGAAATAAAACCACAAAACAACACAATCTCATTCAATCTTTTTTTTAAAATTAATTAATTTATTTTTGGCTGCGTTGGGTCTTCGCTGCTGTGCGTGGGCTTTCTCTAGTTGCAGAGAGCAAGGGCTACTTTTCGTTGCGGTGCGTGGGCTTCTCATTGCGGTGGCTTCTCTCGTTGAGGAGCATGGGCTCTAGGCGCGCGGGCTTCAGTAGCTGTGGCTCATGGGCTCAGTAGTTGTGGCTCACGGGCTCAGTAGTTGTGGCTTACAGGCTCTAGAGCTCAGGCTCAGTAGTTGTGGCACACGGGCTTAGTTGCTCTGCGGCATGTGGGATCTTCCCAGACCAGGGCTCGAACCTGTGTCCCCTGCATTGGCAGGCAGATTCTCAACCACTGAGCCACCAGGAAAGCCCTCTAATTCAATCTTAAAGTCTGGCATGCTGAGCAAGGAATGTTCTTATTCTTTGTAGGAGCTCCTTCTTTACACTGTCAGGTACCAGGGCTCTGCCTTTTGGTGTGATTTCAGCCACCAAGTCATCAACAGTAACGTGTTCTAGTCCTTTTTCTTTCATTACCTCTTTACAGTGTGCCTTCTACTGATCCTTCCAGCCACATTCAATTAATTTAGCTCTCAGCAATTCTTTGAGGCGTTCTCTTTCTCCAGTTTCTATCCACTTTTGGTTAATCGCTGCTCTCATCTACTCATCTTTGTTCATCTTACTAACCACCATCACCGCGGGCGAGGGCTGTCCCTTCCCAGTGACAAAATGACCCTTGTCCTGATGACCGTTACCTACCACGCTCTTCAGCTACCCGGACCTAGACACTCCATGGAGCCTTCTCCTTGAGCTCATGAGAATGAACTCCAGGCTGGGGCATTCTGGACAGGAGGTGAGGGAGGTGTAGCAGGAACCGGGGAAGGGGCAGAGCGTCAGCGTCCTCGCCCTAGCCATCCCTGGCACGAACTTGCTTTGTATATTTTTGTACTTCCCAGTCAGTGTCCCTGGCTCAGGGCTCAGCACGTAGTAGGTACTTTCTAGACAGAACTAAACCCATCCAGGAAATTGCCTAAAACCCATTTTGCTACAAGGTGGCTCAGGACGTCAGAAGGCATCATCAGAAGATGTAAAAACACATTTGATTCTAAACTTAAATCCTCTTCCTTCTTCCTGAGAACCTCTCTGTCTGCTGGCTCTGCTATGCTGTAACATCAGGAGGAATCATCTTTCTCGAGTTACAAAATGTTACCCCAATTACTACCTCCTCAGAGCCTCCACACAACCTTCACAGTAGTGACTCTCCATTGTCCAGAGGTGTCAGAACCGTGGGCTCTGCCAACACTTACGGACAGCCCAGCAAAGTGTTCCCCGTCAGTTCCCTCATTTCACAGACAGACTCAGAGAGAGAATATCACCTGCCCAAGGCCCACCAGCGAGGCCCTGAGCCAGGCTGAAGCCAAGTCTCCAGGCCCTGGATTTTGCACTCCTCCCATGGAAGCCCCCAACGCCCTTGAGAAAACTTCTGCTAAAACTGGGGCTGACCAGCCTGGGCCTGAGCCTCCCTGGGCAGAGTTACCCAAGGTATTGACCCGAGGTGCCTCCTCAAAATCCCAGGACCCAGCCGGCAGGAAGGGGATGGGCTGCGTGCTCAGCATCCATTCGAACGTCCCTGGGCGTGGTGTGGAGGGCAGTGGGGCAGCCCCCAGACTCCCAGCAGCCGTAGGGAACGCAGAAACAGAGCTGCAAACCAGGGACAGGAAAAGGGATCCTCTGGCATTCTTGGCAAGCACAACCTCCTGGGTTGAGCCCATGGACCTGAAGCCTCATTCCTTTAAGTGCCACCTTCTGGAGGCCTGGCCCCCACCAACCTGATCCCAGAGCCCAGGATTTCTGCCCCCCAGTTTCTGGCACCTGAGTGAAGGAGTGGTCATCTTAGCCTAAGCTTGTAATTCACCTCTCCTTCCCCTCTTCCACCCCACCTGCCTGTCCCTCCACATTCTGGTCACTCAGGTACTCACTTGTTCTGTTCCTTTCACCACTGTTGCTGTGCACTTGAGGTCCACAGGTGAATGATGATCATTCCCTGACCCGGAGGAGAGGCGCTCACATTCCCCTGGGGGAAATGCACACAGGACCACACCCATGCACAGAGGCCAACAGCAATAGGTCATGGTCAGGGAGAGGCAGAGGGGCCACCAGGGGATTCCTAGCCCAGACCAGGAGCCCAGAGATGGCTTCCTGGGAAGGCTTTCCCAGGCTGGATTTTAGAATATTAGAAGCCTGTCACAGGAAGAGCCTTTAGGGCAGAGGATTTCACACCAGTGTAAGCAACATGGCGTAAGGATTTCTGCCTAGATTATTACCCAGTGCCTAGAACAGTGCTTGGTACATAGTAGATGCTCAATAAATATGTCCTAAAAGAAAAAAAAGGAAGGGAAGGAAAGAGGGAAGAAGGGAGGGAGGGAGGAATAGAGAGAGAGAGGGAGAGGAAGAAAGAATGAGTATAGGGTGGATGTGTAAAATAGCTTGGTGTATTCTGGGAACTGAAAGTACAGTAGTTGCAAGCTGCTATAGTTTAGGCTGTGGGGCTGAGCTGGGGGTGTGGCCTTATCTAATCTTATTGTTGTTGATGTGCATTTCTTATTTCCTTACCCGTCCCAGAGCTACTTTGGGGATGAGCTCACTTTTTCCTTTCTTGTTCCCCGTAGCCCCTGGTGCGTACATGGAGTGCTAACTGCACACAGGTACTGAACCTGTGCTGGGTGCTGGAGACACACAGATGACTCAGAGTTGGTTCCTGCCCTCCCAGCCCCCCAACCACCTCTGGCTGGGGAGACAGACAGTAAACAAATGGCCACAACAATGGGCAGAATGAATGGAGAGCTATTCTGGAGGTTCAAGCAAAATGAGACCAAGCAGAGGGTTAGAGGGATGGGTTTTACTCCAGGAGTGAAAAGCCGGGAGGATTTTATGGAGGAGGCATTGGAAGGGATGCAAGCCTTAAAGAATGAGCAAAGAAGGGGGCTGGGGTGGGAGGCACTCCGGGCCAGAAGATGTGGGGCTGGGGTGGGGAAGGTGGAGATTGGGGGATCCAGTGGGGAAAGATAGCCTGGGGGAATGGGTGGGGGACTTGGGGTAAGTGAAGAGAGAGTGATTGCGCCCAAATTTCCCAGGTCTGCCCGCCTATCACGTTAGTCCCTTGGCTTCTCCAGAGAAAGTGCCATTCTGGGGTAGGGTGTTTGCTTCTGATCTGAGTGCATTTTGGATCACTGTGCTAGCAACTGCACACCTAGCTGGGGCTGCTCAGTGGTCCTAATTCCTGGGAACCCATCAGCTCCCCTCTCTCCAGCAGGCTGGGAGGTTATGGCAGCCTCCCTTCTCGCTCTGCCTGGGCCCTCCCACTATCTCTTTTAGGTCCACCATGAACCTACCAACATTCTGGGTCAAGCCCCAGCAAAGGGAAGACCACAAGGACAGAGAGCCTGGCACAGGTTCCCCAAATGCATGCCACACCTGCTCGGAAAGGAGGTGCTTGTCCTTTTTTCAGGGTGGGGTGTGGGGAAAGAAAACTATAGAAAGGAAATCTTAGCATCATAGAACATCAGACTCTCAAGAGATATTAAAGATCCCCCTTCCCATTTGACAGATGAGGAAAATGATGCACAAACAGATATACCTGTGTTGCAGCCCTAACTCTGACAGAGCATGGCCAACTTGGTAGAGCTGTGATGCGGTAGGGCCAGAGAAGGGCAGTGTTTTCCTTGAGCTGGGACCTAACCCACACTCATGACACTCATAATTTGTGGGCCTTGCAGACCCAAGATGAGTCAGGCTTCTTGTGAGTCAGGCTGTTGACAAGCCATTCCTGCCCATTCCTAGCCCATCAAAAATAGAAGTCCAGGGGAAGGGTATGAGCAGGCCAATTTAATTAGTGTGGGCTCTAAGGTACCTTAAGTTAGCCCTATTAAATAAAAACGCCTGGGGGAAAAAATGACTGTAATTATTTCCTTCTCTCCCCTATCGTTGTATTTCAACTCCCTCCCAACCTCCATGCTTCTCTCATTCACAAAACAACCTTTAAACTGGGAGCTAGCACAGACAACCAGAGACTAGGGTTCAGTTTTCCTTTTTCTGCCCCCTTCCCCTTCCAGCGCTAGGTCCCAACAGAGAACACAGCGCGTCCAGAAGCGGTGGTAGGGCCTGGCTATATTCTAATTTAGGGAGGCTGCTACACTGAGCAGAACATTATTCCAAAAATGCACCCAGAGTCTCCTTCCTGAACCAATGCAGATCCGTTTGCTGCGGGGCATTTCTTTTTAAAGCCCCTTTTTCTCTCTTCGACAAATCAAAATAAGCAAACTTTAATGGTAGTGAATTATACTTGATTTTGTTGAATCTAGTTCTGAGTTTTCCTACTTGAAACGTGTTTCCCCAGGACACTGACCTATCCTTTAATTGTTTGGTGCGAGGCATGTTAGGGGGAGGGGCGTTACTTGTTTATTGGAACAGCGCTGTTAAAAAAAAAAAAAAAATCAACCTAGGCTAACAGTTTCAAGGCTCCCCTAAAGATGTATCCAAACAGGCAGCCAATCAGCGCTTACACAGCTTTTTCTGCTTGACTCTTTTAAAGAGACAGTGCCGACAGTGTTTTATCACATTTAAAGAGAACCGCGCTCTAAAAACAGTCTGAAAATGGGGGAGTCTTCCCGTTTGGTTGGTTTCTCGTCTTAAAGAGTCTCTAATGAGGTACACTCAGTGTGTCCTCGAGTTCTCGCCGTGGGCAGAAAGGAGTCAGCAGCAAATAGCTGGGTCACTCTGCCAGCCCCCCTCTCAATTTCCCATTGTACACCTGGGTCACTGACAATGGAAGCTTCCCCTCCCCCCACGCCTGACTCTCGTCCCCCGCTCCCCAATTTAGCTCCATTTATTTGAAGTTCGCAGATTTCTGTGGCGCGCATTCCGCGTAGCGGGGCGCCCAGGTGACGCCCCCCTACCCCGGAATGGCACCATCTCTCGTGGAGAAGCCGAGGGGCTAACTTGCTAGGGCGGGCAGACCTTGGAAATTTGGGAGCAATCACTCTCCGTTCTCTTGGCCAAAGTCCTCAGTCCCTTCCCCCAGGCTCCCCAAAGCAGTCCAAGGGCCATTTTCGCGCGACTCCACTTTGGGGTTTTCCAAAGTATTTTAATGATCTAGTAAAGGAGCAGCCTCGCGCCTCGGCGCCGGCTCAAGCCGCCCAGTTCTCAGCGTGGAGCCCCGGGCCCGGCGCTCCGAAGCCAGACTGGGCGAGAGGGAGGACCGGGGGCGGGGCGGCCAAGGGGGGCACGGGTGGGAGTCTGGGAAAGGGGCCGAGGTCGGAGCCCAAGGGGAGGGCAGGCGAGGGGGAGGGGGAGATAAGGGCTGGGCCGGCGCAGGGCTGAGGCTGGGGGAGGTGAGGGGCAGATAAGGGAAAGGGACGTGGCGGGGGGGAGCCGACGGTGCTCCGCTCAGGGGTCCGCGCCCCCTCCCCTCCGACTACGCCGCAGCGCCCCCCCCCCCACTCCCCAGCGGTCCAAGCCGCGGAGAGCGCCCGTCGGACCCTCTTCTCGCGGGGACCGGGGGACTAGATCTTCCCTGTCCCGATTCGTGTCCCCTCCTCACATCTAGAGAAAACAGAGGCTCGCGCCCCCGGCCCGCCCCCCCCCACCCCCCCCAACACCCCCACCCCGTTGGCCCGCAGGAGCAGGAATAGCGGCTCCTCGGTGGCGGCCGCAGCGGGGACTGCCGCGGTCGGGCGCTGACAGGGCGTCCCTCCCGGGCCGCCCCGGCCCCTCCCCCGCGCGCCTATTGGCCGAGGCGCATATCAATCACGGGACGTTGACGCCCGCCTTGCTCCCTCGCCCGGGTAGCCACGTTCGGTTGAGCTCCAAGTAGACCAGCGGCAGCGGCGGCGGCGGTGCCGGAGGCGCTGAGGGAGGCGCAGGCGGAGCCGGGCGGGCGCGCGAGCGAGCCAGTGGGCAGCCGGGCCGGCGGGAGAGCGGCGGCGGCGGCGGCACCGGCACCCCAGGCCGAGCCGGCGCGGGAGGAGTTCCAGGGCGATGGGGCCGCGGCCGGGGCTGACGCTTTGACAGCTGGAAAGAGCGCGGAGCCAGCGCCTGGGGGGGAGGGAGGGGAGCGCGGCGAGGAGAGCGCGAGCGAGCGAGCGAGCGAACGCCGGGGAGGGGGCCGGGAGCGAGGGGGCAGCTCGGGAGCAGCCGGAGCGGTAGCGGCGGCGGCGGCGGCGAGGCTCGGCGCCCTCTTCTCTGCAAACCATGTTTGCCAAAGGCAAAGGCTCGGCGGTGCCCTCGGACGGGCAGGCTCGGGAAAAGTAAGCCCTATTTTCCAAGTGGCGGCCGCGCCGCTGCCGGGCTGCGGGCGGGTGGTGGGAGGCAGGTGGGCGGGCGGGGGCTGCTGAGCCCCGGGCCCCGGCGCCGCCTGCTTGGCCCCTTCCCGAGGCCGCGGCGGGCGGCGTGGGAGAGCCCATTGTTGGGAGCCGGCGGAGGTTGGGGTCTGGGGGCGCCGCCGGGGGAGGGGGCACTTGGTGGCCTTGGGGCGTGCCGGGCGCGGGGGCCCGCGGTGAGGGATGGACGAGGTCCCGCGAGCGAGCCTGGGCGCTCGCTCCAGCCGGGGCGCTCGCCGCGCTGACGGCACTTTGCCCACCGGGCGCGGGCAGGGGGCGCGTGGCTTCTGCAGCCCCGAAGGCTCCTTTTGTCCGCCCGCGGCGTGAGGAGTGCGTGCCGGGGGCTTTGTTCGGCCGGGAGCGCTCTCCCTTCCCTGCCCTTGGCCTCGCCGCCGGCCCCGCGCCCTCCGGGGCGCCGGGCTGGGCAGGGACGGCGGCGCCGGCTTGGCCCTAGGCTTGGGGGACAGTTGTTTTGGGGGGAGGTGGTGAGGGCGGCGCTTTACTGCCCTCTCCAGAGCTCGCGGAGCACTCCAGAGTCCAGGACTGAGTCTCCCCGGACTCTCAAACGTGGGGAGAGGGTTGGTCGGTGGCAAGGAATGGATCGGGAAAAGGAGCGAGGCTCGGGGGTTGGGTTGCTTGCGAGTTTGAGAGACCTAGGTGGGTTTGGTCCCGACGCTACTTGGAAGTTCAAGTTCGGGGGCTGCTCTCCAGCCCTCGCGCCTTGAAGTAAACGCGTTTCCTCATACCCACCCCCTAACTGCTCGTACCCGTGGCCCCAGGCAGGACCGAGCTGGCTGCTCACCTCTGGTTGGGGCCACAATGGGACAGCACGGACAGGGTTGGAAGACAGGCTTGGAGGCCAATTGGCAAGGTCCAGGAGCGAGCGACCGGTGTGGTCTGACGCTTTCTCTCTCTCTCTCTGCCTGCTACCCACTTTCCAGGTTAGCTTTATACGTCTACGAATATTTACTGCACGTAGGAGCACAGAAATCTGCACAGACCTTCTTGTCGGAGGTGAGTGGAACTCCCCCCATCATCCAATTTCTTGACACCCCTCCTCCTCACTATTCTTAAAGCCTTTGTTTTCTGGAGCAGCCACTGTGGCCACCATTTTGAATTTTTATCACCTTTTGGCATTTATTGTTAGTTGGTCTTCACAGCCTTTTGGCTCTGGGAAGCCTCTAGCCCACCTCTTCTCTCTGCTCCTCTAAGCTGTCTCTGCTCTCTCTTTTCTAGATTCGATGGGAAAAAAACATCACGTTGGGAGAACCGCCTGGGTTTTTGCACTCGTGGTGGTGGTAAGTTTGTGTGATAGTTTTGTGTGTGTGTTTGTTTTGTTCTGAGCCCCCGGCTTCAAGTGAACAAAGGTGGGAGATCTGGAGCGGGTCCCTCCATGCCTTAGTCCCCAGCGTTGCATAGAGCAGGGTGCCGTGGGGCCCTCAGGACTGGCAAAGGAGGAAAAGGGCAGACGAGGTCGGTGCCTAAGTTTCTGCCTCCTCTTCGCCCACTGTTGAGAACCCTACTAATCGTGCCTGGTGTTTGCATGGAAACTCTGTACTTTTACATCTCACTCTGAGGCGCTGGGCATGGGCTTGAAAAAAAAAACCTGCATGGGTTTTTGTCAATTCTGCACGTTGCTTTAATTAGAGGGAGTGGGGGTGGGGTGGGTGGAGGGGCACCAGGTCTGTTTTACAACTGGCCTGCCCCTTCCTTTTTCTTCTGTGAGCTCAAAACCTTGAGAGAGAAATCCATGGGGACCTTTTCCAGGCACCCTGAGAAAGAGCAAGAAGGGGCTGCCACTTCTTTTAAAGATACTGATTCAGACCTACTGGACCTCCCCCCCTCTCCCCACTCCTCTAAGTATCCCTAAAACCAAGTTTCGTTTTACTGAGAATCTGGCAGAGTGCCTGTAGTTGGTAGATGGGGGCTCTCTCTTGTCTGTGACCCTCTCCCAGGCCCCTGGGCCCTGTTCGGGTGGGACCACCACCGGTCTGCTCCCGGTTTGCAGCCCGCAGGAGGGAGGCTTAGGGTCAACGGGAAGGAGTTGCTGTGAGTGTAAGACTTGGGTGTTTTGTGGGACCGATTGGTGGAGTCTTTGACATTCTTTTCAAAAGGAAAAGAGAGCGGAGTGGCTTTTGATATTTTGGTGAAGTTCAGGAAAACGGAGTGCCCTGTCTTGGGATCTTAGCGCGTTTACCTGACCGCCAGCTCACTGGGGTAACTGTTTCAAGTGTCTTTGAAATGCATGGGGATGAAGTGTCTGTTCTAACTTGCACGGAGAAAATGAGGCTTTAATTGCTTTTGCCAACCTCGGGACTGCGGGGTTGGAGGCATTCGGTGTGATGTAAGCATTGTGTCTGTAGGAGTGGGTGGTAGGTTTTCTGGGGTGGCTTTTGGAGAGGAGTGCGGGGCTGGAGCTGGCGGGTCTGTCCACCGTGGATTTTGCAGAAATTCAGGCTTTTGAGTAAAAGTTACTCAGAAGGGACTGGGGAGTTTGTAGTGTTAGAAATCTTCAGTGTGTGGAGGAAGTTAGTCAGATGTGTGCAGCCTCAGAGCACAGAAAGAAATGTTCTCGAGCCTCCCTCTGCAGTCAGCAGAAGTCCCCGATTATCCTGTGCTATCCTTAATCCCCCGCAACTTCTCCAGCCTTATCTCAGCTCCGGGAACTAAGAGTGCGTCGTGCTGGGCGCAGGCAGTGGTGGCTCTGTGATTTGACACCGACCGTGGCTTTTGGGGTGGCAGGAAGTGGTGGAGCTGATCTGAAGAGGGCCAGGCTGCGTTCTTCACGCACCTGGAGTGAGGTGCTTGTCAGGTGACTGGCAGGGCTGGCTGTTTGTGATGGTGACAGGAGCACTGGTCTGGTAGTCAGACTTCCGCTCTGGTGCACGTTTTACCCTTCAAGCGGGTTCCTATCCCTGGCCCTTGGGCTCCCGACCTGGAGAGGGTTTCTAAGGCCCCTTGTTGATAGCAGTGACTACCCTGTGTTTGTATAGGGTTTTACTGGTTGACAGAGGATTTGTATGTCTGTTTTCACATAATGCAAAGTGTTGGGGTGACCATACAAGAATCATGGAGGTGGGTTAGGCAGGGAAATCTGCCCCCCTCCTTTTGCTGGACAGGTGGTTGTCTGAGGAGGGCTCTCTTTCAACGTGAAAGAACGAGATACTTGGTTATCCATAACATAACCTTTGGTTAATTGATATATGTTTTTTGGTGGGCAGGGGGGGAATAATGGTTTCTGTATGAGAACACCTTGGGGGAGGGCCTGGTTGAGAGTCGGGTGGGCTGGCAGGAGATGGGGGTGTGGGCTCTGGGTTGAAGAACCTGTAGATTCCCTTTATTGCCAGAGTCACCCAGTTTGCTGTGCATATGAGTCATAGTCCTGACTTTGACAATTTAACCTTTTTATGAAGTGCAGCCATTTTGGGTGGAGGTGGGGGGTGGTTACCGGAGCACAGAAGAGACAGGCATGGATTCTCATCCAGATTCCTGTCTCCCATCTGGGCATCAGTGGGTGGGTTACCCTAACCTGCTGGAGCTTCAGTTGCCCCATGTATAACGTGGGGATAAAATCACCTACCTTACAGTGCTGTGGTAGTTACAAGCAGTGTCATGGGCGTGAGGCATCCAGCACATAGTAGGTGTCTGATGGTTGAGAGCTATTACTCTTATTACAAATGCCAGGCTGTCAGAAGAGGTTGGGTCCATTTTGTTGTTAGGCTGAGTGTGCCCAGTGAAGGCTGGGAAGGTGGGATTGAGCCTTGGGGAGACGTGGTGCTGTTAGCACCGTGCATTGTACACTTGCTGTTGGGCACACAAGTAATAATTAGTAACCTGATCTTATTTTATTTTTCAACTTGCAGCGTATTTTGGGACCTTTACTGTGCAGCTCCTGAAAGGCGAGACACTTGTGAACATTCGAGTGAAGCAAAAGCCTTTCATGATTACGTGAGTAACAAATTTTTAATCCTGGCGATAATTGCAGGGTTGGATAACTTGAACTTCGTTAGTACCAAAAGCAAATACACAGCCAACTGGCAGTGGTCTTTGTTTTCTCCTTGCCTTTCTTTTTGTCCTGCCCACCTCCCTGCTGCCCTCGCCCCGTACTCTCCTCCAGCAGTGGTCTAACTTGGTGAATGGTATTTCATAATGTTATAATTATGCAGAAGAGTGTAGATACCTATCTGGAAAATTAAATGGTGTTATGCGGGGCTCAACCATGTGGGGTTTATGTTCTGATTGGGCAGTCATCTTGGAGGATGGTGGGGCTTGAGCCTCTTTGGTGCTGGTTTATGAAGAAGTTGACCACAACCAAGAAAAATGAAAAGTAAATATGAAACTTGTGTTTTGGAGTAGAAGGTGTTTGAGTGAGAATTTGGTGAAATAGATTCTTAGGTTACTTTCCAAATTATGTTTTTGGAGGGGGGTGCGTGTGTCTGTTTATGGGGGGGGGCTTGTGTTGTCCATTAAGACAGTGTGTACTTTGAGGTCCTTGGCTGGTCCATAAACCTGTGTTGAAAATGTTCTTGTGAAGATAGTTTCATCACGTTGTAGTGCTTTCTACTCTATCATTCGTTCTCCTTGGATGAGTTTCTTAAGATTGTAAGAGAGATGTCTGTCACATGTCCATATCCCACCAAGGTCCCCTTAAAAAAAAAAAATTGGACTACAGTTGGGGTGGAGTCGGACTTATGATCAGATGAAACAGGTTAGGATCTTCTGCGGGGGGATGGAAGGGGAAGTGTCCGAAGATCTTCCCAGCCTCCTTTGCTTCCTGTTGGTCTTGTAGAAGGTTAAGTGTCTGTGTCTGTGCCTGTATGTGTGCACACACATGTGCACTTAAGAGGTCATTTATTGGATTTTGCACTTCTGCATGAGGTGGGAAGAAATGGTCCCAAAGCTCTAGGGCATGGAAGTTGGTTTTTTGAATGTTATCAGAGCCCACCCACTTGGCCGGGCCATCTGCATCCCCTGCGTGCAGTTTGAAACTGGCCTGGGAGATCAGAACCCATTTGGTTGAGTTTCACAAGTGGTCAGATCCCATGCCACAAGTATCTTTCTGGTGAAAATTTCTCCTTGTAATATGAGGACTTAAGAGACTCCCCTGGGGGCTCCCTGGTTTTGAGAACATTCAGTGCGATGAAATTTTGCTATGACTGTAAGGTTAATACCCTTGGAGTGGAATGCTGAGGAAATTGACCAGTTCTTGTGCCCTCTCCAGGGTTGAAAAAGAGAAGCTGCTGAATGGTACTTATAGCCTGGTGAACTTTTAGTAGTACAAGGTGAGAGGGCTGGTTCACTTGTGATGTGGTTCTTCTGGGAAAATCGGTGGTGATGATCACAGGGTTTCCTGGGGTAGAGGCTAAGAGTTACATTAGCCATATAAAAATAGTTGGTGAATTTGACCTTTCTACCTAGTAAAAATCGTGTGTGTGTGTGTGTGTGTGTGTGTGTGTGTGTGTGTTTTAACCTGTGGATGGCCAATTCCTGTGTGGCCTGTATCTGACAGCTATGCAAAATGGTTTCATTTTAGAGTGGGGCGGGGGACGTACCTATTTCCAGTCACTCTCTTGATATAGGATGTCTGTGCTATCTTTCAGAGAAGTTAATAATTTTTAACTAAGTTTGGCTCTCTAGTACATAACGTGAGACTCTCTTTGGCAATTTGTGGTTTGGTCTGCCATCTTGGAACAGTATGGTGGTAGTGAAAGTTTACATGGGTTTTCTTTCAGTAATTTGCTGAGGAAGGGCAGCAGAATTGTGTAGAGATTGCTGAGGTTGGTGTAGACATTTAGAAGAAGCTACCAAGAGCTGAAATCACAGTGACTGAGGCCCAGGATTCACAGATCTTGGGATCAAAACCCTTTCTCCTGGATTGGGATCCACTTGGTGTCATGTGGCCTGAGAGTCAGGTCATGTGAAAGGAGGGATGGAGTGATGAATGGGGATGGGGAGGGAACGTCTCTATTGTGAAGGAGTTAAGCGGGGTGAGTATTGAGTTGCAGGGGTGAAGGAGAAGCAATGGGAAAATGAAAAAATATTTAAGAAAATGAAGAAAAGGAACCCTCTTTTTCTCTTTGTTCTCCTCAAATTTTCATGTGTTCTCTCCATTCTCATGGCTACTATCTTGTTCACCTCATCTTTCTTGCTAGAGTTATTGCTGAAGCCTCTTTGGATTCCCTTCCTTTTGTCTGGGGTGAATGCCTCTCTTATCCGTCACATCCTGTCCACTTTTCAGTTTCTTTGTGGAGGACTTTGGTGATAGTTTGCTGTACACTCTGATCACTCCTTCATCTCAGTGGCTATACAAACCACCTGTACAAACCTTTGTTGGTGGCTTTCCATGTGCTGGGCCCCTGTGCTGGGCACTCTAGGTTCAGGCTCTCATTTCAAGCTGCCAGGGGCCCTGGGAGAGAAGACATGTTGCTAACTCCATTTTGCAGATGAAGAAACTGAGACACAGAGAGGTTGTCATAGTTGTAAGAATTAGGATCCAAACTCAGGTCATAACTGACTCCAGAATCTGTGTTCCTAACACTGCCGAGACTTGGCCGCACAGGTCCATGGCAAATGTCACCCGTTTGCACCTACTCCTGCTAACTTCTCATTCAGGTTTGTCTTTCTAACCACAGCTTATTCATTTTTTCCATGCCAGAGACGATTCGTCTAAGAGCTGTTCATTTCTGTAGCTCCCACAATACCTTGCACATAGTAGGCACACATGCTAAATGAATGAAGGTATTAAGGAACTATGGGTAAGAAAAAATACTCATTTTGGGGCATTTTGGTAATTTGGATAGCGAGTAGAATATTGGAAGATGTTCTTTTAGTGACTCGTTTTTGCTCGGTCATCTTGAGCCAGGTGATTTTAACGTGGGTTGACTAGTTACCTTAAATCCTTTTTAGAAGATAAAGTGGAGTGTGAATAAGAGCATGCGGTAACCGGCCTTCTGTTTTCAACCAAGGAGATTCAAAGATTCTCGTGGCTTGTCTGTGCAGCTCAGACATACCCGCCTGGGCCTCGGTGGGTAGTGAGTGGTGAGTGTGTGGGGGGCATGGGTGAGGAGGGGCTCCTGTGGGGCTGGGAAGGTCCTCATCTGGGAAGATCCTGGTCTCAGCTCTCCTAGAGAAATGAATTTGTGTCCCTGGCCAGTGGTCTCCCCTTCCTGCTGGTGGGTCAGTTCAAGCCAGGCTACAGGGCCGGGAATGAACCAGGTGACTCAGCGGTGGGAGAGGGGGTTTAAATTTTCTCTGAATTGGTGAGTTTTTATTTGAGTCACAGTCTATTTTCCTCCACACACCTGGAAACTTCAGTTTGCTTGGCTCATTGTGTATAAGCCGGAGCACCCTGATGTTGACCACACGTAATGAAGAGCGATGCAGGGTTTGGTACCCAGAATGTACTTTTCTGAGAAATTGGTTTACCTGAAGTCAGAAGAGCCCAGAGGCCATGGGAAGAGGTTCGCAGGGACCCTGCCTGTGCTTTCCTTGCTGTTGCCCAGAGGCCATGGGAAGAGGCTCGCAGGGACCCTGCCTGTGTTTTCCTTGCTGTTCCCCTCCGGCCAGGGCAGAGGTTCTCTGGTGAAGCCCTTGGGTCCCCTTGGGTTCTCTTAGATGCTGATGTCTGTCTGGTCCTGGCCTTTTGTGGAGTGGACAGTCCCTCCTACTAGCTCAGTGCCTCTGAGTTGAAGGTGCTAGAGAGCAGTGACCCTCACATTGCTGTACTTTTCAAAACGCTTTTTCAGTACATGGTTGTGGTTTGGCTTCACAGCTGTCTGTTGGTCAGGTTTTATTATTTAATCTCACTCCCATTTTACAGATGAAGAAACGGAGGCCTAGAGTTTAGATGTCTTGTCTGAGGGCATGAGGCCAGGAGGTGGCAGAGCTGGGACTAGACCCCATTCTTCCAAATTCCACCTCTGAGCTTTTGACAACCCTCATTTGATACAGAATTCCTGCAAAACAGAGGGAAGATATTATCATTTGACCCAAAGTGTGCCCATGTATAGTCACTGAAGAAATAAATTTAGCAGAGAATTAAACCGAAGCCCCTGAGAGGTGAATTGCAGAGTCACTGGCAGAGGTGGGACCTGGCCTCTGAGAAGGGAGTTTGTTATGGTGCAGTGGCTCTTTTGGCAGGGAAAATGTGATAAAAGCTATGGCCTTACCTTCCAGAAAACGCGTGTATCCCCACTG
This sequence comes from Delphinapterus leucas, assembly GCF_059928025.1. Classification (NCBI taxonomy): domain Eukaryota; kingdom Metazoa; phylum Chordata; class Mammalia; order Artiodactyla; family Monodontidae; genus Delphinapterus; species Delphinapterus leucas. The sequence goes on from NC_143129.1 coordinate 144,961,243, forward strand.
GGGAGACTTTGTACATGATTTCAGGAGGTTCATGGCTGCTGTCCCCTCTGTGATCCCCAGTGAAGAATGTGGGGTGCCAAGTGGATGTGGAGTCCCATGACCTTGGCGAGTCGTGGGCCTCAGTTTCCCTGCTCTGAAGACCTGTGGTCCCTTTCAGGTCAGCCTCAGTGGGGCTGGCTCTCTTACCCCTGTGCTCCCCCCAGCAGGACTCAGCTGACCCCCTTCCACTCCCAGCTGTGAGCCTGTGTCTCCAGGCGGGTTGGTTAAAGTCGGAAAGCGCCCCAGAGTCCTGGGCGTGGATGGGAGCTGAGGTATTTGTGGCTCTGTGGCAGGGGTCCAGCGTCCTTGGTGGGTTTGAAATAGCAAAGTGATATTTGAGAGGGCTCTCCTTGGATGTGCCGAGCTAAGGTTCCTGCCAGGCGGGGAGCGTCCCCGCCTGCCAGAACCCTTTGGGGGCAGGGGTGTGAGAGGGTGGCAGCGTGGGCAGGAGCGGGAGAAGGCCGCAGCTGGGCTCTGAGGAGCTGGGGGTGTGCTCTCCCCCGCGATAAGCCGCTCTAGCTATCTGCCCAGAGGTCCTGGCAAGTTCACGGCGTTGCCTTTGGCTCTGACCCTTGGCACCCTTGTGTGGCAGATTATAAAAACAAAACATACACACGGTTGTTTCCCCCCAGCCCCCCATTGGAGCTCAGACTGTGTGTTGTGGCCTTTCTTCGGGCTCCCACCCTGTTTGCTGCAGCTCCTCTTAACCCCCGAGGCTGCCAGCCTCCTCTATCGGTAGCTAATTAAACACTAAATGAGTAACTGGAATTGCTTTTTGCCAGAACCCGGGCAGTGTGGCCATCTTAATGGGTTTCAAGTGGCTGCAAGACCCCAAATTGCAAATCCTTGCCCTTTATTTCAAGGCGGGAGGTGGGGCGGGGGGAGCAGGGGGGACCCAAACAAAGTTTTTGGCAGTGGTCACTTCATTTGAACTCCAAGACCAGCCGTGCGCTCCAGTCTGTGCATAATGCCATCTTTGTTAGCTAAGCCTTTGCAGACTTGGACCAAGAGTTAGCTGTGTGCCATTCACTGCTCTGAGGGAGCCGGGAGACACCCAGCTCGATTTTCCAAGGCAAGCTGCTTCTGTAGTGGGGACCTCGGGCCAGAGCCTCCTCGCCCCTTCTCTTGACCTTCCCGCCTCTGTGGGTGAGTGTGTGTGTGTGAGCTTAAGAGGGAGCGGTGGAGGGGAGGTGTGTGTGCTTGAGGGCCTGTCAGCCAAGATAACAGAAATGTTACACTAGCTGTAGCCTTTATAATAGTGTCTGGGGTTTAGAGTATTTAGAAAAATTAATCTTTTTTAGCTTGGTAATAATTCTGACCACGGCACAAGTGCATTAGACGATTCACATAAACTTCTTTAATACATGTTGCTGGGAGCTTACAGCAAATAGACAATAATGATTGTTTGTTTTTGATTCGCCAGGGTAATGGGGTTTTTTGTAGCCTTGGCAAGATGAGTTTTAGGAATGTTTCTCTCTCATGTTATGCTTTTTTCTCCCCCTTGGGCCCTGAATCCTCTGGATTTTGAAGGGTTTGGGTTCTGACTGGTGGCTGGGATGCACACCTGAGTTCCAATTCCTGCTCTGTCATTTCCTGGCAGGGTGGACTTTTGGAGCCTTGGTTTCGCCATCTGTAAAACGGGGAAATGGTGAATCCTTTATGGGTTTGTTGTGAGGGTTAAGTAGGATTATATATGTAAAATGGTTGTCTCTCTGTGGCCAGTGCTTGGTGAGTTTGTTTCCTTTCTTTTTTTTTTTTTTGCGGTACACGGGCCTCTCACTGTCGTGGCCTCTCCCGTTGTGGAGCATAGGCTCCGGACGCGTAGGCTCAGCGGCCATGGCTCATGGGCCCAGCCGCTCCGCGGCATGTGGGATCCTCCCGGAATGGGGCACGAACCCGTGTCCCCTGCATCGGCAGGTGGACTCTCAACCACTGCGCCACCAGGGAAGCCCTCCTTTCTTTTTATATCCCCAAAGTTTCCCCCAGAACCTTTTAATATGATGGAGATAACAGCATGTTTTTCTGGAAGAGCAAGTTGACCCTAGGGAACTGGATACATTAATTTCCCGATGATGCCCTCTGGTGCCTGGGCTCCTCTGATGTGTCATGGAGTCCTCCCCCAAATACCAGTGTCTTGTCTCCCCACCCCCCAGACCCCTGCCAGGGCCAGAGCAGGCGGTCCTGGCATAGGCTGGCACTGATAAGTGCTCCCCTGAGACGTCTGTGCCCCTTATCTGTGTCGGACAGAGTGGTCCTGTCCCACTCCCGTGTGTGGCTGCCGCGTTGCTGAATGGGAAGAGCATGCAGCTTGGCACGTGCAGAAACCTAGATGCAGATTTCGGCTTCACACCCCTTGTCAGCTGCGGGGGGCCGCCACTTTTCAAGGTCTGTTCTCTTGGCTGTAAGGTGGGCACAAGGGTCATACTTGCTCAGCCCACTGTGGGGGTAACTGTGAGAAAGGCGTGGAAAACTGTCCAGGGAAGGTTACCTGTGTGGGGCAGTGCTGTGTCAATGTTTGCAGGGATGACCAGCCTCGAAGGCCCCGCAGTTAGGGTCTTGTCTTTGTCCTCTTTTTTTTTTTTTTGCGGTACGTGGGCCTCTCACTGTTGTGGCCTCTCCCGTTACGGAGCACAGGCTCCAGACGCGCAGGCTCAGTGGCCATGGCTCACAGGCTTAGTTGCTCCGCGGCATGTGGGATCCTCCCGGACCAGGGAACGAACCTGTGTCCCTTGCTTCGGCAGGTGGACTCTCAACCACTGTGCCACCAGGGAAGCCCTCTTTGTCCTCTTTGGTACATACGTTGCCCTGGCTGGCCTCGGGCCTCACTTGACCTTTGGATTGAGTGAGGAGTCCCTAAAAGGGCCCTTAAGGAGAAGGTGAGGAAGGGGTGTGTCAGCCACTGCAGGTCCACGGGAAGCTGGTTCTGGGTGCCCGAGGCCTTGGTCAGCTGGCCCCCAGACCGGGAGCAGAAAACACTGCCAAGTTTTGAGGTGTTGATTCAGTGCAATTACTGAGTGCCCGCTCTGCTCCGTGTCCAGTGGAGGAGACAGATGCTGCCCAGGATGCGCTCGTGTGCTTAAAAAGCCTTCTCTTTGGAGAGCCCAGGATGCAGAACATCACGACTGGTCGTGGGAGTAGGTAAACAGCCCCATTCCCATGTGGTGGCCGGGAAAGATATTTAATGTAGTATGTGTAGGTAGCAGGGTGGCAGGTGGTAGAATTGGAGGTCACATCTTACAAGGAGGTACCCTGAGGCCCAGAGGGGAAAGATGCCCCACCTGAAGTCATCAGTAGGACTCAAACCTGTAAACCGTATCAGATTCCATAACTCTTTCCTTTGCCCTATGCTGTCTTGCTGCACTTACAAGCTGTGTGAACTTGGGTACCTTAATTAACCTCTCTGTGCTTCAGTTTCCTCAGGTGGAAAATGGGGTTAATAAAGTATACCTGCCTCATGAGGTTGTTACAAGGATTAAATGAGTTTATGTACGTACACACACATTAAACACGCACACACATGTGCACACACACACAATACATATTGTGTCTGGTACAGCATAAGTGCCATAAACGTGTGCTATTTTTTTTTTTTTTTGGCCATGCCACGCGGCTTGCAGGATCTCGGTTCCCTGACGAGGGATTGAACCTGGGCCACGGCAGTGAGAGCACCGAATCCTAACCAGTAGAACACCAGGGAACCCGCTGTGCTCTCATTTTTATTATCTCATTTCAGGCCTGGTATGAGTCCTGGCTTTCTGATGGCCGAAAGCGGGGGCAGCAGCAGAATGATGCTGGCGTGAGAGGTGTGCTCCTGGGATACGTGACCCATCTGTTGGTTGATTAGCACTCTGGACCCCTGGGTTTGAATCCACCTTCTTCAAGCAACCGCGAGTGACTGGGGGTGGGGTTCATACATGCAACCTCCAAACCAGCCCCGCTGCTCGTGAGGATGAAGTGCCCACGCGTGGACGCTCTTGGCCAGCACTGGCCTGTGGTGTTCAGTCAGTGCCCGTTCCCTACTCTTGTAGCCGTTTCCCTTGCTCTGGGAATCTGGAACTTCCCTAGGCCCCTCTGACCCATCCCTGGTGTTTCTCCTTGGTACTTAAGATGGATTTTTTGCTCCAGCCCTGCTGTAGAGCACATGCCAACCTGGAATGTGGCTGCCTCTACCAGGCCTTCCAGGACCACCCCTAGGGGAACACCCACCTTTTCTTCTATCTTCCCCCTGGGAGCTTTGTGACTTTTACTCATTTGCTATTTGCTGCCTGGAAGTAGAGTGATGGGGGTCAAGGTTGTATCTCTTCCTCTCCCTCTTCTAGACTGAAAGCTCCTGAGGGCAGAAGCTCTTATCTCCACCCCCTTTATGCTGCCCCTGCTCCTGGGGCCTGTTGCAGAGTTTTGAGTAAATCCTGAGGGTGGTGAGCTAGGCTCTGGGCCTTGAGAAGTGAGAAGGGTTTGATCCCTGCCCAGGGATCAAGTATGTTAAATATGCGTTTTAATGGAGATGGACACGTGGTGAATGGTAACTGGGAGTCATGACCCGTTAGTGCTTTGTGAAATCAACTTAGTGGGTCACGAACTGGCAATTACAAAAAAAAAGAAACTCTGGGGCTTCCCTGGTGGTCCAGTGGTTAAGACTCCGCACGTCCACTGCAGGGGGCACGGGTTCGATCCCTGGTCAGAGAATTAAGATCCTGCATGCCGAGCAGAGCAGCGCAACCAAAAAAATCAAATCAAAACAAAAAAAGAAACTCTGTATCGCAAAGAGTAAACATAAGCATTGTTTCAGGAAACTTCTGTTTTCAGCAATTTATGGGTGCCTATAAATAAACATGTATCCTAGGTTTTCAATGTAAAATTTGCCTTGTTGCGGGTCTCAGTCTAAACTTTTTTTTTTTTTTGCGGTACGCGGGCCTCTCACTGTTGTGGCCTCTCCCGTTGCGGAGCACAGGCTCCGGACGTGCAGGTTCAGCGGCCACAGCTCACGGGCCCAGCCACTCCGCGGCATGTGGGATCCTCCTGGACCGGGGCACGAACCCGTGCCCGCTGCATCAGCAGGTGGACTCCCAACCACTGTGCCACCAGGGAAACCCTCAGTCTAAACTTTGAAAGCTGCTTACCCAGAAAAGGCTGAAGTTGAATCTTGGGTGTTATAGGCTGTGTGACTTTGGCCAAGTGGCAAGCGATTGCTGACCTCAGCTTCCTGATGGGTAATAAGGAGGGAGTCATTCCCACCTCTGAGGGTTCTTGGGAGAATTGATTCCCTGCCTTGCTTCCAGGTGGTGCCTGGTGGTTCCTGGGGACCTTTGCCTTTCGTTTTTGCTGCCATATTCTTAGTTCATGGAGCCTGTGAGGTGCCCAGCAGATGCTTGCTGAGTGCTGAACAAGCAGTGGCTCCCACTTGAAGTCCGTCGCTTATTTCTGCTGGGTGGCAGCTCCCTCTGCCTGTCTGCAGTTGAGGTGGCGGCAGGGGCGTGGGTAGTGGTGGTGGTCTCCAGCCCCTTGTGGTGGTGGTTGTCTGAACATCTGCAGGGCTCAGACTCTGGTCGCAGCAAGAATCTTGAGAACAGGTCTCAGGGCATCCTGTCTGACCCAGGTTGGCCCAGCTTTCAAAATTCCCTGTCCCCTCCTGGTGACAGCTGTTTGCACAGCTCCGAGGCAGGCTTTGTGTCCCCCGCTCTTTGTGTGTTTGGGTGAAGCGCCTGACATTTCACTTCTGTTTTACAGTCCTCTGACCTTAAGAAGCACAGCTGCTCCCTGGGGCCCCCGTCTGAGGCTTTCCTCTGATCCTTCTCTCCCAGTCACAAAAGGCTGTTTGAGAGAACAGGCTCTAGGGTGGCAGCCCTCCCCACTGCCCGGGATGCTGGCTGCAGCTTTGCGAGTTCTTGGGATGGACAGAGTGTGGCTTTGCACACTGGCCCAGGATAGCAGTCTGCTGGTGGGCAGTTATTCCTGTGAGCCTGCTGCATGCATGGCCCCGTGCTGGTTGGTGATGGGACTAAGGCAGTGTCACGGACAGCACAGAGGATTTGGACTTGGATAACCGGGGTTCAGGTTCTGATTCTTCCAGGTGGCCTTGGGTAAGTCATTTGGCCTCTCTGAGGCTTGGTTTATCTGTGATAACAAATGATGTGAAACAAGGCTTGGTTTTGTTTTTTTTTGCCTCTCAAGATTTTCTTTGAAGCCAGGTGAGAGCATATAAGAATGGTTTGTAAACTGTGGTTTATTTCAAATGTGAACAAATCATCAAATCATAGAACGTATATCAAGAAAGAGCCTCTCAATTTACAGAGGGGGAAACTGAAGCTTGGGGTAGAGTGGTAGCAAATCTGTGACTGGATGGGCCCCTGATCCCTGTGGCAGCCACTGACTTTAGAAAACCTGCACCTGGGAGGTTGGCGCCTGGGTCTGCCTCTGTGCCATTCGGTAGGAGTTTGCAGCTTTCTTTGGGAGATGTCATGGGCTTCACGTGGCTTTGGCCGTGCGGCCAGTGCTGAGGGGGCAGACAGCCCAGTGGGCAGGCCTGGTGCCGGGCGTGTGCACGCGGCCGCTCTGTTCTGCTGTCTTTTAGAAGGCTTCCAGGAGAAAATGTTATCCTCTCTCTGGAGGCCCTTCCTCTTGGCAGTGCCCACTGGTGTTACACGAGCGGTTCTGGCCACAGCTCTGGGCGCAGGTTTCCCTGCGGGTCTCCGGGCTGCGGAGCCACTTCAAAAGGGGATTTTACAGCATGACAGGGAATTTCAGCCACCGTGTTATCTCCGAATTGGCCAATTGATGGTTTCAGCAGAGCATTTCAGCATCGGGGAAGCCAATACAATTTGAGTTAGTCGTGATGGCTGCCACTTTAAATACCACAGTGACTTTCCGTCAGCGGGCTAACGCGCGGCACAGGGCATCGCAGAAAACCTGATCACTGGAGTGCTTCAGTCGATTCTGACCCCAAGCTACGGAAAATGAACTTAAATCTAGTGGGCTGTCGCCACATACTTTCTTCAGCATTATTTTGCTAGCAGCATCTTTGTCAAAGGGAACTGGAAGGGAAGAGAGCAGGTACAGATCACCGTGTTTGCCTGTGGCCTCACCCGATTTGAGCGAAGATCTTCCAGGGGGTGTGAGCCGCTGGGAGTCGGGGTGGTGGTTTCCTGGTGAGGGATGAGTTACTAAACTACAGCGTCGTGGTTTAATAATGATGATTCTCTAGTGAAGAAAACTCGTGTTTATTGAGCACTTACTATGTGCCAAGTTTTTATTTTTTTTAAAGTGTTCTTATTCTCACCCTATTGAGACTGGGTAGGGGACAGGACATTCCTCCCATTTCATGAAGGAAGAACTGATAACAACAAACAATAATTGAGTGCTAACTGTATGTCAGGCACCTTTCTAAGTGCTTTGGGTTTTATCTCATGTTGTCCTCAAAGCAGCCCCGTGGGTCAAGTTCTGTTTTTTGGGTTTTTTTCCTTTTAATTATTATTGTTATTGTTTTTGGCCGTGTTGCGTGGCATGAGGGATTTTAATTCCGCGACCAGGGATCGAACCTGTGTCCCCTGCAGTGGAAGCACGGGGTCCTAGCCCCTGGACCGCCAGGGAAGTCCCTAAGTTCTGTTTTTTTTTCCTATTTTGTAGAAAAGGGAACTGAGGCAATAGAGGGATTTGGGAATGTTGAAGGTGTACTTAAACTAAAGTGCTCTGCACTGCTCTACCGTGCTGTTTCCCTAAGAGTTAATACCAGATTTGGCATCTTTGCTGCTTAAGTAATTGGTGACCCACTGCCCAGCCCTGGTGGGTCTAGGTGGCAGGACTAGGTGGGAGCGGTCCCAAGGGGGCAGATGACCTGAAGCCCTGTCTGTGGGTCGTGTGGTTCCTTATCAGTGCTGTGCTTCCCAGAGGCAGAGGGGCTGGGCTGGTTTTCAGTGACCTCACCCAGGAAGGAGATATTTTGCTTCAGGCTCATCATATACCTTAAGGAAGAGTTTCCCCATCTCTTCACTTTTAAGGCTCCCTTTTATTAATCCCCTACCACCCTTTGTGGACTCCATGCTTGAAAATATTTCATTTACAAATAGATTACATGCATTGTGACCATTAATTTTACCGAAGACATAGGAAAAACAAGAGCTATATAGTTGCTGATTAGAGCATTTCATCAGCTCAGAAAAAATTGGGAATTTGGGATTTATTTCAGTTGAGGTAGACCTGATTTTGGTGTTGAATTAAAAAAAAAAAAATCAGCCCGACTCCAGAGTCCGTGAAGTTTTTGAGAGACCTGGCTGGAGTCCTCAGGCTGGGAACCTCTGACTTAACGTCTGTGCTTCCCCCACCTACCTAGCAGTGTAGGTGGCTCCTTCTAGATGTGTTCTAGAATGGCCAGAGTTGGGCTCTGGTGGAAGAAAGGCCCTCATGCCTGAGAGTCAGGAGGGTCAGAGGTCAGAGTTTGCTCTTAGGTCCATCTACCAAAGTTCAGGCAAGGCTTCCCTGTGAGGAAACAGGTGGGTTGGAAAATGGACACCACAGGTGTAAGCTCCTGGGTGGAGAGCTCCCACCTCTGGAGGATGCTCCAGAGCCCCCACCCCTACACTCAAGTACCATGTTCCCTGCTGTTCTGAGCTGGCATCCAGTGGAGGAGATGGATGACTGGACTGTGAGTCCAGAAATCGTTCTTCTCAACCAAGCTCCCCCACTTATTAGCTGTAACCTTTGAGTGGCCATTGTCTTCTTTCTGGGCCTCAGTTTCCCCATTTGTAGCGTGGGGACAGGGAGGGATACAGAAGCGATTTCTGATGTAGCAGTGACCAGCCTTTATTGCACACTTACCTTGGGCTAGGCGCCGTGCATGGGCATGCCGTCTAGTCCTATAACTCTACAAGGCAGGGGCTGTTTTTATCCCACTCCTTGGATGAGTAAACTTGAGGCTTCAAGAAGTGAAGTCATTAGCCTTGGTTATGAAGTCATTAAATAACAGAGCACAATTTGAACCCAGGGCCCCATTCCTAGTCTTTGAGCCACACCGTTATTTTAATAAACTTTAGGATGACTTTGAGAGATGAGGAACCTTGGGGAAAAAAAAATGTTCTTAGAAAGAATTGAATCATTTCTGTAGAAACCCGTAAACATGTGTCTTTAAAAAAAAAAAAAAATATGTTAGTGACAGTTTGCTTCCCAGTGAGATGAATGCAGATAAACCTATTTTGACTGTTAACTTATTTTGTTGCTTAAAAGCCAGTGACATGTAGCGTTGAATTTATTTTTCTTCACAGCGTTTAAGTGTTTGCCCCTTCTTGAGTGACGTGTGTGAATCTGGGAATTGCCTGTACTTTGGGGATCGAGGCCGCTGCTCGCACTTCAGGATTTTGCCTTAAGAGGGGCGACTCGGGGGAGGATTTGTGCGGGCGCAGGGTGGAGCTGAGAAGTGGCTTCCCAGCCACGCGCTTACCTGAGTTTCAGGGTGCTGTTGGAGCCAGAGCTCACTCCGAAGTTGGGGTCACGGTGGAGAGCTGATCGCAGGAGTCTCTGTGACTAGAAGCCTAAATATTTATTCTGTTCTGTCCCTAATGAAAACAAATTGTCAACAGTTGTTCAGTAACTGACTAAATTAAAATCTGTAATTAGTCAATTGGATTAAAGAGTTGGCACAACCTGATTGTATCATGCTGGTTAGGTTATTAAGAGAAAGGGTGTGATTTTTAATTACTGAATGCTAATTTTGACAGTTTCAAAGAGAAACAGACGTGTTTCTCGCCCCTTTTCCTAATTTTGAATGGTTTGGAAAGTAAAGACACTCGATGTGTAAATTATGTTTTTTTGAAGGAAAATAATCCGAGAAGGCCCTTCTGTAGAGTAGAGGGATTTTAGTTAAGAGGCCACATTGGATTTGGTTGAAAGGGTTAGTTGGAAATCCTTCCTTTCTTGAAGGAAGGATGGCCCGGCGTTTGGCAGCTTTGCTTTTGCTTTGAATGAGAAGTTGGATTTCACATTCAAGCAATTCAGTCATTGAGTTAGAGTTCTTTTTAGTGTCTCTCCCAGTCTCTCACCTAAAGGGGGTTTTCTGACCAGCGTCCTGGAGGCGAGAGGCAATAGGAGACAGAATCCAGTGAGGACACTACTGTGTGTATGAAGCACAGTGGGACCGCAGAGACACCACCAGCACATGTGAATAACATCATCAGACTTTTTATAAAGTATTTTCTGATATGCTGAGCAACCCAGTGGGAGGGACAGGAGGAATGAAAGTTCTTACTGCTCTCCTTTACAACTGAGGCAAGTTAAGAGCTGGGGCAGGAGGTGCCCAGGTGTGGAGGGTCCAGGCGGGAATGGGCTGGGGGCTGGTGGGGGAGGAGGGTTGCCAGCAGACAGGCAGGAAGGGAATTCTGTTAGGTAGTGGTTGGGGACAGACAGAGGCCAGAGAGGAGAGGGGCTTCTTGCCGGGGAGGAAGATGGAATCAGAAAGTAGGGCCTGTTTATGGATTTCAGGGTACAGAAAGCCAGCCAGAGAGTTGAGGACGAATTGGGTAGGCCAGTTTTAAAATGGAGCAAGCCCTTCTTCTGTTTTGTTTTTCTGGGGGAATGCTGTGTTGTTGCCTCCGCTGTGAGGCTGGAATATGGGTTGTAAGCAGCCTCGGAACCGGGAGTGAGGTCTGAGCTGCTTCCAGCCACAGACCCCAATGTACAGCCTGGATCCCCTCATCTGCAGAGGGGCCGTCCCTTCTCCCCCGCTACCCCCCAGCTCCTGGGAGTTCACAACATGGTCTCCTCTGTAAGGTGCTAGGCCCGTGGGTCGCGTAAATTGGAGAACCTCAAGTCTCAGAGGAGGTCTAGGGATCACTGCAGGAAGGCCACCCAGCCCTCGCTTCTCCTTCCCCAAGTTCTGGGGTCAGCAAGAGGTTAACCTCGGCCACTGGGCTGCCAGCTCCTTGCAGCCCTTCGGTCAACCTCCTTGTCCTGGGGAAAGCCGCCCTAGACCCTGTGCGTCCAGGAGCCACACGAATGGTGTCATCGGTGTTGAAGCACAGGCTCGACTTTCTGCTGGCTGGGTTTTCCATGATCCTTTTTGGAAGCACCAGTTAAAATGGCCTTTTTCAAGCACCAGTTTTCAAGATTTAGTATTAGAGTTGCTAGTGATCTAGAATGAGTCATTTTTTCTCTTTGTTTTTAAAGGAAGCAATTTTGCTTTTTGTGTCTGATGGATATATGGCAGGGATGCTGGGAACCAGGGTGCAGAGAACTGGGTGAAGCCACCTGGGTTCAAATCCCTACCTGGGCCTTTACCACAGTGTGACCTGTGCCAGTTGCTTTACTTCTGAGCCTCAGTGTCCTCATCTGTAAAATGGAGATTGCACTCAACTTGCAGTACTGTTTTGCGGCAGTGGTGCAGAGTGCCCTAGAAGATGCCCGGTAAGTATTTCTGGAATGCCTGAATGAGAGACTGAAAGGTAGCCAGGGTTCTTGGGAAGGTATTCCTTCTTAGGGAGCTGTGCTGGGTATGTTTAGACACATGAGTAAATGAGAGGAACAGAATAAAAAGCAGGAAGTATTTACAAGTGGTGGATTGGTGTGTGTTCTGAATTTGGAATTTCTCTTTCAGACTCAGAATCCACAGCCAAGGTTAAAGAGGTGGTGTGTGTGTGTGTGTGTGTGTGTGTGTGTGTGTGTATGTATGGGGGAGTGGATTGTAGCAAATAGAAGAAAGAAAGTGACAGTGCTGGGAGAGAGTTTATTTTAAAAGCTTCCCCACTGATAGATTTGTAGCTCTGGGTAAAGAGGGAAGCTTGTAAAACTTGATTCATTTTCTTCCCAAGGTCTGTTTTTGGTGGGGACTGGGGGTGAGGATGGAGCTTCCAAGTGCTTTTAAGTTAGAAGTGTTTGTGTGTTTCCAGTGCACAGCATGTGTAGGGCCAAGAGCCGTGTTCTCACCCCTGCTCCCTGCCCCCAGACCATCTTTCCCTTCGCGGAACGGAGTGCCGGTTGCGGGGCTGTGCTCTGGTCTCATCTAGGGATGAGCGAGGACTTCCTGCACTTGCGATGACTTCCTACTTCCTTCCTGGCCTACGCTGTCCAGAACAGATCGGATTCGCTCTTTTCTTTGGATTAGGAAGCATGCCCTCCCCCTTCCCTGCCCAGGCCTGCTCTGGAGACATGGACGGGCAGCTGGGGTGACCATTAGACAGTGAGGAGCTAGGGTGTGTCCTGAACTGTAGGTCTGTGTGAGCTGTTCAGGAATGAGAAGCTCCTGCTCCCAAGAAGCCACTGCAGAAATGGAAAGGTGGTCAGCAGGGAGAGCTGAGGAGGTGGTGGACCTTGTATGTTGGAAAAAAAATTTGGGTAGTTTGGAATGTTTCTGTGTTTGAAAATAAAAATTATGACTGTGTATTTCTGTCATTAGGGTGGAGTGTGAACCCTAAGACTTAGATACAAAATGTTGCCAGGCTATAGTTAAGGAAAGGAAGGGCCAGGCTACCTACCTCAGGGCCTTTGCACAGGCGTTCTCCCTGCTTGGAGCACCTCTCTCCATTCTCTCTCTCCCTGGGGGATACCTATTCATTGTTCATGTCTCAGTTTAGACATCACCTGTTGTTTTTTGTTTTTTGTTTTTTTAATATTTATTTGGTTGAGCTGGGTGTCAGTTGCAGCAGGTAGGCTCCTTAGTTTCGGCACATGGGCTCCTTAGTTGTGGCATGCAAACTCTTATTTGCGGCATGCGTGTGGGATCTAGTTCCCTGACCAGGGATCGAACCTGGGCCCCCTGCATTGGGAGCGTGGAGTCTTTTTTTTTTTTAAGTCTTTATTGGAGTATTATTGCTTTACAATGTTGTGTTAGTTTCTGTTGTACAACAAGTGAATCAGCTCTAAGTATACATGTATCCCCATATGCCCTCCCTCTTGAGCCTCCCTCCCATCCTCCCTACCCCACCCCTCTAGGTTGTCACAAAGCATCGAGCTGATCTCCCTGTGCTACACGGCTGCTTCCCACTAGCCATCCATTTTACATTTGGTAGTGTATATATGTCAGTGCTACTCTCTCACTTCGTCCCAGCTTCCTCTTCCCCCCATGTCCTCAAGTCTTTTCTCTACATCTGTGTCTTTGTTCTTACCCTGCCACTAGGTTCATCAGAACCATTTTTTTTAGATTCCATATATGTGCGTTAGCGTATGGTATTTGTTTTTTGGGAGCGTAGAGTCTTATCCACTGCGCCAGCAGGGAAGTCCCTGACATCACCTAACTTTAAGAAAATTCTCACAATCATCTTTGAGCCCATGGGCTAGGACCTGTAAACTTGGGGGCTTGACACCTGCTGGCTTGATACCCAGTTCATATTTGTGGACTGGAAGAGTGACCAGGAAGAACCCCCACCTCCCAGGGCCCTGTCTCTGTGTTTGAACTGCTCCCTGAAGCCTCAGTGCCCTGAGAACATGTCCAAGTGTGGCTGCCTGCTTTGAGCCCTGGCCTTGGCATTTGCCTTTCTTTCTTTTTTTTTTTTTTGGCCACACCGTGTGGCATGCGGCATCTTAGTTCCCCGACCAGGAATGAAACCCGTGCCTCCTGCATTGGGAACGTGGAGTCTTAACCACTGGACTGCCAGTGAAGTCCCTGCCTGTGTTTTCTGAAATAGGTTTTTGACGTTGATGGAGCCTTAGACGTGAAGTGTCCTCAGAGATGTGTGCAAAAATGACCAGTATTGAATTATCCCAACTTTTGCCAACTTCTGAGGCCTCTCAGACTGAAAGCCCTGTGACTCTTCTCTTGCCCAGTTTTTGCATTTTGTGAAGAGGATTGAGGAGTGGGTGGGCAGGGGTGTGGTCTGGAATCCTGAACGGTGTTACTCAGCTGGAGTCTTAGAGGGATGTTAACCTCAGATGATGGGCAACAGCCTGGTTCTGATTCCTCTAACTCCCCCTGCTTATCTGTGCAGGAATATTTTGATTTGACCCCCTGTAATTCAGGGTTGGTGGCGATTTTATCAGCCCACACAAGTCTACAGTTGACCTTTGCATTATCTGAGAAGACTTGTGTTTGTTTAGCCACGGAGGATAAACAAGATTCCAGGGGGCGGCTCAAGACTTGGGCTGTGGTTTTTTGTGCAGCAGCAGTGTGGCTTCTAATTGTGAGTGGCTCCTATCTGTGCTTCGGAGAAGGTCTTGGCCACACCCTGTCAGGGGCGGGGTGGGGGGAGTGCTTCTTTGGTTCCAAGCTGGCCATTCAGGCTTTTCCTAGGACACGAAATGCTCACTCCCTTTAAATCACCCCTTTCTAGTAAGGCTATCGTAATGATATCAGTTCAGGAGAACACTTTATCCAGAATTCACTGAGGGGTCAGTGCACATACTTGTTTTTCCCAGGTATTCATCCGGTCAATCTAGTCTTTCCTTTGAATAGCTGGTGCCCCTGAGATGTGGCTCCAGACAAAAGGACATGGGCAAATTCTTTGTCCTCAGAGAGCTTACAGACTATTCTTGTCTTTTATCTGGGGCTCATGTGTTTTAAGATGCTAACCGAGCATCTTTAAATGGGAGACATATCCTGCAGGTTCAGATGGGCTTTTCCCCCAGGAAGGCACCGGAATGCATTCTAGCCTCCCCTCGGCTGCCGCTGCTGCCCCCAACCGGAAAACAGCCGGGTCGCCCTTGTCTCCACCTGCCCCAGCCCCCTGTGTCGTGCCGGCCGGCTCTGATTTTTGGACTGGTCACTTGAAGATAACTTGAGTGTTTGCTTCTTTGTCTGTAAAGTGATGGTAAAGGATACCTTTGTGGTCCCGGTGTCTAGTGTGTGGCTCCACGGAGCCAAGCCATCCAGGACCTCGTCAAGGTGTGGCTAAGAGATTGGAGAAAGTGATGATTTGATTGCACCTTGGAGACAGGATAGGAGTCGGAGTAAAAATGTTCATGTATGGCTGTTACTCTAGTGAAAATTTTTTAAGAATTGGTTGCTGGAAACACAAATCCACAGGGACATAAACTAAAAGAATGAAGGGTACGCTGGTTTTAAGGAAGCTTTCAGGGGTCTACATTCTCTCCAACCTGAGTTAAATTTCCTAGGTTTTACCAAAAACACAATCCCTCTCCTTGCGGTTGGGGGCTGGGCATTGCAGCCAGGCCCAGGCCACCTCCGAGGCACAGGTGCCTGCCACAGTGCCACCCTTTCCGGTGGGTGAGTCAGTGAGTTTATCCTGGAATATCCCGCCCTGGGGAGGGCCAGGGTCACGGGCTGGGGCCACTCTGGGCCGCCGTTTCTCAGGAAGCCGTGTTGGCCCCATCCAGAACTGCCTCTCAGACTTGAGATACCCATGGCTTCTTTCCTACTCCCTTTTTTCTTCCTGAAAATGTTTTTTAACTCGGAGCATGTGTCACCGCAGAGTTCTTTTCACGAGGACAAAAGCTGGTTCTGATCCAGAGCCGACTGTGGCCTGATCCTTGGTCTGATTACTTGGCGGGGCAGTTGCTGGGGCTTGACCAGGGTGTAAACGGGACTCAGCATTGGGCCGGTGGGTGGGGAGAGGTGAGGAGGAACCGTGGGGAGGAGCTGCTGTGACAGTGAAGGGAAGGGTCGGGGGAGGGGTGATTTAGCCTGTCCAGGCCGCAGACAGCGCCACTCCCCTCCAGAACAGCAGCATCTGCTGCTCTGGGTGAGGGTCCTCCGCTGACCCTGACGCAGGAGCCACGGCCGCCACGAGCTTGGCCGTCCAGCCCAGCCCCAGACCAGACCACACAGGAGGGAGGAACCTGGAGCAGCTCTCCCAGCCTCTCTCTGGTGGATTGGCCCGGCTGCCTTCTTCCTCTTCTGGGTACAGGCTCTACCACTCCTCAAGCCCCATTGTCCCCACTGTGAGCCTAGGAGTGTCCCTCCCCAGGCCCCAACAAATGCGTGAGCCCCCAGTGCCTGGCGCACAGTCGGTACTCATAAAAGTCTTGGTTTAAAACAGCGTGCGTGAAGGACTTGACGCGTTATGAGTGATGGTCTTTTGGGAGGGGGGGGACCGTACTGCCAAGTGTCGTGCCTGGTGCATCGCAGGTCCTCCACTCTTTGGGTGAATGGAGTGGTGTCCAGAGAAGCAGGGCTCTGGCGTGGGCAGCAGCATGGAGGGAAGGAGCCAAGCTTGTTTGCATAGGAGGGCTGTGGTCTCTCGAGGGGGCTGCTCCAGTGGCTCCTGGCTCTCTCCTCCTGTCCCTCCAGACAGCCTCCTGGCCTCACCCTTTTAACGGCCCCTTGGTTGGCTGGTTGGCTTGACCTCAGTGTGGATGTCAGATCTGCTTTGTTAATGTAAAATGCGGGGGCGTCCTGTCTCTCCCTTACTAAAATCAAAATCAAACCCAAATTGAAATAAAACAAACCAGGAGCTGCAAGGAAGACAGCCCCGAGGTTTCCCTGACTGTGGCACTGAGAGCCAGACAATCAGGGTCTTTCTGGTCTGACCTTGCCCGCGTTTCAGATTTTGCCATCTTTATTGCAGACCTCGCCTTGGTGCTTGGCACGTTCACCGTCACTACAGATTAATCATTACAACCTCCCAGTGAGGTAGGCAGTGGTGTAAAGGGGAAAAACCCCAAAGGACCGAGCACGTGGGATTTTAGAAAGCGTCTGAGGGTGCAGAGGGGCCCCGGTGTGTGTTGCTGGTGAAAGCCCCCGCAGACTAGAAAAGCCGGCACCTTGCTGCTGCCATCTTGCTCCTGTAGAGAGAGTATCACGTCTGTCACTGGCTGACACTTTGAGGGTTTTTCTTTTCTCCAAATAAATAATTCTTTGTCTCTCTTCAGGGTGGCAGATCAGGGCTGGAGAGAGGCAGCCGATCAAAGGCAGCCTTGCTGACTTTGAACAAGTGGGCTGAGGAGGGGGTCTGGACAGGGCGGGGAGGGGGGACGATGACGAGGAAAGCCAACACACTGCAGAGGCAGGAGGAGTGACACCTGAAGCCACCACCTCCTAAAACCTGTGATCATGCATTTCTTGCCTGGGGATGTGTGAGTGAAATATTAGGCTCAGTGGAGAGTTCCTTCCTCAGAGGAGAAAGCGGGCTCCCTTTTCCTGTCCCTTTGTCTCTTGTCGCCTTTGTCCCAGCCCTCCAGCTCTGAGGTCTCCCCTCCCCCCCCCACCAGGTTCCTTCCTTTGTGCCCCGCCACTCACCAGCGAAACTTAACTCGGGCCTCCAGCCCGCCTGAGGCCCCTGCCTCCTCTGCTCCCCATGAAACAAAAGTAGCTGGTAGGTCCTGGCCTGGCTGTCATCACGAGGACTCAAAGGAACCAGGCAGGGGCCTTGGCCCCCAAAGGTGGTGGTTAGTTTTGAAGGTTGCCACCGGCTGTTGGCAGCCCCTTCGGAGGGAGCAGTGTTACTGGGGGCACCTGCTGCCCTAGTTAGGGCGGTCTGGGGCTGCAGCTGTAGCTGGGGGACCCTCTTCCCTGGTGAAGCCCCTCTTTCTCCTGCTCTGAGTGGTCTTGGGCCTTTTCACTCATGAGTTCTGTGTGCAGCCCCTAGAAATAAGGACATGCTGAACTCTAAAAGAGCCAAACCTACACTTCTGGGTACGGAAACACCCACCTTTGTTAAAAGATTGTGTTAATCATCTTTAAGCAAGCATTAGCAATCACCTGGGGGGTTAAGCAAAGATTGGGGGAGAAAAACAATGTTGGGGAAAAACTCTATCCATTAACTTAATTTGCTGAGTATATGGGAAAGGATGGGCTTGATTTCATTTCTCATGATGAAAATGGGAACTTCAGCGCTTGGTTTCTAACCTGATGGCTTCCTGGGTGGTGTGGCCCAGCGCAGGAGAGGGAGAGGGGCCTGAGGCCTGCAGAGGGGGTCGCTGCAGTCTGTGTGCATCTGTGATGCAGAGCAGAACTGTGGCTGGTCGGTGTGGCTTCGTTGTTGCTGGCGTGGTTCTGCCTACTTAGAATGTTGGAGTTCCTAATTTAATTACACGTGTTTAAAATATGTCCTAGAAGGTAATGCGTAAATTTAGAAATATTGTATTCTGCCCTCAACTTGCATAAAAAGTATTTTTCTAAGTTTTCACATGCATTTTTGGCATCAGTATCCTAAATGTTGTCACCACAGCCACTTTTTATCTTCTGACCCACCTTTCTAATGTGTATCATCCACACTCCATCTAAGTTGTTTGAGATAATGTGTTTTCAAATTTACTTATGATTTCTGTCGCTAGGGATTTTATCCGAAAGCCACAGGGACTCATGATAAAGTTTAGACAGTTGAATTTGTAAGATTTCTCTCCTAAGTTTCTATTGCTAGAAATGCTTCAGCAGATAGGAGACCCCAGTTCTGATGCTGGAGAGTGAGAAGGGGGCACCCTTCCTGAGCGTCCCTGTGTGACCCTGCTATTTCTCTGAGCCTCAGCGTCCTCCTCTGTAAAAAAGAGAGGATAACAGTGCCTAAGGCTCGCTTCTCAGGGTTAAGTACGTGAGGAACGCAGAACAGTGCCCTGTATACAGCAAGCACTCAGCAGACGCATCGTTGGAGGTTGGACTGGTTGGAGCACTCTGGCCCTTCTGGTTTGTAGAGTGACTTTGAGGGCTTATCAGGCGAGGCCTGGGGGCAGCCCTTGTGGGGAAAGCCAGACGGACCATTGTGCGTTTTGGGAGTGGGAACTTTCCAGGGGAAAAGGAAAGGGGTTGCAATTTCAGCTGATGAGAACCCAGCAATGGGGTGAGGTGAGGCCTGTGGACCCCTGTAATCGTCCCTGTGTCCCGTCCCCTGGCATTCCCAGAGTGGAAAGTTTTAAAAGTCCTTGGTTTGGGGCCCCTGTGCCCAGGAGGTAAGAGAAGCCTTTACCAGTCTGTAATTGGGACTCAGAAAACATTTAGGCTTTGTCTTTTAATGATTTTTATTTCAAAGCTGGCAAAAGCTTAGCTGGAGGTGTAACAGGCACTGGGTTCTGCGTGTGCCCACAGATGTCTGTCATCATTGTTGTAGTCATTGTTTGCCATCTTGGGGCTGCGGGTGACAGATGACACTCACACCCCCCAGTTATTGGTTGGGATGGAAGCTCCTGGGATGGACAGTGGCCTCGGTGTGTGTGTCATGCGTGCCCAGGTTTACGGGGCAGATTTGCATCGCCGTTTGTCAATAAGTCCTGCTTTGAATATCCACCTCTGATGCGCCACTGGTGGAGGAGCTGGGATTCCCAATTTAGACGCTGACGGTAATCTGAAACTGAAACAATCAGAAGTGTGTATCTCATGAAAAAAAGAGCAGGGGGGTTATTAACAGCTAAGGCCGGAAGTTGTCACCTGGCTGCGACTTTCCAGGTGGATGGCAGGGGTCCAGACTGAGCTCATGTGGAGGGTGCCACCTTGAAGCCAGTTTTCCCTCTTCAGATTATTGTATTTCGTTGGGAGAATTGGCGAAACGAAACGGAAACGGGCTGTGTGTTTAGTTACTTTGCGAAGCTTTGAGCGATGCATCCCTTCTTCCATTTGTGAACTCGGTCCCTGGGTTAGCTGTTCCTGGCCCCAAAGTGAGAAAGTAAAATGGAGAAAGAGGCTGGCAAGGCTAAAATCAGGGTAAACTTAATTTCAAAAGACTAAAGGTCTTACTGGAGGGGGTGGGGGGCAGGGGCCTGTTTCTTTTCTGAATGGGTAAGGCCTCAGGGTCTGTGTGTGTGTGTGTGTGTGTGTGTGTGTGTGTGTGTGTGAGAGAGAGAGAGAGAGAGAGAGAGAGGGAGGGAGGGAGGGAGGGAGGGAGAGAGAGGGAGAGAGAGGGAGAGAGACCGACAGACAGCAGAGACAAACCTAGAGACCCAGAGCTAGGAGTGGTGGATGGCTCAGGCTGGGGGGAGGGGTCACTATTTGCATAACTGTTGCTCTTCGGGATTGTGATGGGGGATGGGAGGCTAGCACAAAGGCGCTTTCCTCCCTCTCCCCTCCCTGACCCCTCCTTTCCCTGCCCTGCTTCTTTCCCTTTTCTTCCCCTCCATCCCCTCCCCTGCCCCTTCCCATGCCAGGCCCCTGAGCCTGGTCAGCACCACCTGTACCCCCGCTAATGGCACAGGGTTGGCCTTGCTTTTGTTGCCCAGTGGACAGGGTTTTACTGCCCCGTCTCCAGTTGCGGGCAGGGCTACCGCAGACGCCTGTCAAGTTAAGATAAAGTCCAAAAGGAAGGCCTCTGGCTGTGCACGTCTCTCTTTAAAGACTGGTGCTTTATAAAAACGGTTTCTGTGTGAGCTCTCAGGTTCTTGCCCCCATCGTCTTTTCTGCCTGGAGGCTGGAGGCTTTTGGAGGGAGACCATGTCTGGTGTCCCCTCACATAAAGTGGTTTTCCGGGGCTATTTCCTGTGACCCACAGCATGATACTTGCTGGAAAGGAAGGGGGCTGGTAGCTGGGCTGTCCCGTAGCAGCTTCAACCAAGCCTCAGGGAATCCCACAGAGATGAGGTAGAGACCCGTGTACCAGCGTGGACTCGAGACTCACCCCTGCAGACCCTAAACAGTAATATCTGGTGGGTCCACCACGCATCTTTGCTAAACCAGTAAACGAATGGGCACATGTCATGTGACCTCAAACAAAAATAAATACTACCTAGCAGTTTGTCATCCACTTCTGGGCTTTTCTGTTTAGCATGTCTGTGTATCAGGTGCCTTCTGGGAGGCCTGTCTCCCTGCCTGGGCCTCAGTTTTCCCATCAGTAAGATGGTGGTGACATTTCTTGCTCAGGCTGTCATGAGACTCAACTGAGATGCCCCATGATGATTATTGCCATAATGCTGAGCACATTGAGCCCTCCAGGCTCTGACCAGAGCGTCCTCCCCATCATCTGGAGACGTAGGGACAGAAGCAGGCCCCGAACAAGTAGAGAACCACGTGGCAGAAAGCTGCTGGGCAGTGCGGGAAGATGACCTGAAGGGGCAGGCGGGGTCAGCATCCTCTGCCTCCCTGTTTGTTTTGCCTCAGGACAAGGTTATCTGTTGTGAGGTCAGACTCCTAGGTTGTACTGAGGAGGTAGGTACCTATTGCCATTGACATCTCCCCGGGGGTGCCCCCTCCCCCACCCCAAGATTGATCTTTGTATTTATGCTCAGTTTGTGGTCCTTTCACACAGTGAGGACTGGAAACGTTTTAAAGCAAGTTCATGCCTTAGCAGCCAGTTAGCTCCCTGACACCCCAAGTTGGGTTGGGTGGGGATGGTATTTGAGCCATCAGTTTCAAATCCCTCTGGGTTCCTGCGGGGCTGGGGCTGTGTACTTGGTATTCCTGGCAGGTCCCCTGCGGGGAGTGTGGGGTTGCTTGGCATCCTTGATGCCAGGCCGGGTGGAGGATGGAGGAGAGGGATGGGGAAGCTTGCTCCACGTGGTACAGCTTCATTGACTGCTTGGTTTCTCTGAGCCACAGCTTCTTTACCTGTGAGATGGGGAGAATGTAAGTATCCATTGCAGGGTGGGTTGAGGGTGGTTGGTGAACAAATTTCACTCCGGAAAACGGTAGGTATTTGGCATTGATAATCCCGGAAAGGCTTGGACAGGTCAAGAACTGATGGGTGGGAGGGGTAGGGCCAATGGTGCTTGAAGGAATTGATGACGCTGCCCTTTGTGGTTTGTCAACGGGATTAATAACAAAGGTCACTGGGATGAGACAGCTTTTCCAGGGTGTTTGCTCAGAGGGGCCATCTTCCTGGAGCCTATGCCCCCTGGTGAGTAGCTGTAGGAGTGAGGGGTCAGGCCTGCCAGCCAGCTGGTTGCTCTGGCCACTGGCTCCAGACACCCCGTTTGCTGCCCACCACCCGATGCCTGCACACATTCCCACTCCCCTGCCTCTTAGCTGCTCCTAGACTGCTTGGACAGCTTGGCACTCTCCGAAGGTGGGCTCCCAGCCCCATGCCTATTGGCCCTTTGAGCCCTTCAGGCAGCTTTTCTTGGGAACTTCCCAGGTGCCGGCTCTCAGGGGAGGCATCAGTATTAGCCTGTCTTTCCTGTCGAGTAGGCTTACAGTCTAGTAGAGATGACAGAATGAAAGCAATTAATGGCGCTTCAGCTCCAGTGGTCCCAAATCCCACACATCCCAGAACTGGCTCAGCCCAGGGTACTCAGCCTGGACACCTTGGTGTACAGCCCCTGGGTATAAATAGGCTGGTGGGGGAGGGGGTCTGCTGAGCTAGGGTTCTGGGAGGCATTCCTGTTTTTTAAAAACACTTGCCGGGCCATCTAAATCCATCCCGGGCACCCGCAGAGGCCTGATTGACTGGATTCCCTTAACCCTTCTCAGCTCTATAACCAGAATCGTGGAGAGCGGCACCCGCTTTTTATAGAAGTGGAAACTGAGGCCCAGGCGGGGAAGAGGCTGCCTTGAGTGACAGAAAGGGGCCCCAGAGGCTGTTGAAAATTTCCCTCCAGCCCTTAGCAGCGGGCTGGTAGGTCTCACCTTGCTCCCAAGGCCGTTACCATTAGCAACCAACTTCCCCTGTTGCTTCTGGGGGCCCTCAAGGGGAAGAGGGAAGAAGGTGGAAGCCAGGCTGTCAGTCAGGTGACATTTGAGTGTCTGTGTCAGTGGGTTAGGGCTGGTGACACTGTGCGGAGGGCCGGGGCATACCAGAGTCATCCAGTGCACAGGCGAGGTCTTGCTACTAATTGTTCCCAGTACTGGGGAAATTACATGCAGGGACGCCTTGCTTTGTGCAAAAAGATGCCTCCCCCCCCCACCCCTTATACACACAAAAGAAATTTGAAGAGAAGCAAAGACAAAGTAAAGGCTAAAGTAAGGTCTACTTGGGTCAGGCAGACTTTGCTCTTGTCCTAGTCCAGCTGTTCTCTAGCTTTGTGGACTTGCATTAATTGCTTGGCCCCCCTGAGCCTCCGTTTACTCATCCATAAAACAGGGATCAAGGCACAGGTGTCCATTAGCAGCACTTAGCACCGCCTGACACCCCTGAGCCCTCAGTAAGGGGTTGCTACTCTAAGAAGAATTGGCAACCTGTGGTGGGTGGGTTACCGTTTATTGAGTGACATCTAGGTCCTGCCAGAGGCTTGACACCCAGGGGATTCAAAGCTGGGTGAGGATCAGGTTGGTTGTCATCCAGAAGGGCAGACAGATCAATTGACGATTGAATAGCCAGGTCATGGTCAGTGCTGGGAAGGGGACACAGGCAGAATCTGAAGGCAGCCCAGAAAGGGGTGTTGCTGGCTGTTTCAGGGGCTGGGAGGGCTTCCTGGAGGGGACGTTGCAGCTGGGCCTCAAAGAACACAGGAGAAAGTGGAGAGGAGGGCCTCCGAGGCAGCTGCAGAGCTTCGTCTTGAAATATGTGGACAGTGGATGTTGATAGCAGCTGACATTTCTTCAGCTCTTAGTCTGTGCTGGGCCCTGGTCTGTGTGGTTTGCATGTGTGAAGTTATTTAATTCCCATCACGGACATTGTGAGGCAGATGTGATCCCATTTTGTAGTTCAAAAACTGGGCCATAGGGAAGTTAAAAACGTTTTCCAGGCTCACACAGCATGGAAGACCTAGTGTTCAATGCCCGAGACTCAGGCTCCAGAGCCCACACACAGGCTGCTTGAGTCACTGCCTTGCCCTACAGGGCCCAGGACTGGTTGTTGGGAGATAGATGCTCGTTAACTAGTGGTATGACCCACTAGTTGGGCAGGTTGAGGAGTCCCCCACCTCAGTTTCTTTATCTGTAAAATGAGAATCGCCCATGTCCGTGAAATGAGATGAGGTTCTTGGGTGGAGTGTGCTCTATGGGCTACATTCGCTGTCAGCCCCAGCTGCTTGAGCAGGCCATGGTTGCAAGGTAGCTGATATTCAGTCTTCCGGCAGCCCCCTCCCCAGCCCCTGCTGGCTGTCCTTGTTCGGGAGCCTGTGGGACTGGGGCAGGATTAGATGGAACGTGGGCAGAGTGCCCAGCACAGCACTGGGAGGCCATAGCCCCTGGAAACAGTAGTCATTTTCATGATTCTGTCTTATCTCTTCATATTAGTAGTTACTATTGATGGTCTGCTCATCGGTCCTGTGGGGTGATTTTAGCCACACTTTATTGAAGAGGAAACAGCTTCGTGGGTGAATAATGCCTCCAAAGTCACAGTAATTGGCAGACACACTGAGACTCCCAATTGGGCGTTTCGCACCCCTGTCCTGTGGTCCTGTGGTACATCACGGGAAGGCTCCAGCAAAACAGGGCTTCCTCGGAGACGGCCATCCAAAGCACGCTGGTTGTGTGACGTGAAGCATGCTCATGGCATGTGGTGTGCACACACGCTTTTTCTCTCACTTGGGCGCTTGAGCTCGTGAGAGTGTCTCTGCTCCATGAGCAGCACAGGAGTCCTGTGTGCCGGTGTGTGAGCACACCCTAAACCCAGTCCGGACCCTGGGTACTAAGTCTTCCAAGAACAGGCTGCTCCGGCCCAGATAGTGCGGTGTTTACCTGCAGGGCGACCCGTGTGGTTATGAAAACAAAGCAGTGGGAGAAGTGTCCATAGCTTAGGGGTTGCCTGGAGACCCCACCCCCCACCCCCCACCCCCGGCCCTCTGGTGCCCCTGTGGGTGGTCTTCTGGCAGCCACATCATTGCTCTCCTCCCACCCCACCCTGCTGGGAGGAGGTGGCTGGTCCCATCGGTTTGCAAACTGGGCCCTGTGGCCTTGCGTGTTCCCATCTCGGGCCCTGTGTGCCCACAGCCCTGTGCCAAGCAGCAGTGGGAAGAACCGGTGAAGACACAGGGATCCCAGCATCCCTTGGTCCTGTGTGACACAGCAGAGAACCAGGCCCTGAGCCCATTCCCAAGGGGAGATTCGAGGCTCGCCTCCCTGAGGGCTGCCACTGCTCACAGCCACCACGTTCGTGCTAATTCTCTGTTGATTTAGAAAGCTCTTCAGGATTGTGTAGTGCCTCGGGGCCACTCTTGTGGAGAGGAGCTGTAATCCCTTAAATATAATAATCCCCCGTGCTGGACATGTTTAAGAACAGCCTCCTATGCGTGAGCCCGTTGGCACCCTCCCTCCAGCAGTCCTCCGGGGGCGATGGACCAGGCTTGTTATCCCGTGTTGTTGATGAAAAGGCAGGTAGGTGGCTTTTGTGACTTTCCAGAGTCACAGGTCCAAGTATATAATGAAGCTAAGAGTCAGAATCCAACCTGAAGGCTAGTCCTGGCATCCAGGACAGACGGCAGATGCTTGGCACACAGGCCGATGCTCCTCACTCACGTCAGATTTTGCAAGTGGATCACAGTAACTCTCTTCCTTCCGACCCGTGTTCAGAATTCTTTTCAATACAGCATTTTAGTCAGTCATCATCAGCCAGACAACACCGGCATGCGAGATGAGTTCCTTGTCATTGGTGTCACACTCCAGGCTGGAAGTTGGCCAGTGATGTCGTGCGAGTTTCCTGGCTCTTTGAGTTTCCAGATAGGTGAAAGTTGGATGCAGAGCGTCACTGAATTCCAGCTGGAAGCTCCGTACCTGTCTGACAGAGCCAAGCACCAGCTTCCAGGAGGGCCTTGGAGGATCTCGTAGGGCGTGTGGTGTCTGACTGGAGAAGAGCTGCTTGAATTGGAGTGCCCGCTGGCCAGCCAGAAGCGAACGGACGGGGGAGATGGGCCAATTGCCAAAATGTGATTGAACCCTCCTTGTTGGAGGAAGCACGAATGCCCTTCTCTTCCAGACACCCTGAGTTCCACTCCACATTATGATTTCTCTTCGGATGTTCCCAGGATGACCTTTCAAACCACGCAAGACCCTCCTAGGATGTGGCGATCCGAGCAGTGGAGGAATGAGAAAGTCGGGGTGTGTGTGACTGGCATGGCGTTGCAGGTACCATCCGTGGGAATCCTACCTCGGCCAGAATGACAAGGTCAAGTTCTGAGACAGGTGGGCGAGTCTGAGTTCTAATCCTGTTCTGGTGATCTTCACGTACCAGGTTCGAGCTTTAGGTTGAGTTTGAAGTCCTCATTCAAGTTGAACCTTGGATTCTGCAGCTGCCCTCGTATAGCTGGACCGTGAGCACAGGTGACCGCGGTGCTTCTCCTCAGCCTTTCCTCCACGCTGAGTCACAGAAACTGTGCGCCGCGGTCACCTAACTAGTGGCTCTCTTGTTTTGATCGTGTAACTCTTCAAACGTTAGCTGATTTCTTGCTGTCAGCCTCCACATGGATATTCTTGACCTTGGTTTTCAAGATGCCTTTTCATCCATCCACTTAGTTGCACAGTCCCTCTCATCTCCCCCAGCAGTGTCACCACTGCTCCCTGCCTTCCTGCCCATAGGCAGGCTCCTTGGTTCATCCCAGCCCTAAACCCGCAGAGCCTCTTTTGCAGTAAGTTCAGCTCAAACCCTCGCCTTTTCCAGATAGCCTGGCTTGGCTCGTCCGCTCCCTTTGAGAGGACTTTTTCCCACCTGAAATACAGATTTAAAGAAAGTCAACTGTAATAGTTAGAGGAACCTTACAGGACATAGGCTTCAGGAGTTTTTAACTTACTTTTTTTTTCTTTTTAACTGGAGAGCCCTTTCTTTAAATGAAATCTTAGGTGGAAGGCCAAATAATAAAACAGAAAAACAGAGCCATCTAACAGTTTAAGGGGAGGAGGGTGCAAAGGGTCCTGCCTGCTGAGCTTCCCACCTTTATGCATCCCCCTGTGGCCCCCGTGGCCCTCTGATTTAGTCCAGCTCCCAGATGGAGAGGTTGTGCCCAGGATAAGGAGATGACTTGGCTGAAGATTCCCCAGGAAGTGAGAGGCACGGGCGTCCCCAGGCCTCCCACCCACATCCAGGGTGCTGTCAAGCTGTCAGCCTTCCCCAGCTCTGTAGTGAGATGTTCAGACATGTTTCAGTAAAGGGCCTGCTGCAGCCGGATCTTGTGGGAAATGCAGGGTTCAGCAGTTTCTCTAATGTAGGGCTTCTCAAGAGTTTGCAGTGCATTAAGATGCATTGCAGATCTCAGAAGTGGGATAGGATATAGAGGGTGGATAAACAGTGTAAAATACGACGAGTCTGACAGTTATTTGACCACAGGACCTCATCTCGTTGAGGAATCCTAAAACTTTCATAAATAGTGCAGGCTGGGAGATGACTGGGTTGTGAGTTAGTCCCCGATTTTTTTCGAGATATGGACAACTGTGGGTCCAGTCGGCACTCACATTTTCCTGGGTTGTATCTCCATCCTTTAGAGCCGTCTGTCTTTCTTCACTAAGCACCTGTTTTGTTGGGTGAAGGACTCCTGTAAGCCTTTGCACTTCCATGTCATTAGATAGTTTCCATCTTTTTCAGTGATCACCGAGTATTCTGCTTCTTGGATGTGACATAATTTATCAGTCCCTCACTGTGGAACATTAAGATTGTTTCCAATTTTCTCACATTGTAAACAGCATTGTGGTGAACACCCTTGTGGCTAAGTGTTTGTGCACATATATGTGATGACGTTCTTAGACGTGGAGTGTTTGGGTCATACGGTATATACAGCACACTTTAGAAACAAAAACCTGGGGACTTCCCTGGTGGTCCAGTGGGTAAGGCTCCGTGCTCCCAATGCAGGGGGCCCAGGTTCGATCCCTGGTTGGGAAACTAGATCCCGCCTGCATGCCGCAAGTAAGAGTTCGCATGCTGCAACTGCCACAACTAACAAGCCGATATGCCGCAACAAATATCCCGCCTGCCGCAACTAAGACCTGGCACAGCCTAAATAAATAAGTATTTAAAAAACAAACAAAAAAACACAAAAGCCTGTCAGAACTGCCAGCACATTGCTTCACAAGCTGAGTTTCACTTCCCGGCTTTGTCCCTGGTGAAGTTACTCATGAGTGCCTTTGGAAGGGGCCGACTGCAGAGGTGGCCTAGCCCAGGATCCAGTGCTTGGGAAGTCAGAGCCGGCCTCCTGTCGTTGGCTGTGCTGCCCTGTCTGGCCCGTCTGGCACTGGAAGGCTGGGATCAGGCTCATTCTTTGTGCTCTCACCCTTACGATGTTGTCTCCGGGGCATGGCTCTGTGGGGACATCATACATATTAATTGATTTAGATTTAGATGCTTTTCCCTGTGTAAGAGCTCGGTAGTGGAGACCCATTTATCTGAATGCTTTTTACATCCCTGAAACCTTGCGTGAGAGGCACAGATTGGACTGCAGAGACAATGGGGCATCGGGGACCTCACTTGCAAGGTTTCTGTCGCCACTTTTATTGCCTGAATCTTGCCTGACTCCGAAGTGAGGGCTGGTGTTCTCAGAAGGGGAGCCTTGGGGGTGGGGATTTATGGGCAGGAGTGGTTGGTGGCATTCTTTTTTTCTTCCTTTCTTTTGCCCAAGTAGATCATTTTGGAGAGGGACAGACTCATGGATATAGATTAGGAATAGACTAGGATTAACCCTTCACAACCAGGGGGAGGCAGCCATACTCTGGCCTCCTGTGGCCGAGTGCCGGAGCAGGACTTCAAGTGAAGCCTCATGGAAATCCAAGGTAAATGGGGTCCCTGTCCCTTTCTGCACAGGGATTCAAGACTCCAAGAGGTTTAGAAACTTGAACAGGGTCCCTCTGCTGTAAAGAGAGGGGTGGTATTGGGACTGGAACCCACGTTTGTCTGAATCCAAAGCCGGTCCTTTTCTGTTTTGTTGTTTTTTTTTTTTTTTTTTTTTTTGGGCTGAGCCGCGTGGCTTGGGGGATCCTAGTTCCCCGATTCCCCGACCAGGAGTCGAACCCGGGCCCACGGCAGTGAAAGCGCGGAGTCCTCACCACTGGACTGCCAGGAAATTCCCCAAAGCCAGTTCTTACCATGCTTTTTGTCCAGGAAAATTGAACACTTCTAAAGTTTTATTAGAATTAAATCTGAGTGGTTTCAAGGTCTTTTATTTATTTGTAAATAAACTATAAATAAGCTATAAGTGCCATCAGAGAGGTATTAGCAACACTTGGAGCTCCAGCCTCCAGAAAAGAGCAGTTAACCCACAAAAGGAATTCGGGAAGGCATTCTGGAGGAAGTGCCCTCCAAGAAGGAGGGGTGGGGACATTAGTAATGTTATTTAGCTCTCGCTTTGTTCCATGCAGTGTTCTCAGTGCTCCATGTAAATTAAGTCATTTAACCTACACCAATAACTATGAGGTCAGAACTAGAATTAGTTTCCTAGATGAGGACATTGAGGCAGAGAGAGGTTAAGTAACCTGCCCAAGCAGTAAATGTCTGAGCTGGGATTCGAGCGGAGGCATTCCATGCTCTTAACAGCTGGGTCGCACAGCCCACCAGATTTCAAGGAGACTGTGGCCAGAGCAGTATAGGAACAGTGTGAACAAGGCTGGGGAGCAAGGCCGCTGTTGGCAGATCTGGGAAACAGCAGGGTGTGCAGGCGCATGGGAGTGGTGGTTCATGACGTGGTTGGATGGGGTGATCGCAAGCAGATCAGGGGGCATCCAGAGTCCCCCCAGTTCCTGTCATCGTTGGGCCTCATCCCACGCTGGCTCCGTCACTTGAGTGGAGGGCACCTGCCCTCCCTGGCATCCTCCATGGGAGTGGCCACTCCCAACGCCTGGCTTCCTCCCACAGACCACTCGGGAGCTTACAGGCAAGCTTTGGGCTGCGCAGTTCCTGAGCTGTTGTCTTTCACTTCAAGTTTTCCGATAGAAGAGTAACTATTATCGGCATTTTGGTTATTGCTTTTTTGAAAGTAACTTAAGAAAATCTTAACTCCAGACCTGTCTTTCCACTAGCCATTGCACATACGCATGCACACGTATGAAAGTATGCCTCGCCTTCCTTTAGGGTGCCATGTTGGTGACACGACAGAGCATGTCCTCACCTCTTGTACCCATGGCTGTCACGGCCCTTTCAGCATTGTGTGTGATGCCCTTGCACTTTGATTGCTTCACCGCACAGCACAATGGAGCCTCTGTCAACATGCCAGCTAATTAATTTTAACTTTGTGATGTTGCTCCATCTCCATGCACCGTTCACGTTGTCTGGTGTTTTCCTGGTGCAGATTCGAGGAAAGGTCTGGAAATGGAGGATGTGGATTCTGACCCTCCCTCTGGGCCCCTCCTCCCTCCTGCCCCTTCTGTGAGGGGACCCAGGGGGGTCCTTTCCATCTGCATTTCCCTCTCTGCCTGATCTTCCACAGCTGTTTTGGGGGAAATGCTGGGCACTCCTTTTGGGAGAGGTCTTAATTACTGGGGGGTGTTAAAATTGAGCACAAACCTCACTAATTTGGTCTCTTCGAGGGCTGAGTTGTGTGAGAACCAGGAAAAAACTGAAATTGTAGACAACTGGTAAAAAAAAAAAAAAAAAAAAAAGGCTATTTGGGTTTGGTACTGCCAAGTTCACTGTCTGCGGAGAGGCGGAGTGCCCGAGCTGGATTAGCATACGTGCTTCGGGTATGTGGAAGGGGTATTCTTAAGGGCTCAAAATAGTCTGTCCTATTGGATATTAATTTGCTTAGTGCATCCCATGTTGTCGTGCGCCCCTCCCCATTTTTCACATTTCTGATGTTAAGCTTGGGTCAAGCATTAATATTTGTTTGTAGGATTTGGTTTTCTATTTATGTTTTTCCCTGCTTCTGGAGTTTTGTTTTGAGAAGGCTCACACTTTGTGTTAAATGGAGTCTGGGCTGAAGAGCAGGTGGGACCTGTCTTTCCAGCAGTTGGACCCTGGCAGGTAACTCCTCCTCTCCAGGCCTCAATTTCTACATCTGTAAAGTGGGGATGCTGGACTACCTGTCTGCATTCTTTGAATCCCGTCTACTACTATATCCTATAACGGAGTGCATTTGACTCTGGAGTGTAGGGTTCAGCAAACTGTTTCTGTAAAGGGCCGGATAGTAAATATTTTAGGCTTTGTACATTGTATGGTCGCTGGCACCACCACTCAGCTCTGCATTGTAGCACAAAAGCAGGCACAGACAGTGCAGAAATGAATGGGTGTGGCTGTGTTCCAATAAAACTTTATTTACAGATATAGGTGGTGGGCCAGATTTGGCTCATGGACCTTAGCTTGCCAACCCCAGCTCTGACGTGTTCTCTTTGGTTGCCATAACATCTTCTCATACACCAGGCTAGTCTGTAGGAAAGAAGTACTTGAATTAAGGACCGACCGCTTGAGCCTTCCTGAGGGCTGACCTTGCCAGGAACCTGGTCTCTCGCCCATGTTTCCTCTTCTGGTAGCTGGGGAGGTTGCCCATCCAGACATCTCTAGAGAGGAGGTGTGCCTACCTCTACGCAAATCTCCGTTTCCTGAAGGATTATAAGATTTGGTAAATCCCAGGTTAAGTCCGATTAAGGAAACTATTACAAAATAATATACCTTTCCCTGTGATATACCTGTACAGTGGGAGGAAAAAAAAAATCAAACCTTGTTTTTTGCTCTTGTCAATGTTGTGGTTTTATTGACATTAAAAAAAAATTGATGGTGCATAAGGTGGTTTCAGGGACAGTTGTATTGTGCTCTCCCCCACATAACCAACATAGCTTCTTGGTTTTTTAAGAGGCTCTTTCTTTGAGAGCAAGAGAAAACTGGTTAGTGGGGGGAAAGGAGTCTAAGTAAAGGTTATCCCTCTTCTTTGTAACTGTTCAATGTGGTATCAGATGGCTGATTTGGTAGTAAGATTGTCTCTCATTTCCTTGAGTTGTGCTAAATACTTTTCTTCCAGGTGAAGAAATGCTCATTATTCACATTATTGCTGAAGGCCCTGTGTGTCCTCCTTTGTGTTGGGGAGAAGGAACACTTGGCCCCTTTTCCCAGATTGATAAAACAAGGCAGCATGCAGTTAAGATTGAAAAGACAGTTTGCAGTTCTGGATTGAAAATCTCACTGTGATAAGCAGAGTGTCTTTATCATTTTCCCTGTGGAAACAGAACCGTGTCTTAGCAAACAGTTTCTGGGCGTTCAGGGGTGCTGTGCTGGCGGGGGCTTCCTAAGGCCTGGTGCCTCCCTTCCCAGGAATGCCCTCCAGAGAGTGGTGTATCCTGAAGGTGGTGGCTGGGAGGATTATGCCACGCCCCTCTTTCCAGACTCCCCGTGTAAATATGCAGTCTAAGTAAAACAACAGTGTGCTATGCAAACCCACTTTGAGACAGTTCACTCTGTTCCACCACCCCCATCCAATAAAATTAAGACCCCTGGGAAGCGTACAGCTCTTGTGAATATGAGGTATTGCTGTTATCTGGGGAAGAGAATGAGGGGAAAAAAAATTCACCACACTAAAAGCACTACTAACCTCTGGGGCAGCCTAGCATGTGGCTGAGATGCTCTGACGAATATTTGGACAGCTTAAGAAGATAAACTAGAACTTAAAGAAATAAAACCCCCTATCTGGTCTATGAAAAATTAGAGTTGGGGGCCTGCTATTTCCTGAAGCTTTCAAGGCCAGGAGCTTATGGGGTAGGAAACCTGCCATTCCCGATGGAATAACCTCTTCCCTGGATCTCTGGAGCCTGTGCCTGTGCAGGGGCCACCTAGAGGAGCAGGGGTGGGGTGGAGCTTCCACCTGTTGGGTCGTCACTCACCAAGTGGACTGCCACTGTTTGTGGCCTTAAGAGGGGGAGGGGTGGGTCTGAGCCCAGATGCCCCTCCCCCATTCATTAGCTAAGTCACTCTTTCCACAAAGCAACCCCTGGTGACCCCCACTCTTGGCCAGGTTGTTTTGGGGACATGAGGACTGTCGGTGTAGAGAGTCTGCACTCCTTGGCCATGAGGAAGTTTGTTCTTTTTTTGGTTTAAAATTTTTTTTTAAATTATTTTTGGCTGTGTTGGGTCTTCGTTGCTGCGCGCGGGCTTTTTCTAGTTGCGGTGAGCGGGGGCTACTCTTCGTTGTGGTGCGCAGGCTTCTCGTTGCAGTGGCTTCTCTTGTTGCGGAGCATGGGCTCTAGGCGTGCGGGCTTCAGTAGTTGTGACATGCGGGCTCAGTAGTTTTGGCTCGCGGGCTCTAGAGCGCAGGCTCAGTAGTTGTGGCGCACGGGCTTAGTTGCTCTGCGGCATGTGGGATCTTCCCGGACCAGGGCTCGAACCCGTGTCCCTGCATTGGCAGGTGGATTTTTAACCACTGTGCCACCAGGGAAGTTCCTAGGAAGTTTGTTCTTACTTGAGCGCCTACTTGGTGCTCGGAGTGCTGGCAGTAACCTCCCCGTGTGCTCCTGGGAGCTCCCGGTGTAGAGTGAGGAAATGAGTGAGTAGTGAGAAAAGAGAGAGGGTTTTTTCCTCGCTAGGATATTTTTGTGGGTGTGTTTATTTGTGGTCTGCTCTGCTTGTCCTTACCGTGGAGATGAAGACCTGGATGAAGATGATTAAATAAAATGCCGGCCTGCGAATGAAAAGATGTAAATTCTAAATTTTGCCTTAAGCCACCCGAGAAACCTTTGTCAGGACTTGAACCCCTTTCTTTCCTGAGCTCTTTTAATTATTCCCCCCCCCCGACCCCAAGTCTCTTTACAGGAGAACTTCTGGTGATACCCTCTTTTAGTGAGGAAGGGAGAACTGAACCCATGGTGGGGGGGATGGTAACACCTCCCAGTCAGGGAGCGTTAAAAATGAGGCGTTTCACTTTTTAATGATAACACACATTGCCCGGCAGCATCACTGTGGTGTGGTGGTCCTGAATGCATCCGGTATGTCCAGAAGGGTCAGTTATCTTGATTTTGGCTGTCACTTCTGCTCCTCATAGATGCTGTGTTGATATATACCACTGATGAGGGCCTTGCTTGTTTGCGTGGCTGCCAGGCTATGGGGAGGAGGGTGGGACGGCCCCTGCTCTGTGAGAACAGGCTCCATACCTCCTCTCTGAGGCCACACTGGGACCAAAGCTATCCTAGAGGCTCTTCCGAAATGCCACGCCTCCTGGGAGGGCCTAGCTCTATTGGGGGCAGCAGTCAGTCTCTGCTTATCCCTTGCTGGCCACCAGTGTGGGTTGAATTGCAGCTTCAGAAGGGCTCTTGTCTTCTTTTTCAGGGTGTTCAATTTTCCAAATATTTCTCCTTCTCTGCTTTAAACTTCTGTCTGTTCAGTCTTCTGAGAAGGGAGCATAAAGCTCAAGATGAACCATTATATAAAAAATTATGTCTTCGTCATTAGGACAGGTCAAGTTACAGATCATGAATCTTTGAATAATGATATTTTGTGGACTGGTCTTGATCACCCTTTGTCTTGAATTGGCTTCTCCCATTGAGGGTAGAAGTAAATTGTAAGGTTTAGAGCTGGAAGTGACATGGGTGCCTCTTCATGGGAGGGTTTGTAGAGCCTTGCTCTCTGCTAACCTTAACCCTTGCAAGGTGCTTTTCTATGCATTATCATCGTGTAATCCAGGCTGCAACCTGCAGAGGTACCTAGGCATGGCCCCTATTTTGCAGAAGAGGAAGTTGAGGATCAGGGAAATTCAGTGACATCCCTAAGGTTTCCGTATCCCAAGCTGAGCTGGGACTTGAAATATTTGGGCTCTAAAGCCTGTGCTTCCTCTGTGGGACCACACTGCCTCCTAGCTTCCTCCCTTGTGGAAACACGGGGTGTGGGGGGAAGCGGGGACGAGGACCCAGGCAGGCTTTCTCTGATCAAAGCCATTCCTAGGCCAGCTTACCTGGATCAGAGACTTTCAAACGCATTAGAACTGGCTGGGGACCCCTGAGCCCCGCTAGCGCTGTCATTTTATGGTTGAGAAAAGACGGCCTAGAGAGAAAAGTGAGTTGTCAGGATCATACAGTGGATATACTTGCTGATTCTTTTTAGATACTTGAGTGCATACCGAGCGCCAGTATTATATACCACAAAGTTGAGGATAAAGCAGTGAACAAAACAGACAAAAATTCCTACCCTTTTGGAGCTCAAACTGAGCGTTCCATATTCCCACACCGCAACTTTTCTCCCTAAGCTTCTAGATAGCTAGCTCCTTTATCCCGCCATGGACTCGGGGAAGGCAAAATAATTTTAGTGCAATATTTTGAGCTGAATGCAAAGAGATGGGTGAATCAGCTGGAGAAAAGAAGTTATGTAATTGCTTCCAAAACAAGAGAAAAAGAGATACTTGGATTACTTATTCGTTTACAGAGCACAAGTTGTGTGCTGGGCCCTGTTCTAGGTCCTGAGAATTCAGCAGGTAAACAAAGCTCTGCAGGATTTGCCACTTAGGATACCGCGCTTGATTCTCTTGGAAACCTGGTAGTGGTCAGAGGTCCCCCTTTGCCTGCGTGGTGATCACTGATTTGTGATCTGAACATTTCCCCAGGGTAGGTGGTGAGTGCTTGCTGTGGTCTGCCGTCCACATCAACAGGCCAGGCTGGGTGCTGCTGGTGTGGGAGGACCGGGGCCAGCTCATCCTCCTAGGATGATGAATGCTGACCCACTACATTTCTTACATAGGGTCTGCTGTCCGGACTTCTTTGCTGATCTGATTCTCTGCTCCACAGAAGCGGCGTAAACATTTGAGTCTTTACATAATGGAGCTTTTCTTACTTATCCAGCATCTCCGTCACCACCTGCAGCTTTTGCCACAAAAACACAGTGACCTCTGCAGCCGGGAAGAAGTGTGGGTGGAGTTTGACCGAGGATATTGGGGAAACCTTCTGTTTATCAAAAGCCCTCCTGCAGGTTAGTGAGAGGCAGGAAGAACATTTCCATATCCCCTTAGGAGTCCTATACTCTTTTTTTTTTTTTTTAAAGGAAAAGCTATTTTAAAACATGAAGGACTTGAATGATCCCCTTTGTATTTTTCTCTCATCAGCATTTTATCAGTTGATAACCTTTAAAGTCCCTTCTGAGTATGAGAGTCTCTTTGGCTCAGGTTTCCTCTACAGTCTCTGCTTCGCCTCCAGTGACGGGGAACTCATTACCTGACAGGACAGCACATTTCAGTTTTAGATGGTTAGAATGGTTAGAAGTCTGTATTCTTGGTATTACCATCATCAAGTGGAAAGACTTCCTCTTCCTTATGACAGCTCTTTCGAGGGGTTAATTATAGCAACTCATTCATGTTCTCTGTTCTTCCCATAAAACTCCTCCGCCTCCACCAATGGGTTTCCATTTAAAATAGCTCCTGTTCTGTTTTGGAAGACATCTCGCCTGGCTTCTGGCTTGCCAGTGTTCTTCTGAAAGCGTAGCTTCCAGAACTGACCTCCAGCCCCTACGCTTTGGCTGAGCACCCTCGAAGTATCTGCAGTTGGCAAGAGGGAAAAGTGTGGCAGGGGCCGAAGATGCTCTTGAGTCAAGAGCTGGCTGTGATCCGCTTTACTCTGTGGTAGGTATCAAGTACGTTCCCAGGCCTGTTTCCTACTCCCAAATGCCAACAGCTCTGCCTCTTAAGTGAAGTTTAGTTTAATGCCCAACCTTACCTAAATGTTACTTCTATTATTATTCAGAGCCGTGGGTAGAGTTTCCCTGTGTCGTTGAGCACATGGGTGGGGACGTACCAGTAGGATGCCGGCTCTGCTTGGAATCCTCCTCCTGCATCCTTTGTTCCCGGAGCCCTGTCCAGCTCGGATGGTACTGTTCTACTGTTGTTGTTTATTAGGATGTCTTTAGAGATCAGACTGGACAACCTCCTCGGTTTACCAGCAGGGGAAACCGAGGCCCAGAGGGTCAAAGTCCACCTGTCCCTATTCTCCTGTCACACAGCAGGTTAGCCTTTGTGGCTGGGAGCCAGGCTTGTCTCTTTTGCTGGTGCTCTCTCTGCCCTGCAGTGAGCCCCCAGCTGCACTCCCTAAAAAATTGGGGCTTTAGTTTAGCAGTTGTAGAATTGCTTATGAAGCTTCTGGTTGGTTAGCAGTGGGACTGGGATGTGTACAGAAGCCCTGAGACTCTGCCCTTGTTTTCCTCTGCACCCGAGCTTGGCGTGCTGGCCAGGCCTTAGGGGCATACATAATGAGAATCGAAGAGTTCAGGATATCCATTGTATACCGAGGGCCTACCGTGCACGAGGCGGGAGTGGAGAGCTGTCAGAGCACGACAGTGAGCTGTCAGATAAGAGGTGCTCCTTGAGGGCAGACAGGTGTGTGACTCTTCATTTTTGAATGCACTGTGCCCAGCACATAGTAAGTGCCCAATAAGGATTTGTTGAATGAACCAAAGGATTTGTATAAATGAGACCAAACAATGCATAAGCTTGGTGGCAGCCTTCCCATCTGGTGGGTTAAAATGGAAAAAACAGATTCTTTTTTACCTTGCAAATGTTCTTGGAGCTCCTGCCCTGTCCTAGATGCTACAGAGGGATATAAAGGTACGGTCACAGCCCTGACCTCGAGTAGGTTAGGGAAGGAGACCCTAAGATAAGGACTGTCCCATGCCTGGATGGTACAGGAGGTCCCCTGTAAGCGCTGGTTGCCCACCGGCCTTGGCTGCGGAGGGTCCTTCCTTGAGGGTCCCTCCCCAGCTGCTTTTATCAGTGTCGCATGTGTAACATGGTGCCCAGATAGGTGCCTCTTAAGCGTGCAGCCTGAGGCTAATACTCCAGTTGAAGCTGCGCCCTCCCTCTCCCCAAGGGCAGGGCCCACCCTCACCCCCACCCCATGGCCTCTCCTCGGCTCCTCTTTAACCCGACTGACCTCTCGGCATGCAGAAGGGCTGGGTGACCCGTGAACATGCTAATAAAAGTCATCACTCCTCTCCGGGCGCCGGGCCGTTTGTGGTACATCTCGTTAATTACTTGGCAGAGAGAACATTAGGACTGTAATTCGCTGGACTGGCCTTCCTCCCAGGTGTCCCCCTGCACGGGTGAGAGGTGGAGGTGGCCAGGCCAGCCAGGCAACAGGGTGTGGAGGGGTGTGCGGGGTTGAAGTTGCTCCTTTTTCTCTGCTAATAGTGTCAGCACCCTCTCCCTCTCCCCCCAGCCTTACCGAAGCATGGCCCAGCCTGCCCTACGTCCCCCTGCCCCACTCTCAGTGGATCCCGAGCCCTCTGTTGGGAGCAGGGCTGTGAGCTGTGTGCGGCCCAGTGGCTTCGTTTATCGGGGCCTGCTGCCGGGGGGGTGGGGGGAGGCACCGTGCCGGGTTCTCTGGGGAGATGCTGGTGGGCTGCCCCCCTGCCACCACTGCCAGGGCTTTCTCTGGAGCCCCGTTTGCCCCTGAACCTTCCTCGCTCCCTGGCTGCCTGCTTCCTTTCCTCCCTTCCTCCTGTCCTCTTTGACATCTCTTTCCTCTAAATTGCCTCTCCTCTCTGCCTCCCCTCCTTCCCAGAGGCCTTTTCTTGGTCCTTTGGGGAGCCACACAGGCCTCCCACTGGTCCGTCCCTAGGCCAGTCAGTCAGGAGCCTCTGCTCCCACCAGGAGGCCCATTCGCTCCCCCCAACTCCCCCCTGCCCCCAAGAAGGTGAGGTGTGAGCTTGGGGGCTTCACCCGCAGTGGTGAAGCCATGGCCAGCGTTTTTCTGCCTCTGGGTGGTGTTATTCAGCGTCCCCGTCAAATCCGATAGGCCGAGGAAAGTCATTTTAAAGATACATCCTTGAAAGACCCCAGGAACTTTGGTCTCTGAGCACAGAGAGGGCTGAGTGGTTGGCGGGGAGGAAGACTTCCTGCGAAATGGAGAGGGAGTACGGGGCAGTTCAGGGGGGCCCCCGGGCGCACCTCGCAGGGCTTGCA
Organism: Delphinapterus leucas; assembly: GCF_059928025.1. Lineage (NCBI taxonomy): Eukaryota > Metazoa > Chordata > Mammalia > Artiodactyla > Monodontidae > Delphinapterus > Delphinapterus leucas. The sequence continues at coordinate 144,999,718 of NC_143129.1, forward strand.
GATGTGGGTGTCAGGGCGGGAGAAGCCTGCTCCCCTGAGCCCTGGTGCTTGGCCTGGCCTGGCGTCCATGTCCTTCAGAGCCCGCACTGCACCCCCAAGCTGTGTGTGGGGTTGGGGGCTGGGGAGGGCTTGTTTGGCAGCAGGCGCCTATCAGACAACTGGAAAGTGCCAGTGCTTGCCTGGCCATCTGTCCCCATCCGCCTGGCTCCTGGCCGCCTTCTGCCTACCCCAGAAGGCCCGCAGTTGTCTGCCGGCGAGGCCGCGGAGCCTGGCCGGGAGGGGCAGGCGGAGGCCCATCTTGCCTTTGTTTATTCCCATCTAATTTTCGGCTCCTGCGCTTTGGATGATTTGCCAGGTGCATGAAAAGTTTGCTGCGCGACCGCATCGTGACGGTTTTGTGGCGTGGAGGTGGACAGGAAAGGTGGATGTGTGCTGCGCTTCCTTTCCACGGTTTGTCTGTTGGCTTAACTGGGGACCTTCGCCCCGCACCCGCACCCCTTGCACTCCCTCTGCTGTTTTTCTTTTTTCTTGCTTTAATTTGTAAAAGCGCAGCCTAGAGCAGGCCAACTCTCCCGCCATTTGGGTTCACCCGCACACCACCCTCTCCAAGCTAGTTAAAGGGTTAAAAATTATGGGGAAGTTCAGCCGGCACTTGCAAGATATGGTTGCCGTGGCAACAGGCCTTCTAATCTGGTAGGTGACCTGAAAGACTGGAGAAGATGTAGGGGTTGGTTTGGCATTTCATTATTTCATGAGGCTGCCTCTCCAGCTGGTTTCTCTGCTGAGCTTAAAGCTTGCTGTTCCTGCCACTAGAATTACTGGCACATTCCAAAACAACAGTGTTGATGGCACGAGCAGTGCATTAATGGGGGTCTGGCCAGGCCGGGTGGGCAGAGGAGAGGGAGCTGGGTTCCAGGAGCCCTGACATGGGACTGTGTCCCTCACACAAAGAGGGGGGTGTGGGTAAAAGGGTGTGCACTCAGGCTCGCTTTCTGCACACAATAGCTGCCTTCTTGAAACCCCAGCGTGTAAACTGAAGCCTGTTGCTTAGTGCCCTGAGAGGGACTGACTTTTTAGGAGGATTTTAGGAGAACTTCAGTTTGCCAAGAATCCTCCTTAGATTGGGGGGGGGGGCTGTTTAAAATAGGGGGAGACTCCCATTGCAATTTCTACACTTGATGCCCTCCTCTTTTATTTACCTTCAGCTGGATGTTGTCCAGAAATTTGGTTCAGTTCAGCACATTAGCTGCGTGTTTGCTGTGGACCCGGCCCTGTGCCTGGAGCAGAGAGGCGCAGAACGGAATACCTGGTTTCATTCATTCACTCAGCAAATGTTGGTTGGATTGCCGCATTTGGGAGAAGGGGCAGCTCAGATCACTGTCCTGGCGTGAGGGGCTCCGGGTGTGTGAGGGGCTTCTGCCTACCTTGCCCTTTACTTTTAGAGGGACCTTATATTGAGGACAGGGAGGGGTTTTCTGGCTTGGAAAGGCATGAGGCATTCACATTTCTCAGCCCGCCTTTCTCCGAGGGGTCTGCTCTGTTTGTCCCCTTTTCCTCTTGCCTGTAATTACCCGGAAATCCATGGGCCCGATAAATGGTATGTGTAGATGGCGTGTTCAGAAGTCCAGACCTTCCTAAACACAGAACATGCAGAGTTCTATGTTAGCCTATGCCCAGGTTCTGAGGTATTGCCAATTGGTGGCTTCCTGGGTTTCTCGCTTCTCCGAATTTTCTCCCTTCTGGAGAGGTTGAGGGTTCCTGGGATTTGTGAGGGAATTTTATGTGACTTACTCCCTCTTCCCATTGCAGTCGTGAGCTCCCTGAAGAGAGGTCTGCGGGTTAAAGGCCCAGTGGACAGTTTGGAGGATCACTGCTTCCACTTCATAGATGCAGAAGCAGAGGACCAGAGAGGCGAGAGTGTGTCTATTTTCAGGGCTCTGGGATCTCAGGCAAGGACTTGCCCCACACTGTACCGTGCCCTTGATGGGCTGCCCACCCATGTGTGTGGCAGGTGCATGGGAAAGGTTGGGCCAGAATGTGATTCTTGATGGGCGGGAGTTTGGGGGATTAGGAGGTGCACCTACACTGCAGATGGCAAAGGGACATGCCCCCTTGTAAGACCAGGGGTATCCATGGACAGCAGGATGCACTGGCTGCGGGCTTCAGCCTTCTGGGTTCGGAGGATGGGGCTGGGGGCAGTGGGATGGGATGGGAGATTCACCCCTTGCTGGCCAGCCTGGCCTGGCGTTGGGACGCACCAGTGTTCTTGGGAGGGGACATGGTCTGCCACCTACAGCCGAGGCACAGGGTGCAGCTCATCTTCTGGTCCCCTCTGCAGCACAGTCTCCTCCTGTCTGTAAAACAGAGGAATTAACCTCAGCATCCTCGGCCCCTTGGGTCCCTCGGTCCATTTCCGTGGATGGAAAAAGCATCTTGGCCAAGTCTCTCTGTTCTGCTGTACCTCAGACTGGCTTCTCAGTGTAGAATGTGGCTTTAGGGTTTTGTCTAGTTTTTATCTGTAATTTCATATAATTCAATACATTTCAGTAAGGGTTTGTTGAGTGCCACCTCCTTTGTCTTTGAGCTGCAGCGTAGGGGAGAATGGGGGTCAGCCCATACCTTGGGGGTAGCGTCAGGACCCTGCCCATTTTTGTTGACTTCCATGGAGCCTGGGAGAGGGTGGTTGGAATTGGGTTCCGACTCTGTGTGTAGTTCACTTGGATCCTCCAAACTCTAGTTTTCCTATGGGGAGAGATCTTCTTGGCTTGGGGTGGTGGTGGTGGCGAGTGTAGCAAGTACACAGGGCCTTTACAGGTGGAAGCATCTCAGAACAGCTAAAAGGAGAGGTCTTCAAGGTTGAAGCCTCTGGGATTGGGCTAGTTCTGTGTGTGTGTGTGTGTAAGTCACGGGGTGAAGTGGGGGGGGAGGGGTGGCTTGAGCTGAAGATTTCTGGGACCTTTAGGATGTAAAAGTAAAGGTGACCTGCATCTTTCCCACTTTGGCTTAGATTTTGGCCCAGAGTTCTTCCTCTCACAATGGGTCTGATTTCTATGGAAGGAATGGATCTGCCCTGTTCTAATTAGAGGGCCGAGGTCTCATTAGATGCAAAATAGATAAAACAAACTGTGTATTCCGCTCCAAAGTTGGTCGAAGCCCTCGGAGAACTGCCTTCATCATTGCGGGCGTGTGGGGGGAACCTTAGTGGATTCCTTACAGATGAGGAAACCAAGGGCCACATGGGATGGCGGGCCACATGGGATGGTCGACCACCTGGGGATGCATTACCTGCAGGGCCGCCAGCAACCTGGGGCTCCTGAGGGTCAGCTCCTCACTCTCACCCAGATCTCAAGTTTCTCCTGCAGTTCTAGGGTTTGCCATTCAGAGAGTGCCCCTCAGAGTCTGCTTATGTTTTGTGCGGGTGGATGAGTTTTGTGCTCTGCTGTGGGGGGTCCTGGTTGAGCCTCATGGGTTTCGTTGAGGCTCTTCTACCATTAGCCATCCTCTGTTCCATTTTTAAATTTTATTTTATTTATTTATTTATTTATTTATTTATTTATTTATTTATTTATTTATTTATTTAGTGTGGTACGCAGGTCTCTCATTGTTGTGGCCTCTCCTGTTGCGGAGCACAGGCTCCGGACGCGCAGGCCCAGCGGCCATGGCTCACGGGCTCAGCTGCTCCGTGGCATGTGGGATCTTCCCGGACCAGGGCACGAACCCATGTCCCCTGCATCGGCAGGCGGACTCTCAACCACTTCGCCACCAGGGAAGCCCTTATTTATTTATTTTTAAAAATTAATTTATTTATTTTTGGCTGTGTTGGGTCCTCGTTGCTGTGTGTGGGCTTTCTCTAGTTGTGGCAAGCAGGGACTCCTCTTCGTTGCGGTGTGCGGGCTTCTCATTGCAGTGGCTTCTCTTTTTGCAGAGCACGGGCTCTAAGCGTGCGAGCTTCAGTAGTTGTGGCGTGCCAGCTCAGTAGTTGTGGCTTGTGGGCTCTAGAACACAGGCTCAGTAGTTGTGGCGCGTGGGCTTCAGTAGTTGTGGCTTGCGGGCTCTAGAGCGCAGACTCAGTAGTTGTGGCACACGGGCTTAGTCGCTCCGCGGCATGTGGGATCTTCCCAGACCAGGGATTGAACCTGTGTCTCCTGTATTGGCAGGAGGATTGTTAACCACCGCACTACCAGGGAAGTCCCAGGCGGATTCTTAACCACTGCACCACCAGGGAAGTCCCCATCTTCCGTTTTAGAGTAGGAAAAATTGACAAAGAATTTACCTCCGTATTGAAATTCAGAGCAGTTATACTGTCCGCACATTTCTGTTAACAGCAATAATAGTAGTGAGTACAATGCTGATCATGGCAGATGCTTGGATGGTAAAAAAGAGGAGTGAAATGCAGCTGCTTCCTGCTACGGATCCTAGCGAGATGAGACTCATCAGATGGTAGCCACCCACATTTTATGTTTGCCTTGTTGTGTTAACGTTGCCACAGTAAGACACGACATGGGTGACTTTCTACTCTAGAGAGTGGGAGGTGAGGGGAAGGGGGGAAAGGGTTTGGAGAAGAAATGGAGCCTCATAGGAAGTGGGGGAGACCTGGTGGGACAGTTTCTGACAAAGGTTCCCTAGGGATGTTTTGTGGAAGTTTGACTTCTTTTCACTGTGTCACTTGAAGAAGCCACCTTGCTTACCAGCCAAGAAATTTGGACCCATTTGGCTTTTCTGGAGGATGTCACTTCATAGGGTAACAAGTTAATTCCTTGCTAGGGGAACTAGGGCTTGAATCAGTTCCCTTCAGGCTTCCTAAGGCGTCCTTTGCTAGTTCTGAAGCTTTGGGCTTTGATGAGCAAAGTCGCGTCTCTAGGCCTTTGGTCCTTTTATGTACCTTGAGCCCTGTCTAGCCCAAGGCTGTGCAGACTGAGGCTACTTGATGTGTTTTGTCTTTCATAATAAGGAAGACTGTTAGTTTGCTGGGAGTTCCCAGTGCTTGGCTCACCCGGAGTTCCTTATGGAGAATAAACTTGACGTTTGGATGGATGGGTGGGTGGATAGATAGATTGGGTGGATGGGTGAGTGGGCGGCTGGCTGGGTAGAGGAGCGTGCTCTCATCCAGGCTGGGTTGAGTCAGGAGTCCTTCCAAAATGCCATGTTTTGTTTGAGGACTTCTCTACAGCTGGATGTACAGGCAGCAAGCAGGTCCCAAATCTCACGAGGGTCCAGCACAGTTTCTGATCATTCCCTTAGGGTATCTGCTGGAGATTCCTTCCTAATGCCCTGGTCCGTTGAGGAACCCTGTCTTACATGAATATCCCACATGCCAAAGGAGTATGGAACAATGAAGGAAGACTGTTTTTAAAGCTTAATTTATATTTAAATTATTACAGCATTGCTCTTGAGATCTGTGAACTTTAGCATTTGTAGCTTCAACAATTCACAAGTGACAGGAGTAATTTGTAACCTCCCTGAGCATAACTTTGATTCTTGGCCCGAGAGTGGCAGGTGGGCTCACGAGTCGCAGAGCTGGTGGGGAAGTCTGGTGCTCTGTCCTGCGCCCACAGCTCTTGGGTTCTGGTTATTTCATACATGATCTAATTTCATCCTGACAGTAACCCTGGGAATCGGGCATAATTGTTGTGGTTTTACACCTGAGAAAACTGAAGAACTTTTGTGTCCCGTACATGCTCATTTTGAAAAGGAGAAGGAAGAAAAAGTTACCTGTCTTTCCACCACCAAGACTAACTTTGTGCTAACTTTTTGGGGGAGTATTTCCTTTCAGGCTCTTTTCCTCCTCTTTCACTTAGCATTTTTGCATAATCATGTTCCAGTCAGAAAATTCTCATTGCGAAAAGTAACATTTAAGAAGCTGTGTAGGCTCTGTTTCTGTTTCCAGTCTCTGAGTCATTTTCGGTGTTGGTGTGCTTTTTAGAGGGTCTCTATGTGGGGCTGTCTCCGTGCCCCTGGGCTGAGCTCACCGGGGAGCCGGAGTGTTCCTTTCAGCTCAGCATCCCTGGCTCAGGCATTCAGACCCAAGCAGGGCCCTTTGTGTCTAAAGCAGTAGTTGATTGGAGTGCTAATGAATCAATTAGAAAATTACTTGCTGCTGAGATCCTCAGCCAAAGGAGGGTTGTGCACAGTCTCCAAAAACCATGGAAGGCCATACGCCTATAAATCTCTCTTGGCTGTGGCCCTTGTAAATCGCACCCCAGCCTTTCTTGGACCTGTTAATCACTTGAGAAAAATGGGACTACTACTGCTTTGCAGGGCTGCCTCTTGCTTGGCATGGTTTTCTAGCTTGTACTTCTGTCCATTCTTACACGGGTGAGAAAGAGAAGACTAGAGTTCCTAGGAACAGCGTTTGTACTGCACTTGTAAAAAGGAATCGTTTAGGGGCCATTCTCGTGTTCTTACCTGGAGTCCCCTACACCAGCCCTTTGGGAGGTACTTTGCTATAATATATATGCCCATTTTTAGGAATGGCGGAACTGGAGCTCAGAGAGGCTAAAGCATCTGGTCCTCCAGTCACACACTCGGGGAAGGCAGTGGATCAGCCTGTACACTGTCCCTCTGTCATAAAGCCTTTTTCACATGGGATACATCTGAGTGGGTCTTAATGGCCCCAGGTTGGGAGTGGCATGTGGGGCACAGCCAGCAGGGATGGATATGGTAAAGGCCTTTCCAGTGAAGTACCCAGGGTTGGGGTTTGGTAAGGTTTAATCTGGGGCAGATCTAGAGTTGGAGTGACAGCCAGCAGCCATGGCGGAAGGGCCCCCGGGTGGGTGATGTGCCAGGGGGTTCCAGGTGGCACCATTTTGTGTTATGTGTTCCAGGACACTTGCCAGATATGTTTGAACCTGAAATGGAAATGGGTAAAGGAGAGGGAGGTTAAAGTAGGTGACATTGCCATGAATCCTGACTGAAGTGGAGCCATCTCTAGATTTTGATATGTTTTTCTGGCCCTCATTTTATGAATACAGTGAAGGCAGCACTAATCTTTACCTGGTTTCTCCAAGAGGAGCCAGCATGCTTCTCCTGAGGCAGCGCAGTGCTGGGCTCCCTTTCTAATTTGGCTTCACTGGGAGGGAACCACTGGGCACCAGGGCCTTTTGTTCCTGGCTGGAGGGGCAGGACTGCTTGTTTACAACCTCATATTCTGTCCTTTCATCGCCAGGATGTTCAGTGTGTCATGGCAGTTTTGATGCTTCTGCCTTGGATAACCAGCAGTTTTTTCATTCGTATAACAAACATCTGAGTGCCTACCATGTGGCAGGCACCGTTGTAGGTGCTGTGAGCACGGTGGGGAACAGCACAGATGACACCCCTGTCTGTGCTCGTGGGGCTGACGTTCTAGTGGATGGTACAGAAATCTGTTGCGGACCTTGGGTCTCAAGCTGATTTGGAAGATAGGACTGTAATAATTCTAATCTCTCCTTCATAGTGGCTCTTTTTTTATACCCCACATTGTGCGGGGCATCTTAAGTTTGCCGTCGTGTTCCATCCTCGGATGAGCTCTGCGAAGGCGGGTATTGTCACCCCAGTTTTGCAGATGAGGCCTTGGAGAGCACATGGCAGGTGCTCGATGTGTCCGCGTTGGCCGGCTGAGTGGTGTGCAGCTCGCAGATAGTGGAGCTGGGTTGCTAGCCCAGCCCAGGTTCCCAACAAGACGTCAGGCTGCCTTTCCAGTGCTGCACCTGTCCTGTGAGGCTGGCTTTATTTTGTAGACTGGCTTTGAGTGTGAGTGCCAGAGCCCAGGAAGATTGTGGTACAAGGTCTTGGTGTGGTCTCTAACCAACTAGATCTGTATTATCGATCATCCCTGCCCACTGCCACTGCTGGAGGATGCTTTGTTTCTGGTGGTTTTATAGAAGTGGAGGTGAGATTTAGAGGCCACTTGCTTCCCCGGCGACTGCCGTCTGTCTCCTGCTCTCTCCACTTGAGGCACATTGGTACTGCCATGTGAGCTGTGAGTGTGGTAGGGGATTGAGACTGGGATGCGCCTGCCCCGATGCCCCGGGACCCCAGGTGACTCTTCTCCTTAAGCGGGCACAGGTGAGGCAATGTGTGGAACCTTGGGCCCCATTCATCTGCCCAGACAGCTCTTTGGCCACTTGATGTTGACTTGGCCCCTTCAAGTTCCAGGTATTGAAAATGCAAAACAAATTAAAGCCCAGCTTCTGGACGGAATCGGGTTGGCTTTCTCTTTGGGGAAGTTCAAAGTGCAACAGCTGTGTGGGTAGACTGCTCTCCGGGTGTTAACCTGCTTGGCAGGCTGTTGGAGTAGAAAGTTCCAACAGGCGTCAGGCGAGTGGGGGAGGCATGTGGCTGGCCATGGGGAGCAGGGGAGATGGGCTACTTCCTTTGCCTCTTTGTCTGTGCCCTTGACCTGCAGGCTCTGTTCTGAACTTTCTCCTTTTCTCTCTCCCTTTCTGCTGACTCTCCTAATTTCCACCTACTTTCCACCCCCTCCCCACACCTTCTCTGTATTTCCTAACACCTTGTGCATTGCCTCAGACACTCCTTGGCTCTTCTCAGTTGGCAGGGCAAGGGGCAGAGTCCGCCACCAAGTAAAGGTCACCTTGTGTCACTTTGACCCAGACGGGGAATGGGGACTCTGACCTTTCCCAGATGGTGTTAGTGGAAGGTCAAGGGTGGTTGCACGGTTGTCAAGGTGGCTCACATTACCCTGAACTGGGAGCAGTGCAGAGGAGGAAGAGAGGGGTGGGTACGGTCGTAGCTGGAGGTTGGCGGGTTGGGTGTATAAGTGTCCTAGGCTGCAGTAAGAGACTGTCACAAATGGGGTGGCTTTAAACAGAAGAAATCCTCTTGCAGTTCTGGAGGCTAGAAGTCCAGAATCAAGGTGTCGGCAGCACCACGTTCCCTCTCAAGTCCCTGGGGGAGAGTCTGTTCTTTGCCTTTCTCTTATTTTCTGGTGTTGCTGGCACTCCTCCATGTTCCTCGGCTTGCATCTCTCCGATCTCTGCCTCTGTCATCCCATGGCGTTCTCCCTGTGTGTCTGTGTGCCTGAATTTCCCTTATATTATAAAGACACCACCAGTCATTGGATTAGGGCCCACCCTAACCCAGTACAACCTCGTCCTAACTTGATTACATCTGCAAAGGATCTACAGACTTACAACATAGTAGTTGATGGTTCGACTTACAATTTTTCAACCTTACAACGGTGGCAAAGCGATACGAATTCAGTAAAAAACCGTACTTCAGATTTTGAATTTTGATCTTTTCCCAGGCTAGTGATGGGCGGTAGATCTTCTCTTGTGATGCCGGGGCAGCGGCAGTGGCCGCAGCTCCCAGTCAGCCCAGCAACCACAAGGGTGAGCAAGATAACACTGACCACCATTCCATTCCTGGACCACCACTCTCTTTTCACTCTCAGTACAGAATTCAGTATGTTACATGAATTAGCTTTTCAACACTTCATTATAACATAGGCTGTGTGTGAGGGGATCTTGCCCAACTGTAGGCTGAAGTAGGTGTTCTGAGCACGTTTAAGGTAGGCGAGGCTAAGCTCTGATGTTCGGTAGGTTTGACGTATTAAGTGCATTTCTACTTAATGATATTCTTGTAATCCCATTGAAAGTCGAGGATGATCTGTATTTCCAAATAAGGTCACGTTCATAGGTACTGGGGGTTAGGACTTGAACATATCTTTTAGGTGGACACAGTTCAACCCACAATACAAGGCGACAGCGCCTGTATCCAGAGGAGGTATTCAAATTCCTATTTTAAGGGGTCTTAAAGATACTAAGCGAATCTGTAATTGCAGCCAGTCCAGTAAATTTATGTAAGGAATCCACTATGTGCCAGGTTCCGGGCTTGGCCCTGCACAGAGATGAGATGCCTCCTGGCCCTTACGGTGAGAGGCTACTTCTGTGGAAACAGGGTTTTTAAAAGAAAGCTTAAAGGAAATGTTCATGCAAGTGCCTCGGGGATGACCTTAGAAACACCGACAAGCTTTTCCTTCCTGCCCTATTAATTTTGAGGCCACCTCGATCAAGCCAGGACTTACTCTCCCCGCCCTCTTGCAGAAGGAGATGGGGAAGGTGGCCGGGAACCACCACCTTTTGTTTCTGCTGCTCACATTCGGTGCTTCTGTTTCTTCCCTGCCAGTGAGGGTGGGACTTAGAAGGTCTTTGAAGTGTGCTTCTTGGTGTTGTCTGTTCAGGCAGCCTTGGGAGCTAGGAACGGTTTTATTGGAGTGGCAAATACTGGGCGGGGTCAATAAGGAAGTTTTTTTAAAGTGGCTCCTGTGTTTTTGCTGTGGATACACGTGGGTCAGCATCTGATGGCTCAGGCCAGTGCCTTGTCTTCCCTCACAGAAGTTTCCCATTCAGGCAGAAGGATCTGACACTGAGTCGGAAAATTCTTCCCATGACTTTACAATCTCCCTGGTCTGCCAAGGATTTCCACACAGGCAACAGGAGTGGAGCAGAAAGCATTTGTAGCTATTGTGTTGGTGAAAACCAATGTAATGTAAATAGGAAGTCTGGATTATATGTATCCTCAAGACACTGGGACTGAAAACCACATGCACCAAAAGAAATTTACGGTTGTGCACGGTTCAGAGCGCTGTCTGCTGTGGAGGGCTTAGGTGGTAGGGGTACGTGTTCTGTTCTCCATCCCTCCCCTCCTTGACCTGCCCCTCCCAACCAAAAAAAAAAAGAGAGAAAAATTAATTAGGCATTTCCCCCAATTCTGTCACCTCTTTACCAGACCATCAGAATATGTGAGGTCAGTTAGATCCGCCATCCCTTCTAGCCATCATTACAGAGAGGCAGAACTCTTTGTGTGTCCCTGAATGACCACACCACAGAGGACCCACAGAAGTATCTGGAATGTGCTTTAGTCTCCCCACTCGCCCCCCAGAATGATAGCTTTCCCATTCCCAGAGGGGGCCTTCAAGAACCTGCTTTGGGCAGAAGCATAAGTATTTATTAGGCCAAGCCTGATGGTGCGCTTTACCTAGGTAGCTTTGTAAGTAGATTAGTTTCATGTCTTATTTCCAAAAAAGTTCATGGATATATGTTCATTGTGAAGAGAATTAGATAGCAAACATAAAATTCTGGCACTTATACTCTCCAAGATTAATGTTGTTAAAGCCCTGATTTATGTCTTGTTGATATGGCTTATTTCCTAAACATGTCCCTGCCCTCAGGAGGTAATATCTGTCCACTTGGCTGATTCAGCCTAACACCTAACCAGAGGTACCTCTTGAGACTCTAGATGATGGATCTTGAGATTCTAGAACCTGTGTAGCATGTGGCTTCCCTTCCAGGGGTCTTGCCCACACACCTAACTGCCTGTGGTTCTGACTCTTTTCTTTGGTTGGGAGCTCTTGTAACTGATGTTGCCAAGAACTACTTTCTTTCCCTTGGGGAGAGGGAAATGGGGTGTAATCCTTGCTCCAAATCCTGGAGTCTAGGACTGCCAGGCGGACCTCATGTGTCGAGCAGACAAGCTTGTATGGAGCTATGGTTTTTAACCTTTACGGGCCCACGAGCCCTGTGAGACTGATAAACTCTGGTGCCCTCCGGTACTGCACGTTCACATGTACAAGCAACTGTGCATAATAAGCCCAGGGGTTTGCAGACCCTTTGAAACCCATCTCTGAGGCCCTTCAGAAGCAGACATGCCGCCCCCCACCCTGCCCGCCGCTGGCTGACATGGCCTCTCGGTGTCCATTTTGCCATCTGTAGGACAGTGGCAACAATAGTTACCCGACAGTTTTGCGGTTGTGACAAGGACTGTGGTGGTTGTAGCTGCTCACATTCGGTTCTTTCCCCAGTGCTCACCGTGACCCAGTGAGGGAAGTCTTACCAACCCCATTTCAGAGATGAGAAAACGGAGGTTCAGTTAGGCGAAGCCATGTGCCCAGGGCCATAAAGTAAGAGTCAGGGTTGGAACCCCGGCTGTGTGGCTTTAGAACAAGTGCCGAACGCCTGATTCGCATCAAGGTACATAGTAGGTGCTCAGTAAAGGGTATCAACGACATTAAAAGCGGCAGAGGGTTAGGGCACAGCCAACCTGTTGGTAGTGGGGCTCCCCCTCCCCCACGGCCTCCACCTGTCCTAAGTATCCTCCCGGTGCAGGATCCGGGCTCCGGGGTTTGTGGGGCGGGCGGAGGCGAGCGCAGATCCGCCAATCCTGGGAAATGTGTAAAATCCTGTTCCTGAAAACCGGCCGGGTTCTCAGAGTGTCCTGGCTGGCATGTTTTGCCAGTCACGAAACATGATCCATACGCTGTATTTTAGGACTCCCCATCTGTCAGCATTGGGGAGGGCTTTCACTTGATGGAGCTCAAAGCCTGCCAGCTCACCCGGGGCGGGGGGGGGTGGGGAGAGGTGGGCAAGAAGGATCTGTGACAGCCAGTGGATCTGTTCCTCCAGGGAGGGTGCCGTCTACCTGGCTGGGGGGCCGGGAGCCCGAGAGAAGGGGTGGGGCGTCCTTGGGTGCCTTGGCCAGCAGCCTCACAGATCCCTTTTCCCATTACTTCACTCCTTTTTTAGACAGATCCCCACTTGTTCCTTAAGCAAATTGAGGTACAGGGGGGTTAAGGCTCTTGTCCAAAATTTTGAAGCTGCTAAGAGGCCAAGCTGAGATTGAACTGAAGTCTTCAGGCTCTGTCCAGTGCTCTCTCTTAGCCGAGGCTCTCCTCCTGTTTCCTGGGTTCTCCGCTCTGGGTGGTGCAGGGCCGGGTGGGAGATGCTCCCTGGGAGAGGGAGGCAGTGAGGAGAGGGTGGGGGTAAGCCTTGCTCTCAGGCCCACCTGGCAGGGCGTGCTCCAGGCCTGCACCCCCGCCCCACCCCTCCGGCCTGCTGGTGGTAGAGGAAAAAAACACTAAGAGGGCTATTGATCCACCCTCTCCTCTGAGGGAGGGCCGCAGCACATTCAAGCTTTCTTTTTAAAAATGCATTAACCTGACCGTAAGCAGGCCCCAGTTTAAAAATAAATAAAAGTAAGAGAAGAAGCAAAACAAGCGGGAATGGGGACAGGAAAAGGGTGTTTGAAGAGGGTCCTTCTCCAAGTCCATGCCAGTTCCAGGCTGGGATGCCATGCCTGGATTCTGGAGCTCGGGACTGCCCTGCTTGCTGTGCCCTGGACCATCTGCATCTCTCCTGACGTCTGTGCAGAGGAAATTTCCCCAAATCCAGAGGTTCCAGGAAACCCTTTGGGGGTGGGGCAGGCTGGAGCGTGGAGGCAATCCATATTAGAAAGCCTGCCTTGCCAGCCCCCAGCCTGGGCAGTTTGGTCTCTGTTTTGGCCCTCGAGCCACACTGGCCTTCTCTTGGTTTCTCAGAAGTGCCTTTGCACATGCTGTTCTCTCTGCCTGCTGCCTGGAAGGGGTGTCCATCTCTTGCCTTTCTCCCTGGGCTGCAGGTTAGCACCTGCGCTCATCTTTCAGATCTCAGCCTAAAGGGCACCTCTTGACCCTGGTGGGTCAGGCCTCCTGTTACATACCCCCGAGTCTCCCAGTACTTTCCCCACTGTAGCTCTTACCACAAGCATAATAAAAGAATTAACTTACATCTTACAGCATTTAGTAATGAAGCTTGAGGAAAGCAGGGACTGGTCTGTCCTGTTTGCTAAGTATTCACTGTCCAGCTTGGCGCTGAAAAGGAGCAGTAAATCCTCACGGAATGGGTGGATGGCGGGTCAGGGTCTATTCCATTTGGCCCATAGATACGGTTTGGGTGAGGGTAGTAGGAATAAATGTCGTAATCAGAATTCGCTGTGATTTTCTAATGTTTCCAGAGGTGTGGGCCCACTTTGAGGTCAGGATATGGTTTCAGAGCGGAGCCCCCAACCCTTGAAAGGAGGAGACTTCTGCCAACAGAGCAGTAGTTAGGGTGCAGGGTCCCCGAGCTGGTGCCCCTCAAAGGTTGCCTGTTCTCTTGGTGGGTGGGAAGACGTGGGGTCAGAGAACAGAAACCACTTGGCTAGGGTCACACAGCAGAGCCTGTGAAGGCTTTTACTTGGGCCCCGGTTTAATTGTTAAAAGGTGATTAATCAAGCACCAGCTACCGACTGGGCAGGCGTCGTTTTACTGCCGCACGTGGTGACACCAGTTCGTGGAAGAGGAAATGGAGGCTCGGTGAACTTTGGTACCTGCTTCAGAACACAGCAGAGGCAGCATTGGAACTCAAGTCTTTCCGATTCCATAGCCCGGTGCCTCCCAGCGAGCGAGGGTTGGTGCCAGCCTTGGGTTTTGGATTGGCTCTGGTGGGGACCCCCTGCCTCCTACTAGCCAGGGGAGTTGTGACCACTTGTAGGATCCTCCGTTGCTTCCAGCCATCTGGGCTCAGGGGAACAGTGGTTCCCGGAGACCCCCCTCTCCTCCTCCACCTGGCTCACCTCCTTTTTCTGTGTCTTCCCTCTCTGCTGAGGGAGCCTCAGGAATTCCTCTCTCCTCCTACCAGTCGCCATCTCCCTGGGAAACCACTGGGGAACCTGGGAAGGTTCTGAGGGTGATGAAGCAGAATTTGCACCATTCCGGGAGTAACTTTCCATCATTCGTGGCTAAAAATAAAACGTGTCCTTGCTCCTCACTGCCTGTAGGTTTTCTTTTGGGGTTTCAATGGGAGCCACTTTTCCGTTTGTCCCCTTTCCCCGTTGACTCTCAGCGGGTGTGGGGCTTCCCACAATGTGGGGACATGGGTGGGCTTGATGCCACTCATCACCTCTGAGAGCAGCGCCCCTGGGGCCTTTCTGAGGAAGCGCTCTGCTTCTCTGTGGCAGCAAACAGCTGCATGGTCGGGTGGGCGCTCTGGCACACGGGCCGCCCAGGGAGGTCTACTCCCTTGGCGTATATTACCGCGGCCGAAGAGACAAGCCACCTTTCAAGGATTTTCTTTGTGTAGCCTGCTTCTTTTTGATATCAGGAATGCACAGAGGCAAGAGAGATAAATTAATTTGTTCAGTTAATTTTGTAAATATTGACCGAGCCGAAGTTTTATGCCAGTCACATGTCAGGGACCCGAGGGCTTACCAACAGGCAACATGACACAGTCCCTTCCTTGAAGGCACTTATCCTCAGGGTCAGGGGAGAAAGATGTGAGCTTTCAGACAGAACTAGAGCAGGGGAGCCACAGAGCCCTGCTCCCCTCACCACCCTTTCTTCTAGAATTCACTTACGATGTGTGCCTGAGTGGGGAGCTAAAAGCTGAACCGCATGTTGTGCCTTTCGCTTTTTTTTAAGACACTTGCAATTCCCCTCTCCCCTGGTAAATACTTTTTTTTTTTTTGAGTGTTTACTATGTGCTGGGGCTGGGCACCCTGCTAGAACTTCACTTGTTTTTATTTCACTGGACTCAACGTGCCTGTGTAATTACTACTATTGTCCTTATTTTCCAGTTGGTGAAACTAAGGCCCAGGAAGGTTAATTAACTTGCTTAAGATCCCACAGCTAAAATGTTGCAGAGCCTGGATTCAAAGGTAAGCAGGTTAATTCCAGAGCTCACTCTCCTAACCTCTAGCTGTATAGACACGTCCTCACTGCGAACGTCTGTCGGTTAAGCATCCACTATCTGCCCAGCGTGAAGCACTCTAAATAGATGCTTTCTCTTTAAAGGTCTTCATTATGGTTTCTGTTTGGTCCTTAATATTCCTAGTAACCCTGTGGGATGAGAAAGCACTCCCCAACCCCAATCTGCACACCCCCCTTTAATCCAAGGTCTCTGTAGAGGGCACTATACTTCAGAGGTTGGAATTAAACCATGTTGTCTTAATCCAGAGCCTCTGGGTGAGAGAAGGGCCCTGAAATCATTCTGCAAACTGTAAAGTGCCCCATGAAATGAAGGGCACGGGAGAAAAGGTGTGTACGTAGAACACTGACCTGTAACACCAGCCTCACGCGCCATACTTGGGGATTTCTAGCACGGTTGTCACGGCCTGGTTTCAGGTACCTGTGAAAAATTATGGTAATTAAAATGTAATTTGGAATCCCCAGTTGGCTCCCAGCAGCTGGTCCAGATGTAGGAGGCTGGGGCTGTCTGTGCTGGAACACGCTGAGGCTTGTTAGGGGTGTCATTTTGTTCTGCCCTTTGTGTTGCTGGGTAGAAGGGTGGGGGCACAAGATACAGGAGCTATTTTTACACCATTCACGTCATGTTCAGTATTACTGGATGTTTGTGGTTGGGTCCCTGTTTAGCCTCAGCCGGGAAGCGAGAATTCCCTTGGCTGCCTGGGTCTGTATGGAAACTCAAGCTCATGCCCCTTGGGTACATAGATTTCGCTAAAGGCGGAGGGACCCATTTGGCTGTGCCGTCACCCTGGGTAGTTTGGAGTTGTCTTCTTAGGTTTAGATTTTCCAGGGCTCTTCAGACTCCTTCCTGGAGTGGAGGGGGCAGCATAGGTAAGAGGCCATAGGCTCATCCCCTCCCTTATTGATTCAACAGATGGTTTTCCAGTTTGAGGTACATGCTAGATCTTTTTCAGGTACTTGCAAAGTGAAGTCAAATAAAGTATTATCCCTCAAGGGTTTTATTTTATTTTTTTTTTAATTTTATTTATTTTTATTGATTTTTTTGGGGCGGGGGCTGCGTTAGGTCTTTTGCTGCGTGCGGGCTTTCTCTAGTTGTGGTCAGCGGGGGCTACTCTTCGTTGTGGTGCGTGGGCTTCTTATTGCTGTGTCTTCTCTTGTTGCGGAGCAGGCTTCTCGTTGCGGAGCACGGGCTCTAGGCGCGCAGCCTTCAGTAGCTGCAGCGTGCGGGTTCAGTAGTTGTGGCTCATGGGCTCTAGAGCGCAGGCTCACTATTTGTGGCACACGGGCTTAGTTGCTCCGCGGCATGTGGGATCTTCCCGGGCCAGGGCTTGAACCCGTGTCCCCTGCATTGTCAGGCGGATTCCCAACCACTGCGCCACCAGGGAAGTCCCCCTCAAGGGTTTTATAGTCTGGTTGGGGAAATGGACAATAAATAAACGTTTGCTTTAGCTTATGCAAGCCGAGCATATGTGCCAGGTTCTGTTGGAGGTTCTGGGGATCCAGTGCCTGGGGGAACAGGGCCTGTGGGAACACAGAAGAGGGGTGCCCAGATCACACGCATGGTCAGAGACAGCTTCCTGGAGGAGGTGATGAGTTGCAGGAGTTGACCTAATGCGTTGGGGGACAGGAGGTTTCACGTGTGTACATGGGTTTATTTGCTGTTGAGCTTTATTTGTACAGTCGGTTCCTCGGTATCTGCGGGGGTTGGTTCCAGGATCCCGTGGATTTGGTGGATTCCAAAATCCATGGATGCTCAAGTTCCTTATATAAAAGGGCCTACTACAGTTGGCCCTCCGTATCCGCAGGTTCCATTTCCGCAGATTCAGACAACCTGCGTATCGCATGGATGAGGAGCCTGTGCCTGTGGAGGGCCGAGGGTATACATATGTGACATTATGGTTATAGTCGTTGTATCTTATTCAGTTGAGGTCCTGGAATTTTATTTTTATGCCCAAAGGGCTCGCTGCCTTTGAAAAGCACTGTATGTCAGCTAAGCCCTTGTTGCTTCAGAGGTCGGAGATGGGAGGTCAGCCTCAGCCCCGCAAAGCCTGCCCTTGAAGTCTCTGTCTCCTCTGGCCTCTTGGCACTTCCTGCCCCTCTTCCTCTTAAAAGGGCAGGCCTGAGTGGGTTATTGCACAGCAGGGGTCAAGACACCCAGGTCCACAAACCCTGAGCCCTGGCCTGGCTGGCGCACAGGGCCTTGAGTGTGCATGCCAGGGACAGGCATGGGGTCCTACCTGCGTATCCTGCTGATTGGGCTTTGTGGCCCTGGGGGAGGAGGGTGGTTGGTGGATCTCACTGTTTAGACCAGCTGTGGGGTCTGTTGCAAAGTGAAAGTACCAAGAAGCAGAGTGCTCACCTGAGGCTGCTTCAGAACAGGGCTCACACCTGGAGTTTGCAGAATATGTCCTGGTTCAGTGCGCCCTCCACTTCCACTCTGTGCGTATGCATTCATTCATCCAACTTAGGTTCTGCCAAGGTAGCATCCTGCATAGCATCTCTCCTCTGCCACGCCCAGGGCGGGGTGTTGAGGAAGCCAGTGAATTAGGTGCAGCCCTGCCCCTGGGGTAGCTGACAGTTCTGGGTGGTCCCCCCCCAGGTGGCCACAGGGGCCGGACCCGACATGTGCCTTCTGGGACCCTCTGCAAATAGCTGGAATGTCTGGAGTGTTCCCACCATCCTTGTGAGCCACATGCTGACACTGCAGCATGCCAGGCCCTGTCTTTGGCGTGGGATTATTTGCAGTTAGTATTCCAAATGTCAAGTTCCCCTTGACTTGAGCTGAGCAGACGAAACAAAATGGCAGGCAGATTAGAAGGGGCTTGAGAAGCCTTTTAGGATTTGAAAACCTTACTTTGTTGACTTTGAAAAGCTGCTGAACCGGGCTGCTCTGCAGAGGCGGGGGCATCTGTCAGGTACCCACTGTCTTCCTGGGCCTGGGAGGGCCTGGCCAGTGCTGCTGTCTCTTTCAGGTACTTGGAAGCTGGGCGGTGCCCACTGAGCTTGCACAGCAATTGAGTCCAGTCCCTTCTCCTTAGTGAGAGCAGAGGGGAGGAGCTAGAGTCTCTGAGGTTTCAGAAGGGGTTTGAGTGGGTCCCCCAAAGTAGGGGGGGGGAACATGTCAGTCAGTATCTGTTTAAACTCATGTGTGCGGTGCCTGATGCTAAGACTAGTAGGTAAAAAGGGAAGTAGATGGCCTACCGTATTATAGTCCCTCTGAATGGATGGTGAGAGGTTTAAAAAGCTAGTGCTCACCAAAGGTGCAGAAGTACCTGGCTGGGACCTGGAGTGTCATTGCCTTCTTTCTACAGATGTGCAGAAAGATGTGGTAGCTGAAGCTCAGAGAGGTTAAGTAATCTGTGCGAAGCCACACAGGAAGTGGTAAAGCTGGAATTTGAGTAGTCTCTCTGGCTCCAATGCCCATGCTTGTCCCATGACATCACATTGGCTCCTCCCTTCTCGTGAGACTCATTTCTCCTGCCCTTCCCCCAACTGCTTCCTTTTCCTGCCTGCATTCTCCAGGAATCCCTCTGTGGGTGCTGCCTCATCCAGCCTGGGAGAAGTAGTAAGAGCTGAAAGTTTGAGAGAGAACCCAGCCCCCAACTGCTTTTCCGCCACATTCCAGGGGACAGAGTGTTTGTCTTCCTGGATCTTACGTGCATACTTGGCTCCTGGGGACAGGCAGAGATGAGGCTTAGGCCTTGTCGGCCCTCTCAGGGTCCCAGGAAGGGTTTGTGAATTGATGCGTCTGGGATCGGGGAGATAGACTTTAAACGGTGTGAAGCTCTGTAGCCTGTGGTGGGCAAGTTTTAAGGCTGGCCCGACACATGACCTTGAACCCCAACCTTAAATTGGCCTCTGTTTCCTGCAGCTTTTGCGGGCTGATTGCATAAATGTTCTTGCATGGTGCACAGTCGCCTGGCCCCAGAGTCTGGACGGTGGTTTTTGCCCTTTCTCTCCTTTTTCTTTGCCCACGTATGCGTGAGTGCCTTTTATTCCTAAGATACGCAGCTTTCTCAGTCCCCATCCTGGAAATATTGCTGGAATGCAATAAATCTGATTGTGTTTATGTTGAAGAAATGAAACACATTACTGTGTGGGGAGGAATGCAGGAGATGCCTTGCAAGGGGGCCGTGTTTATGACAACAGTTTTCACATGTGGCTTTATTTTTGAAAGCATGGTACCCCTCCTCCCCCCACTTCCTTGATAGAACCCTGGTAATAAGAGCTGTCTCTTGTATCCGGGTGTTGGACAAACAGAGGGCAGAGCTGGCCAAGACCTTCCCAGCTGTGGCTGTCACCTTCTCAGTTCTGAGAGTCTGGCTTCTTTGGGCCCTGTCATTTCTCGGGGTTTTCAGCTCTTCCAGGGACAGCGCCTCTGTGCTGGTTGAGTCAGAGCTGATTAGTGAATCCTCCCGCTCCCATTCCAGGTTGGAAACAACAGGATGAAATTTAATAGGCATAAATGTAAAGTCCTGTAGGTGGGTTAAAAAAAAAAAAAACAACCACCCAACTTCACAGGCACAGGATGAGGAAGCTTCATTTGAATGGTGAGCAAGAAAGTGACCCTTGAATGTACCAGACAGTCGGTTCTGTGTGCCAGCAGTTAGCCATCACGGAAAGAAAGTGACTCAGGCTCGCTGAATGAGGACTGTGCCCATAAGGAGAAGGATGATGTTATTGTTAATAATTCATAATAATAGCTAGGTGCTTTACACGTATTATCATTCCATCTTTAAATTCATCCTTTGAGGTAAGTCAGAGGATCTTCTTTTTTCGGAAGAGGAAAAAAGAAGTTACACTGTGCCCAGTGTTACACTGCAAAAAAGTGGCAGAATCAGCTGGAACCCAGAGCCTGTGCTATT
Source organism: Delphinapterus leucas (assembly GCF_059928025.1). Lineage (NCBI taxonomy): Eukaryota > Metazoa > Chordata > Mammalia > Artiodactyla > Monodontidae > Delphinapterus > Delphinapterus leucas. Next base: position 145,020,076 of record NC_143129.1, read on the forward strand.
TTGAGTGAAGTAGAGGGTCAGTAGATGGTGGAGACTCTGAATGAAGAAACGCTGAAGGAAATGATGGCATTTAGCTTGAAAGCAGTTTTAATAACGTCTGACTTTTGTATGGTCCTTGCTTTGTGCCACGCACAATTCTAAACAGTTGATGTGTGTGTGTGTGTGTGTGTGTGTGTACCTCAACTCCATTATTATCTCTGTTTTACAGAGGAGGAAACTGAAACACAAAGTTAAGTGAGTTGCCCAAGATGATATAGCTTCTAAGTGGCTGAGCTGGGAATCAGACCCAACTAGCATGGATAAGTGTTCTTAATTTTTAGACCATGCAGGCTTGGGGAGACTGGTTGGGGTGGGGAGAGAGCCGACTGTGCTCTTTGTTCTTTGCGGCAGACTGTCTGCAGGATGCTGGCTGCTGTGTTTGGATCCAGGGCAGACCAGGGCCTGCGGGTGAGTGTGTAAATGCAAGAGGATACCAGGTGCCTGTGGAGTAGGCCCTTTGAGCGGAGGCAGTGAGCTCCCTGCTGCTGGGTGACTCCTCACCCGTTTGGGCTCCTGCAGAGGCGAGAGGGTGGAGGAGACCACCTGTGTGGGAGACGAGAGACACCCCACCAGGGCCCACCCATGTAGCTGGCTGGCTCCCAGCCTTTTGTTGAGGACAGGCCCAGCTTTCCTGGCACGTCCCCCACCCCAGGCAGTGGTGCGTCCCTGTGGACCGCTGGAGGGGAAGTGACCGGGTGTCTGCCAGGTCCAGCCTGCCCTATTAGGAAGCCCCGGCTGTCAAGCCCAGCAGAATTGCTGACGGAGGCACCGGGAACAATGCTGCGTGGGAGGAGGTGTGTGCATGCGTTTGCTCGCCTCCTGACCTGTGTGCCAGCAGTGACACATTTTGTCCCCTCTGGTCCCCTGTGGGCACTCAGCCGGGCTCTCTGATGCTTTTGACTCCCACTTGGGCTCCTGGTCCAGCTGCAGCTTTGGTTGCAGCCAGGGAAGCCAGTCAGCTGGCTCTAGTCCCTCCTGATGCCAGGGGAGTTGGGGACACTGGCTCTGGTTTGTCCTGATTCCAGGGAAGTTGGGAGCACCCCTTCGGCTTACATGGTCCCCTCAAAGCGCTTCCCAAGGAGCCCTGGGAGCCTGGCACCTCCTTGTCAGGTCAGGGAATGGAGGCATGGAGAAGCGGAGTGACTTATTGGAAGCCACATAACCAGCGAGTATGGCTGACGCTATAATCAGGTCCTGGTGACTTGAAACAGGGACCACTTGGTCCAGACCTCTGATTTTACTGATGAGGAAACAAGGCCCAGATTTGCAGCTTGACCTGGCCAAGGCATCTCAGGTCATCAGTGGCAGAACCAGAACTAGGACCCAGGTCTCCTGCCCCCAGATACCATGTCCTCCTTACTCTGCAGCCCCCTCCTCCACTTCTGGTTTCCTGGCATCTCATTTCTGCTGGTGCTTCTGCAGGGCTGGTGCAGTGACTGTGACTGCCACACAGGTTTCCTTTCCCCCACTGCTTCCACTGCCTTCCTTGACTGCCAGTGTCCGATTATCCCAGTTGTCACTTCCTTTGCCTCCTAGGACTGGTAGCGGCGGCTGGCTTATAGGAATTTAGCCAAGTGGAGGGAGCGTAGCCTTAGCCAGGCAGCTTTGGGATCCAATCCCAGCTCTTCTACTTGTGAGCTGTGTGACCTTAGGCAAGTTGCTTAACCTTTCTGAACCCTGGTTTCTCATCTGGGAGTTAAGATGGTTTGGACTAGATAACCTCCAGTGGCCTTCCAGTCCTGCAGGTCTTTGACTAGTGATTTTCATGAAAGTGAGTGTGTCCCACATGGACCTGCGTTTGGAGGCTCTTGGGAAGGGCAGGTGGCATAGACTAGCGGGATAAGGCCTGTGTTGGGAGGCACAGGGCATGCATGCGTTTAGAATTCTGGCTTCACCGGAGGACTGTTGCCTTGGCCTTGGGTGCTGGTGGGTGATCGGGGCGAGGGACCCCGCCATTCTTTGTCCCTTCTTTGCTACTTCTTTCTCTGCATGCATGCTGTGGGCATGGACACTGTTTGTCCTTGGTGGTGACCACTCAGAGTAGAGAGGTTGCCAGAGGAGGGTTGGCCAGCTGATGGGCATGGCCTGGGTCAACTGGGCACAGGCAGGTATCAAATCGTGCAGCCTTTCACCTGGATTGAATGCCGCTGGATTTTGTCGTGAGGAACTCAAGCCCTGTTATTAGGCCTGAGAGATCTCTACTCCACATTAGACCACAGGTGTGAGGTGCAGGGAGGGGTGTCAGCGTAAAACCAGAAGCCTTTGGCCTTTCGTCACTGTGTTCAGTCTTGCAATTGTGTTGGCTGTTTACATGGTTTTCATTCTTTGGTTTTTGCCTTGGCCGTGAAGTTGTACTCTTTTCTGAACTAATCCTGTTTCATGTAACCTGAACCCAAGTATCTGGCCATGAAGGGCAAGCTTTTTTCTCTTCTTCCTTAACAAAGGGTATCCTAGACTGCAGCATCTGGAAATGATTTGGCATCTGGTTTAAGTATGTGTGCGTGCACGCACACACTTCTAGAATATAACATGCCCTTACCCGCATAACATGCCTTTGTCTCTCCATGTGCCTGTGTTTCTTTCTATGCAGATGACTTTACATGTGGAGGTCATTGTATCGGGACACGTGCTTATGTGTGTATACATGTATAAACCTTTATTTCTACTTAGAGTGAGGAAATTTTCAAGGGCTTGACCTGTGTTGTGCAGTGCAAGGGCACTTGCACTGACGGGTGTATTTCTCTTTGAAAGGTTTAATAAACCATTTAGCACTGCCTTCATGACTGTAATGAGCTGCTCCCGCGTTATTCCTGGGCTCTGCCTTAACAGGCCTCCCAAGACCCTGTGCCCACCATAGTGTGGCGGCCCCCACCCAGAGTTGGCTGCTCTGGAGAGATGGCATGGTTCAAGGTGCCCCTTGCTGACCATCTCTTAATGGTATCTCTTCGCTACCTGGCGTTGGCGTGGATGGGAGCCTGTCCTGGGGATTTCTGGGCCCGTTGTGTCCCTCAGATTTGGGCTCAGGGAAGGAATGTTTTGACGGCACAAGGTTGGAGCTGTGGGTTGTATTGAGATTGGGCTGCGTCAGCAGGTAAGAGCCTGTGTCCTCACCTCGAGGGTGATAGGCAGGGAGCTCTGAGAACCTCTGTCCAATCTGGTGGAGGATGGCCAGGGGAGGCGAGTGAGATGAAGGTGGAGGGAGAGGACTCTTCCCCCTCACTCCCCCATGGACTAGGGTTTGTCCTTGCTCCCCTTTGCCCCAAGGGACTGCTGGGAGGCTGATTTATAGTAACTTCTTAGACTCAATGCCAGGAAGACTGTGGTAACCACAAGGGTGAATAAAACAGGAACGGGCCTTGGAGTAGGCAGGGGGAGGTGAGCGAGGCCGGTGGATGATGCCTGGGGTGTGTTATTAACTCGTCTCTGAACTGCAGGTTAAGATGGGGGGTGTAAGCTGAACTGCAGGTTAAGATGGGGGGTGTAAGGTAAGAGGGGGCTGGTAACAGTCCCTCATGGTCACCCCTAATCCTCTTTCCCCTGGCACTAGTGCCCCCCGGGGTAGCCTCCCTCCATGGTGGCAGCAGTTATATTTATCGATTTTGGTTTTTTTTCTGTTGACAGTGGAGCTTGGCCCAGGTCTCCCTCTGGCTCAGGTCTGATGAGAGCCCTTGAGAGCACTTGCTTACGCATTTTCAGTCCTGTCCTCTCTGCTCTGGGGACTGCCTAAGGGGAGAATAATGCAGGTCTCTTTCCTCCTTCTGCTCAAGGCTCTGGGTGGGGGTGTGCGTTAGGGACCAAATGATACCCAAGCCAGGATACTTTCATAACAGGCCATGCCATGCATCATTGTGTCAGGGCAGCAGGTGTAAACCCGATTGTTTGCGATGTACAGCCCTTTAGTGAATGTTGAAGGCTCTCGCCGTAGCTTATGGAGCATTTGACCAAAATCCACCTGAAAAGCAATCCAGGGTTCCTCTCCCCTGCCCACCCCAGCCCTAGCAGCCTGACGGGAACTGTGAGGTGAGGAGGGCCTTCCCCCAGGTCTCAGGGAGGTGCAGCTGTTTTGTGTAGAGCATTTGCTGCCGTGGCATCCAGGTTCTAAGAAGCTGGGGGCTCCCTGCTTGGGATGGTGCCTTGGAACAATTGATGGGGAGCTGGATCCCTGAATTGGGTCTGGAAAATGTCCATTTCTGGTGAACCCTCACAGAGCCTATGGTTTCCTTGAGGCTTTGTTCAGCTCCCCTGTAGCGTGGGGCCTGGGCTGAGCCTCAGGGTCCCGGGGGAGGCAGAGGCCCTTGATAATGGGCCACGTGTGATTGCAAGCCCCAGCCTGGCCTGCCGGTCTGCCACCTCCAAAACATAACTCAATATTGATTGTGCAGGAAGCCCAGACTCAGTCATATACAGTAATCCTCGCTCCTTGAAGGGAGAAAGGAAGTGGATTTGTCCCTGGTACAACATGCCTTGAAAAATGCATCTTGATTTAAGATTCAGCTTTCTGCAGCATATTTTAAAATGTCAGAGAGATAAATATGCAGGTTTCCTTATGTGTCTGCCTTGAACAGCCTTTAACAAAAAAAGTCTGTCATTCATCCTCAGGGTCACAGGTGTGTTCAGATCCACCCCCACCCCTACCCCGCCTTTGATGGTGTGGTGTGTCCATCTCTCTTCCACGAGCAGAATTTTGTTTGGGCTTCAAAGTCCCTTTCTTCCCAGGAGATACGTTTGTTTCCCCAGTTTAAAGGTGTACAGAGAGCTTCCAAAATATTTTTTGGAACTTTCTGTTGGACCTGTGGAACAGGCACTGGCTTCTAGCTACTTAATCTATCAGGGGACCCTTTTCACTTCCCAACCCACCAGCCAGAGGAGCCAAAGAGGGAAAATGCATGCTCCAGCCCCTGCCCTCTGAGACGGGCGTGCACCGGCTCCTGTGGCAGTAGAACTGAGGAAGGTGGGCCTGGTGTGAGGGGAGCCCCATTCTTGTGGTGGTGCCTTTGGCCAGCACTTCACTTCCATGGTTGGGGTAATGGTGCCTTCTAAGCTCAGTTCAGATTTGGAAGGGCTTTGGGCCACAGGTGAGGGAGATGCTGCTGGAAGGTGAATCGGTCGTGGGGTTTATATCCTGTTGTCATCGTGTGTGGCTTTTAGCAGGATACCCTAGCAGCCTCGCTGGTGATTTTTGTCCCAGAAAGAATTAGAGGGGAACCCCAGGGTTTTTCAAGATGTGAGTGTGGATGTCATGACACTGTTAGGCTGGTTGAGGAACTTAGAAACCTCAGTGGCCAGTGCAGCCTTGTGCCTGGGGGAGAGCTGCCAGGGGAGCTTGTGGCTTGACAGGTAGTCATGAAAGGTTAGGCCTGGAAGGAACCTGGAGGGGTCTCTCTACCCTAGCTCCCGCCATTATGTAGATGAGGAAATGGAGGCCCAGTGACTTGGCCAAGGTCACACAGAAGATCAGCCGCCCGAGCCAGAACCAGAGCCCAGCCCAGCCCAGCCCAGGTATACTGACCCCAGTCTGATGCTTTTCATCACCTTGATTTACTATCTCAAGTGGGCCTCACTGGTGACTCAGAGGTCCTGACTGCAGCACGTGAACAGAGCTTGGCCAGACACCGGGCTCACGCAGGGCTGCCTGCCCTGTTCTGGGTCAGTGGGTTAGATTTCTGAGGACCGTCCCTTTGGCATTGAGGACCTTGCCTGTGCTCATTGTTCCCCTGCTGGGTCCCCTGTGTGTTGCTGTCAGGGCGCAGGGAGAGAGGATGGGAGGGTGGGAGGCATCTTCCTGTGTGGGATCTGCCTGGATATGAGGTCGAGGTGGCTGTGGAACAGAAGGGGGAGACCCTGGGGTAAAAGCCCCCGTTCTCCCTCTCTAGTCCCTCTAGTTGCTCTTCCTCTTCCCCTGAAAACCATTTTGAGGAGCATAACATTCATCATGAGCTTTATTATGGGCGACTCTTCCTCATGTTTAAAAATAAACGCTGGCATACAGAACTATATTTGGTATATGGAAGTCTTTTGCATATAAATGTGCTTAAAGGACAACTGCTTTATTGAAGAAGCAGAGTGAGCCCCAGCTAGCGGGGCACGTGGGGGGTGGGTGCCGAAGGGACCCCGACCGAGGTCTGCCTTGCTCAGGACATTTGGGTTGTAGTCTTCAGTCCTGTTGAATCTGCCGTCCTTTCCCCGGGGACAATTGCCAAACAGGATAACTGGTACTTAAAAATTCATAGAAAATGTTCTTATCGCAACGTCGTAATTGTTATGACTCAGAAAAGTAGAATTGCCAATCCACTCTGCCTGTCTGCCCTCACCTTTGTTGCCTACCGAGTCCCCAGCAGCAGCTGCAGAATCATAAAGAGAGAGACGGGAGAGAGGGAGAGAGAGAAAGGAAGGAAGAAATCCAGGGCAATGCTTTATTTATGTTAACGGCTACATTTGACTTGAAAATTCCGTCCCCTGAGCCTTGAGGTCAGCACATTACGGAGTGATTGATGGCTGTCAGGAGCGGGCAGGGCGGCAGATTGCAAAGGGGAGGTGGACAGATGATGCCCTGGCTTTCGAGGGCTTAGCAGAACCCAGGCCTTGAAAAGGAACTCGGTGGAAAACAAAGCAGATGGAGAACTCTGCTTTGGCCCCTGCCTTTTTCTTTATTCTCTCTTTCCTTTTTCTTCCCTTTTCTGTTGAACGTTAGGAAGTGGCGGGGGGGGGCACCTCACTCCATCAGCACACTCCAGGAGTATCGCTTTTGGGTGTGACGCTGGGTAGGATCCTAGAGAGGCCGGACCCAAGAGGGCGCCCCCATTCGAAGCAGGCGTCTGCTTAAAAACCACCAGGCTCTTCCATCACGTTGCCCGTTGTTAAAAGCCCCGTAAGCATCCCCCACTTTCTCCTCGGCCCCATCTTCTGAATCTGAAAACCAAACAGGGAGGACCAACTCTTGGGGCAAATCGTTCCCACCATACGATCTGGGCTACTGCGGATTATGTTTCCAGAGGGCTTCCCGGCTAATCCTTGTGTGTTTTCACCGGTAGAAACAAATGGTATCAGACTCCCAGGCCTGTTTACAGATGGGGAGACACGGGAATGATGGAGGAGCTTTGAATTTTAAACATTAGCTAATGAAATTGCAGACGGGGGCACTGGGTGGAACGGCCTGGGTATTCCCATGGAACGTTTCTCCGTCAGCTGTGAGGGAGAGGTCGGCCGGGCTTGCTCATGTGCTCCACAAACATTTATGAAGCCCCTTCCCTGTGCCAAGAGCTGCGTGAAGTAAGAGCTCTCGGAGTCCTGCCCTGGGGTGTCCCAGCTCCGTCAGATAGAGAACACAGCCTCTGTGATGGGGACTGCGGGAGCAGAGGCACAGCACATCTCAGGATGCTGGGGACTTTCTGCAGGGAAGAGGGTGCTGCTGACACCTCACGAGGAGGAGGGAAAGGAGCCTGACCTGGCTAAAAAAGGGAAGGCACTGGGGAGGGGAGGGCATTCCAGGCAGATGCTGACGTGGGGGAGGTGCTGGGGGAGTTGGAGGTGGGCCTGGAGCACTGTGTCTCTGCTGTAGAGGCCCCGGCAGGATGACGGGAGGCTGGAGTTCGTCATTTCCCCTGCCTCCGCCTTCCCCTCTCATTGCTGCTCCTGTGCAGTTGTGTCAGAGACAGGACTGGCTGTTCATTCATCCGCTAATTGTTTTGATAAGAGACTCTAATTATCCACTGAGATCATCAGATTACCCTGAGCTCCAGGAGGGAGATTTGAGTTTGAGCTGCTGTGGCAGCCACCAGCAGCACCATCTCCACTGAAAGGGACCCAGCGGTAGCACCTGGCCCACTGTGCCGCTTCCCAGTCTGTGCCTGCAAAGCCATCGCATGAAGGGGTCACAGGTGCCCGGGGATGGGCCCGGGAAATCCACCCGAAAGCGCAACCTCTGATGTCAAGCAGGACTTTCCCTTGGATTATCTTTGCCACTGTGTTAAGTCCACAGATAAGAGGTTTGGTTCTGGGGATTTCAAAGCAAGGTTGAGGAGTGTGGAGAAAACCAGAGAAGAAGCAGTAATGCCTCTAATGAATTGACATCAGCAGTCAAGGCAAATTCAGATGCCTTTTTGGACCGTTCGATTAAGTTCTCCTTACATGTGATTTTGGTATAAAGAGAGCAGTAGGCAAAACACAGCCAGGAAGGCAGATTATAAATTAATCCAATCATTGAATCCTCCAGCAAAGGTAATGGGGAATGATGGCGTCGTAATTGATCTGATACGGACTCTTACATCAGTGGGAGCTGCAAAGTAAGGGAGCATCATGAGTGACAGTGAATGACCCATGGGAAGATTTGGTAAGGTATGTGTGACCTTACCCCACAGGGCTTGTCAGAGGGGAGCGGCCCCCCCCCGCCCCCGCCCTCAGCTCCCGTGTTCAGGCAGTGTCTGTAGATCCGAGAGGGGCTGGAGAGCCTGGTGATACTTGAGCTAGAAAAACATGTTTCCATCCTGCCTTCTCTCCATGAGATCAGAGGCTCACCTGGGCTGTGGGGTCTGGCTGGGATTCGGAGGGGAGGGTGGGGTGCCGTTGCCTACGTAAAGTTAGGTCCTGGCCTGAAAGAGTGGCTGCCGTGTGTGCTGGTGTCCAGGGCGTTGTTTTCCCGCTGATACAGTGGAGCTGCAGTAGGTGATCACTCAGTTCCCTTTTGGCTGTACGCTCTGAAGCTCCTTTATTCTTGAACCCCCTTCTCCCACCAAAGCAGAAAGCCAGAGGACTTCAGTCCAGCACTCCTTGGTTCCACAGTGCCTGCCGTCTGCTCTGACGTACTTTGCTGCATCCTGGAAGAGGGGGCACTCTCCTTTTGTCTTCATATGTGGGGCTCAGCTAGCTGGGAAGTTTGGCAACACGTCAGGCCATATATCTTGAAAACCACCCTCCAGAAATGACCTCGTTTAGCAGATTGACTGACGTATTGGGCCTGCCTGTTCTCAAGGGCCGCCATCCTAAATCACAGCAGGTCCACTGGACTTGGACGCCTCAACGCAGAACTTTTCAAAAAAATTTCAGGCAGGATATATCACTGCCCCATTAACTCCCTGCCATTAATCTACTCCTCCTAAAAACCTGAAGTTTTCTCAAAAGGACTGGAACGTGGTGAAAAACGGACCCATTTGGTAAATTCTGTAAATCAGGCTGTTTTTCTCCTCTCCTCACTCCCCAGCAGGCCTGCCTCGATCGCCTTGGTGATGGGATGCCTGGGATGCCACGTGGCCGGGTGAAGCTGCAGCCTCCAGGGGTTTCCGGGGAGTGTCCTGGGGATGGACAGCACTCTTCAGGGGTTGCTGCTCTTTAGGCCACCCTGACCTGTGGGATCCCTGAGTGAAGTGTTCTCTGAGTGAGGCTTGGGGCTGCCATCAGGATCGGTTACAGAAACTTGCAGTGGGTCCCTAGTGGGAGCACAGAGGCTTAGCTGAGCTCAGTCTTGCTGAGGGGATGGGACCCTGTCAAGGACTGTCTGCGGGGGGCAGACCCCTTCACTGATTCATCCCTGATTGCTGAAGAGGGCCCTAAAGGCTAATGAGATTCCATCCACACTTTTTTTTTTTTTTAACATACATATGTATCTTTTTTTTTTTTTTTCCAAATTCTTTTCCCATTTAGGTTATTGCAGAATATTGAGCAGAGTTCCCTGTGCTATACAGTAGGTCCTTGTTTGTCCATCCACACTTCTGGTTCCTATAACTAGAGGTTTCCTCCTTTTGGAAGAAGATGATATCCATGAGCTGGGACTTTGGAGCCCACTGACCTGGGTTTGAATGCCAGCTTTCTTGGTCAGTAACCTCAGGAATTCAGGGGCACTTGAAAAAGAAAAGATACGTGACTTGGAAGAGAGGGGGCCTGGGCTGAGCAAAAGGAAGACAAGGAACAGCGATGGTCTCCAGGTCCCCCGTCTCCCCCTCCTCCATCCTGCATCTGTAAAATGGGGATGAAGCTCATTCTGCAAGCATGCTTGAGGATTAAATGAGTCAATTCTTGTAAAATGTTTAAGATAATATCTGGCGCAATGCTGGCTTTCTGTAAATGATACTCTGTAAATCTGATGGGGGGCACACAGCATACCTCCCACACCCCACTTGCTCATCCTGCTGAGATGGGCCCATGGCAGCCTGAAGGAGAAGTCCTCTTTTTCGGTAAGTCCCCACCGCCCTCCCCCCAGTCTTTGCAGTCTCACTGTACAGGTAGAAGAAGCAGAGTTGGAGTGTCTCCGTAGGTCAGGGCCTTCCCTGGCTCCTTCCAGAGTCAGTCCTTTTCACCTCGAGAACAGGTGAGAATTCTGTGAATTCAATGTATGTCTCTGCTGTCACTGGAATCCAAGATGGAGCTTTTCCCCCAAGCGCCTACGGCCTCTGCAGGCTTTCTCCCTGCCCTCTGCTTGCCTGAAGGCAGATAGCATGGCTGTGAGGCCAGGACCAGTCCTCTCCTGCCTGTTGGGACAGGGTCTGGAGAGCAGGCCAGGACAGGAGGCTGGAACACCCCCTTCTCCAGGGAAGAGGGGGAGCCTCATTCCAGCAGGACACCTTGGCATCCCGCCCTGCTGGAGGAACTGGTTTCCAGGGCCTGACTCCCAGCCCCACCTGCTGTAGGGGTCCTGGGGGCTGGGGCCACGGAATTGGTCTGTGTTTCTTGGAGTAGTTTACTTTTTCCTCCCCCTTTGGCGAAAGTACCTATTATCTGTGCATCTCCTGGTCTTTTGCAAAGCTAATTAAGCCCTAGAGGCAGAGTTTTGGGGCCTAGATTTTTTTCTTTTCCAACTAAAGAGTTGTTTTAGGTGCTCTGGGAGCTTAATTGACTTGCTCAGGGGCTGATCATTGGATCTGGGGGCTGGGATGGGGGAGGGTAAAGGACCCAGAACCTCTCCCCTCTGACGGCCACCCTCCTGACTCCTGAGTGTCCTAATAATTCAAGTATCTTTGCCATCTCTTTGTCCCGGGAGCCTGGAGTCGCCTCCTGAGTTCCTTGAAATTCTTAGGCTAGAGTTCAGTGAACAGACTGTGTGGAGTGTAAGTCATTATTTATCAGTATTGTTCCGGAAGGCAGGGATCTTGTGTGTTTTTATTCCCAGTGCCCCAGTAAGGTATCTGGTGCAGTTTTGGAGGAAACCAGTGATTGTGTGGAGTGTCTGCCCTGTGACAGGTGCTGCGTTGGACTTTCAAAGCCACCTGATAATGCCAGTTGACCTGGAGGCATAAGTGGGTTGTTGGTTTTACCTGAACCTGGCTGAGTTGATTGGGGTACTGAGGTTGGGGGTGGGGTATGGACAGCTGACTTGTTGCCTGGAGCTCATAGCTTCTTTTTCTTTTCATCCTGGGAGGAAGGGCCTTGTCTTCTGCATCTGTTTAGTGGACACCCAGCTTGACTTGGACTGGCCATTATCTTTCGGTATTCGGTAGGTGCCATCTTACATTTATGTGCCAGATGCATTATTAGATGGTGGTGATAAGAACGGGCTACACTGTGGGCCCTTGAGGGGCTTGCCTCCTGGACCCGGGGCAGTGGCTTAGTGTGGACCTGGATCAGAGAAGGCTGGCCGCTGTCCACGCTGGTGGCTGCTGGCCCTGGCTGCTCACGCACGTACACCTCAACCCATTGATGCATTCTCCTTGCCTTGTGCCGCTTAAGATCTCAAGTCCACGAGATTCTTTAGTCCTCGTCAACACTGTTTACCACCCCCTATTGCCGGAACTGTGTATTACTCTTTCTTGCCCAGGCCACCTGTCCCGGCAGCCAGGGACACGGGGGTAGAGCAGAGACACGTGACCAGACCAGAGCCTTCTTGTGCAGTGATCTTAAAAACTGCTCCTTGGGAAGGCTACAATGAGGGCCACACCTGTGGAGCTGTGCCCTCTCCCTTCCCCACCTGCAGCCTTGGATGTCAGGTGGACCTACTGAGTTTTTGGTGCTGGAGCTTTGGAAGGGGCACAGTAGAGCAGTTGGCATTCCATTTTTCCAGCCCCTTTCCCAACCAGCTTTCTGTTTTTATGTCCAAGCTATCAAGCAATGCATAAAACTTTATGGTTTTACTCTCTTCCTTGCTTACCTAACTCCCTCACTTTATAGACAAAAGGGCTCAGATCCCCTGTCCCCCCCCAGTCCTCCACTGTGAGGGCCGTTCTATCTATTTGTACCCTGGTGGACTTCAGTTGCCTTTAACTTATCCTGCCCTGAATGATCAGAACAGCACAGAGTAGACACTCCAGGATGTTTGAATGAATGAAGGAGTCTAGTCTGCTGTCCTCGAAGGGCTCATTGTGTGCAAGTCATCGTGCTGAAGTGGTACACGTCCTTCATTTGATGTGCTCAGCAGCTCTCAAGGGTTGGCGTCGATTCCCCTGTTTTGCACAGGAGGAAGAAGCTGGGGCTCAGGCAGGTGAAGACCCTTGCAAGCCCCTGGCCCAAGGGCTACACTACGGTATCTGTGGTATACTTGGGTAATGCAGTGAGAGCTTTCAGGATGGAAGCCCTTGGACGGAAGCCAGCGATGGACACCATCCAGCCACTTGACCTCAGGCAAGTGAGGTCCTACCCGAGTTCTCAGTTTCCTCATCTGGAAACTGGAGGCACTGGGATGAATAGGGACTGCCAAGTGCCACCAGAGTTCTCTCCGAAATGCCCATCTGGCTCTGCTACACCTGTGTCTGTATATCTCAAGGAATCTCTGTCTCCTCTGCTTCAGGATGAAGCAGAAGTCTCTTCTTTAATCACGGCATCCCTCATCTCTCAGGCATGAACAGAAGGACTTCTTGGAGTTCCCTGGACATTCCGTATTCCCTCGCACCACAGTACCTTTGCACATGCAGTCCCCTCTGCCCAGGATGCCCGATGCTCCTTTTGCTTGCTTGGAGGGCAAGTGTCCCTTGACAACTGGGCTCTAGGTTCTTTTCCCAGCAAATCTTTTCTGCCTCCTCAAGGTAGAATAAGCTGCTCCTTTTTTTGTACTTCATTCATTCCACAAATTCACTGGTTGAATGAATCCCTCCTGTATGCCAGGTGTGGTGCTAGTTGCTAGAGTTACCGAGACAGCCTCTGGAGCTTACCCCTGTGGATCGAAGGTATTTATGTTTGTCTCCCCCGCCCAGTTTCCTTGAAGTTGGGGCCCATCTCTGTGTCTCTGCCCCAGATTCTTAGCATCTGAATGATGCTCATGATGCTGACTGACTACACAGCAACTCGGGTATTAACTTTAAAACCTGTTGGGTGTTGTCTTTGGCTTCTTTGAAGTCGGACCTCTCCCCTCCTTGGTCTTTTTTTTTTTTTTGGCAGTGCCAGCATTTCTTGCCTCAGAAATTGGCTCTTCTTCCACATAACTTTTACTTGGTCCTTCCCCACCCCCCATAAGTCACTGGTATTTGTGTTGAATCTCTCCTCCCCTGGACTGGAAGCCCCTGGAGGCCAGGGACATGTCTGAGTCACCTTGAAGTCCTGCTCCCTCCCACCTGCCTGGGGTGAAGCAGGTACCCAGTGCATGGGTGGATGGCAGGAGGCAGGGGTTGTTGCATTGCAGAGGAGTCTGGGAACTGAGGGAGCCCCCCTTCTCCTGTCAGAGCCTGAAAAATTGGGAGGTCTCTCCAGACTCTTGAGTTTGAGACCAGTTTCCCCAGCATTAGTCTTTGTGGTTGGCTCATTCTTTGGACCTCCCAGACCACCTGCCTCCTTCAAAGAGAAGGGCCAACAAAAGAACAATAAAAACACCGGAAGCAGCATGTCTTAGCTGCCTGCCACCACACCCACGTGCCCCCCCCCCGCCCCCCCCCAGTGTTCTTCAGGACCCTGTTTTACAACCTAATAAATTGACGCAGAACCTGCTTTTGGCCATTTTTCCTGGAGGTGGTCATTGTCCCTTTGGAAAGCCGGCGCCTGCCTGGAGGGTTGATCATTAACAAACTCAGGCGGGGTCTGGGTGGTAAAGGCAGTAACACAGAGAGTGGACTTGCCCTGGGAGGGGGAATGTTAAGGACCTTTCCAACAGCTGGGCTAAGAGTGGGTTCCAAGCGGTTATAAGGTTCAGCAGGAAGCTGAGCCACGAGGCAGTGCCCTCCTTCCAGGAGAACCCCTGTTAGGGGGAAGACCTCGAGGGTTCCCCTGCCCTGGTTTTTACCTCCCTTCCTCCCCAACAAAAGCACATCTGCATACCTACATGGTGGCTGGTGTAGACCTGGCTGGGAGCTACACAGGGGTTTACAGTCCCGTTCCTGGAGGAGCTTTTCACGATTAAGCAGTCGCCATGTGGGGGGACATGGGCTTTATCTCTGATCTAGTTCCGTGACCTGGACTCAAGTCCAGCTCATTACTTGGAAGCTCTGGGAGATGGAAGTCGGCTCATCTCTGAGCTTCAGTTTTCCCATCTAGAGGTTGGGGATGAGGATGTAGTCCCTGCTTCTCCTGCTTGTTATAAGGATTAGAAAAAATGCAGGTAGAAGCACTTGACACAGACTCGGTGCCAAAACTGGTTGGTCCCTTGCTCTTCTCCATTGAGCATGGTCTGCAGCAGCCAGCGTGGTGATGAAAACCTAGAACATTAAGGATTCGGCCACAGAATTGCAGCGTTTGCAAGCCTCAGTTGGCTCATCTATAAAATGGAAATACTCATCAGGTTGCTGAGGGGAGAAAATGAAATCATGGGAGGAAGGTGCTGGGTATATCCTGGGACAGGAGATACATATATATATGTGTATATATACACACACACACTCTCTCTCTCTCTCTCTCTCTCTCTCTCTCTCTCTCTCTCTCTCTCTCTCTCTCTCTTCCCATCACTCCCTCAATAAGTTTTAAGGATATATTAACTGGTGTGTAGGTCAGGTTGGTGCAAATAGTATAATAGTCTAGAAAATTTTTGCAGTAGGAGAGCAGAGGAGGGTGGAAAGATTCCTGACTGGGGGTAGGGGATCTGGAGAGGCTTCTGGGAGGTCTTGCCACCTTCTTCATCAGAAGGAGACCTGGGGGGCGGGGGAAGGCTAGGGACATGGTCCTTTCCCAGCATCCTGTTCCTTTAAGCCCGGGCTTCTAGCTTCTCCACCAGGAGGTGAGACTCTGCAGAGAGCTGCTTGGAAAGCTTCATCTTCCCCCTCCCCCAAACTCTGGGGGTGTGAAGATGAACTGGTGTAACTATAGCTTGGTGTTTTGGTGTCTGTGAGAAAAGCAGAATTGGCTCAAGCTGCTTTCTCAGTTAAGGGGATTTAAGAAGAAAAAAAAAAAATTAATCCAACCCTGGTGATCAATCTGACACCTTCCCTTTGAGCCCCAGATGGCTGATTGGTGTAGAAAGTTGGCCACTGCTGCTGTTGGGGAACGGAATGGTGTCTCTGTCTCTCTATATTGAAAATGATGGCTCTCTGTACGCGCTTGCACACTATTTATAAAGACTGCCTGCCTGGTTTGGTTTTTTGGAGGGTATTTCAATATTCCCAGAAGGATCCTGTTGGTTAAATGTCATTCTTGGAGGTGTCATGTTAACAGGGCTTGAAACCAGGTTCGTTTGCCATGGTTCAGAGTCTCCCCCACCTCTTCTCCCCTTGCTGAAGTCCCCAGCCAGCCTGGAGATGAGGTAGATGGCTCGGAGCAGGATGGAGACCCAGGTTTTGCTCTCCTCCTACCTTAGGTCTGATGCCCCTTGTCTTTTAAAGACAACTTCAGCGGAAGTTTGGAAAGTGAAAGGAAAACATTCACTCTACCATTATCTTATCACAACTTCTAGACTTGGACAAAACGCTCTCCCGGTCTGCACATGTGTTTGTGGCCTGCTGCTTTTTCTTTCTCGATAAGCGTGTTTCCAGTTATTCCTAATTATCCTCTGATGGCTGCATAGGCTTTATTTAACCATTCCTCTATTACTGGATATTCCTTCCTGTCCTCCCCCTCCCCACCCCACCATTGTATATAACACTGCAGTGAACATCTTTGCATTTCATTTTGAATGATTTCCTTGGAATAAATTCCCAGAAGGGAAATTACTAGGTCAGAAAGTATGGACCGCTCCTTTCAAGATCCTTGTGTCACTTTGCCAGATTATTTTCAAAAGGATCATCTTCATGTATACTGATGCTCAAACAGATAAATGGGTATTCTAACTGCATTTTTACTTGTATTGGGGATTATAAAACAAGTTTTTAAAGGGAGGTCTTTTTTTGCCCTAGATGAAAAATGTTATAACCCGGACTTTCCTACTTTTTGTACCAACCACCAAGTCCAACTGCGGTGTGCTTCTTGTAGTGCCAAGGGGAGCATGGTGAGTGGGTCCTTTCTGTTCCCTGACTGCCAGGGACTCACAGCTGCCCAAGAGAGGAGAGACAGGCGGCTGGTGGGAACAAAGGTAGAGCAAGGCGTGATCTCATGCTGCTGCCTGTGCTCTCAGAGGTTGAGGAAGACCAAGAGAGCCGTGGCCCTGAGGAATGGGCACAGCCGGTGCTTGCTCTGTACGAGAAGGCTCTGGGAGTGCCCTGGTTCATCATTTTGTTCAACTGTGTATGGGGCCTCCTGGGCACCAGACTCAGTGGGGATAGGGAGATGGATAAGAGCCAGCAGTCTCTCCAGGCAGACAGAATCACACAGGGAGTTTCTATATGATGTGACAGATGGCTGGAGAGGGTGCCATGGATGATCAGGGCCGGAGTGACAAGCACTGCCGTTCTTTTGTTCTTCAGAGTTTTGACTCCCTTCTCCCTTTCCTGAGCACTGGGGGCTTCCCTTACTTACCAGCAAGGAAGGTTGGGCAAATCAACAAGTATCCCCTCCTCGTCCAGTGCTTCTACCCAGCTGGCTTTCGACCACCTGGAATTTCCATGCTGGGAAGTGACGTTGGAAGCCAGAACCCCAGTCCCTGCTGGGGTGCTTGCTACCTAACTAGGCTCACTCTACAGACTTCTTCTCCAGAGCCCTTGGAGGTCCTTTTTAGGAAGGATCTCAAGAAAAATGTAAGGTCATAGAATGTTTGTCCTGGGAAGCAGGGTTAGAGGTTTCAGGCCCAAAGGCCACATCTCTTGGTCACACTGTCATGCATAGAACTGTGCTTATGCCCTTTTTCCTTGTGGGTCTGCGAAGTGGGAAGTCCTTTATTCTTTCTGCTTCTGCACAGAGTTTGTGCTGCACGGTAGGTCCTCAGAAGAGCTCACACATTGGGTTGGCGTGGTTTGTCGTTGTGTGGTCACCCTCCCCTGCCCCCGGCAGAGAACCAAGTGATCCTATCTCTCCTTGCGGACTGGGTCTAGGGTTACATGTTGGGGGTGGGTGCTCTTTGGGTTCCTGGGAAGAGCCCTAGGATAGGAGGGGAAACCTAGGTGCTGGTCCTAACCCTGCTACTTATTAACTGGATGGCAAGGCCCCTCCCAGCCCCCATTTTCCATCTTGGCCCTTCTGGTACCTTCCAGGCCTGAAAAGTGAAAATCCCAGAGTTTGTGCTTACCAGCTGCCTGAGGTTTGGGAAAGCTGGTTTTGGGAAAGCTTAGCTATCTTGACTCTTAAGTAGCATCGACGTAAGACCTCTGCACAGAGGTGATGGGCAGTTTGCAGCCGTGGGGGAGAGGGGACCCTCTAGGCCTCAGCATGTTCGTATAGGACCCCAGGGGACTTGACTGTGGATGTTAGGAAGCAGCACACAGCAGGCTTTGGTGTGGTCATCTCCCGCCTCCCCCCACCTTCCCCAAGTTCCTGGCTGTGGAGCAGGGAACCTGAGGCAGGAGAGAACTGCACAACCTGCAGACTGCGCCGGGAGAACGGAGGGTCACAGGGCCCCGCTCCCAGCTGCCTTCCATTGTCTGATGTGGCAGTGACCGTAGCGCCCCCCTGCCCCAGTCCTTTTGAGAATAAACATATCAACAGGATTGATTACCCGATTGGTCCCTGGGCAGCTGGCTCTGGCCTGCATCTGGAGCCGATTTCTCTGCTGTCACACACCTATTGTCTTGGATTGTTCACTTCCACAAATCAGAGGTTGGCTTCACCGCCCTAACCCTACCACGACCCCCAGATGCTTGTTTGTCAGTCGAATGAACACTTCCTGCTCAATGTAGGACAAAAAAAAAAAAAAAGCCTGAAGCACACGTGGGCAGCCCTCAAGTCCACCCACCCCCCACCCCCACCCCCCCGCCCCCCCGCTCTGATGCAGACAGGATGTTCCCATCCCAGCCCCTCCCAGGCCTCCGCCCGCCCTGGGACTGCCTCTCCAAAGTGGATTCAACGGGCAGGAGTTTCCAGGAAACTGGACTATCACCCCCCCCACCGGAGGGGCAGCTTGGAGGGGAGGGGACACCCAGGGACTTCAGCTGTGTGCTGTCCCCAGGTGGGACCAGCAGGTCGTGAGCCCTGGCACGCCCCTGGCATGGGGGTTGGTCTCTCTGAACACTGGGTTCAGGATCTAGGACGATAAGATGGGACAGCCTTAAGGGCCCAGGGAGGGTTGTCTCTCAGGGTGGGATCTGTGAAGGAGTGCATGGAAAGGGTTCTCTGGTCCTCTGTGAAATCCTGCCATTCTTCACGGCTTATCGTGAGCTTCACCCTCCTTGTGAACGGAAGCCCCCTCTGACCACTTGCCCCAAGCACTCTCCCTTTCCTTTGAAATACTACAAAGTTCAGAGCTGGTGCTGTGTGCTGGAGTCCTTTTTCCTGTGGGCCGCTCCTTTGTTGCACAAGAATGAGAAAGACCAATTGGCCAGTGAGTGCTGGAGAGAGGCAGTTGGGTTTAGGCTAAGACAGACGTGTACCAGCGCCTCCACCAGCTGTGGGGAGGCCTGGCTGCTGTAGATGTGAGGCCACAGAACCCTGGGCTTTGGTCGAGTAACAACAAGGACTGTTTCTTTGTGCCGTCGTCTTGTTTTTTCACAGTGATGATAATTTGGCTCATTCTCTAGCTGTCGACGGCACAGGGCGGTGGGGCTGGGGGCAGAAGGGCTCAGTGCAGTGGGGCTGCTTTCCTGAGCCCGCCGACGTGTAGCCCCCTCCCTGAGAAACCGCTGTGACGGTGGTGGTGACACGGCCAGCTGTCGTCACGTCTTCCCTTGTGGGCTGCCTGTCTGGCTCACGTGCTCCTGATGAGGGCCCTATGAGGTAGGCGGGGTAGACTCGACTGAGGCTCTCGTTGGTACCGTCCTTTATAGTTGTCCAAGGCCTTTGCTCCTTGGTGAGCCCCATAACAGTCCCACAGATTAGGCAGGGTGCTTGTCTTCCTTCACTCGGCCCCCGCATCCCCCAGGGCCTGGGAGTCTAGTGGGGGTTGGAGCTGACTTTGCTCTCCAGGTTCTCCACACCACCTCGCTGCCCTCTGGCTTTTGTTGAGGAGCAGAGTGTGCTTCCGGCTCGGCCCTTCCCATGGGTATTTCCAGCCTAAGAGGACCTTGGTCCTCACTCAGAGCTGTGGGTGGGTTTCTGCCTTGAGCCCAGGCTGCCCAGGGCCAGACTGTCACTCTGCTGCCCCCTTCTGGGGTGGCCCGTTCTCTCCCCGTGCCTGTCTCCACCTTGCGTGGCGGGAGCAGGGGGAGAGATCTGTCACTGGTGGGTGTTGGTGAAACAGACCCCAGCACGTGTGGCTTGGAAGACCTCAAACTGCTCTAGACTCTGGAGAGATGAGGATGGGGACCTGGCTCCTTCCAGCTGCCATCAGCCCTCAGTGCAGAGACCCAGACAGGCAGGCAGGCAGGCAGGCAGGCTCACCGTCTCCCTCAGCTTGCCTCGTCCTGTAAAGCGCAGTTGTTCCCCTGCCCATCACGTGTTGCAGGCATTTCAGTTGTCTGACAGACCAGACAGTGAAAATACCGGAAGGGGGGACCTCTCCTCTTCCCAGGAGTAGGAGAGGCAGGGCCCAGTCCCCGGCCTTCCGACTCCCATCCCGGGACACTGCCCACCCCAGCCCTGCTTTTCCACTTAGCTCTCGTTCTCCCTGAGGTCTGGACTAGTACTTTGCAGATCGCATCAGGGAACCACTTACCCCAATTAAAACAGCCAGAGTGGGAGCAGGAGGAAATGGGCTGGGATGTGTTGGGGATGTTTTAGCTAATGCAGGGAGTGCTTTTTAAAAGGCAGGTAGAAAACTTTTTTCTCTTTGTAGATCAATTAAAGACCCTTCTTAAAATTAACCCCTGGAAGGTGTGTCAGTGCGCTCTGTTTTCCTATGTATACCCAACTCTGTGCAGACGAACCCCCGTGCCCCCCACAAAACCTCCATACTCTCAACGCCTTTAGAAATTTCTCTGACAAAGTGACCAAGTGTTTTTTAAAAGAGCTCCCCCTCTGCGATAAATGCCAGGTAGTGACTGAGCCCGCCCCCATCCCCCCACCCCGGGGAGAGAGAAGAAAGCCTGGCTGAGTGTTGAAGAACTGGCGGAGAGAGGGTGCGAGGCTGGCTGGGCCTCCCTGAAGTCCCCGCGGCCTGCTGGCAGCAGCAGGCACGGAGACGGGCATCTCATCAGAGCCGGGCAGATGGCGTTCACCTGCTCGGGATGCGCTCCCTGGTGCTGGGGCCCTTGGAGTTGCCGGGATAATAACAGACAGCTGCCAGCTCTGGGCCGAGGTCTGCGGGCATTCAAAGGCTGGGAAGTGTGCAGGGAGAGGGAGCGGCTCCCTTGCTCGGGGCCTCCCCACCCGCACGGCTTGCCTTTTGTTTTGAGATTTGTACCCCCCTCCCTCCCACGTCAACATCCGAGCAACAAGAGCGTTTTAATAGAGGACAGTTCTGTTTTGGAAACGACAAGAAAGCGCCTTGTCGAGTGTGACCTGGCCTCTCCTTTGTCCGGCCTCCCCCGCTTTGTGTGCGCCTGCATTGGGTTTTGTTCCAAGGGGCAAAGGAGTTGGACATGGATTTGGTGTGTTCCTGGGGTTTTCTTTCTTTTTCCTTTCTTGGCAGCAGCTAAGGCTTTTGGTTATTTCTGAGCATAGGGCATTTGGGGAGTTGGGGATTTTCGGGACCACTCCAGGGTCTTTGAGTTACTGTGTGGCGTCAGGAACAGTGAGCGGCAGAGAAGACAACTTTCTGACCACCTGGCGTTTTCTCAGCCCATTGTGTACGTGTGTAAGGGACAAGTAATTTCTCACAGCGCGGTCGGCCTCAAATCCTAGTAGGAACATTTCCCAAAATGTCAGTGGAACTCAAGGCTGACTGTTTTGAGAACCACCTTCGTTTCCCTTCTCTGTCTGTGCAGAGAAAGGATGCTGGTGTTTCCTTGGTTACCTGGTTACGACGTCGTGGTTAAGTCTGCGCAGGCTGGCGTTGACTCCATCTGGCCTGTCCCGGCAGCAGCAACCACTCTCATTAGGCTACTTGCAAAAATGTGTATTGTTTGGGGGCTGCTCAGTTTGATGGGCTCGCGTAGAAATTTTATAACCTTCCTCAAGACAGAGCTCACGCCTCACTCCTTCAGGCCGATAGTGGAAGGCAGGTTTGCCAAGCAAACTAGTGGTGTTGATAAGATGAGGAAATCTGCTTGATGATCTTCTGCTGCTCAAAATCGGTGTGTTCTGTGTGCTTACATGCACTGTGTGTGCCTCATACAGTCTATCAAAAGTGCAGTATAACTGTGTTACAGTGGTAATCAGACCAGCCATTCATCTCCTATCCCTAATTATTCCAGATCAGTAGAATTTTTCTTATACAAGCCACTGGCAGAGATTGCCTTTTTCTCAGATATTCTCTTATTATTATTAATTTTTTGGCCGCACTGCGCAGCTTGCGGGATCTTAGTTCCCTGACCAGGGATCAGACCCAGGCCCCTGGCAGTGAGAGTGCAGAGTCCTAACCACTGGACTGCCAGGGAATTCCCTTTCTTATGTATTCTTAATTTTCAGAATGGACCTAGCAGTGAATCCCTGCCCTCCTGATCAGTGGCCTATCCTACTCTTCTGTTAATTGTTGATGAACAACTCTGGTGAGGGGCTTGGGAGTTGTTTGTTTGGGGAGGGAGGAGATGTGCTTTCAAATATTGCTTAGTTTACTCTTTTTTTAAAATCAATGAATTTTATTTTTGGCTGCGTTGGGTCTTCGTTGCTGTGCGCGGGCTTTCTCTAGTTGTGGCAAGCAGGGGCTACTCTTGTTGTGGTGCGCGGGCTTTGCATTGCGGTGGCTTCTCTTGTTGCAGAGCGTGGGCTCTAGGCATGCGGGCTTCAGTAGTTGCGGCACGCGGGCTCAGTAGTTGTGGCTTGCGGGCTCTAGAGCGCAGGCTCAGTAGTTGTGGTGCACGGGCTTAGTTGCTCCGCAGCATGTGGGATCTTCCCGGGCCAGGGCTCGAACCCGTGTCCCCTGCATTGGTAGGCGGATTCTTAACCACTGCGCCACCGGGGAAGTCCCTGCTTAGTTTATTCTATAAACCAGGGATTCAAAGATAAATGAAGACAGGGTCTCTGCCCTCCAGGAGCCCACCATCAAGTAAAGGCAGACAGAGCACTGAACACAGTACAGTGGTGTAGGTTCCATGCAGGGTCCGGGCCAGGCTACGTCGGGCAGGGAGGATGGGGAAGATTGGTTCTGCAGGGTCGGGGGAGAGGTGGGGTGGGTATAAAGATTGGTGGAGTAGGTAATTACTTAGGAGTTGAGAGTGGGTGTTTGCTGAGCAGCCAGGACGGTGGGGAGGCAATGTGCCCTCGATTCTGGAGCTGGAAGAGCAGGAGGAGAATGTGATGGGAGTGTAGGGTACCCTGAGGTAGCAGGGCCCGTGTGGCTTCTTAAAGCCTGGGCTTCGTTCATCCTGGGGGCTGTGGGGACAGGGAACGACTGGAATCCTGTCTGAGTCTTCATTGTTTCAGCATTAGAGTCCGGAGGTTGAGTGTCAAGGTCAGTAACAGTGGTGAGCCCCAGTGGAAAAGCCTGTGGGTGTCAGGTAGACCCCAGCTCTGCCAGCTACCACCGTGTGATCCTCGGTAAGCTAAGCCTCAGTTTCCTGCTCTGTGAAATGGATCTTCTGAAGTATTTATCAATATATCTTGAGGTTGGTGGGAAGGTTGATAAAGAGAAGTGATCATAAGTGCTTGGCACCTGGAAGCACCAAATAAACATGTACTGTGATTATCATCTATGTAATGATACTACCAGTAACAGCTCTTAAGAAATGTCAGGATGCTGGCCTCACTCTGCCCATCCAGCATCTTTCCCATTCATCCTAGGGATAGGCCAGGTCAGGGGTGAACATGGTCGGGTGAGGCCTTGCTGTGGCCGTGGCACTCTCCTTCTGTTACACAGCCTGGTTTCGAATAACCTGATGTTTGCCGATAATGAGCCTGGTGTCCTGGCCTGAAACTCTATGCCTGTTTGGGCCTGTAGCTTTCCCCCAGTCCTCCAGTGGATGCGCTCTGTGACACATGGCCGACACCGGGCTGGGGCTTATCACACCAAGATGTGCATTATCGTCTTCCTCCCGTTCTTTCCCTTTGCACTGCCTCCTTGGGAAGGCTCCTTGGGTTCTATGCAAGCAAGACTTGGTCTTGTCCTGGGAGGGCTTCCCATTCCAGGAGGAGGAATAAGAAAGGAACCCAGGAGCTGCCAGATTGGACAGAAGGGTGCCTGCCAGGAGTTGAGGACAGGGTGGGAGCGGGGAATCCATTCAAGTAGGGGGGAGTCTGGGAGAGGCTGCTGAGGAACGTAGCGTTTCTAAGGACCTTGAAGGTTAGGGAGTTTGCACACATGCGGAGGATGGGAGGGTATCTTGGTAGAAGATAAGATAGACGGAAGAGAGGAAACAGCTAGCAGGTAAGGGTGACTGGGCTTGGGACAAAACTGGGAGAGAAAAAAAAGTTCTGCTAGATGGAGAACCAGATAGTAATGACCCTCTTTGTGCCCTAAGACCAAGTGAGAGTTTCCTTCTGTCTATGTGCATCTTTTATAAAAATATCCAAACTTGAGACCCCTTGCTGCTTCTCTGTATCTCCCAATTGCCTAGCCTGCAAAGGAAGCCAGTGGCCTCTGGCTTGAAGCTTTCTTCCATTTTTAGGAACCTTCCATCGGCCTGTGCTTTCTCACTAAGGTAACTTTCTGCTCTCCTAACTAGATCTAATTTGCTGTTCCTCAGCCGTGACATCTGATAATAGAAATTTGACTCATTATTGAATGCCTGTTGTGTGCTGCCCACTGTGCTAGGCAGTTGCTGTGACCCCATTGACTAGGGAAGGGAGGCATTTGGGGGACCAGTGACACTGGGAAGGGAAGGTCCTGGGTCTGTGCTGGGTAATTTACATTTACTGAATCTCTTGGTTCCTCATAAGGACCCTGTGGAGTAAGGTAGCAGTTCCCTTCTTACTCGGTAAACAGCCTGAAGTCTCTCAGCTTGCAACCGTAATCAAAGCTGGGATATGTTACCTCTAGCTGTGCTCCCGTTGCCACACCTCCCCCTAGATGCCCTCAGCCCTGTTCTCTGCCCTGTCTTTCTCCTGTTGTGTACGTGCTGGCCTAAGAGTCCTCCACTGAGAGCGGCACCAGGTCCCACACATCCTCGCCCCTTCACAGTGGTGGTGGTATGGGTTTTTCTGTGTCGCCTTCTCAGCCGCTGCTGTAGTGGACCAAGGCCCATCTCAGCAGAGGACAGCTCAGGCCCAGGGGTTGTTCCCATGAGTGAGGACCAGCCTGTTCTCTGAGAGCATCCCCAAGTTCAACCTTCAGCCTTGTACCAGCAGTATTCCCTATTAGCAGAAGATCCTGGGGTCTGGCTCCAGCGACCCCTCGGGACTCTGCTTTTCCAGCTCTGCCCCGGCTGCCCTCTTGCCACCTGCCCCCTGTGCATGTGGCCTTTGCACATGCTGGACCTTCTGCCTGGAATGATCTGGTTTCCTGGAGCCCTACCTGCTGCACCGTTTGCCCACCCCTACTTCCCAAACCCTCATTCAGGGCGGCCCACTTCCTCTGAAAGACCTCTTCGGCACCCCTGTGGCCTACATGTCTGGTGCTCAGTTAGAATGTATGTTTCCTGGTCCTCAGGGGAGACCTGCTCTAGAGCTCTTTAGCTCAGGAAATTGAAGCACTGCTGCTGTTTTCTGGAAGGCAGCTAGGTGGGTGACTGGTTCTAGGCCCCTGGAGTCACATGGAGTCATTGTTCCCAGCTCCCAGTTCCGCACGGTAAACAGCTTGGCTGCCTGTTCTTCTTAGTAGAAGGCCCAGGTCAGAGCCCTGCCCACTTCCCATGCCTTCTGTCATTCGGCTCCCACATACCCCAGCATGCCCTCCCCCAGTTATATTCAGATCTCACCCCTGCCCAGGCATCCTGCACAGGCTCAGAGTCCCTCCACCCCAACCCCAAGCTTCCCCCTGCCCTGTCTTCTTCTTTCTCCTTTTCTCTTGTCTACATCGTCATTCATTCAGCAAACATCTTGGAGGCAGTGCTGTCCAATAGAAATAGAATGGGAGCCACAGATGTTGTCTTAAATGTTCTGGTAGGCACATAGAAAAAGGTAATAAAACAGGTGAAATTAATTTTAAGAATATATTTAGTCATAAGCAAACATGTCCAAAATATCGTCATTTTAAGAAGTGATCAGTATAAAAATAATTGAATTTATTTTACATACTTTCTTCTCATACCAAGTCTTTGGGATCTGGTCCATATTTTACACATCTCAGTTAGAACTGCCCACGTTTCAAGCACTCAGTAGCCGTACTTGGGGCTGGGGCTTCCACGCTAGACCTGTGGGTGTGGGGAGTTAAGAGCACGAGGTTTGTAGAGTGGTGGGCTTGTTTTATGTTGTCTCTTGGCTCTGCTGTTTATTAGCATTATGGCCTTGGAGGGTGACGTCCCCTCTCTGAGCTGGTTATCTGCAAAAGCATGCACCCTCACCTCATGGAGTTGTCGGAAGAACTGAATGAGACGGTGCATTCACAGGCTCAGCACAGTGCCCACATAGTATTGATGATTGTTTTTGCTGAAACAATGACCACTTGAGTGACTACCAGGGGCTGGCTTGGTCCCAGGACCTACCCCCTGGCCCCTGGGCTGACTATCAAGGTGGTGGATACCGAACTGCCTACACAAGGGCCATGAGGGACAGGGAGATGGGCCCGCTCAGGACAGGAGCTAGCAGGAGCATCAAGGAGGGAGTTGGTAATCAGGAGAGGCTTCCTGGTGGAGGCACCCCCACCCCAAGCTTACCTTCTGTCCCTTGGCCTCCAGAGCCCTCTGTGACGACACTGGCGCCCCTGCAGCTCCTGTTTGCTAACTCTTTGTCCTGTGTAATTAGTGCGGTGTGCCTCCCTCTTGTCTCTAATTCTGTTGTACGGCATGTACTTTATTATATCAGGGTATAACACTGTGAGGCTGGCAGTTATCTTGTTCACTAATTGTTTCACGTGTCTGTCTCGTCTGCCCTGCCAGATTACCTGCTCCTTCTGAGCAGCCTGCGCCGTCTTCGTGGCTTTTGTCTCCCCAGCCAGGGAGGGCTGGGCATCAGGGCCCAGGTTCGAGTTCTGCATCTACCACGCTGATTTGGTCTGTGGCTGCAGACAAGTCACTCTCCCTCCTTTTACAAGCAAGCAGGGTAACACAGGGATATTTAAGCCCCATTCAGCCCTAACATCCTCTGATTTAGTGGGTATCCCTTCACTGGTTGATCTTGAATGTGCTCAAAGTGGTGCACGGTCCTCCTTTGCTTAACAAGTAAATATGGAGCATCCACGAAGTGCCAGCTGTTGGGAAGATCATGATGAATGAGACAGATTTCTACCCTCAGGATGCTTACGGTTTAGAGAAGGGAACAGATTTAAAGGAGTAAAAATGTCCATTTTATGTTTAATCAGAGTTTTGATCTGTATTTGTTTAGAAGATCTGAATACATTTTGCAGAGCCTTGCCCCGTACTACGCACTGGAGGTGCCCTCACGCGTACCGGCTGGAGGGGAAAACAGACACACGGACACATGCACAGGAAGATGTCGTCACGCACGTGGGAAGGGTCGGGGGCACCAGGCTAGAAGAATGGAGGTGGGGAGGGGTTTGTGCCTCCTGCCCAGAGTCCTAAGTGTCGCAGAATCCGGAGTGAAAAGCACAAAGTCGGCGCCTCCTTGCTTCCCGTGGAAGCGTCCTAAGGCTGGGGTGTTTTGCTGCTGCCTTGCATATATGATTTGGGGGAGGCTCGGGAAGGGCTCTAAACCCAAACCAGATGAAGGCGGTGCCTACGGGTGCCTGGGAGCTGGGGACGGCCCCGGGAGCATGTGGCTGGGTCACCCTTTATAATTACAGCGCTGCGGTGAAGGCCCCGGAACCCGGGGTGACGGCAGCCGGGGGATGCCAGCTTCCCATCTGCTTGGCCTCCTTTGGCTCTGAATGGATTAGTTCTGTTTGGGTTGGAGCTTACTGTTGTGTGTGTTTTTCATCCCCCTCCCGTTTGTTCTCTCTCCCTGGCCTGAGCGCCCGCACAGAGCTGTGAGGGTCCTGGCGCGGAAGGGAGAATTGTGAAGTGGCCATTATTCAAACAAGAAAGGGAATAATTGGAGTTTGTGTTCTTCTGGGCTTCTTTGGAAACTGGGATGTGGCTGGGGGCGGGTGGGAGTGAGGCCTCGGGAAAGTGAGAAGGTGGGAACGGCCGTAGAAACTGGAGTGCGGTATGGTCTGTGTGAATGACCCCACCTGGTACGGGGTGCCCCTCAGGTTAGTTGGTGCTGGGAAAGCAAAGTTGATCTGGTGTTCTTGCAAGTTGGGTGTCTGAGTGGGCTCTAATTCATACCAGGCGATCCTGGTGAGGCTTTTGTTGCAGGCAGCTGCTCGCAGAGAATGGGTCCTATGGGCTGTGTGATGTGGTAAGAGACTCCGTGTGGGCCTGCCACTGACCCCGTCAAGGGACCTCTGTCTGAGCCTGTCTTCCCAGTCTGTCAAGTGGGAATGGTGATCCTATCGTGCAGGCTTGTTCAGGGGGGATGTAGGTAAGTGTGTAAGACCCGGCAGACCAGAGAAGTGTTCGGTAGAGCCTAGGAGTGCCCATGCCTTCATGCCACTCCAGGGACACAGGGCACATGGGGTTGTTGGTAGTGCCCGTGGACGCTGCTGGGTTTCTCGTTGGGCTCAGGGAGCTTTTGCAGGTAAAGCAGGCTTGTGGGGAACCAGTGCTGGTTTTACCTCTTTGAAATAGAAGGGCCGTCCATCTTGTCGGGGTCCCTCAGTCTCTACTAGGAGCCCTGCTGTGGAATGGGTGTTTTGGAGAGAGGGGTTGGGGAAGGCAGGGGAAACAGCCGTGGTCTCGGCCTCTTGGAGTCCATGATTCTAGCTTAGAATCAAAATTTTACACATGTAGAACAATTAGAGAAAAATAACAGATGGTGTCTGATCAGATGTCACCGCCCCAGACTGCCCCACACCCCAGCAGAGATAATCCTCCTTTCTCTGGGATCCCGGAACTGGGTGCAGGCCTGCGCGGTATCCTGCGTTGTGCTGGTGTGTAATTGGTCGTTCGTGCCATTAATAGTGCAGCAGCACATGTTTGTTGAGTGCTCCACGTGCCAGGTCCTGGCCTCGGTCCTTCCTCCTGTTTTGGTTAAGCACCTGCTCAGGACACTTGAGCCAGTGTCTCTGCTTGGGGCCTCCAGGCTGCCCTGTGCATTCCCTGCTGCTGGGCTCCAGAGCCCCTGGGCCAGCTCTTCCCGTGCTGCGTCTCGACCTGTCTGGTGCCCCTCTTTCTTGGATGTTTCATCCTGGTAGCCATCTCCTGAGTTGGGTCTTGCTGTAGGAGCTTTTGGCCGACCTGGAGGAGTCGATGAAGACCCTGGCCAGCCACCGGTCCAGCGCTGCCAGCCAGTGGTGTGATGTCGACGCTCCCTTATCCTCCTCGGGCCTTCGTTCTCCTGACTTTAAAAAGCTGGAGTTGGAGTAAACCATGTCTCTGGTGTTGGTTCTGAGACTTCAGAACTTCTTTTGGAAGTTGTGTTGGCCTGGATATGCCTTTGGTGTGCCGGACCCTTAGCTGGGTCTGGAGATGCCTAAGAGGCCATCTGCCTCCTGGAATCTGATGGTCTAGTGAGAAGGACGGATGTAAGCAGATGCTGGTGTTGCTGCACAGGGTCCCGTCACTGCATGTCCCAAGAGAAGGCTCTCCTGGCTCGACCCAGAGGGCTTCCTGGGTGCGGTGGCATTTTGTGGGGGTCCCCAAGAGAAAAAAAGAAGCACAAGATGATGACTGAAAGGGAAGAGTGTGAGGAGAACATTCCAGGGTAAGGGAATAGTCTGTATAAACGCTTGGAAGCTTGAAAAGACTTGCTGCATTCAGGAAGGAAGGCTGGGGGTGGGTGGGCGGAGCCAGAGCTGTGAAGGGCCCAGCTGGGCAGCGCGAAGCTTGGAGCAGGTTCCTCTGAGGTTGTGAGCCTGCCTGTTAGTGGCCCAGTTAGGTTTGCTTGGAGAAGGGAGGAGGGATAAGGGGACGACTGGGGCAGATCCACCAGCGAGGAGGCTGGTGCACTGATCCGGCCTTGAGGAGCGAGTCCAGTTGAAGGGTGGGGAAGACATGGCCTGGGGTATCGTGTGGAAGCTGGGAGTCAGCCTGGCCTATTGAGAACTGGCCTATGGAGAATTGGGAGGATTACCCCCCGACTCTCACACATTTTCCTAATAATTTGGTGCCCTTGTACCCAAGATGGTGGGCTCAGGGGTGATTGTAAACAGCCTGGATTTGCTGAGGGCATTGAAAAAAAGTTAAAAGCCACCTCTGTCTAGATTATCCAAAGAGCAAAAGCGTGGTGGAATAAGGAGCACCCTGGCCTGGTCCTGGGAGTGTCTGTCTCTTACTGTGGGGCTCCATTTCCCCTTTGGTGAAGATGGCAGGGGTGGGGGAAGCATGGGACCAGTGCCTGCAGTGTGCTAGCCTGCCCCCATGACTGCCGCCTTTGTTTCCAGGGGTTGGAGGATCATGCAGGGCAGGGTGGCTCCGTTCTTGGCAAGTGGAGTGGGAAATGCCAGTGTCTTAACGTGAGTTCCAGAGGGGGTAGGGATAGGTGTGTGTGTACTCGGTTGGGTGTGCCCCCAAGCATCTCCCTTGGACAGGGCATCTGTGCTCATCCAGCTTGGAACCTACACGGAGTCCCTTCCCTTCTAAGATCTCGTCTTCCCTGTTAAACATTAATAATAACTGACCACTAAGACTGAGCCCCCAACACAATCTGGGCGGTTGTCGCCTGTGTGTGTATGTGTCTCCACGCCTGTCCTTGACCCAGCATGGCACCCAGAACAGAGCAGAGCACGCCTGTGTGTGTGTGTGTGTGTGTGTGTGTGTGTGTGTGTGTGTGTGTGTGTGTGTTTGTTGTTGCTACTTTGGAGCCACTGCAGAATTTCTCATCACTGCCAAGCTACTTCCTCGGGATATATTTAGATAGCGCGAGATGAGCGAGAAGTGGGCGATGTGTATTTGCACAGGGATGTTTGCACACGTTGACCGTGGTGTTTTTGGAGCCGATGTCCAAGAGCTGGCTCCTTGCTCAGCCCTCCTCACATACTTGTCGGGGAAGGGCTGTGCGTACCTCCTTTCAGGGGGACGGGGTGGGTGGGGTAAGGATGGGGGGCAGCACAGGCCTTCTCTTCCAGAGAAGCCATGTGGACCCCAAACCCCAGGCCTCTGCTCTCTCCCTCCCATTGTGAATGAAGTCAGGGTTGAGAGCTGCAGAACGAATGGGGGATGGCAGCTGTGAGGCCTGCACTCTGCCCAGAAGGGCTGCTGTCTCCTGGTGTGGGGTGGACGCCATTATTGCGCCCTGATAAGATGAAGACAATTACTTGGTGGTTTGTATTTATTGCAAGTCGTGGAGACAGCGCCGGCTCTCCAGGGTGGGGTAGGCAGGTCTGGCCCTGCACCCCTGCTCTAAGCGCTTTCTCCCACTTCCTTCCCTCCTGCCCCCTTTGCAGTGTGCCCTTCTTCTTTCAGTCTGAGTGTGCGCCATCCGCATGGCAGCATGGCATGGTAGGGCCCAGAGGGGTCCGACTGCAGCCGGGGGCCTTGGGTCCAGAGAGGTCCTCTCGGACCTCCCCAGACCTGATCAGCTTACAGTGGGGCAGGGCAGTGCTCTTCTGTTATTAAATTCAGAGCCATGGTCTGCATGATGGAGGCAGCTTTAATGAGATTAGAAAGCTTAACCAAGAGGCCAATTAAATCTGGGCCCATACCTGTTTGGGCGGCTGTCTAAGAAGCCCCGACCTGCATCCGGAGGCTTCCTGCAGGCCTCCTGGGAGCCTGGCTGGGGAGGGTGAGGGGCAGAAGAGGCTGCCCATCTGGCTAGCCACCCCCAGACCGGCGGCTGGTCAGGGCGGAGGCCGGACCCAGGAGGGATCTTCTGGGACATCTGATCCAGGAGCTCCCCAAAGCTGGATCCCTACAACCTCGGGAGAGCAGCGGCTGCGTGGTTGAGAGTCCCCAGGTGATTTTTTTTGGGCTGCGCCGCGTGGCATATGGGATCTTAGTTCCCTGACCAGGAATCAAACCCGCACCCCTTGCAGTGGAAGCGTGGGGGTCTTAACCACTGGACTGCCAGGGAAGTCTCTCCACAAGGTGATTTTGATATGCAACCAGGTTTGGGAACCAGGAGTTGAATCCACCCCCGTTGTTTTATAGGTGAGGGGAAGGGACTCATGGGGGCAACCAGCCAGTGACTCCTAGCCACAAACCTTTGTCACTATAGTGTCCTCCTTCCTTTCCAGCCCCTTGGATTGTCTGGGGGCAGGGGATGCAGTTACCCTTCCATTCACACCCAGTTTCCTGTTTGTTTCTTCACACTCCTTTGTCAGGTAGGCCAGGCGGGGAATGGTGACTTCCCATTTCACAGATGGGCACGTTAAGGTTGAAGAGACCTGCCTCACACTGGTTCCAGCACTGGAGGGCCTGATGGTAGGGTTAAAGTCTTTCCTTTCCATGACTGAAGTCTTCCTTCTGGTTCCCACCTGGTCCCTACAGGGCATGGGCCTTCCTCGGTGGAGAAAAAGTGGAGAGGAGAGTTTAGAAGGAGTGTGCATTCAACAGAGTAATTATTGAGCACCTGACGGATGTAGGCCTGGCACTGTTCCGGGGGAAGCAGAAACTTTACTTTCACAAACTCTGTGAAGCAGGGCGTATTATTCCCATTTTCTAGGTAAGACTGCCAAGGCATGACGTCTTGGGACACCCAGGTCTTAGACCTTTCCTGCCCTCCACCCAGGTCCGTGGGCCCGAGGCTGTGTCTATTAGCAGAGGGGCTGGGGGATTCCTTCCTGTTATAAGGTTCTAGATTCAAATTTTCTGGAGGCCTGTGGATTACCCAAATCTGATTGAAAACTCCTGTCTTCAGTGGAGAAGACCAGACAGAAGAAAATCAGACTCTTTTAGACCAGATTTGCAGCAGAGTGGGAAGCTTGGTCATCATCCTTTAAGGATGGTCCTGCCATGTCTGTGTGACTTGCACCTTTCAAGCTAGGAACAGAACTAAGATTCATATTCAACCCTTTTCCAAGGTTTCCATGTTTCTCTTCTCCAGTGATTGCTTGAGAAGAGAAACATGGAAACTTTTGGAAGATAAGACCCCTTTGTCCCTTTTGACATTTGGATTTATGAGAGTATGTTCTGTTCTTTAAAGTTGCATCTTTATAAAGGAAAAAAACAAGAAGAAATTTCCCAGAAGAGCCAGACCTAGCCTTGTCCAAAAACTCTCTCACAGCCCCGAGTCATTCAGTGGTTATTGATTATTAGACATAGTAAATATTTGGATTCTACTTTTTGGAACCAGTAGTCCTGCAGGGAGATAGCCTTTGTCCATGTAATAAGGCCAAGTAGATAGTGTTGGAGGAGTCACAGAATTTCACATGGACTTGGAAGAAGAAAACAACATCCTGTCCGGTGCCCAGGGCAGCATGAGGGATGGATGGGTGGATGGATGGATTGGAATGGCAGACACCAGCAGGGAGGTGGGCACTCTGGTTGGAGGGATGGCATGTGCAAAGGCTGGGGACCAACACGTGCTTCTCATGGTTGAAGCTTGGGGAACGAGAAAAGTGGGAGGTTGGAACGGGAGGAAGAGAGAGGCTGAGATGAGATCATAGCCCTTCCGTTATCTCCTTGTTTGCATTAACTCATGCCAACCCCAGTAGAGGTATTGTCTTGTATCGGGGGAAGAGTATCTCAAGACAGAAGTGAAGTGTCTGCCTCTGAATTAGCCAGGGAGCTGGGGAGCTGAAACTCCTCCCCTGGGTCCAGTGCTCTGTTCACTTTACCATGGCAGCCCTTGGTTAGGAGTTCATTGGTATTGAATGTTCCATTGGACGCCTTGTTGAGAGAGTTGCAGGTGGAAGCAGGTATCTTCTAACATTGAGTTCTAGCTCACGAACCTACTCAGGGACTTTTGTGCTTGCTCTGGGCTGGGAAGGAGGGACATTTGAGCTGGGCATGGGTAGGTGACTAGGAGTTCTGTAGGCAGATAAAGGCAAGGTGGTGGAGGAGCTTGTTGAGCAGAGAAGGTAAAAGTAGCACATACAGTGTCACGGGGGTGGTGGTGGTGGTCTTTGCCCACCCTCCCCACCTTCTCTCTGCCTCTTACCCTCCTCTTTTCTCTGCCCTGTCAAGTGAGGGGTTGAATCAGGGAGGAGGAGGAGGAGGAAGACGCATTCCTACTGAGTGAGCTCAGGGCTTGCTCTGTGGCTTGTCTCTGATTCCAAGAACCACGTCTTTTTTAAACCTGTGGCTTGGAGGGTCCAGCTGCGAAGGGTAGTCCTCAGATCGGCAGAGGCTTCCTCTGTCTGTGGGGTGCATTTTCTAGGACACAGAGGAAGGCATCTCAGGGTGAGAACTCTGCCTTGATGTCTTCCTCACCTTCCGCCCAGGCCCAGGAGGGGCCCCTCCCACCTTCACCTGTCCCCAAGCCCTGAGGTAGTGGGCCAGTTCTCTGGCCCCTCTTAGAAGCCTGTGGAAAAAGTGGCTGTCCCTGGGCCAGCGGAGCAGACATCTGCCTTCAGGGAGGCTGAGAACCGGGGCATCCGCCCTGTCTGAGAATAAACAGCAGGCTCTGCTTTGGAGATGGAAGGGAGGCTCAACTCCGAGGGCTGGGAGAGGTGGCTAGGTCTCAGCAGCTCCTGAAGACCAACGTGGTACCCTCAACTGCACCCAGCCCACTGGGCCCAGGCTTGGCTTCCTTCCAGAGCGGGAAGGATGGACAATGACAGTTTAGCTCCTAGAGGCCACCCCACTCCCTCGCATTGCTTTTGTCCTTCTTGGAACTACAGATGCTTTGCCCAGATGTTAACCTAAGCTGTCTCCACAGCTGTCTTGGGAGGGGAGGTATAATGATGGTCTCATTTTACTGACCTGACTCTAGGAGAAGTGGCCACCCAAGTCATTTGCCAGAAAGGCCAAGCAGCACCTGTGCCCAGGTTTTCTGAACACCCAAAGCTTGGGTTCTGCAGGCAGAGGAAACAGCTTGTTCTAAAATGTGTGTGGGGATGGCGGGGTGCGCGCGTGTACGTGTGTGTGTGTGTGTGAGATCATCGTTTGGAAGGGAGAAGGTAATTGTATGGATGTAGCCAAATGGTAAGTTAGTTGCTGACTGAGTTAGCTAGTCTTGCAGTTTGACCTTGTGGATGTGGCGACTATTCTTGATAAGCAGGATTTCTGCAAGAACTTGATTCATCCAAAAAATATTTACTGAGCCAGCACCTTCTCTATGCTGTGCACACCATTCCGGCCCCCATCCCTGCAAAGACAGTTGGCTAATTTAGTAAGAAATTAACAGTCAGATGTGACAAGTGCAGTGATGAGGAACACATAAAGGAGGAAGAGGAATCACCCGGGGGGAGAGAGTGGAGGCGAGTGTTCCAGAGAGAGGGGCTGGCCTGTGCAGTGCGGTGGTTGAGCGTATCCATCAAGTGACTTTGGGTGAAAGAAAGGCCTTGTAAGCTAGAGAGTACTAAATATATGTGAGTAGTGATAGGTTATTCTTTTTCCAATGGGACTTAAAGGATCTAATTTGTTGGACCCTGATGAAGGTCTCTCTATATAAAGACCTTCTTTTGTGCTTTCGATACTGCATGGATTGATGGGGGGAGTTGGGGGTGGACCACTGTGGGAAATCTCGTGTATGTTTCAGAAGCCAAGTTTGGGTCAGAAGTCGCAGTAGATAAAGTCCCCTGGCCCCTCTGAAGCCTTTGACTGGTCAGGTCATCTCTGGTCCTTCCAGGCTGGGCTCCTGGCCCTACCCCCTTATCAGTTTTCTCACTAGGATCCAAAAGGCTGAGTGTGCCCTTGCACGCTCTGGCCCCGTTTTGCGGGGATGCTAACAAGAAAGCCCTGCCTTGTGTGCCTGGTAGACAGACACTCAACAAATATCTGTGGACCTCTTTGTGATGGCCTCCGAAGGGCAGCCCCACCTTGCCCTGCAGCACTCTGGCCAGGCCTCAACAGGCCGCAAAAACCCGCTCTGCCAGCTGGGCTGTGTCGAGGACTGAAGTAGCGTGCGTCTTAGTTCATGCAGGACCTACCCCTTTAGCCCCTCGGCATCACTTTTGGAGCAAATTAAACAGTCCACCACCCTTAGAGGGCCTCCTGCAAGCTTGCCAGGGTAGGCTCTGTTCTAGAATGCCGCCAGGCAGCGTGGGATATGAATTGTCTTTGAGGGGCTGATACCTGTAATCACAGAATTTGAGTCAGTCAGACTGGCTGTGTTTGGCTCCTTAGGGACACTGAGTTCCAGAGCTATCACCGTTCCTGCCTCAGAGACAGAGAGAGACGCGTGCACACACAGACGTGTCCAGGATCTGTGACCTCGTGAATCCTCTTGTTGGGGGTGTTAACAGTTCTGTAAATGCCCGTCCTGGCTCCCTCGTCTCAACACCACTCCCTGTGTTTGTTCAGAGCCCCGGGGACTGGGAGCAGGGCAAGACACGGGTACTTTTCTCCAGTCTCATGCAGTGCAGCAAACCTTCATTGTGCACCTACTGGGTGATTGGCCTTGTCCTGGGAAGACTTCCTGTACGTGCTGCATTTAGGTTTGAAGGGCAGGTAGAGCAGCAGGGGAAACCATAGGGAAGGCAGGAGCCTTCACAGAAGGAAGGGAGCGCTAGGCGTGTGTTGATGGCACAGCCAACCTGTCAGCATCACAGGGGGCCAGGGCAGCGGGTGGGGAGTAGAAGGGACTGAGTTCTGTGATCTCATTCCTCGTGTAGCCTCAGGGCTCACCCACCTTAACCCTGCACCTGGGGCTCCGAGAAGGGGGCGGGGGTTGCCCTGTTCTCATTCACCTAGCTAGTTTTTGGGGCTCAAAGCTGTCAAGCTGTAGTGCTGTTTTGTGTCAGCTAAAGAATTTGACAGAGGGGAAGCAGTGTGGGCTTTGAAGTCAGCTAGACCTGGGTTCAGATCCCAGGACTGCTAACTTCCTGGCCTGCTGTGGAACCACGGGCAGATCAGCTCTCTGAGCTTCAGCTTTCTTTTCTGTAACATAGGGATGATAATGCCACCTGCCCCCCGCCCCCAGGAGTTTGAGGGGATCAGAGATAAGTACAAGAGGGCCAGGCATTAGGAGTTACGTGTTACTGTCAGCTGTTGCTGTCCTGTCACTCCTGTGAGCAGTACAGGGAGAGAGGGAAGGTGTGGCCAGATCATGCCATCTCCGGAGGAGTAGAGCCCCGGCTGGGGCCCTCTCCCTGATTTCCCCGTGTCCTGGAGGGCCGAGCCACAGGCCCAGCTGTTGCTACCCAGTTGCTGGTGACCTCGCCTGGCAGATGCCCAGGAGCCCTCCAGATGAGCTTCTCCACCTTCTGCCTCTTGGGCAGTACTGACACCTGAGCTGGAGGCAGGCTGGTACCCGGATTGCAGGCAGGAGAGCCAGCAGCTCTGTCCCCCATGTGACAGCTGGGCATGGAGGGCTGCCCAAGTGGACAGCGGCAGACTCTTAAGCGCCCAGCTTCTCGTGGCCTTGTTCGGTCCAGTTTCCTTTGTGTTGTGACCTACATCATCCTTATTTGCTAAACCCTCTGAGCAGGCAGCAGTAATAAATCAATTAATGACTCCAACGAGTCGTTCAGTGGCTGACAAAATAACAGTAAGGCCAACAGCTTGCATCTCTCCAGCAGTACCAAAGGACCCTGGTTGACTGGCATGGGGGATGAAACAGAGACTGTTAGCTAAATTAGCGCAATTAGTACTCGCTTTAAAGGCTTAGGCGGCATCTGCTCAGCGCTGAGCCCATGCGCCTGCAGACCTTCCTGGCCCATCAAGAGAGCCCAAGGATTCCCGGCTCCTTCGTTTACACACCCCTCCCCAGCCAAGTGTAAACTTCCCCACTCTGAGGTCAGGGGACCCGGGTGAACTTTTCAGACTGTGCACCTTGTCCTGTCACAACAGAGGCTGAGCCGAGGGAAGGTGACTCTGTCCCTACTGAATCTGGTGCCAGCTGAGCAAAGTGTGGGTCCCCATTCTTGAAAGGTGTTCCAGGGGCCACACCTTTAACGATTTCTCTTAAACTTAAAAAGAGAAAGTTTCTAAAGTGGGTGGTTTTTTTGTTCTCTGCACACCTCAGTCCTGGCAGGATTAAGTTGTCGTTGGAACTGAGCATGTGTGCAGGCCCATGCCAGGGAATTTTCCACTTTGCAGAAGCAGCTGCCAGTGTTCTTGTTAAGGAGCTGTCACTGGCCACTGTGACATGTTTGCAGTTGTAAGAGGCTCCTTTAAGACAGTGGGGTGTGTGTGTGTGTGTGTGTGTGTTTTGCTAATGGTGTAAACCAGGGCCTGAAGCTCATCTCTCTTTAAGAAGAAAATCAGCGTTGTACAAACAGCGTGCTGTTGATCCACTCCTCACTGTTCATTTGCAGGGGGGACCTATAGCCCTTAATCTCCCTTGTCTCACGTGTACATGTCTAGGACCCGCGCCCTCTGCCACGCGGCCCAGCTGGGGAGGTGTTTGCACACGGGGGAGGGCACTCTGGCCGGCATCCACAGCATAACCAGGTATTAATTACACGGGGCTCCACCTCTCACACAAGCGATGCCCTCTGATCCAATTCCAAGAAGAAGCTGAGTGCTTCCTGGGATGGATGGGGAGGGCCCGGTGGGCTGGTGGCCGTGATCTTCTCAGCACAGAGAAGCCAGCTCCTCTTCCTCTTGGAAATGTTCCCACTAGGGTGCCTTTGTTTCATTTTTTAAAAAAGTAGAGGTCGCTCCTCAGAAGACCGGGTTCTGTCGAGCCGAGGACGTTGTCCTCTGACGGCCCTGACCCTTTCTGTGCCCTGGCCTGCCCCATGTTCATGGAATCATAAAAAACAAGTGTGCCTGTCTTCCATCTGGTGCTGTGTCGCTGGCTCAGGAGTTTGAGCCCCTTATCTGAGGAGTCATATTTAGGTTCCCCACACCCCTGCCCAGGGTAGAGACCCCCCCCACTTAATAGACGATGAAGAAGGGTTCAGAAAGGTAAAGTGAGGTGCCTGTGTACCCTGGCTGCTGGAGAATGGAGGGACTGGGCCTAGAGCCTGGACCTCTTCCCCCACCCCTTTGGGCAGCATCTTTAAGCGTCAGTTTCAAAACAGACCAGAGAAGCTGGAACATGGCTAAAAGGTCTGGGCTTGACTTCCAGTTCTGCCTGTTCCGAGCTGAGTGACCTTGGACAAGTCCCTGAGCCTCTGTTTTCTCATCTGTAGTCCCTGCCCGGTTGTTGGGAGAATGGCGATGAGCTGCACCAAGGTTAGCTGGCGAGCTGGGTGGGCAGCTGGCCCCCCTTCCTTGGAAGAGCCTCCCTCTGGGGTGGGGGGGAAGTGGGTAAGCCCCACGCCCACCCCGTCAACGAGAGATGGAGTGGAGCTCTGGGAGGGCGGAGGCCTGGCGGGATTTATGCTCTGAAGGAGAAGCTGTCAGAAGGCCTGGTTCCAGGGGAGGGCTAAGATGACAGCAGTAATCTCTCACCTCCCTATCACCTCCTGCATCTCCGAGGCTTGCCGTCCTTTAAGGCCCTGGCTTGAGTGCCACCTCTTTCGTAAAGCCTCCCTGATCCCCCTAATCCCCGCCTCGCGGCGCCTGCCCCTGGAGCACCTTCCCACGTCCCTCAGTTCTCTCCGGAGACTCATTTCATCCCTTAGACCTTAAGGGCAGAGCCGAGCCTCTGTCATCTCCCACCACGGCAGGCACAGTGCATCCCTGGCGGCCCAGGAGCCAGTGTCTGCTGAACACATGGACATGTATAAAGCACTCGTAACCTTTTTAAACTCCCCACCTCCCTTGTTTCTCCTTCTCTTCCCAGGGTAATTTGCCTATTAGATCCAACAGACTCTTCACCGAGATCTTGCATTCCTACACACACGTGTGCACACATACACACACACACCCTTAGTGGAGGCCAGCTCAGTGGAATATTTGCCAGAAGGAGCAGAGTTAGAAGGCCAGTCTGCTTTGGGAAGAGAAAAACATGTGGATGATCTCAGATGTAGAGAATGCCTTGTGCTTACCTTATGTTTGTAATGATGTCTGTCGTTTCTTCTCATAAGCATCAAAAAGCACACAGAACTCTCCTTGAGAAGTGCAGGGGTGGGTGGTAGAGTGAGGGGGTGCATTATTTGGGTTTCTCAGGCCGAAATTGGAGGTGGAGGGACAGAGAGACTAAAGTTAGAACACTTAGGATAAGGCACTTCTCTGGGCCTGTTTTCTTACCGGTAAACAGCAGTGACACTTTCCCAGGGGTGTTGAGGAGTAAATCGTACCGCCCTCCCTCTCCCCTGGTCTCTGGGATCAGGATAAAAAGGTGTTTGCTTCTCTCTGCCCTCTCTGCGTTCCTGCATCCATCCTCTCTGCTCAGGGGAGGCAGAAGTGAGATGGGGACTTAGGGGAAGAAGCTCTGGTGTCAGGACAGCCCTCACTTGGGCCTGATGGCTTGGCTGTGCGAGCTGGGGCTTTTGTCACCCTTTCTCGGGTTGCTTGGCTGAGAGCTCAATGTGATGCCCACTTGGTTCGCTGTAGCAGCAGGACCTCAGCCGTCTCGCTTGGAGCTGAGCAGAGGCCCGGGGGCAGGAAGGCTAGCCCTAGTCACACAGCAGGTGGTTTGCAGCCTGAGCTGGAACCCTGATCCCAGGACCCTCTGTCCAGGGCTCTTTCCTCTCCTAATAATCCCCAGAAAACACCAGGCAGTGCTGGGTAACATGGCTGTCCCCTTTTCAGAGGGGAGGCTGAGGCAGTCCCCATGGCTCTGTTGTGGCCAAGTAGAGATGAAACCCAGGTACCCTGACCTGGAGTGCGCTTGTGCCCTGTCCCCGCTGAGCCACCCCGAGGTGGCGTGGCCCACTGCTTCCTGTGGCTCAGAGCATCTACCTCTGGACCCGGGGCCATCCCTCGGCGACGGGAGAGACGTCTGCCCATTCCTTCACGCACGTGACGACCCCCTGGCTATTTGGAGGCAGGGACCCTGTGTCTCTCACTCCCGTGTGTCATCCAAACCTATTTTTAATGCCAGCTGGTTCTGTCTCTTCACGTAGCAACAGCTCTGTGTTTTCTCCAAGCTGCAGAATTAGAGCCTCTGTTCTCCAAACACATTCCCTTCTGTGGTCTGCACACAAAAGCAAGAGGCCTCTTCCTTACCTTCCCCTTTTGACCTTGCTTCTGTCCGTCTTGGCCTTTCCGTCCGGGTGATGAGATTCCCTCCATTCCCTCAGCTGCATCTTCAGTCGGTTGATACTGCTAAAATTCCCTCTAGGAAACTTGGCCCAGAGGGCCCCAGGTCACTCCAATATTTTGCACAGAATGCTGAAGCCTCTGTCTTGATGACACCTGTGTAAGCATCCCTCTTTCCCCAGGACACAAGCATCCCTCAAAGGGCCTCATTTCTCAGTGCAGGAGTGCCCCCGCCCCCGTGAGAGTCCTCCACTGCCCAGCTGCGAGCACACAGCCACACACCACACACCACGTGCCTCTGGTGTCCTGAGTGCTGGCCACGTGGCCTGTGTTGAGTTTCAGTCAAGGAAGGCTACACTTGGTGGTTTCACATGTGGGCCCCGTGCTGCTACATGCCTGAGTATTGGGGTGGGGCGAGGAGGGAGGGGATTTGCAGAACAAAGTTCCATTTTGCAGCCTTGTAAACCAGTCAGGAGGGGTTGGCCAACCTGGCAGGAGTCCCGCCGTTCACTCTGAGCATGTTTTTATTCAGTTTTCCGGGAGTTTCGTGTGCATAGAACTACTTTAAAAAGAGAGTAAGAATGGGTGGGGGGATTCCCGTGCTAGTTTGTGAGTGAGGCTAACTGGGGGTCTCGGGGTAAGGCTGGAAGGTAATATCTTGTAGGGAACATCCCCCAGGTCTCCCCTCCTTGAAGGAAGCATGAATGTTTGTCACCTACCACAAGGTACTACAAGATCCAAGGTGGGAGGCTCCTGGGAGCTTGTCACTTGGTCCCTCTGGACTGACCCTGTTGATCCTTGAGCCGCAGGGGACTCCTTGCTACGGAGTGAGGAAAAGGCCCAGCACCACATCCAGGACTTGCCAACTCCATTCGTTTGTGGAGCCTTGGGTACTCTGGTGGTGGTGGGTGGGTTGTCAGTGGTGCATTGGGATGCCTGGCACGGGGTAAGGTGGGGTCAGGTGGGATTCTCAGAAGGCCTGGGCCTCTTCTGCTGGGAACTCTGCCCCGTTGCCTAGAGCAGCAAGTCCAGATTCCCTAGCACAGCTTTCAAGCCTCCTCCCAGTAGCTCAGATCCTGAGGCCCCAGGTTTGAGCCCTGCATCTCTACGGGGGGGAAGGGTGGGTGGGGGGAGAACGTGCTTATTCTGGGGCACACCTCCAGGGGAGGTGTCTGGATCCCCCCTCACTATTGACAACCATATTTGGATGGCAGGGGAGGCCTATAGGTGGAGTGGCATGTGTGAAACCAGCTGATGTGTGTTTGGAGCACACAAACAGAGCTGAGGGGCTGCAGGGAACCCCTAAGCCCCGGTGGCTGTGTAACTGCCCTGGGATCGTAAAGAAACGCTACTCTTTAGGGAGAAAGTTGTAGGATGAGCCCTCCTTGGAAGTCTCCCTGGCTGTGAACAAAAATAAAATACTTTACAGGGAGGGGAATTTTCACAGCTTCAGGCAGATGTCTGAAGGCACCTCGG
Source organism: Delphinapterus leucas (assembly GCF_059928025.1). Taxonomy (NCBI): domain Eukaryota; kingdom Metazoa; phylum Chordata; class Mammalia; order Artiodactyla; family Monodontidae; genus Delphinapterus; species Delphinapterus leucas. The sequence goes on from NC_143129.1 coordinate 145,062,096, forward strand.
GCTTTCCAAGTGGACAGTATCCTGGAGGCTTGGAGGAGGCAGCTGGCTGGAGTGGTCCACGCCGCTCGGTGCAAGGCCTGTTTTCTATTTAGAAAAGAATTTTAGTTAGTTTTTAAAAAATGCCTGAGTTACCAAACTGTGTGCCCTAATTTGATTCTGCTTTTTTCATTTGAGTCCACCTACGCACGTATGCATATACGGGTAAAGATTGGTGAGGGGGCTCCTAGGGGGTGCGGTTGGTGCAGGGGAGAGCCCAAGTGCCATCAGCTGTTGTCTGCAAACTTCGATAACAGTAGGTTTCTAGGCGGTTTTTAAATTTTGACCTCTAAGTGTTCTATAATGAACGGAGAAGAGTTGAAATTCAGGGTCTTCCTGTTCATGCAGGAACTGCTGTTTCCAGTCCCTGCCCCGCCCTGGGTGTATGGACTGGGCTGGGGAGAGCACCTTGGAAGAAGAGCCCTAGAGATCACCGTCTCCAATTCCACCATTCGACACGTGGAAAGACTGAGGCCCAGAGAGAGAAGGGACTTGCCCACGGCTCCCAGCCAGGACCCGAGCCCACGCAGGTGGTCTCTGGCTTCTGACTCCTTCCTCCCCTGCTCCAGCTGGGGAGTTCCATCCTGGGCACCTACCGCAGCCCCGATGTGTAGGCCTCAGTGAATGTCATGGGGTTTCGGTTTGGGTTTTGTGTTTTTAGAGAAAACTCACATGAGACGCTTTGCTGAGTGCTTTAATGGAGTTCTAACTCCAAGTTGGAAACCACAGGGAGAGGCCAATTCCTAGCAATCCGGAAAGGCCTGGGCTTCAGATGGCCAGGTTTGAGCCGGTCTTTGACTAATAAAAAGTTGTAATCATTTATTGAACACCTGCTGTATGCCTCACATTGTGCTGGGTCTTAGAGATGGGTAAAACAGCCCCTGTTCTTGAGGAGTGGGGTGAGGGCAGTGTCATGTTGATGGATGTGTGTGTGGGGGGGGGTCCCTTGGATTGGGTTTTATGTGCAAGAATTATTTCTTAACCCTTTTGTCACCCTATAACACTGGTTGCTGCTTTGTCCTTTTCTGCTCTTTTGAAAGTTTTCCATTAGGAGCACATGTTCACTTCAAAATCAAAGAATAGCAGTGACTGTCATACTTTAGGACACAGAGTTAAGCACGGCAGAGCTGCTTTATTTTGCAGCTGGAAGAGCCTTTAAAGGATGTTATCTCCTCAGCTTCCTGATGTTTGAGTCACCATTAACATGAGCTTCCTTTCATTGGAGGATAGCAAAAGTCCATCCTCCACCCAGATGTCAATGAATTATACTATCCATTTACTAGAGCCATGGTTATTCCAGCCCTGATATTCAAAGGACCATGGGCTCACTCCTGATTTCATAGGAAAGTGAGATCTTGGCGTGAGGGAGCCTAGTAAGTCATGAGCCCAGGTTCAAGTTTTCATTTAAGAGGTTTTTTAAAAATTGGTAAGATATCTATATGTCATACCCTTAACATATAAAGAGCTCTTATATATCACTAAGGAAAAAAGTCAAATAACTAAATAGCAAAGGACATGAATGATTTGCCATTTGTTTTACTAAATGGCCAGTGTAAACCGTTTCAAAAGGTTAGTGATCCAAAAGATTAAGTCAAAATACCAGAGATCAAAGAGATATGATTTTGTATCTACTAAGTTAGCAAACACGGATGCAATGCCCTGTTAATTAAATTGGTTGAACAATGATATTAGGCTCATTGAAAAATCATGTTTTCTTTGGCCATTTAATGAGAGGGGGACAAGTGCTTATGACATTATTTAACAAAATACAGTGACTAATTTTCTTTTTACTTTGCTATGTTTTATAATAGGCAAATGTTTTATATTAAACGTTAAATGCTAATTTAAAGAACTGAGTTGCTGAAGCTTTCCAGGTCTTTCTTTAAAAACAAAGCATAGTTTCTGAGCTGAAGGCTGAGGAAGAGTAGATGTGGACTCTAAGGAGGACAGATAGAAAAAGGCCACCTTCAGCCTGCTCTCCATGTAGATATTTGTTTTCTTGTCTGTAAATTAGGGGTTCTTGTGTCTGCCTCAGAAGGCCGCCTGGGGGTTCAGGGAGAGATGGTGTGAAAATACCCTGCTCGTTTCTGAGCATCAGGCCAGATGGCCCCCGCCATCCACCCGCCCAGGGTTGGGCCATCCACTCCATCCTTCTCACACTGTTGTCAGGAGCTCCATCTTCTTCATCCTCACCCTGAGAACAAGTCAGTGCCACATTTGCCGAATAAAACGTTTAGTCAGTGCAACAGAGGGTTTTGGTTTTCCCAGACGTATCACCTACACTCACCCGCCTTTCTGATCATTGTCGTTGGTCCAGTCACCATGCTTGACTGGTGACTTCAACAAAGATGTGAAGAACTGGAGAAAGATCACATCCTGGGAGGGTGCCTATGTTTGGGAAAGGTGTCAGTTCTCCTCCAAATTTTTATATATATAAGAACTCTTTTGGTAGGAAGATGACTTTTATAAACAATAGGAAGTTTGGGGGGGTAAGTAAGTAAAAATAAACAACAAAAGTTCCACTAAAGAATTGAAGGAGATAATAAAATACATTGTAAAACTCTGATCATTAGAATGGACAGAATTAGGACAGAATTTTAAATATTATATATTTTTTATTTTTGGCTGCATTGGGTCTTCGTTGCTGCACACAGGCTTTCTCTAGTTGTGGCAAGTGGGGGCCACTCTTCATTGCGGTGCATAGGCTACTCATTGCGGTGGCTTCTCTTATTGCTGAGCACAGGCTCTAGGCGACGCGGGCTTCAGTGTCTGCGGCACGCGGGCTTCAGTAGTTGTGGCACGCGGGCTCAGTAGTTGTGGCACGCGGGCTCAGTAGTTGTGGCGCACGGGCTTAGTTGCTCCGCGGCATGTGGGATCTTCCCGGACCAGGGCTCGAACTCGTGTCCCCTGCATTGGCAGGTGGATTCTTAACCACTGTGCCACCAGGGAAGTCCAGGACAGAATTTTTAAAGCTCAGAAACAGACCCATGCCTGTGCAAGAATTTTTGTCTCTGATTTCAAATGAGTGGGAAAAATTGTACTGAGCCAACTGACTGAGGAGTAAAATCCATATTCTTTACCAAAATAAGTTCCTGAAGGATTAGAGTTAAACGTAAAACCGGTCTCTGAAAGAACTTGAAGAAAATATAGGAGGATGTTTACCTCACCCTATTTAAAAAAAAAAACTTTTCTGCTTGTGCTGCTGGGGAGTAATCGTTGGCTGTAAATCATGAAAAGTTGCATTTTCACAGAACCACCAGCCACAAACAAATAATGCAGCTAATGGATAACCTGGCATATTCCCCCAGGCGACCCCCATACTGGATAGTCCTGGGGCAGGGGCTCGGCCTGGCTACGTGTGGCTTCTCCTCCAAGCTGAGGAGGTGGGAACGGGAAGACCTGATCCTGTGTTTTGGGGTGTTCGTAACACATTACAGGGTAGTTGGCAGAATCTCTTTACAGGGAGTGTTGCTTTTCTGTACGCTGAATCATTTTGAAAGGTTGGGCCGGAGTAGCCAGCCCCATCCCACCCTGTTTTTTACCTGGGGTCTGTTAAAACAGCCACTGTGGGCCTGCTGAATCCTCTTTGCTTCCACATTACCAGCTTTCCTGGCTTACAAAACACAGCCCATCCCATTGCTTAATCCTCCCCAACCCTTATGAGCAGGCAGGACCACAGTGACACGAAATGAGTGCAGAAGGGCAGAGTGGCTTGCCATCGTCGTCCCTTGTTAGTACAGGCAACAGTGCTTGAACCCCAATGTATTGATTCCCAGGGCTGTCCGTTTTCTTGCTGCATGCAGTGTGTTTGGGGAATTCACATATTCCCTTATTTGCTTCCACCCAAGTTGAAAGTTAGGAGTTCTGGGTCCTGTTTTCTGGCTGAGGAGGGGACAAGAGAAGTGATTCCTTCAAGGTGTTGATGGCAGGCTGCATTCGCTTCGTTTCCTGACCCCGAGGGGCTCGCTCTCATCCCAGAGAACCAGTCAGACCCCTGGGAGATGATTGGTGATGCAGTTTCAGAGGCTCAGTCCTGGTGGGGTGTGGGAACCTTCAAGGCTGGAGGCGGGCTTCCTGCAGGAGGAACCCCTGGGAGGTGTAGAGTCAGTGGGGAGGAGCAGGGCCCAGGTCGGCCAGTCAGGCCTGGGGCTTCCTGATCAGCCTCACCCTCCCATGTGAGCACAGGGCCAGGCACAGACATGCTGGCCACGTGAACAGGTGGGACACAGATTGTCTGGAAGGAGGCCAGGCTGGGAAGAGCAACGTCTGTTCACCCCGGGAGGCGTTTGTTGAGGCAGATGTACCAGGTAAATGCCAGAATAGCAGCATTTAAAAGGAAAAGTAACGACAGTCTCCCCATCGTGCGGCCTACCTCATCTACAGCACCCAGGACCCAGATGGTGCCAAAAACATGCCTGTCTGCCCCCACCCTCTCTGGGGACGTTTCCCAGCTGGGCTGTCTGTTTATTCATTACGTCGTGGGTATTTATTGATCTTCTCCTCTGTACAACATGCCAGCCTCTTGGAGAGGGCACAGGCATTTATGAAGCACCTCGCCTGCCCTGAAGGAGCTTCATAAAGCAGCCAAGGGGGAAGCCAGGGCATCTTTGGTTAATAACAGCTACTGTTGCTTGGCAGGGTGTGTGCACGTGGTGGGCATTGTCCTTCCATTTTAGAGATGAAGAAATGGAGGCTCAGAGAGTTCATCCCTCGCCCACTGAGTGACACACCTGGGAATGTGGTGTTTGCGGCGGGGGGGGGGGGGGAGTCTGTGGAGGACGTGGGTAGATGGCGGTGGGGTGGGGGTGGGAACTCCCCGTCTCTCGATGTGGGTGCAGCCTCTCACTTTCCACCTTCTCTTCCCCACAGAGCGCAGCCGCCGCCCCGAGCCCGGTGCTTGGCAACATTCCCCCCAACGATGGGATGCCGGGAGGCCCCATCCCGCCAGGTTTCTTTCAGGTACGTGCTGGGCCTCCGTCCTTTGCTCCTTTCACTCCAGGCCAGGCCCCGGGCAGGCGGGAGGGAGGGAGAGAGAGAGAAGTAAGTGGTAGCTCAGTTTGCCATGGTCTAAATACAGTTGCTTTATGCTGGTTCAGACCCTTCCCATCCCGTCCCTCTCTCCACCCCTTCCAAAAACCGAGGGGGGGAGAAAAGAAAGATGGAGAGCAGACACCCTCCTGCATGTGCTCTGTCACTTCTGCCGGAGTTTGTTTTCTTCACACCAGCTTCGCACTCACGACACAGCCCGCCCCTGGTCAGGGCTGCGGCGGGCTGCTTCCAAGTCCGTGTAGAGCTGTCTTTTAACAAAAGGCTTTTTTTTTCTTTTTTAAACAAGTAAACTGTTCTTTGTTTCTGTTTTGTTGCTGCTGTCGTTGTCATTGTTTACTTTGCCTGTCCAAACTACAAACCTTAGGCGTAATCTAAAAAAAACAAAAAACCCACCATCCTGGCAGGTCTGGGAATCCTTTCCCTCTGGTTAACCACTTGATTTTTTCCAAGTGTGATCACAGACGGCGTCCCACAAGCATCTGTGCCCGTGCTCTGCCCGCCAAGGCAGGAGCAGCTCTCATGTGGGTTGAGAGCCTGGTCTTCTCTGAAAGACACCTTGTTGGGCTGTCTGGGTGCGGGGTGTGGGGAGGTGGCTTTCTGATTTGCTGGGGTGGGTGCACCTGCCTCACCCTCACCCTGCCTCCTCCTCCATCTCCGCTCTCCCCTCTGGGAACTCCTTGGATTTAAACCAGACTGAGACTGGGAAAGGCTGTCAGAGAGAGATTGGTGTCTGGGGCTGGAAGGAACTTTTATGATGAAGCTCTTGAGTGTGACATTCTTTCCAACCTGTCTCCGGCCGGGTTTGAGAATCTGCCTGAGTTCCTCACACCTTTTGAAAGGTTAGCTCCTCCAGATAAGAATATGGAAAGAGCTGTTGTCTAGAAGAGAAGGCAGAGATTTCTCTGTGTAGCTCATGAATTCAAAACTGGGACCAGTGAGGCAAAGTCTGAGGAGCCTTTGGCTTGGTGACAGCCAGAATTTCGCGCCGTGTGCATCTCGCCGTGAGCCGTGGGCCGCAGGAGGCAGGGGCTCCCTGGCACTGGAGGTATCTTAGCAAAAATGGGACAGGCACCTCTTGGGGATTTTAACGTGACCTCCTCCCAGGATGGGAGGTGACCTGGAAGACACTTCTGCTTTGCAAGGTCTCACATCATGGTTGATGTTAACTCCCAGGAGAGGAGGGTTAGGACATGCTACTTACCAGGCAGGAAAGGGAATCAGTGAAATATGGGTGTTCTGCAACAGAAACAGCAGGTCGCCTACCAAGATGGCAGTGAGAGGAGTGAGAGGGATTTAGGGATGGAAACTCAAGACATTGGATGGCCATGCATGTGTCTATATGCATTCCTAGCATATGGTCCACACTGGGACCTTGTCCCAGGGATGGAAATGGGTGTATAGGCTTCAGGTTGGACCAGACCAGGCCTTGCCTCGGGTGAGGCTTGGGGTAAGGCCACAGACATTGGGAAGAGGGGCCAGACTTCTAAGAGAGAGTGAGACGTTCAAAGCCTTGGAAACCCATGAACCCAAGAAAGACAGGAGCCTGACAGGCTTCCCCCTTTCCCCCAGAGGAGAAACCCAAGGGGCTACTGACTGAGAGGGTCATCCATGCCAAGGGGCAGCCATCTTCCTGGCCACTGCACACTGGTGTTCTGCACCCAGCTGGTAGTCTTTCCCATGGTGTTCTCTCTGGTTGGGACTTCTTTCCCAGGCTCACATATCCTCACCAATGATGCCATGGTTGCCCTTCATACAGTGCGGATGTGGCTTTCCTGCCTAGTGGGCAGAGCTCACCCAGGTACCAGGCTCCACCTGTGTGCATCCCTCTTGAGGCTGCTTGCTGGCATCTGGGTGCCCAGTGCAGGCCACTGTGGCAGGAGAGGTGGACAACAGCCAGCTGTATTTTTTTTTAAATAGGCCGTTGTCTTCTTCTTTGGCCTGAGTCTGGGGCAAGGAGAGGTCTGCCTGATATGTGGGCAGCTCCCAACTTCCTGCTTTGGTACAATTGTCCATGGGTAAGGCCTAATTCCAGACATACTTCTTAGGCCCTCCCATGTGACGTTCAGGGGTGTGTGGTCAGAAAGCCCAGACTGATTCCTGTCCTTATTTAGCCACTACCAGCCACCATCAAACAGAGGTAACTTTCGGATCCACCCCCCTTTTTTTTTTTCTTTTTTAAATATTTATTTGGCTGTGTCGGGTCTCAGTTGCAGCACGTGGGATCTTCATTGCAGCATGCAGGATCTTCCATTGCGGCGTGCGGGCTCATTGCTGTGGGGCGTGGGCTTCTCTAGTTGTGGTGCGCGGGCTCCAGAGCATGTGGGCTCAGTGGTTGTGGCACTCACAGACTCTCTAGTTGTGGCGCACAGGCTCAGTAGTTGTGGCGCACGGGCTTAGTTGCCCTGTGGCATGTGGGTTCTTAGTTCCCTGACCAGGGATCAAACCTGCATCCCCTGCATTAGAAGGCAGATTCTTAACCGCTGGACCGCCAGGGGAGTTCCTGGACCCACCGTCTTGACTTGAGGTCTTCTCTGATCCCCAGGCAGGGTGAACCATCAAGAGCTTCCTGGATCATTGAGCAGGGGGCTGTGTCCCAGCCTCTCTGCTTCCTGGGTGACTTTGGCTAGACCCCTACCCCTACTCCCACCCCAAGGGGCATCATTTCTCCGTCAGTCAGATGAAGGTGGACGAGGTCCTTCCTGGTCAGGGTGCTGAACTGCTCAGGCTGGGTCACTGTTGCGGGGAAAGGATATCTCTCTGGAAGGAGGTAGTGGCTGCCCATTTCCGGCGCAGGCCGGCTCCCAACAGGAGTATTAGCTATTGATTGCCGGCCCTGACCCTCGCGCACCTTGCAGGCAGCCACTCTGATATTAGAAGGGAAATAGAGATGGTATCGAGGGTTTTATCTCCTGCCAACAATTGCACTTCTTCCCCTGCTTGGTCACGGCCTGGCAGGCAGCTCTGCTGCAGGAGGGGCTTTGCACCAAGGAGCCAGCCTGGCTTGGCTGATCCAGCTTTGGCCAAACCCTGTCCCAAGGTGGCCAGCCTGGTTTTCTGGTCAGGATTCCAACCCTAGTTGGTGCTAAATTTAGTTGAGGACTCCAAGGTGGGTGTGAGGGACCAGCTTTTCACCCCCACTCCTGGCCCCTTAGAAAGCAACACAGAGGACTTACTGCCTCAGGCCTCTGACTGCCAGGCTGCAAGGCTCCACTTGGGGTCAGAAGGTTTGGCCATCTTCACATTAGGTCCCATCTGTTTGCTCTTCCTTATTCGGTGTTGGGGTTTCCGAGGCGGACAGTGCCCGTGGTCCTGTGGCGTGAGATGTGTTTGGTAGCAAGCTGAGGGCTGACGGGGAGATGTTTTGGGACCTGACCTGGCCACACCTCACTATTGGGGAATATTGTGGGGTTCTATGGGTCATGGGAGACCGTAGCAAGGACATTCTAATTCTTTGTGTTCCTTACAAAAAGACCGCCTCAATCTTGGCATCCCCAGCACCTGGTGTGCACTGGGGACCCAGGAAATGTTTGAACTGAGTTTGCATTGCTCGTGTTACTAGGAGTGGAGCCCAGCCGGCCCCCAAGCTCTAGGTCCAGCATTCTGACCAGGCTAGGCGGGTCCAGGGGTGGTGGTGTGGAGAGTGGGGAAGGACTTGGAGTTCTGGAGCCCGAGGACACGTGTTCTAGCCCCCTGCTTGTCCATGTGCTTGCTGAGTGACTTTGGGCAAGTTGCTCCCCATCTCTGGGCCCCAGTTTCTTCAGCAGTAGACAAAGCAGGGTGGACCAGATGGTCTCTGAGGGCCCTTCCCACTTGGATTTTCTGCTTTGGATCCAGATGGATTTTACATAATCAAGCAGTGGCATTTTTTTTTCACGCAGCTGAAGTCAGTTGGGCTGCACATCTGGCAAACTCAGCTTGGCTTTGGCCAGGCCTACTGGTCTGGGTGGGTCCCCAGCTCCTTGGCCCTAAGGTGGTTTGAAGGGAGGCGCCATCCAATGAGGATTTCTAGGTCCAGAACTGGAGAACTGCAGGAGGGCAGGGGGTCACGGAGAAGGGAGCATTGGGTACAGGCTGTTTTTGTTCTTGTTTTGTTTTAAATTCCAATAATTGTTTTCAGTTATGAAGTGTTTTTGGACATGCAGCCTGCTTTCATTCTGATCACAGCGTTTCTGCAGAGGAGGCATGGCTGATTGGGAAAGTGAGACTCAGAAAGGTGAATGACCTGCCCAAAGTTATCAACCGAGGGCTGGAATCAGAGCCTAAACTCAGGTTCCTGGTTCCTGATCCTCGTGTTCTTCCACAGCAGTCAGGGTCCTAATGTAGATACATGTCTGATTGTCTAAGAGAAGAAGAGAGAATAGAAAACAAGAGAAAAGGGGGGAAAAATAATGGAAGGAGAAGGAGAAACTCTAGCCATCTTCTCTCAAAAGGAGCCAATGTTTCCATTCAAATGCCAGCAGAAGTCATAGGTCTACAGACTGTGCCTTCTCTGGAAAAGACAGCCCTGGGGGACCCAGCTCCCTTTGCCAAGCCCAGCCCCTCCTGCTCTGAACATGCCTAGAGACTTTCTGCCACGGTGGGGGACATGTAGGGCTTGACATGTCCCCTGTTCCAGTGAGTCCTCATCTCTGCTGGGCCAGCCCACCCACCTTTGAAGGAGGTTGAGGTCTGTCCCAGATAACCCCTCCCCATCAGTTACAGGGGGAGAGAGGAGAAGAAACAAATGATGTGTATAGCCCAGGAAGCAGAGAAATGATCCAGAAATAAGAGGGAGAGAGGTACACATGACCTTGGTCCTTTGCTGTTGAGATTATAGGATACACTTCTCTGCTTATCTCCCACTGGAGTAGCTGGGGTTTTTCTGGGAGAGAAGCAGCCTCAGGAGGTCTCTGATGACTGACTTGAAGTATCTGAAGTTCTGCCATGTCGAAGATATTCAGCCCTGCCTCTGTGAGGTCAGCCCCGTAGATCGCAGATCCTTCTGAGAAAAGGAGAGGGAGACCACTTGAAGTCTTTGTAGGGAAGACATTTCTACCACCTGCTCATTTAATGATGAAGTAGTGAGCTCCTTGACACTGGTGGTAACCAAGCAGAGACTAGATGCCCAGCAGAGATCCTTGAGGACTGTGAGCCTTGGGGTGGGGTGATGTGTTTCCAGGGAAGATCAAAGCCCAGCAGATGAGAACATGCCGGCAGCAGCAGCTCGGGCAGTTCGCAAGAGCTGGGCCGTTTCCTGCCTTCCTGTCCAGCGGGAAGCAGGCAGCAGCAGAGTGAGCTGACATTCTTCCTGCCAGAAAGCTGCTGCAACAGGAAGGACTACTCTGTGCTGATGAGGGCAAGTCTGGGACTAGGGGAGACTTGGGAAGAATTAAACCACCTTGTTTTTGTGGCTTTCAAAGCCTGCTACTAGGGAGGACTTGACGGGTGAGGGCCCAGATCCCCACTGGACAGCTGGTGAATCTGAGGCTAGAACCATGTGAGGCCTGGCCCCGGCTTGTTGTTGGCTCATCGGCCAGACATGGTCTCTTAAGGGCTCAGCGACCTCCCAGCCACCCAGCCGTGCTGAGCACTGCAGACTAAGGAGGCAGCCAGGGAACCTGCCCTCAGTGGCTCACACAGACTGTCTGGTGAAGGAGGCAGGGGTGATTACACAGAGGAGCCAGTGTGCCTGGGCGTGGATGTGAAAGGGTAAGTTTGGGATGGCAGGAGGTCCACACAGACACACGAAGGACTTGAACTTAAAGACAGAGGGGCACCGTGGAAGGTCCCTAAGAAGGGGAGTGACACGGTCCCAGGAAGAGCACCAGTGGCCTAGAGGGGCTGGGCTCATGGCAGGATGGCCAGCATGGAGGTGTGAAGCCCAGGCTGTGGTCCCCATGGGAGGTGGCCAGGCCTGAGCTGGAGTGGTGACTGAGTGTGGTGGCTGGTGCCCCCTGCCCTCGACGGGTGACCCCTCGCTGGATGTTTTAGCTGGGGCGGGGGGCGCGGGGAGCAGGGCCAGGAGGAGACCTGCTTTGGACTGAGGTGCGGGGTAGGGCAGAGCAGGAGGTGGGTGTGGGGCTGAGAGTCAGCCTATTGCCAAGTGTCCGGTACCTGCTACCCTGTTGGAGCCTTCCCTCTGCAGGGGACGAGACCCCGTATGTGGTCCCGTGGCTGCCCAGGCTAGCGCTTCCTGGCCTCCCCAGCCGTGCTCCCGGGTCCTAAAGTGGAACTGGCCGAAGCCCTCTCATAGTTGCTGGTGGGACACCCTCCAGATCAGCGAAGGTGCCCCGTCTGTGATCTCATTTGCCTGTCAGGTAGGCCTGAGAGCTGCTAGCATTCCCACTGTCTGGGTGAGGAAAGCGAGACTCAGCTTGGCCAGAGTGCTGCTCAGGGAAGAGAGGCCTGGGCGGGGTGGTGGGGTCGGAGCTTCTTGATGAACTCCCTGTCTGCTGGGGAGCAGATTCCTCCGCTTTCTGGGCCGGCTCTCTGACCCCAGCCCCTTGCCCTGTCTGCTTCCCTGTGGGCGGAGGGGATCTGATAGGTGCACTGGTCCATGGGAGCGGACAGAGGAGCTGTGTCCCGGGTGAGCACGCGGGGTCCTCCGGGGGACAGAAGCACCCCCTCGTCCCCGCCCCTCGCCCTGCTGTCTGCCTCCAGACTGACAGAAGGCAGGGTCACCCCCGCTGAGAAGGATTAGAGCAGAGGCGGGGCGCCGCAAACGCTGGGCCCTGGGCCACGGCTGGAGGTGGGAGGGCTTGTTGTTCCCACCCCGAGCCCCCGCCTCTTCCAAACTGACTCGCTGCCTGCAACAGCGGAACCCCCCCCCCCGCCCCTCCCGTTACTGAGATGAAGCCAGGGGCAGCCTTTAAGCCTGAAGACCCCTACCCTGGGAGGTGGACGCCTGCTCTGAGTCCAGCCCCGCTGTTGCCAAACGGCTGTGTGTCCTTGGGGGGCCACCCTCCCCTGTCTGGACCTTAGTTTGCTCATCACTCTAGCGAGGGGTGCCCAAGAGGCCTTTATGAACCCCTGCCACTCTGAAGCATTGTGCACCGGGCTGTTCCTCCCTTCCCTGCCGTGGACCCACTCGCAGACGTTGCCCCACGTTCACCCGGCCTGTGCGGAAAGGCCAGGGCGGGAGAGAGGGGGAAAAAGGACTTTTTTTCTTGCCGACACTACCTCCACAAAGGTCAGTCTGTGCTCCCGCCCCGCCCGGCAACCAGCCTGGTGCCTAACGTCTGCCCAGCGGCAGATGACCGGCCGGGGCTCCTAGCAACCGTGGACAAAAGGTTACTCCTGACGTGCCAGGCTGCCTCGCCCCCTCGCCCTCCCTCCTAAAAAGGGGGAAAAAAGTTGCCGCCGTGACCGGTGCTTGTGCCTGAGTGCACGCGTGGGCATGTTTGCGTCTGCACACGCAGACCGCCTCCCCCTCCCCAAAATGTGAACGCCACTCTCGCTGGTGAAATGGAAAGTTGAACGTAAATCAGTGTCCGCCACCCTGTTGCTATGCATCAGCAGCCAGCGCCTGGGAGGTTTGCTCAGTAACAAAGCACCCGGCGGCTCCTCAGGCCTCGACACCCAGGAACGCGTGGGCTGCAGCCAGCCCTGCCGCCCGCCCCTGCTGCCCCAGACCCGTCCTGGCTCCAATCCCTCTCCAGGGAGAGGCAGGGGAGAGGCTCCGGAGGGACCCTCAGACGTGGGAGGCCCGGGGGCCGTGCTCAGCTGCTGCTTCTCCCGCCCCGGGAGGCCCCCCCGCTCTGGGCCTCTTCTCTTGAGCTCTAAACCGACGCCCGAATCTCTGACTTTTATGGATCTGATGCCTGAGGATTGGTGTCAGCAGCGCCTTCACCTCTGGTTTGTTAAGAGCTTGGGCTGGTTTATCCTTCTCCCCTTTGGACCTGGGTTTCTCTTAGAATTGCATTTCTCTCCCCGTGCTGGAGAGCTGCTCTGCCATGGGTGCCTCCGTTCCCCCAGAAGATTTCCCCACCTCTCACGGGTGTGGGGGGCAGGGGGTGGGGTAGACCTTCCTCAGCTCTTGCTTCCTTCTCTACAAATCATGCTGAGGGTATTTTTCCTTTAAAAAAAAAAAAAAATCAAATTTCTCAGCCCTGTAGCAGAAGAGGTTTGAGGAAGGGAATTCCAGCGGAATCCTGGAATTAACACACCTTGGCATTACGTGGATTGAGATAGACCCCCTGAATAAGATCATGCTGCCCTGAAAGGAAAGTGCCCTTTGAGGACTCTGGGCTGGGCCCAGGGCCTTGGGCCCAGACTGGGTGGTCAGAGGGCTTTCTCTCACCTTGCTGAGGTGCTCTTCTAAGAGCTGGGGACATAGCAGGAGACCCATAGTGTGGATTTTGGGTTCATGTCCTGTTTCTGCCTAGATTAACTCCCCAGCTGACCTTTCCCTGACAAGCTCCTTCCCTTAAACGAAGGCCTTGGAATCAGTGAAGCCCCTGGCCTAGGCCCACCCCTGGGTTCCAGGAAGCCCCATCTCTTGCTAAGACCAAAAGGGTGGGATTAGACTTTTTAAGAGCACGGGTGGGGCCATGGTTTTCATGAAGTGTCTGTTCCGTGCTGGGCTCTCTAAGGGGCTCCCTGACCCTGGGGACACCACTTCAGCTGTGTCTGCAGTGGAGGGGAGCAGAGGGCACCCAGCTGCAGGAGAGGCCTGGCCAAAGAGGGTTGTCAATGCTCAGTGGCTGTGAGCAGGGGCTTTGGAGCAAGACAGCCCACTGCCACTCCTGGTGACGTGTTCTGGGTGGGTTACCCGAGCTCTCTAGGCACTGATCTCCTCGGCTGTGCTGGGAAGCAGTCGTTCGGCACATTGCAGTGCTTCCTTTTCAGAGCGCTGGTGAGGATTGACTATACACATGCACGTATACTCGTGTTCAGTGATGGTTTATTACTGCCGTGGAAACGTGACCCAGTGTTGACCAATGGTCAGAAGCCCAGCGGCTGGGCCCCTGGAGCTCCCATGTGCCTGTTAGTTCATCTGCCCCCGTGTGTCCCATCCCTCCCTCACGCTCTCTAAACGTGCTTCCTGACAGCCCTGGGGTCATGCAGCCTGGGTTGGCACGTTGGTTGCCTTGGGAAAGTCCATTAAACTCTCTGAACCTCAGCTGCTTCACCTGACAGGTTGGGGTGAAGATATACCCCCTACCTCTTGGGGTGGATATGAGGACACCACGAAATGATGCCTGTGAAGCCCTGCCTGGCGTGGGTAAACACTCTGGCTCCTGTGTTGTGGATACAGGCAGGGGTGTCCTGGGCTGTTCTTTTCTGCGAGCTAGAGGCCAGGATGGAGGTAGGTCTTCAGCTCAACCAAGAGCAAGGGTCGCCGTGAGTTTTCTTCTTTTTCCATAAGGAATCTCAGGCTCAGTACAGCCTTGGTGGCAGTGAAGTGTGGGAGAGGTTCGGGGTATTCTCGAGATTGATTGGCTTTTTAGTGCTTAACCCTTCGGTTAGACTGACGTTTTTGGCACCTGCTAAGCACCGGGTCTTATTTGGTCCTCTAACGTGTCACCTTCCTTAACCCTGCCCACGTGGCGGTCCCCTTGGGCCCTGCCACCTTGACTCCTTGTCCCTGGTCCACCGACAGGAGCTGACAGGGGAGGTGGAAGCAGGAAAGCAGGTTGTATGTCCAAAAGCCTCTGGCTCTGTTCCTGCCAAGCTCATCAGGGTGAGCTTGCTATTGTGAGTTACTGTCAGCTCTTCCCCCAGGGGGCTGGGTCTTTGCTTCTGCCGTTGTCCCTCGGTACCCACGGGGAGATTGGTTCCAGTACCCCTCACCGATACCAAAGCCTGTGGATGCTCAAGTCCCTTATATCAAATGGCCAAGTGCAGTCTGTCTCCCCGTCATCGGGTTCTGCCCCCGTGGATATGGAGGGCTGAAAGTACTCCTGAGTTCTGTCACTAGTGACTCACCTGGGTATCACTGGAGTTTCGGTTTCCTCACCTGTGGAACAGGAACAGCTCTACCTGCTTCACCGGCTCTGAGTTTGGGAATGTGTTCAGAATGAAAGGCAGATCAGGTGTCTGCACAAGGGCTCCTTCCCAGGGGCTGGTTTCTGGGCATCCGTTCCACGTACATCCAGGAGGGACAGCTCTCCGCCTGGCCCTGCTGGGCTCCCAGGGCTGGGAGGCAAGGCAGTCCCTGGCTCCAGGTGTTCCTGGTCTGTGTGGCAGACTCCAGCCTGGGCTCCCTGCAGGTCAGTGGAGTGGCTCATCCCCTCCGTCAGGTGGTCTTCTTCTTGTCAGTGGTATCCCTTCGTTAAAAGAATAAAGTCCAGGCTCTTCTTACGACATCCAGACCTCTTTGTGATCTAGCCCCTGCTACCCTCACCCCGTTGTTGAACCAGCTCTTGGTTCCTGGGACAAGGGCCGGAGCTTTTGCTCTCAGACCCAGCCCTGCCCCGCCCAGCACGTCTGCAGGGCCTCTTCTGCAGATTGCAGAATTCTCCCCTCCCCTTCTTGAAGCCTCTTCAATATCGGGTCATTTTTATTCAAGAAGACTTTGACAAAGTCTTGTCCCATCCATGCCTCAAGGTTAAAAAGTGTACACCCAAAATGTGAATCTGATTAAGTGCCCCTCCCTCAGATCAATTATAATATCTAACTCCGAGAGACTTATTCTGGAGTTATGGAAAGGGTCTAAGAGTTTGGAGACTTGCAGTCTGTTCTGGGGCAGTGCCTTTATCTTTCTGGGCCTCAGCCTGCCCATCAGAAAAATGTAACGTTAGAAGGAGTAGACATGGGAGGTGCAGTGGTAAACAGAAGAAGCCCAGGCCCTGTCCTCTGGGGGCATCAGGGGCTTTGGGGGGCAGAAGAAGTAATGGAGCACTTCAGGGGCCAGATGGCTTTTGTGGAGTTGGCTGAAGAGCACCCCGCATCAGGTGGGGTTGGTGAGGGCCGTGAGTCCAGCCTGAGACTAGCTCAGATTCGGACAGGTTACATGTTAGTGGGCAAGGGGGCAGCTCCCTGGGAGTGGGGTAATAGGAAGGTCTAGTCAGGGAAAGAGGGGCTTCCTGAAGGATTCCTTGGGGCGGGGAGGATCTGAGCACAGCTCTGTGTATCGGCAGCTGCCCTGTGGTGAGGGCTGGTCCCCAGCACTGGACGAAGTACTGGACGCTCGGTATCTGTGGCTCTCTGTCGGGAGGTGGGGTGGCCTGTTTTACAGGCGAGGTTAGGGAGTTTGGGAGGGGACTGCAGACGTGCCCCTGGTCCATGAATCCAGAGCTCTTCCACATGGCTGCCCCTCGTGTTGCCACTGAGGTGCTCCAGGTTTCAAAGCCCACTGCCTGGGTGACAGTGGGCGGGCTTCCTAAGCCCATCTCTCCCCAGTGTCCTGGTTCTTTCCCTCACCCCATCCTGTTGCTTCTCCTTAGCCAAGGAAGGAAGACAAGATCTTGGGCCATTCCCCAAGCTTCTCAGGGGAGAAGAGGCACGAGAAACCACCCATTCATCCTGGAAGCCATAAAACTAAAGGGGAAACCTTGGCCAACTTTCCTGTTTTCCTTCTCAGTCCTCTTCTGCCCAGTGGACAGTTGGGGTTGAATTCTGGCATCTGGATTTATAGCTTCCACAGCCTTGGTGTCCCTGTCCTACTTGGTAGGACGAATCTGTACTTTTTGGATCGTCTGTCTAGGCATAAGGGGGTAGGGCAGGAAGGCTGTGTGCACGCATGTGCCCGGAGAGCTTAAAGTCGAGCAGGAATTATCTGGGTGGACGAGGCAGTGCCTTTTTAACGTGCACCTCGCCTTCACCGTGCTGCCGTGATGAACAGTGGAGCCTGAGTGTTGGCAAGAGGTGGCGTGGAGGCTGGCAGGCAGAAGCGGGATGCGTCTTTGCAGCCCTGTCCACTTTCAGCGCAAAAGGCAGTCTTTTGTTGGGGGCTGGGGGGGAGATTTGGTTCTCTTGGCAAGGTAGGCGTGTCCTCCCTGTGTTCTGCGGGATTGGCATGGCTCTGGATCCTGGGTGTGTCTCTGCCTCTCCCACTTACCCACAGAGCCGGTCTCTACTGCAACCAGTAGACGTCTGGGAGGAGAGAGTGTGCTATCCGGATGTCGGCCAGTAACCCACCTGGCTGGGACTGGGTCTTGGAAACCCTCGCCAACATTAAAGAGGGCTGGCTGTTCAGGGCTGTAGTGTGGCTTAGTGGCGGAGCAGGTACACACTCCATGTGTAGTTAGCAAGAGATGCGAATTAGCACCCCAGTTGTGAACTCACTTTTCCAGTGGCCACAGGTCTTTATTTCTAACTCGAGGAAGGGCACAGAAACGTCTTTGGAAAGGAATGGGATGGATGTGTGCTTCCCAAGACATAGGTCTGATCACCACTCCCTTGCACGAGCTCCCAAAGGTGAATGACCCCACTCCTCACCCTGAAGGTCCCAGCCCCAGGGTCACCATCTTGTGCATGAGCCCCCCCCTCCAGCACCACGCCCACTCTTGCCTCTGCCACACAGATGCCGATCTCAGCCCAGAAGCCCCTTTCATTTCTGCTCTGCCAGAGGACGCCTGTTCATCCTTCCATGCCCTGCCTATGCAATGTGATGGTTCTGTAATCGCACACCTGGTGCCTGCCTCTGTTGGAATGCTGCTGCGGTCACAGTTACACCTTGCTCTCTCCACACTGCCTGGGACTCTCTCAGGGAAGGCCAGAGTACTGCTTATTTTTGTGTCTCCAGCGCTTAGCGCACACTCAGCCCAGGGTGCTGGGACCCAGTGGCTGGGTGCACTGCCAGGTGGACGTGGGTTCTGCCCATAAGTTCTGCGTATTAATGCTTTTTCCTGTGTCCCTGGAAAGAGTGCTGAGTTCTGTGGACAGAGGCACATACAAAGAATCTTCAGCAGGGAGGCCTCAAGGGTTTAGCAGCAGCGGCTGGAAGCAGCGTCGCCTCTCCTTGCCCCTCCCCCACCCCAAGCACAGCCTTTCAAGGTAGATAGAACCCTTTCCTGAGGTAACCCTAGAGAATTCTTCTGAATTCACTGCATAGGCGAGGGTCAAACAGCACGAACCTGCTGAAAGAATTCAGGGTTGGAATCAAGTCCCCAGAATGTTTTGTGCTGGCGAGCGAGGGAAGAGTGTGTTCCCCAGCATTGTGGCAAGAATGAACGCAGGGAAGATGGTTAGCAAGAAGATGTTCTGGGACCAAACAACTGGTCATGAATGCTGGTTATTGTGTTATAGTAGTGAAAGATCATCTTGTTTAAGACCAATGGCCCAGAAAACCGGGGCTCAGAGATTGGTCACATGGCATGTTGGTGGGGGAACCAGAACTCAGGTTTGCTGACCCCGGATCCGGGCTCTCATTCTCTTGTCATCAGTGGGATAGATCCTGGCTCTGGTAAATAATGCTGTGTCGCTGGACTTCAGTGTTCTCCTTTGTAAAATGGGGTTAATTTTTGCTTCATTTATCTTATTAAAGAGTTGTGAGGTTAAAATCAGAAAGTAGATCTAGCACTGTTTTGCTTTTCCTTGAGAATTTAAAAAGACTCCAGTTTTTTCCCTCTTCAGTCTTGAAAACCATTACTAAGCTCAAGGGTCAGCAAACTTTTTCTGTGAAGGGCTGGATAGTAAATATTTCAGGCTTTGTGGGCCATCTGATCTCTTTCACAACTGCTCAACTGTACTGATACAGCATGAAAGCAGTCTCAGACGGTACACAAATGAGCGTAGCTGTGTTCCAATAAAACTTTATTTACAAAAGCAGGTGACAGGCCAGATTTGGCCCTGAGCCATAGGTTGCCGACTTTTCCTGTAGCTCAGCCACAGTGGTGGCCGTGCTCTTGGGGTCCTCGTGCGGCTGCTGACCCCAGCCTCCACTCTGGGTGTGGTGCAGGGCGCCAAGCCAGGACTTGGGACCAGTGAGCCTGGGGCTTGGCTTTCCCGTCTGTGCGCGGGGCTGGGGCAGACTCAGGGAGCAGCACTGGGGGGGACTCTGGTTAGGTCTTGGACGCCGCCTGTACTTTCATTTGCCATGTTTCCTCCCTTTGTTTTGAAAACCGTCGCCTGCTGATTCTGCGTCTCTGTCTCCATGGGACCTCTTGAGTAAAACATGATCTGAGTGCCTCCTGCGGGGTGTCCTGGCGGCCCGTCCCGGGAAACCAGATTCACAAGCGCACAGACCTCTCGCCCTCGCCACCTGCCCAGCACTGTCCTGGCTCCTTGGCGAGGCACGGGGAGGAGGGGAGGTCAGCTGGGGCCTTTGCTCAGCCGGAAATCAATGAGTCTTTCGCTGATCCTTGCACATAATGTTCCCCGGTGGCTTTGAGGATTCCTGAGGCTATGCCGAGGTGACTCCAAGGGAGACACGTCGTATACTGTTGCTCCTCTCACTGGCAACTTCCCCACCATCCCAGGAAGATGGGCCACCACCACTTGTCAGACCTACCTTACCTGGTGCCCACGGAGGGCCGTGATTGCTGTGGGCTCATCTCCCGGAGGCCGGCAGCCCCCTGACTGTGAGCTCTCAGGGCTGTGCTGCAACCTGGCCATAGCTCCACGGTTGGATGTGGCCCAGCTCAGCCCCCTGTAGCCTTGAGTTGGTAACTTTAGCTCTGTCTCCAGCCTCTACTGCGCACGTACACACGTAAAGATGCCTCTTCCCCAGAGGGGACAGATAGAAGCAG
The DNA here is from genome assembly GCF_059928025.1 of Delphinapterus leucas. Taxonomy (NCBI): domain Eukaryota; kingdom Metazoa; phylum Chordata; class Mammalia; order Artiodactyla; family Monodontidae; genus Delphinapterus; species Delphinapterus leucas. The sequence continues at coordinate 145,081,793 of NC_143129.1, forward strand.
GATAGGAAGGCAACTGTCCGAGTCACTGACAAGTTCGTTCCCATGGATCGAAATGCAGAAATAACTTTTTCTGAGATGAGCTGCATGTCAGCAGCTCCTTGGCCCCGCCAGGTGGTCAGCCTCCTGCCACAGGGAGGCTATGGGTGGAGGCACATCGTGTTGACAGATTTGGGATGTCAGTGGCACACGGGCACACCTTGGCCCTCTCCCCAGAATGGGCTTATGGCATTTCCTGTCAGCATTCGTGTCCAAGGAGCAAATTGGATTGTCTGTTGCATGCCTGTTGCCATGTGTATAATTAATGTAATTTTATATTCACTCAGTTACAGTAACACGCCCAACGGGCGGATTGCACAGGTCACCAGTAATGCGGGTCATCGTTTCCTGCTGCCAGTTGATGAAACCCACCCCTGCATTCTTGCCAGACCACTGGCCAGTATCCCCAGGAGTCGGGGGCTGGGGGGAACAGGGATGTGTGGAGCGTTTTGTTTCTTAGCAACCTAAAACTTCAAGTCCCCTTTCCCCAAAGGCCTTCTGACTAAAGGCAGATTTGGCCTTGATGGTAATGACGGGGTGTTCAGCTGTTCCCAGAGCACTCTCACAGCTTTTCTGCAAGGAGAGTGTCACCTGGATTCTTCGCTCCTTACAGAGGAGCAGCCCCATGCCTGGGGCTGTCAGGCAGGACTCCAGCCCCAGTGCCATGGGCTCTAACAGCCGAGTTCTCCCCACTGGCCCACCTCTGCACCCAGAAAACCTGGGACTCAGTCTCATCTCTGTTTCTCTTGAGAGTCCATGATGTCCAGGCAGGTTGAAGGCAGCTTTGGGGAGTATGGGATGGCATTTGGCGAAGGAGCCATGAGTTTTGGAAATACTAAACTTAGCATATAGCTTTTATTACCTTTCTCCTTAAACAAAAAAAAAAAACAGATTTTCTTTTTTATTTGGTTTTTAATTTTATGGCACTGTCCTCCCTCACTCCCAAGAGTCTTTAGCTCAGAGGACCAGCGTGGTCATTCCTGTTGTTACTAACGTTTCCTCCTGGTTCCTTTTTGGAACCCAAAAGTGTTAGATGTGCCCACCCAGGGGCTGGCTGACTGTGGCTGAGGGGTCCGCCTGCTGGCCACGCCTCACTGCTCTGCTCAGGCCCTGCCCTGGACGTCCACGTGGGGACTGTGTCACTGCCCTGGAGGAGCCCACGTGACATCCACAAATAAGGCAGGATGTCCAAAGAGGATGCACCACGTTTGGAGTGCACCTGGCTGGGTAGAATAGGCCAGGCTTCGCAAAGGAGAATGTGTGGGCCTTCAACAGGCTGAGGAGGGCGATCCCACAAAGTCTAGCTCTCGCTTTCCCTGTAAATGGGCTGTGAGTGGCTCTGGAGCATCAGGCGTGGGGACTGTGGAAGCTTGGGGACCTTTGCGTAGCACCGTCAGCTGTACCACCTCCCTGCAATACCTGTAGAATATCCCATTTTCCTTATGAGGAAACCATACTCACAGCATGTCCTGGAGGAGCTGGGATGGATGCCAGGAAGCTTTCCCCATTGTGCACAAGCATGTCTCTCAAGGATAGCTTCGGAGGGGGGAGTGCATAGGTGGGTCCTGCAGACGGTTCTGAGGTGCTTTTCTGCAGAGACCTTGGATCTGTTGTACTCTGCTCCCCACCACATCGATGATGGCAAAGGCACTTCCACTCAACTGTCAGCATCTAGGGTTTTAGTGGAATGGTCCATAGCAGAGCCTCCCCGGGCCCTGCCTAAATGGCTCTCGGAGGCTGCCACCGAGTGCCGAAGTGGCAGGAAAAAGAATAAGGAAGTGCGGGAGTTAACGTATTTCCGTAACGTCTGAGGGGAATGGCAAGTCCATTAACAGGGTCTGGGGCAGAGCGAGGCCCAGACAGGAAGTGGGCAAGTCACCTTCCTTTTCCCAGATTCAGTGGCAGGGATTTCCCGAGTTGGGGTGTCCCCTCGGCACAGGTCTCCTTGCCGTCACCCCGTGGAGGCAGGACTGTACGATGGAAAGAGTTCTGACCCGCCAGGGGCCCCCAGTTCTCATCCCAGCTCCTTGTTGGCCTCCGTTCTGTGGCCTCCCTGAGCTTTGGTTTACCTGTCGCCTTCTCTTGGAACCCATGGCAGTTTAAACCAACACTCCAGCCTGTTTGTCACTGTGTCCTCATCCTTCTCCCCAGCTAGCCTGGGAGCTTTCAGGGCCAAGACGAGTCCAATGCACTTATGTGACCCTCCCTCACCCCAGCATGGGCTGGCCAGACACATGGAAGGTCAGCACCCAGGATATGTATGTGGGTGAGTGGCTGGATGCACCCACAGGTCCTTCAGCCTCTAGGAGCACTGCTCACAGGCTTGTAGAATGGTGGACCAGCTAGGCGGCCCAGGACTCTAGAATCAGCCTGGACCCACCACTTAATAGCTTTGTAATCCAGGTCAAGTGGCTTCGCCTTGCTGAGCCTCAGTTCTGTGGCTATATAAAATGGAGCAATTAAGAGCGCTTCCAGTGAGGAGTTGAGATGACATGAGCTGATGCAAGTGAAGGCCATCTGTACCGTGTGGCAGGTGTGGCTTCGTTATTATTACTGTAATCGTTCCCATTTCACTGATGAGAGAAGCGCAGTCAGTGGCAGAGTCAGGATTTGAACCCAGTTCTTTCCAAACCCTGTTTCTTTGTCTGCATGGATGGGGACGTGATACCATGAAGAGAGCGAGCCCTGGGCCGGAGTTAGGTGATGTGGCTCAGCTGCCAGCTTCATCTGTGTGGCCTTGGACAAATCATACCCCTGTCCTGCGCCTCTCTTCTTCCCCATGAACGAAGAGCATTGGAAGCAGTGATGATCTTTCAGGGCTGCCAACAAACAGGTGACTGCTGGGCAGGTATGGTTCTCCCCAAGCTTCTGGTGGGACCCGCAGCCTGGTCCAGCCCTATATTCTGTTCACCTCAGATGTCTGCCCGTATCCATGTCTCTGGCACGTCAGGAGGGTTGATTGGGCAGCACCTAGGATGAAAAGCCTCCAAGGTCTGTGAGGGAGATGGTCTAAATGGAGCTGGATGCAGAGGGTCATCCTGGCCAAGCAGGCTTCCAGATGCACCTATTTTGGGTTCTTCTAAAGCTTTCAGCAAGTAGAAGCCAGGAAGGCCCCACTGGCAGTGTGAGGGCGGGTGGGAGGGGGGAGAGTTGTCCTGTGTGAGAACACTCGGTATTACCAGCTTTAAGACTCCCGCCCTCTCTCACCTTCCACCTCCGTCCTCTCCACCTGCCTGCCAGATCTGTGCAGCATCTGGGGAAGAGAAAAGCCAACATCCCAACAAAGGTCAGAATCTTAAAACAAGTTCTTTTTTTTTTTGTCTGCCTCCTACATAGCCTTTTGCTCGAGTGGGTAACAAGTTGAAAAGACTTAAGGTCTGTTTTCTCTAAACCTACCTGTCAGTCTCTTGTTGAGAATGCAGACTAGAAAGAGAAGAACACGTTTTTGTGGTTTAATAAAGCACAGGGCAGCAGATGCCATACCTCCTCATGGAGATGGGCAACACGTCTGTCATCATCTTTACACGAGCAAACATTTTCCCACTGTGGAGCCCCGTTCTCAGCTCCTGAGAACAAGCCAAGTGTGCAGGGCCCTCCCTGCGCTGTTGCATCCAGTCTCAGGGACAGAACCCGGACACAGATACAGTGACGGAGAGCTGTCAGGCTGAGTGGAGGTAGCAGAGATACAGAGGATGGAGATTTGGGAGGATGTGGGTGACCCATTGGCAAAGGTGGGCGCCTGGCTCCACGGAATAAAAGCTTTCTGGCTGTGACGTTCCCAGTAGTGCTGGGGGCCGTGCTGGGAGGTACATAAGCAGAGCCTGGGCACCCTGACTGGGCCTGGGAGAGGAGCTTCATGCCCTGGGGAGGTGAACACTGAGCTGTATCTTCGCCTGTGTCCAGACTGTGGTGGGCTTTTCTCTCTGGGTGACCGGCTGGCCTGGGCTAGGGTTCCCGTGTCCTCGGCACTCCAAACCCCAGCTCCAAGTCAGAGGAGAGACTTCAGAACCACTGCCCCCTCTCAGGGCTTACCAGCCTGCTCCCCACAGCTCCCCCCAGGACAGAGAAGTTGCTGGGCTAGGGCCTCTAGCCTTAGCTAGAGGAGTAGCAGTAAGGGACCAGCCACACTCCCTTACTGATACTCCTCGTCATTTGTCCTGAAGCAGCGGCAGGGAGGCCAAGTTGTTCCCTGCCCACTCATTAGGGCCCAGGCAGCAGGGTCCTGCAGAGAGCTTCTGGGGGAGGTGCAGAGGTGAAGCACACACGCCAGCACTGCCCTCTGGACCTCCGGGGGCCCAGGCAGCCGGAATGCAGGGCCAAGGGGCAGCTTGGAACGACAAGACTCGGGTTTGAGTGCTGGCCCTCAGCAAGGACTGCTTTGACCGAGGCCCCTGTCTGTGGCTGCCTGAGGGGCTTTACTTACTTTTTCTCTGATCACTCAGCGAGTCAGCTGCTCCTGGTCTCCACTGGCTGCCGGGTGCACAGGTGTGAGGGACCTGCCCGAGCCACACCGCTGGCCCTGAGGATCACGATGTTACCAGGGAGGGCGGCAAAGGATTGGGAGGGAGGAGGCACTCCTTCCTGCCAAGAACTGAGGACCCGACAGAAGGCCTTTGCCCCCTCTTGGAGACTGGACCTCACCCTTGAACCCTCCTCCTCCGTTCTCTTCATTTTCCTTTTTTTGGGGGTTGGCTTCAAATTATCTTATTTTGATTACATTGCACCCAAGTTTCACGGTACAAAAGACTTGCAGGTGCAAATATGTCCCGCCTTCATTAACTTCCCCTCCCTTTTTAATTTATGTGATTTCAATTTTCCTTCCCTGTACTGTTAATTAGGGGACCCTCTAATCAGTGCCATTATCACAGTGGTATTCATGTTTAGGAAAGCCGCTAAACAAATGCTTGCAAAATTGCTAAATGGCTAATTAATGTCTGTTAATTAAGAAAATTGCTCATGGTAACAAACCATGCCGTTGCTGGCAGCCGCTAGAAAGACACACACTTGTTGAAATTAGTAGCGTGGCAGGTAGGGGAACATCTGCTCCGCGGAGCTTTTGGGAAGTGAGCAGCCCCTCACTTGGCCGAGAAGCTCCAGGCCTGTCCTGGGCATGGCCCCCTCTCCTCTCTCTGCACACCTCTCTCTGTCTCCATGCCCGCCGGCCCGAGCCCACCCCTCCGCCCTCTCCCAGCTCTGGGCTTTGCTTCCTGAGCCAGCAGCAGGCTGCACAGCCTGGCTTCGAGGGAGGAGGCTGAGGAAGAAAACCCTGCCTGGGTCTCTCAAAGAGCCCTTCTCCCTCTCTTTCTTAATGAAACCACACTCATCCCCCACGCGTGTTTTGAATTTTTCTCAATTTCCAAGGGTAGCAGCACAGCCCCCAGTGCAAAGAGTGAATTAGGGTGTGCCCTCATCAGCAGGACCGGCCCCCCACGCCCAACGTCCCGAGTGGGCAGCAGGGCACTCCCCTGACTGGATTTTCATGCTTTTTGACTGTGACCCGCAGTAGAAAATACATTTGACACAGTGACCCAGTACACACACACACACACACACACACACACGTATATTTATAAACAGAGATTAATGAAAAGTATCTGCCTTAAAACACACAAGGCTGTCCAATATTTTCTATTCTTTTTTAAAAATTTATTTACTGATTTATTTTTGGCTGTGTTGGGTCTTCGTTGCTGCACACGGGCTTTGTCTAGTTGCGGCGAGCGGGGGCTACTCTTTGTTGCGGTGCGCGGGGTGCTTCTCGTTGCGGTGGCTTCTCTTGTTGCGGAGCACGGGCTCTAGGTGCGTGGGCTTCAGTAGTTGTGGCCGGCGGGCTCAGTAGTTGTGGCTCGCGGGCTCTAGAGCGCAGGCTCAGTAGTTGCAGCACACGGGCTTAGTTGCTCCGCGGCATGTGGGATCTTTGCGGACCAGGGCTCGAACCTGTGTCCCCTGCATTGGCAGGCGGATTCTTAACCACTGCGCCACCAGGGAAGCCCTCTATTCTGCTTTTTATCGTGTTCCGTGTTTTTAAAAGCAATGACTGCAACCCACTGAATTGATTTCACCATCCACTAATGAGCTGCAGCCCACGGTTTGACCAACTCCGTGGTTTAAGGGAATTCATCTGCTCATCTCTTCTGTGGGGAGTCGAGGCCAGCATAGCCCAGGGCTTCAGGGGTCAGCTTGGGATGGGGGTGGCTGGAATGGAGAGAGCCCCGTCCCACTGCTCCGGCACACACCCGCTCAGGTCTGGCTGCAGGGGTCAGGGTCAGCCTTGGACCCATTGGGCTTCTCCTCCTCTCTCTATCATCTACCGGTTATGTGGCCATGGCCAAATCTCCTCATCCCTTGAGACTCAGTTTCGTCATTGGTGGAAATAGGAATGCGAAACCCATGTCACGGGACCAATTGCAAGTGAAGGCGTGTTAATGAGTGCGCTGAGTGGGCGCCCGGTGACCGTCTCCTCCTCTTGTCCCCCATGTGTTCAGTCTCTGGCACCACCTCGCTCCTCCTGTCTGTTCCCATTCATCCATCAGGGCCCCTCCCCTCGGTAGACTGGTCACCCGGTCCTGGCCCACGACCCGTCTCCATCTCCCCAGCCCGGGAGCTCCCAGAGGGCAGGGCCTCCTGGTCCTTCCGCAGCCGCAGCCCCCCTCCCCGGAGGCGGCTCATGGGTGCCCTGCAGGGTGGGTCAGTTTCTGTGCGTCCCTGCGCTCCGCCCCCATCTCAATCAACGTATTTAACATGGCAAACTCCGCTGCAACGGCCCGCCCCCGTGTGCTTCCACAAAGGAGCTTGATTTTATTTGTCGTGCCTGTAAGTCCCCCGTGAATGTGTTTATCAGCTTCTCTCCCTCCTGCCCGCCGTTCACACCGTTGAGCCGGCGACCCAAGCAGCAGCTTGCACCTTCCCGCCAACCAGAGCCCTCCGCCTGCACGCCCGCCCGCCCTTCGTTTTGGTTTAATTTTTGTTCTTTTAAGCTTCTCCTGCGCTTCTCCATGTGCTGTGATCTATAACCTGCCTCTACTGTCTGGCCTCACAGGGTCCTCCGGGGTCACAGCCCTCGCCGCACGCACAGCCTCCACCTCACAATCCCAGCAGCATGATGGGACCCCACAGTCAGGTAAACGCACTGTGGCTCGCCCGCCCGCCGGGGGGCGCGGGGCACCAGGAGGACAGAGCCAGCAGAGGAAAAACAAAAATCAAAATGTGCTCTAGCCATTGCCTTTGAGGAGATTTGACCAAGGAGATTTCCCCCCCCCCCAAATATATCTTTTTTTCCTAAAGATAGTCTTCATTCCTTGGACATCACATCCTGCTTGGATATGAAACCAAAAGAAAAGGAAAACTATTTCTGTGACCTTGTCAGCGGCCTTTGCGTTTTTGTCTTTTCCTCTCACTTTTGGTTTGGTTTTTGAGTTTGGTTAACCATTGTTTGTAACCAAAGCTGCATCCTGGCCTTTTCTTTGTGCACTCTCGCTGCTGAGAAAGCTTTCTTGCCCATTCCCCCGCGCCCCACCCCCACCCCCCTCATTGAGTTAGGGCGCCCGCTGTACCCTCACTGTTTTCATTGTGTACCTCCTCCCCGGCGCTCCCCTTCCCCACCCCCTTTGTCGGTGTTGTGAGTGCGTGTGAGCGCGCGTCCAGCTTTGTCTGCACGCTTGAAAATTTTCTGTACAAGTCCCTTTCCGATTCTTTCACTTGCCCTTACCAAGAGCAGAGGTCTCCTCCTTTGCCCTGCATTGCTGTAACCGTTCCTCCGTGTCCTGTGCCGGGTCCCAGTTGCTGCCCCGGCAGGCATCCAGAGTAGATCTCCGCCAACAGGTGCAGGGTATATGCACCTATCACTCCCTCCACCCAAAGGAAGTTTTGCCCGGAGGGAAGAGGCCACCGGGAGGAAGAGAGTTTAAAAGATGACTAGTTGTAACAAAACTGGACTTTGTGGAGAGGAGCGCATTTCTGTCTGTCACCGCTGAGTGCAGGCTGTCATTGAACTAATGCCCTGTAATTGCAGCCTTTTATGTCACCGCGATACGCAGGCGGCCCCCGGCCTCCGATCAGAATGGGAAACCAGGTACTGTACCTTTTCATGTTCTCTCCCTTCACTCGGCCACCCGTGAACCCGGCTGGACTTGGACTCAGATCACAATCTGAGAGAAGGGCTGGGAGGTGGAGGGACAGTTTTAATGTGGGAGGCTTATAAACAGGTCCCCATGCAGCCCCTCTCAACATTTCACCTGCCTCTACCGGTGGGCTTTGGGCAGCCAGTTCTGGAGCAGCAGGCGGGGAATGCAGGGTTTCCACTATTCTAGAGAAGGTGGTAATGCCCCAGCCCCTCCCTTCCAGCCCCTTCTTGGAAAAGGGTCTTCCTTCTTAATGAAGTTAATTGACAACGTGCATTTTTTCCTGGAAGCTTTTGAGAATTGCCAAGGCTGGTAAATATAATCCTGCTATTAAGGGGAGAAATGGCCAGTAGGAATGCTTAGATCTGGAGCCTGGATGCAGCGAGGAGGACATTTGTAAGTTTTTAAAGCAATGTCTGCCTGCTTCCCAGACCCAACTCAGAATAAGAAAGGATTTGTTCATGTAATTAGAAAAGTGGTCTGCTTACGGGGAGGGGTTTTCAGCCTGGAGCTGTGGGCCTTATCCTGGCCCATTAGGGTTGGCAATTCGAGGTGGTCTGGAGAAATCGGTCCCCAGCTGCCCTACCTGATTCAGCCCATCCAGGGGCGGGAAGAGAGCTGCAGAGGTAAAGATGAATTATCTTCTTTTTAGGGTAGACAGACTTAAACTTTAAATAAAAAGTCAGGGAAATTTATTTCCATGCCCATACATCTTTGTATACATAATTCTTAGAGTGACCTTGCAGAAACCCTTCAGAAAGTCTGACCAGCAGTGCCAGTATATCCAGCCCTTGTTGCCTTTGGAGCTGGGAGTTAGGTCACCAGCTAGATTGGCATTACCTGAATGTGACCCCTTTCATTCTCAAGACTCTGCGAGAAAACTCCCGAGTGACACGATACAGGGACTTTGGAGAGATGCTCATAACCAGGAGACTCCAATTTTAAAGTTAAATAGCCTACCAGTTTCCACTAATTTTTTTTCTCCAAAAATCTTTTCTTTCCTGTTTTCTCTGACATAAAGGGGAAAAATTCGGACAATAATTAAGAGACCCAGCTTTTTGAGCAAAGAGGGACCCTAGGATATATCATAGATGAGGAAACAGAGGGTCAGGGTGGAGCAGTGACTTCCTTAAGCGTCTCAGTGAGCTGGGCTCATGTCAGTCTGCAGCTCCCGGCCCAGTGCTGTTTCCTCTCCACCTCGCCAGGTTCAGTTAGCTTTCATAGGTGTAAAAGTGCTGCCCCTTGCCTTTGATTTTAACAGGCCATCGAGTGGGCCTTCTCTGCCATCACATGCACGGACCCCAGCAGCAACTTTCCCTCCTGCCCACCCAGGGCTCTCCTTAGCCCAGACTGGCCTCTGCCCCAGGGACGGAACAGATGCTTCCTTATCATAATTGTGGCCCTTCCTCCAGCAATTAAGGGACACGAGAGGAGACGTTTGTTTCTATTTATCAATTAAGCATGAGCAAGCGCCCAAGAGGGCACATGGAGAGTAAATCCATCATCTGTACCTCGCATTACAAATCAGTCGGGCCAACCTCCCCACCACTCCCCCATTGGAAATCTATAGCGATTTCCAGCTTCCTGTGGACTCAAGACATTTCTTTCCTCCAAGGGGGGATGTGTCCCTGTCCCAGGAACTGCCCCTGGGCATCTCTTGGAGAGTGCCTCAGTTGGGGCTGCTGGTTCCACAGAAGCCTCTGTGCCACCCATTAGCTCAGCCTTCCCCAGGGCAGGAGGAGGAAGCAGAAGCAGCTCAGGCCCACGTGACCTCCTGGGTTACAGCAATGAGAAGGGCACTTAGGGAGACCGGGAGCTCAGGGTCGTTGACCTGGCCCTAAAGCCTTGCAAGGCCGTCCTCCATCTGCCTCCCTGGCTAGGGGTTTGGAGCCTTGTACAGAGAGCATTGTGGTGTTTCAACCCAGGGTAGATGGGTGGGCGGTGAGCAGTGGGGTTCAGCAGGGTTAAGGAGAGGAAGGCTAGTGTCTGGGGTTGTCAGGCAGCCCTGACATCACATCCCAGCGGAGCCCCTACCGCACCCAACCCATGGACTCAGGCACGCAGCTGAATGACCCAGCAGATTCTGGTGGGATTTGTCCGTTCACTGGGCAGACACTTCCTGCGCCTGCCCCATGGTGCTGTAAGCGAGGCGCTGGCCTAGTTCCAGGAGCCTGTGGGACAGCCCCAGAGCATCTCTCTCCCCAGCAGGCCCCAAGGGTGTGTGCACGGCTTGTGCTTGCAGTCCCGTATATGAGCCATTATTTTTCTCCTTTCTCACGCCTGAGGGCTTCAGCCCTTGCAGTGCGGCCCCTTTTACCTTGGTTGTTGCACTCCTTCCTTCCCTGGTAGAGGAGGCCCAGACTGCCTCATTTCAGGGTCACTCCAGTGAAGGAAGTGACTCCTGGGTCCCTTCTGGGCCTCCGGGAAGCCCTGCTCTGCTCCTGAGTTCTGACACACAGCAGGGTTAGGGGAACCCAAGGAAGAGCCTCCGGCCAGAACTGGTGGTCAACACTGGGCTACCTGGAGAGGAAGTGGTTGTCCAACCCCCTACGGCCGCTCCATCAGAGTTAGATGGGGGCTTACCAAGGCTCGGGGTGGGGGTCTCCCGGCACCTCAACATCCCAAGAGCCCCCAGACCAAACAGCCTCAGTGGCAGGTCTTCCTGTGTCCTCTCAGAGTCCTGAAACCAGGCTCGAGAAATATCCCAAACCCCCAAGTAGGCAGACACAAACCAGCCAGGTGATTGAGAGCTTGGGAACTCGGGGGAGGGAGCAGAGCTGGGAGAAAGCAGGAGGTCGGAACAGCTGAAACCCAGGGCCACAGAGAGAGACTCTCCGCAGCCCCAGGCAGATGGAAGCAGCAGGTGCCGGATGCCACTTCTCGAGCAGCAAGTACCCGCAGGCTTGCATGGCCCTCCCAGAAGCCTCCCCTCCCCAGACACACGCACACACCCCGTTCTGAAGCTAAACAGTGAGAAGCTGTCCCTTTGTTTCCCACCACCTCATTCCAGAACTGGTTTGGAGTTTCCTGTTGGGCCATCCGCTCCCCACTCGGCCATCATCCCCACAGCACAGTCAGGGCTGGGGGACCCGGGCAAAGCAGGGGGTGGGGGTGGAGGTCCCCGTCACAGGTGCCTAGCTTTCACAGAGGCTTTCCTCTCCAAGCCAAGGGCCCGTGCTTAGTCCTAAGGCGTGGGGTTCTAAAAGCGAAGTTCCCTTTCCCTCACCGTCCCCCAGCTCTGCTTTCCTCTTTTTTCATATTGCAGCTGAAATAACTTCAGTCTCAAATAAATCGCTTTGAAGGGGTTTTCGTAGCCGGTGTGCCAGGCGTTCACTCAGGAGACCGCTGGCCCCGTCCTCATCTTCTCTGTAGTAGTCACACCAGCACGCGCCACGGGCACCAGGCTTTGGGTGGCAGGTTGTCACTCAGCATCCTGCTCATCCTCTCCTAGAGGCCTCCTCCTCCACCCCTGGGGTCCAGAGTCCTGGGTGTTCTTCCTGGCTCTGCTGGCAGGTGACTGAGGGATGACTGGGGGCCCTCAGGCCTCTGGACCTCAGCTCCCTCATCTAAATCTCAAAAGCCACCTCCTCCCCTGCCCCCTTGAAGAAGGACCTCCCACGGTGGCAGGATTTTAGCTAGTGGGTCTCGCAGGTCCCCACAGTTGGGAGTTGGGGATAAAACGAGTTACATCTCCACCCTCCACGAGGCAAAGGAGAGACAGGGTTCGGCCTAGACTGCATCAGCTGGAGTTTGGGTGGTAAAAGGGAGGGAGGGAGCAGGGCTGCCTCTGAGGGGGGTGTGGCTGGTGGCCCGGCCAGAGTGTGCCTGGGCTCTGGCAGGTACACAGACCTGCCAAGACGGCAGCGCTGGGCCGTGGTTCCCCTCCCAAAGATGAAGCACCCGTGCTGACCCACCCATGCTGCAGTTTTCCATAACACCAGCTGGAGCTGACTGCTGCTGCCCGGGGACCCCCCAGCCGGCGGGCAGCAGGAGCGGTCTCGGGGAGGCCATGAGTGGCCCTAAATGGTCAGGTGGGGAGCCTGGGCAGGCAGGTGCATTCCCCTCTGTCCCCAGCTCCGGGGAGCAGCCACTCACCTCGGGTCTTACGTCTCTTTCAGCCTCCGGGAGGAGTTCCTGGGACACAGCCACTGCTGCCCAATTCCATGGATCCCACGCGACAACAAGGTAGACAAGGCAGGGTGGGCCACAGGTGGGGGGGCACCAGGAGGGGCTCCCCCCCACCACTGTCTGCCTCCACCTCCTGCCACTCACGGCTTACCCGCTCTGTCACGCAGGGCACCCCAACATGGGAGGATCAATGCAGAGAATGAACCCTCCCCGAGGCATGGGGCCTATGGGGCCCGGCCCACAGGTAACTGACCGCCTGTCTGTCCATCTCCCGGCCATCTGTGTGCACCTGCCTTCTCTCCTCTTTCCAAGTCTGTTAGTCTTTCCACGTCTCGCAGCTTGGAGGGGTGAGGGGAGAGGGTGTGACCAGGGCCCCAGCGGCCCGTTCTGCCCACAGCTGGGCAGCCCACCTGGCAGAGTTGAGGGGACCCCCAGCGAGCTGGGGAAGAGGAGCATTTGGGAGCTTTCCATGGGAGGGATTTGAGGAATTTGGAAGGCAGGGGTCTATGTCCGCGAGCAGCGGTGTGGGTCCCCAAAGCTTCCTCCCACCTTTGGGAGGTAGGGTGAGCCTGAGCTGGCTCAACGGTCACAGTTTGTTGGGACCCAAGGCAGGTTATTGCATTATTCTGCCTGCAGCTCACCAGTTGTCTGACTTTGGACGAATCACTTTCACCTCGGTGGCCCCAGCAGGCCTCAGCGTCCCCCCCAGTCCAGTGGGGGGGTGAATCTGTAGCCGTGGTTCTTGGTGGTACCACCCAGCTGCGAGGAGCCAGGCCGGCCAGGGCCCCGGTGCTCCCTTCCACTCAGAGCTTTTGCCATTTTCATATACCAAGCTCCTGCCTAAGCTTTCTTTTGCCCAGAGGGGCTCCACTGCCAAAAAGGACAGTTTAGAAACCTCTAGAGGAAATTATCTCAAGTGCCCTGCCCACCCCTTTATAGCAGCAACACAGTGGTCGCTCCTTGGGATGCAGCTCCATACCCACAGGTCCCGGGTCCCACAGCACCATCAGTCAGGGGTCTGGCAGGCCATCCCTGTTCCAGCACCTTCTCACAGTTGGCTCCCGCTCTTCTGAGTGTTTGAACGCGGCTCTGGGTCCTGCAGGCGCCGTGGCAGAGAGTTTGTGCTCTGCCCTCCTTGGGAATTCTCCGGTATCTGACTATCTAAAGCCAGAAGTCTGAGTAAGGAGAGGGGCATTTCACAGTGAGAGCAGGAGGATTTTGCTCTAGGGTGTTCCTTCCCTTCTTTTCTGCCCTGCCTGGAGGCCTGCTTGTCTCTCCCACTCCTGCTTGTCAGTGTTGGGATGCTCTGGGCCCCTGCACAGGTTTCCGGTTCCCTGGGCGTGAGGTCATGGCCCCACTCACGCACACATGCCTCCCTTTTGGAGGAAGAGGCGTCTGCCACACCCCACAGCCCTCCACTCTGTCTGGAATTGTATTTACAGCACACCCAGCTGCCGCGTTCTTCTCGGTGATGGCTGCAGCATCTGTGGCGTTGAAAGATTTTTAGGGAGGTCCTTGTCTTTCGTTGGCCCCTTAATCCTAAAAGGAAGCAAGCCCACACCAATCGCAGCTCCAGTTTTCTTTTCTTTCCTCAAATCCCCCAGAGCTTGTGTTTTCACCAGCTCCTTTTAAGCTCCCAGAGTGGCCCCTTCCTGCCAGGCGGCCGGCTTGAGCTGACCTCCGCAGGAACCCGTGGGAGGGGTGGCAGGGTCTGAAAGCCAAGTGTTCCCTCTCCTGAGTCAGAAACTCTCAGATTCCTCAGCCGCACACTAGAGATACTCTTGGTGTGGAAATCAGCAGTGGCCTTGGACTTCCAGGATGTCTGGGGGGTTGGGGGGGTGTCTAGGGGACACAAGAGGATGGAGTACTCCACCACCCACCCCTCTTGATTATTGGGAGACTGTGCATCTGTAAAATGGGCAGGAGACCAGTACTTCCTTGTATGGTTGCTGAAAGGAGGAGGCTCAAGTTCTTGGCGTGATGCTTGGCCCAGGGTAGCCTCTTAGGAAGCAGTTCGTGTTTTCCAACTTGAGGCCTTAAAAACCAGTGTTCAGGACTCGAGCTGCTTGGGTTTGGTGATTGCTTCGTGTTTTGTTTTGTTTTTTTCTGGCAAAGGCCATTAACAGCTTGTTAAGTCTGTAGTAATACTGAGGTTCCAGAAGCTGGGAATGGGTAATTATCAGACGGACCGAGGGCAGAGTGTCCCGAAGTCTAGGACTTCCTCCTGGCTTAGTGGGAGTTTCGTCGTGTCCATGTCCTTGAGCAGCAGTCTGGCACACTCTCATGGCACGTTTAAAGAGGGTGGCCCTGAAGGCTGAGGTCTTGCTGAAAAGGGCCCTCCTGGTCTCACCAAGCAGGGTACAGGGGTGGAGCTCTCGTAGGCTCGGAGGTTGGTGCCCAGAGGGGAGGGAGAGGCTAGCCCTGCGGTAAGGCCAGCTGACCCTTTCCACCCAGCCAACCTCAGGGGCTCTGAAAACATCTCTCCTTTTTTTTTTTTCTTTTTTCTTTTTTTCTGGTTTTATTGAGATATAATTAAGATACGGCACTGTGTAAGTTTAAGGTATACAGCATGATGATTTGACTTACATCCATCATGAAATGGTTACCACGATACGTTTAGTGAACATCCATCATCTTATATTGATACAGAATTAGGAAATAGAAAAAAATGTTTTTTCCTTGTGATGAGAGCTCTTAGGACTTACTCGTAACAATTTTCATGTATAACGTAGAGCAGTGCTCATTCTGTTTATCGTGATGTATGTTGCATCCCTAGTACTTAATTATCTTGTAATTGGAAGTTCGTGCCTTTTGACTGTCTCCATCCAATCCTCCCCCCGCCTCCTCAGCCCCACCTGCTGCCAATGGTAACCACAAATCTGATCTCTTTTTCTATGAGTTCATTTGTTTTTGAAGTACAATTGACCTACAACACTGTGTTAGTTCCTGTTACACAACATAGTGATTCAGTATTTCTGGACATTTCAAAATGATTGTCACAATAAGTCTAGTTACTATGATGGTGTCACCATACAACGATATTATATAGTTACTCTGTTCCTCACACCATACATTTCACACCCATGACTCATTTTATTTTGCAGCTGGATGTTTCTACCTCTTAATCTCCTTCACTTATTTGTTTCCTACCCCCGCCCCCCCCCCCGCCCTCCTCCCCTCTGGCAACCACCCATTTGTTCTCTGTATCTGTAACTACTTCTTCTGTTTTGTTATGTTTGTTCATTTGCTTTGGTTTTTAGATTCCACATATGAATGAAGTCATACAGTATTTGTCTTTCCTTATCAGATTTATTTCACTTAGCATGATGCCCTCAAGGGCCATCCATGTTGTCACAAATGGCAAGATTTCAGTCGTTTTTATGGCTGAATGATATTCCTGTGTGTGTGTGTGTGTGTGTGTGTGTGTGTGTGTGTGTGTGTACCACATTTCCTTTATCCAAGATGAATGGATAGGTTGCTTCCGTATCTTGGCTATTGTAAAAAATGATGCAATGAACATAGAGGTGCATGTATCTTTTCTAATTAGTGTTTCTGTTTCCTTCCTTTCCCATATCACGTGTGCCCCTCTGGGTAGGGTGCAGTATTAAATTCCAGAGCCAAACCTCCCTTAGAGCAATCTGGATGTCCTCACCAGCCCCTCACTGGGGGCAGAAAGACCTGGCCTTGAGTGAGCCTGGGCCTGGGCAAGATTGGGGTATGAGATGGATTGCAGGTTCTGGGGTCAGCCAAGGAATGGGCATCATAGAGCCTGGAAGTTTTAGACCCCCAAGCTGAGGGTAGGGAGAGGACAGGACCTACCCCCCAAGCCCTTTCTCTCTGTCCCCTGAGGGTGCTGCCCTGATCACTCAGAGTGGACAGGAGAGGGATGAGCTTAGTGCTAGGAACACCGTCCTGGCCTCAGCTCAGCCTCTTTGGGCCTCCAGTCCCTCATCTGCGAAATGGGTGTCCGGGTGATGACCTCACAGGGCTTATCGTGGGGCTGTGTGAAACAACAGCTGTGAGACCGCAGCACAAGGCTCCGCAAAGCATTGCACGGATCCCATTCCCTCCTTAGAACCTGGGCCCAGGGAGGGAGCCCTGTCTCTGCCATGCCTGGACTGTTAAGAAAGGTGACCAAGCCCCTTCAGGCAGTCTTTAGTAAGCACCACTGCATGCACAGGGCCGTGCTGAGACTGGACACAGAGGTGGGAAACCTTCAGCCTGTTATTCCAAGTGGAGAATAACATTGCTAATAGTGGGACCACTCTAGAACTTTCTGAACAAAGAATAGGTACAGTGTGGTCTTGGGGCTACTTTATAGGTTTCAAAACCGAATGGAGTAACATCATACTTTCTGAGGTTGTGTATCATTTTGGCCTAAATGTCACAAAGGAACCAGCAAACTAGGCATCACCCTGCCCTTTGCCCTCAGTTCCTCAGGCAGATTTTATTCTGGTTTTGTGAAGCAGCCAGTGGCGAAAAGGAGGTAGTATTTCCACTTAATTGTATTCTCTCTTTAACGAATTATGCCTATGCCTGTGTCAGGTGAGAACTTCTGGCTCAGTTTTTCAAAAGTGAATCCTGTTGGGGTGAGGCTGAAGCTGGCAGGGCTCTGAGAGCTCCCGCGGATGCCACTTGCAGCGCGTCTGGGATTCCGGTTGGGGTGGTGTCAGCACAGCCTAGAATCAGATCGCCAACCTGGCTTGTCTGCATTTGAGAACGTTCAGGCGAAGGATAATCCACCATCCCTAGAGACAGTCCTGTGCCACCAGGAGAAGCTGCACCTCCCCACTGAGCCAGGACAGTCCAAGCTCAGTGCCTCTGAGCAGAGACCCCAGAAGGAGACGGAAGGATCGTAAACCAGGCCAGGGCACCCTGGGCTGGTGAGGAGAGAGTGGAGCCACTCAAGGCACTTTCCCCGGTGGCTCCTCAGAGACCTCCCAGTGGGGCTGGCCAGGCTGCTACATGATTAGAGGTGGTGGAGGGCCAGCCCAAAGCCCAGGAAACTGCCCAGCAACCTGGAGACCCCTTTGACAGGTCTGTCCTAAAAGACTATTCTTTGGGGCCCCAGGCAACATCAAAAAAGAGCCCCTGTGCCGAGGAGTTGCAGGAAGCAGAAGCAGGCCCCAGCCCCTGCCAGCTGCAGGGTGCCTTTCTGCATCACCGTGGACCTTGCCCAAGAGCGCAGAACTGAGACCAAGAGGGTGGGGCCTGACCCTTTATAGTTCCTGACCACGGATCAGCCCCCCTGCCCAGGGTCTGGGGCGCCCTCGTCGGGACAAGGTGTGGGTGTGGGGAGGTAGACAGACACACTCATGCACACACTCCTGTGGATGTGGCCGGCTCAATGGCTGCACCAAGGACTCCTCCCAGGTCTCCAGCTGCCCCGTCCCTGCAGAGTAGTGCTGAGGACAGAGGAAGAGGGGGTGTCTGGCTATGGCCACACCTCAGAACCCAGTGCTGCGGGCAGGTGGGCACTGGGAGAAGAGAGAACCATTTCTACTGAGTCCGTGAGGCTGTGCTTCTAAGCCCTCCCATCCTCTGTGAAAAGGCCAGGGTCTCTGATTTGAAAACTTGCCTCCAAAACCTGATTTTCAGCCTTACTTTCACCCCTGATTTACTGTATGGCCTTGGGCGAGTCTTTGGCTTCTCTGGGCCTCCAGCTTGTCATCTATGAAGTGGGGGCATGTAAGTGGCCATCGGGGTCTGGGCCTCTGCAGGAGGGAGGACCTGGCAGGCCTGCTGCCTCCTGGGCAGCGGCCATGCTGGCTTTCAGGAGGCTCCTGAGGGGGTCGGGTCAGGGCAGCAGGTGGTGCACCCGGAGCCTCCCCTGAGGGGCTGCATGTCCAGATGTCCTTCAGGAGTGAGCACCCTGCTTGATCTCCTCCTCGCCACACTCCGCTGTCGCGCCCTGGGCCCCCGCCGGCCCCCGCGCCAGCCTTCCACTCCATCCCCACAGTGCCGGCTGCTCTCCCGGGTGTGAGAGAGAGCAGGACGCAGCTGCAGCCCCTGGAGGAGATCTCACTCTCTATCTGGAAGACCTTTCTGATTGGCCAGGCTGCACACAGTGGAAGAGTGGGCTGCCTGGGGAGGTGGTGAGCTTCCTGTTCTGGAGCAGCGGAAGCGAGGCTGAGATTTGTACAGGGGATTTAGTAACTGCACGTGGGCTTAGAAAGGGCCCTTTAAGACCTCATGCTTAAGGCAGCATTAAAGGCTTTGGCGTTTGCTCTGCTAACATCCCAAATCAGTACACACCTCTGAGGGCTGAGGGAGCACTTCAGAGCCATCATTTCATTTGATCCTCACACGGCCCTGTTAGGGTGGGGGCTCTTTGTCCCCATCTTATGGATGAGGCAGCACAGTGGAGGGGTTGCAGCTCTGAAGCCATGATCATAGCTGCACGAGGGACCATCACTCTGCTTCTGCACCTCAGTGTCTTAATCTTTAAAGTGGGGATAGTAGTGAGGTTGTGGTGGTTAAATGTAGGTGATACTAAGCCCGTAGCACAGCCTGGCACGGAGGAAGCATTGTTATTTTTGTGGTTTGCCCAGAGTCAGGCTCTGCTGGGGCAGGCTCTCTGTGTTCTGACCTCAAATCTGTGGCTCTGCTCACCACGCGTGGCATCGTCCGTAGGGAGGGACTGGCCCCTTTGTTCACTGATCTTGCGGCATATTTGCTCCAGGGCAGGTGAGTGTCTTCCGGCCCAGGGACTCAGCCCTGAGCAGGCACGGGGGATGCTGGCGGCCAGAGGAGCCCTCCGCGGCCGCCCTCCCCTCCCTCCCCCGACTGCAGGCCTTGCTGTCTGCCAGCCAGCCTGGCGCTGCTGCAGCCATTGTGCACACCCTGTCTGGACACTGTCACTCCAAACCCCTCTCTGGGTTACCAAGCCAAGGAGGTGGTCCCGAGATGGTCCCTGGCTGGAGAACCTGCCACCAGCCTGATGGCGGCTCTGTTTGTCAGTTCTGGCCCTTGAGCCTCCTGTTGTGTCCCCACTCCCACCCTCCTCCCCACCTCCCAGATGTGTGGTGTAGAGAGCAGACCCTGAGGCTTGCAGATCCAGGATTAAACCCCAACAGAGACATTAGCTGACTGTGAACTTGGGCACATCTTTTCTCCCCCCAGACCCTCAGTCTCCTCTTCTATAAAATGGGAATAATACCAGCTTCATGGCATCGTTACAAGGTCCAAACCAGAGACTGTATGTGTTATGTGCTCATTAAAATTGGCCAATGCTGGCTGTTCCTTTGCCATCAAAATTCCACCAGCCTGCTACTTTTTCCTACAAAGGCAGAGCTCAAGCTACAACCAGCCTCATGTTACTTTCCATTCATTCACTTCTTCACTCCGTTGATGATTCAGCGCCCAGTCTGTGCCAGCCGATGTGTGCAGTGACGGGGGATATGAAGATCAGTAGGATAGAGTTCCCGCCTTCCAAAGGGGTTCAGAGTCCAGTGGGAGAGATGGACATGTGGCCACGATCATAAGCCAGAGTGCTGTAGGCCATTGGGGGAGGACATTACAAGGCACTCTGGGAGTGACTAGGATGGAGCAGTTAACCCCATGGGATGGAGCAGGGAAGGCCTCACAGAGGAGGTGCTGTTTGAGCTGGGTATTGGAGGATGTGTAGGAGCCTGCCAAGTGGAGAAGGGAGGCAAGATATTTATTCCTGCGAAGAAAATAGCTCTGGAAGAGGCGAGTCGGGGAGCAGTGGTGAAGGAGATGAGCCAGGTGAAAGGCCTGGGTGCCTGGTTCAGTGGCTCTGACCCATCCCACTGCCATGGTGGGTTGTGCCGAGCTGAGTTGGGACTCCTGCAAGTTTCCAAGTTTTGTGTAGACTCTTCTCTTAAATGGAACAGTGATTCCCTTGAGCAGGGAGACAGAGTTTTCCCTCCTGCTCCTCCAGTACTGTGCCTGTTGAGGGCCGCACGTGCTGCCACCTGCATCGGGTGACGATATGGAGGGACAGCCCAGGCCCGGGGCGGGGTGGGGTCTGCAGACGCCCGGCCACGGGACAGGCCTTTTGGGAGTGTGCCTCCCCTCCCACGTGCAGACTCAGCCCTGCCCCCAGCCTGCTGGCTGTTTCTTCTCCCCAGATTTCTAAGGTGGGTGGTGGTCACCAGCTGGTCCTATTACTGAGTCTCTTCCCCTTTCCTGCCTGAGTCCTGAGGGCAGGTGCCAACCAGCATCATGAGCTCCTTCCTGGATGCCCGTGTGCTTTCGGGAGACCCATCCTGAAGCCCCTGAAGTTGCATCTAAAGCTGGGACTGTCCCTTTGTGCTGGCTTGTCATTGTGGTCCTGTCAGTTGGTTCCCACCCAGCATTTTTTTTTTTTTTTTTTTTTGCGGTACGTGGGCCTCTCACTGCTGTGGCCTCTCCCGTTACGGAGCACAGGCTCCGGACGCGCAGGCTCAGCGGCCATGCCTCACAGGCCCAGCCGCTCCACGGCATGCGGGATCCTCCTGGACTGGGGCACGAACCCGTGTCCCCTGCATCGGCAGGCGGATCCTCAACCACTGTGCCACCAGGGAAGCCCCCACCCAGCATTTTTTTAATGAATGTATTACTTTCTCATCAGATCCTTTTCACAGACTAACCCTCTCGCTTATGTTCTGTTTGTTTTTCCCCCTCCTTCTCTCTCCGGTTCCCCTTCTCCTTCTCATAGACTGACGCTTGGTTATCGTTGCAGAATTACGGCAGCGGCATGAGACCACCACCCAACTCCCTTGGCCCCGCCATGCCCGGGATTAACATGTAAGGCCAACCACCCTGCTGGCGGCTCAGAGCCCATGGCTTTCCCCGCCCTTTGCTCCCCCTGAGAGACGTGTGATGGGAGTAATTACTGGCACCTCTCTGGACCTCAGTCTCTCATCAGTAAAGTGAGGATGTCGAGCATACCGGTGATGACACCTCATGCACCCCCATATAGTGCTTGTCTGTGCCAGGCAGTCTTCCAAGCTTGCTACATGGATTAGTTCACCTAATCTTCATGATAACCCTCTGAGGTGCTTATTATTATCCCCTGTTGACAGATGGGGTAACTGAGGGCACAGAGAGGTGAAGTAACTTGCCCAGGCTCACACAGCTCTAAGTGGCAGGGTCAAGATTTGAAGCCCTGTACGGTTGATCACTCTTTCAGGGACTTCAGTGGTGTAGCCCTTTTGTGGTAGTTGATCCCTATGAGAATCTCTGTATTCCCTTTCTAGGAAAATGCATGTGCAGAGGAAATATTATTTTCACAAATTTTGCACATAATTTATAGGAATCTATAGATTTCTACCCACGGAACTACACATTATTACCCCAGAACAACTCTAGGAGTGTATGAAGTCTTCCTGTTAGTGATTTCAGCCCTCTTGTTCTGACCCTGCTGGCACCACCCCCTTGGTGCTTATAGCATCATTTTTCATTGTCTCCATCTCTCTCTCCCTCTCTCAGGGGCCCGGGAGCTGGCAGACCCTGGCCCAATCCTAACAGTGCTAACTCAGTGAGTACCCAGGTTGGCGGGGGGAGGCGCTATCTGCTAGGGACTGGCTTCTAGGGAGCAGGGTGGTTCCTGTCCCCAGGTTGGAGGTGTCATGGGGAGTGGGATGCAGCAGGATTCCACCTGATGCCTTCAAGGAGAAGCCCACCTGTAAGGTGAAGCTTGGGAGTATCATGCTGGGGCCATCAGGGGCTCTCCCCGCTGCTCTGCAGAAGCTGAGGTGTGAGCTGAGAGCCGGGCTCAGAGCCCTGTCCATGTAGAGGCTTCTGCCAACCTCCTCTTTCTTGGCAGAGCTGGCTTCCAGCACTCAGAGGAAGGAGCCGGGAAGGGGCTTAGCACAGACAGTCCCGGGCAGGAGGCCGGGGGTGGGGGAAGCTCTCACTTTCCTGTCCTAGAACTGGAGGGTCTCCCGCGCCTGTGGCCCCCCAAGGCTCCTTGCCAAGGCTCTAAGGATCGGTTCAGCATAGGAACTGGACTTGGCTCACATCCCTGGCCCCCCTAGAGACACTAACCAGGTGGCTCAGTGTGTTTCCCATCAAGAGTGGGGTTGTGTCCCCCAAAGGATTTGGAAGGTAGAGCACTCAGTGCCTGTCAGAGGAGGTGTCTCTGAGGTGTCGTCCCCCTCTTGTTTCTAGATTCCATATTCCTCCTCATCACCCGGCACCTACGTGGTAAGTGTGTGCGGGTTTGGGGCATTGCGTGTCTAACCGCATGTGACTGTGTGTACAAGAGTACGTGGGGTGGGGGGGCCCTGCCTCTTTCCTTTCACAACATATTCTGAGCACAGATTCCAAACTGTGCTAGAACTTGCTGTCAATATTCAGGTATCTGTACTTTCTGGTGGCCCGGAAGTCCCCAAACAAGACCCAGAGTTGGGACCCCCATTCGGGGGACTGACCAGTAGGCCAGTCAGCTTCCACTACAGGCCTCTGGTTTCACTGGTCCCCATGTGTATGAGCACACACGCACGCGCACAGCTACCTCTTGGTTTAAAGAAAGGAAAGGGGGAATCCAGTTCCCCCAAGCCTTAAACACCCGGGCCCCGGGTGAGCACTGGCTGCTGGCTTGGCTGGAGCTCAGCGGCCTCACGTGTGTGGCCCCACGTGTGTCATCACCATGGGTTTTTTACCGTGGGTTTCTGATGTCAGTTTTTATCTCATCTCCAGGGACCCCCTGGTGGTGGCGGCCCTCCAGGAACACCCATCATGCCTAGTCCTGCAGGTAAGAAGGCTGGGGGAGGGGTGCCGCTGAGGGAGTAGGGAGTCCTGGAGGGGCCTGGGTGCAGAGCCAGGGCTTGCAAGCCGCTCTTCCTGAGCAGTGCGCCCCCCACCCGGCATCTTGGCACCAGGGATTTAGTGGGCAGGAGGCCCCGGTGCCACCAACCTGCCATGTGGCCTCAGCCGGGTCACTCCTCATCTCCAGTGAAAGGACAGGGCAGAGCAAGGAGATCTGGAAACAAGGGGTCTCACAGCTTTCGGCTCCTGCTGGTCAGAGAGAATCCTGTCCTGGTTGTCATTTCTCTAGATGACTGAGAAGGGGCTTTTGGGTCCTGGCATCCTGGGACCAGGACTCTACAGCGTGATGCCTCTTGAGTGTCTAGAGCTATTGGCTTCTGGTCCTCTGTATCAAAGATCCCTTTTACCCTTTTCTTTAATCAGAAGAGGGCATGTGCGCGCACGCACACCACACACACACACACACACACACCACACACACACACACACACACACACACACCCACACACACACACACACACACACACACACACACCATCACAACTGTGTTTTTTCCCAGCTAAGAGTAGCGTACCGTCAACTAGAAGGAATTCAACATACTATCTTTACCCACCCCCAAAATAAAAAGTGAGAGGTAGTTGGATCTCTGCCGGAGAAATACTGGTGCCTGCTCCTGATATAAACATGTTAGCTGATTTCCTAAGGAGACTTTGCTGGCTAATTGGGGACACGGAGGAGTCCCTCTCTCCCATCCCCTCAGCTCCCTGTAGCAGGGCAGCTGCTCAGTGGCAGGGGTGGCTCTGGCGGCGACCGTGATATTCCCGCTCCTGTTCCCTCTTTCTGCTGCTGCATTTTTATGAGCTGCATGACCTACATTCAGACTGGGTCACATTAAACCACTCCATATGTTACTGCGTCTCCAGCACCATCCCTGCCTCTCTCTCCTGCCCCATCGGCTTGGCAGGGTGGCCCCATCAGCTTGTGGTGTTTCTCTTTCCCAGTTTGACTAACACTGCCGGGCGGGGTTGGGGGGAGAGCACAGGTGGTGGTCTGGCCGCCCCTGCATTGCCAGGCAGTGTCTGGGGACCAGATTTGGTTTGAGATGGGGGAGACGGCTTTGCCATGTCCACATTGCTATCCAGGCGCCCTGAAATCCTTCCTTTCAGGGTTGAGTGGTTTTCACAGTTGAATTTTCTGTGATTAAAAACTTTGTGAATCTTCATTAAATACAAATTAGCCAGAAAATGGTGGTACTTAGAGGAAATTTTAGGTGATAAAATACAAAAGAATGAGTTCAAGTGCCATGAGTTTGTTTTAATTAAGAAGTGAATTAATCACCCCGACTTGCGGGTTTCCACTGTTCTACAGATTCAACAAATTCCAGTGACAACATCTACACAATGATTAACCCGGTGCCGCCTGGAGGCAGCCGGTCCAACGTAAGTCAGCTTCTAATAATTTACACATCAGGTACTGCGACAGATCCGACTGACGTCGTCGGCTGAGCGGAAAGCAAGCTTAGCTGATGACAGCCATTTGTCACCAAAGATGGATAAAATAAACCATCAGAAAAGTGATTGACTCTTGGGCAGCTTGGTTCCCATTTCATAGCTGGCAGCGGGTGGGATGGAAGTGGGTGGGCTGATTCGCACACCTCTGGTCAGAGTGGGGCGCCCAGCCTCACGGGGGGGACCCCTGCTGGCCCGAGCCGGCTGTTGACGGGGAAGAGCAGCAGGCTGCAGGTGGGCCTGGGCCGGTCCCTGCTCGGCTGACTGTCCGTGCACCTGGGCGATGTCTCAGGTCTATATCCTTGGCTGTGGAGCTTTGGGGGGAGGCCCCCGGGGGCCTGCCTGCTGTGTGCCTCTGGGAGCCCTCAGACCCCCCCCCCATCTTGTAACCTCTCTGCCTCTGCTCGGGCCCTTCCCTCATCTAGAAGCCACTTCCTCCCTTCTTGGCCTCTCGAAGTCCCAACCTGTAATGATGTTGTCGCTCAAATTTCACTTGTTCTGATTCCTGCTCGCCTACTCCCTCTCGTGTTCCCGCGCCCATGTCGGGACTGGACTGTGCAGTGGCGGCCTGTCTCCCTCTCCCGGCTGGGAGCTCCCTAAGGACAGGGCTGGTCTGACCCACAGACACCCCTTCCTTGCCAGGCGGGGGAGGTGAGTCCCACTGGCCTTGCCCTCCGGGAGCTCAGGGTCTGGAAAGGAGGCTGTCACGTGACCAAATCAGTAGTTTGTGGGCTGCAGAGCCAGAGGGTGGGCTTGTGACCCCAGGGTTGGCTCGGGCCCTTAGGGATGCACAGTTTGGTTTTGCCAGTTCGGTTCCTGATGTGCCTCCTGAATCACCCCATGTGTTAAATCCTGATTACGGGCTGCCCTGTGCTGGCCGCTGCGCGTGTTTCATCCTCCAGCAGCCTCTGGGTGAGGGTCATTGCCCTGCCTCCCGGGGGCGCCGAGAGGGACCTTACCCGGGGTCCTGGGACTGAGAAGTGTGGGAACCTCGCTCCTCAACTGCTGCTCCACCACAATCTCTCCCCCTCTCCTGGGCAGCCAGCATCTCCCATAGCCCCTGCCTCTCCCTAGGGTGGCCAGCCAATTTGGATTTTAGCATGGAAAGCCCTGTGTCCTGGGAGATGACTTCCCAGGACACAAAAATCCTGGGTTTTGGTAATGGATGCAGGTTGGGCAGAAAAGCGCCCAACCATATAGTGGTCCCAAAGACAGGACTGAGCACATGAAAGTGGCATAGACTCCCCACTTCCCATGGTTGCCGTCACCATATTTTCCTGAGCACGGATGCCAGCAGTCGTGGTCTGTGGCTCTCAATGATGGATCATCCGTGTTGCATCATTCCGAGGGGTACGACTCAAGCGCGCTGCATCCGGGCCCTGGCGGGGTCCACCTTTGACTCTGCTTGCGGCTTAACTGTTTGTGTCAAGATGGTGTTTTCATTTCTCACGTTGTGAGTATCACGATCCTGTTTTCTAAGAGCTCAGATAATGAAAATGAGAACGGTGAGACCACCAGCACCAGCGCGACCCCGACACCTCCAAAAAAGGGGGGGCTGAATGAATTTTAATGACAGGTGTGAGGACACATACAACTGGGTCAGGGAGGCAAATAACCAAACCAGAACATACCGGCAAGTGTGCCGAAAAGATGAGAAGGGATGTGGGTGGAAAAAGGGTGGGAGAGTGCATTGTAGACAGAACTGCACAGTCTAGGACGAGATAGGCACATCCTTCTGAATCAATCAAAAGTTTTGTGCATCCTCCAAAGAGACCAGTGCTCAGTGCAAAACAGCGGCTGCCATGTTGGCCGGGACATGAACACCGTTGGCCCTTGAATGAACACCATCGCCATGTTGGTCCATGAACTGAGATGGCTCCATGAACGGAGAAGGTTACATTTCCTGACTCAGAGGCTGCAACGAAGTCCTGTGGGTGAACAGAAGGGGGAATTTTGATGACAAGTGTGTTGGTCCTTTACAGTGTACAGCTGATTCTGTTGCATCTTCGAGAAAATCAGGGAGCTTCTTTCATCATATCACATGGTTCATCACACCGTGGCAACAAAAGTCTCCCCAGCTTTTAGGTACTTTGACTTGAGAACTGGACCTTCAAATCATAATCTTGATTTCTACAAAGAAGATGTTAATGAAACTGCAGAAAACAAATAAAAGATTATTATTCTCCTTGTCCAAATGCAAACCAGACTTCACTCGTTTATCTGCATATTTGGCAGACACTGCAGTTAATTTGGCAAGTTTCATTTAGTCTATAAACTTCTTACCTGCTAAATGCCCCACACACCTTGTCCCCGACACTGCTGTCAAGGGGGGAGATTTGCTTACCTTTGATAATCCAGCTTTCATAACGAAACGTTTTGGTCACTTGTCAGTTTGCTCAAAACGTGCAGAAGCACTCAGTGAGATTTTTGAGTTTATAGAATTGGAGAGAGCCTTGGACACACGCCCACAGATGGCTGTTCCTGGCCACAGAGAAGATGTTAAAATGTCAGCCTGCTGTGATGCTCTTCTCTGATTTGGAAATACGATGAGATGAGAATGCAGAAAGGAATGACAGTAAAATAGAAATGTAGTTGCTGCTTCTCCAGAACCGTTTGATGGTCTTTAAAGAGGCCATGAGGAGCCTAGATGAGGCTGAGTGGACGGCACTTGAGCTGTTCAGATTCGTGGGGGGTTGTGATAAAGCCTCATACAGCCAAAGTAATGGCTTACCTTTGGCAGTGAGGCTGCTTGAGGACTCAAAGTGTCACCGGTAAGGGCAGCCAAGTTAGAACTTTCCCAGTTTCTTTATTAAAACTGTAACTTATTTAGAATCCAACTTAGATCTCACAAGTTCAGATTACCTTTGTGCTTTAAAACCAGTTTCCCTAAGAGAGGTTTAATCGATCATGATATACAGTGTGCTCGGAATGTTTAGAAATGATGGCCATCGTAGGCAGGCATAGCCCATCTGATGAGCTCCTAGATGAGAAGGGCCTGACTGACAAGCAGCTGATCTTCCAAAACCTGCTTGTAGATACAAAGTGGTTGGACATCTTTGGAGAGCTGGAAGCGATTCCTACAGATCCAAAAACCTGAGCACGTAAGCAAAATCCTAAGCACTCCATGTGCAGACGTGTTTTTTTTGTTTTGTTTTTTTTTGGCTGCTTTGGGTCTTTGTTGCTGCGCGCGGGCTTTCTCTAGTTGGAGCAAGCGGGGGCTACTCTTCGTTGTGGTGCGCGGGCTTCTCCTTGCGGTGGCTCCTCTTGTTGTGCAGCATGGGCTCTAGGCGCACGGGCTTCAGTAGTTGTGGCTCGCAGGCTCTAGAGCGCAGGCTTGGTAGTTGTGGCGCACGGGCTTAGTTGCTCCGCGGCATGTGGGATCTTCCCGGGCGAGGGATTGAACCCGTGTCCCCTGCATTGGCAGGTGGATTCGTAACCACTGTGCCACCAGGGAAGTCCGTGCAGACGTGTTTGTGGAGAGGATAGTCTGGTGTTACCACGTTGGACTGACACCTTGATAAGGGCTTGATAAGAGCAGAGCGCGTCGGTACATTTTCCATTTGACTCTGTATTCAGTTTTGCCACTACATGAAAGAAGGATGCCCAAGAACCTGCAGGCAATTCAGGGAAGTATTAGTGGAAAAGCAAGCGCCATTTGCCCTGTTGGACCCCTGAAAGCAAGACGGGTCCCCAGCGGCTCTAATGGACACCACCCCCGCCACAAAAAAAAAATCGGCCAGGCTCTTGCTTTGGCCGTGTCTTCTCACACTGGCATGGTCTGGTCCTGAAACGTGGCCTCAGGAGGTGCCACCAGTGTTCCCATCAGTACACAGAGGATATAAGACTGAATGAACTTCCTTGAATGGATTATCCAAGACATCTACCCAATGAAAGAAACAATGCTAGCTTTTTGTACGTAAAACTTTTTTTTAAATCTTTAAAAAAATTTTTAAAAAAGCAGAGCAAAAATATCCTATTGTGATACAGGACAGAAAAAAGTGTCAGTTTTTAGAAACTAAATATAGGTAGTATCTGTTTAATCAGTCCTATTGTATTTAGGTTCTCTTTTGAAAAAATCTTAACGTGTGTGTTCAATAAATACACAGTAATACAGCCTACCACATTTAAATATCCAGTAAAGAGTTAAAATAATTTGCTGTGTCAGAACACAGAAATATTATAAAAGTGTTGTGTTTTTTCCACACGTCGTTTGTTTAACTGGTCCTACTGTTGCCCCTGTTAACTAGTTCAGCTGTTCTTTAATTAATAGTATTTAAGTAACAGAAAAGTAAATAATACAGAATAAAGAAGTGG
Organism: Delphinapterus leucas; assembly: GCF_059928025.1. Lineage (NCBI taxonomy): Eukaryota > Metazoa > Chordata > Mammalia > Artiodactyla > Monodontidae > Delphinapterus > Delphinapterus leucas. Next base: position 145,110,612 of record NC_143129.1, read on the forward strand.
CGCTGGGACAACTGGATATCCACGTGCAGACAAATGAAGTTAGACTGCATCCTTACAACATACACAAAAATTAACTCAGTGTAGACCCTAGGCCTAAATGTCAGAGCTAAAACTATCAAACACTTAGAAGAAAATGTAGGAGTAAATCTTTGTGACCTGGGTTAGCAAAGCCTTCTTACCTACAACACCAGAAACACAAGTGACAAAAGAAAAAAAGTAGCTGCACTAGACTTCATTAAAATTTAAAACTCGAGGGGCTTCCCTGGTGGCGCAGTGGTTGAGAGTCCGCCTGCCGATGCAGGGGACACGGGTTCATGCCCCGGTCCAGGAAGATCCCACATGCCGCGGAGCGGCTGGGCCCGTGAGCCATAGCCGCTGAGCCTGCGCGTCCGGAGCCTGTGCTCCGCAACGGGAGAGGCCACAACAGTGAGAGGCCCGCGTACCGCAAAAAAAAAAAATTTAAAACTCGTGCTTCAAAGGACACTGTCAAGAAGGTAAAAAGACAGCCCATAGAAAATATTTGCAAGTCATATGTCTGGTAAGGGGCTTGAATCCAGAATATGTAAAGAACTCTTAAAACTCAATAATAAAAAAACAAACCAACTTAAAAATGGCCCAAGGGGACTTCCCTGGTGGTCCAGTGGTTAAGAATCCAACTTGCAATGCAGGGGATGCCAGTTTGATCCCTGGTTGGGGGACTAAGGTCCCACATGCCACGAGGCAACTAAGCCCACACACCACAACTACAGAGCCCGCATGCCGCAACTACAGAGCCCACGCGCTCTGGACCCTGCGCCCCACAACGAGAGAGAAACCCACGTGCCACAACTAGAGAAAAGCCTGCGTACCACAACTAGAGAGAAGCCCACGGGCCACAACAGAAGATCCACATGCCGGAACTAAGACCCGACGCAGCCAAAAAATAAACTTAAAAGCAAATGGGCCAAGGATCTGAATGGACATTTCTCCAAAGATGTACAAATAGCCAATAAGCACATGAAAAGATGCTCAGCGTCAGTTATTAGGGAAAAGCAAATGAAAACTACAGTGAGCTGTCACTTCACACCCCCTAGGATGGCTAGAATCAGAAAGACATAATGAGCGGTGCTGGCGAGGATGGGAAGAAATTGGAAGGCTCACACATAGCTGGAGGGAACGTGGAACGTGAAGTGGTGCACATGCTGTGGAAAACGGTCTGGCAGTTCTTCGAAAGGTTAAACAGTTACCCTGTGACCCTGCAATTCCACTCATAGGTATCTACCCCAGAGAAACGAAAGCATGTCCACACAATAATTGTACACAGACGTTCACAGGAACACTAGTCATAATAGCCAAAAAGTGTAAACAACCTAACTGCCCATTGACTGGTGAATGGGTAATTAAATGTGGTATATACATACAATGGAACGTTACTTGGCCGTAAGAAGGAATGAAGTACATGATACATGCAACAACATGGATGAACCTTGAAGACATTTTGCTAAGTGAAAGAAGCCAGCCACAAAGGTCACATATAATTCTGTTTGTATGAAGTGTCTAGAATAGCTAAATCTGTAGAGACAGAATAAATTAATGGTTGAGTGGGCCTGGGGATTCAAGGGGGGCGGGGATGGGGAGTGACTGCTAATGGATGCAGGTGATGAAAACGTCCTAAAATTGGTGGTGGTGGTTGCACAACTCCATAAATACACTAACAGCCACTGAATCGCATACGTTAAATGGGTCACTTGTATGGTATGTGAATTATATCTCAAGCTGTTAAAAAGAATAACAAAAATACACATAATATGTTATTTAAGATACCTGTTTTTTAAATATATGTATGTTACAGTAATGACACATGTGCATAATTGTTTATTGTCACATTTCAGGATTCTTTTGCTCTGGTGTGACTGTGTCTGGGTTTGGCTCCTTAAAAAGTTGATCACCCTCATTCTCCTATCACTTGGTTTCATAAGCATGAAATTGGTTGCCAGATGGCAAAATGTGCCCCAAAGCCTGCGAGTGGCCCTGGGAGGCCACTGGGGAGGCAAGGATCCTGCACCCACGGGGTGTGTGAATGGGAGGCGGGGTGAGGAAGCGGCTGGTGCCCCAGCCCCTCCCCTGCAGTCTCGTCACATCAGTTCCTGCTCCAGCCACTCCGTGCTGGCACCTGCTAGGAGGCCTCTTACTTCTGCTCAGGCAGGACCCCTGCTGAGAACAAGGCCATGGTCCATCTCTGCCCGCCCAGATTCTATCCCTCAATTATTTTGACGCTCTGCCTCCTCCTCCATGCAGCCTGTTCTGATTTCTCTGCCCTTTCCTCAGTGCCTCTTTCTGAAGTTGCAGCCGTGCTTTGTCTGCAGCTCTCTTTGGATCTCAGCATCCTGTGGGGAAGTTGGGTGTCCGTGGCTGTGCTCTTCCTTCAGACTGAGGCCCAGGTGTGACTCAGCTCTGTGTCCTTAGTGCCCGGCACAGGCCTCCATTCTGCCACTTCGTCCCCTGTCCACCCTGGCATCCAGTCTGTATCCCTGGGCCTTGGCTCTCCAGACTGGGCTCAGCCATCCCTTGGTGGCCATGCGATGTGACCTCTGGCCTTTGGTTGCTGCTTTGCTGAGATGGGGGGGTTAGTTCCAGACAGATTTGAGAAGGCGGGTAGAGCAGGTTACACGTCTGGTGTCTGGTCTGTCTGCGCCGTCAGTTCTGCTCATTAGTGAGCTCCCCCACACAGTCCCAGTGAGAGAAGTCCTGCCACCCACGCCCCAGCTCCCCACACATTTCTGAGGAAGAGCCTGGAGGAGGCTAGTGTGATGGTTCCAGAGCCAGGCTGCCCACGGTCCAGCCGCAGCTTCTCCATCTCTCCTACCTGGGAGATTGTGCGCAAAGCATGGTCCACTCTGTGCTTCAGTCTCCTCATCTGTAAAATGGGGAGGAAAAGCACAAATGTTTTTGTTTCCTGGCCTGGCAGTTGGTCACTCCGTCTGGGTGAGGTTCTCACTGGCGAGCCCCGCACGCTGCCCCAGGATGGAAAGAGCCCGGGATGGGATCCAGCAGGCCTGGTTTGAGAGCTGTCTCTGGGTGGCCTTGGACCAGTCCCTCTCTCTCTCTGGGTGGGTTTCCTCCCGTGGTGCATAGGAGTGAGCGCCTCTGCCTTGCACAATTCCTAGGGCCGAGGGGAGGCACCAGCTCCGGCCTCCTGGTGTTAAATGCCTGAGTGTGTGAGAGTGGCCCCGCCAGCATGGAAGCTCCCCGGGGATGCAGCTGGGCATGGGAGCCCTGCGAGGGTTGCGGCCGAGCCGAGGGCCCACTCAGCTGCCACGCTCTGTGCTTCTCCCACAGTTCCCGATGGGTCCAGGCTCGGACGGCCCGATGGGGGGCATGGGTGGCATGGAGCCACACCACATGAACGGCTCGTTAGGTGAGTCAGCGCCCTGACCTCATCATGCTGCCCCCTGCCCGACCCTCCCGGGAAGCCTTCTCTGCCTTGGCTCCTGGCTCCCCTAGGCCGGGTCCCCACAGGAAGATCCCAAGAGGAAGATGTTGCCTAAGTAGAAGATCCTCTTTGCAGAGATGTTTGGGCTTGGGTGGAAGGGTTTGGAGGCCCCTGCACAGAAGGGTGGGCAAGAAACTGAACTGGATTCATTTTTCCTTTCAGGGTCAGGTGACATAGATGGACTTCCAAAAGTGAGTGTGTATTCCATGTCTCCTCCCTGACAGCACCACCCAGAAAGCCTTTCCCGCATCTGGGGGGCAGGTTGCTGGGGGCACGGGGGCTTACCTCCTCTGCTCTCTCTGCAGAATTCTCCTAACAACATAAGTGGCATTAGCAATCCTCCAGGCACCCCTCGAGACGATGGTGAGCTAGGAGGGAACTTCCTCCACTCCTTCCAGAATGACAATGTAAGTGTGCCTGCCACCACCCTCATTTCACCCCTGGGTCCTCACCGTATCCCCTGGGGCCTGGGGACTGTTGATTTAAGTTTCAGTCTCCTGACCAAGACCTGCCTGCTGGGCCAGTGTCCTGGCAGCTGTGTCGTGGGCCTTTCACCTCGGTTACTTTTCCACACAAAGTGCAGAGCCCTCACCTCCCCCACCCCCCCTCCCCCACTGCCTGGCGCTGACCCCTGCTACCTGAGTCTGACCTTCCCGAAGCATCCACATGGAGGCGCAGCGCCTCCAGCAATGAAGAAGCTGACGTGGCTGGACGAGCCCTGGGCTCTGGCCCACTGGGTCTCTGTCCCAGTCTTATTTCCTCCTGTCCTGGGGAAGGAGTTTCACACACCCAGTGACTTCCGGGGGTCTCGGTGCAGAGGAGCTGGCCGTCTCCTTTTTCACATTGGGCCTCTATTTACAGTGTCATCTGAAGAAACGATGTCATGGTTAAGCAGCTTTTGAGAACCCCAGGCCGGCTCCCACCCCAGGGCACCCTGTCTGTGCTCCGGCTTGTCAGACCCCGGTTCTCTGCAGTCTGTGGCCCCATGAGGGGACGGCAGGGGCCGCTGCTGCTTTCCTTGGAAAGAAGGGGTGATTTGGAGAGGGAAAGGGGCCAGGGGAGAGGAGTCAGGGACACAGGCTGGTGCCAAGAGGTGGCTCCTAAGTCCCGCCTGCTGGCCCCCTGCCCACCCAGTGCCATCATGGGTGTCTCAGCCCAGCCACCCCCAGACAGTCCCAGTCCAGCTCTGTGCAGTCAGATCTCCACAGGGCTCTCCCACACCCTGGCCCTCATGACCCCCCTTCTCTGCTTCTCCCCTTCCAGTATTCTCCAAGCATGACGATGAGTGTGTGATCCCCCCCTCCTCTTCTCTGAGACGCTGAGAGAGCCGGCATTGCAGGCGGGAAGGTGCCAGAAATTATGCAAGAAGAAGTGAGGTGTCATTACCCAGGAGCTGGGGGAGGGGCATCTCCTGCTCCCCCTCAACCCTCCCCCTCCCCTCCCCCCACCTTTCTCAATTTTAGTTTCATGCAATAAAAAGGCCGAACTTTTTATTCCATAAAACATGAAGGACAAAACTCAAAAATACATTTCAAGTCAATGACCAGAAAAATCCCACCCCTTGCCCTTTCCCAAAAGGACCTTTTATGTACATGACACATTTTTGTTGTTTTTTGTTGGGGGTTTTACCGTTGTTGGGATTTTTTTAATTTGTTTTCAGGGGGGTTTTTTGGGGGAAAAATTTTTAAAAATGGAAGCTTCTAGCAAGCCCCCCCCACCCCAATCAACCTCTTTGCTTTCTTCTTTAAAAAAAAAAAAAAAAGACAAAAAAAAGCAAAAAACGAAAAACAGAAAACAAAAACCCAAGCCCTGTTGTCTGTCTGTACCCAAGCCCTTCCACCAGGAAAGCTAGTCTAGGTGTGAGATCTCACCTGTCTTTGTAGCCATCTAAAAATAATAATAATAATTATAATAAACTGGGCAGTTTACAATCGGTGGTTTCTTTCAAACGGCCTTTTTGGGAAAGAAAAAAGGAGTCACCCTTTTCCACTTGGGGTTTTTGGTTTGTGCTGACGGGCAAGGGAAGGGCAGGAACCTGTCTTGTTTCTGCTTGATCTCCTGGCGAGGTGGCGACAGCAGCTGCACAGCTTCGACCCCAGACCCCCTCCCCCGTTACGTGGCTGGAGGGGCCAGACCACCGACCGCTTTCAGGATCCCGCCCCAGTGGAGCTGTGCTGCGACCCAGTGGCATGCACTGTGTTCCCAGGACTGCTTCCTCTCTCTTCTGGACCTCTCCCTGCCCAGCGTCCCGCCCTCCAGCCCCCTCCTCAGCCCCCACCCCAGTCTTCCCAGTGAGAATCCTGCCAGCGGGGTGGTGGCCTGGAGCGGAGTGGGGGAGGCCGCCCCGACAGGATGGCTATGACCTGGGACATGGAAACTGTGACCTCCGCGTTCTCATTCCTCGAATCGTCGTCCTCCTGTGTGCGGGCAGTGGAGGGCTGGAGTTTGGGTTTTCTTTTTTTTTCCCCTCTTGATTCTTCTTTTTCAAAAATGGGATATTGACCAGAATTGCTCTGTGTGCGCTTGGAACTGGACAGAGAGACTTTGGAATAGCTGTGGGGGGCAGGGGGGACGCCAGCAACCAAACAGATGTGCTGTTTCCGGTCCTGTTTTTATTTTCAAAAACCAACAAATGCGACAGTGGAGCCTGTCCCCTCCCAGGAGGGGTGACTTGTGGCCTCCCTCACCTCACCACCCCCCACTGAAACCTCTGTGTCTTGCCCTGAAGACACCAGAGTTCTTTGTACATTTACACCCCTCCTCCTCCTCCTCCTCCCGCCCTGTAGCTGGTCTTTGTTTTTGTCCCTCCCTTTCCGATCCATGTATATCATACTATGTGAGATATCATCTGCCTGAAAAGAGACCTTGTGCGGATTACTGGGAACATTGTAGCTGTTTCTGTGTTTTTTCTTACCTTGTAGTCTGGTTCTGAATTAAGAGAGGAAAAAAAAGTAATTATGATACATTGTAGTTTGTGTACGATATATGTTGATAACGTTTTATTAAAGGGACATCTTTTTTCCGCAGCCCTTCCTGACATGTTTGGGGGGAACATGGGTTGGAGTTCATTATACTGATTACAAAATGCCAGGCAACCGGTTGGGCAGAATTTTTGTTCCTGGTGCAGGACAAGATTTTGGTTTGTGCTGTTTCAGGAGTCGGCCTTCTTTTCCTGGGCATGTTAATCTTCTGTGGAGAGTTGGGGAAGATGGTTGGGAGGACACTGTCTCACTTCAAATATCTGGGGACATTCTAAAAGGCAGTTGGGGTTTCTCATCTCACAAACGCATTTTGGTTTGCCAGAGTATTATTTTTCTGGATAAGGTTCCCAGTGTGCTGTTTTCAGTGGAGAGTCAGCATCGGCTAGGCTGGCCCCATGGGCTGCACCCATGCCCTGCTTTCTCCCTTCAGGTGGAATTTGCTTCACAGGTCCTAGGGTGCCGGGCCACAGGGGCACTGAGTTTTATCTTTTCACCTCCAAGGCAACAGGGAGCCCTTGAAAGATTTGGAGAGTGGCACAGTTTGACTTGAATGTTTGAAAACGGTGCAGGCCACATCCTGGAAGATGGTTGGGTGGGGCTGGACAGATTCGGGGAGACCCAGTCCCAGCTGCTGTCTAGGCAAGAACTACTGCAAGCCCACCAAGTCAGCAGCTGTGGATGCTGATTTGAACAACATTTAGAAAGTAGAACTTTCTGCCTCCCTGGAGCTCTGGGGCCAGGCCCGCAGCAGGAGGGGAGGGAAACACACGATGTCTGAGCAAAGTGTGGCTTTAGCCCGCCTTTACAAGGTCTGAAGGGACCAGTTTCAGATCCTGCAGGATCTGTGTGGCCCTGAGCAAGTTAGTTCATAACCTCTGTCCTCAGTTTCCTCATCTATAAAATGGGGATAATGGTTCACCTGTCATGTGGTGGCTGTGAGGGTAGGCTGATATTTGTAAAGTGTTTGTTTAGAACAGTGCCTTTGAAGCAGTAAGAGCAGCAGTGTTAGCTGTTGGTGGTACTACTCTTTTGGGGAGCATCTAAATGGGTATGAGGAGTAGCTGGGAGGGCCTAGAAAATTCCACTTGTCCTTGCGTCCTCATCGGGGAATAAGGCTTCCTAGGCTCTTCCTCAGCACAGATGTCTTTGAACTACTGGGAAAACGTCACTGTTGGACAGATGAGGAGACGCAGGCTGTTAGTGACCTGCACTGACAGTCCTGAAGAGGTGTTTGTTCACCAGCACTGAGCATCTGCCACGTGCCAGCCCCAGTGCTGAGCAAAGAAGGTGGAGATGACGGGCAAGCACCCACTCCATACCCTCGCTGCCCTTGTGCTCCCCAGAGCAGGCCTCAGGCGCAGGTGGGAGCAGTGGCCTGGAGAAGGGAGCCCAGGTCACAGGGGCCCCTGCAGAGAGGAAGGAAAGGGCCCCCAACCTGTAATGAGAGCCTGCTGTGTGCCTCACTGCCCACCTCTGCTGGGGGCGGGGTTCGAACACCAGGCACCCTAACACACCCCTCAGCCTGTGATTCCCCCCAGCACCCCCAGAGTTGCCTTTGCCACACTCATGGCCCTGATGAGGGCTGGTTTGGGGTTGGCCTTCTCAGCAAGAGGTCTTTGAGGAGAGGACAGGCTCCTGTTCCCCCCAGTGTTTTCACCACCCTGCCCTGTCCAGGCCTGACTGAGAGCAGGGCCGGGCCAGATCCAGGTTCTGCAGCCAGGATGAGGGTCTCGGAGTGAGAGGCAAAAGGTGGGTGTCATTCCTGTACTTTCACAGAGGAGGGCTTTAGCCCATCGCTGGAACTTGGGCAGAGTGGACAGGACAGGCCAAAGGCCCCAGCTCAGCAGCTGCTTTCCTACTCCTCCTCACTACCCACAAGTGCCTAATTCCAGAGGCCAGCCAGCCTGGGGGCCAAAGTGAGGGCCCTGTCCTTCCTGGCTGGGCACCCCTCCCTGGATCCAGCAAAGGAGAGCCTTGAGGCAAACTAGCTGATGCCGGCAGGGCCTGCCTGGGGCAGGGGACAGGTGTGTGTGGAGGGGGCTTGGAAGGGGTGGGTCAGCAACTACCAAGGCACAGAGCCAGAGCAGGACTCCAGTTTGGGCTCAGCTGGGGCCATTCAGCCTGATGCCCTGGGTGACCCTGGGTAATCTCTGACTCCCAGCCTCTGCTGTCCCTTGAGGATTCCAGACTCCAGGGGCCTGAGCCCAGAGTACATCCCAGGCTTCTGTGAGGGCTCTGTCCTGAACTGAGTGGAGCTGGAGCTTCCCTGGGCTCACTGGGCGGGAGCGCTGGAAACAGAAGACCAGACCAAGCGACGGGGTGCTGAAAGAGGGTCCATCCTGCCCTGTGCTGGTACTCTCCTCTCCATTCCCAGGTGTCTATGGAGCCCCAGTCTTTGGCATCTGTTACCTGGACATTCAGCTACCACCTTGGTTTCCTGCCTCCATCTCAGCCCTTCCAATACCACAAAGATCTAACTCACTCACTCACTCACTTCTGAGCATCCTTAAACTCTTCCATCCATCCGTTCACATATTTATGGGGCACCTGTTCCATGCCAGGACTGTCCTAACACTAGGGATACAGAGGGGAACAAAACAGCTGTGGGAGGCTGGCGATGCCCGTCACCGAGATGAGGGGGGCTGCGGGAAGAGCAGGTTGAGGTGACGCTTGTTCAACACCCAGGTAAAGAAGTCAAGCAGGCAGGTCCCGGCTAGAGACATGGGGAGTTGTTGGCCTTCAGATGCTCTTGAAAGCCACGAGACTGAGCTCATCTGCAGAGTGAACGGAGAAGGGCCCAGGGACTGGGCCCTGGGAACAGGAAGAACTAGCAAAGGAGGCGGTGAGGAGAGTGAGGTGCCCGGATACCAAGGGAAGAAAGCTGCAGAGAGGAGAGTGCCGCACACGGCCTGGCATCCAGGGCACGCTCCTCGCCTCGCCCAGGCCCTGCGGGCCTCTCCTGCTCGTCCTCAACCCTCAGCACTGCATGCTCCAGTGATGCAGAACTCCTTAGGGATTGCTGCCCACTGGGGCCTTTGTTCCTGCTCTTCCCTCTCGGCGCGCCTGTCCTACTTGCCCTTTAGAATCCAGCTCACGCGGGCCGCCTTTCTGGAAGCCTTGTAGGCCGAGGTGAAGGCTTTCTTTGAGCCCCCACGACCCCTATGCTGTAATGGTTCAACGTCTGCCTCCCCCATCAGACTGGGAGTTCCTCGGAGCCTGGGACCATGCCTGAGTGTTTGTCCCCAGAGTGAGTGACCCAGCACGAGGCCTGGCCCCCAGCAGGTGTTCAGGGAGTGCTCACAGAGTGAGTGGATGCTTGCTGAGCACAGTCACTCCTGCACTCCCCCCACTGCATGCTGTCACCTGTGGGCAGGTGCTCAGGTGTGGGGAAAGAGGTGGCCTTTATGGCTTCAGCAGGTCCAAAGGAGACTGACTACTCTGTCACTGCCCACCCGCCAGCTGGGAACTCCTGGAGGACCATGTCTCACTCTGCATCTCTGGCTCCCAGCACAGGGCCTGGCACGCACTAGGGGCTTACAAAAGGAGCTGAATTGCTGGACCCCCTAGAGGTCTGTAGTGGGAGCCTCGGGGCTCAGCCCCAGTTCCAGCCCAGGATCCATCAGCCCGGCTGCGGATGAGAAGACAGATGTGTTTCGTGGGGTGGGTGACAGAAAGCTGGGCGGGGCTGCGCTGCTCCTGACAGGCTAGACTTGCCCGGGGCAACAAGCCCGCCCCTGGATACAGGCTTTGGGTATGAGGAGACATGGCCAGGTTGTCTGGCATGGGATAGACTGAGGATCTCAGGTGGCAACAGCCAAATCAGTGTCCAGAACAGGGGAGAGGCTGGCCTCACTCCACCCTGCCATCCTCAGCCCAGCTGAAGCACTGGGTCCCTGCTCTGTGATACAGCCTGGAGCAGGTGGCTGAGGTATGCTGTGGATTGAGAAATGGCTTAGAGGCTCAGTGGGAGGTAGACACTGGGCTATTTGGCTTTCAGGCCTATTATTCCCAGCTTCAAATCTCCCCTGGCTCAGAAAGCAGATGGGGTGTGAGGCCCCAGCAGTCAGAGCTGGGACCCCGGAACTGAAGCTAAAGGAAGACATTCCTCCTGAGTGCGAGAATGCTTAGCAGCCACAGTGAAAGAGGCTGCTTCGAGAGGTAATAAGTTCCGCATCGCTGGAAGTGTGTGAGCCAGTGGGGAGGGGAAGAAGAGGGGGCTACCTGTGTTGGACAAGGGGGCGTTGGTTTCCGGGCTCTCAGGTGGAGGGCAGAGGGAAAGATAAACAAACCCCTTCTCAGGAGCAGAAATGGGGTCAGAACCAGCTCACTCTGACTTCCACGTCCCTCCCAGCTTTTCAGCTGTTCCATGACCTCTACGAGAGATCTCCATAGACTCTGCTGATGTGACTCGTATTCCTTCTGCCGAAGACCACCCCAGGCCCGGTTCTGCGAGCTCTGCAGAGAAGGGCGGGCTGGCGGTTGCAGGCTGGGTTCGGGGTGGGGTTCTGGTGGCAGAGCCAGTGCTCCAGCAGGGCCTCCCTGCCTCCTCGCCACTCCACAAACACACCAACCACACGCCCATCTCAGAGCGGTCGCGTTTTCCCCAGCGCCTTCCCAGCCTGCCCCACACTTCGTTCAGCCTCTACTCAAACACTACCTTCTCACAGAGGCCTCACCCTGTGAGGTAAGGGCCAACACACCCCACCCCCAGCTGCTGGTGGCTCGGTGTCCCTTCCTGGGTGCTGCCCTGGTCCCCAGGGGACTGCCTCACCCAAGGTTTCACCTCCTCCCAGGCGGTGGCCAGTGGCCAATGGCTGACGTGGGACCACTTGGCCTCGATTTGGGATGGCTCTGAAGGGCCACCCGGTACCGAGCTCTCTAGAGGACCCACGGGGGTCTCAGCTCCCCCTGCCCAGTCACGCCCTCCTCCCTTGCTCATGGGTCTCTGGGGAGTGCGCCCCAGTAAGCCTGCTGCCACAACTCTCCATCTCAGAGTCTCGCCTTCGGATCCTCTGACATACCTTTCTTTCTGCACCGTCTCCCCACGTTGGAATGTAAACTCCATGACAGTAGGGACCTTGTTTTGCTCAATGCTCTCTACCTGGGGCCTTGCCTCATGCCTAACACATACTAGATGCTCACAGACACCCGTGGAACGAACCAAGTGGCTGAGAGCTTATCATCCTGAGCTGAGGAGTGGACACTGGGATTCTCTGCAGGTTCCCAGACATCTCTGGGGAGAGGGTCCCTATAACAGGGTGGTCTTCCAGCAGCCAAGCAGGTAGGCCCCATGAGTCACAGTGATTTGTGTATTCATGTTAAAGGGAAGACGGTATGAGACACCCAGGTCACATACACACTTTAAGGGACTTCGTCCCGCCACAAAAGAGGAAGCAGGGAGATGCTGTCTAAAGCCTGAGGTGACCCTGGCCTGCTCCTACGCCAGTCTCGGGCCTGGTGCTGAAGGACAGAGCCCAGCAAGTCACAGAGCCTCTGGCGAGCACCTGCCCTACATCCAGCCTGAGTCAGCCTTGAGAGAGGACAGAGACGGCCTAAAGGGCCCCCCGAAGTAATCCCACCTTTTCACGGAGATTCTGAAAACCTCTAGACCCATATACTTGAAACCTCCTGGTCAAATGCAGCCTGTTAATCCCAAAGTAGGGAAAACCTGAAAGGGAGGTGCTTTACTCCCACTCTGCAGGTGAGGAAACTCAGGATCTGAGTGGAAGGTAGAATGTAGGAGACTCTTGGAAATGGCGTTCCCCAGTCCACTGATGCCTGCCAGAAAGGAATTGAGCTTTCTAATGGATCAACATGACACTTAAATACATGACCAAATGAGAGCACGTTCACATGTGCTCACAATGCCATTGTCAAAATTTTGGTTCCAAATGCCTGTTGCTTAAAAGTCCAAGTCCCTATAGGATGACTTTTATACTAATCGTGGGACATCCCCGTCCACCCTCCTGCTTCCTTCTCCCAGACTCGCTCTGACTAGGTGAGTACTCTGTTCTCAAGTCTAAGGCCAAATAGGGCCTGAAGGTCATCCTGTATTTCCTCCCTCCCTGTGTTTAACGAGGAAGGTAAGAGGGTGGGGAGGATGAGGTAGGTGGGCGTTTGGGATTTGGGGAGGCAGGCACAACTCTATGGAGGAAGCAGCTGTCATCACATATGAACTTCCCAGTTCTTCACAGTACACCACGTGGTGTCTGAGCCTCAGTCTCCTCACCTGCATGCGGAGGATAGAAACGCCAGTCCTGCCTGCCTCACTTTGCAGACCAGCTGCAAGGTGCTTGAAGGGAGAGAGCAGTGGGTGCCAGGCTCCACAGCTTAGCTGCAAGGTCCAAGGGGACAGACGAAGGCCAACCACTAGGGCTGTCCTCACTCCAGGGGCTGGGATGAGCACCCAGGCCTGCCCTGTAACACTGGCACCCTTCCAGGGCAGTCCTCAAGCTGCAAGGTCACCTGCTGACGGCTCACTTACTTGCAGCCTCTGACCCACACGCTCAAGACCCAGGCTGGCTTCGCCCTCTCACTCCCCACTCTCCCACCAGTAGCAAGGGGGCTTCAAGCCACCACCATCACTCATCCAAGAATGACCGCAATGGCCTCCAGCTCTACTCGGTACAGTCGCCCTGCCAACTCGCCCTCCACACGCCCACAGAGTGTTCTTTAAAAAAATCCCTTTGACTCAGCAATTCTGCTTAGGAATTTATCCAATGGCTGCGCTGGCAGAAGTACTCTAAGATACGTGAACAAGGATGCTCGCTGCAGCGTTATTTGTAATAGCTAACAACCAGAAATAACTCGAATGTCCATCGACAGGTATTAATGCAGCTGCTCAGAAAAACAATATAGCTCATATGTGCTGATGGGGCAAGATCTGCGATCCCAAGGTATTAGGTGAAAAAAGGAAGGTGCAGAATGGTCTATAAATAGGATGACACTAAGCAATGTACATATATACATCCTTATTATACATATACATTTTAATGGCGCTACATGAGAAACTCTAAGTTGTGGTTACCCTTAGGGAAAAGGACCAGAGTTGCCTTGGGTGGGGGGACAACTTTTATCTGGGGAAGCCTGAAGTGCCAGCATTCAAGGCCCTTGAGAGCTGGCCCCTCCAGCCTCACCCCCGCCCTCCCTGCGCTCCCCATTTCCAACCACTCCCCAGTGCTCCAGGATCTTTTTCGCCCCACTGCTTTTGCACACCCGCCGCCTTCCCCAGTAACCCCTTCACACACACCACCACCAGCCCAATCTGTCCTTTTCCTGGTAAACCCTGCCCTGCCCAGCCTAAAAGGTACCTTGTAAAGTGGAAGGAGTACAACCTGGGAGTCAGGGACACGGGGCTGGAAACAGCACTGTTATGGATGGAGGTGACATGGGCTCCTGGACCCCTCTTCAGAGTGATCCTCCCACAGCAGGAAGTGTCCTGGCTGCCTGCTCTCAGTAAAGTCCCTCGGGAATCGCACTCAGCCCAACAAAGCCACCTCACCCGAGGTCTCTCCCGAATTGGGAGCAGTGTTATCCAGTGACTGGTGACAAGTCACTGGTGTTTGTAGAAAGGCTCAGCACCTCGGCTCCATGAGGACAACTCTGTTCCAGGGGGCCCACGGAGCCGGGAACCAGCCAAAGGCCTCAGGTGCAAACTCACTGAGCTCAGTCCCTCCTCCACCCGGTGCTGCTATCGTCACTCCCCGCACATGCTGACCCTCAAGGCTCTCCCCAAGCTGTCACCTGCAAATCTCCATCTCAGGGTTTCCTAGGGGAGCCGACCTACAACACCAGCTGCGTGACCTTCAGCAATTCCTTACACCATCTGCTGCCCCTCATCTACAGGGCCCAGAATGCTGCCCGGCACACAGGAGGAATTCGACGCTTCTCTTGAATATGGAAACATTTACCTTGCAAGGGTTTTGTGAGGACTGAGCAAGATGCTGTGTATACGCTGCCTGGCCCAGAGCAGGACTTGATGCTATCTGAACAGAGGCCAGCTGAACCAGGGATGTACTCAGTCCATTAACCAAGGTACTAGTGAGAAATTTACAATGAATATTCTATTCAGATCTTCTGCAGTCATTGTGGAATGTGTCCACAATTTAAGTAATGCCATAGAACCTAGCGACCATCACAGATGCCTAATATGAAGCAAACAGTGTAGGTCATATTAGCCTCAAGTTTCAGATGAAGAAACAAACTCAGAGAGATGAAGATTCTTATTTAAAGTCACAAGATGGGTCATGGACAAAGCTGGGGTAGGTCAGGCTCCAGGGCCAGCACTTGTGCGGAGGCAGGCTCATGGCAAGGGCCCGCACGCATCTGTGGGTGCCCCTCCTGATGACACCCCCACAACAAGCACAGGCTCCAGTGCACCAGAAGGGCTCTTTATTGTCAGTGAGACCACCAGCCAAAGGAGCACTGGGCTCCGAGCAGGCTCCAGGCACCACCCAGGCCCCAGGACCCTCAGGGGGAGAGGGGCACAGGGAGCTCCAGGCCTCAGAACGGTCCTTGGCTCACACAGCACCGTGCAAATACAGAGCTAAAAACTTCCTGAATGTCTCTGGCTGGAAACCAGTCGGCCCAACAGGTTCCTGGAAAGAACACAGCCCATTAGGATCCTGCTACTAGGTTTAATGGCAGCAATTAAAACAAAGGTAGGTTTCATGCAAATCCTAAGTGCCTGGATACTAACTGTTTCTTTCTCTCACGACCAAGGAGGAGCGCTGGGGAGCTGGTGCCAAGAGATGCCGGGGGCACTGGACTAGCGAGGAGGACACGAAGCATCCCAGAACCTTTCAGCCAAATCGTCTGTTGACATTGCCCTGATCCCTAATCCTGCTCACCTCAACCACCACAAACAAATGTTCTGTTGCCCCTTTTAATTCCCAGGGACAATAATCCCTCACTCCTTCCACACACATTTATCAGGCACCTTCTCTGTATCAGAGCTGTGCCCAGTGCTGGAAACCCAATAATGACTTGAATCTGGCTCCCACCCTTAAGGAGCTTCCAGCCAGGTTTGCAATAGTGATAATACAAGGTGATGGGTCTCATAATAGAAGTAGGAAAAAGACACTAAGAAAAGAGGGGAGAAAATAACTAACACATTGACTTCCATACATGGACGAGAGCATGTATGAATGAGTCTTAAAGGGCAAGTACAACAGAATGGGCCAGAAAGAAAAAAGAAAGGAGACTTCAGAGAGGCCAGTATATGCACTGGTCCGGAGGCACAAATGAAGGTGGGAAGAGCTAGGGCGAGGCTGGAGCCCAGGGTCCGTGATGGTGGAGGTGGGGTGGGTGCGGGAAGAGACAGGTAAGGAGGAGTCACATGACCACACCAGCAGAGGCCTGGCACTAAGTCACTATTTTGGAAGGAAGAGGCTGAAAGAAGAGGACCTGAAGACGTGAAGGGGAGAGGGAGAGCACAACTAAGAGCAGAGGGATGCGGAGGAGGCTGGTGTGGCCGCACAGGTGAGGGACCATGAATGGTGTCTGGGGCCAAAGAGAAGGGACCAGACCAGTAGGCATTTCAAGGGTAGACAATACTGACAGACACTGGAGAACTCATCATTCCACTAACATACAGATAATGTTCAAAGGCTCAACAACTACATTTCAACAAATCTACTGAGGCCCTGTGTGGGACATGGCTCGTCAGCCACAGATCCAGCAGCACCCCACTCTGTTCTGTCTCATCCCCCAATCCTGTTTTGTCTCTTCAGAGTGCTTATCACTGCCTGATATTACATTATGATTCTATTTAGATACTGCCACTGCCCACTACACAGAACGCAGGCCTGCTCTCTGTCAGCTGAGCACTGAAGGTGCAGCACTGAGCGACAGTGCCATGGAGGAATGAAATGAGCGCATCATTCGTGGACTCAGCCTTTGAGCATCTCAGTGCTCGGTTTAACAGAGGAGAAGAACACATAAACGGATAACTATAGAACAGCAGCGTGACTGTGCTGTGACTGGGGGACCCAGGGGCTATGGGAACCCACCCAAGGTACTTAAGCAAGGCTGGGATTGGGATGGTGGGTCTTTATGCTAAACCTGGAATGACAATTAGAAGACAAGCAGATGACAGAGAAATGGGGGAGGTTGGGTGGGGGAGAGGGAGGAGGGAGCAAGAAGGAAGCAGCCTCCTCTGTAAAGGGAACAGCACCTACTGGGATCCTGAGCTACTCAGGCAGTGGCGCGTACTGGACAGCTACAAGGAGCTCGGCGTGGTGGGCACTGGGGAGCGCGGGAGGTGAGGTGAAGAGCGGGCTGGGGCGCAGGGTGGAAGGCACTGTTTTAGGTAATGGGCAGGGCTGAAGTATCCCTCCAGGCAGAGGTCCTGAGCGTGAAGACCCTAAAGCCGGGGCCCCACTCACAAGCATCCCGTCAACCCCAAGCCAGGCTCACTCTGGGGAGGGTGAGTCCTGGCCCTGGGCCCATCACCAGGCCAGAGGCGGCTGGACTTACCACAACTGCCTTCCTTCTGACCACCGGGAGACACCAAAAATGCTCGTAGAGGAGCTGATCCGAGTCTATCCAGACTAGATTCTTGACACCATCATCAGAGGCCAGATCTGTGGTGTTCAGCTGTAGCACCAGGAACTGGAAGACACGTCCATCAGTGCCCACACTTTGCACGACTACTGGCTGCTCCAAAACCTTAGTGTCGTTCTGAGAGGAAAAGAGGACAAGTAAATCAAATCAGAAATGGTGGGGTGAAAGGAGCAGCACAAACCAGGCAATTTCTAGTTCTGGTCTTTGAAATAAACCCCCACCCCTCTTTAGTGGTTCCCCCCGCAGGACACTGAAAAGAGAATGCGGAGTTGAGGGCACTGTCCAGGGCCAGGCCTTCTCGCCCGCACCCAGCCTGGCTCTGCCTGGCCTCAGATGCCTCGTGGCCCTGGGGTACCTGCTCTTCAACTTGAGCACATTAAAGTACTAACTCCTGCCACTGAGAGGTGACTGCCAGGCAAGCTGCACGGTACAGAAGGATGAGCTGGGAGGTTAATGACGGCGAACCCCTCAAACTCAGGGCCGTAACCTGATGGTGACAACAGTGACGTCTATCAAATGTTAACCTGGAGGGTCAATTCATATAATATATATAATCTCATTCAGTTCTCACTCCATTTGACAGTTGAGGAAACAGACTGGGTGAGGCAGTGACTCATCTGAAGTCACAACGATGTGTGGCATCAGAACCTACAATGGCTAGTGCTAGACCAGTCACACTTTCCATCTGCCTTACTTTACTCCTCAGGGCTGGGCATCTGGAATGCCCTAAGCCCACTGGCAGGCATCTCACCTGAGCTTCAGCCTCTCAGTGCAACTCTGAGTATGTGACAGATTCCTGAGTGTCCACTCCAGCTGTGTCGGCCCCAGGATTCCACCAGTCAACACATTTGCTGATTACCTCTTTCAATTAGTGCCACTTGTTAACAGTAATACTACTAGCGACCATTTACTGAAGGCCTCTCATGTGCCAGGTATCACACCAGTTTTACATAAAGTCACCTCTAATCTCATAAATCCAGTGGTATATACCCACTTAACAGATGAGGAAACTGAGGTTCAGAGAGGTGGTGTAATTTGCTCAAGGTTACCCAGGATCACACCCCAGGCTATTAAATCACTTGGAATCTTACTGTTCTGGTCTACACCTAGTGTCCCATTGTATCTCATAGTAGCTCCTCTGCCATTCTCAAAAGTATACCAGTCTGGATGACAAATCATATGTTCACCCTGCTGAGCCTGCAGGAATCCAGCTTGGTGACTGCTATCCACTGGACAAAGATTCAATAGGCAGGCCCCATGAAGCAAAGCATCCTTGATTCAAAGATGCTGCCTACAATCATCACTCCAGGGCTGAATCTGACATTAGGAATAGCTAATGTCAGACCTCAGTGTAGGCCACACTGGGACCGTTGGCCTTAGAAATACCTGTTTTTAGCTGCATGAGAAATAAAAAAGAAAAGTACCTCTAAGTGTTAGCTGAGAATTCTGTATTGACTCTTATCTCCCTCTACAGATCAATAAAACTGCAGGTAGTACATAAATTTCTCAGCAATTTTACCTTTTACACAGAGGCTCTTCCCATAATTGCTCAACTTCACATCCCCAGGAATAATTTGTACCTGGAGGGGTTGGGGGAGGCCTCCTCTCCTACCCAACTGGGTGGCAATTAGTGACAGCACTGCTACCCATGCTCTGCTGGCACAGAAGCTACAATGAGCCTGCAGGCCTGGGACCTGGCATGTGACTATCTCTGCCTCCCTATCCTTGCCCAGAGTCAGGAGGCAGCATGTCCTCTGAAGCTGGAGAGATCAGGGCTCCAATGCTTGCTTCCCTACTCATTAGCTGTGGGATCCTGGGCAAGTTACCAAACCTTCCAGAGCCTTCAGAAAGTATGTCAGAGAATGGGAATTAAGATAACCTCCCAAGGACTAGAAAGACACAAAAAGGTCACATAAAGATGTGACAGCTGCTAATCTCTTAGCTGTGTGACCTTGGGGAAGTTACTGAGCCTCCCTGAGCTTCAGTTTCTTCATCTGTAAAATGAAGCTAATAGTATCTGCCACGGGGGGGTTGCTACAAGGATTAAATAATGCAATGGTTCTCAAATTTTAGTGGTGGTTTTCAAATTTGAGCTTGTACCAAAATCACCTGGAGAGCTTGTTAAAAGAGACTGCCAGGCCCCACCCCCAGAGCTTCTGATGCAGGATGTCTGGGGTGGGTCTGAGAAGTTGCATTTCCAACAAGTCCCCAGATGATGTCCATGCTGCTAATCCATGACCATATTTTGAGAACCACTGCTCTGAAGAGCCCTAATTAAATGTTTGGCACGTAGCAGATGCTCAACACAGGCAAGGTCCATACTACGCTCCATCTCATTAGGCTAACCACACTGTACAAACCCCACTGAGACCAAGTAAGATGGGAAACAGAACATTCTGAAGTTCATCACTCCTCCAGGAGGGCCTTAGGCTCTAACCAATACCTGGGAGCCCGACAGCAGCCCTCAACATCATCCCTCCCCTCTCGCCCCACAACACACACACAAAAAGCCAGGGATCTGGTGTCCCAGGCCTGCTTGGGGACTCCCATATTGTCATTCCCTTCCTGGAGGCCTTTGCTCCCCCGCCGGGCTTTCCTCCAATCATGGGACAGCACTGTGTGACAACCCCTCAGCCTGCATTCTATAACATCTATAGTCCCTGAGACCTCCTCTTAGAATCAAAGGGCTACCATCCAAGTGGTATCTTGGGTCCTCAGAACCTGTCCTGAGTGGGCAGGCAGGCCTGGGCCATCTCCTGCTTCACTTCCTCCTGCCTGCCTGATGGAGCCTTGTGCTCTGGGCTCCAACAGTACAGAACAGAGGCAGTGTGCTGGAGCACAGACAACTGAAGCCTTAGGAGTTGGGTCTACCTAGTCCCAATCCTTTCTCCACCACTTACTGCTGTGTAATTCTGGACAAGCCTCCCTGGGATTCAGAGGCATAATCTGAAAAATGGCGATCGCAATGAAACCTTGTGGTTTATTGTGATACAAAAAATGAGGCATCTTATGTTAAAGACAAGCACATCGTAGGCCCCCAGCAGATGGCAGCTCATCTCTGTAGGGTGAGTGGAAGTGCCTCTCCCTAAAACTCCTCAGTCAAGCAAAAAAATAAATCCCTCCATGCCCCCTTTCCTTTGAGTAGTGTAAGGCAGGAAACCAACACAATGTAAGGCAGCTCGGTGGTCTTCTCCACATACGTACCCCATAGAGGAGCCGAGCCTGAGCCAGGGCATTGCCAAAGGCAAACAGGATCATCTTGGCCCGCAGCTGATCTGGCTGAAAGCGGTGTGGTCGTAAATTGGCTGACTCCAGCAAATACAGGGTATGGGGATATGGGTAAGGATAACCCTCCCGGAATCCTGCAAGACATGCCATCATGTGGAGAGGTAGAAAAGATTAATCAGCCTGCCCCAAAGCCTCAGGAAAGTCACCCAACCTCAGCTTAGTGCCAGGCACGACAGAGACTCAGTAGAGGTAGATATTATCACTATAGCTCAGGGGCTGGCAAACGTCAACCTGCCGGCCTAATCTGGCCCGTTTTTGAAAAGAAAATTTTTACTGGAGCACACCCACACCCACTCATTTACATATGTCTATTACATAGCTGTGACAGAGACCATACGTGGCTTGCAAAACCTAAAATACCATTTGGTTCTTTACAGAAAATGTTTGCCAACCTCTTCCAGGTGATTCTTGCAGGCTAGCTCTAACTCCACCCCTTTCTCGCTCATTCACGCACACAGATGATAGTGATATTAGAAGGATAACCTGAAATCTATGGTAATTATTTTTTTAAAAAGCACATCACTTGCAAAATTCAATACTTGATTATTAGTAACAAATGACTTGCCTCATGCCTCACAACACTATGCTGAGCATCAAAGTTCAGCACTTGTTCATCTCAGCCACAACCCTGCCAGGTCACCACTGCTTCCCCTACATGGCCATGAGCAAACCCTCGGAGGCTGGGGGCTTCTAGAGTGACTGACCTGGATTAGCGAAAGTGGGTGAAACAGAGGCAGAAAGAGGCTGGGAAAGTGTGGGCTCTGAAAATCCCAGAGGAGAGCACTGCTTAAGAAAAAGACATGACTTTCCTGTCTGCCTCAGTTCCTCTGCACGTGTGAGTACCCAACACTCAGCACTCACTGCCAAGCTCTAACACAGGAACCAGGAACAGAGCCCACGTGGCGCCTGCCACTGCCTTTGAGGGGCTCACCAAGTCTAGAGGGGAGACAGACAGGAAAACTGGTCACATCCACACAGAGGGACATGTCAAGACACGAGGGAAGCCAGGGGGCTGTGTGAGGACAGACGAAAGGCCCCGGACCAGACTGCGAGGTTGCAGAGCATTTCTGGGAAGAAGTGAGTCCTAAGATGAACTGTGACAGATGAGTAGTCATTAAACGGAGACAAAAAGAGGTGAATGGTCAAAAGTGCAGGCAGAGGGAAAAGGAAGTGCCAAAGCATGGTGGTGAGAAAAGCCACAGTTGGAATACAGGGGGCTTGTGGGGGAGGAGACAAAGATGAGGCTGGAGAGAGGGGCAGAGGTCAGATGTGAAGGCCTTCATGTGATAAGCTAAGGAGTTCAAACTTTATCCAACAGGCAATGGGGAGGTGGGCATGGAGAGCAATGGGATTAAATCTGTGTTCTATAAAGACTACTCTGGGGCTTCCCTGGTGGCACAGTGGTTGAGAATCCGCCTGCCAACGCAGGGGAGACATGGGTTCGATCCCTGGTCCGGGAAGATCCCACACGCCACGGAGCAACTAAGCCCGTGAGCCACAACTACTGAGCCTGCGCTCTAGAGCCTGCAAGCCGCAACTACTGAGCCTGTGTGCCACAACTACTGAGCCTGTGTGCCACAACTACTGAAGCCCACACGCCCTAGTGCCCGTGCTCTGCAACAAGAGAAGCCACTGCAACGAAGAGTAGCCCCCACTCTCCACAACTAGAGAAAGCCCGCGTGCAGCAACGAAGGCTCAATGCAGCCAAAAATAAATAAATAAATTTATAAAACAAACAAACAAACAAAAGACTACTCTGGAACTGTGAACTAGAGGGACCAGAGAGGAAAACAGCCTGGGTCGGACTAACCTGTCGAGAGGTTGTGGTAATAGGCTGGATGAGACACAGTAGGGACTGACTGAGGTGTAGCTGTGGAAATGGAGAGAGGTTAAGGAGAAAGGTGCTACCTTAATGACTGAGTGGATGGCAGGAACTGCAGGCCTGCGCAGTCTGACTCCCTAGTTTCTGTCTTGGCTCACTGGGAAGGTGGTGGTGCTTTGTTTGACGGAGGTGGGATGAAGAGCCCCATTCAAGGACTGTGGGCCTTCCTCCATCCTAGCAGGAGGTTGGCAGAGTTTACAGGGTACACAGAGAGGGGGTGCCTTTCAAGGGAACTATGAATAAAGGAAACACCTGATGCCTGGTCAAAAGCCCCTCAAGCTACCCATTACAACTGATGTAACAGAATTACTTCTCAGGGGTCAAAAGTAAAGTCAGCCTTTGAGCCAATCCAAACCTCCCTGAGTCTCAGTTTCCTTGCCTATAAAATGGGGTTTACTGGTACCTATCTCACAGGGCTGCTACACGGCTCTTAGGAGAAAATGCACATGAGGTGCCGAGCAGATACTAAGTACTCAAGTGTTTCCTTTCTCTTTGGAGAAAGCTTGTCCCTCATCTGCACACTGCCTAAAGTCAAAGGCTTTGATACTTACCTGTGTCATCGTTCACATCATAAACACTGCATTCCTGAAGACCCACAGTGGGAGATATGGGATAGAAGGTCTCAAGAACATGATTCTTAGTAGCTTCTACTTCCTCTTGGGAGGCTATGGGGGGCAGAGGATCCTTGGCATTCAGTTGGGCTCCACTGGAACCATGGACCTGAATAAGAGTAGACTCTAAAGGGGGAGAAAAACGATTAGTCTAACCTGGTCTAAAGCCTTAGCTAGGCAAAGTCTAAAGCTTTCATCCTGCCATGCTCCTCAAGTCTTTTACAGCTTTACTATCTGATCTGCCTCATCACAGAAAACAGAACTTTGGAAATTCATCCTTGCGCTTATCATGTAAGCAGGTGAGCCTCCTTCACTTGATGTCTGGGTGCCATCCTCTGCCTCTGCCGGGCCTTGGAGTAGACAAGGAAACATCAGATCCAAAGGACTGAGTGGCCTGGCTGAAGTCACAGAACAAGCATGTAACAGGACTGGAGTTGAAATGAAGGTCACATCATTCCTTAATCTAGTGATATTCATTCTAAAGAATAGAAGGGGACATGAGAACAAGATGGTGGAGGAGAAGGACCTGAGCTCACCTCCTCTCACAAAAACACCAAAACAACTAACTGTTGGGCTTCCCTGGGGGCGCAGTGGTTGAGAGTCCGCCTGCCGGTGCAGGGGACACAAGTTCGTGCCCCAATCCGGGAGGATCCCACATGCCGTGGAGCGGCTGGGCCCGTGAGCCATGGCCACTGAGCCTGCGCGTCCGGAGCCTGTGCTCCACAACGAGAGAGGCCGCAACAGTGAGAGGCCCGCGTACCACACACACACACAAAAAACGAAACAACTAACTGCTGAACAACCATCGACAAAAAAGGACTGGAACCTACCAAAAAAGGTATTCTACTTCTAAAGACAAAAAAGAAGCCACAGCAAGATGGTTGGAGGGGTGCATTCGAAATACAATTAAATCCCACATCCACTGAGTGGGCAACTCACAGACTGGAAAATAATTACATCACAGAGGTTCTCCCACAGGAGTGAGAGTTCTGAGCCCCACAAAAGGCTCTTCAGTCTGGGGGTCTGGCATCAGGAGGAGGAACCCCCAGAGCATTTGGCTTTGAAGGGCAGTGGGGCTTGATTGCAGGAACTCGACAGGACTGGGAGATAAAGAAATGCCACTCTTGGAAGGCGGACACAGGGTCTTGTGTGCACCAGGACCCAGGGGAAAAAGCACTGACCTCATAGGAGCCTGGGCCAGACCTACCTGCTGATCTTGGAGGGTCTCCTGGGGAAGTGGGGGGGGCGGGGGGCAGCTGTGGCTCACAGCGGGGTCAAGGACACTGGTGGCAGAGGTACTGGAGAGTACTCATTGGCGTGAACTGTCCTGGAGGCCACCATTTTGATGCCAAGACCTGACCCCACCCAACAGCCCACAGGCTCCAGGGCAGGGATGGCTCCAGTCAAACAACCAACAGGGCGAGAACACAGCCCCGCCCATCAGCACACAGGCTGCTTAAAGTCTTCCTCAGCCCACAGCCCCCTCTAAACACACCCCTGACACAGCCCTGCCCGCCAGAGGGACAAGACCCAGCGACACCCACCAGTGGGCGAGCACCAGTCCCTCCCACGAGGAAGCCTGCACAAGCCTACATGTAAGAATGGATACTATAAAACTCTTAGAGGAAAACATAGGTAGAACACTCTGACATAAATCGCAGCAATCTTTTTTGATCCACCTCCTAGAGTAATGAAAATAAAAACAAAACAAACAAATTGGAAACTAATCGAACTTAAAAGCTTTTGCACAGTAAAGGAAACAATAAACAAAACAAAAAGACAACACACAGAATGGGAAAAAGTATTTGCAAACGATGCGACTGGCAAGGGATTAATCTCCAAAATATACAAACAGCTCATGCAGCTCAATATCGAAAAAAAACCCAATCAAAAATGGGAAGATCTAAATAGACATTTCTCCAAAGAAGACATACAGATGGCCAAAAAGCACATGAAAAGATACTCAACATCACTAATTATTAGAGAAATGCAAATCAAAACTATTAAGAGGTATCACCTCACGCCAGTCAGAATGGCCATCATCAAAGTCTACAAACAGGGACTTCACACAGTGGTTGCAGAGTGGTGGCACAGTGGTTGAGAGTCTGCCCACCAATGCAGGGGACACAGGTTTGAACCCTGGTCTGGGAGGACCCCACATGCCATGGAGCAACTGAACCCATGCGCCACAGCTGCTGAGCTTGCGCTCTGCAGCCCGCAAGCCACAGCTACTGAGCCCGTGTGCCACAAATGCTCGGGCCCACACTCCTGGAGGCCGTGCTCGGCAACAGGAGAGGCCACTGCAATAAGAGGCCCGTGCACCGTAGTGAAGAGTAGCCCCCACTTGCCACAACTAGAGGGAGCCCGCGCACAGCAGTGAGGGCCCAATGCAGCCAAAAATAAATAATAAATACAATAAGTAAATTAAAAAAACAGTCTACAAACAATAAATGCTGGAGAGGGTGTGGAGAAAACGGAATCCTCCTACACTGTTTATGGGAATGTAACTTGGTACAGCCACTATTGAGAAGAGTATGGAGGTTCCTTAAAAAACTAAAAATAGAGCTACTACCATATGATCCAGCAATCCCACTCCTGGGTATACATCCAGAGAAAATCATACTTCGAAAAGATACACGCACCCCAGTGTTCACTGCAGCACTATTTACAACAGCCAAGACATGGAAGCAACCTACATGTCCATCGACAGAGGAGTGGATAAAGAAGATACATATATACAATGGAATAATGGTACATATATACAATGGAATATTACTCAGCCATAAAAAAGAATGAAATAATGCCATTTGCACAAGATGGATGGGCCTAGAGATTATCATACTAAGTGAAGTAAGTCAGAGAAAGACAAGTATCATATGATATCACTTATATGTGGAATCTAAAAAAATGACACAAATGAACTTCTTTACAAAACAGAAACAGACTCACAGACTTAGAAACAAACTAATGGTTACCGAAGGGGAAAGGTGGGGGGTAGGGATAAATTAGGTGGTTGGAATTAACATATACACACTACTATATATAAAACAGATAATCAGGGGCTTCCCTGGTGGTGCAGTGGTTGAGAATCTGCCTGCCAGTGCAGGGGACACGGGTTTGAGCTCTGGTCTGGGAAGATCCCACATGCCGCGGAGCAACTAAGCCCGTGTGCCACAACTACGGAGCCTGTGCGTCTGGAGCCTGTGCTCCGCAACAAGAGAGGCCGCGACAGTGAGAGGCCTGTGCATCGCGATGAAGAGTGGCCCCCGCTCGCCGCAACTAGAGAAAGTCCTCGCACAGAAACGAAGACCTAACACAGCCAAAGATAAATAAATAAATAAATAAATAAAAAAAAAAGACCTCACCTCAATCATCACCTCCTCTAGGAAGCCTCCCTCAATTCTTTCCATAAAAGAAAAAAAGAAAAACAGATAATCAACAAGGACCTACTGCAATAAGGTATATGGGAAAAGAATCTGAATAGATGTATAACTAAATCACTTTGATACACACCTGAAACTAACACAACACTGTAAGTCAACTATACTGCAATATAAAATTAAAAATTTAAAGAAAAAGGATTAGTTAAGAATAGTTTTTATCCTAAAAGAAAAAAAACATTTGTTAAGGTATTAATCCCGGGTTTCTTGAGAGAGGGACTGACCAATGCGCTCTTCTTCCTGTGTTCTCTTTCCAGTGAGCCTTGAGGCCTGGGGATCTCTGTGGGCTCAGAGGCTGTGGGTTCAGACCTTCCCAGGCACCTGCGTTAAGCTGGGGACGCAGAAATGAGTGAGAGTAACTCTCTGCTTTCACGGAGCTGGCTAGGGAGTACAACAAAAGTATGAACCACACTCAGAGAGAGCAGAGGTGGGGACAACTGACCTCTTCTGGGATACCTGAGAAGCTTCCTGAGGGAAGCAATGCCTTTAAACTTGCTTCTGAAAGATGGATAACAGCAGAGCTTCTCAACACTGGCACTCTTCACATTTTGGATGAGGTAATTCTTTGGTGAGGGAGGCTGTCCTATGCACTGTAGATATTTGGCAGCATCCCTGGCCTCTACTCACCAGATGCCAATAGAACTTCCACTACCAGCCCCAGCTCTGGTTCAAGTTATGACAAACAAAAATGTCTCCAGACAATACCAAATCCCCCCTAGAGGGTAAAACCACCCTTGGTTGAAAACTGCTGTGTCAGAGTTTGCCAGGCAAAGAAAAGTGAGGAAACTGTTCTAGTGAAGTAGGAGTAACATGTTCCAAAGCACAAAGCATGCTGCTCCATGGCAGAGCTTAGGGAAATAAGTCCAGATAACTGGAGTATGATATGGTAGGAAGGAGGGATGGAGAGAGAGAAGTACTGAAACTACAGGCTAAGGAGAAAGGCTACCAAATCCAGGAAGAGGGCCAGATTGCCCTCAACAGGTCAGAGTAAAAAAAAAAAAAAAATAGAGCCAGTCAGAAAGCCTCACTTAAGTCAGATTAGCATATTTGCCACAGGGACACATAGGTATATGAGGAAATGAACTGACATCTGACTGAGCAGCAAGACTGCTCGCTGTGAATGTGTCCAGATGCCCTTCACAGAGGTCCCCACAGGAGGCCAAATGCCATCTGGAAAGACTCCTGGAGAATGGCCTCCTAGGGATTCTCCATGGGGTCAAACCTTCCTCGTGGTGCTTGGGTTTTGAGAAATACAAATCAAATACTACAAAGCGCAATGTGATGGTAACTGACCAAGGCTGATGATCCTATCTGTCTAAAAACTGGTTCAGCCATAGCAAAGATCAATAAAACTAAAAGTTGGTTCTTTGAGAAGATAAACAAAATTGATAAACCTTTAGCCAGACTCATCAAGAAAAAAAGGGAGAGGACTAAAATCAATAAAATTAGAAATGAAAAAGGACAGATTACAACTGACACTGCAGAGATACAAAAGATCGTAAGAGACTGCTACAAGCAACTATATGCCAATAAAATGGACAACCTGGAAGAAATGGACAAATTCTTGGAAAAGTACAACCTTCCAAGATTGAACCAGGAAGAATTAGAAAATATAAACAGACCAATCACAGGTAATGAAATTGGAACTGTAATTAAAAATCTTCCAACAAACAAAAGTCTATGACCAGATGGCTTCACAGATGAATTCTATCAAACATTTAGAGAAGAGTTAACATCTATCCTTCTCAAACTCTTCCAAAAAATTGCAGAGAGGAACACTCCCAAACTCATGCTATGAGGCCACCATCACCCTGATACCAAAACCAGACAAAGATATCACAAAAAAAGAAAATTATAGACCAATATCACTGATGAACATAGACTCAAAAACCCTCAACAAAATACTAGAAAACAGAATCCAACAACACATTAAAAGAATCATACACCATGATCAAGTGGGGTTTATCCCAGGGACGCAAGGATTCTTCAATATACGCAAATCAATCAATGTGATACACCATATTAACAAATTAAAGGATAAAAACCATATGATCATCTCAGTAGATGCAGAAAAAGCTTTTGACAAAATTCAACACCCATTTATGATAAAAACTCTCCAGAAAGTGGGCACAGAGGGAACCTACCTCAACATAATAAGAGCCATATACGGCAAACCCACAGCAAACATCATTCTCAGTGGTAAAAAACTGAAAGCATTTCCTCTAAAATCAGGAACAAGATAAGGATGTCCACTCTCGCCACTATTATTCAACACAGTATTGGAAGTCCTAGCCACAGCAATCAGAGAAGAAAAAGAAATAAGAGGAACACAAATTGGTAAAGAAGAAGTAAAACTGTCACTGTTTGCTGATGACATGATGCTATACATAGAAAATCCTAAAGATGCCACCAGAAAACTACCAGAACTAATCAATGAATTTGGTAAGGTTGCAGGGTACAAAATTAATGCACAGAAATCTCTTGCATTCCTATACACTAACAATGAAAGATCAGAAAGAGAAATTAAGGAAACAATCCTATTTACCATCACAACAAAAAGAATAAAATACCTAGGAATAAAACCTACCTAAGGAGGCAAAAGACCTGTACTCAGAAAACTGTAAAACACTGATGAAAGAAATCAAAGATAACATAAACAGATGGAGAGATAAACCATGCTCCTGGATTGGAAGAATCAATATTGTGAAAATGACTGTACTACCCAAAGCAATCTACAGGTTCAATGCAATCCCTATCAAATTACCAATGGCATTTTTCACAGAACTAGAACAAGAAATTTTACAATCTGTATGGAAACACAAAAGACCCCAAATAGCCAAAGCAATCTTAAGAAAGAAAAACAGAGCTGGAGGAATCAGGCCCCCTGACTTCAGACTATACTACAAAGCTACAGTAATCAAGACAGTAGGGTACTGGCACAAAAACAGAAATATAGCTCAACGGAACAGGATAGAAAGCCGAGATAAACCCACGCACATATGGTCACCTTATCTTTGACAAAGGAGGCAAGAATATACAGCGGAGAAAAGACAGCCTCTTCAATAAGTGGTGCTGGGAAAAATGGATGGATACATGTAAAAGAATGAAATTAGAACACACCCTAACACCATAAACAAAAATAAACTCAAAATGGATTAAAAACCTACATGTAAGGCCAAACACTATAAATCTCTTAGAAGAAAACATAGGCAGAACACTCCATGACATAAATCACAGCAAAATCCTTTTTGACCCACCTCCTAGAGCAAGGGAAATAAAAACAAAAATAAACAAATGGGACCTAATGAAACTTAAAAGCTTTTGCACAGCAAAGGAAGCCATACACAAGACAAAAAGGCAGCCCTCAGAATGGGAGAAAATATTTGCAAATGAAGCAACTGACAAATGATTAATCTCCAAAATATACAAGCAGCTCATGCAACTCAATATCACAAAAACAAACAACCTAATCCAAAAATAGGTGGAAGACCTAAAGAGACATTTCTCCAGAGAAGACATACAGATGGCCAACAAATACAAGAAAAGATGCTCAACATCACTAATCATTAGAGAAATGCAAATCAAAACCACAATGAGGTATCACCTCACACCGGTCAGAACAGCCATCATCAAAAAATCTAGAAACAATAAATGCTAGAGAGGGTGTGGAGAAAAGGGAACCCTCACACGCTGTTGGTGGGAATGTAAATTGATACAGCCACTATGGAGAACAGTATGGAGGTTCCTTAGAAAACTAAAAATAGAACTACCACATGACCCAGCAATCCCACTACTGAGCATATACCCTGAGAAAACCATAATTTAAAAAGATACAGGTACCACAATGTTCATTGCAGCTCTATTTACAATACCCCAGAGATGGAAACAACCTAAGTGTCCATCATCGGATGAATGGATAAAGAAGATGTGGCACATATATACAATGGAATATTACTCAGCCGTAAAAAGGAATGAAATTGAGTTATTTGTAGTGAGGTGGATGGACCTAGAATCTGTCATACAGTGAAGTAAGTCAGAAAGAGAAAAACAAATACAGCATGCTAACGCATATATGTGGAATTTAAAAAAGCAGTACTGATGAACCTAGTGGCAGGGCAGGAATAAAGACACAGACATAAAAGAACGGACTTGAGGGCACGGGTGGGGGGTAAGGGGAAGCTGGGATGAAGTGAGAGAGTATACACTACCAAATGTAAAATGGATGGCTAGTGGGAAGCTGCTGCATAGCACAAGGAGATCAACTTGATGCTTTGTGACGACCTAGAGGGATGGGATAGGGAGGGTGGGAGGGAGGCTCAAGAGGGAGGGGATATGGGGATGTATGTATACATATCGCTGATTCACTTTGTTGTACAGCAGAAACTAACACAACATTGTAAAGCATTTATACTCCAATAAAGATGTGGGGAAAAAAAACTGGTTTGGCCAACAGCACTGTCATTTACTTAGCATGTGTCCTCCCTTACTGGGTATGCAAACATCATACCCACACCTCAAGAACAGTTTTCTCAAGTATTTCCTGTTTCCTCACACATAATGTGAAATGAAGATAAATGTGCCTGGACCTCTCCTAACCTTGGGTTTTAGGTTCTCCCCACAGACCACTCTACTGTGGTTTCCAATTCAATTCCCTCCACATCCCTCCTCCAGCAACAGCTCCAAATGGGGCAGTTTAATTAGAGGTAATACTTGATAATGGGCCAACAAGTACTCCTCTATTAATGAGGTTCACTAACTTCCTTAGTGGTGCCATTACCTCCACAAAGCTGACTCCTTGCCAGAAAGTCCATACTCAAAGGGCAAGTTGGAGAAACCTGACCAAGCAGATGTCCTGAAAACCCCAAATTACTCCACAGCTGGTTTCTCTGCTCCAGGATTCACCAAAGACAGCACTTGTGATCTCAGAACATCCCTGTCTAAAACATCTGAGGTTTGGTATTAATTCACCCATCCCTTCAGTCAGCACCTTTTGTGTGGCATGAACTGTTAGACACTGTGGACAAAAATGAATATGACACAGTCTCTATCATCAGAAGTTCAGTTTAGTGGGACAGACAGATGTTAAATAATCACAATATAGTAATAATGTGTGTTATGATAAAAGTAGGCATATGGACACAAGGAGCACAGAACTAACCTGTGGATTCACATGGGAAGGGGGCTTGAGCTGAGTCATGCAGACACATAGAATTTAGTCAAATGAGGAAAGAAGAAAAGAGCATTCCAGACAGAACGTACAGCACATGCAAAGGCAAAGCTTGATGCCAAAAAGCTGCACGTGGCTAAGTGTAAACTGGGAATGGAGGTGGGAGCAGGAGGTAAGACGAGAAAGACCAGGTGGTGGCCAAATCACAGAAAGCCTTGGAAACCACGATAAATGGTCAAGCTATTGCGAGACAATGAAGGATTTGAAACAGGGAAGGGACATAAGACAACCTGCACTTTAGAAAGATCATTCTAGCAGCTATGTGGAAAATGGATTTGGAAAATGAGAAAAGCATGAATGGAGTAAGAAGGCTCTTGCAGTAGAATATGAGCTTTGGAGTGCAGACTGTATGTTTTATTACTTCCTTATCTTCAACATTTAGGCACTGAGAGGCACTCAACAGATACGGTTTGAATTAAGTTTTGAAAAGAAATGATTAAAAAAGAAAAAGGCTGGGGCTTCCCTGGTGGCACAGTGGTTGAGAGTCCGCCTGCCGATGCAGGGGACACGGGTTCGTGCCCCGCTCCGGGAAGATCCCACATGCCGCGGAGCGGCTAGGCCTGTGAGCCATGGCCACTGAGCCTGCGCGTCCGGAGCCTGTGCTCCGCAACGGGAGAGGCCACAACAGTGAGAGGCCCGCGTACCGCAAAAAAAAGAAAAAGGCTGGGTTATGGCTAATGAAATGACACTGAGGATGTCATTTCAATGTCTGAGCCACAAAACTGGACCATGAAGGATGGGAGTGAGAATAGGTATGGCAGCAGGGAAGGGAATATAAGCTGGTGATGGGGCTAAGAGCAGAAAGACAATGAACAGACAAAGGCTTTCTGCTATACAGGAGGACCAACCTCGATTCCAGGTGGTGGATAACGTGTTGTTTTGGGCACAGATCCGTCTGGCCAGAGAAGGATGCTTGAGAATCTGGGATTTACACAGCTGTATCAGACTGTCCACAATGACTGGGCTTGGAGAAAAGAAGAGACATTTGGAGATGTAAAGCAACAGGCTGACTCCAAGATCCATCAGTTGGAAACCTTGACTTGGGGGAGACTTACCAGTAGGTCTCTCTCTTGGGGATGTCTTCAGTAGAGTGCCAGAGACGAGCGTGAAAGATCACATTCAGAACACATTCATCTTGATTCTCTATGTGGTTCCTTGGATCGTCAGCAAGGCTAAGCACTTTCTCAGGAAGGCCTTCTATTAACTTGGTCTTGGTAAGCCAGAGAGCCTGCTTTACACCTTTAGAGTCATCAGTCACAAAAAAACCAAAACCAAAAAAAAAAAAGTCATTCAGGAAGAGATGCTTATCCCTGCCAGGTAGCATTTTGGGGAAAAAGCAGCCTTGAGAGAGAGATGGGATTTGTTCCGACATCTGAGGGGTCAGAACTAAAATAAAAAGCAGAAGCTATGAGAGCCAGATTTCAACTCAGCTTCAGGAATGACCATCTAAAGACAGTTAACAGTTGATTGAGGCAGTGAGTACTTGCCTCAGGAGGAATTCAAACAGCCACTAAGATGGCTGAGATCATGAGGCTGAATCTTGCAGGCAAGGATTTGTTTGTTACCTGCAGAATTCAGACCCCAGATTACAGGACTACATCATTAGATGCCAACCTCTCAAAACCTAGATCCTTTCTATTAACCAACACCCTAGTCCCTGGCTGGAAAAGCTCATGTCTGCCAAATATATGTCATTTAATAGATATGGGCCCAGGATTAAGTACATACTGCTCTATCAAGGGAAACAGCTTTTGGAAATAATGGAAATAACTTCTGGATCATGAATAACTTGAGGAGCCCTGAGTTTGGGAGCACTAGATTATCTTTCGCATCTGACTCTGAGAGATTCTGTAACAAGCTATTTTATAAGCAGATTTTTGTATGAAGCCCTATGAAATGTACTGCTGTATTTGTCAAAAGAATCATACTGAGGATGTTGCTCAATTTATTATGCAGGGTCCTCCCTGAGACCTTCTGAACTTCTCCCTGGCCTCTGTACAGGAAGGTTGGGCTTTTCCTGGGTAGAGTACTGTTTTGTCTTTTGGACATGGTGAATTGCATAACTCACAATGTTTCTCTATACCAGGGGTCAAACTTTTTCTTAAAGGGCCAGACAGTAAATATTTTCAGCTTCTGGGCCACAGTCTCTATCACAACTACTCAGCTCTGCCACTGTAGCATGAAAGCAGCCATAGGTAATCAGTAAACAGGTGTGCATGGTTTCACTATAATAAAGCTATTTATAGAAACAGGCAACTGGCCTAGTCAGCAGACTCCATCTCTGTACCATTTGTTGACTGCTAGCAAGCTGAGAGTCAACTTTGGGGCTCCCCTGGACAAGTACAACCTCACAGAATGGATTTTTTGTATTCACTGTTTCATTTTTCCTTTGTGCTGATCCCCTCACCTATTTTTAATTTAATCTGGCTGTGCTACAAAATTTCTGTAAGATGCCCAAAATACTTTTCAGGAAAAGAAGGAGTATAAATAAACTAAAAGATCTGATTCAGAGTGCTTAGTCTCTAAAAACTAATTTAACCCCCTTACTCTCAGCGGGATGGGCTGCGGTGCAGGCTACTCATCCCGGTTGAAAAAACATCACTCGACTCAGAGATGTATCTTCATTTGAAAAACTATGTCTGGGATTAAAGCAAACTTAGCACACTTTGAGGGAAACACCCTCAGACAATTTCTTCTGTGGTGATAAATGAAAGGTAATGAGACTTTTCACTTTAAGGCTCATAAGACATCAGAAACACAAATATTTAGAAATGTTAACTTCTGGATTTTGTGGTGCAGCAGAAAGAACCCTGGACTGGGGGTCAGGTAACCTGACTTTTAGTCCCAACACTGCCACTGTTCCTTAAACTTGAAAATGGATAAAATACTAAGAATTTATGGTTCACTAGTATATGAATAATATGTAAGAGCTGCCATTTACTGAATATTACCATCTACTCTGTGCCAGGAGCTTTAACTACAAGTTGGATGGGATTTTATGGAATGGAGGATGAAACTCAAGAGACTAAGGAATTTGTTACAAGTCCCAAACCTTGTAAGCGATGGGGCTGGGAGGATAACCTGAGTCTGTCTATGTTAAAGCCCATGATCTCTCCATTACCCCAATCTGCTTCTCTAGCCCTGTATCTTGCAGTTTTATTACAGACTTTACAGAACCTCTCTGCATATGGTGAAAACATAGGGTATGTTTTCAGCCTAGTCAAACAAGTTAACCTTAACTTCTAAGACACAGCTAATGCATTTCATCCACATGGTAATGTTACCAGGGTCACTCAAGGGTGCCAAGTCTTGTGAGGTCCTTCACAGCACCCTGTGAGGATACTGGAAGTGTTTAAAGGCCAAAAAAACAGCTTTCAGGAGTGGGTTTGAGCAGCTTAAGAGGCTAGCCAGTTTACAAGTTTTTTTCAAACCTAGGATTTATTATCTGGCTTAGTCCCCAAATCCTGCCAGGTCTCTTTCTTTCCTAATTACTTACTGGAAAATTCTGCTCCCACTTACCTGGACCATTTTGTGTTTTCAGGACCTGTCCTAACCCCACTCTGATTTAGGGACTAAGGAAGAATGAGGAGGAAAAAATGCGTAAGAGGACTCTCAATAAACAACCCCCTCCAGGGACTCTGGAACATAATTTCCGGTACTGCCCCAGACATACAGATGGTTTTGGCTAAAGTCATTTTGACCTGTTCTTAGTTAGAGTGAAAGGGAGCAGAAGTGGACTAGATGGATTTTAGGCCCAGATCCTTTCCCTGAAAACATCTCAACTCTGACCGTTGACAAAGGACATCGACCTGGGAAACCAGAGGTGTAGCCCTGGCTTCACTAGTAACGCACAGCGCACCTGTGAGCAGATCACTGGCAAATCACTTCCCCTCTGTCACAATTACCAATTCTAATTACCAATTAACTTGATTGACTAACCTGAAATGAGGCGATAGACCTGCAGATTAAGTACCGTTTCTGTTGTCTCTTTGCACTATAATCCCCCTCCAACTAGTTCTCAAACATAGTTACATCTCCAGGGTGCAAGAGCTGGGTCAATGTGAACCACCTAGTCAAAACCACTCATTTCACAGGAAATGGAGGCTCAGGAAGCTTCAGTCACTTGCCCAAAATCACACAGAGGGTGAGGGGCAGGGCTAGGCCTAGAAACCAGATCTTTTCACTTGGCCACTAAAACTCTAATACTCCCTCACACATACTGCTCTTTACATCTCACTTAATCCTAACAATCCACAGAAGATGAGAATCAATATCGGGCCACTTCGCAGACGGAGAAACCGAGACCCACTAAGTTTCAACGTCTTGCCCAAGGCCACAGAAGGTCGGGGTCAGTGCTGGGTAGAGGACCAAGGTCCCCTCCCGCCCGTCCTGGGGCCTCACCCTCGAGGAGGCGGCAACGCTGGTGGAAGACGTAGCAGGCCTGGTCTTTGTACAGCGGGTGCTCGTGAAGCGGGGGCAAGCGGCGGAACTTCGGGGGCGTCCAGCCAGGGTCCCAGGGCGGGAAGACTGGCCGCGCCAGACCGGGCATAAAGTGCATCTTCCCCGCGTAGGTGATGGGCTCCAGTCCAGGAATCTCGTACACCCTGTCCGGGGGAGGAGGCTCGGGCTTCCGCGTGGAGCGCACGCCCCACTCGTACGCCCCGCGTCTTGGGGCCCCGCAGCTCCCAAGACCGAGCCGCCCGGGGCGAGCAAGCGCCAGCCTTGCTGACCTCGACGCCAACGCCATACCGATCCGATCTCTTCAAGACCTCCACCTGGACGCCGCCATCTTCCCGCGCTCAAGGCCTGCTGGGAACGAAAGGAGCCGAACGCCGAGACTCGTTTTATGAGTGGCAGCCACTTTAACCAATCATCGTCAGGGCATCCTCGTCTTGCCCCACCCTGCAGGCCGTCAGCAATTTCCCACAGGTGGAACCCTGCCTGCCTCCCCGGGGAAGCGCAGGAGGGTAGGTGAGTGGTTGTGATGGGCAGGGGGACTAGGAGAAGAGATTCAGGACTTCGAGCCTGAACTCGGGACAACCTTGATCGCTTAACGAGCAATTGGAGCTTGGGCAGGGCACTTCCTTCTGAGCCTTAAAGTCACTCGCTGTAAAAATAGCGATAGAAACGCCTAAACTAGCGCCTAAACTAGCTCAGCACCCGGCGTGCGGTGGGTACGCCGTAAATTTCCTTGCCTCTCCAGCCCTTCTCACGCGGAGCCTGAGCGTGGCCCTTGCACCACGCCGGCGCCGCACCGACCGCGCTGCACTGCACGCCTCCTCCCAAGCGCCCAAAGTGAGTTCCTTTCCTCGGAATGTCGCGTTTCGCCTCCTAGAAGCAGGGCCAGAGCGGCGGAGGTGTACCTTGCACCTTGCGCAGCACGTATTTATCAAATGCCCACTGAGTGTTAGGCACTGCTGAGCATCGGGTTTACACTGGTGAATAAAACAGATGTGCGATGTAGAGCGTACAGTTTAGTGGGAGATGCAGACAGAAAGCAAGTAAAGTAAATAAATAGCAGTTGCAACACACACACACACTTCATATGCCTTTTCCCCCAGTTATTTTTCTCTTCAGTATTTAACACTAACATAACATGTTTTCTATTTTGATCTTATTTAATCACGCTCTCACTGGAATATAAGATCCATGAGTGCAAGGGATTTTGTTTCTTCACTGCTGTGAAACCTGCTCCTAGACCAGTGCCTGGCACATAGCAAATATATGTTTAATGAATGAATACATAATAATGTGATGAATAAGCAAATAGGGTACCTTCTAGAGAATGAGAAGGGGGTGGTTCAGGGAGGGCTCTGAGGGCAGGTGACCTTGAAGCAAGGCCTGAGGGTGAGGAGTTTTTTCCAGGCAGAGGCAACAACATGTCAAGGCCTGGCTTCTTAGACTGAAAAGGTAGAGGCTGAGAGAAGGTGTGAACCTGGTCTTTAAAATTCATGACTGACGTGGCCAGCTTCTCTACTAATTTCCAAAATACTAGGGAGAGTGGGATTAGTAAAACATGGAGAAAGTAAATTTACGGCAAAGAAGGCTAAATAACCCTCACACTGTGCAGCAGTTTACAGTTAATAGGGCTCCTTCACTTACCTCACTTTATCTCTGAAATACCTTTTGGGAGTAAGAAGTCAGCATACAGAGGGAATCAGATCTCATTCACTCTTAATACAAACCTGGTACATAACATGCAAGAAAAATGGGTTGACCTGATGTGACACCAAGCTAGGCTGCAAGCTCTGTGAAGGTAGAGCCCCTGTTTTATTAACCTCTGCTGTATCCCAGCACCTAGCACTGTGCCTGGCTCCCAGACCTTATATGTAAACTGAGTACTCACCACTCACCTGAGCCTTCCATATGCCAGGCTTGTGCTTGGTGGTAGAATACAGAAAGAATAAGATACCTGCTTGCCCTCAAGGGGTTCTCAACCTGCTAAACCTTCCTGAAATCATAGAACCAGCAGTAGAACCAGGTTTTCTTTCCTCTAAAGAGCAGCCTTTCCTCTATAAGAGAAAGATTTATTGCACACAGAGGAGCTACCCTTCTAAAACCAATGAAAGTAAGTGGTAAGAGAATTTGGACAAGTTCTGATCAGAAAAACACTGGGCACCACACAAGGAGATTGGATTGTATCTTGTAGGCAGTGGGGAACTATTGAAGCTTGCTAAGCAGGGGACTGTTGTGATCAGAGCTGGTGGGAGGTGTGCTGATTGATGGTGTAGGGGGAGACTGGAAGCACATCGTTTGGGCCCATGGGAAGCTCCAGTGTAAATGGGTGTGGAAAGCAGGAAAAGTGGGAAAGATCTTAAAGGTTAGGGCTCCTGGGAAGTGATTGGTAACCAAGAAACAGGACTTCACTGTCTTCTAGTAGGTGTGGTGGTTTGCTCCTCTGCTTTTGCACAGACTTGGCGCACACCTTGATTCTAGCACTTTATGCACGAATGAAGCTACTGCCCTTGGGAAGCTCCAGGGTGCCCATAAAATTCCGTGGCAGTTTGGCAAGTTGGGTCCCTGTTGTGTGCCAGCCCAGTGCCAGGCACTGTGAATTGGAGATGAAGACACTCTCCTCCGCCCTCTAGAGCATGAAATCCGGGGAGAAAGAGCAGCCTGGAGTCTTAAGAGACCAGGTATGTGCACTAACTTTACCACTCCTGCTTCCTGGCCTCAGTTTTCTCCATTGTGAAATGAGGAAAAGCATGGCCTACTTATGTACAGCTGTCGAGAGGACTGAGTGAGGCAGTGCATCTATCTTATCCCGGTTCTTATCTGTTTCGTGGATGACTCCTCCAGGACAGAGATGAGTGTCAGTCACCTCTGTGTCCCAGCACCTCATTCAGCAGCCCCTGCCCAGTAAGTGTCTAAGAGGCAGGAATGAATAGGAGGAAATCAAAGACTGGAGCTTTTATTTTTTATTTATTTATATTTTTAAATTAATTTATTTACTTTTGGCTGCATTGGGTCTTCATTGCTGCACACAGACTTGCTGCGGCGAGTGGGGGCTACTCGTTGCTGCCGTGTGCAGGCTTCTCATTGAGGTGGCTTCTCTTGTTGCAGAGCACCAGCTCTAGGCGCATGGCCTTCAGTAGTTGTGGCACGCGGGCTCAGTAGTTGTGGCTCACGGGCTCTAGAGTGCAGACTCAGTAGTTGTGGTGCACAGGCTTAGTTGCTCTGCAGCATGTGGGATCTTCCCCAACCTGGGCTCGAACTCGTGTCCCCTGCGTTGGCAGGCGGCTTCTTAACCACTGCGCCACCAGGGAAGTCCAAGACTGGAGCTTTTGGAGGAGTGATATTTACATCAAATAATGCTCTGGGACATCAGACTTCCCCTAAGTTCTGTTCTCAGACAAGAGGGAGAGAAGACCCTCTTTTACTTTGATTTGCCTGTGGATTTTTAAAAAATATTTATTTATTTATTTGACTGCACCGGGTCTTAGTTGCAGCACGCGGGATCTTTATAGCTGCGTGTGGGATCTTCATTGCAGTGTGCAGGATCTTTAGTTGTGGCATGCGGGATCTTTTAGTTGCAGCATGCAGGATCTAGTTCCCTGACCAGGGATTGAATCTGGGCCCCCTGCATTGGGAGCACAGAGTCTTAACAGCTGGACCACCAGAGAAGTCCCTGCCTGTGGAATTTTCAATGAATAGTTTCCTTACAGGTGAGATGATCAAGTCTATTTCTATATAAACTGTACAGTTCCACATATGAAGACAGAGAACCTTGATAAATCCCAAACTGCCCTCACAGAAACATCTCAGAATAAATCATAACCATTTAAATTTTCCTCCCTGATCTTTCTTTCAGACAATGTTTACCTAATGGCCCTGAAACCAAGCTCCTTTCCTTCTTCCTTTCATATAACATCCATATTTTTAAATGTACACTGTGCTAGTTCATAAAAGGAATAAAAAACAGGTCTCTGCCCTCAAGGAGTTCACAGTCTCAAAAGAAGAGAAAACCACGTAAAGATGTAATTTCTGAACAGTGTGAAATGCTATAGGGTAGAGATTCATTCACTGGAGGAGCATTTACTGAGCACCTACGGTGACCAGGGCTGGACCAAGTGCAGTGAGTGCTGCAGGAAGCAGGAAGCCAAGCAGGCCTTCAGAGGCTCCAGCCTGTTCTCTTCCTCTACCCACTCATCCCTCCCTTGTTGTCAGTTACCCAGAGCTCCATCTCCAGACTCAGGTACCTAGACCTATTTAATCCAACTGGCAGCTGGATTTTGCCCTTGGATGTCCCACAGGCACTCAGTGTACCTCAAACTGAACTTAACCATTTCCCCCACTTCCTCTTTCCCCTAAAACTCAACTTCTCTTGGACCCACTATCCACCCATGGATCCAAGCCAGACACCTGGATGTCCCTTCAACCCCTCTATCCCCCTCACCTGCTCACCTCACATCCATCAGTCTCTGTGTCCTGTTAATTACTGCTTCAGGATTTCTCTAATTGACGGCTGTCCTCTCGTCCTCCCTGAAGCTCCCCTGATCCAGGTCCTCATTACCTCTCACCTGGACCATCATGACTTCCTCCTCCTCCTGTTTTCCTGTGATTGAAGAACAATATGTTCTGAGACCAGACAGAGCAGAGTTAAAGTCTCAGTGCCATCATTTGGGGACCTTTGTCACCCTGGGTAAGTTATTAAACCTCTCCAGACCCCAGTTTTCCCATCCATAAAATGACACCTCCAGGACTGGCCTTGTTGTAAAGATTAAATGAGATGCAGTAATTTGACAGGTGACTCACCAACAGTGGTGAGTGAAAGAAACCAGACACAGAAGAATGCATTCATATGATTCTGTTTAAAGGTAGAAACTAAGCAAACCTGATAAATAGTGGATAGGGTTGCAAATAAAGGTGTCACAACTAAGGAAAAACAAGGGAATGATTATATCAAAAGTCAGGGTGGGGCTTCCCTGGTGGCGCAGTGGTTGAGAGTCTGCCTGCCGATGCAGGTGACACGGGTTCGTGCCCCGGTCCGGGAGGATCCCACATGCCGCGGAGCGGCTGGGCCCGTGAGCCATGGCCACTGAGCCTGTGCGTCCGGAGCCTGTGCTCCGCAACGGGAGAGGCCACAACAGTGAGAGGCCCGTGTACCGCAAAAAAAAAAAAAAAAAAAAAAAAGTCAGGGTGGTGGTAATGGGGAGCGGGGGTGTGATCAGGGAGGAACACAAATGTATGGCTTCTGGGATGCCAGCAAGTTTCTTTTTACTTGAGTGAGTGGTGCTTACGAAAGGGTTATTTTATTTATTTTTATTTATAATTTATCTGTAATTTATTTTTATAACTTTTATAAATATTAAGTTGTACATAAATGTTGTACTTCATCATTTAAAATATTTTAAAAATTCAGTGAGATTTTCTATGTAATCTTAATCCAGCAGTCCTCAGAGCACACGAAGAGGTCAAGAAACCATGGTTGCCCGTTCCGATCGCTGTGCCCTGTCTCCCTCCCTCCCCCACCAGGCAGCAGATCCCAGGATTGATTCATCCCTGTCCCCAGTGCTCACACAGAGCTTGGCACCTGCAGGCCTCAGGGAGAATGAGCGGAATAGAGGTGACCAGAGTGTAACCACATGTTTTCCCTCTCCCAGGCTGGCAAGGGAGGAGGACCTGGGCCTACTCTGGGAAGAGCACCCAGTTGCCCACACCTCCTGCCTGACCAAGGCCCACTGACAATGGACAAGGGGGAGGAAGACGACGATGAGGAAGCCTGGCTGCAGCTTCGGCCGGTGGAGCCCTTGCCCTCCCAGTGCTGTGGCAGTGGCTGCTCACCCTGCGTGTTCGACCTCTACCAGCGAGACCTAGCAAGTTGGGAGGCAGCCCGAGCCAGCAAGGACAGGAGCCTGCTGAGTGGAGAAGAGACACAGGTGAGGGGGAGCAGCGTCCACCTGGCCTCAGCCCTATGCAGTGTACCTGCTCGCGGAAGCTTCCTTTGATTCTGTACAGCAGAGAGAAAAGAGTGAGCTTAATGGAAGCAGACTGACCCAGGTTCAAAGCCTGGCCTTGAGCTGGTGAATGGGGAATGGGGCAGGTGGCGAGGGGCGGTCCCAGGAGTGAATTGGGTGTGGGCATTTTACAGGAGAGGGAGATCTGTGAGTCGTGGCATTCAGAGAAGGCTTCCCGGAGGAGGTAGAGGTGGGGTGGAATATTAAGGACAGTGGCCTGAGACTTGGAAGACATGAATTTGAGTCCCTGCTCATGGTGTGACCTTGTACAAATAAGTCACTACCACTCAGGCCTCAGTTTCCCCACATATAAAATAAGGACATTGGATTAGATCATCCATTAGGTCCCATCAATTTCTAAATTGTGCAAATCTGGATTTTAGCAGGTTTGAAGGATGGGTAGGTCTTTCATACATTGGAGATGAGTATTCTGGATAGAGGGCACAGCTTGAGCAAATAAAGACTCACAGGTAGGAAACCGCAAGGTATTCTTGGGGGTACAGAGAAAAGTCTGGTGTCTGATGCCTGGGAGATAAAATGAGACTTGGGGCCCATCCACAGGGCCCTTGAGTGTCCAGTTAAGGACCTTGCACTTTATCCTGGGGCTGAGGGGAGCCATACAAGGCTTCAGAGCAGGGTGAGCTCAATGTAAAGTGTTCTGGCATTCTTAGAGCCTGAAAGGGAAGTAAGGTGGGACTACGCTATTACAGAGAAAACTTATTGGCCTTGATAGCCTCTCCTTGTGGGGAGGATGCCCATGGATGCTTGCATGTCTCTTGAGTCCCAGCTTCTAGCTGTTGAATCTTTTCCTGTTGCAGAGCTGTCCCTCCAAGCTGAGCCCAGAGACCTTCCTAGCCTTCTGCATCAGTGCCACGGACAGACTCACTAAGGACACCTACCTTGTCCGGTTTGCATTACCTGGGAACAGCCGGCTCGGCTTGCGGCCTGGCCAGCACCTCATCCTACGGTACACTCAGGTAGTGGGAGGACCCAGGCTTTGCAGCCCTGCTCTGCCATTTGCTAGCTGTGTGGTCTAGGGCAACTTGCTTAACCTTCCTTAAACCTCCATTTGTCATCTTCAGAATAAACATAGTAATACATGACTCAGAGGGCTCTTGGAATTGAACTAGATAATGCATTTTCATAATAAATAATAATAACAGTAACAGCAAACACTATTTTAGCACTTAGTATCCAAGGCACAGTTCTGTGTGCTCATATGTATAAGCTCATTCAGCCCTCACAAAATCCTGTGTGGTAGACACCATTGTCATGCCCCAGAGGAAACTGAAGTCAGAGAGGTTTAGTAACTTCCCCAAGATCACACAGTTAGGAAATGTTGGAGCCAGGATTTGAAAGCAAGCAGTGTGGCTCCAGAGCTTGTGGTATTAACCTCATATGATTAGCACCAGTTGATAGAGAAGACACTGTTGTTGAAAATAAGGGAGTTTCCCAGTATCACACAGCTAATAAGGATTCAAACCCAAACAGCCCGCCTCCTGAGTTACACCCTTCATTCCTCTGAACTTCCTTCTTCCTTCCAGCTTACTTTTGTACTCTTCTCCCACCTTGATCCCCACCTCCACCTACACAGGGACAGGACCCTTTGGGACCTCCAGATGGAGGTGACTGCCAGGCAGTTGACTCTCTGGGTCTGAAGCTCAGCAGAGAAATCTGAGCTGCAGACGTGGATCTGGGAATCATCCAGGTATATTGTTATGGATGGCATTTGGGAGCATGTGGGGCATGGAAAGAGGGAGGGAGGTAGGACCGAACCCTGGCAACTCCAGCATTTATGGTGTTGGCAAGAGGAGGCAGAGCCATCAAGGGAGATGGAAAGTCTAGCCAGTACTTGCCTCGCACTGACCCCTGGTGTTTGTGCCCAGCTTGTTCTGGCCTGTGGCCTGGCTGACGGTCCTTAAAGGTCACTGTTCCAGTGGACAAGAGGGGCCACAGAACAGGTCACAGCCCCAAGCAACCCTCCATCCATAAGTCAGGGATGCCCAGAACTACCTGCCTCTAGTCTGGCCCCTCTTTGTCACTCCAGTGACATTCCTAACACATGCAGCTGACCACATCCCTCCTCATTCAGCCCCCTTCTGGCACTCCACAGTGCCTCCCCAGTGACACTGTAACCCAAGGCCCCAGCCTCCTTGCCCAGCAAGTTCTTCTCCACACCCCCCCAACCACCCCCATACGTGCCCCTTGTTCCAGCCCCGAGGTCCACTCGCCAGTTCCTGGCTTGCCCTACATTATCCTACCTCTAAGCCTTTGCCCAGGCTGTTCCCTCTGCCTGGAATTACTTTACTTCCTGCCCATTGTTACCTGTTAGTGGCCTGCTTGTCCTTTAAGACCTTCTGAGCTCAAGGCCTTCTGAGGTTCCCTAGGTGAGAGTGCCTGTCACTTTTACCCCTGTCATAGCAAATGTCACAGTGCCCTTTGCATCCGAGCCATGCCATATGTTCTGTTTGTTATTTCCTTGTTTTTTCTGTAAGCATTTATTGAATATTTCTGCCCAACTTTTGATACATTGGGACAGGCCTTTTTAATCTTTGCATACCTCAAAGAAGAAAATTTTGTACATAGTAGGGCTCAAGAGAGGAGTGCTTAGGTGCTCCAGGGAAGCTCTGAGTAGTGGTAAGGAACCCAGACCTGGAGGCAGACACAGCTACAGATGAATTCTAGCTGTGTGACCTCAGGCAGGGAGAGGAGTGCTTAGGTGCTCCAGGGAAGCTCTGAGTAGTGGTAAGGAACCCAGACCTGGAGGCAGACACAGCTACAGATGAATTCTAGCTGTGTGACCTCAGGCAGGTGACATCCCTTCTCTAAGCCTTGGTTTCCTCATTTTGGTTATTGTTTGAAATAAATGAGATACTGCATATAGTATACTTGGTGCATCATAGGCATCTACTACAACATGGCTGCTCTTATTATTACTCACGATCGTGCT
The DNA here is from genome assembly GCF_059928025.1 of Delphinapterus leucas. Lineage (NCBI taxonomy): Eukaryota > Metazoa > Chordata > Mammalia > Artiodactyla > Monodontidae > Delphinapterus > Delphinapterus leucas. The sequence goes on from NC_143129.1 coordinate 145,155,483, forward strand.
CCTGGCCCCCTTGTTGATAACACTGGAGGGGATTCATGCATGGGGTCAGGCTTTGGACTAGGGCACCCTTGAGGATCCTTTCACTTCTGTTGCTCCTGGCATGCGGTCGTGTTTGATAAATGTTAAACGCTTGTTAAATATAGTTATTTTTATCTTGATCATTCTGTGGTCGAGGAGAGGTCAAGAAAAACCCCAGTGATGTCCTAAAATAGCTCACATCATCAGTGTACTTTTTTTTTTTTAATTTATTTTGGCTGCGTTGGGTCTTCATTGCTGTGCGCGGGCTTTCTCTAGTTGCAGTGAGCGGGGGCTACTCTTTGTTGCGGTGCGCGGGCTGCTCATTGCGGTGGCTTCTCTTGTTGTGGAGCACGGGATCTAGGCGCGCGGGCTTCAGTAGTTGTGGCTCGCGGGCTCCAGAGCACAGGCTCAGTAGCTGTGGTGCACTGGCTTAGTTGCTCCGTGGCATGCGGGATCTTCCCAGACCAGGGCTTGAACCCGTGTCCCCTGCGTTGGCAGGTGGATTCTTAACCACTGCGCCACCAGGGAAGCCCATCAGTGTACTTTTTGAAGCACTTTTTCATCTGTGACCCCTGTGGAGCTACACAGCAGGGGCATAGACAGTTGTCCCCATTTTACAGAAGGGGCAGCTGAGGGTTTAAATGACCTGCCCAGGGTCTCACAGCCAGCATGTGGCAGTGGGGGGAGCCCAGTGCTCTTTCTTCTGCTCCATCTTGCCTGCCCCTCAATGAGGACCACTGGGGATGACTGGGTCCCCACCTTCACTTTCACCAGCCTGGCACAGATTCGGTACTCTGAGGGTTTGTTGAATAACTGGCTGACTGCCTGACTGAGTGCTTCTCTTTCCCAGAGGGATAGTAGATGGCTTAGAAATTCAGAGAGCCTATACGCCCATCAGCCCTGCCAACGCAAAAGGATACTTTGAAGTTTTAATCAAGGTGAGCCAACTCACACGGATGCTCTAAGAGGCTGTGGACTGGACCTCCATTTGCCAGCTTGGTCAGGGTGGGGCACTGCCCTCTGACATGGGAAAAGCCAGCGCTCACATGGGAGGAGGCTGGCTTGAGGGAAGAGCAAGGACAATGAAAGAGACCTTTTCTCATCTCCTCCTCTCCTGGGGAAAGGAGGCTACTGGTCCACCAACAGAGGGCATGTTCCTGATAGATTTTATGGAAAACAGGCTTGGACTGAGAAAAGTAAAGCTGTTCCTCCTCACCTTCTTCCCTATTGATGAAGTGTAAGCACTGAGCCGGGAAAAGGGGAACCAAGTCATGTTCACCTACTGTGTGCTGGGCACGGGTGTCCAGGGAGAGTCAGACACGGTGCCCGCCCTCAGACAGGGGCCAGACTGGGACAGTACAAGGTGGTAGATGCTGTGACAGGAGGCCCAACCCAACTCAGGGCAGCTGGGGCTGCAGGGAAGGTGAGCTGGGCTTCCCAGAGGAAGCTGTGTGTCTGAGCTGTATGTTTAAGCTCAGGAGTGGGAAGGAAGCTCTGAGTGCTGTATCAGCACGTACAGTGGCAAAGGAGGCATGATTTGGGGAACTGTTAGTCATTTGTCCTGGAACACTTTTGTAGGCAAAAGATGGGACATGGAGGACCTTGGGGGCCAAAGTAACCTGAAATCATCTCGCAGGTGGGTTGGCAGGGGTCGGGGCATTTGAGTTGGGCCTTGAGGGAGGAATACAAGTTAGCAGTGGCATTCCAGGGGGATGGATAACCGAAGGCAGGGAGGGGTGAAATAGAGCAGGGTCTTCTGGGAACTGTACCCAATCTGAGTGGCGGGAGGAGAGTTGCTTGTAGGGGCAGCTGAGATGGGTGGAGAAATTGGCAGAGATGAGATGAACAAAGTGGGCTGGATGCAAAATATCCCAGAGACGCAAGGAATAGGCAACAAATGTATAAGACGTCATGAAGGTCCAATTATGTGCAAAAACAATTAGGTTGAACTACGTGAAATTACTGACATGCTAACATTTTCGACTCACAGAAACAGCAGTTTCATATGGGTCAGCCTAATACATAGCTCTAGATCATTTCCCAAACGGAATCCTAGGGGACACCTATATTTAGGAATAGTTTTCACATCCTTTGTCTTGTAGGACAGGAATTATCCCCATTTCACTGATGAGCAAACTGAGGCCCCAGGAGGGCCTGAGGCTCCCCAGGTAGTAAGAAGTACAGCTGGAAGTTGAGCCCTGGCCTTCTGACTCCAGGTCCCCAGCACCGTCTCTGGCTCCCAACCATCCCCGCCTGCCTTCAGAGCTGGAGTATTTATTCCCTCACACATAAGCTTGGATGGGATCCCTTTTCCACGCAACTGTTTGTCTGGGAGATTCCACAAATCCTCTCCAAATGGCCTGCTTCCCCAAGCTGCTTGTCTGGGTGTGTTGCTATTGAAAGGATAAGCCTGGAAACAGTTCTTCAGGGCAGCTGGATTTCTCCCAGCTGCAAGGCTGATTTTCTCCTTCGTTTACCGGAAAGCCTCTCTTTAGAGAGATGCTTAATTATCCCTAAGCCGCTGGCTGGGAAGATCTGGAAATGTCTTTGCAAATTGGGAAGGCAGGCGGGTTTTGTAAGGTTTACCCTCCCATGTAGATGGAAAGGAGGAGCTCTCATTTCTCTGGCACCTTCTGGGCACCAGGTACTGCTTCTAGCTCTTTATTTTAATTATCTCGTTTCAACCTCATAATCACCCTGCAGAGTAGATCATATTCTCCCCACTTTACAGATGAAGAAACTGAAGCCCAGAGAGATGATGTCATTGTCCCAAGGTCCCTGGGGTAATATGATCTCAAGTGGAAGAACAAGTTCAGTGTCAGTTCTGTTTAACAAGTGTGTATTGAGCATTTACTCTGTGCCAGGCTCCGTGTGGGTGCCAGAGTCACAGAAAAATCCTTCTTCTCCTTGAGTGCTATCTGTGCCATAGGGCCCCTAAGGCCACCCCTGGGGCTGTGCCTCCCCGAGACTGGGGCCACAAAACAAGGTGTGCGCTGAAATATAGCCTCCAGCAACTTAGGAGAAAAACTGTAGCCTCCTCCCCAGACCTCTTCAGGTAAGTGGAAGACTTCCCTTGCTTTATGCATGTGGTGCCCAAGGAAGGCAGGGATGGTACCAGAAGTGGCTGTGGGTGCTCAAAAGCATGTCTGGTGACCAAAGCCCAGTCTCTCCTTCAAGCCTGGTTATAATTTCTCCAGACACCCTTCCTGGGCTGTCTTACCCCTGACCATACCACACCTGATGCCCAGAATTCTCTCTGCCCTCCTTCCCGCATCCCCAGTGAGTTTGAGTCTACCCAGTCTTCAAGGTCCAGCTTAGCTTTCCCCTCCAGGAAGCTGTCCTCGATCCCACTCCATTGGAAGTGACTGCACCTCCTCAGGGCTCTCCTAGCACTTCATCCTTCTTACGGGGGGTTAGGTGGTCTCTACCTTTTATATGTCTGAGACTTAGGTCCCTCTTAGATTGTGAGCTCCTTAAAGGGAGGGCCTGAATCTGGGTTCATTCATTCATTCAGATGTTTAAGTCCTTTCCATGACTCAGGCACTGGCTGCCTCCATGGAGCTTAAGGTCCAGCTGTCTCCCCTGCAGCCCCAGCCTGGTGCCTGACAGGGTCAGGGCAGTGTGCACTTCCCCCATGGAGGAATCCCCTCCACAATCTTCACTTTTTTCATCCAGCCAGAAGACAGTGCAGGGATATGCAGAGATTGCAAATGAGGCGGACTCCAGCCCATAAATATATTTGGTCTTGGCCTGCACAGTGTTTTAAAATTTTGAATTAATTGCCAGCATTTCAAAAATGGGAAAATTTTCACAAAAATATGGATTTCCTACCCCTCTTAGAGAGTCAGAAGATCTGGCATCGCTGGCCCCACGGACTGTGTACTGGAATTTGCAGAGTGGTTTCCTCCTTTAGAAAGAGTATTCACTCACCAATTTACTGTAGTCCCCACCACTCACTCTTGTCTCCCTGATGCTGAGACTGTTAGTTGCCATCAATCATCTCATACCCAGTTCTTCAGTCAGTTATGTTACCCACATGGCCATTGTAGTTATTTGGTTTGAGACCTCTGTAGTTAAGGCCGTAGGTCTTATGGATTCTCATCCCAGTCTTACCATTTACCTTCTGTGTAAGCTTCTTGGCCTCACCTGAAAACGGGGAACGACAGTACCAACTTCATGGATAATTAGGATTAAATGACACAACACGTGTAAAGCACTGGGAGTGCAGGAAGGGCTCCACTTTCGAGGCTAATGTGGTTTGTATTGGCAACATGTGCCTGTCTTAATGAGGTCTCCCTTCGTTTCCTCCCAGTGCTACCAGACAGGGCTGATGTCCCAGTATGTGGAGTCCTGGAAAGCAGGAGACACGGCTTTCTGGCGAGGACCTTTCGGAGGCTTCTTCTATAAACCAAACCAGGTCAGTGCCCGCACTAAGTCCTCAGGAGACCCCTCCCAGCTTAGCTTCCAGGAATGTGGTTCTCATGTTTCAGGCCATAGAATCTCACTGTGCCATTCTTCTTCAGCCCAAACCTAATCCCAAGAGTATCCTTGGGGTTGGACATGGGAGGAGGTGGGAATAGGCGCTAAGAAACAAAACTGCCTGCCCATGTTCCAGAACCATCCTTGCCTGCCCATTGCAATTCAGACTATGAGCTAGGTATTTAGGGTCCTTATGCCATCTGACTCTCAGATATCTTTCCAGTTTCACGTTCCATTTACAAGACTATGAGACCACTCCCTAAATACACCCTGTGGCTCACTGCTTGGGAACCCCCTGCTTCCCAACCCAAAGGCTCTTCCCCTCATCTTCACGGCATGTTCACATCCTCCCCTGACATTCCCAGGAAGAATCAGTAATTTCTCATCGGTTGGTGCATATCTGGAAAGCAGTTTGACAGTATGCACTGGGAGTCTTAGGAATCTTCACACCCTTGACCCAGTGCTTCCACTTCTGAAGTCTGTCCTATGGAAAGAATCCAAAATGCTGCCTCTTGCACATGTTCATTGCGGCTTTATCTATAATAGCAAGAAGTTGGAGACAACTGAACATCCAACAACAGAACAGTTAAGTACACTGGGTTACAGATACGTGATAGACTATTATCTTGGATTTTAAAATTATGTTTATAAATGATGTTAATGCTTAAGCTGTAAGATCAAGTGACAAACACTAGGTAAACTGAATATACAATGTTAGGAAACTAAGTTAAATTGCACAGAAAAAATATATATATTTTTAAAGAATTCCTTTTCTTTCTTCCTTCCTTCCTTCCTTCCTTCCTTCCTTCCTTCCTTCCTTCCTTCCTTCCTTCCCTCCCTCCCTCCCTCCCTCCCTCCCTCCCTCCCTCCCTCCTTCCTTCCTTCCTTCCTTCCTTCCTTCCTTCCTCACCGCATGGCATGCAGGATCTTAGTTCCCCAACCAGGGATTGAACCCAGGCCCCCTGCGGTGGAAGTGCAGAGTCTTAACCACTGGACCACCAGGGAAGTCCCCAGAAAAAATATTTTTTTAAAAAAAGCAATAAAATGTTAGCAGCTCTGGGTAGTGGAATTATGGGTGATTTTTATTTTCTTCATTATGTTTTCCAAATTATCCATAATGAGTACCTGTTACCTTTATAATTAGGAAAACAAAGTAAAACAAAAACAAATGGAAAAGAACAAATCATTTTTCCTCTCCATTCTTTTTTTTTTAATTGAAGTACAGTTGATTTACAATGTTGTGTTAGTTTCAAGTGTACAGCAAAGTGATTCAGTTATACATGCATATATATGTGTGCATATATATGTATATATACACACACACACACACACACACACACACACACACACTCATATACATCTATTCTTTTTCAGATTCTTTTCCCTTATAGGTTATTACAAAGTATTGAGTATAGTTCCCTGTGCTATACAGCAGGTCCTTGTTGGTTATCTGTTTTATATATGGTAGTGTATATATGTTAATCCCAAACTCCTAATTTATCCCTCCTCTCCCTTCCCCTTTGGTAACCATAAGTTTGTTTTCTATGTCTGTGGGTCCATTCTTTTTGTTTAATTTAAAAATAGCTTTTATTGGTATTTTCCTTACTACAAATGCAGTGCCTGTTCATTACCAAAAAAAATTCAGCAGATATAAAGAAGCTAAAAGAGACTTCCCTGGTGGTCCAGTGGTTAAGACTCTTCACTTCCACTGGCAGGGGGCACGGGTTCGATCCCTGGTCGGGGATGTTCCGCGTGCTTCCTGGTACAGGCAAAAAAATTTTTTTAAATAAAGAAGCTAAAAGAAGAAATAAAGAATACCTGCAGGCCATCTTCCTGGACATACCTTGGCACACCTTCCTACCTTGGCATCCACAGACCCCACTGGAAAGCCCTGCACTTCCTGTCTGGGAGGGTGTAGGGCCCAGCCATGAGGGAAAAGACATGGTGTGTCACACATGAGCACTTGGCTGCTGAAACTGTGGCTAAGGCTTGGCTCTGCTCCTGTGAGGATGCTGGGATGCAGCCCAGTCTTGCCACTCTGCAGCCATCTTCAATGCAGATGGATCACGTTAGCCCTGAGACATTCCACAGACTTATCATAGGTATTCACCCAGGGCCAGGCCAGTGCTGGACCCTGGGGGCTCAGAGATGGGTCAGATGAGTCCTGTCCTCCAGAAGCTCACAGTCTGATGGGGAGACAGGCCCACAAATAAATGACAACAACACAGTGTGACAAGTGTGAAGAGGGATGCACAGAGGGCTGTGGGAACACAGGAAGGACCCCTCACCTGCCCCTGGCTCAGAGAGGGCTCCCCAGAGGAGAGCCTGGGCAGTGATGGGAGAAAGGGGGAGCATGGCACACCCCGTGACTGGGAGGCTGGGAGAGCATGAACACAGGACAGGATGATGGGCTAGCAGTAGGGCTCAGTGAGGGAAGGAATCTAATTGTATTAAGCCCCATGCTCCATACCAGGCACTTGATTATTTTTTTAATTTTATTTTAGAATTTATTTTATTTTATGTATTTGGTTTTTTTGGCTGCATTCGGTCTTTGTTGCTGCACGTGGGCTTTCTCTCTAGTTGCGGTGAGCGGGGGCTACTCTTCGTTGCACTGTGGTGGCTTCTCTTGTTGTGGAGCATGGGCTCTGGGTGCGCGGGCTTCAGTAGTTGCGGCATGAGGGCTCAGTAGTTGCAGCTCGTGGGCTCTAGAGCACAGGCTCAGTAGTTGTGGCACACGGGCTTAGTTGCTCCGCGACATGTGGGATCCTCCTGGACCAGGGATCGAACCTGTGTCCCCTGCACTGGAAGGCAGATTCTTAACCACTGCACCACCAGGGAAGTCCCATACCAGGCACTTTATGTCATCTCTTTAATCCTCATGACAGTTCTGAGATAGGTGCTATTCTGGGGAGGTGCTGTTATTTTCTTACCAGTGAAGAAACCAAGGCTCAGAGAGGTGAGAGAACGTGCCCAGATCGCGTGACTGGGGGTTTTCCTGCAGATCTGCCAGACTCCTGATAGTCCAGGAAGCATTCCATGCAGTAGTGTGGTGTGCAGTGGCTGTCACTAAAGCTGGTGAACACTCAGACTGCGCACAGAGGCCTAATCTCTAGAAGGATGTCGGTGAATACCTCACTGTGCGGGTCAGGCACTAACCTTCTAGGCACTGATCTTAAAGAGGCCTAGAGCCAGGAAACAGGTTTGGTGATGGGGAGCTGATGGAACAGGTGCCTCTTGGGAGCTCACTTTGATTGCCTGGCTCTCTGTGCCAGGCACTGAGGTATAGTATCTCATTTAGTCCAGAGATGAGCAGGCTCAGGGTCCAAGCCAGGGGCCTCCGACCTCTGCAGGGTTGCCCCGAGGCAGAGGAAGCAGCCCGGAGGGCAGGGCTGGGATGGCAGTGGGAGAGCAAAGCTTTGGTGGGAACAGGTGTCAGCTCAGTGTCAGGTGGGAAGCCTTCCCTGGCAAGGGGAGTCGGTCTGTAATGGAGCAGACTTCCTTGGGAGGCAGTGGACTGCCTATCAGCAGAAGTATGTAAGCAGAGTCCCGAGGGGATGCTTTAGAAGGCAGCCAAGCCACTTGCAGGATGACTGCACCATCATGTTCCCTTTCAGCCTCCAGATTCCATGATTTCTGTTCCATAGTCCTCATAAGCTGTAGCCTTTCACAGGCAAGGATGGTTTTCTGGAGGAGGTAGAGAGGCGAACTCAGATGGGTGGGACACCCAGGAAGGGCAGTGCCATCCAGTTCAGACAAGCCCAAGAAAAGCCCCCGTACTGGATGGCTGGGGTCAGACCCCTTCCCAGCCCACCCCTGTCATATACCGTCCTGTTCCCTAGTATGGTGAGCTCCTCATGCTGGCTGCTGGCACTGGCCTGGCCCCCATGGTGCCCATCCTGCAGAGCATCACAGACAACGCAGAGGATGAGACCTTCATCACCCTGGTCGGCTGCTTCAAGACCTTTGAGGGCATCTACCTGAAAACCTTCCTCCGGGAGCAGGCTCGTTTCTGGAATGTCCGCACCTTCTTTGTACTCAGCCAGGTGAGGCCAGGGGGATGATTTCCTTCCCTGATTGAGACTCTGCTGTCCCCTGCACCCATCTTGAGGACATGCTGTGGGCTCTCTGCCCTGTGCCGTAATAGTCATCCCTGCCACTGGTGGAACCCCCAGTGTGTGCCTGGCAAGGAAGGCAGGTGTTGCCGTGTTCATTATGCAGATGAGGCAACTGACGCTCAGAGGTGAAGGCACCAGCTGGTGTCGTGCTGCCAGACAGGGTGAAGCCAGGATACGAACCCGAGACTGTCTGCTTCCAGAGCGCCAGCTCTCACCCACCATGGTTTGCTGCCTGCCATCCACCCTCTGGCATCCTCTGTTGTATGGGCGGGGGGCCTGGTTGTAGAATCAGTGGGCCAGGCACAGACGTCCTCTGGCTGTGATAGCTCCTTGAGGCAGGGACCACGTGTCTGGATCACCACGCTTTCAATGCTTTGCACAGCACCAGGCATGGAGTAGGCACTCACCCGGGCAATGGCTGGTGGAGTAAACCGGGTCCAGTTCACTGCATTTGTTAGGGTCTTTTCCACATCACTTTGTTCCCACCTGGGAACAAAGCTGCTTTCAAATCCTCCAAGTTACAGCCACTCTAGCTGGAAGCAGCTTTGCCTCCTGAGCCCTCTTCCCTCTGGTTCCCCATCCCCTCCATTCATTCAAGCCACCCCTCTGGGCCCTCCCCACAGGGCCGCAGCGTGGAGGGCTGTCTTGCCCCTTACCTCAAGCCAGGCCCTCAGCTATCTTTGTTCACCCTCAACTATCTTTCTTCCCTCTGGTTCCCCATCCCCTCCATTCATTCAAGCCACCCCTCTGGGCCCTCCCTACAGGGCTGCAGCATGGAGGTCTGTCTTGCGCCTTACCTCAAGCCAGGCCCTCAGCTATCTTTGTTCACTGGCCTTCGCCTAGTCTGTAGCTTTATTTCTCTTTCCTGCACGCCCTGGGTTGAGGTTCCCTGCTGGTGCCTCCCCTCCATTCTCTTGGTCAGGGTCAGCCTCATTACCCTGTACTTTGGAGCACCCTCGTCATCAGTTTCCTCTTGAGACAGCTTTAGAGTGTCCCTAAAGACTTACATGATCCTCGACATTGTGGCTGGGTGGGGGAGGGTATCAGGAAACCAGAGGTCCTGAGGTCTCCGGGGCCAGAGTCCACAGGCCTGTGCACGGGGCAGAATGTTCTGTGGCGTGAACACCGAGAGGGTCGTGCTTGGTGAACATTAGCAGCGACAGCAGTGCCCAAGGTCAGGGATGAAGCAGAGGGCTAAGGTACAGCCGAGGGGAGAGGGACGAGGGAAGGGCCACTCCTGCCGGGAGCACGTTCAGCCCTGCCTAAGAGCTGGTCGGGGAAGGTGGCAGGAAGGCAGGCACCTGGCAGAATTGCCTGGCGGTTGGCCAGCCTTCCTTTCCCCCACCACGTGCCAGGTGCCAGGGATTTAAAAATGAAAATGGGACGTCCCTGGCGGTCCAGTGGTTAAGATTCTGTGCTTCCACTGCAGGGGACGGGGGTTCAATGCCTGGTCAGGGAACTAAGATCCCACATGCCACACAGGGCGGCCAAAAAAAATTTTTTTAATAAATAAAAATAAAAATGAAGATGACCTCTTACTGCCCTCCAGGTGCTCATCTATATATGTGGAGACAGCCACGGAGATGGCTGACAAGGGCTCCCCTTCATCGAGCACTTTCTCTGTGCCTAACACTGTTCTGAGCACTTCGTGTACTCACTCATTTAATCCCCCCCACCATCTTAGGAGGCTTTTACTGCCATCATGGCCTTTTAATAGATGTGGGACCTGAGACACAGAGAGGCCAAGAACCTTGCCCAAGGTAACACAGCAAGTTGGTGGCGAGGCCATGCTCTTATTGCTTGTCAGTGTAAGACAGCACAGGGATAGGTGCTGTGGAGGGTGTTCAGGGTGCTGGGGGCAAGCAGAGAGGGCTTCACAGAGGAGATGGCATTGGAGCCCGGGCTTGAGGGCAGAGTTAAAGTTCACCAGCAATAGGGGACCTTCTACCCTGGGCCGGGGCTTTGATGAGGCCAGTGCCCTGGGGTTGGGCAGGCGAGTGGGCTGGCTGTCAATAGCTGGGGAAGGTGAGGGATGGTGGAGCGAGAGGTGCCTCCTGCCTGTCCATGCTTCCTCCACTCCGGGTGCTGCCTGGGCCATAGCGACAGCATCATCAAGGATCTCCCTGCTCCAGCCACTCCTTGATGATTTGTCCTTCATCCTGCAGCCGGGAGGGCAGCTCTGACCACATCACTGCCCTGCTTCCTGTCCTTCCCTAGCTCCCCACCGCTCTCAAGGCTATGTGCCAGCCCTCCATGGTCTCGCCTTCCGGCCCACTCCGGCTGCATGCTGCGTTCTGGTGTCACTGGTCTGCCTGTGGTCGCAAGTGCTCTGCGCTTTTCTGGCTCCTGGGTCTTTGCTCATATGGTTCCCCCTGCCAGGCACACTTTTTCCCACTTCTTCACCTAACGCCCACTCATCCCTCGCATCTCTCTGCCAAGGTGTAATTCCATCCTGGGAACTTTCCCTGAGCCTCCAGGCTGGTGTAGATGTTTCTGCTGTCACGGCCCAGGCTCTGCTTCCTAGCACCCACCCCACTGCATCATCATTGTTTATGGGTCCCCTCCCCACTTGAGCAGCAACCAGACCCCATGCATCTCTGGGTGCACAGTCAAGGTCAGCTGCACTGAACCTAACTGGCCTAGGGGGATCGGGCATTGGGAAGGAGGGGCAAGGCCAACGGGCCCTACTCGTTCCTGCCCTCGAGGGCCCGTTGGGCAGGTCAGAGCGCGAAGGGCACGCAAGAAGATGCAGAGCATCAGAGAGTGTCCCCTGTCAGCAGCACAGCACTGTCCTCAGAGGCCCTCGGGGTCTGATGAGCTCTGTGAGTGCGCCTGAGATTTGAGGCCTGCATTCATGGAGCCTCTCTCAGCGCTTCCCCATCCGCTGTGCTCATCTCAGTAGCTCAGAGAGGTCATGGCTCCTCACCAGAAAATGGTGGCAAAGCTTGGATTCCAACCCCAACCCCTCTCTCTCCATCCTGTCTCGCTGCTTGGCCCCAGGAACCAGAAGTTCATCTCAATAGGGTCTGCAGAGGTGATAGTCCTGTTCTGTTGCGGGTTCTGTTTTGTTTTGGACGCTGGTTACATGATTTCTTCTCTTTGTTAAAATTCTCCAAACTATATAAACTTAACGATTTTTATACATATGTTATACTCCAATAAAATGTTTACTTAAAAGATATTCTTCCAAGTAGTGGAGATTTTCTTTTGTGGCCCTGAGAATGAAAGCCACAAGCTAAGTCTAGAGGGGCAGAAAGAGAAGGAGCCTGGGGCATTGCACACCCCCAGAATACTACCTCTAGCCTTTTCATGTGAGAGAAATAAACCCTTCTCTTGGTTAGGGCACTGCAGCCCGGGATCTCTGATACACACAGCCAGATGGGGCCAGGAACCCTGTCTGTTTAGGGCAGCTGCCGTATCCCCATTGCCTAGCACCGGGCCAGGCACAGAGTCACTCAGTAAACATTTGTTAACTCAACAAGCTAATTGAAATCTTAAATGAACAAAAGTTATGCTCCGAGCGTGATGGTGATGGATAACCTTGGAAAGATGCTAGGAGACCCACAGTCATGGTGAGAAAACATTCCCCCCAGAGTGACAGGTGCAGTGGCCCCAGGTTCTGGTCCTGCTGCTGCCCCTGTGTCATTGTGTGCCCTGAGAGGCATCCCTCCTCCCTGTGCGTCAGCTGTTGTGGAGGATAACTACCTACCCACAGGCTTCTGTGAGGGTGATTTGAGTCCCAGTGTGAGGAAGTGCCTGGCCCGTGGTGGGGTTGGGTGAAGGTTGGCTTCCCACCCCCTCTGCCTCAGTGTCCTTGTTGGCCAGAGAGGAGCTGACCATGTGAACTCTGAGGACCCCCAGTAGTCACCCCCACTGTTTCTCATCCTCCCAGGAGAACTCCCTAGAGCAGCTTCCCTGGAGTTACCGGGACAAGACCCACTTTGGCCGCCTGGGCCAGGACCTGATTGAAGAGCTGGTCGGCTCCTGTCGGAGAAAGCCGTTTGCATTGGTCTGTGGCTCAGCTGAGTTTACCAAGGACGTGGCCGGGTACTTGCTGAGCGCAGGCCTGGCCGAGGACTCCTACTTCCTCTTCTAGGCCTGGCCTCCCTTCTAAAGCTCAGGCCAGGGGCCTGGCACTGGGATGCAGGAAGGGACACAGACTGGAATCCAAAGACATGAATGGAAGACTGCTGCTAACTCTCCAGGTGACCTGGGACAAATGTCTTTACCTCGGCACACCTCCGTTTCTCATCCACCCCGCGCGGTTCCTGACTCCCTCAAGCAGGCATCCTACTGGGAGGAGGGAGATGGAGCTGTAGGAACCTTGGGGAGGAGAGTATCGGGCCGGGAGTCAGGGAGGACTCCCTGGAGGGAGCCAGGTCCTGGCTGGGTAGGAGTTGGCAGGAGAAGGACTAGCAGGGGCTTTCCTGGTCCCTCAGCTTCAAGGGTTTGAGAGGGGCTCCCACTGGGCCCTGCCCTGTAATGCCTGTGCCAAAGCCTGCTTTCCCTGGAGAGGTGTGTCTCTTGTGACCTCAGGGCTGGCTCAGATGAGGTGCTCACTGGTTAGGGAATGACCATAACGGAGGCTAGAGGAGGCACTTGCTGTATGTACCTCCAGTGCCGTGAGCCTGACACAACGAAGGTCGTGGGTTCTGCGACCTGAGCATGTCTCAGAACAAGGTGGGGCCCTAGATTACCTTTATTTTGGCACCAGGTCTTTTGTGCTGCAAAAGGCTTCACTCTCAGTCTCCTTTTCCTGGCTCAAGAGCCCAGCCCAGAGTCCTTTCCCCAGCAAAAGAGCCGTGAAAGCAAATGCCCCTCCCTCCTGCAGGCAGCCAGCTCAGCCATGCCTTCAGCTGCAGCGCCCTGGTGATGGTTGCTATGGAGATCTAAAGATAGAGCAGGAGTCCGGAGACCTGGGTCCTTCTCCCTGCTCTGCCCACTGAGCTGCTGCTGTTTCTGAGGCACCACCCCCCTCCAGACCCCACCCCCTCCATCCTTCATGGGGCATGTCCTCCGCAGGGAACTTAGCAATCCTGGACAGCACACCGCAGTTCATGAGTTCTGCTTTCTGTAGCCTGGGCTCCAGTATGCTGCACCAGCTCAGGCTGGCTACAGGCAGTCCCAGAGTTGGAATATTAAGCCGTGGAATCTCAGAATCAAAGAACCATAGAATCGTAGAGTTGGAATTTTGCAGTCATAGAATCACAGCCCTCATCATATCAGAGGTTAAAGCTCAGGACTCCAAAAAGCATCCCATCTACCAGACTCATTGTATCAATGGGGAAACCAAGGCCCAGCTAGGCCACGTGACCTGCCCAAGGTAAAACAGCTCATGGCAAGGCCAGTGTGAGAAGCCAGGTCTCTAATGTCAGCTCTGTCCTCAGAGTTCTGTACCAGTGATTTTTAAACTGGGCTCTGCAGGACACTACAGTTCCTGGCATGACAGCAGTGAAGGAATGGCCAGGTGGGATCTCCAGGCCCCCTTCCGACCAGAACAGTTTTGTTTTTATCCCATTTATATCGTGGAGCTTGGAGTCATTTTCATTTGTGAAACAGGGTTTTCCTGCACTGCCCAAAAAGTTGCAACAAATCTCCGTGCTGTGCCATGTTCAATAAATAATTATGGCAAGCAGTTGGGGGATGGTGCCAAAGGTTTGAAACCAAGTTTCACAGACAGAATTCCATGGTCAAATAGATGTGGGGAATACTGCATGTGGCCTTCACCAGGAATCACGTGCACACGAGCATATTAAAGGCTCTGAAAAGTCCAGTGGTGAAGAAACGTTTTCCATTTTGTTTAACCCAGAGTTTCCTAAGCTTATTTAATTAGAGAACACTTTGAGACCAGCATTCCATGGACTACTTCAGGAAATGCTGGTCTGTTGCAAAGCCTCTTTTCAGCATAGCATAATCAGTAGGTAGGCCCTTCCCTGAGAGGCAGAGGTCCCGAGCAGGAACTGTGATTTCATTCGGCCTCTCCTGTGACTTGAGCAAGGCACTTTCTTTCTCAGGGCCTCTGAATCTATGCATCTTCCTCCACCCTTTCTCCTCCCTCAGTACGTCCTATTGATTATACTCACAAATACTCCTGGAGGGCCTCTTAGGAGCCAGACTCTTAGGCACTGAGGGAAGAACAATGAACAAGGTGGGTACGGTTCTGGGAAGCTCCATTGGGGAGCTTATAGTCCAACAAGGAAGGCAGAAATTACAGTTGTAATTCTAAAGGGATGAGTGTGCTAAAAAGGGAAGTATGGAGCGCTAGGAGAATGGATGGCAATGCTCTAGCCTGGCCTAGGGGAGGCCAGGACGCACCACTGCACTGAGGGTAGAGGCCTCTCACTCATAGTTAGGGGTGGTAGGTGGTCCCCACTTAGGGAGTGAGGGGCCTGGGGCAGCTCTTGTATGTCTGTCTTTTCCCGTTTTAGATATTTGATGTTTAGCTGTTACTATCCAGTGGTAACCAACAGCCCCTCTTACCCTAGAATGTATCACCCTCCCCTTCCCCTCACTCCGTGTGGGATCTGTGCGGTCTAGATGCTGGTGGGGTTCCGTATGGGACATTGGTGAAGACCCAGCCACGCCCTGGGTGCCAAGATGCCAAAGGGCTCATACCGTCCGGAAACTTGAGAGCTCATGGCTGGGTCCTGTGCCTCGAAAGATGATAAATGAGTCCAAGAAGGGGACTAGGTGGAGTGTGTGAGCATGAACCTCTTTGAATCAGGGTGAGCTGGCCCATTCCTCCCATCTCTCCTGGTGATGCTGTCAGGGTGTTGGTGGCAAAATCAGTGGTTGCCTTGGTTCCGCCCTCATCACGTTTTGCCTGCGGCATGCCCACCCTCAGCCCCCAGCCTCCGGCCTCTCCCCTACACCCCCTTTCGCACTGTGGCCAGACCCATTTTTTTAAATGGTAGTGATACCACTGTGTTGGCCAAAAAGTTCATACGGGCTTTTCCGTAAGATGTTATGGAAAACCGGGAACGAGCTTTGTGGCCAACCCAATACTTAACATGAGATCTAAGTGTAGGATAGCTGTTGAGTGTTGCAGCTCTCCAGAGCTTATTCAGACTGCTTCTTCTAACACGCAGATCTGAGCCTATCACTCCCTGGCTTAAATCCTTCAGTGGCTCCCTGCTGCCCTCAGGGTACAGCATCGTGGCTCTGCTTACCTCTCCAGGCTCATTTTGTCTTACTACCCCTCCCCTCAACTCTTATGTTCCAAGCACGTTCTCTTGCGTCCTTCAGTCCCTTCACATCTGCTGCTCCCTCTGCCTGGGCCAGCCTTCCACCCTCCCGTCTTCCACTCGCCTAAGCCTCCTTGTCTTTAGAGGACTTAGCTTAGTGTCATTGCCTCTCGGAAGCCTTGCCTGCCTCTATACTCCAGGCTGGATTACTGAGCAGAGTCTTGCGCGTTCTTCTGTTGCTGCACCCATCAAGCGGTCTCTTATGCGTGTGAGCACATCAGGGGTCGTCCCTGTTCATTGTGTCCCCAGCGTGGAAGGGTGCTCAGTACATCCTGGATGTCAAACACCTGAATGATAAACAGCGAACATTTCATGGAGTCCTTTACAGGTTGCAAAAGGCTTTTCACCTACATTGAAGCATGCAGTCGTCACCAAAATGCACGCTATTTTATTACCCCAATTTACTGATCAGGAAACTAAGCTTCTGAGACATTAAACAATTCTCCAAGGTCACGCAGGGGCACGTGCTGCAATTGTTATAAAGGCTGTATGTGACACGAGGGTGCACCAGGAGACGCGTTTAAAGACTTTCACTGCTGTACTGTTTGAAACCGCAAAGAATGGAAACTACCTATATGTTCATCGGTAAGAAAATGGAGAAATGCACTGTTCTCTGTAGACTCACAGTGGAATACCATACAACAGTTAAAGTGAGTAAACTAGATTTACATGTATCAACATAGACTAAATCCTAAAAACATAATGATTGAGTGAAAACCAAATTGTAAAGGGAAAGGTACAGTAAGATAGCCATAGCTGGAAAGTTTAAAAACACAAAATAATACCAAATGCTCGGGAAGGAGATTCCCCAACTTCAAGGATAGTGGTGACCTCTGACAGAGAGAAGGGAGGGGGATGGGATGGGATGAGGGCTTTTATCTGTGTCACTTTACTATGTAAATATTTGAAATGAATACAGCAAAGTATGATCATCTGGTAAATCTGGGTGATGGGTTCACCGTTGTCTGCTTTATTAATGTTCTATCTTTTTCTGTGTTTGAAATAGTTCCATAATTAGAGATTTGTTAAAATAAGGTTAAATATTCCTGGTCAAAGTACTTCAGAAACTAGAGACTTGAAAACATTCATTCCTTCTCTCCCACCTCAGGATAGGCTGTGCCCTTTTATGCCTCCAAGCTTTTCAGTCTTTCATTTGAAACTACAGCGAGTACCTACCGTGCGCCCTCATTAGTCACAACAGTCAATGGTATAAACCGTGCCCAGCACCCATAGCTACATGCTGTTCCCTCTGCTTGTCCCTCTTCTTTTCCTCGTAAACTCAAACCAGAGTGACTTTCCAGACACCACAGTTTTGGACTTTTTGTTTTGTTTTATTGTGTTTTGTTTTCGTTTTTTAAGTGAGGCAGACCTAGGTTCAAATCTCTTAGTGATTCTGTAGGTATACAGGGCAAGTAACTTGGCCTCTCTGGGCTTCAGTTTACTTACTCATCTATAAAGTGGAGATGGTACCACCATCTCCCAGGACTGTGTGAGGATGAGGGAAACGTATGTGATGCCCAAGCACAGTACCTGGCCCGGAGCGCGTGTGAGAACCAGCCCCCTTCCTCTCCTCTCCCTGGAGGCCCTCCCCAGCAGTGCCTGGTTCATGCTGGTCTCTGGACGACAGCACTCGTTCTCAAACTTTTCACTGTCAAGAACTCCCTTTTTTGGACTTCCCTGGTGGTGCAGGGGTTAAGAATCCTCCTGCCAATGCAGGGGACATGGGTTTGAGCCCTGGTCCGGGAAGATCCCACGTGCCGCAGAGCAGCTAAGCCCGTGCGCCACAACTACTGAGCCTGCGCTCTAGAGCCCGCGAGCCACAAATACCGAAGCCCACGTGCCTGGAGCCCGTGCTCTACAACAAGAGAAGCCACCGCAATGAGAAGCTCATGCACCGCAACGAAGAGCAGCCCCCGCTCGCCGCAACTAGAGAAAGCCCGCGTGCAGCAACGAAGACCCAACGCAGCCAAATAAATAAATTTATTTAAAAAAAAAAAGAACTCCCTTTTTTATTATTTTCCCCATGCTTTGGAAGATTTTGATCCCAAATTGCATGTATTAAGTCATTATTAATTTATTTCCCATTTTTTATTAATCAAAGACATAGATAGCTGCCCCTCAGAGCTTCTGGTCTGTACAGCCCGCCAGGAGCCGCACGTGGATGACATAATTCCAGCCAGAGGCAAAAGAACTCAGTGGTGTGTGTGGTCTGGGTGGCCCGAGGAGGGCAGATGTAGAGGCACCTGACTCATTTTCTTTTCATTGACCAGGAGCCGCGGAAGCAGCTGGCCTTGCCTGGGTGGGTGCTGCTTTCCCAGGTCACTGACTGATGGGACCGGGGCTGAGTTTTCCCTGCCAGGCTCTAGTACAGGGCCCCATGAAGGTCCCAGACCCTTCATCCCACAGGGCTCACTCCAAATAGATGGCATGCACCAGTGCCATGCTGAAGAGCGTGGGGTTCACGTAGTGGGAGATGGCAAAGCTGTCTGCATGTGGGTCCCACAGGCACCCGCTGGAGACCACCACGCCGTCCTGTCCCTTGCTCCCGATGCTGACAGAGCACACCAGCCTGTAGCAGGGCGGGGTGACAGTCTTGACCAGGTCCTGGATCTCAGCACAGGTGGGCACACAGGACCGGATGGTAGGCCACACCGGCCAGTTTGTTGGGCAGGTGAGCCTGTATCAACTCCTGCGCCCGGACCCAGAGGAACTTCACCTCCGGCCTGGCCGCCCACAAGAAGACATGGAGGGAGGGGAGGAGGGGGGTGATGGTGGGGAGTCTTTACAACAAGGCACACAGAATTGGGGCTTGAAGCCTGTATGCTGGACATAGAGCCCTGAGTCTGAGCAGTGGGGTGGACAATGGAATGTAGAACCTGGGACACAAGAACGTAATTGTACAACTCTGTTGTCCTGTGCTTCCAAGGGGCTCAGCCTGTGGTAGGTGCCCTAGCGCCCACGGCCCCGACTCCCCTCCCGCTCCCTGCCTCCCCAGGCCTCTGGCCCGCACCTGCTCCTGGATGATGCTGATGGGCAGGTGGCGGTTCAGCTGGAGTCGCGACTGTGTTCTCGAAGACGTCCAATTCCGGAAAAGTGAGCATGGAGGTAAGTAGCACCTGCTGAAGCTCTCCTGAGCGCCAGGTCTGAGTCATCTGTTTCAGGCTGGGTGTGCCGCAAAGCTGACTCTGAGCGGTGATGTTGATGCAAGAAGTTTACGTGGGAGGGGATCCAGGGAAGCACGGCGAGGGAGTGGGGAGGGAGGCCAGCACAGCGTGTGTTGATGGACAGCTTTCCCGCGTACAGCTGGAGCTCATCCGCCAGGGTCCTGCCACTGACCGCAGAAGACTCAGAACTACCTCACCCAGGGACGAGGGAGCTGGGGTGTTTATCCACCAACATCCATTGTCTCTCTGGGGCTGAGGCTTGTTCCAACTCCCTGCTCTTGTGGCCTCCCAGGTGTGGGCTCAGCCTGGCAGCCAGAGAAGCCCCCAGGCAGGGAGACGCAGGAAGCCCCCGGTGCGTGTTCCTCCAGCCGGGCCAGGGTGACAGAGGTGGCACATCAACAGTGTCCACTAATTTATCTCACTTAATTCTCACCATGTGGAGAGCAGTAGCTTCCCTGTTTTATAGGCAAAGAAACGGATGCTCACAGGGTAGAACAGCTGGTGGAGAAAGTGGTGTTGCATGAGGGCAGGCACTGTAGCCTGCCCCGTCCCCACCCACCATCCCATCCAGCACATCTGGCCAGTGAGTGTTGAAGGGGCATCAGAGATGTGTGCAAAGGAACAGGTATGGGTGGCTATAGTCACAAAAGGGCATATTCACACTCAGCAATGGACAGTCACCTACAAAGAGATCAACGTACATGGTGCCCCACGCATAGACACTAACGTGGGCTCATGAGCCCAAGAAAACAGCGTATCCAGATGGCGACACAGGTGCACCCAGAGACAGACAAATATGCACAGTGACAGACGCAGCATGGCAGCACACCACCCCCGGACATACTCACAATGCCCTTTCAGGGACAGCTCTGTGTCCAGTAGCTCTAGGGTGCTGCAGAAAGGAGGGTCCTCTCTACACCAAGACACCCCCTGGAAGTTTGAGGTGGGTCCTCAGGGCTCAGCCGTGGGAGTCTGCACAGCAAGACACTGGAAGGCCCCCGACTGCCCAGGGTGACGGTCCCGTGGATGACACAGGCACTCCCCAGTGACCCTGGCGGGGTGGCAGCGGGCAGCCTTTGTTCCTTCTCCACCACCTCCCCTGGGGACTGGGAGAGCAGTTGAGGCCAGGCTGCTGATTGGAGGGAGGGGCAGCCAGGCAGGGGAGGCCCCACCCAGAGGTGACTTCAAGGAGAGATGGGTTAGAAAGACATGTGCGAGACCTCGGGTCTGTGCAGCCTCTTTGCAGCCTTTGTTTTTTTAAATATTTTTCTTATTTATTTATTTATTTTTGGCTGCATTGGGTCTTCACTGCGGCGCATGGGCTTTCTCTAGTTACGGCAAGCGGGGGCTACTCTTCATTGCAGTGTGTGTGCTTCTCGTTGTGATGGCTTCTCTTGTTGCGGAGCATGGGCTCTAGGCATGCGGGTTTCAGTAGTTGTGGCACGCGGGCTCAGTAGTTATGGCACAGGGGCTTAGTTGCTCCACGGCATGTGGGATCTTCCTGGACCAGGGCTCTAACCCGTGTCCCCTGCATTGGCAGGTGGACTCTTAACCACTGTGCCACCAGGGAAGTCCTCTGTGCAGCTTTTGGCATTCACACAGTTGGAACACAGGATAGGGGAAGACACGCATTCCCAGCTTACTGTGTGCTGGCACTCCTCCCATGCCAGAGGTCCCCACCCACCTACCCTCACAACACCTGGCAGAAATGTCACAGGCAAGGAAAAGATGTCTGTAGAAGCAAAGTGACTTGTCCAAGGTCACACAGCTGGTAACTGCCAGAGTTGTGATCTGAACCCATATGGTCCGGGTTCTAGGGGCTCCGGGCTTAACCACAACACCAGACCACCCTGCCACTCCACTGGGCGGGGTTAAAAGCATACGCTTTGGACATAGAGGAACATGGGCTCAAATAGACAAGGACACTTCCTAGCTGTGTGTCATTGACCAGTTCAATCTATGAATGGCTGCTGAGCACTTAGCATGTGCTGGGGGAGGACGTGCAGTGGGACGGAGACGACGAAAGGATGTGCTCTGGGTGAAGTTTGTGCTGGGCGGTGGGATGAAAACCCAAGTAGATGGAGGGTATTCACAGAAAAACCAGGCGGCCAGAGCACGGGTTGTCCTCTCTGTGCTAGGGGTGCACCCAGGGAGGGGCATACTCCCAGCTTGGGGTGGGGTCAGGATGACTCCCTGGAGGAGGTGACAATGTTTTGAAGGATGAGTAAGAGTCTGTCAAGGGAAGATAGAGCAGAAAGAAAGGCAATCCAGGCTCAGGGCACGGTGTGTAGGAGAAGTGAGAGAGATGCAGGTAGCTGGGATGTGACGCTCAGGATGGGGACAAAGTCTGAGATGTGCTCCATGTGTGGGAGGGCGGGGGGTGTCCTGAAGAGGCATGAATGCCAAGCAGAGAACTCTGGATTTTATCCTGAGCAGAGGGCTGACATGGTCAGATTAGCATTTTAGAAAGATCAGAGTAGAGAGTAGGTGGGGTGGGCAAGGAACAGGCAAGAGCGGAGACACGCGGGCCGGTGAGATGGGGAGCAGGTAGTGATGGTTTCAGAAGTTGTGTCAGAGCCTAGAGTGGTGACCAGACTCAAGTGTGACTGCCAATATGGGGATGAGGGGAAGTCGAGGCAGCTCCTGCGTCGTTTCTGGCTTGGTGGGTTGGTTGTGCCGCCACCTTGAATAGGAAACCCGAGGGAGAAGCAAGTTTGGGGGAGGGGCGGCGATAAGTTCAGCTGGGAGCTGTGGGGGACCCGAGGGGCGCTATGGTGGTTGCCAGCCCAACGGCCATCCTTGCTCTTGCTAACCCAAATTCTGGAGCACTGTGGAAGTGAAATGCCTGGTCTTTGGGGATGAATCATGCTAACCTCCTCTTGCCAGTGATGTTCTAGGAGTGGGCGTGCATCCCAGTTTGGGCTCTCCCAAAAGCAGACCTTGAGACAGGATTTGAAAGCACATGGTTTATTTAGGAGAAAGGGGGAACACTGATGGGACCTAGTGACCAGAAATTGTTGGTGACCAGGACACATAGTTTGACTGCAGCGGGAGAGTGCAGCCCAGCAAACCTTGGAAGAGGGAGAGGAGGGGAGAAATGGAAGAGATAAGTGTAGACACTGCTCTCAAGAAGCCTGGCAGTGAAAGCCAGCAGCTGGGTGGGGTGAGAGCTGGAGGGAAACACAGGCTCACGGAAAGGGTTTGTATCCCCAGCCACGGTGGGGAGACCTGCATGCGCTTAACTGTGGATGGAGAACGCCAGCTGGGCAGGAGAGGCTCTAAGGATATGGGGGAGGCGAGAGCTGCTGGAGAGCTAGGTGCCCAAAGCAGTGGGAGGGCTGGGCTCCCGGCACAGGTTGGAGGGATTGGCCTCGGACAGGAGGGGGGAACACCTTCCCCAGAGGCTGCGGGGAGGTATGTATGAGCACAAGGTGAGGTCTATAAGGTGAAGGGGCTCCTGCTTTACTGTTTGCCTTTTTCCCTCCACGGGAAGGGAGGGGGTCATCTGCAGGAGAGATGGGGATGCACTGTCTCGGGGAGACTGGTGACCGCCTGGGATGGTGCCTGTGGAGAGTCACAGAGAGAGTCACCTGGGGAAACATGGAAAGGCTGGGGGGCGGAGCTGAGACCCTAGACGAGGCTGGAGATCATGAACAACGGGTGCAGGTGCTGGTGCTGACTACATGGTGACGGGACTCTGCCCAGCAGCGCCCAGAGGTCCAGACACCCGGTGGAGAGTGTGGCCAGAGGGGCTTGTCCAGCAGATGTCATGAAGGGAGGGCAGGATGACCCTGAGCCTGGAATCTCAGCCCAAGGGGGAAGATGGGGTGAGGAATATGTGAGGCGGGGCGGAGAGAACGGCAGGGAAAGGAGACTAGGGCTTCACGGGCGTGCAGGGAGAGAGGCGCTTGTTCCAGGGGTGGGACAAACACTTCACAGATGAGGTATTCAGGGTGTAACAAGTGGATGCTGTCACAGCCCTGCCCACACCCTGTGGCCTTCACCATTCCCAAGCTTCTGCTGCGACCCCTGGACACTGGGGCATTCACAGGCAGGTTGGAAATGCCTGGGAGAGGATGGCCTCGAGCGGCCGTCACCAGGGGCAGCTGGCAGTGGTGGACAAACGCGCTGCCTCCTCCTGCCTCACTGAAACACCATCTCCCAGAGGTGCCCTTGGGGGTGGAGGCTCGGTTGCCCACGGTGGTCAGCTGCTGGCTAACATACCCTGAATCGGCTCCTTCTCACTCCCCTCTCCCTGCCCCCCTCCCCTACCTGTGCTTCCGGGGATCACCTCCCGGATAAACGCCTTGTCCTCAACTCCCTGCCACAGGGTCTTCTTGTGAAGCAACTCAACCCACGACAGTGGCTCAAACCCTCTGCACTTCAGCTTCCTGCTCTGCAAGTTGGAGAGTCTGATATGTGCCTCTGAAACTGGGGGGACACAAGCACAGGTCTGGGAGGCTCAGCACCATGCCCAGTGCTCAGCAGGCACTGGGTTAGCGCCCTTACTCATACACACAGTAGGTGTTTAATAAAGGCTCCGGTCCCCTCAGACGGCTCAGGACACAGAACCTCTCTGTTCCTGCCAATCAGGCCCCACCGGTAAGCCAATCCCTCAGGCCTGACCATTCCCGATGCTCTTGGCTGAACACCTTCCAGGTGGCCTCCCTCCTGTGCTGGCAGCAAAGGGCTCCCTGGGGACCTCCTGACAAAAGGTTGGGCCAGAGGCAACACGTGGTCTGGAAGATGAACGTCTGAGCTCCTCAGAGGTCAATAAAAATCCTCCTATGTACTGAGCCAGGCACTGGCTTGGGCTTCCCCTACATTATCTCATCTAATCCTCTCCACAAACTGCAGGCACTGCACTGCTCTCCTGTCGTGGCCCAGGAGACTGGGCCTCAGAGAGGCCCCCGCAGCCCAGCAGTGACGGGTAGAGCCTGGATTCAGCCCTTGTCTGTCAAGCCAGAGCCCAGACTCCTCACTGGGAGGCAGGAACATGCCGTGTTCACCTCAGATGCCCTGTGCCTGGTGCAGGCTCTGCACAGAGAAGGAGCTTAGGAAATGAGCCTTGGGCTGGACTGAACCAAATAGGGCTCCTAGAGGAAATTGAAAGATCCTGTTTCCTGTCGGACACGGCGCCCCTGAGGGTATTGCTGCGGCCCAGCTCCTAGCACAGGGCCTGGCACATAGTGATGTTCAAGCCAGGTTTGTGGATCAATAAAAAGGTGAACATTTAATATCCTTGGTCAGATTTACACTATGGCCCAGATCCATGACTGCGTTAGGAGTTATCCTATACGATTTTCCCATTCTGTTGTTCCTGCTGCATTCTTCCCTTCGCTCTCCCTCTGAGCTCATCTAAGCATGTCTGAGGGATGCTGTCCCACTCCCCCATCGGTGGGGGATAGGGAAACCTAGAGCAAGCGCTCACTGTGTGCTTTAGTGTATGTTACCACATTTCATTTCCACAATAGTCCTAGAGGCAGGGCTGAATGGCACCACTGGACAGATGACCTAGAGGAGTTGGATGACTTGTTCAAGGTCACCTGGCCAGTTGGAGGCTGACGGGAGATGATCTCAGGTCTGCCTAGCCCCCAAACTCGTGCCGTTTCTCCACCACCAAATTCCCTCCCAGCCCTAAGTTGCTTCCCTTCTCCATCCAGTGTGGCCAGTGCAGACCTCCGAAGTGTCAACCTGGTGACACTAGATCCGTCACCTTAGGGTGGAGTGAAGGAAGCACCTGGGCATCAGCTTACTAATTCAAGGTGCTGATGAATTATTCACACCACCATTAACTTGGAGGCCCTTTCAGCCTCACCTCTCTTTCCCCTGCTCCAGACCCTCAGGTCCTGGCCTGCCCCGAGCTCGGCAGACCTGCGGGGCCCCCAGCGAGGAGATGCTGGCAGAGCTGGAGTTCTGTCTTCTGGTGGCAGTGACACTGCTGAGCCCAGCCCCCAGGGCCCAAGCCATGGAAGGTAGGAGCTGCCGGGCACAGGCAGGAAACCTGGAGGGGGGCAGAGGGGTGGCAGGTAGCAGCGGGGTCTCAGGAGGTTTCCATGTGGAAGGCCAGAAAGCGGAAGGCCCTTTGGGGGGCAGTTGGCCGAGTTGAAGATGTATTGCTTCTGAGATGGGGAAAGACAATATTTATCAAGTGCCAACTATGTGCTGGGTGCTTTCCACGTATGAATGCATTTAGTCTTCACAGCCAATTTCAAAGTGGGTATTAGTCCTCCTTTTTACAGAGGAGGAAACTGAGGAAGAGGGACGTTAAGTAACCTGTCCAAGATTACGTTTACCAAGGACGAAGGGAATGGCTCAGAGAACGATTAAAGATTTGTTGTTGAAATGAGTCCTTATTTTCCTCCTGAGAGCCTGCTGTACTTTCCCATCGCCAGCCAAGTGAAATCAAAGTTCCTTATAAAGGCATTCAGTGCCTTCCCAGGTTTGGCTCCAATCTCTATATAACATCCAACCTCGGTTCCCAGAGTCCCTCGGGCATCCCATACTCTGGCAGAGGATCACACCCCCTCCTGGAGATGCTTCACCCTCAGGGCTTTCACCCGCTGTGCCCTCTGCCTGGAAGGTCCCTTCTCTCTTTTTCTACCTGAGAACATCTGCCTCATCCATGAAGCTCAGGTCAAACACCACCTCCTCCAGGAAGACTTTCGCATCCCTTCATCAGCCTCAGAAACTCCCTCCTTGGGGATCTTAGAACCCTCAGCTGGCACCCTGGTCCCGGGTCGCTTTGTGCCGCTCCAGCCCTCTGAGCACTGTGTGCCTGTCTGGGAAGCCAGGGCCGTCTTCAAGGGGTGTGTGTGTAGCAGGGGCTCAGCCAGCGGTTGCCAGTGCCTTGTCTTCCTGCCAGTTCAAGGAGGGCTCAGGAAGGACACATAACTTTCCAGTCACCTAGTTGGTGGCAGAGATGGCCTGGGCACCCAGGTGTCTCACCCCATGCCTGGGTGGTGGGAGAAGCTAACTGTTCCCATTTCTAGCCACTGGGGCTTCAGTGGCCTTGGGGTGACCCTGGAGTTCAGGGTGCCTGCCGGACAAGGCCTCTACTTGTGCTGGGACACAGGGCCTCCTGGGCCACCAGGAGTTCTGCTCCAACCTTCTCACGGCTTTTCCCGTCCAGTGGGCAAGGCTGGGGGAAGGACAAGGACAGGCAGTGAACAGGATGTCCCTCTGTCCTCTTGCCATAGAGGCATGAGTCAGACATTGCTCCCGCCCTGGCCTGTCCCCAGGGCCAGGCAGGGAGCCCTGATGTGAACTGGGTGTGCATCTTGTAGCCTCTGCACTGCTTTCTCTCATCCGTGTTCACAGCCGCCCAGCAAGGTCATTATCCCCATTTCACAGATGCGTGACTGAGGCTCAGGTAGGCTAAGTGATTGTGAGTCTGAGCCTTTATTCATGCCATTTCCTCCCTCCAAATCTTCCCCAACTCACAAAGTCTTCTTGCTCCTTCTAGCCAAACTCAAACATCAACTCCCTTGTGTCCCTCCCCCAACAGTGCTGGCCCTGGCAAGACTGCCCCCCCTCCCTCTGGACCCCAGAGCCCGTGTGGCCCCAGCACAATCACGCCACATGGCTTTGTCTCATTTGCCTAACTCCCCCCATCTTACCGCACAACTGGAAACTCCCCAGGAAGGGGCCCGTTATGAGTCAGCACAGGCCCGTACAGGGCACGTGCTTGGCAAATATGCCTCTTACAGGAACTTCGGTTAAGTATATTCTTCAGGATGCTTCTGGTTGCAAGGGACAGAAACCTAATCTGGATGAGTTTAAGCAAGAAGAGAAATGCAGTGGCTGGTGCCAGGGAGGCGGGAGTATAGCTGAGTTGGGCAGCTTGGGTTCTGGGCCATTTCCTCTTTTCACATGGTTCTTGCCATTTGCTGACAAGCTCTCTCAATGGGCCCTGAGCAGGGTCCACCCAGGGCTCTCACTCCCAGCTTAGGTACCAGGGAGGAAAGGGTTCTCATCCAGGCACTCAGCAGCAGGACTCTGGTGGCACAGGCGCACCCCACAGGCCAGTCGCTGTGGCAGTGCTGGGGGCCCCAGGATTGCCCAGCTAGGATCCTGTGTCCTCCTGTGGGCCTGGGAAAGACGAGGGAGGGTTACCACATGGAGGCAAGGGAAGGGAGCAGTGTCTAAAATTGAGGGCATGTTCTTGCAAGAGGTGAAGGAATGAGGGCTGGATGGAACAAATCAGGAGATGTCAGCTACAGCAGTAACTTCCCTTTTTGGGCCTCAGTTTTCTCATCTGTTAAATGGAGTCAATAACACCTGTGCTGCCTATTTTATGGGGATATTGTGAGGATGATATAAGATTGTTCACTGATTCATTCACTCAGCAAATATACACTGAGCACCTGCTTTGTACCAGGAGCTCTTCTAGGTGCTTGGGAGACAGCAGAGAATAAAACAGACGAGAATCCCTGCTCTCATAGAGCTTACAGTTTTGTGGAGAGAGACTTGGCAGTGAACCAAACAAACAAGGAAATAAATAGTACATTTGACAGTGATGGGTGCTATGGAGAAAATAAAGCAGAAAAGGGAGAGAAGGGGTACAGGGATGGGGAGAGGGTTTCATTTGTAAATATGATGGTTGGGGAAAGCCTCACTGAGAAGGTCATTTTTTTCAACTTTTAACTATGAAAATTTTCACACACAAAGTGGAGAAAATAGTATAATAAATCCCAATGTCTCCATCAACCATCTTCAACAGTTATCAACATTCTGCCTTTCTTGGCTCTTCTATCCTACCCCTACCCCCATTTTAGGGGGGCAGATCGGAGAAACTTAAAGACAATCTCAGATATCACACTATTTCACCCATAAATATTTCAGAGTATATCTAACAGATATATAGATAGATAGATATTCCCAATATTTTTATAATGATATAATAATTCTTTAATTTTACCTAATACTCAGTTCATGTTCAATTTTCCCCATTATGGCAAAAAAAAAAAATCCCATTGCAATTTTTTTTTTCAACTCAGACCAGACAAGGTCCACACATTGCTTTTGGTTGGTATTTGACTCAAGTCTCCCTCCCTCACTCTCTCTCTCTCTCTCAGTCTCTCTCTCTCTTTTTTAATCGACTTCTCCCCTGGCAACCACTTTTCTACTCTCTGTTTCTATGAGTCTGACGTTTTAAATTCCACATATAAGTGATACCATGCAGTATTCGTCTTTCTCTGTCTGGCTTATTTCACTTAGCATAACGCCCTCAAGGTCTATCTATGTTGCTGCAAATAGTAGCCTTTTTCAAGGCTGAATAATATTCCATGTCATATGTATCTCTATTCATCTGTTGATGAACACTTAGGTTGTTTCCATATCTCAGCTGTTGTGAATAATTCTGCAATGAAGATGGGAATGCAGATAACTCTTTGATACCCTGTTTCCATTTCCTTTGAAATATACTCAAAGTGGAATTGCTGGATCATATGGAGTTCTATTTTTAATTTTTTGAGGAGCCTCCATATTGTTTATCATAGAGGCTGCACCAGTTTGCATTCCAACCAACTGTGCACAAAGGTTCCTTTTTCTCCACATCGTTGCCAACACTTGCTACTCTCTTGCCTTTCACATAATAGCCATCCTAACAGATGGGAGGTGACATCTCACGGAGGTTTCGATTTGCATTTCCTTGATGATTAGTGACGTTGAGCACCTTCATGTACCTGTTGACCATCTGTATGCCTTCTTTGGAAAACTGCCTATTCAGTTTCTCTACTCATTTTATTTTTATTTTACATTTTTAAATTTATTTTATTTATTATTTTTGGCTGCGTTGGGTCTTCGTTGCTGCACGGTCTTTCTCTAGTTGCGGCGAGTGGGGGCTACTCTTTGTTGCAGTGCACAGGCTTCTCTTGTTGCGGGGCGTGGGCTCTAGGCATGCGGGGCTCAGTAGTTGTGGCTCACAGGCTCTAGAGCATAGGCTCAGTAGTTGTAGAGCGTGGGATTAGTTGCTCTGCGGCATGTGGGATCTTCCCGCGCCAGGGCTCGAACCCGTGTCCCCTGCATTGGCAGGCAGATTCTTAACCACTGTGCCACCAGAGAAGTCCTCTACTCATTTTTTTTTTTTAATGGTGAAGTGTTGAAAGCCTTCCTCTTTATATTTATTTATTTTTGGCTGTGTTGGGTCTTCTCTGCTGCACATGGGCTTTTCTCTAGTTGCGGCGAGCGGGAGCTACTCTTCGTTGAGGTGCGCGGGCTTCTCACCGCGGTGACTTCTCTTGTTGTGGAGCAGGGGATCTAGGTGCGCAGGCTTCAGTAGTTGTGGCTTGCAGGCTCAGTAGTTGTGGCTCGCGGGCTCTAGAGCACAGTCTCAGGAGTTGTGACACACAAGCTTAGTTGCTCCATGGCATGTGGGATCTTCCTGGACCAGGACTCAGAACCCGTGTCCCCTGCATTGGCAGGCAGATTCTTAACCACTGCGCCACCAGGGAAGTCGCTATTGATGGTTTCCTTTCCTGTGCAGAGCTTTTCATTCAATGTAGTCCCACTTGTTTATTTTTGCTTTTGTTGCCTTTGGTGTCAAATCCAAAAAATTATTGCCAAGACCAATGTCAAGGAGCTTACCTCCTATGTTTTCTTCTAGTTGAGTCTTTTTTAATATAACAGTTGTGTCTCCCCCCACCACCTTATTTACTGTTGAAGCACCTGGGTCATTAGAATTTCCCACATTCTGGACTTGACTGAATGTGTCCTCACGGTGTCATTTAGATTGTTCCTCTAGCTTCCATATTCACTCTAACTTGTAGACAGATCCAGAGACTCCATTAGATTAAGGTTCCTTTTTTTCCCCCCCAAGAAGATGTTACAGGTGTTTCATCAGGGCACCGATTATTTAGTGTTTCACTTTGACCTTGAGATTGTCAGTGAGTTCAGGGGTTGTTAGCCTGATCCATCCATTATAAAGTTCCCTATAAAGGTAAATTTTTTGGCATTTTTTAATTATAAAAATTTTCAAACATTAGCAAAGGTGAAAGAATTTTACAGAAAATATTTACCTACTCAACCAACTAGGTTTTACCTCTCATCATTTACCTTTTGTCTCAGTGATTAGAACAGACAACGATAATGATGATTCCATTAAGGTTTGCAAAGTTATGTTTTTCTAATGTTGTTATTCTTTCTGTAGTCTTCTTTAAATAACAATTTTTCTTCATCAGCTATTTGGTTATCCTGATATATATCGTTTGTAACAGGAAAGGCAAAGTAAATGCTTAATTCTTTCTTCATGTAGCAAGAAGAAAACGAGTTCGTGCCCGAGCAATCTCTAAAGGAAATCAATAAGTTCCTTTTTAATTTCTTTTAGTTGTATTATGAATTCATTCATTTTTATATATTTGATGGGTTTCAACCCACTGCAATAAATTTTTTTTTGGCCACTCCTGGCGGCATGTGGGCTCTTAGTTCCCCGACCAGGGATCGAGCTTGCGCCCCCTACATTGGGAGCACAGAGTCTTAACCACAGAACCGCGGGTAAGTCCCTGCAATAAATTTTTTTGAAGCTCAAATTATACCTTCTTTAGCCAGTGGGAGTCCCTTCAAGAATGTTTCTGTGTCTTTTGACACAATCCCAGCAGTTCCAATAGTTTCTTTACTTTCTGGTGTGACAAGATATCCCAAGTGTATTTTGTATATTTACTGCCCTAGACTATTTCTTTAAGGAGCCCTGCTTCATTTTAGTTAGACATAACGATCCTAATCTAATTTAGTTGGACGTAATAATCCTAATCTAAGCCCAAGTGGTACAAATACTACCAGGATATCATTGCTTTTAGGGTTTTTTTTCTTTTTTTTTTTTTGCAGTATGCGGGCCTCTCACTGTTGTGGCCTCTCCCGTTGCAGAGCATAGGCTCTGGACACGCAGGCTCAGCGGCCATGGCTCACGGTCCCAGCCACTCCACGGCATGTGGGATCTTCCCGGACCGGGGCACGAACCCGTGTCCCCTGCATCGGCAGGCAGACTCTCAACCATTGCACCACCAGGGAAGCCCCGCTTTTAGGGTTTTTAATGAACAAAGCTAGGAAATTAATATTTTTAGAAATAAAAATAAATCAAATTCGTACTGATGTTTTCAATTCAAATTAAGGATCTCAAGAGTTCTGCTTAGTTTTTTAATTCTATACTTGTATTGCTCTCCTCTTACACTGCAAATCTTAGTTTCTATTGACATTAACATACTTCCTTTACTCCAATATATAAAATATTGTAAAATAACAGTATTCACTATTACCACTAATAGTAAGTCTACTGAATATAGTTTAATATTTCTTTGTGTTTCATTTTGTTCTTGGGATATATTCCACTAGGAAGGTACAGTCAAAATAGTGTATTTCAACATTGTTTGAAATCATTTTTCCCATGTGAATGTGCCTCCAACTTGACATACAGTTAAGCTTATTTGTTTTAGTTTGGCATATGGGTTACTTAAATATTTTTGATAATTTAAAAATTATATTAAAAATTACTCATGATTATAAAATTATCAAATAAATTGCGTTTAAAGAGGTCTAGCGGTCGCGCCTGTTTCCTCCCCTTGGCTTACATCTTCCTGTGTCAGAGAACAATTTTTATTAGTTTCCTTCCATTGTTTTCAAAATATAAGCAAATATGTACATATAAGAATGTAGTTTTGGGGACTTCCTTGGTGGCGCAGTGGTTAAGAATCTGCCTGCCAATGCAGGGGACACAGGTTCGAACCCTGGTCCAGGAAGATCCCACATGTCACGGACCAACTAATCCCGTGTGCCATAACTACTGAGCTCTAGAGCCCGCGAGCCACAACTACTGAGCCCACGTGCCACAACTACTGAAGCCTGCGCGCCTAGAGCTCGGGTTCTGCAACAAAAGAAGACACTGCAATGAGAAGCCCGCATACTGCAACAAAGAGTAGCCCCTGCTCGCCGCAACTAGAGAAAGCCCGTGCGCGGCAACAAAGACCCAACGCAGCCAAAAATATAAATAAATAATAATAAAAAAGAATGTAGTTTTAACTTTGTAGTACTCTGTGCGCATTTTCACTCAGGATGGGAGCAGGTAATATTATTTTTAATTTTCGAATTCCCCAGTGCACATCTCTAGTGCCTAGCATTTGGTATTATTTTATCTAAAATTATAGTCCCACCTGACACTTCTTGTCTCCTTTCCCGCTTTATTTTTCTCCAGATCACTTATCACGAGTTAATACACTCTATATTTTCCTTATTATCTTTATTGTTTGTCTTCCCCACCAGAATTTTAGTCTACTTGTTCCTGCTGTAACCCCAGCACCTAAAACGATGCTTAGCACTCAAACAGTATTTCTTGAATGAATAAAAGCATGTTTGGCAAGTATTTGAAGAATAAGTAAATGAATGAACAGCTACATGAATAAGTGAATTGACTTAGGGCCATGACCTCATGCTGCCTCATCCCATCCCAAAGAACCCGCTTTGGAGCTGGGCCACTACCCACGACCCCAGGGCTGACTCTGAGACATTCTTGCCTCTCACCACAGGTGTCAAATGTGGGGGTGTGCTCTCAGCACCTTCTGGAAACTTCTCCAGCCCCAACTTCCCCAGGCTCTACCCCTACAACACGGAGTGCATCTGGCTGATTGTGGTAGCTGAGGGCTCCTCCGTGCTGCTCACCTTCCACACCTTCGACCTGGAGTACCATGACACCTGTAGCTTCGACTTCCTGGAGATCTACAACGGGGCCTCCGGGGACCAGGGCAACCTGCTGGGGAGATTCTGCGGCCAGGTGCCCCCACCGCCCTTCGTCTCCTCCTGGAACGTCATGTCTGTGGTCTTCCACTCAGACAAGCACGTGGCCAGCCGAGGCTTTTCCGCAGGCTACCAGAAAGGCAAGGGGGACTTGGCAGTGGAGAGGGTGGCCCTGGGTGGGGATGGGGGGAGGGCGGCGGGGTAAGGTGACGGGCAGGGTCTCAGCATCTTAGCGTGTAGGCTTTCTGTAACCTGGATGCCCCTGCTCTCATAGCTCACGGGGCAAAGGCAGCCTCTGTTGGTAGTGTTTTTTTTTTTCTGTTGGTAGTCTTGGTGGTTGTGTGTTCCCACCTTCATGGCAACACTCCCCACGTATCCCTCCGTTATTCTGGGAGTCCTCGGAGGGTCTCACTGTGCTCAGGAATGAGGCCTCTCGTGCTCTCCTATCCTTGTCCTTCTCACCCCACACATGGCATCAGGACACTGGAGGGGACACCGGAGGGGACACCGTGCTGCCACTGCTGCTGATCCCTCTGTGGCATCTCATGTCACGGGCACAGGATTCTCTCCCCCTCCCCATCATGTCCTCGGAGTGGAAGGTGCATGAGCGTCTGCATGGAGCTGGTGACGCTCTCCCTCCCAAAGCCTTTCCTGAGCTCGCCTCCTATATCGTGGTCCCTAAACCCTCCCTCCCCCAGCCAGGCTTGGAGCCTACCCCTCAGGCTAGTGAGGGGAGCAGAGGCTTCACCCTCCTTGCCTTTCTTTCTCCTTGACTCATTCCTCTTTCCTCAGGCTTCTCTGCACAGACTCAGACCTCCTACCTTCTCCCAAAGCCAAAACCAAAGGCCTTCCTCACAACAGCTCAAGCAGCAGGCTCCACAGAGGCTCCTGGTGCGCAGGGTTCACCAACAGCAATCAGGGCCGGGACGAGGGTGCACACAGTTCTATGCCTCCAAAGCCAGACGCCAGCTCCCACTGGCTTTGGAGGCATAGTATTGTAGAATGGTAAAACACCAGAACCACAGACCGATCTAATCATAGCAGTGGAGTTTTAGATCCCTAGATTTTTAGACTCTTAGGGTATCAAAGTTATAATACCATGTGCAATGTTTTCTAATATTTTTTAAAACAGGAGTACCCTTATATCAAATGGAACCTTATGTTAATCCCTGATATGTAAAAGAGATAAAGGCAGCATTTTTTAAAAATAAATTTTATTTATTTATTTATGGCTGCATCGGGTCATCGTTGATGTGCGTGGCCTTTCTCTAGTTGTGGTGAGCGGGGGCTACTCTTCTTTGCGGTACGTGGGCTTCTCATTGCTGTGGTTTCTGTTGTTGTGGAGCACAGGCTCTAGGCGCATGGGCTTCAGTAGTTGTGGCACAAGGGCTCAATAGTTGTGGTGCGACGGCTCAGTAGTTGTGGCACACGGGCTTAGTTGCTCCGTGGCATTTGGGATCTTCCCGGGTCAGGGATCAAACCCGTGTGCCCTGCATTGGCAAGCAGCTTCTTAACCACCGCGCCACCACGGAAGCCCCAAAGGCAGCATTTTTGTTGTAAGCATTTATAAGTTCGTATTTTTAACATTTACTTATTATAAGCCAATCATTGAAAGCATAAGTAAATATTGATGGCCTCCGATTAGTTAAATTATTACATATAAGATATGTGACTGTGGATGCTATCTTTCATTGAATTAAAAAATAGTTTGAATACAGAAAAAGAAGGACATTTACAGCAGATGTCTGCAAATAGATGCCCTGGGGCTACCGTGGAGCCGTGGAGCCCCAGATCACATTTTGAAAGTCTCTGCTAAGGGTATTGACAGCAGATGGGATCTCACAGACTGTCAAAACCTGCCCTCTCATTTGACAACAATACACCTGAGACCAAAGAGGGAATGTGCCTTCCCAAGGTCACACATCTGGGAAGGGGAAACTGGGACAAGAAGTCAAGGCCTTAGCCGCCCGGCACAGTGCTCCGTTCACACAGCCATGCCATGCAGTGAGATTCTGGAGTCTCAGGAGACACAACCGACTGTGCCCCTCCCTGCTGGTGGCCTCCAGCTAGTCCTGGCATTCATTATCACCTAGCTCCCAGTTGTACTGGCTACACTGGGCTCCAAAGGGCTTTCACCAGAAACTTATTAAACTCTGCATGCGTCTGAGCCTGTGGATCAGTCTGAACAGGTCTCATGATTTCTAATATTCCCATGAGGCTCAGAGAGGCTGAGTTACTCGCCCATGGTACAGTGCCCTCAGAAGACTGAGCTGAGAGGAGACCTGTCTTCAGACTTCAAGCCCATCTCTACTCCTTCAGATCCTCCCTCTAAGCCTCAGTTTCCTCATCTGTTCGGGAGATTTGATAATGTTCCTGGTCTCAGGTACCTCAGCCTCTATGCTCCACTAGCCTGGTAGGAGGGGACAGTGAGACTGATAAGGTCAAATGCACAGACTCTGAAGTTAGTCAAATCCTGCCCTCCCTGATACCAGGGGATGACCTGTTGTCAGGGTCCTGCCCTGTCCCTTGGGACCTTGCCACTGCAATGGCTCTTGCCAATCTCCACATCTCTTTGCTTCAGGGCTTTTTCTGAAGCTTTGGCAGGTCACCTCTACCCCCAGCGGCCCTCAGCCTCGATTCTGGGGAATGACCCCGCTCCCCCACCCTCTCTCCCTCACTGCCCATCTGCGGTCCTCTGTCTCTCCCAAATAAACTACTTGGGCTCAAATCCTTGTCTCGGGCTCAGTCTGGGTGAAGCCCAACTCACACAAGTAAGTTATTTAACTTCTCTCTGCCTCCAGTCTCTCAGCTGTAAAACGGGGGAAACCATGGTGCGTTCCTCATGGGGTTATGGTGATGGCCTAGAAAGATGGCCTGTGCCTGTCACTTACCAAGCGCTCAGTGGATGTTGACAAGAATCCCGTGAACACCTGTGGGCGTGGCATTTCCCAAAGGAGGAGATGGGGGAGCCACAAGGAGGGAGAAAGTTTGGTTCAAGCAGGCTCCCTTGCAGATGTGTGTGGTGGCGTCCTGACGGGCCTGTCGGGGGTCCTCACCAGCCCCGAGCACCCCAACAACTACCCCAACAATGTGGAGTGCCGCTGGGTGATCCGAGCCTCTGGCCCCGCCACCGTCAAGCTGGTCTTCGTGGACTTCCAGGTGGAGGGCAGTGAGCAGTGCACCTACGACTACGTGGCTGTGCTTGGAGGGCCCGGCCCCGCCCATGGGCACCACTACTGCGGCAGCTCCAGGCCCCCCACGCTCGTGTCGCTGGGCCACGAGCTGCAGGTGGTCTTCAAGTCTGACTTTAACATCGGGGGCCGGGGCTTCAAGGCCTACTACTTCTCAGGTAGGAGGGCCGGAGCTACACCCTGAGTGCCCTGTGTGTGCTGGGCTCCTGCCTCCCCATCACGCCTGCGGCTGGGTGGGGAGGGGTTGTACTCTTCTGCCTCTGGGCCTTACACTTCCTGCTGTTTCTCTGCCTGAAATGTTCTAGCACACCCTCTCCCGTCTGGCCGATGCCAAGGCACAAGCATGTCACCTCCTCTGGGAAGCCTCCTTGATTCACTCAGAATTATTCCCTTCCTTCAACTCCTTAGAGAAGTTTTCTCATAGCGATGCTCTAACACATCACTTCTGTACCTGGTTTGCATGCTGATTTTCTCTGCTTGACTGTGAGTTCCTATGGACTTATCTTTGTACCTGCTACATAGAGGGTATTCAATTAATGTCTGTATGAATGAATGAATGAACCCTTGGGAATTAAACTGTCTAGTGGAGGAGATAGAGAAGGAAACAGACAATGACAATGCACTGTGATCTGTGCTGTCTAACAGTAAGAATCATGGATGACTTCCTGGAGGAGGAGAGAACTGAGCAGTGCTTTGAAGGTGTTAGCCAGTGGCAGAAGAAAGGGAAGAGCGTTCCAAGCAGAGGGATCAGCATGTGCAGAGGCACGGAGGACAGAGAGGGTTTGTGTGCTTTACTACTAGGAAATATTTGGTGAGGCTGGAAGGTAGGGCTGGATGAGGGGCAGGGAGAAAAAGGGCAAGGTCACGTCATGAACCACCTTGTCTGTCAAGTCCAAGTTGGACTCAACTCCGAGGAGAGGTATTAGGCATTGTTACTGAATTCCTATCAGGGTCAACACTCATGAAATGGTTTACCAATTGGAATGACAGTCTCAGCTTTCAGCTAGTTTCAGTTTAAAGCAGGCTTTGGGATCAGTTGTCTGGTTTTCTGGCCATGGTGCCCACAACCTGCCAGGGTGGTTTTAGGACCCTATAGCGCCTACTGCCCAAGCTGTAGCTGCAGAGGGTGACAGTCTCCACCCTTCTCACCATTGCTCCTTCTGTCCTGCTCTCCCCAACCCAGGAGAATGCCAGGAGGTATACACGGCGGTGCGGGGCAACTTCTCCAGCCCACAGTACCCCAGCTCCTACCCCAACCACATCCGGTGCCACTGGACCATCCGCCTGCCTCTTGGCTACCGGGTCAAAGTGTTCTTCCTGGACCTGGAACTGGAGGGGCCCAACAGCCTGACCAAGACCTGTGACTTTGACCATCTGGCAGCCTTCGACGGGGCCAGCGAGGAGGCGCCCCTGCTGGGCAGTTGGTGTGGCCACCACCTGCCACCACCAGTCACCTCGAGCCACAACCAGCTCCTGCTTCTGCTGCACACAGACCGTAGCACCACCCGCAGGGGCTTCTCTGTGGCCTACATTGGAGGTCAGCTGGGGTTGAGGGTATGGGTGTGCTGGTGGAGGAAGGTGAGGCCGGGGTTCCTGGTCTTTGCAGCCTCCTTCCTCCATCTCACCAACTTCTCGGTTGGCTGCACCACTGTGGACTCCTGCCCTGGGACCTCTGAGGCTATATCAATGTGGCCCTTGCTTATTTTCACTATTACAGTGCCCTGTTCTTCCAGCTTCTAAATCCACAATTCTTAATTCCTCCCTATCTGTCACCTTCCTCCATGGGCCCCTGGCCTCTCTTGTACTATGATTAATCCTCTGTATCCAGGGGTAATACACAAGATATGGTAATACTATTTATCGAAAACAATTGATATAATTATGGAGATGCTGACCAACCTTGCTTGTACAGTCATAAGTCCTGACTGACAGTGGTTTGAAAAAATGACCTTTGGTTTTCTTACATAACAAGAAGCCTAGAGCTAGGCAGCTTCTGTATTGGTTCAGGGACTCAACAGTGTCCCAGCTGATATGTCTGGGATTCTCTTGACCTCATGACCACAAGATGGCTGCCACAACTCCAGGCATCATGTCCATGTTCAAGGCTGGAAGAAGGTAGGGGAGGTGCCAGCCACAAATGTTCCTTTATCAGGAAAGTAAATGCATTTTCAGAAGCCCTCAAAAGACTTCTTCTTGTTCTCATTATTTTGAACTTGGTCATATGGCCATGCCTAGCTGAAGAGCTGGCTAGGGAACTTGGCACTCAGCTTTTCCATCCTCCATAGTGCTAGTTAGATTTGCCAGCTGACAGCAGCTATCATCTATCCCCCCCTCTCCTCACCCTTCCCTGGGCCACGGTCCCAGAAATGCCTGTGCTCTGGACCCATTTTGCCCTCTGCCTGACTAGGCGAGAGCCTCCTGTTGTGCAGGTGCGGAAACAGAGGTGCAGAGAGGAAACGACTTTCACTGCTGTCACACGGGCAGTGGGTGGCACAGCCAAGGCTAGAACTCACACCCTTGCCTTTTGTGTGGCTAAGCAGGGCCTGGGGAGGAGGCCCAGGACTGAGCTCAGACGGACGGGGGCCACATCCAAATGCTGCCATTTACTGACCATCCAATGGTGCTCACCTGTAGGAGGAGTTGATGGATGCTCTAGACAGGTGGTCGTTAAGATGAAATGAGGTAACACAGGTCACAGTGCCTGCCTCTGAGGGCATCCTTGCTGAGTGTGGATTTCTTTCCCTTATGTGTCTCAGTCCTGGTCTGCATTCAGAAGATCTTTCCTCGGGACTTCCCTGGTGGTCCAGTAGTTAATACTCCGTGCTCCAAATGCAGAGGGCACAGGTCTGATCCCTGGTCAGGGAACTAAGATCCTGCATGCCACACAGCACAACCAAAAAACAAAAGTCTTTCCTCTTCTTTCTTTCTTCCTTTCTTTCTTCCTTTCTTCCTTTCTTCCTTCCTTCCTTTCTTTCTTTCTTTCTTTCTTTCTTTCTTTCTTTCTTTCTTTCTTTCTTTCTTTCTTTCTTTCTTCTTTCTTTCTTTCTTTCTTTCATTTATTTTTGGCTGCATTGGGTCTTCATGGCTGCGCACGGGCTTTCTCTAGTTGCAGCGAGCGGGGGCTACTCTTCATTGTGGTGCGCAGACTTCTCATTGCAGTGGCTTCTCTTGTTGCAGAGTATGGGCTCTAGGCATGCGGGCTTCAGTAGTTGTGGTTCGTGGGCTCTAGAGCGCAGGCTCAGTAGTTGGGGTGCATGGGCTTAGTTGCTCCGCAGAATGTGGGATCTTCTTGGACCAGGGCTCGAACCCGTGTCCCCTGCATTGGCAGGAGGATTCTTAACCACTGTGCCACCAGGGAAGTCCTTCTTTCTCTTTCCTTACCCATGTGCAAGAGGAGTTTGGGGGCCCAGCAATGGTGAAGGAAACAGTAGAGCTGCAGCAAGCTAGGGGCAGCAAAGTGACCTGGGCAGATGCTCCCTCTGTGGGCCTCAGTTATCTCCATCCATAAACCTGGAGGAGAGCTGTCCCTCTGTTAGAGCGACCCCTTTCCCAGAGTGCACTCAGAGAGCCAGGTGCCATGGGGCTCTGCCACAGCTAGCTGGCAAGTCGCTTTCTCTCTGCGGGTCTCAGTAAAATGAAAATATCAGCTGAAGGAGCTGAGAAGTCCCTTTTGCTCTGATGATCTTACTTCTGGGCCTGGGTCCTCTCCCAGCTGTGTGTGATCTTGGACATGCTCCTTCCCCATTTGGTGCCTCCAGAGACACCTCCCCGATGGCTGTGGGAGCCCAGGGTCAGACACGGCACTAGTGCTGGGCCAGGCTCCAGATGTGGCCCAGGCTGCAGGCGGCCTCCCGGCTGGAGGACAACCTCAGCATCAATCAGGGGTGACACACAGTTCAGCATCACCAAGATCATCGTGGGAGACGGTGGGCCCATAAATCCCCGACTGCCCAGACACCAGAGGCTGAAATATGTCTGAGGCATTTCCCAGAGAGGGTTTGAGATTTCCAGGCCTCTGCCTACCAGCTCTTTCCTTTTCCTCCCGCCAGCCACCCAGCTTCCTTCCCCCTACCCTCACCCTTGCCCCAGCAAGCACTGCCTCCGTACACACACGCGTTCACACACACACACAGGCTCGCACGATCCCAGACACTTAGAGTCACACAGGCCTGGCTGGGAGGGGCTGCAGGGGGCCACCACATAAGGTGGAGAGACCAGGAACTGTGGGATCTTACAGACGCAATGATTAAAATCCTGTCCTAGCCACCTTTCAGAGCTCTGGGTTCCAAAACTTTCAAATGCGTTTAGTCATGTCCACCTCAAGGCGTCATCATGAGGAGGGAGAATGGGGCTTCCTTCACCACCCTTTTCAAACTGCAGCCACTGCAACCCTTACCCACACACGTTCTGCTCTCCCTGCTCCCCGTCTTTCTTCTTTGCTTGATTTTCCTTCAGACTACTCTGACGCTTAGGTGTATCTTACGTATTTACTGCCTCCTCACTCAACTAGAATGTAAGCTCCAAGAGGGTAGGCATTTGTGGCTGGTTTTTCTCTTTTCATTTCTGTATCTGGTGTTTAGAATAGCGCCTGCACATAGTGGGCCACAAATACTTGTTAAATGATTGAATGAATCGCCTGGTATATGGCAAACATGATCAGCCAATAATAGCTTTCATTATGATAAGAACATTCATTCATTCGGTCAGTCAGTCCTTTATTCAGTATTCACTGCACCTGCCAAGCTCTGTGTTGGGCTCAGAGGGTGCTGAGAAGTAGGCACGGGGCCTGCCCTGGAGCTCATAGTTTGATGGAGTTAAATGGAGTAACGCGTGTAAAACGTCCTCGTAGGACTGCTTAAGAGCCATCCCCTCTCTGGGCCTCGGTTTTCCATCCACCACCCTTTGGATAGGGGCTTGGAGAGGGTGGGGGTCAGACCGCCTGCCCCCATGGCCTCCAGCTCCCCACTTCCATCCATCCTCAGTGGTCCCCATGAACGTGAGTTGCTCCCGCACGGACTTCCAGATCCTGATCTCCGCGCAGGCAGTGGCCCCTCTAGAAAGGACCAAAGTCTACCTGGGCAGCCGGAGCTGTGCTGCTCAGGAAGTCGGCAGCAACTTCCGGATCCAGGCCCGCTTTGACACCTGCGGCACTGAGTCTCAGGTAGGGGCTGGGGGAGGAGGGAGGGCACGAGGGAGGGGCTCTGATCCCTGGGGAGAGGCACCTGCCAGACCTGAGGATTCAGCTTCTCTTCCTGGCTCTGGTCACCCCACCAGCCTGGATGCAGAACTCAGCCCCTATTGATTTTACCTCAACAAACTTGCTCAGTGTAGACACAACAAAGAACTCAGGTAGGGGAGACAGAGAAGGGGTGTCCTGCTGCACAAGCTGGCGACAAGCAAAAGCCCCTACTGGAGGCCCCTCCCTCAAGGTCCTGTGAACTGACTGTTCCTGGGGGCCTTCCTGCTGCCCCCCCTCCCCACTGGAGCTCCCCAGGGCCACCCGGTCCCCACCCCTCTAATGCACAGACCTGTTTGAGCGCTGCTGCCTGCTGCCCACCCCCTCCCCAACCTTGTGATCCAAATCCATCGCTGGGCTCCGCAAAACAAAGGGGCCCTTCAAGAGACAGGATCCACCTCCCTCCAAACGCAGCGAGGTGTACAAATGAAGTTTTTCTACTAACCTTGTATTTCGGAGGCCTAGAACCCAGGCTTGGGGCCCTCAGAGTCACCTGGTAGTGGCCCAGGAACCCTGGATGTTTGGATTCTCAGGGACTGGTTGGGAAGGGGAAAGGCGGAGAAGGCACAGTGGTCTCCATCGGGGACAACACCCCAGCCTTGGTGACGAATCTGGGGATTCGTTAGACTGTCTTGGCAGAAATCACGTGCTTTCCAGCAACCGTATTTCCCCACCACCCAACATTAGCCGAATGTATGCCTCTGGCCCCTCCAGTCCACCCTCTGCTTCCCCAGCCTCCTGGCGGCCATCATCCTTTTAACCTGAGCAGAGGAGAAGTGGGAGTCAGTCTTAGCTGCCAAGATAATCTGCCCTCACCTCTACACCATGCCCTAAATCCCCTTGGGGTTTTCTCTGGGGGCCGAACCACGTTCCATAGAGTCATAAAATGATGGAGACAGAGAACCCCAGAAGCAAGGAATCATGAAATCTAGAACAAAGAACTCACAGACACTCAAGGTCTCAAAGTCACAGAACCACCAATAGAACCTGGAGCCACATAATCATAGAATCTTGGCATCAATATCATGGAAACATAAAAACTGAGAGCCTCAGACTCATGGATTCTTAGCGTAACACTTATAAGTCCTAGACGCATGAGGACCAAGCTCTGCATTGAGTTGCTTTCAAAGATGCACAGTTCAAATGGCCAAAAGCCATGACAGCCTATCTGTGCATCTCTTAAGAACCACAGAGACTTGATTTCATAACCGTAACACCACATTTGTGTGGACTTTCTTTCCTCCTCAAGTCTCACTCATCAAAAACCCATGAAACTTCCCCGCACACCTGTTTTGTGTGATTTTTCCCTCCCTTCTTTATTATGTGGATTCACTTCGGCCCTTTCACTGGGTCCCCTTCCACTCCCAGGTTCTGTCTTTCTTTTTCCGATTCTGTGTCACAAAAGTCCAGGACACCGGTTCTCCTCAGAGGGTGTGGTGGTAGACAGGCTGAGGGCACAATGCAGGAGGCTCCTCTGGGGACATGGACTCAGAGCTTTTTGGAAGCCCAGAGTTGGGAGAGACCCACAAGGTCATCTGGTCCATGAAACTCCAGATCCGTGATTCCCCTTCACTGCCTTCCCCAAAAGGACCACCCAGTGTCCAACGATGGCAGCTTCTTGCAGGTCACGCCCGTTTGCTCTGTTCTAGGCAGCTTTGGTTTTTAGAGAAGCCTCAGCTCAGAAGAGCCATGACTGGACAGGGGCAGTTGGGCGGCCTGAGGAGTGTAACGGCTGCTCTAGATTAGGGGTGGGTGGGGAGAGTAGCCCAGCATCACTGCAGCCCCCAATGCAGACCACACCAGACTGCCCATCAAAATGCTGTCCCTCAGTCCCCAGCTCAAACACTCCACTGTCTCAGGGCGTCCTAAGTCCTGCCTCCTTCATCCATGGGGGTGGGGAGGGCAGCGGTGTGACAGGCTCCTCACATCACACTCCTCAATGGCTCTTCCCAACCCCAGGGTGGTGCTACTGGGCTGAACAGAACTCAACCACGGGGACACATAATTGCTGCAGACATAATTCGGCAAAACGATTCCATAAGGAAAGTCAAGTAACACCAGGGACAGAGCATCTAACTGGGAGGCAGGAGACTCGGCTTCTGGATCTAGCTCTGGGCAAATTACTGCCTTTGCGGGGCCTCAGTAGCCACATCTGTAAATTGCCAAGGAAGGGAGATTGAACTAGATGTCCTGAAATTCCCCTTTGGTTCTGCAGTCTTTGGTTTGAGTGAGGTGTGATGGCTAAGAGCACAGTTAGGAATCAGGCAGATCTGGAAGAGAATACGTTCCCTGTCAACTGTGTGCTGTGTGACCTCAGACAAGGGATTTAACTTCTGGGCCTCATTTTCCTTATCTGGCAAATGGGGATATTAATGGTACCAATAAGAGAAGGTTGTTGTGAGAATTAAATGAGATAATGCCCTTAAAATGCAGAGCCTGGAACATGGCGAATGTCCCTGTTGTTACTGTTACTGTCTTTCATAGACACCACGTCCTTCAAGCCAGAGCAAACACTGACCCATCAAATATATATTGTCTTTTCAGACACCGTCGTAGTGCCTCTTTTACAGGTGGGGTCACAGGCTCTGAGTGGGAAGGGAGTCAGTAGCCAAGCTGGGACTGGAAACCAGGCTCTGGAGTTGTGCCCCCTTGGCACTCAGTGCCTACATATCCAGGGGAACAGGGTCAGCCCTGGCCCCTTCAGGTGTGAGCAAGTGCCCCTTGGCCCCCACAGAGAAGAAATAACACTTCAGTGATCGTCAGCGTGCTGTACATCGACTTCTCAGCCGGTGGGCAGGAGGATATCCACGAATACGAGGTCCGCTGTGAGCCGAGGCGAAAGGAGGCCTCTGTCCACCTGCTCTCCGGCTCCCACTGGCTTGGGCCCTATGCTGCCACGGCAGAGCACCTTCAGGAGGCACCACCCAGGGACGAGGCAGAGGCACTGGAGGGCCCCGTGGCCATGGTGGCCCAGGACACCAGTGACATCATCTTCCTGGGCCTTTGCATCCTGGCTGGAGTCCTCATGGTCATTGCCATAGTGGTCCTGATGCTGCTGTAAGCAGGGAGGGTAGGGAAGTGGCATCTGGCATTCCTGGGAGGCAGCTTGGGCACCCCACAACAGGGGCAGGACCAGGCGTTGCTGACTTTATGATGACCATGGGCAAGTCACTATCCCCCTCTGAGCCTCAGTTTCCTGGGGACCTTTACTCTGCCCTGCTTATCTCACAGGGCTGGCGTGAGGCTCAGAGAAGAGGATGGATAAGAGCTGCGTAAACTATAGCATGCCATGCATGTGTGTGCAATTGTTGTTGTTATTAATTTTGAAGATTTTCTGCTATAGAAAAGAACTCTGCTGTGTGTATTTGTCAGCATAGATAGTTGTGGTCACTGGTGACAGAGTTGATAAAACTGACTTGTTCTATAACTTGTATAACTGCTTCACCAGCTCAGGATACCAATAAGACCCCTCCTAATTTTCTG
Organism: Delphinapterus leucas; assembly: GCF_059928025.1. NCBI lineage: Eukaryota > Metazoa > Chordata > Mammalia > Artiodactyla > Monodontidae > Delphinapterus > Delphinapterus leucas. The sequence continues at coordinate 145,200,135 of NC_143129.1, forward strand.
ACTAATTGCTCATCTTAAGCATTCATTAGCAGGAAACTCGGTATCCATCCAGGGGCCTCCACTCTCCTGAACTGATCCCGGAACCCTGAGGACTAGTCCTGCCTCCAAACTCCAGGAACAGAGAGACAGGAAGCTGAAACCCCACCTAGTGCTGTTGCTTTAGCCCCTGCCACATGGTGGCGCTGTTGAAGACTGGTCTTGGACATCCTGGTGGATGCCTGTCCACCAGATGGACAGACCCCTAGAGTATAAACCACAGGCAGGCCCATACTATGCTCAGTAGTGAGGCTGAAGGCTGAGGACTGGTGTCTCTTTCATGTTGGTATTTTTCCTTAAATAAACCATGATCCTTGACTGAAAAACTGATTGAAGTCCCATGTGTCTCTGTCCTCACCCTGATGTTGAGTTCAGATTACTAGCCCATCCTTCTCCTCCAGCTGAGCTCTCTTTTGAGCCCTCTGGACTTTCTCCTGCCATTGGACTTCACTCAGAGCTACTCCAGTCCACCCACATTTTTCTAAGTTCACACCACAGTGACCAGGGGTTGGATTTCCAATGCTTCCCTGTGAGAAGACCTCTGGCATCCTTATGCGAATTGGTCCAGCACTCCCCAGAGCCCTATATATCAAGAAGTGGAGGGCTCCCCTGGTGGCGCAGTGTTTGAGAGTCCGCCTGCCGACGCAGGGGTCACGGGTTTGTGCCCCGGTCCGGGAAGATCCCACATGCCGCGGAGCGGCTGGGCCCGTGAGCCATGGCCGCTGAGCCTGCACGTCCGGAGCCTGTGCTCTGCAACGGGAGAGGCCAAAGAAGTGGAGCAGTCTTGTTAATGAAAAATAAACAAAAAATACATTTATAATACATGACTTCCCCCTGTTCACCTTTATATTTGCATAATGAATCACTCAAGTGAGTCCTTTCATAATAACAAAAATCTCCAAATTGACCGTGCCGACCACTGACATCAATTTAAAAAATTGTAGTCCAATTACAATCCCTTCAACAATCCAACAAACATCCACTGGTTTCTAGCCTTGTGCCTATTGCTGTGACAGGCTCCAGGCATATAGAGGGGAGCAAGTCAAAAGAGATTCCTGACTTCAAGAGGCTTACAGTCAAGTGTAGCCAAATCAGGGACAGGGAGGGCAGATAAGTTGGTAATTTGCAGAGAAAGGACCTAGAGAGAAAAGAGCTGATACAGCAAGAAATGAATCAAGCAAGGGAAAAAGAGTAGCCTGCACATTGGGAGAACTGGGCTCAAGTCCACACTCTTCTTTTTAATTGAGTGAGCCTGAGCGAGCCACTTTGATGCTATGAGCCTTGATATACCCACCTGTAGAATGGGACCAAAGTTCCAGGTCTGTTGTGAGGGCATAGCAACATGATGAATTAGAGGTCTGTCAGGGTCTTGTGCCAGCAGGAGACTCTGGGGTGTTTGGAACAGAGGCCCCAGCCTCTTCCCCTCCCACCCACTTCTTGCTCTCAGACTCCTCCAGCCGCTGAGCCAGGCTTCCTTCACCAGCCTGAGTTGTGAACACCCCATAAACTTCCCAGGTCTCAATTTCCCTGTCTGGGCAGGACTGGACACACAGCATACACTCTCTGAGGACAACCTTGGGTGGGGTTCTGCCTCCCGGGCCCATGAGCTGGGTTTTGGGGTGGCAGCGGGACCTAAGCTTGCCTTGTTCTCATCAGCTCATCAGATGGGGGAGACGATAGGCCAGCCTGTGGCAGGGCCAAGGGCGTCTGCGCACAAAGCTGGGAGCCTCGATCTCCACCCTCAGCAGCTGATCTTCAAGGGCCCCAGCACGGAGGCTGGAGCTGTGCCCCTGCAGACAGACCACCCGGGTTGAACTCAGGCTCCGCTACTTGCTAGCTGTGTGACCTTGGGCAGGTCACCTCATCCCTTTGAGCTGCAACCTTCTACCGGCAAAGTAGGAATAATAATAACACTGACTTCATCAGTCCATTGTGGGGATTAAATGAGATAATACATGACAGTGCCCTCCCATGGAAGGAGTCAACAAAACTCACTCATTACCATTGACCTATGAGTCAATGGTAATGAGCAAAGGTTCTGGCCTCAAAACCCAAGTTCTAGGCCGAGCTTTGCCACTGACTTGCTGTGTGACTTTGGGGGAGTACATTTCCTTCTCTGGCCTCAGTTTCCCTATTTCCAAAATGTGGCAGGCATCACTATCACCCCCAGCACCATCACTTCCATAGCTACTATTCTTAAGCACCCCAACATGGCAAGGGTTTAAGATATAACCTCCCACTTAAGCCACCTTGTGAGACAGACATAGTTGCCCCCATTTTACAGATGAGGAAATTGAGGTTTGGGGAGGGAAAGTGCTGTGCCCAAGGTCACATGGCTATGACATGTTGAAACTAGGCTAAGAGGGACTGTTCTTCCCTGTGCTGGGGGGACTATGCAGTGATCTGGGGCCTCTTGGGACCCCAGGCCAATGCTCTGGAACACGAGAGCTGTACCTGCTTGGGAAAGGACTGGAATGGCAGAGAAAGAGAGGATGGTTTTATCTTCCCGATCGTGCCCAGATACTGCCGTTCCCAGCCCTCCGGGCAGCCAGTGCATTGATCATCTTGCAGGAAATGACAGTCTTTATGACAGCATAGTGTCTCCAGAAATGAAAGGGCTGAAATGATACCCATTAGCCAGTGCGCCCTGGCCCTGGATGTATCGGGCACGGGGGGTGGAGGGGGCGGGCATGGCACAGCTTTCCAGCTCACCTACCATTTCCCCTTTTCAGAGGGTAGGGGGCTGTGGAAAAAGCCAGGCTTAGACCCCAGGTCCCTCCCTATTGACGTATGGCCTTGGGATGTGCCTCCCCCAGCCTGGAGCTTTGGTTTCTCCTGCCAGCCTGTCCCTGTAGGGCCGATATTATTGATGAGGAAGCCCTTGGCAAATGGCTGTGCTGGTCCTGGGAAAACCTCTCCTGGCCTGCAGGTCAGGCAGACCTGGGTTCCTTTCCAGTTCTTTCTCTGACTCTATGTGACCTTGGGCAAGTTGCTTAACCTCTCTGAACCTCAGTTTCTTCATGCGTGGAATGGGGGTAGAAAAACCCTCCTCATGAGGTCATTGTGAGGACTGAGAGAACAAGGGGGTGTGCCCCACATGGGGCCTCCTCCTGGACCTTTCAGGAAGTGGTTGCTGGCCGGCCCTGGGCTCTTCTCACATCCCAGAGCTGGAAGGGCCTTACAAGAAAGCAAGTTCCCACCCACTCCTAGGAGTCTCCCCTGCACCCAACCTGACCTGGCCTCCCGGCTTCCCTGCTGTTCGTCAATAGACCGAGGTTGTTCCCACCCACAGCCTTGCTCGCTCCTGGTCCCTCTGGGTGGAAAGTCCTTGCACCGAGCATCCCCTGACATGGCTCCTGCACATCCTTCTCTGTCCAGTGGGCCCCCAACCACGTATCTAAAACTGCACCTCCACCCCGTCACTTTGTACCCCTTTGCTTTGCTTTGTCTCCTTCACAGAATGAACTGTCACCCGAAATGGTGTGAGGAGTGTGCTTGCTTTTGCCTGTTTACGCCTGCTTCCCCTCAGTGCAACGCCAGCTCCATGAAGTCTGTCTTCATCAGAGCCTGGTACACGTGGCCTTCAGTGAGCACTTGTGGTTGAATGAGCGAACAAACAAGTGAATGAATGGACGATTTCACGCAACTCCCTTCGTTCGACCCCACGTGTGTGGCAGTACTGGTACTTTGGTGCTTTCTGAGTCAAGGACACTTCCCATGTCTTCTGTGTACTGCATCTGGGCACAGAGATGACTACTGGTTCAGACACGACCCCTCCCTTCAGGAACTCACATCTGGGGGGACAAGCCAGCTGTAAGGCACACAGTGCTCAAAGGGACTGTATCAGCTATGTCAGTCAGGGTTGGCAGGAACCAGCAGATAGCCCACTGAATCCAGGAGTCTGAAGCGTGTTTAATAAAGGGGCTGTTTACAGATGTGCGGGCAGGGTGCAGAGAAACCACAGGGGAGCGTGCAGAAGCTGGGGCTAGTTAACAGTGGGGTCCTTACTGTCCTCTGGCTTGAAAGGTGAGGAGAGGAGACTTGTGCTTGGAAGGACACAGCCAGCCAGGGGACCCCTGGCTCCTCCTGCCCTCTAGTCTTCCGGGGAGGCGGGGGACTCCTCGCTGGCTGAACCCAGAGGGATGGGCACAGAGCAGGGTGGAGAAGAGTGACAGTGGATCTGGAGCCACAAATGGAGACTAGCACAGAAATAAGCAAAGTACTTTCCTCTCAAAGCCTTTTGGGAACAAGACAGGGTTAAAATTACTGACTCAACTTGTGCTAGAGGAGCCCAGAGAGACTCATGGCGCCAGGAGGCTCAACAGACGGAGGAGGAGGAATGGCATCCAGGCACAGGGAACTGCATGTGCTAACACAGAGGCATGAAGGACCACATCATGACTGGGAGACAGGAAGGGTGCGGTGGGCAGGGGCTGGGAGGGATGCTGGGGGGCGAAGCTGGAAAGGCAAGCTGGGAAGTTATTATTTAGGGCACCTGGATGACACCAGCTGCTTCTCTCGGAACAATGATGGAAGCAGCCCCTGTGTCCTTGGCTTCAGAATGAAACCCACTGGTTTCATCAATGACGCTCTTAGCTGTCATTGATGTCTTCTCCTGGGACACAGCCCACCACGTAGAAAGGCTCTTCATCTGTTGGCACCATGCAGGTTGTTGGGGGGTAAACCAGTTTATCACCGTGAGCTGGACCTTAGCTTCATGTCTGTCTCTGCCGCTTCCTGGCCAAGTAACCTTGGTTTGTCCATCCACCAGTTCTCTGGGTCCCCTTCAAGAGGCACTTCCCCAGCACCCACCACAAGCCAGGACCTGGGCCAAGGCTCTGGTGTCCAGAGAGGAATGAGGCACAGGTGGTGTCAGGAGTTGGACTTGGGAGTAGGATTCCCATCTTAGCTCTGCTACTAGCTTCCATAACCTCTCCAAATCCCAATTTCCTCATCTGTGAATTGGGAATCATAGTAGAAGCATTTTTTGGAGTTTACTCTATTCCAGGCATTTTTCTAGATTTTTTTTTTGCATTTACTTTCTCCTTTAATTCTCTAAACAGTAATTATTATTATTATTTCCTCAAAGAAACAGTGGAAGGAGGATTGAAACCCAGGCACTAGGTCTGTCTGCAGAGCCCAGACCTTACAGTAGAGAAGGTGAGGAGAGTCAATGAGAAAAACAGATAACTGTAACTCATGCTTGTAGCTGTAACAAAACACATTTTAGATATTAATACTGAGCGTTTTGTGCCTGGCGTTCTTCTAAGAATCTAAGCACTTTCCATAAATTAGTGCCTTTGATCCTTGTAATAATGCTATGAGGCATGAGTACTGTTATAAGGCCCATTCCACAGATGAGGAAACTGAGGCACTGAGGAGTTGAGTAACTTGCTTGAAGTCACAGCTTGTGGCTCTCGTTAGGTGAAGGCTAATACTGACAGCAGGAATTGTTCTAGACACGTCACATGGATCAACTTGTTTAGGCCTCACAGGAGAGGAGCTTGGACAGAGAGGGTGGGTGTCTTACCCACAGTCATATCACTAGTTAGTGGTGCTGCCAGGCCTCAGATCAGGAGTTCTGATTTCAGAGTCCAGCAAGACTAACACGATGGGGCACAGTGCCTAGTGCAGAGCATGAACTCGGTAAGTATTGACCAGTCCCAGCCTGAAGCTACAAAATGACTTGGGGCTCCTGAGGTCCCAGAGAGGCCCTGACAAGCTGCTGCCCCATCATGGCTGCCTTGTCAAAGGCTGCTCCCGGTGGAGCCTTCCAGGAGCCCCTGGCTACCCTGGCCTGCTGTTCTGTCCCTGCAGGCCCCGGAACACACAGTGCCCGAAGCCAGGCCCAGCTGTCCTGGACACTGAGCCTCAGGGCCTCCCAGGGCCACTCTACATTCCCCTCCAAAGTCAACGACGCCCCAGCTGGCCTCCGTCCTGGAAAATCAGTGGGCTCACTGCCCTCGGCTGGCTTCCTCCAGGCCCACCCAGGCTCTGAGAAGGCCGCTCCGGCGATCTCAGCACCCTGGCTCCACCTGGGCCTGGACCCCACGGCTACACTGAACATCCCTGGCTACAGCTCTGGGGGCTGCACTGCAAAGAGCCTGGATGCCATCTCTTTCAGAGTTGCTGCAGAAATGGAGATATAGTAGCAATTGCTCCTGCTTACTGAGCCCCCCAGGGACATGGGTGCTTCAACCACCCTATTCTTCATGACTATCCCACTTTACAGATGAGAAAGCTGAGGCTAGCCAGGCTGAGGAGCTTACCAAAGACCACCTGACTGGTAAGTGGTGGAGGGGGAACTTGAGCCCAGCTCCTTCTGGGGGATCTTTCCACGAAACCAGAACCATATGGATTCTCCCAGATGGTCCTCCTGCTGTTTGTACCGAGAGGACAATTCAGGGATATTTATTCATGCCTTTGGGTGCCTGGCCCTGAACTTACGGCTGCTGGGGAGACAGGGCAATGTGAGTGGTGTGGGTAACCTGCTCCTAAACCAACAGTGACACAAAGCAGGTGAGTGCTGGGGCCAGAAGAGGAGCCCCAACACTGTCTGGAAGCAGGGAGGGTCCCCTGAAGGCAGTGATGCCTGGGCAGGGTCCTGGGGGATGAGGAGGCGTTAAACAGGTGAAAGGGGAGAAAGGGCATTTCAGGCAGGGCACGGCTATAGATCAGAGATTTGGGAGCCTCGAGGGAACCCCAAGTTCACCAGGTGGGACAGTACAGAGTGGGAGCGGAGAATGGAGGTGACAAGCCCAGAAAGGCACGTGGGGACAAAGCCTGGCTGTCGAAATTCTTCCCACACAGCGAGGCCAAGGCCTGGGGGATCTTGGGTGGCCACGTCAGCTCTTGGTCCCCATTTGGTGCTGCCAGACCCCATGGAGTATAAAGGGCTCCGCAAATCATAAAGTCTGTGCACTGGCTTTATATTCGAAGCCCAGAGAGAAAGCAATTGGCCTAAGGCTACCCTGAGGAGCCAGAATCACACCCAGGTCGCCTGACTCCAAGGGACACTCTATCCCTGCAGCTTAATCTCATGGCCCTTCTCCTTCCTGGGGGGTGAGTTTCCACCTGATCACGGTGGGGGCAATCAGGGCCCCCAACCCCTGGGATTCCCCTGGCAACTCTGTTGACCAGGCCCCACCCATATCACCTGGGTGAGGGAGTTTCCCTGTCTTTGAAATCAAACACAAACAAACCCCAAACAGAAACTGCCCCACACCTGAGCTGCAGGTAGTCACAGCTCAAGCCTGTGGGGTGTACACACCTTCTGGCTCACACCCAGGAGAGGGAAGGAAGCTGTTTGAATAAAAACTCCCCTGGATGGGTGCCCAGCATTTAACAGTTTGCAAAGTGCTTTCTCCAAATATTCTGTCTTTTTGATCCTCACACCTGTCCTGAGAATGAGGTGTTGCCCATTTTTTAAAAAAATTTATTTATTTATTTATGTATTTATTTTTGGCTGCATTGGGTCTTTGTTGCTGCGCACGGGCTTTCTCTAGTTGCAGCAAGCGAGGGCTACTCTTCGTTGTGGTGCGCGGGCTTCTCATTGCGGTGGCTTCTCTTGTTGCGGAGCATGGGCTCTAGGCGTGCAGGCTTCATTAGTTGTGGCTCGTGGGCTCTAGAGCGCAGGCTCAGTAGTTGTGGCACATGGGCTTAGTTGCTCTGCGGCATGTGGGATCTTCCCGGACCAGGGCTCAAACCCTGGTCCCCTGTATTGGCAGGCGGATTCTTAACCTCTGGGCCACAAGGGAAGTTCCAAGGTATTGCCCATTTTGCAGAGGGGGAACCTGAGGCCTGAGAGGTAAAGTGATGTGCTCAAGGTCACACTGAGAGTTGATGACAGATCTAAGGTTAGAAACAAGCGGCCGCAGGAGGCTGCATCTGCTGCCCACACATCGACCAGATGGCTCGTCCCTGATGAGGGTGGTGGGTAAAGCCAGGAGGCATTTGGTCTGAGTGGGACAGAGGAGGTGCCACTGAGGCCGAGTCCTTCAAAGATGCACAGCAGTCACCAGGCAGAACGGGGGGAAGGGATTTCTGAGCAGAGGGAACAGAGTGAGCAAAGGCCTGGAGGTAGGAAAGCAGGTGGACAGTTCCAGAACAGGGAGTATTCCAAGGGGGCTGGTGCACAGGGGGTGTGGGGATGTGGGCGGTGCTCTCCCTCCATCGCAGGGGCCCCCTTCTCCCTTCCTTTGTCTCCAGTTGCCTCTCAACATCTGCTTTGCTGTCACTGTCAGTGTTCAAATCTGTCTCCCCTGTCATGCTGGAAGGTCCTGGAGGTCAAGGACCCTGTCCGGTTCATCTCTGTGTCCTCAGCCTCCAGCACAGGGCTGGCCTGGCATAGAGACGGAGTCAGTGAATGAATAAAAATGAATAAATGAATGGGTCCACAGTGCTGGGGCTGCGTATGAAATAGCAGCTAACAGCTTTTTGAACACCAACTGTGTGCCACCAGGTGCTTGGCTAAAAACTGCTTTTTACATGTATCCTCTCTTTAATCCCTTGAGGCCTGTGCGAGCATTTAAATTGTATTATCCTAATAATCTCCATTTTACAAATGAGGAACCAGAGGCACAGAGAGGTGAAGTATTATCCTAATAATCTCCATTTTACAAATGAGGAACCAGAGGCACAGAGAGGTGAAGTAACTTGGACAAAGTCACAAAGCCCAGAAGTATCTCTGGAATTCAAACCCAAGCCACAGGCTCATCGGAGAAATTTTGCACACACTCTCAGGCATGCGGAGAGATGTCCTCCTGCACACGTATGTGCACACACACACACACACATACACAGATATAGATGCACACAACATGGACGCCCAGGCCACAGCCCCACGCTCAGGTGGGCTCTGAGTCTCTCACCCACTTCTCCTTGGGTTGCAGCTCCCTGTCCTTAGGCAACTCTAGTTCTGTCAGGGTTGTGGAAATGCTCTCTTTACAGTCGTCCCTGTCCGCACAAACCCCAACACAAAATGCTGGTTCCCTATCATGAAGGAAGCAAAGATTTCCCATCTGCCTCTGGCGTGCCAGGCCATGTGCCAGAATCCTTGCTAACAGTGTCACCCCTGGAGAGCACGCCCAAGGTCACCCAGAGTCAGAGGTGGAAAGGGAGCTCCGATTTAGGTGGATGGGACCCTCCAGAGAAATGTGTCCCCCACTGCCCAAGTTTCTCACCAGGACCCCCAAGCCCCTTTAAGGTCTGTAGAGGGCAATCCAGTCTCAGGGAACAGAGGAGGGACCAGAGAGGGGAAGGCCTTGCCTGAGGTCACACAGCCAGTGGAGGGAGCTAGAACAAGGGCTGGCGGTGGGGGACAGGTCTCAAGAGCACGTGTCCATCCAGAGCTGAAATTGAGGCTGGCTGGGGGCTTGTCTGGAGGTTTGGGGAAACACTGCCTGGACACTGGCTCTCTTTGCCAACTCCGTTTCAAAGCTGAAAGGGACCCTGGAAGGGAGGGGCCCGCTGGGTGTCGGGTGTGCAGACCAGGCCTGCAGTGCTGAGCAGCAGGCGACTTTGCGTGCATGAGTCCCTGTGCTGCCCTTCACACGTGCGCTGGACGGGATTCCCCTCGCGTGTGGCTGGGTCACATGTGCGAGAGGCTGCATGTTGCTGCGTGTGCCGGTGTGTTTGGAAATATATGTGTGTGTCTAACGTTACCCCCACTGCACTCTCACGTGTGCCCGACCTGCTTTGCTCTATGAAACCCCATCTCCTCCAGCGTTTCATTTGATCCCCACCAAAGGGCTGTGAGGGGGTCGTGGAGAAAGGGAGGTTGAGAGGGAAGCGAGGGGAGGGGCACTTGACTGCAGGAGACAGCTACATGTGTTCACGTACAGGGGTGTTCCCGTGTGTGTGTGCGTGCATCACTAGACGGGACCGGAAGTGGTGATCCCTCAGATGCCTCCTGGCTCTGCCGAGCATGTTCTCGCAGGGCTGTCGGGTTTGGGGTATTTGGGGAGCCTGTGTGGGCAGGAGAGTGTGGTGTACATGCCTGGTGAGAGAGAAGAGAAAACCCCTGTGTGCACTGTGGGTGCATTGGGGTGTCTTCCTCCACCAGACGTTTCCTAAGGGCCCGAGGCCTGGAGAGAATGGGGGAGCCAGCCCAGAGGGTGGGGGGGAGGCCCCTCTGCCCACCCGGCAGAGTCCTGGGCTGGCGTTGGGCACAGCGCCACCTTGTGGAGCCGCAAGGAGGGATCCGTGGCATCACCAGGAAGCTGATGGCCTCCCTGGGGAGGACAGATGGTGATGGGGAAGCGTGGCCTGGGGGACCAGGAAGGCCAAACCACCCCTGGAGCCAGACCCAGCCACTACATCCGTGTTGTGCCAGTTTCCCAGCAGGAAAAAGGTTTGAAATGCCTCCTAGAGGGTTTTCTCCAACATCCCCAACACAGCCCTGAATCCTCCTGGCATCCTTCTCCTTCCCCTGACTCTTAAATCTTATTACACTGACCAAATCCTTAAAACTGGGATATGTGAAAGCTGACCAATTGTCCAGGCTTGCCTTGGTTTGCCAGGACTGAGGGGCTCCCCAGGATGTGGAACTTTCAGTTCTAGAATCAGGGAAGTCCTGGGCAAACTGGACTTGCTAGTCTCCTAGATGAGTGAGTGTGTCAAAGGGGAAACAGCCAGTGTAGTGGAGACAACTTCCCAGGAGCTTAGCTAAGTCTGAAGGGCGAGAGGAGGCCTCTGCCCTCACCTAGTAGGGTCTTGGACGATCTTGTTTTTCCTGGGGGTTTTGGTACCATCTTTGTGGTATTTGGTGACTCCCAGCCTGTGTCTCCACCCAGACCTCTCTCCTGGGTTCAGTCCCCTCATGCGCTGCTTTAGGTGACAGTTCCAGGCTGCCCCACAGGCAAAGCCACCCCGTAAGCCTCAAATGGAATCATTACGTTCCCCGAGCCTCTTCTTCCACCTGTGCTCCTATCTCAGTGAGTCACCCGACAGATACCCGGGCTCATCTTTGATCCCTCCCGTTCCCTCACTTCCCACATCCAGCCTGTCAATTCCATATGCCCCCATGTCTCCAGTTCGTTCCTGTCTCTCTCATCCCCACTGCCACTACACTGCCATCATTAGCCTCCCCTGCCTCCAGCTATTGCCTGGAGTTCATCTAGACCATGGGCAGACCATGGAGTCTGGACACAGCATGAGGATGAGTAAAAATGTTAGCTTGGACTTGGTTCCAAGTTCTGGGTCCTGAGAATTCTTGCCATGCCTGCCTGAGGACACTCCTTACCTACCCTGCACTGGAGGGGCTGCAAGGATCCCATTTCCATCCTTTAGGGCCTCTGTCTGGGCAGGCTGACCCTGGCTGCAGGCCCCTCTACTCCATCCCCACACTGCAGTGGAGATCTTCCTGCTGAGGCCCCACCATGGCTCCGCACTGTCCTCAGGATGAAGGTGGAGCTCCTCAGCCTTGCCCACAGGCCCTGATGACCAGCTCGCATCACTCTCAGAGTGATGCTTACCTCCATTGCTCTACCTGCACCTGCTATGCTGCTGATTTTCTTTTCTTTTTTTAATTTAATTTAATTTATTTTTTTATACAGCAGGTTCTTATTAGTCATCAATTTAATACACATCAGTGTATACATGTCAATCCCAATAGCCCAATTCAGCACACCACCCCCGCCACTTTCCCCCCTTGGTGTCCATACGTTTTTTCTCTACATCTGTGCCTCAATTTCTGCCCTGCAAACTTGTTCATCTGTACCATTTCTCTAGGTTCCTCATGTATGCGTTAATATACGGTGTTTGTTTTTCTCTTTCTGACTTACTTCACTCTGTATGACAGTCTCTAGATCCATCCACGTCTCTACAAATGACCCAATTTTGCTCCTTTTTGTGGCTGAGTAATATTCCATTGTATATATGTACCACATCTTCTTTATCCATTCATCTGTCGATGGGCATTTAGGTTGCTTCCATGTCCTGGCTATTGTAAATAGTGCTGCAGTGAACATTGTGGTACATGACTCTTTTTGAATTATGGTTTTCTCTGGGTATATGCCCAGTAGTGGGATTGCTGGGTCATATGGTAGTTCTATTTTTAATTTTTTTTTTCAGTACGCGGGCCTCTCACTGACGTGGCCTCTCCCATTGCAGAGCACAGGCTCTGGATGCGCAGGCTCAGCTGCCATGGCTTATGGGTCCAGCCGCTCCGCAGCATGTGGGATCTTCCCAGACCGGGGCACAAACCCGTGTCCCCTGCATCGGCAGGCGGACTCTCAACCACTGCGCCACCAGGGAAGCCCTATTTTTAGTTTTTTAAGGAACCTCCATACTGTTCTCCATAGTGGCTGTATCAATTTACATTCCCACCAACAGTGCAAGAGGGTTCCCTTTCGTCCACACCCTCTCCAGCATTTGTTGTTTGTAGATTTTCTGATGATGGCCATTCTAACTGGTGTGAGGTGATACCTCATTGTAGTTTTGATTTGCATTTCTCTAATAATTAATGATGTTGAGCAGCTTTTCATGTGCCTCTTGGCCATCTGTATGTCTTCTTTGCAGAGATGTCTATTTAGGTCTTGTGCCCATTTTTTTATTGGGTTGTTTGTGTTTTTAATATTGAGGTGCATGAGCTGTTTATATATTTTGGAGATTAATCCTTTGTCCTTTGATTCATTTGCAAATATTTTCTCCCATTCTGAGGGTTGTCTTTTCATCTTGTTTGTAGTTTCCTTTGCTGTGCAAAAGCTTTTAAGTTTCATTAGGTCCCATTTGTTTATTTTTGTTTTTATTTCCGTTACTCTAGGAGGTGGATCAAAAAAGATCTTGCTGTGATTTATGTCAAAGAGTGTTCTTCCTATGTTTTCCTCTAAGAGTTTTATAGTGTCCGGTCTTACATTTAGGTCTTTAATCCATTTTGAGTTTATTTTTGTGTATGGTGTTAGGAAGTGTTGTAATTTCATTCTTTTACATATAGCTGTCCGGTTTTCCCAGCACCAATTATTGAAGAGACTGTCTTTTCTCCATTGTGTATCCTTGCCTCCTTTGTCATAGATTAGTTGACCATAGGCGCCTGGGTTTGCTGCTGATTTTCTAACTGCGTTCTGTAGAGAAAGAGGATATGTGTGTAATGGTGTGTGTGTGTGTGAGAATGGTGTGTGTGTTGGTGGTATTTATGTATGTGATAGTTGTGATGATGGTGTGGTGGTTGGGACGATGGTGTGTGTAGTGGCTGGGACGATGGTGGGGGGGAAGAATAGGGCTTTCAGACCCCTCAAGTCTACCTCAACCAGAGCAGATCCACTTGCATCTGTTTTAATGCATTGGTTTCTCACATGACTTCCTTTTGCAGCTCTGAAAGGCTTATGAAGAATCGCTGCCCTAAGATGACTTGCTGTTCTCTACTCCTCCTTTCCAAGCGGGTTCCCATCTCTGTGCTTTACCCACGCTCTTCAAAGACCTCCATCTCTCTCTGTAGAAATGCTGCCCTCTCAAATGCCCCTACCTCCAAGAAGCTTTCGGGGCTCAATGGCAGGGACGGGATTGCTCCCTCCTCTGTACACCCTGCTTGGCTCTGCCTCCTGTATTCTTGTCTTACTCGCATGCCTAGCCTGAGAGCTTACCGCCTCAGTAATCTCCACGCTAATATTCCTTCTTCTCTGCTGACTCCTGCACAGAGATGAACAAAACTTCATCAGGGTTTTCCTTCAGCACAAAGCCTGGGGGCAGGGGGAGATAGACACATAAATGGATGGTACTGTGACATGAGTATCGTATGATGAAGGGGAGCCCAGAGGCCCTGGACCAGGGACCGGTGGAGCAAAAAAAGTCTTCCTAGAGAAAATAATCCCCAAGCATAATTTAAAGGATGGCATGTGAGCCTGAAGAAATGGGGAAAAGTGTCCCAGGCAGAAGGAATAGCATGTGCAGGGCACCCAGAGCGTTAGAGAAAATGGTTGGCTTGTGTGACAAACTATAACTAGAATGTGGACTAAAGAATGTGTGTGGCAAGAAGCAGAACATGAGGCCTGAGAAGTGGGTAGGGAGCCGGGTCATAGAGGGCCTTGGCTGCCAAGCTGTGGAGCTGGAACTTAATCTTCAGAACAATGGGGCCTTTGCAGGGAACTGAAAAGATACTGACAAGGTCAGATTTACTTAAAGAATTTTAAAAAAAAAGAATTTTTTTATTGTGGTAAAATACATATAACATAAAATTTACCATCTTAGCCATTTTTTTTTTTGCGGTACGCGGGCCTCTCGCTGTTGTGGCCTCTCCCGTTGCGGAGCACAGGCTCCGGACGCGCAGGCTCAGCGGCCATGGCTCACGGGCCCAGCCGCTCCGCGGCACGTGGGGTCCTCCCAGATCGGGACACGAACCCGCGTCCCCTGCATCGGCAGGCGGACTCTCAACCACTGCGCCACCAGGGAAGCCCCATCTTAGCCATTTTTAAGTGTGCGGTTCACGGCATGAAATACGTTCACATTGCTGTGCAGCCATCACCACCATCCATCCCCATAACTCTTTCCATCTCGGAAATCTGAAACTCTGTACGCATTAAACAAGATCTCTCCATTCTCCCCGCCACCCACCCCCCAACCCCTGGCAACCGCCATTCTGCTTTCTGTCTCTATGGGTTTGACCACTCTAAGCACCTCATATAGGTGGAATCATACAGTATTTGTCTTTTTGTGACTGGCTTATTTCGCTTAGTATAATGTCCTCAAGGTTCATCCATGTTGTAGCACATTGCAGAATTTCCTTCTTTTTGTAAGGCTGAATACTGTACGTATGGACCACATGTTGTTTATCTGTTCATCCTTCTATGGACATGTGGGTCGCTTCTACCTTTTGGCTCTTGTGAATCATGTTGCTATGAATATGGGTGTACAAATATCTCTTGGAGACCCTGCTTTCAGTCCTTCTGGATATATGCCCAGAAGTAAAATTCCTGGGTCATACGGTAATTCTATTTTTAATTTTTTGAGGAATCACCATATTGTTTTCCACAGCAGCTGTACCGTTTTACATTCCCACCAACAATGCACCATGTTCCAATTTATCTACATCCTTGCCAACACTTGTTATTTTGCTTTTTTGATATTAGCCATCCTAATGTGTGTGAGGAGGTATTTTAAAAAATAATTTACTGAGGTGAAATTCACATGACATAAAATTAACCACTTTAAAGTGCACAATTCAGTGACATTTAGTACATTGACACTATTGTGCGACCAACATCCAATTCCAGAACATTTTCATGGCTCCGAAGTAAGACCCCTTACCCACTAAGCCGCTTCTTCCCATTCTTCCTCCCCTCAGCCTCTGGCAACAATCAACCTGCACTCTGTCTTTATGGACTCTTATCTATTCTGGACATTTCATTTATAGAGCCATACGATATGAAACCTTTTGTGTCTGCTTTTTTTCCCTTTGCTTAATGGTTTCGAGGTCCATCAGTGCTATAGCATCTATCAATACTTCATTCCTTTTTATGGATGAATAAATTCCATTGTAGGTGCAGTCATCCTTTGGTATCTGTGGGGATTGGTTCCAGGACCCCTGTGGATATCAAAATGCACAGACGCTCAAGTCCCTTATATAAAATGGCCTAGTATTTGCATATAAACTAGGCACATCTTCCCGTGTACTTTAAATCATTTCTAGGTTACTTATATTATCTAATCCAATGGACTTAGTTGTAAATACAATGTAAGTACTGTGGAAATAGTTGCCAGCCCTCAACAAATTCAAGTTTTACTTTTTGGAAACTTCTGGGATTTTTTTTCCCCCAAATATTTTCGACCCACAGGTGGCTGAATTCACAGATGAAGAACATGTGGATACAGAGGGCCAACTGTATAAACCACAGATTGTTTATCCATTTATCCGCTGATGGGCCTCTGGGCTGTCTGGGTTTACTTTTGATCCCTCTAGCTATGTCCATGCAATGGTTTGGAGGGGACAAGACTGGATGAGGAAGATGGGCTGGAGGCTGTGTCTGTGATGCAGACCTAGGTCACTGACTGTGAGAAGACAGAAGGGCTGCATCGGTATAGAGGGCAGATGGTTGTAAGATGCTGGAGGGAGGAGTTCAAAATGACTCCCCAGTTCATTGCTCGTGAGACAAGCTATAGGGGAGGAGAACTTTGAGGAGAAGGTCATGAATTTGGTTTGGACCTTGCAGGTTTGAGTTGCTTATGGACCAGATGGAAGTGTCCTCCAAGCAGTGAGAGGTGTGGGCCTGGAGCTCAAGAAGAAGGTCTGGGCAGAAGATTGGAGTCTGACAGTCATCAACCTGTAGCTGAGATTAACAGGAGGGAGTGGGGAGGTAGCAGATGTGGGGAGGCTCAGAACAGGACCCTGAGGGTCCCGTTATACTGTGTGCTCTTGAAGGCAGGTCCTGACCATCTTGCTCACCACTGACTCACCAGGCTGAAGCACAATGACTAACACATAAAAGTAACCACATACATCCTAGCTGAATGAATGAAGGAATCCACAGAAGCCCAAGAGACCCAGGAGGAGAAACCAGAAAAATACGATGTTGGAAAAATCGAGAGGAATGTGTTTCAAGGATGAAGTGGTCAGCGGGGCTGATGTTGCAGCCAGCCATCATTCTGTTAAGATCCAGCAGCTTTGACTTATATTTAGGAAGGAGGAGAGCACTGGTGACACAGGCAAGTGACATGGTGAAGGCGAAGGTCAACGCCCAGTGAGCGTGGAGTCAGATTTGCAGCGGTGCAAAGTTGGGGCAATCCCGAGAGCCCTTGCAGGAGAGGTGCTCGGAGTGGAGAGGGTGAGCTGCAACGTCCCATCTGGTCAGCCTAGGCCCTGGTCAGGAAGCCAGGATCTGACTGAGTGACTTGGCTGAGTCCCCTCCCCTCTCAGGCATTTGAACAGCTGCTCCTGGAGAATCTGCAGTGACTCTATTACATCCTCACTAGCTGCACATCCCCCACCCCCCGACTCTCCCCAGGACCCCCTTACTTGTGAATGTGACCCAGGCCCCTTGGCTCTGCATAGGGAAGAGCTCCCTACCTCAGGGAACGCTGATGGGTCCCCTGTCTTTAAGTGGCCCTGGGAAGCAGGTAAGTGGAGAAGGCAGAACTAGAAGCTTCTGGCTGTTCTGCCAGAGTTTCTAGGAATCCATAATAGTTTTCCTTCTCTTCTCTGAAGCTGAGATTTTTCATAAGCCGCAGGCACATCAGATGGGAAGAGGAAAGGCATCTGGGAGAGGCCGAGAGACCCCAGGAGCACCTAAAGTTAGAGGGAGGGCTGGCCTTAAATCCAGATGGCTCACAGGACCCCCACTCCCACCTGCTGCTAGCCCAGAGGTGATGTCCACATCGGTGGTAGGAGCTGAGGGAAGAATGTGGACACCGGGGCTCTGGGTCTGGCTTCTCACTTCCTCACTGAGTTGCTGCGGGCTAGGACTCCTCTGTTCCAGAGCTGTTTCTTGTCTCTACCATGGATTCACTTGACTGTCTAATGCCCTGACATTCTAGGGCTTCAAACTGCCATACAGAGACCAACACAGACACAGCACAGCAGATCGCAGCCAATGAGTGGCGAATACACATCCCAGCTCCCTTGCTCCTTGACTGGGACAACTTTGAGGCACGTTCTACACTATCATCCAGAATCCCTTGGTGGAATCCTTGGTTATCAGAAACTTATTTGATAACATCCTCCACTTCTTTCCCTTCCTTGTCTCACCTTCCAACATGTCTGCAGGTGCTTCCTCTCGTCTCAAATCCTTGTTTCAGGGACAGTTCCTGGGGAAACCCAGCCTCAGACAGTATAATAATGATAATGGTAACTGCCTTTTATTGAACACTTACTATGTGCCAGGCTTCATGTATATTGGCTTCATGTGATCCTCCTGACAAACCTTCCAGGTGGACATTGTCACCTCTGTGTCACTGTTGAGATGGCTCAGGTTCAGAGGGGAGGTGGCCTGACCAAGGACTCTTGGCTGGCAAGCTTTCAATCCACAAGGGGGTGAGGGTCCACTCCCTGCACTTGGTAGGACTGGGTACCAAGGGGCCCAGCCCCAGTGGTTGGTCGCACCCAGAACAAAGGCAGTGTGGGGCACTTTTAAGGCCTGACAGTCCTCACGGCAGAGGCACCATGAACAGTGGCAGCAGTGGGTTCCTTCCAAGGGTGTCACTAGTTGAGGATATTGATGAAGATGTAGCCCTGAGCTGCAGAGGAAGAACAGGCAAGTATCTTATGATGACTGCCATCAACAGGCTGTCTTTTGGCTACTCTTGGGGATTCCCAGGAATAGCCGGGGGACCCTCTGAGAAGGGTAAGTTCCCGCTTATGTAGAAGGAGGCTCAAGATCATTGTCCTTTGGACAAAAATGGGACTCCATTTTGTAATCACAGGTCGGTGAAGCCAGGCAATGTTTAGTTTGTGTCTAATACATTCTTTTTTTAAATTTTATTTTTATTTATTTTATTCAAACAGAAAGTCACAAAAATTATAGTCATCCTCATCAGTTCACTCAGTCCCGTGTAATTAATTTTTTTTTTTTTTTTTTGCGGTACGCGGGCCTCTCACTGTTGTGGCCTCTCCCGTTGCGGAGCACAGGCTCCGGACGCGCAGGCTCAGCGGCCATGGCTCACGGGCCCAGCCGCTCCGTGGCATGTGGGATCTTCCCGGACCGGGGCACGAACCCCTGTCCCCTGCATCGGCAAGCGGACTCTCAACCACTGCGCCACCAGGGAAGCCCTAATTTTTTTTTATCTTGATCTTTTGTTAGCACTTTTATGAATTCATCAGTTTTCCATTAGAGTTCTGGAAATGCTTATTCATTCAGCTCAGCAGTATAGTCAGTTACCAGAAACCTGTACTTGTCAGAGTCTTTTCCATGAATTCCTTGAAGATAAAACCCTTTTATACGAACATTTTTGCAAAAACATCAGAGTCCACCCAGAACTGTCTGTAAATGACAAAAGACTTAAAAATGACCACGGTTAAAGATTTGATGAAAGTTCATAATAATGCAATTGATAAGGAAATTTAGTTTTTTCTGAGATATACATTTTAAAGTAATAACTAAAATTATGACTTATAACATTATACCAGAACATATAAGATTTTTCGAAATTTCATGTAATGTCTGAAACATTTATATTAACATATTCCCATACAAATAACCCAAAGAAAGTTTAGTATTAGTTGTTTTTTGGTTTTTTATTTTTATACTGCAGGTTCTTATTAGTCATCAATTTTATACACATCAGTGTATACGTTTCAATCCCAATTGCCCAATACAGCGTCTAATACATCCTTAATGTGTTTGTGTGGACAGAATATGGTCTTTGTTTATGGCAGTCAATGTCTTGCTTTAGGTTTGAGTTTTAAAGCATGGTTCCATATAAAATATTTTGTTATATAAAAAGAAAGCTATTGAGACTTCCCTGGTAAAGCAGTGGTTAAGAATCTGCCTGCCAACGCAGGGGACACGGGCTCCATCCCTGGTCCGGGAGAATCCCACATGCCGTGGAGCAACTAAGCCCGTGTGCCACAACTACTGAGCCTGCACTTTAGAGCCCACGTGCCACAACTACTGAAGCCTGCGTGCCTAGAGCCCGTGCTCCGCAACAAGAGAAACCACCGCAATGAGAAGCCCGCACGCCACAGCGAAGAGTGGCCCCAGCTCGCCGCAACTAGCGAAAGCCCATGCGCAGCAGCGAAGACCCAACGCAGCCAAAAATAAATAAATTAAAAAAAGAAAGCTATTTGGGTAATAATGAAGTCATACACTCACGTACAGTAAAATAAGCTCCCTTGACGGTACTCAGGGGCCCACATTAGACTTTACACTGGGCCCATTTTCCCAAGAGGAGCTTGGAAGGCCCCCCCCCCCATTTCTGGCCTCAGTTTCCTGATGTGTAACAAGTGAGGCAGCCAAATGAGCCCCAAGCTCTCTGAGGTCCCAGGTTCGATAGGGCCCGTGGCTTTCCCGTGGGGCTGTTTGGCAAATCTAGGCAGGTTCCTGCCCCCCGCCCGTCTAGCCTAGAAGCAGATCTGTAATTGAGCCTGCAGGGTCACTGTGACAGGCACAGCCTTCAGATCTCAGCTGGGGAAGCGGCCCAAGGAGATAAATTGTACTGCGGCTGGCTCTTTCCTGGCTCTGGGGGCAGCCTGGCTCCGGGGTTAACATGGAGAGAAGGGGAGCTGACAAAGCCATTCCCCATGGATGAGACACCCAACAGAGTGGGCGGCACGAGGACCCAGGCCACCGCCGACGGGGAAGGAGTGGGTGCAGAATGCTCTTCTCCTCAGGGCCCGTGAACAGGGGCACAGGATGGTTTAAGCAAAACAGCGATTCGGTCAGAATGAATGCTTTGTCATGGAGTGTTCACACGCCTCTTTCCTCCCCTGGGCTCTGAAGCCAGACACTGTGTGTGAGTCAGCTTGTTGTGCTCAGCACAGGGACAGGGAGAGGATAGGCATAGCTGAATACCAATAATAGACAATAACAATGATAACTAATACTGAGTGTTTATTCTGTGCCAGACCCTGTGCTTATTGTTCTACATATATTATTTACTCCTCACAGCAGTGCCAGAGGTTACCCTCATGAGAATAGTTGAGAACATATAGCACAGAGATGTTAAGTAAATTGCCCAGCATCACTTAGCTAGTTGGTGGCTGAGCCAGAATTTAAATCCAGGTAGCTTGGCTCCAAGCCTGGGCGCTGGATCGCTCTGCAAAATGGTCCATACAGTAGGGATGATAACAACAGTGATAACTTACTGTGTGGGGCACCCATCACAGGGACTATAGGAGGAATTGATGAAGGATGGCCGGAGTCCCCTAGGCAGCCTGGCAGAGGGAACACTGGATGCAAAGACAAGGGACTGAGAAAGGTCATTGCATGTTTGAGGAACAATGGTACGCTTGGAAGATAACGGGGTGTGCTGAGAGATGCATGTGCTGGGGGAGGGCAGGGCCCAGATCCAGATGAGCTTTGGTGCCAGGCTAAGGAGCACAGGCTCTCTCCTGTGGGCAAGGGTGGGGCAGAGACATGGCCGGGTGTGAGGACCTCCTCTCACCAGCTCTGTGACCTCAGGCAAGGCACTACCCCTCTTGGAACCTCGGTTTCCTCACCTGTAAACTGGGAGGGATCATTCCTGTAGCATTCTGCCTCTCGGGGCTTGGGCAAGGACTAATAAGACAATAGACCAAAAGGATTTTATAAGCAGTAGCAGATTTGACAGATGCAGGTTGGTGGGAGGGATGAAAAGAAGTGAACAGACAGCAGTTGTGAAAGTAGCCAGCTGTTTTTATCTAGACTACCAGATTGCCTCCAGCTTTTATTGTTATTAAAAGTAACAGCATTTGCATGAGGCTTTGCTACTTGCCATTTGGTCTTTATCACCTCACTTGAGGATCCTCAGACCTTTTAAGTTAGATGTAATCATTCCCATCTTACAAGTGAAGACACTGAGGCACAGAGAGGTGACGTCACCCGCCCCAGCCAGTGCAGGTCAGGGGCAGAACTGAGGCACAAGCTGGGGTTAAAGCTGCACAGTTGCGTTTTTCACTGTCTCACGTGGCCTTGCTTATACTGAGCAGCTTGTCAGAGCCGACACTTCCAAAGTGCAAACCAAGGGCCTGAAGGTACAAGGAGGCAGGAAACAGCAAGGACTGATGACTAGAGCTATTCAGGGTTGGAATAATAGGTCAGTAACCTCGAAGGTCTGTGACAGGTCATAATTTGTCATTTTACTGAGGCCCAAATTTGCATTCTTTGCTGCAAGACCAGTAAGTGGGGAAAAGCCTGTCAGTGGGCCCGTCCAGCTGACTGCACAGTGGACGCTTCTCAGCTCAACTTTCCGGTTTGTTCCTTCTTGTGGGAGGCAGGGTGGCCTGGGGTTGAACGCACACAGGGTTAGAGACAGTCCCAGCTCTGCCACTTGAAGCTGTGTGACTTTGAGTAAGTAGTTTCCTGTCTCTGAACTTGTTTCCTGATATGTAATACAAGGATAATAATACCTACCTCCAAGGGCTGTTGAGAGGACTAAATGAGATAGTAGTAATTGACGGGACTCTCAGGATAATCAAGGAACTGGGTGGTGCAGTGTGGCCTCTGGGAGGAGAAGTGGGAGACAGGTGCAGAGGAGGGAGGGAGGCTTTCTTCTCCCCATATACTCTTTTGTAATCTCTTGTTTTGTTTTGTTTTAATCATGTGTAGGGGGTTCCTTTTCAAATAAATTAATAGAATTTCAAAAAGTGAGTTAATACACATAAAGTACTTAGCACGGTCTTGACATTTAATACTCCATAAATGTTAGCTTTTATAGTTATTATACATGTTAGTATAAAGCAGTTTTTATGAACTCTGTTTCTCTGTGGAAAATGACTCCCTCCCCACCAAAGGTGAAAACCTTGATGGAGCTGAAGAGGAAGAGGCTAAAACCAGGGATGCTTCTTAGCCAGAAAACAGGAGTTTCACGGGGCAAATGCCTGCCTTTGATTGGGCTTCTTGCTGAAGCAGGCGAGGCTGACACCTGGGTACCTGGAGAATCATGGCAGCTTCTCTGGAGGGGGAGGCTGGCCTTGAATGTGTGTCAAACCATCCGTCCACAGGCCTGGGCTTTGCGCCTGTCTCTGCGGCTGGTGGGCGGAGTGAACTTGGGCAAATCAAGGAACCTCTCTGAGCCATCAGATTTTTATTTGACAAATGAGGGCAATGAGACTGGTCTGCCTTGCAGGGCCGTTGGGAGGGTTTTGAGAGAGTTATGTGGTACCTACCATCATCACCTCTTCATCTTTATCATTGTGAGGCATTTGGCCTTCACCCGGGCAGAGTGGGGGCCAGTAAAAGGCTTTCCCCCTGGTGCGGTAAGGTTGGATTTTAAGCATTCTTAGAGAGGTTGCTCTGGAGGTCAGTGTGGAGAGGGGACTGGAGGGGGAGAGCGAGGAGGGGACTGAAAAGGATTCTGCTTGTGACCCTCACACCCACCCCATTTGACCTCTCTGAGCAGCACCCCCAGCCATGAACTGGACTCGCCCCGCAGAAGGAGAGTTCTGGAGCATAACTAAGAGAGCTTTTCCTTATCCGCTTGCCCGGGACAGTATTTATGCTAATCCTATTCCCAGCAAAAGCATCTCACTAATAAAAGCGGCGCCTTGGCTTTGGCCTCCACTCCATCTGTCAGTCTCTATCAAGAGGAGCTCTTCCTGGGTAGCAAGGGCCCTACTGCTGGGCTGTGTGAGCCCTCGTGGGCCAGCCTGGAGGTGCCATTCATTGAGCACATATGTACGGAGCCCTGATGGAGGCCAAGCCCTGGGCCAGGTGCAGGGGACCCGGTGGAGAGAAAACAGACAAGGTCGCTGCTCCCATGAAGGGTGCGCTCTGATGGGAGAGGTGAAAACACAAATGAATAAATAAGTGACTAAGGTAAGTTCAGATGGGGTTAAATCCCATGAAGAAAAAACTGTGTCAGAGAGTGACCTAAAAAGAGGGTGGCCAGGGGAGACCTCACTGAGGAGGTGAGTCACCCGGGGCCGTCAGAGTGCGCCAGGCAGAGGGAACAGCGGATGCAAACGCCCCAAGGAAGGGCCACGGTCGGCGAGTTTGAGGGACAGAGACCAGAGCACTGGAGCCAGGGTAGGAGACAAGATGGAGACCCCTGGTGCCACGTGGGACCCTGTAGGCTGTAGTATGGACTTTGTGTGACGGGAGCCACTGGAGGGCTTTGAGTGGCATGACCTACAGTTTGTTTTAGACATTCATGCTGGCTGCTGGGTGGAGAATCCATTACAGGAGGGACAAGAGTGCCCCCAGGAGACCAGGTAAGAGGCTCTGGCACTGGAGATGGGGGAAGAGTTAGGATCGGGGTTACCTTTTGGAGGTAACAATGTGAATAAGATACAGAGTGTGGCGTACATAGCACAGTGTCTAACATGCAGCAGGAGCTCACTCCATGACGACTGGGGTTTTGATTATTTTGATTTTCCTCTGCCACACAGCCTCTCCAAAATAATATGCTTTAAAAATCCTGATGTTTGGTTAGCTCAAGTACTGGCCCCGAGGCCCCCAGGACAATGCTCTGGGCATTTTCCCTGGTGGGCTGGCCTCAAATCATGTCCCTGAAAGCCACATGGGCTGCTTTCCTCTGAAGTGAACCTCCCAGGGGCCATGCGATCATTTTCTGGCTCTGAAGCAATCCAACATTTAGTGCTTCCTCAGGGAGACTAGCTCTCTGCATCAGGCAGGAGGGGATGCGACTCTTGAACGTAGAGAGATTTACTGACCCAGCACAAACTTCAGAAGCAAGAGAAATCCACAGCTGAGGGAGGGTTTGGCCCCAGGCCAGCAAGGGGAGATCCCAAGCAGGACCCAGGCCAGGATCTCCCCTGGTCTTCCAATCACACTCATCCAGGGCATGTGGACTGAGTTCCTGCTCTGTAGCAGACTATGCTGAGGACCCAGAAAGGAACCAGACACAGTCCCTGCCCTGGAGCTAGCATTAAGGTGGAGGGAGAAACAAATAGTGCCTGACGGTGGTCAATATCAGTAGGTGATCAGTATTTGTTAATTAACAGTTACCCACGCAGTAAGCCCCTGATACTGTACCTATAATTTTTTTTTAATTTTATTTATTTATTTTTGCCTGCGTTGGGTCTTCGTTGCTGTGCGCGGGCTTTCTCTAGTTGCAGCGAGCGGGGGCTACTCTTCATTGAGGCACATGGGCTTCTCATTGCGGTGGCTTCTCTTGTTGTGGAGCATGGGCTCTAGGCACACTGGCTTCAGTAGTTGCGGTATGTGGGCTCAGTAGTTGTGGCTCGCGGGCTCTAGAGCGCAGGCTCAGTAGTTGTGGCACACGGGCTTAGTTGCTCCGTGGCATGTGGGATCTTCCCGGACCAGGGCTCAAACTTGTGTCCCCTGCATTGGCAGGTGGATTCTTAACCACTGTACCACCAGGGAAGTCCCCTGTACCTATAATTTTACTTTGGTATTTCCTCATCTCAAAATCTTTAAAGTTCTCCAAGTAGAAACTCCCAGCCCAGAATCCAGGCCCTTCATAGATTGGCCCCCACCTCATTCTCCAGTCTCACTCCATGCCATTCTTCCTCTTCATGCACTTTGCCTCCTGCCACACGACACTTAATATTGTTCCCTGTTCTCTGATCTTTCTCTGGCTTAAGCTACCTTTCCTCGTACCTGGAATACCACTTCTCCCATTCACTACCTGGTAAACTCCTATACACCCATCAAAGCCCAGCTCCAAAATTAGCATCTTGGCAAAGCCTTTTTGATTGGCTCCAGACCAGGCCCCTCCACAGGCACAGTTTGCTCCCTCCCCACGATGCTCCTACAGTCCTCCACTCATCGCTCTAGTATGTCAGATTGCTACAGGTCAATGACTCAGTCCCCACATTGGACTGTGAGCTGTGATAAAGAGCCCTTATCCGGTTCACCTCTGTGGCCTGGGGCCCATCACAGGGCCTAGCGTAGAGGAGGGAGATAGTCAATAAGCATTTTTGTTGGGTGATAAGCCCATCAGTGTGGCCATGGTTATAGGTGGATAAGAGGAGCAAGCATGAGGGCAAAGAGGCCAGCAGACACCTGCTAGGGCAGGGCCTTGAATGCCAGGCCTTGGGGTGGATTTCAGCCACTGGAGAAAAAGCTGAGGAAGAACAGGAAAACCAAATCCCACTTAGAGAGATGAAAGAGCAAGGAAGGAGAACTATTTGGGATTATGATAGGGGATATAAATATTAATTATGTTTACACGATGTTGTCAAAGGCTATTAGCTCTGGGTCCATTTTCCAACATAAATAAGAGACGATAACCCTTGCCATTAAGAACTTAAGGTCTATTAATAGACAACAAAACACCTGTACACCTATAAACATAAAAAAATCATCCCTTTCTTGGCCTCTGACTCCATCTCATGAAACATTCCCTCATTCAGAAGCAGAAATCAAGTCATGGAGAGTTGCAATAGCTTTGCCTAAAGTTGTTAGTTGAACAGCAAAAAGCCAATGACTATTTTACTCAAAGTCAGTCATGAAGTGCTTTGGAGGAAAAAAGTCTCACCAGTCATAGAATTTATTTTTCACACAGCATCATTGTTTATATGTTTTATGCATTAAAAAAATACAATACAGGAGTTGATAGTCACTGTGAAAAAAAGTCAGATTGGATTACAAGCCAAAGTATAAAGTCCGTACTCATATCAAATAAATAATAAATAGGGGAGAATTCCAAATAATATAAGTAGATACTCCACCCTCCCCCAGGAGGTGGAGTTTAATTCCCACCACCTTTGAGTAGAGTCTGGACTCAGTGACTTGCCTCTAAAGAATAGAGTATGGAAAGGGAAAAATAGAAAACTTCACAGGGGAGAGACCTGGCAAACTCCACCTCAACCAAGCAGTCAAGGTTAACATCACCAGTGATAAAGTCTGAGGATATCATGTACCCCCGGAAGTGACGTGACAAGAAGGGCACCTCACCTCTGTGGTATTCTTCCCCCAAACGCATAACCCCAGTTTAGTCATGAGGAAATCATCAGACAAAACCAAATTTAGGAACATTCTACAAAATACCTGGCCGGCCCTGCTCAAAACTGTCAAGGTCATGGGAAACAAGGAGAGACTGAGACACTGTCATGGAGTAGGGGAGACTGGAGCGGCATCATGACTAAACGCAACTCAAGCTTGGACTGACTCCTGGAACAGAGACAGGACATGAGGGGAAAAACTGGCGACGTCCGAATGAAGTCTGGAGTTTAGTTAACAGTAATGTATCAATAGGGGATTTTTAATGTTGACAAAAGCACTACATTAATGTATGATGTTAACAATAGGGGAAACTGGGTGAGAGCAGATAGGAACTCCCTGTGCTATCTTTGCAACCTTTTGTAAGTCTAAAATTATCCCCGAATAAAATTTTTTTTAAAAAAATCAGTAAGGAGAGAGCAAGTCCCGCCCCCCCACCCAGACCAGCCCCACTCCATTCAAAGCCTCTCCCTAATTAGGGTATATAGCTGTATACATCTTTTTCTTTTTTCTCTTTTTTTTCAATATATTCCTATAGAAATCGTTTTTTTCCCTTTACATAGACGCATCATTCTGTACATATTATTCTGTAACTTCCCTTTGGCACGTAACAATATGTCTCAGTGGTGTCTTCATGTCGGTACTTACAGACTTGTGCTGTCATAATACAGTAGCCACTGGCCACAAGTGGATACTGAGTGCTTGAACATGTACAGATCTTCCTTGACTAACGATGGGGTTGCTTCCTGATAAAAATACACCTAACCTACCGAACATCAGAGCTTAGCCTGGCCTACCTTAAACGTGCTTAGAACACTGACATGAGCCTACAGCTGGGCAAAATCACCTCACACAGAGCCTATTTTATAATGAAGTATTGAAGAGCTCATGTAATTTATTGAATACTATACTGAAAGTGAAAAACAGAACGGTTGTCTGGGTACTGAATGGTTGTAAGTGTATTGGTTGTTCACCCTCGTGGTCGTGTGGCTGACTGGGAGCTGCGGCTGCCGCCCAGCATCGCAAGAGAGGACCCACCGCACATAACCAGCCTGGGAAAAGATCAAAATTCAAGCTTCAGAGTATGTATAGCTTTCATACCATATTAAAGTCGTAAAATCTTAAGTCAGCCAGTTGTAAGTAGGAGACCATCTGCAGGTAGCCCAAACTGAGATGTGCTCTAAGTGTAAAATGCACATCAGATCTCAAAGACTTGGTACCAAAATAAGAATGTAAACTATCTCATTAATAATTTTTATTTTGATTACATGTTGAAGTGATGATGTTTTGGGTTTATAGGGCTCAAAATCTATTATTGATTTCATCTGTTCCTTTTTACATTTTTAAAGTGGCTCCTGGAAAATTTTAAATTACCTATGTGGCTCACATTATATTTCTATTGTACAATGTTGTTACATAGATCTAAACTCATTCTTTTTATGTGCTGTATAGTATTCCAAAATCTGCATGTACCACAATTTATTTAACCATTCTTCTTTTTTTTTGTTGAATTTTTGAATTTTATTTTATTTATTTTTTTATACAGCAGGTTCTTATTAGTCACCTATTTTATACACATCAGTGTATACATGTCAATCCCAATCTCCCAGTTCATCACACCACCACCACCACCCCCGCCGCTTTCCCCCCTTGGTGTCCATACATTTTTTCTCTACTTCTGTGTCTCAATTTCTGCTCTGCAAGCCAGTTCATCTGTACCATTTTCTAGGTTCCACATATATGCGTTAATATATGATATTTGTTTTTCTCTTTCTGACTTACTTCACTCTGTATGACAGTCTCTAGATCCATCCACGTCTCTACAAATGACCCAATTTCATTCCTTTTTATGGCTGAGTAATATTCCATTGTATATATGTACCACATCTTCTTTATCCATTTGTCTGTCGATGGGCATTTAGGTTGCCTCCATGACCTGGCTATTGTAAATAGTGCTGCAATGAACATTGGGGTGCATGTGTCTTTTTGAATTATGGTTTTCTCTGGGTATATGCCCAGTAGTGGGATTGCTAGGTCATATGGTAATTCTATTTTTAGGTTTTTTTTTTAAATTTATTTATTTAGTTTTGGCTGTGTTAGGTCTTCGTTTCTGTGCAAGGGCTTTCTCTATTTGCGGCGAGCGGGGGCCACCCTTCATCGCGGTGCGCAGGCCTCTCACTGTCATGGCCTCTCATTGCGGAGCACAGGCTCCAGACGCACAGGCTCAGTAGCTATGGCTCACGGGCCTAGTTGCTCCGCGGCATGTGGGATCCTCCCAGACCAGAGCTCGAACCCATGTCCCCTGCATTGGCAGGCAGATTCTCAACCACTGCGCCACCAGGGAAGCCCCTATTTTTAGTTTTTTAAGGAACCTCCATACTGTTCTCCATAGTGGCTGTATCAATTTACATTCCCACCAACAGTGCAAGAGGGTTCCCTTTCGTCCACACCCTCTCCAGCATTTGTTGTTTGTAGATTTTCTGATGATGGCCATTCTAACTGGTGTGAGGTGATACCTCATTGTAGTTTTGATTTGCTTTTCTCTAATAATTACTGATGTTGAGCAGCTTTTCACGTGCCTCTTGGCCATCTGTATGTCTTCTTTGGAGAAATGTTTATTTAGGTCTTGTGCCCATTTTTTGATTGGGTTGTTTGTGTTTTTAATATTGAGGTGCATGAGCTGTTTATATATTTTGGAGATTAATCCTTTGTCCTTTGATTCATTTGCAAATATTTTCTCCCATTCTGAGGGTTGTCTTTTTGTCTTGTTTATGGTTTCCTTTGCTGTGCAAAAGCTTTTAAGTTTCATTAGGTCCCATTTGTTTATTTTTGTTTTTATTTCCATTACTCTAGGAGGTGGATCAAAAAAGATCTTGCTGTGATTTATATCAAAGAGTGTTCCTCCTTAGTTTTCCTTTAAGAGTTTTATAGTGTCTGATCTTACATTTAGGTCTCTAATCCATTTTGAGGTTATTTTTGTGTATGGTGTTAGGGAGTGTTCTAATTTCATTCTTTTACATGTAGGTGTCCAGTTTTCCCAGCACCACTTATTGAAGAGACTGTATTTTCCCCATTGTATATCCTTGCCTCCTTTGTCATAGATTAGTTGACCAAAGGTGTGTAGGTTTATCTCTGGGCTTTCTATCTTGCTCCCTTGATCTATATTTCTGTTTTTGTGCCAGTACCATATTGTCTTGATTACTGTAGCTTTGTAGTATAGTCTGAAGTCAGGGAGTCTGATTCTTCCAGCTCCATTTTTTCCCTCAAGACTGCTTTGGCTACTCGGGGTCTTTTGTCTCTCCACACAAATTTTAAGATTTTTTGTGCTAGTTCTGTAAAACATGCCATTGGTAATTTGATAGGGATTGCATTGAATGTGTAGATTGCTTTGGGTAGTATAGTCATTTTCGCAATATTGATTCTTCCAATCCAAGAACATGGTATATCTCTCCATCTGTTGGTATCATCTTTAATTTCTTTCATCAGTGTCTTACAGTTTTCTGCATACAAGTCTTTTGTCTCCCTTGGTAGGTTTATTCCTAGGTATTTTAGTCTTTTTGTTGCAATGGTAAATGGGAGTGTTTCCTTAATTTCACTTTCAGATTTTTCATCATTAGTATATAAGAATGCAAGAGATTTCTGTGCATTAATTTTGTATCGTGCAACTTTACCAAATTCATTGATTAGCTCTAGTAGTTTTCTGGTGGCATCTTTAGGATTCTCTATGTATAGTATCATGTCATCTGCAAACAGTGACAGTTTTACTTCTTGTTTTCCAATTTGATTCCTTTTATTTCTTTTTCTTCTCTGATTGCCATGGCTAGGACTTCCAAAACTATGTTGAATAATAGTGGAGAGACTGGACATCCTTGTCTTTTTCCTGATCTTAGAGGAAATGCTTTCAGTTTTTCACCAATGAGAATGATGTTTGCTGTGGGTTTGTCATATATGGCCTTTATTATATTGCGGTAGGTTCCCTCTATGCCTACTTTCTGGAGAGTTTTTATCATAAATGGGTGTTGAATTTTGTCAAAAGTTTTTCTGCATCTATTGAGATGATCATATGGTTTTTATTCTTCAATTTGTTAATATGGTGTATCACATTGATTGATTTGTATATATTGAAGAATCCTTGTGTCCCTGGGATAAATCCCGCTTGATCATGGTGTATGATCCTTTTAATGTGTTGTTGGATTCTGTTTGCTAGTATTTTGCTGAGGATTTTTGCATCTATATTCATCAGTGATATTGGTCTGTAATTTTCTTTTTTTGTAGTATCTTTGTCTGGTTTTGGTATCAGGGTGATGGTGCCCTTGTAGAATGAGTTTGGGAGTGTTCCCTCCTCTGCAATTTTTTGGAAGAGTTTGAGAAGGATGGGTGTTAGCTCTTCTCTAAATGTTTGATAGAATTCACCTGTGAAGCCATCTGGTCCTGGACTTTTGTTTGTTGGAAGATTTTTAATCACAGTCTCAATTTCAGTGCTTGTGATTGGTCTGTTCATATTTTCTGTTTCTTCCTGGTTCAACCTTGGAAGGTTATACTTTTCTAAGAATTTGGCCATTTCTTCCAGGTTGTCCATTTTATTGGCATAGAGTCGCTTGTAGTAGTCTCTTAGGATGTTTTGTATTTCTGCGGTGTCCATTGTAACTTCTTTTTCATTTCTAATTTTATTGATTTGAGTCCTCTCCCTCTTTTTCTTGATGAGTCTGGCTAATGGTTTGTCAATTTTGTTTATCTTCTCAAAGAACCAGCTTTTAGTTTTATTGATCCTTGTTATTGTTTTCTTTGTTTCTATTTCATTTATTTCTGCTCTGATCTTTATGATTTCTTTCCTTCTGCTAACTTTGGGTTTTCTTTGTTCTTCTTTCTCTAGTTCCTTTAGGTGTAAGGTTAGATTGCTTAATTGAGAATTTTCTTGTTTCTTGAGGTAGGCTTGTATAGCTATAAACTTCCCTCTTAGAACTGCTTTTGCCACATCCCATAGGTTTGGATCGCCATGTTTTCATTGTCATTTGTCTCTAGGTATTTTTTGATTTCCTCTTTGATTTCTTCAGTGATCTCTTGGTTATTTAGTAACATGTTGTTTAGCCTCCACGTGTTTGTGTTTTTTAAGTTTTTTTCCCTGTAATTGATTTCTAATCTCATACCATTGTGGTCAGAAAAGATGCTTGATATGATTTCAATTTTCTTAAATTTACCAAGGCTTGATTTGTGACCCAAGATGTGATCTATCCTGGAGAATGTTCCGTGCACACTTGAGAAGAAAGTGTAATCTGCTATTTTTGGATGGAATGTCCTATAGATATCTATTAAATCTATCTGGTCTATTGTGTCATTTAAAGCTTCTGTTTCCTTATTAATTTTCTGTTTGGATGATCTGTCCATTGGTGTAAGTGAGGTGTTAAAGTCCCCACTATTATTGTGCTGCTGTCGATTTCCTCTTTTAGAGCTGTTAGCAGTTGTCTTATGTATTGAGGTGCTCCTATGTTAGGTGCATATATATTTATAATTGTTATATCTTGTTCTTGGATTGATCCCTTGATCATTATGTAGTGTCCTTCCTTGTCTCTTGTAACATTCTTTATTTTAAAGTCTATTTTGTCTGATATGAGTATTGCTACTCCAGCTTTCTTTTGATTTCCATTTGCATGGAATATCTTTTTCCATCCCCTCACTTTCAATCTGTATGTGTCCCTAGGTCTGAAGTGGGTTTCTTGTGGACAGCATATATATAAGTCTTGTTTTTGTATCCATTCAGCAAGCCTATGTCTTTTGGTTGGAGCATTTAATCCATTCACATTTAAGGTAATTATCGATATGTATGTTCCTATTACCATTTTCTTAATTGTTTTGGGTTTGTTTTTGTAGGTCCTTTTCTTGTCTTGTGTTTCCCACTTAGAGAAGTTCCTTTAGCATTTGTTGTAGAGCTGGTTTGGTGGTGCTGAATTCTCTTAGCTTTTGCTTGTCTGTAAAACTTTTGATTTCTCCATCGAATCTGAATGAGATCCTTGCTGGGTAGAGTAATCTTGGTTGTAGGTTTTTCTCTTTCATCACTTTAAGTATATCCTGCCACTCCCTTCTGGCTTGTAGAGTTTCTTCTGAGAAATCAGCTCTTAACCTTATGGGAGTTCCCTTGTATGTTATTTGTCATTTTTCCCTTGCTGCTTTCAATAATTTTTCTTTGTCTTTAATTTTTGTCAGTTTGATTACTATGTGTCTTGGCATGTTTCTCCTTGGGTTTATCCTGTATGGGACTCTCTGAGCTTCCTGGACTTGGGTGGCTATTTCCTTTTCCATGTTAGGGATGTTTTCGACTATAATCTCTTCAAATATTTTCTCGGGTCCTTTATCTCTCTCTTCTCCTTCTGGGACCCCTATAATGTGAATGTTGTTGCATTTAATTTTGTCCCAGAGGTCTCTTAGGCTGTCTTCATTTCTTTTCATTCTTTTTTCTTCATTCTGTTCTGCAGCAGTGAATTCCACCATTCTGTCTTCCAGGTCACTTATCCGTTCTTCTGCCTCAGTTATTCTGCTATTGATTCCTTCTAGTGTATTTTTCATTTCAGTTATTGTATTGTTCGTCTCTGTTTGTTTGTTCTTTAATTCTTCTAGGTGTTTGTTTTTTAATTCTTCTAGGTCTTTGTTAAACATTTTTTGCATCTTCTTGCTCTTTGCCTCCATTCTTTTTCCGAGGTCCTGGATCGTCTTCACTAACATTATTCTGAATTCTTTTTCTGGAAGGTTGCCTATCTCCACTTCATTTAGTTGTTTTTCTGGGGTTTTGTCTTGTTCCTTCATCTGGTACATAGCCCTCTGCCTTTTCATCTTGTCTATCTTTCTGTGAATGTGGTTTTTGTTCCACAGGCTGCAGGATTGTAGTTCTTCTTGCTTCTGCTGTCTGCCCTCTGGTGGATGAGGCTATCTAAGAGGCTTGTGCAAGTTTCCTGATGGGAGGGACTGGTGGTGGGTAGAGCTGGCTGTTGCTCTGGTGGGCAGAGCTCAGTAAAACTTTAATCCGCTTGTCTGCTGATGGGGCAGGCTCGGTCTCCTCCCTGTTTGTTGTTTGGCCTGAGGCGACCCAACACTGGAGCCTACCCAGGCTCTTTGGTGGGGCTAATGGCGGACTCTGGGAGGGCTCATGCCAAGGAGTACTTCCCAGAGCTTCTGCTGCCAGTGTCCTTGTCGTCACTGTGAGACAGAGCCACCCCCCAACTCTGCAGGAGACCCTCCAACACTAGCAGGTAGGTCTGGTTCAGTCTCTATGGGGTCACTGCTCCTTCCCCTGGGTCCCGATGCACACCTACTTTGTGTGTGCCCTCCAAGAGTGGAATCTCTGTTTCCCCCAGTCCTGTCAAAGTCCTGCAATCAAATCCTGCTAGCCTTCAAAGTCTGATTCTCTCGGAATTCCTCTTCCCGTTGCCAGACCCCCAGGTTGGGAAGCCTGATGTGGGGCTCAGAACCTTCACTCCAGTGGGTGGACTTCTGTGGTATCAGTGTTCTCCAGTTTGTGTCACCCACCCAGCAGTTATGGGATTTGATTTTATTGTGATTGCACCCCTCCTACCGTCTCATTGTGGCTTCTCCTTTGTCTTTGGATGTGGGGTATCTTTTCTGGTAAGTTCCAGTGTCTTCCTGTTGATGATTGTTCAGCAGTTAGTTCTAACCTTTCTTTTTCTAATGTATATTTAGCTTGCTCCAAAAATTTTGTTATCACAAACCATGTTGCAATTAAAATCTTTGTACTTGCCTACTCTGTGCACATGTAAAACTATTTCTCTAGAGCAGGGGCTGGCAAGCTAAGGCCCATGGACCAAATGCAGCCCACTGCCTGCTTTTGCAAATAAAGTTTTATTGGAATACAGCCATTCCCATTCATTTACATACTGTCTATGGCTGCTTTAGCACAACCAGGGCAGAGTTGAGTAGTTGTGACAAGGACCATATGGCCCACAGAGTCTAAAATCTTTATTATCTGTCCTATTTTAGAAAAGTCTGCTGACGCCTGCTCTAAGAGTTGTTACCAACAACTACAAGAGACATGTTTCAGGCCCAGTTCCCTAGGGAGGAGTCTCTGAGATGGAGATTAGCATACAGGAAGTTATTAGGGGTTGCTCTTGGGTGGTGGAAGGGAAAGGAGCAAGATTAGGCAGAGACCAATAGTAAGACCAGTAGTAGTAAGACCTGGTGCAGTAGTTTTGCCACCGCAGTAGTCAGACCTCAGCTGGTGCCACAGAGCTGTGAAGCCCTGATCCTTCAGAGCTGTGCTGAGTTGGGGCAGTGGAAATAGGCCTTTATAACCCTTAATCAACCTGCCCTGGGGGAGGGTCTGACCTGGGGTGAGGTAACTCTCTTCAGCTGAGGGAATCCCCCGCTAGCTGCTAGCTGAAGGGGAATAGGGTTGGGGGTCTGGGCAGCGTAGGACAGCATCTTCTACAGCCCACAGCTGTGCCATCCAGCCCCACTTCTTCATTTAAGTTCTGGGAGCATCTCTTCCAGGATTCTGGTGGGCCTTTTTTCCCGGGGGAAACTTACAGAGGAAAGTTAGTGGAACAAAATGCAACCCTCACCACCGTGACTGGTCTTGAGACCACAACTGACACTCATCACCTTCCACGTCTGTTATCCATTCTAGATTCCCCTTACCCTTGGTTAGCACCTCTTCTGGTCTCAGTGACCTACATGGTGGCATGATATAGACCCTCCGTCCTGAGACGTCTGAGCCTGTGGTCACCTTATCCGTCTCAGGCCATGGACCCTGCACTTGTCTATTTCCTGTAAGTATTGGGCAAGGGAGTACCAAAGGGATTCCAAATGGATCGACTGAGTACCAAAGACATACCTCCCTGCTCTCCAGTGCTTAACAACAGCCTTACCTCCTCTGGATTATCAGGGTTAATTATGCCTGAAAGAATGGTGACTCTACTTTTTGCGTGCTGGTCCCTTGACACCAGGAGCTCAAAATGCCCAGGTGTCAGACACGGCGAAAAGTTCAAGAGTCATCTTGATGTTTCCCCTGGCTGAAGAGTTGCCTCTTTGGGAACCAGGGCCTCTAAACCTGCAGAACCCAGAGCTGCGGGGACAGGAAGCATAGATGCTTCCTGGGAGTGATGGTAAGCAAGAGACCACTCCTGCTTTCATCCCTTAGTTCCTGGACCCATGTATTCTATAATACCTATTGGAGACAAAGCACTGTGTAATGGTCTTTGATTTAGAATATATGCTGCTTCTAGGAGGACGACATCCTGTCCTCACAGAGTATTGTTTCTGAGCTGGTACCTCAGCCGTGCCTTCTACACATAGTTCCAAGCTGGCAGCTTAAGGATAGTGCAGTATGTGAAGGGATGAGTTGCCTCCATGTCCGTGTGCCCACTGCTGTAGAGTCATGCGAGATCCATGCCAGTAGATTAAACACTCTGTAACCCTTGGAGAGTTACACAGGATGAAGCCCTACAAGCAAAGCAATACCAAGGATATATGTCTATTTCAGTGAAGATGAATCACAGCTCTTTCCAGGGTAGAAGGGGTTTAACATAATCAACTTGTCAAGTGGCTGGTTGTTTTCCTCAAGGGAAGGAAACATCTGAGATTCAGAGTTGGGTTTCGTAACTGGCAGGTTGAACACTTAGCATCGGCAATAGCTACATGAGTCTTGGTGAGAGGGAACCCATGCTAATGGGCCCATACTTGCCCTTTCTCCATGCCATCATGGTTACTCTGTTTATAGGCACCTCTTTTGCCAGCACTGGGGTGGTCTTAGAGGCTGGCTGATATCGACTGCACATACGTGGTTGTTTAATGCTTCTTCTATGGTATACACTGTCTGGTGGGTGTTAACATGGAATACAATGACCTTCACGCTTGGTGCCCATTTCCATAGGTCCATCCACATGCCTCTACCCCAGGTCTCCTTGTCCCCGGTTTTCCAGTCTTATCCTTCCAGATCCCTAACCAAACAGCCAAACCATTCACTGCTGCCCATGAGATCCAGTAATAGTCTAACCTAGGGTTCCTTTTCTTTCTCCAAAAAGTGGACGACTATTCAAAGCTCTGCCCACTGAAACTATTTTCTCCTTCCCTGTCTTTCAAGGACACCCCTGTGTGGGGCCTGCAGTGCAGCAATGGTCTATTTTTGGCTTGCTCACATGTACTGAGCCGACTCTCTCATGAACAGATTTTGGCTTTTTTTCTCCTCCAGCTGGATATAAGGAGCTCCCCAGACAATCACAGGTGAGCTGAGGAAGACACACTGGTGCAAATGTGGTGGGTGACATAGGTGTCTGGGCCACCTTTTCATGCAGCTACCTTCTGCCCTGTGGCCCTGCTGTGCCCAATCCCACTTGTGCCAGGTCTATCTCATGACGAATTGCTGCTGGCCTTGTCTGACCTTATGACTTGGTGGATCTGAAGGAATCCAGCTCACGCTGAGCAGCTTCGGCTGCGTGGTCAACTTGATGATGCGTGGTCAGACGGTCTGTCTCTACCAAAACCCTGCAGCGAACCAGGCCCCACGGCGTGTGGGACCTTAGTTCCCCGACCAGGGATTGAACCCGCGTCCTCTGCATTGGAAGGCGGACTCTTAACCACTGGACCACCAGGGAAGTCCCTGGGAGCTGTGTTTTGAAAAGTGTGTCATTCCTGGCTACAGATGACATGGTCCTGCTCCAGAACCCCAGGGGTCTAGACTGTGACTCTCCTACTAGGCCTTGTCATAAACTCCATAGGCATCTTTTCCCACTACAGATACCTCAGATACCATGGGTTCTGCCAGATCATATGGTCCACACAGCAGGGCTACTTGTCTTATAGCCTAGACCTGCTGCTGAGACCTTTCCCACTCTGGGTCCCCATCAAAATGGGCAACCTCTGTGTTATCCAGTATATGGGATGAAGCAGTATTCCCAGGTATGGAAGGAATATGCTGCCTCCAAAACCCAAAGAGGCCTACCAGGCATTGTGCTTCCTTCATAATGGGAGAGTAGATGCAATACTGTCTTTTACTTCGGAAGGAATGTGCCTGGCCTATCCCAGATGACAGGTCCCTAAAAATTTCACTGATATGTCAGGCCCCTGAAACTTCATAGGGTTTTCTCCCACTGTCTGCAATGCGTGTGTCTCACTAAGGCTTCTGATATACTCGCTGTTTTTTTCTCGTCTGGTCCAATTAGCTGATGTCTTTACACAGTAGATATGTGTGATGTTCTGCAAGATACCTAGGCAGTGCAGGTCTTTCCAGACTAGGTTGTGAGACAGCGGGAGAGTTAACAGTCTTGGAGCAAGACTAAATGTATACTTTTGTCTGTTCCAAGTGAATACGAACTCTGATCTTCCTTTCTGATAGGGAAGGAAAAGAAAAACATTCACTACCTCATTGGCTACATACTATGTACCTGAGAACATGTTAATGTACTCTAGGAAAGATGCCACATCCGCAATTAGAGCTACCACTTGGTTGATCTTGCTGTGGTCCACTGTCATCTTTCAGGATCCATCTGAGTTTTGTAGGGGCCAGACCAGTGAATTAAATAGAGAGTTAAAGGGAACACTATCCCTGCATCCTTTAGGTCTTTAAAGATGGCATTAATCTTTGCCATTCCCTGATTACCAGTGAGGTTGAGCATCTTCTAATATGTTAATTGGCTTATTTCCTCCTTTTGAATTCATAATTCATAATTGTCTGCCTTTTAAAAAATGGTTTATCTGTCTCCTTCACTAGACTGTGAGCTTCCTGGGGTCAGAGACTGTTTTATTTATCCCTTTGACCCTTGGGTTTGGCACATGAGAACTCAGTAAATATGCCCTGAATCCAAGATTTTTTTCTTATTTTTTTTTTGGCCATGCTGTGTGGCTTGTGGAATCTTAGTTTCCCGACCAGAGATTGAACCCGTGCCCTCGGTAATGAAAGCACCGAGTCCTAACCACTGGACCACCAGGGAATTCCCTAAATCAAAGATTTTAACAAGATGAAAAAGTAGCATTTGATTGGACATCCTGGTCTTCTTGGATCTTGCAACCAACCTCC
The DNA here is from genome assembly GCF_059928025.1 of Delphinapterus leucas. Taxonomy (NCBI): domain Eukaryota; kingdom Metazoa; phylum Chordata; class Mammalia; order Artiodactyla; family Monodontidae; genus Delphinapterus; species Delphinapterus leucas. The sequence goes on from NC_143129.1 coordinate 145,238,679, forward strand.
TTAGCTTATGGGTAAAAGCCTATTCCTGGCAGCAATTGTATCATTTTGGTTGATTTAAAAGAAAATACAAAGTCATCCAATCAAATCATCTCTCTTCTGAAACCAAGGCAGTGTCACTAAACTAATCGAAGCTCCAAAGCCTTGTTTTCTGGATGGACTCCCTTCGATAGCAATAATGGGCAGTAACAAACTAAGCCCTTGGCCCATCTGGCTGTGATAAACGCATCCAAAACACATTACAAATCTCAGGGTGAGGCTCTGAGGCCTAAGGCTGTAGCAAAAGAAAACCAAGGTTGACAAGCACAAGTTTAAAAACCTGATATTCTATAAATGAAAGAAGGCCAGCTGCCTGTTCCTTCACCACTGAACACAGTAAATGCATTATCTCAGCTTTCTGCCATTTTTCAAACTTGGGACTCTCTTATGATATCTGTTTGGTCAACTCTAAACTTCATTTGTCAAAAAAAAAAATCTCTCATTTACTGAATCTCAAGTGTTTCTTTCCTTTGTCTTAAATAGTTGTGTTTTTTTTTATTACATTTTTTTCTTAAATATCTGTTTATACAGGAACATTTTTATCGTTTTAAAACACATATCTTATTAGGTCCCTCACCTCCTCAGAAACTTCTCATGGCTTCCCATGATCTGAAGGCCAAAGTCCAAACTCTTTCACAAGCCCTCCAGGCTTTTTTTCCGTCCCATTTCTCTCCATTACTAAGACCCTTATGCTTCGACCACCCATTTTATTTGCCTTTACTGAAACAAGCCATGCACTTCACACCTCTGTGCTTTTGCACACATACTGACCCCTCTGCTAAGATCTCATAACTGCCCTTCGAGATGTGGTTCAAACGTTAACTGTGTGAAGACTTTCTTTCCCTTAGAATGGTGTTAATCACTGCTTTCTCCACTTTCTCAACATTTTAAATATCTACAGTAAACACTTAATATGCTATACTGTAATTATTTTCCTACCTGTCTGTCTCCCCACCAAACTAAGAGTTCCTGAAGGGTAGAAATTGTATCTCATTTACTGCAGTTTCCCCAGAGCCAGTCTAGTCCCTGGAACACAGGAGCTGGGCAACATTTTTTTTGGGGGGGGCAACATTTTTTTGTTGAGTGAATGAAAATAGACAAGCTCCCTACTCCAAAGACCAGGACCTCCAATTTAACGACCACAAGAAAAGGATCAATAAGCTGCTGGAGCAGATTCTAATGGTATATAGTCTCCCAAATTTCCCCTAGCAACTGAACACATTTAGAAACCATATTCATGCCTAGGCTTACAGGCAACTCAGAAGTCCCAGGAACATCTCTCACCTCATTTCACGAGCTGACCCTTTCATTTTTAAGAGGCTGGAACTCAGAGGTGCTTCTTAGTGGGTGGGCAAGCTTGCACAGATGTCTGCAAGCCTCCTTTCCTTCAGCAAGCACTAGAATAGCTCCATTAGTGTTCATGGAAATTCTGCACATGCACCAAGGAGAAAACAGCCACAAATAACATAGTCTGCCTTCCAAATCTCCAAAGCACATCTCTGTAAATCATTGTAGTTTCCAACTATCACCACTGAAGCCTTTCAGCCAGAGAGCAATTTGTCTTCAACTTACTCTGGGTTCCTAAGTTAACAGAACCTTTTGGTTGTTTAAAAATGAAGCTTCCCACTTCCAGTCTCTCTGCCTGCTACAGCTTCTCTTCTACACAGCCCCTTAACCAGAAACTAAGCGCATAGTTCCTGCATGGAATCAGTCCAAACGCCTTCGCCTAGGGCTCAAAAGGCCCTTCAAATTTGATCCTGGTCATCCAGGGTCTGAAACTTGGGGGACAGGGATGGGCTGAAGATACAAACTGGAGTTGTCATCAGCATGTAAAAGATGCCTGAAACCACAAGACTGGATGAAATCAACCTGGGAGGCTATATACAGGCAAATAGACCTGTTTTGTTTTTTTTTTTAACATCTTTATTGGAGTATAATTGCTTTACAATGTTGTGTTAGTTTCTGCTGTATAACAAAGTATAACAAATTGTTTGTATAACAAACAATTAATTAATTTTTGGCTGCTATATGTATATGTAAATCCCCATATCCCCTCCCTCTTGCGTCTCCCTCCCACCCTCCCTATCCCACCCCTCTAGGTGGTCACAAAGCACTGAGCTGATCTCCCTGTGCCATGCAGCTGCTTCCCACTAGCTATCTATTTTACATTTGGTAGTTTATATATGTCCATGCCACTTTCTCACTTCATCCCAGCTTACTCTTCCCCCTCCCCATGTCCTCTTTATTCCTGTCCTGCCCCTAGGTTCTTCAGAACCTTTTTTTTAGATTCCATATATATGTGTTAGCACACGGTATTTGTTTTTCTCTTTCTGACTTACTTCACTCCGTATGACAGACTCTAGGTCCATCCACCTCACTACAAATAACTCAATTTCATTTCTTTTTATGGCTGAGTAATGTTCCATTGTATATATGAGCCACATCTTCTTTATCCATTCATCTGTCGATGGACACTTAGGTTGCTTCCATGTCCTGGCTATTGTAAATAGAGCTGCAATGAACATTGTGGTACATGACTCTTTTTGAATTATGGTTTTCTCAGGGTATATGCCCAGTAGTGGGATTGCTGGGTCATATGGTAGTTCTATCTTTAATTTTTTAAGGAACCTCCATACTGTTTTCCATAGTGGTTGTATCAATGTACATTCCCACCAACAGTGTAGGAGGGTTCCCTTTTCACCACACCCTTTCCAGCATTTATTGTTTCTAGCTTTTTTGATAATGGTTATTCTGACTGGCGTGAGGTGATACCTCAATGCAGTTTTTTTTTTTTAACATCTTTATTGGAGTATAACTGCTTTACAATGGTGTGTTAGTTTCTGCTTTGTAACAAAGTGAATCGGCTATATATATACATATATCTCCATATCTCCTCCCTCTTGTGTCTTCCTCCCTCCCTCCCTCCCTATCCCACCCCTCTAGGTGGTCACAAAGCACAGAGCTGATCTCCCTGTGCCATGCGGCTGCTTCCCACTAGCTTTTCTATTTTACATTTGGTAGTGTATATATGTCCATGCCACTCTCACTTTGTCCCAGCTTACCCTTCCCCCTCCCCGTATCCTCAAGTCCATTCTCTAGTAGGTCTGCATCTTTATTCCTGTCTTGCCCCTAGGTTCTTCTGACATTTTTTTTTTTTTTTAGATTCCATATACATGTGTTAGCATACGGTATTTGTTTTTCTCTTTCTGACTTACTTCACTCTGTATGACAGTCTCTAGGTCCATCCACCTCACTACAAAAAGAAATGGATTAAAGACCTAAATGTAAGGCCAGACACCATCAAACTCTTAGAGGAAAACATAGGCAGAACATTCTATGACATAAATCACAGCAAGATCCTTTTTGACCCACCTCCTAGAGAAATGGAAATAAAAACAAAAATAAACACATGGGACCTAGTGAAACCTCATTGTAGTTTTGATTTGCATTTCTCTAATGATTAGTGATGTTGAGCATAGACCTGGGTTTTGAATCTTAGATCTTCTATTCACTATCCGTGTGACCTTGAGTAAGTTACTAAACCACTGTTGAGCCTCAATTTTCTCACCTTTAATTGGGTATTTTTAAAAATGTCTAGCACAGTGCTGAGCAATCATTATTCCAGCTCCCATAGTCACTAGCAGTGGGAAACTGAACAAGGTACTTCTGCTTGGTGAGCCTCAGGGTCTCATCTGTAGCTCCTGCCAGGTATCCACAAGGCCTCATGGAATGGGTACTCAGCAAATGGTTGCTGAATAAAAGAAGAAATCTAAAAAACTGAAACAATACCTACTAATACAACGAGATGATTCAACAGGATTTTTAAAAAACTATATAAAGATCAATGTAAATGCTAACAAATTATCTTAGAAAAAGTATCTAGCACCTAGAAGGTAGACAATGTTAGTTCCTTTCTTTCTGTCCTTGCTTCTTTTTTTAAATTTCTCTAAAATAAATCTCTGATAAGCTTAATCCATTAAAAGAACAAAAATATAAACATAAATACACACAAAATCATACAAGTATATTCAACATCATTACATTGGCAGATTTCATCTTGATACACTTTTTTCTTCCCCAACTCCTACCTCCTCTCATGCCATCTTCTGACTCCCCTCTCCTCCCTAAGGCAGCCAATGGAAATGACCTGATATATATCATTTCATACATTTCTCTGTGTTCATATAATCCTGTACAAAGACATACATTCATATATAGGATTTTTTTGTTTCCTTTTTATGAAACTGGGTTCTTATTAAAGACATTTCTCTATAAATTTCTTTTTTTTTTTTCACTTAACAATACATCTTGGTCAACCCTTCAGGTCAATGGATACAGCAGTCATTCATTCTTTTTTAAAATTAATTAATTAATTAATTTTTGGCTGCGTTGGGTCTTCGTTGCTGCGCGCAGTCTTTCTCTAGTTGTGGCGAGCGGGGGCTACTCTTTGTTGCAGTGCGCGGGCTTATTGCAGTGGCTTCTCTTGTTGCAGAGCATGGGCTCTAGGCACGCAGGCTTCAGTAGTTGTGGCACGTGGGCCCAGTTGCTCTGCGGCGTGTGGGATTTTCCTCAGACCAGGGATCGAACCCGTGTCCCCTGCATTGGCAGGTGGATTCTTATCCACTGCGCCACCAGGTAAGTCCCATTCTTTTTAATGACTACTCATTGTCAGTCTTCCCCACACACAAATAATGCTGCACAAAACATCCTTGTATGTATTACTTTAGGAAAACTTTCTGCTGGGTCAATGTACATATATGTTTAAATATTTGTAAATATCGGCAGATTATTTTCCAAGAAGGGTGTGGTAATTCATATTCCCACCATCAGTGTATAAAAGTGACCATTTCCCCACATCTTCACCAGAAGTTGGCATTTTATTTTTTAACATCTTTATTGGAGTATAATTGCTTTACAATGTTGTGTTAGTTTTTGCTGTATAATAAAGTGAATCAGCTATATGTATACATATATCTCCATATCCCCTCCCTCTTGCATCTCCCTCCCACCCTCCCTATCCCACCCCTCTAGGTGGCCACAAAGCACCGAGCTGATCTCCCTGTGCTATGCAGCTGCTTCCCACTAGCTATCTATTTTACATTTGGTAGTGTATATACTATGACATATATACTATGTCAGTGCTACTCTCTCACTTCATCCCAGCTTACCCTTCCCCCTCCCTGTGTCCTAATTTAAAATGTTTTCCAGTTTTATCGGTGAAAAATGGCATTGTATTATTGCTTTATTTTGCATTTTCTTGAATATTTTTGAGGTTAAGCATCATTTTTCTTTTTTTTAATATTTATTTGGTTGCACCAGGTCTTGCGGCAGGCAGGCTCCTTAGTTGCGGCTCACTGGCTCCTTAGTTGTGGCATGTGAACTCTTAGTTGCAGCATGCATGTGGGACCTAGTTCTCTGACCAGGGCTTAAACCCAGGCCCCCTGCATTGGGAGAGCGGAGTCTTACCCACTGTGCCACCAGAGAAGTTCCTAAGCATCATTTCTTGTTTATTGGTCATTTGGGGTAAAAATCTGTGATGTATGCAACTTACTGTCAAAAGAGTGTCAGAAAAAAGCTGAGTGTGTGTGTGAGTGTGAGAGAGAGGGTGTCCTTCCTTTTTAATCCATCTCTTCTTTTTCTGAATTTTAAATCTCTCCCCCTTTTTTTTTTTCTGGCCGCGCTGCGAGGTTTGCAGGATCTTAGTTCCCCGACCAGGGATCGAACCCGGGCCCCCAGCAGTGGAAGCACAGAGTCCTAACCACTGGACTGCCAGAGAATTCCCTAAATCTCTCCCTTTCTACTGGCTCCTTCTTTTCAGATTACAAACATGCTCCAGTCTCCCCTAACCTAAAAAACCTTCTTTGGGTCTTGCTATCTCCCTCAGATTCCTGTCCAATCATTCTTTATTTTCACCAACTATACTCTTTCTCAACCCAAAACACTTTTCAGTGAACAAGCCATACCTTTGGTTTTAGGGACAAAAAATCCCCAGTTTATTATTACTTTTTAAAAAAAGCAAATATCACTTACATAATTGTTCAAGCAAGTCTATATACGGGTATTTCATTTGAAAATACATATGTATATAATTTTTCTCCTACAGTAATTCATTTCAAGAGCAATTTCATTATGTATCTTCTACAGAGCCCTAAACCGAGAGAGCCAACATATTCAAATAAACCCCAAGGTGTGGGGATGCTTCAGGACAGTTCCTCATTAGAAGCCTCAGCATGGGGGCTCTGGAGACCAACGCAGGTCTTCCAGGGAGAGCTGAAACGTTCAGATAAGTGAGTTCTGGAAAGAAGGGGTAGTTGGCGGGCTCTGACAGGCTCACCCCTGGGGTAGAGCAAAGAGTACAGACAGGGGAGTTCTGAGAGGCACTGGAGCTATCTAAACTCAGGGGGATGGAACTGAGTGAGCAGCTGTGGTAATTGAGTTTCAGTTACCTGCAGGGTGGCAAAATAAAGTAGTAACTTCATCTGCCTGACACGGAGGAAGTTTAGAGGTGTCCCTGGCATATTCACAGTGGAACTCGTCACCCTTTCACTGTGTGGGGTGATGGCAACCGTACTGCGCTTCCTAGCGCCAGCAAGCGCACATCCTGTTAGGCAGCACCAGCGCACTCCAGCTAATGAAGCATTTCCTGCAGGTCTGTCTCCCAGGGCTCTCTGTATCCTCTGTCTGAAGGAATGGCACCATGGGAAAATTCAGCACCGCCAGCATCAGCCATCGCCCAAACTCAAAAGAGTCTTTGAATGGCAGAGAAAGGCCCATTTTCCTTTCTGCCCAGCCCAGGGTTGGAACCATCCTCAGGTCATTTTTTGTGGGTCTGTACAAACGTGCCGACTGGCAGCGTGCCGTTCTTCACCTGAGCCCGGATTTCAGCTCGATGCTTTAATGTGAAGACCAGGGCTCTCACTGTCCGCCGGTATGGCCCATTAATGAGGCGGGAGCAGAGATGAAACGTTTCCCGTTCAATATTTTCAACCAGTAGGTGATCCATCTGAAAAAACAGCAAAATTATCAAATTAGGGCCTTGCATTGCATAAGGATTAAAAGCGAGAGAGGCTGGGGCACTTTGCTCAGAGGCCTCCATTAATCAACTGAAATTCAAAGACATCTACTTCCTGTCACAAAAGAAACAGGAAGAGCAAATTAATTCCACCCTGGCAATTAAGGAACAAGGCCATGTGCTTTGTGACAGGGACCTCATTCACAACCCCTGCCGGGTGGTAATATTTGCCATTATAACAGGAAACTGGCTTGAACCAAGCAATGGGTTCTGGGCCCTGGGCCCTGTACTTTACCAACCAGGAAACGAAGACCAAGGATAATAAATCAGTATAACAGTTTATGCTTTTTTTGTTGTTTGTTTGTTTTTAAAGTGACTTTTAACCCCTTACAGCATTTTAAAAACAATGGGTCTGGATCCTAATATGTGTGTAAAGCAGTTTATAAATCACTTTTCACATTTACTGCTCACAACTCCTATTATCTCATTTTATAGATGAGGAAACAGGTTCAAAGGTAAAGGAATGCTCCAGATCTTACAACTATTAAGAGGCAGAGTTGGGACTCTAACTCGGAGCCCCCAACTCCAACACCCATGTTTCTTCCCTTTCACCATACTCACTGCCCCCTTAACCTTCTGACAGACCAGCTGAGTCTGGAGAGACCTCTGCAGGGTCAGCTAAGCAGAAAGTGGCCTAGAGGATAGGACCTGTGGCAATTCTGGGGTGGTCTGGCTCAGGCCCAAGCCCTCCTGAAGTCACAGGCCTAATGAAATCAGGACAGGTCTGAGACTTTTGCCCACATGATCTGGATCCAGGCCAGACCGGGTTGCTGGTCAGAGACCCCCTCACTTCGTTCCTTTCCAGGTGCATCGCTCACTATTCGCCTCCCTGGTCCTGACCCTGGCCCAGCCTGAACAACCTCAGCTGCTTTTACACACCTCTACGCCCGTGCGCAGGTACACGTTTCCTCAGCAAGGCGCAATTTCCCTAGGAAACTCATTCCTATTTGTATGTCAAAGCTTAGCTAAAAAACAAAAAGCAAAAAAGCAAATCCTAGTTTAAAGGACTGAAAGTTCCCCTTGGGGCTGCCACAGTGTCCCGAGCTTCCCTTAGTCATTTTCATAACATATTATAATGATCTATTTTTTTGAGTTTGTCTTCCCTGAGAGTGAGTTCCTTGAAAACAGGAAACAAATTTCTCTCACTTGCTTTTTTCCCTTCAACTCTTTCCCTCCCCACCCTACCACACATTCAAATACTTACTCAGCACTATGTGCCTGGGCTGAGGAAAGAGCAGTGAACAAGGTCAACACAGCTCTTGACTCCACAGAGAGCACTGGTTGGCTGGAGACAGATAGAAGCAGGGACTGCAAGTGTACCGAGGGCTGGGAAAGAGGATATGAGCGAGTTCTGGGGCACAGAGCTACAGCAAAGGGACCCAACCCAGGAGGGCAGCTCCTGGCCTCAGGAGGGAATGGCACTTGACGTGAGACCTGGAGAATGACAAGGATCAGGCCAGGTGAGGTGGGCACTTGCTTGGTGATGAATTCAGTGAGTTGTACATATATCTTTTGTGTGCTTTTCCATATATGTACTATACTTATATTTTATTTTATTATTTTTTTTAATTTATTTATTGTTTTTTTGCGGTACGCGGGCCTCTCACTGTTGTGGCCTCTCCCGTTGCGGAGCACAGGCTCCGGACGTGCAGGCTCAGCGGCCATGGCTCACGGGCCCAGCTGCTCCGCGACAGGTGGGATCCTCCTGGACTGGGGCACGAACCCGTGTCCCCTGCATCGGCAGGCAGACTCTCAACCACTGCGCCACCAGGGAAGCCCTATACATATATTTTAAAAAGGAAAAGTTTAAGGAAAAAATGCACCAAAATAAAAAAAGGATCACCGGACATTTGATAAGTGTCCTAACAAAAGAGAGAGACCAGCAGACCAAAATGAATATAATAAAGAAACCTGGAAGAAATGAGGACCACGCAGGAAACAGAACAGGACTGAGAGAGAGAGAGAAAGAGAAAGGGAGAGAGAGAATGAATATCCAGGTCCAGACATCTGCCTAGGTGTAACAGACAAAAGGTGTTCAGGGAAGTTTGGGGTCCTGATGACTGACTGATTATCTCCAAGGCTGGTGCTGGAGTGAGTGGACGTGGTGCCATGGCTCTCCAGAACCTAGACTCCTTGAGCTTTTCATGGCCTCCTGGGTGGGCACTGAACTAGCCCCCAGCCTGAGGCAGCCCGGGTACCAGACTACTTTACAACGCTATAAGGGTGGCTGGCCGTCTGCCCAGCATTTGTCCAGCAACATTTGCAAAAGAGGCTCCTCACCCCAATGAGGGTTCCTCGTCCCAGTGTGAGGATGGTTAGTCACTGACTGTTTAGAGATTCACTTAATACGACAGGCAAGAAAAAAGGCTCTTTTTTTTAAATTTTTTCTTTTTTTGAGGGGAGTGGTTGTTAGGGGAAGAAGGGTATGTGTACATTTGCAAAAATAAGTCATGGCCATTCCATCAAACTGTAGTATATATAAAAAAGAACCTTGAGAGTGCCTTGAAATTCACAGAACTGGATACTTATTCATACTTCATTCAGCAAATAGTTATTGAGTCGCTACTCTGAGTATGGTCTGATCTAGGTATTAGAGATACCCAAGCAGAAAACACCTGACCCCCTACCCTCTAAGAAGTCACAGCCTAGAAAGGAGAGGCATGTACACAGAAAACCAAGGGGCAGCAGGATAGGTGCTATACCAGCAATGTGATGGGAATAAGAAGCAAGTAGCTAGCAATTCTCATGCATGCTTCTTGTTAAATGAAGGCCAATCGGAATGAAGAAATGAAGAAAAACATTTGTAATATTAAAATGTAAATCATAAGGGAAAATGATTCATCATGCATCCTTGTGTATAACATGTTCATTGAACAAAGTGAAGAATGCCTACCTTATAACTGCCTTTGGATAATCCAAACCTACCCAAGTTGAGAGTCCTTCCCAATGGGTCCTAATCTGGTAATTTAGGTAAGCCCTTTTGGGTGAAAGGACCAGAGTCTTACTGAGACTTTGAGAAAAAGGGGTTTTACTATGAGATACATGTGTATGAATGGGAACAAGAATGCTGTAAGAAACCTAGGGATTTATTTAAGGACCATATTCTTTCTCTGTGTCTCTCATGATTTGCCTGGTCTCTTTTTCAAATGTTTTTCCTCCTCTCCATTTGCCTTACTATCAATTCTAACTGCCTTATTCTCTCCCCCTTTCCTACACATCTCTACCCATAGCTTCTGCTTCCTCATAACTCCTCCAATATCTCTTCTGTTTCAAAACTCCCACTGTTGCTTCTTGGTATTTCCCAGTTCAGTTTCCCAGAGACAGAGAATCTGATTTGCCTTCCTTATCTATTTGTACCTGTGAGTTGAGTATGTGTTATTCAGTTGTCCAATCCTGGACAAACTGGCAATTGCTGGGTGAAGATATAAAACACATCCACCCAGAGCTGTCTTTTGTCAAGGATTCTGGACTCAGAAGAAATGCTGCCATAATCAATTAGTGATGTCTGCCACATCTGTTAAGCTCTTTAAAAACAAGGGAAGAAGCTCTTCTTCATGTGTATACCTTAAGTGCAGAACTTCCCACACTGTATTGTGACTATTCATTTGCCTACTTCCCTCAGAGACTGTGAGCCCCTCCAGGGCTGGTACCATTTTGGATGCACTTCTAAGTTCCCCATGCCTAGTAGCATAGGTACTGGCACATATTAAGTGCTCAGTAAATATCTGTGAAATGAATTTCCTCTTTCCCCATGTATACCTCCCTCCTTTTCTGCTCTTTTAGTAACATCCTATACATAGCACATGAAATATGTTTCTATTTTATATGTATTTTCTAGTTAGCAAAATCCAACCACTCTTACAAAGGCCAGTTCAAGTGCTGTCTTTTTCATGAAAGCTTCCCAGATTTCCCCATCAGATTTCATTGTTCTGTCCTTTGTGTGTTTATACCACTTGCTAGTAACACTATTTCAGACATATTTCATCCTGCCTCGTATTTAGTCAGTCATTTACAGGCTCTTAGTCAGGAGACAGTAAGCTTTCTTAGGATAAGGACTGCAACTCATTCATGTTTGCATTCTCCTCTGGCACTAGTAGTAGTAGAACTAAACATCTGGTGAGCTGAATACCCACTAGAAGCAAACTTTGTATGAGTTTTCCAATAGCATGATTGGATTTGTACATATATACCCACACTCCTTTTTGACCACTTGAATACATTTATTAAAGAGCTGGTCAAAGCCAGAGGTACAGTCTGAGGCCATTAAACAAAGAAAAAACTAACAGTCCCATATGGGGATGTACCCCTGACCTGGATCTCATTAGCACCATCTGACAACCAACTGGGCCAACCAGCCAGTGTTTCATAACTCTTAACGATAACAGGCTCACTTTGAGAATCAGATTCATTTTTTTAAAATGACATAATAGGAAAATGATCACAGGCCGTGAGGTAGGAAGGAGAGTGGATAATGAGGAAGGGGAAGTAAGAGAATGACACCACAGGGGACGTTCATATGAGGAAAGATCTAAAAGACGGGGAAGAACAAAGAAGATCTGGAAGGGAGAAAGTAAAGGGGAATGGAGTGTGGGTCTCAACAATGGAGATTTTATTCATCTATTCCTTTATTCCAAGAACAAGGAAACAATCCATGAATCTGGAAAGCAAGATGTGTAGAGTAATAAAGAGATGCACTTTTGGGCTGTGTGTGTATATTCTTTATCTGTGGCTTTCACTACTAAAGGATAAGACCAAACAAATAACATAGAAACGTTATTTTCTATAAAAATGTAATGAGTGGATTTGAAAAAACACATGCTAAGATCAAATTGCAAAAGCTTTTTAGTTATTAGGCCAATAACTTATCCAATGGTTTACTACTGCCTGATATAGTACATTTATGGAGATCGGATGTCTGATTTGAATGCACTCAACACTGGTTACTGTCAAAGACCAGATACTGGATTAGATGGTGCTCACCGATCTGCCCTAATATGAAAATGTTTCATATGATGATGGGTGCTAAGAGTTAACTTTATGTAAAAAGTGTTTGTATTTATATTTTCTGACATACCAAACTGATAAAAAAATACTATAAAATGTTGTTTATGCAGGGAAAACAGATTGATTTTCTTCGGCCAAGGAAGATGGCTAAGATGCACACTTTTAATTTTTAATATTTACTCTTTGGGAACAAAACCATTCAACTATGCTTAATCTGATATTTTTTCCAATTACACTGGAAAGCACTAACGAATGTATCACTTTTTAAACTTTGCTTTGTAACACTTGAGTGCTTACCACTTGATGTGCCAGTTAAAGGATAATTAATGGATAAACTAAAAGGATAATTATTATTGAGTTTAATATAGCAGGCAAACTGCTCATTAATCCTTACAAGCATAGCTTCATTATTATCATTTACTTAAAAAGATACCACAGGGAACTGGTATTTACCACCACATTAACTACATATTATATACCCACACTCTATGTTTCTGCAATAATTTTGGTTTATTTTAAAAATAAACTTCTTTTAAAACATCAAATAGCGAGTCTTGTTGGCTAATCGGTACTCCAGAAAATTAGACTTACAACCTTCCTATTTTTTTTCTCTCTTCCAAGGGCTTAATATTCATATTAATATTTCCTTGGGAAAAGTTAAGCAAACACAGTATATTAATTCACTGAACCATCAAATAGACATTAAAAATTATAAATATAAGAATAGAAATATATAGAAAAGTATATACAAAATGACACTAGCTGATATTGATCAAGATTAAAAATACAACATAAATGTGAATAATTGTCAATTTTCTGCAACGTTATTTAAATAATCAATAAAAATATCTTATGGAACAGTTGGTACATAATTGGCTCTTAATAAGTCTGGGATAATCATAACCTGCCCAGTATTCATTGAAAGAGTTACAGGGACTTCCCTGGTGGCACAGTGGTTAAGAATCCGCCTGCCGATGCAGGGGACACAGGTTCGAGCCCTGGTCCGGGAAGATCCCACATGCCACGGAGCAACTAAGCCCGTGTGCCACAACTACTGAGCCGGCGCTCTAAAGCCTGCGAGCCACAACTACTGAGCCCACGTGCCACAACTACTGAAGCCTGCGTGCCTAGAGCCCATGCTCCGCAACAAGAGAAGCCACCACAATGAGAAGCCTGCGCACCGAAACGAAGAGTAGCCCCTGCTCACTGCAACTAGAGAAAGCCCGCGCACAGCCAAAAATATAAATAAATAAATAAATTTATTAAAAAAAAAAAAAAGAGCTACAATAATTTACCAAACAGGAAATGCACCAAAATGTTAACAAGACTATGTCTGGATGGTAGGTTCAATGGTGATCTTATTTTTCCTTTCCATATTTTTTCATTTTCTATCATAAGTTTGTATTAAAAAACCCCAAACTTTATTTTTTAAAAGTAAATAATATACCACAAGCCGATTTGCCTTTCTTTTGTGGATACATAACAGAGATAGAAAGGTTAAAATATTTTTTCAGAGAATGCAGTGACAGATCAGGTATTTAAATCAGACTTCTGAATTGCTTCTTTTGCTAATAATATTAAGTTATTCTTTAAGGATACATTATTAGGGATACCCTGAGAAGAGGAAAAAATATGGATGTTATATGTCTGATTTTTCCAGAATATTAACTGACCTATAAGATTTATTTGATGATGATTAATACTATTGCTAATGAGCAAAAATTCTTCTTCCAGCACGTGTACTTCAAACCACTAACACCATTCTAACTGTTGGTCATGAAGATGATAGGGATTGTGCAATTGACTATATACATTAGAACTAAAGGTACGAGTGCTGACCGAAAATGGAGTACAGTCTTTTCAAAAGACAGCTATGTATTTTGCCATTGATATTCCATAACAGAGTCCATCTCAGAATTTTTGCTTCAGTGGAAAGGGAAAGAATTTTTTTAATTTATTTTTATTGAAGTAGAGTTGATTTACAATGCTGTGTTAGTTTCTGGTGTACAGAAAACGGATTCAGTTTTATATATTCTTTTTCATATTCTTTTCCATTATGGTTTATTACAGGATATTGAATATAGTTCCCTGTGCTATACGGTAGGACCTTGTTGTTTATTTATTTTGTATATAGTAGTTTTTATCTGCTAATCCCAAACTTCTAATTAGCCCTCCCCTAACCCCTTTCCCCTTTGGTAACCATAAGTTTGTTTTCTGTGTCTGTGGGTCTGTTTCTGTTTTGTAAATAAGTTCATTTGTGTCATATTTTGATTCCATATATAAGTGATATCATATGGTATTTGTTAGGGTAAGAATTTTAAATGGGAAGGAACCAACATTCATTAAGTGACTTCTAACCACCAGGCACTGTCCTATTCTTTTGTATATATGGTTCATTTAATCTTTCCAATAATCTTAGGTAGTAGGAATTATAACCTTCATTTCACGGATAAAAAATCAAGTCTCTGAAATGTTAAGAGATTTGCCTAAGGTGTCACAACCAGCACATACTAGAGCCAGGGTTTTAATTCATGTCTTGCTAATTCCAAAGCCTGTACCCTTTATACAATACTGTCCCCCAGAACGTTTACAAATCCAGAATCTTTAAAAAAAAAAAAAAAGTTAGAATAAAGCCATAGCGCTTAAGACTATGAAAGTTCATTATGAAAATATGAAGGTCATTTAACCCAGAGTACCTAGTCATCACATTCCAACCAGGACATTACCTCCAATTCCAAGGCTTCTGAGAGTAATTTCTGGGCGTTTTTCCTAAATGTCTCGGTTTTGGAATCACTTCGGACTTCTATAGAAGGTCTATCCTTGTGTTTTTCAATGAAAGTTCTCCACTCAGTGTAAACTTCTCTGGCAAGACAAGCCACTTCTGAATCTGAGTGTTGACGCATCTTGTTCACAGTGTGACCTGGAACAAGAGAACAGAAAC
Organism: Delphinapterus leucas; assembly: GCF_059928025.1. Classification (NCBI taxonomy): domain Eukaryota; kingdom Metazoa; phylum Chordata; class Mammalia; order Artiodactyla; family Monodontidae; genus Delphinapterus; species Delphinapterus leucas. The sequence goes on from NC_143129.1 coordinate 145,253,732, forward strand.
CAAAGAAAAGGTTGTTCTGTATTCTTCTGAAAGGTACAGAACTGGAAGGACTAATGTGTGGCACTTAGCAAGTCATTCACACACCTAAGGATGTAAAGGCTCTTGTGCAAATGAAGACCTGTTTCTCAAAGATAACAAGATAATCACTGGGGGAGAATCACTGGGCTAGCCAATGAAATAAGTCATAAAACAGAAGCACGATACTTAAAATGGAACACCTAAAGTACCAACTCCTTAATCCAAAAATTGCAATAGAAGAAAATGAATTAAGCATTTATCTTGTCTTTTCAGTACATATTATATTTCAGGACAACCAAACAGTCCTAGTTTTTGACAGAATATTCTTTATTCAGCTAATAAATGTGATAAAATTGACAGAATTTAAAAAATTTTTGTGGCCCATGATGAAATAATTCATTCAGGTGACAATCAACAGGGGATGAAATCAGTCAATGAAAAGTTGATGGGGACAATGGTACAATGGAAAAATGAGGTGTCATCATCTCCACGGATCAATCTTAGCATCCCTAAGAGTGGCACTATCAGATAGAGGTAGCACTTCACAGCCCTGCCCATGAAGTAGTCTTACACCCTCCTCCCAAGGAAAAGATGAACCATAACCCTAGTAACTAGTCGTTCAAAGCTAACCTCCAGTTTATAGAAAATATGAGAGACAGAGGAATAAGTTAAATTACAGCGTAAGAAACAAATCCAGAATGTGGGACATTCTGCAGGACAACATTCAATCATCAACGGCACTTTTAAAAAAAGGGAGTAAGGTTACGGATTGCTAAAGATTAAAAGAGTCTTTTGAGTCCAAACTATCAAATGTGATGTGTGATCCAAATCCTGACTGGAATAAACCAATTAAAATATATTTTGATATAAACAAGAAATACGAATATACACTGGTTATTAAATTATATCAAAGAATTATTGTTGATTTTGTTGAGCACGATGATGGCATTGTAGCTATGTAAGAAAAGATCCATATTTTTTAGAGATGCATACTGAAGTATGTAGAGCTGTAATGACAAAAGGTCTGAGATTCTGCTTTAAAATACTTCAGTAACAGCACAAAAACACAAAAAAGGGAAAGATAAAGTGAATGCGACCAAACCTTAATAGTTACTGAATGTAGGTGAAAGGCCTATGGGGGCTTGTACTATTCTCTTTATTTTTGTGAATGTTTGAGATTTTCATAATAAAAATGGAAAAAGAGGAAAGGGTCAAAAAATATCATATGCAAAAGTACTTAGATAAAAATAAACACATAGAAAAGCAAAAGAAATCAAGTAAACATTTAGAATTAAAGTTCAAAAAGTATTAGAATATAAGGTAAGTATACTTTTAAAAACAATCGATAGCTTTTTTATGTCAGCAATAAACAGTCAGTATAATAGGGGGAAAATCATGCTTAAACTAGTAAAAACCATAAACCACTTAGCAACTCATTAACAAGAGGGGGTTGCATGCCCATGTGCTGTTTGTGTATGTGCCTATCTCCTTAATAGCTCTGGAACCACTCTTAAACTCCATCCCCATCACCACTGACCTTGCCTTAGGGCATGTCGCCTCCAGATGACTCCAGCAGCCTGACTGGCCTCTCAGCCAAAGTCTGGAACCCTTAATGCCACCTTCCACACTGCAGCCAGAGTGGCCTTCATTTAACTTTATTCGTTTCTCTTTCAGGGATATTTTTTAAAACATTAATCTGACCATTACGGTCCACCGCTTAAATCTTTCAATCCTATATCCAAATTCTTGTCTAGTCACACAAGTACCTTCACTATCTGCCACCCTCCCACCTACCTTCTAGCTTCACTTCCAGCTATTACCCCACCGTCATCGATCCTCCAGCTACCTGCAGCTCCTAAGACACTTCAATAGTTTTCTCACCTCTTTACTTTTGAACATATACTCCAATGAGCATTTTGTCTGCCTGGAATATTCCTTCTTCTCTCTTCATCTGGTTAACTTACATTCTGCCTTTAAGACTCAGTCCAGGAGTCCCCTTCTCCAGGAAGTCTTCCTTAATATAATAACCCCCAGTCTTGGCTGGTACCTCTCCTCTGTGCTTCCTTAGCACCTCATGCTCCTGTTCATCACAATAACTATTATAATTAGTTGTAATTATCTGATCAGTTATCTCTCTTGCCCACCAAAGAGAGCTCCTTGAGGGCAAGAGCTGTGACACGTTTATCTTTGGATCTCCAGCAGAAAACAGGGGCAGGAGAGGGGGTCGGGAGAGTGGGTGTTTGGTAAATGTTGGGGAATGAGAAACCCAGATGAGGAAATACATATGTTTTTACTAAAATATGTAACAGAAAATTTGAATGAAAGGGGAAAATATACCATATTATATGATGGAAAGACCAGTACAGAGATGTCAATATAGAAATTAATTTGTAGATTTAATGTAATTACAATAAAAAAATCTTAGTAGGCTGCTTTTATTAGAATACATCCAAATAGCTTTAGACTTATTTTAGAAAAACAAATGGGTAATAGCATAAAATACTCTTATGTATTATGAGGTATAACTAGCCTTATATGCTATTGGAACATATTATAAAGCAACTAAAATTATATGGACTGGCACCAAAACAACAGATGGATAGATCTGTGGAATAAAAAGTGAAGCTCAGGGGACTTCCCTGGTGGTGCAGTGATTAAGAATCCACCTGCCAATGCAGGGGACACGGGTTCAAGCCCTGGTCCAGGAAGATCCCACATGCTGCAGAGCAACTAAGCCCGTGCACCACAACTACTGAGCCGATGTGCCACAATTACTGAAGCCTGCACGCCTAGAGCCCGTGCTCTACCAACAAGAGAAGCCACCGCAATGAGAAGCCTGAGCACTGCAACAAAGAGCAGTCCCTGATTGCCACAACTAGAGAAAGCCCGTGCGCAGCAACGAAGACCCAACGCGGCCATAATTAATTAATAAGCTCAGGAGCAAACCCTATTGTATATAAAAATTAATATATAATAAAAGAGGCATCAATGAACGAAAGGAAATGGAAAAGAATTCAATTTTGGGAAAATGGTCAAAACATTTAGAAAATTTCTCAGATCACACCAACTGCATAGCTCAACACTTGCTTGATTTATTTACTCCTCACATGTCGACTGAAGGCCTACTCTTTGTACTAGGTACGTTAGGTACTAGTCATGCAGGGCTGAACAAGAAACTGTCCCTGCTTTAAAGGTTCTGTGAAGAGCATCCTGGAAGTAACTTTGAAGGGAAGACAAGATTCTTTAACTTCTCTCTCTATCCCATTATCTCCCAGGAATTTTTATCTAGTCTTTCTACTGACCAGGGAAAGAAGTACATCAACACTCATCACAAGGAGGAAGGTGAAGGGGAGGCATGCAGAGCCCTCATTAGAAATATCTCAAGGTGCTTCCTAGTTAGCGATGCTTAGTGAGGTGCTTCTGAAACACATGCCACTTAAAGCTGAAGTCACTACTCAACACTTTCCTTTTCTGGCTGGAGTTCTCCATATCCTTGAGATTATTCATTCAGAAAACAATTTTTTGTGCTGTTGGTCACTGTTGTAGATGGTAAAAACACAAAGGTAAATGAGACACTGCAGGACCTCAAAGACCTAAATTCAGGGCATTTTAATACTTTTACAGAGCACCTACTTAATGCCTGGTGCTGAGGATACAGACATGAATGAGACACAGTCCCTGGAATTTAACCTACACTCACCCTGCCAAAGTGTGCAAAGAAGATTTATGTATAAAAATATTCATTACAGTACTGTGTACAGCAGCAAAAAGTTAAAAACAACCTACAAGCTCACCATTAAGGGTCCAATTTGTTAAATGAATTATAGTCCCTTCAAACAATGAATACTTGGCAGCCATTAAAGACTGCAATAGCGGGCTTCCCTGGTGGCGCAGTGGTTGAGAGTCCGCCTGCCGCTGCAGGGTACACGGGTTCGTGCCCCGGTCCGGGAAGATCCCACATGCCACAGAGCGGCTGGGCCCGTGAACCATGGCTGCTGAGCCTGCGTGTCCGGAGCCTCTGCTCCACAACAGGAGAGGTCACAGCGGTGAGAGGCCCGCATACCGCAAAAAAAAAAAAAAAAAAAAAAATACAGGTAAAAAAGACTGCAATAGCTCTACATGTAGTAACATGGAAAGATGATTACTTTACTCAGGTTCTCAGAAGAGCATGCGCAGTATAAGCCAATATTTATTTTTAAAATTACATTTGTGTATATATATATATATATATATACATATATATATAAACAAACACATATATTTGTTTATACACAGAGAAAAAGAGTCTAAAAGAATTTATAATGAAATTATTAACAAGGGTCTCCTCTGAGCAGTGGGACTGTATGTATCTATGCAGTTCAGCTCACAATCTCATGGGCTGGCTCAACCTGTAAGCAATCCTAACAGCACGGGATATGCTATACCAGAAGTGCATTCAGGTTTCTTTGGAATAGAGATCCTTCCCTTCATGTGTTCCCCACCTTATCCTTTTCTCTCCCCAAGACAGGCACCGTTGACCCACCTTTATATACAAGAAATGAAGATGCACAAGTCCCACAGAGGGTCCTTCTTCTTGTCAAATCCAATGGACCTTTTCCATCGTGACATTACTTGATACCTCTGTGGCATCTGTCACTGCTGCCTTTTTCCTTCTGAAATATTCTCTTCCATTGCTTTTTGAGATATCACCTGTTACTTATTCTCCTCTTCCTTCTCCATCTCTTCTGCTGGCTGTACATGCCTTGGCCAACCTTTAATTACCTGTGAACCCCAGCTGGGACATTGTCCTTGGCCTCTTCTCTTCTTTCTTCACCTGTTTTCCCTGAGTAATCTTACCCACTCCTGTGGTCCAACTACCATCTGCAAGCAGCTGACTCCCAAATACGTATCTCTAGCCTAAAGGCTCTCACTGAGCACAATACCCAAATATCCAGTCCCCTACTGGACATCTCTACCTGCTTATTTTGCAAGCACCTCTAGCTCAACCTTTCTAAAATGGAAAATGGAACTCATTATTATCCCCCTCAGTCCCTCCTCCTGTATTTCTTGTCACACATGGCACTAGCATTCACCCATTATTTTAGGCTCCTTAACATTTTTTTTAAGATTTTTTTTTTTGATGTGGACCATTTTTAAAGTCTTTATTGACTTTGTTACAATATTGCTTCTGTTTCATGTTTTGGTTTTTTGGCCCCAAGTCATGTGGGATCTTAGCTCCCCCACCAGGGATCAAAGAGGTGGGGGAGCTAATGCACCCCCTGCATTGGAAGACGAAGCCTTAACCACTGGACCGCCAGGGAAGTCCCTAGGCTCCTTAACATTTCTTGCATCTTTTCCTTTTCCTCACGTCCCTCTTTATTCTCCCTGCTGCCCTGATTCAGGTCCTCATCACCTCTCCACAGGTCTACTGCAATGACTTACTAATCAATCTCTGTCCCCAGAGTGGCCTTCTCCAATTCATCCTCTATATCAAAGTCAAATTAACCTTTTAAAAACACAGTTTAATCACATCATTCCCTTAACAGAAGCCCTTCAATGGTTCTCTCCTCTGTCCTCAAATTAATTTCTAAGTACAGATTCAAGCCCTCGATGACCTGGAACCTCTTTGGCCATACCTCTCACCATATCTCTCTCTTTCCTTCCTCTCCTCAGTCCCAGCCCTCCTACCCCTTTGGCCTCCAGGTGCTAAGTTCTAGCCATAGAAAGCAGTTTGCGTGTCCTTGATAGGGTCAGGCTGTCTGGCCTTCTTACATTTCTGTACATAGCTCACACTGCTCCCTCTGCCTAGAAGGTTTAAATGCCCACTTTTCCCTCTAAACTTGATGTAAACATCTGGGTGCAGAGCCCCATACCTTACTCCTTACTCCAAGATATATTCCCAGCTCCCAGCATAGTGCCTTACCACAAAACAATCAAGAAATGTTTGCTGAACTGAATCAAACAGTTATATTACAAAGAAAAAGAAGTTTACATTTGGCTTTCAAATTGGCTTTGTACTAACATTTGAATATGGATGCAGTGGATTGGGAAAATCACACAATTGCAAACAAAATAATGGAACTATACTGTAAAGAATTGAATGAAAAGTTTCTAATTCTTACCCATTGCTAAGAACCCTTCCTGCTTACTACTCCAGATTTTACAGGAATTATATCATTTAATTTTTTACAATTACACAATGAAGTAAATACTATTATATCTCTTTTTACAAAGAAGCTCAGCCAAGCAACTTGCCCAGGGCTTCATGGCTAGTAAGCATGGAAGCCAGGATCTGAGCACAGCAGCCTGACCCCAGAGCCTGCATACTTAATGCCCCAACACCCTGTCCTTCTCTGTTATTAGGGACTGGCACACAGAGAGTGTCCAATAAAGTTCTGTTAAGATAATGTTGTTCACCTTCTTGATATTCCTAAATCAGAAGAGCGAAAGGGCAGAAGTCTTCGACTCTCAGGCCAGGGCAAAGGAATCACTGCTCTTGGCCTGCAGGGGGCAGTACACCTCACAGATACTCCCACAGGAGCCCCACCTGGACTGGTCAGGAGGCTCTCCCAGCACCAGGGAAACCACCCCAAGAAGGGCAGGGGCTATGAGGAGACCTGGGGGATGCAAGCTTTGCAAGCAAGAGGGTGACAGAAGGAAGAGTAACAGCAGGGAAGGCACTGAGTCTGGGGCAGGAAAAGAGGAGAGAGAAGGCCTAGGGAACCCTCTTCTATAAAAAACAAGACAGAATGACAAACTTTAAATGAAAAAGGGAATTTCATGATAACAATAATGACAGTTAGCCACTGCACTGAATGCTTTACATTTAAGTCAATGAATTCTCAGAACAACCCTATGAGGTGCTATAATGATTCCCCGTTTAACAGGTAAAGAACTAAGGAGCTAAGAGGTTAAGAAACTTGTGCAGGACATGGCAAGTAAGAAGCAGGGACAAGTTTCAAATGCACGCAGTTTGGCTGCAGAGCTCAAGTATTAACCCTATACTGTTGCCTCCAGTGATCATACAGTCCTACCTCCTCCTGATCCAGATGGAAAAAATGAGGCTCCATGACCTTTCCCCAAGGTCACAAGTTGGTCAGTAGCTACATCGAGGAAGTTAATGATCTGCAAAAAGTCATTATTTGCTCCATGAAGTTTATGTTAAAGCAAGCAGTGCCACTGGCTGGTCTTATGATCTAGGTCAAGTCCCTTGGGTTTAAGAGTTCGGGGCTTCTGCATCCCAGCACATTAAGACAAATTCCCTGCAGGAAGCGGTCTTTTGCTCATTTAACAAACATTATCAAATACTTAGTAAGTACCAGGCCCTGTGCTAGACTTTGGGATAGAATGTTGAACAAGACACAGCCCTTTACTCAAGGAGCTCCAGGTAGGTCTAAGCACAGGAGAAGACACCTAAACAAAAACAGTGCACCAAAGTGTTACAGGTCCTAAGATAGTATTGAAGGGGGAAACCAAGGGCCAGAAGGACAGAGGAGTCAATTTGGCTGGCAAACGGCCCAGGGAATCCATGAAAGAGGCAATTCTCGTCCAGAGTCTTGACAAGCAGTAGAGTGAATAAGAGCATAGAACCTGAAAGGGCACAGAGTAATTGAAGGGCTGTGGCGGGCAAAATAGTAGTCCCCAAAGACATCCATGCCCTAATCCTCAGAACCTCTGAATATGTTACCTTACATGGAAAAAGGGACTTTGCAGATGTGATTCAGGTTAAGGACCCCGAGATGGAGAGATGAGCCTGGATTACCTAGGCGAGCCCAATCTAATCACATGAGTCCTTAAAGGCAGAAGAGACAGAAGAGTGGGTCAGAGAGATGAGGTGTGAAAAGAATTCGACCCACCATTGCCAGCTCTGGAGATGGAAGAAGAGAATCACAAGCCACAGAATGCAGGTGGCTTCTAGAAACTGGAAAAGGCAAGGAAACAGATTCTCCCCTAGAGTCTCCAGAAAGGAATGTAGCCCTGCCAACACCCTGATTTTAGCTCACTGAGACCTGTACTGAACTTCTAACCTATAGAAATGTAAGATAATAAATCTGTGCTTTTTAAACCACTAATTTTCTGGTGATTTGTTATGGCACTATTCACAGATAATGAACACAGGAGCTTATCAGCAGTTCAGGATTGCTGAATCTATGGGACAACTTAAGAACAGAAGGCCATTTGAAAGTTCCTTGCCACTAACTTATCCCATGAACTTGGGCAAGTCAAATCACAAACCCATTCATTCACTCACTCACTAACTCATTTATTCATTCAACAAACACTTTTTGCTTCACCAAGACGATTATGTTTCATCTGGGTCTTAAAGGACAAGTAAGAGCTTGCCGTGGACAAAGGTGCATCTTTGGGTTTCAGGAGGTGGCATGACATGGCATAAGTCCACCTTAGCTTTGTCGCTTATTATTTGGTTTTCCGACCTGGGGCAAGTTACTTTAAACTCTCTAAGCCTCAGTGTTCTCATTTGTAAAATGAGGAAATCAGTGTTCTCATTTGTAAAATGAAGAAATAATAATATTTACCTTATAGAATTGTTATATGGATCAAATGAAGTCGTAGATGTGAAAGCACTTTGTAAGTACAAGGTTTTTTGTTGTGAATCAATTATAAATGAAAATCAGATCAATATGATGGACTTAAAACTTCTCCCAGAATATTTATACCTACAGTATTGCAGAAGTGGGGCATGCCTGCCTACCAGGTTGAGTGCAAGGTCTAACTCCACTGCCTCATCAGCCATTTACTTAATATCCCCGCCCACTGGTTTCCTTTATAATAAAGGTATTCAGACGCAGAGGCCCCATTAGGTGCTAGATCCAAAGGCTTTTGCCCAGCTGGCCCTCAACTTCCCAGACCACTTGAGAACAGTGAAGTTACTCACTTCCCCTCCCTCTCAAAACACTCTCCTTGGGCTTCCCTGGTGGTGCAGTGGTTGAGAGCCAGCCTGCCGATGCAGGGGACACGGGTTCGTGCCCCGGTCCGGGAAGATCCCACATGCCACGGAGCGGCTGGGCCCGTGAGCCATGGCCGCTGAGCTTGCGCGTCCAGAGCCTGTGCTCCGCAACGGGAGAGGCCACGGCAGTGAGAGGCCCGCGTACCGCAAAAAACAAAAACAAAACAAAAAAAACCACTCTCCTCCTTAGCCCGCGTGTCACTGCACAGCCCTGGTTCTCTTCCTCTCTCTAATTACACTCTTGCCTCTTCACCGGCTCCTCTTCCTCTTCCCATTTCCCTGCCACGGATATTCTCCCCAGCTCAATCCTTCAGCCCTTTAATCTTTTCTTTTACTCAGAGAATTCATCCACTTAAGTGATTTTAAGCAAATGCTTCCAGGCAAATGTCTTCCAAATACATATTTTTATTCTAGTCTCTCATCTGAGCTTCAGTCCTACATCTCCAACTGCCAGCTGGACATTTGCACCTAAAGAGTTTATGTCAGAGCAAACACTGACTAAAATGAAAATACTAGGAGAAAACTCCCATTTGAAGTACACAAGAAAAGGCACTAAATTCTGATTTAAAAGAGGTGAGCTTGAGCAGATGGCAGAACCCATAGAGATGGTCCAGTAAAATTAAGGCACATATGGCTGGGATTCAGGGCACAATGGCAGTCTGCTAACCAAGAAAGAACACTGCCCCAAGAGACCTGGATTCTCATTACATCTCTGGTGCTAACTCACTATATGGCCCTGGATAAGTCACTTCATCTCTCTGAGTCTGAATTTCCTTGTTTATAAACTGAGGTAGCTAAATGGATTTAAACGTTTATGACACTGACATTTATAAAGTTCAGAAACAGAAAACAAAAACTATAAGATCTCAACAGTAAATGGACAAAGAACACAAACAATTCACAAAAAAAGGACAAAGTGCCAATAAACAAATAGAAAACAATCCATTCTATACAGCAAATGAAAACAAGATGCTATTTTTACCCAGTAAATTAGTAAGATTTTAAGAAAACTGTAGCAATGTAAATTGGAACAGTATTTCTAAAAAATCTAAGATTCAGAAATGGATCAGGACAGGAGACGCATACCCAGGAGTTTTCTGAATTAAGGCCTCAGTTAAGCTGGAGAAGTGGATGGCCTCTCTGGCTAAGTGCTCTAAAGCAGCAGCCAAAGACTGAGGTCTGAGCTTTCTGGAAAAGTACCTCCTGTGAGAGGACGGGGGACAAAGATGGACGAAACAGAGAAAGGCGAGAAACAGGCATAAAGAAAGCTAGAAAGCGCCACGGAGAAAATCTTGTTTGACCCTGTCATGTTCATTAATTTGATGAACATATCCTGAGCATCTGTTATATGCCACACTAATGCTTGAAATGCATTGCTGAATAAAGTATATTGCATGGTCTTGCTGGCATAGAGTTACTGTACAGTAAACAAAAAATAACTCAGTAAATAATTAAATAAGTAATTACAAACTCAGATAAGGGCTTGAAGGAAATAAACATTTAAAAAATAGATAAAGAACTGGCAACAAGTTCAGTATCATTCATATTGACAGAAAAGAGAGTAATCAATGGTCTCAAGTTCACGGTTCTGGGAAGATGAGAACTGAGGTAAGACTACTGGATTTGGATAGAATGAAATCTCTTGTGTCCTTAGAGAGAAGAATAGTGTTTGTGGGAGAAGCCAGCATGGAAATAATTTAATGAAGGAGGGGAAGGGGCAGAAATGGGAGTTGTGATTATTAATCATATTTAAAGGAATTTGGCTATAAAAGGAAGAAGTGAAACGAGGTATCTGGAAAAGATGGCAGACAATTAAAGGAGAAGATTTAAGTGTATCCGAAGGTAGAAAGAGAGAGCCAGTAAAGGGGGTATGGGTGACAACAAAACGAGAGGCATCATGGCATCCTCATCTCCACAGTCAATCTTTACCAAGTCTGGTCCATTCTCCCTGATAAGGTCTCCCTACGAACCTGTCACTCAACAGGTTAGGTTCTTTCCTATTTTAAAAATTAGAACTTTCTTCAATTCCACATTCCTTTCTGATATTGCCACCTCTCTCTTTCCTTTCAATACCAAACTTCTTGAAAGAGTTGTCTGTTTTCACAGCTCATTTCCTTACCTCCTCCTCACTCCTCAAGCTTCTGCCCTTAACCTTGCCTTTGAAACTGTCCTTACCAAAATCATTAATGACCTTACTTTGTAAAATCCAACGTGCAATTTTTAGAATTCGCTTCTTTGGCCCTTTGACAACGATGGACACTGCTGACGAATCCCCTCTCAGAAGCCCTCCTTCCCATTCCATGACAGCGTTCTCTCCCATTTCCCTGCTCACACCTTCTCCATTTCCTGTGAGCCTCATATATTGATGCGCTTCAGGATTTGGGACTTGGCTCTTTGCTTTTCCTACATACTCTCCCCGGGCAACTGCCTCAGTTTCTAACTATATGCTGATAATGACTCTCAAGTATATATTTACTGTCCCTCCTTAGCTTTAGCCTTGTACATCCAACATTCTGTTGGACATTTCCTCTTGGATGTCCCACAATAGTGGGACACTAAAGAAACTGCCCAGAATTTTTTGAGAGACAAGGAGACATATGAGCTAAGGGGCACGGAAAATAAAAGATCTAACAAATTTCTAATTGTAGAATGCCAGAACAAATAAATAGAGAGAATAAAGGAGATGTGCTTTTGAAGAGATAATGGTTGTAAAACTTCTACAAATGAACATAAATCTGCAGGTCCATGAGGTAGAATATATCTAGGTTAAATTAAAAGAAATACATGCTGTGATAGCCTGTCTACAAGATAGCCCCCAATGATCCTCACCTCTTTGTATTCATAACCCCTGTGTAGTTGTCTCCCAACTGTACCCAGGTTGGTCTGTGTGATCAACAGAATATAATAGAAGTGATGGTATGTCACTTCCAAGATTAGATGATAAAAGACACTATGGTTTCCATCTCGGTTATTCTCTCTCGGATCACTTATTCTGGGGAAAGTCAGCCACCATGTCATGAGCAGCCCTACGGGGAGGCCCAGGTGATGAGAAACCGAGGCCTCCTACCAGCAATCCCAAAAGTGAGGAGTTAGGAGCAGATCTTCAAGCCCTGGTCAAGCTTTCAGATGACTACAGTCCCAGCCAACAGTTTGACTATAACCGCTTAAGAGATCACGAGCCAGAAGCACCTAGATAAGCAGCTCCTTGATTCCTGACCCTCAGAAAACCTGTGTGAGATAACAGACACTTAAGCTGCTAAATTTGGGCATAATTTTTACACAGGGACAGGTAACTAATACGCATGCTAAGACCAAACAGTTTTGAATGGCTTACAAAGAGTCTTCTCCATCTGGTCCAGACTCTGTCTCCAGCTTATTACATTTCAAGTACACAAAACTTCTTTCAGTTTTTGCAGTGTACCGTGTTCTCTCCCACCTCCAGCCCTCTGTACAGCTCACGTGATATACCCAGGCCTGACACATTCTTTAACATCTTTTCTACTCCCAACACATATACTCCTTGGGCTAACTTCCCCTCATCATCAGAGCACTCACTGCATTGTATGATAAAGTCTTGTTAAATTGCCTGTCCTTCCATTAGACTGCAGGCTCCAAAAAGGTGGGACAGTATCTGTCTCCTTCATCATTATGCCAGCATAGTTCCTAGCACAAAGAAGGTACTCAGTAAATATTTGTCCCTTACAGCCCACAGGATAGGGACAGGCAGGAGGCGAAAGGTGGAAGAATGTAAACATTCTCAGGCAATGATCCAAATGAATCTTCAGGCTAGCAACTGACCAAGGAACCCGTATATTCCACACAACCTCAGGTTATGGAAAGGCCTGGGATAGGGTCAAGACTCAAAAGTTGGATGGTTTCCAGCTCCTCTTAAGTTATACCCCCTTGTTGTGGTTTCATTATGATTCTTGAATTGGAATCTCTGAACATCAGACACACCCTTTCTTGAAAGCATATTCACAATGGTACTCAAAGGACAAATAGAAATGATTTTTTAAAAATTGTCATCTGTTCTGTATTTGTAGGACAATTCCAGACTATTATGTTGATATTTAAGATCTGATTGTAAGTGGTATTTGTGGTGTGCCTAAATATGAACATATACATACACATATGTACATGTATACATGTCATAAAATATTAACCACTAGTACCCTCTACTGGTGGAAATACCTTATCTGCTCATATGAATGGTCTTATTGCCCTCTAGCGACCACAACCTATAAAGAGAAAATCTAGCAGCAGATGGGAGACTCTCCTTGGCTATAATGATAGGGTTTTATGTTCTTTAAGCATCTAATTTTCTCAGATTCTGGTTTATATTACAGGGGTGCAACTCTCAAGACTCTTGGGGGAACCTCTGGGGAATTTCACACAGCTCTTGCCAGCTGTTAGCGCCAGTCTGAAGCTGCTTTCTCTCCTGCTTCTCATGAACAAGAGGTCAAGGGGAGGCAGAGAAGGCAATGGCTGCACTGGTGAGGGCAAGAACAGCAGCTGTGAACGACTACCCTGGACTCCCCGGGGACTTGGGAGCAGCTTGAAGAACACATGTTGGCCCTCCCTCGCATATTATTCACAGTTGTGTACTGTACTAAAATGGTAATTCAACGCAGTTCCTGACTTACCTCTTAAAATATCTCCAATGCTGTAATAAATGATGTAGCAGCAAATGTTGCTATTATTTTGTTTTTACAAACCATGCTTTGGAAGTTATTTCTACTCAAGATGGAAAAGCCAAGATTTAAGTGAAATGTCGCCTCTTCTATGGAGCCTTTTCTGAATTCCCCAGATGTAAGACTACTCTGTCCTCTGTGCCAGCATATACCTTGTACAGATCAGAATGGTACCATGGACAGTATTTATATGCTTTTATTTTTAACCTATACTATTTTACTACTCCCATTTGTCTACCTGCTTGTTTCTCCACCAAACCCTAAGTTCCTTGAGGTCACAAATCATGTCTTCTTCATTTTTGCACACCCAAGCATCAAGCACACTCAAAACGTTATCCACAGATCATGCTAGTTACAAGTTCATGCAGTAAGTACAGAAACTGAAGCAAGCATTTAAAACTTTGACAAAGTACTTCTACATTTGTTGAGTATAATTTTTTTTAAAAAGTAGGGCTTACATTTTGTATATTTTAATTTCATTTTTCTGGTAATTTTTATTATATTTTAAGAGTATTAGTCTGTAACCAATGGAGAATTTTTTAAACAATGATCTCTTACCACAGATAGTTTGAGAAGCACTGATATGATAGATAATGTCTGAGGGAGGGAGGAAAGGAGAAAGAAGGAGATAAAATATAAGCACTTATAAAATTCGGAAGGAACATACCTATCCTTGTTGATTTTAACACTTCCTTGGAGGGTATTTTCTTCTTTAATTCTCGTAAGGCTTCAACTAGATTCTCTTTGGTTTGATCAGGAAGCTCCAACATAGTTTTCCATCTTTTTATGTCTTCTATAACCACAACTCTCTGAGAAAAAGAAAAGTCATTTGGAAAATGGAACATTTTCATTAGAAAGACATCTGCCTTCACCTGAGCTAATGGGGCTCCTATTGACATATGAATTATTGATTATGACCTGAACCAAAGCACAATATATGTGATGGCCCCAAATGATGGGTAATTGCTTAAAAGCAGCTCCTGCTTACTGCAAATCAGGAAGAGGGTTACATCTATTAGGAAAAGTGCAAGTTTTAATCTTACCATGTCAGACACCACTGGGCACTTAGCACTGAGAGGCAGTAAGGAGGGGAAGAAAAGAAAAACGATGCTGAGGTGAATCAACCTTATAGCTCACTTAAGTATCTTAATTCATAGGCAAGGACAGAGAGCAGAGAAGTCATAAAGACATATTTATTTCAACAATAAAAAGCACACTTCAACAGCTCCCTACTTCCTAGATGGTAAAACTCAAACCCTCTCGTTTGAAGAATTTTTTAAAACTTTAAACAAATAAAAAGGTAGAGAATAACTCACTATTTATAATGAAAAAAAGTTAACATTTTGTCATTACACATAAAATAATAAAACACTGTAAAGTTCAAGTCTCCTTACACCCTTCGCCCTTCATTCCCTTCCTTCCGTTTCTAGAAGAAACCACTATCTTAAAGTTGACACGAATCTTTCCATTAAGTGTAAAATATTAACAATTAAGGAATCTGGGTGAAAGGGATGAGGAAGGTCTTTGTACTGTGTTGCAACTTTTCTGTAGTTTTGAAATTATTTCAACTAAGAATTTTTTTTTTAAGTAAACTGGGAGACAAAAAAATAAAGTCGCTTTTATAATTGCACAAAAAAATTTTTTTTTCTTGCTTTTATCAACATTACCCTGGGGAGGTGGGCCCAGGTAGGGACTGGGAAGGGGCACAGGGGCCTCTGATAAATGTCCTGTTTCTCGATCTGGATACTGGTGACACAGGTGTGTTCTCTCTGCGAAAATCTGTTAAGACGTACATATTTGTCTACTTTTCTACATGCATGTGATAGTTCAATAAAAAGCAACCCAAAAAGTCTCAACTCCCTCCCTGGCTGGGGTCTAGCCTAGCTGCTCGTGGTGGGAGAAGGGGATGTCTGGGGACTTCTCTATTTCCCCACCTCTGCTTCTCCTCCTCCCCCATCTGCTTGTTTGCTTTGGTCTTTGGACCTTCCAGGTTCGAAACTGGGAAAAAAAGAAGCAGTAAGGGAAAGCAAAAGCCTTATTTTTGGTTGTGATGCTACGCTCATCAGGTTTCAGTGCTCTCTAGACTTGGCAGATATTCATGAGATGTTTTTGTGGTTCCGTGGAGAGCTCCCATGGTTGAGATCTCACCTGCAGTTCCCACAACACTAGCAAGGCCTCTTCCAGCCAGCTGCTTACAGGTCCACCCTAAGTCTCCAGTTTCTGGCAACTGCTTCACCCACTCTCTCTGTAGGGGTCCCACTGCCCTTCCAAGGATCCTTGTGAACTGAGCTCCTTTAATTCAACTCCAGGCCAGTTAGCATTTTCTCCACTACGCCCACATCTTTGCCCTGAAAAACTCTGTGCATAACAGCTTTCCCACAGCAGCCACTTCTCCTTCTTGTGGCATCAGTTGCCACCCTGTTTTTAGACTTTCCCAGGCACAGGTCTGGTCTCTGTGCCCACCAACTCCAGGAACTGAGGTCACGTTCATCCGAGTGAAAATACCATAGCCCTCCCACTTTATCCAAAGGAATTCTATCTCCTCTCTTTCTTTACCTTCAACATTCTTTTTTTTTTTTACCTTCAACTTTCTTTATTGCCTAAGGTAGGTGATAGGTTCAGGATTCCAAAACTGGTCTTCATTATCTGCCTTCACAAGTTCTGTATAGATGGTCTAGAATAACATTTGGGAACACCATTTTATAGCTATTCCTTTGTTCTCAGCCTTTAGGAGCCCTAGCCAAAATTGAGACAGAGCCCTTTTTTATGATCCGTTACAATATAAAATAGTTTCAGTGTTAAATGGTATGACAAATAAATCGATGAAGCCAGGTAAGGGATGTTTTCAGTAGGAAGAAGGTGTAAATATAGTGTTCTGCAGCTTGCTTTTTGCACTCAGTATAATTTCTTGATTTACCCATACTGATACGTATAAACCCAGTTGATCTATTTTAATAGTATTGAATATTATTCCATTATTTTTATATACAATGTCTTAGAATTTTAAAATCTAGTCCCCTAATGGATATTTAGGGACTTTTCCCCCCTCACATTTTCCCTATTATAAACATTGCTTCAATGAACTCCTGCCTATTATACATTCATATGTCTTCCATCCTTTACTTTCAACTTTTTTCTGGGTCATTATGCTTTAATAGCCTATGGCTGCTTTATTTTGCTCCTCCTCCCCTATCCAATCTGAGAGTTTCTATCTTTTAATAGGCATGTTTAATCCATTTGCATTTATTATGGTTACTGATACACTGGACATACTTTCTCTTTGCTTTTTTCTTCTTTTCTCATCTTTTATTTAACAGCCTGAGTTTTCTTTAATCTTGTTTTTTCTTTTATGGTTTGGAAGTTATACATTCTATTTCTATCATTTTAGTGTTTGCCCTTACAATTTTTAAGATACTCAATGAAATCTATACCAGTATCCTCCTCACAAGTCTCTACCTTCTGAAACGCTTATTAGAAATATACATGGTCTCTGCCTGTCCTTCAAGTCTCTTAACTTGTCATATTTCTATTTCTGTGGGATGCATTCTAAGTGATTTCCTCAGATCTAGCTTTCAATTCAGGATTTCTCTCCGTAGCTATGACTTACCTACTTTTAACCTGTTCAATGTGTTTCTTTGTCAACAAATATGCTTTTTCATTGGACAAATTCTGTTTTTTTCTCTAAATCTGCCTGTTTTCTTTTCATACTATCCTATTCTTATCATTTCTATTACTTTCATTATCCTGTGAACGTTTTAAACATATTTAAGGTCTCTTTCAGACTGTTATCTCTGCTTCTTGGAGTAGAAATCCTATTATTTACATCTGCCTGCTCATCCTCCCTCCTGGTAATTTATTTTATTGTAGAGTTTTGTAATTTTTGACCATGAATTCATCTTTAATGGAGACTGTTTTCCACAGGAGTCCTGTGTACTCTAGGTTGTGAAGTGTCTTAACAGGGAAATCTCACCTTTGCCTTTGCCAAGGCCTTTGGATTTCCCTGGTTCTGGGCCAGTTTTCATGTTAATTTTTCAGCTTTGCAGATAGCACGAAGTTAAAAATATATATACACACATAGTAATAAGTGTGAGGTTCTAATTTATTATGGTCAACTCTTTTTGAACTCAAACCCTGAGATGATACAATCTTCATGCTGATTCCTTGGACTGGTGGATGGAATTTTTCTAGTTCATTTTTCAAAAGCATAGTAGCCCTGTGTTGACTCCCAGCTTCATGTGGCCTGAAGCCTTATCTGCTGTCCCCATACTGGCCCTAAAACCCCAGCCCCTAAACTCTGTACCTGGTTTGCATGGAACTATATACAAGCATACCCTGTTTTATTGCACTTCACTTTATTGTACTTTGCAGATACTGCATTTTTTTTTTTTTAACAAATTGAAGGTTTGTGGCAACCCTGCAATGAGCAAGTCTACAGATGCTGTTTTTCCAACAGCATTTGCTCACTTTGTGTCTCTGTGTCACATTTTGGTAATTCCTGCAACATTTCAAACTTTTTCCATTATTATTATATTTGTTATGATCTGTGATCAGTGACCTTTGATGTTACTATTGTAATTGTTTTGGGGTGCCACAAACCATGCCCATACAAGACAGCAAACTTAACTGATAAATATTCTGACTGTTGCACCAACCAGCCATTTCCCCATCTCTCTCCCTCTCCTTGGGCCTCCTTGTTCCCTGAGACACAACAATATCGAAATTAAGTCAATTAATAGCCCTACAATGGCCTCTAAGTGTTTAAGTGAAAGGAAGAGAAACACGTCTCTCACTTTAAATCAAAAGCTAGAAATGATTAAGCTTAGTGAGGAAGGCATGTTGAAAGCCGAGACAGGCCAAAAGCTAGGCATCTTGCATCAAATAGTTAGCCAAGTCATAAATGCAAAGGAAAAGTTCCTGAAGGAAATTAAATGTGCTACTCCAGTGAACACACAAATGATAAGAAAGCAAAACGGCCTTATTGCTTATATGAGAATGTTTTAGTGGTCTGCACAGATCAAACTAACTACATTCCCGGGGAGGGGGGGTGATGGTGTGATGAATTGGGAGATTGGGATTGACATATATACACTAATATGTATAAAATGGATAACTAATAAGAACCTGCTGTATAAAAAAATAAAATAAAATTCAAAAAAAAAATAAAGAAGTATAATTGATATGTTAAGAGAGGAGAGAAATCAGAATCATAAAAAAACAAAAAAACTAACTACAACATTCCCTTAAGCCAAAGCCTAATCTAGAGCAAGGCCCTAACTCTCTTCAATTCTATGAAGGCTGAGAGAGGTGAGGAAACTGCAGAAGAAAAGTTTAAAGCTAGCAGAGGTTGGTTCATAAGGTTTACGGGAAGAAGCCGTCTCTATAACATACAAGGAAGCAGCAAGTGCCTAAGTAAAAGCTGTAGCAAGTAATCCAGAAGATCCATCTAAGATAATCAGTGAAGGTGGCTACACTAAACAACAGATTTTCAATGTAGACAAAACAGCCTCATATTGGAAGAAGATGACATCTCGGACTTGCATAGCTAGAGAGAAATCAATGCCTGGCTTCAAAGCTTCAAAGGGCTGGCTGACGATCTTGTTAGGAGCTAATGCAGCTGGTGACTTGAAGTACAAGCCAATGCTCATTTGCCATTTTGAAAATCCTAGGGCCCTTAATAATTATGCGAAATCTACTCTGCCTGGGCTCTATAAATGTAACAACAAAGCCTAGATGACAGCAAATTTGTTTACAACATGATTTACTGAATATTTTAAGCCCTCTCTCGAGACCTATTACTCCGAAAAAAGATTCCTTTCGAAATATCACTGCTCATTGACAATACACCTGGTCACTCAAGAGCTCTGATGGAGATGTACAACGAGATTAATGTTGTTTTCATGCCTGTTAACACAACATCCATTCTGCTGCAAGGAGTAATTTTGACTCTCAAGTCCTAGAAATACATTTCTAGGATAGATGCATCTAGAAATAGATTAGAAATACATTTCGTAAGGCTATAGCTGCCATAGATAGTTGAGTCCTCTGATGGAAAAGTAAATTGAAAATCTTCTGGAAAGAATTCACCGTTCTAGATGCAATTAAGAACATTCATGATTCACAAGAAGTCAAAATATCAACATTAACTGGAGTTTGTAAGAAGCTGATTCCAAACCTCATGGATGACTTTGAGGGGTTCTAGACTTCAGTGGAGGAATTAACAGTAGATGTGGTGGAAAGTGCAAGAGAACTAGAATTAGCAGTGGAGCCTAAGGATATGACTGAATTGCTGCAATCTCATGATTAAACTTTAATAGATAACGAGTTACTTCTTATGGATGAGCAGAGAAAGAGGTTTCTTGAGATGGAATCTACTGCTGGTGAAGATGCTGTGAAGATTGTTGAAATGACAATGAAGGATTACATAAACTTAGTTGATAAAGCAGCAGCAGGGTTTGGTAGGATTGACTTCAATTTTGAAAGAAGTTCTACTGTGAGTAAAATGCTATCAAACAGCACTGCACGCTACAGAGAAATCATTCATGAAAGGAGGGTCAATTGATGCGGCAAACTTCATTGTCGTATTTTAAGAAAATGTCACAGCCACCCCTACCTTCAGCAACCACCACCCTCATCAGTCAGCAGCCATCAACATCGAGGCAAAACCTCCACCAGCAAAAAGATTCCAACTCACTGAAGGCTCAGATGATGGGTAGCATTATTTAGCAATAATTATTCAGCAATTTTTTAATTAAGGTATGTACATTTTTTTAGACATAATGCTATTGTACACTTAACAGATTACAGTATAGTGGAAACGTAGCTTTTATATACATTGGGAACCAAAAAAAATCGCATAATTGCAGTGGTCTAGAACGGAACCCGCAATATCTCCAAGGTATGCCTGTTATCTCCAGCTCTGGGTTTGGATTTCCTCTTTCTTCCTGGCACCTGAGTGTTTCTCTTTCTTCTTTTCAAGCTCAGTTCTGTATTGGAGACTTTTTTTTTTCGTTTTTGGCCACACCATGCGGCATGCAGGATCTTAGTTCCCCGACCAGGGATGGAACCCACGCCCTCTGTAGTGGAAGAGCAGACTCTTAACTGCTGGACTGCCAGGGAAGTCCCTGTACAGGAGACTTTTTATTGAGCATTTCTACATGGCTGGAATGAGGTTGGGGTTTTCATATCAGATCATTCCAGCATATGGAACTACAGAAGCCTAAGCTCTTTAGTATGGCATAAAAGGTCTTAACAAACATGACTTGGCTCTTGACATCCTTTTCAGCCTCACCGTTGGCTCAACATACATCAAACTATTTGAAGCTGCCTAAACAAACCACAGTATTTCACATCCTCTGCCTCGGATGCTCTTTCTCTGCCTGAACCACATGATAACACCTACTTATTTTGAAAGACTCTTCAAGAATCACCTCCTGTATGAAGCCTTGCTTGCCTCTCTCCAACCGCATCTGACCAAACTCCCTTTTGAGTTTGTAATCTGCACAGGCTTCAATTGCCCCATCTGTACTTTCTGCAAATAGTTATCTACAAGGCTGTCTTCTCCATTAGACTATGAACAACTTGAGGGCCAGAACAATTTCTTACTTGTCTCTCTATCCCCAGTGTGCAGTAGATGTAATTGAACAAAGTTATATCTACCCTCAAGGACTAAGTATAGTACAGTCTTCAGATCTGAAATATTAGGGCAAAAATAGAAAAATATAGCAGCCCGTTCCAGAGAATTCCACATACATACAAAGAATGTTTCCCTATTTTTGTCCACATATGGGCCCCAAAATGGATACTGCAAGTTCTTATCTGAATTATTTAGAGGAAAAAGGGAAGTGGAAATAAAATATGAATGGGGAAGCTATAATGAGTAGTGGAATGGTTACTGCCAGAAAGAAAAGGTGCTCTCCAAAATACCATCTGGTCTTACAGTTGTGGATAGCTGGAATATCAGGTTTGGTAAAACCAATTAAGGAAAATGCTTCGCTCATAAGCAATAAAATGGGCACCATTCCACTGGTGGGGGCAGGGGACAACATATTGGCTAGTCAATCCTACAAAGGGAATATAAAGATTTATAAAGCATTCTTAAGTGCAGAACCTAAAATAATTAGCATCTTTTCAGAATCTTTGCATTTAAAAAAATCTCCCATTGCAACCAACAGAAGAAATCACTTTCCCTTAGGGAGAAAGAAGAGATTAACCAAATTAACCTTTACTATTCAAATGTACACCACATGAGCTTATTGAGTGTCACTTTTATTGAATGTGATAAGGCTATGGCAAAATTACTTGTAATATGCTGATAACAGAAGTACAATAGTCCTAATATTCCAAGATTTTTACACCTCCTCTGCTGGCATTCAGAAACCTCCACTTTTTTTTAGTTCACAGACTGTGGAACCAGATTTTCTAGTTCAAATCCCAGTTCTGCCACTGAAAGCTTCATAACTTTGGACAAGCTACTTAATCTCTCTGTGCCTTAGATTCTTCACCTGTAAAATATAAATGGTAAAACCATCCATTTCACAGAGCTATTATTAGAATTTAAAGAGTTAATATATGTAAAGCACTTAGCACAATGCCTGGCCCACAGAAATGGGCTCAGTAAATGTAAGCAGGAACCATTATTACTATCATCATCATTCTCATCTCTAGTTTTACTACACAGCCTCTTGCTTTCCATACGAGAAAAGAGGGAACTACTTATTAGCTTTTATTGTGTGCCAGGCACAATGCTTAGCCCCTTCAATATGCATTTATTTATTCAGCCCTCATAACAACCCTGCAGGTTAAATATTATTTCTGATGTTACTGATGAGGAAATTGAGGCTTGAATATTCAGCAGATTCTTGTCATTAAAACATGATAGTGGTGTGTGGGAATAGTCACTTGGCAGAACGTGGACCTAGTTAACTCTCTAGAATTCATATTTAACTCAACTTGTTTTTAATTTGCCATTGTATACACAGGAAAGTAAGCATGTGTGCATGCATAAACGAAAGAGAACAGCAAGTACCACTTACTGAATGGTTGTATGTTGCTACTTCCCTCTACCTAGCCAAATCTTTCCATCTCTTTAAGGTGCTGTGACCACTAAAACAGATGCTGAGCTCTTTTCCCTCTTAACTCTTTTTTTTGTCTGCGTTGGGTGTTTGTTGCTGCATGTGGGCTTTCTCTAGTTGCAGCAAGTGGGGGCTACTCTTTATCGCGGTACGCAGGCTTCTCATTGTGGTGGCTTCTCTTGTTGCGGAGCACGGGCTCTAGGCACGCAGGCTTCAGCAGTTGCAGCACACAGGCTCGGTAGTTGTGGCTCGCGGGCCCTAGAGCGTGCGGGCTTCAGTAGTTGTGGTGCACGGGCTTAGTTGCTCCGCGGCATGTGGGATCTTCCCGGACTAGGGCTCGAACCCATGTCCCCTGTATTGGCAGGTGGGTTCTTTTTCTTTTTAAGGCTCATACTTTTATCTTAAATTTTTCTTATGTTCCCTAAAGTACCTAGCATAGTACTGAGCATAAAGTTGTTTCACAGTAACATTTGTGGAGTAGCTTACCATCCAGACCCAGCAAGGGCATCCCCAAATAATGATTATTGTTTATTCAATAAATTTTTACATACAATGTAGCAGGCACTGTGTTAGGTCTTAAAGCAGAATCAGAACATAAGAGACTGCAGTCCCAGTCCTAACAGTTCATAATAGATTGGGGAAACTACAGGTAATCAGATAATTACAATACAGTAAGGTAAGTGCTACAACAGATATTTGAACCAAGTGCCAAGAGAGTATCAAAGAGGGAAAGATTAATTCCCCACAAAGGACCCAGAAAGCATTTCATCATTCACTTATTTAAAAAATATTTATTGACCACTTAGTATGTGCCAAGCACTGTGACAGGTCCAAGGGTGGAGAGGCAAATGAAATGCCCAAGGTCCCTGTACTCATGAAACAATCTAAGATTCACTTGAGCGGGATGACAAATGGGTAGGAATTCATTCTGTAAAAGATGCAGGAAAGGGGACCAACATCAAGTCAAAGCCCTGGAGACATGAAAGAGAATAGCTTAGATAGAGAAGAGCAGAAAATGGGGTGTGGCTGGAATGCATTCCCGTGAACGGGGAGCTATAAGAGATGAGGTGAGATGGCACCTCAGACAGAACAGAATAGAAAGGGTCTCATATGCCATGCCAAGGCTTTTAGAGTTTAATTCATTTGGTCATTCAGCATGCCGCAGGGTGCAACCAAAAACAAAAAACAAAAAACTAACCATTTCGTCATTCAGAAAAATGCACCATGGTCTTCTATATGCCAAGCCCCATGCCAGCTACTGGGGCCACAAAACCAATAAGACATAGTCTTTCAAGAAGCTGAGAGTGTAGCGGGACACAGGCATGTAAAGAAACACTTATTATATAGCACAAGTAAGTGCGATGGTAGAGGCATGTTAAGATATAGGGATGGCTTAGAGAAGGGAGAGATTAGATTGGCTCTGTATCTGGTGGACAGAGGGTGGTTAGGAAAGACCTTATAGCAGAGGAAACTTTTGACTAGGTCATGGGAACAAAGGATTTCATAAAGTAGCTGATAACAGCAAACACTTACATAGTATTTAGTATGTGCCAGGCTCTGTTCCAAGCACTTCACATACATTGACTCACTCAAACTTCATAACTACCTTATAAAATAGATATTATTATTAATCCCATTTTATAGATGAGGAAAGACACAGAGAGGTTAACTTGTCCAAGGTCACACAGGTAGTTTAAGTGACAGAGCCAGGATTTTAACACAGGTAGTTTGGCTTGAGTCTGTGTTCTTAATTACTATACTATATTGCCTCCAAGACAAGAGAAAAAAGCCGTTCAAGGCAAACAGGACAGCATAAGCAAAGGTACAGAGGTATGAAAGAACACAACATCTTTGGGAAATTGTGAGTGGTTGACACTGGAATGTAAATAAGAAGAGCAGCAGGGCAAGCAGGTACCAGGTCACAAGAGGGCCTTGGGTACCAAGTAAAGAAATGTCTTTATCAAAAGGTAATTTGAAACCACTAAGGGAAGTGGTTTCCTCAGGCAGGGAGGTGACCTGAGTAGATT
Source organism: Delphinapterus leucas (assembly GCF_059928025.1). Lineage (NCBI taxonomy): Eukaryota > Metazoa > Chordata > Mammalia > Artiodactyla > Monodontidae > Delphinapterus > Delphinapterus leucas. The sequence goes on from NC_143129.1 coordinate 145,278,486, forward strand.
TTCTTTTTTTTTTTTTAAAGACTTATTTCTCTGGCGTAAGTGTGGAGGCTGGAATGACAGGGGATGCCAAGGGCACAGAGACAAGTTAACAGACCATGGCACTGGTCTAAATTCAACAATATTTTTTTAAAATAAATTTACTTATTTATTTTTGGCTGAGTTGGGTCTTTGTTGCTGCACAAGGGCTTCCTCTAGTTGAGGCAAGCGGGGGCTACTCTTGGTTGCGGTGCGTGGGCTGCTCATTGCTGTGGCTTCTCTTGTTGTGGAGCACAGGCTCTAGGTGTGCGGGCTTCAGTAGTTGTGGCGCACAGGCTTAGTTGCTCCGCGACATGCGGGACCTTCCCGGACCAGGGCTCGAACCCATGTCCCCTGCATTGGCAGGCGCATTCTTAACCACTGCGCCACCAGGGAAGCCCTCAACAAGAGTTTGAATTTAAAGTGGGAGATGTTAAGGGCAAAAAGGGATTTTTAGGAGACAGAATTGAAAACTAGATATAAGAGAGAAGAATTAAGGGTCATTTCTAGTCCCAGTTTCTTGGTATATGGATATAAAATAAATACAGGAGAATAAAAAACAGGTTTGGAAGAAAAACTATTGCATTTAAAGAGAATGTTACTCCATATGCCTATTGTTTATTATGATTCCATAATCTTCACTTGGCTCATTCTCATCATCACACACAGTGATTCTCAACTGGGGCCCACGTGGGGACACAAAGGGCAGAAGGGTCAGGTGAAGGTATATTAGAATCTGGGTATTTGTATGTGAGTGTACATGTAGTTCAATTACTACCATCCTCTTTTTCTTCCAGACAGTCTAATATCACAATCCTGCCCACCACCATCCCTCACTGAGAATCACTACTGTGTACAGTTATCCATGGATACCCTGACAAACAGTTGAAAACCTTGAATGTGTTCCAGGAAGTCACAAAACTGCAAAACTAGGAGAGATTTTAAAGACCTTCTAGAGCTCAGTAGGTCTCAACCAAGGGGTACTTGTAAATATGTAGGGCATTTTTGGTCATCACAATGGGACATTGCTACTGACATTTACTGTCTGAGTGCCAGGGATGTTAAATTTTGTGCAACTCACAGGACAGTTCCAAATGATGAACAATTATCTTGCCCCAAAGGACAACAGTGTTCCTTTGAAGAAACACTGCTATAGGTCAAACACTACGTTTTCTAGATGAGGACAAAGTGAGATCCCAGAGAAGGAAATGACTTACTAAAGATCACACAGCTGCACAGTAGGGTCTAGAACCCAGGGCTTTTGTTTATACTCCCCTTTACTGCTTTCTAATCTGGGTCTGGTAAGCCTGTGGCACATCTAGAAGAGAAATCCAACTGAGTATATCAGTCAAGTACTCAGGAGGCCACCTTGTTATCACAGTCCTTTGTACATTTTCTCTAGCCCCAGATCTCACTCTCACCTTCAGAGATCTAGTCTAGAGGTGCAAGTTTGGCAGTCAGCAGCATGGGAAGCCTTAAGATGAATAAGATCACCCTGGCCAAACACATAAAAGGTGACAAAGCTCTGGGGAGCACAAACATTAGTAGTCTAGTTGAGAAAATAGGAAGCAATAAAGGGAACCGAAAAGAAAAAGTCAGTAATGTAGGAGGAGAGGTTCAAGAAGACAAAGGGAACTAATTACAAACGGTTTTTTGTTTGTTTTTAGTGAAGTAATAATTACCACTCATTGGGTACTTATATCCATTGATTCAGTGTTGGTTGTCTATCCTGTATCTATTCCTTGCTTCTTCCTTGCTAACAGAAATCAGACAGTTTGAGGTTGCAAAGAGTCTATTTTAACAGTCTCTCTTCCAATCTCAGCTGTCACTGTAAAGGCCACGTGATATGGTTCTGGTCAATAGGATATGAGGGTATGGTATCATCACCCAATCTTACTGAGTTTGTACAGGGAACACAAAACCATATTTGGTACTTTAACATTCCATTTAATAGACAAGAAAATTTTGCAAAAGAAGAATAACTTAGGGGGCTTATCCTACCAGCTAGCAAAACATACCACAAAGCCAAAGTAATTAGAAGAGTGTAACGTAGTGCAGGAATTGATAAACAAGGTATGACGGAAACAGACCTGGAGTGGTCAGGAACACTCTGGGGAGGACGCACAGAAATAAGTAATTCATAGGTCTTCCATAGTAGAACTCCTCCAGACCTCCTGGCTATCAAGTCCTTTGCACATTTTCTCCACTCCCAGATCCCCTCTCACCTTCAGAGATTCAATCGTGGCCTGCTTGTAAATCTTTCCTCCAGGAGCTTTCTTCTGAGGACTATTCTGGATTCTGGGTGTTCGAAGGACGAATTTATCCATTGCTAGGGGACTCCAACTACCTTCACGTGTTTGCACCGTGTTCTGCTCAAGAAAGAGGGCAGGGTCTAAAATGTCATCAAAGCTTCTGTGATGTGTGTTCCCTAAAGTGACACAATTGGGTTCTACACACTCTGGAAGCATTCCTGAATTATTAGGACTCTTGGGTGAAATTCACAGGAAGATTTCCTCCTGAAAAAGAAACATCTTCCTAAAAACTGAAAACTGTATACAATGATGGGTCTACTTCCTGAATTAGGAGGTGTCTAGCTTTCAGAAGTGCACACTGTAGAGGGGCTTCCAATACTGGGCCAGGCGTTGAACCTGGTGACTTCTAAAGCCTCTTCCAACTTAGGTTGGGTTGTGGCAGGGTTAGAGTTCCCCCGGGTTCAATGAAGCTGTCTTAATTACCGCACCATAGCCACAACCCCAAGGGTTCCCCTAGTAACCAATAACCAACAACCTCCTCCAGATCTCAGCAGGGTCCTCACTGCAACCAGTCATCTCCAGGAACTACTCCGTGGTCAAAGGACCCTAACCACGACTATCCTGCTCTGATCCCAGAGCAAAGGGAACACCACCTTCCTCTGCCCTCAGCACTCAGTAGCCCAGGAAGGGGAAGCCTAACAACGATGTCATATGAGATGAGACCCACCAGGAATAGCAGCCCTGTCAGCAGCTGGGCCTCTCCAGAACGCACCCTCTGAGGGCCCAAGCCTAGACCTCGGGGGTCAGAACTAAACGACGCTTCCTTCCTCCGCTGCAGTTTCTCGTTAGAGGATCAGCCAGCCGGGAGAACACCGACGCCCGTCAGCGGGGTGGAGGGGGTGGGAGTGAACCAAACCACATTCCCCAGAATACACCGCGAAGGGGCGGGCTCGGGCGCACCTAGGGCGGCTGTAGTTCTCCGAGACCAACTTTCCCAACCCACCGTGCGCCTCCCGCCTATGGAGAACCACATGCCCCAGCGTGCCTCGCGAAGCTAAGGAGTCGCTTCGCTCTAGTACTCGCGATGTTTGGACCCACTTCCTCTCGCCAATCTAGAAGTTAGTAGACCTAGAGGTGGGGCGAGAGGCGGCAGTTTCGGGCGGGTCAGGGCGGAGCTGAGAGGACTGCAAAGCCGGAAGCAGCGGCCCGCGGGACTGGGAAGGGGCTGGTCCCGGAAGGAGGAGGAAACCTGAAAAGAAAACAGCAACAAGCTGAGGTGCTGTGACAGAGGCAAACAAGATGGCGGCGGCAAAGGGGAGCCTCTGGGTCAGGGCCCAACTGGGGCTCTCGCCGCTGCTGCTGCTGCTGACTATGGCCCTGACCGGAGGCTCGGGGACCGCTTCGGCTGAAGCTTTTGACTCGGTCTTGGGTGATACGGCGTCTTGTCACCGGGCCTGTCAGTTGACCTACCCCTTGCACACCTACCCCAAGGTAGGGCCCGTCCAAAGCGGGCTACAACCCTTCCGTGGCCTCCCATCTCTCCGCTCTCCCGTACCTCTGTCGGCTTTGGAAGCCTGACTGTTGAATCCACCCTTCAACCGCTGTCTCCCATCTGTGTAACTCCTGTTTTCTTCCCCTAATCTTACCCGCACCGCGCTTCTGCTGTAATTACCGGAAGTTTGTGCCGCCCCTACCCTGTAATAGGCTGGGGACACAAAAATAAGCAAGACACGACCCCTTTCCTCTGGGGCCTTGCGGGGCAGCAGGGGAGACGAACACTCGGAGGGGGAGGAGTATCCAAATGATTAATGCGGGGTCCTCACCTTCCAGGGACGGCGGGGGGAGTGGGGCAGTTGCAGATACGCCAGCCCACAAAATGTTAACTCTTAACCCCTGTTCCCTGAGCGCCTCTCTGGGCTGGGACCTTGCAGTCTGTTCCTGGAGTCAAACAAGTAGACAATTCCACCATAGTATGAAATACATCAAGGAGTTGGGAGACGCTTAGGAAGGGCTTTCCGCCTGTGTTGAGTAACTGTACAAGGCGCTCACACTGGGACTGGAATGGCTTAGAGAAAAAGCAGTTAGGTTGCTGCATTCAGAAAACTTACCATTCAGTGCAGCAGAAGACAGAGGGAATAAGTGGAGTGGGAAAGAAATGAAACTGCCCTTAGTAGGGGGATCACAACTTATGGACAGAGTGACCCTTCCTCCCCTCCTTGTCCGCCCTCAGGTGCTGCCTTTCCTTTAATTCCATTCCACTAATCGAGTTGTTTTGCAGCTTCTAAAGAACTGTTGACTCAACATCCTAAATTGTGTGGTGACTCCCCCACCCTTCCAAATATATAATTTGGGTATATCATCCTCCCTCCCCCGCCTTTCTTTAGGAGAGCTTTTGCTGGTCTTTTTGCCCTTGCTTTTCCTTCATCTTCCCTATGCTGTATGCTTAACTGTGTGGCTAGCCCTCTTTGCTCTCTCAAACTACAAAGTGACAGGTTTAGGATGTTCCTTATTGGCAAGTGCTTTCAGGCTTTTGAAATTCTGAAGTTCTAAATGCTGTCACTGCCTGTATGTTTGTTTACTGCTGGATTTTACATTGCTTGAGGATTATCAGTTTTCAAGAAAAAGTGTGGGAGAGGGGATTATCAAATTTTCAGTCAGAGACAAATATAGCAATCAAGAGAGAGAAATGAGGAATTCTGACTTCCAGACCTTCAAATCCATGTGTACTGCTCCTGGATACATTATTTTTTTCTCTTCTTATAAACCTCTCATAAGTAAGAGGATTGTATGAGGAAACTAATATTGATTTGTCCTGGAATTGGGCAGAGACTTATTTTGTATCTTTCTAGTGTTTGGATGTATTGGTTGTTTTGTTTTGTTTTTTCTGAGATTTTCCTAGCAAATTTGTAGTTATTTGAATACATATGCTGCGAGAATAAACAATTCAAAAGGATGAACATTTCTGGAACCTCTAGGTATTTTTATAATATCCACTACTTTCTAACAATTGATGGTGATATCTAAGTGTTTTTTACTTATTCAGTACAGCTCTTCTCCGCAGGAACTCTAAATCATCTGGCTCCCTGTGTGTCCTGGCCTTAAAATTGATTAACTGTCTACTCTCTGTTAGCCAGTGTGATGGGAGATTTACCTCCATTATCTCCAATTCTCACCCTGCAAAGTTGGGTTTTACAATTGAGGGAATCGAGGCTCTGAAACGTTCAGTGACTTGCCCAAGGTCACATAGCCAGGAAGTAGTGGAGTAATAGGAATTCAGTCCTAAAACTGGCTGTATAATGCTGCCTTCTATTAATAAAGTTATATTATTACAAATATTTAATTTACTTATTTCACTGATGTCCGTCAGTCCTCCTTCAAATTATTGTGCTTTACAGTTCAGGAAAAAGCAGTGTGTGTTATAAGAAATTAGATGAATTTACAAGGTCCTGTAGCCTCTCTTGGTCTGGTATTTGTGACTGGCAGATAGAACTCTCATTTTAATGACTCTTTTTCAGCATTAATTATTTGTTGCAAGAAAGTAGGATACTTTACTTGTTTGTAAGTAGATACTTAAAATTATTATATTTTACCCTTTAACTTTCTTCAAAAGTATAATTGCTTAACTTGTCTGGGTCCAAATGCAGGAGACATAAGTCATGTTAATAACAAAGATAATTATAGAGCTAGCCTGGTCATTTTTTAACAGTGTGTGGGCTCTGGAACCATACAAACCTGGGTTCCATTCCCAGCTTCACCTTTTTTTAAGTTAATTGATTGATTGATTTTTGACTGAGTTGGGTCTTTGTTGCTGCACGTGGGCCTTCTCCAGTTGCGGCTAGTAGGGGCCACACTTCCCTGTGGTGCGCGGGCTTCTCATTGCGGTGGCTTCTCTTGTTGCGGAGCATGGGGTCTAGGCGTGCAGGCTTCCGTAGTTGTGGCACATGGGCTTAGTTGCTCCGTGGCATGTGGGATCTTCCCGGACCAGGGCTCGAACCCGTGTCCCCTGCATTAGCAGGCGGACTCCCAACCACTGCGCCACTAGGGAAGAGCCCCAGCTTCACTTTTACTATCTGTGCGTCCTTGCTGATTACTTAACTTATCATGACTTCATTTTGTCAACTATAAAAAAAAAAAAACAAAAAAAACACCTCACACCTTGCAGAGCAAGTGTGAGGATTAAAGATAGTATACATGGCACTCTTAGCACAGTGCCTAACACATGGCAATAGATAGTTATTTCCTTTGCCCAATGTCATAAAACCAATTTGGTACATACAGTATATTAGTAATGCTGAATAAGAGGGAGAATAGTTAGCCTGACTTAGCTCAGGATAAGAATATGCATGTAAAATCTATAGATAGTAGGGTTCCTTCTTTAAGGAGGATTCATTAAGTTTCCTTCTAATTATTTAGCTGGTATTCAGTTTGGTGGGGAGCACCATTTCCTTGTGCTCTAAATTAGGGAAGGTCTATTTTATATAAGCTTGCCAGTCACTTTGGATACATAGGGCATGAAATATTATCTAGAACATGAAACACTTACTTGGAATAAGATTATGATTTTTAATAGCTACCGATTGAGTGCCTGCTCTGTGCCAGGTATCCTATGATACATTAAGTGTTAGCACCATGCCTGGCACATTATGGGTGCTCATGAAATATATTATTAATGTTATGTCTACTTATTAGTTAGTATAGCATAATATTAATGATGTTGTAGATATAAGATATATAAATAAAATAATAAAGTATAAAATAAAATACTCATCATATTTCAAGATTGGCATATGAGTATTGGTCACTGTTTTACAACTAAGGAGTTGAGGCTGAGAGAGATTAAGCCCCTTGCCCAAGGTTGTACAGAATAAGTGGTGAGGCTGAGCTTCTAACCAGGCCTGATTCCTGAACCTAGGCTCTTTCACCATGCTACAGTCTCTTCTGAAAATGGTACTGGAGGGCTTATTGGATTGGTTTAACACATGAAAACATATCTGAAAATGAAATGGTATGCAGTATAGCTCATACTAATGAGCCCATGCTTCCCCTATGCAATATAAGGAAATATGTGGTGCTCCAAAGACGTAAGAGAATTCTTCCACTGTTTTACAAAGCCTGCAAAAGCTACTCAGGTATGAAATTTATTTTAATTGCTAACTCTTTCAATTTCACTGTAACAATAAATGCAGCTAGAACTGAAGTCCAAAAATGCACTACCATCAAAGTTGTGTAATAAAACTTGTTTAATATTAGACTGCAGCCATCTCCTCTTAATGGATTGTTGCTGCTACATAAATTTTACTAATCCTGCTGGAAAGAAATGCATACCTTTGTATTCCGTTGGTTGCTAACTGGTATATGCACATGCTGTTTCCTTCCTTATTAGGTGCCTGCCAGTTTGTACACAGTGAACTACACAGTAAGTTGAGCGGGCTCCCCCACATGTACTGGTTTGTTTCAAATACTATACATTTAACCAAAGAAAAGCCTGTTGAAGACGTTGTCATTAGTCTTATTAAGCAGTTCACATTTTCCAGAGATGAGTCTTTCCTATCTTGAGCTCTCACACATATACAATGATGCTTATAACTGTTGTTTTCTATTTTTAAAACCAGTTATTATGATTAACACTACTACCATTTATTGAGCACCTTCAATGTCCCAGGCACTGCACTAGGAATAGCTGTCTTCTGGCATTATTGAGGGGTTTGGAGATAATTTATAGTTTTTATTTCCTTTTTGAGATTTAGATAGGTAAAGTAACTTGTACACACTGACCTAAAAGGTTTTATTCCGAGTCTGGCTGATTCCAGTGGCCTTTCCCATATGTCACATGTTGGCCTTGTTTGTGTTCTCAGTTCAGGTAAACCAAGTTTAAAAAAATCCTTTCACTTAAGCATATTTTTAGATGTATACCTCACTTTATGGGGGCCTTTATGGCACTATTTGCCATGTGAAGCTAGTCGTGATACTTTTCCTGATAAGCCTGATGATTCGTATAAATATTTATGTGGCAGAAGTACACCATTGGTCCCTAAAGTACTTGTTTACTCATTTATACCTCTATTAAAGTTCTGATTATGTCACTGTTATTTTCAACTTTTCCCCCCAAAATATGACTATGGAATATGGAAAAAGGGTGATGTTTTTAACCCACTAGGTTTGTTTCTTGGATATCACTTTTATTATTTATTTGTTAGTTTATTTATTTATTTTGGATGTCACTGTTAAAATAAGGAACTAAGGGCTTCCCTGGTGGCTCAGTGGTTGAGAGTCCGCCTGCCGGTGCAGGGGACGCGGGTTCGTGCCCCGGTCCGGGAAGATCCCACATGCCACAGAGCAGCTGGGCCTGTGAGCCATGGACGCTGAGCCTGTGCATCCGGAGCCTGTGCTCTGCAACGGGAGAGGCCACAACAGTGAGAGGCCTGCGTACCGCAAAAAATAAAAAAATAAGGAACTAAAACTTCTTTGTATGGCAAAGGTCTTGGTATTACCTGGCTCCTATCATTTTTCTTTCAGTCATAAATCTTTTGTTGGACAATTATAATAAACCCTATTAACTTTGCTTTCTTTTTGACCTATTTTCCCCCCGAAGGAAAAATGCTAGTTTTTGGTAATCCTCCCTGTTCTTGAACTCCCTAGGAAGAGGAGTTGTACGCATGTCAGAGAGGTTGCAGGCTGTTTTCAATTTGTCAATTTGTGGATGATGGAATTGATTTAAATCGGACCAAATTGGAATGTGAATCTGGTAAGATGCTATGCTAATGACATCAGCAGTATATAACATTGGTGTTTTCTTTGAGTTGTGTTATGCTTTTTATGTGCTTTCCTCAGAAAATGACAGGCATACTGTTTATTCATCCAGCATACTTTAATTATTATGAAGTTAAACTTTTAGTAGATACTGCTAGAAATTTCATGGGCTTTAAATTTCATCTGTTTATTGAGACAATGTTTATTTTATGCTGTGGATAGGACACCTTTGTTTAAGTAAGCATTTGGTTTAGACAAATGCAATAGTAATTACCCTTCTTATAATTCATCACTACCTTTTCAATGGATGGTATAATTTTCCTAAGCCTTTCATTCATAGGCTAGCTGACTTAGCTCCAAGTTTTTTACTGAATCAGGCCTTTGACTCAGTATTTAATAGTGTATTCTTTGTGGGTCATGCCAATAAAAGAAGTAACCAGAGTTTTGTCATCTCTTAAACCACTATTCTTACCTTTTGCCAAAAGTGATGTGTTTAATAAAATAAACCTGTAATCAGGACAAAAATGATATTTAGCTTTTTAAAGAACTGTAATGGAATTTTCTCCATTCATTACCTTACACTGTTTATTCAGTGTAGCAGGAGGTACCTTTCTCCCTATCACTATGCCAGTACTCACATTTAGCCTCTGTGATATCATAAACTTTTTTTATGGCTCAGTCTCCTAAATGGCCATCTTTATATGTGCATAATGCTGTTCAGTTTATTATCTAGCACCTTTGGGAAGTATATTACAAATGCATGACTGGGTGGAAAGAAAAATAAAATTGTTATAGTGGTAAAGTTATATCACAAGAAAGAAATGGCTCTAGTGAACTAAATGAAGAGTATATATGGTAGAGACTCATCCCAACTTTAGAATCCTGCTGTAGAACATTTTCTAAGTTCAGTTTTCTCAGAATTTAGGATGTTAGACTGATTGCTTTGTTTTATTTTTCCTTGCCATGTGAATACCCTTGCTTCTCAACTAAGTGATTCAGTTCCTAACAGTAATATCATATATTTGTGTAAATTACTAAAGTATATTATTTTGTTCAACCCCATGAAATAGGTGGTGGTAGTTCAGTTTTAGACCTATAGAAATCAATAGAGAGGTTAAACAGCTCCACCTAAGTCACATACACTGCCAACAAGTGGTGAAGCCAGAATTTCAGGATGCCAGTTCAGTGTTTTTTCCACTATGCAAACCTTAGCTGTGAGGATCACCTCATATGAATGTCATCATGTAGCCAGAGCCTGAGTATGTAATTAATAGATTTATACCTGGAAGATCTGACTTGTGGGAGGCAGAAGATATGGGGTTTTATTAAAAGAATACATTTGCTACTGTTACCAAATGTGGAAATTCATATTGATGAAATACTTTTTAAGTATAATAAATTTCTTTATAAAATTTCTTTATAAGATGCCAATGTTCTCTCCCTTTTCTTTCTCTCCTTCTCTTTTTTTTCTTGTAATTTGACTGTTTTTCTCTTCCAGCATGTACAGAAGCATATTCCCAATCTGATGAGCAATACGCTTGTCACCTTGGTTGCCAGAATCAGCTGCCATTCGCTGAATTGAGACAAGAACAAGTACGAAACAATTCTGCCTTTCAGAAATGCCTGCTTAGATCGCACTTTGTATTGAAATGTATATTGCCCACATGATCCTATTTTAGTGTTATATTTTATAATTTGTCTTCAGCAAACAAATTATATGTTTGCAAATAGAAAAGTCAATTGATTAATTACTTTTGTATAATGCTTTACTGTTAAGATGTATGTTCACACCTATAATCTCATTTTGGTTTTTTTTCTAGGCCCAGTGACAGTATTATCCCCATTTTGCATATGAAAAAACTGAGGCTCAGAAAAATTGAGAGTTCCTTTTTTTCATCCCATCTGCTATTGCCTTAACTCAAATCATCATTATTTCTCATCTGTATTACTAAATTAACTTCCGATCTATCTTCCCACTTCAGCCCCCTCTAGTCCATCCTTTAGTCTGTGTCCAGATATTTATTTTCTGTGTCCAGATATTTATTTTCTAAATGGGAATCTCGTCATGTCATTCTCCTGTCTTATATACTTCAGTAGCTCCCCATTACATACAGGTTTAAGTCCAAACCACTTATCACAGCCTGGCTCCTGATTACCTCTTCTATATCATCTCTTATAATTCCCCACCCCTTATACTCTATCCAAACATACTGGGAAAAGTTTTTTAATTTTATTAACTCTGGCATAAGAAGTACAGCCACATGGTACAAAACTCAAAAGGTTAAAAAAAAAAGTTGACCCATATTACTACTGCACTACATGATCTGCAGTTGGTTGAATTCTCAGATGCAGAATCGCGGATATGGGGAGCCAACAATAATTTGTGTACATACACAGATTTCGGCACCCCTAACCCCTGCATTGTTCCAGGATCAGCTGTATAGTGAAAAGTCTCCTACTCCTGTATCTCTTAGCCACTCCATTTTGCTCCATTAATGTAGCCAGGGTTACCAATGCAGAGGTAATTTATATATATACAAGAATACATGTATTCTTTCTTTTCTAAAATATAAGTAATAAATAAAGAATGTCTACTCACTTTTTTTCACTGCATACATGTTTCATTGTATGGATGTATCATTTAAGTGGTCCCTTATTTGTGGACATGTAGGTTGTTTCTAATTTTTTAAATTTATAAATGATGTTGCATATTTTTCACATTTATATCTATAATAAAATCACAGGAGTAGAATTGCTGAGTTAAGAGGTATATGCATTTTTAATTTTGAGAAATAGAGCAAAATTGCCCTCCATGGAATTTGTATCAGATTTTAAAATTGACATATAATTCATTCTATAAAATTCACCCTTCTAAAGTATTTGGTGCAGTAGTTTTTAGTATATTCACAAACTGTGCAACCATCATTACTACCTAATTCCAGAACATTTTCATCATCAAAAAAAGAAATCTCATACCCATTAGCAGTCACTCTCCTTTCCTCCTCCTCCCAGTCCTTGGCAATGTACAACTTTTATTACAGTTTTAATTTGTGTTTCTCTTATGAGTAACTTTAAAAATAATTTCTAATTTTTAAGACCCATATTTATTTCCTTTTCTCTTAATTATGTACATACTGAGCAGTCCTTAATGTTTGTAATATGACATTATTTCTTGCCTCTGTCCCTTCTACTCCCCATCTGCTCAGTGAATCCTCTTGATTCAGAGCAGGTGTCATGTCCTTTGCGAAGCCTTCTTAACCACCTCTGACCCCAGTTTGGGTTATGTGCCTTTCCCCATACACATGTTTCACCCTGTGTTTCACCTCTGTCCTATACAGATTAAACACAGATATACAGTGATAAATAGACACACATGGTTTAAAAATCTTAAAATTTATAATCTTAACGAATGCTTGTTTAGTGAACTAATCAATGAATGATTTCACAGCTATTAAGTGGGAAAATTGGATCATGAATACAGATCTTCTGATTCTAAAAACTCTTCTCTCTTAATACCCCATACTGCCTCTCTTTTGGAATGTAGCAGAACCAAAGCTATCCCTAGAGTTCAGCAAGTTGTATCCCACACTTGTGCTCTAGAGGGGCCCACTGCTCCTAAATAAGCCAAGAAGTCAGAATTGGAGGGGAGGTGATACCAATTAATGTAAAAATCTCATCAGTAGCTTACTGTATATAGTCAGCCCATAAATACTTCCCTCACTCTGCCCTGTTATCAGATACCTTACATTTTATGCATATATTCTTTTTTTTCCCATTGGTGTTCATTATAGCATGGTTTATTTTACATGAAAGCATTAAAGATGAGAATATGATTTGTCCCTTCCCCTTCTACCTCTTGAGGACTTGCTAATCCTTATTTAATCAAATCTTAAGATTCTCCACATTTTTGGACCTAATTCAAAAGCCTGTTATTTTGATAGAGGTGACAGGTAGCTTAAAGTGTGTTTGGTCGCAAATTAAAGGATCCTGTGATTTTAAGCTTCTCATAGTTAATTTGCATAGGTAATGAAGAGTTTACTCTAATGTTGATGACTATGGTAGAATCACTTAATGGTTTATATTCTGTCCCAATAAGGATTTGATTATGTTGCTCTCTTGAATATACATATATAAAAAAATAATACATTTCTCATGGTTTAATTTTTTTTTTAAGCTCATGTCCCTGATGCCAAAAATGCATCTACTCTTCCCTCTAACTCTGGTAAGGTCATTCTGGAGTGATATGATGGACTCTGCACAGAGCTTCATAACCTCTTCGTGGACATTTTATCTTCAAGCTGATGATGGAAAAATAGTTATATTCCAGGTGATGACTGTGCTTCATAGATTCATTTAAATACCAACAGTAGTAATGTATGTGTCTTAAATGAATGTCTTAGTATAGAGCCATGTACTTAGTCCCTTACAAATATTTATCATCAAATAATAATTACTTCCTAACCTACATTAAAACATTGGGCATCAGGACCCAATTTGACTTACCCCTCCCTCTGCCCATTGGAAACCTATTTAAAGCCTGTTGTTCCTTATCGTATAAGAACTCTGAATCTGCTAAATTTTAGAGTGGTTAAATTGATAAAAATGAAACCTCTAGATATGAAACATAAGAAAAATTAATGTAGTTTGAATATAAATAATGTGTATTTATATCACATATGGATATTAGGGAAAAGCAATAGAACATAATTTTTAGTTGTTAATAGTGCTTTTTCTCATAACTCTTATAAGAGAGCTTGTTGAAGAAGCATATTGCCTTCTAGAGAGGTAACTTTTCTCCTACCTCATTATTTACCGTGTGATATGATAATAATAGCTGCTGTTTTTGAAGTTTCATGTGTACTAGGCATTTACATATATTATCTCAAATCTTCAAACAACTTCATGAGGTTGTATTATCACTATTTTATTGATGAGGAAACTGTGAGTCTAACTTATTTAAGGTCACGCTGCCAGTATAACAGAATTAGGCTTCAAACCTGGGTTACTTTAGCTCCAAGGCTCATATACCACCCTACCATGCTGTCTTCCTTTTAATTTGGTTGTTAAATTCCTCAAACTTACCAGCCAACAAATTATGTTGTGATGCTTTCTCTCAGGTAATAATTAAAGTAAACCCTTTAATTATTATTGCCAATTGAGTGGCTTATTATAAGGCTAGTCTGTGATTTTTAGCATTGTCCTGAGTCTTGGGTACCCTGTACTTAATTTGGTAATATGTAAAACACAGAAGGAGTTTTCTCTCTTTAAGTTCATGAATAAGTTCTGTGTCTGAAAGCTACTTAAGTTAAAGCTTAAGTTGACTCTCAGAGTGGAGTCCTCCTTCATTCCTGATTAGATGTGAGATTAGCTCTGTTCTTCTCTTTATGTCAACTTAAGTGTGACTATGATGGAGAAAACGCCACTCCAGAGAATCAGTGCTACATAGGAGATGTAAAGTATGGAGCACTGAGCTATAATTTATGAATTACTCATACTTAGAGAAGAATGGAATGTTTCAGATGAGAAAGAATAGAGATAATATGTGTTTAACCAGAAATTTTGGCAGTCTGCTAAATTATTCCTGATCAACCAGAATTAGAACTCAGTTTTGCATGGTATGATACTTAATGTACTATGTTGTAATTTGTCCCTCTTTTTTTAAATTTTTTTTATGTTGTCAGGCAATTAAACTGACTAAATTCTTGATGATGCTATAAGTCTGCTTCTTTACAAGGCACTGGATCTAATGTTTAGCAAGTGCAATTAAAATATATTGTGGTTAACATGTTTTATTTTTTATACCATACTTCTGTTACTTTTTCTCAATTTGAATCTTTGTAGAGATGATATGTTATAGAACTTCCTACTGAGAAAAGCTTAAGAAGAAGTACAAATGACTTAATTGCTTTCATTATCATTTTAGTCTAAGCCAGAGATCCAGTATGCACCACAGTTGGAGCAGGAGCCTACAAATTTGAAAGAACCGTCACTAAGCAAAATGTCCTGTAAGTTTTATTTTAAGTAGCTTGGGATTAAAAACATTAACAGTCAAATCTGGTGGTGTTAGAATTGGTTGTATGATTGTTTTTACACTAATGGAAGGTGAATAAATAATTTTTAAAACTGTGGTTCTCAAACTTTAATATGCATTAAGATCTGTAGAGTTTGTTAAAGCAATTTCTGAGCCCCACCTCCAAAGTTTCCAATTTACTAAATCTGGGATAGGACGTGAGAATTTGCGTTTCTCACAAATTCCTGGATTCTGTTGCGGCTGGTCTGGGGACCACACTTTAGAATCACTATTCTAAAAACATTTAGTTTGCTTTGAAGGATGTTTTGAGTATGAACTAATGAGAGATTCTGGTATCTCCCAACAAACTAACCAAATAGTGAAACTACCATGAAAATATGTTTTTATTCTATTTTTATTTCTGTGCTAGAAGTGAATTTAAACTTATAGGAATAGAAAACATCAGGCTAAAACTGCTTACCTTTTAAAATGTGCTAGCTCATACCTTATTTTAGATACTGATTTTATTAACCTTTTAATTATTTTGGTGGGTGGATAATGACAGCACATAACACAAGGCCATCTTTAGATTTGAACAAACCAAATTCTATTATTACATTCAGAAATGTAATTAAACAGAAAGCATCAATGTCAATAAAAATTTGAAAGTAAAATAGGAAATTCATAATGTTGTATAATATCCAGTTGATTTTTAATGTGCCAGAGGAACTTGCATTCATTATAAAATATGTCAGATTACATTTATAAAAGCAGCTGGACATCTGTACAGTGTATATATCTAGAAGCAGTCATTTGAGACTAGCTTTTGGAATATAGGATATCATAAACGTGTACCTTATTATTTCAGCAGACCTTCATATGAGAAGTTCACACGCACATAGGAACTATCTTGAAGATGGAGAACGTGATGGTTTTTTAAGATGTCTCTCTCTGTATGTATTCATCTTCACTTATGCATATAGGAGATAAAATCTGGCTTGTATCAGAGAGATGCAGTCCTTTTTATTATTTTAAAGTTATATTAGCTGCTCAAGAGTAGAAAACTTTTTTTTACCTTTTACCTTTTCCCTACCAAATCCAAAGTTGTACTTTTGGATATTTTATTAGTTTGTTTAAAAGGTAATTCTCATACTACTTTAATCAAACCCGAGCGGGTAGTTTTTTTCACAGCACAAAAGCATCCTTGTTCTTATTGGGAGTCTTTGATTTATGTTATGATATGTGCTTCTTCAGGCATCTCAGTTAAGCTTTAATTTAATATTTATTGAAAAAAATTCACATATGAGTAAACCCACACAGTTCAAATCCATGTTGTTCAAGGGTCAACGGTATTTACATAGCATTTACATTTTATTAGATATTGTAAGCAATCTAGAGATGATTTAAAGTATACAGGAAGATATGCATAGGTTATATGCAAGTACTACACCACTTTATATAAGGGAATTGAGCACCCTCAGATTTTGGTATGGGAAGGGGCAGCAGTCCTGGGACCAGTGCCCTGGGGATACCAAGGGATGACTGTGTGTCTAAATGGTTTGGGGGTTGGATTTTTGTTTTTATCTATATGGCCACACAGGAGGCTAGGGGAGGTAGATAAGGGCTACAGATAAAGGAGGGCTTTGTGTTCTATACTGAGTGTCATCTCCATGCCAAGGATTCTTTTTTTTTTTTTTTTTAAATAATTTATTTGACTGTGTCGGGTCTTAGTTGCGGCGTGGGCTTCTCTCTAGTTGTGGCGCATGGGCTCTAGAGCACGCAGGCTTAGTTGCCCCTCAGCATGTGGGATCTTAGTTCCCTGACCAGGGATTGACCCCGCGTCCCCTGCGTTGGAACGCGGATTCTTAACCACTTGACCACCAGGGAAGTACCCATGCCAAGGATTCTTAAGGGTGGCAAGGGAAAGTGGGCAGGCAAGGGTAATTGTTACCTTGTGCCCTCCTGGGAAGGAATATCAGGCCTTCTGAGGGTGAGGAGGGTTTTATCAAAGTATGCATGCTTCTACTCCTCCAAGGAGTTGTGATATGAGCTTTCTCCCTGCAACCACCCCCCACCCCTAGCCAAAAAAAAAAAGAGAGAGAGAAAGAGACAGTAGGCCATAGCACTTGGTGATAATTATCTACTCTGTGTCAGATACCAGACCAAGCACTTGAGTAGAGAGGTGAACAAGTGTGTATACACTCTAGTGGACTATTCTGTCTCAGGTGTAACACTGCAGTAGCCCACGCTACATGCTTCCTGTAATTTCTTAGAGTAGAAATAGTTTCTTGAGAGGTTTTATCAGATACCAGTAGGGTTCTGTTAGAACCTAAAAATTAATGCTTTTTACTGAATAAACTCTTTAAAGACTGGGTAAGAAAATGAGAATTAAAATTTTCCCTTCCTTTCATTGCTAAACTTGCTTTTGACCTTGTACAGAAAAAAGGGCAGTTTTTCTCTCTCTCAGTATTTTGGATTTTTGTTGCAGTTTGATAAGTTTTATGGAACCTAAATAATTAACTAATTTTAAGTTACAATTTATTCTTTTTTTTTTTTTTGGCCATGACACGCAGCTTGCCAGATCTTAGTTTCCCAACCAGGGATTGAACCTGGGGACCCGGCAGTGAGAGCACTGAGTCCTAAACACTGGACTGCCAGGGCATTCCCTACAGTTTATCCTTAATACTGCATTACCTGGCATCTTATTGATGCCTTATTGCCTTTTAACATTTTGTCATGTTTTATGTTATTCTTTTAAATCTAACATTTTAAAAATAGCTTCACTTGTTCTTTAAATCTTAATCTATAGTTTAGTAAACAATAGGGCACTTATGGAAAAAACTCCAGGTGCTGATTCTTGTAACCGGCCTTCTACCCTAAGATATTTTAATCATAAGAAAAATATAACTATCTCTTTTTAAGATATGTGCTAATGGATACAGAATGCTTCATAATAGATATGGTCTTGTAAGTTGAAATTCAAGTAATTGTGCTAAGTTAAATATTTGAAATGTAGTAGAGAAGCTAACTTCTGGAAGCCTGTTGTGAATCCATTTATAAAACAAATGATCATTTCATAATTTATCTATTCTGTACCTTAATTCTTTGGAATATTGGGTTTTCTTAAAGCAAGTATTATCTTAATACCTTGCAAAATAATATATGACATTTGTGTAGCACTGTACAGTTTATAGGACACTTTGATTTGCCTTATCTCATTTAGTAATTTAAAAATACCCTTAACAGTAATTTGCTTTAATTTCATATATTTAGCAGAAAGCCAGTATGTCTGATTTTTTAATTTATAAAAGTAACATAGCCATGTTATAGAAACTTGAGTAATG
Organism: Delphinapterus leucas; assembly: GCF_059928025.1. Taxonomy (NCBI): domain Eukaryota; kingdom Metazoa; phylum Chordata; class Mammalia; order Artiodactyla; family Monodontidae; genus Delphinapterus; species Delphinapterus leucas. The sequence goes on from NC_143129.1 coordinate 145,296,857, forward strand.
GAGGAAAGGACATCATATCACCCTAATATAATAGCTATTATAATATTTTCTTCTCTAAGTATGTTTTTTAAAATAGTTTTAAAGGTAGTACACATAAAGTTTTAATTATATTATTAAATAAGTACACAAGATTGATTGCCTGTAATTGTTAAGAGCCTCCTATTTTTTATATTATGCAATTTTAACATAACTAATTGTTGATTTTTTTTTTTCCCCCAGTAACTCCGGGTGGATTTTAACCATGACTCTTGTCCTCTCCGTGATGGTATTGCTCTGGATTTGTTGTGCAACCGTTGCTACAGCTGTGGAGCAGTATGTTCCCTCTGAGGTAAATTTAATTCTAACTCTTAGGCCTTTTGAAGACTGAGCCATATGATTTACTTTTTTTAATGCCTTATTGGTTTAGCTAGAAACGCAAAGCCTTTCTACTAATAGAATGAGAGAAGATTTGGTGGTTTTAATCACACACCGAGATTGGCACACATGAGAATTACAGGTTCTCAGCACAAGAATCACTTTCCAATTTTCTGTGGTGCTAACTACCATAATGACCAGTGTATGCCGCCTGGTTTGAGTACAGTGTCTCTCTTCTCCCTAGACCTTTGAGACTGAAAAAAACCCAGTGACATCAGTTTCTAAGGTGATATATAAGAAAGAAAGCTTGTAGAACTACTTAAAATTTTAAATTTAACATTGCCACAAATGTTAAGGAATAATTGCTGCTTTAGAAGCAGCAAGGCTAGAGCTTTTGATTTTGAGTAATGTGTTCTGGTATACCCTGATAGAGATGGAAAACTGTCTTGACTTTCTTGGTAATTAAAATTTAACTGGCTCAAGAAACATACTGTTAAGGTAAAGGATTTTTGTTTCAGAAAAAAGGTCTAATTTCTGTATGGTACTGGCACAAAAACAGAAATATAGATCAGTGGAACAGGATAGAAAGCCCAGAGATAAACCCACGCACATATGGCCACCTTATTTTTGATAAAGGAGGCAAGAATATACAATGGAGAAAAGACAGCCTCTTCAATAAGTGGTACTGGGAAAACTGGACAGCTACATGTAAAAGAATGAAATTAGAACACTCCCTAACACATACACAAAAATAAATTCAAAATGGCTTAAAGACCTAAATGTAAGGCCAGACACTATAAACTCTTAGAGGAAAACATAGAACACTCTATGACATAAATCACAGCAAGATCCTTTTTGACCCACCTCCTAGAGAAATGGAAATAAAAACAAAAATAAACAAATGGAACTTAATGAAACTTAAAAGCTTTTGCACAGCAAAGGAAACCATAAACAAGACGAAAAGACAACCCTCAGAATGGGAGAAAATATTTGCAAATGAAGCGACTGACAAAGGATTAATCTCCAAAATTTACAAGCAGCTCATGCAGCTCAATATCAAAACAACAAACAACCCAATCCAAAAATGGGTGGAAGACCTAAATAGACATTTCTCCAAAGAAGACATCCAGATTGCCAACAAACACATGAAAGGATGCTCAACATCACTAATCATTAGAGAAATGCAGATCAAAACTACAATGAGGTATCACCTCACACCAGTCAGAATGGCCATCATCAAAAAATCTACAAACAATAAATTCTGGAGAGGGTGTGGAGAAAAGGGAACCCTCTTGCACTGTTGGTGGGAATGTAAATTGATACAGCCACTATGGAGAACAGTATGGAGGTTCCTTAAAAAACTACACATAGAACTACCATATGACCCAGCAATCCCACTACTGGGCATATACCCTGAGAAAACCATAATTCAAAAAGAGTCATGTACCACAATGTTCATTGCAGCACTATTTACAATAGCCAGGAAATGGAAACAACCTAAGTGTCCATCAACAGATGAATGGATAAAGAACATGTGACACATATATACAATGGAATATTACTCAACCATAAAAAGAAACGAAATTGAGTTATTTGTAGTGAGGTGGACGTACCTAGAGTCTGTCATACAGAGTGAAGTAAGTCAGAAAGAGAAAAACAAATACTGTATGTTAACACATATATGTGGAATCTAAAAAAAAAAATGGTTATGAAGAACTTAGGGACAGGACAGGAATAAAGACGCAGATGTAGAGAATGGACTTGAGGACGCAGGGAGGGGGGAAGGGTAAGCTGGGACGAAGTGACAGAGTGGCATGGACATATATAAACTACCAAATGTAAAATAGATAGCTAGTGGGAAGCAGCTGCATGGCACAGGGGAGATCAGCTCAGTGGTTTGTGACCACCTAGAGAGGTGGGATAGGGAGGGTGGGAGGGAGACGCAAGAGGGAGGCGTTATATGTATCTGTATAGCTGATTCACTTTGTTATAAAGCAGAAACTAACACACCATTGTAAAGCAGTTATACTCCAATAAAGATGTTTAAATAAATAAATAGAAATAAATAAAAACAATGACTTTTGAGCTCTTAAAAAAAAGTCTAATTTGATGATTCAACTTAGCTTTCAAGGAAGGAAAATTAATTATATAACTAAACATAAGATAATAAATTCTGTTGACATCAGATCCAACTGAAATAAACTTTAGTTCTCATATGCCTCCAGAATGCAATAGAAAAAGAGAGAAAAGAAGAAAGGAGGGAAATTTGAAGAATGGTATTGATTGGCAGAGACAGGAGGGTGGACAATATTCCCAGGTACAGACAAGAATAAGCTACTATCAGGGAAGGACTGTAAGCAGCTGACTTGATTAAAAGAACTTAAATTAGGAAATTAAACCAAATGAATAAAGTTAGACAGGATTGGGAAGAACATTGAATTGTGGAAGTGTTAGACAATGGGTGAATTTCTGTAGAACTCATCTGTTTATGATATGATCTGAACATCCTCTTGCTAATTACCTATTTGTGTTCTTGTTTAGTTCTGATATCCATATTTTAATCATTTTATTGTTCCTGATAAAGTTGAAATTACACATCTTACATAGGATTGCCTTTGCCTATTACTTGCTTTTGAACTGCCCCATGCACTCTAAATCCTCATGACAACAAAGCTACAAACGCAGAGTAGTAAATCTTTATTGACACTGTGGTACTTTATTCCTTCCATTAGCACAATTCCTTCTCTTTACTTCTAGGATGCCCCTTGTAAAAGAAAGATACGCGTAGAGATTGGTGTGGTTATTTCCTGGAAAGATTGAATTACTGGCCTCAGGTGGAATTTACCTTGATAAAATCACCACTACCTGGCTTCTGGTTCCCAGGACTACTGACTAATGTTGAGCATTTTCTGCTGGACACCGTTCTAAGCATTTTATATGAATTAGCTCATTTAGTCCTTTCAGTAACTCTGTGAGATGGCTACTATTATTATCCTCTTTTCCAGATACGAAAACTGAAAGAGAGAATGTATTATTGCCCCAGTGTCACATAACTAGTAAGTGGTAGAACCAGAATTTAAACCCAGGTCATCTGACTCCAAAGCCAGTACCCTTAAGTTTTTTAGTTAACCTGGAGTCATCACTAGGGAAGTTGATTATGTTACTTGTATCAGGAGCTCATCTTCTGTGTAACCTCTTTTGACACTAGGAAGTTGAACACCACTGGGACCACATGTTTCATGTTTTTGAGCCAGGATGCTCAAACTCTCTTACTGAAACAGTTCTTAGATGGACATTTCATAGTTTTTCCTCTCTTATCTCCTTACTTGACTTATGGAATTGATCTCCTCTTCTGGTGTTGTTTAGACATAACAGTGCTTCACGCTGTGGTTTTGGTTACATCTTACAGACCTGGGGATCTGTCCCTCCCTTTCAGAATACTCTTGGTCTTTTTCTTCCTTTTAGATGTTGTCTCTGCTGTGATAAATTTTGTCTTGATTGTATAGCTTTAATTCTGTGAGAAGTTCTTTCCCCTTATTTCCAAGTTGTTTGTAGAACGCCTCGTTGTTCCCACATATGCCCAGGCCCCTGGATCATAAAGCCTAAAGCATCAGAACCACACGTGGAGTCCTGTTGGCAGCTATTACATTCCCTCCTGATATCTGCATATGGGTGTCACTTTCTTTCCCCTCTCTAGAACTCTTCTTCCTGTCCTTAACAATCAAAAGTATGGTGACATCCTCAAAGAGCCTATGCTTTCCTAAGATACATCTTCTAGAAAAATATATCGAAAACACTTATTTGAATTCACTGCTTTTAGGCTTTACTTTGTATCTGAAACCACACTTTAGCTAAGTAATAATGTTTTTTCAACTGTTTTTTTGTTTGTTTTTTTTTTGCCGTATGCAGGCCTCTCACTGTTACGGCCTCTCCCGCTGCGGAGCACAGGCTCCGGACACGCAGGCTCAGCGGCCATGGCTCCGCGGCATGTGGGATCTTCCCGGACCGGGACACGAACCAGTGTCCCCTTCATCGGCAGGCGGACTCTCAACCACTGCGCCACCAGGGAAGCACTCAACTGTATTTTTAATTATAAAAATTCTACATACTTGGTATAGAATTTATAAAGTTATATATAAAGAAGCAGGAAAAAAAATCACTCATCCAGAACTATTTCATATTGCCATTTTAGTGGATTTTTTTTCACAATTGAAAACTGTATAGGACTTGCCTGGCAGCACAGTGGTTAAGAATCCACCTGCCAATGCAGGGAACATGGGTTCAAGCCCTGGTCCGGGAAGATCCCACAAGCCGTGGATCAACTAAGCCCGTGCACCACAACTGCTGAGTCTGCGCTCTAGAGCCTGCGAGCCACAACTGCTGAGCCCGTGAGCCACAACTACTGAAGCCTGTGTGCCTAGAGCCCACGCTCCGCAACAAGAGAAGCCACCACAGTGAGAAGCCCGTGCACCACAATGAAGAGTAGCCCCCACTCGCCGCAACCAGAGAAAGCCTGTGCACAGCAAGAAAGACCCAACACGGCCAAAAATAAATAAATAAATTAAATATATATTTTTTTTAAAAAGCTGTATTAACTGGGACTTCCCTGGCCATCCAGTGGTTAAGAGTCCATGTTTCCATTGCAGGGGTGTGGAGTCAGTCCCTCGTAGAGGAACTAAGATCCTGCATGCCTCACAGCGCAGCCAAAACAAAAAGGAGAAATAACAAGCTGTATAAACTATTTCAATATTAATGTTTTGTTTCTTATTGTAAAATATAGCAGTGTAAATACTCCTTCCCTGGTATTTTCTCCTTTATTTATTGTAAAAGTAGCTGAGAATTTAGCATTAGGAAAGTTATTCAGATTTTCTTAATCAAAAGCTACCTATTTTAAACTTTACTTTCATAAAACCTTTTCACTGATTTTATTATTGGAACATAAGTTACTTCTGACCCCTCTCCATAGTAACATGAGACTCCGTGTTAAGAAATACAAGCAATGAGCAATGTTATTTATATTTTGTTATATTATTTATGTATATAATCCTATGTGTTTATAGGAAATCATAGACCTGCTGAGAGAATGTTTCTCTTCAGTATGGACCTGGTATCTTGAGCTCAAACATGAAATATAAAAAGCTTCCTTTTCATTCACTACAAATAAAGCTTAAAATGGTGCTAATAAGGGCCAGGAATGTGGTCTTGGAAACTTATGAGCAGCTTTATTTTTTTTATTTAGGAAAGCTCTGAAATAATTTATCCTTAGCCTGTTTTGTATATAGTAGGTACTCATCATATACCACTTGATAGTAATGCCAGAAAGAGTTGGCATTTGTTGATCTTAAAGCAGTATCATTTTGAGTGACTTACAAAGATTTTGATCCTTTTTTCTCCACTGTTTTTCCCTGTTCTTTCACATTTATGATGTTTTTTTGAAACTTCATGAAATAATGCTTTTCTCTTGTTGAGCTGTCTATTTAAGATAATAAAGAGTTATCATTCATAGTGGTCCTTGTCAGGCAGGTCAAACCTGACTTATAAAAACAGGGTTCAGCAATATTGGATATTCCTTTCTAGAGACCAGGAAGCCTCAGAAAATTGCCAAAGCCACAAATAATAATATAACTGCTGCCTCAGTGTTAATCTCATTATCTGTTTGCATCCTTTTTTCTTATTTGTCAAGACCATGATCATCTGATTTCAAATGGTTAGTTAAGAAAGGTTTTAGAAGACTTCAAATAACATTCATGTTAGTAAATCACAGACACTTATGGATAACATATGATGTGCTAGGCCCTGTTCAAGAGATTAGAGGTACAATGAAGAATAACATGAAGGTGGAACAAAGTTGAATGTTAAAGGCTGCAATGACTCAAGAAGTAGGGTGGGGGCTTCCCTCATGGCGCAGCGGTTAGAATCTGCCTGCCAATGCAGGGGACACAGGTTTGATCCCTGGTCAGGGAAGATCCCACATGCTGTGGAGCAGCTAAGCCCAAGCACCACAACTACTGAGCCTGCGCCCTAAAGCCCATGAGCCACAGCTACTGAAGCCCACGTGCCTAGAGTCTGTGCTCCACAACAAGAGAAGCCATGACAATGAGAAGCCTGTGCACTGAAACGAAGAGTAGCCCCCGCTCACCGCAACTAGTTAAAGCCCACGTGCAGCAACGAAGACCCAACGCAGCCAAAAATAAATTAGGTTAATTTTTTTAAATAGTAGGTGAAACATGTCTTAAACTATAATAAACATTATTTGTCTAAAAAAAAAAAGACCAAGAATCTTGCTATTTAGAAGCTTTAAGTCTCAAGAGAGACAATCAGAAAACGATGTAAATGCCATAGCTTTTTAATCTAAATTCTGTTAAGAAAATGAGTTTTAGAAAAGATTTATGTACATCTAAGATTGCATAACTGGTTAGTGGCAAAGGCAGGCCTAAAGCCCAAATACATACTAATTGAGTTTATTTTTAACTTTTAGAAGTAATACGTGTGACATAAAATTGACTTCCTCTTCCTCACTTCTCAGATAAACCAGTCAATAGTTTTTAAAAATTTTTCCAAGCAGTTGCCATTTAAAAATTTTATCTTTTATTTCTTGTTTTATCAATTTTAGACATTATGTGATGTCCTCCTACTAAAGGATGAGTTTAGTTCCCTTATACTGTCTTTCACTTCCATTTCTTCAGTTGCTGGGTTTTGGGGTTTTTTTTTTTTATATATATAAATTTATTTCTTTTATTTATTTATTTTTTGGCTGCGTTGGGTCTTCATTGCTATGCGCGGACTTTCTCTCATTGAGGTGAGCGGGGGCTACTCTTCGTTGCGGTGCGCGGGCTTCTCATTGGGGTGGCTTCTCGTTGCAGAGCACAGGCTCTAGGTGCATGGGCTTCAGTAGTTGTGGCACGTGGGCTCAGTAGTTGTGGCTCGTGGGCTCTAGAGCGCAGGCTCAGTAGTTGTGGCGCATGGGCTTAGTTGCTCTGCAGCATGTGGGATCTTCCTGGACCAGGGCTTGAACCTGTGTCCTCTGCATTGGCAGGCAGATTCTTAACCACTGAGCCACGAGGGAAGCCCCCAGTTGCTGGTTTTTATAATGTATATTATTATTTTGTATACATTTAGTGAGTGCTTTACAAATTTCTGTTGACTCCTCATTACTGCCTTTCCTTCTCCCTTTTTATACTGTCTCAATTTTCATTAATTATTATGATTGTTGACAATAAAATATACTCATTCTTCTGTATATATACTTTCATAGGTTGATCTGAAAAATTAAAATCCACTAGGCAGCATTTACAGTATTATGATTATATAAATATTCAAAGTAGAACACTGGTTCTATTAAAACACTGGCAAATATAAACCTGAATACTTAAAAGTGTTCCCAGGAGAATCTTCCATATATCTCTGCTTAATGGAACCCATTTTTGTTTTGTTCTGGCTTTCTTCCCATTTTCTAAGTCATCTCAGTTGCTACTGTTTCTTGTATGTTATTTTCTTTCTTGATTTCCTCTTTACTTTTGCTGGACCTCCTTAAGTAATTTTTTCATAAAGGATACTTGAGCAATAAACTTCCCAAGGTAACACTTTTGAAAATACCTCTGTTGTACCCTTGTATTTGATTAGTAATTTGAGAATACAGAGTAGCCACAGAATCACTAAACATACTGGTTAGAGGTTATCCACATGCTCCCATCCATTTCCCTGCACGAATTTTACTCTTTCTCCCTGATCTTCTAGATAGCTTCTTCCATATAGATGTTAGAAATAATTTAAACAGTTCCTGGTCACTGTTTCAAGGTTTTTAAATGTTAAATAGAGTTGTGAAAGTTTTTCTTTCATTGTGCCCCAGAGCAAATTATCACATGTTAATTTGGGTTTTAAGGAGGCCTTAGTGTATCAGATCCATGTCCAATCCATCAACCACTGAATTTGTCTTGAAAATATTCTCTTACTGGAAAAGTGTCAGGTACTGGGCCACCTCCTTGGTGCAGGATAGTTATTGCCTTGAAACAGTAGACAGCAGACCACATCTGAAATGTGTTCAAGTAAGCAGCCATCATGACAATCACTTTTAGAACTTTTTTATCACCCCAAAAAGGAAACTTATACTAGTAGTTACTCCCCATTTCCTCCCAAGCATCTTCACCAGCCATAGACGACCAATATGTGTGGTCTCTTGTGACTGACCTCTTTCACTTAGCATAATATTTTCAAGGTTCATCCATGTTGTAGCATGTATTGGTATTGTAGATACTTAAACTTTTGAAGGTGCTCTTTATTCTAAAAGCACCTTTCCAACATCAGGTACTTCTGTGTCAGTGTGTCTTTTTAATATAGTCAGTTGCCCTGTCAATAATGTCAGCACTTCAGTTTTTAACTTACAGAATCAGAGATTTATTGCCATATGCATTAACAACAAAATCTATCCCATTTGTTAGTAAAAACTTTTCCTTTTCTATTTTTTCCTTTAGGAGATAGGCCTATATCTAAATAGACCTACTCTCAAAAGATATTAGACATTTCCATTATACTTCGGTGAATTTTATGACATTTGCACTGATTCTGTGTTATGCTTTCATTCTTTCGTTTTAGTATCTATCTTCTTGGATATGTTAGTAATAATTTGAGCTTTTATATGTTTATAAAGACCTTTCTATCAGTGTTAAAGTATTTCATGTACATTCTTTGTTCTACTCACAGCCTTTTAAAATAGTACATACCATTTTCCATATATGTTAATTTAGAACATTTAGTAGCAGAGAAACTTAACCCCAAATCATTTGACCACTTGGTTGGAGAGCTAAGAACTTAAAGGAATTGATCACTTAAGGCATCAAACATCCAGAATCCATGCTCTTGTATGACCACACTTACTCCATTTAAACCTGAGCAGTTTTTCTTGATGCTCAGTTGTTAACTTCTAAGTATTTTAAGTCAGTACATGCGGAAAAGTTTTCTTTGGCCATCCATTGGGAACTGAATCACATATCTGTAACACTTTGAGTAAAAGCATTCTTGAGGACATTTATAGAAATTTTTTTTTTACCAGATACCCACAGATTAAATTGCTATTTTTGAAGACTTACTTGAAGAGGTTCCTAATTATCCAAATTGCTAATGTTCGTTGATTGTTTTTTGCAGAAGCTGAGTATCTATGGTGACTTGGAATTCGTGAATGAACAAAAGCTAAACAGATATCCAGCTTCTTCTCTTGTGGTTGTTAGATCTAAAGGTGAAGATCATGAAGAAGCAGGGCCTCTACCTGCAAAAGTGAATCTTGCTCATTCAGAAATATAAGCTTTTTTTTTTTTTTAAGAAAAGTGTATAGACATCTAAATTTCCATTCCTCATAGTGCTTTTTAAAATGGTTTCATTGGCTATAGGACTTAAAAATCACTATTAAATGCAAATAAGTTACCGAAATCTGTGACGACTGTATTTGCTGTAATTTTACCTGTAATTTTTTTCTAGTAATTTAAGAGATGGATATTTGGGATTGTATTTTTATTTTACTAATATCTGTGCTGTTTTAATTATTATTTGCATTGTTTTTGTTTGTTTCCTTTCTTAGCCAAATTCTGTGAGCTGATCATTGTTTTCCCCCACCTCCTACCATGTCAGTCACCTTAGTTAATAAGTTGAATACTCAGTAGGATATGACACTCCTGCTCAGCAATGGCCCACAACCTGTAATTTGAAATTTAGTAGAAAATGCCCTTTAATACTCTACATTTTCAGTTGTATTGAACTGAAATCATTAAAATTTTATTTGAATAATTATGTGCTGGAATTTGAGTTAATATACTAATTTTCCAGATCGTCCCTTTCACCCCTACCCAACCCAGAAAATAATGAGGAAATGTTCTATGTCTGTTTATTGCTATATGATGATCAGAGAGCAAATTAAAGCAAAAATGATTCACAAATGCATTTTATGTTATTTTGCACAGGCTATGGATGGATCTTTCCAAAGAACTATTTTTCTCTGTTAGAAAGCATATCAAGTATAAGTTAAAGATATTATCAGAGAAAGCTTTTCTTTTTTTTTTTTTTTTTTTTTTTTTTTTTTGCGGTACGCGGGCCTCTCACTGTTGTGGCCTCTCCTGCTGCGGAGCGCAGGCTCAGCGGCCATGGCTCACGGGCTCAGCCGCTCCGTGGCATGTGGGATCTTCCCGGACCGGGGCACAAACCTGTGTCCCCTGCATCTGCAGGCGGACTCTCAACCACTGCACCACCAGGGAAGCCCCAAGCTTTTCATTTTGATAGTAAGAATTAGACTCCCGTGTTGCACAATTAAGTATAGAATTCACTTTGCAAAAACTGTGATTACCATTCCTTTATTATTATTGTCAATAATACAGATACAGAAATAAGAGTGACATCAAGTAACATAGTACACCACAGTCTTAATGTGATTCAGTGTCATTAGACGTGAAATGTTAAATGACTTTGCTAACCAATACTTTCCTCACATGGGCATTACTGGCAACTGCAGTAGTGCTGTTTGAATAAAGAGTAAGTCACACACTTGCCTTCAGCCTAGTCATTAGCTTTCTCTGAGTCAAAAGAAAATACAATTAACTAATCAAGTAAGGCTTTGGTCACAAAATATAGGTTTTGCTTTTTTAAATAGTAGGTTGTCTAGATTTGGAAGATAGAGGGTTAGAAAGTATGTCAGGCAGTCGTCTCTCTGATTTTTTGTGAGAAAACAGTTATAAAACATGAGAAATGGATTGGATTTACCTTAAAAAAAATAAGCCCAGTTGTCTTATTTACCACCCATGGTATACACTTATGTTCATTAATCAGACACACATTTAATTGCAATGCACCCAGTGAGGCCAACTGAGGGGAATATATTCAAAATGCTGCAGATTTATAGGAGTCAGAGAGCCCACTATTAGGAAAGGCCTCCCTTATAAAAACAAAACAATGCGAAAGAATATCTCGATAAGAAAGAGCAACTGTATAATTGTCCTATGCTCTTCCACCTTCCCTTGGTTTTGTTTCTCTTTGCTTCCCGAATGAGATACCCCTGAGATACCCTCAATCCTCTTGAAAGCATTGATCCAAGTTTAGACAAACTTTCCCCTCTTGTTTGTAAGAGACAATTCCTTGTATGAGGAAATACCCAATCTTTCCTGTTATTTATCAGGCACTCAAATATTTGTGTCCTGCCTTATTTTCACATGATTAAACCAGACTGATGTTTTCAAAAACAGTTTTACTTTTATTTTTATTTATTTATTTTTTTGCGGTACGCGGGCCTCTCACTGTTGTGGCCTCTCCCACTGCAGAGCACAGGCTCCGGACACGCAGGCTCAGCGGCCTTGGCTCACGGGCCCAGCCGCTCTGCGGCATGTGGGATCTTCCCGGACCGTGGCACGAACCCATGTCCCCTGCATTGGCAAGAGGACTCTCAACCACTGTGCCACCAGGGAAGCCCCAGTATTACTTTTTAAAAAAAGAAAAGAAAAAGCACCACCACCACCACCCCCCAAAGGTATACAGCATAAAAATATGTGACTTGAAAACTGCAACAAAAGCAAAGAAACTGGCCCCTTCTAAAGTAACAGTTTAGCCCTTTGGGTGGACCCAACTTTACTTGTTTCCATTAGACAGGTATCACCTTCTTTCCTACCACACAGCATATTCTTGGGAAGCTTGCCTTGGTTCTAGGCAAATTATCAAGACCCTTGAGTCTGGTTCAAACCTCCCAGACTCCTGAGGTCCTTCTTGCTTGGTTCAGGTCCCTGGTGTAAGAGATAGATACACTGATTCAGGCAATTACAAACACAGTAGAAATCACCATAATGAATGATTTAGGCCCAAGATTCCCAATCTTTTCACAAAACTTCATGAATACCTTTTATATATGATATATTTTTTGTAAATCAGAAATTACCAGATTATCTGGTCTATCAATCTTATCTTAAAAGTTCATATGATGTATTATCAGCGAATTTGAGCTGCTCGTTAGCGTGTGAAACCTGGTACTTTCACTCTGAGCCAAAAGCAAAAACTTTATCCCTTATTATTAGTCTGTGTGGCTTTATCTTAGATAAATGTGCCATTTCCATTATGATTTTTTAAATATATAAAATAGTTCTATTATAATTTTTGTGGGCTCTTAAGTATCTTAGGACTACATGTGGAGAATCAGAGGGTTCTAGATCTTTTTCGGTAAAGCTAATCAGGCCCCCCAACCTTTGGTGCAGTCTATATAACATTCTCAGCTGAGTCCCCACACCACGGTAGTGATTTTTGCCGAGATACCATATTAGAGATCCACAGTTTAACCATTCAACAACCACTTGAGAGCCCGAGTGCCAAGCCCCATGCTGGGGGATGGGACTGCAACAACAAACAAGACCCAGTGCCCAACTCTGGTCGCTCAGATTTTAAAGAGGGAGACAGACTATTATTAATGTGGTAAGTGCTGTGACCAGATAAGCATGGAGTACTGTGAGGGGACCCCGAACTTCTGGGAGGAAGTGATAACCAAGCTTAAACCTAGAGGGAAAAGGGAAGCCAAACAAAATATAAGGAGCAGTGTTTCAGGCAGTGGGGACAGTATGCTCAAAGACCTAGAGGCAAGAGGGTGGGGAACAATAATTGTTTAGCAGGCAGACACAGAGCATACAAAAGTATAGCTATAGATAGGGCTTGGCGGATCACATAATAAAGGACCTCATTAAACCTGGACTTGGTCCTGAGCAAGGTGGAAAGCATAGAAAGGTTTTAAGCAAGAGTTGCAGTGCTTTAGAACGATGCACGTGGCAACAGCGTGCACGATAGACCAGAGGGGCAAGTCCAGAGGCCAGCAATGTCTTAGCTCTACGGTAACCACCAGGGTCTATTAAATTTTGTGCTTATCCAGCCACAGAGAAATGGGAAATTCCATTCCCTTCCCAGGGTTTTGTTTTTGTTTTTGAACGCCCAGTAATCCTATTTCATTGTGTTTCACGTATATTTTTGAGCTTTTATGTATAAGGCTGTCTGTTCCTCCACCTTATTGTTTGGATGGTAAGCCTAGTCTTTGGGTCACAGTCACAATCTGAGTATTGCCAAGCAAACTGGGAAGGCTGTCCCATGCATTCCTAAGCTTCTTACCAGGTTTCACATTGGGCTAAATTTTTAAACCACAATACTTGGTCAACTTATCACCGTCCTCAAATTCTAGGTTTGCCGGCCCAGCCTCAACTAACCCAGGTGTTCCTGAGCCCCTCCCACCACATTTCCAGTTGCTGAGTAGGTTATGTTTGCATATGAGTATCATCAGTATGAGCTACCTTTTTTATCTTTCTTTCTCTGACTACTTGTTCTAGACTAGAGTCTGGGGGTGGAGGTATGTCCAGTGACAGAGATAAAAGATTGAGATAGTGGGAAATGCAGCCTTCTGTGGAAAGCTAGATTGTACAATTAGTGTGGATTTTCTGACTCCCTGCAATATTGTAAGTTCTGAAGTACAGTTAATATACCTTTTCTGAAGTGTGTAATTGTTGAAGCCAGCTTTACATATTTCACTATTAAGTATTCTCTTCCTGTGATGTTAATGACTTATCTGTTTAGAGCAGGTGTTCTTGACCCTTTTTCATGCCATGAACCCGTTTGATAATCTGGTGAAGCCTATGGACTGTTCCTCAGAATAATGTTTTCACATGCATAAAACTAAGTATGCAGGATTGCAAAGTAAACTATATTAAAATACAGTTATTAAGGTATTTTCAAAAATTTGCAATTATGTATATATGTACTTCTTTATTAGCACATAAAATAAGGCCTACTGGTGGTTCTAAATCTATTGGAATTTCAAAGTAATTTCAAACTATTGTTTTGAAATCTCTGCAACATCTGTGATATCTAAATCTGATTTCTATTAATGATAAAGTCACAGTACTGCTAACAGTCCTGTCATTTATTGCCTATGTTCATAATTGAAGGAAATGCTATATTTCAGTTAGACGTTAGTGAAAATATTTAATTTTTTTCTCATCCAAGTTCACTGAACCCCTGGTTTAGAGGTTGTCTAATTTTACTTCGTCGTTTTAAGAGTAAAATATTTTTGTTTGCCTCTTCAATTCTAAATTATTTGGGTTCATTTTACTGTTTCTTGTATGTTTTTCATACCTGAATTATTTTGCAACATTGCAGCAATAATTGAAGGCTTGGATGGAAAGAAATCAACAAATGATTAGAAATGAGAGGTTTCAACCAAAGCTCTTGATAATGTTACCTCAGGGTATACCATCATGCAGTCATTATTGGAGCCCCACATCCGATAATTTCATAACACTTAAGTCTGTAAGCATCAATAAAATTTGAATCATCGGCACTAAGCAATATTATAAGCTGTCTTGTAAAAGTGTCTACTTAGATATTTCATGATGAAGTTTATCTATTGATTCCCCATAACTTTTGCAAAGCCCTTTATAGCACTCTATCATTTTAAATGGGTCCTTCCTTACAGCATCCCTCTAGGAAAGCAGGATGGGGTTTAACATCTCCATTTTAGAATTGAGGAAACAGTCCCAGAGAGGAGAGGTGGCCAGCCAGGGCTCTCAGAGTTATGGAAGGCACAGGGGAGGAGCGGTAAGTATTGAGGCAGGGACTTGGCCTCACCTCTAGGCAGGTATGGAAGCTGATCTCTCAGGTCCCTGGCTCAATCTAGCTGTGGCACCCACTTAGCATTGTCCAACCCAGAGCCAGGCACTGGGCTAAGAAGGAGTCCCAGCCCCCAAGCAGATCTCTTTGTAATTATAAACAAACCAAGTCATCCAGAAACAATATTGCACCCTCCCAGGGTGCAGAACCCTTTCACATATGTGCACTCGCTTCGTTCTAACCACAACTCTTTGAGGTAAGTATTCTTATCCCCATTCTTCAGATGAGGAAACAGAGAGGCTGTGACTTGCCATCTTAAATCAGGTAGGTATTAATTTGGCAGAATCGGGATAAAAACTCAGGTTTGCCTGACTCAAGGTGAGGTTTGCTGATCTCACGTGCAGAGGGTCTCCGCTAGCCACAGCCAGGGTCAGATGGGGCCCTTGACCGTAAGGAATATAGGGAAAGGTAAATCCAGGGTAAGGGGGAGAGTCGAAGAAGGCTTCATGAAGTGAGATTATCGCCTGGTTCTGGGCAAGAAAGATGGATTTAGAAAGGTGGAGGGAGCCAGCAAAAATCACTCTAAGCAAGTGACAAGCTGCAGACTGGGAGAGAGATGTATGATCCATGCAACAAATGATTCAAATCCAACATAAAGAAATCCATAAGTCAATAAGAAAAAGATAAACCACCCATAGAAAAATGGGCAACAGATAGGAAAAAGCCATTCACCAGGGAAGAAATCCATATGACCAATATACTGGGTTGGCCAAAAAGTTCGTTTGGCTTTTTCCATGACATGGAAAAGCATTGTTAAAATGCAGGTTCTGGCTTGGTAGTTCTGGGGTGAGACCCCATCTCTCACAGGTGAGGATGCTGCTGGTCCGAAGACCACACTTTTGAGAAGTGAGGCGATAGGTAGGAGTAGAGTGTGAACTTTTCAGCCACCCAAGTCTGCATCCCAGCTATGCTTCCTTTCAACTGTGAACCTTGGGCGAGTAACTTATTGTTTCTGTGCCTCAATTTCCTCATCTGTAAAATGGAGATAATAATAGTTCCCATCATCCGTGGTTGGGAGGACTGAATGAGTTAATATACCTAACACATGTAGTACAGCATGTGGCAAAATAGGTGTTCAATAAATGTTAGCAATTGGTGGTGGCCATAGGAATTACTAGAGAAACGCAAATTAAACCACACCGAGGGCTTCCCTGGTGGCACAGTGGTTGGGAGTCTGCCTGCCAATGCAGGGGACATGGGTTCGAGCCCTGGCCCAGGAGGATCTCACATGCCACGGAGCATCTAAGCCCGTGCGCCACAACTACTAAGCCTAAGCTCTAGAGCCCACAAATCACAACTACTGAGCCCACATGCCACAACTACTGAAGCCTGCGCGCCTAGAGCCTGTGCTCCGCAACAAGAGAAGCCACGACAATGAGAAGCCCGCGCACTGCAGTGAAGAGTAGCCCCCGCTAGCTGCAACTAGAGAAAGCCCGCACACAGCAACGAAGACCCAACACAGCCAAAAAAAAAAAACCACACCGAGATGGGTGTTGGAAAGTCTGACACTTTCAAGACTGGGGAGACAGAAACTCTCACATGCTGCTAATGGGAGCGCAAACTGGTACAGCCACCTGGAAGAGCAGTTTGGCCATATCTGGTAAAGTTGAGGGGACCCTGCACTGTGATTCTAGATGTATGTGTATGTGTGTGTCTAGAGAGTGTGTAAAAACCAGCCATTGGAATCATGCAAGGCATATTCAGGAAACTGGTTGACCCTGGGGAGGGAGGGAAGGAATAATAAAACTGGGGAAATAAGAGACCTTCAATTTTTGCTATACTTGATGGAAAAAGAAGTCTGAAGCAAAAATGACAAAAATGTTAACGTTTTTTTATCTCTGGATGGTGGATACATTATTCTTCCAAGTTTTCTGTATTAAGTTTTTGAAACTTTTTTCCCAGGGAAAGGGAGGGGGGAAGAAGGGAGAGTTTGGAGCAGGTGGGCCAAGGGGGCCTGGTGCAGTGTTGGGTATTGAGTGGGGAGGACGAAGAGGTCCATCTACTGGGGCACCACCTTTCTTCAGGAATGAGTGGAAAAGAAGTTTAGAGAGGTAGATGGGAGAGCTGAAGCTCAGAGAGGTTAAGTGACGTATCAGAGGTCACACAGCTAGTGGTGGGACCATTTGGACCATCAGCTCCAAAGTTCCCACTCTTGCTAGAAGTTTACCCAGGTGTGCCATGGCCCAAGCAGGGAAGGGAGCCCAGCAGGGTGGAGGTGGAGGTTGTACAATGCAGCCCAAGTCCTTTTTCTCCTCAATATAACCTGGCTGTGACACCAGGAAGTTCAGGGATTGAGGCACCAGGGCCTCTCCTCCATCTTTCCAGGACCCCCTGTTGCCCTTCACTCAAGGGTTCTTGGTGACAGCCTGAGCCCTGGAGAGATACAATGCTGCCAGCACAGCCAGGTGTGGCTGTACCTGGACTGGAGCAGGAGTCCAGAGGAAAGGAAATTTCATATCCCTGAAGAGTCTTTTCATAAAAGAACACTAAAGAATCACAGTCAAGAAAGGCCAGGGCTTCCCTGGTGGCGCAGTAGTTAAGAATCTGCCTGCCAATGCAGGGGACACGGGTTCGAGACTTGGTCCGGCTAGATCCCACATGCTGAGGAGCAACTAAGCCCGTGCGCCGCAACTACTGAGCCTGTGCTGTATATCCTGCAAGCCACAACTACTGAGCCCGTGTGCCACAACTACTGAAGCCCGCGTGCCCTAGAGCCCGTGCTCCGCTACAAGAGAAGCCACTGCAATAAGAGGCCTGTGCACCGCAACGAAGGGTAGCCCCCGCTCGTTACAACTAGAGAAAGCTCGCAAGCAGCAAAAAAGACCCAATGCAGCCATAAATAAATAAAAATAAAATAAATTTATCAAAAAAAAAAAAAAAAAGGAAAACCAGAGTTTAAGGACATGTGTTGGTCCCAGAATGGCAAAATGGTCATCATGCACGATACCACTCTCCATTCTTATACCCATGGCAGACATCACTATTCAATCACAAAACCCTGAGTCCTGACCTCATAATCCTTCTGAACCTCATGTTCCAGACACTCTCAACAATCAGCTGGAGTTGGCATGCAAGGTGAAATGTCGATGCACCTTCAGCACATGCCATGAGGGTCCTGCCCGTACCCCTCAGCCCTTTCCATTTCAGGGCACATCAGCCTAGCTTGCAGCTGCCAACACTGGCATCTCTTTGCCTAAGGCGGGCCAAGGGGTGCCAGGAATAAATACCCTCCAGCAGTTCTCAGCCAGTGACTGGCAAGAACTGGCAAATGCATACCTCAGTTCCCTTACGCTCGGGTGGGGTGACTCTGATGTGCATCTTCTCCCGAAATCCTTAGCAAGAGAAAGTTCCTCTTGCCCACAGTGGGATGGGTGTGATAACACTCCTGTTACTGGAGCCTCACTTCCCTCACTCCCCCGGTGTTTCCTGGGATTGCTCCCTCTTAAATCTGCTTGCCTTCAAAACTGGTCTTAGGTCTGATTATGGGGATCCCCAAACTAAGACATCCTCTTCATCCAGTTCAATTCCTTCTTTTTCTGGACAAGAGAACTGAGACTCGGAGAAAGGAAATGACTTGCCCACGGCAGAGCCAGTGGCAGGGCCCGCATGAGAATCGTCTTCCCCTGACCTATAGCTTAGCCCTTCCCAGCGCTGCCGCCTGTTGAGGGCTGCCGCTGAGTCTGTCCATTCCACCCCCATCCCCGTGGACTTGGTAGTTTATATCCCAACAAAAAAGAAAAGGCTGGTTACAGGTTAGGCAACCCATGGGCATCAGAGGCAGCCTGCGTACAGAGGGACCCTCCCTGGAGCCCCCAAGCTCACTTCTGGAGGTGGACACCACTCCTCCCTTGGTCCAGGGCTTCCAACCAGACCCTTACGCTCCCAGGTCTCCTCAGCAGAGGGATGAGCTGAATTGGTAGAAGGCATTATTCAGGGAAGCAACCTGCCCCCACCCCTCCCCCATCACAGGCATCATCTCCGGAAAAATTTAAAGTACACGGCCACTTTTTTAAAGAAAATAATTTAAAATTATATTTGCTTTATAATTTTAGTGGGAAATGCATATTCTTTCCACCTAGGTTACATATTTAATTGAACAAACATCAATGAATAAAAATGACCCCTGCTTTTTAGCCACCGGAACGTTCATCCTGGGTATTTCCGCCTGGATCTTCATGCAGTTGCGGGGCCTGACATCCTCCAGTCTCATAATTGATGTGCAGGAAAAATCACACCCTGAAAAGTTCCTGGGTTAATGCCCCCACCAAACCCACACTGTGTGACTTGAGGGCAGTTTCTCCCTCTATGAACCTCAGACTCTCCGCCTGTAACATGGGGATGAGAACTCCAACCTTGGAGTGTCTCTGTCAGACTGCAGAGTGGGGAAGGGCCAGGCAGGAGCAGGGCCCTGCTGCCCTTTCCGCAGCATGGGAGGCAGCCTGGGAGGGGCCTGCCCACAGGGAGGGTGCGGCCAGGCGAGGCCTGCTGTCATCCCTCCTCCAGGCTGCCCCTGGTGACAGGCAGGGAACCTGCGCTGAGTTCTCTGCACCCACCCAGGGCCCAGAGACTGGAGCCGGGAGCCTGAGACATGAACAAGATCTTCCCCCAGGTAAGAGCTGCCCTGAGACAGCTCCTGACCAGGGGGAGCCAACCTCAGGCTAAGGGTGGGCAGTAAAGAGGGGAGACACTGAGGTGACTCCGGTCCTCCACCACCCTGGAGGCTCTCTACGGGGACCCAACAGGTGAACCAGGTACACGGTTCAGGTGATAAGTGCTGGGAGGGGAGAAGAGGCCAAGGGAGAGAACGATCGACATTATGGGAGGGGACATCAGGGGGATCCTCTCCAAGGGGAGCCGCCTGAGCTGGTTTGAAGGATGAATGTTTGCCAAGTGGACAGTGGAGGAAAAGGCATTCCAGGGCACAGTACAGGCATGGGTGTGGGAACGTGAAGTGGACGTGATGAGTTTGGGGCATTCAGCATGCTGGAGTGGGAGGGCCCGTGGTTTCCCCTGAGGCTCTTGGTGACACTTCTGAAAAACTTTTCAGTCTGGCTCCCTGAGGCTGGACCTCGCCTCACCTCAGCCCACCCCTCACTCTGTTCTCTTGGGCAGGGGGATGGCAATGCTGCTGCCGCTGGAAGCAAAGCCCTCCCCAGAAGGCAAGGTAAAGGACGGAGGGCCTGGGGCCAGTCCCTCCCCAACGTGGGGCTCCCTTGAAGCTGGGCCGTTGCTACAGAGACACAAAGGGGGCTCCCGCTCTCTCAGACCTCTGTCCCCTTGCTGATGTCCCCTTGCTCCCAGCATCCTGGCCAACCATGTTGACAGCCATTTGTTTAATAGGGTGGTTCATTCTCTCCATGCACAAGCATGTGTGGAGCACCTAGTGTGTGCTCACAGGCACAGAGCCACATACAGTACCCCCGGCAACCTACAGAGGAAAGAGCTCTGGAGTCGAGTCCCTGGCTCAGAGGGTGACCTGGGTGATTCTCTTTACCTCTGAGGGATAAAATAGGCAGGATTACGCACTTATTTAGCACCTGTTCTTGGCCACTGGCTCACCTTGTGACCAGGACAGTTTGCTTTACCTCTGTGGAATAAAGGAAGGAAAGAACACATTTATTAAGCACCTGCTATGTGTTTCCATCTTGGCCTTCATTTGATCGTTTAAGGAAACAGCCCCAGAGAGGTAGCTACTACTAATAACTATCAAGGATCAAGGATCAAGGCCCTGTTATGTGCCCGGCATCGCAGGGCCTGTTTCAACCCTCAGGACAGCTCTGAGAGGGGCTCCTATTAGGGGGCAATAATAGATGAGGCAGCTGAGGTGAAGGGAGGTGAAGGTAGCTCAGCCAAGCTGGGATCCCACACGGATGGGAGGAGGGAGGCAGGGTTCAAATTCGAATCAGGGTCCCTCTGGTTGCAGAGCCCCGGTGCCTTTGCTGCTCCACACTGGCGCTTGTTTATTTCAAGCCTGGCTCACGGTGGGCATGATGTGGGAAAATGGCCTCCTTTTCCCATCTGTCCCCTGGGGCATCGGCACCTAAGGGCTTTCAGGCTTTGAAGTGCAGCCTTCATCTGGCCGTGGGCCCCGAGGCTCTCCCGTGACCCCACCCACCCGGCTTGTGCTGCACAAATGTTTGAGGAGTGGCTGCTTGGCCAACCAGGATGCTGCTCCTTGCCAGCCTTCCCGCTGTCTCCCTGGTTACCTGAGTTTACAAGGGAGCCACGGACTAAGGCTGCAGGGAATACGGGTTTTAGATTTATGCTGCATCTCCTACAGCATAGATCGGCTATCGTCTCCCTTCCCAATGCATGCCCACTGCAGGCTCCGGACACACGGGGCCACTTGCTGTCCCCCATATGCCATCCAGGTGCTCTCTGCCTGGAGTGCTCTCTCCTCGCACCTTCCCCTCTCCTGCCTGTGGAAATCCCACCCTCCTTCAAGCACCATGACACCTTGTTCACGCTTTCTTAACCACACTTGCCACCTGGTTCTGTGAGCAGCTGGTGTACAGGTATAGTCTGAGTACAGAGTAGGCAGCTCTGGAAATATGAATGGATTATATGGAAATGACCTGAACTGACCTGAATTGGGCCCTTCCCTTGTTTCCTGGATCTCTAGATCAGAGTATTCAGAAAGCACCTACTGTGTGCCTGCCTACTATGTCCCCAGGCTGGATCCTGGGGACGTAGATGCATCAGACCCGCTCCTGCCCCCTCTCTGAGATAATTGTGCCCCAGAGGACAGCAGGAGTGCCCACACTCTTCTTTTTACCTGTCTACATCTTGTCTTCTAAGTGCAACTACAAGCTTTTGGAGGGCAAGGGGATCAGAGCTGTGACTGCTTTTGTGTCCTCTACAGAGCAGGGCATCTAGTAGGATCCCAAGAAGACTTTGTTTCATTATTTCACAAGCAAGCAGATATTAAAGGATCGAAGTCAGTTAAAGGAGGAGGACATCACCTATTTCCACAGTACTTCAGATACAGAATGGCACATAGTAGATGCTCAATAAACATGAATAGTAGCTAAAACCTTTACAGCACTTACTATGTCCCAAGCACTGTTCTGATACAATACCTAGCTTAATCCGCTCAACAATTCTAAGGTAGGCATTATGACCCCCATTTTCCATTTGAGGAAACAGACACAGAGAAGTAAAGTGGCCATTCAGTGTGGCCCAACTGGAAAGTGGTGCAGCTGGGATTCCAATCAGCATTCTGACGGGCTCCAGAATGAGCAATCAGTTGGCATGTGGAAAGGGCACCCGTTTGGGCAGCAAATAAGTGTGGATTCACATCCCAGCTCCACACAAGGTGACCTGAACCTTTTCTTCTCTGAGCCTCAGTCTCCTCATTTATAAAATAAATGTTGTCTTGAAAACTACAAATAATGGCTATGAAGGGCCTGCTTTGGTCTTTGCCCCATGGTAGGGGCTTGATACGCAGGTGTACATCTCTCTCTTCCTCCTGAGGAGACAGCCTCATGGAAGGACAGGAGGGTGAGGGGGGTGGAGCAGAGACCTGGGACCCTCATCCTGACTGCCACTCACCAGCAACTGGACCTGGGCCAGAGACAGGTGTTTGGTGGGGGTGGTCCACAGGCAGAGCCGAGAACATAATGGTGGACTTGGGAGCCCTCTGCCTCCAGGACCCCAGTGGGTAGGGACCACTGGTAGCGGTCAGGGCAGGGAATCTCTGGGCCCCAGCACTGGCTGCTCCATCACTGGTTTCCCACCCCACACAGCAGACCAGAGCCCTTTCTGCTGCTCGTGCCGAGGGGCCTGCCTCTCAGCCTTCCTGATGCTCCTGCTGGCAACTCTTGCAGCCCTGATTGCCCTGGTCGCCATCCTTGGACCCCCACCTCGCACGCCAGGTCAGGGTGGGCAAGGGAGGGTGGGTCAGACTTATTGGGAGGGGAGGGGGACACAGAGAGATGGGGGAAAACTGACCCTGCCTGGCTTCTCCATGAAATGACTTTTGGACAGTTCCTTAGGGTGCATGTACAGACACACACAGACACTGACATATACACATCTCTGAGCTTCCATTTGCACATCTATAAGCATGAGCTATTGAGAGGACCCAGCTCTGATGCCACCTCCTCCAGGAAGACCTCCCTGCCTGCCTGGTTTAGGAGCCTTGTCTCAGCTCCCATAACTCTCACACTTCCTCTTCCCCGAGTCTGCTCACCCTGGGTGGTGCCATCCATCTGCATGTCTGCCTTCGCCACAGAGGACAGGGACCTGTCCAACATATCCCTGAGGCCCGACTTCAGTGGTGAGCCCCGACACCGACCCTGCCATCATGCAGCTAACAGTTTGGAGAGTGAGGCGGATATTAATCCAATAAGTACAGTAAGGCAGTGTTAGTGGGGGCTCTGAGAGTCTGGAGCAGGGCTCTGACCCAGTCCAGGAGTCAGGAAGGGCTCCTTGCGCAGTGAAAGGGGGCTGAGGCATGAAGGGAAAGTGGGATTGGTTAGTGGAAGCGGTGGCAGGAAAACCACAGGGAACACCCTGTGCAGAGTCCCTGGGATGGGAGGAAATGTGAGGAGAAGGTCAGTGGACACGAAAGACAGAGCAGTGGGTGGGGCCGAGGTCCAGGGCCTCAAAGGCTGCACTGGGAGGGAGGTCACCATCCAGAGAGCCATGGGCGGGGATTAAGCTGGGGGCAGGGTGTCAGCAGACCTACCTTTCTGAGAGATGGCTCTGTCACCTAGCAGGAGGTGCTAAGGGGACAGGTGGAGTAGGGGGTAAAATCCACAGTACCCTACATGCCTGAGCATGGGCACTGGGGATAGATATGAGCACACAAGGAGTTGCCTGCATGTATGTACCTGTGTGTCTGTGTGTTTATGTGTGCGTGTACGTGTGTGTGCAGATATCTATGCACATGTCTGTGTATGCAGGTACATATCTGTGTGTGTGTGCCCGTGTGTGTACACGTCTGTATATGTGCGAGTGTATTGATGTATGTCTGTGTGAGCAGCTGTGTGTGTGTGACAATGTAACTGTCTCTGAGGGTCGGCCCCCTCACACTAGCTGAGGCAGTTCCAGGAGATGAGCCGTGGTTCACATGTGCACAAACACAAAGGCACAAACCCGCTCCCACGTCCAACCTGCACTCATGCGTGTACACATGCACAGCCTGCGGAGCCAGACCTCCCAGTCCGTCTGTCGGTTTCTCTCCCCTAATTCTTAGGGGGAAGCCCCAGGGTTGGGTGTTCCCCGCAGTGGGATGGAAGGGCAGGCTCTCAGAAGGATGGACACTCAGATGGTCCCCACCATTCCTGGACACTGGGGAGGCGACCCGGCCTCAGGAAAGAGCAGAGGCAGCAGCCTGGGTTATTAGCCCTGTGGCCGGGCATGCCGCACCTCTCTGAGTCTTGCTTTCCTCATCTAGGAAATGGGGCTAATGATGACACCTCACAGAGGTTTTTGGGGAAACAATAGAATAAAAATGTGAAGGCGCTTTGCAGCCCGTAAAGTTGTCCCAGATGTAAGGGATTGTGGCATAACGGTCCCCAGCCAGCCCCAGGACGTTGCCTCTGACACCTTCACCTGCACCAGGAACCCCACTGTGAAAGCCACTTCACTGACTTGAGCACTGTCCTCAGGAACTTCCCGTGAGACAGTCATTCAATAAACCATGACTTTCTCTGCATTCTCTCTAGGGTTATTCAAACAGAGAGGCTTTTTTTCTTTTTCGGTACACGGGCCTCTCACTGTTGTGACCTCTCCCGTTGCGGAGCAACAGGCTCCGGACACGCAGGCTCAGCGGCCGTGGCTCACGGGCCCAGCTGTTCCGTGGCATGTGGGATCCTCCCAGACTGGGGCACGAACCTGTGTCCCCTGCATCAGCAGGCAGTCTCTCAACCACTGCTTCACCAGGGAAGCCCACACACAGAGGCTTTTATGTAATCTCCCCAACTGTCCTGTGGGGTGTGTGCTATGATCCCTATCTTGCAGAAAGGAACCTGAGAAACAGAGAGGTTGGGTCATCTGCCCATGGTCACACAGCTGGCAAGTGGTTGAGCTGGGGCTTGGACCCCATCTCCGACGCTGAGCCCAGTGTCCTCCCCACTGCCCCAGCCTCTCACCCCAGCTCAGGTGGGGCTCAGTGGGGAGAACTTGGTGATGCCCTTGTAAACGCCACCCTTGACCCTTCCGGGGCTCGCCCTGCCCACTCAGGGGCCCAGCCCTGCGTGACACAGATGAACAGGACGGGCTTCCTATGCCACGACCGGAGGAGCTGCATCCCAGCCAGCAGGGTCTGTGATGGCATCCACACCTGTGCCCACGGCGAGGACGAGGAGGAGGCCTTGTGTCGTGAGTAGCTACTCCAGGGCCCCTTGGGAGTTGCCTCCCCCAACTCCAGCTCTCCCTGCAGCCATACTGAAGCTCGACCACCCCTGAACATGCCAGGCACCCTGATGTCCTCAGGCCTTTGCTTATATGCTGCCCTCAGCCAGGAACATCTTCCCCCGCCCTGTCCCACTCACACGCACACACATGTGCCCACACTAGGAGATGCCTCCACTCTGCCTCTCCGTGCCCAGAGAACCTGTGTACAACCCTCAAGGCAGATTTCAAGTGCTACCTCCTCCAGGAAGCCTTCCCTGACACCCAAACTAAATTGCGTTCCCTCGTTTGGGCTCTCACAACCCCTGTGCTTCCCTGCAGCCCAGCCCTAGTCACACTGGCTGTCACTCTCAATTGGCATGTTCGCCACCCCCATCAGCCTGTGAACTCCTATGGGGCAAGCCTAAACTGCTTGACATTGGGCCCAGTGCCTGGTGCAGGGCTGCACAGAGAGGCATCGAGAATGATTTGCTGAATAAATGATGAAATGAGCGAACGAATGGGAAGGTCTAGTCCCAGACCTTAGAGACCTGACAGTTCTCAAGAGAGAGGAGCGTGGCACTTGCCACAGAGGAGGGAGAGAGCCTGGTGAGTTGGAGTGGTGGGATGGGGTAGCTTATGGGGGTAGGGTCATTGCATCATGGACCCTCAAGACCAGAAGAGATCTTAAAGGTCATCTAGTCCATGTCCCAGCTCATGCCCAAATCCCCTCTGCCTCTGCTTGCACATTCCCAGGATGGGAAGCTCACTACAGTTTGAGGCAGCTGCTCCCGTCATTGCCTGGTTTTTCCACGGGAACGTCTCCCTTGTACTGAGTTTAGAGCTGCCTCCCAGTAGCATCCTTGATTGGTTCCAACTCTGCCCTCTCATTAACCCCTGCCCCCCAAGAACCACATTTCAATCTGTCTCCCACGATGATGGCACTGCATGGATTTGGAGATTGTTTTCTTGTCCCCTATGAGTGTCCTCTTACCCGGGCCGCCCTCTGAACTCCCAGTCACCCCCTTATGATTGGTCTTCCCCACTCCACCAGCACTCTACAGAACACATACCAAATGCCTATGTCCCTCTCCCTGGACTGGCCCCAGAAGCATCCATGATACTTCTGGCTGGCTCTGGTGAGTCCAAGGAGCAAAGGCTTTTCCCCTCCCAAGTCTGGGTTATACCTCTAATGATGTGGCCTGAGTTTGTGTTAATTTTTGGTATACCTGTCACACTGCTGTCTAACACAGAACCCACTTTCAAGAAAGATACTCTGACTCTCTTTCACAAAGCATGTGATCCCACATTCCCTGAGTTCTGGCACCCAAGTGCAAGGCTTCATATTTATTCTTGTTATGTTCCAGTCGGAGGAGGCTTCCTGGAGGTGAAGGAACTTGAACCTGGACTTGCAGTTGGAATGGTTTTGGACAGGTGTCAAGGAAGACTTTTCTGGAGGGAGGAATAAAGCAAGCAATGGTGTGGAGTGGGAAGGCGCAAGAGCTGAGAAGGGAGAAGTGGCTCTGGGCATTCTATTGGGTGAACAGGGAAAGAACTCTCCTCTCTCCTTGATGACCTCCTCCCCCAGAAACCTCCTTTTGCCCTTCCTGGATAGATGGGCAGTGACCCCGAGTTTGACAGCTGCCAGGGTGGCCAGGACAATCCACCTCCAGATAGTCCTGAGGCAGCTGCAGCCAGATGTGGACTTTCTCCTGCCTCATCTCTCCCTCTGTAGGAGACATGCCCCAGAGCTTCCCTGGCTTCCTCGTGGCTCACTGCGGAGACCCCACTTCCTGGATCTACTCAGACCAAAAGTGTGATGGGATCAACAACTGTGGGGACTGCTCAGATGAACTGAGCCCAGGTAGGGGTCTGGGCACAAGCTTGGCTGGGGCAGGTGGCCAGGCAGTGGCCAGAGGGCAGAAGTTAAACAGAGAGAATCTCCAAAGTTCCCCCTGCATCCCCTTCTTGCATCCTAGGAAGAAGTTCTCCACTCCTCCTTGAATGCTTCAAGTGGTAGGGTGCTCACTACCGCTCCAAGGGGCTCCTTCTGGAGAGTCATTCTTCTGTGGTGGGAAACTTGCTTTCGGGGTCACAGATGAGGAAACTGGGACCCAGAGGGCAGTCACGTAAGGAGTATGTACATGGCCCAGCCGGGGTTTGAACCTGGGCTTCCTTCATCTTCTCTGCACCACCCAACAACCCTGTGAGGAAAGGAAGGCAGGAATCGCTGGCCCCAGTTTATATGTAGGTAAACTGAGACCAGAGAGGAGAAGTGACTTAATATGATGAGTGATAGGAAGGGGGCTTGGGTGTAAACCCAGGTTTCCTGACTCTAAGACGAGTTCTTTCACTGCTCCAGAGTTTCCTTTCAATTTCTTCCCCAGTGTTCAACCCACAAACATGTCCTGAGCACTGTTGGGGGCTGGCCTGGTGCCAGGTTCTGCTGGGGCACAGTCAGGAGTCAAATATATGTCCCACCCCCAGGACTCACATCATGATGATGCCAAAAGGAAGTGCTGGGGTCCTGGAGAGGTTTTTTGTGGAGGGGGTGGATAGGAGAAGTAATCATCAAGGGAGGCTTCTCAGATGACGCAGTATTCAAGCAGGCCTTAGAAAATGGACAGGGCTTCAACAGGCAGAGGCTGGTGGGCAGGGAAGAATGCTGGAGGCCCAGGGTCCAGGGCAAAGGAGGGAGGTCTGCAAGGTGCCCTCAGGGAATCATAAATGGGCTGGTGGGACCGAATCAAGGTGAGAGAGGAGGATGGGAGACTATATGCGCCCACTAGTAACTGAACGCTGACTGTGGGCCTGGCACTTTGCCTATCTTCCTTGATAACAACCTTGAAACTGAGGTTCAGACAGAGAGACTTGCTTGAGGTCGCACAGCCTATGAGTTGGGGAGTCTAGATTCTCTCTTCTCCAGGGAAATAAGGAATATAGTCAACCCGTGTCAGATGGGGCAGGGCTGTGGAGGCAATGGTAGGTTGCCTGGTGCGTGGGGCATTCCAGGACAGAGCAGCTGCTCTTCTGTCTTCCCAGTGACTGTGTGCCCGCCCTGCGGCCCTGGCTGGTGGCGCTGTCCCTCGACCGTCTTCAAATATTGCAGCTGTATCCCCAGGAGCCTCTGCCGTGATCACGTGCAGCACTGCTCTGACTGGTCTGATGAGTACTCCTGTCCTGGACCCTGAATGGGTCCAGAGTGGGAGGCTGGTTGGAATGGCACTGATAACCTGTCACATGTGCTATGAATCCAAGTACACAAGGGCAGGAAGGAGCCTTCGAGATCATGTAGTGGGATCTACACACCGTTGTCTCTGAATAGGAATTGCCTCTCCTGCTTTCAAGTTTTTCAGCCTCTGCTTGAATTCTTCCGGTGACGGGGAGCTCACTACCATGTTAGGCAACTCCTAACGAAGACGAAGGGAATCTGCTTCCATGATCGGAGGCCTGCCTCTGGTGCCGCACAGAGGAAATCTGCTCCTCCACTCCAAGACAGGCTTGCAGATACTGACCTTGTCACCCCTTGGAGAAAAGATAAGTCTTGGGCTTAAACACCAAGCTGAGAACTTTAGCCCTTATGGATGGCACATATATGAAGTATATGCCACTTCCTGCCCCTTTGGTACCTAAGGCAGATATTCCTGGGCTTGGATGCAGCCTCAGTGTTTTCTCAGCTCAGTAATCCTAGCAGGTCCCACTGATGGATCACATGAGATGCACATGAGACGGGGTACTTGTCGTCCTGCCCCTAGGAAGCCACCTCAGGAAGCTCTGAGCTGTAGGAAGAACAGCTTGAGGAGCCCCTCCCCCACCCCCGTCCATCCCTTCTCTTCCCAACCACTCCCACCCTCACCCCGTGACCAGCTGCCCAACAAAACAGCCCAGGTTCCTTCAAGTAGGGATTGTATTTTGGTTTCGGAGCCTGAGTGAAGGAGTTGTTTCTCGGCATACATTTCCAGTTTCACAGCACCCAGGCAGGCAAGGATGGATACCCCCATTAAACAGATGAGGAAACTGTGGCCCAGAGGGAGAAATAACCAGGATCATACAGCAAAGTAAGGGCTGGAACTGGGGCTCAAATACCATCCATGGTGTCCCAATCCCAAAGTCTTTCCATCTACCAGTGTGACTCTATCTTGGCCAGGGTGGAGGCAGAGTCTCTGTAGTGTATTTAAAAAGGTAGCTTGGGGCTTCCCTGGTGGCACAGTGGTAGAGAGTCCGCCGGCCGATGCAGGGGACACGGGTTTGTGCCCCGGTCCGGGAAGATCCCACATGCCGCGGAGCGGCTGAGCCCATGAGCCATGGCCGCTGAGCCTGCGCGTCCGGAGCCTGTGCTCTGCAACGGGAGAGGCCACAGCAGTGAGAGGCCCGCGTACCGCAAAATAAAACAAAAAGCAAATAAAAAGGTAGCTTGAGGGTCAGAAAGTGTCCCACCCTTATTCTGAAAGATGGACTTGGAATCTGGCCAACAAGGGACTCCTGTTGAGGGAGACGGACATAACCCCACTGGAAATTAATAAAATCAGTTCTGTGTATCAGTCTCACGTGAGTTTTGAAATAAATATGGGCACCAAGAGAGACGGGTGAGCTCTAGTTCATTCACTGCCACGTTAATTCATTCACTCACACACTAAACAGTCTCTGTATGCCTGATCTGTGCCAAGCCGGGTGCCAGGCACCCAGGAGTGAGCAGGCCTGGGTCCAACACTGGAGGAGCACAGGATCCCACGGAGGAGGCACCTCACACTGGGAGGAGGGGTGGGACAGCAGAAAATGCTGGGCTGAAGGCGCCAAGGAGGGGCCTTTGGGAGCCAGGACACAATCGTGTTTGGGGCTCTGATGACCTGAAGATCAGTTCCCGGAACGGGATGCCTCAGCGATCCTGCCTGGGGGAGGCTCAGCAATGGGCTCTGGCATCTTCGGCTGAGTTTCTCTCCAAGTGCAGCACAAGCGAGGTACTACGGGCACACTCAGGGCATCCTTGGTTCTGAAGACTGATCCAGAGCAGCCGCTCCTTCCCAGAGGAGGGGCATTTGGGCTGGCTCTGGAGGGGAGGAGAATTTCCAGTGGTACATGTTGAGGAGAAGGCATTTCCGGCTGAGGGGCCTCATGAAGAAAGGCATGGGAATGCCCAGCAGGCCACATGGCCAAAGCAATAGAACAGTAGGAGGTGAGGAGGTGGGCAAGGACATGATCCTGCAGGGCACAGTGTGTCACACTTCATCCTAAGGGCAGTGGGTGTCATCAAAACATGGTAAGCAAGGAAGTCACCTGGAGCTAGTGACCTTTAATTACAAAAGCCCAAGAAGAACATACCAGGGCATGACCAAGTGGCCAGAGAAGAGAGGATGATCAAGGGCTATTTACTGGTGGAACATGTGTGTATGTGGAGGGGAGGGAAGTAGGGAGAATGAGGACAGCAGGGGCCCCGAAGCCTGAGAGAGGACAAGAGAGTTGAGCTGACTGATCCCTGAGGAACAAGAAAAGTTTCAGAAACTCATTCCAGCGTTCAAATACCAACATGTTCCTGACATCCTGAGGATCAGTTGTTGAAAACAAGGTCACTGGGGAGAGGCCAAGGATGAAGGAGCCTATGTTTGCTCATGCTGAAACTGCACAACTCACATTGGGATTTGAACCCGCTGTCTTTTCATTGGGATCGCATACCTGGTCTCAGGACTTAACGAACATCAGGTTCTTTATGTCTCTTGGCAGAAAGAATTCAGTGAGAGACAAGGTGATAGGTAACACGTGCATTTATTTAGAGAGATACATATTCCATAGACAGAATGTGGTCCGTCTCAAAAGTTGAGAATGGCCCTGGGAGAAGCACACTCCACAGATGAGTGTGGGCCATCTCAGAAGGCGAGAGGCCCCAAAATATGGGGTGGTTAGTTTTTATGGGCTGGGTAAATTCATAGGCTAACGAATGAGAGGATTATTCCAACTATTTTGGGAAACGGGCAGAGATTTCCAAGTATTGGGCCACCGCACACTTTTTGACATTTTATGGTTAGCCTTGGAACTGTCATGGCGCCCGTGGGTGTGTCATTTAGCATTTGCTAATATATTGCAATGAGTGTATAATGAGGCTTAAGGTCCACTGGAAGTTGAATCTTCCACCATCTTGGACCTAATGGTTCTAACCAGTGTTTGTTGTATCCTCAAGGGCTATGTCATTCTATTATAGGTTGTGCCCTGCCCACTTCCCTGCTGTTTCAAGATCAGTCAGCCTTGGTGTTTCAGGTGTAGGAGAGGCCCACTTCCTGCCAGGGGCTGGTGGTGCTGCAGTTGGTCCCCGCAAGAGAGACAGGGAGACCTCAGTGGTCATCCATTCCTGGGCTTCTTCACTGGGCTGTGGCTTTCTCAGAAAAATGCCCAGAGGCACTGGCACCACGGGTTGCACATAATTCTGCCCTCCCCTCCCAACCAAGCCCATCTATGGGCCTGTTGCAGGAAGGGGACCCCTTCCACGGCCTGAGAGTGGGCGTCTTGTCTAACACTTGGAAATGAATTGTCTGAGGAGACATGTGTACTTGAAATAGGAGGGAAGGGGTTAGGGCACAACCTTTCAAAGAACGACATAGCCCAAGGACATGACATAAACTGATTAGAACCAAATGGGTCCAAGATGGAGGACCAGTCAACTTTCACTAGACCTTGAGCCTTAGTATACGCTCACTGTAACACATCAGCAAGCTAAACGACACACCCACAGGCACCATGACAGTTCCAAGGCCAACCATAAGGATCAAAAAGTGGGCGGTGGCCCAATTCCTGGAAATCCCCGCCCCTTCCCAAAATAGCTGGAATACTCCTCCCACTCATTAGCCTATGAAATTGCCCAGCCCTATAAAAGCTGACAACCCCATAACCTGGTGCCTTTCTCACCTTCTGAGATGGCCCACGCTCTGTCTGTGGAGTGTGTTTCTCTCTAAATAAATCTACTTCTTACCTATTACTTTGTCTCTCACTGAATTCTTTCTGCGATGAGACATCAAGAAGCTGAGCTTCATTAAGTCCTGAAACCAGGTGTGTGATCTCAGTTGGAATACTATGAGTTTTGACCGAGTTTGAGTCCCGGCAGTGTGGGTTCAAGTCCCAATCTGGGTTTTGGCCAGGTTCGAGTCCCGGCACGTGGGTTCACGTCCCAGTCTGAGGTGCACGGTTTCATATTGACAAAGCAAAAGACTTTATTGGGAAGGGGCACCTGGACGGAGAGCAGGAGAGTAAGGGAACCCAAGAGAACAGCTCTGCCACGTGGCTCACAGTCTCGGGTTTTATGGTAATGGGGTTAATTTCCAGGTTGTCTCTGGCCAATCATCTTGCTTGGCCCATATTTGGTCTGACTCAGGGTCCTTCCTGGTGGGACCTCTTGTTGTGAGACAACCCATGAGTAGTTATCACCGTGTCTGGCCAAGGCAGGCGGTTTCAGTCAACAGTTCCGCAACAGGCCCATGGGGTTAAGATTCTTCATTTTACAGGATGGAGAAACCAAAGCTGAGACCAACTTTCCCCGAGTCCATTCAGCGTGTCAGTAGCAGGGGGAAGACCAAAAGCCAGCTTTCTAGGTGCACACAGTTGGCACTTGCTGAGCTCTTACTATGAGCCAGGCACTATGCTAAGTAGGAGCTTTACCTCTCATCCTCCAACAAGGCTCTGAGGGTGGTACTGTGTTTATATGAGGCTTCGAGTGGCCAGGCAGCTTGTGGAAGTGTGTATGGCTGGTAAGGGGGGAGCCAGGGAAACTGAGAAGAACCCTGCAGGGTCTCCCAGGAAGGGGAGGGGGGACCCTTTCCATGCCCCGCCCCCTCATTTCTTGCTTAGTCTCCTAGGCCTTCCCTGAGTTCCAAAGAGCAGATTCAAGCAGTTACTAACTAGGGATGTGTGGGAATATAGAAACAAAGGAAAAGCAGTTAAACAAGAAAAGTAATGATAATAGTTTAGTGAAAACAGAGTCCTAGTTCCTCCTCAAGGAATATGCATAACAATCTGATGCATATCTTTAAGTTGTTCTACAGGAACTGAGAGCCCCCGAGCACTCAGGTGGAGGATGGCGACTACCTGCTGACACAAGCACTAGACCCCAGACTGTCCGGACCAGAAAGTTGATGGTTAGGATTCCTGAAACACCGCACTGCTACTTCACAACATATCAGTGAGAAGAAAGTCATGAATCCTGCAGCCTTCACCCCCAAATGTTGCCTTTAAAAATGCTCCCCTGGGGCTTCCCTGGTGGTGCAGTGGTTGGGAGTCCGCCTACCGATGCAGGGGACACGGGTTCGTGCCCCGGTCCGGGAAGATCCCACATGCCGCGGAGCAGCTGGGCCCGTGAGCCATGGCCGCTGAGCCTGCACGTCCGGAGCCTGTGCTCCGCAACAGGAGAGGCCACAACACTGAGAGGCCCACATACCGCAAAAAAAAAAAAAAAAAAAAATGCTCCCCTGAAAGCCATTGGGGAGTTTGGGTCTTTGGAGCATGAGCTGCCTGTTCTCCTTACTTGGCCCTGAAATAAACCTTCCTCTGCTCCAAACTCTGTTTCCGTTTGTCTGGCCTCACCGTGCCTCAGGCACATGGACTTGGGTTTGACAACACCAGGAGTCTGGGCACTTAGTCACGGCAGTTGGCTATTTCATGCTATGTCTCAGGAGGTCTGGGAAGCTTCCAGTGGCAGTGATGTCTGAGCAGGGTGATGAAGGAGCCAGGGACAGGGCAGACCAGGCTGAAGAGCCACAGGGGCCAGTGGAAGAGGGGCACCTAAGGGCACGTGAAGTTGTCCCCCATGGCTGGAGTATGAGGAAGAGTCTTGGCTTCCGGGTTCTGGCAGAGGTATTCAGCAGGAGAAACACATTTGATTCCTCCATGTGAGGAGAGGCTGCAAAGAAGGCTCTCCTCTGTACAGCAGGAATAAGGATGTCATGATCAAACTACTTTGCAGGCATTAGGGGGAAAAGTGATGTCCAAAAGGTGAATACCACTGGGAAACAGTAAAGCTTCAAGCAGAAGAAAGGAGAGGGCCTTTAATGAATATGGCAACAGAAGAAAAATGCACAACTAAAAGTTGCAAGTTAAGTTTTATCCAGGGACCTTACTGAGGACTATAGCCCAGGAGACAGCCTCTCAGACAGTTCTAGGAACTGCTCTGAAGAGGGAAGGGAGGAACCAGGATACATAGGAGGTTTTTGCTGAAAAAACAAAAACATGTAGTCTAACACCAAAAGATTACTGCTAATCACAAAGAGCAGACAACAGAAATGAAAGATTTTGGCACTTTTCTATGTATGGAAAAATGAAAGGATTTGCGTTCATTGAAATTATTCTTTACATATGTATCTTAATTCAAAGCACAGAATGCTTCCTGTTTTTCTCCATCCTGAATTCCCCTCAGGGTACACCATTGGTGGGAGGTTGCAGTACCTAATGGCTCGACCTTTATAGGATTGGGATGGTGGGCAACATTATTTTTTTACTGGACTGGCAGGCAACAGTCCCTGTCCACAAATATTATCAGGCAATATTTAGTGAGCATTTGGTACATGCCTTAGCTCTTATATCCCATTTTCACTTATCCTCACAACCATTCCAGGAACCTGGTTTGGTTATTTGTACCTCACAGGGGCTAAGAGAGATGAAGTTGCTTGGCGAAGATCACACAGTTTTTAAAGGGTGGAGTCAGGATCAAAGCTTGATAGGCTCAAACCCAGAGCCCACCATCCCCACTCCTTGATGGCTCACTCTTTCTTAGCCAGGACTCCCTAGAAGAGGAAGCTGGAGTCCAGGCCAGTGGGAGGCAGCCTGTAAACAGGAGGTGGCTGGTGCTGGCAGAAGAACAGTGTTTGTTCTTTTCTGCTTTATTGGTTCTTCCTTTCACAAAGAAGCAGGTGCTGTAGCAACCTCCCAAACAGCATTCCATAAGCTAGGTCCAGGAAGACACAGAGCCCAGGGCAGCCAGCCAGGCCCCTCCCTTGGTTCACATCAGCAGAGCAGGGGATTTAATGCCACAGCCTGCAGAGAGAACTTAGGTATAGAGCGTCAATATTTGCCATCTCCCAGCCTCCCTGGTCCTTGCTCCAAGATCAGTGCCTTAAGTACAACAGGTTCTTTGCTGTGCAAACATGCAGATACAGATGAATGGAATTTAAAGTGACTCAGGCTTCACCGCAGGGTTTGGACTGGAAATCTGGTCTGGTTTAACCTTCTGCCATCACCGTTTCCCGGGACTCTCCATTCATCCTTAGACTAACGAAACCACAGACATCAGAGAACTGCGAGGAGCTCAGAGCCCAGCCAGACTTTTAATAGGAGGACATTGCTTCTCAGAGAGGCAGAGAGGGAAGGGACCAGCCCAAACTGGCACTGCCTGGTAGCTGTCACTGGGATTCTGAGGGTCACCCAGCAACTCCAGGTCAGGTAGAAGCGATTTCTTTGATTCCATTTTTTTAAAAAAACATTTATTGAGTTGTAATTTACATTAGTGAAATACACAGATCTTAAGTGTATATAGTTCAGTGAGTTTTTTTAAAACAGCTTCATTGAAGTATAATTGACAAACAATAAGCTACACATATTTAAAATGTACACTTTCATAAGTTTTGACACATGTATTGATGAATACCCATGAAACTATCACATAGTTTCATGTCCATAGTGAACATGTGCATCACCCTCAAGAGTTCTTGTGTCCCTTGGTAATCCTTCACTCTCACCCTGCCCTGATCCTCACTCCCATACTTAGACAACCACTGATTTTCTGTCAGTATAGATTAGTTTTCACTTTTCTAGAATGTTATATAAGTGAAATCATACAGCATATACTCTTATTTTTTGGCCTCTCTGACTTCTTTCATTCAGAATAACTATTATGAGATTTATCCAAGGACTTCCCTGGCAGTCCAGTGGTTAGGACTCTGAGCTTCCACTGCAGGGGGCATGGGTTCGATCCCTGGTTGGGGAACTAAGATCCCACATGTTGAGAGGTGCAGCCAAAAAAAAACATATAAAGATTTATCCATGTTGCAGCATGCCCATAGTCATTCCTTTTCATCGCTGAGTAGTATTCCATCGTGTGCATGTACCATGATTTTTGAATTCCAGGCTGAAGAAATGCATTCTTCACTCATCCATTCATTTGTTAATAGATTTTAGGTTATTCCAAGTTTGGGCTATTACAAATGAAGCTTCTCTGAACATTTATACACAAGTCTTTACATGGTCATGTTAGGGGAACCACTGACTGAATTCGCCCACCCTGGCCAGGCACCACAGCAACCGTTTGAGTTATCTTGCGACAGGAGGTCCTGGTAAGGAATGCAGAACTAACAAGCCACCACCAATCGGAAGAATCCGGAAAAGGTCAAAAGGAGAAAGGAGAAGCCAGTCCATATGTCCTACCAACCTCTCAGATTCTCCTCACTGGAACCCATCTTGGCTGAGCGATGCGTGTGCCACCAGGAAGGTCCCTGAGTCAGAATGATTGGCCAGAGGCAACCCGGAAACTAATCCCATCACTATAAAACCCGAGACTGTGAGCCATGTGGCAAAACAGTCCTCCTGGGTTCCCTAACCCTCCTGCTCTCCACCTGGGTGCCCCTTCCCAATAAAGTCTCTTGCTTTGTCAGCATGTGTGTCTCCTTGGACAATTCATTTCTGAGTATTCGAGCCCACTCTCGGGCCCTGAAAGGTGTCTCCCTTCCTGCAACAGACATATGCTTTCATTTATCTTGGAAAGTAAATGGCTGGATGTGGTAGGTGTATGTTTAACTTTTTATGAAACGACTTGTTTTCTAATGTGGTTGTATCACTTTCCATTCCCATCATTGGAGTAGGAGAGTTGAGTTGCCCTATATCCTTGTCAACACTTGGTATAATCAGTATTTTTAATTTTAGCTATTCTAATAGGTGTGTGGTAGCATCTCATTGTGATTTTACTTTGCATTTCCCCAATGACTAATGATGTTGGGCATCTTTTCATGTGCTTATCTTCCTTGGTGAAAGGTTTGTGTAAATATTTTAAAATTTTATTAGATTGCTTGTTTTTTCATTGTTGGGTTTTGAGAGCTCTTTATATACTCTGAATACACACACCCTTTATCATATAATGACTTGCAAATACTTCTTCCAGTCTATGGCTTGTCTTTTCATTCTTTTGACAGTGTCTTTCAAAAAGCAAAAGTTTTTTATTTTGACGAAGTCCCATTTATCAAATTTTTTCTTTTATGGATCATGCTTTTGGTGTTGTATTTAAGAAATAATTGCCTAACCCAAGGTCACAAAGATTTTATTTTATATGTTCGTCTAGAAGGTTTATAGTTTTAGTTTTTTTTTTTCCCTTTCCAAGAAAAATTCCATTTTATCATGGAATGTTAACAATGCTCCATTCTTTTGTTTAGATAAATTCCAATAGTGTTTATGCTGATTTCTCCACGGGGAGAAAAAAGAGACCATTTGTCTGAAAAGCCACTGGCAAAAAAATATTCAAGTTCAATTTGGTTTCATCCTGAAGGTTTGAAGTCAAACAATTCTTTGTAAGGATTTATAAATAAGACATTCATTAATTAAACTTCAAAATATTACTTTGAAGTGAATGCTACTGAATTCATTTAACCAGTGGTGAAATTCTGGCAAAGAAATAGAGTAATTAGACTTGTTCAGTAAAGCATTTTTAAAGCCTAGAAAAAGAATCCAGAAGTTTCCAATGCCTCATCCTCCATGTTGAATTACTCTGTTTTGGAATCAGATACTCGGTGTGTAGTTGCAGTAAGGGTATTCTGCTGTGACCTAGATAGAACTGTAAGTATAGCCTAAACAAACTGCTTAAAGTATCAGTATTTCCTATTTGGAATGGCTATCCAATACATATCACATCTGGAAGAAGAGGCTTCTGGGAAGTCCATGAGTGCTTTCAGAGTCTTTTCACAGAGCTGAACATCTGTCCTGACCTCTCTCCAGTTATGAGGCAACCTTGGTGTTTTAGGTTTTTTAATTAGGTCTGTGATCAACTTTGAGTTCATTTTTTATATGGTGCAAGTAATGAATCAAAATTCTTTTTGTTTTTCTTTTCGCACATGGAATCCAATTGTTCCAGCACTATTTGTTGAAAAGACGATCCTTTTTTTTTTGCTGTACACGGGCCTCTCACTGTTGTGGCCTCTCCCGTTGCAGAGCACAGGCTCCGGACGCACAGGCTCAGCGACCATGGCTCACGGGCCCAGCCGCTCCACGGCATGTGGGATCTTCCCGGACCGGGGCACGAACCCGTGTCCCCTGCATCGGCAGGCGGACTCTCAACCACTGTGCCACCAGGGAAGCCCAGACGATCCTTTATTGAATTTTTCTTGCATCTACGTTAAGAAAAAAACGGTAATTCATATATTTGTAGTCTATTTGTTCCATTGACTTATTTGTCAGTCTTGTTGCCAATATCACATTGTCATGATTCCCGTTGCTTTACAATAAGCCTTGAAATCAGGTAGTGTTAGTCCTCCTACCATTTCCCTCCCCCCACAAAGCTGTTTTGGCTATTCTAGCTCCTTTGCATTTCCATATGAATTTTAGAATCAGTTTGCCAATTCCTATAGAAAAGTTCTGCTCGAATGTTGATTGAGATTGCATTGAAATTACAGATCAAGTTTGGGGAGAACTGACATCTTAAAATTGTTGAGTCTTCTCACCTGTGATTACATTTCTCCCTTTATTAGTTCGTCTTTAATTTTTCTCATAACTATAAGTTTTCTCAAAACTATAATGTTTATAGTTTTATAGTGTACAGTTTTGTATGTCCTTTGTCTGATTTATTCCTATTTCATATTTTTTGACAGCAAGTCATATTCTTAAATTTTAACTCCCCATATTTCATTGCTAGTATATAAAAATACAGCTACATTTTGTACATTCTAGATTTTCTTTTTTGTAGATTTCATCAGATTTTCTATATATATAATCATATCATCTGTGAGTGAAGACGGTTTTCTTTCTTCTTTCCAATCTGGATGACTTGCATTCAAGCTCACCATTAAGGATAAGTTAGCTGTAAGTTTTCATAAATGACCTTTATCAAGGTAAGAAATTTTCCTTCTTTTCCTACTTTGCTGAAAGTTTCTACCAGGATTGATGTCAGATTTTGTCAAATGCTCTTTCTGTGTCAGTTGAGATGGCCTATGTTTTATTTGTTTGTTAATGTGGTGAATTACATAAATTGATTTTTAAATGTTAAATTAATCCTGCTTTTGTGGGATAAACCCCACTTGGTTGCAATGTATTAAGCTTTTTATATATATTGTTGGATTCAATTTGCTAAAATTTTATTAAGAATTTTTGCAGGGCGGGAAGGGATAAATTAGAAGTTTGAGATTAACATATACTACTTATACTACTACATATATTAACATATACTACTTATACATAAAGTAGATAATCAACAAGGATCTACTGTACAGCAGAGGGAACTATACTCAATATTTCATAATAACCTCTAAGGGAAAAGAATCTGAAAAAGATTCAGTTATATACATATATAACTATATATATATATGTATATACATATATATATATAACTGAATCATTGTGCTATATACCTGAAACTAACACAACATTGTAAATCAACTATACTTCAATAAAAAATAAGTAAAATTTTTTTTAAAAAGAATTTTTGCATCTGTGTTCATGAGGGATATTGGCCTGTATTTTTCTTTTTTTGTAATGTCTTTGTCAGAGTAACACTAGCCTCATAGAATAGGTAGGGAGTGTTTCCTCCTCTCCAGTGTTCTGGAATAGTTTGTGTAGCATTGGTATTATTTCTTTCTTAAATGTTTGGTAAAATTCATTAGTGGAGCCATATGGGCTTGGAATTTTCTTTGTGGGGAGGTTTTGAACTACAAATTCAACTTCTTTAATAGATACAGGAATATTCAGATTAGCTATTTCTTTTTGAGTGAACTTTGGTAATGTCTTTCAAGCAATTTATCTTTCTTCAAAGTTGTTGAATTTATTGGCATAAAGTTGGTTGTAATACTCCCTTATTATCCTTTTAATAGCTGTACAATCTGTAGTAATACTGCCTCTCTCATTCTTGATATTGTAATTTGTGTCTCCACTCTTTTTCTCCTGATCGGTTTGGCTAGAGGTTTATCACTTTTACTGATGTCTTCTCTCTCTCTTTTTTTGTTGATCTTGGTAGAAATATACCATTCTGTGTGCACTTGAGAAGAATGTGTATTCTGCTGCCGTGGGATTCTATAAATCAGGTTGGTGGTATCACTTACAAATTGGCACTTGCCATCTACCACTACAAGGATCAAATTATGAGCCACTGAAGCTGCTGACCTTCAACACCCCCTGAAAGGAGCTTAGGGTGGAGATCAGGAATGAGGCACTCTGTGCTCTGGGAAAAACTGGCAGAACAGGTCTTCAGATAGTTATTTTTAGGAGAGGATTTTATGAGCCCAATTCTTGCATCTCCTCATATCTAGAAAAGCACTAAAATCCTTCATGGTGACATCTGCTCCTTGTGACTAGCAGTAACCTGTACGAGACTAGCAGAAACCTTCTGCAAAAAAATATGTGCTTGATTGCATCCCCTTCTCCAAAATCACATATACTGACTTTCCCCCCCACCTATTTGGAGCAGTTTCTCAGAGCTATCAGTAACGCTGTCTCCTAGGCTGCCGTCCTTATTTTGCCCCAAATGTCAATAAAACTTAACTCACAGCTCTCAAGTTCTGCTTCTTTTTTTCAGTCGACAGTGGATAGCGTTGTTCAAGTCTACTATAAACTTGCTGATTTTCTGTCTACTTGTTCTATCATTTATTGAGAGAGGGGTAATGAAATAGCCATCCAGAATTGTGGATTTGTCTATTTTCCTTGCAGGTTTATTAGCTTTTGCCTCATGCATGTCGAAGTTCTGTTATTAGGTGCATAAACATTTAGGATTGTTATATCCTCTTGATGAATTGACCTATTTATCACTATGAATTGATCTTCTTTATCTCTGGTATATTCTTTGCTCTGAAATCTATTTGTCTAATATTAATTTAGCCACACCAGTTTTGTTTTGTTTTGGTTTTTTTCTTTTTCTTTTTTTTTTTTTACATCTTTATTGGGGTATAATTGCTTTACAATGGTGTGTTAGTTTCTGTTTTATAACAAAGTGAATCAGTTATACATATACATATGTTCCCATATCTCTTCCCTCTTGACCAGTTTTGTTTTTAATTAATGTCAGTAAGGTACATTTTCCCATTCTTTTACTTTTAGCCTATTTGTGTATTTATATTTAAATTAAATATTAAATATAAATGTGTTTCCTTTAGTCAACATATAGTTGAGTCTTGCTTTTTTATTCAATCTCACAGTCTCCTCTGCCTTTTAATTGGGATATTTAGGCCATTTACATTACATTTATTGTGACTATTGATATGGTTGAAATTATATTGCTATTTGTTTTCTGTTTGCCCCATTTGTTCTTTCTCCCCTTTTTCCTTTTTTTCTAATTTCTTTTGGATTAAATACTTTTTATGATTCCATTTTATCTACTTTGTTGGTTTATAAACAAAATTGTTTTGTTATGTTAGTGGTTCCTTTAGAGTATGTAGTATACATCTTTAATTTAGCACAGTCTACCTTTAAGTGATTTTAAACCAATTCACTTTTTCTTTTTTATAGTTTTTTTTTTTTTTTGGCTGTGTTGGGTCTTTGTTTCTGTGCGAGGGCTTTCTCTAGTTGCTGCGAGCAGGGGCCACTCTTCATCGCAGTGCGTGGGCCTTTCACTGTCGAGGCCTCTCTTGTCGCAGGGCACAGGCTCCAGACGCACAGGCCCAGTAGTTGTGGCTCACGGGCCTAGCTGCTCTGCGGCATGTGGGGTCTTCCCAGACCAGGGCTCGAACCCGTGTCCCCTGCATTGGCAGGCAGATTCTCATCCACTGTGCCACCAGGGAAGCCCACCAGTTCACTTTTAAGAACCTAATAGTACCAACAGTATAATTCCATTTCTCCCCACCTGACCTCTGTGTGCAATTATTGTCATACATTTTATAATACATTGCTGTTATTCTCATTTAAATAGCCAATTGCCTTTAAAGAGATTTAAATAGTAAGAAAGAGCCATTATGTATTTAGCATGTAGTTATTTCCATGTGCTCCTTATTTGTGTGTGTGTGTAGATTCATATTTCCACCTCATATTATTTTCCTTCTGCTTGAAGGACTTCCTTCAACATTTCATGTACTTTAGGTCTGCTGGTGATAAATTCTTTCAGTACTTTAAAAAGGTCATTCCACTGTTTGCATTGTTTCCCATGAGAAACCTACTGTCATCTTTATTTTTGCTCTTCTGTATATGAGGCACTTTTTTTCCTCTGACTGCTTCAAGATTTTATCATTACTTTTGAACAATTTGATTATGATATGGTGCTTGGTGTGGTTTTCTTCACGTTTCTTGTGCTTACGGGACATTGGGCTTCTTGGCTCTCCTTTCATCAAATCTGCAAAAATTTTTACCATTATTTCCTTAAACATTTTTTCTGCCCCCTTTTCTCTTTTTCTTCTGGATTTCCAATTACACACATATTGGCTGCTTGAAGCTGCTTTGCTCATCTTTTTGAAGTTATTTTTCCCTATGTATATTTTGTTTTGGATAGTTTCTATTTTTATGTCATCAAATTCACTGATATTTTCTTCTGCAATTTTAAACTGCCATTAATGCCGACAATGCGTTTGTCATCTTATACAATGTTATTTTCATCCCTGGGAGCTGGACTTGGGTTTTTTCTGTATTCTCCATGTCTCTACTTAACTCTTTCAATACATGGAACACAATTATGACCTTTAACGTCCCTCTCTGATGATTCTAATATCTGTGTCAGTTCTGGGTAAATTTAGATAGATTTTTCTCCTCACTATGGATTATATTTTCTTTCTTCTTTTCATGCCTGGTAATTTTATTTTCATATACTGTAACAGCTATACTGTAGTATAATTTATATACCATTCAATTCACTCCTTCAAAGTGTACAATAGTCTTTAGTATATTTATAGAGTCGTGCAACCACCACTATAATCACCTTAAAAACATTTTCATCACCTGAAAAAGAAACCCCACACCCATTAGCAGTCAGTCCCCATTTCTCCCCGACCCCCCATCCCTAGGCAACCACTAATCTACTTTGTCTCTATAGATTTGCCTGTTTGGGGCATTCCGTATAAATGAAATCATACAATACGTGGTTTTTTGTGGCTGATTTCTTTCACTTAATTATTTTTGAGGTCCATTTATGTTGTAGTATGTATCAGTACTTTATTCCTTTTTATTGTTGAGTAATATTCTATTGTATGGGGTATAGCACATTTTGTTTATCAGTTCCTCAGTTGGACGTTTGGGTTGTTGTTACTTTTGGGCTACTGTGAGTGATGCTGCTATGAACATTCATGTATGATTTTGTATGGATGAACATTTTAATTTCTCTAGGAGTGGGACTGCTGGGTCATATGGTAACTATGTTTAACCTTCTGAGGAAGTGCCAGGTGGCTTTCTACAGTGGCTGCATCATATTACATTCCCACCAGTAGAGTATATACAAGGGTTCCAATTTCTCCACATCCTCACCAACACTTGCTATTGTTTCTTTCTGATTATAACCATCCTAGTGGATGTGAAGTGGTATCTCATTGTGGATTGTGATTTTGATTTGCATTTCCCTGATAATGATGTTGAGCATCTTTTTATGTGCTTATTGGCCATCTGTATATCTTGCTTAGAGAAATGTCTACTCAGATATTTTGTCCACTTGTTTTAGTAATTTAACTTTTTATTGCTGAGTTGTAAGAATTCTTTATATATTCTGGATACTAGATCCTTATCAAATACATGCTTTGCAAATATTTTCTCCCATTCTGTAGGTTGTCTTTTCACTGCTGCCCATTGAAGCATAAAAGATTTTAGCTTTGATGTAGTCTAACCTGTCTTCTTTATCTTTTACTTTTGGTCGACTGTGCTTTTGGTGTCATACCTAAGAAGACTTTGCCTAACCCAAGGTCATGAAGATTTATGCCTATATACTCATCCAAGAGTTTTACAGTTTTAGCCCTTACATTAAGGTCTATGATCCATTTTTCGTTAAATTTTGTATATGGTATGAGGAAAGATCTAACTTTCTTCTTTTGCTTGTGGCTATCCAGGTGCCTGACATCATTTGTAGAAAAGACTATTCTTTCCCCATTGGATTATTTTGG
This sequence comes from Delphinapterus leucas, assembly GCF_059928025.1. NCBI lineage: Eukaryota > Metazoa > Chordata > Mammalia > Artiodactyla > Monodontidae > Delphinapterus > Delphinapterus leucas. The sequence goes on from NC_143129.1 coordinate 145,341,439, forward strand.
CACCCTTGTCAAAAATCAATTAACTGTAAATTGAGGATTTATTTCTAGACTATATATGGTAATTTTTTATTAGATACTAGACATTGTGAATTTTAATTTGTTGGGTGTTTGTTAGATATTTTTGATATCCTATAAATATTCTTGATACTGCTCTTGGATGCAGTTAAGTTACTTGTAACACTTGATCCTTTAAGGTCTTGCTTTGAAGACTTCCTGGGCAGGACTAGAGCTGTTTAGTCTAGGCTAATTACTATTTATGACTAATTATTCTCCACTACTGAGGTAAGACTTCTCTGAATTCAATACCCATGGATAATGAGGCTCTCCAGTATTCCCAGCCCTGTGTGGCCATCAAGCACTGTTCTCTCTAATCCCTCCGGGTGGTTCTTCCCCTGGCCTGGGGTAGTTTCCTTACATGCGTGTGCTGATCAGTACCCCACTGAATACTGCAGGGGCACTCTCTGCGTATCTCCAGAGTTCTCTGTGTCTGCAGCTTTCTCCTCTCTACTACTCTGTCCTGTGAACTCTAGCTGCCTTGCTTTCCCTGAACTCTAAGTTCCAACTCCTCAATGCATGGATTCTGTTAGGCTCTGCCTGGACTCCCTGTCTTTGTGCTGCAGCCTGGGAACTCTCTCTAGGCAGTAAGCTGAAGCAGTCGTAGGGCTCACTTTGTTTCCTGTCTCTTGGGGATGACTGTCCTTTATTGCCTGATGCCCAGTGTTTTTAAACTGACGCTTCATATATTCTGCCTGGTTTTTCGGTTGTTCCAGGCAGAAAGGCAAAGCTGGTCGCATTACTGCATTGTGGCTGCTTTCTGAATCCTTTGAGCAAGGCAGAGGGAGACACTTTCCCAGAGTGTCCAGATTTGTTCTACGTCCTTCATTGAGAAGACAGAGTCCAACCATCATCATTTCATTTTAAAGGTTGGGAAACTTAGGCAATGACTCAAGTGGTGTTAAGTGGTATCTCATTGCAGATTCTATTCTCTTCTGATGGGAATGTGGGAGTGAATGAGATTAAGGCCTGCAAAACTCCATTTAGCCTGCTCAACGCCGTGGGGAAATACTGAACCTGAGAGTCAATCTGAGATTACATCTTGACTTTCCCAGCAAGCCCCAATACCTCTGAGACTAGTTTCCCATCTGCAAAGCACACTGAAATTACAGAGCACTTTACCTGGAGGATCCTTGTTACCCTCATTCCACACCTTCATTCAGTTTCTCAAAGACAGTCCTGGGATCTGCCACATCAGATTCTTGGGAGGGGTGGGGATGTGTTGCTTAATTAAAATGCATTATCTCAGTGGTTCATAATTGGCAGGGGGTGAGGGGGAAGCACACGTCTTCTCCCCTTTGAGACTGTCATGACGGCTATGGATCTACTTCACAGGGAGGGGGGAAACCCACATGATCCAAACACACAGCATTTTTGCATACAATTCCAGGTTCTTAACCTGACGTCTGTTCTTCCTGTGTGACTTCATTCCCACCCCCAGCTTCTTCCCAATCTTTCTCCCAGGCCCAAAGCTCTCTTGCCCTGCAAAATAACAGATCAGTAGTCTCCTGGACAGTTTCATCTGGCTGTACCACCTCAAACTCTACAAGCTCCAAAACTGAACTCATCTGACCCACGAACTTCTTCCTGCTCCAATGCTCCCATCTCAGTGGTTACTTACTTCAGGCTAGAAACCTTGAAGTCCTCTTTGACCCCTCCTCTCCTGTAAGTCAATACCAAATCCTTTCAGTTCCACACCAAGCTCCACAGCAGCAGAGTCTGCGTCCATTATGGATCCCCATCGCCAGGCCAAGCACCTGGCTCGGAACAGATGCTCAACAAGTATGTGTTGAGTGAATGATCACATCTCACGGCTGCATCCCTAACGCCTTGCCTTAGGTCTCCCTCGGCTACTCACTGGACTTCCCCTCCTGGTCAGCTTCCACCTAGTAGCCAGAGGCATCTTTCTAAAACACAGACCTCTGTCACCCTACTTTTTTTTTTTTTTTTTTTTTGCGGTACGCGGGCCTCTCACTGTTGTGGCCTCTCCCGTTGCGGAGCACAGGCTCCGGACGCGCAGGCTCAGCGGCCGTGGTTCACGGGCCCAGCCGCTCCGCGGCATGTGGGATCTTCCCGGACCGGCGCACGAACCCGTGTCCCCTGCATCGGCAGGCGGACTCTCAACCACTGCGCCACCAGGGAAGCCCTGTCACCCTACTTTAATCCCTGCATGGCTCCCTATGATTTTCAGGATCAAGGCTTTCCCCTAAATGGTTCCTGCTCACTGCTCTGGCTTCATCACTCAACCCTCTCCAACTCCCATTGCTCCAGCCACCCAGAACTCCTAAGGGACTCACACGTGGAAATGCTGTCACTCTTTTCCACACTCTATAGAGCCCGAAATGCCTGGTCCCTCTCTTTGATTTGCTAACTCATATTCATCCTTCAAAACTCACTCAAGCATCATTCAGGAAGCAACTCCTGCCTCACAGGTCTTGGTTACCCATTTGAGCATTCTTTCACTGTGGTCCCAAAGCTCCCAAAGCACGCCCAAATCGCAGTAATGATCACACTAAACTGTACTTGGGAAGTCACTAGTCTGCTCCCTACTTGAGGGCAGGGACCCTGTCTTATTTGCTCTAACAAAACCCACAGTAGATACCCAATAACTGTTTGCCATATGAATGAAAGAATGAATATATTAGTAAGAGTCCTCCAGAGAAACAGAACCAGTAGGGTGTGTATGTGTATATGTGTATTCCCAGAGAGAGAGAGAGAAAATTTTATTCTAGGGAGCTCAGTCTTTTCTCTTAGGCCTACAACTCTTTGAATGAGGCTCATCCACATTATGGAGAGTGATCTCTTTTATTAAAAGTCTACTGGTTTAAATGTTAATCATATCTATAAAGCACTTTCACAGTGACACCTGGACTGGTTTTGACCACACAACTTGGCATCACAGCCTAACCAACTTGACACATAAAATTAACCGCCATAATGAATAAGTTTCTTCTCTCTGAGCCCTAGCTTCCCTATCTGTAACATGAAGAGCTGTGGTAATGTTTTAGGATTCTACAAAGAAATAAATAATTAGATAACATCTGAATTCGACTCTATAGTTTAAAGCACTTTCACTCACATTATATCATTTAATTCCTATAACAATCCTATCAAACAAGTAAGTTTATTACGTTCTTTCACAGATGAGGAAATCAAGGCCCAGAGAAGGCAAGAGATTTGCTAGTAAGCGACAGAACATGGACTAGAGCCTGGGTTTTCTGACTCCTAGTCTAGAGCTGATCCTTCACAGCCCAAAGAACCATCTTTGAGAGTTGATAGAGAGAGGAAGTTGCCAGGAACAAGAGGCTGAAGCAGAAGCAGAGGGGAAATTTTTGCTACAGATACTGAGAGCGAGACCGTAACAGCAGGATGTCAAAATCATCCAGGTCAGGCCAATCTAGGAATTCCAGGATATAATTTCTCTTCTCCAATTGAGAGGATACAGGTATGGCCAGGGCTCAACACTGATATACCAAGAACTAACTTGGGTTTTAGGATAAATTTCAAAATATAAGGATGGCCAAAGACACATGGTTAAAGGTGGCCAGAAAAGCTGTGTCACTGCTCTTTACTACCCAGAAGTCATACTGCATTTAATGTTGCCAGAATATTCTCTTATAAATCTATTGCAAAGTTAGGCCTTCATGTTATCCCCAAAGGTATGGAAAAACCTTCAGTGGAAGGACTAGAAACAGAGCAAGGCCTTCTGGTAAGATGTTCTATTTATTTTGACATGGTATTACTTACAGGAATCTAGAAGATCAAAGCTAAGTTTAACACTAAAAGGCAGTGGGGAGAATCTCAAGACCAGAAAAAAAGCTGCAAGCTAACTCTGCAAGACTTGTCAGGAAGCTAAGTGTCCCAAGCACTTCCATTATTAGGAGAGCTAATTCCTTGCTCTTTAACACTCCTCACGCTTTCTCATTCTCATGTATTTTCCCTCTGTCTGGAGGCTTCAGGGGAGAATCCATTTCTCTGCCTTCTTCAGCATCTAGAGGCCACCTGTCTTCCTTAGTTTGTGACCCCTTCACTGTATCACTCCAACCTCCTGGATCCATCGTCACATCTCCTGCTTTTTACCCTGATCTTCCTGCCTCCCTCTTAGAAGGACCCCTGTGATTACATTGCCTATCTGGATGATCCAGGATAATCTCCCCATCTCCAGATCTTTAATTTGATCACATCTGCAAAGTCCCCATTACCATGTAAAGTAACATATTTCCAGGGGTTATGACCTGGACATTTTTGGGGGGCTATTATACGCCTATCACAATGAGTAACAAGCATGCTCTATTCTCTCTACTTTTAAATGTTTGAATAAAAATCTACAAAAGAAAATACTCCTTTGACCCCAAGACTCCAGTTACTACAAGAATTTGGAATTTATACTCCTTTACGTAGTACAGATAGAAAAGAGACATGGCCTGAGGAATTTTTTCTGTGGTTCTTATTTCCACTTCCTCATCTCCCATTCTCTTTAATCCACTCCGATTGGGTTTTTAACGTTCACCTCTCCCCCAAACCTAATCAAAGCCACAAACAACCTCCAAATTGCCAAATCACTGTCCTCATCCAATGTGAAGTACTTGACACAACTCACCACTCCCTTCTTACCATAACATTTTCACTTCTAGGCTTATACTCTCCTGGTTTTACCTCTGTCTTCAACACCCATTCCTCTTTCGCATGATCTTAAGTGTGGGAAGGCCCCAGGCCCCGTATCTCTTTTCTATCTACACTCTCTCTAGGTGATCGTATACAGTCATGGGCTCCAAATATCAACTCTATACTGTGGAACCCCAACTTTATATCTTAGTCCTGATCACTCCCCTGACCTCGAGTCATGTGTCCAACTGCCTGTTTGTGCATCTCATTAGGCCTCTCAAACTTGTCTAAGACAGAAGTCTTGATTTCCCCACCTACCCCAAACCTACTCCTCTCCTGCATTTTACCATCCATTCAGTTGCTCAGGCAAAACCTTAAGAAGGAGTCACCTTTGATTTTACTCCCTCTGTTCCTTTACTCCCTGACACCAAATGCATCAATGGGACCTGTCAGCTCGACCTTCAAATTAGCCCCTGTATCCAACCTCTCATCATGACTACCATCGCTACTATCTAGTCCTAGCTGCCATCGTCTCTCACTTGGATTTCTTTAATGGTCCTGATTGGACCTCCCTGCTCTACTCTTGCCCCCACTGTGATCCATGCCCCACACGTTGGGCCCATAGAGCAGCAAAGGTTCACTCTTCAAAAGAGAAGTTAGATGACATGTTTTATGCTTAATCAGTGGCTTTCTGTTACACTAAGGTAAAATTCAAATGACCATGACCCACAAGGCCTAGATGATCTGCCGCTTGTCTCTCTCCTAAACTCATCTTTTACGACTTGTTCACTATGCGCAAGCCACCTGGCTTTCACTCTTTTTCTTCTTTCTATCCCTAGAATGTGTCAAGCATTTCCCATCTCAGGCTTTGCACTTGTTCTTTCCTTTCCTCAGACCCAGATGTTTGCATGACTATCTCCTTCTTGTCATACTCTCAGCTCAACGTCTCTTCCTCAGAGAGGCCTTCTGCAACCCCCTAAATTAATTAAAAACCAAACTCTCCCCATCCCCGTCCCCCAGTATCTCATTACCAGCTCCACTTTTTCACTATGTGAACTTAGCTTGCTGACTTACTGTCCTGTTTACTTACATGTCTGTCTCACCTCCCTTGAATGGGAGCTCCTTGAAGACATACACCATCTTTTGTCTTGTTCAGTGCTGAATCCCCAACACTTGGCACAGGTTAAATGTTCAATGGATACTTTTTCAAATGAATGGCTCAGCATTTTTTGGAATAAATGTATGAAAAGAAAATTTGGCTTAATGTCAGATTATTACGTAATTCTAACAAACTAAAAGATTCTGATTCAGTAAATATGGGTGGCGTACAGGAATTTTCATTTTAACAAATACCCCAGGAGACTCTGGGGCAGGGGTCCACAGACCATACTTTTGAGTAACACTGATTTATTCATTCTTGCAAGCATTATGTAGGTAGGTGGCCTAGTTTTAAAGAGGTAAATTGAGTGTTAGCAGAACTGAGTCACTTGCCCAAAGTTCATAATGAGTCAGAAAGTGAATTCTAAGAAGAAACAAGAAATTCTAATTAAAAAAATAAAAAAGTTAATCTTACGTGTAAGTTAAACACACACCCACACAGATTACCTCATCTATTTTGTACTAGTCATAATTTCTTGAACTTCATCATTTGTTTCAATCATTAAAACAAAGACTAGACTTTCATAACTCCATCTGAATGACTACAATGAACTGTTCAGATCAAACAAGAAATATCTGCTTAAAGGACTCACCAGCAGAGGAAAATGAGAACCTTGAAAGAAAAAAAGGATTAAAGAAAATGAAATCTTAGCTTCAAAAGTATCCTGTGTTTATAAAAGAGAAGTAATCGTAAGTTGCTTTGAAGGAAGATTTGCCCTCCAAAATGATCAGAACAGGTGAGATGTTTGAAGAGTCATCAGATACCACTTTCTGACATAGCACTGCACCACAGCAACGAGGGGGTGGTGACAGTGGGGGGTGACCAAATTTGACTCAGGTTTGACTACCAATATATGCTAAGTTTGACAAGTAAGGCTGCCTGTACTAGGAATTTGGCAAGCTGTGCTCCTGTTCACCCAAATGACATTTTAAAGCTCAACCCTACTTCCACAACAAAAGCCAATCTGCACTGAATCTGCTTTTTCATTGGATAAATTTCAAAAATCAGAACTTTTGAGATGATCCTGGGCAACAGGCCACACTTACAGAGTAGCACCTTGACTAGCTCTGAATAGCAAATAGAACACATATCAGATCCAAGATCTACTTTTACTAAAATTCTGGTTAAACTCCAGAGCATTTCCAGATGTCAAATCTACCACAACGATGCTCTCAATTCCTCGAGGCATTCTCTCCCTTCCTTTTACTTGCCAGTAAGTCTTGCTTTAAGCTCACCTTTTATGGATGGAATATGGTCTAGCGCAGCACTTCTCAACAGAAATATAATGCAAATCACGAATGCAAGCCATGTAAATATTGTAGTAGCCACATCAGAAAAATAAAAACAGATGAAGTTAATATTTTAACCCCCAAATTACCATTTTAACATGTAATCAATACTTAAAAATGCAAATTTTTTTGGGTTTCCCTGGTGGCGCAGTGGTTGAGAGTCTGCCTGCCGATGTAGGGGACATGGGTTCGTGCCCCGGTCCGGGAAGATCCCACATGCCGCGGAGCGGCTGGGCCCGTGAGCCATGGCCGCTGAGCCTGCGCATCCGGAGCCTGTTGCTCCGCAATGGGAGAGGCCACAACGGTGAGAGGCCCGCGTACCACAAAAAAAAAAAAAAAAGGAGATTTTTTTCATTCATACTTTTGGACTCTGGTATCTGATATCCAGTATGCATTTTACAGCACATCTCAATTTGGACTAGCCACATTTCATGTGTTCACGGGCCACATGTGAGTAGGGGCCACGGTACTGGACAATGAAGGTCTAGAGCCTTGCTACTCCAAATGTAGCCCACAAATTAGAAGTGCTAGCATCATCTGGAAACCCGTTAGAAATGTTCAATGTCAAGCCCAACTCCAGATTTACTGAATCAGAATCTACAGTTCAAAAAGATCGCCAGGGGACTTCCCTGGGGGTCCAGTGGTTAAGACTCCTCACTTCCAATGAAGGGGGCGTGGGTTCAATCCCTGGTTGGGGAACTAAGATCCCACATGCCACGCAGCGTGGCCAAAAAAAAAAAAAATCCCCAGGTGATCTGCATGCACAATAAAGCTTGAGAAGCACTGGTCTAAAGTGAGTCATTGGTCTCGGGTTCTTCATCTGATAAATGGAGGTGATAATCCTTACTTGGCAGGACTATCGTGAAGATTCTTGGTGGTTTACTTAATAGACCTAATATTTGAGATTTTAATGAATGGTAACTATTATTTAAGAAGGCCATGTAACAGAGTGGGCTTTACAGCTGGACAGAAAGAAATATAAATTCTGGTTCTTATAAGCTCCGGACCTTAAACAACTCACTTAACTTGAGGCTGGGCCAAACCGGAGTAGTAACAAATGACGCTGAGCTGCCTTGTTAAAGTTCCCATGGCCTTCGTCCCAAACCAAAGTGTTACTTCCTGTGGCTCCAGTCTATTTTTCACAAGGAGAACCTAAGGACAGCAAAAACGTTTATTTGAAAAAATTACTATGTATTGAAAATATACATTAGAAATTATTACATACCTCCATAGCATTCCCCTCCCCCACCACAAAAGCAGAACTATCCGCTTGCTATGCTAATGCCATAGGTAAATTCAAACGAAAAGGAAAACATCATCAGCCCCCTTTCCTCGTACATTAGAGCTGGAGGCGAAAATGGTCAACTTATATCCGCCAATCAATAGGAATTTAACAAGTCCCAGTCTTCCACAGCAAGACACACATATTTCTGCTTTGAAGACTGTGAAGAGTTGCTCTGTTCCTTCTCTGGCTCCTCGAAAGCTCTCTTCTTGCTCTTCTTTGACTCCTGGCCTGAGAGGGCTTCGTGTTTCAACAGTGGTCCATGGCAATCTGGGGCTTTCTCTTTATAGAACTGGAGCTTCTCAGAAGAATTCATGTGGGCGTCTGACAGGTGACACTTCACTGGGGCTTCTGTTCGAGCCCGCTTCCCATCTGTAAGGGTGACAAACGGAAGGGCAATGAGCTTTCCTATGCCACTGCTAACGGCTGCCTAAGTCCAGAAAGATGATCCAAGGGAAGTGATAAGAGGCCCAGACAGGGTGAGGTTTGGATTAATTTTATTCCCTATTGAGTGCCCTGTAAAGTAACTTACAGCAAATGCACCAGCACAGTTTGAAGGTATGTACTCACATGAGAGTATCACAGATTTGGATTTAAATCTCAGATCTGCCACTTGCTGCATAAATGACCTTGAGCAAGTGACTTGTCTGAGATTCAGTTTTCTCATCTTTAGAGGGATATAAAACCTATTTCATAAGGGTGATGTGAAGATAAAGTAACATAAGGTGCTTAGCACAATGCTTGGCACAATAGTAAAAGCTCGAAAAAACATCAGCTATTATTACTCAAAATCTGGACTTGACTCTGTCTCCTAAAAACAGCCAAGTTTGCGGCACAACTCTAGCAAATGATACAACCTTATCCTATATTTTTTGGTTTGCCCTGAATTTTTCTTATTTTTCTACCTTTATTTTTCCTTCACTTCGATTTCATCCTTTAACTCCTTACAGAAAAAAGTACGGTAAAATACACATAACATAAATTTAGCATTTTAACCATTTTTAAGTGTATAGTTCTGTGGCATTAAGTACATTCACATTGTTGTGCAAACATCACCACCATCCATCTCCAGAACTTTTTCAGCTTGGCGAAACTAAAACTTGGTATCCGGAAACTAAAACTTGGTATCTATTAAATAGTAACTCCCTACCACTCCTCACCTCAGTCCCCAGCAACCACCATTCTACTTTCTGTCTCTATGAACTTGACCACTCTAGGAATCTCATAAGAAGACTCATACAACATTCGTCTTTTTGACTGGCTTATTTCACTTAGCAGAATGTCTCTAAATTTCAGCAATGTTATATAGCATGTGTTAAAATTTCCTTCCTCCTTAAGGCTGAATAATATTCCATTGTATGTAAATACTACATTTTGTTTATCCATTCATCTGTCAATGGGCACTTGGGTTGCTTGTCCCTTTTGGTTACACTTTTAATTCCTTTTTAATGTTCTATATCCATCTACTTTTGTACCACTGCAAATTTTTTCTGGAACAAGATGGGATGTCAATAAGCACATATGTACATACATACATACATTTAATAAGTTATTTTCCTGGTGCTGGTACTCAAAGCTAAGTGTGAACTTACACTGTAAGCTGTGCTGACAGAATACAAGTCTCAGTGATCTAACTAAGTCAATACTATCATAATTAATTTTCCCACTGAGTGAAGATGAGCTAAGTGCTTTAAGGGCAAATAACCTAAGGGCAAAACACTCCAAAAGAAAGGGAATTTCTCACAGAAATGCTGAGCAGCTGTTCCAGGCTCCGAGGTTTCTCGTGGCTTCACAGCTTCCGAAGTCACACGCTCCCACTGCAGAACAATCTAAAATGTATTTGGAAAGATTTGAATCCAAACAAAATCTCAAGCTTTCCTTGGTCCCCACCCCTCTCTTTCCATAAACACAAACCCCCACGGTAATCTTACTTCAGATGATGGGGATAAGAAAAAGAACCAAGTCAAGTCTGGATTTTCTGTTTTAAGGCATGAGTTGGTCAGAATACAAACATGCTGGATATACATGCTTGCATGACTCAGAAAAAATCTACAAAGCTGACTCCCTATTTTCATCTCTATTCCAATCTAGAAATAAACTGCATATCCTTAAACTAAATACTAAAATTTAAAACCTTAGTCATAATACTTTTCACACATTCCTAGACTCACTTTCATGCCTTAAACTATACCAAATAACTTACTCTTGTACGTGTGTGAAAGGACCATGTTTCCATATTCTCATGACACTTCATGATCAGTTTCCATTTTTTTAAACTGCTACAAATGTATTTTTATTACAAGCTACTATAAATTCTTTTGAAAATTTGGTTTAGTATAAACTACACATAAATAAAGTAAACAATTATTTCACATATAGCACAAGTAGCAAGAACTTTAAATTCAGCACTTCTCATGGTATGCAATGAAATGATCATAAAAGAAAGTCAAGACAAACATTTTCAGGTCACAGAGGCAGCACAACACATAGTTTAAGAATATTGTTCCAGAGTTAGTTCCACCACTTACTAGCCAGGGGACCCTTGGCAAGTGATTTAATTTCTGTCTTTCAATTTCTTCATCTGTAAAATCGGGATTAATAATAGTACATAGCCCATTGGGCGGTTGTGAGGATTAAATGAGATTAACATACATGAAGGGTTTAGCAGTGTCTGGAATATAGGAAGCACTCAATAAATCTTAGTTGTCAGCCCCTCTATGATACCTCCCTGAGCATGGAAAATGGGGACAGATCTAAAAGAATGCTAAGATGAACTGAATTTGGTGGCTCAGGAGACAATAAGGAAAACTGTGCTTCTACTAACAGAAATAAGAATGTCAATTAGGAAGAGCTGTTTGGGGATGGGGAAGAAGAAGACAAGCCTGGTTCTGGACAAGCTGAATTTGAGGTGCCTGGCAGAGATTTATGGAGAATATTTAGGAACAGGTCTAACGTGTAAGAGAAGGTGATATCATTTCCGCAGGGACAGTAAAGGCTCTGAGAACAGTTCAGATCACCAGGAGAGTGGGTGGAGATAGAAGAGAAGAGGAGAAGAGGAAATGAGGAATCAGCAAGAGCTAAAGGGAGAAGCGAGAAAGTTAGGGGATACTGAGCAGGAAGGCCAGAGAGAAAAAGCATAAGGCATGCATGTTTATATCAGAGCTGCAGAAAAGCCAAGGAAGGTGAAGAATGAGATCACATGCCACCTTCAGGACGACACCTGCAGCAGAGCCGTGAGGGCCAGAACTAGCTTACAAGGGATTAAGAACTGAGTAGGCAGTGAGGACGTGGGAAGATAAGAAAAGAAAACAGCTCACAATCGCAATGGGGGATAAAGAACATGTGAGAATAGAAGTAACATGTTTATACACATAAAGAAAACGGCCAACAGAGAGTGAGATTGAAGATGTAGTGGTGGGGCAGTAGAGGGAAATAATTATTAGTAAAATATCACAGAGTAAGCTGGAGATCTCAGGGAACAGAGCTGAAAGGAAAAGAAGCCACTAAAGGGCTTATCACTGGAATAAAGAGGCATACCTGTTCCCTTAGATAGGAGGGAAGTGGGGTATGTTGCAGAATTGTAGAAATTTTGAGACAGAGGGAAGTAAAGGAACTCCTGTTAGATGGCCTCATTTTTCTGTGTCACCTTCTGAGAATGAGGCAGGAGGAGGATGGAGTCAGCCTGAAACAGTTTCAATAAGGATCAACAAAAGATAGATAAAGCACTGCTGCCAAGTCCTAGGGCCCAGCTGAGACTGCATGGTGCTTTCAGTCCAGGCTGTTAGGTATTTTACTTCAGCCTTAGCTCTGCAAGAAAGGTCCTGGTTTCTGCATTTTACAGATAAATAAACAGAGACTCAAAGTTGCCTTAAGTCATATCCCTATTGGGTTGCTGAGCCAGGATCCCATACTCAGGCCTCTGACCCTACAGCCTATGCTCTTTCCACCATGTCACCTGCTACCATAACCAAACTACATCAAGCCCTTGTAAGACCATCCCACACCTGCCCCAAGTCTACTGGATGTATCTAGGATTCTTCCAGCACTATAAACTTTGTCTGACAATGAACTGTTGTAATTATTTCAGCATGCATTTTCACAAACTTCAAAGTGCTTCTGAAACACCGATTCACCAGCACCCCTTCTTGCTTACTTATAGGGAGGTGATGCTACAATCAGGTGGTTGGATAGGTCCACAACCATGCGTTATTGCTTGGAGCCAAGGAGGGATCCAGATCAAAAAGTTTGGTGGGTCTTCTAGGCCTCCAGCAATAAACATTGGTTTAAAGTATCTGGAGGAGAAAGGCACCAGCCACAGGGAGGCTGGCATCTACTGGTGCTCTACTACTTGGTTACCTTCTGACTCTCTACTTAAGTCTGTACTTCACCAACTTAAGGAAGACCATCAAAAAGACAAGAGAGCATCAAAGTTCAGCTAAGAAGCTGAAAATGGAAGGGCTCAGTGTGCTCAAACTAGCATAGTCTGATCTGGAAATATGGCCTCAATATGTGTCACCCGTGTTTCTGCCAGTACTTGGAGGATATCGGCTTCATTGAGTTGGACTAAGTGAACTTCCTCGAATGGTTCATCCAGGACATCTACCTTTCCAAACAGTCCTAGTTCTTTGTACATAAAATAAAAATTTTAAAACTTCAAAAAGAAAGAAGTTCTTTTTGAGAGCTCAGGATAAAAAAAGATGTTTCTTCACTAAGGCTCTAAGAGTTAAGAAATTTGCCCCCAAAAAGGGAAAGAGTTAGATTTGAATTCTTATCAGTGTGACTTATTCTCTTTCCAGTATACACACACTGCTAAGAGAATCTGTCCTTGTGAAGTTGGGTCATACTGCTTTTTTGCATAGCAAGCAAGAATTCATTTATTTTCTGAGTCATTTATAAGAAGGCGTTTTCTTCCAGGTCCCATACGGATGAAGCACAATCTAGCAACCAGAGCATGAGATTTAAGGACTGGCATCTAACACCTTTTCTTAAGTAACTGGGTTAGTTACCAGGCCATCAGTATCTCGGATTCGACTGAAGATGACAATTCAGCCAAGGAATACCAAGAGGATTAACATTTGTTCAAGTGTTGAAAAAGACACTTGGAATTAAAATGAAGCCACGTTAACTGTAGGAGAAAATATCTGCCTTACCTGGTCAGCCCAGCCCTCTGTCTTGCAGTTACTGTGATCAAATTCCTTCAAAGGCACTTTGGAGTGAACGAGACCTATGTGGGTCTGAAGCTTGTGTTTGACAGCTTTGACGTCCTAGTAAGGGAAAACCAGAACACTAATGTACACACATCTGGTTAACTCCTACTTGCTTTCAGTAGGAAATAAACACCATCACAGATCCCAGTCCTTTCTAAATGCCAATTAGCAGAAGCAAAATATCAAATTGTAAGTCTGGAAAAGCAAGAGAAGGGAGTAGAAGTCTTACCTTGAGTCCCGTCCCAGAGATATCTAAGCAGTTTAGTTTTCTAAAAGAAAAGAGGTATCCAATTCCTGCATCTGTGATATCAGGGTTACCTAAATGTCAAAACATAGATAGTATTCTGTTATAGTTATAAGTATTGCTACAATGCCAACAATAAGCTCAGGAAAAAAGGCCAAACAATGATAAAATAGAAAATACTGAGTGAACAAGCTTTTCAGAGTAAACTGAATATAGAAATCTTATCTTTCCTATTGTAATGTGAAGGAGCCACGCTGGATGATCCTTAAGAGCCTTCACAGCTTTAACTTTCTAGGAGCTGGGGGTTAGCAGAAAAATTAATGAACCAGATAGTTATTCCAAAGGGTTTAATTTGGAACCACATGAAAACAACGTATGTAAACATGTATTAGAATGGTATATTAGACTTTGTTCACAGCCATTTTACCTCCAAAGTAAAAGATTTATTTTAAAAAGATTTTCAAGGATACTAAGGCACAGAGACTATTAATGTCTTACTAACCTGCATTTAAAAAAAAAATCCTTTCTTACATATCACCTTCTCATATCAGAGAGTACTGCATTTAGCACTGAGTCCTAAAGACCATGAGCACAGTGCCTGGCACATTGTAGACACTCCAAAAATATTTGTTAAATGAATAGACTTCCCTGGGAGGAAGGGAGGGCATTCATTATTATCTTCGTTTCACACAAGCCAAAACCAAGGCTCAGAGAGGTTAAATAACTTGCACAAGGGCACACAGTAGCAGAGCAAGGAGTGTCCTCTGACCTCAAACCCCTGCTCCTTCTATTTTTTTGACACCATACCATCCTGCCACATATTTAATAAATGCTCAGTTAAATCATAAATGATCTTACCATCTTTCTACTACTGGAGTCAATAACTGGTTCATTCTGTGCAAGTTATCAAAACTGTGAATTTCATCCCGATTTTCACCAAGCAATTATTGATAAAAAATGACCTAGCTGACAGACACTATAGATCAGCAACTCAAAGAAAGTAAAAATGAGCCAAACGTCCTTCATATATGCTGTGAATATGATGAAAGGTTGCCCTGTCTGCAGAGAGTAAGTGGCATGGGTGAATCTGTAAGGGCTTTTACTACCTTACAGAGGTGGCACCATGCCAGGAAAGGTATTTGGCCAGGAGTCAAGAGCCTCTGGCTTTAGGTCCTGCTCTGCTATTAACTTGTGGCACCTAAGAAAGTCACCTCCCCTCAATTTTATCACCTCTCAAACAAAGAGGAAGAACTAAATGATTTCTAAGTCCATTCTTCCAACGTTAATCATCTATAACTTCTAATAAAACTTACAAGATAAATCTAATAATGTTAGATTTTCAAGGCCTCTTTTCATCACTCGAACTGGTGCCGTCATTTTCCGCACCCCGGCATCAGATAAACAATTATCCTTCAGGTGGAGCTGAGTTACACTAGAAAACAAAGTCCATAAGTAAATTACTTAAAGAGCATTTGAGAAAGTCTAGTCATGAGAACATACTTTCATAAATTTCATTCAAAAATATATCTTCTAACCTCTGCTATTTCACACATAATGCATTTAATAAAGTTAAAGATATTTTGGTGCTACTTCAGTTGCTAAGTGAGGGTTAACTTACAGATCAAAGTGTCATGTAGTACTAGTCTCAGATGGCAGAGGGCACTAAAGGTATATGATGGAATGAGGTAAACAGGGACTGCATTAAGGATATAAATACACTTGTTTATCACAAAAGCTGCATTCCTGACAAATGCTGTGTGAAAACCAAAACCACTCTAAATATACTGGGAAAGTCTGCTAAGAACTCCTATGAGAATTCTTTATGCAAAGCACAATTCTTTCATTCTAATTATTTTATAAATCCAATTCTCAGATTGGGTTTATAAGGTACAGACATAAGCCAATCCATTCAGCTAACCTGTAACTGGTGTTATTAATGTGTCCCACTGTCCCACACTCAAGAAATCCGAACCTTTACTAACCTTGTACAAAAATACCTTTGTACAAGATGAACCGGTTTGCAGGGCAGAAATAGAGACACAGATGTAGAGAAGAAACATACGGACACTGAGGCGGGGAAAGTGGCGGGGGTGCGAGTGTGGTGCTGATGCTGGGATGAATTGGGAGATGGCAATTGACATATATACACTAATATGTATAAAACAGATAACTAATAAGAACCTGTTGTATAAAAAAATAAAATTCCAAAAAAAAAAAACCCTTTGTACAGGGCAGTAGGTAGGTGTCACTGTCCTAGGCAGGCCCCAAGAAACAGGTTAGACTCAGGTTTGTAGTACTGTTATCCTTCTGGGTGTTTATTAAACCACAAAGGAATCCATCTGGCCTTCTCTCTGCTGGCCATACTGAGATCAGTCGGACTATGTGTGAATGGTATGAACTGGATGATTTCTTTAAATTATGGTTCTTGAAAAGGATTTATTTGGCTGTCTTTTAATAGTTCACATTTTAAATAATTTATAGTTAATTAGCAGTTAAAATAGAAAATGATAATGATTGTAGAAATTGTATAACTTCTCATCTCTTGCTAGAATAAACCAGGGCAAAATCATTTTTCAACACAGGTAGCGTCAAGTATTATATGTTGAAATAAAGTTTATTTAGGTAAAGAACCTAGTGACTTACTTTCCTAAGAGTTGTCCAATCTATACTGCTTGTACCGAGTAAATGGAGATTGAATCGTTTTAGAAAAAAGAATTAGCAAATAAACACAGGATTGGGAAGTAATCAACATTCTTCAAGATGATCCCAACTGATCATCCTTTAAAAAAAGAAACAAAACAATTCATCTACAAATGGTGGCAGGTCAATACCTAGACAGGGCCTCATTGGTGAGATGTTCTAGAAGTTCATGCTCATCTCCAAGCTTGCAACAGGATAGATCCAGGCAGGTCAGCTCCCGGAAAGACTTAATCTCCTCGAGTTTTTCTGAAATCACCAGATATCTGTGGGGTGTCGAGAGCAATCAACAGCTTTTCTTTTCTTTCTTTTAAAACATCACCGTTTGTGGCTTTGTGACACATCAACATTCCATCAGGACAAGGTACTATGTAATAAGCAGACTTTACTGATTACTATGTAGGCACAGGTTGAATTTTTTAAGCTAAAAATCTTTTTAAGTGATGGTGGAATAAAAACTTTAAATAAATAAATAAATACATATGAGCAAAGGCAGGACACGAGAGAAAAAATCTGCTTTGTTAGAAGTCAGACAGACCTTGGTGTCAATGCTGGGATTTTATCAGAGTTTCCAAACTTTAGAATACTCGAAATTTTAATCACTCATTCCTTTAAGGTTGCTTTTTATCTAATGCTCAGTATCTAGTGCTTTGAAAACTGGAACAGGCCAAGAATTCTGGGTTCTAACCAGCACATCCCCAAGAACATACCAAGATATATTTGACAGTCAGGTTTTATCTTTTCTATTCAAACACAAGTTTGAGTAGCTGCCCACGTCACTGTGCCACTGTTATCCCGCTAACTTTACTCCAAAAGTATGTGCAACATGACTATTATAAGAACTCATTCTAAACTAGATGGTTATTAAGGCAAACCTGTGAGCATGAACACTTTAATTACACTGGGGCACCTTGCCAAACTGCTATCGGGAAGTATCAGGAGGCCTCTGGAGAGGAAAAGAAGATCAAAAAGACACTGCACAGCCCAGGCTATGGCCTCCACCCTGCTTTCTAGTTGTCCATCTATTTCATATGATGTCAGTGAGAAAAAATGAAAAGGGATTAGAAGTGACAGGAAACAGGAGAGGAGTCTAAGAGAACAGGGAAATGCTTGTGGGCAAGAGCATGCCTTTCTCATCCACTTTTCTCATGGATGCCTAGAAGTTTCCACAGCTAGATGGTAAGCTAGGATCAGTGGGGTTATACTTAAAAGTGTTCACATTTCTCTACTGTTGCCAGAATCATAATTACCAAAAACAGCACTGAATAATCCAAGGACAAGAAGGGAGTTAGATCTCTTTTCTTCCTACTTCCAATCAGAATAAGATATACTGAAGCTGATCGCTGGCCTGACTGCTGGGTACAGATGGCCTGGGGCACTGATACCCCCTCTAAGCTGCCTGGTGACTGAGCTCAGCTGGGTACACAAATGAGCCTTATTTACTCAGACATATTTTAACTGCATTGTAAATAAAGCTGCTGTTTTCCATCTTCCAATCACAGAGTTGAAGTGGGTTAATGGGAATTTGGGGAATTACTGGCAATTACAGAAAGGAAAACACACATCCTTTGATCAGTTAACCAAAAGATATTTAGTAATTCTGAAACAAGGGTTATCTGGGAAGGACACAAAAACATATAACATGATTAACAAACATTACAAAAATCAAAGCTGAGAAACAAACATGCAAAACCACAGACACTACTACGTGCTTATCTAGGACGTAACTGAAGCTCTAGGGTCTCGCTCAAAATTAGTCTTACAACTTGCCCCTTAAAAAGTTCAGAAGAGTGTAGTGGAGAAGCAACAGAAACAGCACAGATATTTTAGTGTCAGACCTGAGTTTGGGTTCCAGCAATACTAATTACTTGTATGATTGTAAGAAACTTACTTAACCTCTGTGAGCCTCAATTTCTCCAGCTAGAAAATGGAGCTGATGATCACTTCCTTTAAGGACTATTAAGAAAATCAGAAAAAATGTTCCAAAAGTAAATGGCATCTCATAGGCCCTCATTAAATGGTAGCTATTATAATTACTTCGGTTACACAGGGTGATATTTTAAGGCAAATACTTGCCTCCCTGTGACCACCGGTGGGATTAAAAATCACAGGGAGGAGACAGTTTTGTAGGGTTGAAACCCAGTTGCAAAGACACTGGCTTCCCCTTTTGGCAGGCAGCTTTGTGACCCAACCCCACAAAGCAAGTGCCTGTACCTACACGATTATCTTATTTTTCAATTATTTTCTCAAGCTCTTTCCCCATGACCTGAACCCTTTCGTGCTGGTAAAACCTTTGCTGCTGCAGCTTCAGCTGAGAATTGCAAATGCAAACCCAAATCTCCTGCCTTCTTCCTATTTTCCTTTGAGGATTCAAAAGAGGGAAAGTTTTTGATCACAACTGAAAAATCTTACTCTTATATCTGAATAAGGCAGCATTGTCTTAGTTATTGTCTTATTTGTAATTGTTGCAATAAAATATGAGCCAAAAGATTGCTAAAAATGTTTCTTATATTTTTCTGATTATAAAAGTAATACACATTCCTTGGAGAAAAAAATTAAGAAAATCTGGAAAACTATAAAGAAAATTAAAACCAATTTCAATCTCATTACCTAAATTACATTTCAGTGGCCTTCTCTTTTTTCTCCCCCCCCATATATGCAATACATGTAAAATTTTCTATTTTTTTTACAAACAAAATTGGGATCATACATATAATTTTAATTCTTATTTTTTTCATTTATTCTATAATGAACATTTTACCACACCATTTTAAATGATCTTTGGATATTATCTTAAAAGTTATACACTATTTCATTATATGAATGTACCATAATTTATTTATTTAATTTCCTCTTGTTGGATATTCAGCTTTCAGATTTTCACTATTACAAATAGTACTACAATGAACACCCTTATGTAAAGTATTTGTTCTCATATCTGATTATTACATTAGAAATTAGAACAGACTCTTAATAAATGGAATTAATGGGTCAAACAAATGATATGAATATTTTTAAAGCTTTTGATACATAGTGCCAAGCTTCTTTCCAGAAATGCTACATTAATTTATGTGCTCATCAAATGTGAATGAAAGTGCTATTCTCATCCAATTTGACCACTGGAACAGTGTGCAGACATCACAAATGGATAAAAAGCATCTTCCCTATTGTGAGAAATACTTAAGGTATAATGGTACGTGGAGGAAAAAACAGAATACAATTTATAGATAGAGTATATTCCCAAATGTATAAAGATATATATAATGGTATACTATACTGCTATCTTAAAAATCTACACATATTGACGGTAAATGATTTTCAAAATATGTGAAGAAAGTAAAGTGCATACCAGTGTGAGCACTGTGTGTGTGTTGTTGTTTGTATAACAAAGGGGACAGCTATACATGCATGTATATGTACAGAATATCTCTGGAATTATGTAAAAGAAATTGGTAACAGGAGTTGCCTCTGGGGAAGGGAAACAGGAGAGAGATGGGAGGGAGGCTTATGTTCCACGTTATACCTTTTTGTGTTTGTGTTTAAATTTTCTGTGTACTTTTTCAAGTTTTTCTTTTTAATTAGTAGATGCCCTGAAAGTCATTTTACACGATGGTGGTATAAAAATTTTAAATAAATCAATAAAAGTATATGAGCAAAGGCAGGTGATAAGAGAAAACATCTGCTTTGTTAGAAAATAGACAGACCTTGGTTCTGGTGTTGGGACCTTACTGAAAATTTCCAAACTTTAAGACACTTGAAATTTTAACCACTTATTCTTCTAAAGTTGCTTTTTATCTAATGCTCAATATCTAGTGGTCTGAAAACTGGAATAGAGACAGGAACTTTGGTTACTAATCTTCACATCCCCGAGAGCATACATACCAAGAGATATTTAGCAAATCACATTTTCTTTTCTATTTTCTCTTTCTAGAAAAGTTGGTAGAGGAGTATTTACTACCTAATGGAGGAGCTGTGGCAATCAACTAATCCTTGTAAAGCGTTTTCAAAATAAACCTAAGTGTTGTCTGGGAGGGTAAGGGAAGGGAGAAAGACAATGATTTTTCTCAAAATGGCCTACCACTTCGTGTATGGAAATTCTGAACTCAAGGGCTGTTTGATGGGGAAAGTGCCCAAGCCCACTAAGCCCCATAGCTTGACAGAATTCACACACCCAATGAACTACTCACTGTCTTAATCAGAACACCCACCTGTTGCGCAAACACAAGGAGCAAAGCACCAGGCTTCCATAGGCCTCTGTAAATTTCTGCAAAGCCCTCAGCCCTGCACCTGGCTCTGTGAATTTCTGTCTGGCTTCAGCAGCAGAGAACAGCTTTTCAGCAATCTGCTCAGGAAAGCCAATAAGGGAATCAACGTGATCAACATTGTCAGAGATGAAGCCCAGGACGAGGCTGAAGAGGGATTTGGCAGAGTACCGAAGATTCCCCTCCCGGGTGTATGTGAAGATGAAATGATCAGTCTTCTCTTTCTGTGCAGTATCATCTTCCCTGTTCATGCAAAGCTCCACCGAAAAGCCTTTGGGAAACAGTCTGAAAGGCCTTGGCTTCTGCAGGCTACTCCTGACACCATCCAAGGCCAGATTGACCATGTGCAGTTGCCCATTTTCTCGCACGTAGACGGGCCCTGGGTCCAGGTGGTTTTCTGAGTTGAGGTAGTAAGACATTGCCTTGGTCGCAACTGTAAAAGCAAGGCACAAGGAAATCAAATCCAATTAAAATGCCATTTGTAACGTGTAACTTCATCTTGCTGTGCCCAGAGCTTTATGAGCTTTCCAGGCAGGCCCTGTAGCTGATTTGGGGAACCAAAGCTTACCAGTTGCCTGTGAACTCTGGCACTGGAGGTTACCTCTATTACCTCGACCTGGAATGCCCTTTCCTATGCTTCCCCTTTTCTTGTCTATCTGGTGAACTCTTATTCATCTTTCAAAAGCCAGCTCAAATCTCATTTCTAAAATTCACTCTAAGGGAGTTATCACAGAAGTGGTCAAAGAGTCACCTACAAGGAAAGTCATGGCAGCACAGCTGATATTAGCAAAACAACTGAAAATAACCTAAATGTTCAACAAGGGTGTTATTATATAAATGATGATACATCCATACCATGGAATGCAGCCATAAAAATGATAAAATTTTTTATTGATTTGCAAGTTACAAATTGTACACGTGGAATTTACTATTTCTGGTTTTTTTTTAATTAATTTATTTTTATTTATTTATTTTTGGCTGCATTGGGTCTTCATTGCAGCGCGTGGGCTTTCTCTAGTTGTAGTGAGCGGGGGCTACACATCGTTGCAGTGCACGGGCTTTTCACTGCAGTGGCTTCTCTTGTTGCAGAGCATGAGCTCTAGGAGGCGAGCTTCAGTAGTTGTGGCACATGGGCTCAGTAGTTGTGGTACATGGGCTCAGTAGTTGTGGCTTGCAGGCTTTAGAGCGCAGGCTCAGTAACTGTGGCACACGGGCTCAGTTGCTCCGAGGCATGTGGGATCTTTCTGGACCAGGGCTCAAACCCGTGTCCCCCGCATTGGCAGGCGGATTCTTAACCACTGCGCCACCAGGGAAGTCCAACTATTTCTGTTTTTTAAAACATGTTTACACACAGAACAAAGGCTAGAAACTAATAATCCCTTGCTACCTTGGCACCTTCCACACATTTCTTTATTGCACTTGGCTCACAGTTCTGCTACTGATTTATTTCTGGGCGTGTTCTGCTGATTTGAGCTCCTTGAGAGCAAGGATCATGTTTAATTCATCCACCCTAACAACATAGTGCTCTGGCATGTAATAGTCCCTGAGGATAATAGTCCCTCATGGAACTAAAATTTACTCCTTTGCTAAACCTTACACAGACCACAAGCAACATGGTTTTTTGGATCCACAAATAAAGACCTCCACCACAAGAGCTAACTAAAAGCTATTAAGGTGTGATGCTTCCAAGGGCTAGAATAGCCTTTAGTTAGCTCTTGTGCCTTAACTTCTTCAGTTAGCTGGCACTTCCGAAGTAAGGCAACATATCAAAAACAGCAGGGTAAAAAAAAAAAAAAAACCAGCAGGGTATTTATGCAATCATATGGGTGACATTTTGTGTCCAAGCGCTACCTGAAATAAACACTTGCTTTCCTGAGGAACTGTGAGGTTTCAAAATATTCGAGAAATTGCCAAGTTAAATAAAATGAAAGTATATGATTATCATTGCTACAATTTTTAGGTAAAACTTAATATAACATAGGTCAAAAAACCGCTATTATCTCTAAAAGACTCTGACTGACTTTTAGAGTGAACAAACCCAGCTTCTTCTGCATCAATGCAGGGCTAGGATGTAGTTCTGAAGCCACTTAAAAGTGTCAACAATCAATCAAGTCAGTGATCAAAAATGCCGAGTCTCTGGAGATCAAACACTGATCCTGTTTGTGGGTATCAGTATGATCCATGTTTCTCCTGAGGATAATTATGTGTATAAAAGCACATCAGAAAAGAGGGCCCTGCCACGCCCGAGAGCCTCACTCTTCCCTGCTCATCTCCTTATGCCCTACTCTCTGGCTAAGCCATACGACCGAGGTAAGTTGGCTGTGTTCTCGTCTCACTGGCCCTTGCACATCCTGCTCCCTTTGGCTGGAACATCCTTCTCTGCTTCCCTGACCTAGCTAACTCCTAGTTATCATTAACACTCAGCTCAACCACCATCCCTCTCCTGAGAAAACTTCCTAACCCCTGCACTAGTGCACACATCTGTCTGGTTTTCCCAGAGCACCAATGTCTCTTGCTACACAGCACCTCGCACTGTGTACTGTCCGTTCACTTGCTAATATTCCCAAAGCTGTGAGCTCTTTGAGTACACGACACTTAACTTGATTCATCTCTCTTTTCTTTTCCAGGTCCAACACAGAGCCTAGCTTGAATAAGTCCTCAACAGATATTTGCTGAACCAAATGAAGAGGAAGGGTGAGACCTCAAAGGGACAGACTTAGTACTCTGAGCTGCAAGGCCTGCTGATACTGTTGCTAGGAGCCAGCTCCTCTACCAGGCAACAGCTGCAGACTCCTCCCCCACTCGCCAGACCCTTTTGCAGGTGGTAGAAGCAAAGAGGATGATGGGAGTATATTGCTACTGGTACTACCAGGGAGGAAAAAAAAAAATCTAAAAACCAGAAAAAAAATTGGCTAGCTCGCACAACCCATACTCTCGCCAGTATTCAGTGCCTGCTGCTGAGGAGATACTTCAGTTATTCTAAGCTTTTCTTCCAGGGGTAAGCACCTGGCCCCTTCAGTCTCACAGAGTTTAATCTTGATAAGGAGATAAAGCAGATCCCTTTCAGTCTTTATCTCTGGATTTGGACATTCAGAGTCCTACTCTACCTGTAGACCAGAACGTAGATACCAGATATGGCCCCAAACAAGAATGACTTAATTTTAAAAGTAGAAAGACAAATTCCATGGAAAGTAACATATTATAAGTAATCAGCACACTTAAACTTCCTGGCAACGAAATAGGGTCTGCCTATCTGTAGTACCCCTAACCATCACCTGCAATAGTGTCTTCCATAAACTTTGGAGTAAAATGGACAAATGGATGAATGGATGACCACTTCCGGTGAAAATCAGAAAAATCTGATTCCATCCAGCAGAGGGCACAAGCAGCTTGGGACCAAAGTGAGGACACTTACCCAGGCTGCCCCAAATCCTGGCAGCTTCGGCTTCCATGGATCATTTTCAAAAACGGCACAGTTCTGGCTATATTTTACTTTTAAATTACTCATCAAATGCTAGTTCTCTTTCTAAACGATGAAAAAAATCAAATATTTCCTGAAGAGTAAGCCCACATCATCTGTCCAGAAACCCCAAGGGCTCTCTGTTCTTCAACTGATACTTGAGGAACTGACCATGGTCAGGAAATCCTGGTGACCTTTGATTTCTACGACTAAATTTGTGCATCTTGCACTCTCACAATAAGGAGCTTCCTGAGAGTCTGTGAAGTACTATAAAATGATCTCAGAATTGAATTAATGTTTATGCCTTTCACGGTTAAGAACCATAAAGGTGAGAAAATTCCAAACAAAGCTTCCGTAACTTGCCTTTGCTTGTGCCTGGCTGTTACACAGAGTGGTCTATTATAAGGGAGCCCCTCAGGAGACAGGGCCTATTCTATACCATGGCACAAATACTACACGAACTGGAAAATTTAAGTAATTGGTATGTGAAAGAATAACAATGTCCAGTGGAGATCTGTATTAGCTATACTTCATATTAGAGCGACAGAGTAACAGGGCATTCTGATAGCCTCTAAGCCTGTCTCCAGGGAGGGAGTTTTGTAACCCATAAAACCCCATAGAAAACTATTACAATAGTGCATGTTCTAGTATTTGGTCACCACAAATGAGCCAAAGTTACCATGAAGCATGTCATTTCATCAAATGAATACTAAGATGTAGCCTTACTACATTAAAAACTCAGTGCTCTTCAGCCTCTTTGAATAAGAGGCAAGATAAAATAATTGATAACTAAACTTAACAGCTTTTTAGATCTTGAAGCCAGTTTGCCAAGCAAGACTCATGACTATCCAGTCAAGTGGACTGGAAGGACAGAGTCAGGGAAGCAGACAATTAAAATTGTGAGCTGAGTCTATGGATATCTAATTTGAAAAGAAAGAGAAGAAAACGCCTAACTTCAGTAGGTAAAGTAAGTTAACAATCCCCCAGGAATATTAATCATAGTAAGATTATGATGATAATAGTGGGTGTGAGCGACCACTGAGTTGCCAAGCACTGTTAGGCACTATATTAAATGATTCCTGTAATTCTCAACAATCCTGTGAAGTCAGGATCGCCATTTAACGGATGAAGGCGCTCAGAGACGTAAAGTAACTTACTTAAGAAACAGAACTAATAAGTGGCAGAGCCAGAATTCAATCTCAAGGCTGTATCACTCCAAAGCTCAAGCTCTTGCCACTGCATGATGCTGTCTCTCAAGAATAAAAATATGACATCAGCCTTAAGGATAAAAAATGTTAAAAATTAATCTCACCCACCTGTTGGATCCCTCTGGTATTCACTGACTCAAGCTGGGGGGGAGGGGTGAGAGAGGGAGGAGATAAAAAAAACAGTGTACAACTGAGGAAAGAGTTGGTGGGAACAGAGCCAGGACAGAGCTACACTGAGGCCTCCCCTCCTTCCTCTGCCAGGGCAGAAATTACCCAAATCCACACACCAGGAAAACACCTGTCAATCCATGGCCGTCATCCCAAGGCTGCAGACACCCTTGGTTTACTTGAAAATGCAGTACTCTGAAGAAAGTTTCTAACATAAAAACCTGAACAGAAAGTAGTTCCAAACCACCAATAACCAACTAACAATCTCAAGTTTATTGTTCTGGGTCACCACCATTATCCAGTTTTCAACTCATTTCTGTTGTCCTATAACTTGCACTTTCCTACCTGCCTTCTCACCCATACCTAGCTCCTTACTTCCCTCTTAGAACAGGCCAATCTCTCCTACACCCTGACATTTCACAGCTTTTCTACCTGCCAACTCTAAGCTTCTCACACAAGATCCAATCTCCACACCAAAAATCCTAATCCACCCCCTTCACCCACGCCCAGCTCCCGTGCCCCCACCTCTCAAACCTCACACCCTTCCAATCCTTCCATCCCTTCTGAAATACGGCTCCCTGTCGCCCAGCTGCAAGCCCACCTCCACCTGGCTCTCCTTCCTTCCCCCCACACCATTCCACCCGCGCCCTCTCTAACCCCCATGCACTCTTCCTCTGTCCTTCACCATGTACTCCTCCCTTTCTCCCATTCTGAGTTTCCCTCTCCCAGGACCCCAAACTCTCCATCTTTTTCCTTGTCTTCTGCCCTCAACCTTCAAAATCCTTCACGCTCACTATGCCCAACTTCACAGCCCCAACAACTTCTCCCAGCCCCCAAAACCCCACCCCTTCTCCTATTCCCATCCTAGATCCTTTCCTCCTTGCACTCCTCTAATCCCACTTTTTCCCCCTCCCCAGTACTGCAATTCTCCCTCTCTCTCTAAATTCCCACGCATGTCCCTCCCCAAATCCACCCAAGCTAATCCTGCTCCCTTTTCCCACCCAGGCCCCGAACCCCAAGTCTCACACGCCCCCATACACTACCCCAGCACCCCAACTCCACCCTTAAACCCGTCTCTGACAACCCTAGACCCTCACACCTTTCACCCAACCACACCCCAGCCCCGTCCCTCTCGGTCTTCCCCTCCCCCCATTCCACCCCTCCCTCAAACCTCACACCCGCCCCCACTCGCAGCCCCAGGCTCGGTGAGCGGCCCAGCCCGCGGCCGCCACCTACCTGTGCCCCTGCCTGGGGCAGCCAGCGGCAGCTCCTCGCTGACGGCTCCCTACTCCCGCGGCGCGGCTGAAGGGGGAAGCGGCTCCGCGCCCCCGGCACAAAGCTAGGGAGGGTGGGACACAGAGTGTGCGGGAGAAGGGAGGGGGCTGGGGGCGACCTGCGCCTTGGGACCGCGGGGCCGTCGGGGGCGGGGGGAAGGCTGGGCAGGGGAGGCGCGCTTGCGCGATACCCGGCATGAGGGGCGGGGTCGCGCTTGGAGGCGGGGCCGGACCCGGGGCTGGCGACCCGAGGGCCTAGGGCTCTGAGCAGCGAGAGGTGGGGACTGCGCGTGCGTGCTCTTGCGAGGGCGGGTCCCGTGGGTCTCAGAAGCCCCAGGGAGCCAGCTCAGCTGGGGGAGGGTAGGCAGCGTGCGCTCAGGCGCTTGCCTAGGGAAAGGCCCTTGGGCGGGGCTGCGGAGCTCAGCCCGCGCAGTAAGGCAGAGCACGGGGGCGTGGTCTGGGGGCGGGGCCTGAGGGAGACTGGGCGCGTACAACCGGGAGTACAGCTGTGCGCGACTGGGATCTCGGAGGAGGCTGGGCGGGAGCGGGGCGGAGCTGGGGACCGGCACGCTGCGCAGGGTGGGGCGGGACGGGGCAGAGCCTGTGGGCGGGGTGGAGCGAAGATCCGGGAGTAGGATTTGAGCGCCCGCGAACTCCGCGGAGGCCTGCGGGAAGGGGGCGGGGCGGTAGGGAGACCTCGAGGCCCGACAATCAGCGCGCTTAGAGCTAGCCGGAGGCCCAGGCGAGCAGGGTGGTTCGGCGGGCTCGGCTGGTACCGGGGGAGGTGGGAGCCTGGCTGGGCGAGGCCGACGGAGGTGGGGGATGCTGGTGGAGGAGGGAGAGAGCGAGCGTGGCTGGGGTTGTGAGGAGACGCGCGGCGCGGAGGCGGACAGTGGGCGGGCGGTGAGGTGACCGGGATGGTGGAAGACTGACGCATGACGCAGGTCTCTTCACTCCCCTGAGTCCTAGAGACACTAGTGCCAGCCCACGAACTTTCTGGAAGCCAGAAATAATGTTTTGACCCCCAAAAGGGAAAATCAGTTCCAAATAGAAATTAATAAATGTATCCAAATGTAACCTATTAACTGGAACGTAACCCATATACTTAAGAATTATATTTGATGTAGGTTCATATATTTTATGTAATTTGGGCCGGGCGTCCAGAAGTATGTGTTTAGGGCCCTTGGAGCTATTGAAATGGTCTTGAACTGAGTAGAAGGGTGTGGGACGGAGGTGAAAGGGTAGTGTCAGGGCTGGTTGCCTTTCAAGTGATACCAAGCTATAGGCCCTGGCCCTGGGGAGGCAGAGGATGGCCGTTTTCTAATTTACACAAAAGTTCCCAGTGGATGATGTTATGGGAAAGGGTTTGAGGAGTCTGGTTCTAAGAGTACCAGACGCAAGGGGTACTCTTTCCTGACCACAAGAAGAAAGTGAACTGAAGGCTTGGCACAGAAAGCTTTTTGGAAAGAAAGGTTACGTGAACTGGAGGTGAAAGGGTTGGGTAGGTGGCACAGGGTTTAGAGGAGGATAAGGCATCAGGGAAGTCCAGGGTCAGGGAGTTTTAAAAATGCAGAGGATGGCACCCCAGAGTGCACCACCTTTGATGAACTGAGGCCCTGAGTGAACACGTGTGAGTTAGGTAAGGCATCCCAGGATGGGGGGTTAGATTACATCCTGAACCTGCATTTTGGAGTTAAGGAAGCATCATATCTGTTGAGTTGTGTTATGGGTTTCTTCGGGATTGGTGTGCCTCTTTCGCATTAAGTGCAACAAAGGAACCTTAAAGTGAACCCAAATTCTGCCGCTTCTTACTTGTTATTTAAATAATTCCACCCAACACAGGAAAAAGGAAGGGTATTGGTGGCTATAGGAAGTATGAAATGAGTTTTGTATTAAAGTACATATTTGCTTCTTTCAGACAATTTAGGTGGTAAGAATGTGACGTCAGAAAAGAACTGAACATTTGGAGAATACACGCTCTTATTTATCTACCACACATCAATGCTAGATATATTTCCCTGAAACATATTACTTTTTTAAAGCAAATTCTCTCCTTAAGTCTCCAACCCCCACATTTCCACTGCCAAGTAGGTTACCACAGGGTTTTTCTACCTCTGCACTATTCACATTTTCCGTCAGATAATTATTTGATTTGGGGGACTGTCCTGTGCATTGTGGAATATTTAGCAGCATCATGAAATGCCCACTAGATGCCAATAGCACCACCGCCCCCACCCCCAGTATGACAGCCAAACTGGCTCTAGACATTGACAAATGTCCCCTGGGGGGCTGAATCACCCCCAGTCCAATTGAGAACTACTGGACTACAGGCTAAAGCCTACCATCTTTACCTGGCTTTCAAGTTTCTTCATTATCTGTTCCTAATCTACCTTTCCTAGAATTTCATTCAGGCTAAAAGAACCCCAGTGCAAGAGTTCTTTCTCTGGTTTCCTCCGTAGGTTATCACCTAGTCTTCTTGGACACTTTCAGGGATGGAAAAGATTAAAAATCTTTACTTTGCTGGAAAGTTCTTACATCTATGATGTCTTCCTGCTTACAGTTCGTATTTGTTGAGTCCAGTTAAATCCTTTTTCCATCTGTGAAGACTTGTGATATTAAAACTTGTAGTCACATTTCTCTCACTAAAGTATCTCTTCTTTAAACGATAGTCTTTCAACTCCCTCCATGTAACATAGTTTATAGATAATCATGAACTTTCTGTTCTCCTCTGAACAATATCAAGCCTGATAATGTCCTACTTAAATTATACTACCTAGAACTGAACACAGTATTCTAGATGTGGATCACACTATTTGCACATAACAAATTATTAGTTTCATGTTTGTCCATTCTCCTTGACTCTGAACTTAAAGGCAAAAACAACTCTTAAGTCACCATCTTTGTCTTAGGTTTACATAGTCAAAGATTACTACGTAGTGTCTTTGCATTACTAGCACAGTGCCTGGCCCTTAGTTTGTTTTCAAAGATTTTGGTAGAATTTAGTTCCTTCTTAGCTACATTAATGTAATTTAAAATAACATTCCTTTACCTTTGGGGGCAGATATAGTACACTCTTGCCTTATAGTGACTTTGCAATCAACTAATCCTCTACATGTTATAGATGAAAGGTTGGCAAATTTTTTATGTGCTAGTTAATAAATATTTTAGGTTTTATGAGCCTTATAGTCTGTCACAGCTATTCTGCTCTGTCACTATAGCACAAAAGTAGCTATAGACAATATATAAATGAATGAGTGTGGCCATTTCTAATAAAACTATTCATGGACACTGAACTGTGAATTTCATATTTCATATAATGTTCATGTGCCACAAAATATTTTGATTTTGAAAACATTTTAAAATGTAAAAACCGTTCTTAGTTTATGGGCCATACAAAAACAGGTGTCAGGGTAGATTTGGCTCACAGGCAGTAGTTTGACAATCCCTGATCTAGGCCGTTCCTTGTGTGATTGATTTTTTAAGTCTGAGCATATTAAATATCTTACTCATTGCAACCTATCTTTCTAGCTTGCTCAGATTTTTTGTGTGCTAATTCTTTCATCCAGTATATTAGCTGACATCACAGCTTTGTGTCATCTGCAAAACTGATAAACATATTTTTTCCTTCCTTAATTAACAATAATCTTGAATGGGATAAGGGTAGAGGTCTTACACAGTTCATTTTGTTCCATTAATCACCATTCTTTGAGTATTACCATTCCAAGAATTATAAATATCTACCTAAAGTACTGCCTGTCACCCATCCCATATTTATTCATCTCATCCACAGGGTGTCTTGGGATGCTTTGTCTGAAGTTTTGTTGAAATGTTCAGGAATATCCCTAATAGGCAGTAACTCTATCAAGCAAACAAAAAGAAATATGTAGGTTTGGTATAACTTGTGAATTAATGGTACTGTTGCTTTCCAATTTTACTACTTTCTTGTTTAGATTTTCAAAGCTATCCTTTTAATAATAATGAAATTTAGTAATTTTAGAATTTTGTTGAAAATTCACATCCAAGTACATCAGTCTCTATTTCCAGGAATTCACCGTATTTTTTTGTCTTCAAACTAAATGTTAACAGTGTTCATATTAACACCTGTTCTCTGGTATCAGTCGTATTAAAAGCTGTAGTAAGATTGGCAAGAAAAAAGGCAAAATAAAAGCATATTCGAATATATGCTTTTTTCTGAACCACTGCTTTTAACACTTGACCAATCTTAGCACAGCTTTTAACACTATCAATACTAGATTTTAAAATTACAATAGAAAATGCACTTTGTGCCAATAAATATAAAATCTAGGAAGAAAGAATTTTCTCAAAATACAGATTTCAAAATTGACTCAGGAAAGTGTAGAAAGCCTGAAAAGAACTATTGAATTGAAAATAGTCAAAAATCTACATACAAACACTTTACTAGGCTTATAGGATCCAATGACCCAGCAAATAGAAAAATAAGGGAAGCTCTCCAGCTTCTTTATGTTCAGGGTACAGTCTAAATTCCAAATCCAGACATAGACTAAATAACAACAAAAAAAATTATAGGCCAATTTCACTTAGAAATATATTTGCAAAATTTCTAAAAATAATAGCAAACTGAATCCAACTATGGATAAAAATACCAGTACACCTTGGCTGTGTAGATAGAGTTTATGCTGAGAACTGGGGATGCTATAACATTAGAAAATCTTGATTTAATTTATCACATTAACCTGTAGAAACATCTATGTGATCACCTTAGTAAATGTTAGAAGAGCATTTGATAAAATTCAACGTTCATTTGTGCTTAAAAAATAAAAGCTAACAAACTAAAGAAGGGAATTTCTATAACCCAATGAACAGTGTCTAACAAAACCTTCACTGAGCATCACATTTAATGGTGAAATGTTAGAAATATTCCTTGTAAAGAATAAGATTTTTTAAAAAATAATGTTATTTTTTTGAAGATCTCATTTATAGTAGCAATGGAAATGATGAGGTATCTAAGAGTGAATCTAATGAAAGAGGCGAAGATATGTTCCTAGAAAACTGTAAAACAATTTAGGGACTTAAAAGAAGTCTTAAGTTAATGAAAAGATACTCCAGATCCATGGATTTGAAAACTCATTATAGACATGTCACTTCTCTCCCAATTAATCTATAATGGAATTGAATTATAGTTAACATCTCAGAAAATGTTTCAATATAATTTAACAAAACTATAATAATCAAGTATAAAGCATAAAACAAAAAATTTTTGAAAATTAAGTAGGGGAATTTACCTTACCAGTTATTAAGATTTATTCTATCTTATTCTATCCTTTTAGTTTCATATTTAGAGTGTGTCTCTTGAAAAGAGTACTTAGTTTTTTTTTTTCTTCAGTCTTAAAGTGTTTAGTTTACTAACATTTAATGGAATAATCTGTGTGTTTGTGCTTAAATCTGTCTTCTGGCTATTTATTTTCAATTTGTTCTAACTGACTTAATTCTTTTTTTCTTCTTTTTCTACCTTTTTCAAATTTACCATGTATTTTATGGTATTGCATTTTTTCCTCTCTGTTGGCCTCCTTCCTATAACTCTTTATGTTTTTTAGTGGTTGCTTTATCCTAAGTCTAGGATTATAACATGTATCCTTGCTGTCTTTTTGTTTTTAACATCTTTATTGGAGTATAATTGCTTTACAATGATGTGTTAGTTTCTGCTTTATAACAAAGTGAATCAGCTATACATATATAAATATCCCCATATCTCCTCCCTCTTGCGTCTCCCTCCCACCCTCCCTATCTCACCACTCTAGTTGGTAACAGAGCACTGAGCTGATCTCCCTGTGCTATGCGGCTGCTTCCCACTAGCTATCTATTTTACATTTGGTAGTATATATAAGTCCATGCCACTCTCTCACTTTGTCCCAGCTTACCCTTCCCCCTCCCTGTGTCCTCAAGTGCATTCTCTACATCTGTGTCTTAATTCCTGTCCTGCCCCTAGGTTCACCAGAACCATTTTTATTTTTTAGATTCCGTATATATGTGTTAGCATACGGTATTTGTTTTTCTGACTTACTTCACTGTATGACAGACTCTAGGTCCATTCACCTCACTACAAATAACTCAGCTTCACTTCTTTTTATGGCTGAGTAATATTCCATTGTATATATGTGCCACATCTTCTTTATCCATTCATCTGTCGATGGACACTTAGGTTGCTTCCGTGTCCTGGCTATTGTAAATAGTGCTGCAATGAACATTGTGGTACATGACTCTTTTTGAATTATGGCTTCCTCAGGGTATATGCCCAGTAGTGGGATTGCTGGGTCATATAGTAGTTCTATTTTTAGTTTTTTAAGGAACCTCCATACTGTTCTCCCTAGTGGCTGTATCAATTTACATTCCCACCAACAGTGCAAGAGGGTTCCTTTTTTCTCCACACCCTCTCCAGCATTTATTGTTTGTAGATTTTTTGATGATGACCATTCTGACCGGTGTGAGGTGATACCTCATTGTAGTTTTGATCTGCATTTCTCTAATGATTAGTGATGTTGAGCATTCTTTCATGTGTTTGTTGGCAATCTTCTTTGGAGAAATGTCTATTTAGGTCTTCCACCCATTTTTGGATTGGGTTGTTTGTTTTTTTGATATTGAGCTGCATGAGCTGCTTGTATATTTTGGAGATTAATCCTTTGTCAGTTACTTTGTTTGCAAATATTTTCTCCCATTCTGAGGGTTGTCTTTTGGTCTTGTTTATGGTTTCCTTTGCTGTGCAAAAGCTTTTAAGTTTCATTAGGTCCCATTGGTTTATTTTTGTTTTTATTTCCATTTCTCTAGGAGGTGGGTCAAAAAGGATCTTGCTGTGACTTACGTCATAGAGTGTTCTGCCTATGTTTTCCTCTAAGAGTTTTATAGTGTCTGCCCTTACACTTAGGTCTTTAATCCATTTTGACTTTATTTTTGTGTGTGGTGTTAGGAAGTGTTCTAATTTCATTCTTTTACATGTAGCTGTAGTTTTCCCAGCACCACTCATTGAAGAGGCTGTCTTTTCTCCATTGTATACTCTTGCCTCCTTTATCAAAGATAAAGTGACCATATGTGTGTGGATTTATCTCTGGGCTTTCTATCCTGTTCCACTGATCTATATTTCTTTTTTTGTGCCAGTACCATACTGTCTTGATTACTGTAGCTTTGTAGTGTAGTCTGAAGTCCGGAAATCTGATTCCTCCAGCTCGGTTTTTCGTTCTCAAGATTGTTTTGGCTATTCGGGGTCTTTTGTGTTTCCATACAAATTGTGCAACTTTTTGTTCTAGTTCTGTGAAAAATGCCATTGGTAGTTTGATAGGGATTGCATTGAATCTGTAGATTGCTTTGGGTAGTATAGTCATTTTTACAATGTTGATTCTTCCAATCCAAGAACATAGTGTATGTCTCCATCTGTTTGTATCATCTTTAATTTCTTTCATCAGTGTCTTACAGTTTTCTGCATAGAGGTCTTTTGTCTCCTTAGGTAGGTTTATTCCTAGGTATTTTATTCTTTTTGTTGCAGTGGTAATTGGGAGTGTTTCCTTAATTTCTCTTTCAGATTTTTCATTGTTAGTGTATAGGAATGCAAGAGATTTCTGTGCATTAATTTTGTATCCTGCTACTCTACCAAATTCGTTGATTAGCTCTAGTAGTTTTCTGGTAGCATCTTTAGGATTCTCTATGTATAGTATCATGTCATCTGCAAACAGTGACAGTTTTACTTCTTTTCTGATTTGGATTCCTTTTATTTTTTTTTTCTTTGGTTGCTGTGGCTAAAACTTCCTAACTATGTTGAATAATAGTGATGAGAGTGGGCAACCTTGTCTTGCTCCTGATCTTAGCGGAAATGGTTTCAGTTTTTCACCTTTGAGAACAATGTTGGCTGTGGGTTTGTCATATATGGCCTTTATTGTGTTGAGGTAGGTTCCCTCTATGCCTACTTTCTGGAGAGTTTTTATCATAAATGGGTATTGAGTTTTGTCAAACGCTTTTTCTGCATCTATTGAGATTATCATATGGTTTTTATCCTTCAGTTTGTTACCATGGTGTATCACATTGATTGATTTGTGTATACTGAAGAATCCTTGCATTCCTGGGATAAATCCCACTTGATCATGGTGTATGATCCTTTTAATGTGCTGTTGGATTCTGTTTGCTAGTATTTTGTTGAGGATTTTTGCATCTATGTTTATCTGTGATATTGGCCTGTAGTTTTCTTTTTTTGTGACATCTTTGTCTGGTTTTGGTATCAGGGTGATAGTGACCTCATAGAATGGGTTTGGGAGTGTTCCTCCCTCTGCTATATTTTGGAAGAGTTTGAGAAGAATAGGTGTTAGCTCTTCTCTAAGTGTTTGATAGAATCCACTTGTGAAGCCATCTGGTCCTGGGCTTTTGTTTGTTGGAATATTTTTAATCACAGGTTCAATTTCAGTGCTTGTGATTCGTCTGTTTATATTTTCTATTTCTTCCTGGTTCAGTCTCAGAAGTTTGTGCATTTCTAAGAATTTGTCCATTTCTTCCACGTTGTCCATTTTATTGGCATATAGTTGCTTGTAGTAATCTCTCATGATCCTTTGTATTTCTGCAGTGTCAGTGGTTACTTCTCCTTTTTCATTTCTAGTTCTGTTGATTTGAGTCTTCTCCCTTTTTTTCTTGATGAATCTGGCTAATGGTTTATCAATTTTGTTTATCTTCTCAAAGAACCAGCTTTTAGTTTTATGGGTCTTTGCTATTGTTTCCTTCATTTCTTTTTCATTTATTTCTGATCTTTATTATTTCTTTCCTTCTGCCAACTTTGGGGGGGTTTTGTTCTTCTTTTTCTAATTGCTTTAGGTGTAAGGTTAGGTTGTTTGTTTGAGATGTTTCTTGTTTCTTAAGGTAAGATTGTTGCTGTAAACTTCCCACTTAGAACTGCTTTTGCTGCATACCATAGGTTTTGGGTCGTCGTGTTTTCATTGTCATTTGTTTCTAGGTATTTTTTTATTTCTTCTTTGATTTCTTCAGTGATCTCTTGGTTATTTAGTAATGTATTGTTTAGCCTCCATGTGTTTGTATGTTTTTAGTTTTTTTCCTGTAATTGATATTTAGTATCAGAGCGAGTGTTGTCGTCAGAAAGGATACTTGATACGATTTCAATTTTGTTAAATTTACCAAGGCTTGATTTGTGACCCAAGATATGGTCTACCCTGGAGAATGTTCCATGAGCACTTGAGAAGAAAGTGTATTCTGTTGTTTTTGGTTGGAATGTCCTATAAGTATCAGTTAAGTCCATCTTGTTTAATGTGTCATTTAAAGCTTGTGTTTGCTTATTTATTTTCATTTTGGATAATCTGTCCATTGGTGAAAGTGGGGTGTTGAAGTCCCCTACTATTATTGTGTTACTGTCAATTTCCCCTTTTATGGCTGTTAGCATTTGCCTTATGTATTGAGGTGCTCCTATATTGGGTGCATAAATATTTATAATTGTTATGTTTTCTTCTTGGATTGATCCCTTGATCATTATGTAGTGTCCTTACTTATCTCTTGTAACAGTCTTTATTTTATTTTTATTTTTTATTATTATTATTTTTTTGCGGTACGCGGGCCTCTCACTGTTGTGGCCTCTCCCGTTGCGGAGCACAGGCTCCGGACGTGCAGGCTGAGCAGCCATGGCTCACGGGCCCAGCTGCTCCGCAGCATGTGGGATCTTCCCAGACCGGGGCATGAACCCATGTCCCCTGCATCGGCAGGCGGACTCTCAACCACTGCGCTACCAGGGAAGCCCTAACAGTCTTTATTTTACAGTCTATTTTATCTGCTATGAGTATTGCTACTCCAGCTTTCTTGTGATTTCCATTCACATGGAATGTCTTTTTCCATCACCTCACTTTCAGTCTGTATGTGTCCCTAGGTCTGAAGTGGGTCTCTTATAGACAGCATATGTACAGGTCTTGTTTTTGTATCTATTCAGCCAGTCTGTGTCTTTTGGTTGGAGCATTTAATCCATTTACATTTAAGGTAATTATTGATATGTATGTTCCTATTACCATTTTCTTAATTGTTTTGGGTTTGTTTTTGTAGGTCTTTTCCTTCTCTTGTGTTTTCTGCCTAGAGAAGTTCCTTTATTATTTGTCTTAAAGCTGGTTTGGTGGAGCTGAATTCTCTTAACTTTTGCTTATCTGTAAAGGTTTTAATTTTTCCCTCGAATCTGAATGAGATCCTTGCTGGGTAGAGTAATCTTGGTTGTAGGTTTTTCCCTTTCATCACTTTAAATATGTCCTGCCACTCCCTTCTGGCTGCAGAGTTTCTGCTGAAAAATTAGCTGTTAACCTTATGGGGATTCCCTTGTATGTAATTTGTTCTTTTCCCTTGCTGCTTTTAATATTTTTTCTTTGTATTTTTTTTTTTTTTTTGCGGTACACGGGCCTCTCACTGTTGTGCCATCTCCCATTGTAGAGCACAGGCTCCAGACGCACAGGCTCAGCTGCCGTGGCTCACGGGCCTATCCGTTCCGCGCCACGTGGGATCTTCCCAGACCAGGGCACGAACCCGTGTCCCCTGCATCGGTAGGCAGACTCTCAACCACTGCACCACCAGGGAATCCCTGTATTTCATTTTTGATAGTTTGATTAGTATGTGTTTCAGCATGTTTGTCTTTGGGTTTATCTTATATGGGACTCTCTATGCTTCCTGGACTTGGGTGACCATTTCTTTTCCCATGTTTGGGAAGTTTTCGACTGTAATCTCTTCAAATATTTTCTCAGAACCTTTCTTTTTCTCTTCTTCTTCTGGGATCCCTATATTTTGAATGTTTGTGAATTTAATGATGTCCCAGGTCTCTGAGACTCTCCTCAGTTCTTTTCATTCTTTTTTCTTTTTTGTGCTCCCTGGCAGTTATTTCCACCATTTTATCCTCCAGCTCACTTATCTGTTCTTCTGCCTCAGTTATTCTCTTACTCATTCCTTCTAGAGTATTTTTAATTTCAGTAATTGTGTTTTTCATTACTGTTTGTTTGCTCTTTACTTCTTCTAGATCCTTGTTAAATGTTTCTTATATTTTCTCCATTGTGTTTCTGAGATTTTGGATCATCTTTACTATCATCACTCTGAATTCATTTTCAGGTAGGTTGCCTATTTTGTCTTCATTTATTTGGTCTTGTAGGTTTTTACCTTGCTTCTTCATCTGTAACGTATTTATTTGTCATTTCATTTTTTTTGTTCTCTTGATGGGTGGTGCTGTATTCCTGTCTTACTGGTTTTTTGGCCTGAGGCATCCAGCACTGGAGTTTGCAGGCAGTTGGGTAGAGCTGGGTCTTGGTGCTGAGATGAGGACCTCAGGGAGGCCTCACTACGATTGATATTCCCTGGGGTCTGAGGTTCTCTGTTAGTCTAGCAGTTTGGACTCAGAGCTCCCACCACAGGAGCATGGGCCTGACCTCTGGCCTGGGGACCAAGATCCCGCAAGCCAGTTGCTGGGGGTTCTTCCCATCCCCTTAGGTGTCCACGGTCCCTCACCGGTGCCTGGTAAGTGCCCTAGATGTGAGGAGACGCGAATTCCGTATCCTCCTAGTATGCCATCTTGACTCCGCCCCATCCTTACTATCTTACTCTACTTTGAATTAATAGCATATCACTTCATGTTCAACATAAGAACTTTGCAAAAGTACTTTACAGAAAGCACAGTGTCATTTACCTTTTTATTGCCTTTTGCGTTACTATTATATTTATTACTTCTACATCTATTAAATTTCTACCATTCATTGATATTGTTTTCACTTTAGTCAGTAGTCTTTTTTTTTTTTTTTTTCTTCTGGCCACACCACACAGCATGTGGGGTCTTAGTTCCCTGGCCAGGGATCAAACCTGTGCCTCCTGCAGTGGAAGTGCAGAGTTTTAACCACTGGACTGCCAGGGAAGTCCCCTACTCAGTAGCCTCTTAAAGAAATTTTAAGAATATTTTTTTATGTTAGCAATATATTTGCCATCTCCTGTGCTCTTCATTCCTTCCCACAGATCCAGGATTCAGCTTGGAATCATATCCCTCCAGCCTAAAGTACTTCATTTAATATTTTTTGTACTGTGGGTCTACTGGTAACAAATACTTTCAGTTTTTGTTTGTCTTTATTTTGCCTTCATCTTTTTTTTTGGCCATGTCGGGTCTTCGTTGCTGCATGCGGGCTTTCACTAGTTACGGCAAGCAAGGGCTACTCTTTGTTGCAGTGCACGGGCTTCTCATTGCAGTGGCTTCTCTTGTTGCAGAGCATGGGCTGTAGGCGCACGGGCTCAGTAGTTGTGGCAGGCAGGCCCTAGAGTGCGCGGGCTTCAGTAGTTGCAGCTCGCGGACTCTAGGGCATGTGGGCTTCATTAGTTGTGGCTCATGGGCTCTAGAGCGCAGGCTCAGTAGTTGTGGCGCACGGCCTTAGTTGCTCCATGGACATGGGATCTTCCTGGACCAGGGATCAAACCCATGTCCCCTGTATTGGCAGGCAAATTCTTAACCACTTCACCACCAGGGAAGTCCCTGCCTTCACTTTTTAAGGATATTTTTGCTGGGTATAGGATTCTATATTTTTTCTTTCAGCATGTCAAGGACATCATTCCATTTTCTTTTGGCTTCCACTGTTAATGATAAGTCAGTTTTGATTCTTCTTGTTGTTTTTCTGCATATAAGGTGTTTTTTGCTCGACTGCTTTTAACTTTTTTCTTTAATTTTCAACAATTGACTAAGGTGTGCCTAGGTGGGATCTTCTTTGTACTTATGCAACTTATGGTTCACTGAACTTCTTGGATCTGTCGGTTTATGTCTTTCATAGATTTTGGAAAATTTTCAGCCATATCTCCTTAAATTATTCTTCCATATTATTCTCTTTCTCCTCTCCTTCTGGGATTCTAGTTACATGTATTTCAGATTAGTTTGATATTGTTTCACAGGTATATGATGCTCTGTTATTTTCATTTTTTCCCCCTCTGTTTCATTTTGGATTATTTCTATTGACCTATCTTTAAATTCACTGACCTTTTCTTGTGCTGTGTCCAATCTGATGTTAAACCCATCTAATGAATTCTTTATTTCAGATATGGTATTTTTCAGTTCTAGAATTTCTACTGTGTTCTTTTTTATAGTTTCCATTTCTCTGCTAAAATTCCCTTTCTGTTCACCCATTTTGTCCATCTTTTCACTGAATTCTTTAATCAATTTATAATTCCCGCACCTGGGTCATCTGTAGATCTGCTTCAAATGACTTTTTTTTAAGTTTTTAATTTTTAAAAAGTTTTTGTATTTAAATTTTTTATTGAACTATAGTTTCTCTACAATATTATCTTAATTTCAGGTGTACAGTATAGTGATTCAGTATTTTTACAGATTATACTCCACTAAAAGTTATTAAAAGATAATGGCTATAATTCCTTGTGCTATTCAGATGACTTTGCATGTTCGACATTGTGTTTAAAAGAACGGTAGACACTGAAGTAGATAATGTTTTTTTCCCAGAGAGAACACACCATTTTCTTTGTCTGGTAGCTAGGATAAGGGGCAGATCATTTCAGTCCAACTAGGGGTTATGCTGGGATTGTAATGAGTTGTAGTTTTATTTAAATTGTTTCAGTTTACCTCTGATTTCACATATTTGAGAGTGAGATCAGTTCCTTCCTTCATCAGGGCTTTGGGATCTAAGTACCCAAGACCATAGAAATCTTTCTTTGCTTTTTAGCTCACACCCAGTTTCCTGTGAAACTCCACTTAGGGGTTGATTTCCTTGATCTGATTAAGAGTTGAGCTGGGTGGGGGCTGGGTTACTTAGTTGCACTTCAACTCTGCTATACGTAACAACATGGATAAATCTCAAACACATAATGATGAGTGAAAGAAGCCAGATACAAATGAGTATAAACTGTATTATTTTCATGTACATGAAGTTCAGGTGAAATTAATCTGTAGATTAGAAATAAGAACCGCTCTACCTTTGGGAAGGAGAGAGGGGTAGTGACTAGGAGGGGGCATAAGAAGGGCTTGTC
This sequence comes from Delphinapterus leucas, assembly GCF_059928025.1. Lineage (NCBI taxonomy): Eukaryota > Metazoa > Chordata > Mammalia > Artiodactyla > Monodontidae > Delphinapterus > Delphinapterus leucas. Next base: position 145,382,337 of record NC_143129.1, read on the forward strand.
TCAAATGCTGGTGATGTTCTGTCTCTTTACTTGGGTGGTGGTTACCTGGGTGTGTTTGCTTTGTGAAAATCTATTGCACCATATACTTATGATTTGTGTTCTTTTCTCTATGTGTGTTATAGTTCAAAAACAAAAAAGAAAGTGTGTATGGTGGGGGAGGAGCTCTTGCACAAAAAAACAAAGTTAAAAAGAAAAATCAAGCTATAGAATAGAAGATATTTGCAATGCTATAACAAAGGACTTGTATACAGGTTATTTTGTTTTAAATTTTTCTACAAATCAAAAAGAAAAGAACAGAAGGAGAAAAAGCAACCCAATAGAAAATGAGCAAAGGATAAGAAAAAGCAAGTAAGAGAAGAAGAGGCCTGAATAGCCCATAAACGTGAAAAGGTATTCAGTCTCACTAGTAATCCTGGAAATACAAATTAAAACCTTATTGAGGACTTCCCTGGTGGCACAGTGTTTAAGAATCCGCCTGCCAATGCAGGGGACATGGGTTTGATCCCTGGTCCAGGAAGATCTCACATGCTGCGGAGCAAGTAAGCCCATGCACTACAACTACTAAGCCTGCACTCTAGAGCCCACAAGCCACAACTACTGAGCCCACGTGCTGCAACTACTGAAGCCCGTGTGCCTAGAGCTTGTGCTCCACAACAAGAGAAGCCACCACAATGAGAAGCCCACGCACCACAATGAAGAGTAGCCCCCACTTGCCGCGACTAGAGAAAGCCTGCATGCAGCAATGAAGACCCAACACAGCCAAAACTAAATAAATAAATTTATTTAAAAAAAAAAAAAACCTTATTGCGATACCATTTCACACCAATGAGATTGGCTAAAGCTAAAATGTCTAACAATACCAAGTTGGTGAGAGTATGAGGGAGCAGAAAGTTTCATACACTGCTAATGGTAATTTAAATTGTTATAATTTAGAGATCAAATAGATCAATTATTGACTTGGAGATACATTGATTCTAAATTTTTACAGTTCTACAAAGAAAGATACTCTTTATTATAAAGATCTCCCACATTTGCCAATGGATACATGCACAAGGATGTGCATTGCAAATTTGTTTATAATAGCAAAAAATTGGAAACAGACCTAAATATCCATCATTAGAGAAGTGGAGAAATACCTTACAGCAGTTAAAATGAATAAAGTAGATTTACATGTATCAACATAGTAAAATCTTGAAAACATAATATTGAATGAAAAAAGCAAGTAGCAAGGGGTATATATACTGTGAAAACATCTAAGTTTTAAAAGAACAGTACATATTGATACATATATGGTAAAAGTATAAAACTATAGTCAGGGACTTCCCTGGCTGTCCAGTGGTTAAGACTCTGCACTTCCGCTGCAGTGGGTGGGTTCAATCCCTGGTTGGGGAACTAAAATCCCACATGCTGCGTGACTTGGCCAATAAATAAATAAATAAATATATAGGAAGGTTATTCACCAATTTCAGAATAGCTGTTACCACTGGGCAAGGAAGAGAATAAGGACAGTAAGGGGCTACTTATTACTTAAAAAAAAAAGTACCTATGGAAAAATGTTAACATCAAATCTGGGAAGTCAGTACATAGCTGTTTAATAAGTGTAATATTCGCTCTACCTTGTTTGTTTATTTGAAATAGTTTTTTGTTTTTTTTTTAAGTTAGACTGGGGCTAGGCTATGAGGTGTATTAAAAGCCTTCCTTCCTTTTCCAAACACTCTTCACCTTTTAATTCTTTACAGATACAGCTTTCCCCATCACTTTGCATCTATATTTTGGTTTGTGCCTTATCACCAGTAGATCAAGGAGAAGGGTGAGTTCTGATGTAATCTTCTATGGTCTTCCTTGTGTCTTACCCTCCAGGGTTCATAGTAGAGCTCAGCAATATCTTTTCATATGCTTTTTATCAGACTTAAAATATTACTCTCCAACAGAAATGTGTTTAAGTTCATGAACCAAGTGATTGATATAGACTTTAAAAATAAGTGAAAAGTTATCTTCTCTCATTTCACATTTCTGCTCAAAAAAAAAATACCGATCATAAAGTATTTTTTAAGATTTAAATAATATTGCTTGCTATTTCAATTGATAAGTGTATGGATAAATAGTTACAAAGCGTCTGTTTTTATACTCTTCATTTTTTTAAATTTCTGAATTATAACTATATAAACACTTTTTTAAAACTTACCTACTAAGTCATGTCACTCTAGTGTATTAACTGTTTCCATATAATTGTTGAGGGTTTTAATTTTAGAAACAGAAAAATTATGTTGGTGTCAGGGACTTCTTTTGTGGAGTAGAGTAGTGCAAATACTCAGATCTCACAGATTATCCCTGGGAGAGGTCAGAAGTTTACCTAAGTAAATATGTTAAGAGTCCCTCCCACTTGTTGAATAATTTGGTTGGTAAGCTTTGTGCTAGGCAACAGGCTTTCTCTCTCTTCCTTTGCTCAAGATAAAATTCAGAGAATAAAAAGGTTGCTTTTGTTGTTTTGTTTTGTTTTCCTTGCAGGTTAAATACTTTAAGATGAGAAACATTGATGTTTGTTTGAGCTCTGAAGGGACTGAAGTGATTTTAGCTACATCAAGTGATGAAAAACACCCACCTGAAAATATAATTGATGGGTAAGAATTACTGTTCTTTCTTCCTTAAAGTCTTAATATTAAGTCAGTGAACTCCCTGAGTACTGAGATTATGTGTTTTACAACAACTAGCACTGTTAAACATAGTTTAATAAATGTCTGGTGAACTAAATTACCTGACTACCCACTTTAGTACCATCCCTGGAGCTAATTCAGTTGTGTATATTTAGGGTTTTGATCCTTTTTTTTTTAAATTTCTTTATTTTTGGCTGTGTTGGGTCTTCATTGCTGCGCGCGGGCTTTCTCTAGTTGTGACGAGCGGGGGCTACTCTTAGTTGCGGTGCACAGGCTTCTCATTGCGGTGGCTTCTCTCATTATGGAGCACGGGCTCTAGGTGTGTGGGCTTCAGTAGTTGTGGCACGCGGGTTCAGTAGTTGTGGTGTGTGGGCTCTAGAGCGCAGGCTCAGTAGTTGTGGTGCACGGGCTTAGTTGCTCCACGGCATGTGGGATCTTCCCTGACCAGGGCTCGAGCCCATGTACCCTGCATTGGCAGGTGGATTCTTAACCACTGTGCCAACAGGGAAGTCCCTGATCCTTTTCTTTATGAATCCCTAAACTGAACTTTTTAGAAAAATAGTTTTTAAAGATGTGGTCTAACAAGGCAAAACTTCAAACAACAGCTACCTCATTTTATGGAAGTATACATTTTAATATCTGGTTATGGGTTTATTCCAAGTTTTTCTTGGTAAATAGGAATATAAACAGTATGACTTACTATGTACTGCCTATTTTCTTTCTGGTCTAAGCAACATCTTTGCTGAACTGAATGCTTCACTTCTTGCTATCCACCTGCATTGTTTGGTTCTCAGCTTCTTGATATCATTCCAGTTACCACTCTTCACTGTGCTAGAGCTTATTCTAGGTAGGGATAGATATCATTCTCAGACTTTTAAATTCCAGGAAAAAAGTAGTTAATGGAAGAACTTCTTTTTTTAAAAAATTGAGGTATACGGGACTTACCTGGTGGTCCAGTGGTTAAGACTCTACACTTCTGTTACAGGGGGCGCGGGTTCAATCCCTGGTTGGGGAAATAAGTTCCCGCATGCCGCAGCCAAAAAATTTTTTTAAAAAATTGAAGTATAGTTGCTTTAGTTTAGTACCATTCCTGGAGCTAATTCAGTTGTGTATATTTAGGGTTTTGATCCTTTTTTTTTTTTTTAATTTCTTTATTTAATTTCTTTATTTTTGGCTGTGTTGGGTCTTCATTGCTGCACGCGGGCTTTCTTAAATATTATGTAAGTTTCAGGTGTACACTGTAGCAATACACAATTTTTAAAGGTTATACTCCATTTATAGTTATTATAAAATATTGGCTATAATTCCTGTGTTGTACAATATATCCTTGTAGCTTAATTATTTTATACATAGTAGTTTGTACCTCTTAGTCCCCCAGCCCTATCTTGCCCCTCTCCACTTCCCTCTCCCCACTAGTTTTTTCCCCTTATCTGTAAGTCTCTTTCTTTTTTATTATATTCACTAGTTTTATTTTTTAGATTCTACATATAAGTGGTATACAGTATTTGTCTTTCTCTGTCTGACTTATTTCATTAAGCAAATACCCTCCAAGTCCACCCAAGAAAAACTCCTTTTTTAATAGTTCTTTTATTACCCTCCTGAATTCTCTTTCTTGGTATTTGTACAGTGATCCGAGTTTGACTCATAGAATCATATAATTTTAGAGCTGGAAGGACTTATGAGTTCATCTTATTGAAACCTTTCATTTAGACTTGTGGTAAGAGAGATCTAAAGAGGTCAGGTACTAGCTTTAACTATTGAAGGCAGAGCCAGTTGTAACATAGATCTCGTGGCTCTTTGTGTTCTATTGTGAGGTCCATGTATCTGTATAAAATTCTAGCAATTGGACCTGTTCCTTTAAGCCCAGTTCTTACCTCCTCTCTGAGTGACATCTGTCCCTTTCCCTCAGGTAGGATAGTTTCCGTTTTTGGTGGGCTCCAGTAGAATTTGATATATATACCTCTATTATCTTATTTATTCCTTTATTATATAATTATTTATTTTTAATGTATGTCTCCCCTTTCAACTGGAAATTTCTAGAAGTCAGAGACTATGACTTCATCTTTGACTCCACAGTGTCTTAAAATATTTGTGGAGTAGCTTGTGAATTAGACCATCAAAGATTAGTCATACATACACTCAAACATGTACACATATACATACATACATACTTACATATATGCATCTGTTAATATATATTTGCATAGGGCTTTATAGTTTTATAGATGTTATGTCATGTGACCCTCAAAGTAAGCTTGGGGAGTAAGAGGCCAAAAAAAAAGTATTTTCACCCTCATTATAAAGATGATGAAAAAAATGATTAGAGGTAAAATGACTTACTCAAAATCATACAGATAAGCAAGTGTCAGAATCAAAACTAACACTCATGTCTTCTAACTCCCAGTTTCTAAAACTTAAGGTTTGAATAAAAAACTTAATATATGTGCCTCTTAATCCTTCTTAGTTTTTTATTTCCTGAAATTCAGGTAATAGTTATTTATCTCACTCTGCCTTAGAGTAGAGATATAAATGTGGGAACTGCTATGAGGATCACAGACCTATAGAGATGTACCTTAAATCATTTGCCAGAAATAGAGATCTTTCCAAAAATACTCCTTGTCTTTGATTGGAGATAAATCAAATTTTCAAGGCAAGATCAATTTACCTTACACCCTTTTGGTGACCTTTCTTTCAAGGGAATATGTTTATAGATTATTAAAATTGGCTGTGATATGTAACATAATACTTCAGACTTTATCAGTCCATACTAATGAATAAGTACATAATATTTTTTAGATTAGACAAAGACCCTTAATACAGAAAACTATATGGAGTAAAGTAGTTACTGACCCGATAAACTGAACGGAGCACATCAGAGACTTTTAATTCATATGCATTCCCAACAAACACAATTAGATTTTATATAGTAGATAGTAAAATTTATTCTTTGCTCATAAGTTGATTTATCTAAATGGAAATAACAGTAGAATTATTTGGAGAAAACAGTGCTATAAATTAGCCCCTAATGGATAGTGCTCCCAATTCTCAATTTCCTCAGAAATAGAGTTTTAAAAAGTGATTATATTTCTACTCCCTCTTGACTCTACTTTTGACCCCTGGTATTTAACATGTCAATGAAAAAGGAGAAAAATTTTACACAAAAAAAATGAGTTAGAAAAAGTAGAAGAGAGAGAGAATTGGTTCCTTTGGCATAATGTAAAAGAATGAGAGATTTACAGTTAAAATTCCTGGGTAAGTGAACTATGTGTATTACTTTGGGCTAAGAATACATGTTATTCTTTGAGCCTCAGTTTCCTGGTCTGAAAAGTGGGGATAATACCACCTTCCCTGACTACCTCAGAGTTATGAAAAAATTACGTGACTTTTTTTATTATCACATAAGATGATAGATGTTGAACAGTCAATGGCTATAAGGCCTTGTTTTAAAGGAAACTACTATTTTGATGACTTCATTTTACTTAATTATAGGAATTCAGTTATTTTAAAATCCAAGTGCATCTCTATATATCTTTATGTTATTACTTTGATCATGTTCATTAAAAGCACCCAAGAAAAAACATAGGGCAAGTAAAAATTGTTTAATTTATTTAAATAAATAAAATTTTAAACCATATAAATATAAATAAAAAGAAATTGTGAAATAGTAAGCATAGTATAAAAAAATTAAAAATTGTGAGTTAGAGACCTGGATTCTGTTTTTTTCTTTTTTGTAACACCTTTATTGACATATTATTCTCATACCATAAAATTCAACCATTTAAGATATACAATTCAGTGGCTTCTAGCATATTCAGAGTTATGCAGCCATTTGCACAATCCATTTCAGCACCCCAAAAAGAAACCTCACACACTTTCATTGTCATCCCCTATCCCCATGAGCCCTAGGCAACCACAGATCTACTTTCTGTCCCTACAGATTTGCTTATCCAGACATTCATATCAATAGAATAATACATATATTGTCTTTGGACTGCCTTCCTTCACTTACATGTTTTCAAGGCTCATCCATGTTGTAGTATGTATCAGTGCTCCATTCATTTTTATTGCCAAATAATTCCATTGTATGTATATGGCAAATTTTATTTACCCATTCATCAGCTGATGGATATCGGAATTGTTTCTACTTTTTGGCTGAATTTTCCCCCGTTTTATTAAAGAATACCAACTCACAGATCCAAGGAACTCAGCAAACCCCAAGCAAAATGAATAACAGACCATATCATAGCCAAACTGCTGAAAAACAAAGATAGAGAAAAAAATTTTTAAACAACTGGAGCAAAAAAATACATTACATACAGGGGTACAGTGGTACCAGTGACAGCCAACTTTGCATCACAAGCAATGGAATTCAGGTGACAATGGAATCATATCTTTAAAATGCTGGAGAAAAAAGAGAAACAAACAAATAAACCTGTCAACCCAGAATTCTGTGTCTAGTTAAAATATCACTAAAAAATATAGGATATAAGAAAGACTTTTCACTTACCACAAACAGACTTGCATCACAGGAAATGCTAAAGAAAGTTCTGCAGGTTAAAATGATAAAATACTAGATAGAAATTCAAACATTCAGGAAGAAAGTAAGTGCATTGGAAATGGTAAATATTTCAGTAAATATAAAAGACTATCTTTTAATAATTTTTTTTTAATTTTTTGCGGTACACGGGCCTCTCACCGCTGCAGCCTCTCCCATCGCGGAGCACAGGCTCCGGACGCGCAGGTCCAACGGCCACGGCTCACGGGCCCAGCCGCTCCGCGGCACGTGGGATCCTCCTGTACCGGGGCACGAACGCGCGCCCCCTGCATCAGCAGGCAGACTCTCAACCACTGCACCACCAGAGAAGCCCTCTTTTAATAATTTTGAAAGACAGCTAACCACTTAATGGGAAAAAACATTTTGTATTGTGGGATGTATTATATATGTGTGTATAAAATATATTAAAACAATGGCACAAAAGTGGAGTTCAGTGCAAATTGACTGTCATGAGGTTTGATAACCTTGAGAGCAGCCACTAAAAATTAGAGGTATAGTTAAATAACTAATAAAGGAATTAAGCAGCATTAAAACTTTTGTTGATTCACTCAAAAGTAGATAGGAAAGGAGGGAATTCCCTGGTGGCCCAGTGGGTAAGACCCCACGCTTGCAATACAGGGGGCCTGGGTTCGATCCCTGGTTGGGGAACTAGATCCCGCATGTGTGCTGCAACTAAGAGTTCACATGCTGCAACAAAGAATTCTGCATGCCGCACCTAAGAAGTCTGCATGCTTCAACTATAAGCCCACGTGCTGCAACTAAGAGCCGGTGCAGCCAAAATAAATAAATATATATATATATATATATATATTTTTTAAAGTAGGTAGGAAAGGAGAAATGGTACAAGAAAAAATAGATGGGAGAGACAAATAAAAATGAATAGCAAGACTTAAACCCAACCATATCAATAATTATATTAAATGCCAGTATTCTAAACACTTCAATTAAATGGCAGAGAGTGTTATACTGGGTAAAAATGAAAGACCCAAGTATATGGTGTCTGCAAGAGATGTACTTTAAATATAAAGTCATGAATAGTTTGAAAAAAGAAGGATGAAAAAGATGCACCCTATCAATAGTAAGCATGAGAAGGTGGCTGTGGCTATAGTCATATCAGACAAAGTAAAATATAAGGAGTATTTCCAGATATAAAGGGGACATTTTATAATGTCAAAATATCAATTCCTCAAGAAGAAATAATCTAAATGTATGTTGACCTCATAATCGTTATTAAAAATACATAAAGCAAAAACTGACAGATGGGAACTTCCCTGGTAGTCCAGTAGCTAAGACTCCACGCTCCCAGTTCAGGGGGCCCGGGCTTTATCCCTCGTCAGGGAACTAGATCCCACATGCTGCAACTGAGTGTTCACATGCCACAACTAAAGATCCCGCATGCCACAACTAAAGATTCCACATGCCACAACTAAAGATTCTGCATGCCACAACTAAAAGATCCCGCATGCCACAACTAAGGATCCTGCATGCCACAACAAAGACCTGGCACAGCCAAATAAATAAATAAATATTCTGACTTCCCTGGTGGCACAGTGGTTAAGAATCCACCTGCCAACACAGGGGACATGGGTTCAATCCCTGGTCAGGAAGGTCCCACATGCCGCAGAGCTACTGAGCCCCCGTGCCACCACTGCTGAGCCCACACACCGCAACTACTGAAGCCTGCGTGCCCTAGAGACCGTTGCCACAAGTACTGAGCCCACGTGCTGCAACTGCTGAAGCCCACGCGCTTAGAGCTGACGCGGAGCAACAAGAGAAGCCACTGCAGTGAGAAGCCCACGCACCACAATGAAGAGTAGACCCTGCTCGCTGCAACTAAAGAAATCCCACACGCAGCAGTGAAAACACAACACAGCCAAAAAAAAAAAAAAAAGAATGTTTTAAAACCAATAATTAGGGCTTCCCTGGTGGCACAGTGGTTGGGGGTCCGCCTGCCGATGCAGGGGACGCTGGTTCGTGTCCCAGTCTGGGAGGATCCCACACGCCGCGGAGCGGCTGGGCCCGTGAGCCATGGCCGCTGAGCCTGCGCGTTCAGAGCCTGTGCTCTACAATGGGAGAGGCCACAACAGTGAGAGACCCACGTACCGCAGACAAAACAAAAACAAAAAACAATAATTAAATTTCTCCCTTAGGAAGCTAGATAACAAAGAACAAATTTTACCAAAAGAAAGTAGAGGACAATAAATAACAAAGGTTAGAGCAGAAATCAATGAAATAGAAAATAGACAGAAAAAATTATCAAAGCCAAAAGTTGACTATGTGAAAAGGTTTATAAAAGTTATAAACCTCTAGCAAGACTGACTAAAATAAAAAGAGAAAATGCAAGTTACTAGTACCAGAAATGAAAGAAGCAATATCACTACAGATTCTAAAACAATAGTAAGTCAGTATCAAGAACAGATTTAGGCTAATCAGTTTGACAACTTAGATGAAATGGACAGATGCCTTGAAAAACTCAACCTATAAAAATGACACAAGAAGAAATTTAATAATTTGAATAGTTTATATCAATTATAGAAATTATGTAAAATATTTAGAGAAAAAATAGTACCAGTCTTTTAGAAACCCTTTCAAAAATAGAGGAGAAACATTTCCCAGATTGTTTTATGAGAACAGCATAACCCTGATACCAAAGCCTGACAAACACTTTACAAGAAAGGACAATTAAAGAACAGTATCCTTTGTAAACATAGACCCAAAAAACCTTATAAATTGAATTCAGCTAATGGAGTTTATCATAAGAATGCAAGATTGGCATATTTACCACATTATCACAGGAATACAGATTGAGTGTAATTTACCATATTGCCAGAACAAGGGAGAAAAAAAATCATATGATCATTCCAAAAAATCATTTGACAAAATTCAGCATCCATTCATGATAACAACTCTCAAAAAATTAAAAAGAGAAGGGAATTTTCTCAGTTTGATAAAGGTATCTACTAAAAATTTTCAGCTTAATGATGAAATAATAAATGCTTTCCCAATAGAACAAATGAGTATATATAACAAAACAGAAACAGACTCACAGATATAGAAAACAAACTCGTGGATATCAGTGGGGAGAGGGAAATGGGGAGGGGCAAGATAGGGGTATGAGATTAAGAGATACAAACTACTACATACAAAATAGATAAGCAACAAAGATATATTGTACAGCAGCAGTCCCCAGCCTTTTTGGCACTAGGGACCAGTTTTGTGAAAGACAATTTTTCCATGGACCAGGGGGTGGGGGTGGGGTGGTTCAGGCAGTAACAAGCGATGGGGAGTGGCAGGTGAAGCTCCACTCACTTGACCACTGCTCACCTCCTGCTGGGCGGCCTGGTTCCTAAAAAGCTGCAGACCAGTACTGGTCCGTGGTCCAGGGGTTGGGGACCCCTGTTGTACAATACAGGGAAATATAACCATTATTTTGTAATAACCTTAAATGGAGTATAATCTATAAAAATAGTGAATCACTGTGCTGTACACCTGAAACTAACATAATATTGTAAATCAACTATGTTCGGTTAAAAAAAATGCTTCCCCTCCAGTATTGGAAACAAATCAAGGATGTTTGTTCTCACCATTTCTATTCAGTATTGTCCTGGAGGTCTTAAACAATGCAATAAGGCAAGAAAAGACATAGAAGTCATAAAGATTGGAAAGAGAGCAAAATTATCTTTGTTATAGTATGATATCACTTACGTGTGGAATCTAAAAGACACAACAAACTAATGAATATAACAAAAAATGAAGCAGACTTACAGATCTAGGGAACAAACTAGTGTTTACCAGTGGGGAGAGGAGAGGGGGAAACTATTGGGTGTAAGATAGGCTCAAGGATGTATTGTACAACATGGGGAATATAGCCAATATTTTGTAATAACTGTAAATGCAAAGTAACCTTTAAAATTATATAAAATTTAAAAAAAATTTTTTTAAGAAAATTATTAGACATAATGAGGATAATGATCAAAATGCACCCTTGTGGTATTTCCCCAAAGAGCCTTCCCCTTCCAGATGGCAACAAGGAAAAATAAGCTTTAGAATGAGTCCTCTTTACATATCTTGTAACCAAGTAGCCTTTTGAACTATTCATAATATTTATTTAAGTTTCAGTTTCTCCAGGGGTGTGTGTGTGTGTGTGTGTGTGTGTGTGTATAAAGCAAGAGCTATTGGCCACTAAAAAAATATTGCCTTTGTTCACAGATTATGTGAATCTACATAACCCTAAGGAATCTGCAAAAAACTGCTAGAGCTAATAAGTAAATTTAGCAAGGTCAATACACAAAAATCAATTGTATTACTATATACTAGTAGGAAGCATTTAGAAAATGAAATTTTTAGAAATTCCAATTACATTAGCATTTTAAGACGTGAAATAGTTAAAAATAAATTTAATAAGACATGCAAGACCTTTACACTCAAAACTATAAAACGTTGCTGAGAGAAATGAAAGAACTAAGTAAATGAAAAGATATACTACATTCATGATTGGAAAACTCAATATTGTTACAGTGGCTGTTTCTCCCTTAAATGACCTATAGATTCAGTAAATCTCGATAGACTTTTACATAGAAATTAACAAGTTGATTCTGAACTGTGTATAGAAATGCAAACTAATCTTGTCAGACTAATTTTGAAAAGAAGAAATCTTAAATTATCTGATTTCAAGATTTAAAATAAATACACAGTAATCAAAACAACATGGCATTTTTGTAAAGATAGATCTATATAGATCAGTGGAACAGACTAGAGAGCCCAGAAATAGACCCACACATATAAAGTCAATTACTTTTTGACAAAAGGCTAAGGATACAGAAACAGATCAATGGAATAAAATGGAGGGGCAGAAGTACATACACCCATAGACAGTTCATTAATTTTAGGAAAAGACACTTAGGTGATTCAATAGGAAAAGGAAAGTCTTTCTTTTTTTTTTTTGGCAGCATTGGGTCTCCATTGCTGTGTGCAGGCTTTCTCTAGCCGTGGTGAGCAGGGGCTACTCTTCATTGTGGTACACTGTCTTCGCATTGTGGTGGCTTCTCTTGTTGCGGAGCACGTACTTTACGTGCACGGGCTTCAGTAGTTGCAGCACACAGGCTCAGTAGTTATGGCATGTGGACTCTAGGGCGCACGGACTTTAATAGTTGTGGTGCGCAGGCTCAGTAATTGGGCTTAGTTGCTCCGCGGCATGTGGGATCTTCCTGGACCAGGAATCAAACCCATGGCCCCTGCATTGGCAGTCAGATTCTTAACCACTGCGCCACCAGGGAAGTCCAAGGAAAGTCTTTTTAACGTGGTGCTGGAATGACTGAATAAACATGTGGATTAAAAAAAACCGTCAACCCCTGCCTCATACTAAACACAAAAATTAATTCAATATGGATAATAGAACTCAATTCAAAGCTAAAATAATTAAGTTTCTAAAAGAAAATACAAGAAAGTACTTTTCTGACAATGAAGTAGGCAAAGGTTTCTTAATAAAGACACAGGGCTTCCCTGATGGTGCAGTGGTTAAGAATCCTCCTGCCAATGCAGGGGACATGGGTTCGAGCCCTGGTCCGGGAAGATCCCACATGCCGTGGAGCAACTAAGCCCGTGCACCACAACTGCTGAGCCTGCACTCTAGAGCCTGCGAGCCACAACTACTGAAGCCTGCAAACCTAGAGCCCATGATTGGCAACAAGAGAAGCCACCGCAGTGAGAAGCCCGCGCACTGCAACGAAGAGAGTAGCCCCCACTCACTGCATCTAGAGGAAGACCACACACAGCAACGAAGACCCAATGCAGCCAAAAATAAAGAGAGGGAGGGAGGAAAGAAGGAGGGCAGGCACAAAAATTACTAAGCATAAAAGAAAAGGGTAATAAAACTGGACTTCACCAAAAATAAAACTAATGCTCATTGAAAGACACAATTAAGGGCTTCCCTGGTGGCGCAGTGGTTGAGAGTCCACCAGCCGATGCGGGGGACGCGGGTTTGTGCCCCGGTCCGGGAGGATCCCACATGCCGCGGAGCGGCTGGGCCCGTGGGCCATAGCCGCTGAGGCTGTGCGTCCGGAGCCTGTGCTCCGCAACGGGAGAGGCCACAACAGTGAGAGGCCCGCGTACCGCAAAAAAAAAAAAAAGTTTTTTATAATAAATTTATTATTTATTTTTGGCTGTGTTGCATCTTCATTGCTGTGCGGGCTTTCTCTAGTTGTGGCGAGCGGGGGTTACTCTTCGATGCAGTGCACGGGCTTCTCCATGCGGTGGGTTCTCTTGTTGTGGAGCATGGGCTCTAGGCGCATGGGCTTCAGTAGTTGTGGCGCACGGGCTCAGTAATTGTGGTTCGTGGGCTCTAGAGCACAGGCTCAGCAGTTGTGGCACACGGGCTTAGTTGCTGTGTCACATGTGGGATCTTTCTGGGCAAGGGCTCGAACCCATGTCCCCTGCATTGGCAGGCAGATTCTTAACCACTGCGCCACCAGGGAAGTCCAAAAGAGCTTTTTTAAAAGTGAGAAAATACTTAACAGACACTTCACAAAAGAAAATATATGAATGGCCAAAAACACATGAAAAAGGGCTTAGAATAATTTGTCATCAGGGAAATGCAAATTAATAACATTGTCAGATATCATTTCACATCCACTAGAATGGCTAAAAAGCCTGACAACAGCAAATGTTGTCAAGGATGTGGAGCAACTAGAACTCCGTCACATTTCTGTTAGGAATGGAAAATGGCACAACCACTTTGGAAGTCTGACATCATCTTATAAAATTAAACATACCTTTACCTTATGACTCAGCAATTTCACTCCTAGTAATTATCCAAGAGAAATGAAAACATCCACAAAAACACCTGTACAAGAATGTTTATAGAAGTTTTACTCATAATAGTAAAAAATTGGAAGCAATTCAGATATTCAACAAAAATATCAAACAAAAAATGAATAAACTATAGCATAGTCTGTGGTGATAGGAATCAGAGCAGTGGTTGCATAAGGGAGGTTGTTTGGAGGGAAGAGAAGGGAAGTTTCTAGAGTGATGGAAACGTTCTTTATCTTGATTAGGGTATTGGTTACCTTGAGATATTGGTTACATAAGCATATACATTTATCAAAACTTTGAATTGCACTTAAGAGAAATTCCACTGTAGGTAAATTTTACCTCCAAAAGAGAAAGAAAAACCTTATATAATTAAAATAGAAGTGATTATTTCTGTAGTCAATACTATATATGTGTGTGTGTGTCTAGGTATATATGTAATTTTACATAGTATATGACCAACATTGAGTGCATGTTTTAATTTTTTTCAACAAACATCTGTTGTGTATCTGCTGTGGGTCAGCCATTGTGATCGTTGCTGGGGATATAAAGGTGACTAAGAGAAAGTGGCTGGACTTACAGAGGGTGTAGCTGGAGCAATAAACACAAGAGAAAAGTGCTAATGTAAAAATGGATGCTGTGTGTGAGGTGAGTGCAAAGGAGGGAGAAAGTTACTGTGATTTGTTGGGGTTGGAGAGATGTGACCAAAAAGTGAATAAACTTTTGCACAGGAAGAAGGGCTTTTTAGGTCAAGAGAACCTCATGAACTAAGGCACAGAGGCATGAGCCTACATGACGTGTTTGCAGAATTTTAATTGGTCCAACGTGACTACAATAATGGGAGATGATATCACGATGGGGGACGATATACTTAATGATGGGACCAGATTGTACAGGGTCATAAAATGCCATACTAAGGAGTTTAGATTCATAGGCAGTAAGGGGTCACTGCTTTTAGGCAAGAGTGACATCAATTCCATTTTTTAAAAAATGTATCTGGTAGTAGTAAAGAATTATTAAAGTTGGGGAGAGATTAGAGGCAGAATGAACAGTTAGAAAGGGGTTGTGGGACTTCCCTGGTGGTCCAGTGGTTAAGACTCTGCTCCCAACGCAGGAGGCCCAGGTTCGATCCCTGGTCAGGGAACTAGATCCCGCATGCCACAAGTAAAGATCCCATGTGCCACAACTAAGACCCGGTGGAGCCAAATAAATAAATAAATATTAAAAAAAAAAAAAAGAAAGAAAGGGGTTGCAAGAATCCGGTGGTCATTTATTTTTTTAAATAGTTATTCACTAGAATTTTGTGATTAAACATTTCTAAACATTTGGCTATTTTTTTCTCTTTTTCTTTAAAATTAACAATAGAAATCCAGAAACATTTTGGACCACCACAGGAATGTTTCCCCAAGAGTTCATTATTTGTTTTCACAAACATGTAAGGATTGAAAGGCTTTTAATCCAGAGTTACTTTGGTAAGCATGATATTTTCATTTCACTTCATTTCATTAATTTTCATCATCTTTCAGTTTTTCCATAGGCAGAAGGCACATATGTAAACTTTTGGCAAAACACTGATTTTTTTTTATCGCATGGAATCCAGTTTTCTTGGTGGGGTTGATGGGTGGGGAGTATGGGTTAACTGCCTTGAGCACAGTTAGCCTCTCTGAAACTGCAAATTTGAAACCCTTCCAAAGCACATAATAATTTCCATGCAATTTACTACGTGAAAGCCTTTGGCAAAAGACCGTGTTATGAATATAAGAAGCCAGCTTGCCAGAACACTAGGTTTCTTGACATCTTTATTCCAGATTCTTTTGGCTAGGGGTTCTCTGTCAAATTCTTTCTGAAAATCTGATAACCCTGATTATTTGCATTTGATAATTTTGATTCTTTTATTAATAATGGCATTTTCTGAGGGATTCAGGAAGACTATCTCCCACTGGAACATCATCCTAATCCTGTCTTATGTTTATTTAAGGATAAAGTATGTCAGACAAAATCATGGCAGGAAACAGGATATACCCCAGATGACTCAGATGAAGAGACATTATTGATGGGACTACTTACAGAATTATGGCCTGGTTTAAGGGAACAACTAGGGATGGTGAGACACCCAGAAAGTGGCTACAGCAGTAAGCCATTACCTCCCCTGGGCCAAGGGAAGGAAATAGTATTGCTGGAGCCCAGTGAGTGCTGGAGCCCATGCATAAGAGCCTGCCCAACAGGAGCTGTAACCATGAACGGACATAACAACTGTCAGACATGGCACTGAAATGGGAAGGGCGCAGAGAAAATACAACCTGATGTCACTTCCCCACTTCTCTTCAGTTTCCTTCCAGTGCCTCCAGTTGGCCAAATCCAGCCAGTAGTCAGTGGGCAAGTGAGTCCAGGTGATGCAGTCCCCAGGGGTCCTCCCCACAGGGCACAGAACACAGAAGGAGAAGAATGGATTTGGGGTGAAGGGAACTGATTTAGGGGTAAAGGAAAAAAAACAGTGCAGAAGGAAGATGACTGCATTTTCTCTTCTGTCATTAATTGCGAAGGCTCTGGAGTCAGACCTAAAGTCTGAATTCCAGTTCTAGCACTTACTAGCTCTATATCATTGAACACTTCACCTGGCTTCTCTAAGTTGCCTGATTTCTTTAAGCCTGTTTCCTCGTCAGTAAAGTAAGTTAATAATAGCTTTCTCCTAAGATTGAAGTCAAGAGTCAATGAATATGTCTGACTCATAGTAGTTTCTCCATAAAGTTTTATGATCAAGATCACTAATGGTACTATTTACCAGTGTACAAAAACCCAAAAATCTAGATAATTCCAAATGCAGAAAGACCCTACTAGCTTTGTGTTGTATGCTTGCAAACACTTGTAAGATACAGTTACACAGTCTGCATTTACTGTCGGGACTTACGGAAAAACGGAGGGAGGGAGTGATTTTCAGAACATGTTGTTCCTGATGCCAGTACTTTGTGCAGTCCCACCAATGCCTGACGGTCTCAGACAAAGGAAAAAAGGAATACAGGGACAGCAACATAGAATTAGATAGATATTAACACTTTATTTTGTTTATTTACAATGTCAGTACGGACCTTGAGGATTGAAAAGAGCACTTCTAAAGAGCCAGTTGATTTTGAGCAGTGGATTGAAAGAGGTATGTGCTGTTTCACCAACATTGTTCTGATCATGAAGAAGTAGAGAATTGTCCTTTACTCTGTATTTCCAACTGGGCTGCATTTTGGTGAAAAAAGATGACTTGAATGATACTTGTGACACACACACACATATATATATATATATTAAAAAGGACCCTAGGTACCTTCTCCCCTATAAAGCTAGTGACCAGTCTTTCCTCCCACAAACCACCCCCAAGAGGTGACTAGGAACATTGAATGTTGAGGCTCAGGACTCAAGGAGACGAGGCATAGTAAAGAGAGTGAATGAGACATGGAGTAGAAAACAAGGGATTTAAGTGGAAGCGTACATATTGAGTGGTGGGAACTCCAGCCTCCTTCCTGTGCTCTGCTCAGCAACCAGGAATATAGCCCCAGCCAGGAGATTGGAGGATTCATCTCTGGAGAAACTGAATGGTCCCAGAAGATCGATGGATACTGACACAGGCTAGCTCATTCCTGGTCACCCTATCAAAGTCCAGTAGTCAACGAGTCTGGCTCATGCACATTTTTCAAATGATCTATTCATGAGTAACAGAAGCCAAAAATCACCAGACATATGATGAGGGCCTTAAAACCTCAATATAATCAAGCCTTTAGCTTGAATTCCAATCTATAGGAAAAGGGGATAGAGAACAAATTAAATGAAACCACGAGGAGGCAATATGAGAAAATGAGGGACATTTACAGGACAACTGACCTGCTCTCTTCAGTAAGTCAGTGGTGTGGGAAAAAAATGTGTGTGGGAGAGAAAGCAGTTCAAGATTAAAAGAGACTTAATTCTGATTTGAATAAACCAACTATAAAAAGACAGGGGGACAATGGGGAAATTTGAATATGGACTGGATATTAAAGCATTTTTTATTGTAATATGATAATGGCATTGTAGTTATATAAGAAAATATTCTTATTTAGAGATAGATAACCCAATATTTAAAGGTGAAATGTAATTATGTCTTAGACTTTCTTTAAAATACTTTAGCAAAAAAAATTAGATAAATCAAGTATGGTGAAATTTTAGTAATTGCAAATTCAAGATTATGGGTATATATAGGAGTTATATCCTGTCTTTTTTATGTATGTTTGAGATTTTCCAATTTTTCATAATTTAAAAAAATGAAGCAAATGAAAGAAGAGGTTATTATTAACTTCTAGTAGAGGAGGAGTTGTCTAAGAAAGAAAATGTGTCACAATTTATTACTTATTTCAGCAGTAAATAATGTTTATATAGATAATAGTATGACCATCAAGTATTGATTTCAAAATTGAGAGGATGGCAGGAGGGAAAATTTGCAGGAGGAGGAGGAAGAGGATATTGGTCCAAGAGACATAAATTTTACCTACCATAATATAAAGTCAGTAAAAAATTGATAAATCAAGAAAAGGAGTATAAAACATAATTCCAGGAAAAACAGCTTAAAGTGTTGAAAACATTTGCCTTTAGGGAGCAGGACTGGAGGAAAAGGGGTCAAGCAGGGCATTACTATTTTTCATTACTTCAGAGAAAGGTTAGGAAACAGAAAGTCATACATAATCTTACTTCCCAGAAACTTCCCTTTTTGTACTACATGCCTTTTAAAATTATGTACACTATTTTGATACAAACAAAATTAATTTCTAAATAATGTCGACATTATTATATCAATTAAATATTTCATGTTTCCAAAAGAATGTTTGATGTGATTAACTCATGACCAAATAAGATAATCTGTCCTAAAATTACACAATTAAAGGTTTTCTAAAGCTGGACACCAGAAAAGATCAATTCATGGGTGGCATAACTCAGCATAATTCATTGTGAGAAACTGAGCCCTAGTCTGTACCCATGAGAATGGTAAGATGGCTCCTTTCAGGCCTGCAATTACTCTTAGTAACTTGATCCTTAAAAAGGACTTTCACATTTTATCAATTCTTCACTTTATATTCCTTTACTGTAATTTACATTTACTTTTATTTATACTCACTAGAGATATTTTATAGCTCATAGTTTATCTTTCATACCTTTTATATCAAATATCTCTATTTTTATATTGAATTTTAACCCCAAAACACTGGTAAATCTGGTCTGACTATAGTTTACCAGACATCATGTGTTGCTGAATATAAATTTCAATATGTCCTCATGCATTTTGAGCCCTACCCCAATTCTGTTGAATTTGTGTTTTAGATCTGGTACATACAGAGGGGCAGCTTCAAAATGAAGAAATTATGGTAAGTAAGTATACTTTGAAGAGATCAACATTATCTTTAGCCAGCACAGCATATTTAAATTTTACACCTATCTCCATAGTCATAAAGTTAATAAATACCCTCATAATATTATAGGTTCTGTGTCTCATCAACCAATAGAGATGGTTATTCTCAATAATATATGACAGCAAGGATAGAACAGAATTCACTTGTTTTTGTTTTGTTTATTCATTTATTTTGGAGTATGTACTTGCTTTCCTTTCATTTGATTCTGTGGGCCTTATAGAATAGGAATCAAAAAAGGCTGAGATGCCAAAATCGGATGTTAATTTAAGTATGAAAGGACAAGGGAGATTCAGATAAGGGAACTGGAGCATAGGATCAGCAACAAATAAGCCAAAGAGAGATGAGGTGAAAAGAGAACCAGCAGTTTCCAACAACATTCCATTGGGCTTTGCTTGTCAAGTGGAATGAATGCCCGTTGGTGAGGAAGCTGCTGCCTCATCAGGAGTTTCTCTGTTCCTGCTAGTTTGTCAGGCCCTGGTTTTAGACAAACACAAAAAGCCAAACAACTGTGAATATGTGTTTTTTAGGTAGTAGTGTTTATTTAACTAAGGTGTCTCTAAATAAGGGTTAAAGAGGTACCTTGTTCATTAGGTTTCCTTCTTCACAACTTACTGGCAGCTGCTATGAAATCGGTGTTTCAAATGATTCTCTAGGAGTTTTTGAATCCTGTTAATTATCTTCTCTACCACCTAAGTGTGCCCAATGACTGGGGAGGCCAGTGGGGACCAGAAAAATGATTAATTAGACTGAATTTTATCTTCCTGTTTTTCTCCATCTTTATTAATGGGTTATGGTTAGTAAGCCTCTGCTGAGTATTTTGTTTCAGGACTCACTGTGGATCAGGGAGGGTTGCAGCATCATAGAGCATTTGGAGAAAAGTAAGGGGGAATGGAAGGCTGTAAATGACCCAAAGTTTAGTACCGTCTCACAACAGCTTTTACTATACTTATTTTCTTCTAGTTGTTAACCAAATGCATTACATAGTTATAATAGTATGTATGAAAAAAT
This sequence comes from Delphinapterus leucas, assembly GCF_059928025.1. Lineage (NCBI taxonomy): Eukaryota > Metazoa > Chordata > Mammalia > Artiodactyla > Monodontidae > Delphinapterus > Delphinapterus leucas. Next base: position 145,402,784 of record NC_143129.1, read on the forward strand.
TTGTATCTTTCAAAAATTTAATAATGTATCAAAAGCTTCATAATTATAATTTTAAAATTAAATGTATGCAGATAGATGTTAACTGATTTCCTTTTTCCTCTCTCTGTCATTATAACTAATACTACAGGGGACATCTTATGCCTGTTCCTGCTACCACAATGTTCACCTTTTTAATTATTTTCTAAAATTAAATTTCAAGGAATGGAATTACTGGGTCCACGGGTATAGACATATTTATAGCTTCTTATATATGCTGCCAAATTGCTTTTCGGAGACTTTTTTTACATTTTTATATAAACGTAAAAGTATAGTAATATTCAGGGTAGTGTATTCTGAGGCATCATCCAACAAATGAAATCTCTTATTATGAAAAATACTTCAGAAAAACACTTAAAAAAAATTAATCAGGGCTTCCCTGGTGGCACAGTGGTTAAGATCCACCTGCCAGTGCAGGGGACACAGGTTCGAGCCCTGGTCCAGGAAGATCCCACATGCCACGGAGCAGCTAAGCCCGTGTGCCACAATTATTGAGCCTGCACTCTAGAGCCTGTGAGCCACAACTACTGAGCCCTTGTGCCACAACTACTGAAGCCCGTGTGCCTAGAGCCCGTGTTCCGCAGTAAGAGAAGCCACAGCAATGAGAAGCCTGCACACTGCAACAAAGAGTAGCCCCCACTTGCCGCAACTAGAGAAAGCCCATGCGCAGCAACAAAGACCCAATGCAGCCAAAAATAAATAAATAAAATAAATTACTTTAAAAAATTTAATCAGAATTGTACAGTGCAATTTTTAACTCCACCTGCTATTCTTCCTCAAACCAAGGCTGATATTTGGCTGCTACATATCAGAATAACTGTACTGTTACGTGTGGCTGGCTTCTCTTCTGAACATTATATCTTATAAATCATTATATATTTAGAATATTATTCTTGCATCAAACACTTTCTTCTGCTAACTGCTTGTTTAACAGTTAACTAGAATTCTAAATCATCTATATTGATTTTTCCCCTACAGGTACATGATGGCCACGCCACTTACTTGAGATTCATTATTGTATCAGCCTTTGATCATTTTGCATCTGTGCATAGTGTTTCTGCAGAGGGAATAGCAGTCTCAAATCTTTCTTAATAATTATAACAAAATACTCTTGCGCTATTTTTTAACAATATATTTATTTAAACATGAAGTTGTTATTATTAAAGGTATTTGTATCAATCTGTTTCAGTTTTTATTTATTTTCTCTTCAACATTTTGTAGGAATTTGGTTCATCAGACAGCAGTGACGGCCACCGTGTAGGTCATAAGAAAGCTTTTGCTTCGGTATACAGCTTAATCAAGGACGTGACTATACATGAAAACAACTGATAATACATTGTGTCCCCACAGTATCTAACATAGTACCCTTCAGATATCAGTGCATTAATTTTTAAATTTATTGATTGATTGATGCAAAGGGCTAAGGGCGCAATATGGAAAATAAACAATGTACGAGTTCAAAAAAGAGAAAGTATTTATGGGATGGTTTCTTTGAGGTCATGGAACTTGAACTGGGCCCTGTAGGACAAATCATTTTATTTTTTTCTCTTTATTTTATTTTGTTTTGATTTCAAGACCTCAGAGAAGAGTTAGGAAACATATAATCTTACTTCCCAGAGACAACCATTATTGATATTATTTGATTTTCTTTATATTTTGGGAAGGAAAGGAACAGGATAGGACAGATTCGGGTGGGGATATAAGACTTCTCTGAATATATCTTATTATACAACTTGAATTTGAAAACATAAATAATATAGCCAAAAGTTAAAGGGCAATTCCAAAATGTTGAAAACAACAGAAATGCATGAACCTAACTCTGTTACAATTGATAAACCCACGGGGGAAAAAAATGGCATTAGAATATAGTATTTTATCTATGCAGTCTATGTTAGTCTCTTTTTTTTTTTTTTTTAATTTATTTTTGGCTGTGTTGGGTCCTCGTTTCTGTGCAAGGGTGTTCTCTAGTTGCGGCAAGTGGGGGCCACTCTTAATCACGGTGCGCGGGTATGTTAGTTTCTTATAGCTGCTGTAATAAAGTACCACAAACTTGGTAGCTTAAAACAATAGAAATCTATTTTCTCAGTTCTGGAGGCTAGAAGTTGGAAATCAAGGTATTGGCAGGGTTTGTTCCTATCAGAGTTCTGAGGGAGAATGTGTTCCATGCCTTTCTTTTAGCTTCTGGTGTTTCTGGCAGTCCTTGGCATTCCGTGACTTGTGGCACCATAGCCCCAGTTTCTGCCTCCATCATCATATGGCATTCTTTCTGTGTTTCTCCACATCATCTTCCCTCAATGCATATTCTGTGTCTTCTCCTCTTCTTATAAGGACACTGTCATATTGAATTAAAGGTGCACCCTACTCCAGTATTATCTCATCTTAACTAATTACATCTGCAATGATCCTGTTTCCAAGTAAGGTTGCATTCACAGGTACCAGGGGTTAAGATTTCATCATATCTTTTGGGAGATGCAGTTCAAGCCACAACACAGTCTTAGTGAAATATATATGTGATAGTTAATTTTATGTATCATATTGACTAGGTCACAGTGCCCAGATATTTGTTCAGACATTATTCTGGATGTTTCTGTGTAGGTATCGTTTAGATGACAGTAACATCGGTGGACATTGAGTAAAGCAGACTGCCCTCCATAATGTGGGTGAGCCTTATCCATCAGTTGAAGACCTTAGTAGAACAAAGACTGACCTCCCCTGGGCAAGAAAGAATTCTGCCAGAAGATGGGCCTTCAGACTTGTATTGCAACATCAGCTCTTCCCTGGGTCACTGACCAACCCTACAAATTTTAGATTTGCCAGCTTTCTTGTTATCACATGATACTTTCTTACCAGTCTCAGCATTCTAAAAAAGTAGCAAAAGAGGGACAGCCACAAAGTGCCAACGCTTTGAGTCTCTGCTTGTATCATATTTGCTATTGTCCTGTTTCCCAAATCATGTTATATGGCCAAGCCCAGAGTCAGAACAAGAGGGGTCTACCCAAGGGAATGGATATAAGGAGGTGTGACTAAATTGGGAGTGGGGAGGAAGTGGTAGCCACTACTGCTAGAATCTACTACAATTAAACATGGTGCCTCCTGATATGATGCAATGTGAAGCATATAGACCAACCTATGAAGTGCTCGTGCCAAAATTACTGAGCCTGAATCAAATCAAGTTCTAGAGTTATCTTTCACTTTCAGGAAGTTCAAGAGAGAGAGGAACAAGTAAAATGACACCACAAGGAAGCAAAGAGACTTGTAGCCATTAATGCAGCACAGTGAAATGCCCAGATCTGTGCCTTCTCTGCCCATGGTAAGATATACTTCCTGGCCTTCTTTGGGTAGGGCCATGAGACCAATTCTGGCCAATGAGATGAAGGGTAGTTGAATTCCAGGCTGAGCATTTAATTGCCTTCAAGAGACCCTTCAAAGCTCTTTTCTCTCTCCCACAATGACCAGCAATGTTATTCTCCACAGTAACTACTTCATCATTCTAGGTCTGGGAGTGAGACTGATGATAACAGGTAGCAGAGGTCCCAGTCAATCTGAGGTACACATAGAGGAGAAATAAAGCTTCATTGTTTTTTTTTGTTTGTTTTGTGTGTGTGTGTGTTTTGGCCATGTGCGGGATCTTAGGGATCAAACCTGGGCCCCCTGCAGTGGAAGTGCAGAGTCCTAATCACTGGACCACTGGGGAATTCCCAAGTCACTGATACTTTGGAGCTGCTTGTTACCCCAGCATAACCTGGCCTATCCTGGCTGATATACAGACAAATCTAGAATATGGCTTATCCTACAGGACAAGTGACCTGGTTTCTTCAACAAGTCAGTGGCATGAAAAATGCTAATTAATTAAGGAAGGGGATCCACTCTAGATTCAGAGAGAAGTAAGAGCCCCAAAAAGCACATGCTATGTGTGGATTTTATTTGGATGCTGATTTGAGCAAACCAACCGAAAAAAAGACATTTTAAAGATAATTGGGGAAATCTGCTTATGGACTGGGTTTTATTGTTCATTTTGCTAGGTGTGATACTGGCATTAAGCTTATCTAAGAAAAGGCCCATATTTTTCAGAGATGCATTTAGAAGTATGTAGGGTAAAATAACATGGTATTTGGGATTTGCTTTAAAATACTTGAACATATTTTTTTAAAGGAAAAATTGTTCGTTGAAGTAAATATAACAATAAATTGTTGGACCCAGGTTATGGATATATGGGGCTTCATTGTACTAGTCTTTCTACTTTAATGTATGCTTGAAATTCTTCATAATAGACAAATAACAATAAATAATGCTACAGAGGATATCTCTGTGCATAAATCTTTGCCTACCCCTCAGATGATTTTTTTTTTTTTTTTTTTTGGCCATGCTGCGGCATGTGGGATCTTAGTTCCCCAATCAGGGATCGAACCCATGCCCCCTGCAATGGAAGCACAGAGCCTTAACCACTGAACCACCAGGGAAGTCCCTCTGATGATTGTTTTAGAAGAGATTCCCAGAAGGGAATTAGACAAAGTTAGGAACAGTTTTAAGGCTTTTGATACTTTCTGATAATTTGCTTAACAAGATTTGTTGCACAAATTTACTTACTCTCAGAAACGTAAGTTTTAAATAAATGGAGGAGAGTAGAAAAGCTACTTCAAGAGTAACGTTGGTGCCATCAAAGATATGAAGGTGAGTACTCTCATAAAACGTATTTAGGGAGTGATGAATACATACTTCTGACTAGGGCAAAGGAGAAGACTAAAACCAGACATTGCAGCCAGATCAGAAAGAGCCTTTAATGCTTTCAGATATTTTCCCATAACGCTGGAGCCATTTAAGGTTTTTGAAAAGGAAGGTGACTTAGAGCAATTGTGTTCATGTTCAATAAAATCAAACACTGAGGATTTTCCTTTCGCCAGCTTCCTAAACTGGAATGTCAGTAATTCTTTGTTTAAGAAACACTGTGTTAATTTGTATGGAAACACAAAAGACCCCGAATAGCCAAAGCAGTCTTGAGAAAGAAAAACGGTGCTGGAGGAATCAGGCTCCCGGACTTCAGACTATACTACAAAGCTACAGTAATCAAGACAGTATGGTACTGGCACAAAAACAGAAATATAGATCAATGAAACAGGATAGAAAGCCCAGAGATAAATCCACGCACATATGGTCACCTTATCTTTGATAAAGGAGGCAAGAATATACAGTGGAGAAAAGACAGCCTCTTCAATAAGTGGTGCTGGGAAAACTGGACAGCTACAGGTAAAAGAATGAAATTAGAGCACTCTCGAACACCATACACAAAAATAAACTCAAAATGGATTAAAGACCTAAATGTAAGGCCAGACACTATAAAACTCTTAGAGGAAAACATAGGCAGAACACTCTATGACATAAATCACAGCAAGATCCTTTTTGACCCACCTGGAGAAATGGAAATAAAAACAAAAATAAATGGGACCTAATGAAACTTAAAAGCTTTTGCACAGCAAAGGAAAACATAAGACGAAAAGACAACCCTCAGAATGGGAGAAAATACTTGCAAATGAAACAATTGACAAAGGATTAATCTCCAAAATAAACAAAGCTCATGCAGCTCAATATCAAAAAAACAAACAACCCAATCCAAAAATGGGTGGAAGACCTAAATAGACATTTCTCCAAAGAAAATTGCCAACAAACACATGAAAGAATGCTCAACATCACTAATCATTAGAGAAATGCAGATCAAAACTACAATGAAGCATCACCGCACACCAGTCAGAATGGCCATATCAAAAAATCTACAAACAATAAATGCTGGAGAGGGTGTGGAGAAAAGGGAACCCTCTTGTACTGTTGGTGGGAATGTAAATTGATACAGCCACTATGGAAAACAGTATGGAGCTTCCTTAGAAAACTAAACATAGAACTACCATATGACCCAGCAATCCCACTACTGGGCATATACCCTGAGAAAACCATAATTCAGAAAGAGACATGTACCACAATGTTCATTGCAGCTCTATTTACAATAGCCAGGACATGGAAGCAATCTAAGTGTCCATCGACAGATGAATGGATAAAGAAGATGTGGCACATATATACAATGGAATATTAGTCAGCCATAAAAAGAAACAAAATTGAGTGATTTGTAGTGAGGTGGATGGACCTAGAGTCTGTCATACAGAGTGAAGTAAGTGAAGTCAGAAAGAGAAAAACAAATACCGTATGCTAACACATACATATGGAATCTTAAAAAAAAAAAAAAAAGGTTATGAAGAACCTAGGGGTAGGACAGGAATAAAGATGCAGACATAGAGAATGGACTTGACGACATGGGGAGGGGGAAGGGTAAGCTGGGACGAAGTGAGAGAGTGGCATGGACTTATATACACTACCAAACGTAAAATAGATAGCTAGTGGGAAGCAACCCCATAGCACAGGGAGATCAGCTCAGTGCTCTGTGACCACCTAGAGGGATGAGATAGGGAGGGTGGGAGGGAGACCCAAAAGGGAGGAGATATGGGGATTATATGTATATATGTGTGTGTGTGTGTGTGTATAGCTGATTCACTTTGTTATAAAGCAGAAACGAACACACCATTGTAAAGCAATTATACTCCAATAAAGATGTTAAAAAAAATAACAACAAAAAAAAGAAATACTGTGTTAGACTGTGTTAGGCTTACAGATTGCTGGAAGGGATTTCCAGAGGTTATCTGATTGATCTCTTTGGCACAAGCCTAGTAAATTATCTTTAAGTCTTTTTCTCTGTCTTTCTCTTCTGTGAAGGCAGAGAAGAAGTTCTCAGTGCAGTGCTTGTAATACCACATTATGATATTTGAAAACAGCATCCTTTCACCTTCATTTTCCTAGGCTTTAAAAACTCATTTTCACTTGATAAAACCATTCTAAGTCTCAAGCAATAGATACAATAATATGTGGCTTTACCTTTTGTTTTTCACTGCTGAACCCATCATCTTTTTAAAGTCTCATTTGTCCCCAGTTGGCTTGCTTCTATCCCCCTCATTTGGCCTTGTCTCCACCTGCCCACCAACTCCTGACTGCGATTCAGACCTTTGTGGGGGGTTTTTTAATTTATTTTTTTGGCTGCGTCGAGTCTTAGTTGCGGCATGCGGGATCATTGTTGCGGCGCGCGGGCTTCTCTCTAGTTGTGGCATGTGGGTTTTCTCTCTCTAGTTGTGGCACACGGGCTCCAGAGCTAGTGGGCTCTGTAGTTTGAGGCGTGGGGCTCTCTGGCTGAGGCGCCTGAGCTCAGTAGTTGTGATGCACGGGCTTAGTTGCCCCACAGCATGTGGGATCTTATTTCCCCGACCAGGGATTCAACCTGCTTCCCCTGCTTTGGAAGGCGGATTCTTTACCACTGGACCACCAGGGAACTCCTGATTCAGACCTTTGAGTTTGCTGTTTCCTCTGCCTGGAAAGCTCTTTCCTTAGGTATCTATACAGCTAGCTTCCTCATTTATTTCAGTTCCTTACTCAAAATCTTCTTCTCAGTGAGGCCTTCCTCACAAATTACGGAGCCTCCCTACCCTCACCACCAGACTCCCACCCCCAACCCTGCCCCCCTGCCCATGGGTTTAGGCAGCTGAGGTAGCCAGCCTGTGTCATGTGCTTCAAGCATTCTTGTACCTTATTCCTCTTTTCTCACTACTTCTAAAATTCAACTTAGATTCTTTTTCCTTTAATGATATCCCAAGCATACTATGAAAGAGGGCAGTGCAGCCTCCTTTCAAGCGTGAATATCTTGGGTCAGGGGCTCAACTGAATGAATTGCCCTTGGCTTCCATACCCTTTTAGGGACAGCCCTGCTCATCACTATCTATTTTGTCTTACTTATCCTGTATATCATGTTTATTGTCTCTCTGCTTCACTAGAATGTAAGTTCCACAGGGCAGGGAGTTTTGTTGCTTTTGATCATGACTGTATCCTCAGGACGTAGAAAAGTGCCTGGCACATAGCAGATTTTCAATAAATATTTGTCGACTAAATGAACATTGTTCATTTATTTGCATGTCTATATCTCTTTATACTTTAAAATCCTTGAGGAATTTTTAATAAAGCTAGCTAATAATATATACATGTTTGGATCACTTACTGTGGGCCAGTGCCTGTCACAATGCCTTGCATAAAGTTATACAACCAATCAGTATTTATTTAAAGGATTGGATAAAAAAGTAAAAATCTAATAACTTTTTAACCATGTACTCAAGCAAGGCAAAGAAATATTATACAGAGGAAAATTGCGTCTATCACTTACTTATACAGACTTTTTTAAAAAGCACTGTGCTGTGAGTTGTATCTCAGGAATGCCTCTCTGTGTGAGGCATCTTTTGGGATCTTCCCCTTCTAGGTGATGTTCCAACAGCCGTTTGTAGCTTGACCCCGGTAACAAGCCTTCTAAAATCTAATGTGTGGCAGAATGCATCAAAGTTTTAAACATGTGTATAGTCTTTGACACAGAAATTCCATTTCTAGGAATCTATTCTAATAAAATAATCAGATAAGTGACAAATGGACAAAGGTGTCTAGCAATGCTGTTTATAAAATGGGAATCTGGAAACGACTCTGCATCCATACATTAGTAAGTATGATATGTACAGATATCATATATCATACTTTATAATGGGATATAAATCATATAAAAATATAGAATGGTTACTTCTGGTTAAAGATGGTAGAGTAAAGGGATTTTTACTCCACTCTTCCTCAAAAGTCATTCACAACAAAAAAGATTATAAAGAGGAAGAAAAAATTTTCTCTTCAAGGAAGTAGGTACAACCTCTAACTGGGAAGCATACTCGCTAAGTATTGTGAAATCAGGATTCAGTGAAGGAGGAAGATGAGACTTGACATGCTCTCCCAGAGCTAGACACTTTCTTAAACGTATCACAGTTCTGAAAGATTTATCCAACAATCCTTTGATTAGATTGAAGCGATCTTGGTCTGTAGGCAGCTTCAGGATGGAGAATGTCCCCACAGGGCTCAGGTTAATCATTCAAAATGGCGGAGGAGGTGGAGCTGAAGGAGGAGCCAGGCAAGATACACCAGCGGAGGCTGCTGGAGGTACCGCATGGTGAAGGAAGGCGTCTTAGATAGCTCGGGCTGCCGTAAAAAATACCATAGACTGAGCAGCTTAATACACCTTTATTTTCTCACAGTTCTGGAGGCTGAAAGTCTAAGATCGGGGTGTCAGCATGGTGGATTTCTCGTGAGATGTCTCTTCCTGGCTTGTAGATGGCCACTATCTTGCTGTGTGCTCATATGACCTCTTCTTGGAGCAAATGCAGAGGGAGGGAGGGAGGGAAGGAGGGAGGGAGAGAGAGGGAAAGAGAGCACTTTCTGGTATCATTTTTAATGTTTATTTTATTTTTGGCTGCATTGAGTCTCAGTTGTGGCACGTGGGATCTTTCATTGTGGCATGCGGGCTTCTCTCCTGCTGTGGCGCAGGCTCAGTAGTTGCAGTGCACAGCCTCTCTAGTTGTGACGTGCAGGCTCCAGAGCATGTGGGCTCTGTAGTTGTGGTGCCTGGGCTCCAGAGGATGTGGGCTCTGTAGCATGTGGGTTGCAGCATGTGGGCTCTCCAGTTGTGACCCACGTTCTCAGTGGTTGCGGCATGTGAGATCTTAGTTCCCAGACCAGGAATCAAACCTGCGTCCCCTGCACTGGAAGGTGGATTCTCAACTACTGGACCACCAGGGAAGTCCCTCTGGTGTCTCTTCTTATAATGACTAATCCTATCGTATCAGCCTCCCCCCCACCCCATGAACTCATTTGACCTTGAATGAGTCCTACCTCCAAATAAAGTCACATTGGGGCTTAGGGCTTTAACATATGAATGGGGGTGGGGGGAGGGCACAATTAAGTCCAGATCAGGTGGTGAGAAGGCAGCTCACCTTGGCTCTATGGGCCCCATTGCAAAGGAAATAACGAGAGTATTCAAGACAGCCAATCTAAATCAAAGTTGCAGATTGCCCTAGCTTACAGTTCCTCTTTCTATATTATGTTTCAGCAAATAACAAGCCCTATTAAAAAAGAGCAATCAGAAAAGATCCCGAAGAGGATTGCTTTAGGTCAGGGTCTCTAGAAACAGAGCTTTAGAGAGGAATGGTTGTAAGAGTGATTTACTGAGGGAGTGCTCTCCGGAAGCAGAATAGGTCAGGGGAGAAAGTTAATCAAAGATGGCTTCAGCTGAAGTCTGGCCTCAGCCTGATGCCACAGGGAGCTTTGGAGCATGAACGACACCAGAGAGGTATGCTCTCCAACTTGGAGGCAAGGGACCAGGCCTCTGTGCTCTCAAATCCATCAGTCATCGGCCGTGGGCCACCCTCAGGGGAACATAACCTCTCAGGCATTGTAGCTCCTGTCACTTAGAGCAATTCTCAGGAGAAAAGACACTTGTGAACCATTAGCAGCCAACACTCACAGCAGCTGGCAGATGGATGCACTGATGTGGAAAAAGGATCTGGGCAGAACACTGACGGCATCTATAGTAACAATAGTTCTCAAAGTGTGGTCCCTGGAACAGCAACCTCCTCCTCATCGGAGAACTTGTTAGAAATGCAAATTCCCTAGCCCAACGCCAGATCTATTGAATCAGAAATTCTGGCGGGGGAAACCCATGAATCTGTTTTAACAATCCCTCCAGGTGATTTTGATGCATGTCAAAGTTTGAGAACCATTGTGCTATAGGGACCTATGACTAGAAACTATAAGACAAACAGATGGGAGGGGGGCCCAGAAAAATAAGGCAGTTACAGGACACTCATTGCAACAGAAATTACACAAAGAACACATCAAGAATGGAGACCCAATAGTTATCTCTCAAAAAGTCAAAAAGAGGGACGTCCCTGGTGGTCCAGTGCAGGGAATGAGAGTTCAATCCCTGGTCGGGGAACTAAGATCCCACATGCTGCAGGGCAACTAAGCCCACGTGCTGCAACTACTGAACCTGCCCGCTCTGGAGCCCATTCGCCACAACTAGAGAGCCTACGTGCCACAACTACTGAGCCCGCATTCTCTAGAGCCCACGTGCCACAACTAGAGAGAAGCCTGCCTGCCGCAACAAACAGCCGTGAGCCACAACGAAAGATCCCCCATGCTGCAACTAAGACCCAACACAGCCAAATAAATTAATTAATTAAAAAAAAAAAAAGACAGAGAGCTCAAAGAGGTGCGAAGATTTAAAGAAAAAGAAGACGCAGAAGATGAAAATTGAGCTGGCAGAGCTGAGAAAAGAAATGGAAGAGAAAAATAAACCGTTTCAGAGGTGAAAGCCACATAAGAAGCAAAGGGATGGTGATGATAATTGTAGCAGTCAGCAATGAGTTAGGAAAACTGAAATCAATCTAGATATTTAGTTAAAGCTGGGAAGGAAATAATGCAGGCAATTTGTTACAAAGTGTTGAAAAGTCTGGGAAAACAAACAGAAGATGAGAATGTAACCCAGAGCTGAAGCCCATGGGCCACGCTCACTGTTGATCAATGGAAGCACCATTACTGCCTCTGAACAGAAGCCACTCCACCACCATGGCTGGTGATCCTAAAGCAGCTACCATGCACAGTCTCCTGCAATCCCTACAGCCAGAGATGGAGAAAATGACTTCTGCCTTCTGCCCACCTTTAATCTCCACCAGTGCTTCACATTGGCAGAACCTAACCAGAATGCAGCGTTCAGGCTTCTACCTCCTGAAACCCAGAGGAGAGTGTGGAAGAGTAGGAAAGAGTGAGAACCAACAAGCCGTACCTGGAACAATAACAAACCCAACTTAAGAAGAATCAGGATCAGAGGAAAAATTTTGAGAAAAATCACAACATGGAATTGAAAAGAACAAAGATTTTAAAAGTTATGGAGAAGATAATAGTTATAGAAGAAAAAAGGATACAACATACCCATAATTGTAGTCCGTGAGTAAGATAATAGAACAAAAGCAACAGAGAAGATGTTCAAGGCAACAAAAAATGTCCTTGAAATTTAAAAAAAAAAAAGAAATCTTAAAATCAAAAGAGGATATTGTATTTACCTTAGTCCTTTAGGTCTACTATAACAAAAATAACATAGACTGGGTGACCTATAGATGACAGAAACATTTCCTACAGTTCTGACGGCTGGAAATCTGAGATCAGGGTGTCAGCAAGGTCAGGTGAGGGCCCTTTTACAGGGTTACAGACTTCTTGTATCCTCAGATGGTGGAAGAGGGCAAGCCAGCTCTAATCCCATTCATGAAGACTCCACCCTCATGACCTAATCACCTTCCAAAGGCCCCACCTCCTGACACTATCACACTGGGCTTTAAGATTTAGCATATGAATTCTGAGGGGACACAAACATTCAGACCACAGCAGTAAATTGTGACATAGAACAACCAGCACTAGACTACGTCTTGGTGAAGTTACTGAACTTCAAATATGAAGAAAGAATCTGACAAGTTTCCAGGCAGAATAAAAGCAAGTAAATGCCTGGGGAAATAAATGAGGCTGGCCTCAGACTTTTCCTCTCATGACAGCTAGGCAACAGTGGAACAATGTCCACAGATCTCTGAGGTAGAGACTGAAACATGAGAATCTGAAACCCAGCCAGATATCCTTCAGGCTTAAGGACAACAGCTGGTCGTTAGAAGCATGTAAGACTTCAGGGAATACAGGATCCACGAGCCCTTCTTCAAAAAACTGCATACTTGAGACTTTCAATGATGTAATCTATATGGCCAATTGGATATCCTGGAATCGAACATCTAACGATGCTGGATAAAATATTTTAATACACCTTTCGAAGTTAATGGCTGAACTTAGCAGAAATAAAGTTTTCTGTGGCCAGGAACCAGTTGAGAGCCTGACTCTGGGGAGTTGAACAAGCATTAAAGTCACTGGGCCACTCCGAGGGCATCTGCCAATTTCTGAGAGTCAGAGCCTGAGTTTCCTGGGCCTCCTGCCAGGCACATAAGGCAATGTCTTGCATCAGCTAGAATGGGGTGTAGGCTCAGAGTCCCACGTAAAGCCAGGTACCACAAAGGTCATCACCCTTAGAGAACAAGTGAACTAAAAACGTAAACCCTCCCACTGAAAGCAGACCGGCATGGTATTTTGAAGAAGATTCTTCAAATCAGTTGAAGTTCTGAATGCAAACTGTACTCAGAGTGGGACAAGACATTTTAACAAGCTTCTTTTACTTCCTCTGGATAACAAGATCATTCTTGTTATCCAGACCCAGAGAGGTCACCTTCAAATAGAAAAGCCCTTTCTTGATCATGAATTAGAACTGAATTCAAACCTCTTGCAGTCTCCTGGGCAGGTCTTTTCCCACCTTTGCCCATGCTGTTTAGCCCACTTGAATGCTCTTCCTCCTTCCCATACTCTTCAGGCTCCCATCCCAGATTACAGAAGTCCTAGGGATCCTAGAAGGCCAAGCCCAGAGGCTCCCACCCCCACAAAGCTTTCCTAGACGCACCTAGCTCAGAAGGGCTGCTCTCTCCTCTGTGCTCTCTGAGCTTTAGTCTTCACTCTAACCCATCACAGTCCAGCTTGAATTATGGTTATTGCAGTGCATGTCCACCCCCATCCCCCCTGCCCTAGGAGGTTAAGCTGCTGGAGGACCAAAGCTGGACTTTGTCATCTTTGCATCATCGCTCAGCACCCAGAAAGGAATCAGTGCTCAATTAATGTCTGAAGCATTACATTGAAGAGAATTGAATTGGAATGTCTGGGATCTATTTTAGCTTTCTGAAAACTCCTCAGTTCCAGCTACTATTATTTGTTTAAAACCGGGATATTTCTATGCACTTATAGACGTGAATTGAAGGGGGCCCAAAGAGGCAGTTGTGGAACAATAATGATGGTAACCATAAGAGCCAACACTTCGATGGCATTTTCTCCAAGTCAGGCACAGTTCTGAGTGCTTTATTTATGAGTCCTCTGTGGGGTAGGCCCTATTGATACCCTGTTTTGTAATAGTTCAAGATACAAAAGCAGCTTAACCAAAGTCACACAGCCAACAGAGAGCACAGCTAGGACTCTGGTTTGAAGTTAGAGATGGGGTTTGAATCTCAGCTTGTTACTTACTGGTTCTGAGACCTTCCACAAGTTACTTAACCCTGAGCCTTGGTTTCCTCATCTGTAAAACGGGGCTAATAATCTCCTCTTTGCAATATACAGAGGTTAAATAAGACTACGTATCTGAAAGTGCCTGTGCCTGATAGATGATTAACGACTATTTTTTAAAAAGTAAAATAACGACATTAATAATAACATGTAGCAACTAAGGCAGAGCCAAGGAGAATGTGTTTTCATGTTAGAAAAAATGCTTCCCAAGTCCATTCTATTATGTCATGTTGTGAACGTAATATGGCTCCCATATGGACGTTCTCTGGCAAGGAGCTCACAAGACAAAACCATGTTAGACAGGTAACACATAGAGACTGAGTGTTCTTCCCTCCAAAGGAGGGCCTTCCAACATATGTTATTTTTGCTGATCAGATTACATTGGTCTATAATAAAAGCTAGACCAAGCTGACACACATTAGAAAAGACAGTGTAAATATCACACTGAAGCCATCTAAAATAGCCTGATATTTTTTAATCATTCTGTATTAGCTTGCTGCATCTTAAAACATTTTCTTTCAAATCAAGTCACAGCTGTGTGTACTTTAGGCTGTGGCCGTCATAAACAAATATGAAAAGAGGCAGAGTTAAAACAGATCAATACCAATGGTTATCCATTAGTCTGATGTAATCTAACACAAATGACCATTAGGAGACTTGTGAAGAAATCAGAGAAGCAGAATTTCAGATTTGAGCTTCTGCATAACTGAATGACAGCTCTGTAGTGCCTATGGTCTAGTTGGGTCAAGGTTATAATGTTTTTAGGAAGCCAGTCCTCCCCACAAGTGGCTCTTGGTAAGTGAAGATAGTAGAAGATTCCCAGGTATGGAGAGCCAGACTTCTATGAAATATATTCAAAGATGGTAAAGTGAGTACCCGCCTCTTCTACAGTAGAATTGAAGACATATTACCAGGGAAACTCACCTCTCATCACGCCCACCACTTTCTGGTTTAAATCTTTTGGCAAGGGAAGCGTTCCCATTTGTACTGTCTGCTCCCATTCCTACTCCTTTCTCTTTAAATTCCTCATCTCTCTCTAAACACCTGGAGTTATCCCCATGCTTAGTTCTAAAAACCAATCTAGTTATTAAATTATCAATTCCATAAATGGCAAATTTGGTAAAATGAAGTTACTTCATTTAAGGAATGCCATAGTGGAGTGGCTGGATGTTCAGAAGGAAGCCCAGGGAGTGCGCCTGCTCTCACGCTGAGACGTTGTGCAATGAACAAGGTCTCCACGGTGGGGGCAGTGTGGAGTTGTACCTTCTTTAACACTCAGCTCACTTGCAGCTTCATTTTCTCATTGTAACAGTTGTTTGCTTGGATAAGAAAAATCTGGGCTAGTGATTCCGCTGGGGACACAGGTCAAGAGGTAAATGTCAGCTGGGATGGGGGGCAAGCCAAGCCTTGAGAAGACCTCTTGTTGAGCACCTAGAACTGGGGGATCTGTCCAGATTAACTGTGGAGCTTTTCCAGAACAGCACGAACTTCTTCTGGACGGTAGTTCCAAGGGCCAGGTTTACCCTGCAAGAAAAATGAGTCAGCATTTCCAGATTTCCACCTTGCAGGAATATGTAGGTCTGGAGCTTAACTGAGAAATCTGGGCTGGTGATATACATGTGGGAGTCGTCAGGATGGTGTAGTCAAGGCAGGCACCCATGAGGTGGTTGAGATCACCCGTGTGGAGTGGCACCAACACTTAATGGGAAGACTGGACAGAGAAGCAGGAGGAAACCCAGAGCAGGTAAAGTGAATAGTTTTAAAAGGAGAAAGGGGTCTATACAAATAAGCTTCTCTTCCACAGTCAGACCTTCAGACCAGCCTTATCTACTTCTCCACCTCTCATCAAGTTCTGCCCACTCTACATCAAACTACCTCTGCCTCTCCAGTCCCACAGCCCCAGTTCAGCCCTCTTCATCTTCTGTTTGGGCAGCTATCACACCTCCCCCCACCCCCACAGCCCCAGTTCAGCCCTCTTCATCTTCTGTTTGGGCAGCTGCCACACCTCCCCCCACCCCCAGTCCTCAGCCCCTGCTCTCTCCAGTCCATTCTTCACCCAATAGGCCATGATCTTTCTAAAGTACCGATCTGATTGTGCCTCTCCCCTGCTCAAAACTCTTCAGTGGCTCTCTTTTGCCCTAAGAAGTAGGCCAAACTCCTTGGTCCAGAATGAACCCTTTGTAACAGAAGTGCTGCCGATTCTCCACTCACACCCTTCCCTAACGTGTCTCAGTGCCTCTCCCCACCCTCTCCCCTATATTTGCAATGGTTTTCACTCACCATGTTCACGTGGCTGGCTTCAGTTGTCACCTCCTCTGAAAGGCCTACCTTTCCCCGACATTCAGAAAATTTATAGTCTGAGAGCTAAATCTGTCCTGATGTCTCACACCCTTTCATTTACATATTGTCTTTGCTGGTTTTGTGCTATAACAGCAGAACTGAACCATGTCGACAGGGATTATCTGGCCCACAAAGTTGAAAATATTTACTATCTGACCCTTTACAGAAAAGCTTTGCTGATCCCTGTTCTGGAGTCTCACAGCACTCGGGCCAAGTTAACGTTCTATTTGTGTCTTCCTTATCACCTCAACTGTGAGCACCCTGAAGTAAGATGTGGGCCATTTTAAATTTGTGTTTGTGCTTACAGCGCTTTCCAGGGTAGGGACTCGGTACCTAGCTTGCCTCAATCGTGCCACTTTACTACCATGTCACAGGAGAGAGGAAAGGAAGAAGGACCTGAATCCTCGTCCTGTGACCCTTAGCACCCTGAGGATGCATCTGCAGGTTGTTGCTTGTTTCACCTGTGTGAGTAGGGCCTGCCTGACCACGTGAGCATGGTGAGTGAAAACAGTTGCCCTGCGGCATGATAGCGAAGGGTGTGAATGGAGAATCGGGGGCACTTCCATTACAAAGGGCAGAGGAGCATCCACATGGCTGGGCTTCATGTGCTTGCCAAGGCTTGAATCCCTTCAGCAGCTATAAAACTTAATTTCCATCCTCTCAGGGGAGGCTACCAGTGCCCACGGGGTTGGAGGCTATGCTTACTCCCCTCACCCTCGCCAGGCTGGAAGCACTGAAGGGTGGTGACACAATCACCAGAAAAGAAGCCTGGACGTAATGCCTGTCTCGAATTCCTGCTTCAGCATTTCCAGCTCCTAACTGCAGAGTTGGTTCTCTTCTGGCCTCTACACCCCCTTCCACGTTCAGGCCTGTCTCAGGGATTAGCAGCTTCAAACCCTGCCACTCCTATCCCATCCCAGAGGATTTGGAATTGAAATCAGAGCCTGTGCAGTGTGGCCTTGGGCAAGGCAGTTTCCTTCTCTGAGCGTTGATACAAAGTCCTGTCTTTGTCCTCACCCTCCCTGGCGCCCTGCCCCAGGTCACCACCTTGTACAGGATCCTGCCGTCCTGGAGCACGTACAGCCTCTCAGGCAGCGCTGCGTAGAGCTGACTGCTCTGGTTCTTCATTGTGTCCACCACCACGGGGCACTGGGGGCTCCTGTCCAGCAGCAGGCGGGCTGCCCGCAGGCGGTCCTGGAGATGCTGGTGATTCTTGATGTCCACGTTGTTCTTAAAAGCCCAGCCATCTGTAAGAGAAAGGCCGGACAGCAGCCCCACAGGCATGGCACCTACTTCCTGCCGGCCAAATACACCCCCGCCACACACACTTTTAACTGAGGGTTGCAGATGGAGGACTTCTCCAGTTTGGCACTATTTACAACTTGGGCTAGATAATTCTTTGATACGGGGGCTGTCCTGTGTGTTGTAAGGCACTGAGCATCATCTCTGGCCTCTACTCACTAGATGTCAGTAGCGTCCCCCTGCCTTCAATTCCTGACAACCAAAAATGTCTCATACATTACCAAATACCCCTCCAGGACAAATATTACCCTCAGTTGAGAACCACTGCTGTAACACCATCTCCTCCAGGAAGCCTTCCCTGACACACCCAGCTGTGTGATATTGGGCGAGCTCTTTAAATTCTCAGTTTTCCCATCTGTTAAATGGGATTAACAGAACCTACGTTGCAGATGGCTGTGAGGCTTACATGAGAGAACATTGCAGAATTCCCAGTACTCTGCCTGGTTCATAGTAGGTGCTTGAAAGATATTGGTTTGTTTTGCCTGACTGCCCCCAAATAGCAGACAGGTGGGAAAGAAGCCGGTTTTCTTTTTTTTCTTTTTTTTTTTTTTTTTGCAGTTTTCATTCTATACTGCAGGTATTCTACTACTTTGCTCTGGAGATGCCCCACCCCCACCCCCAAACCAAACCCATTTAAGCTGCTTCACTTTAAATGGAAGGGGATTTTCAATTGGCCTCGTTTGCGAGGTGCCCATCTGCCTACTTAAAGAGAGGGTACTCATTAGCTAATGGGCCCACAGGTTGAAAAAATAACCATAAACTGCTACTGGCCTTGCCCTTCTACTTGGGTAGAAGGTTCTTTCAGAAGCCACGTGGCTTGCATTTATACTAATAGTTGCCTCCCAGGGTAATATAAGTTGCTGAACTCCATCAGCAGAACTGGCCCCACCTGCTCCATGCTTCAGAGTCCTCTCTGCTCAGTACCTTTCCCCTAGGAAACCCAGCTTTCAGGAGAAATTTCTCAGTGGCTTGAGGTGGACAGCCCTGGGTCCAGGAAAGGGTTAAACCTGCTAGTCTGATTCCAGGAGAATGGGGGAGGAGACAGGTATCAGGACCAGAAACAATTTCTGGGAGGATCCAACCCCTTTTGTTGCAATGTGTACCTTTAGAGCTCAAAGCAGGATCCTCTACCACCTTATTACTCCAAGTGTGGTCCCTGCGCTAGCAGCCTCAGCACCACCTGGGGAGCTGCGTAAAAATGCCAAGTCTCAGGCCCCTCCGCAGCCCCACTGAGCCAGAATCTGCATCTTTATAAGATCACCAGGTGACTTAAGTGCACTTTAAAGACTGAGCAGCGCTGACCCCACAGGTAAATCAGCTTCGGCAGCGCTTTGGCCATCAGCTATGAGAACATCAAGGCATCGCCTCTTCTCAACGGTGGAGACCACAGACACCTGTAGGTGCCCAAGTTCTCTTTCTTTAATTGACGGCAGCTGCTCTCCCGAAGGGTCTTTAACAAAGAGACACATTGTGCTTGCCTTTGCTCTCCTGATACCTATGCTGTTTGTTTTGAATTTTATTTTGGAAATGTTCAAATATATGTAAAAGTAGAGAGAACAGTTTAATGAATCTCCATGTACCTGTTACCCTACGCTAATATTTTAAGTTGCCCCAAAGCCTTACATGAGGATAGAAATGGCCAGCTAAATGAACACAGTGTTAGGTTGAAAGCAGTTCTCCAACCTCTGGGTGCACATGAATTAAGATGCAGTGGGCCTAGGGTGGGGCCCTGAAATATGCATTTTCAACAAGCAACCCAGATGGATCAGACATGAGGGATCTAAGGACCACACTGGGGAAAGGGCTGCTGGACCAGCTTTGCTGAAAACTAATCAATAGCAGTGTCTACGCTTACAACACATGGATAAGCCAGCAAGGCTAATACTGGCCTAAATTCTCACTTATTCACCCAACTATTACTGAGCACTGACTCTGTGACATGCACTGTGCCAGGTGCTGGGTGACAGATGATCAAAACAGCCTCTCATCTTGTGGGGAGATGGGTGAGTAAAGGACTCGTCCCACTTAGCCACATGAGCCTTCTTGCCTTCTCCAATCTCTGGGTTTGAGACTTGGGCCAAACTCATGTGTTCAGTCCGCATGAAAATCAGGGAGACAGGGATGTGTCTGACCATCTTATAAAGTTCAAGGGGCTTAGACCAAGCTGTAGAAGTTTCAGGAAGGGACATGTCTGCCCATTGTAAGGAAGGACTTTCTCACAAACAGAGCTGTGTAGCAAAGGAGCAAGATTTCTCATGAGGTAATGAAGATGCGTCATCACCTATTAGGGGCTGAAGAAAGGATCCCAGCCCCAGGTAGAAGCTGGCCCAGAGCAGTGGTCCTCAAAGTGTGGTCCCCCGTCCGCAGCTTCAGCGTCACCCGGAGCTGGTTAGAAATGGAAATTCCCAGGCCCCACCCCAGATCTAACTCAGACTCTGGGGTGGGGTCCGGAAGTCTGCTTTAACAAGCCCTCCAGGCGCTTCTGGTGCTCACTGACGCTTGGGAACCACTGTCTGAGATGAACCACAAAGTCCCTTTGAGCTTGGAGAGGCTTGGAATGGATTTCACAGGTTGCTATAGAGCAGCCATTTCACTTGTGACATTTCAGGTCTAAATTCCTTGTGACTGTGCTCATATTAGCTCCTCTCCCTTGGTTTCCCTATTTATCCATTCAGAATGTTAGATGCTCTCCCAGCTAGACCTGTCGCTCCAGGTTTTCTGCTCTGTGTGCCTAGTTGAGAGCACAGACTGTGGAGTTAGCGAGTGGTGGGTAAACCTAGCAGGGACTGGGAGATGGTAGGTCCTCAACAAATAGCGGCTCTTTCTCTCTCTCCTCCTCTTCTCCCTACCCCCAACCTTGAGCAAAGGTGGGAGAGAGAGAGGGAAGAGGTGGAGGCAGGAAATCTTTTTTTTTTTTTACCTGATGCATGTGCTTCTTCAATGTAAATGATGAGAAAATCTGCTATGGAACTAAAATCTTCAATAAGTCTCTTGAATTGGTCAAACTTGAAAATAAATGAAGGTCAGGTGCAACTTCCAAAATTCAGCACCAGTGGCCTGTTGCCTGAAACAAATAGAAACACGATCAACCAATAATCGACACACAGCATTTCTTTTGCAAGCACCATCTTCACTCCTGCTTTCATTCTGTTACCTCTATTTCCCCTCTAAGATGGAGCCAGGGCACAGTGCGGGATGGAAGCCTAGAGCGCGTGATTTAGCAGAGGCTGGAGCCAGTTGACTCCACTCCAGAATGAGGGGATTCTATCAGGGGGTCTCAGCAGACCACCTGCACTCACTGGGTGGTAATTAAAATAATGACAAGGAGAGTCCCTTTCATGCAGTTTATAAGGCAGGCACACATCTATTCTCTCATTGATATAATTGGTGTACTACAAGGTGGGTGATTTTTCCCCCCTGGTTTATAGGCTGGCTCCATGTCACACAGCAGGTCAATGATGGAATTAAAATTAACATTGTGGCTTCTAGATTCTCAATTTGGTGCTCTTTCCGTTCAAAGCACCTCAGTTTCCTCACCCACAAATGGACATAATACCAATACTTGCCTTATAGGATTGTTCTAAGGATTAAATAAGTTAAAACAGAAAAGGGCTTAAAATGGTGCCTGCCCATAGTAGGTGCTCAATAAATGTAAGCTCTTATGTTCTTAGCTCTCATCTCCTCCCTGTGAAGTGGGGAGCAGTGGAGGAGACTCCACAAAGGGGAGTGAAGCGTGGGGACTGGCCACATAATCGGCTGGGCCAGGGCAAAATGAAAATGCAGGGTCCCTTGTTCAAAAAGTGGGAGAAAGTGCCGTTAAATACATTAAAATATAAAGTTTTCTTGTGCAGTATCTCTCTTGCCCTGGCATGCTGCTTTTCAGTTGCTGTTTAATGTCATGCTCCCCTGGACACAGGGATATTCATAGGGCGAATGCAGACTCTCACAGTCACCCAGGAGCCCCCAAACTCTGTGCACATGTGTACGTGTGCTTGTGGCTGCTGGCTACCAGCTTTCCTTTCCCTCCAGCCACCAGACCAATACACCATGCCCCAGCCAGGAGCACAGAAACTGAGCCAGACATATCATCTTCCTACCTGCCATCACCCCAACCCACAGACTATTGCAACCTCCATGCAGGGACATGCTAGGTACCTTGATGAGGGGAGAGGGGGCAAAAAGCTTCTCCCGCCAAGTCACCCCCAGTCACTTGCCAAGTTGCTTCATGGCGCTGTCAGCCCAGGCTAGGGATAACCACCTCCACGCCCTAGTATGAGATGCGGTGGGATGCCCACACCTGACCCTAACCTTTCCCATACCTTGGTCCAGGCCCTCTCTGGGGCCAGAAGGTGGTAGCAGTCACTGGGTGGGAGCAGGAATGAGGCTGGATAGGCTGGGGCACTGGGAGTGGAGGAGTGGGCCTTAGAGAACATGTTGGGGGCAGGGAGGCTGTGGGAAGCAGGAGCCTGTGTGAGCCAAGGCTCCAGGTGTCCAGGGCATGTTCCATTGTGGAAAAGTCTTCTCTTACAAAATGCAAATTAAAGATAAAACTATTGGACTTCCCTGGTGGCGCAGTGGTTAAGAATCTGCCTGCCAATGCAGGGGACACGGGTTTGAGCCCTGGTCCGGGAAGATCCCACATGCCACGGAGCAACTAAGCCCGTGCGCCACAACTATTGAGCCTGTGCTCTAGAGCCCGTGAGCCACAACTACTGAGCCTGCATGCCGCAACAAGAGAAGCCACTGCAATGAGAAGCCTGTGCACTGCAACAAAGAGTAGCCCCTGCTCGCTGCAACTAGAGAAAGCCCGCACGCAGCAACAAAGACCCAACACAGCCAAAAATAAATGAATAAAAAAATAATAAATAAATACATTAAAAAAAAAAGATAAAGCTATTAAGAATTTCAGGACAGCTACTGCAGAGCATTCAGCCCAAGCTCAGGGCCCTTCTGAACATGGCACCCTGTATGATTCATTAGTCCCGCGCCCATGAAGTCAGCCCTGGTGGGAGTCTTCTGTAACTCCCCCAGTCTAGACTGGGGATAACTCTAGGGAGCTGCTAGCACCCCGTGGCTACTTATGACCAGAGCTGACATCGCTGAACCCTTACCGTGCACCTATTAGATAGAGCATGGCAGGTCCCGCACTGTGACATGGCCGGTTTGTGTCTGTATCCCCCAGGCTACTCATTGCACCTGAGGGTAGGGCCTGTCCCTCATTCTTCTTCATATCCCCAACATCAAGCACACTCTCATTCCATTACAAGCATTTATTCAGCGCTCATAATGCGCAAGGTTCTCTGCCACACACTGGGGATTCAGCAGACAGCGAGAGCAGCAGGTCTCTGCCTGCATGCACTTGGAGTTCTGTTTAATGGGGAGACAGGCAGGAAGCAAGCAAAAGCATCAATGAAGTAATCTCAAGTTGTGATAAGCGACACAAAAGAGACTATAAAGGAGTGACCTCCTTGAAGACAGGTGGGTCAGGGGAGGACTCTGAGGAGATGCCATTTATCCTGAGAAACAGGAAGGAGCCAGCTACATATGGGCAAAGGGAGGAGAAGAGCATTCCAGGCAAAGGGGCTCCATGTCCAAAGGCCCAAAGAAGAGCAGAGCTTGGTGTGTTCAAGGACCTGCAAGGCCACTGTGACTGGAACCAGGCCAGGGGCAATGAGAGACATGACTGGAGAGGTAGGTATGGGCCAAAGCAGGCAAGCTCCTATGCCTTGTATAGCAGCTGGATTTTCTTCCAGGTACAAGGGGACATCATGGAGATAAAGTAAGGATGCTGGATATTTGTTACAATTTTGGCTGCTCAGTCTCTAGCCCTCCTTCCTCCTTGGAATTTATATTTTGTGTACTATTAATGGGGGAGCGCGCCCAGCCTTGCTCTGTAGAAGGCAGGGGGGCCAGGTCCATTCTCGCTCCCAGCAGCTAGGGCACAGGCAGTGACCCAGGCCGATTGGACTCTCTCACATAGCTCTTTGATTCTGGAGTCATTGAGATGGTAGAATTCATCCACGGCCCAGTGGTAGTGCCCCGTCAGGGATGGTGGAGTCCTATAGTGGTGACGAATTCCCATGGCAATCACAGTGACAGCAGCTTCCAGGCCCAACTGTTGATGCTAAAAGATGGTCCAGGCCCAGTGCTCCAGCTGTGGTTGATTCTGGGGAGCCTGCAACATCTTTCTAATACACTTTGTACGTGTGTAAATGTGTATGACTAAGAAAATCAGAGTGAGTTTCTGTTGCTTGCAAGGCAGAACTCTGACTGCTACAGTAGGCTGTGAGATGGAAAGTTGTCAGCTTACACTTGAAGATCATTCTGGTTGCTCAGTGGCAAAAGGACTGAGGGTGAGAATGGAGGCAGTTGGGGGGGTTGGTGGAATCCACATGAGAAATAATGTGAGTCTGGGCTAGTTTGTGTGCAGTGGGGAAGGGGAAAAGGTAGAACTGACAGGACTTGTTGATGGATGGGGAGTAGAGGGCATCTTAACTCACTTGTGGCTTATTGTGTTAGTTATTCCCTCACCTCGTTCTGCAAAGGATTTGAAGCAGCTTATACATATAAAAAATAAAAGTATTATTTATACATATGATAATAAAATATCAAATAAAAGTTAAAAAAAACCATGGCGCTCTGAGAGGCACAGAACAGGTCTCATGCATTCATTATAACTGAGCTAATATTTGACTCTGAGTTTCCAGGTGGCCAAGGAAAAGGAGAAACATGATTACTTATATATTCCTCATTTTTCAGTACCTGAGGAGGAAGCAGGCCAGTTTCTCTGGAGATACAAAGTTCTCCTCGTCCTTGTCTCACAGATTTCCTCATAGGAGGCCCTAGGAGGCATTGAGAGGGCCTCAGTTGGTCGCATCCGCACCCATGTGAAGGGTTTGCCCAGGTCACAGCAGGAGAGGCTCAGAGGCCAGTCATGGCCAAGTGGCCGGCCACTGGCCTCCAGTGACCCCAGGGAGTCACCCTTCAGATAAGAACAGAGGAGATTTAAGGTCAGGACCTGTGCAAAACGTGAGCTGTCTGGAATTTTGTTCTCAATTGGATAAAAAAATTTCACCATCCACTGGTTAGGACACTGGAAGAAGCAGAGCCATTGGTTTAATTATTTATAGTGTGTCTGGGTGCAGTGACCAGTAGTGAGGGCAAAGTTTAAACTTAGTTCCCTGCTTTCCTGCTAGCAGAGAGGGGAAGGGTGGGCGCAAGAGGGTGGCTGTATGGGGGGCTGGCAGCCTGCCCGTGTCCACAGGCCGCAGTGCAGGGGACACCAGTTCAAGAACATCAGGCAAGACTGTCAAGTCCAGTTTGTTTGTGTAAGTGGGAAAACGGCTCTGTGGTAGCACTAGACTCGAACCCACTGTTGGTTAACTTACTGGTTGACCCCCAAACCAGTAAATCAGCTCTCTACGCCAGGCTCTCTCAGCAGAGAAAGCTAGTTTATAGTTGACCCCTCATAAGTATACCTGGAGAGACTCTAGAAGATTTTAAATGGGGCTGAAATAAATCCTGTTTCAGATTAACTGCTAGGTTCCAAGAAAAGAAATCATCCGGACTTGCCTTCTACCCCAACATGCCAGTTAATCAATGTTTTGCGGTACATGTGTGTCTGAGAGTGTGTGTATGTCTTGTGTGTGCACGTACATGCAGAGGATAAGAGGTGGCTGGGAATTGCTCTGAGCCTCTGTTGTTTTATCCAACAACAGAATGTACACTAGCTGAGAGTCCTAAGGCTCAAGGCTGGTTCTCACTCTACAAGAACTCTCTGTGTGACTCTGAGCAAGTCCTTTACCTTCCTGGGCCTTTGCATCTGAAAAATGTAAAGGTTGCTTTAGATTATCTGTAAAGAGTTTTCCAGACTTTCCAGTCTGTGACTCTCAAATGAGTTCATATTTATACCCAAAGCATACAACAGAGCTTTTTAGTGAACTGATGGGTTTCCAAAACACTTACAGGATGTCTTTCTAATAAGCAGAACTGATCATGTTAACTTCCTGCTTGAAAATCTTTCTAGAACTCACCAATACAGGATAAAGGATACCCTCTTTGCTAAGACGCATGAGGCCCCACAAGCTCTGATCCCTGATGATGTCTCCAGCCTCATTCTTCACCCCTTCATACCTCCCACACCCCACTTCTGCCAAACTGACTGAAGCCCCTCCACATATCAGACCTCTGCTGCTCCTCCCCTCTGCGCGGCTCCGGTCACCACTCTCCTCTTCCTCACCCACCTCAAGGCTTCGGTCCCTAGACCAGCAGCTCACCATCCTCTTCTCCAGGAAAACTTCCCCTGGCCACCTTCCTACCCCACCTGACTCCTCCCAGAACTGCTGGGTCCCCTCTCCCGCTCCATCATCTCCCTCTGTGAGTTATGAGATCTTCCAGTTGTGTTGATTTCTGTGTCGTCAGTATCTATTATTTCAGGGGACTCTGGGCCAATGTGCTGAAAGCCAACTCTATTTTATAAATAGAGTTTTCTTTTGTCTCTCAAACTCCTTCTCTCTCCATCTTCAGTTTCAGGTGTAGCAGCAGGGAGCAGAGACAAATAGAACAGTCTTTAAAATGTACACTGGCTCACTGGAAAGTAAACAGTTAAAATAAGCAAGTGAATGCTGTGAATTGGCCGTGAGGCAAGTTGGCTTTCATGGAACTGATCACTAGACCATCAAAAGTCAGCAAATTGGCCTGGTTCTATCACAGTGCTTGGCACGAGGTAGACGCACAGTAAAGATTAGCTATTACTTTCATTGCTCTTATTATCAGTGGTCACTTAGTGAATGTTTATTGAATAAATAGAGGTCATTTCAGCACAATGGTTTAAAGTCATGAGCAAAAAACTCTTCCCCTTCCGTCTGATTGCAACACTCTTTTCAAGCTATAAAAATCTTACTCATTCTTCAAGGCCTAACTCCAAAGCCACTTCCTCCAGGAAATCTTCCAAGCCCTGTAGGCAAAGTTCATACCTTTGTCTGCCCGCCTCACGGAACTGTACGGATTTGTTTATTACATCTGTCTGTTCCGTGGAACCATACATTCCTCAAGCAAAACAGCAAGCTCTTTCCTAGCTCTGAGTCCCTGGCATCTAGCTAAGGGTCTGGCTCATAGGGAACACTCACAAATGTTTGTTGAGGTGTATTGAAAAAACAGGGTGAAGAAGCCCTGATTCTGGGTCTGACTTGGTCTCTCACCGGCCCTGTAACCTTTGCTCTCAGTTTCCTCCATTTCCGTTTTAAAATGAAAACATTGGATCAGGTCAGCCTTTCCCAGAGGTTGTCCTTTGGAACCAGTATGATGATGATAAGATTTTCCTCTGGTGGAGAGTGGGGAGTTGTATGTGTATGTTAGGAAAAGTAGTCAGTGCTGTGTCAAAGTTTTTTCAAGTTTTGTTTGTTTTTAAGCTTCAGCGTGTCTTGGAGCCTTTTATATGTTCATGTGCACGATGAACTTCCAGGAGGAGAGTATAGTATGCAGCGTTTCCCAAACTATTTTGACCAGGGAACTCTATGTAGTAAAGCACATGTGTGGGATTTGGGTTCCAAAAAACACGCTTTGAAAATCACTAGATTAGCCAGCTGCCTCAGGGGCCTTCTCTACTCTGCTGTGTCTGTACCCTGAGAATTCAGAGATGAATCAGACACAGCCCTGTCCCAAGCCTCCCCACTGGGCAGAAGGATGACACTTGAGCTTCGGTAGCCGGGTGCTGGGTAGGAAGGATCAATGTCCAGGAGAGGTGCAGGCAGAGATCCATGAGTTCAGAAGGGAGGGAGAGCGGGCCTCAGTGTAGGGATCTGAGCTGGCTTCACAGGGGGAGGCACGAGAGCAGGACCCTGACGATGAGGAATGTTGGTGACAGAGGGGAAGGGCCAACAACACCAGCAAAGACAAAGAGAAGGGAAAGCACAAAGGATGTACAAGAACCAGCAGTTCATCTGGAGGCAGTGGGCCTGAGGGGAAGCCTGCAGATGAAGTTGGGAAGAAAAACTGGAGTCAGATCAGGGAGGACCTTCAGCACAAGGCTGAGCCTGGGTTTCATCCCAAATGCAGATGGGGGCTGCTGAAGGTTGGTGAGCTGGGGTACCAGTCATCCAGGGATGTGCTTGTGGAAGGGGAATCTGGCAGCCATCCACAAGTTCGGTGGGAAGAGATGGCAAGACGGGGAGGAGGAAGGACAAAAAGGGAAAACTGACCAGAGAGGCCTTTAAGAACCCAAATAGAGCTGGTTTGCCTGGAAGAGAGAGAGAGAGAGAGAGAGAGAGAGAGAGAGAGAGAGAAAGAGAGAGAGAGAATCTTCAACAAATATTTACTGAGCAACTACCATGAGCCAGCAGCAGCCAGGGAGACCTAATAGTGAGTTAGAGGCATGATCTCCACCTGCACAGAGCTTGCAGGCTAGTGAAGGGGACAGACATTAATCAAATACCCACACATAATTACAAACCACAATGGGTGTGATAAAGAAAAGTTTAGGATGTTAAGCATAGAAGAGGGAGTAGGCCAGGGGACCGGGGGTTGGCTTGTCTCAGGAAGTGTCACTGGGCAAGAGTGGACCAGGTGTGGGGTGGGGGGTAGGGTGGGGCGGCAGTGAAGAGCATCCCAGGCAGAGTGACTGTGCAGTAAGAGAGGTGCCGAAGGAGCTGACAGCCAGTGTGGATGGTTTGTGGTTTGATTGCCTGGGAAGGGGACAATGCCACTTAGAAGAACAGAACCCAGGAGAGGTGCTAGTTTCAGGAAGTGGGAAGAGGACAAGAAGCCAAAAAAGAAGCAGCTGGATTAGTAGCATTCAGGCTTTCCAACCCACCTGCCCACCCCCATCAAGCACCCCCATCCAAGCACCTCTCAAGCTTGGACCAGCTTCCTGACCTTGCATGAAGTCCCAGATGTTGCACCTCTGTCCTGACAGGCGGACCACGGGGCAGTTTGGGGCTAGACCCCCTTGCTCCGTCATGTCCTCCAGTCGCTGCCAACGGACCTTCAGGATGAACCAGAAATACTGGGCACTGAAGAAAGTGGGTATCCAGTTTTCATAGGAGAAGTGGGGATTCTTGGCCATGCCAGTCTTCTCACTCATGGCCAGGATGTTCTGCTTGACTCTTCTGGGAAACAGTGTCAGAAGCACTTTGCCCATGGCCACGTGCAGGCCCACCTGAAAGAGCACCCAGAGCCTCTTCAGCCACAGCCCTGGCAGGGGCAGCCCCATTATGGCAGAGCCAGAGCTGGCTCTGAGGCTGGTGGGCAGAGCGGAAACCGCCGGGCCACAAGGGGTGGAGCTGAACAAAGGTGCAGGGTAGCAGCAGCCAACCCGGATATGAAGAAGGTGCCAGGACAGAAGGTGTTTGCCTTCCTGTCAGTGGAATGGAAAATTCCAAGCCAGGTGCTAAAGGTCTGTTCTAATGATCATTTCTGATTCTTTGCCTTAGCCTTTGAGAGATACTTGGACTGGGAAACTTCAGATCTTAAATTCTCCCTCTGATAAATTTTAAACACAAAAACTTTAAAAGGTCACACTTAGAGGGACTCTGTGTTTCTTTAGAAAGGCTCTGCTGTAAGTAAGTTCTAATGTTAAGTAGTCTTTTAATAACGTAAATTGTTCTTTCCTACTGAAGGATGCTTTTCCCACTCACAGCTTCTAGCTGGTGGTTGAGAGTTTCTGGAGGCACAACCCTTCCCAGAGGATGTGGGTCTGGAAGCTCTCCAGGTAGACAGAACTGGGAAATCTGGAACTGCGCCTCCACTTAGCACTGGGGGTAGAGTAATGAATACAACACTCTGCTCTCGGCAGGGTGCAGTGCAGAGCAGGGAAGCGTCAAGTAAACAGAAAATTACCACTTAGTGTATTAAGTACAGAGACGGAGGTTGAGTGGGGGCTATGGGAGCATGGAGAAGGGGCAGCTTATTCTGTTTAGAGAGGTCAAGAGGAATTCCCCAAGGAAGTGATGTCTATGCTGAAACCAGAAAGACAGAAGAGCAAGCAGTAAACCAGGCAAGTGGGGTCAGTGGTCCTGGTGGAAGGAGCCACACGTCCAAAGAACTACAAGCTAGAGAGAGCCTGGCTCATTGGAGAAACTGAGAGAAGAATCACAGAAGCTCAGAGAGGGAAAGTGTCTTAGAAAACATCGAAAACCACTTTCTTTTTTAAGCAGGGAAACTGAGGCCCAGAGAGGGGAAGTGGCCTCAGGCCAGTTCTGCCATTAATAATTTCTAAGGAGTTAATTCACAAAGCTTAAGTTTACCCCTCCTGAGACATTTACATACCTGTGTGTTAGGGCAGAAGGAAGAATGACAGGAAAGTGGCTGTCACCTCTAAAAAGTGTCAACCTTGGCCTCTAGCACACAAACTTTATTTAGAGAAAGAAAACCCGGCTCCGAAAGATGTTCTCTTTCTGAGCATATCAATGCAAATGCCACATGCTGTGCCCACAAAGTGCAGGCACCTGCCTCTTCAAGCCATAATAACCCTCATGTGTATGTAGCATTTTGCCAGGTACAAAGCAATCTTATATCCCTGGTGTCAGTTGTTTTTTCCTGTTTTTGTTTGTTTTTAAATAGGCTATTTTTTGAGCAGTTTTAGATTCACAGCAAATTAAAGAGAAAGTACAGGGAGTTCCCATATACCTCCTGCCCCTGCACATGCACAGCCTCCCGCACTATCCATATCCCACCAGAGTAGTACATCTGCTACAACTGATGAACCTATGTTAACAAATCATTATCACCCAAAGTCCATAGCTTACATTAGAGTTCACTCTCGGTGGTGTACAATCTATGGGTTTTGACAAATATGTGATATATACGTATCCACCATTATGGTATCATAAAGAATAGTTTTGCTGCCCTAAAATCCTCTATGCTCCACCTGTTCATCCCTCCCTCTCCCCTGGCAACCATTCATCTTTTCAGTGTTTCCATAGTTTTACCTCTTCTGGAATATCTTATTGTTGGAATCATACAGTATGTAGCCTTTTCAGATTGGTTTCTTACACTTAGTAATATGCATTTAAGAAACCTCCATGGTTTCTTCTGGTTTTTTTTTTGCGGTACGCGGGCCTGTCACTGTTGTGGCCTCTCCCGTTGCGGAGCACAGGCTCTAGACGCGCAGGCTCAGCGGCCATGGCTCACAGGCCCAGCCGCTCCGCGGCACGTGGGATCTTCCCAGACCGGGGCACGAACCCGAGTCCCCTGCATCGGCAGGCGGACTCTCAACCACCACACCACCAGGGAAGCCCACCTCCATGTTTTTTCATGACTTGATAGCTCATTTCTTTTTATCATTGAATAATATTCCATTGTCTGGATGTACCACAGTTCATCTATTCACCTAATAAAGGACATCTTGTTTCCAAATTTGGGCAATTACGAATAAAGCTGCTGCTATAGCCTGAATGCTTGTATCTCCCCAAAATTCATATGTTGAAACTTAATCCCTAAAGATGGTATTTGGAGGTGGGGTCTTTGTGAGGTGATTAGGTAATTAGAGTAGAGCCCTAGTGAATGGGATTAGTGCCCTTATAAGAGAGACCCCAGAGAGCTCCCTTGCCCCTTCACCATGTGAGGAGGCAACAAGAAGGTGGCTGCCTAGGAACCAGGAGGTGGACACTCACTAGATACCAAATCTACTGATCCCTTGATGTTGGACTTCCCAGCCTCCAAAGCTGTGAGAAATAAATTTCTGTTGTTTATAATCTACCCAGTCTATGTATGGTATTCTGTTATAGCAGCCTGAATGGACTAAGACAGCTGCCATAAATACCTGCGTGAGGTTTTTTCGTGGACATAAGTTTTCAACTCATGTGGGTAAATAGCAAGGAACACAATTGCTGGATCTTATGGTAAGAGTATGGTTAGTTTTGTAAAAAATTGCCAAACTGTCTTCTAAAGTGGATACACCAGTCTATATTCCCACCATCAATGAATGAGAGTTCCTGTTGCTCCATA
Organism: Delphinapterus leucas; assembly: GCF_059928025.1. Lineage (NCBI taxonomy): Eukaryota > Metazoa > Chordata > Mammalia > Artiodactyla > Monodontidae > Delphinapterus > Delphinapterus leucas. Next base: position 145,434,488 of record NC_143129.1, read on the forward strand.
TCCTCACCAGCATTTGATGGTGTCTGTGTTCTGAAATTTGGCCATTCTAAGAGGTACGTAATGGTATCTCACTTGTTTTAATTTGCAATTCCCTAATGGCATATGATGTTAAGCATCTTTTTATATATTTATTTGCCATCTGTATATCTTCTTTGGTGAAGTGTCTGTTCCAATCTTTTGCTCATTTTTAAATCAGATTATTCTTTTTTTAATCGCTGAGTTTTAAGAGTTCTTTGTTTACATTAGATAGCAGTCCTTTATCAGCTATGTCTTTTGCAAATATTTTCTCCCAGTCTGTAGCTTGTCTTCTCAGCCTCTTGACAGTGTCTTTTTCAGAGCAGATGTTTTTAATTTTAATGAAGTCCAACTTATCAATTCTTTTTGCATGAATTGTGACTTTGGTGTTGTATCTAAAAGTCATCACCAAACTCAAGGTCATCTAGTTTTTCTCCTGTGTTATCTGTAAGTTTTATGGTTTTGTGTTTTATATTTAGGTCTAAGATCCATTTCAAGTTAATATTTGTGAAAGGTGTAAGGTCTGTGCCTAGATTCATTTTTCTTGCATGTGGCTGTCTGGTTGCTCCAGAACCATTTGTCAGAGACTTTCTTTTCTTCTTTGTATTGCCTTTGTTCCTTTGTCAAAGATTACATGGCTATATTTGTGTGGGTCTGTTTCTGGACTCTCTCTTCTTTCCATTGATCTATTTGTCTATTCTTTTGCCAATATCATACTCTCTTGATTACTATATCTTTAAATTAAGTCTTGAAGTCAAGTAGTGTCCGTCTTTCAGCTTTGTTCTTCTTCTTCAATATTGTGCTAGCTATTCTGGGTCTTTTGCCTCTTTGTATAAACTTTGAAGTCAGTTTGTCAATATCCACAAAAAAACTTGCTTGGATTTCGGTCAGTATTGTGTTGACTCTATAGATTAAGTTAGGAAGAACTGGCACCTTGACAATATTGAGTCTTCCTATTCATGAACATGGAATATCTCTCCATTTATTTAGCTCTTCCTAGATTTCTTTTATCAGAGTTTTATAGGTGTCCTTGTATAGATCTTCTACATACTTTGTTAGATTTATACCTAAGTATTTCATTTGGGGGAGTGCTAATGTAAATGGTATTATAATTTTTAATTTCAGATTCCAATTGTTCATTGCTAGTATATAGGAAAGCAATTGACTTTTGTGCATTAGCCTTCTATCATGCAAACTTGCTATAATCACTTATTAGTTCCAGTAGTTTTTTGGTCAATTCATTCAGATTTTCTTTTTTCTTTTTTTAAAATTTATTTATTTTATTTATTTTTGGCTGTGTTGGGTCTTCGTTGCTGCGCGCGGGCTTTCTCTAATTGTGGCGAGTGGGGGCTACTCTTCGTTGCGGTGCACAGGCTTTTCATTGTGGTGCTTTCTCTTGTTGCGGAGCACGGGTTCTAGGCACGCCGGCTTCAGTACTTGCAGCATGTGGGCACAGTAGTTGTGGCTCGCCAGTTCTAGAGCACAGGCTCAGTAGTTGTGGCGCACGGGGTTAGTTGCTCCGCTGCATGTGGGATCTTCCTGGACCAGGGCTCAAACTTGTGTCCCCTGCATTGGCAGGTGGATTCTCAACCACTGCACCACCAGGGAAGCCCCATTCATATTTTCTACATAAACAATTGTGTAATCTATGAGCAAAGAAAGCTTTATTTATTTCTTCCTGATCTGTATACACTTATTTCCTTTTCTTTTATTGCATTAGCTAGGACTTCCAGTATGATGTTGAAAGAGTGGTGAGAGGGGATATTGGAAGAGATTACTGAGAGGACATGACCACTGGTTAACCTGTAAGCTGGACTTGGGCAATCAGAAGCTCCTCACCTCCTCCCCTGTCTTTGGAATGTGTGTTCTGCTTGCCTTCCCCATGCTAGAAGCTACCCAAGTATGCAGCCTGGGATAGTAATGTGATGTTGAGATCATCTGGATGGTCTATATGACTGAACCCAGTTAAGTCCTCTGTATAAACTTTTAAGATAATGGTGGGTGTGTTCAGAGATCTACTTGTCTTGTGGCTGCCCAAGACAAGCCTCGTAAATCCCCTTGTTTAAAATGCCATCCTGCCACCTACCAATCTGGAGTGATCTCTCTTTCTTTGGTCTCTCCCTGCCTTCTATAAAAGGGGGCCAGTTTGCAAACCATCAGGGTATATTCTTGCCTTATTCCTGATCTTAGCAGGAGAGCTTCTAGTTGTAACGTCATTAAGTATGATGTTAGCTGTAGGTTTTTTGTAGACATTCTTTATCAACTTGAGGAAGTTCCCCCTTTATTCCTAGTTTGCTGAGAATTTTTATAATTAAGCGGTGTTGAATTTTGTCAAATGCTTTTTCTGCATGTATTGATATGATAATGTGATTCTTATTCTTTAGGCTTTTTATGTAATGGATTACAGTAATTGATTTTTTAATGTTGAGCCAGCTTTATATATCTGGAATAAATCTCACTTGGTCATGATGTATAGTTTTTTTTTATTATTGTTGGATTCAATTTGCTAATATTTTGTTGAAGATGTTTGCATCCATATTCATGAAAGATATTGGCCTCTAATTTTCTTTTCTTATAATGTCTTTGTCTGGTTTTGGTATTAGGGTAATGCTGGCTTCATAGAATGAGTTAGGAAGTATTCCCTCTCCTTCTAATTTCTGGATGAGATTGTAGAAAATTGGCATAATTTCTTCCTTAATTGTCTGGTAGAATTCACCAGTGAACCTATACTTTTTCTGTTTTGAAAGGTTATTAATTATTTATTCAAATTCTTTAATTAAGATACAGGCCTGTTCAGATTGTTTATTTCTTCTGGTGTAAGTTTACACAGATTGTGTCTTTCAAAGAATTGGTCCATTTTACTATGTTATCACATGTGTGGGTATAGAATTATTAGTATCCCTTTATTATCCTTTTAATATCCATGGGATCAGTAGTGATGTCCCTTCTTTCATTTCTGATACTAGAAACTTGCATCTTCTTTCTTTTTTTCTTACTTAGCCTGGTTTATCAATTTTATTGATCTTTTCAAAGAACGAGCTTTTGGTTCATGGATCTTCCCTATTGATTTCCTGTTTTCAGTTTCATTGATTTCTGCTCTAATTTTAATTTATTTTCTTCTGACTACTTTGAATTTAATTTTCTCTTCTTTTTCCAAATTGCTAAGGTGGAAGCTTAGATTATTGATGCAGATTTCTCTCTCTTTCTTCTTCTTTTTTTTTTTTTCCTGCGGTACGCGGGCCTCTCACTGTTGGGGCCTCTTCCGTTGTGGAGCACAGGCTCCAGATGCGCAGGCTCAGAGGCCATGGCTCACGGGCCCAGCCGCTCTGCGGCATGTGGGATCTTCCCGGACCGGGGCATGAACCCGTGTCCCCTGCATCAGCAGGCGGACTCCCAACCACTGCGCCACCAGGGAAGCCCTCTTCTTTTTTTTTTGGCCACGCTGCACTTTTCATGGGATCTCAGTTCCCCGACCAGGATTGAACCCGGGCCTTTCTTTTCTAATATATGCTTTAAATGCTATTAATTTCCTTGTAGGTACTACTTCTGCTGCATCTCACAAATGTTGTTAAGTTGTATTTTCATTTAGTTCAAAATATTTCTTAATTTCTCTTGAGGTTTCTTATCTGGCCCTGTGTTATTTAGAAGTGTTTTCTTTGATCTATAAGTATTCTGGAGTTTTCCAAGTATTTTTCTGTTATTGATTTCTAGTTTGATTCCACTGTGGTCTGACAGCATATATTGTATGATTTCTGTTTTATGTTTGTTTTGTTAAGGTATGCTTTATGGCTTCAAATGTTGTCTATCTTGGTGAATGTTCCATGTAAGCTCGAGAAGAATGTGTATTCCACTCTTGTTGGGTGAAGTGGTCTATAGATGTTAATTACATCCAGTTGACCAATGGTGCTGTTGAATTCTCCTATGTCCTTTCTGATTTTCTGCCTGCTAGATCCATCCATTTCTGACAGAGGGGTATTAAAGTCTCCAACTATAAGAGTGGATTTGTCTATTTCTCCTTTCAGTTCTATCCGTTTTTGCCTCATGTATTTTGATGCTCTGTTGTTAGGCACATACACATTAAAGCTTATGCCTTCTTGGAGAATTGACCCCTTTATCATTATAAAATGTCTTTATCCCCGACAATTTTCCTTGCTCTGAAGTTTGCTCTGTCTGAAAGTAATATAGTCATTCCAGCTCTCTTTTGATTAGTGCTAGCGTAGTGTATCTTCTTCTATTCCCTTACCTTTGTTTTTGGAAAGAGTTGTTATGTAAAGTTATTAGAACTATATGATCTACATCTGCAATCACTGGCCCTATTACTTTTTTATTTTTGTTCTTTTATTGTGATAAAATACACATAACATAAAATTCACCATTATAACCATTTTTAAGTGTATAGTTCAGTGGCATTAAGAACATCCACATTATTGTGCGGCCATCACCATAACTCTTTTCATCTTGTAAAACTGAAATGATACTCATTAAACAATAATCCTCCATTCCCTCCTCCTGCTAGCTCCTAGCAACCACAATTACATTTTCTGTCTTTATGATTTTTGACTACTGTAAATACTTAATATAAGTGGAATGATACAGTACTTGTCTGTTTATGACTGTCTTATTTCACTTAGCATAGGCCTCAAGTTTCTTCCATGTGGTAGCATAGTGTGAAATTTCCTTTTTTCTTAAGGATGAATAATATTCCATTGTATGTATATAAAACAGTTTGCTTATCCCTTCATCTGTTGATGGACATTTGGGTTCCTTTCGCATTTTAGCTACCGTGAAAACCTGCTTTCCTTCTGGGAATTTGGAATTTAGGCACATGCTAGACAGAGGATGACTATGTGACCAGCCCCCAGTAGAAACCTTGGGCATTGTTCTCTGATGAGATTCCCTGGTAGGGGATATTTCACCCATGTTGTCACAGCTTGTTGCTGGAAGAGTTAAGTGTATCCTGTGTGACTCCACTGGGAGAGAACTCTTGGAAGCTTATGCCAGGTTTTCCCTGGACTTTGGCCCCATGTGCCTTTTCCCTTTGCTGATTTTCTCTTGTATCCTTTCACTGTTAAAGCATAGCTATGAGTATGACTATATGATAAGTTCTCTGAGACCACCTACAAATCATTGGACCTTGGGGTGGACCTCTGATACACCATGTTACACAGGCTTCCCATAAATATTTCAAAACTCCAGTAATTCTGTTATTTTCAGCAGTACATCAACCATCACTTTGGAAGCTGACAATTGTTTAGAATACAAAGTAGTTATAAATATGTATAACTGAAATCTAAAAAGTGGTTAAATATGTTTTGCCCTTCCTTTCCAATTGCAGATATGTGTTGGGAGTTGGGATTCTTGGTGCTATAACATCAAAACCAAAAGACAGAATCATTTTATTATTCTAGAAACTAATCCTTATTTTAAATGAAGAGGCAATGAGTTTAATATACATATCTTCATTACTGATTGATCATAAGTTATTCCTTTATTCTCACTGGAAAACTTTTCAGGTATGTATTTGTATAAATCAATGCATTATTACTTTTATATCTTATTGTTTATTTTCTTAATTTTTAATAACTTTGATTTTCATTTTATTTATTATTATGGTTACATTCTATTACTGGCAAGAGATCATGGTTTTCCATTTCATGGAGTCAATAGAAGTTTCTCTTCAAAACAAATGAGTTTAAGTTTTAAAAGTGACCTCACAAAACCATAAAAAGAAAGAAGGAAAAGGGGGATCAATAGCAAAATTGCAATAAGTAAATATACATGATGGTATACGGGATTTCATTATATTGTTCGTTACTTTTTTGTGCATGCTTGGAATTCTGAGTACCAGAAAGGTTAGTTGAGAATTTCATTTCTGGCAGTACGTCAAACTTTTGCTCACTAAACAGTTAGCTTTTCCATGAAATAACTATTTAATGTACTGCTTTCATAAGAGTTAAGGGAATACCTCCAAGCATTCACACATATGTATATACATAAACATAAATAATATCATTGGGTAAAACCAAAGTAGGGAACTGGGCAAAGTAGTCCTGGGCAAATAGAAAAGTTAGAGCAGGCCTGAGAGGCGCCAGTATCAGCTCTGTGGTTGTGAAACTAAGCCCTGAACCAGCTGTAGAATAGGAGAGCTGACTCTGAGATTCCTGTATTAAGATGGAAACTCCTCAAAGGATATGGAAGTGGCCCCCTATCAGCAGTGACTCCTGGCTTCTGGAAGATGCAATAGCAACTCCTCTATGAAGAGGTATCGCCTGTATCTTGGTGTCAAAAATGACCATGTACTTTTGATAAAAGAGCCAAATAGGACTTTTTAGAAAAAACAAAATATTTAGATATTGAGGATTCACATAGATTAGGGTGAAACTAATATGAGCTCACAAAGATTATCAACACACAAAGAAACAAACCACCATGAGTGAGAATCAGCAGAAACAACAACGTTTAGATCCTCAAGAATTTCAGACATTGGAATTATCAATAAGATTATTTAAATAGCTATAACTACGTATTAAAGGTTTAAAGCACTCATAGGCGCCAGGGCACCCTGACAGCAAAGATCAGCTTCCACCAGTAAGCTATTAAATCATTTGCCTTCCTGGATTAAAAAAAAAAAGCATTAATAGGCTACCCAAAATGATTTTTAAAAGAGTCAAATAGAAGTTTTAGGAAACAAATACACAATTGTTGAATTAAAGACTGGGGGGAGGGCATCCTGGTGGCACAGTGGTTAAGAATCCGCCTGCCAATGCAGGGGACACAGTTTCGAGTCCTGGTCCGGGAAGATCCCACATGCCGCTGGGCAACGGAGCCCATGTGCCACAACTACTGAGCCTGTGCTCTAGAGCCTGCGAGCCACAACTACTGAAACCTGCATGCCTAGAGCCTGTGCTCCACAACAAGAGGAGCCACAGCAATGAGAAGCCCGCACACCACAATGAAAAGTAGCCCCCACTCGCCGCAACTAGAGGAAGCCCGCGTGCAGCAACAAAGACCCAACGCAGCCAAAAATATATTTTAAAAATTAAAATAAAATAAAATAAAATAAATAAATATGGGGAGAATGTGTTAAATAACAGATTAGGAGCCACTTGTTCGATAGAGTATTATATATGTATATATACATATATAAATATATATAAATAAGCTTAAAAAGCAGACAGGAAAAAATAAATGAGTTAAAAGCAACAACCAAAATAAAATGGATGTATAACTTTGAACTAGCAAGAAAAAAATAGCTAGTGTAAGAAGGGAAAGAACATGAAAAGATGCTCAACATCACTAATAATTAGAGAAATGCAAATCAAAACCACAATGAGGTATCACCTCACACCAGTCAGAATGGCCATCATCAAAACATCTACAAACAATAAATGCTGGAGAGGGTGTGGAGAAAAGGGAACCCTCTTGTACTGTTGGTGGGAATGTAAATTGATACAGCCACTATGGAGAACAGTATGGAGCTTCCTTAGAAAACTAAACATAGAACTACCATATGACCCAGCAATCCCACTACTGGACATATACCCTGAGAAAACCATAATTCAGAAAGAGTCATGTACCACAATGTTCATTGCAGCTCTATTTACAATAGCCCGGAGATGGAAACAACCTAAGTGTCCATCATTGGATGAATGGATAAAGAAGATGTGGCACATATATACAATGGAATATTACTCAGCCATAAAAAGAAATGAAATTGAGTTATATGTAGTGAGGTGGATGGACCTACATTTTGTCATACAGAGTGAAGTAAGTCAGAAAGAAAAACAAATACCATATGCTAACACATATATATGGAATCTAAAAAAGTAGTACTGGTGAACCTAGTGGTGGCGCAGGAATAAAGACACAGAGTAGAGAACGGACTTGAGGACAGGTGGCGGGGGGAGAGGGGAAGCTGGGACGAAGTGAGAGAGTAGCACTGACATATATACACTTCCAAATGTAAAATGGATGGCTAGTGGGAAGCTGCTGCATAGCACAGGGAGATCAGCTCGGTGCTTTGTGACCACCTAGAGGGGTGGGATAAAGGAGGCTCAAGAGGGAGGAGAAATGGGGATATATGTATACATATAGTTTATTCACTTTGTTGTACAGCAGAAACTAACACAACAATGTAAAACAATTATACTCCAATAAAGATACAAAAAAAAGGTAAAGAAGATATAAAGAAGTAATTAATGTGAAAAAGATGACTGAAATATCTATATATAAAAATAAATGCATTTAATGTAAGTGAATTAGCAGCACTTCTGGAATGGAAGACTAAGAATCTCTGAAAACCCACTCCTTCATAAAAGCATGAGAACACTGTCAAAAATTGTCAAAATCAGCTTCTTTCGGTATTCTGTAAATTAATCAAAGAAAGGTTTGTGATAATCAGAGAAGTGTCTATTCAATAAAAACAGCTGAATCTTAGTAAGAACAGTGAGCTTTGTGGTGTTTTAACTTGCTCTAGCCCCATTCCCCTCTCCCCACTCCAAGGTAGCCTTGAAAAACAACAGTTTCACAGCCATGGTTGTTGCAAAAATTAGCAATTTAGTAACCACTGGAAGGGGAAGAATAGGTTTGGAGCTCTTCAAAAAGTCCCATTCACAGACAATTGTCATTATGTGACTTGTCTGACATCTCTTTTGGAAAGCTCCATTCTCAGGTCTTGGTTTTATTTGACCTGACTCAGAGCTCGCGCTATAAAAACAGGGCATTTGCCAAAATAATCAGTGGCAGTTCTCTAACATTGCACCTGAGACGATGATGCAAAGGCCAGCAGCCTTCTCCCTGGTTGGGCGTCACTCAGCAGGTGTTGGAGACACTTTCTGGAGCATGGCTCAGCTGTGGGGTCACCAGATTTCCCCTGCGGAAAGCCAGGGGACTCTGTCAGGATCACATGCAGCATCTAACAAGGCTCATACTTTTCAGACCGTCCCCTCCACCCCCATCCCTGTCCATCAAAGCAAGGCTTGCTCCTCTGCTTCTCTTCCTCCCGCATTCTTCCCCCATTCTATCTAGGTGAGGGTGGGGTGGGTTCTCTCTCACTGGTTTATTCCCCTCACAGAGCAGTTAGAGCTCTAATTAGTATCATCAGCTGGGCTCACCTTCCTTACCATAGTTGGACAGATGAGTTAAGGAAATATGAACATTTTGAGCTCAGAGTTTTTCAACCTTGACACCATCGACATTTTCAACTAGATAATTCTTTGTTGAGAAGGGCTATCCTGTGCATTGCAGGACGTTTAGAAGCATCCTGGCCAGTAGCACCTCACAAGTCATGACAATCAAAAATGCCTTCATAAGTCAGGCAGAGAAAGACAAATATCATGATATCACTCATCTGTGGACTCTAAAAAAGTGGTATAAACAGACTTATTTACAAAACAGAAACAGACTCACAGATTTTGAAAACAACCTTATGGTTACCAAAGGGGAAACGTGCAGGGGAGGGATAAATTAGGAGCTTGGGATTAACATACACACACTACTATATATAAAATAGATAACCAGCAAGGACCTACTGTATAGCACAGGGAACTCTACTCAATATTCTGTAATAACCTATATGGGAAAAGAATCTGAAAAAGATGAATATATATATATATATATATATATATATGTAGCTGAATCACTTTGCTGTACACCTGAAACTAACACAACATTGTAAATCAACTATACTCCAATAAAATTATTTTTTTTAGAGTGAATGATGGTTTTTATTTTTTTTTGCTGCTTTGGGTCTTCGCTGATGCACGTGGGCCTTCTCTAGTTGCCGTGAGTGGGGGCTACTCTTCGCTGCAGTGCGTGGGATTCTCATCCTGCAGAGCGTGGGCCCTAGAGGGTACAGGCTTCAGCAGTTGCGGCGTGTGGGCTCTAGAGTGCAGGCTCAGTAGTTGTGGCGCACGGGTTTTGTTGCTCCACAGCATGTGGGATCTTCCCTGACCAGGGATCGAACCGTGTCCCCTGCATTGGCAGGCGGATTCCTAACCACTGCGCCACCAGGGAAATCCCAATAAAATTCTTTAAAAAAAATTGTCTTCACATATTGCCAAATATCCCTGGGAGCAAAATAGTCCCCAGTTGAGAATTGCTGTTTTAGTTAAACTGGTGTAGTTATCTTTGATTCTTGTCTTGTTTTGAGCCAAAACTTACATATCATTATAATTAATATATCAATAAAACTTTTACTTCTGTTTCCAAGAGAAGAAATATATAGTCTAGGTGTTATCACTGCCCCGCCCCCCCGGCCTGACACACACACACACTTATCACTAGCAATGGGGTTGTTGTTACCATCTGACTGGTGAGGAGTCCGGTTCCAAAATTCCATCCTGAGGGCTGCTTTCTGGGGCCACTCTTGGCCAACATGACAGTGTGGGTTCCTCATCTCATGTGAGTACTTTATTGGCAAGTGTGAGTCCAAGGATCAGGAGTGAAGGACAGGAGCTGTAAAACAGAGGAGAAAGGAGAGCTATTGCAAGGGTGAATTGCAATGCAATGGCGGAGGGGAGGAAGGAGAACCAGTGCAAGGGTGCAATTCTTTGTTGAGGGTGCTCTACAAAGAATTATCTAGTCAAATTGGCCACTTCCAAAGGCATTTGGTTGTTTGATCCTGCAAGACAGTTTGAAAGCTGTATGAAATATCGGAGGAGAGTCTGAGGGGAAAAAGAGAGAAGCATGTATTCATCAGTTACTGACTCCATCGGTCCAAGATTTGTCCCATGAGGCATTGACTGCTCCCCACTTCCGCACTTCTGGCTTGCACCTGTCCCAGTGCTGAACAGTTCCAGCAGTCCCATAATCCCAAGGTATCAAGACACAAGCCCTGATGCAGAAAGCAAGAAGCCCGAGTTATGGGCTTGAGGTGAAGCTCACTTAGGTTACAGCTGCTGAAGCTGGAATAAGATCAGTGGTGGTGAAATAAGCAGTTGATGAAGCCAAGAGGATCTGCCATGGGGCATGAGAAGTGTTTGATGCATTTGCACAACGAATTCGTGTGTTGCAATTCATTCCTGGTACACATTCAACCAAAGTACCCTGCACATACATACGCTAACTTGAGCTTTCTCTTTTTTTTTTTTTTTTTTTCTCTCCCGTTGCGGAGCACAGGCTCCGGATGCGCAGGCTCAGCGCCCATGGCTCACGGGCCTAGCCACTCTGTGGCACGTGGGATCTTCCCGGACCGGGGCACGAACCCATGTCCCCTGCATTGGCAGGCGGACTCTCAACCACTGTGCCACCAGGGAAGCCCCAGCTTTCTCTTTATAAAATGAGGATAATCACCTCAACCTTGCTGGATTGTTCTGAGAATTAGAGATCTGCATGTATAAAGCCTGATCACAATGTCAGTTCAATAAATACGCTCCGTATGTGTGTAACTATTTTATTAGTCAGGTGTAATAAGCCATTCCGATTGACCATAAGGGCCCAGTGTAGTGAGGCCAAAGTCAAAGGTTCCACCTTGTGTAGGCAGTGAATTTGGCTTATGCTGCTCAGCCAGCCAGAACTTGATCGCTCTACAGTTAACCTTCAGTGAGCAACTATCGTGTCCCTGGTTCTGGGCTGCCTTGAGGACCTGGAGACCAGAGTCATTCCTGATCCTTCCCCCCAAAGCACTCCCACGCTGGCAAAGATAGGCAAACAATAACAACTGCCATGGTTTAAGCAAGCACAGGGGACTATGGGCGCAAAAGAAGTCCTGGGAGGCGAAGGCAGGCTTTCCCTAGGAGGAGGAAAGGGTACCGACATCTGGAGGGCTGTGTAGGTGATAACCAAGCAAAGACTGGCGGCGGGGCAAAATGTTTCTCACCGGCTTACTCAGTGCAACTTCACCGTCGTTTACTGGGCCCCTGCTATAGTCAAGGTGGTGGTCAGATGCCGAGGCGGGGACAGAGCGGGGAGTGAGGCCAATCTCCAGTCACCCCTCACTGCTCCAAGGGCATAAGGTAGACCGTCGCAGGAGTGAAGGAACAAATTACCACACTTACGGGGGTGTCCCTAGGAACAGACATCATCCTTCCCTAGATCACTGACTCAACACTCAAAAACTAATTGTCTCGTTCTCCCTCACTGGTTAATTAAATTTTTATGGCCAAAAAAGAATGGGGGGATTGATGACATTTTTTTCTTTTCACAATCGTCTTCCGTTACGCTACTTTATATTTCAATAAGAAAAGAGGTATAACCAAACATAAAGTAAACCCCACTCTCCAGAGAATTCTCTGCGCCCCCCACCCCCGGAGCGAGGTGAGCCGAGGCGGACCCTCTCACGTCCCCACCGGTCCGCCCAGCGCCACCTGCCTCTTTAAGAGCCGAAGCCTAGCCCTTCGAGGGGCCGCAGAGGGAGCGAGCTTTGGTACAGTTGCCCGCAGAGGTCTCGGGAAGCGGCGCCTCCGGGAGGTGCTGTCTTTTTAAGGAGGCGGGGCTCTGCCCGGAGGAGGTGGAGAAGGTCTGCCCCCCGGATCTCCGGTTTCCGGCAACTCGGCGGGACCAGAGCCTGCGCGCAGAATCTGAGGCCCGAGACTGCCTCGCACCAGCTGGACGTCGAGCCCCGCGAGGTGAGGTGGCGGGGTCTGTGGGGCCGGCCCGGGACTGAGGGAGCTCGGGATCTCCTGCCCACCCGGGCCGCTGCGGCCCAGCTTCTCCTCCTAAAACACTATCCGTGCTTCTTGGGTAGCTCTTTCCCAGACCGTCCTGGGCTCACGGTGCCCCAGGCTGTAGGGTCCCCATCACTCCAGCGCCTACTAATTGCTTCGCTATGCACTAAGCGCCTTACACTTACTTGCCTCAGTTAATGGCACCCAGTATCGTGTAAGTACAATTATGAACCCATTTTACAGATGAGAAAATTGAGGCCCCCCCAGGAGCCCACAGTCTTACGGCCAGAAGCAGCAGAATCGGGAATCAAACCCAGGTCTGTTCGACTCCAGAGCCTGTGCCCTTAACCACTGGCTAGGCTGACAGCCTTTGCTCTCCACTGCCCTCATAGCCACCTCTCTCAAACCCCAGCCTCCCCTTCCTCATTCTTCCATCTCCAGGCTGCACCTGGCCCTTAAACACCCACACAGTGAGATTGCATGGAACCAGTGGAGCCCCCCACCATTAGTTTTTTTTAATAACAGTTTTAATAGTATCTGATGCTAAATGGTTATCTTTATATAAACCTATCGGATCCCACTAAAAAAGGACGCAAGGAAAAGCAATACCATTTCTAATGCTGAAATAAGATTCGTTTGTAGATTTTTTAATGTTATCATATGAAATTTATTTATTTTTCCTTTTTAGACCTCTGTAAATTATCTTCCTAATAATTGGGAGAAGACCCTTGGCTGAATGGCAGCTGTAGATGACTTGCAGTTTGAAGGTACATCCGTTGGGTGCCTACCTTTTATGATCAGTATTTCTGCAGTCACAGCAGAATTTCCGTTGCTATGCTGGTGCATGTATTAAAGAAGATTATTTCAGACATCTTGGTAAAAGAATGTTTGCCACACTCAGGTTATTCTGTTTGTTCACATCAGCTGTTCTTTTTTGCCAAACAGCCCTTCAGATTGATAATATCATACATTTAGTGCAGTGATTACAGAAAATGTTTATAGAGTTCTTGCTTTAGTGCAACACGCATTTATTGAGCACCTATTTTGCGCTTAGAATTCTACTAGATACAGGAGATCAAAAGATAAAGGAGAAGATTTTTACACTGGTAGAGTAGATAAAAGTGTAAAAAGATAATTATAGTGAAATGTGATCAGGTCATTCCTTCACTGACTCAGTAAATCTCTCATGAGTGTGACCATGAACCAGGGAATTGTTCTAGTTACCAGGGTAGAAGAGTGAACAGTTTCTTCCCTTATGAAGCTCTCAATGTAGTGAGGGAGACATTTATTTGTTAAATGATCATTTAAATATATATCTATAAACTATGAAAGTGCTGGAGGAAAAGTTCATAACTCATAACCCAGAGCCTGACCTAAGCTGGGGATTGACGAACGCTCATTTGCCTTGTAAACACTTGTATAGTATTTCCTAAATGGCAGGCAGTGTTCTAAGTGCTTTACAAATATTTACTCATTTACTCCTTATGTCAACTTTATGAAATAGTTATTTTATTCTCCCTATTTTACCAATGAGGAAACTGAAGCACAGGAAAATTAAGTCATTTGCTTAAAGGTTATAGTAAGTGGTAAAGCTGGGTTTGAACCCAGGCATCACAACATACGCTATCTTACTACTATCTAAGGAAGAGATACGATGTTTAAAGAGAAATCCATTTCATCGGCCAATACTGTCAGTTCCATCTGCAAAATACAACCAGCATCTGACAACTTCTCGCCACCTCTACCGCTGTCCCACCGTGCTCAAGGTCACCATCACCTTATGTCTGGATTATAGCCCTTACCTTCCTTCAGGTCTTCCTGCATCCTCCCTTACCCCCCTACAGTCTGTATTTTGCAGCCAGAGTAGACCTTTAAAACCAAGTCAGATCACGTCATTCCTTCTAAAACTTCCAGTGGCTCCCATCTCACTAGGAGTGGAAGGCAGAGCCCTTTCTGTGCTTAGGAGGCCCTACATGATCCAGGCCTCCACTGCCTCTGATTTCATCTCCTGCTACTCTAGCCCTTTCTCTCTGCCTACCCACATGGGCCTCATCACTGTCCCTCCTAGATGCCAGGTACACTAACAGCTTAGGGCCTTTGAGCCATCCTTCTGTTTGGGACATTCTTAGTCCAGATAGCCACATGGCTTGTTCCCTTGCTCTGCTTAAATCTCACTTCATTCCAGAGGCCTTCCTTGGTCATCCTATCTGGGAGTACAGTGCAAGAAAGTTCAAGTGTAAAGAACAGCACGTGCAGAGTACTTGAGAAGGGAGGAAGTCTGTTTCATTTTCTTTCCCAAGGAATTAAAAGAAGGCCAGAGTACCAGAGCACAGTTGGTGGGGGAGGCCTGTCACAAGGTGAGGTTTGAGAGGAAGCAGGAGCCAAGTCACGCAGGACTTTCTCCACCATGTTAAAGACTTGGCTCTTTAGAAAAGAACACAGGGTGCTGTGGGGGTCATGGAAAGCTTCTCCGGGGAAAAATGGTAGTGTTAAATGAAAACGTGAAGGTCAGGGCCCTGCAGGTGGGAGACATTGTGTCAGGAAAGGAACAGAGGCAAAACACAACGTCTTGCCCTCAAGGCACTGAGATGGACAAGAATAACTAATACAGAGCAGAATATGTGAATAGTCATGTGCGAGGTACACACATCCTACATTAAAATCAGACTTTCCATCTGCTGTTCTTCACACACGGAACACATTTTCTGTCTTCTGGGTCTTGCTCATCCCATACTCTTTGCCTGAGATGCCATCCCCACTGCTTCTGGCCATCCTTCTCATACGGCACCTTTTCCAAGTAGCCTTTCCTAATCCCATCAACTAGATGAATTATCATCTCTCGAACCTCTTTGGACTTGATACCTCTAAAGTGACACTCTCTGTTCCTCCTTCTGGCATGTCATGTCCCCTGGTAAACTACTGTTTTTAAAATATGAAACTTAAATATATCTTCCTTGGACTGATTCCCTCAGGCAAAGTTATAACCATCTTTTTAAATGTCAGTGCCCTGTCCAGTCAGTAAATGATAGCAATAACAGTATTTATTATCTCATATCATCCTCAAAATCTCTCTGCGAGATAAGTATTTTCTACTTTTTATAGTTGAAGAAACAGAGACTCAGAGATACGGAGTGATTTGCCCAAGGTCATGGAGTGCTAGAGTCTTATCTTAAACAGAGGGCCCTCTCATTCCAGAGCCTCATGCTGCCAGTACATGGGACACTGAAGCTTGAGTAGTTGTTACGGATCAGCCACCTTATTAACTTCAGTCACTTTAATTCTCTCCATAAAACTATTTGCGTAGCTGAAAGGCAGTAAGATTGGGCTCGATTATCCAAGAGCCCCATCCTGCTGCCATGATTGTTGTGTTACATTGGTGCCCTGCTGGCCTCCTTCCTGAGTCCTGCCAAATTCCACAGCTGCCCTAAATTTTATCTAAGAGCAGCTAAATAAAGTTTGTTAGGATGCCCAGAGACAGAAGTCACAATCATTGCTGGTGGACATGAATAGGTGAGGTTCTTTTGGAGAACAGTTTAGCAGTATGGCTCAAGAGCCTTCAAAATGGTCTGCACCCTTTGACCTGGTGATCACACTGATAGTGTTCATACTAAGGCAATAACCCCAAAAGCTTTCTCCTCACAGATGCCCCTTACTGTGTTATTTGTACTAATGAAAAACGAAAAGCACCCAAACATCCAATAACAGTGGAATAATTGTGTTAACTTGGGGTGTCTCTCTCCTACTGTTCCCACCTCCAGCTGATGAACTGTTATGTAGCCACGTAACTGGTCATTTTAAAGACCGATATAATATGAAAAAAATAATTTTTTATATAATCCCTGGCAGATGGGGCAGGGTACAACATTGTTTACATAGTACTGTCACATCCTAAATCAGTACTTGGTACACTGTAGGCACGCAGTAAATATTTGTTGAGTGAACAATCATCACTGGCATGAATCTACTCTATAGAGAAAAGGAAATATACCAAAAGTTAATAGTGCTTGCTTTTATGTGGATGGGACTAAGAGTGATTTTTATTCTGTTGTTTCTATTTTCTTTTTTTTTTTTTTTTTTTTTTTTTTGCGGTACGCGGCCCTCTCACTGTTGTGGCCTCTCCCGTTGCGGAGCGCAGGCTCAGCAGCCATGGCTCACGGGCCTAGCTGCTCTGCGGCATGTGGGATCTTCCCGGACCGGGGCACGAACCCGCGTCCCCTGCATCGGCAGGCGGACTCTCAACCACTGCGCCACCAGGGAAGCCTTCTACTTTCATTTTTGTCCTTGTGTTTTCTGTAGTGATTACATAGGACTTATTGGAAAAAGTAACTTCCATTAAGTTTTTTTGAACTTGAATCAAAGAAGAGAGGGTTAGATTGGTTACTTGCTACGGGCCAGGCACTCTGCTAAGGGCTTTACTTAAGTAATATTCCTAACTTTCCCAAAATTCCTGAAAATAAATATTATTCTCCCCATCGTATAGATGAGAACACTGAAGCTTATAGAGGTTAAGTTACTTACTCAGGCTTAAATACTTAGTAAGTAACTGAGCCAGGACTAAAATTCTGGTCTGACTTCAAATTCTGTTGTTTTCATAATCATTTTTCTTTGTCAGCTTGATTTCTAGATGAGATTTTTTTCAGAGCCTTTTGCCACTTGTCTCAGGTAGGGTCTGTAGCAAAGCTGAGGTTGTAACAGCTTGTCTTTAAATTAAAAGTATGGCATGGGCTTCCCTGGTGGCGCAGTGGTTGAGAGTCCGCCTGCCGATGCAGGGGACACGGGTTCGTCCCCCGGTCCGGGAAGATCCCACATGCCGCGGAGCGGCTGGGCCCGTGAGCCATGGCCGCTGAGCCTGCGCTCCGCAACGGGAGAGGCGACAACAGTGAGAGGCCCGCGTACCGGAAAAAAAAAAAAAAAAAAGGCATTTCCAGTGTGGGTAAGGTCACTGATACCCTTGTACGCTAATTGATTTCAGAATTTGGTGATACAGCCACTTCTCTAGCAGCAAACCCAGATGCCACCACAATAAGCATCGAGGATCCTGGTGAAACCCCAAAACACCAGCCAGGACCCCCAGGAGGCTCAGGGAGAGAAGAGGATGATGAGTTACTAGGAAATGATGACTCTGATAAAACTGAGGTTTGAACTTGTCTTTTAAATTGTTTCTTTCTTTTAACTTTTTTTTTAACATCTTTATTGGAGTATAATTGCTTTACAATGGTGTGTTAGTTTCTGCTTTATAACAAAGTGAATCAGCTATACACATACATATATCCCCATATCTCCCCCCTCTTGCATCTCCCTCCCACCTGCCCTATCCCATCCCTCTAGGTGGTCACAAAGCACCAAGCTGATCTCCCTGTGCTATGCAGCTGCTTCCCACTAGCTATCTATTTTACATTTGGTAGTGTATATAAGTCTATGCCACTATCTCACTTCGTCCCAGCTTACTCTTTTAACTTTTAAAAACCTCGCTCATGCATTTATTCACTGTCTCCTGTGTGCCGGGTAGAATGCCAAGCAGTGACGACACGAAGGTAAATCATGTAAATCGAGGTAAATCTGCCTTGGGGGAGAAACAGACAAGCGAACAGACCATTGTTACCCATGGGAAGCATGCTGGGGTTGTGGGAGCAGAGACAAGGGGGTTACAGAAGGCTTCCTGGAGGCAGTGACATTTAAACTGAATCTTGTTGAAAGAATAGGAGAACCCAGGAAGAAGGTGTGGAAGGTGATCTGGGCAAAGGGAACAGTTTTGGTGAAGTCACAGGCATGAAGGAACATGGTACAGAAAGCACATCTTCCATCTTCATGTACATTGGGAGCAAAATATAGGTGGAGACAGGAGATGAGGCTCACAGATAGGCAAGGACTCAACCCTCTGAGTATGAATTGTATTCTGAAAACTGTTGGGAGCCATTGAAAGATTTTAAACAATATGACCAGATACGTTTAAAGATGTTTTAAGATACAGTGGCCCTGTGGAGTATGAGTTGGTGGGAGACGGACTAGAGGCCAGAAAACCAGATAGGAGACTGGTGAAGTGGCCTGAACTAGAACTGGATACAGATGTTTAGCAGATGGGCTCACTAGGACTTGGTGGAAAAGGGGTGAGGAAGAGAGGGAGGATTCTATGGAGAGTTCTAGGTTTCTGCATCCGGTTGAATTTTGAATATCAGAGCTGTTTTTGATCACAAAAATTTACTTCCATGTACACTGTCGGTGCATTCCAGAAAAACAGTATTTCTAGTAATATTTTATA
Organism: Delphinapterus leucas; assembly: GCF_059928025.1. Classification (NCBI taxonomy): domain Eukaryota; kingdom Metazoa; phylum Chordata; class Mammalia; order Artiodactyla; family Monodontidae; genus Delphinapterus; species Delphinapterus leucas. The sequence goes on from NC_143129.1 coordinate 145,453,367, forward strand.
AATGGATCATGATCGTGATTCACTAGAGGAGTACTCAGTTTATAGCAGTGTGTTCACAGGCTCATGAAATAGTGGAGTGGCAAGTGCTCTTCGTGGAACTCCATGAAATATCAAAATAAGTACCAAAGTATCTGTCAAATTAAATAGCATTGTGTACTAGATATTGTGGCAAGAGCTCAGACTTAGGAGCCTGAGTTTGAATCCAGGTCTGGCCAGTAGTAATAGCTCTGTGGTCTTGGATAAGGTACTTTAATTTCCCTAAACCTGATTTCCTCATTGGAAATATAAGAAAATAGTATACTGACTATTGTCGTCATTATCATCACAACAGCTAATATTTATTCAGTGTTTAATAGCTGCCAGGTACCATTTAAAGTTCCTTACTTGGATCATCTCATTTAATGCTTAAAACAACCCTATGCAAGGAACTATTCTCAGCTTCATTTTGTAAATGAGAAACCGGAGGCACAGAATTTAAGTGACTTTTGCCCCAGGACACACAACTGGCAGGTGCAGATGGAACTTTAAAGCAAGGCACTCTGAGTCCCTCTGTATTAGAGTAGTGTATGGTAAGTGCTTATCAAAATTGTTGGCACCCTCAGGATACAGGAATGATTTTTAGTATAACTGAGCGTATTAATTAGTTGCGGTTCTTCAGAGAAATAGATCAATAGGATATGTATATGTAGAGAAAGAGATTTACTTTTTTTTAAAATTGGTTCACATGATTGTGGATGCTTGGTGAGTCCAAAATCTGATGGAGGATGCTGGCAGGCTGGAGACTCAGGAAAGAGAATTTGAATCCAAAGGCATTGTGCTGGAGAAGTAGGAAGAGCTGATATTGCAGTTGAAGTCTGAGGGCATCTGCTGGAGGAGTCCCTCTTGCTCAGGGGGTCACAGCCTTTGGTTCTATTCAGGCCTTCACCTGATTGGCTGTGGTCCACCCATATTATGGAGGGCAATCTGCTTTATTCAAAAAGTCCACCAATTTAAATGTAAAGCTCATTCAAAAACACCCTTACAGAAACATCCAGAACAATGTTTGGTCAAATATCTGGCATCATGGCCCAGCCAAGTTGACACATAAAATTTACCATCACACGGAACAACAGCAGCCATCAAAAGTTTAAGAAGAAATGTATGGGGGAAAAAATCTTAAAACTGAAAACATTATATCCATTATCTCAATTTTGTCAGGGAATCGGGAAGAGGTTACCAATATTCTATGATAGTGACAGAATTTCTTGACCTAGCTTATGGAACATGGGTCTCTGGTGTTCAGTATCTTGCAATATTAGAGTTGGAAAGAATCTACAGTTTCCTCTACAATAAGTCCCCTACATACGAACCTTCAAGTTGCAAACTTTCAAAGATTCGAACGTGTGTTCGCATGTCCAGTCATGTAAGTTCATGTGTCTGGCGTACATTGTCACATGTGTGCATCCTCTACAAGTGTTTGTGCTTTTGTGAACTTTACAGTACTGTATAGAGTACAGTATCTTTATTTCAAGCCCAGGATGTCCACAAGCAAGCGTAAAAGCAGCGGTGATATAGCTTGTACAGTACTACCCAGACATCACTGGATCGTTTTTTTAAGAGGGTAGATAGAATTGAATCCAGCAAGGAACCAGAACCTGTGCCATCAGTGGCAGGAGTGAGTGAAATTGCACCTTGCCCTCCGTGTCCTGTTGCTGAAGATCCTTCAGCTCTACCATCTCCCACCTCTCCCTCCTCCAGTCAGTAACTCTTCTTGCCTGTTCACTCAGTGCCAGCCCCTGTATGCCAGCTGTTGTACTGCACTACTGTACTTTTCAAGGTACTGGACTGTAAGATTAAAAATGTTTTCTTGGGCTTCCCTGGTGGCACAGTGGTTGAGAGTCCGCCTGCCAACGCAGGGGACACGGGTTCGTGCCCCCGTCCGGGAAGATCCCACATGCCGCGGAGCGGCTGGGCCCGTGAGCCATGGCCGCTGAGCCTGCACGTCCAGAGCCTGTGCTCCGCAACGGGAGAGGCCACAACAGTGAGAGCCCCGTGTACCGCAAAAAAAAAAAAAAGTTTTATTTTTTGTGTTTGTTTTTCATGTATTTGTGTGAAAAGTATTATAAACCTATTACAGTGCAGTACTGTATAGCGATTGTGTTCGTTGGGCACCTAGGCTAACTTTGTTGGACTTAGGAACAAATTGGATTTCCAAACGCACTCTCGGCATGGAACTTGTTCGTATACAGGGGACTTACTGTATTTCAGCTTCCCTCTCAAGATATTAATGCTCTCCGTGGTATGTCAGAAAGACAACACCTGAATACCTCTAGAAGCAGGCTGCTCATGACCGTGTAAAGCAGCCCCTACCACTTTTGGAAAACTTTAATGGTGGAAAATTTTTCCTTTATAGTGAACAAAAAATATCTGCCTATAGTACCTTCCCTCGTCTTGCAAAGGTCCTTAGAGTGCATCTGTACTTTTTGCTGTATGAATCCTCTTCAGATATCTGAGGATGGCAGTCACACTTCCTGGCATGGGGCGTGTATTTTTCTGTAGAGAGCTGTGCTCTTGGTACAGGCGTGGCCCTCCTAGCGCGCCTCTTCTAAATAGGAATTTTGGTTTTTTGTTAGAGCAGTATATTTTAAGTTTTTAATTCTTTAGAGCGAGTCAGTATATCAGATTTTTGAGAATTCAGGTGGTGATAGTAGTGAGGATGTTGAAGCGGAGGAAGGGGAAAAGATATTTACACTGACTGCCTTCTGTAGGTACGTGTTTGTGTGTGTGTATATACATATATATGTTGTTTTGCATAGTAATTAAGCTAGTCCTTCCTATTATCCTATAAGGTAGATCTTGTTACCTGTACTTTTTATTTTTAAAATTATTTTATATATTTTTTTGCGGTACACGGGCCTCTCACTGTTGTGGCCTCTCCCGTTGCGGAGCACAGGCTCCAGACGCGCAGGCTCAGCGGCCATGGCTTACGGGCCCAGCCACTCTGCGGCATGTGGGATCCTCCCGGACCGGGGCACGAACCCGCGTCCCCTGCATCGGCAGGCGGACTCTCAACCACTGCGCCACCAGGGAAGCCCACCTGTACTTTTTAGATAAGGAAGACTGAGATGAGTCTAGTGATTTGATGAAGCCATCCCCTAGTGAAGGGACCAGGATTTGAAACCTTTTGGTGTGTCTTCAGAACTGATGCTTTTATGTCAGGCTGAGAATTGGGCATGGCTGTGGTAAAATTGATTGATGAATGCAGAAGAGTTTTGTCTTTCGTACATCTTGATTTTCCATTAGACCCTCTCTCTTTCTCTGGGTAGCTAGAATAAGGAAATTGCTTCTGTGTTCATTACGTTTTTTATTTTACCTCTGACAGTTACTTGCTGGACAGAAGAAAAGCTCCCCCTTCTGGACATTTGAATACTATCAAACATTCTTTGATGTAGACACTTACCAGGTTTGTAATCCAGATTTACCTTTCTTTTGTCGTATAATGCAGACTTGTTCCTTCTATGGTTAAACAATCGAGTAACGTGAAAGGTTTTGTATACTGGATATGGTCTTCAAAAGTAAAAGGTCAATTAGCATTTGGAAATACTAAATGAAATAATAAAAAAATACTAAATAAATAATAAAGCTCTAATCACTGAGTTTCAGTTTTGCAGTGCAAACTTATTAAACTTTAAGAAAAAAAATCTTCAGTAGACTTAACTGCTGTGCTGTTTTGCAGGTCTTTGACAGAATAAAGGGGTCTCTTTTGCCAATACCAGGAAAAAACTTTGTGAGGTTGTATATCCGCAGCAACCCAGATCTCTATGGTATGTGTAGTGCTGTTTTGATTCTTTTCCATGTCCCAGCTAAGCCCAGGTGAGTGTGCGGGTTGCCTGGAAAGTCAGAGAAGTGCACTGTTGGTGGGGCATGTGGTGTTTTATTTGACTCTTTTGAGCTTTGGTAGCAACTGTTGCAAAGAATTTGGAGAAAATGCAATTGTATTTCTATTAATGCGCTGATGACAAGTAATAGTATGTCCTTTGAAAGTCTTCAAATGACATTACAAATTCAAGACAAATTAAGTCACTTGTGTAAGAGGAGATCGTTGATTTTAATTTTAGAGGATTTCGTGGTGGGGGTGAGTGTGGAGGAGCTTCTCTCATGCTTATTCATGATGTGCTGAGTTCCAGCTCTGCACAGGCTGGCTTCCCCTTGAAAGTCTGTAAGAGGATGGGCCAGGGGATAATGTGATTCCGACCTCCCTGCTATCCGAGAAGGGATCAGAGGTCCATCCAGTGATCCTGAAGGAAAGGGTTCCAACAACGGTGGCCTGTGTTTGAGGGGAGAAGAGAGCCGGCGGCTCTGAGTGCTTCTGTTTGCAGGTGCTGTACGAAAGACTTGGTGCACACGGGCACACTTAATTCTTGCATCAACCTTTGGGTAGGTATTATTATCCCCGTTTTTCAAAAGAGGAAGCTGGTGCTCAGTGGGGTTCAGTAATATATATGCTCAATCCTAAACATTAAGTTTTAGAGTGATTATACTTGTTGATTATAAGAGGAAAAGGAGTTCGGGAGAATCTATTGTGTGCCAATCGCTACACACACTCTTTAATCCTTTTCAACAAGACTATGTATTAAGTACTCTTATCCCTGTTTTCCATGTGAGAAAAACTAAAACTGGGATTTGAGACATCATGGATGAACTTGGAGGGTGTTAATGCTTAGTGAGATATGTCAGACAGAGAAAGACAAATGCTATATGGTATCACTTATATGTGGAATCTAAACACTAAAACAAACTAGCGAATCTAACAAAAAAGATACAGACTCACAGATATAGAGAACAAACTAGTAGTCACCAGTGGGTAGAGGGAAGGGAGGAGGGGCAAGATAAGGGGTAGGGGATTAAGAGGTACAAACTAGTTAAGTATAAAATAAATAAGCTATAAGGATATACTATGCAGCACAGGGAATATAGCAAATATTTTATAATAACTATAAATGGAATGTAACCTTTAAAAATTGTGACTCACTGTGTTGTACACTTGAAACTTACGTAATATTGTAAATCAACTATACATCAGTTAAAAAGTAAAAGTAGGGAATTCCCTGGTGGTCCAGTGGTTAGGACTCTGAGCTTCCACTGCAGGGGCCACGGGTTCAGTTCCTGGAACTAAGATCCCGCAAATTGCACAGCATGGCCCCCCCCCAAAAAAAAAAGTAGAACTAGCTCCTAGTTCAGTTTTATGTAAAAGCCCCCATTTATTCTATTAGACCGGTGTTTTCAAGCTACAGAACCTTTTCATCAAATGGCACGGATGTCCAATATTTAAAACCAGTCAAAGTGGAGCAGCTCTGATGGAGGTTGAGGAAAGTCTCCCTTCCACTCAGCTTCCTCCCTCAGGGACAGACACAGAAGTTCCATCCAGATGTCCATGGAATTGCTGGAGCTCCAGTGAGCATAGTGTGAAAACCATTGCCTTGGCCCAGGCCTCTCAGTTAAAGGTTGCCAAGGTGGCATTTCTTTCTAGCTCTCATTCATCCTTACTTCTAACCTGAGAACTTCTTGAGAAGCAGATTCTGTGTCTGAGGAATCCACGTCGTCAGCACCTGGCAGAGGGCTTGGTGCAGAGTAGGTACTCAAACAGTTTTTGAGCACCTTATTTTGTGCTAGAGACTGAGGATTCAAAGATAAAGTCATGATCTCCATCCCCAAGGAGAAAGAAGAGAGGGACCCAGCGTTTGCTGAGCACCTAACAGGTGCCAAGCATGGAGTTCAGCACTGTTTTACTGTGTTACACTGTTTTATTTCCCACGCTCCAAGGTAGCCTTATCTTACAAAAGAGAAAAATTGAGGTTCGGGGAGGACAGCCTGCCCATAATCACAGAGTTAGCAACAACAACAACAGCAACAGTAAGAGCAAACACACATAGAATGCTTGATATATTCCAGACACTGTCATTAGGGAACAACCTGTATTAACTCATGTAATCCTCATAATAGCCCCAACTTTATGAGGTAGGTACTATTATTATCCCCACTGTATAGATGAGGACACTGTGTCGCATAGAAGTCTAACAACTGGCCTAAGATCACGCAGCTAGTAAGTGGCGGAGGATTCAAATCAGTACTGTAGCTCGTAATCCATATTCTTCATCACTGTGTTTGGCTGTCTCTCGTGACAAGGCCAGGATACAAACCCAAAGCATCCTTCTTCCCACAGCACTACTAATCTCATGAGCCCATAGACATGGTTAAAAAAAGAAGGTACAATCTCGGTAAAGTGTTTTCTAGCAGAGAGGGCTGGGCCTCGTGGGGTGGGTTGGAGGAAAATGGTCAGGAACAAGATGACAGAAGAGCCAGTCTGCAGAATCTGAGGGAAAGACTGATGAATTTGACTACATTTAAACTAAAATTTAAAATTTCTGGGCTTCCCTGGTAGTGCAGTGGTTAAGAATCTGCCTGCCGATGCAAGGGACACGGGTTCGAGCCCTGGCCCGGGAAGATCCCACATGCCGCGGAGCAGCTAAGCCCGTGCGCCACAGCTACTGAGCCTGAGCTCTAGAGCCCGCAAGCCACAACTACTGAGCCCACCTGCCACAACTACTGAAGCCTGCACGCCTAGAGCCCATGCTCCGCAACAAGAGAAGCCACTGCAATGAGAAGCCCGCGCACCACATCGAAGAGTAGCCCCCGCTCACTGCAACTAAAGCCCATGCACAGCAACGAAGATCTAACACAGCCAAAAAAATAAATAAAAATTTCTACACCACAAAATAAACCATAAGCAAGGTAAAAAATAAATAAATAAACCACAGACCAGAGATAATATTTCAATGCACATAACCCACAAAGGATGCAAAGCAAGTGTACATGTAGGATGCCTACCGATTATGAGAATAAAACCAAGTATAAGTTCTGGGGGAAAATGAGCAATTCACAGAAAAGGAAACCCAAATGGCCAATAAATATAGGAAAAGATAGTTATCCCTACCTGAAGTAAAAAATTAAACAGGATATTATTTATGTCCATTATTTTAGGAAGCATACAAATTGGCTTGTCTTCATTCATTCATTCAATTAATTCAACAAACACGGAACACTTACTCTTCTAGGCACTGGAGGTACAGTAGTAAATAACACACAAAAATCCCTGCCCTGAGGGAGTTTATAATCTAAGTTTAACAATAGACAAAGAAAATAGGTAAAATATCAACACATAGTGTGCTAGTGATAAATGCTAAGGTGAACATTTAAAAGCAGAGAAGAAAGACAGTAAATGTTTGTGTAGGTGGGTGGATTTGAAATTTAAAAACTTTTAAAATTTATTTGAGTAAATACCTGAAGGAATTGGGAGCAATACATATAGGTATCTCAGGGAAGAGCATTTGAAACAGAGAGCTCAGCACGTGCAAAGGCCCTGGGGCAGGAACTTGCCTCATGTGCTCAAAGAACAGTGAAGAGTCTAGTGTGACTGGGCCAAAGTGAACAAGGGTGTCTAGTGGCTGAGGTCAGAGGGACAGTGTGGAGGGGGGCACATCATGTAGGGTCTTGTAAGCAAGTGAAGACTTTGGCTTTTGCTTGAGTGAGATGCCATCGAAGGGTCTGAACAGAGGAATGACCTACTCTAAGTCAGCTTTTCATAAACATTGATACCAACTATTGCCAAGAATGTGGAGCAAGGGGAACTTTTGTATAATGTGGGTGGGTATGTAACTGGTGCCACAAATTGGAGCAGTTTGAAGATGCTCATACCCTACAACTTAGCAGTTCTACTCCTAGATGAATAGTCTTAGTGAAACTCACATATATACAAGAAGGCATGTAGAGGAATATTATTATTCATTACCTCAGCATTGCTTGTAATAGCAAATATTTAGAAATGACCAAAATATTCATCAGCAGGAGCATGGATCGGTAAATGATGGTGTGTTCATGTACAGAATTTTGTAGGTTTTAGAAATGAATGTGATCTATAAGCATCAACGTGGATACATCTCAGAACGATAGTCAATTAAAAAAAAAGCATGTTGTAAAAGGATATAAGTAGTATGACAGCATTAGAAAGATTTGAAAAAGAGGCATGATGGGTATACCAGTGTTTGTTTTATCATTTTTGGGCTTTTCTGTATGTTAGAAATATTTTATAACATAAAATGCACAACACAAACTAAATTAACGCTCCCTCCCACCCCACCCCATAATTAGAGTAGGAATTTGGCAGGAACAAGGAAGAAAGAAGACAGAATGAAGCATTGTGGCAGGCCTGGTGGTTGTGTTTCTCTAGAGGCCAAGCAGGTGGTTGTGTTTCTCTAGAGGCCAAGCTTCCTTTGTGCCTGAGTGCACCAGAGGCAGCAACTGTGTCTGTCACACATCACTGTGTCCCCAGCACCAGCCCAGGGCCCAGAGGATAGTAGGTATTTAGTAAATAATGGCTAACAGGATCCGATAGTCTCTGCTTTCTAGTTATGGGTACTATATAATATTTTGACCGCTTGTGGTCGCATGCTTTGATGGTCTCAGCCCATCAACAGCACGTCAGTTTTGTTCATTTGTTCAGTAAAGCTTTTGGGGATTTTTAAATTATTGTTGTTGGTTGTAGGGTTTTTTTTTTGTTGTTGTTGTTAAATATTTTATGTGTTAGTCACTCAGAATAATATCAGAATAATACAGTGAACAGGATCAAATCCTTGGCTATATCAGAGCGCCTGCAGGCTAGTGAGTAAATGGCACTCCTTGGGAAGCTGATGTTGGTGGCTCTCTGGAGCCTCCCAGTCAAGTGCTTGCACTCCCTTTCCCACCTTAAGGAAGCAACTTGACTTCGAAAAGTGCTCACGCATTTCTGCTAGTCATCTCCCCCAACACAATAATTTTCTTAATTTTATATGTCAAGGTGCCTGCAGTTATCCCAAAAGATATTGCAGAATATTAGTGAAATTGAAAAATGAAATTCATAAAATGTATTAAAATCTCTAAATTTAAAAATTGTATTTGTTCTAATAGTCCTTTTTCTAGATGGGGAGAAACAAGGATGGTGTTCATGAAATCAAGCGAAATAATGAAAGGGATTTACAAAGCATGGTGCACTCATCCACTTAGCGGAATTTTTTATAATCACTAAAAAAGAATTAGTTGATTTTTATGTATAGCTATAGTAGAATCTCCAGAACATAATAAGGTGGAAATACATATGCTTGTTAGCGTTTGTATAAAGTGCGTGCGCGCACACACACACACACACACACACATACACATACACAAATATGCATTTGCTTATATGTGTATAGGAATCTCTGGCAGGATTCACCAGAAACTGGTTACAGCGGTGAGCTCTGTGGAAGCAAAATGCATAGCTAGGGAACAGAGAGGAAAGGAATCTTACTTTTCTCTATATTCCCTTTTTGTGCCTTTTGAACACTGAACTATGTGCATGTATTACTTTTTGATTAAAACAAGAAAGAAAAAAATAAAGACGCACATACACATACACGGTGATTTGTTAGATTAAATGAACCCTTTCCTAAAGTGTTCTGCTTGCCCTACTCTTCCATTTAGACAACAAAGGACCTATCTGATTTAAAATATTTTTCTCTGGCATTAACATTTGGTACTTATGTAAAGGAAATAACCTTTGCTTCCTGTATCCTGATGGTGAAGGTTTAACAAAATGTCCATAAATTTTTTTTGATGATCCTCCAATAAAAGAAACTATAAGCAAATCAGTGTCTTTATTCATCTAATCATGGAAGGTGTTTTGGTCTGTGCATTTCAATCCCCCTTGTCTTTAAGGCAGCTAATTACTGAGTTGCATGTTTGACCTTTTAAAAAAGAAAATCTCCACTAAACGAGTACTGATTCCATCTAAAATTCCTTTTCCCTTCCCTTTAGATTCCATCTAAAATTCATATTCACCTCACATGAATAGGATGAGGGAGATAAGAAATTATTTTGTGAGAGCCTAAAAGCTGGCTCTTCATTTACTTGTCTGAATTTTCTGGTTTGCTTTGCAGGCCCCTTTTGGATATGTGCCACGTTGGTCTTTGCCATAGCAATTAGTGGGAATCTTTCCAACTTCTTAATCCATCTGGGAAGGAAGACATACCATTATGTGCCCGAATTCCGAAAAGGTTGGTGAATAGCTTGACTCATTTGGAATGCTGTTCGTTGGTAACCGTGAGTTCTTTCTACCCACTGAGCTCTTAGACCCCTGTCTGTAGGTCCTGCAGCCCTTTTTTTTCTGTATTTAAGGGCTCAAAATTAATCACCCGTCTATATAAATCCACATAGTCGTTTTATTTTCTATTGTGGTAAAATATATATAACCTACAATGTACCATTTTAACCATTTTTAAGTGTGTAGTTCAGTGGCATTAAGTATATTCAATATTGTGAATCCATATACTCTTGGAAAACGGTAAGGCAAGACCCCATAGCAATCGGAATTTATCCAAAGAAAAATGTACAAAATAAGTAAAAAGCAGTGTGCATGAAAGTCTCCACTGTAGCATTATTTGTATTATCCAAATGTTGGAAACAATAGGGGCATTGTTATTTAAGGCATGATGACTCAGCTAGCTGGGTCTGTAGCCATTAATTATGAAGCACTTAGAGCAACATGGAAAACTCATAATCCACACTTAGGCCGGGGGCTTCCCTGGTGGCACAGTGGTTGAGAGTCCGTCTGCTGATGCAGGGGACACGGGTTTGTGCCCTGGTCTGGGAAGATCCCACATGCCGCGGAGCGGCTGGGCCCGTGAACCATGGCCGCTGAGCCTGCGTGTCCGGTGCCCGTGCTCCGCAACGGGAGAGACCACAACAGTGAGAGGCCCGCGTACCACACACAAAATAAAAAAACAAACTTAGGCCAGTGCTGTTAGCAGCTTTGTTAAAGAGAAGTTTACAAATGGTCAGGGCCCAGGAGGGAGAATGCAGAAGTGAATGTGTCCTAGTGATGGGCTTGTGGATGACGTGCTTATTTTAAAACGTCCTTTCTTGTGGCAGTATTGGATAGCTGGGGAAAAAAAACCAAACAGCTTTGAGGGATTTGCAGATGTCAGCCACCCCAAGTTGGAGGTGTTTGGCTCTGCAGGAGATTGGCCTGTGCCACTTTCTCCATTCTCTCCTTCCCTCCCTCCGTCCCTTCTGGCCTGCTCTCCTGTTGAAAGGCTGTATAAGAGCATGGGCTCGGGAACCAGGCCATCGGCTTCAGGTTCCAGCTCCACCAGCTTCAGGTTCACTAGCTTCTACCTTGCTGGGCAAATTATTTCATCTCTCTTGGCCTCAGATTCCTTATCAGCGAAATGCGAATAAGAATACCTATATTATAGCGCTCTTGTAAGAATAAAGAAGTGATGTATGTAAAGAGGTTAGAATAGTGCCTTGTACAAAAAGAGTTCAGTAAAATTAACTATTGCTATATATGTATGTACACATATCTGTGTGTCTGTAGAGAAATGTATTTACCTGTGTGTATGTCCATGTAGCCTTCCTTTCGTCCCCTCTACCCTCCATACCCATTTTCCCTTCTTCTCTCCTCCATTATGGAGTCAGACCTGGATTCAGTCCCAACTCCATTTGTCAAGTAACCTTGGTTTAAATTTAACTCAATAAATGTTATCCATGAACTATCAATATGCCTTCAAGTAGCTCAGTGGTTAAGTAAAGAAAAACAGGTAAATGGATATTGCTGTAATAAATGGTATGTGTTAATTTCTATATCAGAAGTCTGTAGAGGTATATTGACAGAGAAGAGGAGTGAATCACCCTACCTGAGGGTGTGGAAGCTGTGGGGGGAGCGGGGAGGGCAGAGGTCAGGGGTCCTTGTCTGTTCTTATCCTGTTTGGCTGGGCATCCCAGTGGGAGTCATGGGATGTATGTGCCAGTAAGATAGTCGTTGACTCGATCAATAAATATTTTTCCATTTTATGCAAAGATTATAAGTCACACATCCAAGGTCATGTCCCGCTTCTACCACTTATTAATTATTTGACCCTAACCAAACGACTTAGTTCTCTGATCCTGTTTCCTCATCTCTAAAGTAAAGATATAGATTATATGAAATAATGTGTTTATATACAAGTTAACAATATAAAAAGGTTATTCTTGATTGGGCATTTATTATTTATCAATCAGTGTTCTAAATATACGTGTTTTTACTCATTGAATTCTCCTAGTAATCTTATAAGGTAGTGTACTATTATTATTCCCATTTTACAGATGAGAGGCAGGAAGTTTAAGTAACTCACCACCCAGGTCTACTCAACTGTAATTGGCAGAGCTAGGATAAGAGTCTGCATATACAGTCTGTAGCTCTGACTGTTGAACAACGTTACCTCTCAGTAAAGCACTCAGTGTAATGCCTGACACCCAGTGGACAGCTGTAGTCACTGTAGCAGTTCCCTTCCCCTCCCTTTAGTTATTCAAGAAAAAGGCAGTATATCAGCAGAATTACATTTGGCTTAATGCTGGAGTTCCCCATGTGAAAAAAACTGCTCTGGGAGCTGAAAATGTTTTGGACAGTCACATATCTTACCCAGAGTCTGACTGTAGTTGCTAGGAGTGCCTTTGTTCTTGCCAAGAGCGTTCAGTGGATTACCTGGTGACTTTCATCTGGGAAGGGCTGGTGTTGCGGACTGAGCCGCTTATGATCCTCCACTCCAGAAGAGGGAGGACGAATCCTCTAGGGCGTGCTGCTAGAGGAGGGGGAGGGAGGGACAGTAAGTAATACACTGAGCATTGCTCCTCTGAGGAGCCGCTAAGTAGCATTTCCACCACAGAGACCGAACTATTTAAAGAAGAAAGTGGAACTGGAGACTATTCCAAGCAATTCATCGGTGAGCTGGAACTCCCTGTTTCAGAGACAGAAGGAACTCTGAGTAGCACGTAGAACAAGTTAATCTGAACCCAGGTCATTTTCGTAAATTTGCTAAAGAAATCAGTGTCAGCTCTTGTTATATTAGGAAGGAAGATGTGTTCTTCCAAGGGGATAGTTGACTTGTATTTGATTGAAATGTTCTGTGTATTTAAACACTTGCAGTGTGGCCCTCGGAAGTATTTCAGTTGCATAATTCAGTTGTTTAATACTATTAGTTGTTAGTAATTAAGTGAATTATAGAAGCCATAGGAAAGACTACGGGTCATCACCACAAACACAAATGCTAAAGGGGCATGGATTCAGCACATTTATAGAGCACCTACTGCTTGTTGGGTACTGTGCCAGGCTCAGGGGTTGAGAGCAGTAAGACACGATCCCCTGATCCAGTGAGGCAGGTGGACACTCCTGCAGGGAGTAAGTCCAGCAGGTACCAGAAGTGCCGTGACAGTGCATTAAAGGCATGGTGGAATTAAAACTTGTGTCCTCTCGCCCTCAGTGTCCATCGCAGCCACAATCATCTATGCCTATGCCTGGCTGGTTCCTCTTGCACTCTGGGGTTTCCTTGTGTGGAGAAACAGTAAAGTTATGAACATCGTTTCCTATTCATTCTTGGAGATTGTGTGCGTCTATGGATATTCACTCTTCATTTATATCCCCACAGCGGTAAGTACCACGCTGATTCTGAGTGAGGCCCTGTTCTTAGTGGAAAATTCAACCAGCATCATTATTTCTAGCCTAACACTGATGTGCATCTGAAAAATACCCCTTGAATTTAGAAGTTTAGTGGGAATGGAGGCCGGGGAGCCAAGCGCTTTCCCTGGATCTTGAGCCCTTTGTTAGGAAAGCGTTCCCCTCAGTCTGCACGCTGGTGGCGTTTCTCTGGGCTGTTCTGGGAAACCCGAGTGGCAGTGAAGGCCCAGCTGCTGACAGGCTCCTGGGCCTTTATGAACACGTGTGCCTGGAACGAACAAATGCCTTGCTGAGTGCCTCCCCCAAGCCCTCCCCGCCCTCCTTTTCTTTCAGATACTGTGGATCATCCCCCAGAAAGTGGTCCGCTGGATTCTAGTTATGATTGCCCTGGGCATCTCAGGCTCTGTCTTGGCAATGACATTTTGGCCAGCAGTTCGTGAGGACAACCGACGCATCGCATTGGCCACAATTGTGACGATTGTGTTGCTTCACATGCTGCTTTCTGTGGGCTGCCTGGTATGGTCTCATTCCGATGCTCTTCCGGTGCACTTTAGATGCAAATGCTAAGACCTCAAACTGTTAGGCACCTCGGCTCTTTAAAAATTGGCTCCATGAAATAAATATCGTTTTAAATAGACTGTCCTAGATGAGAAATACTAGTCATGAGAATTTGATTATAATCTCTGACTTCACCTAACTTCTGAAGTTTGGTTGAGATTTGGTGTCTGGCCAGAGGAAGTAGGGGTGGATGAGTGTCTACATATAGAGCTGGGGAGGGGAGGGTCCGGGGGGGCGGGGGTTCCGCCTCTGGATGCTTTTACTGGTTTTCTGCACAGACTCAGAAAGAGTTTTGAAATTCAGCGTTTCATAGGTAGAAAGCTCGAGAATGAAGTCAAAATAGGAAAAAGTTATCTTTAAGATGAACAACATTTAAAACAATGTTTGAATTAATGTGTTTAGGTATCTTTTTAGGGAAACCATGTGCGTTTGAGTCAGACAGGCCCAGATTGAAGACCAGCTGTGTCACTACTGGCTGTATGAGCTTGGGCAGGGAACCTAACTTCTCTGAATCTGGATTTCTTAATCTGCAATGTGGGTATAATAGTTCTTGCCACAGAGGGTTGTTCTGAGGATAAAATAAAATAATACATATAAAGCACTTAACATGGAATTTGTCCCATAAATACCCATAAATTAGATCCCTTTCCTTTGATCCTAAGGAGACATGTTCTTTGTAATTTCTGTACACATTGTGTGTAAAACTTGCTGCCCATGGCCTTAACAAGGCCTGGTATAGGTTTTTAAAAAAATCCAAATCCAAGAATGTTAAGGTCATGGCTGCCCACAGGAAGATGTTCACATAGCACATGGCCAGACCCTTGGTCAGACTTTGCAGTTACAGGAGTAAAGATTTCTTTGGCACTGTTTGATCTTGAATATTTTCTGTAGACAACCATGGTCTCATTGAGTGCTTGAATAAGATCCCAATACTTTATCATTGAACAAGTCTCATAAAAAGTGCCGAGTTCTTGGTTGACATGCATTTTACATATGCCTCAGCTTTAACCCCTTGAGACAGCAGAGTGACACTGTTAATGTCTGGCACTTGGAATCTCTGGGCTGATGCCTAGAAATGCTGCTGTGACCTTCCTGTGACCCTCCTGTCTGCTGAGAAAGAAGGTGCTTTGCACTGTGACACTCTCTCGCTATAATGCCTCTCACTGGTGTCTTCCCATCTCTCTTTTGAATTTTGTGTGTGTGTGTGTGTGTGTGTGTGTGTGTTATGACCTTGTTAAGAAGTTGGTGAGGGGAAGGAGGCAGGAGAAAGGCGTTGCCGTGTTCTGTTCTGTAAAGAGTAGAGAGGCGCAAGGCAGATGGGGCTATGGAGCAGGGAGGTGGTGTTGTTATTAACACGTTTAATTTGGTACCTGTGGCCAGGATCTTTTACCTCCTAGGCCTGCTCCTCCCTTTCGGGGGTAAATGACACTGAAGTTAGGGTTTACCTGCCCATCTTGCTACTCAGGAAGTTTCTAAAAGAGAGCATCATAACGAAGTAGAAAGAGCACTCAGTGCTGCTTAGCACTGAGAGCCTAGGCTCTCAGAACTCAGAACCTGGGTTTCCTCACCTGTCAGGGAGATTCATATTTCGTGGGCTTTGGTGAGACTCCGTGAAATGGCTGTGAAAGCGCTTCGTATGCTGTGATAGTTCCTTCAGATGTAAAGAAGTTATTGAACGAGCCCTGTGTCATCAGAAACTGCCAGGGCCACTCTGCTGCCTGTTCCTCCGAGTGCCCCAGTAAGAGCGGTCCCAGGCCACAACTCTAGGGACAGTGCCCTTCCATTGGTGCCCCTCCCTGGCATCTTCTCATCTCTCTCCTGAACTTCTTACACACGCACACACGGTTGAGAAGTTGGACGAGAGAAGGAGGCAGGAGAAAAGACATTGCCCTGTTCAGTTTTAAGGGACTCAGGGGAGCGGGGCAGATTGGATGGTGGAGCAGGTAGCTAATTGCAGGTGTAGGACCGCTTCTTGGACGGGAGGCACAGTTTTCTTTCCTCGAGGAAGGGAACCATTTGTTTAGCCAGGGGCCCACTGGGTCTGGGGTTTTGTTGTCTCAACTCCATCACTGCCTGCTTTTTTGCTTATTAGTTCACCCCTCTGGACCCCCACCTCCTCACTTAGAAAAAGGAGTAAAGATGTTACCACAAGGTTGAATGATATGTACGATTACTATCACTGCAAAGGCAGGGAGAGGAAATGACAGGGGAGTTACTTGAGCTGAGGGGCACTGGCTGAAGCAGACAGCTTGGCCTTCTCACTGTCCCCTGGGGAACACGAATTGGTGTTTTCGCCTTAGTGCAGTGAAGCATATGACAGCCCAGCACCTGCTGTGGGTCCCTCGGTGCTTGTACTTGTACACGATCTCTAAGTTGGTCCTGGAACACACCTGGCAGGGAGACTAAGGAGGCACTAGAGGTTGCATCCTTGGCTGGTATGTTTGGAGATGCACAAAACCTGTGTTTGAGGTGGTACTGCTCCGAGTAGAGGGTCTGTGCCCTAGTGTTTGTGGAATTAATTATTTTTATTTTCGTGGATTATTTTTTCCAATCCTTTCATTTAACAGATAAGACTTGGCCAAAGTCATAGTGCGAGTTCCTAGCAGAGCCAGGTTTAGAAGCTGGGCTTCCTGGCTTATTCCATCTGGTGAGGGTTTCCTCCAGGACCCTGGAAGATAGTCGTTGTTCTTGCATCCTGGGGGCTTCTTGGCTCAGTGCACCCGCAAGATAACTGGAGGGGCCCAACGCTAGTAGCCTGGCCCCTGCCCCTGCTCGGGTTAGGGACCATTCTTCTCCTTCCTTGGAAAACAGCTGCTGGAAGGGGCCTTGGGGAGGAAGGCTTTTAAAACTACTAGAATTGCCCAGGGCATGTGACAAACTAGAGGGAGTCTGCAGCTAGGAACTTTTTGAAATGGATTGTTGAAGACTTAACTCGAAATAGGAATTATGTTGGGGGAAACTCCAGCGTGTTGTGTTGGCGCCCCCTTCTGGCTGATAGAGAGCAGAGCTGGTGAGATGGCTCTTGACTTGGTGGCTTTTTATCTTTTTTACCTTCCTGAGGCCCCGGCTCCAGGGGCGAGTCATGCGCAGGCAGTGGTCCCTGATTTACTAACGGGTTCACCTGTCCTTCGAACAACCCGAGTTCTAGGCTAGTGAGATTGGTATTTTCCTGGGCTCACGTTAGGCTTCTCAGACCCCGAAACAGGTGGGAAGATCCTCCCTGATGTTTTTCCGTTTTCCACCTCCTTCTGATTTTTGATAGTTAAATTGTAGATGGTGAGTGGAAGCACTTATCAAACCTTTCATTTCCAAGTTGAAGAATTAAGAGGTGAAGCCTGCCTAGCACTTTCTGTGAAGGCTCTTTACGGGGAGCCGACTGGTTTGGCAGCAGTCTACCTTGGTTCAGTTCATTAAGTATTGATTGTTTACACGGTGTGCCCGGCCCTGTGTGAGGGGCTGGTGACGCAGAGACAAGAAAGACACGGTCTTTGGAGGAGAGACTGTGGTGATTAACAGCTTGAGCTTTGCAGTCGGAAAGACCAAGCATTGAGTCCTGGCTGCACCACTTGCTGCCACGTGCACCTAATGGAATGGCAGCCTCTCTGAGCCTCAGTTTCTCCATCTGTCAGATGAGGGTAGTGATAACAACCGCACCGAGTTGTTATGAAGGTTAAGTCATAGGTAGCAAGTGCGTAATAAATGGTAGCAAAGTTTAAAAAGGCAGTCTCAGTCGAGTAAGAGACAGAAACAGGGACAGTTCAGTGATGACCAGTGCAGTGGGGGAAGTGTAGGGGCCACGAGAGCCCAGAGGTACTGTCAGCGTGGAGTCTAGGACACGCACCTGGACCATTATTTGTTAACCACCCTCACGGGTCTCCTTTTCCTGCAGGCCTACTTTTTTGACGCACCAGAGATGGACCATCTCCCAACAAGCACAGCTGCTCCAAACCAAACAGCTGCAGCAGCCAAGTCCAGCTAAAGGGGAAAGTGAGCGATTATCTTTTCATCTTCTCGCTATGAGGTACAGTAAAAATGGGCAGGGGCATCAGTCCTGCTGCTGTTAGCATGAAGCACTGAGAGGGCCAGGCCCTTCTATCTGTCTGCATGGTTCAGTGTGGTGTGTGTGCACACGCATGTCCCTGTGTGTGTCCCTCTTGCTGAGGCTTCAGTTGGGAAGTAGACTCATCTGGCTTTATACATTTGGGAAACACGAGCTCTCAGATTCTTCTGTAAGAGGAGTTCCTGCCTTTTGGCCCCAGCATCCCCTCTTCTCTACTCCCTGTCCCCTTCCCAGCAGCACAGCATGGGTTTGTTCCATTTGATTACAGTCTAGTGGTTTTCTCCAGTTTCTCTGTGACTTCTCAGGCTGGCCTCAGACCCTGAGTGTGACCGCTCTTGAATTACTCATGCAGTTCTCCGAAGCTTACTAGTTCTCATGCCCAGTTTGTTCTTGGGCCTCTTTGATGATTCCACTGTTGGTGGTTAGCTCAGAGGGTCAGAGTACAGGAAAAAGACCCTGTTCCTCCATGGCTAGTCTCTCGCCTCCCCGTTCCACCTCCTCTGTGTTCTGAGCCTGCAGCCATGCTGAGCTGCTTGCCATCTCCAGAACACATCCTGCCTTTGCACTTGCTGATCCAGTTGTCTGAAATGTTCCTTCCCTTCCAGCAGTCATCACTTACCTGTGAACCCATTAAACCCTACATTATACATCATTTTATTAGTGGTGCTCGAAACACCAGTCACTCACTGTCAGTGTGTCCATCTGCTTATCCATTTGTTCACGCATTTATTCGTCTATTTGTCCTCCATGTACTAGGGTGTCTCCCCATAAGAACAAGGAATGGGTATTTCTCTGTTTCTTCATTGCCCACCACATGCCGTGGTATATACAGTGGGTGCTCAGTAAATGTTTGTGGAATGAATGAATGAAGCCACACTCTGCACATGATCTCACTGTGGGCCAAGAACCTTTACTCTATGTTGTAATCATGGGCTGACCTTTCTGCCCAAGCTGCTATCTCCCAGAGCAACAGGGTGTGGTGCAATGACCAGGGCCTTCAGAGTCAAACAGAATGAAAATCCCTGCCCTACCACGTACTAGCAGTGTGCCTGGGGCAAGGGGCTGACTCTCTCTGAGCCTCAGCTAACTTACGATGAAATGAAGATGATACAGTCTACAGGCATACCTCGGAGATATTGTGGGTTCAGTTCCAGACCACCACAGTAAAGTGAGTACTGCAGTAAAGCAAGTCACATGAATTTTCTGGTTTCCTAGTGCATATACAAGTTATATTTACACTGTGCTGTAGCCTATTAAGTATGCAACAGTATTATGTCTAGAAAAGCAATGCACATACCTTAATTAGAAAGTATCAATACTTCATTGCTTAAAAAAATGCTAACCATCATCTGAGCCCTCTTTGAGTCCTAGTAGTAGTGACATCAGAGATCACTGATCAGAGATCCCCATAACAAATAGGATAATAATGAAAAAGTTTGAAATATTTCAAGAATTACCAAAATGTGACACAGAGATGAATGCTCTTGGGAAACGTGCCAATAGACTCGCTCGATGTGGAGCTGCCACAAACCTTCAATTTGTAAAAAACAACCATATCTGCACAGTGCAATAAAGTGACGAACAGTGAAGTGAGGTGTGTGTGTGTATTATGTGCTAAGATTGTAGTGAAAGTAGAGACCGTGTTTATAAAAGCTCCTGGCACGTAGTTGGTGCTCAGTAATAGAATCAAGCTGCGGCCCCTCTGAAAGGGGTTAGTCATCTGTGCTGAAATTTGGTGGTTCTTACTCACTTTACTGTCACCCTTTATTTCCTTTTTGTAAAACAAATGGAGATTTTCCCTCTTAGTTGAGGAATTTAGGTTGCCGACCCTGCAAGGTGACAAGATGTGATTGGTCAAACAGAGGCCTCTCCGGTTGCCTTGTTGGTGCGACAGTCATCCTGGCCAATGGCGTGACTGGGAAACCACTGTAAATGTCAGAGCCTGATTTCCCCACTTCCTCTCTTCACATTATAGGTGATGCTAGAATCAAAGAAGGTCAGAGCCCTTGGAGATGGGATGTGCTTCCCTCTTCTTTGCACAATAAGGAAGCTGAGGCCAAGAGAGGACAGTGCCCTGCCCAAGGCCAGGTTTGGTAGCAAACTAACGTGTATATCACATTCTATGTTACAAAACGCTGTCCAGGGCGCTCTCATTGGCCTCTCTTACCAGGCTTGTTGTCCCCCGTTATATGGATGAGGGAAGCTGGGCTTTAGTAAGTCTGAGTTGACTAAGATCACCCCTCTCTCAGAGGCAGAGCTGGGAATCAAACCCAGGTCTTCGGGAACCAATTCCTGAGATTTTTTTCCACTTTCCCACTTTTTAGGCTGATGTTCTTTTTACCACGAAAACTTGCAGGCTCCCCTGCTGACCTTTGGCTCTTTTGGGGGTGGGGAACGCCTACTTTGCTAATCTAGAGGTCTCCACACTACTTTGATTGCACAACCTGTCAGTTAAGAATTTGAGGACTGTATTATCTATTTCTGCCTAACAATATTGCCACAAACCTAGCAGCTCAAAAAACACACATTCATTATCTCACTGTCTCTGTGAGTCAGGAATCTGGGCGTAGCTTTGCTTAGTTCTCTCCTTCTCCTTCTCCTTGCTTAGTACTCTCATAAGGCTGCACTCAAAAGTGTTGCCTGCGCCCGGGGTCTCGGCTGAAAACTGGGCCGGGGAAGGATCTTCTTCTGAGCTCACATAGTTCTTGGCAGGATTCAGTTCCTTGTGGCCTGCCAGACCAGTGGCCTCCTTGCTGATGGTCAGCTGGAGGCTGCCCTCAGTTCCTTGCCACATAGGCCCCTCCATATGAGGACTTTTACTTCATCAAAGCCACAAATGGAGATAATCAACAGAGACTCTGTTAGGAAGATGCAAGTTACCGTCTATGTAATGTAATCACAGAAATGACATCCATCACCTTTGCCGTATTCTTTGGATTAGAGGCAAGTCGCAAGTCTTGCCCACACTCCAGGGGACAGGACACATCAGGGCATAAATACCGGATCATTAGAGGCCATTTTTATTTTTTAATTTAATTTAATTTAATATTTCAGCTTTATTGAGGATGAACTGACAAAATTGTAAGATATTTAAAGTGCACGTTGTGATGATTTGCTGTACATATACATCATGTGGATGTGTATATGTGTATATACATCACATATACATCATGTGGAGGCCATTTTAGAGTCTCTGCCACAAGCACACACCTTCAGTGACACGTTTATATTTGAAGCATTTACAAAGACTGTTGTCAATCCATATAGTAACTATTAAAGCTTAATTCCTTATTTTTTGATGAAAAATAAATATTGATAGAAGTTCTAATATTTTTTTTCCACTACCTCAGTGGGTTGTTTTTGGAGCCCACTGCCTTAGAAGGAGCACGTGGTAGGTGGTTTGCATTACTGTTGAATTGCCTGCACATTTGTCCAGCTCATCCTGCAAATGGACTCCATTGACTGTTAGCAGAGAAGGCCCCAGAGCAGGATGGATCTTCATCTGAGGTCCATGGGGAAGGGACTCTTATTTCACTTGGACTCCCTGGTCTTGGCCTAATACCCGCCTAGCACAGACAGGGCAAGTGCTTCGTTAATTGCGTGGATGGAGGTGACTTTGTAAGATTCAGGCAAGAGTCAGGATGTGGGCTTTTACCAGAAGTGCCTTGGCTCACTGAGTCCTGGATCATAATTTACTTCCTCACTCAATGTTTATTTGAGGCCACTTTGTGGCCTCTGTGAGCTGGGCACCGGGGACCTGCAAAATCGGATAGAGTCTGCCTCAAGGCGCCTTGGTCCATGGGTAAAACAGCTCACCAGATAAGGACCAGGCGGTGGGCCAGGCTGTGTGAGAAGTGCCATGGCCAAGTTGTGAGTTGATGGGCACTGTGGGAGCACAGAAACACTGACTCATTTGGCCTGGGGGAAGGCTTCACAGAGGGGGTCTTGCGTGAGCAGAAAGCAATTAGTTACCCGTTTTTCTGAAAAGAGTAGTCAACTTCCCGTGGCTTTTGGGAAAGTAAAGACGTAGGCTGTTCATTGAGACACAGTGATGCGCTGTGGGCTCACATCACCTAGAACAAGAAAGCCTGAGCTCAGCTGCAGAGGGACAGAGGTGGAGGACACAGTGACCACAGCTGCCTGGCTCTCTGCCTTGCCTCAGAATACCTGACATCAACCTGGAGAGGGGCTCTCTCAGCCTGCTCCTGGGCTGAGACTTCATACATACAGTTCCTTTCATACATTTTGGTTATGAAGTCTCCAGACCAAGTGTCCCAGGTGCTATACACCTTCAGAGAGTCAGAAGCTGGCATCTTGGAAGATCCTGGCCCTTAGGGCCCTTGCAGACCTCCCATCCTGATTTACACAAATTTGGTACCTATGGGCTTTGCTCAGATCTATAAACTTGGGTGTCAGTGTCTCCATTTGGGTATCAAGTCTCTAAATGAGATAGTGATGAACAGTTTCTTCGGAGCCTCCCTGGCAGAAGCATCAATCGCTTTGCCCATGAGAGGGCTGTCCAGAGCCCTGAGCGCTGCAGATTTATGACCTGGCTGTGCCTCCCACTGTAAGCTGTGGACTGCCAGCTTTCACTGGAAAAGAATGACTTCTAATCTCACAGATAACTTTCCTCATGTAAATCTGTGCAGTGGAGGGCTTAGCCTGGAAGGGATTACTGGGAGAGCATTAACCCCTTCTTTCCCTAGAACTTCAGGATCACGAGGGAGCCTCCAATTACTTGTAATCAGGGAAGCTACCTCTACATAAGTCATTGAGACATTATAAAGAACATCTGGCTTTCTTCTTGCCTTCCTTCCTTCGTTCTTTCTGTTTTATATTAACTTATCACCTGAGGGCCAATGCCAGTTCTTCTCTGAGCCAGGACCCTGGTGCACCTAGGGAGTCTTACTTTGGCTTGAGGGATGGAGTATCTGAAGGACTGTATTCAGCCTGGGGCTACCTTCCCAGGGGCAATGACAAGTGGCTCTGTCCAGAGGAGGACGGCCAGCAGGTAAATATACCGCAGTGTGATAAGGGCTTTAACAAGGGATGAGCAGAGGGCTTCAGGAGACTCCTTTGTAATTAAAACCCTCCTGATTCGATACACAGGGTTTATATGCAATTATCCTTTCACTCACTCATGTCAAGAGTTCATTTTATAAGCCAAAGCTTCAAATGTTCTTACTAGGTTTATACACATCAGTTCTTTTATTCTGAAATCAGCTTTAACTCAATGAATGCTGTAATCCCCTTTAACACAGTGTCCAAACCGCATGATCTCACACCATAGCTAACACTGTTTTCTACAGCCCCTTATTCTTTTCCACACCATGTCGGGAAATGTCCCTTCCCAGAGAATCCATTTTCAGTTCCTGGGCTATTTCTTTTTCCGTTTTCTTCTTTGTTCCCTTTCTTTGAGGAAAATTGGGAGAACCTGGGATGGTAAGTGGGTCAACACAATAACTTTTTATTCTTTTATTTGACTTATTTAGTGGAAACTTTTAAACATAGACAAAAGTAGAGTGAATATTATAGTGAATCCCTATGTACCCCTCCCCTCTTTCACTTTCAACAGTTGTCAACTCATGGCCAGCCTTGTCTCATCCACATACCCATATATTCCCCAACTCTTTCCCCTGTATTATTTGGAAGCAAATATAGAACATCCTATTATTTCATCAATAAACACTTAAATTCTGTATCTATAAAAGATACTCTTTTCAGGGACTTCCCTGGCGGTCCAGTGGTTAGGACTCTGCACTTTTCACTGCCATGGGCCCGGGTTCAATCCCCAGTCGGGAAATAAGATCCCACAAGCCGGGGGCTTCCCTGGTGGCACAGTGGTTGAGAGTCCGCCTGCCAATGCAGGGGACACGGGGTCGTGCCCTGGTCCGGGAAGATTCCACATGCCGCGGAGCGGCTAGGCCCGTCAGCCATGGCCGCTGAGCCTGCGCGTCCGGAGCCTGTGCTCCGCAATGGGAGAGACCACAACAGTGAGAGGCCCGCGTACCGAAAAAAAAAAAAAACCCACAAGCCATGAGGAATAGCCAAAAATAAATAAATATTTAAAATAAGAAGCTAAAACAACCTTTAAAAAAAAAAGAAAGATACTCTTCAAAACCTAACCACAGTGCCATAATCACATCTTAAGAAATAATAACTCTTGGGGCTTCCCTGGTGGACCAGTGGGTAACACTCCATGCTCCCAATTCAGGGGGCCCAGGTTCGATCCCTGGTCGGGGAACTAGATCCCGCATACATGCTGCAACTAAGAGTTCACGTGCCGCAACTAAGAGTTTGCATGGCGCAGCTAAGACTTTGCGTGCCACAACTAAGGGTCCGCATGCCGCAACTAAGAGTCCACATGCTGCAGCTAAAAGATCCCACGTGCCACAACTAAGACCCAGTGCAGCCAAAATAAAAAAATATTTAAAAAAAAGAAATAACTAATATCAAATGCATTTCAGTGTTTGAGTTTCATATGGCAATTGGGTGTTGTACCTCTAAATGCCTTTTAAATTATAGAGTCCTACTCCATCTTTCTCTTTCCCTTTGCCACTTATTTGTTGAAAAATCATTTATCCTATAGTTTTTCACTGTCTGGATTTTGCTGATTGTTTCTCCATGGTATCATTTAACATATAGCTCTGTCCTCTGTTTTCTGTGAATTGCTGGTTGTATCTAAAGGTTTGATCAGATTCAGATTGATTTTTTGGGGGGCAAGATGACTTGATATGTGCCGTAAAACCCTTCCATCCATAAACTCATAATGTCTAATTATCTCTCTGTCTTTTTGGTATTAGTAGCCATTAATAAGCAATGCCTAGACCCATTAATTCAGTAGGGGTTTCAAAATGGTGATATTTCAGTTCTATCTTTCCTTCTTTATTTATTTACTAGAATACTTCTTTACTAAAAATTTCCCTTCATCTGTGTGCTTCCGGTGATACAGTTTATATTAGAAAAGCAAGATAAATGATTTTTTTCTCTTTATTTACCCGCTTTCAAAATAGTAGTTGGCTCACTAGGATCTGCAGCAATGACCAATTAGTTTCAGTCCATTGCAAATACTATGCTTATTGATGCTCAAATTGTCCTGTATTTGGCCACCGGGAGCCTCTTCAGGTTGGTCCCCGAGTCCTGTCGGCACAACCCTAGGAGTCTCTGGTAACTGCCTTGTTATCTGTTATGACCAAATGTTCTAGGCTCATTTTGGACTTTTCCTGTCCCAGACCCAGACTGAGCCTTTTCTCTAAGGAGTCCTGGTCCATTCAGGGAAATAGTATTTCCAGGTCACAATTTGGATGCTAGTGGTGCTCACTGCAACTGGCTTAGTCATTGTTTTCAGGCCTTTTCAATGTTCAGAGCTAGGAAATAGGATTGTTGTTTGCTTGATAGAACGTGTGTTGTGCGTTCATACTGATACTTCCAATTCCTGTTTAGTGCAGTACTAAACTGCTTGTATCTTATATTCATATCTCCTTTCTCCTGTACTGAGGATCTCATTTCTCACTGACACCATCAATGATAGAATTGGGCTATCACATAAGTACTTACTTGTTTTATCCCACTGTGCGCTCACTGGGATCTAGTAGGAAAAGTACCAAACTACCTCTAACTACTGGATATGTTACTTTAAAATCTTTGAAGGGAATTCCCTAGTGGTCCAGTAGTTAGGACTTTGCACTTTCACGGCCATGACCCAGGTTCAATCCCCAGTCGGGGAACTAAGATCCCGCAAGCCGTGAGGCGCAGCATAAAAAATAAATAAATAAAATCTTTCAAGATTTTTTTTTTAAGTTCTGGAATATGCTTTTCCCTCCCTTGTCTGCTTGGAAACTTCCTATTTATTCTTCAGGGCCTACTTCAGATACTCTGTCCTTGGTGAAGTTTTGCTTTACTTCTCCAGGTAATATTACTTACTTATTTCTCTGGGCTATGCTACAGTTCTTTGTATGTTTCTCTATTGTGGCCATTTTCTTATGAACCATAACTTCATAGACTGAGGGTTCCTTGAGGTCAGAGGTTTATTTACCAATATAGCCCCAGCACTCAGCAGGCATTTGGGGAAAGCTTGATTTTGAACAAGCAAGGGTTATATACATACCATATGGCACTCAAAACTTTCCTGGGATCATTTGCCAAGCTATTTGGAAACTCTTGTTCATTCATTGAGGACCTACTCTGTGCTAGGTGCTGGGCTACTGGTGAACAATGGAGATAGGTTCTTACCTTCCCAGATTTTACAGCCCAACTTTATATCTCCTGCATCACACAGACTAGCAGACCTTGCTGAGTTAAAAAGAAAATCATGAGTTTGGGAACTTCTGATTGGAACACCCCAGATCAGGCAATGGTGATACTGTCCAGGCTTGGTTGCAGGGATGGGGCCAGGAAGGGAGTAGGGCATGCCACAGGGGGCCACCGTGGTGGGGAGCTAGAAGTGGCCAGGGAGGCCTTACCCAGGTCTTAGGCCTGGAAGTGGCGAGGGAGCCCTGGCTGATGGTGACATTGTGGGCCAAATCTTTCCATATTTATGAAAATAAACCTTTAGTGCCTGCCCTGTGGGCTGGTTTGTCCCTACCTTTACTTAGCATTTCAGAAACCGGAGCCCATGCTTACCAGAAGGCCAATCAGGACTCTAGGTTCTTTCACTCCAGCAAATTACAGCGTCCACCCTTCTCCAACCACTTTTCACAGCTATTTTGTTGGCAACTTTTCCCTTTTCTAGAGCCAGTGGATTTAGGCAGATCTCCCCTGCCTCAGCCTCACCTTCATGGTATGCTTAAATGCTGACACTGGTTGTGATATTTCCCCCGATGAGGTCGCCAGGGAGGCCTGGCTTATTCTCTTAGGGGGAAGGCCATGCATTAGGGACCCCTCTCTGCCACATTCCTTAATCTCCCCTGGATTTCACCGTATCTCTAGCCTCTTTTTCCAAGTTCCCGTCTCTTGCAAATCCTCAACTAGGTGTACCAACAGATGCCTCAAATTCATTATGTTCAAAACTAAACTCATCCCCCCAACAACCAGATCTTCGTTCATTTTCCTGTCTCAGTGAATGGCACTACCATCCACACCGCCCCTGATTTCAGACTAGGTTAGATTCTTTATCATACCCTCTCATGGTACCTTATAATCGTAATTACATAAGTAATGTTTTATGTATTTGTTTACTCTGTAGTTTCCCTTGCTGGACTGTAAGTTTCTTGAGAGTTAGAACCATGATTGCCTTATTCATTGTATCTGGTGCCTGGCTTGTGAGTCCTCCATCAATATTTGTTGGATGAATTAAGAAATCTACCTGGTCACCCAAGCTAGAAACCTCAGCATCAGTGTAGATTCCTCCCTCTTATCTTCCACATCTTATCTGTCAGCAAGACTTGTCTGTGCTACCTCTGAAATATTTCTCAAATCTGTCCTATCAGTACCATACCCAGCATTCAGGACCTGATCATCTCACATTTAGACTATGGTAAGAGCTTGATGGGTTTCTCTGTCTCTCTTCTCCTCCTCCTTCTGATCCATCCTATATGTAGCCATAGGGGTCTTTGAAAATCTATAAATCTGATTGTGCTTTTGACTGCATCACTCTTCTACTTAAAAACTTTTTTTTGGCCTCCTGTTGTCTAAAGAAAACCCAAACTCCCTGGATTGCCATGATCCATCCCTAATCTGTTTGTCCTGCCTCATATCCTGCCGTTGTCCCCTGTATAACCATATGTTTCAGCAACCACAAACAGCTCTCACTTTCCAAATCTTTTTATGCCTTTTTATGTAAAAAGATATTTACTTTTGTCTTTCCTCCTCTAGCACCAAACACAGATCAGTCACAAAGAAGAGAGAAAGGAGGATGGCTGAAGGTAGCTTTGGGATGTGTATCAGAGAAAGTCATTGGGTTTCCAAAGAAATAGAGGAAAACTTTTTAAAATGTCATTTTCTTCCGTGGAGCCTATAAATCAGGGCTCAAGGCTCTAGGTTTAGGGAGCTGGTGGAGGCAGACTGCTCTGGTGTTGAAGTTATATCTCTAAATCCTTTCTGTACGGGGGCAACTTGATCTTGAAAGTTACTCTTTTTGTTTTTCAGTTCTCTTCAGTGGGTTTTGGAGTATGGTTCTTTCGGACATGGTATCCACTGCAGGAAAGCAGAACGACCAAAGCGCAGGCAAACGGATGGAATGGCCCCAACCCCCAACATCTGGGGGGTGCCACACTGAAGCCTAATCACCTATTTAACAAAAAACAATTAAATGTTGTTGAGTTGAGACATGTCATTCAGCTCTTCTCTCTCACTGTCACTTGTCATTGTGACTGTGCACTGGTTTGGAGAGAAATACGAGGGGATGGGTGAGGCTGCTCAAGTGCCCTGCGTTTGCCTCTCATGGTCACGTGGTGTGCTTCACGTTAGGTACACCCTTAATCCCTGGAATGGATCCATCCTAACTTGGGTGTCTTTTCTCTGGATCGTGTACAGATTACCTAGGTGAGCCTCTGCTCCCCTTGCCATCCTAAAGTGCCCAAACAGCATGAACTTTGGTTGGGATTCATTGGGAGGCTGAAAATTTGTCTTTGGTGACCTGACTCTGGGCAACTGAACCTAATGGTTGCAAAATAAATACAAAATACAATAATAATAATAATAACGTCTGTGTCTGCACTTCGTGACTTTGCGCTCAGGTTCTTACTTGATGTTTTATCTTCAGCCTGCCGGAGGTTGCTGGGAGTCTGATTTAATGTGCTAGCTGTTGGAGTGCGGGGGTTAAAATGGACATCCGAATTTTTCTTCCTCTAAGCATGGAACAGTGTGTTTAAAGGACATGCTTACCTATAACCTATTTTGACATACAGATTTTAGAAAATTCTTTTAGTGCCCTTTGAGTGCCTCTTCAAGGTGGTGTGGCTTCCTGGCTAGAGACCATGAAAGGGAGAAACCAGTGACACCTCACAGATACTTGTTTATACTTTGTGTTCAAAATATACACCATCTGGGGCTTCCCTGGTGGCACAGTGGTTGAGAGTCTGCCTGCTGATGCAGGGGACACGGGTTCGTGCCCCGGTCCGGGAAGATCCCACATGCCGCGGAGCGGTTAGGCCCGTGAGCCATGGCCGCTGAGCCTGCGCGTCCGGAGCCTGTGCTCCGCAACGGGAGAGGCCACAATAGTGAGAGGCCCACGTACCACAAAAAAAATAAATAAATAAATAAAATATATACACCATCTGGGAGGCTTAGCTTCTTCTAGGTCAGGATTGCTGATTTCCCACTGTTTCTGTTGTCCTCTTCAGGACAGGAGTTCCCCGTGTATTTCTGAGACAACTACAAAGACACATTTGGACTTAAAAGGATGATCATGCAGATAAAGGAAGCGGCACAGAAATTCAGGCTACAGTGACTTAAGGTCACCATGGCAAACTTCCCATTGAATGCTGACTGTCACCCCCATTACCTTATTCAACAAATATATATTGTGCACCTACTATGCGCTGATCACCTTTCTAGGTACTGGGGCAGCGAACAAAACAGACGATGTCCCTGTTCCCATGGATCTGACAGTCCAGTGATCCCTGCTAAGGGATCACCAGCCTCAGCCTCACCAAGGCAGCCATTCCTCCTGAACCGCTCCTGCTGTTAGAAGCGCCTCTGCGGTTTTCACTGATTGGTCCGAGCTCCAACCCTGGGCTCTCAGATCAAAGTCTGAACTCCTTTCCCTTTGTTAACTTCTGATGTTTGAAAGCAACTGTTCTGCACCCCCTGAGTCCTCTCCAGCTAAATATTTCTTTTGTCTTTAAGGACTCTTCAAAGAACTTGGTGTTCATACTTTCCAATCACCATCTGAACTGGTGCCCTGGCTCTCTCTTTCTTTAATACTTAACTCCTGCTGCCCAAGGCAGTGATTCTTATACATGTGCATCTGTGCATTCCCCTGTACAAGCCATCTGCAACCTCCCATTCTTATCTCTTACCGAAAGTGACAGGATTTTTCTCCTATTGAAGAATAGAAGCATATTGTGAAATTATATATATATATATATATCTCAATATATAAGGTTTCTGCCCCAGTTCAGTTTCTGACACAAAGCCCCTAAAGTCCTTGTAAATAGGGGTGCTAGAGAATCTTTTGTTCTAATATTTGGTCTTTGACCCCACTTCCTGACAGAGAGCCCTTAAGACCCCGAGTGATAGAAGTGACTGACAGTACCTTGGAATTTCCTGGATAGTGGAGCATTTTTGGCTCTAATTAGGAGACTCTTGGGGGCTCCTGGATGGGGCTGGTCACCCGAAAGACCAAGCCATGATTAGAAGCTTGGAACTTTCATCCCCAGCCCCTATTCTCCAGAGAGAGGAGAGGGACTGGAATGGAGTTACTAGTCAGTCATGCCTATGTGATGAATTCTCCATAAAAATCCCCAAAGAACGGGGTTTGGAGAGTTTCTGGTTTGGTGAATACATCCATGTGCTGGGAGGGTGGTACACCCCCAACTCCAGATGGACACAAGCTCCTGCACTTGGGACCCTCCCAGACCTCACCCTATGTATCTCTTCATCTGGCTGTTCATTTGTATCCTTTAAAATGTCTTTTGTAATTAACCAGCAGTAGTAAGTTAACTATTTTCCTGGGTTCTGTGAGCAAATTATCAAACCCAAGGGGGTGGGGTCGTGGGAACCTCCAATTTATAAGCCAAGTCAGACAGAAGTCATGGGTAACCTGGGGATCCACTGCTTGCAATTAGCATTAAGACCCCTTAACCTGTGGGTGTGCAGTAACTCCAGGCAGTTAGTGTCAAAGTTGTTTAGGGTGGAAAACCCCACATATCTGGTCTCAGAAATGTTGTAAGTGTTCAAGTAAAGAAAAACAGGTTTTTTTCCAGGCACACAAATATCTGATTTTGAGGTGGAAATTAGTTACTACTAAGTATTTTTAACTTTGACATGACTTGTACATTTTTCCAAAATTATGTTTAGAGATTCTATGATACAGTGGTCAGAATTTAATTTTTTTAAATTAATTTGTTTATTATTTATTTTTGGCTGTGTTGTGTTTCCGTTGCTGCGCGCGGGCTTTCTCTATTTGTGGCAAGCAGGGGCAGTTCTTCATTGCAGTGCGCGGGCTTCTCATTATGGTGGCTTCTCTTGTTGCGGATCGTGGGCTCTAGGCAAGTGGGCTCAGTAGTTGTGGCTCATGGGCTGTAGAGCGCAGGCTCAGTAGTTGTGGCGCACGGGCTTAGTTGCTCCGTGGCATGTGGGACCTTCCCAGACCAGGGCTCGAACCCGTGTCCCCTGCATTGGCAGGCGGATTCTTAACCTCTGCGCCACCAGGGAAGTACCAGAACTTAATTTTTAAGTAAAGATTTTAGGCACAACCAGCATCATAAATTACCACCATCATCTCATGAAAGAGAGGACATTAAAATGTCAAATAATCTGGAAGGGCATAATCTCAGTACTAAAAGTTTGAATAAATTTAGTTTATGAAAAACCGACTACATTCATTCTTTCTCACCTACCAAGTACCAGTGAAAACTTCATGAACGAACCAGCATCACCCTTTTGGAAGCCACTGCCCTTAGGAACCCCACGTAGCCCTTAAGAATTTCACTCAGCTGTAAAAGAACCCAGAAAAGCAGTGGCTTAAACAAATTAGTAGTTTTATTTTTCTCATGTAAATAGAACTTTGGAGATAGTCCCAGGTAAACGTTGCTGCTCCATGAGGCCATCAGGGACTCTGCCTTCTATCTTTCTATTTTTCTTTTGCAGTCTTTAGCATGAATTTGTCATCATCTGACCCCAAAATTCCTGCTTCCTTCTCCAGCAAAGTGTAGGCAGTGAGGAGTCCGCCTCTAAGCCAAAAACCTGTGTCATATTTCAGACCCAACCATAGGCAGTTACAAAGCTTTGCCCACAGGCCTCCCAGGAAGGTACATAGCCTGTGCACTGCACTCCCTGAGGGGATTTGCAGTCAAGGGCTCTGGCCCCATCCTGCCATCACCCCAGTCTTAGCCCAGGCTCCTTATGCGGAGAAGGGGGAGCCTAGCCATGGCCTCTCTTAGGTGTCTCTGCAGGGACCAACTTACTGGCTGTTGGAGGGGGGAGGGGGAGAAGGGGGCGAGAGTGGGGCCTTGAAATGTTTCCTCCACTCTGACTCAGTATGCAGTGCTTTTTCACTCCTAGCCCTTCCCCCCTCCCTTCTCCCTGCCTCCCTGGTCTGCAAAAAGGCAGGAGCCTTTTGTTCAGGGATCCTTCAGCAGTGAGACAATCCCAGCATCTGTACTAATCCACCTGACTCTTGCCTGGCACTGTTCCAGGGAGAAAAATGGAACATTAGGGGAGCCAGCACTTTCTGCTGTTTAGTCTCTTGCTTATACTGTCACAGTGGATGATTAAATCCTTGACCGTTAGTTTCATTTTTACTGCTCTACACAGATGCCTAGCAGCTCAGCTCAGCTTTTGGCAGGAAGAAAGAAGGGAAAGGGCAAAAGGGGTTGGTTGGCCAGCTGAGTTGATCTGCCTTTTGGTGAGCTTTCTCCAATGCCCCACTGATATCTTATGCTTATATCTTATTGGTCAGAACTGGATCACATAGTCATCCCTAGCTGCAAGGGAGGCTGGGAAATGCTTTTTATCTGGGCACACTGCCACACTGCCACCCAACCAGAATGGGTTTTATTTATTTTTATTTTTTAATTTATTTATTTTGGTTGTGCTGGGTCTTTGTTGCAGCAGGTGGGCTCCTTTGTTGTGCCTCACCGGCTCCTTTAGTTGTGGCACGTGTGCTCCTTAGTTGTAGCAGATGGGCTCCTTAGTTGTGGCTCGTGGGATCCTTAGTTTGCAGCTCACCGGCTCCTTAGTTGCGGCACATGTGCTCCTTAGTTGCAGCTGACGGGCTCCTTAGTTGTGGAATGCAAACTCTTAGTTGCGGCATGCATGTGGGATCTCGTTCTCTGACCAGGGATCAAACCTGCGTCCCCTGCATTGGGAGGTGGATTCTTAACCACTGTGGCACCAGGGAAGTCCCCAGAATGGGTTTTAGATTGATAACTATTACATCTTGGAATCCCCTACTTTTAGAAAAGTTAGTAGACGGTGGTTTGTCCATTGTCTGTTTGATTTCACTGGTTGGCATTATATAAAGAATTGAGAGAAAAGCATTCTGGGAAGATAGCAGTGGCATTTTTTAATCTCCCTGAATTCCACCATTAAAAAAAAAAAACCAAAACAAGCAAACAAACAACAACAAAAAAGCCACAGAGCAATTGGGATAGCAAAACCAAAACCTATGGACATCTATAACAGAACTGGGAGACGAGACAGCACCACAAACCCCAAAATTCATGTAGGTGGAAGCCACTGGGGGCTCGAAGACTTGCATGGTATCAGCATTTTTGTGGAAAGAAGCAGGGGAAGCAAAGAGTGTCTGAGAAATCTGAAAATAAGAGAACCCCAGAATAGGTACTCCCTGGCAAGTACAGTGGGCCAACAGGAGAACAGCAGCTGGAACTGCGGGGGGCGGGGTGTTGTACAGCCCTGCTTGCAGCTGGTGAGGACAAGGGGTCCAAAGTAAGGACTGAAGAAGCTGGAGCAGCCCGGGTCCTGTGAACCCTCAAAACCAGACGAAGTGTCTTTGCAGGACACTTTAGAAAGCCACAGGGAATATACTACAAATAGGGTAGGCCAGGGATATTTTGGACAAAGGAAGGGGAAGTCCAAATGAGAGTTGGGGAGGGGAACAGAGCCAGAAGATCTCGGAAAGTATGAAGCCGTACTTCTTCTGACCACTTCATGGAAACATAGACAAGGAAGCTGTAGAGCCTTGAATTTAGCAAAGCTATCCTCACTCACTCCTCCCCACTGAATGTGCAGGAAAACTAATTTCATCTAAAAATGAGCAACAGAAAGGACTGGAGTGGAATCTCATAATGAAGTTATTATAAGAAAAATGAGAACAAGGAGCAGAAAAACATCCTTAATGAAATAAAGCATCCCAGAAAGACATGCCCACAAAACCAGGTAAAAACTGTAACAGTATTCCAAAATGAGCTGAAGTAAATTAAGGAAATATTACAAGATATGAAAGAAAAGTACAAGTCAGAATTAGAAAGCAAAAATTAGGTAATCAAACTTAGGAAAGAATTGGAAAGAAAAGGGAAAATTCATCTTACAAGTGAAGACTGAACTAGAAGGAATATAAGAGTAACATGGTTTTTGCACAACAGATAATGCCTTAAGGGAATAAAAAGTGAAAAGAAGGAAAAAATTTAAATTCCAGAATGAATAAAGAGAAATCTGAGAATTCAAGAGAAAATGACAAATATAGAAGATAGGCAAAAATATCTAAAATTGTATTACACAAGTCCCTGAAGGAGAAAAGAATAATGGGGCAATGAAGGAGAAATAATATATTAAAAAATCTATATAAAAGAAACTTCCCTGAAAAAAAATGATTAAAAAGACTCGAGATTGCATATAGAAAGGGCACACCTTGTGCCTGGGGAAATCAACCCAGAAGATCAATACTGAGACATATTCTAGTAAAATTAATGGATTTTAAAGAAAACTATTTGGGGCATCCAGGCTAAAAGACAAATTCACTTATAAGGGAAAGAAAATCAGACTGTGATCAGACTTGACAACAGCACTTTATGTTAGGCGACTATAGTGTAACAATATATCTAAGACACCCAAAGAAAGGAAACCAAACCGACCAACTTTCAGGTGTGAAGGCCACAGATAAAATGTTATCAATATGGAAGAACACAGGCACTATTCTCATGAGACCTTTCAGAGGCATCTTCTAGGGAACATACCTCAGACAACCAGACTAGTGAGACATTGACATAACAGGTGGTGAGCACTAAATATATTTACTTGTATAACTAAAAATAAGTGATGGTTATAAGGGAAAGAATATAGTTTTTAATGGTTATGTGCCCTTAAAATAAATATACAGTATAACTAACAAAATAGAAAGAGAATGGGGAGAACATTTATAAGAGGCAGACAAAGCTTGCTGATTGCCTTATAGTTATTAACCAAAATATTTCTTCCAACCCGGGGCTGGAGAAGAAGGGGAGGAGGAAGAAGTTACTAGATAATGTCAATATTGTTCATAAGAGGAAAAAATAGACAATAGTTGCCTTCCCCAAATAGAGGGGATTAAAGATGTAACACAGAGGAAATGATTAGAACAAAAGTACAAACTTTTGTAAATATTAAAACCAAAAAATGAGTGAGCAAGCAAATAG
Source organism: Delphinapterus leucas (assembly GCF_059928025.1). NCBI lineage: Eukaryota > Metazoa > Chordata > Mammalia > Artiodactyla > Monodontidae > Delphinapterus > Delphinapterus leucas. The sequence goes on from NC_143129.1 coordinate 145,488,765, forward strand.
ACCACAGAGTGAAAAATTATTTATATAAAAGAGTTGAGGGCTTCCCTGGTGGCGCAGTGGTTGAGAGTCCGCCTGCCGATGGAGGGGACACGGGTTTGTGCCCCGGTCCGGGAAGATCCCACATGCCGCGGAGCGGCTGGGCCCGTGAGCCATGGCCGCTGAGCCTGCGCGTCCGGAGCCTGTGCTCCGCAACGGGAGAGGCCACAGCAGTGAGAGGCCCGCATACCGCAAAAAAAAAAAAAAAGAGTAGAAATTTTCACATAGATGTGGGTGTGAATCCCTGCTTCACTTTACCTCTGTCTGCTTGGCTTCCTCTGTAAAAGTCTATATATATGTATGTAGACTTAAGTGCCTGGGAGCACATCTTACTTATATGTGTGTGTGTATATATATATATATATATATATATATATATATATATATACACACACACACACACACACACATAATATATATAATTGATCTTGAAGGGCAAGTGTGAGAATTAAATTTATATAATATGATTTTCAGTACCCAGTATATAATAAGGGTTCAACCAAAGCAAGATCTGTAGCCTTTTCAGCAAGGGAGGGGCAAAGCTAGGACTTGAAAGTAGGATTGTCCGGCTATGAAGTTTGCTCTTTCTCTACTGTGCTACTCAAGGCAGCACGTATCCACTGAATGGTGGAATTACAGGATTTTTCAGAAGGAGAGATTCCATGCTTCATGGAAGACATGGCATTCAAAGACATAGAGTCCAGCTTAAGTAGAGGCATGAAAGAGAAAACAAGATGTGTTGGTGAGGAGGTGAGGGGTCTGTAAGAGATCAGTTTTAGTGTCTTAGACCTGTCCTCATCCTTTTTCCAAGGACAACTTATAAATGAAAAACTGATAGTCAGTTCTACCAGATGTATTAGTTGAGAGTATGGTTTAGGAGAATGAGTGTCTAAAGATAGGAAGGTCCTGACGGCAGCGACTCTGTTCTGATGTACACCCCCGGGGCCCAGCACAGTGCGTGGCCTACACTCAACCTATACTCATTGCTGAGTAAATGCTGGTGGGGTGAATTAATAAGGTAATACCTGAAAGATAAACCAAGTTTTTCAAGGAGTTTTCAAGCCCTCATCAGGTAACTGTATTTATCTACTCACTATTTGTATCATTTGGGGTAGGTTAGATTATTCTACAGTAATAAACAACTCCAAAATTTCAGCAGTTTAAAACAAAAAGTTTCATTTCTTGCTCATGTTACAAGTTCATCACAGATTGGCGGGGAAACTCTGTCCTTCGTAGTCACTCAGGCCCTTGGGTTGTTGGAATGAGCACCATCTCATATGTTGTTGGTCACTGTGCCAGAGGAAAAGAGAGCTCTAGAGGGTCTCTCAGTGGCAATTAAATCTTCCACCTGTAAGTGACATGTGTCACTTCTGCTTACAATTCATTGGCCAGAAGTGTCACATGGCCATACCTAACTTTAAAGAAGGCCATGAAGTGCAATCCTATTATATGCCTAGAAAACAAGAGACCTGAAATGCTTGGTGAACAGTATTAATGACCATCACATTATCTGAAGGTGGGTAATGGGGCTCCATTTAGATAGGTAGATAGAAAGAAAGGACAGTGTACACTAGTATCCCCCCTTTTTACAGTTGAGGACACTTGTGCACTAAGAGGTTGTTACTTGCTCACACTAACCTGCTATTAGCAGGGAGCTAGGATTCAAATCTGCATCTGCCTGACTCTGAAACCTTTACCTGCCTTTGATCCTGCCTTTGATCCTGCCTCTTCCTCATATACTTGGAGATGAGGCACCAAGTAGCCTCACCTTCACCCATGGATTTCATTTTACTGTCTCTGTGTCACTGGCAGAAGGTTAAATCAGACTTTGCAAACAACCCAGGCCAGTTTAAAAGGAAGAAAAAGCCATTTCTGAAGCCTGGATTATATACTTTGTTTGTACTGTGTGGATTTTCCCTCAAGGTTCTCCCTCTCTCTTCATTGCACTTTCCTTTGAAATATAATCCACCAAACAGCCATCAAGAGGTAAAGCCTGGCTCCAGAGAGTGGGTATCAAAGGAAGGAGGAGGAGTTTGAGGCTCATTCTCAATTTGCTAAACCTTTCAAATTCTTCCCCAAGGCTTCAGTTTGGTAAAGGAAAAATAGTAATGACTTATGTTTATCCTGGGGAATATGTGTTTTCCATGCCCCCTTAGGAAATGTCATCAATGTGTTTTGAATTTATTTTTTGCTTGATTCATCAAAATATTGTTGCACAAGAGACTTTGGATGTCCAAAGAGCTGTCTTTTAAAATAAATGTCTTTTATTTTGCCTTTGGAAACAGCTAATCACATTTTATCAAGAGTCAGCAGCCTTCTTTCTTCAAAGGACTGAATTTAACACTAAAAGGGTTACAGATGGGGAGAAAGAGGGGTCATGTGCGACAACCACCCCCTAACATTAACAGGCTATAAGATGCCCAGGACTATACAGTGTGAAGGTTTTGAAATGAAAACTTTAGGAAAATGATGGCTCATTTAAAAATATTAGGAAAATTTGAGCAAAAAGTAATTCCCATATTCCTTACCTCGTTGGGAGAGAGTGGTGGTTAAAAATGAGAGCCCAGATTCTTCAGGGACTCCCATTATTCATATGTTAGATCATCTTTGCCTATCTTCTTTATTTATTGCTTTTTAAAAATCCTTTTTGTTTCTTTCTTTTTTCATTTTTGTTTGAAAAATGTTCTTCCCTCTTTTATGGCATTAATCTTCGTTTCTTTGCTCTTGAGTTCCTCCTAGTTCAACCTTCATTTCTATAGTGATTTTTCCTATATTTCTATTCTTATATTCCTATATATCTATTTATATAGATACTCTTTCTTTTTTACAGCTATTCATAATATTTTATTTTCAGTAAGACTAGACTCGTAAGGTATTCATTTTTTCATACGTGATTTTGGTATGTGTATTTACTTTTTCTTTCATCTATCTCTTCAATAAACAAAATTGGCTTTGCTTATTGTCTCTATTATGGGTCTGTTTCTATTTTCTTTCTTTATTTCTTTTTTTTAACATCTTTATTGGAGTATAATTGCTTTACAATGGTGTGTTAGTTTCTGTTTTATAACGAAGTGAATCAGTTATACATATACATATATCCCCATATCCCCTCCCTTTTGTGTCTCCCTCCCACCCTCCCTATCCCACCCTTCTAGGTGGTCACAAAGCACCGAGCTGATCTCCCTGTGCCATGCAGCTGCTTCCCACTAGCTATCTATTTTACATTTGGTAGTGTATATATGTCCACGCCACTCTCTCACTTCATCCCAGCTTACCCTTCCCCCTCCCTGTGTCCTCAAGTCCATTCTCTACAACTGCATCTTTATTCCTGTCCTGCCCCTAGGTTCTTCAGAACCTTTTTTTTTTTTTTAGATTCCATATATATGTGTTAGCATACGGTATTTGTTTTTCTCTTTCTGACTTACTTCACTCTGTATGACAGACTCTAGGTCCATCCACCTCACTACAAATAACTCAATTTCGTTTCTTTTTATGGCTGAGTAATATTCCATTGTATATATGTGCCACATCTTCTTTATCCATTCATCTGTCAATGGACACTTAGGTTGCTTCCATGTCCTGGCTATTATAAATAGAGCTGCAATGAACATTGTGGTACATGACTCTTTTTGAATTATGGTTTTCTCAGGGTATATGCCCAGTAGTGGGATTGCTGGGTTGTATGGTAGTTCTATTTTTAGTTTTTTAAGGAACCTCCATACTGTTTTCCATAGTGGCTGTATCAATTTACAGTCCCACCAACAGTGCAAGAGGGTTCCCTTTTCTCCACACCCTCTCCAGCATTTATTGTTTGTAGATTTTTTGATGATGGCCATTCTGACCGGTGTGAGGTGATACCTCATTGTAGTTTTGATCTGCATTTCTCTAATGATTAGTGATGTTGAGCACCCTTTCATGTGTTTGTTATATAGATATTCTATTGCTATATATTTCCTATATTTCTATTCCTATATATCTATTTCTTCCTGGTGTTCTATATCATAATCCTGAGTTTTTCTAGTAGTAATTAGTGTTGTTCTTTCATCTTTTGTATCATTTCCTTAATTAATTTTATTCCATTTTGGAGGATTAGGTTATAGTTTCATCTATTTAGTGCATGTGTCTTTCTAGTATGCTTTTGGTGTCCATAGGGATGCTTTTAAATCTTCTTTTCATATAAGCCAAGAAAGATAAAGTGACTTTCCCAAGATCAAATAGCTACTAAGTGGCAGAGCAGGTATTCACACACGTTTATCTGACTCCAAAGCCTGTTAATCTTCTTACTAATTATATTTATCATATATTGAAAATCTACTGTGTGGCAGACAATTTACAACAAAATCTAATTTAATACAGCATCTTGCAACATCTTTTTATTATTGATGAAGATACCAAAGCTTGGAGAGCAGCTGCAGATGTTGTGGGCACTTGTGGTGGCTTCAACAGCTCTAGGGTACTAGCTCCTTAGCTCCTGCTCAACAGAAATGGTGTGGTTTTAACAGCAGTAATGGAACTACCTCAGCAGCTGAGCACTGCATGTGGGCCGATGAGCTCTAATGCAGAGGGAGTAGCATCTTCCTGATATTTGGGTAATAATTCCTTTCTTCCTTTTGCTACTACAACCATGTTCTTTCTCCCCATGTTCTTTTAGCCCTTCCAATACTTTTGTTATCAATTCTTTGAATTAAATCCCCCTTTGATTTAAATAACAAAGTTTGTTTTCCTGAATCAGACACTATCTGATGCACCTACTTGTCTCCATTCATTATTTTGTTCATTTAACAAACGTTTATTGACTACCTACTAATGTTATGGGTATTTTGGAAACAATGATTAACAAGATAGACAAAGTCCCTGCCCTCATGAAGCTTGTACACTAGTGGGAAGAAAGATAATAACTAAGGAGTTACACAATATGATTTCAGATTGTAGTAAGTGCTGTAAAAATAGAAGTCGGTTAAACAATAAATAATTGTCTCTCTTGTATAAATTAACTCAGAAGGTAAAGGCAGGTAGCCCAAAATAGTATGATTGCTCCCAGTAATCAAGTCTCCTTTTAGCTCAGTACCTAATTTGCCTAGAGTGTGACCCTCTTACTGTGGTTTAATATGGCAGGCAACACATCCAAGTTCCATGCAGCTGGATGGAGGAAGGGATTAAGAAAGGGGCAAAGACCACGAGCTAGCTCTCTTTTAAGGGGAGGTTTCTGGGAAGCTACCATGCAATACTTTGATTATATTTTACTGGCCTGAACTCAGCCACCTGGCTCCACTTAGCTGCAAGAGAATCTAAGAAATGTAGCCACATGCCCAGTTAAACGTGGGAGGGGGGGGTGGTCTACTACTAAGAAAGAAGGGGAGAATAGACATTGGTGTAGACAACTACTAGTCTTTACCAAAGGAACTAAACAAAGGGATATGATTGCAAGTAACCTGAGGTCTGTTTATGGACACTCATTTAGAATGATTCTTCTTTTTTTTCATTATTTTATTTTATTTTTAATTAATTTATTATTTTTAAACTTTTGGCTGCATTGGGTCTTTGCTGCTGCACGTGGGCTTTCTCTAGTTGTGGTGAGAAGGGTCTAATCTTCATTGCAGTGTGCGGGTTTCTCATTGCGGTGGCTTCTCTTGTTGCAGAGCACGGGCTCTAGGCACGTGGGCTTCAGTAGTTGTGGCTTATGGGTTCAGTAGTTGTGGCTCACGGGTTCTGGAGCACAGGCTCCATAGTTGTGGCGCACAGGCTTAGTTGCTCAGCGGCATGTGGGATCTTCCTGGACCAGGGCTCAAACCCGTGTCCCTTGCATTGGCAGGCGGATTCTCAATCACTGCGCCACCAGGGAAGTCCCTAGAATGATTCTTTATAATCTCTCTCCACCACCAAATAGAAGGTTTCTTCATGGCAGAGACTTGATCTACCTTTCCATTTCCAGTTTGTCCTGCAATACTTCAGACTTGATTGATATTATCATGTTTTTGGAAGTGAATATGATATACAACCTTAAAACAACTCAAGAAACCACTTTTAGAAAACATTGCAGAGCAATATGTGTGATCTCAATTACTCTCACCAGACTATGAGTTTCTTCAGAGTCAGTAAATCACTGAATCTGTCTTTCTAGAGTACTGAATATTGTCTGTGGTATGTAACTGGGTGTTAAAATGTGTTAGCAATATGCCTCTGGGGATCTCACTGAGGCCTAATGCAATCAGAGAAGGATTCATTAAGTGGGACTTAGGCTGGTGAAAAGCCTTTTTTCTCACTGGCAGGAAATTAATGACAATATTTGTATAGCATTTTAGTACATCTTTACAACATCATCCGATGCCATCTTTATTTTCATCCTTATTTTACAGATGAAGAAACGGAGGCTCAGGGAGGGTCAAGATATTCCACTTAGCAAGTGGCAGAGCTGGAGCTAGAAATCAGATCTTAGGAAACCAAATGCACCTCTAGGGAAAGAGAGTTTTTCATTTCAGTAAAATTAGTACCTTTGTGGAGAGGGCCACAGCATCCTTTGATTTCACTTTCAGGAGGTCGATAAAGTAAGATAGGAAGGGATAAAGGCAAAGCATTTTGCCAGGTCTTTCTAATTACAGAATTCTGATAATCAGCACTGTGACTAGAAGCTGCTTTATAAAAGACTACGATTCCCAGCATGGCACAAAGGACCGCTGGGAAGACTTCGACTCCCAGCATGCTGTACTTTGGAACTCCCAGTCCCAGAATGCAACGCTCCTCCTTACTCAGAGGGCCGTAGAGACTACAGTTCCCAGCATGGAGCGCCGCCCCCAGTTTCTGGCGCCCCGCCGGACCCTGCTTCGGAGAGACGTTTTGGACTCCAGAGGGCGGGCTCTGGAGTCCCAGCCCTCTTTGGGGGACGTGTCTGCGGGGCGCTTCTGGCCCGTTGGGCCCGTCCAGACGGAACCTCGAAGGGATGGGTTGGGGCCTGGGCCAGGCTTCGCCCAGGCAGCGTCTGAGACAGCCCCAATGGGGCCCTCGGGGGGCCTTCCTCCCTTTGAACTGCGGTGGCGGGTGGGCTCACTGTATCCTGTACCTTTCAGAGTAGGGGCCGCCATCACCATGGCCACTGCTGCGAGTCAGCCGTGCGCCGGCGGACCGCGGGACATCCTGTGGCGCGTGAGTGCTGCGCGCGCTGTGGCAGGCGCTCGGCAGCTGCGGGGGTCGGGCTGGGCGTGCGGGCGCTGGTCGCGCGTGCGCGCTGGACGGGGGCGGGGCTGGCTCGAGTGTAGTGTGGGGAGCGCGTGGGGAGGGGGCGACCCGAGTGACTTATTTCAGGGTTGTGGGGGGCGTCCTGAGTGCAAGCTGGTTACAGAGGGGACGGGCGTGCTAGGGAAAGTTGCTTACAAGTTGTGTGTGTGCGGGGCGTCCTGAGTGCAAACTTGTTACGGCGTGAGAGAGGGGTCCTGAGTGGAAGCTGGTCATGGCGGGAAGGATGTCCTGCATGGGAGTTGGCAGAGAATGGGGAAGAGTTGTGTGCAACTCTGCTAGGTGCACAATTAATAAGTTGTTAAGTTGTTGATTACTTGGGATAAGAAGCAGAAAGGAATATCCGGAATCGGAAAGAATGTGGTATGACCTTAGCAGAGGCTGGTCTTGGGGACTAGGTGAGCAGGACAGGTATCTTGTCAAATTAGAGGAATGTGTGCACTGTGGGCCCGAGAAGAGGAGGTACTTCCTTGTTGAAGTCCAATCAACAGTTCTGCCTGCATTCTGTGGAGGGCACAGAGATATAGGAGTAAGATCCCTCTTAGGACAGTGCTTCTACCCCAGCGGCACTGCCATCTACTTTGTGTCCCAAGTTACTGAGTCTTACCTGTTCTTTACCACCTGTATTATCAGTCATCGATGTTCTGTAGATTGTATGTCAGGAACGTGGCTGCAGTTTTGTTTTTTTTTAACTTGCTCTTTGCCACTGCCTTCCTTCAGACACTGACTATAATCTTTGGCTTGGGCAATTGGGCTGGACCGCCTCCTGTTTGTCTCCTGTCTGTGTCTTGTCCCCTCTGATCCATCTTCATTATAGCCACCTTACAGACACAAGGGTGTTTTACCTTCCAAAATATAAATCTGATCGTCACTTGTGTGCTTAAAATACCTCAGTATCTCTTCTTGTATTCAAGCAGTAAATCTTGTGCCTCATGTGGTAGGCACTGGTGAGTCAGACATGAATACAATGCAGTAGTTGCCCAGTAAGGAGCTCATGTCTAATAAACACATTACAATATACTGTTGGTTCCTGGAAAATGAATACACTTTCAGATATTGACATATCAAACCTAGAGAGACAAGTATAAGTTGCTGTAAAGTACAGTTGTAAACTAATTGAAACCTCCCTCACGCTCCAAAGTGTGATATTTAATGTGACATCTGACTCTGGACTAAAACAAGCATCAGTTCACTGTTATTACAAGTTTCTGGAGTGATGTGTAGTGTTACTAATAGTAGTAACCATTAGAGTTTATCTATAGCTGCATGGACTGTGATCTGGGTGTAAATATTAGTGATCAACATCCTGTATGAAAAGATAGGATTTGCATAACTGAAATAACTGAAATAGTTTAACTGACTTCATGATTGAGGGATTTTTGTTTGTTTAATTATAGGTTTTGGGCTGGAGGATAGTTACAAGTATTGTCTGGTCAGTGCTGCTTCTGCCCATCTGTACCACAGTATTTGTCATCTTCAGCAGCATTGATTTATTTCATCCTATACAGTGGCTGTCTGGTAAGTGATACTCAGTTTGGGGAAAACAAATTTACAGGACCCACTTCTCAACATAAAAATCGCATTATGTTTTAAATAATTTATTTTAATTGCTGTATTGACAATGATAAAACATTCACTTTGAGGTATTCTTAAGGCATTCCCTTCCTAACATAGGCCTTTTCACTATATAATAAGATTAGTAGACACATCAGAGGCTGTGTAGTATTAACACATGAACAGAAAGATCATTAGAAGACCACATAAATAAGAATCTAATTTTGTTTATTTGTCTCTTCTATTTGGCAGCTTTATTGAGGTTGTCTTTTTAAGGAAGTGAACTATTCCTTTTATATATTTAAAAATTGTAGGTAGAAAATATGACATACCTTTTTAAAAAGTCTGTCTAAAATTAAGAATACTTTGGGACTTCCCTGGTGGTGCAGTGGTTAAGAATCCGCCTGCCAGTGCAGGGAACACAGGTTCGATCCCTGGTGCAGGAAGATCCCACATGCCACGGGGCAACTACCCATGTGCCACAACTACTGAGCCATGTGCCTAGAGCCTGTGGTCTGCAACAAAGAGAAGCCACCGCAGTGAGAAGCCTGCACACCGCTACGAAAGAGTAGCCCCCGCGCGCTGCAACTAGAGAAAGCTCGTGGGCAGCAGTGAAGACCCAGTGCAGCCAAAAATAAATAAATTTTAAAAAAAGAATGATACCCTGGAATCTGATACATGAAATATATTTTAAAAAATTTCTATATTGTGGTTGATAAAAAAGATGAGAAGAGAGAAAAAGAGGAAAGACTAAGGAAAATAGAGTTAAACTGAAAGATTGATGAGGAGGAAAAGATTGGAGCAGGCTAATGTTTCTCCAAATCCTTGTAGATAAAATTAATAAGTTCATTAAACTATTTTATGTTAATAATAGCTACCAATTATTGCTGCCTACTGTGTGCCAGGTACCAGGCTAAGTACCTTATGTATAATACTTCTTATCCTTCCTACAACCTTGTATAATAATGACATAGTATCCCTACTTATAAATGAGGGAACTGAGACTCAGGTTGTAAGTCTGTGCAGAGACACAGCTAGTGAATAACTGAACTAGGATTTGAATATTGGTCTCTGACTTCAAACCTATGTTTTTCCACTCTGCCACACTAGAATTAAAAGAATAAAAAGAGAGAAATGTTCCCAGAGTAGGTTTTGAAGTCTTTAAAGTCTTGCCTAAGGCCTAGAAGCACAAATACTCTTGAAATTCTTTTTTTCCCTCCCTCTCAGAAACAGTAACAATAAATTTCTTTTGCTTTGAAAAGTGGGAAGTATGTTGTTAATTTAATTTTTCTGAAGAAATGCCAATTTTCAAAGTTAAAAGCTTACCTTGTGACCTTTGGAGAGATATTGCTGCTAAAGAATTAAAGTCATTTTAAGTTTTTTGTTGAAACATATCAATCACTTCTTGGGTGAGTCTCACAGGTCAAATGAAATTAAGCCATGAGCCAGCACAAGAATGGCAAGTATTTCTGTAACCACCTTGCTGCGTCTGCATCACTCATGAGCTGGGCTGTCTAGTTGCAACGTCAGAATATTTCAATATTGTAATCTAGAGCCATACCAATTGTTCAGTATTGGCACTTGAGATAAACACTTTCTGCCATTTCATGGCCCAAGGGTATCCTAGTATCACTTTCTCTTCAGATTGGATTTGATTTATGCCATTTTTCTCATCAAATATTACTTGTATTCTTCAACTTTTGCTTCACAAAGTCTTTACAGAGAAACTGTAGTCCTTCCTTCCTTATTTCCAGTCACATGAATCAGTTCTTTCACTCTTTTAGCTCAGTGTAATGCTTGAGGAGTTTAATTGTGGATACTGAATAAATATTTTTCCATACTGTTGGTCACTGAATTAATTTTAAAAATAATTGGTTTCATTATTAAGTCTTAGTCTATTCAACAAACATATGTCCTTATTTTTATATCTCTTGTTCATGTTTTTAGGCATAATATATACGTATTTTAAACTTTACCACATTTTTTAAATGGAATATTGATTGTTGAACTACTCTAAAATGTGAATGTATTAGTATTTCATAGGGACATCATGATATTTTTTTAATTCAGCTCATTTGGATGATTTATGGATTATGCTATTTCTAGAAATGTTACTTTTTTCTAGCTGTAGGGACTAATTGCATTAATTAAGAAGAGATCTGAAAAATATTATTTACATTTTAAAAAGAAACTTTGTTGGTATATTACTAAATGTGGTACTTCTCTGTTTCACGTGATAAAATGTTTGCATATGGTATTATTTTGTCTGATGTTAACATCTGGGTCATCTAAAAGAAATTCTGGTATAATTTTTAAGGACCTGGAACTTGGTCCAAATAGCTCGTGCTGTATGTAGTTCTTGAGTTGATGTCCTATAGGACCCATCAGCAGTGTATGAGTAAATTTTTAAATAAAAGATAACTTTTAAAATTATAGTTGTGGTTCAAGCCCCTTTTCTATTGCAGTATACTAAACATGACTATATAACTGAATGAACTTACTAATTCATCTCTCTTGTGTTTTAGATTCTTTCAGTGATCTGTATAGTTCCTATATAATCTTTTACCTTCTACTGCTGTCAGTGGTAATAGTAATAATAAGTATTTTCAATGTGGAGTTCTATACAGGTGAGTTTTCAAATATTAACCATCTTTAAAGTATCTGAATTTATTTTACTAAGGGCAGACTCAATGCATTTTGTATGTGGATGTGTACATCAGAGGCTGTATTTTATGTCAAAGTTTAAAAAATGTATACAGAATTATTATATATGCTTTGAATGTCTTACCATAAAATTTATTTGACCAATACATTCTCTGTTTTAAAAAAAATAATTAGAACTCTTAGGACAAATATTGGATGATTCCAATTATATATATGAGGTATCTAGAGTAGTCAAATTGATAGAGACACAAAGTAGAATGGTGCTTGCCAGGGGCTGGAGGGAGAAGGGAATGGGCAATTGTTTAATGGGCATAGAGTTAATGGGTACAGGGGAGGATGGAAAAGTCTGGAGATGGATGGTGGTGATTGTTGCACAACAATGTGAGTGTACTTATGCCAGGAAACTATACACTTAAAAATGGTTAAGGGACTTCCCTGGTGGCCGAGCTTCCAATGCAGGGGGCGTGGGTTCAATTCCTGGTCGAGGAACTGAGATCCCACGTGCCCCGCAGCACAGCAAAAAAAAAAAAAGGTTAAAATGGTACTTTTTTTTAATGTGTACTTTATGACATACAAAAATTTAGACCTTTTAATAATTCACAGCTGGTGTTAAAGTTATAATTCAGCAGATATATTATAAAAATAACTCCTTTATAGAGTAAGAGATCAAGACCAGATGATTTCTAAGGTCCTTTTCAAATAGTGAAGTCTATAATTCTGTGGTTTTCCAACAAAATTTAAAATATCATATGTTTTGTCTTGGGAGAATCACCTGTTAGATTTCAGAGCTTTTTACTTTTTCTCAATTTCTCTCCTTGCTCTTCCTGCTGTTTCAGATTCCTTAAATCTGTCTTGAGGTAAAATGAGAAGCTTTTTCTTTTCTTTTTTTTTTTAACATCTTTATTGGAGTATAATTGGTTTACAATGGTGTGTTAGTTTCTGCTTTATAACAAAGTGAATCAGTTATACATATACACATGTTCCCATATCTCTTTCATCTTGCATCTCCCTCCCTCCCACCCTCCCTATCCCACCCCTCTAGGTGGTCACAAAGCACCGAGCTGATCTCCCTGTGCTATGCGGCTGCTTCCCACTAGCTATCTTTACGTTTGGTAGTGTATATATGTCCATGCCACTCTCTCGCTTTGTCACAGCTCACCCTTCCCCCTCCCCATATCCTCAAGTCCATTCTCTAGTAGGTCTGTGTCTTTATTCCTGTCTTACCCCTAGGTTCTTCATGACATTTTTTTTTTTGAGAAGCTTCTTCTGATACTTCTTTTTTTCACTATAACATCATTCTTCTTTTTAGCTCTTTAGTACTTCCTTGTTAGATATGGTATAAAATTTCACATTGCTCTCTGGATTTTATAGTACACCCTTTTCCTTTGCTTTTCTAATCCCTCACTACTGGCTGATGGATCCCTTTTGCTATTCACGCCATCTACAGAACCCCTTGGTTTACAGCATGTGTTCTTTCACACTGTCCCATGTACCTGGGTAATCTAGATTTAGATGCCAGACAAGGGTTCTCCAGCTAGTCATTCTTTTTTTTTTTGGCCTCGCCATGCGGCATGCAGGATCTTAGTTCCCCGACCAGAGATTGAACCTGTGCCCCCTGCATTGGAAGCGAGGAGTCTTAACCACTGAATCACCAGGGAAGTCCCCGTCTAGTCATTCTTAAAGCCTGACTAGTCACTTTGGCTCATTCCTTCAACATTCCTTATGTATTACTTTATGCCATGCATTGTGTGGGGATAAGAGATGTATGGTCCCAGTTTTCCCCAGGGGATCACAGTTAATGCTGAGAAAGACAGTAATACATGGATAGTATGGATGTATATAGAAGCATCATTTACCCAGCATGGGGAGCTTCCTGGAGGAGGTGATGCTTGAACCAAACCTTAAAGAATGAGCTGTATTAAGTAGACACGGAAGAAAAATGATGTTTTAGGGAAAAGGTGTATCATATAAAAAGGCTTAATGACATGAGAAGGCTTGGTATGTTCAGAGTATGAGTCAGAATGTAAGTCAGTTACACAGTCAGTAGGCCTTGTGGGCATTTCTGGTGGGGAGGGGAAGGTGATAGCAGCCTCTTCCCCAAACTGTAAAGCACCTAAGCCCTCTCCCTTTATACTTAATTTTGTACTTCCCCACAATCTCTTTACTTGGTATGTATCAAAAGGAGAATGTGTACAAAGACAGGCCAGGGAACCCTGTGCCAACTGTTTTCAAAAGTCAGCACCCCTCACCTCCCACCCACACTTGCTTCCCCCAGCTCACTTCTGAAAACCTTTTAGGATTGTCAGAGCAGTATTAGAAATTCCCATGCAAGCATTTATTTTAGTATTCAGTGTTATCATTATTTACCTGGTTTGTGGTTTATTTTTCACAGATGGACTATATATTGACAATTTAAAATGCTGAAATAACGATAACTTGCTGGAGGGCAAGCACTATCTTAAAATTATTATTGTTTATTCCTTTATGGCAGTGAGGGGAGTGCCAGGGTAGGCACTATTTGAGCTATCAGGAAATCTTAATTAAAAAGAATTGAAAAATGTTAATCATACTGTACTTAGGTTTCACCTCTCTAGATCCTTTGGTTTTTCTATTTCTTTGTGCATCTGTTTGTATTCAGTCTTTTTTCAAATTATTTTAACTAAGAATTTTTAACTTGGTATTTTTCTGTACTATACTTTACAGTGACTCTGGGTTTCTTCCTGCCCTTTGGCGTATTTGTGCAAAGATGAGAAGGAATAGTTTAGGTCCTCTAATTTCATATGCTGCAGATTATAAAGCCACAGTCATGTGTTTTGTTTGCAGTTGTGCCTTCCATTCCTTGCTCGAGACTGGCACTGATAGGGAAGATCATTCACCCTCAGCAGCTCATGCACTCCTTTATTCATGCTGCAATGGGAATGATGATGGCTTGGTGTGCTGCGGTGATAACCAAGGGTCAATACAGTTTTCTTGTGGTTCCCTGCACTGTTACTGAGAGGTAATATTACATATATTTTTTCTAAGGGTGCTTGTTTAGTTACTAAGCCCAAAGTGACCTATATACATTAATAGTTTATGGACGTTCTTTACTTTCTGTACCTCAGTAAAAAGTGCTTTTTTATGTACAATCGAATGTTTTTGATGTTTTATGTTTGTTGAATTCAACAATTTTTTTAAACCATTTATTTTGTACAAGGTACTATGCTAAATGCTGTTGGATTTGTTAGAATGATTCACACATGGACTGTAAGCTCCTTGAGAGTTGAGAACAGTAGGGGATTTAAGACCTGGACTCAAATAGATGTAATAGGAGAGAAATAGGAATGTATGAGAAATAGTATGTAGTAGGAAGAAAGTGAAATGTGCAGATAAAACATCTGGGGCTTCAGAAGGCAGGGAGGAATCCACACATGGCTTCTTGAAGGAGGTGGTGTTTCGGTTGGGGTTTGAAGGAAGGACAGTATGAGAAGAAGAAAAAAATTTTTAATAATTAAAAATACCTTCTTCAGTAGAGTACTTTTATAATTTTGAAACTTACACAGTTCTTGACCAGATGGCATTGATGTAAATTTCAAGTTTATATTCTGACTTTAAAAGTCAAAAAAGTAATCTTAAGTTCTCTGTTATCCAGTGACTTTAAGACAGTATTCATGATTGCTACTGAATACTTGATTTCCTTTTGTCCCCCAGTTACATTATATAAGGCAAGTTTTTTTCCTAATGCAATAAACTTTCTTTAGTGAAAAGGGTCCCCCTGAGGGATTGCCTAGTTATAAGAGCAGCACAGAGAGAAGCCCAAAGTTACAGCATCTCTATCAGGTTATAGCCTTTATTTAGAATTCTTCAGTCCAGATGCAATTTACCAACTCATAAGCACCATTGCTTACTGTCACAGGGGACTTTCTTACCCTTACCAGATTTCTGGAGGAGCAGAGCTAGAGCATTAACTAAAGGTCAAGTTCTCATGCATCAGGGAAAAGGGTTTTGTTAATCTTTTGCCCACATTTAACCCCTTTGTTAGAATTTGGGGCATTTCTTAAGTAATTAAGTCAAAGCTTTGCCTTCAGTAAATAATAAGCCTGAAATAGTAATATGTGTCCCTGACTGTTGAATTAATAACCTAACTTTTCCCCTTCAGCTTAGATAGCCCTGCTGCACAAACCTGCTTAAATGAGTATCACCTTTTTTTTCTGCTGGCTGGAGCATTTATGGGCTATAGCTATAGCCTCCTGTATTTTATTAACAACATGAACTATCTTCCATTTCCCATCATACAGGTAAGCTATGATTTGAGCATTACTTTATGTCAGAATTTGGCAGAGTTAAAATTGCCTTGGTGTTTGTATATATAACTGGCATTGCCTGATTAATTCAAGATTTGATCAGCAAAACTTAGGACTGAGATCCTCAAAATGCCATTTGGAGAGTAGATCTTTGTCTTCATGAGACTCCAGTGTCTGTTTGAGAGCTGCAGTTGCCCTTCCTGCTGCCACTCTCAGAATACCTCTTTGCTCCACTCTTCCCCTCCCTGCTAGGTAGTGGCAGTTGCTGTGACCTGGCAGGGCCGGGGGAGGAGGAGGATGACATTCATGCAAAGTACCTCTGTGCAGCTGCCAGCTTCTTTTTGAACCTAAGAAGCTCATAAGCTTGAGAATGTACAACTAAGTATAGAATATGTCAGTTACTGTCTCAAATCCTTTTCAGAACAAGGCTTGATGTGCATAAATAAAACAGTTTTGACTGGTTTGAGTGGGACAGGTTTTAAAAATTCTACTAGTTTGGTAGGAGCTGACTCTTCCTCTGGCAGGAGAGAGAAAGTTCGGTTGAGATTTTTCCGGTGCCATCAAGGCTATCCCCAGCCTGTTGCTGGTATTCTTGACTGTGCTATTATTCGCTTCATTCCTGCTCTAGGGCATGCTGAGTACGGGGCTTTGGAGCAAAACTGTTAGAACCAGCCCCTTCCCACTAAGACGCAGTCCGGTAGGGAGGGAGGGGTATGTAAACAAATGATGTTCCACAAGAGTGTAAGTGTGAGAGTGTGACGGATTAGGATTCTCCTGGTTTAACTAAAATTTTCACATGCCTGTTGCATCCCTGAGAACAATCTGATGAAAATACACCTACTGCAAGGAGACAGTGCTCACAGGATCTGGCCCTTATCTGGATCTGGCCCTTATCTTCCTGCAGTCTGTGAGTGTATGAACAAAGAGTCCTATTTATAAATTCTTCACATCTTGTGAAGGTGAATTAAAGCAGAGTGTCAGCTTTGCCACCTCAGAATTTCAAAAGGAGAAAACCCCCCAAAATCCTGTATAGAAATATCCATGGTGAATCAGCTTTGATCTAAACATAGTTAAGAATATAGGAAATGAAGAAAAAAAAATTAGAGAAAAATGAGATTACCCCCAAATATCTTGCTCCTCCACGGACTTGTGTTGAAAGTAACCACCTATTTAACATCACGGACGTGTAAGAGTGAACAAGGGGAGTCCAGGATTGACAGTACTGATAAATTATTGTTTCTACCATGTACTGTTACATTTGTAAAATTTGACTACTAAATTTTTTATAATAGCTTTTGATAAAATCTTAGATTAATTCTTGTGTATTCTTCCAGACCCTTTACTGTACATTTATATATATAGTAGCTATAATACTACATAGTTTGTGGGGTGGGGTTTTCATAAATAGTTTTATATTGTACATATTATTCAGTAACTACTTTTTTCATATAACAGTATGAAAAATTAGATGTTTTTAAAAATCTAGTAATTTTAACCATTTACCATTAGTCCATTAGGGTTTTTTTCTATAAACTTGCCTATGCTACAAAAACTAGTTCTATTGCCCTTATTAAATTCTTAATGACAGACTGATAGGGAAAAGCAGAACGTTGGCATGGAGTAGGGGACAAAGAAATGGATTAATGCCAAGACAGGCTTGGCAAGTTATACGCCAACAAGACTATTTGAAAGTATTAAATGAGATAAGATTTATAGAGCCTGGCACATAGTAAATATTTGAATAGGTACAGGGTAGCTCATAGCCAAATCACAGAAGAACCCAACAGGGAATTGAAAAACACTTCAGCTTGGGAGCAAGAAGAGGGTTTATTAGCTGTTCTGTGCGTATCTACTGAAATGTCTGCCTGCTTCCTTAGCCTCTCTGGACCCTTGAGAGTGATGATGGAGGTGAGAGCTGCAGTAGGAATAGTTTAGGGACTGTGTCCTTTTTATTAGGGGGTTGAGGTGAGATGGTGGTAGCACCCAGTAACTGCATCGAATAGTGCAATTCCATGTCTTGGAGTTCGAAAATATCTGAATAAATCAGGATACTTCAAGCTGTATGGTTAGTGATCAAGCATTCATTTCACCTGGGCTGCTTTTTGTAAGATGCTGTGGGAATCTGCAGACGTGGTATGAAGACATAACCTCTACCTAAGGACTGTAATTCTTTGCTGTCCTTTAGCTTCTGAAATCCTTAGAGAAGGATCAGCCTTAATATAAACACAAAAGAAGACCAGAATTTGGGAAGTCCATCTTTGGTTCATTGGGTTTCCTTAGATTCTTTCCAATAATTTAAAAATTATTTTTTCCATTGGCATTTTTAGGGCCGACAACCCTTGTTTCACAAGAAGTGTAATTTTTTCAGGAAAAACATTTCATATTTTTTCATATTTGATTCTTTTCTCTTAGATTGTTAGCGTTGGAAGGTACCCACTAAGGAACTGTTTAGCTGGTTCAGCCTTCTTATCTCACAGATAATTAGATAGGAGACGAGGCTGATTTAATGTTATACAGAAAGAGGAAGCACTAGAACTCGGGTCTCCCAATTCTTAGTCTCGTGTCTTCTTCACTACCTCCTATTTTTCTGCAAACAGCATGTGAAACATTTTAGTGTAAAGGCAGCATACATTATCTTTAAGGTTGCAGGCTCTGAAGCCAGCCTGCCTGCATTAAAATTGCAGATTTTTCTTTTGCTAGCGGTAACACTGGTTAAGTTGCTTACCCTCTCTGTGCCTTGGTTTTCTCATCTGTAAGATGGGGATAATAATAGAACCTCCTTCATGGGGTTGTTGTGAGGTTTAAATGGATTAATGCATTTAAAGTGCTTGGAACACTACCTGGTATGTGATAAGCATCCAAAGAATGTTAGCTGCTATTGTTGTAATTATTATTATGTTTTTTGTACTTACTCCATCTCTGTAGTCCTTACTATAAGTATAGATTGATATTGTTAATTTTCTCATTTCTGATCTCATATCAATGAGATGTTGTATAATGTAAATATTAAATACTTTAACATCTGAAATGGATGATTTTTTTACCTCTCGAATAAACTTTGTCTTTTTATGCAGTGATTATGTTTTTGTGTGGACCGTTATAGTTATGTGCTTGTTTTGGAATAAAAAAGAACCTTTGTTTGAATGTCATTTGATTCTGGTTTTCTTTTCTTCCACAGCAATACAAGTTCTTGCGCTTCAGGAGGTCTTTGCCTTTGCTAGTTAAGCATAGTTGTGTGGAATCGCTGTTCCTGCTTAGAAATTTCTGCATTGTGTATTATTTTCTTGGTAAGAATTTCTGCTTTTTGATACAGTATATGTATTAGCTCACAGCTCAGTAAATATCAAAGTCATTCTTGATTGTATTTATATATTTCCTACAATTGTAGGTATGTGATTAGCCCAGCTGATTGCTTGTTTCGACTAAGTGTTTAGATTTAGATTCAAACGTTCAAAGACTAGTTAAGAGAGAATATTGTTACAGAAAATGTGGTATATACATACAATGGAATAATAGTCAACCTTAAAAAAGAAGGAAAGCCTGTCACATGCTACAACATGGATGAACCTTAAAGACGTTATACTAAGTGAAATAAGCCAGGCACAAAATGACAAATACTACATGATTCCACTTATACGAGGTGCCTAAAATAGTCAAGGGACTTCCCTGGTGGTCCAGTGGGTAAGACTGCAGACTCCCAATGCAGGGGGCCCAGGTTCGATCCTAGTTGGGGAACTAGATCCCACATGCATGCCACAGCTAGGAGTCTGCATGCCGCAACTGTGAGCCTGTGTGCTGCAACGAAGATCCTGTGTGCCACAACTAAGACCTGGCGCAGCCAAAATAAATAAATATTTAAAAATATATAAATAAATAAAGTAGTCAAACTCTTAGAAATAGAAAGTAGAATAGTGATTGCCAGGGGCTAGAGGGAGGGGAGAAGGGGGAGTTGTTCAATGGACATGGAGTTTCAGTTTTGCAAGGTGAAGAAGTTCTGGAGAGCTGTTGTATGACAAGGTGCCATACAGTGTATATACACTTAAAAGTGGTCAAGATGGTAAATTTTATAATGTATTTTTTACCACATAAAAAGATATATCCTTTAAAAAAAAAGAAAATATTGTATATCATTTAGTCATTACTCTATAAATAACATATTCCTTTTTATAACTTTTTGTAACTTGCTAACTAATACAACAGAAATACCTTTTTGCTAAGGGGACATTGTAGAATTTATTAACATGAATTTTAAGCACAAAGATGCAGCTTATTTAATATAATGAACAGTACAAGTTGAATGGAAAACCTTAATCTCAATAGCAACACGTATTAATATAAACAAAATCCAGCATTCTAAAATACTGTTTTCAGACTATAACATTTTCTGGTCCTACTTTTTTCTGTGGAATAATTTTACAAAATTGTTCTATTTGTGCATAGGCCATTCTGTTGTCTACTTTAAAAAATTTTTAGTTTATATAATCCATTTTTCTACATAGCTTTTATAATTGTTATTTTAATGTTAACACTTTGTTGTTTTTTATTAACCTACTGCAGTCAGCCTGGATGTTCCCCTGTTGTTGTATCAATACATTTGGGCTGACGTAGCAGCTGTGTCAACATATCCATGTCAACTATTTCTTCTTTAATTCCAGTTATGTTTCATTCAGATTTCCAGTGTTACCACTTTTCATTTCTTTGTTGCACTTTGGTCTTTTTGGCCAGTTTCCTCTTTCAGTTTTTCATTTTGGTAAAATGTCATGGAGATTTATCATGGCAGATAAGGAGGCAACACAACTACATGCTTTGCTGTCTGTGCCAGAACTGAATAACAGACGTGAGTGACTAATCACTAACAGACTTTGAAAGAAAGGATGTCCATCTGTTATCTATATACTGATCTGTGTACTACTGAAAAGCTAGAATTGCTATATTCAGTTATGCACAGCTAAGGCTACAGTAACTGAAATTTGAGTTGTGTTGTTGCAGGCTGGTGTTATTAAACCACAGTAACTGAAATATGTACATGTTGGACGTGTACAAAGCAAGGACTGCCTGTATTTAGAAATTACTCTCTTTTTCTGCCCATTCCTTATCAAAGTCTAGCATTTTGACTGAGGTCTTGGTGTCTACTTGGTCATCTCATCCACCTCATGTTCCAAAGCATGATTAAGATTTGTTTCATTAACTTTTTATGATTATAGCATGGTGTTTTTTCATTTCAGGCCACATTCCCAAAGCTTGGATTAGCACTGCTATGGACCTTCAGTTAGATGAGTAAGTGATCCTGAAAAGTCTAATTTTAATGCTTTTAATTCTCTCCATCCTTTTAGATGTTTGCTACTTTCCAGATGTTTTATTTAGATTTAGTCTTTAAATTTTTTAAAAAATTGCATTCATTTTTGAATACACATAGTTCACATAATTTAAAATTCCAATGGTATATAAAAGGGTATATGGTGAATCTGTTGGCCTCTGTCTCTAGTCACCCAGTTCCTTTCCCCAAAAATAAGCAATGATAATTCCTTTTTTGTTAGATACAGCTTTTATATAAGTGGATTTCTTGAGTTGCATGGACATACCTCTCTTTTGTTTTTCTCCTCAATAATCATTCTTTGCTATGTTGTGGTAGATGAGCACCATACTATGGTTTTACTCTAATTTTACCTGTGAGGAAACCAGATTTGAGTCAGGTCACGTGACCAGTTGAAGGTCATAAGTAGCAATGGAGTGACAGCATCGGGGTTTATTGTTCTAGTTATTGCCTATGCACTTTGCACATAGGCAAAGCTTTAATCTTTATTTAGCGAATAAATGTAAACTTCTCTATTAGTATTTGTTCTTTTAATTATTGGTTATTCCACTGTGATACTTTTGTATGATCTTAACTACTATCACTTTTGAGGAGTGGGAATATCGACATTAATGGATATTTGAGGTATTATGGTTTCTCCAGTGTAGATTTCAAACAATTCCTAACTTTTAAAAGTCGCTAGGTAAAATTTAGCTTTGTCTTCTGCTTAATCACTATATATGAAACCAAACATGTGGGTCATTTATTATGTTAGCCCAGGTTTTATACTTGGTCAAATGGAAAGAGAAAAATAATAATGGTATTGATAGAAATTTAATATAATACTTTTTTCCTCCATTCACCTAAAAAATGTTTTGTTTGTATGGCAGTGCCTGATATTCTGGACTTAATGTATGCCAGGCCCTCAGTGATGCTTATTTAAAAGCAGAAAAAAAACTTTATCATCCCCACCGCCACCCCAACCCCAAGGAATGTCAAGTACTACGCTGGGCACTCCTAACATAAACTGTTTTAAATCTCATAAAAGCCCTAAGAGGTAGAATGAAGAGATTATGCCACCATATGGATGAGGAAACTGAGGGTAGGTTAGGTCAAGTGATTAACAAAATCACAACATTTACAAATAGCAGAGTCAGAGGTTCTAGTCCTGTTTTCACAATTGCTAAGTATGATTGTAGGATTATAATGACTTTGCAAATTGAGCTATTCAAGGTTTTGGTAACATTGCCTGCATTCCCTTTATTTAGCATTCTAACAGAGTTTCTTAACTTATTTTAAAAGTAAAGTTTGTTATTTTTAGATAGTACTTTGTGTTCTTAACTACTATGAAACTGTTTATACATATACAGATAGAGGTGAAATCTGGTCCAGGAGAGGTGCTAGTCATGCTGAATGGTTTTTAAGTATCAAGCTACAAAACAACAATAATAAAATTTTACCCAGTCTCTAGGGGAGACTTCTTCCGTCATACAAAGTGACAGTGAAGATTTGGAATGCAAGAAACTAAGAACTAGTTTAGGTCTGCTCTTCCCTTAAGGCTCCCTTGTGTACTTTATAAGAAGGTATTAGTGAAAGAACTGTACAGGGTACAAAAGGAGAGGAATCTATCACCATCATTATTTAGAAATAGGATTTGTTTGTTTCTCAGTGTAGGGCCTCATGTCTCTTAAATGCTTAGATTGTATTTTTCCTACAGGATTAAATAGTAATTTCTGCTTTCACAGGCAGTTTCATAGGCCTCTTGACACTGTGAGTGGCCTCTTGAATCTCTCATTACTTTACCACGTCTGGCTCTGTGGTGTCTTTGTCCTGATGACTTGGTACATCTCATGGATCCTCTTCAAAATCTATGCCACAGAGGTTAGTATTGAGTTTTTTGTCAGTACTTTTCTGCTTTAGAGTGCAGAGGTTTATTTTTAGTAGAGCACTGATCAGCATGTTGTTGTGCCCAAAGCCATTTTGAGAAGTTGGGTTTTGGTTTTTCTTCTGAGATTTCATAAGGCATATATCTTTTATAACCATCATTTATTTGTATTTTTTTCTGAGGAACAGTGTTAGTGTTCTTAATGTTTGAAAACTAATCTGAATGAACTGTTAGTGGTACTTACTATGTTTTATCTATAGTGTAATTCTCATCTTAAAGTTTCTATTTCTCTACTGAGCATATACTAGATCGGCCTGAATTTTTAATTAATTTTACTGCTATTGATATAGATACTGTTGATCAGTAGTAAAATATTTAAATATAAGGAAGGCAATAAAATACTTGTTCTTTTTTTTTTTTTTTTTTTTTGCGTTATGTGGACCTCTCACTGTTGTGGCCTCTCCCGTTGCGGAGCACAGGCTCAGCGGCCATGGCTCACAGGCCCAGCCGCTCCGCGGCATGTGGGATCTTCCCAGACCGGGGCACGAACCCGTGTCCCCTGCATTGGCAGGCAGACTCTCAACCACTGCGCCACCAGGGAAGCCCAAAATACTTGTTCTTTGAAGGAACTTTTAAAAATTTATATTGAAGAAATGATTTTAAATGAGTAGGAATTGCATCGTCTTCATCATCCAAATGTTTGTCTTAGAAAATGAGTGTTTCTGTTTTATTTTACCATCTCTGTAGGTTTGTACCCTCCAGTGACTTCAGAGAATTTTTTCTTAAATTTGTTTCTATTATTGGAAGTCAGAGATCTAGTAAAATTGGGAAAGTAACATGTTAGAAGGTAGTGTATTTGGGTATATGTAATTTTAATGCAATCTGTTTTTGCAAGGAACACTAAAGATGTTAGTTTGGTTGTATTGTCTCCTTTATAATAAATTTCAAATAGTGCTAATTTACTGAATGTAATTAAGTCATGAAAATAATCATTCCATAGTCTTTATATTTGATTATATTTGATAGGCTCGTCTGTTCCCTGTTCAACCACCATTTTCAGAAGAGTCAGATGAATGCCTCCCGAAAGTTTTAAACAGCAATCCTCCCCTCATCATAAAGGTAGCGGAACTATGCATTTTGTGTCTTTACACAGTCATCTCTAACTTACCTTACGGAATAGACTTAATATTTGCATAATTAAGTATTTCGATATATTTTTTGAGGGCCTAGAATATTCTAATACTGTAAAAAGTATTGTAAAAATCACCTACATGCTACATTAAATGCTGTTTACTTTTTCAGTTTTCATTCCAAGTGACTAAGATGCAAGTATATATTGCAACGTATGTGTATAAGCTAGACTAATTCTGTATTTAGGAGAGATATAAAAATATTTCAAGCATGAAATATAATGATATACAACCATATACATTAGCTTTTCACAAATTCTTCATGGTAGCAAAACAAAACACTGATTTTTTTTTTTAATCATTGGTTTAAGGTATATTTTCACTCATATAGAATTGTTGGCTGTTATGATCAAAGGAAGTACTTGATAGTGTGTACATATTCAATGAACTCTCTTAAAATTTGAATAACTATAATAATCCTAAAACAAATTTTAATCAAAAAAGTCTAAAGAAGTTGCAGTACGTTTATAAATCAACCTAAGTGAGAATAAATTGTTTTGATTTAAGTTTCATTTTGAAATTTTAAAAGTAGAGCTACAATAGATATGATCTTGTTAAGAGGTCATAGTACTTAAAAAAAGAATTAAAATAGAACCTAGAGTTTGGATTACACTCTAGAAAAGTTGTAAACTAATAAGAAAATGACCCACTAAGGTTCTGATTTCCTTTAAATATCAATTATGACTAATTTATTAGATAAACAAAAATATCAGTTACTCATTTGGTTATTTAAAAGATCTTTATTTACTGGGCAGATGTTAGTCACTGCTAGTTGCTTAGGGTGTAATGATGAAGAAGACAAAGCACAGCCTAATGGAAAAGGCAGATACACAAAATAATGAAAATTTACTGTGGTAAGTGCAGTGGGAACCACTTACTCTGCTTGGGACCAAAGCAGGAAACCTTCGCAGAAGGGATGGTGTCTTGAATGATGAGTGAAGTGGTTTGCCAGGGAGCAAAATGAAGATTTTGAGTAAAAAAGTACAGCATATGTTGTGTCTCTACTGTGTGCCTGGGCACTGCTTTTGGACGTGGCAGCGAGCAAGACATTGTCCCTGCCTCACAGTTTAGTGGGTGGAACCCGGTGAGACAAGTAAGCAGGCAGTTACAATAAATTATGGTAAGTACCATGGTTGAGAGCTGTGTGAGTATATGTTTTTGCCGGGGAGGCCAGGGAAGTTCCAGGAGGAAGTGGTGTTTTAAGTTTCCCACTATAAGGTGGGAAGGAACACAGAGAGTTCCGTAGTTCCTAGGTAGCTGGAGCCCACAGTGACTGGGGTAGCCTACAGAGGGTAGAGGCAAGAAGGTTCTGGAAGTCTAGAAAGGAAGGTTATGGTTCTGAAAAGTATTTCCTTCATGAAAAATTTCAACTGATTTCCCCTTAGATATGTAGTATTGAGCCCCATTCATAAATAAGATTTTATATAGAGGTTAAAAAAATTAAATAGTGTGTATTTTTTTCCCTTTCAGTATTTGGCCTTGCAGGACCTGATGTTGCTTTCTCAATATTCTCCTTCACGAAGACAAGAAGTTTTTAGCCTTAGCCAGCCAGGTATTGCTAAAAATAATAGACCTAATAGGAACTGAGTATGTGTGTGCAGAAAGTGTTCCACTTAAAGTTTTTGGTGAGCTTGATATATTTATTAAAATATCACACATCATTAAATATCACACATATTTAATAATACTTCCATTAAATGAAGTATTGATTTAAACATTATACAACTGTTTGCATTGCTGTGGTTAGAAATTATATTTCCAGGAAAAGTATTTTTAAATTTTTATATTATTTCCTTCTGTCCTCTCATTCCCTTCACCTGAAGAAATTATGAGGTAGGCTGACAGTTTTAGAGCAGAAAAGTACAGTTTAAGAATCCCAGAAGTTTTAATGCTATAAGGGGTCTTAAAAATCAGATGGTTTAATCCTTATGGAGGACCTAAGTCTCAGAGAGATTAAAATGGCTTAATAAAGTTAATGTCAGAGTTGGAATAAGAAATTCTGTCATTTGACTCTTAAGTGCAGAGCTCCCCCTTCCTGCCGTGCAACTTTGCCTTCCTTTTTAAAAAAAGAAGCGAAAAGAAACTATCAATAGACTTGATGGTGATAGGCCCAAGGACACTCTTGGCAACTCTGAAACACTTCTTCATTGTTACTTGCCGAGCTCCTCCAGACTGCAGCTGGGCCAGTAGTGCTCTGCCTTGTTCTAGAGGGAAAGCCTTCCAGCCCAGCGCCAGTGGGGACAGAACCTGGGTAGCTTTACATCTCTGTAATAAGCTCTTCATTATTTTGCCAAACTCGCCAATTCCCACATTATAAAATAAACCTATAGTTACATGTTACATGGAAATAAAATCCAGTTATATAAAAATATAGATGATTGGAGCCACTCTCCTTTTGGTAGTATGAAAAATCCAGTGCTGATGCTGTGGAAAATTAACTGTAGCAATACTTTTCTAGCAGACTGAGGTTTACTTAAGAATTCTGTATACACTAAATGTTTTCACAAGATATTCAAGTAAACCGTACCAGGGTGGCATGTTCTCTGCCAGAGAACATATTATTAAAATGTAACTGGTCATAGAAATAGAGATGAGATTTGTGGTTACCAGAGGCAAGGGGTGGGGGTGGGGGAACTAGATGAGGGCAGTCAAAAGGTACAAACTCCCAGTTATAAGATAAGTAAGTACTAAGGATGTAATGTACAACATGATAAATATAATTAACACTGCTGTATGTTATATATGAAAATTGTTAAGAGAGTAAATCCTAAGGGTTCTCATCACAGGGAAAAATTTTTTTTTCTATTTCTTTAATTTTGTATCTATAAGAGTTGATGGATGTTCACTAAACTTAGTGTGATAACCATTTCATGATGTATGTAAGTCAAATCATTATGCTGTATACCTTAAGCCTAATACAGTGCTGTATGTCAATTATATCTGAAAACTGGAAGAAAAAAATATGTAACTGGACCATTACATAGTTCCTTACTGGTCCTGCGATACAGCGGTAAAAAACGTCCTGGGGGGCTTTCCTGGTGGCTCAGTGGTTAAGAACCTGCCTGCCAATGCAGGGGACACAGGTTCGAGCCCTGGTCCAGGAAGATCCCACGTGCCATGGACAGCTAAGCCCGTGCACCACAACTACTGAGCTGGCACTCTAGAACCCGTGAGCCACAACTACTCAAGCTGCGCACCTAGAGCCCGTGCTCTGCAGCGAGAGAAGCCACTGCAATGAGAAGCGCACGCACCTCAACGAAGAGTAGCCCCCGCTCACCGCAACTAGAGAAAGCCCATGTGCAGCAACAAAGACCCAACGTAGCCAAAAATAAATAAAGAAAGAAATTTAAAAAAAAAATTTAGGAAAAAAAATGTCCTGGGGCCTATTGATGGAGTATTTTGTTTGTTTTCAGGTTAAGCGTTATTCCTCTTAAGTTGTAAATGGGAAGAAAGATGTAAGGAGGGACCTAAGTGAAGAGAGAATGATTGTTTAATGCCCAGGATGGAGGAACCAGTTTTCAGTGGACTCCTCTGCTATTCTCAGCGCACAGTCGATTTTTGCATGACAGCTATTGGAGATAAAGGTTTTAGAAAATCAAAAGATAATGAGAATTAAGGGAATTTTTAAGAGTGTGGATCACGGTAGTTAAATAATAAGATAGCAGATACATAAACACTCAGTATAAAGTATGATCACTGTCAAATAGTGTGTCACTTCTATAGATGTAATAGCAAATAAGGGCTCTTTTGCAAATGAAAATGTAAGGAAGCACAGTGGGTGAGCCACAGCAATTTAGAGGTCACTGGGGGCCATGGGGTGCCTCTCATTAGACATGTTCATTGTCTTAAGTCTTCAGTCTGTTCAGTACTGCTAGGGAAGTAACCTGGGTCTTTTTCATTCAAACTGTGCAACAGTGTTTGGCTTTATTTTAGCAACCAATTTGAGAATGGTTTTTTTTAATGGTAAAATAGCAAATTTTTGCTTGTAGACTTTTAAGAAAATTATTTCATCCAAATATTTATTGAACTCCTGCTGTGTCTTAGATGGCATGAGTATAAATGGCAGCTTGACTGAGAAAAGTGGGCCCTGATGCGAAGTGTAATATAGCATTTCTTGTTGATTTTTCTCCTCATTTTGAGAGGAGACCATAAGATTATCTACATTTTAAAAGCTGGTATTTGGACCTCCTAGGTGGACATCCCCACAGTTGGACAGCCATTTCAAGAGAGTGTTTGAATCTTTTAAATGATATGACTCAGAAACTTGTACTCTATCAAGAAGCTGCTGCTACAAATGGGAGAGTGATGTCTTCATCCTACCCCGTGGAACCTAAGAAATTGAATTCTCCAGGTAACTCCTAATACTACTAAGAGAGGGGAAAGCACTTACATTTTATTTCCTAAGGAAGGTAACAGTAGTTAATGTAAGGATATGTATATAAGTGTGAAGTATATATTTTTAGGGAAAATTGATCCAATATATGGGATATTGTACTGAATCAAGAAAAAGGCCTGGGTACTATTGTAGATTGAAAAAATTAAGTCCAGTGTGGTGGTGGTGGTGTTAAAAAGGCTAACAAAATGTTAATCATCAAATAGAGGACTTCAGCTTACTCTAGTAGAGAGCCAGGTGAATCTTTACAGGTAATACTGGATGCTGCTGTGATTGCAGTATCGCAGAGATAAAAAGTTCCTGGGCAGTGCCCAGAGAGGAGCAACTGCAATGACTCGGTGATTTGGGGATGGGGGCATCACATTCATTGTTTTAAGATAGCTTGATATAATGTTTGAAAGATGAAAGCTGAGAGGAAAAAGTACAAGTGGAGGAACCTATGCTATTTCACAAAACACCTTAAGTAGACAATACCTAGGAATGTAAGACTGATAAAAAGCCTTAATGTTCCAGTGCCTTTTGGAGCCAGGCATTTAATGAGAATGGGCAGAACTGGCTGGGTGAGGACTGTGGTAAACTTGAGAGCACAGTCTTCATCTGAAATGGGAAGCTGCGGGTTAGCTTCAGTCCATTGTTCCCATATGGAAATTTGGACCCAGTATCTGAACTTCTGGGCTTTTTTTTTCTTTTAAAGAGAAGCCTGAAGAAGTTTTAGGGAAAATCTACCACTTTTAAACATTGGCACCTAATCTTGATATTTTAAAAAATCACTATATGGGCCAAAGCAAACACATCTCTGTCTTTGACTTCATTACTCTGCTGGGGTCATAGACCAAAAACAGAGATTACAAAAGAAAAGTGATTTAGATAAGTTCATGAATGTCAGATTTTAGAAGATTCTAGAGTGTTTCAGATGTTCTTAGCATTCAGATTAGCATTTATTTATTCAGCAAGCATTTATTGAATGCCTACCATGTACCAAGCACTGTGCTAGAAGCCAAAGAGTTGAAGATGAAAAAACATTCTTGGAACTGACCTTTTCGTGGGAGGCACACAAATAATGACAAGACAATGTAACTGCTAAAAGGAAGTCTGTCAAAAAGGAGTCTGAATGGGTAGGATGATGTTTGATAATGAGAGGAGGAGTTTAAATTTTACCCTTTAGATGTGGCACTGTTAGAGAGTTTTGAGTAGCTATAGTTACATCAAATTAGCATGTTAGAAAGATCATTGTAATTCTGAGTTGGGAGAGATCCTGGGCCAGACCAAATATGGATTATTCATTATTTTAAATTGTTGTCATATCCCATTACTCAGTCAAAATTTGCCTCTAATTTTGAGGAATAACCGCAAAACTTAAAAACCCCAATCTTAATTTGTAAATTGATTCTCCAAATATTTGTTATTGCCATTAACCCTTACAGAGTCATGTCATGAAAATTTGGTACTTTAAATGTTTGATGTCTTTTGCCAGTTTTATTAAAAAGATAGAATACTAGTATAATTTATTTGTCTATGTGCCTTGTACTGGAGTGGCAGAAAGATGTTCTTCTATTTTTGTACAAGAGACTCTATAAATTGGTACAGTTTTGAGATAATTTTTGAAGAAGCTGTTTACAGATCAGATTTGTAGGCAAATTAGTCTCTGGTGTGACTTCTGTTAACTTGAAAGAACTCTGGGGAAAATGGGATAAGATTAGCACTCTCTCTGTACATTTTCACACTGTAGATTTGATTCAGCCAAGTAATAGTTACAGTAAGATCATGCAGTAACCCTGGGCATATTCTAATGCAATAAGGTTGTTGCCATTTGAAAAAAAAGTATAAGTTGATAGGTTCACTCAAAGCAGCTTAGAGTTAGAAAAATTGACCTTGAAGATGAAGATACCTGTTCAGAGAAAAAAAACGGGGGCTGTACCACCCTGACAGAAAAAGATGTATAAAGCTCCTTGAGTGGTCACCAAGTTGCAGTAGTAACATATGGATGTTGAGAATGTAAACCTAAATGGAAACAATCTACTGAGCCTTGGTTAAATGAGTTAAACAAAGAATTGAGATGTGTAAAATTTGAGAACCTCCACAGTGGCCTGCTTTGATCAGGTTGCCTCTTCAGCACTGGATCTGTTCTTTTACAGAAGAAACTACTTTTCAAACCCCCAAATCTAGCCAGATGCCTCGGCCTTCAGTGCCATCATTAATTAAGACATCGCTGTTCTCCTCAAAATTGTCTACACCTGATGTTGTTGCAAGTCCCTTGGCGACCCCATTTGGCTCTAGTGTAGTGAATCGGATGGCTGGGATTTTTGATGTAAACACGTGCTATGCGTCACCTCAAAGTCCTCAGCTTACAAGAAGAGGGCCAAGATTATGGACTTCGGCTTCTGGTGAGGACTATTTATTTTCTAAAATTTGAAATGTCATAGTTGCAGAGAATCAGGCTAAGTTTTCACCTTCTTGGGTTTTTTTTTTGTAGGTCAGCAAATGACTGAATATTCTAATCCTTCTCCATCTACCTCTGTTAGTGCTGAGGGTAAGACAGTGAGACAGCCCAATGTGATTTATTCATGGATTCAGAATAAACGTGAACAGGTAGGATGATACGGGTATGGGATTTATAGTTACATGTAACATTGAGAGAATCAAGGATCTCACTTAAGTAAGCCATTAGGAATAAATGGGACTTTGGGGATGCTTAATGTATTAAGTTGACCCATATAAAATTGCCAGTATTTGACTGGTTTTGAGTTACAGAAATTGCAATTTCATTTGGCTTAACCTAATACAGTGCCTTTGATCTGTGAATTCTTTCGCTTAAGAGATATTTATTGAGCTCTTCATCTATATAGGGTGTGGTTTTAGGTATCGGGAAAACAGCAAACAAAAGTCCCTGACCATATGTTTACATTCTAGTGAGGGGAAAGAGGTGAGCAAGCAAGTGTATTATATTTCTTTGAATATAAAAAATACAGTTTATGCTTGAATAACTCGGGTTTGAACTGTGTGTCCACTTACATGTGGATTTTTTTTCAGTAGTAAATCCTACAATACTACTCGATTGCAGTTGGTTGAATCCACTGATGTGGAACTGTGGATACAGAGGACGGACTGTGAGTTATAGGTGGATTTTCAACTGCAAGAGGGTCAGTGTCCCTAACAACCGAGTTTTTCCAAGGGTCAACTGTACTATTAATTGTTAGACTTACTTTACGTACCACTAAGAAAAAAAAGTTGCCAGTTAAACCGTGACATGCTATTGACTATAAGATGCATCCTGATATGTCATGTGCAAAATATGAAAAATATATGTCTTAAAAGGGAAGAAATTTGATGTCTTAACGTGCTATGTAGAAAAATAGAGCAGGTAAAGGAGACCAGTACCTAGGGGAAGAGAGTACTATTTTATATGGCATGATCAGGGGACATTTCATTGATAGGGTGACTCTTGATCAGAGGCCTGAAGGGAGGGCAGGGAACAGCAAAATGCAAAGGCCCTCAGGTGGGAGTAGGATTGGCTTGTGTGAGGAACGTTGTGGACACTAGTGTGTCCAGAGCAGAGTGAGGGGAGAGTGGTAGGTGGGTGGTGAGGTAAGACAGGTAGCAGGCACCCAGAGCTCGTCAGGCCCATTAGCCGTTGTAAAGACTGACATTTTCTCTGAATGTGATGGATAGCCACTGCATGGTTTTACCCACAAGAATGACGTGATGTAACTTTACATTTTGAAAAGCGCTGCTATGTTGAGACTAGATCCTCAGAGGGCAGGAGTGGAAGCAGAGGGACAGTAGTAAAGCTGTTAAAGTAATCTAGGGGGAGATGATGGTATCTGTGACCAGAGTGGTTGTGGTGGAGACTAAAATGTGATCAAGGTCTGGATATATTTTGAAGGTAGATGTAATAGGACTTGCTTATGGTTTGGTTGTGGTGTGAAAGAGTCAGTGTTGATTCTAAAGTTTTTGGCCTGAGGATCTGAAATAATGTAGTTGCAGTTTATTGAGTTGCAATTTACTGATGATTCTGGAAGAAGAGATTTGATAGAGGTAAGGTAGGGAAATCATGAGTTTGATTTTAGACATGTCAATTTTGAGATACTTACTAGACAACCAAGTGAAAATACTGAATAAGATATTAGACATACATCTGGAGTCTAGGGGAAAGTCCAGGTTAGAAATGAAATTTTGGAAGTCATCAGAATATAAAAGCCATGAGACTCTGTGAAAATTCTTGGGGAATATAGATATAGAAGAAGAGAGATGCAAGAACTGGGACCCTCTAATGACGAGGTCTGGGAGATGAGAAGGAATAGCAAAGGAGCACCGTTGAGATGAGAAAGAACCAAGAAGTGTTTCAGACAGAAGTGAGTGTCAGAGATGATGCTGATAGGTAGCATGAGACTCAAACTAAGAATGAACTGTTGCGCTAGAAATGTGGAGGTCATTGAGTACTTGACAAGAGCTACTGGGTGGAGTAGAGGGGATGAACACCTGATTGGCGTGGGTTCAGGAGAGACTGGGAGAGGAATTGGAAACCACAAGAAAAGCTAGATCTTTCAAGGAGTTTTGCTATAAGGGGAACAGAGAAATGGGGTAGTAGCTGGGAGGAGTTGAGGGGTCAAAGAAGGGTTTTATTTTTTAAGATGGGAGAAATAATATCATGTTCATTGATAGAATGATCAATTAATAGAGAGGGCAGAACTGAAGGCATTTTACAAAACTTCAGGATCCCATATGGTTCTATATGCCATAAGTACTGCTATGTCATGAATTTACTTTCAAGTCAGTTGGGGTATGTATGTAGCTTTTAGCTTAATATTAAGAAAATTGTTTTCCCTGTAAATATCAACTAGTAGAAAACCACTTCATGTCTTAAGATCTTTTTTTTTTTTGGTAGGGGAAACATGCTCTTTTTTGGTATTAAGAGGTAATGGGTAAGACAGTTGTAGAGAATTGAGAAAGAATATGGTCTTAGAAAATATCACCAGAACCACTTAGAGTTCCTTTTTTATTATGACAGGGCTTAAATTTGAGGGCTAGACATGTATACATGGGAATGCAATTTAGGTTAGATGGCCTATCTTGGTTATCCGGTTTATAGTACAGAGGTATTTATTTACGTAGTTTACCTTAAATACTGTTCTTTCTTTGTAAGATGTGAAGTGTTTCATTTAAGTTAGTGTCAGGAAGAACCTGGAAATGTGTAATATTATATTTGAGTAGAATTGCAAAATGTGCATGTGTTAATTCTTCCCTTTTTCCAACTCAGATTAAGAATTTCTTATCAAAACGGGTGCTGATAATGTATTTTTTCAGTAAGGTAAGAATATGTAGTTATAGCATTGGGAATGGGGGGAGAGGAAACAAAATAAGAATGAAGTAGCAGGTAGGATTTGACTTCTAAATATTTAGCTTGATCCTAGCAAGCCAAACAGCTTTGCATCATGCTTCACTAAACCTCCCTTTTAACAGTAGCTGCCCTAGACACACATCTCACCTTAGTGGCTTCCTGAGGCTTGGCTCTAGTTGGCCTTCTCAGTTTCTTGGCTGCAGGCAGCTTTGTGCTGATATGTAGCCCCTTGCTGCAAAATGAGTAAATCCATGGTGATGCTTCATGGCTCATTGTCCTGCTAACATCTTTAGGGCCAATTTGGTGTTCAGAAGAGAGATGACTGGGTTAGATTGCAGATGTTAAACTTGGGTTGGATAAAAGTTGTAATTCAGACCACAAACTAAATGACTTTCCAACTTGTCTGTCAGCTGCCCCAGCTGCTGTAGGGGAGTAAATCTCAATGGTAGAAGCTAAAAAT
Organism: Delphinapterus leucas; assembly: GCF_059928025.1. Lineage (NCBI taxonomy): Eukaryota > Metazoa > Chordata > Mammalia > Artiodactyla > Monodontidae > Delphinapterus > Delphinapterus leucas. The sequence continues at coordinate 145,523,091 of NC_143129.1, forward strand.
TCATTCCTGTTTTCACTGCTACAGCTGTTGTGTGTCAGTTAATCCTTTGATGAGGAAAACCTTGCCCATTTGTAGGGGAAAGAATTTTTGTTTTAATTATTTTAATCTAGCTTCTCTCTTTCTCCAGATTTTGTAGTATTAACCAATAGTGCACTCAGTTAATGCCTTCAAGTGAAACTCTGCATTGGCGTACATTCCTCATTTTTATTCTTTGGGAGTCATACTCTGGTGGGGAGAGAGAACTCAGTAACTCTGATAGAATATAGATACACATAGCAAAGAATCCTTTCAAGTTCTTGAAACTGTTTTTTCACTGTGGTGGCAGGGAGGATCCACCCAACTAGCAATAAGGCTATCCATTAGAGCCCTGGTTAAACTATCAGACCCCTGAGGAAGGTGTCTCGTCTTCCACCAAGAGGAAGAGGAGTTGTCTGAAGTTTTACTTCAGAGCTTTGTTTCAGAAGGATGGGAAGAAAACTTAGCCTTTTGTCTTCTGTATGCCATGCTCTTTTCACTTAAGTTCCCTCCTTTAATCTAACAGCATTCCTGTGAGTTGTCTTTTTGTCCTCATTTTACAGATAAGGAAACCTGAGGCTCAGAGGGGTCAAGTAGCTAGCCTAAGGGCACATAGCCAGTAAGTGGCAGAGCAGAGGCTGAACAAGATAAGATCTCCTTTTTCCTTGGAAGTGAACGGCTGCTTTTGATTCTGATTTTGCAAGTGGATCTATTGTATGATAAGGAGTTGTAGACGCTGCTACTTAATGTTGGGACGTGTAACATGCTGTTGTACTTAGTAGGCTTCATTGGGTGTATTATGAAATCCACCATTTACACGGGCCAATTATTGCTCCACACCACAATACCTTGCTGTATTAAAGAAGGTTGGGTGGTTTTTCTTTGCAGTGGGATTGAGGGCAGACGATTTAAGAGAGGTAATATGTATTTAGGCAATTCTTTTGTTTAAAAAAAAAGAGCATTCTTAACGCTTCTCTTAAGTGATCTCTATGCTAATCCCTTGAGGTGGGTTGAGCTGAATATATTTATTCAACTCTTATTGTAAATGAGAAACTGAGGCCCATCGAGATTTAGAGACTTGGCAAGGGTCACACAATGAGTTGGTAGCAGAATGCTTTATTGCAGTTAAATCATACTGTGTAAGAATTTCAGGTTTTAATTCTTCAGAGGCAGCTGTGAAATATTTATTGTTATAGTCTACGTAATTGATTAGATGAAATTATCATTTCAGGGGAACTTACTTAAATGTCTTTATTGTATTTGTAGCACCCAGAGGCCTCCATTCAGGCTGTTTTTTCAGATGCCCAAATGCATATTTGGGCATTAGAAGGTAAGCAATCTCAGTGAACTGCAACTATGACTTATTTATTAGTTAAATATTGAAGTATAATCCGTGAAAGATCAGTTCTGGACTTCGATCTCAATCTTTGAATATTCAGATACATTGTTATTTCTTTGTTTTATATATAGATCATTTTTCTTAGATATTTAGGTGTATTTTAATTTAGGCAGAAATTTTCCTTGTGTATAAGTGGATAAACTGAGCCTGGGGTTCTTGCCTCTCTTTCTCTATTTCAAAAAAACTGCAATTAATAGATTGTTTTTTAACCGTCAGCTTACGTTGACATAACATGTTTAAGCATATTTAGCTTCGGTTAAATATGAAAATCTAGTTCCTGAAGAACTATTTCTTTTCATCTTACAGATACTGCCTTCTCAATGCTTAAATGATACTTCCTCAGAGGGGCCTTTCCTGACCACCCTATGAAAAGTATCCTCACAGCTGTCACGCTTATCAGGCTTTGTTTTCTTAGCACTTATCACTATCAAACACAATATTATTTTAAAAAATTCTTTTTCCTACTAGAACGTAAGGCAGAGACTGTCATCTTATTCAAGACTATTGCAGTTGAGCACTTTTTCCATGCCTTTTCCAGTCTTTTGCCTATTTTTCTATTGTATTACTCCCTCTTTTTTTAATTTAGAAGTCTTTTTATGCATTCAGAATATTAATCCTTTCCCAAATAGACATATTGCAAGTAGATTTGCCTAATTTTGATTCGCTTTTAACTTTTTTCTTCTTTTCCACTTGAGGTCTGTCTCACTTAGTAGCAGCATCATTTACAGAAGATAGATTTGGAGTTGTCCAGACTACACTACCAGCTATTCTTAATACTTTGTTGACGCTACAAGAGGTAGGCAATATGTGGGTTGGGTGGAGTAGAGGTCCTGTCCCCTCCCCCTGCCCAGCTTTTTCAGTTTGTTTCTTACAAACATATGTTGGAAGTCAAAATAATGGTACTATTCTCACCCTCAGGCACTTACAATCTAAGAGAAACTAGGAAGATAAACTTTTAATTCATTTATAAGTAATAATTGTATTGTAACAAAGAAAGAAAGTATACTAAACCTGTAGGATATACCTCTGATATTAATGAGATTATTTAGGATATTGGAATTCTGTTCAGTGCTATAAGATTGCATCCTTACATAATTTGTAGCTACTGAAAGTGACTTGAAGTTAAATTACCCTGCAGATAAGAAGTTACCTATTGGCCAGAGGCTTAAGAAGATAGAGCTGGGGCCAGCAGATTCCTGTTTTCAGGCTGGGTGCATAGTTTTAAACTACCAGGTCTTTTTAGTCCTAGACTTAAAGGAAGAAAAATAAAACGTATGCTTCTTGTTTTCCATTAGGCTGCCTTTCCTAACTTCATGTTGGGTGATATGTTTTACACTGCCTTATAATATTAGTTGTATGTCAGATGAGGAATATAAACACCGAGGGCTAGGAGCATTTAGAGGTAGGGGCTTGGGTGTTGTATAGGTTTTCTGGGGGAGTGTTACTGAACTAGGCTTAAAGGATAATAAACTGGTGCATCTTTGGGTCTTGGGAAACAATTTAAGATATGAAGAGAAAACAGGCTTTACTGTTCCTTTCTTCAAATCTCAATTCATTTTACCTCTTAGAAAGTCTTACCCATCAAAACCAGTGATTTTTTTTTTTTTCTTCACTTTGAGTCCTCTTTGTGCCCACTTTCTCATGTATGTTATTTGAGACATGTTTATACACATGGCTAGTTTTATTATTTGGGTTCTTTTCCCAGCTGCCTTTCTCTAAAGAAAGAATTTCCTACTATTTCTCCACAACTTCTAATATTTGGCTTGTCTAACCACACAATAGGGTAACCATGATTTGGGCATATCTTTGGTACATAGCATAGTTTTTTTTTTTAATCACTCTTGCTATGTAGTTTAAAATAAAACTACAGTAGAATGTTCCATAGTCTACAGAGTGATTTCTTTTCATTATTTATTTTGAACCTCAGATCTATCTTGTGAAGTGAGATGGAAGTGTTTTGGCCCTGTTTTGCACATGAGAGGGGCTCGGTAGTGCAGTGACTTACCTCAGGTCTCACACACAAGTCTTGTTAGTGGCAGAGCTGGGACTTGAATGTGAGCTGATTGCAGGGCATTAGCAGTGTAGTAGACCCCAGGGAAAGCTGCAGATCCACATCCTGTATTCTCTCTGAACTTGTCTATCATCTTCTCCTGGGCTTTTATTTTTACATAATGTTCTCTTTAGAGAGAATGGCTCTACCCTTAGAACCATGGCTTTCAAACTTTTTAGACCATGATCTAGTACATTTACATTAGACTCAGAATATAGGGGTGTGTGGGTGTAACAAGAAACAAAAGATTCTTAGAAGAGTGCTTACCTTTTATTATGTGCTCTGCATTCTAATGCTTTCCATTCTATTTCATTAAAAAAAAAATGCTGGTTGAAACGGAATTGATTTCACAAGGATCACACTGCCCTCAAGGTATTCTGCACCAAAGTTACTTTCTTTTCACCTCCCCACCATCAGAATTCCTAATTCTTCATAGTTGGTTATGGGTAGGTATGACAAGGAAAGCAATTTGTTTATTTGGTTATAGTCATTCCTACCTTTGATTGATTGGGAAGATAAGAATTATAGATTTGTCGAAGGGTCAGGCCCTATTTACTTTGAAACAGAGGAGTTGAATGGAGGATACTGTTGAGGGGCAGAGTAGAAAGAGGCAGAGGCATGTTTTTGAGAGTTGAGAAGAGGTAAATGGAACAAAGAACAGGACCAGTGATTTGATACTTTGCTTCTGAGTATAAAAACCCTTCCTAGTGTGAGGCTTCTGGCATCTGTTCTCCCCTAGGCCACATCACAGTCGGCCTTTTGGTCATGCTCTGCAGGCATCAGATTTTGCAAACTGCCTTGCAGTCTTTTCCACCCCATATCCTGAGGTTGACTGTAGTGAGTGATTCAGTGTCCACGTGGATATTTGTCCCACACTTTGACCTCCTCGCCAGTCTTTTACATACCCATCAGTGTCAGCCTTTGACCATCATCCAGGCCTCGTCATCCCCTGAATTCTCCACCTCCAAAGCTTAAAATTCCAGGATTCTACCCTCTAAGTCAGAATCCTTAAATGTTTTTGTGCCAGAGGTCCCTTTAACAGTCTGATGAAGCCCATGGACTTTTTCTCAGAATAATGTTCTTAAATACATAAAATGAAGTCGTTAGGATTAGAAAGGAAATCAATTATATTAGAATACAATTATGAAAGTATTAAATTTGTGATACAGTAATGTGTGCTTTTTAATTAATGCATTAAATAACAAGATCTATCAGTGAGTCTACTAACTCATCACTTTGAAGTAGTGATATGATGAATGGTATTTCAGATAATTGCAATAGTAACGTGATATGAAGGTATTGATGATATCTGTGTTGGCAAAGTCACAGGAATTGCTAATGCTATTGTGATTTACTGTTTCATAATTGAAAGAAATGCTAATTTTTAATTAGAGCTTAGTAAAGATAAACATGTAATTTTTATCCCAGAGTTATTGCACCCTGAATTCTATCCATAGATCTGTGGGCTCATGTAAGAGGCCCCCCAAGCATAGCCTCTTATGCCCTTGCTTCTTCTGTACACTTTGTCTTTGTCAATATTTTCACTTCCTTTGTTTTTCGGCTCCCTCCTAGCTACACATATGTCTTTCCCTATCCAGCTTAGACCTTATAGTCTGTCACTTCAACCATTTTTTTACCAATTTTTTTTTTTAACATCTTTATTAGAGTATAATTGCTTTACAATGGTGTGTCAGTTTCTGCTTTATAACAAAGTGAATCAGCTATACATATACATATGTCCCCATATCTCTTCCCTCTTGCATCTCCCTCCACCCCACCCTCCCTATCCCACCCCTCTAGGGGGTCACAAAGCACCGAGCTGACCTCCCTGTGCTATGCAGCTGCTTCCCACTAGCTATCTATTTTATGTTTGGTAGTGTATATATGTCCATGCCACTCTCTCACTTTGTCCCAGCTTACCCTTCCCCTCCCCATAACCTCAAGTCCATTCTCTAGTAGGTCTGTGTCTTTATTCCCATCTTGCCCCTAGGTTATTCATGACCTTTTTTTTTTTTTTTTTTTTTAGATTCCATATATATGTGTTAGCATACGGTATTTGTTTTTCTCCTTCTGACTTACTTCACTCTGTATGACAGTCTGTAGGTCCATCCACCTCACTACAAATAACTCAGTTTCATTCCTTTATATGGCTGAGTAATATTCCATTGTATGTATATGCCACATCTTCTTTATCCATTCATCTGTTGATGGACACTTAGGTTGTTTCCATGTCCTGGCTATTGTAAATAGAGCTGCAGTGAACATTTTGGTACATGACTCTTTTTGAATTATGGTTTTCTCAGGGTATATGCCCTGTAGTGGGATTGCTGGGTCGTATGGTAGTTCTATTTTTAGTTTTTTAAGGAACCTCCATACTGTTCTCCATAGTGGCTGTATCAGTTTACATTCCCACCAACAGTGCAAGAGGGTTCCCTTTTCTACACACCCTCTCCAGCATTTGTTTGTAGATTTTCTATGATGGCCATTCTGACCAGGGTGAGGTGATACCTCATTGTAGTTTTGATTTGCATTTCTCTAATGATTAATGATGTTAAGCATTCTTTCATGTGTTTGTTAGCAATCTGTATATCTTCTTTGGAGAAATGTCTATTTAGGTCTTCTGCCCATTTTTGGCTTGGTTTGTTTGTTTTTTGATATTGAGCTGCATGAGTTGCTTGTATGTTTTGGAGATTAATCCTTTGTCAGTTGCTTCATTTGCAAATATTTTCTCCCATTCTGAGGGTTGTCTTTTCATCTTGTTTATGGTTTCCTTTGCTGTGCAAAAGCTTCCAAGTTTCATTAGGTCCTTGTTACCTGTTCTTCAACTCCTTGTTGCCATGTCCTTCAGTTGCACCCATGTGGCAAAACTCTAAGGGATCAATCCCATATCAACCACCCACCCTTTCTCTTGCCCATCCCTCCTGCTTCAGCCTCACTTCAGCCCTTGGCATTTCTGACCTGAATTATTACTATGGCCTTTTGCTCCTCTTATTAACAGGGATCCTTCATTCTGACTTTAGTCACTATCCTGTTCTTCCTATAAGCCCTCTACTCTAATAACCACGATGGACTATTCCGTTTTCCCCCCAAATATATTTTATTTTCTTAACCAGACTCTAACTCTGTATATGATGCTTCTTCTTTCCTTCTTTGCCTAGAACACATTTTTCTTTTCTCTGGCTCTGCCCTGTAATCCCCATTTCATCACTTTATTATACTGCATTTTAATTGTCTGTTTACTTTTTTTTTTTTTTTTGCGGTACGCAGGCCTCTTACTGTTGTGGCCTCCCCATTGTGGAGCACAGGCTCCGGACACGCAGGCTCAGCAGCCGTGCCTCACAGGCCCAGCCACTCCGCGGCATGTGGGATCTTCCTGGACTGGGGCACGAACCCGTGTCCCCTGCAGCGGCAGACGGACTCTCAACCACTGCGCCACCAGGGAAGCCCCTAGAGTGGTTTTTTAATCAAAACAAATTTTTCTTAAATTGTGTTAAAATACACATAACGTAACATTTACCATCTTAACTATCTTTTAGTGTACATTTCTGTGTCGTTAAGAACAGTCACATTGTTGTTTAACCATCAGCCATCATCTAGCTCCAGAACTTTTTCATCTTTAAAAGTACTTTTTAAAGTTTTCAGAAAGCCTTCAAGTCTTTGAAAAGTCATTGTCACCTTGATGGTGGGATATCAGCTCTGTCTATTATATTTTTTGCCTTATCATCTGAAGGTCAAATTTTGATATACTTGGAATGTTGAAGTTGACCTTTATGCTATTCACATATCCATTCATCCAATAAATGTTAATTATCAAATGGTTTACCATGTGTTATGATATAGAATGAGAAAAGGCATACATGGTACCTGCCCTCCAGGAGCTTACAGACTATAAAATAGAAAATCATACAAATAAGTAACTACAATTGTAATAAGTGCCACAGTATGCAAAAATGCAGGATGATCAGAGAACATAAAACAGGCGAGTCTAAGCTAGTCTTGTGAATAGGAGATTGAAAGGAAGTGTGAAGTCATTAAAGGCCTCCCTGAGGAAGTGATAACAGAAGTTAGAAGGAAGAATGGGGAAAAGGAAAGGAATGTTCTTGAGGGCCAGAACTATGGGTTTGAAGGCCCAGAGACCCTTGACCAATATTCTTCTACAAGTCACAGTCCATTCTTTGTTTCTCTAGAATCCTATGCTACTTTACCTAATATCTGTGTAGTACTCCAAAAGAAATGCTCTTTCTTTAATTTTTGTAACAATCCCATAAAGTTAGAATAAGGCTTACTTTGCATGACTGAGGCTCTCTCAAAAAGACTATATCTGTCGGTATGACTTAATCAAGATCATGCCAATAAATGGTCGAGTAAATTTGAAAACCAGGCTTTTAGACCTGAAGTCCTTTGCTTCCCGCCATATCAAATTACCTCTGTGAGGGCTTGGCAGGAGCATGCATTTCTTAACCTCCTTTTATTTATTTATTTATTTATTTATTTACTTACTTACTTACTTACTTATGGCTGCATCGGGTCTTCATTGCAGCATGCGGGCTCTTCTTTGTGGTGCACAGGCTTCTCTCTAGTTGTGGAGCGTGGGCTCAGTAGTTGTGGCACACAGGCTTAGTTGCCCCGCGGCATGTAGGATCTTAGTTCCCCAACCAGGGATCGAATCCGTGTCCCCTGTATTGGAAGGCGGATTCCTTTTTTGTTTTGAATTTTATTTTATTTTTATTATACAGCAGGTTCTTATTAGTTATCTGTTTTATACATATTAGTGTATATATGTCAATCCCAATCTCCCAATTCATCCCACCAACACCACCCCCCAACGCCTGCTTTCCCCCCTTGGTGTCCATACGTTTGTTCTCTACATCTCTGTCTCTATTTCTGCCTTGCAAACCGGTTCACCTGTACCATTTTATAGATTCCACATATATGCATTAATATACGATATTTGTTTTTCTCTTTCTGACTTACTTCACTCTGTATGACAGTCTCTAGGTCCATCCACGTCTCTAAAAATGACCTAGTTTCGTTCCTTTTTATGGCTGAGTAGTATTCCATTGTATATATGTTCCACATGGAAGGAGGATTCTTAACCACTGGACCACCAGGGAAGTCCCAGTGCTTCTTGGATTTCAGTATTTAGGAGAAGACAATTAGAGTGAGAAAAGACAATAATTTTAAGCTCTGGCTACATACTGTTTGCTCAAATCCCTGAACCTGAAGCCTTCTTGTCCTTTGCTACAAAAGGAGATTAGAGAGAATTAGAGATGTGTTAAGGACACATTACCTCCAAACTAAGACTTTCTTCCCCAGTGTAACTTTTATACCATTAGGGTCTGCTGGACCCAATTTAATTTTTGTATTTGTTTGTGAGCTATTCCAGTTATTTGTAAGGATTGATATTCTATGACTTTTATTCTTTCTTAGAGGTCTTTCAAAGAACAAAGAGAAAACAGTCAAACAGAATTCACTCTTTTACAATTATCCTTTGGACCCTTTTAAAATCCAAGATGTATTATGAAATCCTAGTGATTTTACATTTCCAGTATCTTGAAACAACTTGCTATTTGATCATCCCAGGAATTATTTCATCATTACTCATCAGTTATTCCAATTGTGGTAAAAAAGACCAATAAGAAAGCAGAAGAATGATGAAATCGTATAGCATTGTATCATCTTTGAAGAAAAGGTATATAGTCTGAACACACATCTTTACAGTTTTTTTTTTAAGCTATCATTGAATGCAGTTGCTAGTTCAGATTTTTAAAATTTACCACCGATGATGGTAAAAGGAAGAAAATTGCCAATATGTTAAATAATTATTTAGATAAATCAGAAGATGAATGTGGAGAGACAGCACTCTAGAAATTTACATGGTTCTTAAGTGGTTACATGCTGAAGGTATACAAAGGTGTATTCGAAAGTGATGGGAGGGGGCTTCCCTGGTGGCGCAGTGGTTGAGAGTCCGCCTGCCAATGCAGGGGATACGGATTCATGCCCCGTTCCGGGAAGATCCAACATGCTGCGGAGGAGCTGGGCCCGTGAGCCATGGCCACTGAGCCTGTGCTCTGCAACGGGAGAGGCCACAACAGTGAGAGGCCCGCGTACTGCAAAAAAAAAAAGTTATGGGAGGGCTTCCCTGGTGGCGCAGTGGTTAAGAATCTGCTTGCCAACGCAGGGGACACGGGTTCGAGTGCTGGTCTGGGAAGATCCCACATGCTGCAGAGCAACTAAGCCCATGTGTCGTAACTACTGAGCCTGCGCTCTAGAACCTGCGAGTCAGAACTGCTGAAGCCTGTGTGCCTAGAGCCCGTGCTCCACAACAAGAGAAGCCACCGCAATGAGAAGCCGCACTGCAACGAAGAGTAGCCCCCACTCGCAGCAGCTAAAGAAAGCCCATGGGCAGCAGTGAAGACCCAACGCAGCCAGAAATAAATAAATTAATTAATCAATAAGTAATTAATAAACAAAAAAGTGGAAGGAAATAGGTGATACTGAAATGAAAAAAGTCACGTACAATAAAATATTTTTATATTTGATTGATCATTTCAGTTCATCTTTATAAACCTAAGAATGAAAATGTTTTGCACAATTAGGGTACAAAGAAAATGGTTGAAGTCTTCAACAATATTATGAGCTGTCAAAAGTTTTTTAAAATACTGTATTTTGATGTGCAGATGCAAGAAAAAGAATCAGAAGTAATGATAAACTAGAACCTGTTGGAGATATATCTTCCGTTTGAAATCAGTATTGCAAGATGGCTGTGTTCCAGGTTTATTCATGATAGCTGATAAGCAGCTAGTTGCATTCAAAAGACTGCCTATTTCAGATGTATATATCTTCAAAACCTGGAAAATATGTTTATAACCTTATGTAAACTTCTATAAAGTTATTTTACATTACCCTGTCATTCTTATTTCTGTAAATTTTTTGTAAAAAAACTAAACTATAAAAAAGGTCCACTGGAAAAAGAAAAAAGGGGAGCTTCCCTGGTGGCGCAGTGGTTAAGAATCAGCCTGCCAATGCGGGGGACATGGGTTTGAGCCCTGTTCCGGGAAGACCCCACATGCCGCGGAGCAACTAAGCCCATGCGCTACAACTACTGAGCCTGCGCCCTAGGGCCCGTGAGCCACAACTACTGAGCCCACTTGCTACAACTACTGAAGCCCTGTGCCTAGAGCCCATGCTCCACAACAAGAGAAGCCACAGTAATGAGAAGCCCGCACACCGCAACAAAAAGTAGCCCCCGCTCGCTGCAACTAGAGAAAGCCCGCGTGCAGCAACAAAGGCTTAACGCAGCCAAAAATAAATAAATAAAAATAGATTTAAAAAAAAGGGTCCACTGGACCCAGGTGTAAATGATGATGATGATTTTGCTGGTATACTGAATGTTAATTAGAAGGTTTACCAGAAAATTGAAAAGGAAGTAACTTTTCCATTATGATTCAGTGTTATTTAATGTTGCTTAAATATGTCATTGAATACCATCTCCCATACTGCCTAAAATTATCTCAAGTTTGTCCCAGTCTTGGGAATCCCTCTTATAAGTTACTGTTGAGAGAATAAATGTATAGACTTGCAGTTATCATGGCAGACTGAACACACGCATCAGGTCTTGTTCCTTCCCCCTAAACTCTGCTAAACTACAGTAAAAGGACTTTTTAAAAAGACATAAATCCAGGGGCTTCCCTGGTGGCGCAGTGGTTAAGAATCCGCCTGTCAGTGCAGGAGGCATGAGTTCAAGCCCTGATCTGGGAAGATCCCACATGCCATGGAGCAACTCAGCCCATGCACCACAGCTACTGAGCCTGTGCTCTAGAACCCACAAGCCATAACTACTGAGCCCACGTGCCACAAGTACTGAAGCTCACACGCCTAGAGCCCGTGCTCCGCAACAAGAGAAGCCACCTCAATGAGAAGCCCTCACGTTGCAACAAAGAGTAGCTCCCGCTCGCTACAACTGGAGAGAGCCTGCGCACAGCAACAAAGACCCAGTGCAGCCAAAAATAAATAACTAAATTTATTTAAAAAAAAAACAAACATAAATCCATAAATAGGAGAGGAGACAACAGCAACAAAGTCTTCAAAGCTGGACAGCAGATGGTTGAGATAACTAACTTAGCAGATTCCAGAGGCAAATCTGAAGTTGGTAGTGGGGCAAGCACCAAGACCCTCTGGAACCAAGGGTGAAGGGACAGGTACCAGAACAGGGAGGTTTGGGTGAGAGCTGTTTGAAAACCAGTTAGATCCCTAGATTTTCCTAGGTGGTGCTTCTCCCTCATTCCAGCAGAAGTTGAGGTTCATCCTCAGAGAGAGTAGAGCACTGGGTCTCTGGACTGGGAGAGTTCACAGTTGTGGGTACTCTACTAAAAAGCGTAGAGGTGTGCTCCATAGCTCTGTTCACCACTTGGCTTCCCTGAGCACTGGGGACCAAGCGCCCCAGACAGGGTACTGGAAGACTTTTCTTTGGGAACTCTGATCAAACCAAGAAGAAAGATCTAAAGTTACTGAGTTGAGCACTTATCCCCAAAAAAGTCCACGCAGATCACCTGTTGTGAAGCTGTCAGTAATCTCCAGTTGTGTACTCAAAGCTGTGGTCAATAATCTCCAGTACTCAGAGCTTTGGGTCAGCTCTTTAGGAGGTCCCACTCTCAGTCGTGAGCCAAGGGTCACTAGAGTTTGAAGAAAGCATCCAATACAGAAGATAGAGACCAGAAGAAGCAAGGAGAAGAAAAGTAGCTTGGAAGAAACTATAAAACAAACAAAAAACCAAAAACATAACAAAAATCACCGAAATCCTCAGAAATAAAAGCGGTATTGCAGCCTGGAAACAAAAATAGTATGCTGAAGTAAAAAGGATCACTCAAATGACATAAAGAGCTCTTTTTAAAATTTTTATTTATTTTTTACACAGCAGATTCTTATTAGTTATCTATTTAATACATAATAGTGTATATATGTCAGTCCCAATCTCCCAATTCATCCCACCTCCACCCCCACCCCTGCTTTCCCCTCGTAAGAGCTCTTGAAATTAAAAACATGATGGCAGAAATCCTTTTAACTATAGTTTTAAGTACTTTTTTGGTGCTTACATCTGTAACTATAAATAATAGACTTATATTATTACTTCTTGTCACTTTAGACATTATCTTTCCTGTAGTAGATTGACATGCTTATACTTCTCAGTCTTCTCCCTTCTCTTAATATAGTTTATAGCATTTAAAAATTATAATATTTACCTTTGGCTTTTAAAAGTTATACTTAAATCTCATACTATCAAGTATAAATAAAATCAGTTTCATTGGTGAGTTCTCTTCCCACCTATTTTTGCTCATAGGTACTTTATCAGCTAGAATTGAAAAGGAAGATAAACTAGTATAGTAAATAACCTTACCCTTGTAAAGTATAAAGTTTGGTCTTTTTTTGGGCTGAGATTTATAATAAAGATGCTCTTACCCGTCTGTCATACATTATAAGCAGAGTAGGATATCTGTGTTTCACTTCCCAGTTTTGCATTTTCAAGGCTGTTGAAGTATAACTGCTTTTTAGAGGACAGGTGTGGACTTTTCCCTGGTAACTGCTGAAGTGGCTGAACCTCTACTCCCTGTTTTTCAAATTGTTTTGACTGTGATCCAAAATAAATATTATATGTCTGTGTGTGTGTGTGTGTGTGTGTGTGTGTGTGTATCTGTATCTATCTATCTGAAATGAAATCTCTTTAATCCTTTGGACTAAATTGGCTTTCTTGATAGTCTGAACTAACATGTTTTCTTTCTTTCTTGATGTAGGCAGTTGATAAGTACTTCAAGCTTCCTCATGCTTCCAGTAAACCACCTCGGATTTCAGGAAGCCTAGTGGACACTTCTTATAAAACATTAAGATTTGCCTTTAGAGCATCACTAAAAACTGCCATCTATAGAATAACTACTACATTTGGTGAACATCTGAAGTAAGTTTACCTGTTTTTGTTCCACGATAATTCACTCTCAGGAGTTCACCTGAGAAACAGGTATGAGAATTATAAAGGCTCATAAGTTGAAAGTATTCTTTTGGGACCTTCATGATTCCTACTGGGAACTAACAGCTTGGATTTAGATTTAATATTTACATTTTAAAATTTGGCCTATCATATAAGCTTTGGGGCCTTCTTTCAAATGGGTAAAAAAGAGGATAGAAAGTTATAAAAGCAGCAAATGTAATTATATATTGGTTTGTTTTAATTACTAAAATATCCTTAAGGGAGAAAAAAGGCAAAATGATATTTTCTTCTCCAGAAAAGCATATTAAATATGCTTTGGTCAGTAAACTAAGACTTGGGGTGAGGAGAGTATTCCATAAATGAGTCCTTGGTGCTTTGTGAATCGTGCTGGAAAAGCAATGGTAGATCATACCACCTTCAGAAACGGAACCAGAAAGAAAACCACAAATGCCAAACCTGTGTATATTTAGTTTCATTGATGTTTACTGCTTTCTTTTCATGAAATAATCTACCTAGGCAGTGTAAGGGATACTAGTTTATTAACTAAATTATTTCTGTCATAATTATAAATAAACTTTAAAAGATACAAGAGATTGCTCTGTTTTTTTCTGTATGCAATCAATAAATAGTTTAGAACTTCCTCAGACCACTTGCTTTTAGAAGCAGTAGTGTATTTCCTTTTACTTCCATGAGGCACATACATAAAGCATATGACATACATGTCAACACATACATAAGGTAGCAGCAGCAGCAAGTTTTTTTGGAACACTTTGGTTCTGTGTGGGAATACAGAAGAGTTGTAGATAATCCGCTCTCCTTAAGAGGTTTATTCATTTGTTTAAAAACAAACCAAAAAAAAATCTATTTATTGAGTGCTTCTAGATCTGCACTCTCCAATATGATAGCCATGTATTGCTATTTAAATTTTTTGTGTGTGTTTGGTACGCGGGCCTCTCACTGTTGTGGCCTCTCCCGTTGCGGAGCACAGGCTCCGGACGCGCAGGCTCAGCGGCCATGGCTCACAGGTCCAGCCGCTCCGCGGCATGTGGGATCTTCCCAGACCGGGGCATGAACCCGTGTCCCCTGCATCGGCAGGCGGACTCTCAACCACTGCGCCACCAGGGAAGCCCCCTTGCTATTTAAATTTAAATTAATTAAAGTTAAATAAAATTGAAAATCCAGTTTGTCACTTACATTGGCCACATTTCAGGTCCTCAATAACTGCACATAGCTAGTGGCTACTGTATTGGACAGCTTAGGTATAAAACATTTCCATCATTGCAGAAAGTTCCGTTGCACAGTGCTGTTCTAGACAATACACTCGCATTTTCATTTTCTCTTCTCAAAGAGCCTTTGGGGTGTAGAGATTATCGTATTGTATAGATATGGAAACTGAGACTTGGAGGGATTAAGAACTTGCCTAATAGTGTAGTCTAGTCACTGTTAGAACATGAACCTGAAATCAGGTCTTTCTTGCTCTTAAAATTCCACCTTCTTACCCTATACAATACTAGACTCCCTTTAAGATGTAAACTTAGATAAGAAAGGGAGATAGATGACTGTTAAAAAAATTATGAGAATGAAACTCTACCTTAGTTTCTTTCCTTTGAGAAGAGCCATATTTTATACATGTACCAAAATTGATGAGGTCAGTAGAGACTATTTTGTACAAATATAGGACAGAATGGTATCGTAGAAGTTAGATTTGGAATTAAAACATTTGGATATATGCCTGGTTACATTATTGACTATCTGTAGTTGTGGGCAAGTTACCTATTGATTTAAGTAACTGGCCTGAGATTATGCAGCTAGTAAGTTGCAGAACCAGCATTTAGACTCAAATCTTTCTGACCCTAGAATTCTATCTACAAACCTCTGGAAACCATTCTGATACTGTTTACCCTCCCATGAAAAGGGTATGTTATCCATTCCAGTTTGTTTCATTTGCTGTTAAGAGAGGTAAAATGGGATCCTACATATGTAAAGCCCACACTACATTATATATTGTTGTGACAATAACTGTTATTACTGTATCATACCTGGTTTATTCATTCCCCAAAACTTCACCTCTGAGAACCAGGTATAAATGAAGTAAACGTTTGAGGTGTGAAAATTAACACAGATCAGTTACGCATTGGAGAAATTCATTTAATACCTATTTACTCTTAATTTAGGCAAATTCGATTTGCTAGTTTTCCAGCCTATAACATATTAAAATATGAGAGGAAGACTGCTGTTAGAGTCAAGAATACTAACAACAGTAAGAAATAGTACAGTGCCTGCTAGCAGAGGGGAGTCATGAGAAAAGCTGTAGACCTGGTGTTTGAAAAAGTTCGGAGCCATTTAGTGAGAGATGACAACCTCACTGGCACCTAGAGGGAGTCCGAACAGTAAAATACACTTGAGATGGTGCAGTTAGTCAGAGAGATGTAAATGTATAAGGTGCTTTAGCGTGATTTGTAGCAAAATTATTATAATAAGACTTGACACTTTTAAAAGTGGCGACCTTCAGTTACCTGGAATTTTATCATTCAGTAATGGTGTATTACTATCAACAACTAGAAAACCAGAATCTTTCGGTATATTCAGTTTCTGCCCAAAAGTTTAAAAGGAAGTTTTATACTAGTTTCAATATATATATTTGCCCCGCTTTTGTCCAGGTAATGTATTTTTGTGGCGGCAAGGGTGGGGAGAGAACTCAGTTTCCCCCTCTAAGACATAACTTACGTTCAAAGGGAAAAGTAAATCTAAACCACCAAGCTATTACCTTTGAAAACGATTAGTGGAGTCTATTGTGTTTTAACCAAACATTTTAGTTTAAAGGATTTTATATTAAAGGCAATTCAAATACTCCACAACTCAAAGATAATGTTGGAATCTGGTTTAAATAAAATAATAAAATCCAGAAAATCTACTGCAAGGCCTGGAACTGCACAGCAGGTTCCACAGCAGAGCAGGTTAAAATTGATGCCTTCACTTGTCAGTCTTAATTTGCTTTGGTCTTTTAGAAGGTAGAAGCATGCTGTTACTGAATGCAAGCCCTCCTCCTCATTAGATTAAGGAGGGTTTTCATCCAGCTTTTTCAGAAGTACTAAATATGTGAAGATTTCTATTCGTTTTTAATTGTTTTGAAAAATATTGACTCTGTGCTCTGTGGTTCACTTAATATGCTTAATGTAAAATAAAGCTTATGCTTTGAATTTATGTTTCATTTAGTGCTGTGCAAGCATCTGCAGAACATCAGAAAAGACTTCAACAGTTCTTGGAGTTCAAAGAATAGTTAAGTAATATAAACTGTGTTCATTACACTGCTGATACAACTACAGATGGGACAGTAAATGTTCAGCATTCTTGGATCAGAAGAAAATGGACTAATTAGATGCTTCCTTTGTCGTGGTGGTTGCTTTGAAAACTATACTTTAATGGGAGAAATCATGGAGAGAAATTCTCAACAGAATAACCGAAAACTGCCTTTTCTGTACCGATTACTTTTTTTGTGTGTGGCATAATAAAATCTTTATTCAATTTTACAGAAGCATCTATGGCAGTAGAAATGTTTGTAGCTTATATAGCTTAATAATAGTAACTAGAAAATTTTTAGAGTTTACTTTTGAGAGGAGGAGAGTCAGCTCAGAAGGTACTGATAAAATAGGTTGACTTGATCTAGTCTTCCTTCCTAATCATCCTGAGAGTTTAGCTCTCTGTAAATTCAAAATACATAAACTTTTTTGGAGTAGTTTCTGTTTGCTAAAGGATAAAAAGGGTAACAGTGGAGAAAATTTCACAGAAAATATTGTCTGAAGGACATATTTTGTTAATCTGTTAGGTTGTGTTTTTGTTTTCAGAGACAAATTAAATTTGCATGATTGTCCAAAAAAAGTCTCAATTTACAGATGCTAACTCTATATAAAGGAATGTGGAAAAATTCAGTTCTTAAGTTACAAGATTAAACATTCACATTTGGTTTTCGAAAGACAATTGACCAACATCTATGAATTTATTTTGTATCATGCTAGTAAACAATAAGCATATGGGTATTTTCTCAACTAGTTTTGCTTTCTTTTTCTGGAACAAAACATTAAGTGATTGCCGAGTTTTTCAAGTGAGAGAAAAAGTTTTGCACGAAACACCAGGAAACTTTCCCTTTTTTTTCCTTCCCTCATCTTCATTAGATCAAATTATTTTGTAAAGCTTAATTGGCCTCACAGAGGGAGCAACCTTTGCTTTGTTAACTGGCTAATTAAAACATATTAGGAAAATCTTTACAGCCAGAAACAACTTAGTCATCAATCAGCAAGTGAAACCAAAATGTCAGAGGGATTACTGTACTTAGGAGTATGTTGTATGTCCCCAAAGTGAGTAGGTAATTTTATAATTTATTAGATCACCTTTGGAGGTGAAAGATTGGAAATCCTACTGGTAGATACTCACTGGACTAGCTTTGGACTGAAATGCTCCCTTGTAATTCTTTTCCCATTTTTTCCCTCTAGTGTCCCCCATTTTTTTCTTTAAAGTCAGCACAGAATTGTATATGAATCTTTAATGTGGTCTATATGTCTACCATTTGTCTGATTACTTGATGTATTATATCTTGATTTATTTGTTGCCCCTTCAACCAGCACATGCCAAATTATAAATGAATCCTGCTGGGCTTTAAAGTACTTTATGAGACAGTTTCCCAGTTGTCAAGTGTTTGGAGTATTTAGGCAGTTGCCTTTTTTTTTTTTTTTTGCATCTGAAGTGGAGTTGATCTCTTTTTTGAATGTAAAAGTTGAATTTTGAATGTGGAAGTTACTTACAGATGACCAAAAAATTGTGACTAGGTTGACTGAGAACTGTTGAGTTCCATGTTTTAAAGCCATTGAACTTTTTATATTCCATTCTCTGCTTTCCCTGGCTGAGGCATTTTGGGAGAAAAGAACTCTTAACCTTATGCTTCCATAAAGAAGAATTTAAACTCTGACTTACTTAGGTAAAATGTCTGGCTTTGTTTAGGTTTTTATCATTTCCCATATACTTTGGGCAAATGTCTATTTGATGAGCAATGTGAAAATTTCTGATGTGTTCATCCCTATTTTTTCTCAAGAGGACGTGCTGTGTACACAGTATAGTTCACTTTATGTCTGGCTGTTGGAAATTTGGAAACTGCTTCCCCAAATCTGGATTGTATTTAGTAGATAAGGAAGTCAGTTCCTTTTCCTCATTGTGTTGTTAATCTACACACCATCTGTTGGAGTAGGGTATGGCTCGATCACCTGTTATGAAAGAGAGCTCCTTCGCCTGTGTACAGGGAGGAGGATCTTAGGAAGGCCAGCAAGAGGAGAGAACCATTTCCTTTGATGAAGTCACATCCTGCCTGTGAACCCACTGATACTATACATTGGCCTGAAAATTAGAGGGTGTTCTTTAAAAGCCTTTCTCTGACTGTCAGTACAAAACGTGATTGTATCAGCTCTTGTAATGTTTTCTTGACCCTTATGGAAGGTATAAATCCATGTAACTTCTTTCCTAGAGAACTGGGACACTGTGCTAGAATTTTAAAAAACTTGTATAGTTGAGCGGACGTGGATAAGCAACAATTTGCTACTTTGCTGGGTTTATTCCTTGGTAGTTGTTCTGTGTGTCTTCCTGTAAATATGGTGATCTGTTTATATACTTTTGTATATCACTGATACTCAATTGGGTAGAAAAATAAATTGACAGTTTTTAAAAATGGGACTATAAGATGAAATATGTATATCTGTGAGGTCAGTTATTTAATTTCTGGGGTGTGTGTGTGTGTGTGTGTGTGTGTTTCCTTAGCCATTTTAATGCAGTCTCAGAGTTGTTGCTTGTAAAACCTGAAACACTTCTTGAGAAATGAGCTTTTGCCCCTGGTTGGACTAATCTGGTAGGTGATCTGTGTTTCATGGTACCTCTAAGGAGCCTGAATTCTAAAAGCCTCTTTCTTCGTTGTCTTGGCTGCCTTTTTTTCCGAAACTAAACAAAGGATGCAGGTGCTGAAAGCCATTTCTTAATAGAGGTTTCTTTTCTTGCCAGAATAATGCTTCTAAACGGATCATATTCCACCAGACTAAAAGTTTTGTCTGTCAGCTTTACTTAAATTAGTCTGAACTTCAACTCAAGGTAGTTGAGGTACTATGTATTAAGTCCCTCAACTTTCTTGTGTGCTATCCCAATCCATAGTTATGTTTCCTTAGAACCAAATAGCTTAAAACAAAGATGACTTTAATTCATCAGTTAATAATCCAGCTACTCTTAACAAGCTGCTGACCACCATTTTAAAATAAGCAAAATCGTTATCGTTTTGAGGGGTAAGAAGGGGGGATAGACAGCACGCACCCCCTAGAGTTCTCAGTCATGGTCCTAAGCAGCCTTGGCAGTTGCTGTAGTGATAGGCACGTTGATGTGGAGCTAGCTAATCATCCAAAAATACTCACTGAATGTCTATTATGGCCCAGCTATTAGAAACAAATTGACCTGTGAACAAGAGAGTCCTTGTCCTCCAGGAGTGTATAATCTGATGCAGTGGCATTTGAAACTTGGAATCAGAAGCATCAGACTCACAGGGAGTGCTTATTAAGGTTCAGAGTCTGGGCTCCACTTCAGTACAGATTCTGCTTCAGGAGGTCTGGACTGGTTCCCAAGAGATATAGTTTGTAACCAATTCCAAGCAGTGGTCTGAGAATTACATTATGAGAAGGGTTTATCTTAGATCAGGAGATCTGATGCATTTAGCATGCATCAGAATCAGTTGGAAAGCTTGTTAAAACACATTACCGGGCCCCCTCTCCAGAGTTTTAGGTTCAGTAAGTCTGAGGTGGGGCCCAAGAATTTGTATTTCTAACAAGTGTCCAGACACTGTGGATGCTGCTAGTCAGGAGACCATACTTTAAGAACTACTGTTTTAGTGGATTTTCTCATATGTGTTGTTCTCTCAGATGAGTGTCTAAAGCATATGAACTATGATTTTCTGTAAGGTGGAGTTCTTACATCTGATTCATTTGTTGGAAAGCTTGAAGAATGTGGTTAGATCCCATAGGTAATGCAGGAATGCTGAGAAATATTCAGGTGTGTGGATGATTATCTTGAAACTGCAGCAGGGATCTGACGCGAGTTGCTCTCGCACCTTTACGTGCTCGTGCTCACATTGTTCCCTTTGCCTGAATTTCTGTCTTGGCGCACTTCCCATTTTTCACAACGAGCTTAGCTTTCCCTCATGCTCCTGGATAGGTTTCAATGTGTTTTTTCAATGCTTTGTCATTCTTTCTTTTTTGGACCATATCACATTGAATTGTAACTTAACTGATTAAAAATCTGCTTCCCCTTGTAGATTATGAGCTGTCTCTCCTTCCAGGATTCCCATTACACTTTCTCAATGTATCACTTTAATATTTTTGACTTTCCATGCTTTATTCTGGGTAGTTTCTTCTGACCTGTCTTACAAGTCGTTTTCCTCAACTGTGTCTAATCAGTAAACTTATCACACTAACAATAGTTTCCTGATAACTAAGTGAAAATTAGCAGTCCTTTTTTAGGATTACTTTTAGTTTTCATCTTTAGCAGACCTTATCTACAATTCTGAAATCCAGAGGTTTTTTTATTGGTAAGTTTGGTGACAAAACATATTTGGCAGCTAAACCCAACCTTAACTGATATGAGGTTATTTGTAGACTTAATTTATTCCATGTAGTATGACTACGTTTACATTCACTGTAGTGTGATTATAAGGTGCTGTTCCAGACCCCACTAGAGTGTTATGTAATATACATCTTTATTACCTTTCTAAAATCTGAAAAATTCTCTATTCGAAACATCCGGCCTCAGGAGTTTAAGACAAAGCGTTGTAGACCTGTTTTTGTAAAATGCTGTTAATTCTTCCATTTACTCATGCAGCATTTACTAACTGCCTGCTGTATACCAGGCCCTGATAGTACAAACTTACCCCCTTAGAGTTCTTCCTTGTGTGGAAGAAGTAAGTGGAGGTAACCGTTGTTTGCAAAGACCTTTTTTCTACTTATTTACAGAATTGATGTGTCTTGCTATGTGCTGTCTCATTGTTGATTGAGCATCTACTCTGTTCCTAGCCTACCCAGAATGCAGCATCTCTTTAGGTGTCCTGGTGCCCTCCCACTTTGTCTCTTACATTATTTTTCAGGAGCTGTGTGGCTCTACCTTGTCTTTAATTGCTTATGTTCTCCCTGCACACACATATCTCTTACCAGATACTGTTGAGTGTGACTTGTAAGCGATTCTGTTGGTAAAGTAGTTCTGATGGTAGTTCTGGAAGACCTATGGGATGTCTCTGGCAGAGAAACATTGGAAGATGACCTCTGAATTACATGCTTTTACTTGATAGTCTTGAAGATATGTTGACTCTTGATTGATTTATCCTTTTTAATCTCTCAACTTACTAGTAAAGCGGTCTACAGTCTTGAAAAAAATTTGAACACTAGTCCCTCCCTTGCTATATGATGATTCTTTGTTGCAAGGACACAGTCCCCAACTTAGCTTAAGCATAAGAAGGGGAGTTGATCCTAAGGGCACAGGAAAGTCTTGGTGAGCACAAGTATAGATTTGCTTCTGGGCCCCATGAAGAACCTGGAGAGCTCTCAGGACCTCTAAATGGTTCTTCTCTGCTTCTTTGTGCATCAAAGATTTATTCTGTCTCTCTGCCTAGTGGCTTTCTGCTACTCACTCCATCTGCCCTCTAACTCCTGAGTTTACATATAATAAATGTAGACTGACTATCTGTTTCTGAATGCCAACCAAATTCCTGTTTGAAAGAAATTAGCCTAAATGGATTAAGTGTCCAAGGATCTAATTAGGCTCCAGGGACAAGGTCATGTAGTGCCAACATGGCTTCTGAGAACTTACCTTTGTTGATCAGGATAAAGTGTCAGGTAGGGGCAGTTTCCAGAGTTTTCCAACATAGGGGACAGAATTTGGGATTCAGAGGGCCTGCAAAGAGGGGCTGGTAAGTCCCCTTGCTTTGGGTTGGAACCCCAAAGGGCTGCAACCTAGAAGGAAGGGTGAAGAGGAAGTCGATTGCATGAGCTGTAGTTGAGTTAGAATCCTAATTAAATTGAATTGCAGTAATCTCTATTTGCCAGTGTTTCTAGCTCCTGGGAGAAGCTATCATAAATCATCTCTGGAGGAAAACAACATCCTGGGTCTCAATTATTTCTACAAATGATTTTTCAGATACAGTGTCTGCAGACAATTGAAAATAACCAGGCACAGGAAGAGACAACATGAATGAGAGTAACAAAAGCCATAGACAATAGAATAGACCCATAGGGACTCCAGGTATTAGAGTTATCAGACAAAGATTTTAAAAGAATTATGATTACTGTGTTCAATAAGATTAAAAAATGAAATTTTAATTCATTAGAGAACTAGAAACTACGTATATATGTAGTAGAAACTACACACACATACACACACACAGATAATTTGAAAAAGTACCACAGAGAAATTCTAGAACAGAAAAATGGAATAAAATTAAGTCAATAGGTTTACCTGCAGATAGACATAGCTGAAAAAGATTGACTTAGGAGATCGGTCAGAAGAAATTATTCAGAATAAAGCATGGAAAGTAAAAATATAAAAATACAGATGACAGATTAAGACAGAGATAATATAATGAGAAAGTTTGTAAATGTAATTGGAGTCCTGGAAAGAGATGGTGATCTGATGGAACAGAAACGATTTTGAAGACTTAATAGCAAAGAACTTTATAAAATTGATAAAACGTCAAGGCACAGATTGAGAAACCTCTATGACCCCTAAACAGATAAATAAAAAGTGCACACTGAGGTACATCAGTGCTAAAAATCAAAGTGTTCAGAGTAGCCAGAAGTGAAAAAAAGACCATGTTTAAATGAGCAACAACTAAACAGCTAACATTTCAAGAAAACAATTGAAGAGAATGGAATGGAAATTTTAAAGTACTGGAAGAAATTTACTAACCTAGAACTCCATATGCAGCATTAATCTACAAAAATACTGGGGAAATTCAAACCATTTTCAGACAAAAGCTGAGAAATTTCATCAACAGGTCACACTAAAAGGAACTTAATTTGTAAACAGGGTTTTTTTGTTTTTTCAGGGATAAGAAAGGATAGAGAAGCAGGAAGAAATTAACAACAACAAAAAGGATAAATACGAATATTGACTTATGAGACATAGTAATGTCTGATAGGGTTTTAAATATATAGAGAATTAAAGTACACAACATAATGACATACGTTAGTATTTGGGATGTAAAATACCTTAAGATCTTTATGTTGTCTGGGAAGAGAGAAAGTGCCAATAGACTAAAAGTAGACTTTGATACATTAAAGGTGTACATTGTAACTTAAGGATAACCTCTAAAAGAATAGTAAAAGTTTCAAATGAAGACAGGGAAAGAATGAAACAACAAAAAATGAAAGGAGGAGGAAAAAAGAAATCTGAAATAGGTAGGACAAAGAAAATGCACATAATAAGTTGTAGATTTAAACCCAAGATATCAGGACTTCCCTGGCGGTCCAGTGGTTAAGACTGTACGCTCCCAATGCAGGGGGCATGGGTTCGAGCCCTGGTCAGGGAACTAAGATTCCATATGCTGTGTGGCCACCAAAAAATAAATAAATAAACCCAAGATGTCAGTAATTACATTAATATAAATAAACTAATATTCCACTCAAAAAGCAAAGATCATCAAACAAAAAACCAAAATTGAACTGTTAGCTGTCAACAACAGCCACAGTTAAAGAAAGATATATGGAAAATTAAAAAATAGGAAAGAAATATGCAGACACTAAAAGAAAGCCGGTATACTTGCATTAATTTTTGATAATGTATAAGGCAGAAACCCTTACTAGAGATAAAGAGGGGCACTTCAAAATAAAAGATTCAATTCGTGAGAAAGATAACAGTTCTAAATGTTAATGCACCTAATAACATAGCCTTAAAGTATATTACAAAATATGGGCAAAAGATTAACAGGCACTTCAAAAATGAGGATATTGAAATGGCTTATAAGAGAAGATAGGTATTCAGCACCATCAGTTACTGGGGAAATACAAATTTAAACTATACTGAGATACCACTCAACAAAAATAAGTGTGTGTGCACACCAAAAGTCATGTTTACAAGGATGCTTACAGCAGGATTTTTCACAAAACCCCAAATTGGAGACAATTGTCTGTCAATAGTAGAATGGATAAATAAATTGTGCTACACTTTTACAATGCAATTTTACATAGCAAGCAAAAGAATGGACTACTGCTATGTATAACAACATGAATGAAGCTCATAGACATGGTATGAAGCAAAAGAAGCCAGACACGAAGGAATATATACTGTACGATTACATTTTTATGCATTTCAAGAACAGGTAAAACTTCATGTTATCATCCTCAGTCAGAATAGTAATGGAGAGAGGGGCAGCATATTGACTTAGAAGGGCATGAGGAAACCTGAGGTGCTGGAGATGTTCTATGTCTTGATTTGAATTATGTGGGTGTATACATAAAAGACTTGTTGAACTGGATATGTAAGATTTATGTGCTTTATGTATTGGTGTGTTGTACCTTAATAAAAAATACACAAAATAAAAACTGACAGAACCACTTACAAGGAGACATAGATAAATCCACAATTACAACAAGATTCTTTACACACCTCTCTCAGTAACTGATAGAACAAGTAGATTTTAGCAATCAGTAAGGACGTAGAATATTTGAATGACACAATCAGCAAACTTGACCTAATGGACACACATGAAACACTGCATCTGACAACTAAAAAACGGGCATTCTCTTCAAGCTCACATTGAACATTTACAAATCTGGCCATATGTTGATCCATAAAGCAAGTTTCAACAAACTTCAAAGGATTAAATGATTTAGAGTATATTTGTAAGGCAGTTAAGGTAGAAATCCTTTAAAAATGATAATTAGAATAACTAATTTCCATATGTTTGGAAATTAAGAAATACACTTCAAAATCTCCCACGGAAAATGACACAGGTGGGAATTAGAAAAATGATTCTAAAGGAGTGATAATAAGAATACATGTTGAAACTTGTGAGATATAGCTAATGCCATGCTTAGAGGGATTTATACCCTTACAATGCATTTATTAGGGTACTTCCCTGGTGGCGAAGTGGTTAAGAATCCGCCTGCCGATGCTAGGGGACACGGGTTCAAGCCCTGGTCTGCGAAGATCCCACATGCTGCGGAGAAACTAAGCCCGTGCGCCACAACTACTGAGCCTGCAATGCCACAACTACTGCAGCCCGTGTGCCTAGAGCCTGTGCTCCGCATAAAGAGAAGCCACCGCAATGAGAAGCCCGCACACCATAACAAAGAGTAGCCCCCGCTCGCCGCAACTAGAGAAAGCCTGCGCACAGCAACGAAGACCCAGTGCAGCCAAAAAATTAATTAATTAATTTTAAAAAAATGCATCTATTAGGAAATAAGAAAGGCTGAACATCAGTGGGCTGAGTAGCGTCTCAAAAAGCTAGAAAGTGAATTTTATCACTTTTATCTTTACCACCTCTATATCTTTTCAATGAACATGTCATAATGTATTATAATTAACCAGTTTACTTGGTCTTACTGGAAATGGTGATAAATGAGTTCTTTGGGTTCAAGGATCATGTCTTTTTATAAACCCAGTGCTTGTTGAAGTACCTTGCTCGTGGTTGATAATTGTTTTAACTGAATTCAGTTCATCCTCAGTGCCTTAGGTTGGTCAGAAACCCAGGGTCTCGGGACTTTCCTGGTTGTGCAGTGGTTAAGACTCCGCAGTCCCAATGCAGCAGGCCAGTGTTCAATCCCTGGTCAAGGAACTAGATCCCACGTGCATGCCTCATGCCACAACTAAGGAGCCAGCCTGGCACAACTAAGGAGCCCATGTGCCGCAACTAAGGAGCCCACCCGCTGCAACTAAGACCCGGTGCAACCAAATAAATAAATAAATATTGAAAACAAAAGAAGAAGAAACCCAGGGTCTCAATCTCGAGCTTACAAAAGGCAAACAGGTGATGTGATGAGTAAGGCTGTCAGGATGGGGAACGCAGCAAACCGGAGAGCACGTGCCCCATCTAAAGGAGCGACTGCTGAGTACTATTCCATTGTGTATACGTACCACATCTTCTTTATCCATTCCTCTGTCGATGGACATTTAGGTTGCTTCCATGTCCTGGCTGGTGTAAATAGTGCTGCATTGGGGTGCATGCATCCTTTCGAATCATGGTTTTCTCCGGATATACGGCCAGGAGTGAGATTATAGTCAGCCATAAGAAGGAACGAAATAATGCCATTTGCAGTGACATGGATGGACCTAGAGACTGTTATACAGAGTGAAGTAAGGGACTTTCCTGGCGGTCCGGTGGTTGAGACTCTGCGCTTCTACTTCATGGGGCTTAGGTTCGATCCCTGGTCGGGAACTAACATCCCGCATGCCACGCGGCGTGGCCAAAAACAAAAAAGAGTGAAGAAAGAAAGAGAAAGTCAAATATCGTATAATATTGCTTATATGTGGAATCTAGAAAAATGGTACAGATGAACTTATTTGCAAAGCAGAAATAGAGTCACAGATGTAGAAAACAAACTTATGGTTACCAAGGGGGGAAGCGGGGGTGGGATGAATCGGGAGATTGGGATTGACATATATACACTACTATATATAAAATAGATAGCTAATAAGAACCTACTGTATAGCACAGGGAACTCTACTCAGTGCTCTGTGGTGACCTAAATGGGAAGGAAATCTAGAAAAGAGTGGATATATGTATATGTATAGCTGATTCACTTTGTTGTACAGAAGAAACTAACACAGCATTGTAAATCAACTATACTTCAATAAAAATTAATTAAAATAAAATAAAGGAACCACTGCTGTTTGGCCCTGGTTGATTGTTGCTGTGGGAGAGTGCTTGCTTGGTATGTCTAGATCTCCCCATTTGTTTTTAAGAAGGCAGAAATTCAGATTTTTGTGAAATCTCAATTTTTAAAATGTTGGAAACTAATTAATTAAAAAAAGATACAGTAAGTGCCAAATCAAACCATGCAGTCCTGTCGTTGCCAGTTTGCAACCTCTTTTATTTCATACCTTAAGAGGTGGGAATGTGTTTCATGTCTAAATATCTCAGCCAGTAGACTCTTGGGCAGCCTATTCCATCATGTTTATTTCTGCCTGAAGAAAAGGGTCGTGACTGCTTCCTAACTGGATTTCTGGGTCATATCTGTAAGAGGTTTGTAGGGTTTTTTAAAGCCTTCTTTGTAGTTGGCTGTTTACCCCAGCTGAATCATACATGTGTTCCCAAAGATTTTTTTCCTCCTTTTGTTGTAATATTCTTAATGATGCCTTCTGACTTTTTCACTCTGTTTTCTGCACATTTGTCACCACTTCTGCTTTTGGATCATCATGTTGGAAAATCTGAGGCTTACATGGAAGATTGATTTTTAATGCCCCTTGCATTG
Organism: Delphinapterus leucas; assembly: GCF_059928025.1. NCBI lineage: Eukaryota > Metazoa > Chordata > Mammalia > Artiodactyla > Monodontidae > Delphinapterus > Delphinapterus leucas. Next base: position 145,551,014 of record NC_143129.1, read on the forward strand.
TTTTTCGACTGTAACATTTGCATGTAATTATGACATTTTAAAAATAGGAGACCATGGAGTTTGAAAAAAAGAATCTTCTGGGCGGATAAGCAAATGGAAAGGCCAGCCTTTAATTTTGTTAACATCCCAATTACATTGTGGTAACCCTTGTGATGATTTCTGTACCTTGTAATGCAACACCTGGTTTTTGTTTCTGGGACACGGACCAAGCCTGGCTGACTCAACCCTTGCTCAGTCGCGAGAGTTGATTGGAAAGCTCATGTTTTCCACTGGCCAGCAGAGGTCACTATTTCAAAGTTGTCAGAGGAAAAATGATAGTCCACACCACTTCTCTTTTGTTTGGGGGAGGCATTATTCATAGAGTACTGGTGGGAGGTTTTCTATTCATACTTTTCTGTATTTTCCAAATGTTCTAAAAAATATCAATTTTGTAATATATATTACGTTTAAAAGTGCTGATGTAGTGATAACATTTATTGAGCACCTACTAGGTACCGGACCCTGTGCTCCACACTATCCCACTCTCTTATCTTTAATAGCCATCTATCTTCTGGAGTGGTTGTGATGCTTATACCTCAGTTTTCCAGAAGGGGAGCCTGAGGCGAGGAGCGGTCCAAGGGCACACAGCTAATGGAGATGGGATTCAGATGCAGGGAGTTCTGTCTTCAAAGCTCGGCTCTTCATTTTCTTGGGAGCTATACTTTTTCTTCAAAGAAGGAATATTTTAGCAGTCATCTGAAGCAAAGCCTCAGAACTAGCTTGCTGTTTTTCCTTGCAAATGTTCTTGAAGAATATAAACTTGGCTTCTTGGTCCTCTTTGAAGATGGGAACTGTGATGTCCTGTCAGCCTTTGCTCCTTCTCCACAGGAAAACAAATGTTAGTAATACATTGTCTCCAAAAATGCCTCAAGCTTAAGACCTATTTGGTGAGTAGTTTACTAAAAAGATTCCTAATTTCAATTTATAAATCCAAAGGAAAAACTTCCTAACTTTGACAAGAAATAAGCTGTTTGTGAATGAAAAGATAAATCTGTTTTCGTGGACTTTTATTTATTCATGTTTTTAAAAACATTAATAAATTATGAGGATTTTCCATAAAGCTGGAGAGTTATGAGAAGACAGCTGTGTTCATCACCAAATAACGAGTGGTCAATTTGACCCCACCCTGTTCTCACTGAAGAGGTCATATGAGAACAGTAAGAAAAAGCTTTGTACCTCTTGGGCTGCTATAAAAGGACATTTGGTTCTGGAGTCAGTCTTACAAACTGGTCTGACGTACTGCTGTCCATCATTCTTATTTCAAAATTTTCAATGTTTTGTGGCTGCTGTTAACTGTAATAATAATAGTATGGTTAGAACAGAAAACCATATACCCTCATAGATCTTCTTCATTAACTAGTAAGACGGAGCTGGCTTATTTTTGTTGCGAGCAAATATTTAACAAGTTTCCATGTGGATGGCAAGTTGCTCAAAGTAGCAACACTAAGGCTGTAGTGGGGGAGACAGACAGTGACTATAAACAAACATCATGTGGTGGCGAGTACACAGGGGAACAATTAGACAGTAGATAGTGGGGGTGGGATTCTATTTTACATAGGGTGGTCAGGGAACGCCCTCCTGATAAAGTGATGTTTGGCCAGAGGCCTGAATGAGGTAAGAGTGGTGATATGTGGGTATCTGGGGGAAGAGTTCCTAAAAGCAGTGAACCTGGAGACCAGAGCATGCCTGATAAGTTCAAGGGATAGCAAAGAGGGCAGGGTGGCGGGGTTCAGTGGGTGAGGGGAAGAGCGGTAGCTGTGGTCAGAGACTGAGGAGGGGACCAGATCACGTCAGGCCTGGTAGACAACAACAAGGACTTTGCTCTTACTCTGAGTCAGGGGCAGCCACTGGAAAGTTCTGAGCGAAGGAGTAACGTGGACCAACTTATGTCTTAAAAACTTAAATCTGGGGCTCCCCTGGTGGCGCGATGGTTGAGAGTCCGCCTGCCGATGCAGGGGACACGGGTTCGTGCCCCGGTCTGGGAGGATCCCACATGCCGCGGAGTGGCTGGGCCCGTGAGCCATGGCCGCTGAGCCTGAGTGTCTGGAGCCTGTGCTCCGCAACAGGAGAGGCCACAACAGTGAGAGGCCTGCGTACTGCAAAAAAAAAAAAAAAAATTAAATCTGGCTGTTCTATGGAAAACAGGTAAGAATGAAAGCAGGGAGATTGGGACTTCCCTGTCGGTCCAGTTGTTAAGACTTTGCCTTCCAATGCAGGGGGTGCGGATTTGATCCCTGGTGGGGGAACAAAGATCCTACATGCCTCGCAGCCAAAAAACCAAAACATAAAACAGAAGCAGTATTGTAACAAATTCAATAAAGACTTTAAAAATGGTCCACATCAAAAACATCTTAAAAAAAAAAAGAAAGCAGGGAGACTAGTTAGGAGGCTACTGCTGTAAAGCAGGTGAGAGAAGATGCAGTTAACCCTTGAAAAATGGGTTCAAACTTTTGTGGGTCCTCTTTTTTTTTTTACTCCTTCTTAAAATTTATTTTATTGAAGTAGAGTTGATTTACAATGTGTTAATTTCTGCTGTACAGCAAAATGACTCACTTATACTTATATATATTCTTTTTCATATTCTAACTTTGGAATTCCTAATGATTATCCTCTAAATGATGGTGACAGCTCTGGGGATATGGATGGATGACCTTGCCTTTGAGACTATGTAGAGCCAGAGAGGGAAGAAGATCTAAGCCAGCATTTAAGGCTGAATAGAAGATGAAGAAAGAAGAAGGGCCAGGAGTTGCCAGAGAAGCAAGAGAAAAACCAAGGGAGTGTGTGGGTCCTCTTACACGCAGCTAGTTTTCACTAAATCTGTACTACAGTACTACACAATCAGTGGTTGGATGAATCCATGCACGTGGAACCGCGAATATGGTGGGCTGACTGTAAAGTACTATGCAGATTTCCCTACTGCACAGAGGGTTGGTGCCCCTGAGCCCTATGTTGTTCAAGGGTCGCCTGCAGTGACTGGGACCAGAGTGATAGTGAAAGCAATGAGAAACAGACAGGTCTGGGTCTATTACGAAGAAAGAGTTGATGAGAATTGCTGGTGGAATGGTTGTGGAGTATGAAAGAAAACGAGTCAGTAATATGGACTCTGAGGTTTTTGGCCTGAGCAGTTGGTAGACTGAAATTGCCATTTGCTGAGATGGGAGAGGAATGGGTTTACGGTGGGGTAAGTATGATGGGTTAGTTAAGTGTGGCTGCATATAACTGAAAAACTCAAAATAATGGTGGCTTAAGTAACATAGAAATTTATACTTTTTTTTTTTTCACATAAAAGGAGATCCAGAAATAGGCTGTCTCAGGATTGCTTCCTGAAGTTATCAGGGATTCAGGCTCATTCTAGCTCTCTACTTAGCTAGCTTCTCATCCTCATGGTCCCAAACGGCTGCTAGAACTACAGCCATCATATCTGTATTCCAGGAAACAAGAAGGAAGAAGAGAAGAGAGAATGGTGAATCCCCTCCCTTTCAAGGAGACTTCCTAAAAGTCCACACACTTACCCTTGTATCTTATTGGCTGAAGCATAGTCATGAGGCCAGATCTGGCTGCAAGGGAGCCTGGGAAATGTCTTTTAGAGGTTGTATGTAACTCCTAAATAAATTGGGATTCTGTTACTGGGGCTCTAAATGAATATTAACATAGGCTGTGAGCCGTCTCTTCTCCAGAGTTTGAAGTTTGATTTTGGAAGAAGCAAGTTCTAGTCTGGCATCATCCAGCTGTGTGACTTTGTGCTAAGATTTCATCACTAAACCTCTATTTCAACTGCAAAATAAAAGAATTGGACTGAATGATTTTTAAGTTCCCTTCTAACTAATTTTGCATGAGTCTTTGAGTTTGTCACATAGTAAGGTAAGTATAGTTTTCACAAAAGAGATAAGAAGTCTTAGAAGAAAATATTATGGTAAGAAGATGTCTATCAAATATCTTAAAATTGATTTTTGTAATTGAAAGATTCATTTAAAACTTATCCACGAATACCATTCCATTCCATTTTTCAGAATGCTTTCTGCCTATAGGTATCGATGATTTTAATACTCAAAAAGAAGCATATGAATTACATAATACTAGTGTATACTGGATGAACTTGATATTTACTTTAACAAATTAAAATATTAATTAATAAAAATGTGAATAATCAACTATCTCATTCCTTACTCCATATATACATTTGTCGTAGCCTCATTTGCCAACTTTTTGACCTCTTCAAACAATTTAGTACATGTGTTCAAATCCACACACCACTGATTATCTCTCATACACATAGAAAGTCTGTGCCTTCAAGGGGCCTATAGTTTATAATTGGGTATGTAATAAGGCAGAAAATAAATGCTCTGAGAGGGGCTTTGTGTGCTAGTGTTTGGTTGGGAGGGGAAGCAGGTTATGTGGACAAGGGGCCATTTGAGGTGAACCTTGGAGATCTGGATGGGTCCAGGTAGGAATGGTCAGCCACAAAGGCACTCTGGATGAAAGGAAAAGAAAGGTCAGGTGACCGAGGATGTTCCAGTTCAGTTGGAGATGAGGTACAGTGGCATGACAGGAAGACCATGGCATTTAGGGTCAAGCAGACCTAGGGCGGAACCCTGAGTCTGCCACTTGCTAGTTGAAACCTTGGGCAAGTCACTTAACTTATTTGGGTCTCATTTTCCTCATCTGTAATAGGAACAATACCACTCTCTTCATAGGTTGTTGTCTGTGTTAAATGTATACATGTAGTGCCATCTGCAGTCGTTTACATAAAAGAACCTGCCACAGGGCATGGTACTCTGTGCTTCCATAAATAACATGCCCCTTCTGAACAGACAACCCAAACCGTCCCTCACAGCTTTTCAAGCTGTCAATTCTTATTGTCTTCATTAGCAGCATTTGATGTGCATTTTATATTAAGTCTGATTCTGTTTCCCTACAAATACGATGATGTGCTGGAAACCAGCTAATGTTTTTATGGAAAAGCAGTTGCATAATAATGAGTGAGGAAGGGGTATAACTTAATGACCTGTTAATTGTGACACTTTGCTTCTAGAAAATCACCCTTAAGGATGAAGAATGCCTTGGGCCACCCAGGGGAAGTTCCAAACTCTAAAACTACTTTTCTTCCAGATACTCAGCTTCTCCTTTCTCTTCACTCCCATCACAAGGCTTGTCAAGTTTCCTTCCTCAACAAAGCTGCATTCCAGCCACCTCTCCCCATCTCCACCAACCCTTGGCTCCTCAGCATTTCTCTCTGGGATTATCTCCTCACTAGTCTTCCATTATCCACACTTGCTGCTTTCTCAATCCATTTTCCACACAACAGCTAGAATGATATTTTCAGAACAGATCTGATGTCAGTCTCCAACCCAAAGTCCTTCACTGATTTTGCACCCAGCCCTTTCCCTTTCCCAGTCTCACCTGATGCCTTCCCTCCTCTCACTCTGTGGTTCCAATCAGACTGCCTCTATTTTGCTGCCTGGAAGGAATATTATTCTTCTCATTTCAAAACATTTGCACCTTTTGCACGTACTCCTCCATCTTCTGGAAAGCTTTTCCTCAACTATACGACAAGTAACTTCTTATCCTCTTAGATTCTAGTTTAATCATCACCTCTCAGGGAAGACTTCCTTGACCCTTTAGACTCCGTCAAGCCTCCGACCCCCCCTCCCCACTTCACATCCTCTCATAGCATGGGGCATTTCTCCTTGTTTGTAAGTATGCATTCATTTGTATGATTAGTTGAATACTTTTAAAAAAATTTATTTATTGATTTTTGGCTGCATTGGGTCTTCGTTGCTGTGCGCAGGCTTTCTCTAGTTGCGGCGAGCAGGGGCTACTCTTCGCTGTGGTGCGTGGGCTTCTCATTGTGGTGGCTTCTCTTGTTGCGGAGCACGGGCTCTAGGTGCGGGAGCTTTAGTAGTTGTGGCGCATGGACTTAGTTGCTCCGCGGCATGTGGGATCTTCCCGGACCAGGGCTTGAACCCGTGTCCCCTGCATTGGCAGGCGGATTCTTAACTACTGCACCACCAGGGAAGTTAGTTGATTTCTTTTTGTCCTCCACCAGTCAGAACCTCCATGAATCTCTGGCACCTAGGACAGTGCCTGGGACATGGTAGGTACTCAATCAATACTGTTGGACAAGGAAAGAGATTGGGATACAAACGGTGCTTCCTCCTTGCACTCTTAGCCATTGTCTTCTGACTTCTCTGAGTTTCTTGAGGGCCTGCACATCCTTTAACTCCTTCATTAACTTACACATTTATTCAACCATCATTCACTGAGTGTGCATGGATGGTAGGCCCTGTGCTTCGTACTAGAGCTACAGAGGCAAGTGAAACAACTCCTGCCCCCAAAGAACCAGGGGCACTCAGAAGGCTTTAAGCTAGGAGAGCAATATGGTTGGATCAGTGATTTGGAAAGACCACTCTGGTTGCAGGGAGGAGGACGGATTGGAAGGGCCAGGCTGGAAGCAGGGAGACCCAGATGAGAAGCTGGTCCAGTGGTTCAGGCTAGAGACGATGAGGCTTGCAAGGGCCACACATGTGGAGATGGAGAGAAGGAGCACTTACAGAAGGTACATTGGAAGTAGGAATCAGAGGCCTTGGAGTCTGAACGTAGGTGAAGAGAGAGAAAGGAGCCTAGGATAACTCCCAGGGCCCCAGCTTGGTGGTGTCAATATTCACGTAAGAGAAAACACAGGATGGGGGGGAGAAAGGAGAGCGAGACAGGGAGAAAATGAGCTCAGTAGAGCTTGGCTCCTCAAGCCGCTTAACAGTTTCTATTTCTAGAGAGAGTCTGATTAAACTGAAGCTTCATTCAGAAGGGACTGCTTTTAGGAATAATCAACTTGGCTCTTTTGTTTTAAATTTACCTGCAGTAAAATTCAGTGTGCATATCTACAAGTTTCGACAAAAGCATAGCATCATGTAAACACCAAGATACAGAGCAATTCTCTCACTGACCCTTCCTCCCTCAAATTTCCTTATTCCTTTGCAGTCAAATTTATCTCAATTCTTAATTCCTAGCAACCATTGATCTGTTCTCGGTAATTTTGCCTTTTCCAGAATGTCACAGAAATGGAATCCATACCGTCTGTAGTCTTCTGAGCCTGGCTTCTTTTACCTAGCATAATGCATTTGAGATTCATCCACATTGTTAGGAACACCGACAGTTAATTCCATATTATTGCTGAGTAGTATTCCATTCTGTGGATTTACCACAGTTTGTTCTTTCTGCAGTTGAGGACATTTGGTTTCCCATTTTTGCGGATTACAAATAAAGCTGCTAAAAATCTTCATGTACAGGTTTTCGTGTAAACATAGGTTTTCATTTCACTTGGGTAAATATTGGGAATGGAATTGCTGGATTATCTGAGTTATATGATAAGTATTAAGTTTAACTTTATAAGAAAATATCAAACTGTTTTCCAGGGTGGTTGTGCCTTTTGCATTTCTACCAGCAAGGTATGAGAGTTCCAGTTGTTCCATACCCTTGCCAGCATTTGCTATTGTTAGTTTTTTGTTTTATTTTAAAATTTTAATCATTCTGAAGGTGTGTAGTGCTATCTCAATATGCTTATACTTTGCATTCCCTAATGCTGAGCATCTTTCCATCTTCATATATTTTTTGTGAAATGTTTGTTTAAATCTTTTGCACATTTAGAAAATTTGTTTTTTTCTTTTTTTAAGTTGTAAGAGGTCTTTATATATTCTGAATACAAGTCATTTGTTGGATAAATGATTTACAAATATTTTCTCCCAGTCTGCGGCTTGTCTTTTCATTCTCTTAACAGCCAGTATGTTTTACAGAGCAAAAATTTTAGATTTTTGATGAAGTCCCATTTAATAATTTTTTATTTTCTGGATTGTGCTTTTGGCATCATTATCTAACTACTTTTTTTTTTTTTTTTTTTTTTTAGTGGTACGCGGGCCTCTCACTGTCGGGGCCTCTCCCGTTGCGGAGCAGAGGCTCCGGACGCGCAGGCTCAGCGGCCATGGCTCACGGGCCCAGCCGCTCTGCGGCATGTGGGATCTTCCCGGACCGGAGCACGAACCCGTGTCCCCTGCATCGGCAGGCGGACTCTCAACCACGGCACCACCAGGGAAGCCCTATCTAACTACTTTTTAACCTAACCTGAGATCACAAAGATTTTCTCTATGTTTTCTTCTAGAAGTGATAGCTTTGCATTTTGGTCCATTTGGGGTTACTTTTTGCATAATGTGTGAAGTACAGGTTGAGGTTCGTTTTTTTACATATGTATGTGCAGCCTTTCCAGCACTGTTTGTTAAAGGACTATTATTTCTCCACTGAATTGCTTTTGTACCTTTGACAAAAGCATATGGCCATATGTGGGTTCCATAGAATAGGAGTATTCTGTTCCATTGATCTATGTGTATAGTTTTTTTGCCACCATCACAGTCGTGATTCCTGTAGCCTTATAGTGAGTTCTAGAATCAAATAGTGAGTCCTCCAATTTTGTTCTTCTTTTTCAAAATTGTTTTGGCTCTTCTAGCTCCTTTCCATTTTAGAATTAGTTTGTTGATTTCTATTTAAAAGATCCAGCTAGGATCTTGGTTGAAGTTATGTTGAATCTACAGATTAATTTGGGGAGAGCTGACGTCTTAACAATATTGAATCTTTCAAACCATGAACACAATATACCTCTTCATTCATTTACATATTTTCTGTGATTTCTTTCATCAGTTTCATGGTTTTCAGCATACGGATTTTGCATGTTTTGTTAGATTAATATCTAAGTATATACTTTTCAGTGCTATTATAAATAGTATTTTAAAAATTTCATTTCTAATTGTTTATTGCTAGTATATGTAAATACAATGGATTTTTGTATATTAATCTTACATCCTGCAACCTCAATAAACTCATTTATTAGTTCTAGGAGGAACCTGCTTTCGTAGATCCCATGGAATTTTCTACATAGATGATCAGGTTGCCTGCCAACAGTTTTATTTTTTCCTTTCCAACCTGTACGCCTTCCTTTTTTAAAAAAAATCTTTATTGGAGTATAATTGCTTTACAATGTTGTGTTAGTTTCTGCTGTATAACAAAGTGAATCAGCTATATGTACACATATATCCCCATATCCCCTCCCTCTTGCGTCTCCTTCCCACCCTCCCTATCCCACCCCTCTAGATGGTCACAAAGTACCAAGCTGATCTCCTGTGCTATGCGGCTACTTCTCCCAAGCTATCTATTTTACGTTTAATAGTGTATATATGTCCACGCCACTCTCTCACTGCGTCCCAGCTTACACTTCCCCCTCCCCATGTCCTTAAGTCCATTCTCTACGTCTGTGTCTTTATTCCTGTCCTGCCCCTAGGTTCTTCAGAATCTTTTTTTTTTTTTTAGTTTCCATATATATGTGTTAGCACACGGTATTTGTCTTTCTCTTTCTGACTTACTTCACTCTGTATGACAGACTCTAGGTCCATCCACCTCACTACAAATAACTCAATTTCATTTCTTTTTATGGCTGAGTAATATTCCATTGTATATATGTGCCACATCTTCTTTATCCATTCATCTGTCGATGGACACTTAGGTTGCTTCCGTGTCCTGGCTATTGTAAATAGAGCTGCAATGAACATTGTGGTACATGACTCTTTTTGAGTTATGGTTTTCTCAGGGTATATGCCCAGTAGTGGGGTTGCTGGGTCATATGGTAGTTCTATTTTTAGTTTTTTAAGGAACCTCCATACTGTTCTCCATACTGGCTGTATCAATTTACATTCCCACCAACAGTGCAAGAGGGTTCCCTTTTCTACACACCCTCTCCAGCATTTGTTTGTAGATTTTCTATGATGGCCATTCTGACCGGGGTGAGGTGATACCTCATTGTAGTTTTTTAAAATAAATTTACCTATTTATTTATGTATTTATGGCCACGTTGGGTCTTCGTTGCTGCATGCGGGTTTTCTCTAGTTGCGGCGAGCAGGGGCTACTCTTTGTTGCGGTGTGTGGGCTTCTCAATGTGGTGGCTTCTCTTGTTGTGGAGCATGGGCTCTAGCTACGTGGGCTTCAGTAGTTGTGACACGCAGTCTCAGTATTTATGGCACCCAGGCTTAGTTGCTCTGTGACATGTGGGATCTTCCCGGACCAGAGCTCAAACTCGTGTCGCCTGCATTGGCAGGTGGACTTTCAACCACTGCGCCACCAGGGAAGTCCCCTCATTGTAATTTTGATTTGCATTTCTCTAATGATTAGTGATGTCGAGCGTCCATTCATGTGTTTGTTGACAATCTGTATATCTTCTTTGGAGAAACGTCTATTTAGGTCTTCTGCCCAGTTTTGGATTGGGTTGTTTGTTTTTTTGATATTGAGCTGCATGAGCTGCTGTATATTTTGGATATTAATCCTTTGTCAGTTACTTTGTTTGCAAATATTTTCTCCCATTCTGAGGGTTGTCTTTTTGTCTTGTTTATGGTTTCCTTTGCTGTACAAAAGCTTTTAAGTTTCATTAGGTTCCATTTGTTTATTTTTGTTTTTATTTCCCTTACTCTAGGAGGTGCGTCAAAGAGGATCTCACTGTGATTTATGTCATAGAGTGTTCTGCCTATGTCTTCCTCTAAGAGTTTTATAGTGTCTGGCCTTACATTTAGGTCTTTAATCCATTTTGAGTTTATTTTTGTGTATGGTGGTAGGGAGTGTTCTAATTTCATTCTTTTACCTGTAGCTGTCCAGTTTTCCCAGCACCACTTATTGAAGAGACTGTCTTTTCTCCATTGTATATCCTTGCCTCCTTTATCAAAGATAAGGTGACCATATGTGCATGGGTTTATCTCTGGGCTTTCTATCTTGTTCCATTGATCTATACTTCCGTTTTTGTGCCAGTACCATGCTTTCTTGATTACTGTAGCTTTGTAGTATAGTCTGAAGCCCAGGAGCCTGATTCCTCCAGCTCCGTTTTTCTTTCTCAAGATTGCTTTGGCTATTCAGGGTCTTTTGTGTTTCCATACAAAGTGTGAAATTTCTTGTTCTAGTTCTGTGAAAAATTCCCTTGGTAGTTTGATAGAGATTGCATTGAATCTGTAGATTGCTTTGGATAGTATAGTCATTTTCATAATGTTGATTCTTCCAGTCCAAGAGCATGGTATATCTCTCCATCTGTTTGTATCATCTTTAATTTCTTTCATCAGTGTCTTATAGTTTTCTGCTGTATGCCTTTTTATTTAATTATTTTCTTGCCTTACTGCGCTTGCTAGGACTTCCAGTATGATGTTGAATAGGAATAGTGAAGGTAGATATCCTTACCATGTTCTGGATCTCAGGGGGAAAGCATTCAGTCTCTACCACTAAGTGTAGTGTAAGCGTGTGATGTTAGCTGTAGGTTTTGTTTTGTTTTTGTTTTTGTTGCTGCCCTTATCTAGTTAAGAAAGTTTCTTTCTATTCCTAAATTGGTTCTTATTCTCTAGTCATATATGAGTGTACATATAAAACATCATCTTTGGCCTCTTGTGACTGTGTTCCATATTGGGGTTCTCCAGGTTTTTGTTTGTTTGTTTGATTTGGTTTTTATTTGTTTTATTTTTTAAATAAAAAATTAAAATAATTTTTTTGGCTGCATTGGGTCTTCATTGCCATGCATGGGCTTCTCATTGCAGTGGCTTCTCTTGCTGTGGAGCACAGGCTCTTGGCACACTGGTTTCAGTAGTTGCAGCATGTGGGCTCAGTAGTCGTGGCACTCAGGCTCAGTAGTTGTGGCTCGTGGGCTCTAGAGCTCAGGCTCTGTAGTTGTGATGCACAGGTTTAGTGTCTCCGTGGCAGATGGGATCTTCCTGGACCAGGGATCAAACCTGTGTCCCCTGCACCGGCAGGTGGGTTCTCAACCGCTGCACCACCAGGGAAGTCGCTGATTTGTTCTTTAAAAGAGCATCTTCAAGTTATAATATGAATTTTAGAAATGGTAGGAGAAGTAAGTTGGGTATTTCATTAATCGTCATCATTACCTCTCATTTTCCAATTGATTTTACCTTTTTCCACCTTCTCATTGAGTCTCCACAGAAGCCTGGTGGGTCAGGTACCATCACCTTTATTTGACAGGTGTAGTATCGAGGAACCAGGGATGGTGACTTGCTCGTGTCCCTCAGCTTTATAGCACCAGAGCCACAACCATTATAGAAGCTCTTCTATGGACTGACCCCAGTGAGAGCCCTGAAATGCACTGAAAAGTCTAGGCTTTGGACTCAGGTAGATCATCTTTTAAATTTTAATTACATTAAAAATTTTTATTGCAGTGAAATTCATATAACATAAAAGTAGCCATTTAAAAGTGAACAATTCAGTGTCACTTAGTACATTCACAATGTTGTGTAACCACTACCTCTACCTAGTGCCAGCATTTTTTCGTTACCTCAAAAGGAAACCTATACCCATTAAGCAGATACTACCCATTGGTCCCTCCCCCGAGCCCCTGTCAACCACTAATCTGCCTTCTATCTCCTATGAATTTACCTATTCTGGATATTTCATATAAGTGGACTCATACAATACATGGCCTTTTGTGTCTGGCTTCTTTCACTTAGCGTAATGTTTTTGAGGTTTATCCATGTTGTAGCATGTGTCAGTACTTTATTCCTTTACATATATTTTTTCACAATTTGTTTATCCATTCATCCATTCATTCTTTGATGAACATTTGGATTGTTTTCACAACAATGTTCTTTTGGGCATATACCTAGACATAGGATTGCTGGATCATATGGTAATTCCATGTTTAACTTTCTGGGGAATTGTCAAACTGTTTTCCAGTTGTGGCTAAACCATTTTACATTCCCACCAGCAATGTATGAGGGCTCAACTTTTTCCACATGCTTGCCAATATTTGTTATTTTCTGTTCTTTCGATTTTTTAAAAATAAATTTATTTATTTATTTTTGGTTGTGTTGGGTCTTCGTTGCTGTGCGTGGACTTTCTCTAGCTGCGGCAAGCGGGGGCTACTCTTTGTTGTGGTGCACGGGCTTCTCATTGCAGTGGCGTCTCTTGTTGTGGAGCACGGTCTCTAGGAGCATGGGCTTCAGTAGGTGTGGCACGCGGGCTCAGTAGTTGTGGTTCCTGGGCTCTAGAGTGTAGGCTCAGTAGTTGTGGCACATGGGCTTAGTTGGCCTGCGGCATGTGAGATCTTCCCTGACCAGGGCTTGAACCCGTGTCCCCTGCATTGGCAGGTGGATTCTTAACCACTGCGCCACCAGGGAAGTCCCTGTTCTTTTGATTTTTAATTTTTAAAATTAAAGCCATCCTAATAGGTGTGAAGTGATATCTCATTGTGGTTTTGATTTGCATTTCCCTAATTACTAATAATGTGGAACATCTTTTCATGTACATACTTGTTGGCCATTTGTGTATCTTCTTTGGAGAGACATCTATTCAAGTCCTCTGCCCATTGTTTTTTTTAACATCTTTATTGGAGTATAATTGCTTTACAATGTTGTGTTAGTTTCTGCTGTATGACAAAGTGAATTAGCTATATGTATACATATATCCCCATATCTCCTCCCTCTTGTGCCTCCCTCCCACCCTCCCTATCCCACCCCTCTAGGTGGTCACAAAGCACCTAGCTGATCTCCCTGTGCTGTGCAGCTGCTTCCCACTAGCTATCTATTTTACATTTGGTAGTGTATACATGTCAGTGCTACTCTCTCACTTCATCTAAACTTACCCTTTCCCCCTCCGCGTGTCCTCAAGTCCATTCTCTATGTCTTTTGCTCATTTTTTTGATTGGGTTGTTTTTGTTGCTGAGTTGTAAGAGTTCTTTATATATTCTGGATACTGGACTCTTATCAGTGCATGATTTGCAAATATTTTTCTCCCATTCTCTAAGTTGTCTTTTCACTATCTTCATAATGTTCTTTGATGCACAAAGGATTTTAATTTTGATGAAGTCAATTTATCTACTTTTTTCTTTTGTGCTTGTGTTTTTGGTGTCACATCTAAGAATCCATTGCCAAATCCAAGGTCACATAGATTACCCCTATGTTTTCTTCTAAGTGTTTTATGGTTTTAGCTCTTATATTTAGGATGTTGATCCATTTTGAGTCAGTGTTTGTATATGGTTTGAGACAGGGATCCAACTTCATTCTTTTGCATGTAGATATCCAGTTGTCCTAGCACCATATGTTGAAAAGAGTATTCTTTCCTCAATGAGCGATCTTGGCACTCGTATCAAAGATAAGTTGGCCATAGATGTATGGGAGGCAGACACTTTTGACCGTGAGAACCTTGGCAAATCAACTTTGAGCTTTTATTTTTTTCATCTATAAGATAGGAAAGATATCCTCTTTTTCTCAGAGTTGTCAGAATTAAATGAGGTTACATATGGAGACCATCAGCCGTAGTACCCGGCACATAGTGGTTTCCCCAGTGAATGTTAATCCTTCCCTTGCTGCAAGAAATAGAGGCAGGGTAAGCAAAGTAACATCTATCACCTCTATTCCTTCTCCTTCCTCATGTCTCCAGGACACAGGAGACCCTAGACATAGAAATGTCTATTTTTTCTGAGTATATGCTTATAAAGGTGGTGAGGGGGGAGGTCACAATAGGATGAAGAAGCACTTAGCCAGAAATTCAGGCAAGCAAAGGAAGTAGTGGTCATTCTTTACTAATTCAATCAACATTCAATAAACACTTACCTAGTGCTGACTTTGTGCCTGAATCAGTTCTAGGCACTGGAGTTACAAAGGCAAAAGGTGCTCCTGCTCTCAGAGAGCTCTCAGTCTAGAGGGAGAGACAGATAGGTCATTATAAAGCAGTGTAACAAGTTCTGAGACAGAATGAAGCAGATATTGCTGTGAGAATATGTAGGAAGAAAATAATTCTAGCCAGAGGATTCAGGGAAGTCTTCTGGGAAAAAGTGACGCTTGAGCTGGGTATTAAATGATTCTTAGGAAGGAGTGAACCAAAGGGAAAGTGTTAGCATAGGAAACATCATATACAAAGCTATGAAGGCATGAATATGTGTTCTAGGTTCTAGGAGATGAAAAATTTTCTAAGGTACTTGGAACATAGGATAGACCTAAGAGGTGCGGTGAGAAAATGGTTTGACTTTATTTAGATGGCCATTGGAAGTTGTTAATGAGGCTTAAACAGGGAAGTGACATGGTCAGATCTATATTTTAGAGATTTATAGGGAGACCAGTATGGAAAATGAATGATTGGGAAGAAGATGGAGCTGGAGGCAGGAAGAAGAGTTGGGAAGAGATGTAGCAGTGAGGAGTGAGGATGGAGAGGAGGAGGACTATTAGGTGTATTCATGGCAGATCAGATATGGGAGTATGGGAGAGGAGGAGGAACAAAGTCAGAGAAGAAATAATGATGTTTGTTTTGGCAGATGGATACAGATGGAGTTACCTAGTAGACAGACCATATGTGGGACCAGAGGGCAAAAATAAAAACCAAAGAGGGCTTCCCTGGTGGTGCAGTGGTTAAGAATCCGCCTGCCAATGCAGGGGACATGGGTTTGAACCCTGGTCCGGGAAGATCCCACATGCCGTGGAGCAACTAAGCCCGTGTGCCACAACTACCAAGCCTGCGCTCTAGAGCCCGTGAGCCACAACTACTGAGCCCGTGTGCCACAACTACTGAAGCCCGCATGCCTAGAGCCCGTGCTCCACAACAAGAGAAGCCACCGCAATGAGAAGTCTGCGCACCTCAACGAAGAGTAGCCCCCGCTCACCGCAACTAGAGAGAGCCAGCACGCAGCAACGAAGACCCAATGCAGCCAAAAATAAATAAATAAAATAAATTAAAAAAAAAAAAAAAACCAACCCAAAGAAACCCCAAAACAAGACGGACTGTGTTTGAGCAGGCACATTGGTTAGTGTAAAAAAGCACACATTATTGCCTGGCCTGCTAAAGGGAGAAGTGGACTTTATTTGTTTTGCTTTGTTTTGTTCTTGACAATTAAAATATTAATGAATTTTATTTTCATACTAAAAGTATAAGGAAAAAAATTACAGTCCGTAATCCTACTACTCTTAAATAACCCTTGTTGAAAGGGAGAGAGGAAAATATATATTGTTAGAAAATACAAACAGTTCAGAGAAGTGTAAAATGAAAAGTACAGGCTTCCCCCCAGTCCTCCATTCCCTTAACCACTGTTAACACTTCTTGTGTTTTCTTCTAGGAAAAAAAAAATGTATATACCCGCTGGATTCTGTATATCTGCAAAGAGGTCCTGCCACATACCACGTTTAAGAGGTCTGTTCTATTGAGTAGATTAACCTTCTCATTGCTTTGCCAGGCTTCACAAACCCATCCGTACTGGTAGGGTGGAGCTGTGAGTTCACTGAGGGAAAGGCAGGATCTCCATGTCCCTAGCTCAGGCATGGGACTTGGATCAGGGTAGGTGCTCAGCAAAGAATAACTAAATGAGCTGTTGCTGCAACCTGGAAATTTGGAGATTCTTTGCCTGCAGTTCCAGTTCATTAAGTGACTTCTAGAGCAAATGTTTCCTGAGTTCTGACTAAGTGTGCAGTGCTGTGCGTGTGGGTATGTGTGTGTACGTGTGGTGGGGAGTAAGGCGGAGGACTTGGTTCCTGGCCTCACCAAAGAGCAGAACTGGAAAGGTCAGTGATCTCCCAGTCCTCTTGCTTTCTGAGGGGGAAACTTAGGTGCAGAATGAGGTCCTGATTTACCTAAAGCCGCAAGGCTTATTGGTGCCAGAACCAGCCCTAAAGCTTCAGAAGAGTGAGGGGGTGGGGGAGGAGCACCTGGTGGTGCGTTGGAGGCATTGGTGAGCTACTCTTACTCCTTCCATCCCTTCCCCTCCTGCCATATAAGTAGCAGTAATACCCAACTCCAGATCCTCGGGTAGAGGCAAGACCTTTGTGCTCTTATGCAGCCCATGGCCCTTGGCCTGTGTGCAATGCGTGGGACTGGCTGACATCCTGTACCTATTAGAGGCATCAGGCTGGTATAGAGGAAGAGTGCTGGACTAGGAGTCAGGAAGCCTGCATTCCAGTGCCAGCTCTGCCACACCCCACCATACTGTGGGCCGGTCACATCCTCTCTCCTCTGAACGTGGGGGTGGGTCTAATGAAATCTCCAAGGTCCTTCCTACCTTTATTGCTCTCTAACTGTAAGATGCTATATTTAACCAATGATAGAAATCAGATTTTAGGATTCTGTGATTCTGAAATCCTGGTTTTCCAAGAATCCGGGGATGCTGCTTGAGGTCTCTTACTCTGTGTGGACTCCTATGTTGTGAGGCCTGACTTGTTGAGTAGTAGGGAGGGGCTCCATATACATTTTTCAATTTTAGACCAAGGCCAAAGAGACCAGACCCCTCTCTTCAAAGAATATGGAGCCAGGCAGGCTCCTTGGAGTGGGCCCAGATCACCAGTAAACAGTGTGGAGTGGGGCAGGCCAACATGAAATGCAGAGACGGTCTCAAGGACCTGGGTGGAACCTCCAGTAGCCTTGGCAAATAGACCTGGCCTGGGTGAACAACCCCATTTTACACAGGAGGAAACTGAGGCTCAGAAAAGGGAACTGAGCTACTGCTTCCAGTCGCCCTGAGGTCTTGTTCTTGGTCCAGTGTTCTTTGTACACATTGGGCAGGACTCACTGGGACACTGCTGTCTGTGAGGGGAGCCAGAATGCAGGGGAACCAGGTTGCAGGTCCTGGAGGAACTTAGAGGAGTGGGTCTCAACCCCCAGGGCTGTAAGCACCTCCTGGAGGCTCGCTAAAATTCGAGGTGCTGGGACCCTGCTCCCAGACAGATTCACAGATTCACTTGGGGTGTTTTCTAGTTGGGATCCGGGTATCTATTTTTGTTTAACTTCGGAATGAGACCCTCTAGTCTGTTTCCTTTTTGGTGAAAAACACCACAGAAACAAAAACTTAAGACAAGTGGTCTGAGAGCCGTGGGTTCGGTCCCAACCTCGCTGCTGACCCGCTGTGAAAGCTGTGGGACCTCTGGAGTGAGCGGGTTGGATTCTGCAGGAAACCTTTAAAGCACTTTCACATCCATTGTCTCCGCGGTAGCAGGGTTGGCCGGTCCCATTTGACCAGGAGAAAACTGATGCTGGACAGGGCAAGAAGGGTCTTGTCTCAGCCACTGGGAAAGGCGGAAGAGAGCCAGGTTGAGCCCGGCTTTCCTGATACCCAAGGCGTTCCACCGCCCTGGCCAGCCCAGCCCCGACGACAGAGCCCAGGCCCTGCAGCCCGCGGCGCCGCCCCGCGAGCCTGCCCTCATCGGCAGCCTGAGGAGGGGGGCTGCACAGCACCGGGCGCCGCCGGCCGCCGCCTGTCAAACCCTCCGCCCAGCCTTGCGCCCGGCTGGCCCTGGCCCGAGGGCGGACGCCCCGCCCTCGCGCCGCGATTGGCCTCGGTGGGGCGGCCGCAGCGAGCCAGTGGCTGGAGAGGCTGTCAGGCCGGCCTCGGCCCCGCCCCCGCCCCGGGGTGCCGCCCCGCTGGACTCTGCTGCTGCTGGGGCTGCGGCGCCAGTGGAGGCGCGCCTAGCCTCGCGCCCCGGGAGCAAGCTGCTGCGGCCGCCGCGAGGTGAGCGGGGCGAGGTGAGAGGGGGCGCGGCCCGCGGCCCGGGAAGCGGGAGGGCGCCCGGCCAGACATCCGAGGCTGGCGTCCCAGGGAAGGTGGAATTGGGGAGCTTTGGGATGGCGCGGGGAGCGCGAGGGGAAAGGAGAGTTTGGGGGCCCGGGGCCCTTTTCCAGGAGGGACGATGGAAGGCCCAAGGCTCTGTGGAGGGGCACGCAGCGCGCGCGCGCGGGGAGTGTGAGACCGTGTGCGGCTGCTAGTGTTGCTGAGAGTCTGAGCGGGTGAATGAGGGTAGTGTGTATGGCACGTCGTGTCCCCGAGTGTGCATTTGCGGGGTGTTTGGTGTGTGTGGGAGCGGGCGTGCATGGGCTACCGACTTTGTGCAGGTTTGCACGCGCGATAGGTTCGTTTTCTCAGCTGCGCGTGGGAGTGTGCGTGTGATGGGCTCGCGTCGCGGGAGTGAGCGCCTATCCTCCGACTCCCATCTTCGCAGCTTGGGTGGTGGTGGTGGGATCTCAGAGGGTCTCTCCCCCGGCCTGTGGGTGCTCAGTCCGCGGTCCCTGCGCGCAGCCGGCTCCCAGAGTGCCCACGAGGCGAGGAGTGCAGCGGGTGACCTACCCCGAGCAGTCTCCGCGGCTTCGCCGGAGCCCTGCTCCGGGAATTTCTGGTTGCCGCCCGCTCTGTATCTCACTGGGTGACGCGCACAGGCGCTGTCCCTTCTCCAGGCCTCAGTTTCCCCATTCGTCCAAAGAGGGCTTGGTGGGGGCGGATTGGGTGGCCGGGCCCTCCACAAGCCAGGGAAGAACGGCCAGCCGCTCCTGCGCCCTGGAAGGGGCCTTTTACGCGGATCAGGTTGGTTAGGGTGAGTGTCACGTTAGGGTGAGTGTGGTGGCGCGAACCCATTTCAAAAAGGAGGAATAAACGGAGGGATGGTGACCTGACCAAACCTCGGCCTCCGGACGAGAAGGGGACCGCTCCGCTCATTCTAACGCGCCTGTGCTTTCTCCCCTCCGCAGGAGCCCGGCGCGACCTCCAGCGGTGCGCCCCGCCCCGGCGCCATGCACTGCGAGGTGGCCGAGGCGCACTCAGACAAGAGGCCGAAGGAGGCCCCCGGCGCTCCGGGTCCCGGCCGGGGGCCCGCTGGCCTCGGCCCGCACATGGCCTTTAGGGTCACGGTGAGCAGCGGGGGCTGCGGGGATGGGGGTCCGCGTGACTTGCTGCCCGCGCCACTGCGCGCCCACGACCTCCTCGAGCCCCGGAGCCCCCGAGACTACGGTCCGTCCAAGGCCTCTGCCGCCGGTAAGGGTAAGTCCGGCCCCGCCGACGTGCCTGGCCGTGGGTGTGGAGAGATTTGGGCTCTCTGACGTTTCTACCGCAGGCCTTTGTAGGAATCCTCCGGAGAAAACTTGGTAGAACTTTCTCCGGAGTTCATCAGTTTCTCTCGAGTTGTTTGGGACTCGCTTGTCATTCTGAAACGATGATTGTTTAGGAAGCATCTAATTTAAACTCAGTAGCCTATATTGGGGAAGATGGGTGTATAGACAGCTCAGATTACATAATTTTGCTTCTGTATGTTTCTGATAAAAGTTGTGTGAAACTTGTCAAAATCTTATTATAAATTAGGATGAGTAGCAACTCGAGTATGTCTATCTCTGAGGCTGCTAAAGGCATCCTTTGAAGTATTGCAGTCTCCCTCAATAACAAAAACCAGAAGCCTTCAGCAAGACCCCTCGCCTGTTGGGACCTCAGTTTCCCCATCTGTCAAGTAAGGAATTAATTATACCAGATGATTTCTGGATTCCTGATGGAAAATTTTATGAATCTATAATCTAGCCTGAGTCAAGTCCCGACTTTAACAATGGCTGTTCTGTATTTGTTGCTTCAGAAGCATAGTTTTGGGTCAAAAGTTAGTTTGCAATACCCTTCCTCTACCCAGTGAGGCTGGTGGGTATAAGGTGCAGGCTCCAGTATAATTAATGGGTCAAAGTCAGCAATGAGGCTGGATTCTCATGAACATGTTCTTCTCATCACAGTTAATTATTATTGAGCCATTTTTTATAAGTTTCATGCTGACAGATAATTAACCAGAAATTGGGGAAATTGTTGAGGCACTGTGTCCTCCCCCCTGCCCCCACCTTTTTTTCCCTGGGAGAAACCAAAGCTTTGGGGTTTCATTATTTCAGTGTTTGGGACCTCTTGGTTCTATTTCCAGCTGATTCTTAAGGAAGGAAAAAAGTGTGTTTTATGGCTCTGTAGGCATCACTACTTTAGCATCAATCAGCCCCAGCAACTTAGAAAAGGTTGGGTGGCTTGCTTTTAGAGATGAGAGCTCCTTTTAGGTTAAAAACAAAACAAAACAAAACAACCCCAACTCCCCAATGCAAAGACTAGTAAAATGAAATAAATATAAACACTTTTTTCTTTTTAATGAAATCACCTGACTTTGTAGGAGAGCACTATTTCTTGTCTCGTTGTTTTATTTATTTATTTATTTATTTATTTATGGCTGTACGCGGACCTCTCACTGTTGTGGCCTCTCCCATTGCGGAGCACAGGCTCCGGACGCCATGGCCATGGCCATGGCTCACAGGCCCAGCCGCTCCGCGGCATGTGGGATCTTCCCAGACCAGGGCACGAACCCATGTCCCCTGCATCGGCAGGCGGACTCTCAACCACTGCGCCACGAGGGAAGCCCTTGTCTCGTCGTTTTAAGTGTCAGTCTCTTCTCCAAGAGATAGAGGTCATTTTTTAAAGGGTAGATATAGAGAAAAACACCTTTAGTGTATTATTACTGGAATACACACATGAGGTTCTCTTTTACTAGGGAGAGAGAGGGCTGTGCAGCAAGACATGAGTAATATTTGCTGCCCTGAGCCCCCTCCCTTGCCCCACTCCATACACAATCCTCCCTTAAATAGATACCCTCCTGCAACATTTTGTGTTTAAAAAAAAAAAATAGCTGTCAATTGAAGATCGAGTTCTCTGCAGACCTAATAAATGGCTCTCCCAAACATAGCCTTTGTTCCAAGCCGTAGTTAGAGACCTTTCGTCTGGATGCATTGTGTACACCTTCTGACTTCCATTCCCCCAAATCCCAATTATTTTTATCCACACACCCCCAATGTCTAAAACATGAGATCTTTAAATCAGGATTATATTTGAAAGGGGCAGAGGAGGATAAAAGAATGTGAGGAAGCACCTCTTTCTTTGTACCTTAAGATGGTTGTACTGATTAAATTTTTTAAGATGCTGCTGTTTTCTTCATAGCCCCCAGCAAGGCTGGTGGGGTAGGATTTGTCCCACCCATTTAAAAGATGAGGAAACTGAGACCTACTGGGTGCGGGGTTTCTGGCCAGCCCATTGCTTGGACCTGGCCTCTGTCCCTCTGTGCGAATTTTTCCCCACAGTCAAGCCAGGCAGTGGCCTGTCACAAAACCAGAGCTGGGCAGCCCTCTTGAAAATGCCGTAAAGGAAACCTTCTTACTGCCGCCATTCCCACCCAAATATTCCCTAGACATCGCAACCCTTTGAATATTTGGTGTCTAGCTCCAAGTCTCAGGCTTATTGGAAACAGACAGGTAAGAATACCAACTGAAAAATATTTATTGACCGTGCTGGAAATTGTAAGACTCTGCCATCCAGGATCTGTGGGACCAGGGGAAGTTATTTCCCTTCTCTGAGCCTTAGTTTCCTCATTTGTAAATCTACCGTGAGACTTACTTGGAAAGACTGAAGAGAGCATTAGTGATAGAGTGTGAAAGGGCCGCCTCAGTGCCTGGTTATTTTGGAGATTACTCTTGTAATGTGTTTAACGTTCTCAACTTCTGGTTTTCCATTTGCACGAGAGGTAATAATGCTTCCTCCCAAGGGAAAATGAAACAGTTGTTGTAAGAATACTTTATAAACTAAGAAGGAAAAAGGGGTCACTTTTATTAATTCTTGTAGGGCACCGTGTTATGGTCAGCGATACTTGAGATAAAGAGGGTAGGGTGAGGAGGGAGAGAGGTTTGATTTTTTAAATGTTGACTTTAACGACTTTAACTCTGGTGCCCTAGCCAGAGGAAGCTGAGAGGAGCCAAGCTGCAGGTCTTTTGTGGCCACTGCTGCCTGGTGACCAGAGAGAAGACAGTATTGCTTGGTTTGGAATCAGGTTTCAAATGATCTGCCTTCCGTTTCGGACAGACCCTAAGCCGAGGAAGGGAGTGAGCTCTTGAATCCAGCAGCTTGTCCATAAATGTTGGGGTCCTCTGCGTTTCCAGATCTGGAGTTAGGAGGCACTGGGGATGGTGCGTCGTCATGAACTAACATTGTCATCATTTACAATAAGAATCACGATCTGTTTATGACAGAGTCCTGTTTATCCAGATTCCAAACAGCTGAAAAGGCCAAATTACCAGATGCTACGTTTTTTCTTTCTTATTATTAAATACCCGACACTCTGCTTTTCGAAGTCCTGACAAGGAAAGAAAGTAAACATCTGGACTTTATGGAGGCCGTCAGCTTTGTGGCAATGGCCCGATGATGCTCGCTCCCTGTGCACACTGCTTTACAGTTTTCAGCGTGTGTCCCCCACACGTTCCCTCATCTGTCCTCATGGCAGCTGAGCTCTGCCTACCTTACGGGCTGTTCCGAGGGGACAGATGTAGAAGCGCTGGCTTCTTATTACTGTGATTCCCATTTTATAGATGAAGACATTAAGGTTCAAGGATGTGCTCAAGGCTACAGACAGTAAGTGGCAGTTTCTAAGGCTTCCTGTTGCAAAGTTTGATTCTGGTTCCACAACTTGTACCTTCTATGTGTGTGTGTTGGGGGCCGAGAGCTGGGTGTTCATGACGGCCTCCCGAATGTTCCCAGAGAATTTAAAATATTTTTGCTTTTGGTATGTCTTCTGTCTCGAATCTTTGGAAGTTGGTAACTAGTATCTATGCCATCATTAGATAACTTCGTAGTTTACCAGAAGATTCCGTTTGACCAGAATTACTGCTCTCAGACCAAACCAGATAATGAGCGCACTGTGTAATTCTCAGTGACTCACTGGGCCATTTTCATTGTGCTCTGAGACTAGACACATCCCAGCAACAAAAAGGAGGCTGATGATCATGACAGACGTGGACTCTGCCATTAGTAAAAGGCCAGCATAACGTGGCTGAAAATTCCAAAGAGTAGTTAATCTTGTAACTTAAAAAAAAGTATATATATTTTTCTTTAAAAATGAAAACGAAAAAGGAAAGCAGTTGTAGATTGCATTAGGGGCATTAGGGGCTGGTGGTGGAAAGTAAGACATGACAGTTTTGGTGGACATTACCTGATAGAGTTTCTTCATCTGAATCAGAAGCCACTGTGATGTTCTGGGGAGGCTTTTGAGGGGCCAGCACATCCATAATAGAAAGGTATGAGTTATTTTGAAAGCATTTACCCCCTCCGGCTCTAGTGGGCAATTTGCTTGCATTTCATCCATTTTAAAGTGCTGGTCCTGTGATCCGGAAATAATCAGATCCAAATTTTTTCAGTGCTTGAGGTTTCAAATAAGGGGGAGAAAAACCTGCTGGCCAAATGTCAGGCTCAGTGAGACAAAGAGAACCATGTATGTGTGTGGGTACACAAATAAGATAGGAACATGTTGCGTCTACAGTCATAAGAATTATGTACCCGACAAATCTTTTATAGACATGTAACGGAAATATAATTCCCAAAGATTCCCTAAGAATCTTGTGTGGCTAGAATTCCTCTTCCCTTCCTGCCTCCTAAGCTCTCTAGAAGCTGCTAAGACTTGGCGTGCAAAATGGAAAGGGGACCAGCACATGAGATCGTAACTTAATTTAGGCTTAGTTGTTTCTGAGTCGTTTACCTGAAGTGCTCAGCTGGGCTGAGGTCTCAGGACTATCTTGGCTGCGGAATCATATCCATAGGCTGTGTTGCTCCTTCTGTGATGAAAATACATGTTTCTTTATATGCCGTGGTTATACGCCGTGGTTTTCCTTCACACTTCTCCTCCTTCTGGAAAAAAAAAAAACCTCACCCCATCTTTGAGTTCTTCATCTCCCTGCGTTACAGTTGCATGAGAAGCGAAGTGAGCCAGCACACTTATTTTTACAGTGTGTTAAAATCCCATTACAGGCATAAGTGCACAATGAATCATTTAAAAAAATATATTCTTATGTTCTTTGTTCTGAATGTTGCATAATTATCATCATTTTCTTTGGTTTTATTTTGTGGAGTTTGGCCAGCATCCTAGAAAAGGGGAGAAACTAAAGTTTGGAATGGGGTTTTCAACCCTTTTTTGGATAGGAATAGGGAAAAAAAACAACAAACAAATAAATACCAACTTTATTTGTAAATTGACCAGTGATTGTCGCTAACGGTGACTTTTGCATAGAAAGGATAATCTCCCTTCTTTCTCTCAATTTTCTTAGAAAAGCAGTTCCTTGTTTTGAAGGTGATATGGTAGTATTTCAACAACCTCACCTTGTATCTGTGATTATATTCAAAGTTAAATTACAGTGTGTGGTTTGCTATTTTTTTTTTCCTAATACAGATTTTAGTTGCAATTAGTTTAGACCTAGAGACTTGCAGTTGTTTCTTCTGGTAGGGGGTAGTCTATTTTTGTGTTTAAAGAAACAAAGACAGTCAGTTCAAGGGGGAGAAGAAATGAAACAAACTCTACCCTGGGCTTTGAAAAATTCAACTGCAACATGCAGAAAGCCCAGCTGCGATACCAGGGCCAGGAAAAAAGAGCAACCTCCTGAAATATTTGTGCAGCTCGCCTTCCCTGTGCTAATGATTCTAGCAGTTTAAAAACGGACTTCTTGTTTATCAACAGCCGCTGCCTGAATTAATAGTTTACAATGAAAAAAAAAATGCTTTGGCGTTAGAAGCAAAGTCCGGGACTGATAGCTGAGTTACTGAGTTAAGGGAAGCAGAAAAGAGAGGCGAAAAGTTTTGTGGCTGCTTTGGTCTCCTAAAGCCTTATTTATAAGAAACTGAAAGAAAACAGAGACCTGGGGTGGGGTGGGGTGGAGAAAATACAACCCTAACCCAGTGTCTTTTAGTTTAAAGTCACTTGAAGCATCTGTTTTCTCCTTTTCCCCGTCTTTCCCTAAACTCCAAAGGGTTATTCCTTCAGAAGGTTTCCGGTGGATTGAGGCGGATTGTGTTAGCATTACGAGCTGTGTTTTTAAAGTCAGCATTTGAGTCAGATGCACTGAGAAGAGCCCTTCAGTCCGCTCACTGAATAATGCATTTCCTGCATGGCCTGAATTTTTTTGGTGGTTATGGTTGGGACTGTCTGGAGCAAACACACGCGCCATTGTACAGCCTCAATGCATGTGGGCCATGCCCTTGGCTTTGAGTCTTGGTTTCCCCATCTGTAAAATGGGAAGCAGTTCCATAGGATGACCCATAGTCTCTTCTTACTCTGTTGCTCTGGGATTCTACATGAACTTGGCTGGGGCAGTTGGGAAGGATCTAGGGTATGGAAAGAGGTCAGGTTCTAGATTTCATCTCTTTGGAACTCTTGACTCCTGAAGTAGAGCACAGAAGGAACCGGAAGAGGGCGGGAGGTCAACTAATCTTTATTGAACACCTACTCATTGCCAGGCCTAGCAGTTTATAGCTGTCATTGCACTTAATAAAGCCCAACAACCCTATGAGGAAAGGAGGCATTATTCTAAATTTACAGATGGGGGAAATGAGGCTTGGAAAAGTTAATTGATTTGTCCAAATAATGAGCTTACGATGTAATTCACAGTGACTCACTGTCTAGGTAGCAGGTAATAGAGGCTGGAATTTGAACCCAGCTCTGTCTGACTGCAAAGCCTGTGCTTTCCTCCTAAAACACAGAGCTCTCACGGACAGCCCTTAAAACCCAAGTAGTGGCAAGGAGTCGCTGTGGCTGCAGAGCGTGCCCGAACCCTGGGGGAAGGCAGCAGAAGGCCACAGGCCGGTCTGGATGACCAGTCCCCGGAGCAGACTTCTGAGTCTCAGCTAACAGGCTGAGGTGTGATTTTAGGGGGGGCTCTGCCTCCATTGGGCTCTGCCCACTGCTCGGCTGCAGAAGTGGTAGAAGGACAGTGGTTCCTGGTTGTGACATGGAGTCCTCAGGTAAGGAGTCCGAGACTGGAGGGCCCCTAGAAGCAGCCCCTTCTCAGAAGCAGCGCACACACTCATTCCGCCGGTTACTGCAGGTTCAGGTCCTTCTTTGAGCCTGTCATGCAGTTTGGGGAGCTTTGTTGCCCGAGCCCTGGCTGCAGTCGCCCTTCCATCGGTTCTGAAGACTTCTGTTTGAAGAGAATTCCTCATGATCGCATCACACGTCGTGTGTAGAATGCATGCTTCACTGGACATGATGGTTTGAGATCTATTAAATAATTATTTCTTATTAAACGCTTGGTGGGATGAAGAAAGGCTTGTGGGGAGAACAGGCCAGGGATCAGAGTGAACTTGAGAGTTTGTGGGAAATGGGTCTTTTGTGTCAAATGATGAATGAGTCAAATGACCCTCTATGGAAGGAAGAGGTCCCACGGCTGGGTTGTGTCTGTGGTCTTGCATGGGGGTGTGTGCATTCATGAGAATGTGAGTGTGGACATTCTCAAGGGATCATACTTCTTCTGAAGTGGAAATTGCAGGAGGCTTTATTGCCCAAAACTTCTTTGCCTTTGGATATTGACCCTGGGTCTGAAAGGGAGAGTATGAAGGGGTATCAGGGATGGCCTGCTTGCATTGTGGCCCAGTCTCTTCCTATTTGTGTCTTTTCTAGCAGCCAGATTGCTCTTTTAGATGTTGTTGCTTTTGTTTTTAAATAACAGGTTTGATGGCAAATAAGGCTTTAGCAAGAAACCAGGGCGTATTATAAACCCAGCTTTAAAAATACAGATCCCATTTGCTGTTTTAAGCTCTCCGGAGGGCCTGGAGATTGGGTTTATTTTGGAACGTTGGTGGACTGTATGAATTACTTCTCTGAGGCCTGGGTATTTAATACCTAATAGAAGTTTGTATAAGAGTTGATGATGTATTTTGCCGACTTTCCAACCCTGTAAATAAATTACACGTGCCGGCAGAGGCTGCCAGGATCCACTGTGTCAATTGAAGCTTAATTTTTATCCCAAACCACTTAATACTTTTGTCCTAGTGAGTAGAGAAAATTCCCGGGTTTCACCCAGCAGCGGGCCCATTCCGAGATGTAGACGGTTTCATGAGCCCACGAACAGGCCTCCGTGGATTCACCGATCTTGACACAGTTTTCAGTGGTTAAGTAGCTTCAGCCCTCTCAAGTCCAACCCCCAAGGCAGAGAATGATAATATAATTTTAAGTGTATCGTAAAAATGAAACTCAATCGCTTCCACTCCCCAAACCTGTCTCGCTCCCCTTCTCTCTGGAGAAAACAGACGTAATTGTGTGTTTAATCTCAAGACCGCCTGTGCATTTTATCTTATTTGAGTGCAAAGCCCAGGTAATAACGTTGGCATTTCCAGTGCGAAACAAAATCGGGTTTCTAATTTGGAGACACTATTAAATATTTCATGCTTCAACCAAACTCAATTCTTTTTTCCTATAATAAGTTTAAATATTAATTCTCTGGAATGTCAGATGCCTAAAGCTAGGCATTTAGTGATCTGCAGTTTCAAGTATCTCGAAGAAGGTTTATGAAACAGGATATTTCACTGGGAGGGATGAGTAGTGTGTTTCAGAGATATCTGAATTCAAGGCAGTGTCTTCTGATTTACTTTTTAAAGGGAAAAGGTCATAAAATAAGTTGCTTTATGTGCTGAAGTATTAAGTGGCTTAGGCTGAAATAACAGCAGAGACTTTACTGTTTTTCCCCGTTATATTTTAACAATGCTTTTTGGGGGAGGGGGTGGGTCATTTTCCCGCCTGCTTGTCTCCTCCCCCAGCCACCCCCCCCCCCCAACCAGATGGCTTTAATTCTAACCAAATCCCACGCTGAGGCCAAATGATTGATCAAACAGTCATTTGTACTTACGTAGCTCTCTTTGTGAGAATATCTCTGCATTGGAGCTTTTCGCCGGGCTCGGCTCATCTTTGGGACTTCAGATGGTAGATTTCCAGCCTGGAGAGGTGGAGGTATAGGGGTAGGTGGAGGGCAAAAATCCCAGACCTTCAATCCAAAGAATTCCTTGCTTAAAACCTTTTTGTTACTTCCCATCCCTGACAGCAGGGGTATCCAGGTTTTCTAAATACAAGGACAAAAATCGATACCCTGTCCAGATAGCTGTTATATTTTTAGTATCTGTTGATGGAGAAAATACCTGGAGGTTACTAGTTTTAAGGGCTCTTTTAAATAGATTTATATTTTATCAACCACTCACATATCTGTAGAGACATCGATTTGTTCTATAGACAGTCTTTGCCTTCAAGCTCTCCCCTGAAATTACAACTTGGCATGTAGATTCACAACCAGTTGACTGATGGAAGAAATCTGAGCCCCTTGGTCTGGCGTTCAAGGCCTTCCTGCCAATCCAGTTCCACCTCTTCCTAATGTCTGCTTTGCTTGTCCTCCAGCAGCGTTGGATTTTTCTTTTTCTTTTTTTTTCCTTATAAATTTATTTATTTATTTTCATCTTTGGCTGCGTTGGGTCTTCGTTGCTGTGTGCGGGCTTTCTTTAGTTGCGGTGAGCGGGGGCTACTCTTCGTCGCGGTGTGCGGGCTTCTCATTCCGGTGGCTTCTGTTGTTGTGGAGCACGGGCTTAGTTGCTCCACGGCATGTGGGATCTTCCCGGACCGGGGCTCGAACCCGTGTCCCCTGCATTGCCAGGAGGATACTTAACCACTGAGCCACCAGGGAAGTCCCAGCGTCGGACTTTTCCTTGCACAGCTTCAGACCTGGAATCTTCTCTTGTCCTTCTGTCCTTACACACTTTGAGCTTCTTTTTATTCATTTTTGTGCCTTTTAAAATCAATTTTGGAACATAAAATAGTTCATATTCAAATATTCATCTTTGTAGCCTTACATCCAGTACCAGGTCTGGCAAAGTACATATCTGAGAAGCAAATAGTGTGCTGGTTGGGGCTGTAGGTGTGGAACCAAACCACTATGTTTGAACTCTGGTTCCACGTACAAACTTCGGGATATTGGGCAAGTTATTAAGCTCTTTGGGCCTCAATATTCTTACCTGTAAAATGGGGATAATAATAGTAACAGTTTCAAAAGACTGTTACGAGGGTGAAACGAGTTAATACATGTATAAGTGCTTAAATACAGAGATTGGCACATGGTAAGATGCTCAATTAATGTTGGGGTTATTATTGTTATTGTTATTGCTACCATGTAAATGTTTGTTAAACAGAATCTCTTAGAAGGGCCTTTCTTCCCTTCCTTTTCACCAATCTGACTCCTACTTATTCTTTAAGACCCAGCTCAGGTGCCACCTCTTCCTGGAAGCCTTCCCTTTCTCCCTTGGCCTGGTTATGCTAGAGCTCTGGCACCCACACCTTTATCCTTCCTTCTGCGGTAGCACAGGTCATACTCTGTGGCGATTTTCCATTTACTTATGTGTCCTTGAGGACAGGGGCAGAGTCTCATTATTCCAGCATCCCAGTGCCCAGCACAGGGCCTGGCTCAAGGTGGGTGTCAAGGAAGGTTGGGAATGGACTCCAACCCAGTCTCTGCCCTCAAGGAGCTTGTAGCCTAGAAAGGAGAAGCTGAGTTTTATGTCTTTGTTTTTCCTACAAGGTTAATCACATGGTAAGGTCTCAGCACATGTGAGACTCCAGTGAATGCACAAGGAGTTCTCAAGTACAGACACAGCCCTATTATCCTTCCCACACCGTCTTGGGGCACTTCACAACGAGGTCTGTCCTACTTTTCTAGGTGACATTGGGCAAGTCTTCTCACCTGTCTGGGCCTCCCTTTCCTCTCCTTTCTGGGAGGAGTTGGCTTCAGTGATCACAGATCTTTCTTGGTGGCTGCCAGGCCATGGGCCAGGTGGAGGAGCTAGGGGCCTGACGGCTGTCCCGAGTGACTGGCCTGGATCATAGGCCCACTTTGCCACACACCTGCCCCCCGTCTAGGCAAAGTCCCAGGTGCTTTAACGTGTGTCTCATCTTATGGTTTAAAGAGCAGGTATTGGTGGTTGCAACACATCTGACCCAGATTTCTCTAAGATGAAGGAGAACCCTGGAAATGAGAGCGAGGAGCCAGCTCTTGGTCACCTGCTGGGGTGGGGAGTGATGCATACATCCTGGATCCCCACTTCAGGACAGGCTTAGACAGACCCCGGGGGGATTGTGTTGGCCTCCTGGCCCCTCTCTGGGTACTATTGTGGTTTGAGCTTTGTTAACTGTAGAGCTCTGCCCAAATCACTATTATTCATTCAATCCCCCTATGAACAAATGGGAAAACTAAGGTTCAGAGAGGTCATGTTACGGTGCAAAGGTGGCCACATGGCTTTTGGAGTCAGAACTGAGTTCAGATCCTGATTATACCATTTGCTGGAACTTGCTTGGGCTAGTTCATTGGACTCTGAGCCCCAGTCTTTCTCATTTGTAGAATGGAGATAATGCCTGTCTCAGAGTTGATGAGGGGCTTAAGGTGAGGAGTCTGTAGAGCACCTAGATCAGGGGCTGGCACATAGTAGGTATGTACCACAGGTAAGCTGCTGTTACTGCTCTTACTGAGTGGCAGAGCTGGGCCTAGGTCCCCAAGCCTGACTTGGTCTGATGCTGTTTCTCCTCTACACTGCGGTATCCCATCCCCTTACTCTGGTGTTTTATTTTGTTTTGTTCTTTCTTTCTTTCTTTTTTTTTTGGAGAAATTAGAAGAATAAGGACTTTGGGGTTTCAGAGACTGAGGTCCTAACCCCAGCACTGGAGGACACAGCTCTGAAGCACCTGGGCTTCACTTAGGGTTAGGGGAAGGTTAGGAGCTGTCTATGTCCCTTGCCCAGGTGGGCATGGGCTACCTCAGCACAACTGTCTGACAGTCCTGGCCCTGGGGTCCGTCCAAGACATTCACTCAACCTGTGGTGGCTCTGGTGTCTGGCAGGAGGGGGCTGGGGCTGTTTCTGGGGTGGGTCAGGAGGTACAGCCCTCCCTCCCCCTGTTCCTGGTTTATTGGGTTGAGAGTTGCCTTCAGACTCTAATATCCAGGTGAATTACCTTGCTTCTGCCTCCCAAACTCATGATGCTGTTCCTGTTCTGCTCCCACATCCCTGTGCTTGCGGGTCTCTGCAGCACTGTGGAGGCCTCCATTTGTTGGACCCTGCTGTGAGCAGATATCCCCTGAAGCCATTCACTCCTCGTGAGGTGAGTATCATCATCCCCATTCTACAGATGAGAAATACTGAGGCCCAGAGAGACCAGATGACTTGCCCAAGGTTCTAGAGCTGGTAGGTGGTAGCTGCAGTCCTGACTCCAAGACCCCGCCCTTTCTCACACCTTGCCACCGCTCTGGGCCGTTCCCCAGGCCCTCTGAACTCTGCTGCCTTGGGTCCAATCTTCCCCATTCGTCTCGGTCGAGAAACTGCCTCCTCCAGCCAGAATTACCGTTGCCCTCCTTCATCTTCCACTGCCCTTTGTCACTTTTCTCCCGTTGAACAGTTGGGTATTATAGATGCTTCCTCCCTGATGAGACTATGAGCTCCATGGAGCGGGGTCTATAATGACTGCATCTCTGACTTGCAGAAGGAGTGTGGATCAGAGAAGAGAACGAATGCAGGATCCCAGCAGAATTAATCTGTCCCTCTGCAGTTCAGGTGTGGCTTCCTGGGGAGTTCCCCAAGCAGATTTTCAGGACAGCAACCCAGAGTGGCTCTCTATGTCTGAGCCTCAGACAGTGATCTCTGCCTGGCCAATTGTCAGGAGCATATGGGATGAAGTGTGGGGAAGTATCTTGAAAACGGAAGGGCTTCATCCGGGTTTGGTTGTTGCTTGGTTCGTTCATCAGTGTTTTGAATGGCTGCTATGTCCCAGGTATTGGGTTGGGCCCTGGGACACTGTGGTGGGCTAACAGATAGAGCCCGTGCCTGCATGGGGCTCTCAGTCAGGAGGGCTGGGGGACAGTGGGCAAATGTGTGCAGGTTCCCTCCCAGCCCGGCCGGGTCCCCAGTCCTCACCTGTGCAGCTTCTCCACCTCATCACCTGGCTTGCTGTCCTAAGCAGACTCCTGAGCTCCAGACAGTCTGAGACCCATGACCTCAGCCAGTCTCACGGAGCCTTGGTTTGCCAGCTTATAAAATAGAAATATTTACTAGCTAGCTCCCCTTGTGAGGCCAGCGTGAGAATCAGTGATGTCAGCAGGGAAGGGGCTGACTGCGGGGCCTCTGAGGGTGGACGGGAACAGGGGTGTGTAGAGCAGCCCTCTGCAAGGACGCTGGTTGTGGAGCCACACAGGTTACCCAGTCCCGGGGGGTGGGGACACCTTTGCCAGCCCTCTTCCTGCACCTGTTGCCATTTCCTGCTTGCATAAGCCTTCCTCTTGGAGGGAACATCCTTTCTCCTTACCTGTGGCAATAAAAAAAGGCCAGAGGGCTTCCCTGGTGGCGCAGTGGTTGAGAGTCTGCCTGCCTATGCAGGGGACATGGGTTCGTGCACCGGTCCGGGAAGATCCCACATGCCACGGAGCGGCTGGGCGTGTGAGCCACGGCCGCTGAGCCTGCGCGCAGTCCGGAGCCTGTGCTCCACAACGGGAGAGGCCAACAACAGTGAGAGGCCCTCGTGCCGCAAAAAAAAAAAAAAGGCCAGAGTTTTCCTTTTGCAACATGTTCAGAGTCTCTCCTGTCTCAGCCTCACACCCCTCCCTTCTTCTCACTCATTCCAGTCTTTCATTCTCCCAATGGCTCTAGCTGTTGGGTACTCAGAATACAGCAGAGCTACTTGCTAGGGAGTCATGGAGACAAGTAAATTCCCATTGTGTGATATTGGCCAGGTAGGTGGGGGCTTGGGGGCTGTTGGGGACCTTCCTTCTCTTCCCCCTCCTCCTTCTCATTTTCAGTATCCTGCCGTGATCATCTTTTGAGTACGGCAAGACATTGGATCATCTCTTTTTTTTTAATGGATCATCTTGTAATTATCCTGTGATGTAAGTGTTCTTATGGAAGAACTTATGGCGATTTACATTTAAATTAATTACAATTAAATAAAATTAAAAATTCGGTCCCTGAGTCTACTAGACATTTTAGTGCTCAGTAGACCCATGTAGCTAGTGGCTACCATATTGGGCAGCAAATATAGAACACTTCCATCACCAGAGAAAGTTCAGTTAGATGGTGCTAGTCTAGAGTATCTTTCTTTAGTTTATTCATTTGTTCAGCAAACATTTCCTGGAGCCCTATCATATACTAGTCTCTCTGTTAGGCTCTAGAGAAGTAGGTATAACCCAAGCGCGGCCTCTGCTTTGGGGAGCATCTAGTCTAGAGGGCAGGCAGATGGACATACCAGCTTGGAGGTGGGGCCAGCGTGCTGGTTACTGGGCTCCTGCTGGGGATGCAGACGTGAGTCTTAGGGTCTGCCTGCTCTCAGAGAGCTCACAGGCTACCACTGACAAGACAGAGATCAGAGCAGCCTTCCTGGAAAGGTAGCATTTGAATGGCCGGGCCCTAGTGGGTGTGTTCTGCTGATTCCCCAGGAAGCAGTCCAGAGAGGGCAGATGGTTCATGCAAGTACATCCCTGAAGCTGGAATCACGCACAGGATCTCCTGATGGCATCCTGCATAGCCACTTAGATAGGAATGGGTTCCTGCCCTCCAACAAATTACTTGATCTTACTCCTAATCCTTCTTTGGGAAGTGGCTGACCCTTTAAAGATAATTTAATAATTGTTATTTTCCCCACTTATATCAGTAGTATATATTTATTGTAGAAAATTTGGAAACTCTAAAAACATTTAAGGATGGAAATAATCTCACACCCAGAAGTGATCAACATTTACATTTTAGTATATTTCTTTTCAGTCTTTTTTCTATGCTTATCTATATATTAATAGTTTTCATTATCATTGGTATCATTCTGAATATAAAGCCTTGTGTACTTAAACTTAACATTCTAACATAAATCTTTTCCATGCTGTTAAATTTTTTTGTAAACATTCAAAAATGTATTGCATTTTACTACATTTGTTAAATTATTTTGAACAGGTGATACATTTAAAATGGTTCAAAATTCAGAAGACCCAAAAAAGGGTTCTTAGGAAGAGCCTTCCTTTTCTCCCCCCAACCCCCAGTTCCCCTTGCTGGGGGCAACTAGTGACACCCCCTCTTCCTTCCCCCATTTTTGTTTGGCCTCTCACATAGCTGATGTGAGCACAAAAAAATATGTATATATATTACTTGCGTGTGCATGATGCTTAGAGTTTTTCACCTTTTCCCTTAGTATAGATAAAGCTGCAGTGACTCTCTTTCTGCAGTATCATCATTTGCATGTATGATTGTTTTCTTAGGCTAGATTTTACCAGAATTGAAAATTACTGGGCCAAAGGCTAGTGGCATTTGACACACATATTACCAAACAGCCCTTTAGAAGGTTGCACGAATTTTCACAACTGCAAGCAGTGTCTTAAAGAACTTACTTCCCTGAATCTTCACCAGTGTTTCCAAAGGAATTTCCTAATTGGAAGGTGGAAGTGACAACTGGTTATTGTTTCATCTTACGTTTATTTGATCGTTAGTGTAGTGGAATATATACTGTGTATTGATTCACAGTTCATAGCTCCTCTTTTGCAAGTTGGTGTCTGTGTCGGGGTTTGAACATTTTACGTATAAAATGTAACACTTTACATATTTTAAAGTGTTCAGCAAGTTAGGTATGTTAATATTTTGTTCATATTTGTTGCTAATATTTTTATGAGTCTGCTGTTTAAATGTTTTTTATGATGATTTTGAAACAAAAATTCAAAATTTTTATATGGTCTTAATTCCAAGATTTTCCTTTGTCATTTCCTCCATTGCTTTTCTTTTTGTCATTGGCCAAGTCCTATTGTTTGCTATTATTACTATTTTGGGGAGCTTGTTTTATTACCATTCTAAAAATATTTTTATTTTCAGCAAAATAATGCTAAACATAGTTTTAAAATCATCTAATACTGTTAAGACTTTACAGGGAGTTAGTCCCTTACCTTCATTGTCACACTGCTGAGAGGCAGCTGCCTTCAGCCAGGGCTGCTGGGACGCTCACTTCCAGTGGACATCACTTACCCCCATCTACGTGGATGGTGCTCCCTGGACTTGCGCAACACAGGGCTCCCGCCTTCAACTCATTTAGTTGTCATTTTCTAGTGTTTTCTCCCATTTGTCTCAGTTACAAAAATAAAAGCGATAATAGCTAAACGTGGTGCTTATTACCGTGGTCCAGTCATGCTCTAAGAGCATTCCGAACATAATGCCTTTGATTCTCCCAACAACCCCATGAAGGAGTTGCTGTTATTATCCCTGATTTGCAGATGAAGAAACAGACCCAGAGGAGGGAACCATGTGTCCAAGGTTACACAGCTGGTGAGTGGTGAAGCCTGAATTGCTAGGCTGCACAGCCTCTAAGTAAGACTTAGGCTGCTGTTTTTAGATCGGCTGTATTCATTGGCTGCTGGCTTCTTGTATGATGGGTGAGGATTTAGTTCTCTTGAAGCCCCCTCCCCCCCAACCCAGTTCTTATCCCGCTCGTGCTGGCCCTCTCCTCCCTCCTGCTCTGGTTGTAGTAGTTCAGCCTGTGCACAGGTGGGACTGTGGGTAGCAGGATGCCAGTGTGCGGATTTTGCTTGCTTGGTTCTGGCTGAGCCCCAAGACGATGGGTATTGATAATAGGCATTGGTGCTACCTTCTAGAGCAGGATTTCAGGTGCCTAAACTTAACTCTGGTTTTGAGATCCTTAACTGGCACACACTTTGAGGGTGTCAAAGGGTTGAGATGGAAGAGACGAGGGAGGGCATTTCCTTAGAGAGAGCTGTTGAGAAAGCTGTGACACTTCCTTCCCCGTGCCAGGTGGGCGGGGAGGGGGTTGCTTTCTCCTCACCCAGGACTCAAGTGAGAGGGGCTCTGAGAACCCCACTCAGAGGAACGATGTGTTTTTCCATGCCTGAAGGTATTGAAGATGAAAGCTGTAGGTGGAGCCCCTGCCTGGTAGCAGAGTGAAGGGGGTGGCTGCACTGTGGTTGTGATGGACAGAGGGTTCTGTTCCACGGGTCCTGCCTGGTGGGCATTTTCAGATTGACCCACCCTGCCAGAGAGGACTTCTTGCCAGGCAGAGGAGAGAGAAACTGGAGGTGTCCCATGGGACACAGTGGGGTTCTCTCCTGGGAACCCACGGAAGTGGGCACTGAACACGCAAGTCCAGAGAGCTCCCCTGGTACCTGGCAAGTGAGTCCCTTCTTGCCACTCCAGTAGACAGAGTAAAGGGCACTGGAGACATTGCCCCTCCATCCCTGCTCAGGGGCCCCAGCAGGAGGCAGGCCCAAGCTGGGGGAGGGGAGGAATTTGGCTGTAAATGAAGCTCAGAGTTGAGATTATTAATCTGGATGGGACATCTTAATAACTAAGATGAGACTGTTCTTAGGACTAAAAGTGTCTGGAAGATGTTTTATGATCCAAGAATGGTTCAAAGAGTTAAGGGAACTTCTAGAGACTTCACAGGGGTGGGGAGTGGGGATGGGGAACAAGTCTGCAGATTGGGTTTTAAATAAGGGCCGGTGGGGTCGGGTGGCACGGGGTAATGACATTGTTTCTGGAGCACCCTCTGGGGTCCACTTTTTCAGCGTAGGGTTGGTTACATTTGAAACAAGATGTTGAATTAAGTCATGCACTGTGGGAACTTTCCCTTTGGGGTATAGCATTTTGTTTTCCTGGGGTTAAATAGGGTCTCTTTTTTTCATTTGCTTAGTTTTATATTTATGTATCTATTACCACTTTCCCCTAAATACTCCATCAGTTTTGTCAAACATCTGTCAGTCATACTTTCTTAAATGCTCAAATGCATCAGGTTATCTTAATTCCATTTCTCATGCACCCCAAAGAAGTGGGGAGCACTTCTATTGCACCTCCTGGGTTTGTCACTGATGCTCTCCTATGTAGGATTCCCTAATTCTTGCCTCACACACGTATCACATTATTTGGCTGATTTAAGCAGAAAAGAGATTTTATTAAAAGGATGCTGGGTGGCTCTCAGAATTACTTACTAAGGTTTGGAAGCTACGTAGCTGAGAACTGTACCCCAAAGTCCGCCACAGGGCTGTGCAGCGAAAACAGTGGGTGCCAGACATTGGCAGCAGAGCCCCATCTCTGGTCACTGGCTGTCGCTGACTCCTTGGTTTTGCTTGTGTAGATGGATTTGAGCCATACCCCTAGGTTTATGCTTCTAATTGGCAGAGCCTGGGCCATGTGCCCATGCCTCATCTCCAAGGGAGGCCGGGGAAAACACAATCTTTTCACGCAACATATTTTTACTGAGCACCTTCTAGGCACCCTTCTAGATGCTGGGAAAACAAGCAAACAGGCAAGAATCTCTGCACTTACATTTTAGAGGGGGAAGATACAATGATCAAATAAACAATCAAATATAATGTTTACCAAATGGTGGTACATACTTTGGAGAAAAAGCAGGGAAGGGGGCTGGGGACTTCTGCTGAGCAAAGACAAAGTACGTGAGGGATGTGACACTTTCAGCTTCTGTGTGCATTTTCAGTGTGCGCGCGTTATGTGTGTGTGTGCATGCATGCGTGTGTGTGTGTATGTGTGTGTGTGCTGGGGTGGAGTGGGGGTTTTTTGCCTTGGAAGGTGAGTGATTTTCCCAGTAGAAGAAAGGTGTTCAGATGCTGAGCACCCAAAAGAAATTCAAATGTCCTTCGCATTGTATTTTCCTTTTTCTTAGTTTAACCCCATAATTTGCTGGAGCCCATCCTCCAATGACTTTGTAAGAAAGGTAAGTAAGGGTGTTTGTCTGAAAAGTGTCTCATTCCTGATTAATAGTTTGGCTGGGGAACTTTAATAATAAGAAGAACTAATCTTTAAATGCTTATTACCATATGCCAGGCATAGTTTTGAGTGCCTTACATCAGTTAATTCATACTCACAACAGTCCATTGACTGTTATGCCCATTTTACAGATGAGGAAACTGAGGTCCAATGAGGTTAAGTAACTTGGCCATGGTCACACAGCTAGTAAGTGTCAGGGCCAGGATTTGAACTCAGGCTGTCTGGCTTCAGAGCTGATCCTGTTAAGAATTTTGACAATAGTGTCCCATTGTCTCCCAGCTTCCCTCATTGCTGTTGAGAAGTCAATGCCATGGTGATTCCTAAAACTCCACATAGGTCCCCTTCCCCTCCAATCTATTTTCTAGCTTTTGGGTCATTCTTTTCATCCCTGATGTTCTGAAGTTTTCTAGTGATGTGCCTTGATGTGGGTTTTTTTCCATTAATTGGACGGAGTACTTGTTGTGCCCTTTGTTTCTGAAGATCCGTGACCTTCAGTTCTAGATGTTTTTATGTAGCAGGTCTTAGAAGTTTTTTTCCGTGCCGTTTGTCTATTTCTTTTCCTGGAAATTCCACTAGTTGCATGTTTTGTTTTCTGTATCCATCCTCTCATTTTCTTATCTTTCTTTGATATGTAGCTCTTTGTCTTTTTGACCTGCTTTCTGAGAACTTCCTTGACTTTCTCTCCCATTTTATTTAAAATTTTAGTTATTATTGGTTTGAAGAAGTACTTTCTTGGTCTCCAACAGTTCCCTTTCATGCATTTTGTCTCTGGTTATGGATACAATACCTTATACCTCTCTAAGGAGATTTTAGGATTTTAAACGATCTTTTCTCATATCCCCTGTGTTCCTGTTTTCTGTTTGTGGAGTTCCATTTGTTACTGTTTGGTCTCATTCTTTCAGGTTGGGGATTTCCTCCCATGCTGGTGACAATGACCTGATCTTATGAAGACATCTTGTCTACTAACCCTATCTCTTTTTTGCTGCCCATTGCCCCTTGTGTCTGCCCTCCTTGCCCAGCTTAGAGTCCATCCTTATACTTACTCCTTTCCAAGCAGCTCTTCTCACGTCAGGCCCCAACCCTGGTTCAGACTGGACCACCTGAGCCGCCTGTTGATGGGTGCTGGTGGAGACAGCCGTGCTGAGCGGTCGGGTCTGCATCCGTGAGCTCAGTGACAGCGGGCCTCTCTGCAGCCCGGCCACCTGCTCCTCCTCGCTGTGTGCCCGCAGGGCCCCTGCTTTGGTCAAGGCCAAACCGTCCTTATTTGTTCTTCTCATCCTGTTCTCTCTCATTTTCCTCACAGACTTTGCTTCTTCACTTCCCTTTCCTGCAGTGTGAATTTCACCCTCTCTAGAGGTCATTCCCATCAGCATACAACCTGCTCCAGAACCTTCCAGCCTGAAAAGCAGAACCAACATTGCTTCCTTGAGCTCACACTCCCTCCTTCTACAGCTCCTTTCTCTGCTTCTGCTGAGGCTGAAACTTCCAGGAGTCACCTCGGTTTACAGTCCTCCTTCGGTCACGTCCCAGTTTCTGTCCTCCCCTGTCTGCAGACTGCTCGTGTCAAGGTCCCCGTGGCCTCCGCGTGGCCGGAGCTAACCACTGTGCCCATCTCCATCTCACTGCCCACGCAGCAGCATCAGTGCAGTGACCACTCCCAGTTCTCCCTGGCTGCCCCTTCTCACTGCCTTTGCCGGCTTCTCCACCTGCAGTGCCCAAGTTCTAGAGTCTCTGGGCTCTGGGCTCAGCCCTGCGTCTCCGCCACCTGGTCCGTGCCGCTCCCCGGCACCCCTCTCCTGGGAGTTGCAGCAGTCACCTCACTGGCCCCTTGCTGCCACCCTCACCTCTCTGGAGTCCAGTGCAGGTATGAGTTAAAATGCAAGTCACGCCACGACACTTCTCTGTTTAAAGCCCCCCATCAGTTTTCTGTTCTGTCCAGGCCCATGAGGCTGACGTGATATCTGCCCTCATCCTCTACATCCTCTCTGCCTCCCTCACTGCACTCTAGCCACACTGACCTTCCTGTCCTGTGAGCACAGTAAGCTTGTCCTCTCGTGAGGGCCTTAGCACGGCCTGTTCCTGCTACCTGGCTTGCTTTTCTAGTTCATCTTCGCACGGTGGACTCAGGTGTCTACTTAAGGGTCACCTCCCAGAGAGGCCTTCCCTGACCACCCAGTTTCCTTGTGTTATCTTACTCGTGGGTTTTCATCGGAGCACTTGTTATTACTGCATGTTTTCTTTTTTTGGGGGGGGGCAGTGTTGGGTCTTTGTTGCTGCACGTGGGCTTTCTCTAGTTGTGGCGAGCGGGGGCTATGCTTTGTTGTGGTGCGCGGACTTCTCATTACCGTGGCTTCTCTTGTTGCGGAGCACGGGCTCTAGGTGTGCGGGCTTCAGTAGTTGTGGCACTTGGGCTCGGTAGTTGTGGCTCGTGGATTCAGTAGTTGTGGCTCGCGGGCCCTAGAGGGCAGGCTCAGTAGTTGTGGCACATGGGCTTAGTTGCTCCGCAGCATGTGGGATCATCCTGGACCAGGGCTCGAACCTGTGTCGCCAGCATTGGCAGGTGGATTCTTAACCACTGCGCCACCAGGGAAGCCCCTACTCTATGTTTTCTTGTTCATGGTCATCCTTCACTCCCAAGAAGGAAAACTCCACGAGATACAAGGACCCCACAGGGCCTAGAACAGGTGGGCAGAGTGCCCTCCCACTGCTCCTGTCTGTCTCGGCAGTGGTCACAACACTGTGATGTCTGTCTCCCAGGAAGGCAGGGCCACGCTTCATCCACCTCTGGGCTCATCTTTGCACGCGGCCTGCGGCTTCCGCAGAGGCGTGGCCACTTTTTGTAGGAAAAAAATGCATTTCTTTTTTTTTTTTTTTTTTTTTTGCGGTACGCGGGCCTCTCACCGTCGCGGCCCCTCTCTCTGCGGAGCACAGGCTCCAGACGCGCAGGCTCAGTGGCCATGGCTCACGGGCCCAGCCGCTCCGCCGCATGTGGGATCTTCCCGGACCAGGGCATGAACCCGTGTCCCCTGCATCGGCAGGTGGACTCGCAACCACTGCGCCACCACGGAAGTCCAAAAAATGCATTTCTTGTTAATCCTGTGTGGGCCTTGGTTTTGATGCTGCCTGCAGCTGGTAGAGTACAAAAGGTGGGGGCCATTGTGGAACTGAACATCCATACTGTTTTGAGCACTGGGGGCTGCCATGGAAGATCTCTCCGTTTTCTCTTCTGTGAAATGGGGCAATAATTCCATGCCTGGGCTCCCGTGAGGCTCAGGGGAGAAACAGGATAGGAAAGGACTTAAAAAAAAAAAAAACCTAAAAAGAGGGCGTTTGTCTAACCCATTCTGCAGTTCAAATGCAGTGACCATTTATGAAGCACCTACTGCGTGCTGTACTAAGGGGCTGTTCTCATGTTTACATAATTCATTTAATCTTTCAACACTCTTGTGAGGCTCCTGGTGATCTTGCACCTGAAGAAGCCGAGACTCCGAGAAGATGAATGATTGCTGATCATTTGTAGAGCTTGTGATACCTGTGTTTTCTTAGGCTCGGCTCAGTTTCCTACTAGTTTTGGACTTTGTCTTTAGACAAAAAAAAAAAAAATTCTAATTGCTGTTTCCAGTTTCTTTCTTCATTTAGTAACTTTACGGGGAAGGGGGAGGATTGGGGAAGGTAGAGGGAAATGGGGAGATCTCAGGACTTTCCCTGTCCAGCCACATACCCCAAATCCCATCCCAGCATGAAGAGGCTAAGGCTCTCAGGGGACCAGACATCCTTTTGTGAGGAAGCTGTCATACCCCCTCTAGATTCATGTCTTTTCGGGACGAATTAGCTATAATCTTAGGGGCTGTCCCCTTCCCCTCCCTTTTCAAAATTCTCTTCTCCCCTGTTTGTCTTCTCTCGGGCTCCTGAGCATGTGCTCTCTGTCTCTCTATGTACTTGGTCCCCTCTTCTTTCTGTGGCCGTCCCTATTTCCCTCCTTTTCGGTGTCTCTCTTTATACTATCTCTATTTCTGACTTTCCCGTTTTTTCCTTCTGCATTCTTCTATGTCCTTCTATCCAGGCTTCTTTCTGGCTCACTTTCTGTGTTTTTTCCTTCCTTCTCTCTGGTGCTGCCTTTCTGGGTCCATATCAACATTTAGGCTCCTGCTACCTGCTATTGCTGAAAAGTGCCCCTTTGGAGTTGTGTTTACAAAGAATCCACGTGGTGGCCCACGGCCATGGCAGCTCTTCTCTGCACCTGAACTGCCTTGAAACCGGCCCCAGTGGGCAGGTCTGAGAACGACCCTGCTGCCCATGACCATATTCAGCTCGGGGATGCTCCTGCCCCTCCCTCTGTGAAAGTCCTGTGCTGGACACCGGGACATGCCCCACCCTCAAGGGGCCCTTGCTGGGGACACGGACGGGGAAGCTGCTTGTCGTGAGCATCGCTGGGCGGTGATCACGAGTTCCACACACAGGAGTCCTGCTGGGGCTTTATGAATCCTGCTTCGGGTGCAGGTGTCTCAACAGAAGCGTTGCTTGAGCCAGGCTTTGAAGGGTGAGGAGGCCCTTTACTAGGTGGTGAGCAGGGAGAAGGCATTCTAGGCCCTCGCTACTCAAAGTGTGATTTGCAGACCAGCAGCATGGGCACCACTACGAGCTTCTTAGAAACGCAGAATCTCGGCCCTACCACAGACCTGCTGAACCAGAATCTGCTTTCTAACAAGATTCCCAGGTGATTCATGTGCGCAAAAGCTGGAGAAGCACTGCACCAGCCAAGACTGTGTAAAGGTCTGGTGGGAGAGAGCCCGTGTGTTGGGCAATGGGGAGGAATTTTGTGTTGTAGGACATTGGCTGAAAGTGGCCAGAATGAAGCTAGAAACAGAAGATGGACTCAGGTTGTGCTGGGCCTTAAATAATCCACTCAAGATGAGGACAGAGCTGGAGCCATGCTTGCTGCTTCACAGTACCTGCCAGACCCACAGACCCACAGGCCGCCGTTTCAGTGAAGCCCTTTAGGGCAGGGGTCCCCAACCACCGGGCTGAGGACTGGTGCCAGTCTCCGGGCTGCTAGGAACAGGGCCGCACAGTAGGAGGTGAGCGGAGGGTGAGCGAGCGAAAATTCATCTGCTGCACCCCATCGCTTGCATTACTGCCTGAACCATCCCCTCTCCCTCCACCTTGGACCATGGAAAAATCATCTTCCACGAAATTGGTCCCTGGTGCCAAAAAGGTTGGGGACCACTGCTTTACGGATCATCAGGTCCTGTCTTCTCACGAGATGAATGGGGAGACTGAA
This sequence comes from Delphinapterus leucas, assembly GCF_059928025.1. Classification (NCBI taxonomy): domain Eukaryota; kingdom Metazoa; phylum Chordata; class Mammalia; order Artiodactyla; family Monodontidae; genus Delphinapterus; species Delphinapterus leucas. The sequence continues at coordinate 145,594,738 of NC_143129.1, forward strand.
GCCCAGAGATACCAAGTGACTAGCTTAAGATCACACAGCAAATAAGATGAGGGATGGGATGAAAAATCATGGCTCTCAGACTCCACAGTTCTCTGACTCTTTTGGGAATGTGTTTGCTCGTAATAAGAATGACTACTGCTGGGACTTCCCTGGTGGTGCAGTGGTTAAGACTCCACGCTCCCAATGCAGGTGGCCCAGGTTTGATCCCTGGTCAGGGAATTAGATCCCACATGCATGCCGCAACTAAGAGCCCGCATGCCACAACTAAGGAGCCCGTCTGCTGCAACTAAGACCCAGTGCAACCCAAATAAATAATAAATAAATATTAAAAAAATAAATAAATGCATAAATATGATTAAAAAAAAAAGAATGACTACTGCTTATTAAGGTCATGCTATGGGCCAGGTGTGGAACTAAGTGTTTCCCATTGGGTTAATGAAATAGTTCATTTCCCTATTGTGATCTACATTTAACATGCAAGAAACTAAGGCTCTGAGAGGTAAAGTCATTTGCCTAACGACAAGTGACTTAAGAGACAGAGCTGGGCTCTGAATTGATGTGTGGCTGATTCCAGGGCCTGCTGCTCTACCCACCTGGAGGACAGGCAGAGAAATGTGAGCTTTATCCTAGAGGGGATGGGAAGTCATAGAGGCTTTCGAGCAGGGGAAGGAGCTGGTCAGACCCGGTTTTGGGGAAGCTCACACCAGTGTGGCAGTCCCTGAGCTCTTTGGATGGCCTTGGGTGAGCAAGTCCCTTCTTAGTTTCCTCACCTGTTGGGTTCTAGTAGAGGCTCTCGAAGGTCCATCCTGAGTCCAGCTTTGGGTGTGTCATGCTGTAACTGCAGAGCTGCTGGTGGGTGCTGTGGCCCTGGACCTACCAGCGTGTGGGTCGTTTCAGTCCTGAGGTGGGAGGTGGGGTGTGTGTGTCGTCAGAGAAATGCAGAAGGAGTGGTGGTTGTGCCGGCGGGGGGAGACTGACCATCCTCCCCTCCAGCTCAGCCACCATCGCCACCTCCGTCCCACATGTGATTCTGATTAGGGGGCCTGTGTAAAAGTTACCTAAACACCACTCTAATTACTCTGTTTAGGAACATTCACATGCGTGGGAGGGTTCCTGGCCCTGGCTTCCCACATGTGCTGGGGGTCTGCGAGGAGGCGCCATGTCTGCACGAGCATGAAGGCGCTGTGTCGGAGCTCCGCATTTGCCCGGGCACAGGGACCCTGCAGGACCCGCTCAGGGAGTTCTTCCCGGGCTCTGGTAGGCGGAAGGGTGGGAGTGACTGGTCTAGGCAGGCGGTTGTAGAGAAGAGCTTGTTTCGAATCTCTCATCCTCCTGTGAAATAGGTGGTGTTGTCCCCGTGAGGAGAGACAGCCTCGGAGGAAGGTATCGCGACAGAGCATGGGACTCGGAGTCAGCGAGACAGCCCGTTCACCGTACGACCTTGGGCAAGTGCCCTCACCTCTTTGAATCTCGGTTTCTTGGTTTGTCTAAGACCACCTGTCTTTCAGGCTTGTTGTGAAGATGAGATGAAGCACGTGAGAGGACTTGAACTGTTGTCTGACCGGGGCTGCCGTAGCTCACAGCTTCCCCGGGGTCCACTTGCAGTGAGAGTGCACAGGCTCTGCGGCCACACACAGCGCCTGCGTGTGACGTGTAAAAGGCCGTGGGGCTGTTTATTTCATTTACAGCCTGGTCGGGGAGACAAGACACCTTCCGGCCGAGTATGCCTTAGAGCGCCCCCTGGAGGCGGAGAGGCATGGCATTTGGGGGCCTTGGGTGAGCAGAGAGCTGCGCCCAGGACTCTTTGGAGCTTCAGGAAGAAGGAGTCCCCCTCCGAGCTGAATGGGTGGTCCCAGCGGGGGTTTGCAGCTAGTGGGCTGTCAGTGTTTCCCTATTCCTGTAGGGTTGGATGAAGGGGTGTGGGCAGCATGAAAAATGATGACATAGGAAAAGGTTTCTCGTGCCTTGTGCTTCCCCTGCCCAACCTCCCTGTTCTTCTGTCCAAGGATTCCCCTCCCATCCTTCTGTACATCTGTGCGTACTCCCCTGTGCCTCCGCATCTGTCCACCCACCATTCCCCCAACAAGAAGGCTTCCAGATACCCACTGTTCTTTTGCCCACCCAGCTCCATATCCATCTTCATGCCTCTTTGTGTGAACACCCATCAGTATTTATATCCATCTAGCTAGTCACCCATCAGCCAACACTCACCAGGCCCCATCATGAGCCCTGCTCTTGCTCTGTACTAGATTACACGAGATGAATCAGATTTGCCTCTGTGAGGAATCATTGAAGGTGGTTGTGTCTTTTTGTCTTTGACATCAAAGAAGACCATAAACTCCTTGACCTTCCTTTAAAGATGAATCAGATCAGACAGTAAATCTGAATGAGTCTTTCCCTTCCACCTTTCCTTTCCCTTCCACCTACTTGTCCATTTACTCATTCATGTGTCCATCCATCTTGCCATCTATCCACCCACCTACCCACTCACTCACCCATCTATATAACCCACCATGAAGCCATCTAACTGCCACGAACCACCCAACTGTCCTACGACCCAGTCAGCCACCCAGCTGCCTATCAACTCATTCACCTTTACACCATCAGCAGATCTATTTTCAGGATCCCAATAGGTACGTATGAGGTACTGTGTTAGATTCTGGAATACTAGCCTGATATATGCCCCGGGTCAGTTGAGTTACTGGGATTTGCTTTTAAAGTCCCTTCCAGCTCTGACATCCTGAAATGCATAGAAGCAGAAGACAGGAATCCTACTCCCATTTATTCAGCAAATCCACATATTCAGCAGTTGTTGAGTGCCTACTGTGTACCTGATACTTTCCTAGACACTTGGGATACTGTGGTGAACAAGACAGATAGTCCTCAACCTTGCTGAGTTTACATTCTAGTGGGGGAGACAGACAGTAAAGGAGTAAATAAATTGCTGTAAGTGCCTCTGTGTCCCGGCTGTGGGTGAGGCTCCCTCAGGGAGCTTCTAGTCTAGTTGGCAGTGAGACAAGTTTGGACAAAGATAAAACTCCCAGACTCTGTCTGTGTGTGCTGTGTTCCAAAGTGGGGTGCACCTGTACAGCAGGGACTTCAGGTGGTTAGAAGGGTAGCTGAGGAGGACCTCCCGGAGAAGGGAAGCCAGAGTTCAGCCTAGGACGTTACAGTACCCGGGGACTTGCCGCAACACACAGATGAGGTCCCTCAGTGCCGTCCGATTCCCGGATCCAGTGTTCAGTTCACTAAACTTGCTGGATGAAGCCAGAGCCTCACCCACTCTGAGCCCCCGGCCCAGAACCACAAAATGAAGGGGTGGGATGAGATGACCTATAAAGTCTTCTGGACCATGACTCTGAGATCTATGAATTTAATTAGTAGGGGACACATAGTTATGTCATGTTTTATGGTGGCATTCTTTTTTTTTTCTTTTTGCTGTACGCGGGCCTCTCGCTGTTGCGGCCTCTCCCGTTGCGGAGCACAGGCTCCGGACGCACAGGCTCAGTGGCCATGGCTCACGGGCCCAGCCGCTCCGCGGCATGTGGGATCTTCCCAGACCGGGGCACGAACCCGTGTCCCCTGCATCAGCAGGCAGACTCTCAACCACTGCGCCACCAGGGAAGCCCTATGGTGGCATTCTTGAATATACCATTTCGAGTAATAATCCCTGTAACAATCTTGTGAGGGAGGAGGTGCTACCCCCATTTTGCATATGAGAAACCTGAGTCTTCCCCCTCTATAAAGCTGCCTTTTAGCCTTTGATTTCCTTTCAAAGCTTCAGGGAGAGCTTCACTGCTGGGTGGATGGACATGTGTGTCTGGAAGCACCTGCCCTGAGTAGGGCACGTGTTAAGAGGTACAAGAGCTCTGCCTTCATCTAGTAGGTATCATCTTTGAAGATGGCAAATGCTTTTTCATTTCTTTTTGAGGGAAGAAGTCAATAAACGGTTTCGATGTCTTTAATAGCAGGGACACTGGAAGAGGACATATTGTAATTAACTGCTTTCCTATTAGATGAGGGTCAGACAAGATGCTGGCAGTGGTCACTTGGTCCTAAGTGGCAGAACTGGGACTCAAACCCAAGGCTGTTTGACTCCCCAAGCCTCATCCTCTTTCCCTGTCTCCATTTCAGGGCTTTCTGAAGAGCGTGGGAGAGTGCCAGGGAGGAAGGGGATTGAAAGGGAAGAGGGAAGGTTTTTATCCTATCACCCTCTCCTGTATTTTCCCTATGAGGAAAATGGGGAGTAACACTCCTTCTTTTACAAAAGAAGCTTCTTGGGCCCTCAGAGTCTTTTTGCAGTGGAGATAGCCAGTTTCTGGTCTAGCTGGGAATGCTTTGGAATGATTTAACAGGTGCTGCTGACGCAGAATCTTTTGTTGAAGGGCTCTGTGTGCACTTTCATTATGCACGGGACCAGCTCCAGTCTCTCTATTAATTATGAACATTTAGAAATGTTCCTCACTATACCCAGAGTTCCCGCTTGTGAAACTCCACACAGGTCAGAGGCCACACATGTTTTGATTTTCTTATTTGAGGTATTATGTGTTCAAGGTAGATTTATGCTGCAACCTTTGTTTATTGACTTGTACTTTTCCCTGTGAACCTAATGGAACATGACAGATGATATTTACAAGGCACGTGTTTCCGATTAAATCATGTGAGACATTAAAGCCCGATAAATGAAAGCCCCTTTGAAAGGCCAGGTTCAGAGAGAAGGAGGCAGTCCCTGATGGGGCCTGGATGGTGGAGTCGCCCCTCAGCTGGCTGCAGGAAATGCGGAAGGTGGCAGGCAGTCCCTTTGCTAGGGTGGGACCCATTTGTCACGATTTCCCACATGGGGATCTAGGCTGCATAGAGGTCTGAAAAAAATGGTCACAAAGACCCCCTCTTACTCTCAACCGCCTGAGGAAGAAGGAAGGGAAAGAGTGCTCCCTTTTGGAGAGCTTACTGTATGCCAGGCTCTCTTGCAGAATGCTTTCCTGCAGAGTCTAGCTGAACCTCGCGACAACTCTGAGGTTGTTACCTTCCTGAAAGGGAATCCAAAAGGCATGGGGTTGAGAATGTTGACTGCAGCCCGCAGGGACTGCTTTCAGGTCCTGGCTCTGCCAATTCACTGTCACTAAGCCTTGGCTGCTTTACCTGTAAAGTGGGGACAATACCATTATTGTCTGTGCTCCATGGTACATGAGCCAGTGTTATCAAATGGAGGCACCGAGAGGCTAACTTGTCAAGGTCACTGCCAGTAGGAGATTACAGCCAGAACCCAGGCCTTCAGGTTCCAAAGCCTTTCCCGATGCTGCCCAGGCTGCTCTGATGGGGCTGTGCTGGGCAGCAGATGGCCAGCAAGGGCCTGCCTGCTGACTCCTGCACTGGGATGTGGGGTATTCCCTTGGCCTTCCTGAGACTTCCCAGGAGCATTAATGGGAAAGCTTGGTAGGCAGGATTAGCCTAATCGGGAGTCTTTCCATGGAGGTCAATTAAAGGATTTGGGTAAATATAAAAAGTGGAAACAGCTTGGGATGGGAGGCTTTCCCTGCCCCCATCTCCCTCCCTCTCTCTCCCTCCTTTCCACTTCCTCCCTACTTCTGCCTCAGAAGGGATCGGGTGGGGGTGGGGGGGGTGGCAGCTGACCCGTGGGACTGAGCACAGCCGGAAGACTCACCTTGTTTTCCTTTTCTGGACACCTGGTGGCAGGTGACCTGAGAACTAATGAGAACAGGATTGGATATTTTTCATATTTAAAATTTCTTTTTAGGACCTCTAACTAGCTTAGCTGCTTTATAGGAGCAGAGACTGACAAAGAGGAGAGAAGGAAAGATGCCAACCCCCCTCCACTTCCCATAATAGAAAAGCTTGCTTTTGGAAACATTGATTTCCTTTCTGTGTAAGAGCCTTTATGGACCGTCATTGGCCATTTCCCTGGAGATTAGACATCTGATTTTCATCGCGATGCAGGGGTAAGGCAGGGATCTGTAGAGTAGCGGGGAGGCTGGCTCTAGAATCTGCCCACTTGGATTTACCCCCTGGCCTTGCCACTTGCCAACTGAGCATCTTGGGCAGGTTGCTTTCTCCCTCTGGGCCTTGGTGTCCTCATATGATAAATAGTTGTTATGGGAGTCAGATGCCATAGTAGATGTGAAGGTTTCGGACTGGGGCTAACAGCACGTTAGAATTTGCCAGATCTTCCCGGGAAGCAGCAGGGACCTAGGAGAAGCCCTAAGGAGTCAAAGCCTCCTTCATTCGCTGCTCAGTGCCGTAGGTGTGTGCAGGGAGCTGGTGTGAGTGCAAGCTCCCCTGCTCATTTCCCCTCCCTCGGCCTCCCTTTACTCATCTGCAAAATGGGGATGAGAACCCCTCTTCTGCCTCCCAAGAGGTAGCTCTTATGAAAGTACTTGGAAAACTGCAGACCCTACAAATAAAATAATGATAGCAATGATCATGCTTCCCATGGAAGGTTATAAAGAACATCCTCCTTTAACTTCCCAGCACTCCCCTGGGGTGGCTGTCATCTCTCTCACTATGAGGCAGTACTGGGAAGGGAAGTGATTTGGGGACTACGAGGTCCCACAGAGCCAGGAGCTAACCTGAGGTCTGTCCCACTGCAGGTCAGACCTGCTTTGTCCCCACCCAGAAGCCCCACTCTTGCAGAGACCCTGGATGCCTGGAGTTGGAAGGGCTCATTAAGCAGGAGGTTCCTCTAGTTCCCTTTATCCTAAATGAGCTCTCCTCTTCCCCCTCTCCCTCTTCTCTCATCCTTTCGCCTCCCCCTTCTTCTCCACAGTCCATCTACTGACCCAGGCTTAGGGTGGTGTGGCTGAGTGGTGCAAGACGGGGAGCCCACTGAATTAAAAGCTCTGTGTACGAACAGGTGAATGACACTGCCGCTAACTTTATGTGTCCTTGGGCAAGTTACTGTCTCTCTCTGTGCCTTGATTTCTCCAATAGTAAAATAGGATTGATAACATCTGCTTTATTCCTGCCACAAATTTGTTACAATGGATTAAAAGCAGTGCCCACAACGTGAGCATGTGGGACCCAGTTAAAGGAGTTGTCACACAAGGTGCCCTTATGGCACATTGATCCTGGGAGAAGACCCTGTGTCTGCAGCCTCGGCTGTGACCAGACATTTCTAAGTGGAGAGAGAAGGATTTTTAAAGCCACATATGGTCTTTTTTTTTTTTTTAATTTATTTATTTCATTTATTATTTTTGGCTACATTGGGTCTTCGTTGCTGCACGCGGGCTTTCTCTAGTTGCGGCGAGCAGGGACTCCACTTCGTTGCGGTGCACGGGCTTCTCATTGCAGTGGCTTCTCTTGTTGCGGAGCACGGGCACTGGGGCGCGTGGACTTCAGTAGTTGTGGCACACGGGCTCAGTAGTTGTGGCTTGCAGGCTCTAGAGTGTAGGCTCAGTAGTTTTGGCACACGGGCTTAGTTGCTCCACGGCATGTGGGATCTTCCCGGACCAGGGCTCGAACCCGTGTCCCCTGCATTGGCAGGCGGATTCTTAACCACTGCGCGACCAGGGAAGCCCCCACGTATGGTCTTAAATGCGCAAGTGGGACCGGGGCAGGGGGAGAAGAGTTTTATTTCTTTAGTAGGTAACGCTGATTCTCAGAACAAGCTAAATGAATCCCCCTTTACTGAAGAATGTTGCTCGAGGCTAGGCTTGATTAGAATCGGAAAATCTAAGAGGCTTAAACGTGTGTGGTTTGGAGGGATCCGGAGTGCTTTCCCTGCCCTGCGTCTCCCTGGCCATGGTTATAGGATCAGGAGGCCGCAGAGGGTCTGTGGCAGTGATCAGCCCATCCAGCACCACAGTGGGGAACTGGAAAGCCTTCTCCCTGGGCAGGCAGAATCCGCAGCACCTCCCCTGGCTCTGGATGCCCCGGGTCGGGAAGTTTGTGTTGAGGGCTGCATGGCAACCAGTTTGCTCTGTGGACTCTTTGGAACAAGGGCAGTCCTGTTACTCTCAGGGACCCCAAGCCCTGCCCCCATCCATTCAAGGAGAGAGGACTCATGCTTTGAGCAGCTCTAGATGCCAGGCGTCCTGCATACGTGTCTCCCGTACACCTCTCTCTGTCTTGTTTCTTCGTCTGTAAAGTGGGGATCCTGACAGTGTCTACTTCATAGGGTGGTGGTGAAGGTAAAGTGAGTTAATACATAGAAAGAGCTTAGAGCAGGGCAGGGCACAGGGTAAATGCACAGTAACATAAGCTCCTGTGAGGACCCTGCCAGGAGGGATGAAATTACTTTTTTTTCTCTTGCATTATGGTTTATTTCAAGATATTAAATGTAGTTTCCTGTGTTATACAGTAGGACCTTGTTGTTTATCTATTTTATATATAGTAGTTTGCATCTGCTAATCCCAAACTCCTAATTTATCCCTCCCCCATCCCCTTTCTCCTTTGGTAGCTGTAAGTTTGTTTTCTGTGTTGGTGAGTCTGTTTCTGTTTCATAAATAAGTTCATTTGTGTCATATCTTAGATTCCACATATAAGTGGTAACATATGGCATTTGTCTTTCTCTTTCTGACCTAATTCACTTAGTATGATAATCTCCAGGTCCATCCATGTTGCTGCAAATGACATTATTTCATTCTTTTTAATGGCTGAGTAATATTCCATCACACATATATATATATGTCACATCTTCTTTATCCATTCATCTGTCAATGGACATTTAGGTTGCTTCTATGTCTTGGTTATTGTAAATAGTGCTGCTGTGAACATTGGGGTGCACGTATCTTTTCGAATTATAGTTTTCTCCGGATATATGCCCAGGAGTGGGATTGCTGGATCTACTTTTAGGTTTTTTAAGGAACCTCCATACTGTTTTCCATAGTGGCTGCACCAGTTTACGTGGAATTACTTTTTATGTTGAATGTGGATGAAGCTGACAGAGGTGAAGTCATTTGCCCGCGCTGGTGAGTGGCAGAGAAGGAGTTCGAGCCTGCGTCTGGTCGATTTCGAAGCCAGAGAAGGTCTGTTGGCAGACTAGAGCTTTGACGCCACGAGGCATCTCCGGCTGCAGGAGCATCCCCACAAGGGACACGCTGTCTCCAGTGCCACTTCCCCCGCGAGCCCTGTGGGCAGGCTGGGCTTCTGAGGACGGGAGCCCGAGCATGTGGGAGAGCTTTAGCAGACTGGTCAGGGCTGGCGCTCTGCTTAGAGTTTTATGGCCACGCAGAGAATGCGGCCAGAATCTTCTGTGGCTGAAGTCCCAAGTCAGATGGTCCCTTGCTGGCAACTGTTCCTCATTACTTGCTCAGGGCAGACTGCCAAGTGGAGAGCAGCCCGCACCCTTGCACTTCTGCTACCTGGGGTTGCCAGCAGGGGTGCCCTGGTCTGGGCTGTGAGTGTGACTGGGGTTGGGGGTCGGTGAGAAGAAAAAGCTGGCCCATGGCCGGGTGGCTCAGGGTCGGCATCTCTCTCTCCTCTGTTCCTACCACAGCCAGGAGGCCCTGCCACCCACTCCTCCGGGCTGAAGATCTGTGCTCCCCACACTTTGGAGAGGGGGCAGATGCAAGGGAAGCCTCCCTTGTGGGAGCCGATGGTTACTGTACGTTCGTCCTGAGCCTGGCTCTTTTCTAAGCTCCTTCTCTGTGTCAACTCACTTAATCTTCACCGTAACCGTGTGAAGTAGCTGCTATTGTTACCCCATTTTACAGGTGAGGAGAGAGCCTTGGCATCCTCCTGGAGAGGCAGCCTGGCGAGGGGAAGGAGTACTGACCTTGGAGCCAGGACGGAGGTCTAGCGCACGTCCTGTCTTGACCCTGTAGCCCTTGATGGAAGGGAGTGGGAAGGAATTTGAGGTAGAAGCAAAGCTCCGGGAGCAAATGCAGGGAGGGAGAAATGCGTGAAGTCTGCCTGTCTCCTATAAACATTTACTAAATGCCTACTGTTTGTTGGGCATTGTGTCGGTGGCTGGGGCACTGGGCTGACTGCAGAGGAAGCTGGGCTTTATGGTAGCAGCGATCGCAAGTGGTGGTGCAGTCCTTTAGTTTCCAAACCAAGTGTGTTCCCAGCATTGTCTTTTTTGACTCAGGAGGCAGAAGATGCTAGTGGTTAAGAGCCAGCCAGGTCTCTGGAGCCAGACTCCTAGCTTTGAACCCCAATTCTACCACTTACCAGCTTGGGTAATCACTTCTTTCTGTGCCTCAGTTTCTGTATCTGTACAGTGGGGATAACAGCGGGACTTAGGGCAGTACCTGGCACATCGTGAGCACTCTCGGTAAGTGTGCCTTTTTGCAGGAGAGGAGGGTGTGGAACAGGAGGGAGAGGAGGTGGAGCAGATTCTGGGAGCCTCTAAACCCCAAAGTTATTCTTTATGGGAGAAGAGGACTATCCCTGAGTCAGGAGTTCACAGCCCTGCCTAACCACAAAGAGGTGCCGTGGCATACCCACGAGGATGGCTCTGGTAAAAAAGACAGATGCCAGCGAGTGTCAGGCAGGACGTTGTGAAACCGGAATCCCGCACCCTGGTGGTGGGAACGGAAAATGGTGCTGCAGAAAACAGTCTGCAGTTCCTCCAGAATTTAAACATAGAGAGACCATAGGACCCAGCAGAATTGAAAACATGCGTCTACACAAAACTTGTACACGAATGTTAATAGCAATATTATTCATCGTAGCCCAAAAGTGGAAACAACCCAAAATGTCCATCGGCTGATGGATGGACAAACAAAATGTCGTCTATCCATACAAAGGAATGCTATTCAGCCATAAAAAGGATCGACGTACTGATTATGCTACAACATGGATGAACCTTGAAAACGTTCTGATGAGTGAAAGAAGCCAGGCACAGAAGGCCCCATATTATATGGTTCTATTTATAGGAAATGCCCACAGTAGGCCAATCTATAGAGATAGAAAGTAGATTAGTGGTTGCCAGGGGCTGGAGGGGAAAATAGGGAGTGACTCTTAACAGGTATGAGTTTCTTTTTGGGCTGATGGAAATGTTTTGGAATTAGACAGAGGTGATGGGTGTACAGCTCTGCAAATATACTAAAACCACCAATAGTACACGATAAAAGTGTTAATAATAACACTTTAAAAATAAAAGATATCTCAATTTTTAGAAAACAAATAAGAAAAACAAAACCCCTCCCTGACTTGACCCCTTCACTCGCTCTGGGGACACATCTCTGTCTGTGCTCCAGGCAGTAAGATCTGGTGCAGCCAGGCCTGTGCTCATCTGGTTCTCCATCCCATTCCCCCTTGGCAGGCTGTCTGGGCCAAGAAGTAAACACTTCATAGATGATATCTTGGGAAGAAACCCACGGCTTTGGAGCCACCGAGCCTTGCATTTTCCCATTCGTGCCCCTTCTTCTGAGTCTCAGTTTCCTTACCTGAAAGCGAGGAGGATAGAATCTCTGGCGTAGGACTCTTGTGAGGGGGTAAATGAGGGCAGTCAGTGGCTTGGGATAGGTATCAAGAGCAGGAGCGTCTGAATTCTCCATCGTGCATTAGTTCCTCCAGGTCAAGTGCCTTGTGCATGGTAAGTGTTCCAGAATGTTTAGTGTAGTGTAGGACAGTGGCCAAGGCCCTGGGTGAGCAGATAGCTGGGCTCTGCCATCACCTGATAGAGGCAGCACCAGCTCTGAGTCCCAGCTATGGGTCAGGAAGGCCTAGATTTGAATCCCAGCTCTTCTCTTCCTAGCTGAGTGACCCTTTGCAGATGGCTCAACCTTTCTGTGCTTCAGTGTCCTCTGTAGTAGACGTGGGTTGTCATAGGCATGCTTTGGACTGAATTGTGTCTCCTCTCCAATTCATGTGTTGAAGCCCTAACCCACTAATGTGATGATATTTAGAGATAGGGCCTCATCTAAATCAGGTTTAGATGAGGTCATAAGGATGGGGTCTTCATGATGGGATTAGTGCCCTTATAAGAAGAGACACCAGAGAGCTTTCTCTCCTTCTCTCTCTTTCATCTTTCTCTGCCATGTGAGGACCCATCCAGGAGGTGGCCATCTACAAACCAGGAGGAGAGCTCTCACTAGAAATTGACCATGTGCCACCCTGAGCTCAGACTTCCAGCCTCCAGACTGTGAGAAATAAATGTCTGTTGTTTAAACCCCCCAGCCTGTGGTATCGTGTTATGGCAGCCCGAGCAGACTACACGAAGACATTAGAAACAGTACAGTGTGGAGTGCAGTGCTTGGCATGTGGCAAGCATGCCTGCTATTACTCTCAGGTGTCTCCATTTATGACTGTGATGGTCACTAGTAGCTGTGGGGCCTTGGGTGAGTCACTTGACTCTCTGAAATGTTGTCACTTCCTCCTCTGTAGAATGAGGTCAAGACGCTGCCCACTCAGGGCTGTGGCATGGTCAGATAAGATAATCTAGGTCGAGGGGCTCGTAAACTGTGAGATGGCATGCCTGTCGAAGGGGCTGGGTGTTTATGGAATGGAGCTTGGCAGACAAACGTGGGACGGAGTGTGAACAGCACCGTGATGCAGTGGATCTGGCGGGCACTCCTGGCTGGGAAGCTCTCCGTGTGGTCCTTTCAGGAAGTCTCTGTTTTGGCAGCAGCATCTGTCAATACCTGTACCCAGGTGGCTGAGCAGAAGTCCCTAGGCTTGGTGTTCTGGGCTCAGTGTCTCGTCACTGAATGGGGAGCCAGGTGGAAGGGAAGAGGGGCCCGTGCCCAGAGGCAGCGGTGTGCGCTCAGGACTCGGGGTAGGGGAAGACCTGCAAACAGCTTGTGACCTTGCCGCTTGGCAGTGTCAGACCCTGAGTAGGGGAGAACCCTGGGTAACAGGGAATCCTCACAGGCTGAGTCCAAAAGCTGCCTTTGGGGAGCTGAGGAGACCTAGAAGCACCAGCAGAGCTGCCTCCTGATCCTGCTCTGTGACATCAGGAACTCGGAAGTCTTCGGATGGAAAAGCACTGTCTGGAACTCCTTCTGTGTCATCCTCTGGAGCGCGTCCCGAGGGGCCCTAGCCCATTGCATTTGTCTTCAGAGCTGTGGGCTGAGGTCGTCCCCCAGCTCAGACGTCCCACACCGGGCGACGGGAGGGGCGTGTTCCAGGGAGAGTTTATGGGATTTTCTGGTTGGTTCTTTAATCATGTCCTGTTTGTTTGCTGTCTGGTCTGGGGCTGTGGGGTGGGGAGTCCTCGGAATGTTGGCCTGGGCAGTACAGAAGGCCTCTCTGGGGCACTGGAGGGCAGACGTCAGAAAACGGATGTGGAGACAGGGAGGTTTTCAGACATAAGGGGTAGGGGGTTTGGTTGCTAGAATAGCTCTGGTCCAGCCACACCCCATAGGTCCTTGTATTTCAGAGAGGCGTTGGCTGTAGTGGTTAGAACCACTGGCGCTGAACCCAGTTCCACCGCCGATGGGCTCTGTGACCTCGGCAAGTTTCTTAACCTCTCTGTGCCTCCATTCCCTCATCTGTAAAATAACAATAGTAGCACCTATCTCATAGGTTGTTGTTAAGATGAAGTGAGGTGATACAGGCAAAGTATTTAGAACAGTGTCTGGCACAGAATAACGCTAAGTAAACCTTCACTGGACTGTGCAAGAGGCATGGAGGACAGGGCGGTCCTTCCAGAAGGACTGTTTCTCCTCCTTCCTCTGAGTTCCTGTTTCGTTCAGCTCCACTGATGCTCACTGAGCCCTTCGCAGGGGTAAGCGCTCTGCTGGGAGTGGATTCAATCCTCTGAGCCTATCTGGGAATGCTCATAGCTTGGGTGAAGGGAGGCTCAAGAACAGACAGTGGCCCCCCCAAGGGAGGGAGGGATTAGGGAGGCGATAGTGGGCTCTGTTTTGAAGGATGGATAGGAGTTTCCTAGGCAGAGCGGAGGGGAGCAATTGCACTTGTAAGGCGACTAGGTTCGGAAGTGCAAGTGGAGAATTGGGTGACAAGGCTGGTAATCTGTTCACAAAGGGCCTTGAATGCCAAGGTAAGGAAATCTGCCCAATAGGCAGGGGAGCCATTGAGGGATTTCTGGTGTTGTCTTCCCCTTATTTTGCTTAGTGAGCCATTGCATCATTCTCAGGGTTGTATGCGTGTGGCTGTCTCTCCCACTACCTGGTTAGTGTCCCGAGGGTCCTTGTCTTGCCTCCTCCCTTCCTGGTCTTGAGGGAAATAGCCCTCAGTGGTTATGGAGTCCATCTCTTAGTTCATGCAGTGGAATTGGATGCACCTCCTGTAAAATCCTGGGCACCATGCCAGGCACAGTGGAGGGGTGTACAAAGATGAGTCAGTTGCAGGGTGATACCGTGTTGAAGGTGTTCGGTTCTAGTCAAGGTGGCTCTCCCAGGAGGCTATCACCCGAGGCCAAAAGGAGAAGGTCTTCATGAGACAGAGAATGCTGCTGGAGTTCCATGAGTGGACGACCTGCTCCAGCTCAGGAATCGGGCATTGGTGGGAAGGGAATTCCAGGCAGCACCGTTGGTACGGGCAAAGCCACGGAGGTGGGAAAGCAGAGGGTGTGCGTGAGGAGCAGCCATGGGTTCTGCTTGGCTGGAGAGAAGGGTCTATGGAGGGAACAGAGAGAAATAAGGTTGGAGGGCCTTTTGTGCCAGGGCAAGAGGAGGGGCGAGGGGTAAGGGGAGTTTGGTTGTTTGTTTGGAGAGCTTTTTGCTCTGGTACCCTTAATTTTTATAGAACATGATTCTTTGGAGAAGGGGCAAGGAGTGAATTTATTGGTCTTTAAGATGGGGGTGGGTAGAAAGGTAACTTGTAATGAAACCATTATAAAAATCCTCAGAGATTTCTGCCTTAATGAAGGAGGCAAGTCGTCTCCCACAGATTTTTTAAAACTTTGGTTTTAAGGGGGGAGTAGCGATACATAATTTATTTCTCCTGGTGCTTGATCTGAGATCTCATGGGAAAGAATAGGAAGGAATTAGTGAGCTCTATATTACAATTTAATTGCTTGGAGGAAAAATATTATTTTTTATTGTTAGCCATTAGCTGCTTCTAGTTTTATTAAATTCAACCCTCTGCCGAGCACAGCATTAGCCATTTGGAGCTTGCCGGGAGGAAAACCCTCAGAATGGTCCCACCTTGTAAAGCAAGGGTTACTGCTGGGATCCAAGTGGCCCCGGGATTCTGGCGTTTCAGGCATCTCTGTACTTGGAGTGCAGCCTCCTGACAGTGGGTTCAGCCCTCATTCTGTCCCCTGATACCGGGAACAGAGGTCACGGAGGGCTGAGGAAAGGATCCTGGTGCCTGGGTCGGGCCTGGGCCTCTCCTAAGATGGGTGAACTTGGCTGCGTTGCTTAATCTCACATTTTACAAATGGGGAGTTTTCATTTCTAGGGGTAATAGATAGGGATAAATGAGACACTATATGTAAACAGAATACTCTAGTATTCAGTGGTGCTCAATAAATGCCAGTTAATGGGTCCTAGTACGGCACACTTCTCCAGGCTGTTTCCCCTCCTTTGTTCTGACTCCAGGCTCCAAGCTGTTGCCTACCGGAGCCCTGCTCCAAGGCCCAGTTCCCACCCCACTCCCCATGCACAGGGCAGAGGGGAGAGGCCCTGGCTCAGTTTGACCCCTCCACCGTGCTGGGAAGTTCACTCCCTGATGCCTGCTTTAGACAGGCCCCTGCCCTAGACAGGCCCCTGCCCTTAGGGAGCCCCCAGCTGGATGGATGAAGACAGGTGAGTGAACCACCGTGATGTGCGGAGTGGCCAGGCGGGACCTTATCCTGCCTGAGGGACGGTGGAAGGTTTCCCCACTCTGAGGGACCAGGAGGAATGAGCTCGCTGCGGGAGACTGCCTTCTTGGCTGTCACAGCACTGTGGCGGCCACCTTCTGGCTGGAAGGTGTCTGCTCACCCAGCCCTGAAGGCCTCTCCCTGACCTCCACTTCCTCCCTCACCCGGCTCCTTCACTCTTCACCTACACCTCCTCGGTGGACTTTCACCTCGACCTTGGAGGCTTCTCACCCACCCTTTACAGGCGGGAGGTCACCTAGATGGGCATCTGGCCGCAGTCTGGTAGAGGGCAGCAAAGCCTGGGGCTTTCCTAGGCCCCAGCGACCCTAGCAGACCACTCAGCGGGCTTTTTAACAGATATGGGCCTACTGTGGATTGTCACGTTTTCACTGACTTACCTTCCCCATTTACTAGGAACCGCTTGCTCCCTGGCCTTGGTCCCTCCTGTAGGGGGTGGGAGAGAGCCAGTGTTTCTCTGCAGAGTGGCCCTGAGCAGCCTTCCATTGTGGTTGCCCTCTCCTCCGCCCCTGCCCCACGGCTGTGGCTGCCCTCTGCATTAGAGCTGCTGCCCGCACAGCATTTCATGCTTATCGAATGACCCTATGGCCTGGAGTTTTGGAGAGAGCCTCAATTTACTCAGATAGTGAGAATTTACCTCCCACTCCCAGACACTTACGGTGCGTGCAGGACTATGCTGGAGCCTTGTGTAACCTTGTCCAGAGCGACTCCCTTTACCGCAAGTCCGGGGTCTGAGCTCGGGAGTGACTTGCCCGAGGTCACACAGCCGCTACGAGGCAGGGCCGGGGTCCCCACAGCATCTGTCCAGCCTGGGCTTTCTCCCTGGATGGCATTCCTGCCTCATCGGTCTCCCTTTGGCATCATCTTAATTAATGGGCGGGTCCCAGTTTGGAGCCCAGAAGACTGTGTCAGCAGGGCTCTCCTGGAACACTGGGTCCCAGCCCAGGGAGCAGAGTAGGCAGATGGGGTCCAGGCCACAGGGAGCCAGCTTGTGGAGAGGGAGTGCGGAGCCCTGCGCTTGGACCTGAGTCCATGGGGGCGTGCGGGGATGGGAGCATACTGTGTGCCTTGCCCTTTGCTGTGTCATCCCTCCTTGTCACCTCCCCAGCACCCCAGCTCTCCTTACTCTGCCTCCATCTCCACGTTTTTCCCCCCACCCTGCCCTGCCTGGAGGGCCCTCCCCTCTTTCTTGATTTGGCTAACTCCCTCTGGTCTTTTAAGACGCATTGCAAGACCCGAGGAGACCTGCTCTGGCCCCCAGGCTGGGTTGGAGCTCTTTCTTGGGGCTCCCGCAGTCCCCGGCCCATCTTTCGCAAAGCATTGACTCACCTGTGTGGTGATCGCTTGTCCGTCTCCCCCACCAGGCAGCAGATCTTGGGGGCTAAGACTGTGTTTATTCCTCTCTGCGCCCCCCCCCCACCCCAGTGCCCTTCATCAGGCCTGGCACACTGGGGGAAGGCTTGTCCAACTTGATTAGTAATGATAGTCCCCTCGTGTTTGGACTGTATTGTCTGTTTTCCAAAGCATGTTCACGTCCATGGTCCCTTTGACCCACACAACTGTTGGAGAAGAGTTAGGTAAGGCAGCGGTGATAAGGTTCGGAAGCAGAAGCTAAGGAAGCTGCCCACGGTGATGGTGGTAGAGCCTGGCCTCCACATGCAAGGCTCGCTGCGCTGTCTCCCCCCACCGCGTGCGTGTGCCGCGATGGCGCCCACACCCTTGGCAACCCTGAGGCCGGGACTGCTTGTAATCAGATTGCCTTCCTCCCCACTGAGCTCATGCTGCTGAGGGAATGGAAATTTGCACCAGCGGGCGGGGGTGGCTTTGGCTCAGGTGCTGGGGGACCAGGATGAGTGGGGGGTCTGGGTGAACAGACTTAGTGGTTCTGGCCTTCGGCCCTGGGGGCTGGTGAAAACCATCCTAAGTGGTTGGCCAGAGGCCTGCTGCATGTATCTGGGTATCCAGAAGGTTCTGGATGGTCAGCAGCAGCAGGGAGGTGGATCAGACTCCTCTGGCCTTTTGAGGTTAGGTTGGCTCTGTTGGTGGCCTTCAGGCACTGACTGCACCAGGGAGACCTGGTTCAAGTTCTACCTGGTCGGTAATGCCACTGACTTGACCTGAGGCTATGCAAGTCACTTCCCTTCTCTGTGCCTCAGTTTTCTTACGTATAACGGGGATAGTAGTAATCTCAGAGGGAGGATTAAATTATTAAACAGTGCCTGGAGCATACTGAGTGGCACAGTCATTTCCTTTTCTGGGTAATGGCCTTTTACCCTACTCCGGTCATCTCCTTGGGTTGTTGTGAGGTCCACATGAAGCGGTCTGTACCCTGTGAACTGCTGTGCACCTGTCTTTTCTTAGAAAGAAGCAGGGTGGATGTGGAGGACAGACCCCTGGGAGCCAATCCAGGGCCAGGCTGACAAATGGGCCAGTCCAGCCAGCAAAGACTGGGCATGTCTGGCCAGAGCGCAGGCAGGCAGTTGGTGGGTTCCAGGAAGAGCTGGGGGGTTTCTCAGGGTGGCAGTGTCCATCCGTCCAGAGAACTGGGCCTGCAGGGATTCCCGGGCCAGAGTGTGCTTCCAGCCCAGTGGGGAGAAAGGAGCCTGCAACTGAGGTGGCCTGGATTTCTCTAACTTCCCCTCTCAGCCCTGCTCCTGACTGCAACCTCTAACCCTAAAGCAAGGACAATAATAGCACCCACCTGGCAGGGTTGTTGTGCCAGTTACTATAACCCTGTGAGGTCATGGAAGTAATATGTGTGGAGCACACAGTAAGTGCTCAATAATTGTTAGATTATATATTTTTTGTTATTGTTACATTCTTCACATTATTGCTCCATTCTTTCCACACACATCCCGAGTACGTTGGATACCACTTGCTGTTTTATGGTTGGGCTGAGTACTTTTATCCTTCAGGCAATGGAGAGCCATGGAGGGCTTTTGAGCAAGGCTGTGACATAGAGCTGGGCTCCAGGATGATTAACCTGGCAGTGGGTTTAAGCCTCATTACGAGGTGTGGTTAGCTCAAAAAGGGACTTGTTGTTTTATGGTATTTTAAAAAATGACTTTTCAAATCCTTTCCTATTTAGTTGAGGGGAAAGGAGAGGTTGGAGGAAAAGGAAAAGAAGGTTTGTGTTAAGAAAAAAGAAAACAGTCGGAGGAGGTCAGGTATTTAGCAGAGATGGGAAGACCTGTCGAGTGGGCTGCAAGACTGGGCCTGGGGTTGCCAGTGTCCTCAGGTCAGACTGTGGTATGGAATCTCCCCACCCCATCACCCCCATACATGTGAGACTTGAGAATAATCAGAATGTAAATCATCCCTGTGCCTTCGGGGATGCAGACGCCTGGGGTGGGGCTGCTTTGAACACGGAACCTGGTATTGCTCGTGGGTGTGACTCTGGATTGGGGTGGGAGGAGGAGGGAGATTGGGATTGACCATGAAAAGAATATAGAGGCCATTTAGAGAAACTGGAAGTTCGATAAGGTGGGGCTGTGCGGAAATGACGAACCCTTGTTTTTTTTTTTTTTAGCAACCCTGGAGCCGGGCTAGTGTATGATTTGAGGCTGGCTGAGCAGGCTGCAGGGAGTGGGCTTTGGAAAAGGCAGAGGGGAGGCTGGAGGGGTGTGGGTGGAGGGTGAGGGAGGAGGAGCTGAAGAGGGTGGGAGGGAGGTTTGGGAGGTGGGGGTGGGGGTGAGCAGGGCACTCAGCTCCTCTGAATGTGTGTGCATTTGGGACCCAGGGCCTAGGGGTCTTCCCAGGCTCCTTTCTTGGTGCTTCTGACTCAGGGAGTCCAGGGTGGGCCCAGAAATCTGCATTTTCAACATGATTCTGTGGACAGAGGCAAAGACCAGACTCTGAGGAGCGCTGATTTAGGTTCACCTCTGGCCCCCGTGGTGGGTAGAGGGATGATGTGGCAGGCAGCATATGTTGAGAGGGGCTGAGCCTGGGCATGAGGGGCTCCCAGTGGAGGGATGGAAGGGGTGGACCTAGCCTGGGTGGAGGAGAGGGACCCTGGCCTGGGTGGGTGGGAGTGAGCCTTTAGAGAGCTTTGATTAGAAGCTGGTCGTGAGAGATGGTAAAACGGGTGTGTGTGTGTGGATCCATGAGTTGGATGGGGACTGGAGGGGGGTCAGACCAGGGAATCAGACTTCGGGGGGGTGTCAAGGAGCAGGGGTGCACAGTTAGGGAGACAGAGGCAGGACCAGAGCGAGCCTGACGATGGTGTGGATGGTGAGGACACAGTGGTCTTTCCCAGAGAGACGGGCTGAGGTCAGAGCAGGACCAGTGGGTCGCCCTGGGCTCTTCACTCTGGGTCCCTTAAAACCGTCACCAGCAACTGGTTGGATCCCAGAGCCTGGGCGGGGAGGAGTGTGCTGGGCTGCTGGGGTAAGTGAGGGCTGCCGGCGGGGAGCTAATGTTACAGATAGGGGGAAATGCCGAGCCTCTCCATTCACTCATCCACGTGTTTGCTCATCAAATATGAATTAAGGGCCAGGCGCTGAACAGAGTGCTTTCACATGCCCCTGTACTTTTCAGGAGGCTTCTGGAGCCTGGGTTTGCATCGTTCTTGCTCCTTCCCCTGCCAGCTGCCTTGGGAAAGGTACTTGATCTTTGTGTTTCATCTGTAAAAAGGGGGAAATAATTGTCTCCACCTCAAGGGGCTGTCATGAGGGTGAAGGGTCTAAAGCCATGCGGGGTAGTTAGAGTCGTACCCGGTCTTGATTGTTCTTGCTCCAGGCGCGCCCTTGGACAGCCCAGGCATCGTCACCAGTGCCTCTTCCTGCTGATGCCAGTCCCTCTGCCGCAGTGCCCTCTCTTCGCATCTCTGCCTATTAAGGCCCAGGTCGAGTGTGCTGCCTTCTGACTCATTTCCTTAGCTGTAAAAAGGGGCTAATCATCCCTGTCCTGCTGCCTCAGCGGGTGACAAAGGGACAAGAGACAGCCTTGGCACACTGCACGGTGCTGCACGGCGGAAGCTGCTCTGCAGTCTGACTTGTTTTCCCACGTCCCTTTCAAGGCGAGAAGTCGAGCCTGAGAGGTGCTTACTGTGTTAGAGTCCCCTCCATCCTGGGGTTTGGCAGGTCAGTTCAGGCAGAGGGCACTTTGGTATTTGGTTTTGGGAGGAGACCCTGCCGTGTCCCTATGAGACCTGCTGAAGCTGTCCCAGCTGCGTCCCGCATTACAGACCTTCGGTGGGCCTTGGACATCACACCTTCCCAATCATGGTGCTGTCGGGGGGACTGGAGTCAGGGGTGTGAGATGACAGACACAGCCCATCCCTGCCTGTGGCCCTGGAGATGCTCCGCCATGGTGCTGAGTGGGTGAGGCTCACTTGCCCGATGCCTTTATTACAGCACATGACTCAGGCCTCAGCTGGACCTGCCTCTTTCTGATGCCTGTTCTCTGTCCCTTCTGGCTACTGCTGGATGCTGGGGACTCAGAGACAAATCAGATCCAGGCCTGTCTTGGGGAGCTCACAGCTGAGGGGTCAGACAGCTGGGTGTGAAATGATGACCACACAGAGTGACTCAGGGTCAGTGAGCCCAGAGGGAGCCAGGCCCAGTGCAGGACATGAGAAAGCTTCGTTCCAGAAGAGGTATGCTGCCTGGAGAGCCAGGAGCCCTCTGTCTTCCCTCCGTCGCTCCCGCTAATGTCTGCACCTCCCGGCCTGGCCTGCCTCTGCAGGTGGCTCCTTCTGCCCCCTCCCCTGGGGGCGAGGACCCGGCTGGGCACACAGTGCCTGCTGCACTCTGCCTCGTCTGTCTTGCTGCCTTTACTCCAGTCACACTGAACGGTGTGCTCTTCCCTCACATGGCTGTGCCTTTGCCTGTGCTGTTCCCTCTGCCTGGGCTGCCCTTCTTTATGTTGTTGCCTATTTCCTACCTGCTTTTCAATATCCAGCTTAGATGTCACCTCGATGGGGCCTTCCCTGAGACCGCCTTCCCTCTAACTGGGCCGGTGGCCCCCCGGTGCTCCCACCACCCCCCCTCCTTTCTTGGTGTCTGTCTGTCTAATTCACTCTCTTGAATTAGACAAATGGATAAACTGTGACTTTGGGCTGGTCTCTTAACCTCCCTCATCTCACAAGGGTGGCGACTTATGGAGACAATGAAATAACCCGAGAGAGAGCACTCAGTGTCACACAGAGTGCTCTTAGAGCCAAAGGCAGTGCTACTGTTCCTGACATTCGTGTTTTATGCCCCCTCCATGCCTGGCATCGAGTTGGCCCCTGACCTGGGGGTGTGGATGGTGCCACGTGGACCCAGCTCCTGGGTCTTTGAGGGCTCTGCCAGCAGGTGCCCCTCCAGAGTCCTCCAGGTGCTCACTGAGTGAATTCTCTACCATTCAGTAACAACGGGAAAAGTGTCAGAGTAAGAACATTTATTTATTGACTGACTCGTGAGCAGGGTTTTCCTTACTGTGGTACGTGATGCTTTATGGGGGCTGTGGGCCTGCTGTTGAGGAGCTTGTGGTCTCGTGGGGAAAGCAAGCATCCGAGAAAGGAGGAAGCTCAGGGCAGGAGGGCGTCATTCCCAGTGGGGGTGAACCCGGGAAGACTTTGTGGAGGAGGGGGCATGTGCCCACGGCGTTAAAGAATGGGAAGGGTTTTAGGGGTGGTGATGGGAGGGAGAGCAGAGGGTGGGGGGGAGGCAGGCACAAAGGTGGGAGGAGGACTGGGGGCTGCTTGGCAGCCCCAGCAGGAGCACCTTCTCTCCTCCCACCTCTTCCCTCTTCCCCACCTTTCCCTTGCTAAGAGCTCAGAGCACGTGTTGTAGGGACTAGTCAAAATACAGACTCAGACGGACTTATCCCCCATGAGCCCATGGTTGCATTCCTGGGCACAGGAGGGACAGCGGGCCCGTGGAGATGTTTGCAGAGAAAACAGAGCCTAATGAGAGTCTGATGAGGGGGCTCGCCGTGAACCAGGGGTGGGGCAGGCATCTCCTGCCGCACACAGGGCCAAGCTGGCTGTGCAGGAAACTCTGCTTATCTGGCGGTAGGGCCACTCTGGCCTCCTGTGGGGCGGCCCACAGTTCCGCAGCCTTGACAGTGTCCTGATGGCACGAGGGAGGGCGGGGAGGCTGGGGTTCTCCAGGCCTGAGATGGGGCTGTGTGGCCCCAGGTGGTCTAGTTTACCTCTGCGACTGTTTCCTCACCTGTAACTTGATGGATGCGTTGGCCTCCCCGAGTCAGGGTGAGAGTTAGATACAGCGAGGTAAGCCCCTGGCCCAGAGCCTGCACCTGGGAGGCTGTCAGTGTCTCCTGCCAGTGGAGACAGTGATCACCATCACCTGGTGATGTGGGGCTGCCATCAGGGCCTGGGGCTGCCCACCCGGTTAACTGGAACCCCCATTAGCCAGCACCCCTGCCTCACTGTCGTTGCCATGCAGAGGAGTGACCAGATGGTGTAGAAAAGACCCCTGGGCTGGTGGTGGAAGGTGGGGGCTTTGGTCCAGCGCCGTCACTTCTTCTCTGGGTGGATCCATCATTTGTTGAGCAAACCTTGTGGATTGAGGAAGAGAATAAACAAACACATTCTCTAGCTGGGCGACCTTGGCTTGTCATTGGGGTACGGGTAACAGGGATATAGTGGTATCTCCCACGAGGCGTTCCTGTGGGGATTAAACCATGCAAGGGCTGACACAGGGGCCTTGAATTTTGGTGAAAGCAGGGTTGGATGGTTGGACCAGGTAGTAGATGTTGCCTCCAAGTCTCCTTGGAATGGCTGGGGATGAGTAATTAGTGAAAGAACCCCAAGGGAAGGCCTCAGGAGATCCTCACTTTCTTTCCTCCTGCCTGAGAGAGTGTCTGAGAGACGAGGCGGGTAGGCTTTGGAGGGTGTGAGAGGTGATTCGAGCTGGGTCCACCCCCTCTGACATCTGTCGAAGAGGCCGCCTTGCAAGTCCAGCTCTCCTGCCTGGCTCTGGTTCTGGCTCACACCTCCCCTTGCTCATCTGCCTCCATCCTGGGAACTTCTGCCCTTAACTCTGGAAATGCTGGGTTCCAGGCCAGGCTCTGCCCCTTGCAGGCTGTGTGACCTGGGCTAAGTCACTTGGCTTCTCTGAGCCTGTATCCTCACAGGAAGGAACCTGGCATTGGAATAGCTCTCAGGAGCCTTGTATACACAGCTCTGGAATCCTTTGCATACAAAGGCAAGGGAAAGGCTCAACACTGTCAGGAAGTTCAGTTCGTGGCAGACATAGTGATCCTGCAGGATATGGTGTAAGCTCCCGCAGTCCCTTCATGATCTGGCCCCAGTAAACTTACCACTCCGCCCCTGCTCCATTCAGGCCACCCTGAACTTTTTCCATTCTCTGAACATACCATGTGCTCTCGTACTTCTGGGCCTTTGCACGGTCGCTCTTTCCTTGGCTGAAGAGCTCCTATTTATCGCTCAAAACCCAGATCTGATGTTCCCTCTTTGAATCCTTCCCATCTCTTTCAGGCAGTCAGTTACCCTGACTAGGTATAAGCAGTATTTTCCCCGTGTTCTAGTTTATCAGCCCTTCTCTCTGGTTCCCTCAATAGGCTTTGAGCTTCCCAGGGAGAGGAAGAGGGCCTGGTCCAGACCCCTTCTGCACCCAGCTCAGGGTCCGGCACAGACCAAGCAGGACCATTTTCCTCTGCTTATGAGGAGTTTTGCTCCATTCCCACCTGCTCTTCTTTTTCCCTTTGGAGGAAATAGCACTGTAGGTGAGAACAGTGTCCTCTGTCTGGGAGGCATAGGAGCTGGTGGAGAGTAGAATGGGGCTGAGACAGGGAGGGGAGAAGTGTGCTTTGTGGAACTGAAAGGTGAGAAGGGGCCAGGCTTTGACCACCAGTGTGCTGCCTCCATAGTGGGCTGCAAGGGGTCTCCATTCATTCATTCAGTGAGCATTTTGTGAATACCCGACTTCATGTCCAGCATTGCTCTAGTTCCCAGGGAAACAGTGGAGAACAGGAGAGAGACCCTGCCTAGAGGGGCTCACAATCTGGTGGGAGAGATGGAAGAAACAGTGACCGTAGGTGGGGCGACTGGGAGGCGGAGGGAAGCCCCCAGGACCCGGAAGCTGAGAGGAGCCAGCCGGCAGCCCGGTGTGAGAGTGAGGCAGAGCCAGGCGTGTGAATGATGGGGAGACGTGGACTAGACCATGGGGTCCGGTGGAGGGGGGGAGGGTGTGTTTCGACAGAACCTGTGGATGAGAGTTGGTGGGAGGTCACAGGTCAGGCTGGAGGGGTCAGCAGGGAGCCGTTCCTGAGGCCGGACGTCTGGGAACGGGGATGGCTCTGGTGTGGCTGTGGTGTGGGTTGGAGGGGCGAGGCAGGGCAGGAGGTGCAGACTGGGATAACCTGGTTAACCATGACTAAGGCCAAGGCCACCGGAGAGAAAGGGATGGGTCAGGGCCCGCTATTTGAGACTTGGTGACTGACTGGATGTGGGAGATGAGGGTGAGGGAGACAGTCACGGGCAAGTGGGGAAGTGACAGTTGTCTCAGGAAATAACTCGTTGGAAGAGAGGGGAAAAACACAAAGAACTCAGCAGGGATCTCTGCAGCTCAGGGTAATTCCGGCTTTGGAGAGCCGGCCCTGCCAATCAGATTGTAAAAATCAGGCACCGGGGATTTTGCAGAAAATGAAGTAGATCAAAGCCAGGGTCGATCAGGCTCTGATTAAACATGGCTGAGGAGGGTCAGACTCATTACGGAGGAATGTACACAGGCCGGCAGCGCTGACGGGGGATAATAACAGATCGCACCCGGCAGCGCAGACACCACGGCGCTCTGGGGACGCAGCGCTCCGCGGCGGGGCGGCCACAAGGAAATGGTATGTCCGCAGGCTCCAAGGGGAATGAAGGTGACAGGGGGCACGTGTGCAAGTCTCGTCCCCTCTCTGTGGCCTGTCTCTTTCCGCAGCCTCTGCGTGGGGACTGCTCCATCGGCACAGGTCAGCCAGAGCGCTCGCCTTGCCGTTTTCCACCTCTGCGAGCTTGCTCGTGCCCCTCCTGCTGTGTCAAATGCCTCCCTCACCCTTTCCTGTCTTGTTTCCCTCCAGGACACCGCTTGCTTGCCCCTCCTCCAGGAAGCCTTCCCTGACCCCCAGCCAGGTCAGGTGTCTCCTCTGGGTCCCCACAGCCCCCATCACTCAGGGTTGTCATCATCTGTGTCCACATGTGGCCCCCAGTCCCCTCCTGACTGTGAATCCCTCGATGGCACCGTGCCTCTCCATGTCCTACGTGTCCAGCTCAGTGCCGGGCACAGAGCAGCTGTCAGGCCGTGTTCACTGATGTGGGCAGAGCCCAATCTGTGAAACCGCACAGCTGGGCAAGAGCAAAGCAAGGTCAGGCTCCACCTGCCTGCCGTGGGAGTAGTCCCAGGACTTCTGCCGAGAGGTGCTCGTGGGGTGGGGACGGGGTGCAGGCCAGGGGAAGGTGTCCCCCGGATCTCCCCCACCTGCTGCCCAGCCGAGGAGAGGCAGGTGGCTCCACCAGGCTGAAGTGCATGAAGGAGACGCACTGGAAGGGATGATGGGAATGTGGGTGCCAGGCTCAAGAGCGTGGACTTGACCCTCTGGACACTGGGGAGCCATTGAAGATTCTTGATTTGGGGGCAGTGACAGAAACTGAGCTTCAGGAGAAGCCCAAGTTTCTTCTGCCGTCAGATGGGATCCCTCTGCACGCCTAGCTGCCCTGGTGGACCTGACCCGCCCTAGCTGCTTCACTTCACAGTGCAAACTGAGGTACACCTGCACTGGTCTCCACGCATGGCCTCAAGGGCCTGGCGTGGGCCTGCACAGACAGGCCGCTTCAGCCCAGGAGTGAGAGGGAGCAGGGCTGGACTAGCCTGAAATCAGGCTGAGCTTGGTTTACACACTCCAGAAACACCTACTGTGTGCCACACCTACTGTGTGAGCCCTGGGGATGCTCTGAGGTTCTGGCAGCCTGGCTCCCCCCGGAGATGGGAAGAGGAGCTGGACTACAGAGGTCTGGGAGGGGGACGCCCATCTGAGGGAGACACGGATGCCCCCAGGCCTGGCTGGAAACGTTTGGGGTTTAGAAGGAAGGAACACAAAAGCCCTTAACCTCCCAGCCGGAATGTGGACACTTCATCCATCCTGCTCTTCTGTCCCTCCTCCAGCCCCATAAACGTCCAATTTGGGGAAAGGATTCAACTCTAAGCCCTGGCAGAATAAGGTTGATTAAGAAACTGAGCTCCATAAAATTGTCCTTGCTCTGGCAGGCTGGTGGGTGGGGAGAGTCACTGGAGCTCAGGCCTGGAAAGGACGGTACAAAGCCCTCCTCCTTCTAATTCAGGCCCTCCCAGCGCCCGAATCCCTTCTGCAGCAGCCCCAGCAAGTGACCACCCGTGTGTGCTTGAGTATCTCCGCCCACCGCCACATGGTGTGCCCACTTCAGGACTGTAACACTCATTACTGGACAAGCATTTACTGGGCACCTGGGCCGTTCCTTTGTTCCACATACCTGCCCTGTGCCAGGCCTTCCCAGTGTGGGAAACACAGATTTGCTCTGGCCAGGACTGGCTTACGTCCTTTGTGCACTGTGAGCCAGACATGGTGCTGACTGACTTGTGCGATGCTCTCGTTTGATCTATGTGGGGACTCTCTGTGGTAGGTGGTACCATCGTATACCCATTTCACAGATGGGGTCCACAGAGGTAGAGTAACTCACCTCAGGTCATGCAGGAAATGAGAAGCAGAGATGGAGCTTGAGCCCAGGATTCTGACCCATGGTCTCTGCTCTCGGTCACTGTGTACCATGGCTTGTTGAGAGGGGGGCCTTTGGTGAGGGGCTCAGGCTCCGGAGACTTTCTGTCTGGATTACAGTCACATCCACCAGATTCGAGGGCTGTAGAAAGGGAGTTATGGGTGTAAGTGCTTAGAAGAGGCCCCGCACTTGGTAGATGCTTGCAGGTGTTAGTAGCGTCTACCAGCAGTGCAGGTAGAGGAGCGAGGATTTGGACCCCAGACTCCACGTGCCAGGACTGAGCTCGTCTGATCTTCACCTGGTGTTTCTGGCTCAGTGGAGGGTGCTGCCACCAATACCTCAGAATTGTTCTTGAGGGCAGCTCCCTACTCCCTATTCCCAGTTCCTCTGCAGACTCTATCCTGTAACCTCTTGGGTCTCTCTTGAGTGTGTCCACTTGTCTCCATCCGCACTGTCACTACCCCAGTCCAAGCCTCCCAGCTGGGCTCCCTGTCTCCCCTCTAGGTTGTTTCCCTCCCTGTAGTTAGGGTGACCTTTTATTTTATGACACAAATGTGATCCTGTCACATACCCTCAACCTGCTTAAGACTTCACTAGTTTGCTGCTGTTTTCAGAACAGCATCCACATTTTGCACCTTGACCCACAGGGTCCTGCGCAGTCTGGCCCGACTGCCCCCGTGGCTTCATTCCTCCCTCGCTGCTCCCTCACTGTCTGTACTCCAGCCACACTAGTTCTCTTTCCTTCCCTCCCAAAGCACTGTCATCATTGCCTTGGGGTCTTTGCACAGGCTATTCCCATGACCTGGAATGCTCTTCCTTCCTCTTCTGAAACCTTTGCTCACTTAATATTTACTCATAATTCATGTCTTGGTTCAAATGACACTTCTGCAGGGAAGCCTTCCCTGATTTTTCTCCTGTGTTCTCATTGCCCTGTCCACGCACTTCGTGCCACTAACAGAGTTTATTCTGCATCTGTTTGTGCGATTCTTGGTTACTTTAGCATCCTCCCTAGGTGCTAAGCTCAAGGCAGGGACATCTGTTTGGCCCATCATTTTGTCCATAGTGTCCCATACATAGTAGGCCCGCAACCAATACTTGTTGAACATAAGTTCAAAGAAAAGAAATCAGAGTACCTGGGACCTTTGGGAGGAGAGGAAGGGGCTCCAGTGAAGCTGGCCCGGGTCTCAAGGTGGTCAGCATTTGCAGAGACCCTCCCTGTGACAACTCCATTCTTCTTGGCACCTTGCTGGGGAGCTCGTGGGCTGTGGGCCAACATCCTCCTCCAGCTGCCGGGACCTTTCTGTGGCGGGCAGGGGCAGTGTGGACTAATGAAGCTGGCTTCAGCCTTTTTGCTGGACACCACACCTGGCCTCCTGTCCAGGTCCTGTCCCTGCCTCTCTGTGAGGCCTGGGGTAGCCCCTCTTCTTTCCTGGGCCTCAGTCTCACCATCTGTAAAATGGCAGGGTTGTCTGAGACAATCTTTTTTTTTTTTTTTTTTTGTGGTACGCGGGCCCCTCTCACTGTTGTGGCCTCTCCCGTTGTGGAGCGCACGCTCAGTTCGCACAGGCTCAGCAGCCATGGCTCACAGGCCCAGCCGCTCCGCGGCATGTGGGATCCTCCCGGACCGGGGCACGAACCCGTGTCCCCTGCATCGGCAGGCTGACTCTCAACTACTGCGCCACCAGGGAAGCCCTGAGACACTCTTTGAGGTCCCTTCCTACTCTTTCGTTGTATGATTTAATGCATTACTCCTGCACTTTCTTCGGGGTAGAAGACAGATCCTCATAGATTAACCATTGGTAAAAAGGCCTCTCCTAATTCTTGTCCTCCTTGACTGCCTTATTTGGCTCTGTGGTTATTGCTTATGAAGAATCAGTTCACAGGAGGTAGATGTACTCTAATAAGTGATGCCATATCCACCCTGGTGAAAAGTTACCAACCCGCAGCGCCAGCACTCGGGGTCACCGCTAGGGCTCTTGGCATCCGCTTGTGCCCCGACGATCCTTATGGGGACACGTGGAAAGGTAACCCACAGAGGAAGGCCCTGTTCTGATTACGGGCAGTTTATTTTAGCCACATCTACAGGGTGAGAGGTGCATAGCCCTAGGCCATCCCCCCCCAGAGCACACTCTGAGCTCCTTGTGCAGGGACTTGGGGACCGTGCCGGATTCAACTTGCATCCCCGGCCTAGCCCAGGGCCTGCCGCCAGGTGTCAGCTCTACGGACGACTGTTATCTGCGCGGTTCAAGGAGAGAATGAATGGTTGCAGAGTGGGTCCCGCCGTGGGGCTTGTTGAAGGGGTTGCAGAGAAGGAGAGAGGCTCCCCACCTTTACAACAGGAAGCATCTGTGCAGAGTTGGTGCCGAAGCTGCCTGGAATGGCCCCCGCCGGCCAGATGCCAAGAGTTTATTGCAGGCAGCCTAGCAATTTCAAATTTCCTTTATTCTTCAAGAGCTGATGAATTAGTTGAAAGATTAAGAACACTTGCAAAGTAGCCGACAAAGTGGTTTAAGTTAGTGTAGAATAAACTCAGCACAGGAGTGTGTGCGTGTGTGTGTGTGCGTGTGTGCGTGCGTGTGCGTGTGTGTGTGTGCGCGTGTGTGTATGTGTGCGTGTGCGTGTGCGTGTGTGTGTGTGTGTGGAGGGGGGTGACAGTCAGGGAAGGACCCAATGGCTGACTGGGTGCTTGTGGTTCTATGGAAAGAGATGATGGGAGATCGGAAAACAGGGTTTTGAGTCCCAGCTCCACCACCTACCAGCCATGTGACCTGGGGCACTTCTCTTACCTCTGAGCAGTTTGGGAGGAGGTGGGACGTCTGTCGTAAGTTCCCTGAGGGCAGGGCTGTGTCCGGGGCAGAGAGGGTGCTCCACACGTGTCTGTGGGACGGCGGTGGGCCCAGACCCTTCTACCTGCTCCTCCTTGCTAGTCCTTGAAAAGCAGTCAGCCTCCCAGAGCTCTGGAGGTTTTGGGAAGTTCAGCCTCTCACTTGGTCAGCAGAGACAATGTGAATGTTCTCTTTCTTGGCCGCCTTTGATTGGAGACATTGGTCCGGGTGGGCGGCATCCATTTCTCTCATTTTGCTCATGGTTTTACAAGAATTCTCCCAAGTCTCTTTTCGGGTCCCGGTCCCTCCTCCCACCCCGGCTCTGATCAGCATATTCCACCCCACTTGGCATCATCCTTGGAGCAGTGAGGGGACCGTCTCAACAGCGCAGACAAGAGGCTGTGCAGCTCTGCCTCAGTGGTCTTTGCCCCACGGCTGCATTCCTGGTTCTGATGCAGTTTGTGCCATGTGCCCATCCTAGTCCATTCACAGCCAGAACGCATCATGCAGCCATGAACTTGGAAGAGAGCCCTGCTCTCCTGGTGCAAGTGTAGATCCCAGGGCAGCTGGAAGAGTGCTTTAGTTTTCTTCTTTGACTTAATTTAGGAGACTTGGGGCTTGGGTAGGCCCAAGGCCGGGAAAGAGGGGTGTGCACGCCTCCCTCTGACACCGGCAGATGCTATCAGTGCAGTCAGGCCCCAGGCCCAGGAATCATTTACCCAGCTGTGTCCAGTCTTGAGATGATTGGGCCAGTATCCGCTGCAGGGTGAAAGTGTCAGATGGTGGCGATGTGTGTGCCAACTTTTGGAGAAGTTCACCTTGGGTATGGAAGGGGCGAGGCTCTTGCCCACAGTCAAATCCAAGTCCTCAGGCATCTCACCCTGCTCTTTAAATGCAGTGTGTGTGTGTGGGGGGGGGGGGGTGGGGTAGGGGGGATTTCCTGGTGGTCCAGTGGTTAGGACTCCGAGCTTTCACTGCTGAGGCCCTGGGTTCAATCCCTGGTCGGGGAGTTAAGATCCCACAAGCTGTGCAGTGTGGCCAAAAAAAAAAAAAAAAAAAGGCAGTGGGATTGGATATTTTATTCCTACTGCTATTAGGGCTAGTTAGTCTTGGCACGCATTCAGATGGCCTGAGGAGCTTTGCTTTTGGAATATCATTTATTTATTCATTCACTCAGCCTGTATGAGGAGCATCACACACACTTGCCTATATCTAACCCTTCCCCGAATAAGACTGATTTGTTTTCTGATCATGTGAGTTTTAAAACTTTCTCTGATCATAACAGGATGGTGGCCCCTCACGTTTCCATGCTGTTTACATTTCATGCAACATCTTCCCTTCCATTATTTCATTTAATGTTCACAAGGAGAGGGGGATTTATTGTCTCTATTTTGTAGGAGAAGGAAACCGAGGCTCAGAGAGGTTAAGTGTCTTGCCCAGGGTTATGTAGCTCGGTCAGTAGCAGAGCTCTGTGGCTGTCCCCTCTCTCTGCACTGTCCCTGTCTGGTGCTGGTGCCACTGGGTGAGCAGTTCCCATGCTCATGACATAGATAGCATCCACTTCCTGCCAAAGAACAGGGATTTGTGGACAGGAAAGTAAGTTCCTAATCTGTTTGGGCCTCAGTGTTCCCATGATGATGTCTGTGTGACGGAAATCTCTCTCCTTGCCTTTCCTTATGAGGACATTAAGGGCAAATGTTGTAATTGACAGGAAAAGGTTTAAAGCTATTAGCTGAGACTTGATGGACAGTCAGACCCTTCCTGGAGTGAGTGGAGGCTCCCTCCCTCCCTGCCGTCTCCCTCCTTCATTCAACAGAATGTCTGGGGACCACTGCTCTGTGTCCAGCTCTGGGCTGGGACTGGGGTCCAAGAGAATCCGACCTGTACCTGACCTTGAGGAGTTCATAGAACGTGGCAGTGGCTCTTCTCAGGTGGGTAGCCTGGGGGTCGCTCTTTACAAGAAAAGACCGACAGGCTGGAGGGAGACGTAGGGAAGTGGGCTTGTGTTGCTGTCCTGGAGCCCCCTGTAGCCAGCCCTGGGGCAGGGCCTTTCTAGATCTCCCTGACATGCAGGAAGTGGGCGTGTGCTTTCCAGCTGAGGAGGTAGGCTCAGAGCAGCACAGTGACTTGTCCAGGGCTGCACAGCTGGCATTTGAACTTTCATCTCTGAGACTCTGAAGGCCAGACTTCTTTCTGGGACACGTTGCCTCTGAGTCACCCTCTGCATCAGTGGAGGAAGCTGACAACGGAGCTGGAATGCTGGCTTTCTGGGTCCCGCACAGCCTGTGGTTTGGGGCAGGGGTCTGGGTCTCTGGGTCTTCACTGTCTTGCTCTGGGCGGCCCCTGCTCCCCAGGCGTTGCAGGGCTCCTGCCGGAGCAGCAGATGCTGCAGGTCAGACGTTCAGCCTCACATCTGGTCTCCCTCCTGCTTTCATCTGAAACCCAACTCAGATTGTCTCAGTAAACAAACAGTAAATTCAACAGTACAGTCTTCTTGAAATGCCTTGTAGTTATTTTAAGGCTGTTTGGGGGTTTATTTTAATTGCGGGCCCAGCTCCCACAGTCATCCAGCTGCTGCTGGGGGCATTCGTGGCTGCTGCCTCCCTCCCCACTCCTTGTGGACCCCATCACCTTCTCACCAGGGGCCCAGGGTGGCCTGGAGGTAGTGTGGGAGATAAAATGAGGTGTCAGGCCGCTCCCTCCCAGGTCGCTGATGCATCTAAGAACTCGAGGGGCTGCAGTGGCCAAGAGGGCAGCTTTGGACCTGGGCCTGTGGGAGGAAGACACAGCGGAGGGGGGATGACCTCCCAGGCTGAGGAGGGGTTGCTAGGGAAGGAGCAGTCCGGCCCGGTTGTAGGCTTACACTCTGGTTACCAGGACCACAGTCACACCCCACTTTACAGCAGAAATGGGCTGGAGAGTTGGGTCTAAATAAGTCAGTTTCTGGCTAGGGTAGGGCCCTGGGGGTTATCTTGTCCAGTGCTTTCCTTTTACAGTTCAGGAGACTGGGGTTCAGAGAGCGAGGGGCTCACTTCCCCAGGCCCAGAGGTTTCACTCTTACTCCGCTCCCTGCTAATTCTGTGTCCCGGCTGACAGCACCAGGAATGACTGACCCCATGCACACCCTCAGTGATGTTCCATTCAGATGAGTGGCTCTGGAAGCCAGAGCCTTTAAGTCCCAAGGGAACTGGGCACTCAGGGTGGCTGTTAGTACTTGGACAGGCTGTGAGCCGATGTGCCATCAGCGTGTCCTGCGCTGACCTCCCCATCATGACTTGGGGTGGCAGGTACCAGCTCTTTCTCATTGGTGTGAACTGGAAAATATTGGGACTGGGAGTCTAGAGACCTGGCTTTCTCCGTGATACCAGGCAAGTGACCTCACCCCTCTGGGCCTCTTTTTCTTCTTCCGTGTGGTGGGGAACAGCCCGAGCTGCCAGACCTGATGGGCAGTCTTTTGTGTTTGACGACAACTCCACAGCAAGTTTCCTGACAACAAGGTCGGCTCCCTCGGGGGTGTAGCGCGGGGTATGCGGTGTGGATCCCCAGGAAGGGGCGCAGACTGTCTCCAGGGCCTGGTCTGGTGGGGAGCACAGTCAGGAGTGATGGGGGTGCTCGCTGCCCCAGGAGCTTGGGAGGACAGGCTTGGCTGAGCTTCCGGCGATCCACAGCCAGTATGTTTCCCAAGGACCTGAGGGTGCTGGGGAACTGTGGGGCCGTCTCCTAAGTGCCAGGCTCTATGAGCAGGGACTTCAGGTGCTTTTGTTCTTGTAACACCTCTGGCAGAAAGACATCATTTCTCCCATTTTACACATGAGGAGACTGAGGCCCCCCTGCACCTCACAGCAGGGAGGTGGGAGGCAGCCACCAGAGACCTTGCTTCTCCCCTGGGGCAGGGGGAGAGGGACTGCGCAGTTCTTGAGGTGACAGCAGAGAAGGGGGTGGGGAGGGGAGGGGTGCAGCAGACCCCAGGGATGGCGCGAGAACAAGTGAGAAGTGAGAGTACTCTGCGTGGCGCCCTGTGCCAGAGCCAATCAGAGCGGGGCCCAGGCCCGGGGGGACGTCTGGTCTGGGCCTGGCCGAATCCCCTCTATTTATTTGTACATCACCAGATGTAAATTAATTTGTTTAGCAAGAAAAAACACATTTTTATTGCCTTCTAAACTGGGCTGTTTTTCCTCCGGTCGGCTGTCGCACGTTGAATGGCCGAGCTGGGAGCAGAACTTTTGGGAACACGCTGAGGTGTTGGTGAGGCCAGGCTGTCATTTGCGGGGTGTTTCTCCACGGTGGACCCCGGAGCCAGCACCTGGATTCCAGCCCCAGCTCGGTCGCCGCTGGCTGTGAGACTTTGGCAAGTTGCTTGGCTGCTTTGTGCCCTCATTTTCTCACCTTGGAGACAGGGATGACTGCACGTCCTGCGCAGAAAGGGGCTCTGGTACCACCAATCTTGTTCATTGGTGAAAAGCCGTTTCAGCGATCATTAACTCCCATTACAACTAATCCACGCTCTGCATCCTGTTAATGGAACCGTCAGCCCCAGAGTGAAGCCTGCTATACCCCCATGTGCGTTTGTAATTATGAGCTGTGGATAGCGGTGTGCCCTGTCCTCATATGCAGAAACAAGGGACTGTGCCCTGGGAGGGAGGAGGGGAGGAAGGAGAACTGAGGTTTCCGGGGTACCTACTATGTGCCAGTTGCTCTGCTGGGTGTAATCATTAAGTGTTTGTTTGTTTGTTTTTGTTTTGGCTGCACCGTGCAGCTTGTGGGACCTTAGTTCCCTGGCCAGGGATCAAACCCTGGGCAGTGAAAGCCCGAAGCACAAGTCTTAACCACTGGACCGCCAGGGAATTCCCAATCATTAAGTGTTTTGGAGACAACTCCACAGCAAGGTTCCTGACGACAGACAGGCTCCCTTGGGGGTGTAGTGCTGGTACGCGGTGTGGATTCCCAGGAAGGGGTGCAGAGTGTCTCCCGGGCCTGGTCTGGTGGGGAGCACAGTTGGGAATGATGGGGGCACTCACCACTCCAGGAGCAAACTAGGTATTATTGATATTGAGACTCTGCCAAATCGGTATTATTGATATTCAAATTTTGCAGATAAGGCTCAGGGAGGCCAGAGGGCCTGCTCAAGGTTGCATGACTGGTAAGTGGGATTTGGAGGCATGTTTATCCAAAACCCATACCCCTTCTGGTGTGAGGCAGGAGGGAGAGAGAAATTTTAATAACTTCAAACTCCTCAGTGAGGCCAAGGAAGGGGTTACAGCCCTGGAAGGCTCAGCCTGAGGGTTGGAGAAGGACTGGGGACCTTGCTTGTTTCAGCCTGATTTTTCTTAAGCAATGTGTCTGTGACAGGCCCAATGGGTAGGTGATTTCTGACTGAGAGCCTGATGTGGCCAGGCGTGGGCCTGGCACGGGGACCTGCTCGCAGGGGCCCCCCGTGCAGGTGGGAGGTGGAAGGATCGTTGGGAAGACCAGGGCAGGCTGAGGGGGGGGGACGTAGTTGCAACCCTCAGGCTCAGACGTTCCAAATCGGGTGGCTGTACTAGCGTCGTCAGGGGTGACGCTGGGCTCTCCTGCGAGCAGCCAGGAGGCTGGTCCAGCACTCTCCTTGGCTGGAGGAGGAGATGGAGCTGGGCAAGGAGGGATGCTTCTCAGTCCAGGCCTGGACTGCCTGCTCTTAGAACTTTAAGGAGAACCGGGACTCCTGCCTGAATGGTCTTTTTTTTTATTCCCTGTCCCTCAGATAGAGCCATTGAGGCCGATGCCTTTGGGGCCTGTGGAATGAGGTATCCCCAATTGCTGCTTCCCACAGACTTGACCAAAACTTCAAACCCCAAACTGGAGCAAATGGTGCTAATGTGCTGGATCCCACACCAAACCCAAAGATGAATCTTTTTTCCTTGAACTGTGAACCAAGTCTCCAGTTTCTTCCACGCAATAAAAGAAGGTTCTGTTCAAGAAGTTTTGCCTCTTAACTGTGTCTCTTTTTGCCCTTCTGCTTTTGTCTGGGGTTCCTTGGCCAGGGTCTTGGTAGCTGCTGGCTCCAGGCTGGATTCCCTGGGCCAGGTAGGGAGAGGAGGTGGAATGGGTAGGGTGGGAGGGCCGTGTGCCAGCAGTGGTTATGGGAGGAGGTTTGGAGAAAGAGGCGGCAGGACAGTGAGAGCCCCAGTGGAAGGAAGGCTCCCTGGCCCAGGAGGTCAAGTGCGGGCTTTGCTGCAGTATGCCTCTCTGAGAGGTGTGAGTCTCAAAGCCTCTGTTGGAATGGGGGAACCCTTGCAGGGTGGTGAGGAGAGATCCCCTGCAGGTGTCTGTCCTTGCAGTCAGGGTGAGAGGTGACCAGGCAAGGACTCCGCATGTTTTCATATCTCCTTGTTTCCGTCTTCTCATTAGATTTCTCCAGACAGGCCCGGGAGACACATGATATTTTCCCCGCTGTCTTTGGGGCATCTGGGCTCACTCAGATGGAACTGTGACTTGCCTAATCTGGAACCTAATGTGGGGCTAAGCCAGGCACAAACCCAAGCTTCTAATTGAGGGAAGCAGCAAGAGCACGGGTGGAGCACGGGCTTTGGTGTCAGACCACCCTACTCTGCCTCTCTTGAGCTGTGTGACCACAGGCAGGTCATGTGACCTCTCTGAGCCTCACCTCTAAAAGCACAGTGATAATCCCACATGAATGATTTTCTTGTGCTTGCTGGGATTAGAGCCACCTGCACAGAGCCTGGCATAGGAGGTGCTCAGAAAGTAATTGTCAAATGACTAAATGAATGAATGCGAGTTTAAGAGTCAGAGTTGGGAAAAGAGGCTGCTTTGAGGAGGAATTCCAGGTTGCTGGAATTATCTGGACCCCCCACTTTTAACCCCAATCCAGCAAAGCAGGGGGCCCAAGAAAACCAGTTGTCACCAGCTGGGATGCTGTGGCTCCTCACCTTGAATGTCAGCTCGTGTGAGGCTCCTGGCCAAGAGCGAGTTGGCCCCTACTGTATGCAGGTAGCCTGTCCCTACTGCTGTTGGGCTGAGGTGAGTGAGGGGGTCCTGCAGTGGGCACTTCTGCTTGAAATCTGCTGCAAATAGAAGCCTGCATCCCAGGCTGGGTGACCTCAGACCAGTCTTGCCCCTCTCTGACCTCAGTTTCCTCCTGTACAAAATGGAACTTGCAGGTTCCTGTAGGTTCCTAGTATCCTTTATGCGGACAGCTTCAGCTCAATGCCGGGGGCATCTGGGTCAGCTGTGAGGTTTCACTCACGTGACCCCAGCCACACTGCCAAGCACGTCATTACACCCGCCTCAGTGTTACGTGCCTTTATCCCGAGGCTGAGCTCTGGCGCACAGAACTCTGGAGAGCAGGCTGGGCTGTGTCCCTCCAAGGGCCTCCCGCGGGCTGTCGTCAATTAGTAACAACAGCCTGCCTGCGACTCTCCTGAGCACATTTACATGTCTTATACCCGCATTGCAGAGGTCGAAACGGCAACAGAGAACTTAAGTAACGTAGACCTATGATCGAAACTAGTGTTTCTCAAACTTTCCTATGCAGTAAAATCAGCTGACAGGCTTGTTAAGATCCAGATTCCTGGGCCCCATGTCCAGAGAATCTGTTTCAGTAGGTCTGGGGTGGGGCCTTGGAATTTGCATTTCTAGCAAGTTCCCAGGTGATGCTGGTGCCGCTGGACTTTGGCCCACACTTTGGGTGGCCCCAGTCCAAACCACCCTCACACTGGTATTTGCAGTGTTCTCACCCGCATCTCCGCGGATCTTTACCACCGTAGGAGCCAGGCCACTCAGGTTTCCATTCATTCCTGCCTTCGTTCAGCCGTTAGCATCTACCTTGCACCAACCATTGTGCTTGGCACTAAGGGTATAGTGGAGGGAGGCTTAATTCTTGTTCTAAAGATGAAAGATAGGCCCAAAGAGTTGAACTTTGTTTGTTCTTTGTTTTTCTATCCATCTATTCATCTACCCATCCAACAAAAGCCCACTGGTAGCTCCTCTGCCCCAGGCCCTGAGCTGAGTGTCCCTGACTGGGAAGGAAATCCCAGTGAAGTAGGAGATGCATGGGAAGCTCAAGGAATAGTTGGTGCCCATAAATAGGGGCTGGTCAGGGGCAGGGGGTGGATCAGGGAAGGCTCCCTGGAGGAGGTGACTTGCCTAAGACCACATGGTTGATAAACATCAAGTCAAGGCTTGAAGCCAGGTCTCCCCTGCACTGTGCTGTCTCTCTATAAAATGCTTTTGGCTCATTTTCTCAACATAGTCTAACTGGAGGCATGGATTTATTTTGTTTTTCCTCTGTGTCTGGGGCTGGGTTTTTTTCCCTGGGCAAGTGACCCCAGTGTTAATCCAGGCCCTTTCAGAGTAATTTTATCACCACTATCTCTCGAGACCACTCCAGTGTTTCACTAATAAAAAAAATTCTGTAGGGATGGTGTGGACAGGAGGTTAAAGACATTAACACTTATGGTCCTAAACTGAGCGTGGGCTCAGGGAGCTGGACCTCAGTCTGGGGACCCAGACTGGAACGAGGCTTCCATGACCACTGGCGCCTCTCTGGCCTTTTATAGGCTTGAGATTGTGGGGAACATGGCGTGCTTGCCAGCTCAGGGAATAATGCACCCAAACTGGAGTGACCTGGCTGGGCAAAGACCTGGGGACAGTCTGGCCCGGCTGGGCCTGGGGGAGGGCCCTGCACTGCTGTAGCCTGGTGGGTGGGATAAGGAGTGGCCAAGAGCCAGGCGGCCAGTCCCAGTGGAGGGGAAGGGTAGGGCCACAGCAGCTCCAGGGCACTCTCGCTGCTGTGCACAGATAGATTTGGAGAGGTGTGGTCCTATTATGTGCCCATCCCTGAGCTAGGTGCTGGGGGGCATAGAAAGGAGAGAGAAAACAGCGTTTG
Source organism: Delphinapterus leucas (assembly GCF_059928025.1). NCBI lineage: Eukaryota > Metazoa > Chordata > Mammalia > Artiodactyla > Monodontidae > Delphinapterus > Delphinapterus leucas. The sequence continues at coordinate 145,633,842 of NC_143129.1, forward strand.
TGTGGGGGAGGCAGGGTGAAAGGAGCAGGAGGAAAAGCTGCTCTCAGAGGCTGCAGGGAGTTTCCACAGAGATCTGCAAATGCCTTGCTGGTTCTGGGTTGGCAGAGAGGCCTTGTTGTCAATCCAGCTTATCAGTCTGTGCAGCTGGAGACACCCAGCACCTGCTCCAAGGCCCACAGTCACATAAGTAATCCAGGGATAAGGGATGTTCTGAGTACTAGAGAAGAACAGAGTAACTCACTCTGGGCCCAGGGATAGGAAGTGATCAGGGAAGGCTTCATAGAGTAGGTGACTTTGGGGCTGGGCCTTAAAGGATGTGTAGCAGTTCACAGACAGGATAGTGAGAGGAGGTTCGGGCAGAACTGCGTGCAGCTTTGAGTTGGGCCAGGTAGATGGAATGGTTCCATTTTGCACAAAGGAAAGCAGGGCTCGGGAAGATGGAGTGACTTGCCCAGGGTGATGGAGGCCAGACCTCCTCCTGATTCCTCATCCGGTGTTCTGCCCACTGCCCCACACTGTTTCCTAGGTCCACTCTCAGGCACTGCAGGAGCGCTGGGAAGGCTTAGGATGTGCCCTGGGCGTCTGTTCCACTTGAACTCCTGGACTAGGGGGAATGGCTGGGCAGGGTGGCTTCAGGGCTGCTTGGAGGCAGGGCCTGACCCCATTGGCCTTGGCCCTCCTACCCTGCAGGTGGGCCGCTGCCAGCTTGGCCAGGGCCTGCTGTGTTCCCACCACCACAGCTTATAGATGGAGAAGTTGAGAATTGCCTCATCCTACAGGAGGAGGAAGTCTGAATGAAGACTAGAGTGTATTCTTTTTCTTTTTCTTTTTTTTTTTTTTTGCGGTACGCGTGCCTCTCACTGCTGTGGCCTCTCCCGTTGCGGAGCACAGGCTCCGGACACGCAGGCTCAGCGGCCATGGCTCACGGGCCTAGCCACTCCGCGGCATGTGGGATCTTCCCAGACCGGGGCATGAACCCGTTTCCCCTGCATAGGCAGGCAGACTCTCAACCGCTGCGCCACCAGGGAAGCCCTAGAGTGTATTCTTGATAATGAAGGAAATGTTTAAGAAGTTAAAGGTCGGAGTGAAGGGAAGGAGCTTTGGAGTTGGGTGGATCTGGGTTCTAATTTCTGCTCTGCCTTGGCTAGCTTTGAAAGCTTGAGAAAACCATTTCACCTTCCAAAACCTCAGTTTCCTCATCTGTAAAAATCTATGAAGATCCCATGAAATAATATGTATTTAAAGTGTATTCCAATTTATACAGGTGCTGAATAAATATAAGTTCTATTTCCCACAGCCTGCATGAAATTCATCTGCTTATCTCCCTAAAATATTCCCAGACTGGAAAATATTCTCCAGTCTGCCCTGAATACCCCTAGTGATGGGGGAGCTTTCTACTTTCAAGACAGTATTGAGCAAAATCTGACCCGTGTAGCTTCCCCCACCGATCCTGGTTCTGCTCTGTGAGGCCTCAGGCACTGGAGGCCAGTGAGCCTTCCCTTATCCAGGAGCCATATCCTTGGGGCCATCAGCTCTGGGCATCCTTCTCAGAAGGCAGGGTACCCACACTGCTTTTAGAATTTGTTGCCAGAATCTGAGCCTGGTTCCCCAGGTAACCTAGCTGGGCCTGGGAGTAGAGTTTTACACCTGAATATTTGCAGCAAAAGCAGCTTGAGATCTCAACTTGTAAACTCAGTGTATACAAGCATCTCCATCCCTCAAAACCCTCTATCCTTTAAAGACATCCTCTGCTATTAAGAGAGGTTTCCACCTTCTTGTTCTTCAAGTGACTTTTTAAAAAAAATTCTTCACTGATAACACTATAGCAATAACTAATTCCAAATGAGATGCATTCTCCCATCTGAGCCCAAGGCACTTCTAGAGTTTTCCCAGAATTACTCTTTTCATCCTCGTGTAATTATTAAAAGAGTCCCCTTTCACTATCAGAAGTGTTCCTGGTGGGGATAAGTTACAGTAACTTCCTAGTGTTAGTCCTTTTGGTTTGAGATAGGGAGGAGGTGGGAGGGAGAAGGAGGCAGCAGATTGCGGCTTGGGGCAGCAGTCTCGCTTTGGGGGGATTTATAGTCAAAAGGTTTGTTGCCTTGTTTGATATACCTCATGCTGCCCAAGTTATTCCGTCTGTTTGGCCCTGCGCTGTGTGACTTGGGAAGCCATCTGCCCTCACTGGAGATGTGGGTTTGGGCTAGGAGAGAACTCAATTCTTGTCAGCTGAGCCATTCTTGGCCAGAGCTGGTTGAGTATTGAATCCAGAGAGAGATCCAGTCCGGAACTAGGATTCCCGCCTGGGCTGTGGCTGCTGAGCCGCTTTGGTTTTATGCTTTGGGTCACTTAGATAAAAGCAGGTAGGGACTTCCGTGGTCATCCAGTGGTTAAGACTCTGCGCTTCCACTGCAGGGGGCACAGGTTTGATCCCTGGTCAGGGAACTAAGATCCCCCCTATTGTGGCACACTAAAAAAAAAAAAAAAGCAGGTAAAAAGCTTCAAGTGTCTGCTCTGCTGCTGGTCTGACAAAGCAGCGCTGGGCTGCAGGCTGCCCTGGTCAGGAAGTCCTCTCTGGAGCAGATGACGCCCCTCACCCCAATCCTTGGATGCACTGTTTGTTCATTTCAACCAGCAAGTGGTCCCTCAGGGCCAGGCTGGTGCTGGGTGCTGGGTGTGGGCACACAGAGGGGAGATAGACCCCACCTCTGCTTTCAGGGAGCTCTTGGTTCATGTGGGGCAGATACTTACCAGGCAATGACCAGGTGGTGGGAGGAGCTGGGACGGAGGGAAGTTCGGGGGCTGTGGAGCTGGACATCCTGCCAGCCCATAGGATCCATGAGGGCTTGTTCTCCACAGTACCTTCAGCCCTCCATGTTGCCTGGTACAGAGTAGAGGTCCAGTAGATATCTGTGAAATGAGTAACTAGGTAGCGCCTAATCCAGCCCAGGTATGCTTGTTAGGGGGGAATCAGTCATCAACCCAGTCTTACCTGGTAGGAAACAATCTTCCCTCCCTCTCTTTGTCTTTCCTTTCTCCCTTTCTTCCATCTATCCCTTACTGAGCTCCTGCTGGGATCCAGGCCCTGTGCTGGTAACTGGGTATACAGAGGGGGCCCCCAGGGAGGAGAACATGGAGCCCTGCTCTCACCCCACCCCATTCCTGTGGGTCCTCCATCCCCCAAGACACTTCGGTGTACTTCTCTGTGTCCATGCCTCCCACCTCGAGCTCCTCCAGGATGGGCAAGGGCTTGAGCCCAGGACCAGCAGTGGAGAAGGGATTTGGGAAAGTGCTCTCGAGGGCATGGGGGTGGGTGTACATGATTATTGCCACCATCCAGGGGCTTGCCTGGGCTCCGTGCCTCTCTGTGCTGGGCTTTAAGTCTGCCGGACCAGGGTTTGGATCCCCAGGAATGACAGCAGACGGGTGGGAGGTGGGGCAAAAGATGAAGCTGGAGAGGAAGCAGGCAAGACTCTGCAGGGACCCCAAGAGCCGCCCACAGTGCTTGGACTCTGTCAACCGGTGGGATTTGGGCGCCCCAAGTCAGGGGTTGGCCCTGTCCCTGCCTGAACAGAGTGTCCAATCCAGTGGGACCCAGGATGCCACCCTGGAAGCTATCAATTAAGGGCACAGGCATTGGAGTCACCCTGACCTGGGCTCAAACTCCGGTCTCACTTCTTGCTAACTCCAAGCCCAGGTTTCCTCATTTGCGAGGTGGGAAATCACAACTGACCTGCAGCTGGTGGAGGGAGGTTGCAATGCTGTCTGGGCGGTGTAGTGAAGAGCTAGCCCTGGCACATGGCAGGTGCTCAATAAACAGGCGGCTCTATGTCAATAGGAGTGAAGGATAGCAAAGCAGAGTGGGTGAGACCAGAGGCCCTCGGGCCACCTTGCCCAGCTTCAAAGCCTGGCTGTGTGACCTTGGGCACTCTGGTGAGCCCTCCCTGAGTCTCTTTTGTTTTTGTTGTTTTTAATTTATAATGATGAGAAAAATCGTACTGACCTCCTGGGATTGTTGTATCAAATGAGTTAACGCCAGCTTTCTCTCTTCCCATTCTCTTTGAATCCTCTCCACTCAGGCTCTCGCCGCCATCACAGGAGTCACCCAGTCAGGGTCAGCAGTGCCCTCCGTGTTGCTGGATCTGGGAGTGGTTCATCGTAGTTGACCTTTCTGCAGCATCCGACACAGTTGCTCACTCCCTCCTCCTTGAAACACTTTCTTTGTCTGCTTCCAGGACACCTCTTGTCTCTCCCTCCTCCTCCCTCCCTGGCAGCTCCTCACTCACCTCTGCTGGTTCCTCCTCCTGATGTCTGAATGTCCCTGTGCCCCAAGCTTCTCATCTCTGCATTCACCCTTGGTAATCTCCTCCACGCTCATGGCTTTAATATCATTGGGTGACTTCCACATTTATACTTCCAGCGTGGATCTCACCTCCGAACTCCAGACTGCCCTGCGTTTCAACTGGATGTGTCTAATCGATATCTCAAACTTAGCACATCCAGAGTTGAACTCCTGATAACACCCCAGCCTCCCCCATTTTCCTGCTAGTTGCTCAGGCCCAAAGCCTTGGAGTCCCTTCTCTCTCCAACATCCTACATCAAATTCCTCGGCCTATCTTGTTGGTTCTGCCTTCACCACACAGGCAGACCCTGACCCTTTGCATCCCGTCCTTTCCTTGCTGTCATCCTGGCCCACACCACCATTGTTCTCACCTGGATTATTGTAGTTGCCTCCTCTCTGGCTTCCTTGCTTCCATCTTGGTCCCCTTGTGGCCAGGGTCCTGTTCTGACAGGAGCCCAGTGATGTCACTTCTCTGCTCAGAACCCCCCAGTGACTGCACACCAGAATCTCCAGTGAGCTGGGCTCTCCCTGGAATGGCTACTGGGTGGACGCTGTCAGGATATTTCAGACTCTGGCTGGGGCCTGACTGAGTGAAGAGTACATTCCAGTTGTCCCTCTTTTTCTGAGCTGGCTTTCCTGCCCCCTGCCAATCAAGGGGCTAGGGGAAGGCAAAAGGGAAGGGAGGGGGAAGGGAGGGCAGGCTTGGGATGGGGCCACCCGGGCTAGTCTTGTGCTGCTCTCCCGGCTGCTTTAATAGGTGTCTGGAGCCACATCAGAGGAGGCTTTCCTTGCGACCTGAGCCCATAAATCATGACTCCTTGTAAAGGCCAGTGCCTGGGGCTGCCCGGCCGCTGGTCCAGAGGGAGCCACAACTCCGCCTCGGAACATTTTGTCCTCCTGACCCCTGGCTCCGGCACCCTTCCCCAAGAGAGACCTCTGTGGAGTCGGGGCAGCCAGCGTTGCTCCAGCTCTAGCTCCATGCCAGAGCTGCACCAGCCACCCATTGATGTGCACTCCTCCAGCTGCCCCGACCACCCTTCAGGAAGGCATGGCTCACCCCGCCGGACAGACGAGGAAACTGAGGCACAGCACAGCGAAGGGCCGTGAGGTGGGGCTCAGGGGTCAGCCTCATCTCCCATCTGAAATCATGCTCATCGCTCACCTCTGCAGTCCAGAAGAGAACTCTCCAGCTGGTGGAAAGGAAGGAGCCTGGATCTGCCCAGTGGCACAGTTGTACCTGGAGGGGTCCTCACGTGAAAGAAATGGGGTGAGGCGTGGAAAGCACTCAGTCCATTCCTGGCACCCACAAGCCATCCATTTGCTGCCTGTGGCCCCCTCCCCAGCCTTAGCAGCCCCCAGGCTGCCCGAGTGGGTTTGGCTTGGTTCAGTGTACTTGGCGCTCCTTGATGCCAGCCTGCTTTGGGCCCAGCCTTAGGCTGGGCCCAAAATTTGGAAGCCTAGAAAAGAGCCAGACAGGTCCAAGCCCTTGAGTTACTCACCCTGGGTGTGGCAGACAGGTGGCCATACGGGCTGAGGTGAGAGGTGCTGGTGGCCTGGACTAGGGTGATGGCGGTGGTCACAGAGTGGAGATGTGAAATGCATTTAGGAGATGGGGGGGGCTGTGGTCACAGCGTGGAGATGTGAAGTGCATTTAGGAGATGGGGGAGGCTGTAGTCACAGCGTGGAGATGTGAAGTGCATTTAGGAGATGGGGGAGGCTGTGGTCACAGAGTGGAGATGTGAAGTGCATTTAGGAGATGGGGGGGCAGTTTGTTGGCTCCATTATTTACCAGCTGTGTGACCTTGGGCAGGTTACTTACCCTTTTTGTGACTCTGTTTCCTCAGCTATAAAATGGGGGAGTGTTAACAGTCCTTTATGAGCTAGGGGAGATGGCCTTCAAAAGGGCTTAGAGGATCCCCACATGTGTGGTGCTCACATTAGCTGTCATTGTTATTGGTGGCTGATCAGATGGGGGACTGGGGCAGAGGGAGGCATCTAGGATGATGCCTTGGGTATCTGGAGGTGGGAAAGGAGGAGCAGGTTGGGGGTGGGGTCGGAGGGAGCTTGGCTGAATCCGGGGTACCTGTGGGGCATCCCATGGAGATGCGCAGGCCCTTCTGGGCTTGGCCAGGGCTGTTGAAAATTGCTTCTCAGCCACCTCCAAACCAGGAGGCTGATGGCCCCATAGGCGACAGGTCTGCTTTCAGAACCTATGGGTTGATTATTTTTGGCCGCTTGGGGTCCCTGTGGCTGGAGATGGGAGAACAGTGATCATCATCACCGTCACCACCACCATCATCATGATAATGGCAATGATAACAACTACCATTTGTGCGGGGATTTACATTTTACAAAGTGCTTTCTCCTCCATTACCTCATTGGGAACACATGGTTCCAATAGAAGGCAAGGATGCATTTCTCCTGGGTCCTGTGGGGCCCACTCCTCTGAAAGTCTGTTTCAAATGATAATAATGCCGTGCATTTTTATAGTGCTTTGTACTTTGCCAAGTGCCCTCACATCCATGCTCACATTTGGCTCTCACTATGGCTCCTCACAAGGCCCATCAACCAGGAATGAACATCCTGTTTGACAAGAAAATCTGAGGCCCTGAGAGTTCCAGTGACTTGCTTGAGGTGACCCAGCTTATGAGGCTGGGACTTAAGTGGTAAAATGAGGGATTTGTGGGGTCTTCATTTTCAGTTTAGTCTTCCATACAGGGCAGGCCTCCCTTCTGTAGCAGCAGCTCAGCCACTTGATTACATACCTCTAGGGATGGGAAGCTCACTACCTGAGTCAAGCAGAGGTCTGTCCCCCAATCCATGATTCTATCCCTCCCACTGGTTCTAGCTGGTCTGGCGATGCACAGCCTGGCTGAGACATCAGGACAGGAGGTTTGTCTCTCCTGATATGCAGCCCTGGGCTGAATGACCTTTCAAATGACCAGATGTTATCCAGGTGTCCCCCCCCGCCCCACCCTGTCCCACTATCCCTGCCTATCTTGCCCCCTATTAGGACACATCCTGGGGCTGTCCCAGAAAGGGGGCAGAATAGAGACCATATGGGGAGTGGTGTGCAAAGGAGCCTTGGGCTGGGCATCTGGGGATCTGAGCTCCGCTTGATCCTGGCACGTCAGTATCTTCCTAGGCCTCCTTGAATCAGAAGGTCTTTAAGGTCCCTCCAGAGCCCAAAAACTCAGTCGTGTCCTCTCTAGCCCCTCCCCTTTAAGGGCCTTCCACCTGTGTGGGCCTGTGTGGAATAGTCTAGGGGAGCTTGGAAGACCAGGCCTTTGGAGGGGGGTTCAGTGTTGAGGGATTGTTTTTGATAAGAGCAAATTAGGCTTTTTTGGGAATTTTGTTTCAGGAGAGAGCTCAAATGTGTAGCCAAGCAAACAAGCCATCGTGGTGGGCCTGGCCTGCCTTTTCAACCCTTCCTTTATCTCTCTGCCCCAGTTCGCTGCCCTCAGTTTCCCCACCTCCATGCTCCTGTGCAGTGCAAATACCGCCTCCTCCAGGAAGCCTTCTCTGACTTCCTTGACTGGGTGAGGAGCCTCTTTTGGGCTCCTGCAGTCCTCAGTCATCTCTCTGTCACCAACCATTTGCTTTCCCATCTTCTCAACAGTCAGGGACCACAGCCTTGTCCCTGACTCCCAAAAAGTGTTAGTATTTCTCACTTGGTGCCTCTCCCAATTATATCCTATGAGCCAGGCAGCACTGAAATATATATACATGTTTGCCCACATGTGCATTTATCTCCTTGCTCAATTCTACAACCTGCGGAGTGGGTATTGCCCACGGCCCCTCGGTGGGCAGGTCACAGAGCCACATTCAAACATGGCTCTGCCAGTGCACGTTCCACCCAGCCAGGCCACCTCCCCGGGGAATTGCACTGTGGCTGCTGGATGCAGTTCCCTCTGCCCGGCTGGGAGGCCGGCTCGCTGGTGGACTGAGCTTTGATTTGCAGTGACCCACTGCTCGCTTTGTAGTTGATCCTCCCCACTGAGCCCTGGGGGGACACATTCCTGTAAACTTGAGCATCATAGGGAGCCCCCACCTCCCCCAACCAGCCAGATGAGAAGATGAGAGGGAGGAGTGTCCAGGCTGGGCTCAGCGCAGGGGTCCAAATCTGCATGCATCCCCTGGGGCCCCACGTTCCCCTCTCCCTGCCCCACTCCAGGCTGGCCCAGGCTCTCCCCTTTTCCCCACTCCTGGCCAGCGGTCAGGTTCAAGGGGACTGTGGTCTAAGCTCTCTCCCTCTTCCTGGGGGGGGGGGGTCCTTTCTCAGCATGGGGTCCCAGGAAGGTACCTGAGGGTGAAGTGTGTGCTTGAGGTCCAGTCTCTTTCCTGCCACCTTACCAGAGTGGCCAGGGTCAGTGTGACCAGGGGCCAGTCAGTTCCCCTCTCTGAGCTGGCTTTCTCAGGGTCAGATGGGGTATGCTATCCCCATCCAGGAGTGGCTGTGACAGTTAGGTGAAATTACATAGGTGAAGGGCCTGGTGCCCAGAGTGCTACATAGTAGATGCTGAATAAACGTTAGCTCTTTTTACTGCGTTCATTAGAAACCAGCCTCTTTCTTGCTGAGAATGGGGGACGGCGGGGTGAGAGAGGCATGGGGGCAGGGTGCATTTGAAGTGAGCCAAGAAAGACCTCGCCAGAGGTCTGGAAGATGGGAACAAGGCAGTGGCTCCCTGGCCTCCTAAGGAAGGCCCTAATGCTTTTCGGATGTTCCCCCAAACTGAGGTGTCTGGAAAAGGGGCCAGGCTTCTCCTATGCTAGTGAGATGGCTCCCCAACTCAGAGAATGTCTGGGAAAACCTGAAGTAGATGTGAAGAATTTTTGAGCTGGCTAGGACCTTTGTGATCACTTACACAAATTGCTCACTTTAGATGAGGCAAAGGGACTCAGAGAGGGAAAGAGGCCTTCCTAAGGCCACCCAGCCAGAAGGGAGCAGAGCTGGGTCCTTTCCATTCCAGTGACTCAAATGGTTTTAAAAAAAAAAAAAAAAAGGCAACAACTGACATTTATTGAGACTTTGCAACATCCTGGGCCTGTTCTGAGTGATTTTTATCTTTTATTTTGTTAGTCCTCACACAAACCCTTTGAGGTGGGACCTATTATTATTTCCATTTTACAGGTGAGCGAACAAACTGAGGCTCAAAGTCGCTGAACAGCTTTCCCAGGGTGGCACAACCCTCTTGGTGCTGCAGAGCCTTGGGGTTAGGATTTGGCATCAGTGGGAAGGGGCCTGGGGGTGTCTGGGGGTGGAGTTTGCCTATAGGCCCCCTCATAAGCACCCCTGGCTCTCTGGGTCAGCTGAGGAGGGTCTATGGGGAGTGCTGTCTTGATTGGGAGTAGGGAGGACAGGGTGCAAGTCTTGCTCTGTCACTAACTCACTGTGTAACCTTGAGCGAGGTCTTTTGCTTCTCTGGGCCTCAGTGTCTCCATGTGCATAATGAGGAAAATTTGGAAGACTCTCCAGACCTGAGATTCTGAGGTTACCCGATTGCTAAGTGTCTTGTGATGGGCAGCTCACTACCTGTCCAGTCAGCCCACCCAGCGCTGGACAGCTCTCCTCCATGTGGAACCAAACTCTCTGAGTGCTCCAGAGTTTCTCTGCTGCCTGTTGCCCTCCTGGTTCCCCTCATCTCTCCCCGAGTGTGACAGCCAAGCCTGGGGCCTGACCCTTGGCTGCTGCTTTGGAAACGTTTCCATCCCTTTCCTGGGCCTTCCTTGTCCAGAGGCCTTCTCCAAGGGGCCTTCAGGGCCCAGGCTCATCCCCTAGCAGCCCCAGAAGCTCAGACTCGTGTCTAGTGGGCATCAGTGCACACTACTTTGTGCCAGGCGCTTATGCACTAACCTGCCGCCATCCCTGGTCCCAGAGGGGTAGCTGTGGGCTTGCAGGCCAGCGCCCTGTGGCTCCTTGGTGCACTCTTCAGGCCTCTCTGACCCTCCTGCTCCCACAGTGCCTCCCTAACCTCCCCCTCATTCATTCAGCAACTAGCCTCTTCCTGCTTGCTCTGGCTGGGTCCCCCTGCTGGTCCCTGTCTCTGAGAGGGAGGAGAGACAAGCAACCAAGTTATAATGCCCTGGTGGAGGTCAGCTTGTCCCTAGTCCCCCAGGCTGGGCTCTGTGGATGCAGCAGTGAGTGGGGAGCGGGGTGCGTGAGCAGCACCCATGATGCACTCAGGCGAGTGCAGCTAGCGGGAGTGCAGAGGGCAGCCTCAGCACGGAGGAAGACTCTCTGGAGGAGCTTCTGGAGGAGGAGACTGTGACATCAGCATGATCTTCCTCTTCCAGGAAGTCCTCTCTGGCTACTTGGGCCCCAGTTTCCTCTGCCTTCTCTGACTTGAACTCTTAATCTCTGCTGTGCTGCTTGTTGGAGTTCTTTGTTGGAATTCAACTTATCATGTTTTCCTTTCCTCTAGACAGGTTGGGCCAGGATGCGTACTGAACTTCCTGCATCATGCATTTATTTTATTAACTTATTCAATAAAACTCTATTGGATTCTATGTCAGGTGTCATGTTAACACTGGGCAGAGAGAAACCCAAGAGTGTCTTCCTTTTCTCAAGTTGCTTCTATAATGAGAGTCAAGCGTATAATGACACTACAGGATGGTGAAGGCTAAAAATTCCCAGGGGAGGGAGCTAACAAATGGCCTGGATTTGAGCTGGGCATTGAGGGATGAGTAAGAGTTTGCCAAGAGACAACAGGGAGCAGGGCATGAGGCAGAGGGGACAGCATGTGCAGCAGCAAGAGGGGCTTTCAAGAGTGTGCTCCCTCTGCGGAATAATGAGCCTACAGATGGGAAAGGGAGTAGTAGGCAGGGTGTTGGAGAGGTGGTCAGGACCTCACAGGGCTTTGGGCACCAGTGAAGAGGGTGGATGTGATCAGAGCCTCAGCTTATTTAGCAAGGTCACTGGAGCCAGATGGATCTGACTAGTAGGAGACCAGATAGGAGGCTGGGAAGCCGGGCCAGGGCAGCTCTCCAGGCTGAGATGATGAGGAATGAAAGGGAGGGAACAGTGAGTCTGGGGAGGAAGGGGTCAAGGGTGGATGACTCACATAACGAGCCACCCCAAAATATAGTGGTTTAAATCACCAAACATTTCACTGTGTCTCACAGTTTTGTGGGTCAGGAATTTGGGGCAAGGCTCTTCTGGGTGAACCTTCCCACGTGACATCGACTGGGGTCACTTTGGTGGTATTCAGTTGGCATCTGGTCTGATTGGAGGGTCCAGGACAGATTGGCCGTGTGCTGACGCGTGGATGAGGGTGACTGGGAGGCTGGGCTCAGCTGGGCTCTTCTGTCTCTCTGTGCAGTCTCCATGGGGTGCCTCCAACAGGGTAGTCAGACTTCTTATGTGGCGGCTCAGGGCTCCAGGAGACCAAGAGGGAAGCCACTAGTCCTTAGAAAGGCAGGCTCAGGAACAGGCTCACTTCCACCATGCTCCATTGGTCAAGGCAGTCACAGGCTAGCCCATATTCAGAGAGGGGACGCAGCCCAACTCTTAGTGGGAGGACTATCAAAGAATTTCGGCCATCTTTAATCCACATGCAACCCCTCTCCTCCATCTCCATCAGAGAGATTTGAGTCCTTCTGAGGACTGGGAGGTGAAATCTTCCAGATGCTGGGTGTCAGGCACTTGGTAAAGAAGCTTAACTCTGGGGCTTCCCTGGTGGAGCGGTGGTTGAGAGCCCGCCTGCTGATGCAGGGGACACAGGTTCGTGCCCCGGTCCGGGAAGATCCCACACGCCGTGGAGCAGCTGGGCCCGTGAGGCATGGCCGCTGAGCCTGCGTGTCCGGAGCCTGTGCTCCGCAACGGGAGAGGCCACAACAGTGAGAGGCCCACGTACTGCAAAAAAAAAAAAAAAAAAAAAGCTTAGCTCTGTAGCACAGGTTTGAATCTCTGACCTGTTAGCACACACCTCAACTCCTGAACCATTCCACACACTTGAACCTGGAGCTTATTAGCATATATCGAGATCATTAGGAGTTTAAAGCACACCTGTTTCCTTCAGTGCCCGAGCAACACACCACTGGTGCTCCAGCCTCAGCACACACCATGAGGCCCCCCAGTGCTTGAGCCCAGGGCTGGCAAACAGGTTTCCATTCTTAGCTCAGCTTCAGTCATTTGCTAGTGCTGCCTGGAGAACTGTGTTGAGCAGGATTCTGAACTTAGCAGGAAAGAGATGGTGTGAATTAGTGACGTCTGCTTTGTGCAAGACAAGGGGAGAAGCAGTATCACTCTTCCTCAGCTCACTGATTCTGTTGGCCTCTTTCCCCTTAGCACCTCCAGGAGCACTGCCATTGTAAGGATCCCTCTAGTCTAGCCAAGTATACCCAGAGGGTCAGCAGATTTGCAAATGCCTGTCCCTTTGAAAGCCTGTCAGCACCCCTCTGCCCCCAACCCATCACCACAAGCTGGACCTCCAACCCGATGGCACGTGCCTGGGTTTCGGATGCACCAGCGCACCTAGACCCTCCCCTGCCAGCTGGTACCTGAGCAGGGCAGACGCTCAGCTTGACGGTTGCTAACACCAGCCTTTATCAGCCTCACACCACATTCCTTAACTTCACCATCTCCCTCTAGCCCCCTCCGACCCCTTTCTCAACCACGGAAGGTTTAATTGTTGCAAATGGAATCCGTGTTCTACAGAAGTCCAATAAATCTGCAGTCTGTCTTCCTGGTAATCAATCACAGATTGCAAATCGCACGAGGAGAAGTCTATAAGATATGTTCTTCATGTCTAGTATGTTGGGTTATTTTCATGTCTTGTGGTTTGAATTTGGCCACTGTCATTTTAGAGGAATTTCCTGCCATCTGCGTTCAATTGAATTTTCTCACAGATTTGTGCTTGCTTGTAAATACTAGGGGCTGGCAGAAAGGGGAGCTTTGTTCTTGGTGACATTTCAGAAATCCGTTAATGCAGGCTTGCCAGCTGATCTGCAGCTCGGCCGGGAGGGAGGCGTGAGATGAAGGGAAGGTGCAGATTCCCTAATGGCAGCGATGCGTCTCTGGCTCAGGCCAGGAGACTGGGTGGAGTGGGGCGGGACGGCCAGGTTAGGGTCTCTGTCCCCTGCAGCCTTTCCTGCCTACAGCCAGGCTCCATTTTCCTCTGTGCTTCTGCTAATTATGAGGGGTGTGTGCATTTGCCCAGCTAATCCTTTCTCTTCTGCTGGGGGGCTGGGCGACATTCAAGCTAAGAGCCAACCCTTGCCCCCCAAGGAGCCAGAATTCGGGCAGTATATTCTGGCTGCACCTCTGTGATGGGGAGAGGCCACTACTAGCCAGGGCACTAGGCATCTGGCTGCCCCAGCGTGGCCCCAGCTCTGCTCTAACTTGCTCTGCGACCTTAGACCAATCACCTTACCCCTCAGAGCCTCAGTCCCTCCCATTGTAGGTGGAATGTCAGTGCTCACCTCAGTGGTTGCTGCAGGGATTAAGTGATGTGCGGCTCACGGTTGGGCCTCAACAACCGTGAGTCTTAATTCCAGCAACAGTTTGTTGCCCACTTGCTGTGTGCCAGGCCCCCTGCAAGGCATTGGCGTTAAAAGGATGACTAGACGCATGGTCCTGGTCCTTGGGGACCTCATGGTGCGGCCCAGTGATCACTAAGGTGGGACACCAAGACCATCTATGGGGTGGGGAAGAAATATTAGAGAGTGATTTATGTTTATGACATAGCTCATTTCTGGTATAGTGATGTTGATGATCTTGCGTGTCAGGCACTGTCCTGAGCACTGCTTGTGTTTTGAACTCATGTGGTCTTCACAACGAACATATGAGGTGGGTCTCTTATGGGTGGGGAAACTGAGGCACAGAGCGGTTACTTGGGCCACGTGCCCAAGGCTGCACACCTAGCATGTGGTAGAGTGTTTTTGATAATACATATAAGAATAGTAGTTTATGTCTATGATTTAGAAATGAATACATTTTCTCCTGATAGGGATATGAGATAAAAAAAAAGTCTGATGCCTGCTGGCCTAGAGCAGTGATTGTCATACTTCTGTGTGGGTGAGAAACATCTAAGGAGCAGGCTCAAATGCAGATTCCTGCCCCACTTCAGTGGGTAGAGGAGGTTTTTGAGCAGGGCGCAGGTGAGGAAGGAAGGAAACTCCTGGGTGACTGCTCTGGAGGTGCAGGTTAGCCATTTCCCCTCAGTGTCCTCATCTGAAAAATGAGGACAGGTCCCCCTGCCCACCAGCCTGTGGGATGTGTGGGCGTCAGACTGTGCACTATACGCCCTTCACCTGCTCAAGGACGCGGCCCCAGCAGGCCCCCTGCTCCTGCCATGTCAGCTCTTCCTTTCTGCTGAGTCATTCCCAACCCCACGTAAGCAAGCTGTTTTTTCTACCATATTACAAACAAAACAAACCTCTGGACCCACTTCTCTCTTCAGATACCACCTCAGTTCTTTCCTTCAGAGCAAAGCTCTTTGAAAGCGAGTCGGCTGTTCTCTTTGTCCCGTTTCTCTTCTCTTCTCTCTGGGCCTGTGCTAGGCTTTCACACGCACAGCTGTACTGCTGCTGCTCCTGTCGAGGTCCCTGTGGCCTCCGTGTTGCCCAGGCCACCATCACCTCTCAGTCCCTCTGCCCATCAGCAGTGTTCGTCTGTGCTCACTCCCCTCCTCACCGACCCCGCGCTCTCCTGGTCTCCCCACCTCTCTGCTGCTTCTGGCCCCCTTCCCTGGGTCCTCCTCATCTCACTGACCTTTCTCCCTCTCT
This sequence comes from Delphinapterus leucas, assembly GCF_059928025.1. Taxonomy (NCBI): domain Eukaryota; kingdom Metazoa; phylum Chordata; class Mammalia; order Artiodactyla; family Monodontidae; genus Delphinapterus; species Delphinapterus leucas. The sequence goes on from NC_143129.1 coordinate 145,648,909, forward strand.
CAGTGACCTCATCCAGGCTGTGGCTCTGAAGAGTATCCATCTGTTGATGACTCCCCATTGTATATGCCCAGCCCAGACCTTCCCCTGGAGCTCAGACGTGTACATCTGGCCGCCTTCCCTGCATCTCCATGTGGTTGCCAGTGGTTGATTATGTATGTTGCTTGCTGTCCATCTCCTCCACTAGAGTGTCCGTTCCACATGGGCAGGGGGTTTTTGTCCATCTTGTTCCCACCCTGTCTAGGTTCAGGACCCAGAACCATGTCTGGCACAGAGGAGTGCTTAGTAAGTATCCGTTGAATGGATGGGTGGAGTGTCAGGACCTTGGAAATTATGAAGTGCTGGCCTATGTGTGCAGGTGACCAACATTGCTGTTGTGCTGAGGGGTTCTCAGCCCCAAGCCGGGTGGGTTTGCTGCTGTCCCTCATAGAAGGATCCCCCTGCTTCTGGCCAGGGTGGTGGTACTTTGTCTGGGAGCCCCTTAGTGAAATCTAAGCCCAGTGGTCCCATGGTACCCATTGATTAGGGTCTGGTCCAGGTGGCACCCTCTCCTTTGGGTGCCCCCCTTCCTCCTCACCCGCTGCTGGCAGCCAGGAGGGCTGGGCCAAGGAAGTGCCAGGGGTGGGGTGGAGGTGTGATGCACGGGTAGGGTGGGGCATGGCAGGGACGCTGGTCTCCCCCTGCTTTGAGCTGGATCACAGCTGGCCTTCAGGTCATGCCCCCTTTCAACAGGGATGTCTGCCTGGCCCTTATCCTCTCTCACTGCTTACAAGCAGTGTCTCCCTGGATAAAGCGTCTGCAGACACACCTGTGCCAGCTGGAAGCTAGGCTTTCACAGGGGACTGGGAGGACAGATGGGCGATGGGGTGGAGGGAAGGAGAGAAGAAAAGAGAAGACAGAGAGGCCGAAAAGAGAGGCAGACACCAAGAAAGATGGATAAAGATACCCACCTACTCAGAAAGACAGAATGAGACAGAAAGTCAGAGAGTGAAGGAACCGAGAGATGTCCAGGAAGAGACAAATAGGGACAGCGTGGGAGGCAGACATGTGGGCTGGGTCTTTGGGCTGTGATGCACGCTGTTTACAGGCCTTACCGTGGGGTCACCAGAAGAATGTGGGTCTGGGTGTGGGTTTTTGAGGACAGGGCATAGCAGACTGCCTCCATGGGAGCAGAGGGGACCGAAAACTAGAGGTTTGAGTCCTGCCCACTCCTTTGTTCATTCCTTCGTCCCCAGCCATATGTCCATCCCTCTGTCTATTTATCAGTCCACCATTTACTAAGCTTCCATTCGAGCTAGGCACTGTGTCCACTGCCGCCTTTTCTTTCCCTCCACCTTTTCCAGGCTTGGCGATGCTCAGGACCCCCACTGGTCTCTAGGCTAGCCTCCAGCCTGGGCTCATCCCCCAGGCCACAAAGCCTTGCTCACAGTAGGCGCACAGTAGAAATCGGTTGCGAGATAGAGACAGAGAGGGCTGGAGAGGGATGGGAGCCTCCTGTGTGCCCAGCACTCCTCATTCCCTTCTTTTAGGTCACTTGGTCCTCTCGGCAGCCCTGGCAGGCAGAATGGCTGCTTCATCCCCACTTACGGATGAGGAAGTGGAGTCTCAGCCCCCTCCTCCATTTTGGTGGCCTTAGCCGGTCCTTGTGTCTCCTAGCACTGGCCCCAGAGTCCAGGTTCTTCTGTGACGCCTCAGTTTTAAGAGGCCTGGGAGGCTTGTATCGCATGGGGATAAATGCTTCCACCCAGGATGCCCTCCATCCTGAACCACAGGAAACATAGGGAAGATGTTGTTGGGGGCTCATTTGTTTATCAAGAACCATCACTGAGTTTCTGTCTTTTCCTGGCCTGGCTGGGCACTGAGGACTCAGGGATGAGTCAGACACTGTCTTCGCCCTCAGGGGGCTGATGGTCACAGGGCCTGAGGGACATGGACATATAAACCATCCATCTCAGGATGGCCTGGGGTTCCTGGAGGGTCCTTGGTTGTGTCTTCCTGGCCTGGCTTCCTCAACTGTCCTGCCACCCCCATTCCTGGTCAGCACTGGTCTGAGTGGCCAGCAGCTGAGGACACCCCTTCAGGAATGGCACACGTGGGACTCACCCATGAGCCTCAGATCCCAGCCTCCTCTGCCCCTGAGCTCCCATGGCATGCCATGCCTCCCGCTCCAGCGAGCTGGCTCTCCACCGGTGCAGTGACCGATTCTCGTCTCTGCATCCTCAGCACAGAGTTGGCTCAGAAGGCGAGAAAGGGCCCAACATCAGATGACACCCTGCTGCATGCCGAGTGTGTGCTGAATTCTGTATTGACAAGGACACATCAAGTTCATAGAACAGCCCCATTTTACAGATGAAGACATTGAGACCATGGAGCTAGGACGTGGCATAGCTGAGATTTAATCCATCTGTCTGACTTCTGGTCCTGCAGTCTTTCCCCTTGACCAGCTGCCCCACCGCGGGTGCACCGTCAACGCTTGCTGACCGCATGTCCCTGGAGAGGCCTTGGGGACTTGTGTTTGTCTCATCCACTCCTCGCTACTCTGGTGGAGCCCGGGACCTCGTGTGCCTCGCTCATTCACAGATGGTTGAACAAAGAGAACAGCACCCCATTCACCAGTCCATGGCACCCACAAGGCTGCTGCCCTGCCCAAACCACCTGAAGGCAGCATCATGGGGACTTGGGTCTCGGTTCTGAGTGGATCTGCATGCTCCTCTGGGTTACATGTTTCAGAACAACAACAGCAAGGCTGGGAAAATGTTCTTGGAAATTATGTGGTTAATTTCGTGTTTTTGTTTAGGCAGGGCTGGGAGTGGGAGCCCATAATTATTAGTATAAGTTTGGAAAAAAATACTGAGGCATTCACGGCCAACTGCTTAATAGTTTTCACTGAATTAATTTTAAAATGAGAACCTTGTTTCCCTTATTTAATAGTGGAAAACGACTTCCACATTCTGCCCGGTAACAGCCTGGGTTACGGGCTCTCCACAAACAATATGCACATTAAAGTCATCACTCTGCCCATATGTGGAATGAATAATTTTGTGCAAACTATTTATTATAAGCACACGATGCACTTAAACTTTTTTTTTTTTTATTTTCATTTTTTACTGTCGTGGTGACAGATCTAGCCCAGAACTGGAACGTTAAAAAAGACTCTGACTCTTTCAGGCTGTGAAAAAATGGACTAACATTTGAGAAACACCATAGGGTTGAAAGGAAATTGTTAACTCACTTGGCCCAACGTCCAGGGCTCCCTGGGCCGGTGTGTGATGCTGGAGAGAGGGTGGTGAGGGGGTTTGAATAGAGGCTGCACTAATTAGGCCGGTGCTAGCTGAAATGAAACATAAGCATAGGGAGAGGATGCTGGTGGATGGATGGGGTGAGACACTCATTGAGGGTCATGTCCTGCCTCACCTGTGGGTTTGTCCATCTTTTTTTCCAGTTTTATTGAGATACTATTGACATATAACCCTGTGTAAGTTTGTGTGCAACATGATGATTTGATATATGTATATATTGCAAAATGATTACCACAATAAGCTTAGTTAAAATCATCGCCTCACATAGTTACAGACTTATTTTTCCTGTGATGAGAATTTTTAAGGTCTGCTCTCTTAGCGACTTTCATATATGCAATGCGGTATTGTTAACTGTAGTCACCATGCTGTACATTACATGCCTAGGACTTATCTTAAGAGAACATCCATCTCTTCATGCAGAAATTATTTATTGGAGATCTGTCTTGTTCTACATGCTGAATACAAATTTTAAAAATAATATTTATTCCAGCTTTAACGGAGCACGACATCACTTACTTGTCTCATGACCCCATGAGGTAGGTGGTGGTGTTCTGATTCCAGTGATTTCCTCCTGGAATGTGGTCCTTTTTAGGTATTTATGTTTTTAATCTTAAATGCATAGAATTGGATTAAAGCCCATTATTAGCTTGTGTCACTGTCTTCTTTGGTCCGTTAATGTGCTCACCTCTCTCTCTTCCCCTCTCCCTCCTCCTCACTGCCCTTTCTCCTCCCCACTTATTCGACCACTAATAAGAAAATACATTTACCTGTGTGCTCTCAGTCACTTTACTGAATTCTATTCCTGTTATTCCATTTTAATTGTGTTTTCATTGAAGTAAATCTTACCTGTAGAAAAGTGCACAAATCATGTGTACAGTTTGATGAATATCACAATGCGGACATAACTGTGAGACCAGTACTTAGGTCAAGAAATGGAATATCACCATCACCCCAGAAAGCTGGGCTCCTCCCAGTATCTACTCCCTGCCTCCTCCCCCAGGTGAATACAGGCCTGCTTTCCAACACCACAGCCTGGTTTTCCTTGCTTCTGAACTTTATATAGCTAGGGTCGTATTGTACATTCTCATGTTTAGCTTCTTTCACCCAGCGACATGTTTCTGAAATCTGTTCATGTTGTTGTGTAGCTATGGTTTACTTGTTTTTATAGATGTATAGTATTATAGTTTATTGATCTTTTCTTTTTTTAAAAAATTTTTATTGGAATATAGTTGATTTACAGTGTTGGGTTAGTTTCAGGTGTACAGCAAAGTGAATCAGTTATACATATACATCGATCCACTCTTTTTTAGATTCTTTTCCCATACAGGCCATTACAGAGTATTGAGTAGAGTTCCCTGTGCTATACAGTAGATCCTTGTTAGTTATTTATTTCATATATAGTAGTGTGTATATGTCAATCCCAATCTTCCAATTTATTCCCCCCCGCTCCTTACCCCCGGTAACCATAAGTTTGTTTTCTACATCTGTAACTCTATTTCTATTTTGTGGATAAGTTCATTTGTACCCTTCTTTTTAGATTCCACATATAAGCGATACCATATGATGTTTGTCTTTCTCTGTCTGACTTACTTTACTTAGTATGGCAATCTCTAGGTCCATTCGTGTTGCTGCAAATGGCATTATTTTGTCCTTTTTATGGCTGAGTAATATGCCATTGTATATATGTATACATCCTTTTTATCCATTCCTCTGTCGATGGACATTTAGGTTGTTTCCATGTCCTGGCTATTATAAATAGTGCTGCAGTGAACATTGGGGTGCATGTCTCTTTTTGAATTACAGTCAATCTTTTTATCTGCTGGCGAACATTTGGGTTGTGTCTGGTTTGTGACTGAGTAACATTACTATGAATACAGGTGTACATGTGTTATGATGCACATACACTTGTGCTTCTGTTGGGTATATACCTAGGAATGGAATTGCTGAGCTATAGGGTTCAGATGTGTTCACTTTTAGTGTGTAATGCCATATGGTTTTCCATAGTGACCACACCATTTTAACTGTCCCGTCAGCAGCGAAACAGAGTTCCCATAGCTCATTATCCTTGCTAACACTTGGTGTTGCCTGTCTTAAGTTGTAGCCATTCTGATGGGTGTGTGGTGGTATCTTACTGTGGTTTTGATTTGCATTTTCCTGATGACAGATTATACACTCAGCACTATTTCATATGTTTTTTGACCATTGAATGTTCTCTTTTGTGAAGTGTCTATCCAAGTCCTTAAAATTTTTTTTCAGGGGCGATAATTTACCTTTTTCTATGTAGAAGATCTTCATTCTAGATCTAAGCCCTCTGTTAGTCAAGTGGGCTACAAATATCTTTTCCCACTCTGGCTTGTCCTTTTCCTCTCTTCATGGTGCCTTTTGAAGAGTAGAAGCTCTTAATTTTAAAACAGTCTGCTTTATCGGTTGTTATTTTTATGGTTAGTGCTTGAGTCCTAGTTAAGAAATCGTTGCCTACCTCAAATTGTGAAAATAGTCTCCTGTATTTTCTTCTTGAAGCTTGACTGTTTTACACCTCATATTTAGATCTATAATCTATCTGGATTTTATTTTTGTGTACGGCGATATATGTATATATCAAAAAAAATCCGCCATATGCACACACATGTCCCCACACCCCCTCCCTCTTGAGCCTCCCTCCCGTCCTCCCTATCCCACCCCTCCAGGTCATCACAGAGCACTGAGCCGATCTCCCTGTGCTGTGCTGCTGCTTCCCAACAGCCAACTGTTTTACATTCGGTAGTGTATATATGTCCATGCTACTCTCACTTTGCCCCAGCTTCACCCTCCCACCCTGTGTCATCGAGTCCGTTCTCTATGTCTACCTCTTTATTCCTGCCCTGCAACTAGGTTCATCAGTACCAACCTTTTTTTTTTTTTTAAGATTCCATATATGAAATATATGGTACTAGCATATGGTATTTGTTTTTCTCTTTCTGACTTACTTCACTCTGTATAACAGACTCTAAGTCCATCCACCTCACAACAAATAACTCAATTTCATTTCTTTTTATGGTTGAGTAATATTCCATTGTATATATGTGCCACATCTTCTTTATCCGTTCCTCTGTCGGTGGACATTTAGGTTGGTTCTAGGTCCTGGCTATTGTAAATAGTGCTGCAGTGAACATTGTGGTGCATGTCTCTTTTTGAATTACGGTTTTCTCAGGGTATATGCCCAGTAGTGGGATTGCTGGGTCATATGGTAATTCTATTTTTAGTTTTTTAAGGAACCTCCATACTGTTTTCCATAGTGGTTGTATCAATTTACATTCCCACCAACAGTGTAGGAGGGTTCCCTTTTCACCACACCCTTTCCAGCATTTATTGTTTCTAGCTTTTTTGATGATGGCCATTCTGACCTGTGTGAGGTGATACCTCATTGTAGTTTTGATTTGCATTTCTCAGATAATTAGTGATGTTGAGCATCTTTTCACGTGCCTCCTGGCCATCTGTATGTCTTCCTTGGTGAAATGTCTATTTAGATCTTCCACCCATTTTTTAACTGGATTTTTTGTTTTTTTGATTTTTTTAAAAAAATTTATTTTTTTAATTTGTTTTTGTCTGTGTTGTGTCTTCATTGCTGCGTGCAGGCTTTCTCTAGTTGCGGTGCATGGGGACTACTCTTTGTTGCGGTGCATGGACTTCTCATTGCGGTGGCTTCTCTTGTGGCGGAGCACAGGCTCTAGGCGCGCGGGCTCAGTAGTTGTGGCTTACAGGCTCTAGAATGCAGGCTTAGTAGTTGTGGCGCACGGGGTTAGTTGCTTCACGGCATGTGGTATCTTCCTGGACCAGGGCTTGAACCCATGTCCCCTGCATTGTCAGGTGGATTCTTAACAACTGCACCACCAGGGAAGCCCCTGTTTTTTTGATATTGAGCTGCATGAGCTGTTTGTATATTTTGGAGATTAATTCTTTGTTGTTTCATTTGCAAATATTTTCTCCCATTCTGAGGGTTGTCTTTTTGTCTTGTTTATGGTTTCCTTTGCTGTGCAAAAGCTTTTAAGTTTAATTAAGTCTCATTTGTTAATTTTTGTTTCTATTTCTGTTACTCTTGGAGGTGGGTCAAAAAAGATCTTGCTGTGGTTTATGTCAAAGAGTGTTTTTCCTGTGTTTTCCTCTAAGAGTTTTATAGTGTCTGGTCTTACATTTAAGTCTTTAATCCTTTTGGAGTTTATTTTTGTGTATGGTGTTAGGTAGTGTTCTAATTTCATTCTTTCGCATGTAGCTGTCCAGTTTTCCCAGCACCACTTATTGAAGAGGCTGTCTTTTCTCCATTGTATGTTCTTGCCTCCTTTGTCATATAAATTAGGTGCCCATATGTGCATGGGTTTATCTCTGGGCATTCTATCCTTGATCTATACCATTGATCTATATTTCTGTTTTTGTGCCAGTACCATACTGTCTTGATTACTGGAGCTTTGTGGTATAGTTTGAAGTTGAGGAGCCTGATTCCTCCAACTCTGTTTTTCTTTCTCAAGATTGCTTTGGCTACTTGGGGTCTTTTGTGTTTCCATACGAATTGTAAGATTTTTTGTTCTAATTCTGTGAAGAACGCCATTGGTAGTTTGATAGGGATTGCATTGAATCTGTAGATTGCTTTGAAGGTTACATTTTTTTAAGTATAGAAATTGAGGGAGCCAGCAGTTTTTATCAAATACCATGTCCTTTCTCCACTCTCCCTTAAATCAATTCAGCGAGTGGGTCTATTTCTGCATTCTCTGTTCTGTTCCATTGGTCTGTTTCTTTTTTTGCCAATTTCACAGTCTTAGTTAGTGCAGTTTTCCAATGAGGCTTGATATCTAATAGTGGATGCCACTTCATTTTTCTTCACGATTACCCTGGCTGTTCTTGGATGTTTGGATTTTAATATAAATTTTAGAATTAGCTTGGTGATTTCCACACATGAAAAGACCCTGTTGGGATTTTGATTTAGATTGCATTGACTCTCTAGATAAATTTGAGAAGATAAATGTAGAATTTGCAAATTCATGTTTGGGATCTTTTGTTGCATGAATATGATATATCCCTCTTAAGTCTTAATTTCTCTCAATAATGTTTTGTAATTTTCTATGTGGCGGTCTTGCACGTATTACGTTAGATTTATCCATAGCTGTTTGATGTTTTTTGATGTTACTGTAAATGCTATCTAAAAACTTTCTTTTTCTGTTTATTGCAGATTGACACCCAATTGATTTTTGAGGATTCAACCTATGTGTACTGACCTTGTCAAGTTCACTTATTAATGTTGATCATTTGTTTCTAGATTCTTTTTGTCATCTGTGAATGCTAACAATTTTCTTTCTTTCTTTTTAATTCTTACATATTTTGTTTCTTTTATCCCTACCTAATGTAATTTTGTGTTTGTCATTCTATTTCCTTAAAATAGTTTTATCCAAAAAATAATTTTCATCACATACATATGTGTACCTAAACAACATATTGTTTAGTTTAGTTGAATTTGAACTTTAATCTGTATTTCTGGGACTCATTTTTTTAAATCCAGTGTTATGTTACTGGTCATAGCAGGTGCCTCTAGTTCATTCATTTTCACTGCTGTGTAATGTTTCATTGTATGAATATACCATTGTTATTATCCACTCCAGTTGATGAGTATTTGGATTGTTTCCAGTATTTAGGCTGTTTTCCAGTCTTGACTTGAGTTTCCTTGTAGTCCCAGCTTCCTAACTCACGAAGAAGGCCTTATGTCATCCAACTCCTATCTCCTGTTTTAGCCTCCTCTTACAGGTGTCCATCCAGACTGAAACATTCACCTCCGGGCCTTTGCACCTGCTGTTCCATGCATGAAATACTCCTCTTCACCTCGCTCTCCCTCCCATCCCCCTTGTTCACTGCTGCATTCCTCAGGACCAAGCACAGGGTCAGGCATGGGCTGGCAGGTCAATAAGACTTGGACTGAATAAAAACTGGAAGGATTAAATAGTCTCGGGTTCAAATCCCAGTTCTGCCATCTCCTAAATTCTGTGATTATGGGAAAATTAGTTAGCTTCTCTGAGCTTCAGTTTTTCCTCTTGAGTAGAACAGAGATGATGATACTTAGTTTGTATGGTTACCATGAGATAACTTTATGAAGGCACTTACCATGGGATGGCACGGCTCTTCCTTCTGCTCTGGCCTCTGTCTCCAGGATTATGGTTAACAGGGGGTCTTGCTATTGGACAGGGGGTCCTCACCATCGCTTGTTGCCCTGGCCTACCATCCTGCTCACTGAGGTTGGATGAGGGAGCAGGCAGGAGGAATCACTCAGTCATTCAGCAAACATTTCCTGGGCTCCTGCTGTGTGTTAGCAACTGTCCTAGATGCTGCGGCTCGATCAGTGAGTAACATAGACAAAAGTCTCTAACTTCCAGGAGCCTATTTTCTAGTGGGTGGAGACAGTTAGTAGGAAAGGAAAATAGAGAGTATGTCATTTGGTAACAAGTGCAACAGAGAAAAAAATGAGCAGGGAAGAGAGATGGAAGTGCTGGAGGCGGGTATTTGGTATACCTGAGGAAAGGCCTCAGGGTCCGTGTGATGTTTGAGCAAAGGTCCGAATTGTGGGAATAAGCCATGAAGATATCTGGAGAAGAGCATTCCAGGAAAAGTACGCAGTAAATGCAAAGGCCCTGAGGCTAGAGCGTGTTTGGCGTGTGTGAGGGCTAGCCGGGAGGCAGGTGTGGCTGGAGCACTTGTTTGCTTGTTTGGTCAGTCATTTCACAGACATTTAATGAGCACCTGTATGTGCCAAGCTTTGTTCTCGGCACTGAGGAGATAATGGTGACCAACTCAGGTCAAGTGCTGCCCTCAACAATCTCATACTTTTGTGGAGGAGACGAACAATAAACTAACAAACAGGCGAGACAGTCTGCTCTCAACACAGCAGCCCGAGAGATCCTTTTATTCTGAGTCAAATCTGTCTCTCCTCTGTCATTGATCCTTTCTATTGTGAGATGACTCCCCGTTTCACTCAGAGCAGGAGCCCGAGTCCTCACGGTGGCCTGCAGTACGATTCTGGAGCCCTCTGACCATAGCATCGTTTACTTCTCTCCTTCTTACTTCCTCCACTCCAGCCAGGCACACTGAAGTGTGCCCTCGCACTGTCTGTTCCCTTGGTGGGGCATGCCCTTCCCCCAGATATCTGCAGGACCAACTCCTCCTCTTCTCTGTGGTGCCTACCTCAACACCCTATTTTAAAATGCCCCCCTCGACCCACCCTGTCATGCCTAATCTCATTACTCTGCTCAATTACTTTTCAAATAACTTTTCACATTCTAACAGCCTATACAGTTAACTTATTTATCCTGTTTATGATGTATTATATGTCTCCCCTTCTGGTATGTAAGCTCCAGGAGGGAAAGGGTTTTTGTTTGTTTTGTTCATTTCCCAAACATCTACTACAGCTTCTATGTATGTAATAGGTACTTAGTAAGTATTTGTTGAATGAGAAAAAAATTGATGTTGTGCCTGGTAGTATGATATATGGTGATTTATAGAAAAGGCAGTGTGAGAGCCTGGGGACTGATAGGGTGGAGGTGCTATTTTAGCTGGGTGGGGATGGACTCTCTAGGGCGGTGGCACCTGAGCACAGGCCTCAGTAGAGTGAGGGAGGGGCCCAGCGCTCTGCAGGGAACAGGCAGCCTGACCGCAGTGGGAGCTAGCGACTGGGGAGGGACAGAAAGAAACAGAGGCAGGTCTGCTGACCCTAAGTGGTGTCTTATAGGCACATCTTCCAGTATATTTGAGTCGACCTTAATATGGATCCTTGCCCCTTCCTCCACTTTGCCTCTTTTTTCAAAACACGTTGGCCTGGAACATTCTGTGTCAGGGGAAGAACACGGGTCTTGGCATTGGGAGTCCAGGGCCGGGTCCCCAGCTCAGTGAATTACAGGCAAGTTAAGACCCCTCTCAGACCTTGTTTCTCTCATCTTTTAACATGGAGATAACATCATGTACCTCCTAGCTTTCTTGAGGGAAACACTTGGACAATAGATTTGGAAGGGCCTTGTGTCCACTTGTCAGCATCTGTCGGCTGAGGACGGTGGGAGAAGACCCACGGGAGCAGAATGGGGGGCTCACTGTGTGCAGAGCACTGGTCTGCACCCTTCTGCAGCACAAACCCCCATAGTGCTCATGGCAGCTCTTGACCCAGTTCCTGGTGCCGTCCTGACACCGTTCCCCCATATTAGAGATGTGCAGAGTGAGGCAGAGAGCCTCAATAGCTTGTCCAAATCACATAGCTAGTGAGATTTGAACCCACGGCTGCTGTTATGCTGCACCCTTGAACATTAGTGGTAGATCTGGCCTAACTTCCTCCTTCCCTAAGCCCATTGTACAGATGGGGAGACTGAGACCCAGACTGGACAGTAGCCTGTAAAACCACACGCATGGGCATAGCAGAGTCTGTACTAGAACCCGGGTCTCTGGGCCCCATCCATTGCACCTGGTTCAGGTGACTCAACCTACAGGGTTACCGGGAGGGCAGGAGCATCTGGGAGCCCCTTCTCCTCCTGAGTCATAATGGGCCATTTCCTGTTGCTCTGAAGGGTTGTTCCAAGGGCTTGCTGGGGCAAAGGTAAAACTTTACAGAGCTTCTGGAAAGAAGAAACCTGAGTGTAAATCAGGTTTATGGCCTGGATAATAAAGTGTCTATTCCAACTGATACTTTATTCCTCAGTCCTCTTGATTCCTTCCATATGAAGCCTTCTGCGCTTGGGTCATGGCAGCCCTCAGTGGTTTCATTTGTCAGTTATTAGGAGCCGGGGCTTGTCAGTCTGAGAAGACAGGATTCAGGGGATTCAGACCACAGTCTGTGGGCCTCAGATTGTCCTGCCCCTTGACTGTCTGATAGCGAGTGAATGCACGTCTTCAGCACGCATTCTCTGAGCTCCTGCTGGGTTCCAGGCCTGTGCTGGGCACTGGGGACAGAGAGCTTCTAGGTTAGGATGGGACACAAATGTGCAAACTGACAATTACAGCACAGTAGGCAAGTGTAGGTAGCTGGGGGGGAGGGCGGGGCAGCACCCAAGGCAGCCTGGCAGCAGATCAGGGAGGGCTTCCAGAGGAGATGATGTCTAATCTGAGGCAAGAGAGTGAGCTGGAGTTAGAGCTGCAGGGGGAAGGCAGAGGAACCGGCATATGCAAAGACAAGAGAAAAGATGGAGTTTAGCTCATGTGAGGCTGGAGAGACAGGTCTTACAGCAAGGGGAGGGAGTACTTTACTGTATGGAGTGCTCAGAAGGCTTCCAGGAAGAGGTGGCATTTGAGCTGGGTGTTAGAGGATGGAGAGTATCAGCATGCAGATAACCTTCGCAAAGGCCTGGAACTGTGAAGTGACGTGGTGAGTGTGGATAGCAATGAGCAGTTCTAGTTCCAGCAGGGTGTTGCGAAGGTGGGGGTGGAGGTGAAGAAGTTGGCGGGGTCCCATGGTGAAAGGCCTCGTGTGCCATGAAGCAGCTTGAAACTCCCTAGCAGTGTGCTGGGAAGTCGGAGCAGAGGACCCTGGCTCCTCCTGCCTCCGATGTCCAGAACAATCTAAACTGAGCCACGCTGCTGCTTGCCCCCCATCAAAGCAAGGCGGCTCCCCTGATCCCAGATTGCTGAGCTGCTGATGTTTATAATTACAGCATCCCACCGTCAGAATCTTTGCTCATCAGGCTTCATGAGCCTGATTTGTTTGACGGGCACTGGTCCTCGCTTATAATGGGGAACAGAAGCAGGGCGGCACGCTGCCCGGGGATTCATCAGGGTGGGTGTGGCCTGGCCCAAGGGGCTCCGCTGGGCCCCTGAGGTGTCCTGGCCCTGCCCAGGTGGCCCCAGGAGCAGCCTGTGAGGCCCCATGCCTGGCAATGTCTAAGGGGAGGCTAGACACGTGATCAAGGAGAGCTTTGGACGCAGCCTAGAGTGGGAGAAGCAGAAAAGACAGGCTCTGGGGTGGGAGTGCCCTGAGTGTGAGACCTGGGCCAAGCATCTCACTTCTTGGCATCAGTGGCTGTTGCTTTCTGGGGCTGGGGGATTAGCTGAGGTGCTATCTGTGGCAGTTCCCAGCACAGAACAAGTGCTCAGTGATCATTCATTCCCCTACTTTTTTCCAGCACAGGTGAGCAGACTATTCTGTCCCGGGAAGCTGGAGGTGAGGTGGACATGTGTCAGGAGGGCGTGTTAGGAAAATCACCCTCACTGCACCACTGAGGTGGTGCCTGTCCCGTCATCATTCTGTCCCCCCATTGTCCTTATCTATTTAAAGCTCCATAATTCACAAAGTGCCTCTGTACTCTCAATCTCATTTGATCTGTATGACAACCCCACAGGGCAGAATTTGTCACTCATGTTTTTTTCAGGTGAGGAGCCCAAGGCCCCAGAGAGGGGAATTAAGTTTCCCAAGGTCACACAGTTGGCAAGTGATGGAGCCAGGACTCACCCCCAGGACCTTTCCCAGAGTGCTTGGGCTCCTTTGGCCTTCTCTGCCCTCCTCCTTCCCCAGACACCGCTGGAGCACCTACTGTGGGAGCTGGGACATTCCTGCCTTAGAGGAGCTAATGCATGGGCGTCAACAAGTGGGCAGAGTTGTTTCATACTGTGCCACGCAGGGCATGAGAGAGAGGACACCCAGGAGCACAGGAGAGGGGTCAAGGAGCGTGTCTTGGAGGACGTGCACACTGGAGCAAGCCTCCTAGTAAGAGAGGGACTTCTCTGAGGGGAAGGGCTTTCCTGGCAGAGGAAACAGCATGTACAAAAGCAGGAGGCCAGCTTTTGCTGAAGGACCTTGGCCCTTTTCATTCATGGGAGGAAAACTGACATTTTCAGGACATTCTGGTTTTGCTGCTCATGGATGCCTTTGGGGTAATGGCTCAGGAAGGCAAGTAAGGCTCTTTGTCCTGATGGATGGGGTGGACCAGGGCAAAGGCAGCAGGGTTCATACCAGGTCTGGGTTCAGACTGTGCCAGCTCCACGACTGACCTGTGTCTTTGGGCAAGTCTTCCTGCCCCTCTGGACCTCTCTGTGAGACATGAGGTCGAAGAGTCTCATGCGGGAGGGAGTTATGGTCTGAGCTGCCATCAGGTGAGGCTCCTGGATTTTCCCAGGGCTGGGTGGCTGGGATTCTTGGGCCTTCGGTTTTAGATTTCTCCAAGTACAAAGTGTTTCTGAGCTGCTCCAAAGAGAAATGGTTGGCCAGATGCTCCCAGGTCAGGCAAGGGAAAAGGCAGGAGGGTGAACAGGGCTTGAGTTGGGAGGCATTTCTGACTTTGTCGGGAGGAGAAGAATAGAGAACATGACAGTTTCTCTGGTTGAGTGGGGAGGGAGTGCTGGGTGTGTGTGTGATGGAGTGGGCACCTGACCCCGTGAGGATTTTCATTCTCAGAGCCCTGAGGATGTTGGATCGGGCAGTTTGCTTCTCCTGTCAGAAAACCTACCCTCCAGGAGTTCTGTGCTTGAACCTGCTGTGGCTCCCTATTGCCGCCGATAAGCCGTAAGCAGCTTGAGAGGCAGGCAGCGAAACGGCTAAATGACAGGCACTGGGGTCAGACAGACCTGGGTCTGCGTCCTGGCCTGGCCTCTTTACATGGAAAGCCCTTCACACAGGAACGGGCTCTGAGTGTTCATTTTGAGGGTCCATCTGTTTGTCCAGAGCTCACACAACCACAGCGACCCTCTGGAGCCAGGAGGCCTTGATGCCGCTGGTTGTCGAGTCCCAGCTGGGCCGTTGATTGTTCAGAAGAGCTGGGGGCTCTTTCAAAGGAAACTGCAGTCAATTAGTGGAG
The DNA here is from genome assembly GCF_059928025.1 of Delphinapterus leucas. NCBI lineage: Eukaryota > Metazoa > Chordata > Mammalia > Artiodactyla > Monodontidae > Delphinapterus > Delphinapterus leucas. The sequence goes on from NC_143129.1 coordinate 145,663,985, forward strand.
AGTGGAATTTGAAAGGCCCAAATCCCTTTTTTCCCCCAAACTTCAAATCTGGTTTTCGTCAGTGGCTTTGAAAACAAATACTGAAAGAACCCTTTTTTTGATTATTTTTTTCCGTCTCCCCTTTTCCCTACCCTCCTTTGCATGTTCTTGTTTCCCAGGCTTTTATCTCTTTGCAGAGTCAGCTCTGGCAGCTCAGCCCGCCTGCCTGCCTTGGCCACACTATGGTGGCCAAGCAGGTGGCCATTGGGGTGGCACAGCCCCCTCCCTCCCAGTGCTGGTGGTTGCTGGGAGAACCCAGTGTGACACTTTTACCTGTGAGTTGCAGTCCCTCCTGAGCCCCTCTGGTGCATCTCCATGTTCCCCGGGCCCAGTCCAGAGAAGGGGTCAGTACGGGTGTCCTAAAGGAGCAGTGGGAGGGAGGTGGATGGACAGAATGCCGTCAGGGAGCAGAGAGGACTTCACAGTGGGAGAGGCACAGAGCTGGGTCTTCAGGGAGGTGTTCTAGCCACCCATCACTGCCTCATCCATCTGCTGAGTTACTGACTCATTCATGCCACAAACATCCACTAAACATCCACTGAACATCCACTGACCTGGGCCAGCCCCTGTGCTGGGGACCCCAGGTGAACAGAGACAGCATTAGCCCTAAATGAGCCAGAGCCTGCTGGAGGAGAGTATGTAACAGCTGCGTCCACCCAGGGTGAGAAGGGCTGGGATGGAGAGAGGAGCAGCCAGAGCTAGAAGAGGCACCAGCCTAACCTGTAGTAGTCAGAAAAGGCTTCCTGGAGGAGGTGGCTGATGAACTGAGTACTGAAGGATGAGTTAGGAGTTTGCCAAGGAAAAGGGTAAGGAAGGACATTCCGGGCAGATAGGTTCAGAGAGCAGAGGCCCAGAGTCAGTAAAGAGCCAGACTGCTCTGTGGGAGGTTGGGGGTAGCTGTACCCTGAGATCAGGTCATGGTGAGAGGTGGGCAGAGGCCAGGCTGTAGAGGGCCTTGAGGGCCAGGCTGAGGCCTGTGCTCTCTGCATCTTGTTGTAATTCTCTCTGCTTGACTATCCCATTAACTCCTAAGGGCAGGGAGGCTGTGTCAGGTTCACCTCTGAAACCATGTGTCATCTGGTGTAGTTTAATCCATAGGACAGCCCTGTGAGGTAGGTGTTATCCCCATTTCACAGATGAGGAAACTGTAGCTCAAAGATAATAAGGTCACAGTCCTGCTATGAATCTCAGCTGAGCCTAGACTCTGGGAGCTGCCTCAACATAGGTGGGGTGTGTGTGTGTGTGTGTGTGTGTGTGTGTGTGTGTGTGTGTGTATGTCTGTTGTATAACGGAACAGGGTAAGGGTAGGGGCAGCAGAGTGGCTGAGGGGCCAGACTGCCTGGGTTTCAAATCCTGCCATTACCTCTTTGATGACTTTGGGTCAGTTACTTAACTTTTCTGCCTGATAACGTTCCTCCTCTGTGTAGTGGGCACAGTGCTGGTGCCCCCCCACCTTATCAGGCTGTGGGGAGAAGGGAGGGAGACAGCATGATGCCCAGACAGATGGGCAGAGCGCTGGGGATCTCAGAAACCTGCCATCAGATGAAAAGCTGAGATCCAGGGAGGGGCAGGTCGGGATTTTAGCCAGAAAAGGTATGTGGGGACAGGCCTGTTTTTAAACCAGGTGCGTAGCTTTTTTATATTCCTTCTCTTTGGTTACAACAAAAAGTAGTTGTCAACTTGTTCTGGATGCAGACTCAGATATTTTCCCTACTTACTGGTCATTTTTCATGAAGGGAGTTGGTGTTTGCCTGGCCTGAAGCCTGGCCGCCCGAGGAACGGGCTGAGTTGTGCTGGGTAAGCACCTCAACTCTAGCTTCCGGGTGCCACATCCCTGCCTCATGGGATGGGGCCCAGCACAAAGGCACACCCATTGTAGCGTATCTTCTTTTCCTTTTCTTCTCCTTGACTGCCTGCCCTGGTGCCCCCTGTACAGGGGGAGGGGCCAGCCAGTCCAGTGGGCTGCAGAGAAAGCCGTGGAACCAGCTGGAGCAGGCGGCTGACCTCTTCCACACGACGACGACATGGTGTATGACATAGGATGACAGGGTCTACAGTATGACCTTGTCACAGGGCTAGCCATCCCTTCTCTGAGCACTCAGAGTATTATTAACACTAACAGTGACCGTCTATTGAATATCTAAAATGTGCTGGTCCTGGGTAAGCTATTAACGTATATTATTTTAATTTAAATCTCACCTTTCTATGATTTTTCAAGTGTATTATCCCTATTTACAAAATAAAAACGTAAACTGAGGCTTGGTGAAGTGTCAGACCTGGGGCTCGAATCCGGGACCATCAGGAGCAAAGCCTCAGCTTTTAGCCACAGCTACCCTCTGCTGGTTTCCTCAGGCAGAGCCTGGTAGGGAGCTTGAGGAAAATGGAGTCCTATGGGGGAGGGCGTCTGCACACTGGGAAGCCCCACAGCAATGCTGGCCATCCTTGCTACTGGCTTCCCCAAGCCTGGGGGTCTATAAATATGCACTGAGTAAACCTGGGTTTGCTGTCAGCCCAGGATAGAGGGCTGGAAAAAAAACCGCACCCTGTCTCCGAGGTAAGACAGGAAAGAAAATATTATCGTCACCCTCTGGTGGATCCAGGCCCGGCCCCGGCAAATTGTGAATCACCTGAGAGAGTCTGGTTTCATGGCAACCATAGGAAAGTGCCAAGGTTCCAAGCAAAACAACGTGTGTGCATCTGCTTGGAATTTATTGATTGATTTATAGGGCGGCTCCTGCCAGCCCTGAGGAGATGGACAGGCCTTCTCAGAGTTGCCACCCTGTGGGCCAAGGGGAGAGGGAAGGAGAGAAGCCCACTGGGACCAAGGAAAATGCCTCCGAATGTGGTGAGAAAGCCCAGCTGTGGGCTGGAGAGGCTTCCCCAGAAGCCTGGCCGGATGGCCGCAGACCTGGTGCAGTTAGGAGAGGCAGCGGGGGCCTGGCAGAGCCCACAGACCACATCCTCCCTTAGCCTCCCCTGGGGTCATGCTGGAGAGTGTGGTCATTGTCAGGTAGCTACTCTGCGTCACCTGGTGTAGTTCAATCTCTAGAACAACACTATGGGGGGTATTATCCCCATTTTACAGATGAGGAAACTGAGGCTTAGAGAGGCTAAGGACTTGCTTTAAGTCACATAGTTCCCAGTGGCAGATCCTGGTTTCAGTCCTTTGTTATTCAGGCTTGTGCTGTCAGTGTGAAGCTGAAAGACCCTGGACGCAACAGGTCCAGCTCACTCCCCCTGACCCCAGTTTGTGGATGAGGAAGTCCAGGCACCAAGGTGGGATGTGACTTGCCTGAGCTCTTCTGGTGAGTCAAGGCAGCCCCTAACCACAGCAGCCCCCTTCCCATTGCTGCCTCTGTTTTCTGGCTGCCTGGACCGGCCCTGCCTCTTCCAGTGGCCTTCCTGACCAGTTCCTCCACGGTCACTTCTGGTTTTATGTCCATTGGCTCCTTCTGCCTTTTGGCTTCTGGGTGTGTGAAATTTTAGGGGTGGAAAGGAACTTATTGACTGCCGTCTGGCCTGAGGCTGCAGTGAGAGGAGCTGGCTAGGGCCACACGATGGTGGCAGTCGGGACGTGGACACGGGACTCTCTGCTCCCAGGCTCTGTGCTGCTTCAGTGGCCCACTGGGGTTGGGAGGCAGCCAGGCTGGGGAAAGAGGGAGGACAGGCCAGGTTCAGGACTGCCGTGGCCACTTATAGACTCTGTGACTCTGCAGTGGCCCCTGGTTAACCCTGTGCGGGTCTTGGCCTTACGTGTCTGCTGAGGGAGGGACCTGGACTCCTGACCAGCTGGGCCTTTGCTGACATGGAGGAAACCTGTCCTTTTAGGCCAGTATCTGTTTCGCTCAGTCTTTCCTTCCTGCAGCCAATGCCCAGTATAGTTGCTGTGATGGTGAACAAGCCGGCAGGCACTCTTTCCTTTGGATCTTTGGTGTCCGTCACCAAGCAGGCCTGTAGTTGTTATCTGTCAAAATGAAAAGAAACACAGAAACCCCCCTTTCCTCAGAGATGCTCTCCCTGGTTCCCCTGCCACATACACTGCCATGTACACATGCCATGTACAAGGGGTCGGGCACCCCCTTGGACATACCATGGCAGTTACCACCACAGTTACGGATCCTTCTTCACACCCAACCAGAGTGCACTCTCTAAGCCTAAACTGGATGCTGGCTCTCTCCTGCCCTCAGGACAGCATCTAAGCTCTGGGGTCTGGCCCACAGGGGCCAGCTTCTCTCACACATGTCCAGTCAGCATCCTGGCATTGGATCCTCCAGCCAGGCCCCCTGAAGCACGAGGTTCTTTCATGCCCATGTCCTCTGCTCACACGTGTCCTGCTTTAGGAACTTTCTTCTCTTTCCTGTCTGCTTGGCACATGTCTGTCCATGCCTGCTTGAGTGCTCAGCAATCTTGGTGGTTGTGGTGCCGCTCACAAGGGGGATGGTGACACTTCCTTCCCAGTGATGGGGTCACTGCAAGGCCTCTGTCCAGCGTGCTCTGCCCAGTGCCGGCGAGACCCTCGCGTGTTGGATTGAGTGTCTGTTCCAGCCAGGGGGTCAAGCTTGGCCCTGGGGGGATTATTTTGGATCTTGGCCAGGGTCATGGGTGAAAGTGGACAGCAGTTGAAGCTCACTTGTATCTTTCTTCCCCTAAATCTGGAACAGTTCGATTTTGCCATCCTCAGGATATATCCCAGATTCTTAGAACCCCGGGGTCCAGGGTGGGCGTCAATGTATTGCGCAATCTTAGGATGCATTCATGCATTTTTCTAGCAGGAGGGTTCACAGTTCCACACGTTCTAGGAGCGACATCTCTGGTCTCATTGTTCCCTGCTGACTCTCACAGTGCTCTACCCGCAGGGACCCACTTGTAGCTCTTCAGCCCCAAACATCCTCCCACCTCCAACCTCCTTTAGACAATAACACCTCTCATATTCTGTAGCTCAGTTTAGAAGCCCCCTCCTCCTGGAAGCCTCTCCTGATCTTACAGGCTGGGTCAGGCACCTTCTTGCTCCCAGTGCTCTGTGTGGCCATTGTCAGCACACCAGGGAGGGGCTGGGTCTCGGCGTGCCCCTTATGTCCCCAGTGCCCCCAGCTATAGAGTAGCTGCTCAGTGCAGGGCAGTGGGAAGGAAGGAAGGAAGGAAGCAGCTGATATACGTTGGTGAAGCAGGAAGCCCTGCCTGGGAGAGAGTCTTGCTGCTGCTGTCACCTTCCATCTACTCACTTGTCGTTTAGTAAGTGGGCTGGGACATGCTGTGTGTGAGGGGCTAGGAGCCCAGGTGGATCAGACCTGGTCCTGCCCACAAGGAGCTGAAGAAGCTGAGGTCGGGACAGTGCAGCTCACAGAAGAATTCGAGAGTGGTCCCAGCCCCCCGCATGCAGTCCGTGAGGAAGCGTCTTCAGAAACACACCACAGGGCAGAGCAGGGAGAAGCAGAAAATGTCAGGTGACCAGTGGGTTCACAGAAGGCCCAGCAGGCATTCGCTCAGGGCGTAGGGGGAGGATTGAAGACCGGTGAAATGGAAAAAAAGAAAAGACAGGTAAAGCACAGGTTGGAATCAGAGGTGGGAGTCCTCTGTATGAGCTGGAATCAGAGAAACCTGGGTGTGGATTTCAGCTGTATTCATACATCCTATCTTTTTATTTCTTTTTTTCTTGCCTTTCCATTCTGGCTAGGACCTCCAGAATATAATATGTAAAATTTTTATATAGCACATACTATGTAATATAGTTGGACTGGAGAATGGAGGATGGAAGTCAAGGATGGAGGGTACCCTTCTGCTCCCAGTGCCAACGGGAGGTCTTTCAATAGCTTATCACTAACTGTGAAATTGACTGTTAGCTTTTTCTAAATACTCTTTATCATAGTAAGGAAGTTCCTTTCTTTTCCAGATTGACTAACAGTTTTCTTTTAAAATCATGAATGTGTGTTGAATTTTATCAAATGCTTTTTCTGCAATTATTGAGATGCTCATTTTGTTTTTAAATCTATTAATGTGATGAATAACATTAAATGATAAACCAACTTTGAATTCCTTGAATATACCCAACCTGGTCATTATGTAGTTTTCCTATTTGTGTACTGTTAGATTCAGTTTATTAATATGTTATTTAGAATTTTCCCATCTATGTTCATGAATGAAATTAACTTGTAGTTTTCCTTCCTCATACTGTCTTTTTTTTGAGGCTTGATATCAGGGTTTTCCTAGCCTTATACAGTGAATTGTGGAGTATTCCCTCTTCCTAGTTTCTGGAAGAGTGAGTATAAGATTAGAAGTATTTCTTCCTTGAACATTTGGTAGAAATCACTGGAAAAGGGATCTGGGCCTGGAGTTTTCTTTGTGGGAAGATTTCAGACCATTTATTTAATTACTTTAATGCCTATAGGACTAATCAGGTTTTCTATTCCTTTTTTAAAGTTTTGTTAAATTATATTTTCCTAGGAATTTGTCCATTTTGACTGCGTTTCAAAATTATTGGCATAAAGACATTTAAAATATTGTCTAAGTATTTTTATGTGGCCTGTAGCATCAAGTGTTGTCTTGTTTTTCATTCCTGGTATTACTTATTTGTTCCTCCTACTTTTGTCTTGTGATCTGTCTTGTCTGTTGTTTGTCAATCTTATTTTTGTTTTCAAAGAACCAACTTTAGGCTAATTTATTGATCCTCTCTATTGTGTTTGTGCACATCTGTGTATATTTTCTGTATTATTGATTTCTGCCTATATCTTTATTATTTCTCTTGTCCTGTTTTATTTTGCTCTTTTAAAAAAAATCTTGAAATGAACATTTAACTCATTAAATCTCAACATTTCTTTTCTGATAAATGTGTTTAAGACATTAAAAACCATAAAGTTTTCTTAAGTACTGCTTTAGCAGTATCCCACAGTTTTGATATGTAGATTTCTCATTATCAATTACTTCAAAATATTTTCTAATTTCCATTCTACTTTTTGACCCACAGTTACGGGGCATCTTTTCAATTTGCAAACATATGAGATTTCGAGTTGTCTTTTACACTGTGGTCAGAGAATATGTTCTATTCATTTCAGTCCTTTGAAATGTGTTCGGACTCGCTTTGTGGCCCAGTTTTGTAAATATGACTGTGGACCCTCCTCTCACTTACTCAAGGACAGCACTGCTCCAATGATTCCCTGCTCTTTTCTGTATCAATTTTTGCCTTCCCCCAGGTCATTCCCATCAGCATACATGCCTGCTGTTATTTCTAACTTCTTAAAAAAAAACAAAACCCAAACCCTCTCGTGACTCCATATCCACCTCCAGCCTCCTTCTCCTCTCTCTCCTTCCCACTTGTCTTAGCCTGCTTTCCCCCGACAGCAGAGAGTTTCATGCTCTGGGGCAGGTAGTTTCCTCGGGAGGTGATCCCAGGGAGCAGGTATGAGAGCTGAGGGAATGAAACAGAGCGGGGAGGGGACGTGGGGAGAGCCAGTGCAAGAGTGCAAACTGGTACAGCCACTATGGAGAACAGTATGGAGGTTCCTTAAAAAACGAAAAATAGAGCTACCATATGATCCAGCAATCCCACTCCTGGTCATATATCCAGAGAAAATCATAATTCGAAAAGATACATGCACCCCAGTGTTCATTACAGCACTGTTTACAATAGCCAGGACATGGAAGCAACCTAAGTGTCCATCAACAGAGGAATGGATAAAGAAGATGTGGCACATACATACAATGGCGTATTCCTCAGCCATAAAAAGGAACGAAATTGAGTTATTTGTGGTGAGGTGGATGGACCTAGAGTCTCTCATACAGAGTGAAGTAAGTCAGAAAGAGAAAAACAAATACCGTATGCTAACACATATATATGGAATCTAAAAAAAAAAAAAAAAAGTCAGAAGAACCTAGGGGCAAGACAGGAATAAAGACTCAGACGTAGAGAATGGACTTGAGGACACGGGGAGGGGGAAGGGTAAGCTGGGACGAAGTGAGAGAGTGGCACGGACTTATATACACTACCAAACGTAAAATAGATAGCTAGTGGGAAGCAGCTGCATAGCACAGGGAGATCAGCTCGGTGCTTTGTGACCACCTAGAGGGGTGGGATAGGGAGGGTGGGAGGGAGACGCAAGAGGGAGGGGACATGGGGATATATGTATACATATAGCTGACTCACTTTGTTATACAGCAGAACTAACACACCATTGTAAAGCAATTATACTCCAATAAAGATGTTAAGAAAAAAAAAAAGATGTGGTATATATATACAGTGGAATATTATTCAACCATAAAAAAGAACAAAATAATGCCATTTGCAGCAACATGGATGGACCTAGAGATTGTCATACTGAGTGAAATAAGTCAGACAGAGAAAGACAAATGTCATATGATATCGCTTTTATGTAGTACCTAAAAAAAGGGTACAAATGAACTTATCTACAAAACAGAAATAGAGTTACAGATGTAGAAAACAATCTTATGGTTACTGGGGGGTAAGGAAGGGGGGAGAGATAAATTGGAAAATTGGGATTGACATATACACACTACTATATATAAAATAGATAACTAATAAGGACCTACTGTATAGTAGCGGTCCCCAACCTTTTTGGCACCAGGGACTGGTTTCGTGGAAGACAATTTTTCCACGGGCGAGGTTGGGGGTGTGAGGGGTGGGGGGGGTGGTTCAGGGGGTAACGGGAGCGATGGGGGGCGGCAGATGAAGCTTCGCTTGCTCGCCTGCTGCTCACCTCCTTCTGTGCGGCCGGTTCCTTGCAGGCCGTGGACCGGTACTGGTCAGCAGCCCAGGGGTTGGGGACCGCTGCTGTATAGCACTGGGAACTCTACTCAATACTCTGTAATGGCCTATAGGGGAAAATAATCTAAAAAAGAGTGGATATATGTGTATGTATCAATATAACCGGTTCACTTTGCTGTATACCTAAAACTAATACAACATTGTAAATCAACCATACTCCAATAAAAAAGAAAAAAGTGCATTCCTGAGCTGCCTCACCTTCCAAGGGGTCTTTAAAATTCCTCTCAGGGACTTCCCTGGTGGCACAGTGGATAAACTCCATGCTCCCAATGCGGGGGGCCTGGGTTTCATCTCTGGTCGGGGAACTAGATCCCACATGTATGCCTCAGCTGAGGAGCCTGCGTGCCGCAACTGAGACCCCGCATGACCAAATAAATGAATAAATATTTAAAAAAATAAAAATAAAATTCCTCTCAGAGCACTGTGTAGGGGACAGTATTTATTCATGGGCGTCCATACCCACTGGTCAGGGGCACAGCAGAAGCGTTAACCCGCCACCCACTTTAGGGTCGTTGTCTGAGGTTGCCTGGCATGTGTGTGTTTTGTAGGAGACGCCGTCAGGCTGCCCCTGCCTGAAGCCGGGAAGCATGCCTGCGCCTGGCTGCTGTGGCAGGGGCAGCAGTAAGACGCATGGCCGAGAGGGGTCTGGGAAGCCATTTCAGCAAAATGAAAGAGCTGCCTTTGCTCAGCGTCTTACATTGCTCTCCTCCAGTCAAGCTCTCACTCCACTCTCACCTCCAAACAGCTCTTGGCTCTAGCCAAGGTTTCTAGTGCCTTCCATGCGGCCCAGTGGACAACGCTCAGCCTTGGATGCAGTTGACCGCTCTCTACGCCTTGCAGCACCGCCCTCTCACAGCTTCAGGACACGGCTCTTGCTCTTCTACTACTCGGGCTGCTGCTCGTCAGCTCCCTGACTTCTAGTATTGGCGGCCCCGGGCTTAGTCCTTGGACCGCTTGCTTTTCTGTTTATGCTGTCTCCCTTGGTGGGCTCATCTTGTATCACTTTGTTTCAAACACCATCGACTTGCTGCTGACCCAGAGTCATGTCTTGGGCTCTGATCTGGGCTCTGAACTCTAGACTTGTCAATCTAGTTGCTCTTCAGGGTCTCCATTGGCAGGTCTCAAACATACATGACCGAAACAGCTCCTGGAGTCTCCCCAAACCTGGTTCTTCTCCTGTCGTCATCTTGGTAAATGGCAACTCCGTCCTTACATATCTTCAGGATCAAGCCCTGGTGTCATCCTTGACTCTTCCCTTTCACTCCCTATAGCTGATCTGTCAATAAATCCTGGTGCCTCTACACTCACAGTATATCCAGTCCAGCCACTCCTCACCACCCTGGCTGAAGCTACTACCATCATCTCTCACTGATTGATTGCAGTAGCTGCTCAGTTGGGTTCTCTGTCTCTGCCTTTGCCCCCATCAGCCCAGTAGTCAGAGTGATCTTGTTAAAGCAGTGGTTCTCAACTGGGGGCATTTTGCCTCCCGAGGAACAATTTGGCAGTGACCTTTTTTTTTTTTTTTTTTTTTGCGATACGCGGGCCTCTCACTGTTGCGGCCTCTCCCATTGCGGAGCACAGGCCCCGGATGCACAGACTCAGCAGCCATGGCTCACGGGCCCAGCCGCTCGGCGGCATGTGGGATCTTTCCAGACCAGGGCACGAACCCGTGTCCCCTGCATCGGCAGGTGGGCTCTCAACCACTGCGCCACCAGGGAAGCCCAGCAGTGACATTTTTAATTGTCACAGCCAGGTGTGTGTGTGTGTGTGTGTGTGTGTGTATGTGTGTGTGTGCACGTACAGGCACACATGTGAGCTACTGGGGATGCTGCTAAACATCCTGCAATGCACAAGACAGCCTCCCAGAGCAAAAAATTATCCGGCCTCAAATGTCAGCAGTGCTGAGGTTGACAAACCCTGTGTTAAAATATTAGTGATGTTGCTCTTCTGTTTAAAATTCACCAGAACTCTCATCTCATCCAGATGTGGAGGTAAAGCACAAAGGTCTGGGAGGTCCTACATGATACACACACACACACCCTTATTCCTCTGGCCTCAGCTCTTCCTTCATGCCCTCAAGCCTGCTCCACCTCGGCCACACTGGCTTCTTGCTGATCCTGGAACATGTTAGGTCTCCTGCTGCCTCAGCGCCTTGGCACTGGCTGTTTCCTTTGCCTGGATGTCCTCCCCCTACAGCCAGACATCCATATGGCTCAGCCCCCAACCCAGGTCTTTATCCAAGTGATACTTCTCAGTGAGCCCTTCCCTGAGCATCCTATGTAGAAGTGCGTCCTCCCCTCAAATACTTTCAATCCCCCTTCCTTTATATTTTTCTCATTATCACGAACATACTGTATAATTTACTTACTTATTTTACTTCCCCCATTAGAAGGTGTGCTCCATGAGAGCAGAGATTATTATCTGTTTTATTCACTGCTGGATTCCTAGCACTTAGAAGAGTCCCTAGTGCATAACAGGCACTCAGCAAAAACGTGATGAATGGATGATAAATGAATAATGCTTTGTAAAGTGTAAGTGATACATGTGATATTTGTGATTATTATTACACTGTGGTGCTACTAAGGGAGATGGTAGAAACCCTGCCATAAGGGTCTTGAAAAAAATAACACAGATGGGGACAATTGGTTAACTATTTGGGGAAAAAAATAAAGTTAAATCCTCACCTACATTATTCTGCAAAATACATTCCAGATGGATTAAGGAGTTAAGTGTGAAAAATGAAACCACACAAAAAATTAGAAGGTATTATAGGGAAATATTTATCTTATGTCTGGTTGGAAAAGAACTAGCTTTACTTAAAGACCATGGAAGTGATCTCAACTAAAGACTGTTGGATTAGACTACTTGAAAATTTAGAACATTTTTATGTGTAAAAATTTATAAACAATAATGAAAGGCAATAAGCAAAATGAGAAAAGTATGTAAGCCTGATGTATTTAATACCTAAGAAAAGCTCCCCCAAAATGATAAGAAAAATGCAGAAAGGATGGGAATAGGCATTTGACAGAAGAAGAAATACGGATAGCCAAAGATATTTTCAAATGTTTGCCCCCACTAGTAATAAAATCCAAATAAAAATGAAGTCTGATTTCAGTCTCACAAATTAGCAAAGCTAAAGGAAATGCTGTTGCTTATTGTTGCAATGTGCAGTGAAGTTGGCCCGCTCACCAGTCACTGGTGGGGATGTAAATGGGGACAGTCTTTCTGGATGGCAATTTGACAATACGTTCTGTGAGCCTGGAAAATATTCAATCCCTTTGACCCAGGAATTCCTCTTCTTGGAAGTTGTCCCGAGGAAGCGTTCAGAGATGCAGACAGTGATTTATGTTCACGGGTGCTCATAACAGCATTATTTATAAGAGCAAAAAATTGGAAACACCCTACCTAAATGTCTAACAATGAGGAATAACTAAATAAGTTATGGTGAATTCCATGATGGAATACTATGCAGCTGTTCAAAGGGGGCTTTTGAAGAATCCTTAGTGACAAGGGAAAAAATGCTCATGATTTGATAGTGTTACAAATACTAAAGTGTCAATATGTAGTAAAATGTTAAATATGTGTGTGTATGTATATATGCACAGATACAATCATACACATAGGTGTAGTGGGAAAAAATGAACATTTTAAAACCTAAGCAGTCTGAGGAAGCAACTCAAGTGTCCATCGACCAATGAATGGATTACCAAAATGTGGTATATACATACAGTGGAATATAATTCAGCCTTAAATAGGAAGGAAATTCTGTAATATTCTACGAGGTGGATGAACCTTGAGGACATTATACTAAGCGAAATAAGCCAGTCACAAAAAGACAAATACTGTATGATTCTACTTATATGAGTGGTCAAAACCATAGAGCCAGAAAGCAGAATGGTGGCTGCCAGGGGCTGGCGGGGAGGGGAGAATAGGGAATTCTTGTTTAATGGGTACAGAGTTTCAGATTTATAAGATGGAAAGAGTTAGGGGGATGGATGGTGGTGATGATTGCATAACAATGTGAACGTATTTAATACCATGAACTGCACACTTAAAAATGGTTAAGATGGTAAATTTTATGTTCTGTGTATTTTAACACAATTTTTTATAAAAGAAATCTAAACTGTCTGAGAGATAGGGTTATGGAATTTAAAACAATTTTTGAAGATATTTTGTCCCTTAAAATTCATGACACATGAACATGGTGAGTCAGATAGGAGAGGAAAACCCAAGGCTCACATATGAATGGTCTAGGATGGCTTTCTCAGGCCTGTGTGTGTGTGTGTGTGTGGGGATGATCAGGAAGGCTCTCCAGGCTTTCCAGAAACCACTTGATTTAGCAAATATTAGTCCCTGCCCTCATGGAGCTTGTGTTCAAATGGGGCAGACAGATGTGAGCAGCCAGAATACTATGTAGGCAGTGGTATGTGCTAAGAAGGGAGATGAAGCAGATGAGGGGTTAGTGAGTGGTGGGGCCTGGCGGCGGTCAGGGAAGGCCTCTCGTAGGAAGGGAGGTCTGAATGACAGGAAGCAGGCATCCTTGAACCCGGGGCAGAGGAGACAGCTAGTGCAAAGGCCCAGAAGGAGGAGCAACCTCCCTGAGTGGGACGAGGCCAGTGTGTCTGCAGTGGGGCTGGGACAGTGGAACAAGGAGCCCAGTGATGCCTCCCCTTCTCCTCTGTATCTTTGGGTCATGGCCTGTTCTCCGAGACCATCTCATGCCTTGTTCATTTCTAGGACACCGTTCTGAGCCAGGTGCTTGGCCAGTGAGTCAGGCTGGTGGGAGAAGTGGGGAGAGGCCCTGAGGAGCCAACCGTCCAGTGATGGGGATAGCGGGGGCCCAGCGGGGGCTAATTCATGGGGCTATGAAGCATGGAGGAGTTCAGGGAGGAAATGTTTGAGCTGGACCTTGAAAGATAAGTAGGAATGAATTCCCCAGGTGGAAGTGGGTGAAAGGCATTTCAGGAGAGGGAACGGCATGAAGCATGGGGTGGGGTGGGCTTGCACATTCAGGGCTTATCAGGGGAACGGTAAATAGCTGTTAGGCCTGGACTATATGACTATATGGGGTGTGTGTAGTCTTGGAAGATCAGACCAGAGGAGTGGTTTGGAGCCAGGCTGTGAAGGGCCTTGAGTGTGCCAGGCCAAAGAGGGAGACTTTTTTTTAAAGTTTGGTGGTGGCCAAACACTAGGCTAGCAGCAGGATCAGCTCAGCAGGATCCTCTGGAGCACTCATACAAGGCAGCTTCCCTGGCCATATCCCACGAGATTCTCATTTGCTATATCTAGGGCAGGGCCCAGATGTATTTTTCATAAGCCCTCCAGGTGATTCTGATGTGCCACAGAGTGTGGGGCTCACCGCTGTGGACGAAGAGTCATTGAATTGTAAAAGGGAGATCCGGGACCCTGTTTGTTCTCTGCCCTGGGAGCCTTCCCTGATGGCCGTCCCTTCTGACCTCTCAGGGTGTTGCTTGTCCCCCTAGGTCGAGAGGGTTAAATTAGTTTATAAGGTGCCTGGTACTCAGATGTAAGTTCCATGTGGGCACTATGTCTGGTTCACGATTCTATCCCTGGTGCTGGTACAGAGAGGGCACCAAAAATGTGTGAGGTGCTTCATGAATATTAGCGTCTTGCCTTGGCCATCCCTCTGCTCTTGGTAGATGTGATGCTCGTATTCAAGGTGCTGGGGCATCAGGGAATGATAAAAACAGCATTGAGCATCTCCTGGGTGGCCATGGGAGGATACAGGAATGGATACGGTCATATTTATTTGAGGGAAGCCTTCTAGGGATATATAACACAAATATAAAAATGCTATAATTCAGGGCACTCTCTTGAGGGCAGAGACCCAGGCTGGGTCCTGACATGATTGTGAGTTCAGGATGTGACCACTGAAGGCACCCCAGGCAGAGGGCACAGCAAGACTGAAGGACCAGCAGTGGAAAAGGGCACTGATCCTTGGGGCACTGGCCCCTTGGGGTGCAGAAGCTCATACACTTGCTGTCTGTCTGTCTGTCTCTCACGTGCTCTGTGCTGTCACGTTGGGCCATCTGTTTTCCTGCATTCTTTTGGGTGGAAGGAGTAGAGCTTTGGTTTCAGGGAGGCCAGGCTGTGTGGCCTGGAACAAGTTATCTTGGAGTATCTTAGAGTCTTCATCCATAAAATGGGAACAATATTGTCTTCTTCACATGGTTGGCTTAAACAAAACAAGTCATGCCAAGCCCAGCGCCTGGCACACAGCAGGTACATAATTAATGTCGGTTCTTATGTCCCTCCTCCCTTTCTGTCCCACCTCTTCTCTGGTTGATAATCAGCCATAGGAAGTCCCGGTGGATTTCCCAGCCAGGCACGTTGGCCCGGCATTCTGCTATCTCTTCGAGATAATAAATATACGAATAAAACCGAAATCCATTATTAGCTTCTTCTAGACTGTCTGCATGATTTATGGCTTCAAAGTGTCTCTAGTTAATCTGTCGAAAGGGATTTTAAATTTCATCCGTCTTCCCTGCTGGCAGCCTCCTCTACCTTGAATTCAGCTGTTTGACATGTCTAGTACCGGGGTCCCATTTTAAAAACATTTACAGTGGGCCGGCAGGAAAAAAAAATCAGAGATGGAGCAGCAAGCAGGAGGCTCAATTTGGCACATCTGCTTTTAATTCTACGCATCTCCAAAAGTGCAAATAACTTGAAAGTTCTCCCAGGGAAGAAGTCCGCTGTGCCCACGAGGGCTACCTTAGGTGACTTTAAAGGAGAGATGGATAATTACTGAAAATGAATTGTCACTGAAATGGAACCCTCCCGATTGGTCAGGCTGACCATCTGCTGCTCACATGTGCAGGCAGCTCTCCACACCCCCTCCAGGACTGCGGAGCACTCAGCTCTGTGGTTTTCTTAACCTCTGCCTCCTGGCCGCTCAGATAATGAGTTGTCCGACTCACGCCAACTGAGGTGGGGGCTGCACAGGGCCCATGTGCGGCTGTGACTATTGGCCTTGGAGCTAGGGCACAGGCAGGACTGCCCAGAATTCAGTTCAACAGGCCGTGCGGTAAGCCCCTGTGACTGTCAGGCCCTGGAGTATGTGTGTATGTGTGTGTGTGTGTGTGTGTGTGTGTATGTGTGTGTGCATGTGCTCAGGTACATGAGTGCCCGCTGTACTCTACTGTCGACAGAGCCCTTTTACATTTATCACAGGTGGGGAAGCTGAATTGCATTCATTTATTTATTCAGAGAAAATGTGTTCATTCAACCCCTGAGGCGTACCAGTCCCTATATTAGGTGCTGGACACAGAGATGAATCAGCCACAGCCCGGCCTTTGGGCACCAGTGGGAGAGATTTGGGAGGGGTTGGTGAGGTCTGCACCTCTGAGAGATCTGAACAGAGGTGTCCAGGAAGGTTGCACTGAGGCAGCATCACTTCAGCTGGGCCTTGTGGGATTCATGCACGTGACAGTTGAATTGTTGAATTCCTATTATTCTGAGGCAGTGCTCTCAGATCTAGGTGGTGATCAAAACAGACCAAGTTCATGAGAGCAGAAAATAAATAGGTGAGTAAAGGAACAAGATGCTTTTAAATAATGATGAGTGCTATAAAGGTGGTCAAACTGGATGGTGTGAGGGTGAGGTTCCCAGAGCATCAGGGAAGCCCTCCCAGATGAGGTCTTTTGCTCCAAGATGTGAATGGGGACAAGGAGCTGCACAGACATGAGAGAAGAGAGGCCAGAGAGACTAGAAAAGCAAAGCCCCTGAGGTGTGTTTGGGGACAGGGCATGTGTCTTAGCCGCTCAGGCTGCTGTAACAAAAATACAACAAACATTTAATTCTCAGTTCTGGAGGCTGGGAATTCTGAGGTCAAGGTACTGGCAGATTGAGTGACTGGCGAGGACCCAATTCCTGGTTTGTGGGTGGCCATCTTCTCACTGTGCTCTCATATAGGGGAAAGTAGAGGGAAGTACGCTCTCTTCTGACTCTTAGAAGGGCACTAATCCCACTCATGAAGGCTCCACCCTTGTGACCTTATCTAATCCTAATCACTTTCCAAAGGCCCCACCTCTAACACCATCACACAGCAGGTAGGGTTTCAACATGTGAATTTTGGGGGACACAAACATTCAGTCTGTCACAGTGGGTGTGGCAGGAGCAGAGCAGTGAGGGGCTGATAGGCAGAGAAGTTAGCCTGGCTAGCTCGGGGATCCTCTGGACACAGGCTGGTGACCACCAGGCCTGGGGAATGAGGGCCACTGGAAAGGGTTTGGAGCAGAAATGGGGGTCCCTGGGGTGAGGTGGCAGTGTGTAGAGCCTGTGGCTGCCAGGCTGTGGAGGACAGACTTGGCAGGAGCTTCAGAGAGAGGTGTGGGGAGCTGTCTCCTGGGGAAGCTACGGGTTGTGTCTGCTGTTTGTTTGACTTACTTCTAGATGGATTAACAACTAGCTGCACTACTGGGAACTTCAGTATTTGGCTAGGGTCTGGTCACACCAAAGGGAGATGTGGGCTTGGCGTGGAAGAGGCTGGACCTTGGCACCATGCCTCCTTTGCACTCTGGGCCTGGTGTTTCCACCAGGAGGCAAAGGGACGGAGCATCTGTTGTCATGAGCGGCTAGAGAGGGGAGTCCGTAAGACCAAGCTGGTGCCCTCCCTACAGCTCCACGGTCACTCAGCCTGGGCATGTGGGGGCTGGCCTGGACCTCTGTGAGGGAAGGTGGCTCCCCCTCTGATGGGAGAGGCAAGTCACGGACAGACAGGTGTGAGCACTCAAGGGCAGCACTGTGAACACCTGTGCCCCTGTGCTGGTTACAGGGCCTGGCCTGCAGCCTGTACTTGGGCATTGTTTCTGCACAGATGGATGGATCAATCTGAATGGGGGTTTGGGAATCAGATAGGCCAAGGTTTGAATCAGTTTCTTCTCTGAGCCTCTCATTTCTTCATCTGCAAAATGGAGAAAACATGAAAGTTAAATAAGATTTTGCTTATATAGTATTGGGCCCAGCACCTGGCACCTAATAGGAGTTCACTCTATCGTGGCTGTATATCCCAGAGAAAGAGCCAGGGCTGGGAATGCAGTGTGCTTCTCTAGGCTGGGGAGACAAGAATGTCAACAGCAGGTGCCCAGTAATGTTTGTTGGATGAATACTGGAGTCAATGAAGAACGAATGGATAATACAGTTTGCATGTTGGGACTTGGTCCAGAACTGGACTTGGTCCAGAACTGGACTGGTCCAGAACTGGACCAAGTGATAGAATCTGTGACTCCATTATGATAGAGGATAAAGTCCAAGGTTACTGAAGTGGCCCACCGGGCCCCACCTGCTCCAGCCCCTGCTCATCTAATTCCTGGGTTTTCCTAATCCCAGCTCTGAAATACTCAAAGCTCCCGATACCTCCTGCTCTTGCATGTCTGCTCCTTGCATTTTTGATGCTCTTCATGCCCTGTCTTCCTGACAAGTAATCTTTCAGTATTTAGCTTGAGTCATCTCCTCTAGGAAGTTTTTCTGACTTTTTCCTGCTCGGAGGAAAAGGAGGTCCATACAAATGAAGCCAGGTGTGTCATCCAGACCCAGAGCTGCAGGAAGCTGGACTTGTATTTTGTTTTCTCTTCAGAACTGGCCAGCAGGAAGAAAGTCCTTCATTATAGCAGCAATCATTAGCCCTTCAGTGAGTGTCCAGTTACCCACATTCCAATAAGCCAGTGTTGCTATTGTCCCCTGGTTTTACTTTAATTTCCCTGATGATTAGAGATGCAAAGCATCTTTGGATCTTCCTATGTGCATATCTTCTTTTGAGAAATCTATTCAAGTCCTTTGTCCATTTTTCAATTGGGTTATTTATCCTTTTATTATTGAGTTGTGAGAGTTCTTTATATATTCAGGATACAAGTCTTGTTAGGTATATGTGTAGGGAATATTTTCTCCCATTATCTGCCTTGCCTTTTCATTTTCTAAATGGTGTTTCTTAAAGAACAAAGATTTTAAATTTTGCATCAGTCTAGTTTATCAACTTTTTCTTTTGCTTCCTGCATTTTTAAATAAACTTTTGCCTGTCTTGAGGTATACTCTATTCTAGAAGTTTTATGGTTTTAGCTTTAAATTTAGGTTGATGATGCATTGTGAATTAATTTTTGGGTACAGTGTGAGATAAGGGTCAAGGTTCATCTTTTCCATACAGGTATCCAGCTATCCTAGCAACATGTGTTGAAGAGACTTCTTTTCCTTATTGGTTTGTCTTGGCACTTTAGGGAAAAATCAGTTGACCATATTAGTGTGGGTTTATTTGTGGGCTTTCTGTTTTTTCCACTGATCTATGTGTATTCGTCTATTCTTATAACAACACCATGCTGTCTTGATGACTGTAGCTTTATAGAATGTCTTGAATCAGATAGTGTGAGCCCCCAACTTTGTACTTCATTTTCAATATTGTTTTAGCTATTCTAGGTCCTTAATATTTTCATATATATTTTAGAATTAACTAGTCAAGCTTTACCAAAAAACTAGCTAGAACTTTGATTGGGATGACATTAAATGTAGAGATTGACTTGGATAGAATTGACATCTTAACAATATTGAATCTTCCATCCATGAACATAGTATCTCTCCTCGTTTATTTAGGTGTTGATTACTTTCTCTCAGAAGTGTTAATAGTTTTCAGTGTAAAGGTCTTACAAAACTTTAACTTTGTTCCTAAGAATTTTATGTTTTTTTGATGTTATTATATGTGAGATTGCTTTTTAAATTCTATTTCCCCATTAAGTCCTCTAGTATGTAGAATTATAATTGTTTTTACATGTTGACCTTGTATCCTGTGACACTGCTAAATTAATTTATTCTTTCCATGTTTTTCTTTTTGGAGATTTCTTAGGAATTTCCATGTAAGTAATCATGTCATCTGAGAGTAAAGAGTTATGCTTCTTCTTCTATTTTCATGCCATCTTCTTTCCTTCCCTAATTGTACTAGCTGCGGGACCTCTAATATGTTGAATAGAAGTGGTGAGTATGGGCATCCTTATTTTGTTCCCAATCTTAGGAGAAAGCATTCAGTGTTTCACCGTTAAGCTTGATGTTAGCTGTAGTTTATCATTGACGTACTTTATTATATCGAGGAAATTATTTTCTGTTCCTAGTGTGCTGAGAATTTTTATCGTGAACTTTTTTCTGCATCAGTTGAGCTGATCATAAGGCTCTTCTCCTTCATTCTTTGGATTTAGTGGATTATGCTGATTAATCTAGAGCCTTACATTCTGAGGATAAACCTCACTTGGTCATGACGAATCATCCTTTTCATATATTGCTGGATTTGATGCATTAGTTTTTTTAAAAGAGTTGGTATCAAATTGGATACTTTAACCATAAATGTGAAATTGTAAAGAGTAAAAGAAGTTGGTTGTAAACCATAAAAAGTACTAAAAGATACTTAAAGTAATAAATAAACCAAGAAGTAGCATAAGCAGCCCTATCACCATTGTGTGTTAATTGCCAGAAACAGACAAACTAAAGTTAACAAGTTTCTTGAGAAATTAGCAAAAGAATCCCCCCCTCCAAAAAAAGGAAGAACAGGCAAAACAGAAAAAGACATTAGATAATGATGAAAGAAATGTGTATTAGTTTCCTGAGGCTGCCGTAACAAATTACCACAAACTTGGTGCTTAAAAAACAACGGAAGTTTATTCTCACAGCTGTGGAAGATTCTGGCATCAAGGTACTGGCTCTGGAGGCTTGTGGGGAGCATGCATTCTTTGCCTGTTCCAGCTTCTGGTGGCTGTTGGCATTCCATGACTTGTGGCTGTGTTGCTCCCGTCTCTGCCCCTGTGGTCATGTCATCTCCTCTCTGTGTCTCTCCTCGTATGGATCCTTCTCACTGGATTTAGGGCCCACCAGGATAATCTCTTCAGCTCAAAATCTTTAATTTCATTACATCTGCAAAGACCCTTTTTCCAAATAAGATCACATTCCTGGTTCCAGAAATTTGAAATGGACATGTCTTTTCAGGAGCCACCATTCAACCTACTGCACAATGTAACTTCAAGATTTCCTGTATGAAACACTGACATTTGAAAACTGATAATGAAATGCACTGAATAGTAAATACTAAATAAGAGGACTAAATCAACCCATGATCCTTGATTTTGACCAGCTTAATATTCTTTAAAATGCTGCTCTGAGCACAAAATCAAAACTTATTAACTAAAACTAAAACCATCTCCTCCAACACAAATGGTTGTCATCTTTATAAATGGCTAAAATAAATAAGTTTTGGGTAACTGTTGAGGTAATGTGGGAATGTAGCCACTTGGCGAAGTAATTTGTGGCTAATTGGCTTTTGATGAATTGGTCATTTGACACATTGATTTTCGGCCAGCTGGCACTTGAGAATTGATGTTCGTCAAGTTGGACAGCCTCCCACACGGGCCTGGGGCTTAAAGTCTGGGGCCAGGCTGTGAGGCCCACATGGGCGCCTGGCAGGCTGAGCGCTTGGTCAGGGATCCAGAGATCATCTTGGACCGGGAGGGGAGAATCCAGAAGACCTGGCCACTCCCCAGCCTTGGCCACCCGCTTCATCCTGAGAGCCTGCTCTGGGCAAGGCTCTGTGAGATTTGGGGCATACAAATCCTAACAGAATGAGAGTGACCTTTTATTACTGCATTATAAAACGCCTGTGAGCATTGTCTCATTTGCCCCTCACCACTGCCGGTGCAACAGGTATGATCATTTGTATCTTACAGATAAGGGAGGTTCAGAGAGGTTGGGTTACCTGGCCAAGAACACATCAGTGGGTCAACGGCAGAGTTCGGATTCCAGACCAGGTAAGTTGTCTGTCTCTAAGGCCCATGCTGTTAACCACTGGGCCAAAATGGATTGGATGTAGCTCTTGTCCTCAAGCAGCTGCTGGTGCAGTCAGCTCCTTCATCAAGTATTTCTGAGGGCCTCCTTGCAGCCGACAGTGGAGCCCTTTCCTGTTTCTCCAGATGAGGAGGCTGAGGCCTGGACGAGGTGTGAGTTTTGTCAAAACAAAAGTCACCCGGTATCTGCGTCAGAGCGAAGATTGGAACCAGGCGGGGCCTCTTTCCTCCCCACCCGGCTGCCTCCGCCTCCAGCCTGGCTCCTGGATTTCTGTCTTTGTGTTCTTGTCTCCGAAAGCGGGACAGACCCCAGCGGCCTCCTGCCTTCCATCCCCCAGCCCTCCTTGTTTATGTCCATGTTAATGGGCCTTTGCAGGCTGGCCCAGCTGCCGAGCGCGAGCCAGCGAGCCACCTGGAGCTGCGTCTGCCACAGAATGTTTACGGTGCGCGGAGCCGAACTGAAACAACATCCATCTTGTTGACTGGTCCCAAACACCGCACTCATTCACGGCCTGTCCGCTGACACGGTCCCCGTGCTTGGCAGTGAGCTGCCGCGGCTCACCAGGCAAAACCTGGCAGTGCGATGGTGAGAAGAAAGCAGGAAGGCTTTGGGGAAATCACACCCTGAGCCCCAGGAGGCCCTCTGGCCCGTTTTCTATTCACCCCATCCTTTAACCAGATTCATCCGTCAGGATGGTACACTGTGACGTCAGGGTTGGTCTGAAGAAAAGATGCTGGGCACTGAGCTGGCATCAGGAATGCAGGTCAGTGCTAGCCACAGGCCTCGGTGAGGACGGATGAGATCATCTGTGTACACGCGAAGTGCCACGTTGTGGAGGCCAGCAGCCCAGCACCCTGGAGATGGCCGGGGCTTTACCCTAGACAGACCTGGCTTGAATCCGGGCATGGCTCTCATCACCTCCCAGACTCAGTTTCCTTATCTCTCGACGATCCCTACCTGGCAGAGCTTATGGGAGAAGCTTTAAGATACACTCATAAACCAAGTTGTCCCGTGAATGTCCCATCTCTGCCAGAACACTAGGGAGAGTGTTACCCTCTCCAGCTGCCTTTAAGAGGTAGCAGTGAGGTGCCATGGAGCGAATGCCTGATGGAGACTCTGGAGAACTGGGTCTGATCCTGACTTGGCCACTGGCTGTATAAATGTGGACAAGCCCCTTGCTCTCTGTGGGTCTCAGTATCCCTTTTCTGTAAAATAGGAGGCTGAGATTAGATTATCTTTCAGGGCCATTTTAGCCCTGACATCTTATAATAGAGTAACTGAGGGATGCTCCTCAGGGAGTGTGCACCTCCTTCCCCCTAGGAATGGCCTCTCTGGGCCTCTGGGCAACCCTGTGGGTGGGGTGTGGGATGATCACTGCAGCCCTGGCTGAGGACTGTAGTCTGGAATCACCAGCCCTGTGATTGAATCCTAGGTCCGTTTCTTTCTAAGCGTGTTACTCAGGAGAAGTCATTTTGCCTTCCTGGGCCTCAGTTTCCTCATCTGTAAAATGGGCTAATAGATCTATCTAGCAAGACTGCAGAGAGGCTTGGATGAAACATTTAGCTCTGCCCTCCAAGGTATGGACACATCACTTACATCGTATGGTAAGGGCTGCGGGGGAGTGATTTCCCAGAGTGCCTGGGAGCAGCCAACCACATGGGGAGAGGGTGGCAGAATCAGGGAAGGCTTCATGGAGGCAGTGGTCATGCTAGAGGAAGGATAAGAGGAGGCAGGTATGCTCCTTCATCCTTGTAGAGGGAAGAGGAGTGTGGACTTCAGTTCTGGCACTGATCCACCCCAGAGTCTTTTTCTGTTTAAGGGTTCATGTCACTCACGAGACTATGGGCTCCTGAGGGAAGCACCAGTGTCTGGCTCACCTCTGTGTCCCAGTGCCCAGGCCTGGCACACATAGGAGCTCAGAGTCGGTGGGTGGATGGGTGCTGACTTCAGCCCATTCCAGAGAAAACCGTGGGAAGTGGCAGGCCTGTTAGGTAGTAAGGAGTCCCGAATGCTAGGGCTGGCGGGAGGGAGAAGTCAGGGTCTTGTTCAAGACCGGCCCCCGCTCTGGGTCATGAGGCCTGTTGACAGGGCATTCATGATGGCTCTTTGGGGTGAGAAGAGAACAGGAACGTTTAGAGACACCTCCAGTCCACTCCCCTTGTTTTACAGCAAAGGAAACTGAGACCCAGGAGCTGGGGGCTGCCCAAGACATGTAGTGAGTCCTCTGGGAAGCCCAGAATACTGGGCTCAGCTTCCCTGTCCAGGGGGCCTTTCCCCAAACTCTTAGCCTGAAGTGTGAAAAAGAGGCCTGGGGGGCTTCCCTGGTGGTGCAGTGGTTGAGAGTCCGCCTGCCGATGCAGGGGATGCGGGTTCGTGCCCTGGTCCGGGAGGATCCCACATGCCGCGGAGCGGCTGGGCCCGTGAGCCATGGCCGCTGAGCCTGCACGTCCAGAGCCTGTGCTCTGCAACGGGAGAGGCCATAGCAGTGAGAGGCCCATGTACCAAAAAAAAAAAAAAAAAAGGGAGGGGGCTTGGGACTGAACTCGGGGGCTACTGCACCAAACACACAAGCACTGATTCATTTATTTTGGATTGAGAACCCAGCTCCCTCCTCGTGGAGTGAATTGTGACCTCGTGGACCTTTCTTCTCTGTGACATATGTTGATGGTATGTGCCTGAATAGGCTGCCCCATCAGCTGTATCTTCCTAGACACCCTCCCTTGCAGTCTCAGAAGTCGGGGCAGTGTGGTCCTGTGTGGGCCGGGCAGTCCAGAGTAGAGCCCAGGCTGGGCCAGGGCTGGACCTGCAGTCTCCCCGCTCCTCACCGAGGCCTGCTCCTGTTTGGAATGAAAACACTTCTAGGTGCTGCTTCAAGTTCCCTCAATCATGTTTTTGGAAATGTTCCTTATGTTTCCATCCCCCACCTTTCCAGGGAAATCAGTGAGTTTCAGCCAGTAAAGCTGTAATGGCTGGAGTGGAGTCTGCAGCCTGACCGGCACCCCCTTCCCCTCCCTGCCCCGACTAGGGGCCTGTGTCTTTGAGAAAAGGCTTCTGTCTGTCTCGTGTTTCTAGGTCTCTCTTTCCTGGTAGCAGAGGTTCGAGTGTCATTCAAGGCCTTGCTCAGCTCTCGCCTGATGTATTCTCTGCATTTGTCCTTCACTGTCATTTAATGCACTTATACATGGGCCATACACACAGTGCAAGGGGAGCTGTGACGGGGGCCACATGGGGCTGGCGTAGCACAGAGGGAGTAGTGAAGGCTGCTCCACAGGGAGATGGCAAGGGCAAGGGCAGTACTTACAGGGCAGGTCTGGGGGGCTGTGAGCAGCCGGGTGCAGCTCTAGGCTGGCAGTGTTGGGAACCTGCAGGAAGGGGACTGGACAGTGGGAACAAATAGAAGGTACAGGGTTTTGTTTGCCTGGCTTAGGCATTCAGAAGGTATCTTGTGGGTAGTGGGAGCCATGGAGGGTTAGGAACAGGGGGAAAACCGGACAGATTTTTGTGCTTTGGAAAGATCACCTTGGCTGCAGTGGAGTGACTATGTCACGTCTAGGTGAAAGGTGGTGGCGGTTTGAACTGAGGCAAAGATGGTGAGGACGGTGAGGGAGGGATGGATTGAGAGCTGGCAAGTGGCGGGCATGGGGGCTGAAGGTGAGGAGAGAGCTGGGTCAGGGGGCACAGCAGGAAAAAGGGAAGGTATAGGGTGGGGCGAAAGGGAGTGGGGAGGTGAGCTTGGTCCCAAAGTCTCAAGCCTCAGACTCTGCTCCCAGGCCTGGGAGACTCACCTGCCTGAGGCCCTCTGTCTGGCTTGCCTCTCCCAGGGCTTCCAGAGTCAGCCTGGCACACCCACACCTCCTGTCCCTGGCACGGGGCCTGGGCTGCCCACTCGCCTTCTCTGGGGAGCCCGCATGGGAACCGTGCGCCTGCCTTCTTGGGGGTCCTTATGGGCCCAGGGCTCTCTGTGTGTCACTGAATCCAGAAACAGGTCCTGCGAGTCAAAGACATCATACCAGGCCTATCCTCGGAGTGTCTCAGGGCTGCCGAGTCAGACACACCTGGCTGAATCCCAATCCCCCCATGCTCACCTCACTATGTGACTTTGGAGGACACCTCCCTTTCCCCATCTGGAAAACGAGGAGTTGGCCTGGTCAGTGGTTCTCAGCACTTTCTTTTTCTAACAGGACCCTCTTGTACTGCCTCCTTTACACTCTTGAAATGAAATTGGTAGATAATGGAACCCGTCGGCACCATAGTTCTTAAAAATTCCATATAATATTTCAACTGTATTATAGAGAAGAAATGAAAGGGAAACAACCCTTAAGTCATGTGTGCTTCCCCATATAAGCGCCTAGAGAAGTTGCCAGTTGCTCACACCTGTGCCCGGCATCCCTGACCAAACCTGCCAACTACAGACGCATAGACGTCACAAATGGAGGGACTGAGGGTGACCTCATTTTCTGAAATGGTGAACAACTGGTCAAGTTCCAAACAAAACACAGTACCATTTTTCCTCCATGTACATCGTACGTAGTTCCATTCCTGGAAAATTCAGTGTATGTTAAAACCATAAAAAAATACTTTGTGTTTATGTGTAAAATGGGGCTATGTTCTAGACTTAGATGACCAGGTTGCTTGCTTACAGATATTTTGAATATCTGGCAACATATTCAAAAGTTAGTGTAGGGCTTCCCTGGTGGCGCAGTGGTTGAGAGTCCGCCTGCCGATGCAGGAGACACGGGTTTGTGCCCTGGCCTGGGAAGATCCCACATGCTGCGGAGGGGCTGGGCCCGTGAGCCATGGCCACTGAGCCTGCGCGTCCGGAGCCTGTGCTCCGCAACGGGAGAGACCACAGCAGTGAGAGGCCCGCGTACAGCAGAAAAAAAAGTTAGTGTAGGGCTGACCCACCCTGGACAGTGAGTTGGCCATCCCTGGCTCTTCCCCACTAAAAGACAGTGACTCCCAGTCATTGTGACGCCAGATATCCCCCCAGGGATTTTCAGTGTGCCCTCTGGGGTGGAACTTCCACTCTGGGGAATCCCTATTGCAATGATGGCTGAGGGAGGGCGCCTTGTGCCCTGGTGAGTAAGGGTGCAGACTGGAGCACTGGCTGTGGGTCCTCAAGGAGGGCAGAGGAGGAGAGCAGAAATCCCTATGGGATATGGCTGATCAGGGAGGGCTTCCTGGAGGAGGGGCCCTGGGAGCTGAGTGATTTCAGCTCTGAGGCCCAGGAGAGGGGATTTTTCATAAGCCAAATCAACGTCTATGACTTCCTCAGTAAGCTTTGCCAGCCTTTCTGGCCACACTGTGGAACAAATGATCTTTTCCAAGAGTCAAGAAACTCTGAGCCTCTCTGAGGTACAAGGAACCATTCTCACTGCCTGCTCCATGCTGCATCTCTGGATGTACCCTTTTCTGAACGTTGGAACATCTTCCTTGGGATGGTGGTATTTTTTCAGTCATAACAACTGATCCTTCCCCAAGGACCCGAGATGGAGGGAGGGGATTTTAAGGTGCTGGCATCTTGTGTGCCCAGACCTGCCTGCAGCTGCCTGGAGCTGGGCATTTCTCCTCATTGCCTGTATGTCTTCCTTCTTGCTTTATAGATATTTTTAGCAGTTTGAGGGGATGTTTCATCGGTTAGGGGAAAAAAAACTGACATGGGCATAGGAGTTAACTAATTAGCTTGATTTAAGGGGAGGGAGTTAAAAAAAAGGCCAAACATGAAATGTTAAATATATGCCTGACATAAATATTTATGGTCCTGTATTTACTGAAAAAACACAGATGGGATATGTTTGTCTTTGAGAAGTTTTTATAGATTTTAACAGCCATTTCCTCTGGATTTCTTGTCATCCCATTACTCTCTTGTTTTCGTCTTGGACAAAAACAAAGGGGTTTTGGTGACCATAACTATTGCCCCCTGATGATTTAGGCCAGTCAGGGACTAATGTGGGGCTCAGGGCACCCTAGGAAGTAGCAGGCTTTCCGATCCGAGAATCATGGGTTTTTACACCCTTGGAATCAGAGAATTTCCTTATGTCTGATCCATAACATCATAGACTCTTAGAACCATAGTAATTTAAATGCTTAGCTTTATAAAATTACATCATCTCAGAATGAGAGAGTCATGGAATTTTAGAATCCCAGATGCATGGAAATCTCTAATCTTAAATTTTGGAACCGTGATGGCTCAGTATGATGAAATGTAGAATCTGAGAATTTTAAGGGCTATCAGAGTTTATTTACTAGACCTCGCTTCCCTTACCCCTGGGAAATACATAAATATGCTGAATATGTACAGTGCTTTGTTCTGGCAGCCCTGGGGCCCCTGCTTTGTGTTGCTCCCTCCTCACTCACTCACTCAACCTGGAATCTGGTGTGTGTGTGTGTGTGTGTGTGTGTGTATCTTCCTGGGCACTCCAGCAGTCATTTACACCTAGTGTAGGTGCAGCCTTTCCGGGGAAGGATCTGAGAGGAGGGGGAGGAGGGGGGGGAGGAGGGAGACTGTGAGATTGCAGTAGGAACAGAGAGAGGACAGAGGCTGTGGCAGAACAGCCTGAGGAGGGGAAGCCCTGGGTCCCGAAGACTCACTGGGCTGTGCATCTCTCCTGTTCACCGTCTTATCTCATGTGAAGGTGCCTGTCTCCTTAGGGCTGTCCTCTTCTGTGAGCCTCCAAGAGGAAGGGTACCCAGGGGTCCTCTGGTCCAGTGTGGGGAGTACCCACACTCCCCCTGCCTGGAATTGCTGGTGATGGGCTGGGAAGGACGGGGCCTGTTCACAGATCCATGTGCTGGACGATGGTCCATGCCGAGTTAGGGGCAGCAGTCTGTCCCAGCTCTATCTTTGGTCTATTCTCAAGGACGGATTTGGGCACATTTTTTTAAATTATTGAAACAATATGAAATATTTTGAAATATGTAATAGAGAGATTTTAAAATCTTTTAAAATTTATGTACAGTAAAAATCACTATAACAGCGTGTGTATGAACAGTTCTGTGAGTTTTGATAAATGCAGTCATGTTATCACCATTACAATCAGGAATCAGAATAATGCACTCAATCCAAAAGGAATGGAGGTTTTAGGAAGCACTCTGATAATAAAGCCACCACTCTCCGCACAGGTACTGTTTTTCTTCTTTTTGCAACACAAACTCAGACATCCTTCCACACCGTAAGTCAAGTCTGGTCTCTCACCCTTCCACGGCTTTCTGCTACATTGGTACAAAACCCAGAGCTTTGGGAATTCCCTGTGCTTCCATTGCAGGGGACACAGGTTTGATCCCTGGTTGGGGAACTAAGATCCCACATGCCGTGCGTGGCATGGCCAAAACAAACAAAAACAAAACAAAACAAAAAACAACAACAACAAAAAGCATAGTAAAAAAGAAAAGCCTGAAGCCTCAACAGGACTCTCAAGACCCTGCTGGTCGGACCCAGCTGGGTCTCATCGCCTGCCTCTCTCATCCGTGCTTACTAGGCTCCAGCCACACCTGTCCTTCTTGTGTTCCTACCCTGGAGAACACTCCTACCTCGGGGTCTTTGTACTTGCTGCTTCCTCTGTGTGAAAGCTCTTTCGCCAGGTGTCCACGTGGCTCCCTCCTTCCCTTCACTAGGGCATTTGTGTAGATGTCCACCCCTCGGAGAGACCTGCCCCGACTGTCCCCATCTCTCTGCACTTTCTAGCTTCTTACCTTTAATTTAATTCACATTTATCCCTACTTCATATTATAGTATATATATATAGTATATATATATACTATATATATATATATAGTATATATATATATATACACTATATATATAGTATATATATATACTATATATAGTATATATATATAGTATATATATATATGTATATATATAGTATATATATATACTATATATATAGTATATATATATATATACTATATATATAGTATATATATATACTATATATAGTATATATATATAGTATATATATATACATATATAGTATATATTTATAGTATATATTTATGTGTTTATAGTATATATTTATATATATTGAATAATATATTCAATATATATTTTGAAATTGTCTTCTCTCTGATCAGAATGTCAACACTGTGAGAATAGAGATTTTTTTTCTTGTTCATCATTGCATTCCTGTGCCTGGTGCCTGGTGCCTGGTCCTTGCACAAAGTAGGTATTCAGTAGACATACGTTAAATGAATGAATGAGTGATTAATGTTTTTTTAAATTTATTTTATTATATTTTATTTTTGGCTGTGTTGGGTCTTTGTTGATGTGTGCAGGCTTTCTCTAGTTGTGACGAGCAGGGTCTACTCTTTGTTGTGGTGCGTGGGCTTCTCATTGTAGTGACTTCTCTTGTTGCAGAGCATGGGCTCTAGGTGCGCGGGCTTCAGTAGTTGCAGTGCACAGGCTCTAGGGCGCACAGGCTTCAGGAGTTGTGGTGCGTGGGCTCAGTAGTTGTGGCACATGGGCTTAGTTGTTCCGTGGCATGTGAGATCTTCCCAGACCAGGGATCGAGCCCGTGTCTGTGTTGGCAGGCAGATTCTTAACCACTGACCCACCAGGGAAGTCCATGATTAATATTTGATGTATTGATTTTCCATTTTTTTTCGATTCAAGTTAGTTTTATGCATGTGGAATTTTGAATCTTCTTTTTATTTAATTCTTATATTTTCCCTTGTAATTAAAACCTTTAGTAAATCCAATAAAACTCATGATAAGATACCTTGTGATAAGATGTCTTCATATAAAACATGGCAGCAGCTCCTGTCCCCTGTCCAGCCTCTTCACAAAAGAGTTCTTCTTTTCTCTGGAAGTTGCAGGGAATTATGGGTTAGGAAGTGACTGCATCATAACCATTTGAGGTTTTCTTAGTTCCTTGTGTAGTGTGTACTTTGTGATAAGTGGGCTGTTTCTGACATATCTAATAAATGAAAACATCTTTTTCCCATATATTAGCTGGAAAAAACACCAAAATACCATTTTAAACTCTGCATTTTAAAGGAATTGAAGATTTTGGACCACAGTTAATTGCATTATGATGGAATTCTACTATATTTAATGGCTACATAAAATTTCTGCTGAGTAACTTTATGTAATCATTTTTCTGTTATTCGATATACAGACTATCTCCTATTCTTTTCTATTATAAATCACCCTGAACTGTTAAAGTAACAGATTTTTTAAAAAATGAGAATACCTAGAGTGGTGAGAGTGCAAGGGAACAGGGGCTTTCCTGCACTGCTGATGGTATAAATTGATATATTCCTTTTGGAGAGCAGTTTGAATAGCAGGTAGCAAAATTCTTTAAAATTTTGCATGTCCTTTGACTCAGCCATCCATCTCACATCTAGGAATTTATTCTAAGGCTATAAATATGGGTGGACATGAAGACAGGTCTGTAAGGACATTCATTACATGATAGTTTCTGGTTTTAATCTTTTTAAACAATATAAATCCTAACTATGGAGAATGGATTAAATAAAGTATGTACAAGCATATTATTGAATACTATGCAGTTATTAAAATTATATGTTGGAAGGGGCTTCTTGCATCTGTTTATAGCAAATAAGCTTATATCAGACTAACCTTCCCTCTGAATAAAATATAAAACCCAACTGTTTGAAAGCATCATGAACTACCAAGACAACCAGGACTTGTGGCACCAACACCCTGAAGAGAAGGGAAAATACACTGACATGAATCTGACACTCTGCACAGCTTCTTCCTTTCAGGCATTTGCCAGATTGCAAGTTCTATAGGACCAGGAATTGGAGAAATGAACAGAGCTTTCTGCAGCCTTACTATGCTGGAGATACAAAAACTGGAGTTTAGGGCCACCAAAATAGGCAAATTTTGAGGGGCCAAGGTTCCATGGAGATAGGAAGTGCCGAAAAGTGAGCTGAACATTAAGTGTTGCGTTTCCTTCCAAAATATTTGTTGATTCTTAAGTGGCATAGGCTATACGGCTGAGAAATCAACAGTGTGGCAGTTAAGAGGTTGAGGAACTAAGTGAAGATTTCAACAGCCTCAAGTTCTGGGAACTTATATTGAAGTTCAGTGTCAACCAGGGAGGAGTCCGGGCATCCCAAGCTTTCACCTGGGGACCCTGAAGGGCAGCATCCTAGGAGAAAGGATGAACCAGAAAGAGAGCAACCTTTACAAAGCCTAAAACTGAAATCCTAGAGTGGATAAAGATCATCTTCCCCTCTTTTAACTGCCTTTGAGAAGCAAAAGAAAATTCTCTCTGGAGGAAGATATCATCTGGAGCCTTTACAGACTTCATACACAATGTTGGGCATTCAGTCAGAAAGTACCAGGGATACGAGGAGGCAGGACCAATGGGGGGGGGGGAACATACAAAAACAGACTCACAGGTGGTCCACGTGTTGGATTTATCGGGTACAAGATTTAAAATAACTGTGATTAATGTGTTCAAGAAAATAGATTACCAAATGGAGAATTTCAACGGATATCTGAAAGCTATAAAAATTAATCAAATGTAAAATTTTAAACTAAAAAATAGAAAAATTTAAGAACTCAAAAGATGGATTTAATAGATTTAAAAAAAAATTTTATTGGAGCATAGTTGATTTACAACATTGTGCTAGTCTTAGGTGTACAGCAAAGTGAATCAGTTATACATATACATATATCCACTCTTTTTCAGATTCTTTTCCCATATAGGTCATTACAGAGTATTGAGTAGAGTTCCCTGTGCTATACAGTAGGTCCTTATTAGTTATCTATTTTATATACAGTAGTGTATATATGTCAATCCCAATCTCCCAATTTATCCCTCTCCCTTTCCCCCTGGTAACCATAAGATTGTTTTCGACATCTGTGACTCTATTTCTGCTTTGTAATTAAGTTCATTTGTACCATTTTAAAAAGATTCCACATATAAGCAATATCATATGATATTTGTCCTTCTCTGTCTGACTTACTTCACTCAGTATGACAGTCTCTAAGTCCATCCATGTTGCTGCAAATGGCATTATTTCATTCGTTTCTTTTTTTTGCGGTACGCGGGCCTCTCACTGCCATGGCCTCTCCCGTTGCGGAGCACAGGCTCCGGACGCGCAGGCTCAGCAGCCATGGCTCACGTGCCCAGCCACTCCGCGGCATGTGGGATCTTCCCGGACCGGAGCACGATCCCGTGTCCCCTGCATCGGCAGGCGGACTCTCAACCACTGTGCCACCAGGGAAGCCCTCATTCCTTTTTATGGCCAAGTAATATTCCATTGTATATGTGTACCATGTCTTCTTTACTAATTCCTCTGTTGATGGACATTTAGGTTGTTTCCATGTCCTGGATATTGTAAATAGTACGGCAATGAACATTGGGGTGCATGTATCCTTGTGAATTAGGGTTTTTTCCGCGTACATGCCCAGGGGTGGGATTGCTGGATCATATGGTAGCTCTATTTTTAGTTTTTTAAGGAACCTCCATACTGTTCTCCATAGTGGCTGTACCAATTTACAGTCCCACAAACAGTGTAGAAGGGTTCCCTTTTCTCCACACCCTCTCCAGCATTTATTGTTTGTTTTTTGATGATCACCATTCTGACTGGTGTGAGGTGATACCTCATTGTAGTTTTGATTTGCATTTCCCTAATAATTAGTGATGTTGAACATCTTTTCATGTGCTTTTTAGCCATCTGTATGTCTTCTTTGCAGAAATGTCTTTTTTTTTTTTTTTTTTTTTGCGGTACGTGGGCCTCTCACTGCTGTGGCCTCTCTTGTTGCAGAGCACAGGCTCCGGATGTGCAGGCTCAGCGGCCACGGCTCACGGGCCCAGCCGCTCCGTGGCATGTGGGATCCTCCCGGACTGGGGCACAAACCCATGTCCCCTGCATCAGCAGGTGGACTCTCAACCACTGTGCCACCAGGGAAGCCCCAGAAATGTCTATTTTTTAAAAAATAAATTTATTTATTTATTTTTGGCTACATTGGGTCTTCGTTGCTGCATGCAGGCTTTCTCTAGTTGTGACGAGCGGGGGCTACTCCTCATTGTGGTGCATGGGCTTCTCACCGCAGTGGCTTCTCTGGTTGTGGAGCACAGGCTCTAGGTGCACAGGCTTCAGTAGTTGTGTCTCGCAGGCTCTAGAGTGCAAGCTCAGTAGTTGTGGTGCACGGGCTGAGTTGCTTCATGGCATGGGATCTTCCCGGACCAGGGCTCGAACCTGTGTCCCCTGCATTGGCAGGCGGATTCTTAACCACCACACCACCAGGGAAGTCCTGAGAAATGTTTATTTGGATCTGCCCATTTTTTTGATTGGGTTGTTTGTTTTTGTTATTGAACTGCATTAGCTGTTTGTGTATTTTGGAGATTAATCCCTTGTCAGTTGCTTCATTTGCAAATATTTTCTCCCATTCTATGGGTTGTCCTTTTGTTTTGTTTATGGTTTCCTTTGCTGTGCAAAAGCTTTTAAATTTAATTAAGTCCTATTTGTTTATTTTTATTTTATTTTCATTACTCTAAGAGGTGGATCAAAAAAGATTTTGCTTCGATTTATGTCAGAGAGTGTTCTGCCTATGCTTTCCTCTAAGAGTTTAATAGTATCCGGCCTTACATTTAGATCTTTAATCCATTTTGAGTTTATTTTTGTGTATGGTATTAGGAAGTGTTCCAGTTTCATTCTTTTACATGTAGCTGTCCAGTTTTCCCAGCACCACTTATTGAAGAGTCTGTCTTTTCTCCATTGTGTATTCTTGCCTCCTTTGTCATAGATTAAACTATGGATGTGTGGGTTTATCTCTGGACTTTCCATCCTATTCCACTGAACTATATTTCTGTTTTTATGCTAACACCATACTGTTTTGATTACTGTAGCTTTGTAGTATAGTCTGAAGCCAAGGAGCCTGATTCCTCCTGCTCCATTTTTCTTTCTCAAGATTGCTTTGGCTCTTCAGGGTCTTTTGTGTTTCCATACAAATTGTAAAATTTTTTGTTCTAATTCTGTGAAAAATGCCATTGGTAATTTGATAGGGATTGCATTGAATCTGTAGATTGCTTTGGGTAGTTTAGTCATTTTCACAATATTGATTTGTCCAATCCAAGAACATGGTATATCTCTCCATCTGTTTATGTCATCTTTGATTATCTTATATTTTTCTGGGTACAGGTGTTTTGCCTCCCTAGGTAGGTTTATTCCTAGGTATTTTATTCTTTTGGATGCAATGGTAAATGGGATTACTTCCTTAATGTCTCTTTCTGATCTTTTGTTGCTAGTGTATAGGAATGCAAGCGATTTCTGTGTATTAATTTTGTATCCTGCAACTTTACCTAATTCACTGATGAGCTCCAGTAGTTTTCTGGTAGCATCTTCAGGATTTTCTATGTATAGTATCATGTCATCTGCAAACAGTGACAGTTTTACTTCTTATTTTCCAATTTAGATTCCTTTTATTTCTTTTTCTTCTCCAATTGCCATGGCTAGGACTTCCAAAACTATGTTGAATAAAAGTGGTGAGAGTGTACATCCTGATGTACACTCTTGTTCCTGATCTTAGAGGAAATGCTTTCAGTTTTCCACCATCAAGAATGATGTTTGCTGTGGGTTTGTTTTATATGGCCCTTATTATGTTGAGGTAGGTCCCTCTATACCCACTTCCTGGAGAGTTTTTATAAAAGGGACTTAATAGATTAGATACAGTTAAAGAGAAGATTGATAAATTGGAAAATAAGTTAGTAGACAATATCTAGACAGAAGCATGAAAGTTAAAAAAAAGATGAAAAATTCAGAAAAGAGCATAAGAGAGATATAGAACATGGTGAAAAGGTCTAACATACATTGTTGCCCCAGAAAGATAGATAACGGGCAAAAGTAATGTCTGAAGTGATGATGGCTAGTAATTTTTCAAAACAGACAATTTTGCATGTAGGGGAGTGGAGGCTACTCTTTCCTTAGTGTCAGAGAATTTCCAGGCCTCTGTCTAATTAACCCAACTTGCATTACATGCCTATCTCTGAGCCTGTCACTGTGGCACTGTGGCTGGGGAGATGAGACCATGCTGATGGTCTAACCTACCCTGGAAAATGAACAAGAACAACAGTGAGAGCAGACATTTACATAGTGCCTACTGTGTGCCAGGTGTACTGTTCTATGTACTTTACATTTGGTATATAAACCCATTTTAACTTCATAAACTTTGGCACAGAGAAGTTAAGTCAATTGACTTAGACAAGGCCACAGCTGGTAAATGGCAAAACCAGGATTCAAACCTAGTCAGTTATGCCCCAGAATCTGCATTCTTATCTGCTGTGCTATACTGTCTCTTTTTCTCAAGCCCCATAGATAGATATGGAAATACGGGACCCTATTAAGGCGAGGAAAGGAGGGAATGAATATTAGGTGTTATGGACTGGATGTTTGTGTCCCTCCCCACATTGAAGCCCTAACCTATGTTGAAGCCCTAACCTATAGTGTGGCTCTGTTTGGAGATGGGGCCTCTAAGGAAGTAATGAAGGTTAAATGAGGTCATAATGGTGGAGCCCTGATCCAATAGGATTAATGTCCTTATAAGAAGAGATACAGCACATGTGCGCTCTCCCTCTCCTCCCCACCACCTCCATGCATGCACTGGGAAAGGGCACATGAGGGACATAGTGAGAAGGTGGCTGTCTGCAAGCCAGGAAGAGAGCCCTCACCAGAAACCAAATCATCAGGAACCTTGATCATGGACTTCTAGTGTCCAGATCTGTGAGAAAATACATTTCTGTTGTTTAAACCACCCAGTCTGTGGCCTTGTGTAATGTCAGTCCAAGCAGATGAATACAAGCAATCAGCTGCATTGACCCTAAATTTCTTAATGATGTGGAGCAATGTCTGGGTCACCACTGCCTTCCAAGTCTGAGAGAGCTGGACTTACATTTTGATTCCACCATTCAACAGATGCATGACCTTGGGCAAGTCACTTATTCTTCCTCTGGGAAATGGCATTAGTAATTCTGGCATGGAAAGAGCCTAGTACTGTGCATGGCACATAATGGGCACTCTATAAACTTTAATATTCATGATATATTACTAAATGAAAAAAGCAGAATACAAGAGAATAAGTATATCATCCTTTTTCTTGTCAAAAAATTATATGGATGCTTAGGGAAATACCATAGAGGTTTATGTGTCATCATGTCTGCTGGGGCTCTCTGGTTTGTGGTCTTATACATGATGTCTGTTTTCTAATTGTTGCCTCAATACATTTTCTAATTTTTTCTACAGCAAATGTGGCTAATTTGATAGCAATAAGAGTCTGAGGGAAAACTTGGCCCACATATATATTTATATACGTACCTGTGTCTCCACGTGCAGCCAGCCTTGGGCTGCTCACTTCCTGGCCCTGGATGGGACAGAGTTGCAGGCTCACTCTGGTTTCTCTGTGGCGCCTCCATGCTGCTCAGGTTTTAGTGAGCCTGAGGTGAGCCTGCTCAGGTTTTACTGGCCTGAGTCCCCGTAAATCTAGCTTAGCTTTAAAGGGGAATTTATGGAGTTTTTTTGTAACCTGGGATAAGAGACACCGGGCGGCCAGAAGCCTGGCGTGAGGCCTCGAGCATCAGGCTCTATAGCTCCAGAGGCCCTGGCGAGGTTACAGGCCCCCTGATGGGACCTGGGACGCCCCAAGACAGCTCTGCATTGAGCAGCCCATCTCGCTGGACTGTGGAGACTGGAGAAAAAGCTCAGACGTCCACCTTCCTGCTTCTCCTCTTTCAGAAGCCCCCACTTGCTGCTGATTGCCAGGCCTTTGGGTTTGATGAGGAGGGAAGAGAGGGCATGATGACGCAGCATGGAGGCGGGAGGGGCCCTGGAGTGTGGATGCAGCACAGGCTTGGCATCTGCTGAGCATCCTTAGAGAGCCGGCGCTCACCTCCCTGGGCCTGAGAATGGAGCCTGATACTCCCTGCTGTTTGGGGTCTCTAGTGCCCCTCCTGCTCGGGCCTGGCCCTCCCACTACTCAGAGGGGAACGCTAAGGCTCAGAGAGGGGGCCTGCAGAGCCCAGGCTCATACTCAAGATCCGTTGGCCTGAGGCTGCCCTCTGTGGCCCCTGGGGCTCACTGCCTGGGGAAGTGGGCCACTGTTGCTGGAGAAACACCACCTCAGGGTGCTGTGACCATGTGTCTCCTGCCTGTCTAGAAGGCAGTAGAGGGACTTCTACTGAAGTGCTGACTGCACCAGGCACCACACTGCTACATGTATTATCTCATTTAC
This sequence comes from Delphinapterus leucas, assembly GCF_059928025.1. Taxonomy (NCBI): domain Eukaryota; kingdom Metazoa; phylum Chordata; class Mammalia; order Artiodactyla; family Monodontidae; genus Delphinapterus; species Delphinapterus leucas. The sequence continues at coordinate 145,701,829 of NC_143129.1, forward strand.
CCCTAACAGCCACCCCTTGGAGCTGAGATTCTTATCTCTGTTTTACAGATGAAGGAACTGAGGCTCAGAAGAGTAAGGTAGCTCATCTAGGGTGAAGCAGCCAGAAAGTTAATAGTGGAGCTAGGGCTTCAACCTAGGTGTGTGTGTGCAAAATCTTGTTCTGTTTCCCCAAGTCACGGTGTCTGATGTAGAGGAAGCACGAAAGTGAACTTTGGATAATCCTCCCAGCCACCCCGCCCCCTTCCCAGTGTTTCCAAGCACCTACTGTAGTTCTAACCATGTGCTAGGAATGAGGGGAATATCCCCATTGGGGCCCAGGCGTTGAGAGAACCTGCTTGCTGTGTGACTAGGACCAACCTCTCCCCCATCTGGGTCCCTGTTTTCTCTTCTGTATGTGAAGTAAGTTGAACAAAATCATGTGTCAGAATGCACTGACATTCAGCCGCTCTGGAGCTCTAAGACCTTGTCCTGAAGGATTTCACAGACTCTAGATGAGGCGGGACTTTAACCGCACTTACAAGCGTCTATGTGGCCGTACAGAGTATTATAGTCCCCACCTTGTGGTGATGTTGTGGAGATTTAGAGATCAAACATGTCGAGTATTTGGGACTTCCCTGGTGGCGCAGTGGCAAGTTAAGACTCCGCCTGCCAAGGCAGGGGACACGGATTTGATCCCTGTTCTGGGAAGATCCCACATGCCACAGAGCAACTAAGCCCGTGCGACACAACTACTGAGCCTGCGCTCTAGAGCCCAGGAGCCACAACTACTGAAGCCCGTGCGCCTAGAGCCTGTGCTCCACAACAAGAGAAGGCACCGCAATGAGAAACCTGCGCACCGCAACAAAGAGTAGCCCCCGCTCACTACAGCTAGACAAAGCCCGCGCACAGCAACGAAGACCCAACACAGCAAGCAAGCAAGAAAGAAAGAAAGAGAAAGAAAGAGGGAGGGAGGGAGAGAGAAAGGAAAGAAAGGAAGGAAGGAAGAAAGGAAGAAAGAGGGAGGAAGGGAGGGGGAGGGAGGGAGGGAGTGGGAGGGAGGGAGGGAGAGAGAAAGAGAGACAGAAAAGAAAGGAAGGAAGAAAGAAGGAAAGAAAGAAAGAAACCACATGTCAGATGCTGGGTTAGGTGCACCCTAACAGGCAACTATTCGCAGGGGCTCCTGTGTGCAGAGGTGGGGAAGCTTGGGGGAGGGCGGGAGAGACCAAGGAACGTTCCAGAAGGAGATGCACTTCTGCTGAGCTCTGAGGGCCCAGAGAGATTTGGGAGGTGTCAGGCACCCTGACTGGAGGGCTGGGGTGTGTACAGCGCAGCAGCAAAGCACTATGGGAGTGGGAGGTAATGCCCAGATAGGGGGTGAGCCCAGGCTGTGGGGACCCCTGAGCCAGGCTGATAGCACCTCCATTTATCAGGTGCCACCAGGGGCTGGCCCTGCAGTCAGAGTCGACAGTGGTTTTCATGTCGTCAACACCCATAAAATGCTCCTTGTTTTACAGATGCAGGAAAGTCTTTCTAACTGCAAAGCCCACCTCTAACTGCTGCACTAGATTGGGGTCAGCATGTTACAGCCCAAGAGCCAGTGAGCTCTTTTTCTCAATAAAGTTTTATTAGAACACAGCCCAATCTTCTGTTTATATGCTGTCTATGGCTGCTTTTCATGTTACAACAACAGAGCTGAGTAGTTGTGGCAGAGAATGTATGGCCTGCAAAGCTTAAAATATGTGTTATCTTGCCTGTTACAGAGAAAGTTTGCTCTCTGAGCCCTACACTTGCCATGTGAGCTTGGGTAAATTGCTTGCCCCCTCTGAGCCCGTCTGGCCAATTTCTGACGGTTGTAGCAAAGCTTATAGGTGATGGCTATGAAATGTTTTGACTGTAAAGTGCAGTACCCTGTCACCAGCCTGGCGCCTGGCGAGCACTAAAATTCTGCTTGTCCATGAATGAGGAGCAGTCATCATGTAGGCCTTCCTAGACCCAGCCAATGGCTGCTTCTGGTACAGCAAGGAGACGGCATCTGGGCCCGAGATGCTGAATGCATCATTGTCCCTCTCATGCAGACTTGGCAGTTTTCAGTGTAAATTAAAATTCCTGTGGGGAGTCACCTTATATGTGGTATCACTTTATAGCCAAGTCATTACGGTAATTTGCAAAACTCTGTGGTGTGTAACTGGAGCCATTTGCTTTGGATTTGCTGGCTGTGGCCTCATTCAGGCTGCCCAGTTCTGCATTTGGTGACCCCTGATACTTGGGGGCTTGTCCTCCTGAGCCTGGCCTCAGGGTCATCCAGACCTGACCTTCTTGGGGATAGAATACTTCTCATACAGGCCCTGCCTCCCAGCCCCATTCTGAATTCAAGGATAAATAGAAGAAGTAATTATCATTATGATCATCATAACTTTTCGAGTGCTTGCTGTGAGATAGGCACCATGCCAAATGCATTGTGTTTGTAATTTCACTTAATTGTCACCACAACCTTGTGAGGTAGGTGTTAGCACCATTTTACAAATGAGAAAACTGAGGCTTGAAGAGGAAACTAAACCGAACTCTTACCTAGCCCTGGGGGTGCCAGTCCAGGTTCTGCTATGGATTTGCTGTGTGATTAAAGCAGAGTCTTTCCCTCTCTGAGCCCCAGTTTCTTCATCTATTAATGAAATAGTCACTCAATCCCAGCCCTGACATTCTAGGTTTTCTCATCAATCTGTAAAAATGAACAGAGGACCTTCTCATCCTCCAAGCCTCCAAAGAAGCTTGATGTATGTGGGGAGAGTCAGGTCCAGGGTCTGCTCGTGGCCCCCTGTGGCACAGAGGGAGGCATGGCTGCTGGGTGCCAGTCCCTTTTCAGGGCCCCCCCAGCCTGCCTCAGGGCAGCGGGGCTGACATGCCCCTCTCATTCCCCTGCCTTCCCAGAGAAAGACACCATCCCTTCTCCCTGGAGATAGAGAGTAAGCCAGGGTGGGTCCTGTGATGCCCTTGGGGACAGAGAGGCAAGATGTCAATGGGCAGGAAGGCAGTGGGAGGGCCCAGGGTTGAAGAGTGACTGTAGCCACATCTTTCCAGTGGTGACAGCACCGCTGGGACAAAGCCTCTGGTTTAATTTCCGGGCTTTGAGAAAGCAGGTGGCCTGGAGCAGAGTCCCGCATAGGTTTTGGGAGAGCTGGGTTTGGACTCAGCTATGCCAGCAATTGCCATGTGACCTTGGGTGGCCACTTGCCAGCTCTGGTGCTCATGTCCTTCCCTCTGTGAGGCAGGGAGGGCAATGCTTTCATCAGGGTGCTGTGAGAGTCACATAAGACAAGGGCTTGAATGGGCTTGGATCCCCGAGCAGTGCCAAACTGTGACCCGAGGGACTCCTTCCTCCCTCCTTCCCAAAGCTGTGTGTTTATTTATTGTAGGAAAACTTCTTACTGTATCCAGTGGAAAAGAAGCCAATAGTCCCCAATTGTTTGTCTGGTAATGACTGTTTCTTCCCCCAGAGGTGATGAGTTTGCATCCCAACTGAGCCCCTGACTCCCTGTTTGACCTTGGGTAATGCACTAAATTTCTCTGAGCCTTCGTATGCTCATCTGAGATGGAGTGGTCTTACCACCTGGCAGAGTTGTTGCAAAGACTGAAGTTTAGCAGTCATTGTAATGGTTGCACTTTGACTTCCCCAAAGGCTCCCCAACATGATCTTATTGGAGTCAAAGTTGTGGATGCTTGTTTGGGGGTCCCCAGTCATTCATCATTTGGCTGAGAGGCAGCAGGACAGGACTTGAGCTTTGAAGCGTGAGAGATCTGAGTTTGAATTGTGGCCCCGCGTCTTACAGACTCCAGAGCCTGGTGGAAGGCACCTAATCTCTCCAAACTTCAACTTTCCTCATCTGGAAAGTGGCTGTAATGAGCCCACCTCACAGGGATGGACACTTAAAGGAATCAAATGTTCCTGTTGATCAAATAGGAAGGGCTGATGAATAGGGCTTGATACATGCTGGGCTCCCTGGCGCCTTTCTGGGGCCCCGCCTTCCATCTCTCCATACATCCTCCTGTGGGAAGGAGGGGTAGGTAACCCAGAGGTCCCCAACGGGCCTCGTGGGTCCTTGAAAGAAGCTTGGAACCATGTCCCTGACCCAAAGATGCTGGAAGAAAGACCCTGGCAGAACAGCCCCATGTGGTGATGAAGCTCTCTTTGCGCCAAATGCTATTAACGGTCATAAAATCATCCACAGTTTTCTCAGGCCCAGTCCCAGGGTTTGCCTCAATGGGACAATAAAATCACAAGCAGAAACAATTTGGAAAAGGCAGAGACCGCCTTGCAGAGGAGGAGTTAAATGAGCGGCAGCCGGCTCTCATTAACTCAGGCCATTCACATTTGTTACCAGGGATTTCTTTTTAATTAAAAAACAACCAAGTTATTAAAAAATAAGCTTGTGAGGGGCTGGCCAAGCAGCAGCCCAAACCAGCAGGAGTGAGCGTTCCTCACAGCAGGACATTGGCCCAGTGCTTGGCCTGGGAAGGGGACCAGAGGTCCACTTCTGAGGAAGTACTTGTCTGGAGACTTGTCACCTGCCCTGGGACCTTGAGAGCATGGCATTCTCATCTGCAAACTGTAAAGTGCTCGGCAGGTGAATGCCTAGTGCCTGTTCGGAGCTTTGGGCACGTGGCGAGTAAGCACTGAGCGTCTGACCTTCTGTGAAGGGGCTGCCTGGGGGTGGGGTAAAGCTAGAATTAGGGTTGGGGGAGCCGGATCCTTGAGGATGAGGTTGGACTTCTGTCTTCCTAAGAGGCCACTTTTTATTACATAGCGATTAAGACATGGGTTTGGGTCTGATGGACCTGAGCCAGAGATCCAGCCCAGACTCTTACTAGCTGTGTGATCTTGGGTGAGTAGTTTAGCCTTCCTGAGCCTCTGCTCTCTCCTCTGTACAATGGGCATAATACTGATGATCTCTCCCTATGAGGGCTGCAGGAGGCCCCAGTGAGGCAGTGGAGTCAGGGCCTGCACATCCTGCTTAGCTTCAGGGCTGATCGTGTACTGGTGTCAGCTCTTTTCTCATCTTAATGGTTTATCTCGCTCAGTGTTGACAGTCCCTGGACAGTCCTTGGGCCTGTTAATAATGTTTTATTGCATCTGTCAGACACTTTATACTCTTCAAAGTGCTCTTTGACAATACGAGCACTTTCCACTCCAGGTGCACCACCTACTAGGCACCCGCACTTGGCTAGGGCTCTGCACCTCAGCTCTCAACACCTCACAGCATCTCTGGAGAACTGGTGTGGCTATCCCCATTTGACACAGGGGGACTCAGCCTCTGGAAGGGACCTGTCCGAGTCACAGACTTGGTTGGGGGCAGTAGGGGCTCACACTGGGCCCATCAGGCCCCAAAGCCCTTTCCTCCTTAGCATAACCCTGCCAAGTGACTGGGCAGAAAGCCCGAGAAGATAGTCTTCAGATTAACCCTCCTCACACTATAGACGAGAAAACTGAGGCCCAGAGAGGGCAAGTGGCTTATAACAACCATGTCTAACATTTTTGTTATACTTTATATAGTTTTTAAGGGCTTTCAAGGGCTTTATATAGATTTCAAGACTAATTGAGGCACATCTGCCTCAGTTTGTCTTCCTAAAAGTCCCAGGAGTGGGGCACGGCTGGGCGTATGAGAGTTAGGCTGTCAAAGAACCGTGGAGGACACAGAGGCGTGAATAATCCTGTGCTTCTATGGGGTAATGCAATTTGGAAAACAATGTGGATTCGGCTTCAGTGATAAGAAGAACACATGCTGTTTAGTGAGCACCTCCTCCTTGACCTACAGATGTTAGTGATGCTTACCTGGCCTGCTGGGCAGCCAGCCCCAGCCATGGCCTTGCATCTTGTCAAATGAGCGCCAGGATCATAGCTTGTAAGCTCCAAGAGGCAGGAGTGTGTGTCTAGCTCACCACGTTTCCTGCACCCGGAGAGTGTCTGGTATGTTGTAAGGGCTCTGTGTTTGTGTAAAGATCCATTACCCACTGGAGCTCAGCATCGGTATCTGAGAGCTGGGGATTTTATTATTGATCCTGCTGGTGATTATGGGAATTAATAGGTGTCCCCAGTGCCTGGAATGCAGCAAGCGTTCAGTTAGTGCTTCTCAAGGGCACTCTGTCCCACCTGGTACCCCAGTGACTGCCCTCTGCAGGCCATCCCCACTCACTTTGTCTCCTTTTCCTGTCTCTCTCTGCATAGTGAACGGGAGCTACGGCCACTGCACTCCGGGCTCGGAGAAGAGTCTACTGGACCTGGACCTTGCTGAAGGCCCTGGCCCCCCCTGCCGCCAGGGCCTGTTTCTCCCTGCAGGAAGCCCACCACCCCGGGGCCACCCCTCAGCCTGTGAGAGGCTGCCGCATTTCCCCCACCCCAGCAGGTATGTGCTCCGACCCCATGCATCAGCCGCCTTCTGTGGACGGTAGCTGGAAGCTGCAGATCTAGGGCCTCCAGACCTCACCTGGTCTGCCTGGCTCGTGGGACACACAGGGAAACTGAGGCACAGGAGGGCCAGAGACCAGCCGGAGCCCGGTAGCACATGGATGGCCGCCTGGTCTAGGCTCTGGACCTCAGCATTGCAACGCCCCATGAGAGACAAGGAGTGGCTTTATTGAGGTGTGTTTCCCTGTTGCAGAAGCTGAGCTGACTTTACAGAGAATCAGTCATTTCAGAAGAAGAAAAAGATTCAGAGGATGGGGGGAGAGGTTGGGGAGGGAAGACCCAGCTCAGGGTTCACGCATGCTGTGGTGATGAACCCTGGACTGCTCCGGGAGCTGAGAGGGGTTCCTCCACCCAGGCGTCTCCTGCCCCAGGAAGCCATCGCCCCATAGAACTCTGCCAGGTAACCATCATTCAGTGCTGGTGCATGTTCACCTCTGGACAGATGTTCTGCCAGATTGCATATGGGGCTGAACTCTGCCTCCTGCGGCTTCTCCCAGGATCCAAGCCATGCCTCTGTGCCCTCTGGTTTGCGGACAGGCAGAGGCCAACCACAGACAAGCCTCTGCATCCACCTGCTCAGCCCTAGGGCCCTAAGCCAGTGCCTGGGGCTGCTGGCATGGGGCCTGTCTCACAGATCACAGAGTCTAAAAACTGACCCAGTTGCCTGTTTGCAATTGGTTCCTTCACCAGTCATTCATCAGGGGTGGGTGCCTTGGTGAAGGAAGCAGAGATCTCCCCGACAGAGTTTACTTTCCAGTGGGAGCTCCATGGTGGGAGATATTACTAATTAGCAGGATGCTTATTCTTCCTACATGGAACCATTTTTCTTTGAGGATGTAGATTCCCTGTGGCTTTCTTTGGTCTTAGTGAGACTTCTGATTTACAGGAGTGTGTTAGTCTGCTTGGGCTTTGCCATAACAAAACACCTCAGGTTGGGTGGCTTAAACAACAGACATGTATTTCCTCACAGTTAGGGAAGTTGGAAGTCCAAGATCAAGGTGTCTGCAGGTTTGGTTTCTCCTGAGAGCTCTCTCCTTGGCTTGCAGATGGCCACCTTCTCACTTGCTGTGTCCTCACATGGTCTTTTCTCGGTGTGCACACCCCTGGTGTCTTTTCTTCTTACAAGGACTCCAGTCTGGTTGGATCAGGGCCTACCCTATGACCTCATTTAACCTTAATTACCTCCCCGAAGGCCCTACCTCCAAATCCAGTCACAAAGGGGTTTAGGACTTCAACCTGTGAATTTTAGGGGGACACAATTAAGTACATGATGAGTTCAGCAAGCATCGTTTAGACTTGGAGCTGTGCATTGTTTGGTGACAGTCAAATGCATTTATCTGCTCGATTGTTCACTGAGGCCGCCCTGGCAGTATCCAGTTTCTCCAGTGAAATTCTATCTCATGGCAGAAGCTACAGTAACCTTGTGAAAGCTGAGGAAGTGGATTTTTGTTTTCTTTTCTCTTTTGGTAGAGACGATCAGAAACATCATTTGTCGTTTTGAATGTCATTTGACAGGGTACAGGAGAGTCTGTACCCAGAACCCTATGCCAGCATCAGTCTGAGTTGCTGCCACCTCTGCTGCTGATCTGGCTCTCCCAAACTCCCTCATTTTCCTAAGGAAACAGAGGGCCCCAGCCCCTATCCCATACCCAGTTGGATTCTATGCCTTCTCCCTCCCGCCAGATTGCCTTGTGTTTGGGGTCTCTCCGTTCATGCGGCTCCCTCTGATTCAAACGGGTCCAGGTTCACATTCCTGCTCTATCACTGCCTGCCTCTGAGGGCTTGGGCAAGTTGCTTTAGTTTTCAAAAGTGTCAGACAGATAGTAGTCTCTCCCTTGAAGAACTTGGCCATGCCTTCAGCTACCATGCACCGTTACACTGTTAGGATTCATGAGACGGCCCCTGGGAAAGCGCCTGGAGTTGTCCACTTTTTCTAGGGACCACACTCTCAGTTTCTAGAGATGGGATGGGATTTGCCTGGGGTGTACAGGGCTCAGCGGCAGAGCAGGGCCAGAACCACTGCCCGGCCTCACAGGGACACTGAGGGCAAGGGGAGGGGCTGCCTTAGCTGGCATTCGGAGCCAGGAAACCCTAAGGCCTGAGCTGCCCCGTCCCTGCCGGATGCCATTCGAGGTTTTGCTGTTGATTATTCGGGTAACTTCAGTCACAGAACGCCACAGCTGTTCTCTTCTGGTGTTGGCTGCTTTCAGCTGGCGCTGTTTTTAAAGCAGTTGCTTCACACAGATGCTTACCTGGCTGCCCTTCCCCATCCGTGCCCACCTCTGCCAGGCCCAGGATCATGACCACGCAAGGAACAGCTGCGCACTTATTTTTTTTTAAGCTTCACAAAGTCACAGCTTCAAATCCGATCTTTAAGCCCCTCGGAGCTTTCTGCTGGCAGTGGTGGGCCCAGGATCCCCAGCCCTGGAGATGGGGGCGGTATGTGTTTGCTCCTTCTGATTCCACCTCGTGACCATGCTCTGGACAGCAGAGTTCCTGGGAGGGAAGAGAGGTCTCTGGGGAGTGAGGTAGAGAATTGTTCAAGTGTAGTTGAGAACCGAACAGAAGAAGAGCCCCTCCCCCAACCTCCTATCCAGGGAGCACTTCAGGTTAGGTCTACACAGGAGAACTCTACACCTGGGAGGGAGAAGGGGAGCCTGGGTTCTGGTCCCAGCCCTGCTGCTGGTTTGCTGCTTGTGACTGCGGTGAGCCCTGTGCCCTCTTGGTAGCAATGGGGTTGGAGCTGGTGCTCTCGGAGGGCTCCGGGCTCTGACTTTACTTCTCCCCTGTCCTGTCCCCTCCCTTCCACCTCAGGGCTGGAGCGGAGGATGCCACAGCTGCAGGGAGCCCGAGAGGGAGGGGCTGGGGCTACAGGGCCATGCTGGGAAGCAGAGGGACAGGTGATGGCGCCACAACCCCCGGCTGCAAAGAGCCACAGGACGGCAGTGTTCATGATGGCAGTGCTGAACACCATTCACCCTGCTGTCCTCTTCCCAGAGGGCTGTCACAGCATCTGTTTCCTCCCTTGATCCTGGCAGCCTCCCTCTGAGGTAGGGAGGGTTAGTCCTTATTTCACAGGTGAGAAGACTGAGGCTCGGATGGGGACAGGTATGAGGGCACGTGGGGTATCCTAGTCAGACTTTGGGCACATAAGCAGGCCTCCTGTTCTGCCCAGCCAGCTCCTGGGGCTTCTCGGACCCTGAGCCCACTGTCACCTTGCTGGTCTCTTCCCTTCCCAGAGTCCTCTGATGACCGGCAGGTCCTGATGTCTCTTTCTGCACTTATTTGTCCCACATTTGGGAGAGGCCCCTTCTAGGAATGCATGTACCACATGTGTGATGATGATAGCATCTTGGCCAGCTGGGTCCTGCCCATCACCGTCCTCACCCTCAGGAGAACCATTCTCCTGTAGCTGGGCTACAGGGAGAGGCCCAGACCACGTTGCTAAGTAAGGTTCGCTGAGCTGCGAGTGGCTGAGACCTGAGGGTTAAGAGATGTTAACCCAGGTCTCTTGCTGCCCCACCTGGCCTGCCTGCCTCCAGCTTCATTTTGTACATTCATGACCTTGAAATTCTGCACATTCCCCCCAAGAAACTTTTCCTCAGTTTTTCCTAGGATGACCCCTCACTGTGATTGTGATTCAAACCCCACCCGCTGACGTTCACAGTGGAAAGAACAGATTGCTTGGGGCAAAACATCACATTTTTAGAAATTAAGAAAGATTACAAGAATTAAGAGAGATTTAAGGGACAAGTAAGCAGAATTTAAAACAAACTGGACCTGGTGTCCCTCAAAGAGCCATCCTCAGCCTTCTTCCTCCAGAAGTCACTAGAAGGTCACGGGAGGGGGACAGGGCAGACCCGGGGAGGCCTCAGTGGCAGGACGGATAGCACTTGCGCTGGAGAGGGTGGGCTGGAGTTAATAAAAGGATGAAATGCGCTCCTTTCTGGCATCCTCCTGGGCACATTCATGTCTCTTGAACCTCTTCCCAGCCCCCTCCTCTTCCTCTCTCTCCCCTTCTCCCTCCACATTCTTCCCTGCTGACCGGGCGACCAGTCCTGGTCTTTCTGCTGCCAGCCCTCAGCCTCCCTCTCTTGCTATGGGCTTCTCCGCCCCTCGGTCCTCAGGCTCCCCACCGTCCCCTGCCTGGACCTCCCCACTGTGGAGTGCCCACCCTCTCATGACCCCTGTGCACTGTCTTCCAGGTCGCCCAGGCCCCAGGCCACCTATGTGAACGGAGGCCTCCCGGCCACACAGCACATCAAGCAGGAGTCCCTGCCTGACTACCGCGCCATGACGGAAGCTCGCGCACCCCTGTCTGCCCACTGCCGGGCCCCGCCAGCCACGGGCCTGCACACAGACCTGGACCTATCGGGCCGAGGCCTCGCCAACCCCGCACCTTCCTGCTACCTTCTGGGCAGTGAACCCAGCTCTAGCCTGGGCCCCCCACCTGAGGCCCACCTGCCCGAGGGTGGCCTGAAGCGCTGCTGCCTCTTGGGCCTGCCCCCCGCATCCTCAGCCTCCACCTCGCCCTGCGCCTCCTCCGACATCACCTCCATCATCCGCTCCTCCCAGACAGCTCTGGTCACCTGCGTAAATGGACTCCGGAGCCCCCCTCTGCCGGGAGACCCGGGGGGCCCTCCCAAGAGGGCCCGGCCCAGCCCTGCGTCCACCGAGAGCCACGAGGGCAGTTTGCAACTTGAAGCCTGCCGGAAGGCCGGCTTCCTGAAGCAGGAGCCCGCGGACGAGTTCTCAGAGCTCTTCGGGCCTCACCAGCAGGGCCTGCCACCCCCCTACCCCCTGTCTCAGCTGCCGCCTGGCCCGGGCCTTGGAGGCCTGGGGCTGGGCCTGGCGGGCAGGGGCGTGGCTGGGCGGCAGGCGTGCCGTTGGGTGGACTGCTGTGCAGCCTACGAGCAGCAGGAGGAGCTGGTGCGGCACATTGAGAAGAGCCACATCGACCAGCGCAAGGGCGAGGACTTCACCTGCTTCTGGGCGGGGTGCGTGCGCCGCTACAAGCCCTTCAATGCCCGCTACAAGCTGCTCATCCACATGAGGGTGCACTCGGGCGAGAAGCCCAACAAGTGCATGGTGAGTTCCCACGGCCGCCGGGCTGTGCCCCCGCCACCCCCAGCAGAGCAGCACCCACCTCACTGCCCTGGGAGAGCCCTGCCTAGGCTCCTCACCCTGGGGGCTGGCTGGGATGTGGCCACAGGTCACAGTGGTCAGTGCCCTGTCACTGGGAACCTTGGCAGAGGGCCAGGTACCCCATCCTCCACCCTCCATGGCCTGGTGTCACACACACTCGTTCAGGTGGTGACACACGTGCTCTGAGGTCAAAGCAGCTCGGCCAGCCTTCTCTCTTACATACAAATGCTCAGTGTCACACCTGCCGATGGCCAGGTGAGTCATGGAGAGTACGCTCTCCCCCAGCACTGGCTCTTCACCTGGAGTCCTTCCCAGGGAGACTCTGGGGCCTCCTGGAGCAGCCACAGGCTTGATTTCCTCCAGGGAGCACTGGGTGCTCACAGACATTTGGCTTGAGAGCTGTGGGTACCCAGGGTAGGCTTTGGGGTAAGGCCAAGGGTTAGCAGATAAGGACCTGGATAGCACCTGCAGTGTTCTGGCTGAGGTTGAAACTAAGCTTTCCAGGGAGACACACACACACACACACACACACACACACACACACACAATATAGGCACCCAGGCCTCCAGCCCTTCTAAGTGGTCATTTGCATGTTCTGCTCTCACTGTGGTGGAAATCTGTATCAGAGGTTAGAAATTTAGTCTTAGTCCCTGATACCTTTAGCCAAGCCACTGTGCCTACCCACAGGGCCCAGCCAGCCCACCAGGACAGGCACCTGCCTGGGGTTGGAAGGGCTGATGGAGCCACCAAGGCCCAGCTCCGTCTTCCCAGCTGCTGGGGCTTGGGTACGGCAGAGGAAGGAGGCAGTGTGTCTGGTCTTCAGGGCCAGTGTTGTAGCCAAAGTTGAGTTCTTCCAACACTTGTGTGCTGTCACTGGGCCCTGCCTCATGGAGAACTCAGTCTGGGAATGGGTGCAGCTTGGGGAGAGGTGCACCTCTGTCCCTGCTCAAAGTGCAGGGTAGCATTTGCAGGACCAGGGAGGGGCAACCAGCGGCATAAACTCCATCCTCCTGGGACCAGATGTTCGCCCTTGGGGCACATCTCCTTGTGGAGCTGTGAGCTGGGTACCCACTCAACCAGCTTATTCAGCTTTGAGGAGGCTGGGTCTTGAGGATGAGAAGGAATTCACTTTGCAGACAAGTGAGGGTCAGGGTTGGCATGCTGGGGTTGTGGGGAGAGGCTGGAGTGAGCAGGCTGAGAAGCTGACTGTATCATGTGTCTTTGGACCGAGAGTGTGCTGGAGGCAGAACTGGTGGCTGGGCCGATTCCTGGCGACACCCCCATTCCTTTGGGGTGTTGTGACATGTGCCTTGTGGGAGGGCACGCCCCTGCCTGGAAGGAGATGCCCAGCGGACATCGCAGGGTAAGGCTCCTGGACCGCAGACAGTCCTGTCTCTCTCTGAAATCCTGCAGTTGACAGCTGCCGGGCTACAGTTCTCCTTCATGTCTTCTCTCCTGGGGTGATCCCAGTAGTGTACGCAGGGTCCTCGAAGAGGCTGCCTGGCCTGAACCCTGGTGTGGCGTGGTCAGTGGCCTTCTCGCACTCAGGCTCCCGTGTAGAATCGCGGCATCCAGGAGTTTCTGTGTTAGACATGAGGGACCTTGGAGATGATCTAGGCCTTCCCTGTCCATTTTCCAAGTTGGGAAATTGATGCCCAGTGAGTGGGTCACAGAGGCTCAAATCACTCAGAGCAGTCTCAGGATCTCTCTGTAGGGTTTCATCTCTGGGGCCAGCCTGCCAGAATCTCTTTTGGTTCAGCAGATTCCACAGAACACTGGCTTACACCTGGCTCTGGAGACAGACCTGGACCTGCCGAGATCTTTGCCTGAGGGCACTCACAGTCAGAGATGCGTGGGAGATGGGTGTAGAGATGAGTGACAGGGTCTGGGATGGAGCTTGCATCGGCCCAGGGAGGAGAGATCTAAAAGGGCTTCATACAGGAGGTGATGTTCAAGCCATGTCTGTACTTACCCATGGCTGCGTTTAATCTTTACAAGAGTCCTGTAAAACCAAGGGTTTTTATAGACGAAGAAACAAACCCCACATTGGGGGTCAGTAGGGTCCAGCTGGCCTTCCACCTGCTGCTGTGAGAACACTTCATCTTGCCTCTTAGGGGGGTTAGGATTATGGTAATAACACCAGCAAGCAGCTCCTGAGTGCTGACTGTATGCGGGGGCTATTCTAAGCCCATTGTCCTCATACTCCATGTGGTCCTCACAACAACCCTGTGGGGCAGATACTATTAGTCCCCATTTTACAGATGAGGAAACTGAGGCTCAGAGAGACGGCATAATTTACCCCAGGCCACACAGCTAGTTAGAGACAAACCATAACAACAATAATAATAGAGGCTAATAATCATGATAGTAATAATAGTATTGATAACAACGATAAAAATAACTTGCCCAGGGTTACACGGCTAGTAACCATTGGAGTGGAAGTTGAACTCACATCTTTCTAAGCCGTGATGCTCTTGTTTGTGTATATCTTCTCCTGTTAAACTGATTATTCTCTGGGGTCCAGGCACCAGCCCTGCCGGGTGCCATCCTCTGGAGATGGTAGCAGAGAACTCTGAGCTCCGCCTTGTCCGCAGTGGGGGTGCTCCCCCTTCCTGCAAGGCTGGTGCAGTAGGTAACCCAGGGGAAGGGGCGGGCCCTAACCCGCACCCCAGATAAATACAATCTCCCTTCCCTGTAAAATTATTAATTTCTCATGACAGGCCTCTGCTACCATGTGCTGTAATAGACAAAGGAATTTTGGACCCGGAGCCTCTGGAGAACAGGAAATAGATGAGACACTTTGATTGCAGAGTAAATGGCCCACTAAAATAGCAGTTAATCCTTTTATTATCTTTCCAGCAGCCGTTTCCACGGTTCTTTCATGAGGTAAGCCTTCCCCGCCCCGTCCAACTGTAACACTCCCATCCTCGCAGCTGGTTCACATTTAGCCTGCGGAGCCTCTGCTTCCGCACCGGGCGGGCCTAGAGGTGCCTGGAGGAGCCCAGCTCCCCTCTGCCCAGGCCGTTCATCCTCAGGCTCAGCCGGGGACCCAGGACTCGCCTCACTGGCCCACAGGGTGCACCGCCCGCCCCCCACCCTGCCCTTTCCACAGCCCTTCCACGCCATCCAGCGGAAGCTCCCTAATCTCTTTGCAATATCCTGTTATGTTTCTTACGTTGTCGGAGTTGTCTTAGCCTTATTATACTTGGGGTTTCATCTGTGTTACGATAGCAAGGTTACGTCCAACCCAAATACTGACGCGACGCCTCGAAGATGTTAACTTTGAAAAGATTACTTTCTTGCTTTCTTAGGTTGGCTCTCTCAGACGGTTGGAATTCTGATTGTCTGAGACTGCAGAAATTAGCAGACTCTGAGTTTGCATTTGTCCACATCGAGAAAAAGACAGGCAGAGGAGAAAGAGGAAAACTTCTTATAACCTTGGGTTTTATGAAATAATCATGACAACAACCCCTGACTTTTGTGAAGAGCTTGACCAAAGCTGTGAGCTCAGCATGAAGGTGTAAAAGGCAGGTGAAAGCCCAAGTCTGGAGTCACACCGACCTCGGGCCCTGCCACTTACCAGCTGTGTGACCTCAGGCAGGTGACTTAACCTTTCTGAACCATAGCATACTCAATTGTAAAACGGGTGATAATAGTACCTACCTTTTAGGACTGTCGTTATTAGGATTAAAAGAGATGACATAGGGAACTGCTTAGTTAATTCTCATCTTCCCCAATCACACTCTTCACACTGATGGTCTTAGGAGATTCATACATTAGCCCTAGGAGTTAGGACAGGATCTTTGACAGCTATTTTACAAATGAGGAACCTGAGGCTCAAAAGAACCTGTCAGGAGTGGAACCTGGACTTGAGGTCAGCTAACTGCTGCAGCCTCTGCTGTTGGTGAGGTGGGCAGAGCTATCACATGTGCTGGTGGCCTTGTGGTCAGGTGTCTGCCAGCGATGCAGAGCCCCTGCTCGGTGCCAGACAGTGGCTGTTCTGGGTAAGAAGGGGGAGCCAGGGCAGAGGCACAGGGAGGAGGCTCTAGTCCCTGCCCTCCAAGTTCTGATGCACAGCTGGAGCCTTGAGGCTGGACTTAACATCCTGCCCGGGTTCCTCTGACAGCTGCAGCCGCACTGACCATTGGTCCCCATCCCTCACCCCGCCCAGTCTGTCCTAGGTGCCACTGGACCTGGGACCAGGGATATACCTCAGAGGGAGGCTTGACAGGGGGTCCGGGATAGCATCTTATGGGAAGTCCTGAGGGAGAAGAGACCTAATATATTCTGAGACAGTCTCTCTCCAGCCAGGGATTACCATGCCCATTTTACAGAAGAAGAAACTCACATTCAGAGACGCAATGGCCTGCCCTGTATCACCAGGCACAGCTGCCTGGACCATTCCACAGGCCACACTGCCCTCTACCACCCGCCTTTGCCCAGCTTCTCTATTCAGCAGAGTAGAGTCCTCTGTGCGTCTCACATCACAGTGTGTGGGGTCCCAGGACATCTGCTCCTTCCGGCCCCCATGTCCTGAGACCAGCCTGGTGGGTTGGGCACATTCCCAGGCCAGCTGACACCCCTGACTCATCTCAACATCTCAGGCTCATCCCAGGGAATTATCTGGGAGTTCGAGATGTCTGAGCTGGTGGCTTTACCAGTCCATCCTCATCATGTAGGGAGAGGGCATGGGGAAGACAGGTCCTGAGAGGATGGGGGTCTAGGATGGCACAGCAAATGGGGCAGCTTCAGTGGGCAGGGGGGTTCCTGAAGGGGCCGGTAACCAAAATTTGGGGAAGTTAGACTGTGGGAAAGTGACCCTCAACTGAGGGAATAATCCTCCCCTTGAGACACTTGCCTCACTGGAGGGGCAGCAGCCTCTCCTGTGTGCCAGGAGTCGGGGGTCCAGAGACAAAGATGATGTGATGTGAGACTTCTAGCGCCATGGGAAGGATTCTGCCCTTGAATCTTGCCATCTTATTGCTGGATGATGGAGGGAGGGAGGGAAGCCAGGAGCCGAGGATTTGAGCCTGGCTGCTCAAGCTTGTTTGAGTCAGTCAAGGGGGACAGGAATGTTATGGAAATACTCATTGGGTGTTTTTCAGTATTGAGGGCTTCCACACATGTGTGATCTCAGCGCTCAGAACACTTCCTGGGGACTGAAATTATCCCCATTTTACAGATGGGGAAAGGTTAGTCCAGTTCATGCCCAAGTTCAGGCCCCAAGTGCATCATGGGGTCAAATTTGAACCCAGGTCTCAGCCTGACTCCAAGGACTGTGTGCTAGCCATGACCCCAAGCCACCTCCCAGGCAGAGAACCATCAGTCTGCTTGCAAATGTTGAGAGAATACCCAGATCTGAAACTTATTGGGCAAGCTGACACCAAGCGCCTCCTGTGTGCCAGGCCCTGGTGGGCCATGGGGTCACAGAAGGGAATCAAAGCCAGCCTGGCCCTGTGGAGCCCTGATGGAGCAGGGAAGCAGATAGACGTCTGCATTTAACTACTTTTCCCAAGCCAGCGCCCCATGATCTTGAGAGCCTGCAGGTCCCTGCCCTGCTGACGTGATGGGTCTTTTGTCCTATATGAGAGGAGAGAACACTCATGGGATGAAGAATAAGACATTTTACCTTTTTAAAAATAAATAAGTCACCTGAAAACAGTCTCCGTTTCTGGAGGCTGGGGTTTCTTGTAAGATTTAAAGGCTGCAAAATTGAATATGGTTTTAAACGCCTTGCCCTGGAGGAGCCTGCTGTACATGAGCCCATAGAGGCCAAGCTGTTCCAACCAGGTCAAGCCCACCCACTTTGGAAACAGGGGCCTGAGCCTCATCTCGTTCTGGGGGTCGGGGGCGGGAGGGACTGGGTAGGAAAACCTTTTTGAGCAAAGGCAGCCATCTAGTTTGCATCCAGATATGTCCTCATTAACAACCCTTACTGATGTCCCTCCTCTGGGCCTTGGCTTTTGCTGATACCTCTGCCTGGAATGCCTTTCCCAACCCATCAAACTCCTAACCATCCCACACAACCCAGTCCAGTGTCCCCTCCTCGGCACCCCTTTTCTCCGTGTGTCCTGCTCTCCCAGCACATGTCGCCCCATTTATAACAGTGTTCCTGGTATGGCTGAGTGTCTTGGGGACCACATGCTCTTTGGCACCTGGCCTGGCCTTGGAGGCAGAGGAGTTGAGTCTGCTCCCTAGTACAGAGGCTCTGCCCTAGTGGCCATCTGCTCTCTCTGCTCTGACACTGTGTGACGTTGCCCAGACACTGCCCTCCAGAGCAATTTCCCATAAAGTTACAAGAATGGAGGGACCTTAAAGATGGTCACATCCATCCCTAATCTGGCGCTTGAAGTTTTCCTGCAAGAAAGCCTTCATTTGAAACCTGGCTTTTCTACCTAGCAGCCTATGATTGGTGTGCAAGTAACTTGATTTCTGTAAGCCTCTGTTTTCTTGCCTGTGAAGTGGAGGGAATAGAACTGTTGTGAGGCTTCAGTGAGGTACTATACATGAGATGTTGCGTACTGCCTGGTACACAGTGAGTGCACGACAAATGGTCTGACTGCTCTGGGCAGTTTGCATTAGGAAAGGAGAAGAGGGAGGGTCTAAAAAGCATAGGGGCCATGCAGTCATGAGCGTCCCTAAAGGAACAGAAAAGGCTGTTGTAAGTCCCAGCTCTGCCATGATGGGACCTTGGATGGGTCACTTGGCTATGCTGAGCCTCAGTTTCCTGAACTGTGCAATGGGATTAATGCCTAGCACTCTGTGTCCCTTGGGTGCTCAGCAGATGCTAATGCCCTTTCCCCTCTTGAAGCCAAGGTTCCAGCTTTACAGATCTTGACTTACACTGGATGCCTTCGTATCTCCCCCAGTTTTTAAAAATCAAATTCAGGGACCTTCATAAGGAGAGGCTTTCTGGGAACTCCAGCTTTGCATTCAACTCAGAGCCCTGAGGGCCCCCTCTCACCACTGTACAGAGGGGGAAACTGAGGCCACAGATGGAAAAGGCTTGCCTGGGAAAGAGGAGAGGAAGGAGACAGGTGGAGCTGGAGACTCATCCCAGCTCTGCTGCTCACTGACTGTGCCACCTTGGACAAGTCACTTCACTCCTGAGCCTCCGTTAATGTATCTGTAAAATAGGGCTTCTGATGCTCACCCCAGAAGAGTCTCTGTGAGGGGTGGACACCTGTGGTCCACAAACTGCAGAGAGCTCTGCAGAGGGGATCAAGTTGAGTCCCCATCTCCCAGTCCAGTGCTCCGGCCTGTAACCCGGCCCCAGAGTACACAATCACCCTCATAGGCGTGTCCCTCCCAGATGGGTTTCCCATCGGGCACAGAACTTTTTAGCCACATGCTCCCAAATGCAGTGCTTGGCCTTTAGGCCTCTGTCTGCAGCTCTTCTACCTTCCTCCTTCTCTGCTTCACAGTGCCCCCATACGTCCCCCTCTCCCTTCCACCTCTATCCCCCATCCCTCCTACTCCCATTCACTTCCCCATCCCTACCTCATCTCCATCCCTGACTCCCCGCCCTCCATCTTATTTGAATTCTGAGCCAGAGTTTGGTGAGCCAGGGTGGACCAATGGCTAAAGGTATAGGATAACTGTTGGGGTTCAAATCTCTGCTCTGACCCTTAACCAGCCGTGAGACCTCAAACAAGTCACGTGGTCTCTTTGAGCCTCAGTTTCCTGTCTGTGTAAAAGGGAGAGTGTTGTGAGAATTAAATGAGATCATGTATATGGAGCACTTACCTCATGCCTGGCAAAATACTCCATGCTTGAAAACAGGAGCCCTTGTTCCTTTTTTTTTTTTTTTTTGAGTCATCAAACCCGAGCTCTCATAGAGATGAGAATTCCTGGGAGCACCAAACTTGAGGGTACAGGAACACTGGCCAAGTTTTGTGAACTCCACACTGCTTTATGGAATATGAAAAAAATTAAGGATAAAAAACCCACAGCCCTCTGAATTGAATTTAAAATAATAAAAGGAGAGAAAGCTTTTGAATTTAATGTAAATGGAATTGAAATGATTCTCTTATTGGACTGAGAAAGTCAGATAAAATCAACAGTGACTTGAAGAAAGTGTCCAGAACATGTTTTCTAAGAGGGACATCCTGGAAATGGTAAACTTCATGATTGAGCGTTAATAGGCTCTGTCTCCACAGGATGGCAGATGGGTTATCTGAGCCAGCTTCACGCGCCTCACTTGGCCTGCTGCAGTGACTGACCTCATCCGTTAAAGGGGTGATGGGCCACACCAGCGCTATGGCCTCAGTCACCTCCAAGACCCGGGACACTCAGCTTAACTGCTTCCCTCCCTCGGGAGAGTGCCTTGGGCTCAGCTGTGCTGTCTCCCCCCTCACTTCTGCCACCTTTTCACCACAGCTTTATTGACACCCATACTGTGCCAGGTTTGATGCTAGAGGCAGGAGGTGCAGCATCAAATGAGGAATGGTCTGGTGCCGAAGGAATTAACCAAATGCTGCAGAGGCACAGAGGAGGGAGAAGGCTTCCCCCAGGATGTCATGAGAGCTGGGCTTTGAAGGGAGGGTAGGAGCTTTCCAGGTGCAGGCCATGAGGAAAGGCATTTCAAGGAAAGGGAACAGCATATGCAAAAGATGAGACAGTCTTGGCCCTTGAGGGGAGCATAGGAAGCCTCTTGTGCTTGGAGTGTGTTCCGTGCATGGGGGCTGGGAGTAGAAATGGCAGTTGGAATTGAACCTTATAGGGCCTTGAAGTCCAGTATGAAGAGCTTGGACTCTGTTCTGAGGGCAAGGGAGAGAATGGTGGAAGGGTTCTGAGCAGGAGAGTGACACGATCAGCATTAACATTTAGAATGTTGGTCGTGTGGTGGGTGCGTGCAAGGGGGAGCAGCAGTAGGCAGATGAGGACGCAGAGGCCCAGGAAGGAGCCTTCTTCCCGGGTCCACCAGAGCAGACAGCAGCACCTGGCTGCCAGCCAAGGCCTGGGCACCACGGGCCAGGCCAGCTCAGCCCAGCGAGCCATGCTGAGCACAGTGTCTGTACCTGATTGGGTACCGGGGCTCAGTCCCCCTTTGGAAACAGCATCCAGCACATTTACCAGTGGGAAATGGGAAAGGCATTTCCCATAATGTGGCTCCGTAAAGTGTGCACAACTGTTCTTTGTTTTCCGCCCATCCCCACAATAAATCTTCCTCCACTGCCAGGACTGGGGCCTCCGTGGTCTGTAAGTGATTACAGCGCTGACTTGTGCAGTGCTGCCCCCTCAAGGTGCATTCTTCTGACGTGGGTAATGATAAAATGAGAGTCCATCACTGAGACTCATGGCCTTGCAAGTGGCCATTTCCAAACAGCTGGGAGGTGGCCGCCTGATGGAGGGCAGCCTGCTCTTGCCTCCTGCACGTACCCCCCAAGCCTCCCTTGATAAGTCTGCCACATTGGGAGCGTGAGCCTTGGAGAGCCGAGAGGGTGGTACCCCTGGGCTGTGTGTTTCTTGGGGATATCGGTCTCTGCTGGGCATGGAGGAAGGCAAGTGCCCTGTGAGCGTTCAGCTGATGTTCCATGAGCCAGTCTCTTTGTTGTACTGAGCCAGAAAGTGTAGGGTTTTCGAGCTGAAAGTAACATTTGTAGCTTCCCAGGGCATGACCAGGCCCTGGGGTGCAGTTTTGATGGGTGTAGTTCCTGTGCTCAGGGAATGCACAGGGCAGTGGCAGGATCCCTGTTTTATAATGGGCTTGCTGAAATCCACGGAGGGGAAGCTACCTGGCTGGGTGTCACATCTGGGACTCCACCTCCTGTCCCTGGCTCCATGCTCCGTCATCTTCCCACTGCCCACAGCTGCCTTCTGCTCCCCTATTTAACAAGTCTGTGCTCCCCAGAATCTGCTGATGAATCCCTCATTTGGGGAGTCAGTTTGGCCTATGGGGTCATTTCTGACCAGGCTTAGTTGCCAAGGAACATGAAAGCAATTGGAAGTCAAGAGAGTTTGGCCCCAGGAAGAAAAATGAGTCTGCTGTGCCTCCAATACTTCCCCAAGATCCCACACCCCACCGACTGCTCCCGTTGCTTCTCCCCAGGCATCCAGGACCAGAGGAGGTGGCCTCGTGGAGGCCACAAGTCCGAATGCCTGTGTTTGCACTTTTGTTGTTTGCTGCTGTGGGAACTGAGGCACGTAGAGAGGGTTTGGCTCATTGAGATCACGGAGCAAAAGAACCAAAGCTCAGGTCCCTTGCCTCCCAGTGCAGTGCTTGTCCCGCTGTGCAGAGCCGCAAAGTCTGTTGAGTACCTACTATGTGCCAGGCCCCGTGTTGAGAGCTGACTTGCATTGCCTCCACCTGTACCATCACTGCCTCCCAAATTCTGGAGAACGCTGGCTTGTGTTGTGTTCACACTGGGGAAGAACCTTCCAGGGAATCTCATCTGATGCTGCTCCCAAGCCCTGCAGCACCTTTTGACAAATGGGGACTCGAGGCCCAGGGTGGGGAGGCAGCCCCCCGGAGGTCACGCAGAGGAGATGGCTGGCAGCTTGTGCAGTCCACACGTGTCAGAATCACCTTCCCTCCCAGCAGGATCGGGTTCAGGCAGCACTGTCCAGCAGGCTCCAGGGAGGCTGTCATCAGCGGTGGGTTTCAGACATCACAGCTCCTTACGTGCATTAGAAAGCACGATGATTGATTGCCGTGGGTGTTAGGCCCAGAGGAAGCCTGGCTTGTGCAAAGGCCCACACGGCCCAACAAGAGTCTGCAGCCCCTCTACCCACCCCCACCCCTTCTTCATGCACACGCAGCCACCTGGACTTGGGCCTCAGTTTCTTCACGTGTGTGACAAGGACTTTGATCAGTCCCAAGCCCTTAGGTTTCCTGACCCTGACTCCGGCAGCCTGGGTAGAGACAGCGTGGGCCAGGGCTCAGCACTCGGTTCCCTCCTCAGCTCTGCATCAGACTGCCTTATGGCTCTGGGAGAGTCACCAGACCCTATGGGGCCTCCGTTTTCTCATCCATAAAATGAAAGGACTCCAGAATCCCTAAGATCCTTTGAACTCAGACAGTTACCTTTCCGCATTCCTGGCAGGGCCCTAGGGGAGGAGGAAAGAGGTGAAGGACAAGGAAGGGGCAGGTGTGGGCCTCTGCTGAGCTCTCTGACCTCAGTTCCTTCCATACTCCTCTCTTGCTCTGCTCCAGCCACACTGGCTCCTGGCTGTTCCTCACACATGCCAGCTTCATTCCCACCTCAGGCTCTGCATGGCTCTCCCCTCCATCCAGAATTCTCTTGCTCCAGCCCCACCTCCCTTCACTCAGGCCCATGGAGAGCTTTCCTGGAGGTCCATGTCACCTCCTCCAGGAGGCCTTCCCTGACCGCCTGTCCAATGTAATATCTTCATCCACTCTCTGCCCCTCATACTACCCAACACTGTGTGTTTGTCTCTGATCTGTTCCCTCCACTCAACCGTAAGCTGCATAAAGTCTAGATCCTTTTATGTTTTGTTCCCTGTTACGTTTCCAGGGTCTTGAACAGTATGTGATTGACAACTGTTTCCTGAATGAATGTGATTGAGTGAAAAGGGGGAGAGCCGGACTCAGTGGGGCAGAAGTGATGGAGTGTGCTGGGAGGGGCCCAGGCTGAGAATCAGGTGTCTTGTCTTGTAAAACGAAGGTTTTTGCAGCAAACTCACAGGGCCGTGGTGTGGACTGCTGTCTGAGGGGCATTTCTGGGTTAGGCTAGATGGGTAGTGTGCCCAGGGAGCCCAGCCAAGCACCCGGTGCACAGTGTTACTTCACTCCTCCTACCCCATCCCCGCCTTGATTTCCCTCCCTCCTTAATCTGCAATAGGAGGGTAAAGGAGGGTCTGCACCCCAAGTCCTCCAGCTCATGGAATGTCAGACCCAGACAAGAGCTTAGAAACCATCAGCTTGGAAACCGTCTGGCTCAATCCTGTTTGTGGATTTGGAAACTGAGGCCTAGAGAGGAGGAGTTCTTGTCCACATTCCCACGCTTGGAGAGGAATTTACAATCAAGCCCTCCACAGAGGAGAAGCTCTATAATTAGCCACTGCTGCTGCTGCAGCTGTTTATCATTAATTCAGCCTCCACAGATCCTGTTTTTATGACCATGGGCACAGAGATAGAGTAAGAGTACAATTTTGCATTAATTGACAACAAAAGGACTATTATAGCCAAGAATGCAGCAGAGGAAATGATTAAACTACCCCAAAGCAGCTACTTTAAAGTGTGAGGAAGGAGGGAAAGTGGCATTTTTTTAGGTATGTGCTCTTCTCCAGATAGCAGATTAAGCCCTTTGTTTTCTCAGTGAATCTTTTGATGTTGGCATTACTGTCCCATTTTATAGATGAGGAGACTGAGGCTCAGAGAAGTTAAGTGCTGGGGTTCCAATCCACGGCCACCCACTGCTCCAGGATGTCCTCTGTGTCATCATGTTTTTCTGTAATGGATCATGAGCTGATCACTCCCTGTTTTCATTGAGCTCAGCCCAGAGAATGCCTGTCAAGACATCTTAATTAGTTACTGTGACTCCTCGAAAACAATCCCACGTAATCTGGACTTTGCATGGATCCTTGCACTTAACCTACACTGTTCGGGGGTGGGGTTTGCTTTATCCAGAATTAGCACCATTAGCCCAAGGCATCCTTTGCCCCACTTCCCTGGCTTCTTGTGCAGGGAGACAGTGACCTCACAGGTTAGGGGAAGCGTGCAGGGGTCACAGGAAGGGAGGGGTTCGGGGGCAGCTACCTGGGGCTCCGCCCCTGAGACCGGGTGAGAGAACCAGGTCAGGATGGAGGCCTCTGCGGCCCATGACTATGTACACGGGGCAGGAGAGAGAATGTGGGGAGGTACCACAGCCAGTAAGAGTTGGAGTCGGAATTCGAATCCAGGGGAGCCTGAAGGCATAACCGCTCCTCGGGAAGACCTGAACCCTACCTTCAAGGCTTCTGGAATCCAGTTCTGATCCCTTATTCACCATGATGCTGGCTAGGCAAACTATTTCCTTGTTCTGGTCTCAATTTCCTTCTGTTTAGTGGGAATGATAATCCTGCTTCATCTGCTGGAGGTTGTTTACTGCCCGTCATCCCATGTCATCCTCACAACCATTGCCCCATCTTCCCAGTGAGGACACTGGGACCTGGTGAGGCAGGGTGACCAGTGAAGGGTGCCCAGGGTCACACGGTGCATCAGTGGTAATGCCCGGGGTCACACGGCGTGTCAGTGGTGATGCCCAGGGCAGGCTATCCCCCTGCCGCCCCTCTCCTCTGAGTTCCATTGCTGCTTTTACCCCAGCGGGGATGGTGGTATTTGTCAGGCCAGCTCTGCTCCCGCTGTGGCCCCCGCAGTGAGCCCAGCTCGTGAGCTGAGGAAGACGAGGTGTGGTCCTGAGCCAAGCAGAACAGAGGGCCTGCGGCCCGCAGTCAAGACCTCTGTCAGGAAGTTCGCGGCTCGTGCCTTCCAAGTGCCAGCCCTTTCATTGTCTCCACGCTGTGAACCCAGGAAGGTCTGTCCTGACAACTGGTTGGCAAACTCAGCCAGGGGAAACGCCTCCACCCCACAGCCAGGAGGTGGTTTCGGCCTTTCAGGAGCTCTCTGAGGTGCTTACTACCGGGTATAAATTAGATTCACCTGGCAAGGCCCCACTTCCCACTAGAATCTTCATGAAAAAGCTCCCTTTGGATCCCATCAGAGAGGGAAGTGTGGAGGAGGCCTGGGTCCCCTGGAAGCCAGCAGGTGGAAAGTAGAAGCTTCCGGGACTCATTGGTGAGATGGGTAAAGCGAGCAGGGCCTCATCATGACGTTTGCTGACCCCAGCACTTTTGGCTTCAACCGCTTCCTCCATAAAAAATACTAAAAATGACAATTTATGACAGCATTGGTTTAAAGACAGCGTATTAATTTTATGTATTAAAACATTTTCTTTGACCTAAAAGTTCCTTTTTTCTTCTGATTATAAATTAAATTCAAGCATTTTCAGGGGCTCCTAAAAGTATTGTGGACTCTATGTACTGTGTATGCTGTACCTGGTGGACAAGGCAGCCCAAAAGCAAGGCCTGCAGAGGCTGGGAGCACTTGAGGTGCAGTCCAGGTCTTGCCTCCCCTCCCCTTCTCTAGACTTCAGTTTCATCCTCTGTGAAGAGGAATGAGTGGAGGAAACACCGGAAAATCCTGCTGTGATGTTCTACTATGTCCCATTCTGTTCTAGTCCATTTTATTCCTGATCATTGAGTTCTTGTCTTTCATTAAGAATTCACGGGTATTTACTACAAAAGATCTATATGCAGTTAAACTGACATAGAGAAAAGGACATAAATATGTGAAAAACCTAAGCTCACTTAGTTACTGCGATTGAACCCTATATTTACTGGAGCTTCCTGGAAGCCAAGGCAAAGAAGGCAAGTTGTTGAATTGTAGAATTCTTATTGTCTGGGAAAGGAAGAAGAGCAGCCAGCTTGTGTGTTGGGGCCAGTTGTGTCTGGATATCAAATCTTTATGAGGCCTGATGAGAGTCACACAAGTTGATTGCTGGAGGAAGGCTGTACGAATGATTGATGATGATACAGGGTCACTGAACAAAGCCATAGACCTTGTTTTCACAAATAACTTTGCTAATGTTCTTTGAGAAAAGCCAGGGCCAAGTAAATACTGGCAATGAAGGAACCTCACCTGTGCCTTATAGTCTGTGTTATATTCTTAGTCTGTCCGTACAGCAGCCCTCTGAGGTAGCTGTCATTATTCTCACTTTACAGGTGAGGAAACTGAGGCTCAGAGAAGTTAAGTGACTTGACCCCGATCACTCAGTGGGAGCTGACTTCTATAGCAAGTGGCCTCTCTCTACAGACTTCACGGGTCAGTCTGTTACTTGGGGCAGACTCGGCGCCTTGCCCGAGGAGCTCATAGCCTAGTGGATTCTGCAGATCTTAAACAGAAGAGGGCAGCACCGTGATACGGGCCTTGAGGGGTGCTCAGGGGTGATGGGGCCTAGTAGAGGGAGCATCTGTCAGCCAGGACCTAGGGTGGAGGAGGGGACCAGAATGACATCATGGCGGAGGTGAGAAAGGGCACTAGCGTGGGCAATGAAGCCTGGATCTGGGTGGTGGCAGAAGGGAGAGAAGCAGCTGCCTGCTAAGTTTCTAACTTATAAGCAGCAGAAACCAGCTCTGGCCATAACGAGCCCTGCATCCCCTCCCTCCCCACCCCCTAGAATTTATTGGCAGGCCCTGTGACCACAGACCATTTGTCTAAGGAAAGAGGAGCAGGCTTTGAGGACAGGCAGGATCCCAGGACCCCAGGGGCCTAGAAGCAGGGAACCTAGACCTGCTTCTGCAGACAGCAGACTATCCAGACACCACACTGGGGTCCTCAGCCTCTGTGCTCTCGCTCCAGGGCCAAAGCTGTAGCAGGGCATCCCACTGACCAGGCCTGTCTTGGGTTCCCCCCACCCAGGTTGACGGGGGTTGCCCCCCCTCCTTTGTGGGAGGCATAAATGTCCTCCCTATTCACACCTTCACTTCCCACACTGAAGGATTCTTTAACATGGGGAAACTGGGCAACCAATCAAACTGGCACATCTGCAGCTACAGAAATGATTGGATCTGAGAGGTATTCAGGAGAGACAGTCGACATAAAGGGATGGGAAGCCTGTTACATGTGGGGTTAGAGGAGGAGCTCAGGTTGGTGCTCCACTCTCCCGCCTGCGTTCATTGTGTGGACATGAGTACAAGCCCTGGCAGCACGAGGGAGGAAGGTGTGCTGAGTAGGGAGGTGCCAGCCAGAGGGCCCCAGGGGGCTAGAGATGTGGGAGTCTGGGACTCCTGAGACAGGAGATGGGGGTCATCAGCCTAGAGGTGGGCCTGAGAGCATAAAAGGCTGGAGGATCTGGTCAGGGAGATGGGTGGAGGGTGGGGACTGGAGAGAGCCATCACCCTCCTGACTGCGCTTGCCTGTGTCTCCAAGAAGAGATAGCAGGCCAGCAGGCTGGGATGCCTCCTCCTGCTGGGATAACAGAGGGCCCTGACGAAGTCCTCCTGTGCGGTGGCTCCTGCACCATCTCCAGGGGCCCAGGCTGGCACAAGGGCCAGCTCAGAGCAGCCTCTGAGCGTGTGCAGCTGTGCTTGTGTGTGTTCATTCATTTACCACCACGCGCCTGCCCTGTGCTCTGCCTCGTCCTGCCCTGGAGAAGCTCGCCATCTAGAGGGGGGCCAGTCTTTGAACCCGAGTTACAAAATGCCATGATGAATCCCCTGGAGGAAAATAAATGGGAACTCAGAGGAGAGGATTTAATACCGAGTGGGGAGGCCTCCAGGGAGAAGGTAGGTAAGAGTTATCCAGGTGCAAAAGGATGGGAAGGGTGTCCCAAGGAGAGGAACAGCATAAGAAAAGCCTGGAGGTGAGAGTTTCGAATGGCTCAGTGATGGAGTGATGGGGAGAGTGATGGAGAGGTGAACAGGGGTGGTGACAGAGGACCTTGTGTGTCAGATGGAGGAGCTCGGGCTCTGTCCACAGGGCTGCAGAGACCCGAGGATGAGTTAGAGCAGGAGGGGCCTGAGGTGCATGTGAACATAGATGTGCATGTGAACATAGATGCATGTGCATGTGAACATAGATGTGTGTGTGCTTCCTTTGCCTCTCAAAGGCCAGCATGCACACAGTCATGCCATCAACTAAAATCTCTGCCCAGCTCGTGTTAATTAACAGGTAATGACTTAATTCTAGAGGCTTTTCTAAGAACAGAGTTAGTGCCTTTGGTATTGCAGTTTCCCAGGTCTCAATGACCCCTTTCCTCCAGATTTATATAGGCTGCTGGAGAGCACTGCACTTGCAAGTAGTTTTCCAACTTGGCCCAAGAATCCTCTGTGCTGGGCCAGGGTGTCCAGTGAGGGCCCCTGACAAGATATCAGGTCCCGAGGGGGGCCACCACTCTGCCCCTGGACTGATCACACTGTTTATGGAGAGGCTCCCTCTCAGGGAGCCCAAGGTTTGGGCCGGCTGAACGTACCCCCTCCAGCGGGCCTGTGGTCAAACCCTGGCTGAACTCGGTCCTCCTCTTCTTAGACATATTCACATTTAGGCCCCATGGCTAGGTGGGGATCACAGCGCCCCTTGTTAATGGTACGGCTGGAAGCACGAATGTGGCTTGGACACAAGGGCAAAGTAGGTCTGCTTCCTTTACCCGTATTAGGGACCACAAGACATTGGGACCTCACCAGCCTCCCAACCAGAGGAGGAGTGGGGGGCTGCCTCCCAGAGCTAACCCCCAAGGGCAGCTGTGCTGTGTGTCATTGGGAGAGTTACTTTACCTTTCTGAAGCTTCCATTTCCTCATCTGTAAGACGGCATTTAGGTGGATGTCCCAGAAGCAGACCCTGAGAGGAAGATTTGTGTACAAGTGATCTCCCAGGGGAGGCCGGGGGTGAGGGTCTGCCACAAGTGGGGGTAACGATGCCTGTCTTCCAGGGTGGGAAGGGGGGTCATTCATTCATTCCACACTCTTATTTAGTCTTTGAAATATGCCCGGCATTGAGTGAAGTGCTGGGGACAGAGGTGAATGGGACCTGGGAGAAAGGCAGGCTGGGTGGAGAAGCTGCAAGGGAAGCTGACCAAAGTCCCGGTGACATCTGGGAAAACTGAGGCTCAGAGCTGTGCTCCACCAGGGCCTCACCCAGCGTGACCTTAGAGCAACTCAGAGCCGGGACCACAGAAGTGGATGTCAGAAGTGCAGACGGTCTCGCTAGCTGGGTGAGGCCCTGCTGGGGTCACAGCGTCCTGCTGTCTGGAGCGCCTGGAGTGGACTGCAGGGGCGGTGTGGGGAGCAGCGGGGTCTCTGTTTGCACAAGCTAACCAGCCTGCGGCAATTGCCGCTCTAACTGTCATGGTACTGCAATTTGTACGACAATTTGTACAGCATGGAAGGGAGCAGAGATTATGCCCTGAATGTCTGTTTATGTCATCTCTAAAAATACCCCTCAGATGCCAGGCTTGCTGAACAACCAACAGGCGACCTGTGGTCTCCGGCATCAGCCTGAGCTGCCCCCCAGGGACGTGTCCAGGGTAAATCAAGTCCATTTCTAGGAAAGCACAGAGCCCTCCCCCACAAGGGGCTCTGACCCTGGCTCCCCAGCTTCTGGAGTTCTGAGAGCCCATGCTTATGTGTGTTTGCCTGTCTCTGGATACCTGTCACCAGGTCTCTGTGTGCTTGTGGGATGTGTGTGTGCACGCACGTGCGTGCATGCACCCTCACAGGCCTGTGTGTGTCTGTAGGCAAGTTTGTGTTGTTGAATGTGTCCCCAAGGGCCAGGGTGTTCTGTGTGTTCCTCTGAGTGGGTTGATTTGTAAGTGTGTATCTGGGGTGTGTGTCTGCACATCTCTGTGTGTCCATGCAGCATATGTCTGTGAATGTGGGTTCTACAAGCCTGAGGAAGGTGTCATTCCTCCTGGTCAGGGTGGTCAGGGGAAGCACCACCGAGAAGTGCAGACTGGATTTGGGCCCTGGCGAGCGTGTACAAATGGGGTGTGCAGGCGCTTTTCCTCCCCACTGTTCTTCCCCTGTTCTCAAAACTTGGAGGGAGGCAGCTGCCAGGAAGCACGCTGAGCCCAGTACCAGGAAGGACTTTATAGCACGCAGGACTTTCCCCAGTGGAGGGAAGTGTGGGAGCAGAGGCTGGCCTGCCACTTGGCAATTTCATTCAGCAAACATTCCCTGAAGCGTCTTATTCTTTATCAGGCCTTGCTCTGGGCCCTGGGACAGACGGAATTCAGGTTGAGTTCCAGGACCCACAGGCTAATGATATTAACCCTTGAGACTGGGTCCCAAAAGGCATAATAGCAGTTAAAGTGATGGACCTCTTACACTGCTGGGCACCGCTCTAAGCTCGCTAACACATTTGGGCCAGGTGCTGTTTTACAAATGAGAGACGGAAGCCCGAGTGATGAAGCAGCTTGCCTGGGGTCCCTGCAGCAAGCAGAGGCACAGCTAGGATTGGAACCCGCATCCCTGAGTCAGGAGGACTTGAGCTGCTGGCCCCCCTCCCTTGCCCCAGCTCTAGGCGATGGTGCTGGCCAGGGCCTAGAAGAGGCTGGTTTCTGCCCCCAGAGCTCATGTGCATCCAGGAGGTGCCTGTGCCATCCTGCCTGTTCCCTGCCAGCCATGCTCTGAGAGCTCTTAGTGCTAGGCCAGGTTATTAATCAATAAGGCCCAGAGGCCACCGCAGTGCTGGCTAAGGATTTCAATCCAGCAGGAATGTAAACGTCCCCTGACTGCATGGGGCTGTTGGCCATGGTGCTGCCTGAATCAGTTGCCCCTCTGACAAGGCAGGAAAGAGTCACCCTGCTGCAGCCCACAGGGGTCTGGGGGCACCAGGCAGAAAGGACAGCATAGTAAAAGCAGTAAATTGGGAGTTGGGGGTGGCCTGGGTCCCTGCCCGGCCACTGCCTATGTTTATCACTATTAATAGTAATAATAAAAATAGCAAACCCTTACTTAGTGCTTGATACGTGCCAGATACTGTGCTAAATTAGGATTGGCTCTCAACACCCCAGGAGAGGGGTGTCGCTAACCCCATTTTACAGACGAGGAAACAGAAGCTTTGGAAAGGGAAGGATTTGCCAGGGTCACACATTAGGAAGTAGAGACAACCAAGATTTAGACTACATTTTAAAAAATTATATCGTGTTTGATACATTGAAAATAATACATGCAAATATGTGTAAATAATAAGGCATAGCAAAATGAACATCCATGAATTTCTGGAACCACTGTTTATTTTCTGTTTAGGATCACACATATATATCTATAAACAATGTATTGTTTAGTTTTGCTTGGTTTAAAACTTTACAAAAATAGTATACTGTATGTGGTCTTTGCCATATTTTCACTTAATGTTATATTTGATTATATCCATATTACTGTGTGTAGCTATAATTCATTCATTCCTACTACTGTGTAATATTACATTGTGTGAGTAAACTTTAATCATTTTCTTGTTGATGGACATTTGGGTTGTTTCTGTTTTGTGCTGGCTCACAATGCTGCTGTGAACATTCCTCTTCATGTGTCTTTTTGGGCGAGTGGAAGAGTTTCACTAGAGTGTGAGCCTAGAAATGAAATTGCTGGCTCAGAGAATGTAAGATGATGCCATATTGTTTTCAAAAGTGGTTCTACCAGTTTACACTCCCACCCACATGGTGTGTAGAAGTTCTGTTGTTCCACAGCCTCAAAAGCATTACGTAACTCTGTCAGTCTGGCGGGTGTGAAATGGTATCTGGTGGTGGTCTTAATTCTCATATAGATGATTACTAATGAGATTGTGTACCTTGTCATAGTTTGTAGGCCATTCATGTTTCCTCTTCTGTGAAATGCCTTTAATGTCCTCTGCCCATTTTTCTATTGGTTTGTCTTTTCCTTATTGATTGATAGGAATTCTTGGTATTTTCTACCAGTTGGTGACTCATATTTTCTTTCTTGATGGTGTTTTTCTTGAACAGAAGGTCTTAGTTTTGTTGTTGTTGTTGTTGTTTGTTTTTCTTGCGGTACGTGGGCCTCTCACTGTTGTGGCCTCTCCCGTTGCGGGGCACAGGCTCCAGACGCGCAGGCTCAGGGGCCATGGCTCACGGGCCCAGCCGTTCCACGGCATGTGGGATCTTCCCGGACCGGGACACGAACCCGTGTCCCCTGCATGAGCAGGCGGACTCTCAACCACTGCACCACCAGGGAAGCCCAGAAGGTCTTAGTTTTAATGAGTGAGTCTATCAGTCTTTCCTTTAATTGCTTAAATCTTTTCTTTCTTAAAAGAAATCCTTCTCTACCTTGATGTCACAAGTAAATTCTCTTGTATCATAATGAGAGGATTTATTTTTAAGTTTTTAAAGTCTTACTTTCATTTAAGGTTTTAATCCATTGGAGTTAGAGGGTATGGTGTGAGGTAGGAACCCAATTTAATTTTTTTCCATCTGGGTAGCCATTCACTGAATTACCCATCCTTTGTCCAGAGATCTGCAATACTGCCCTGTCATATATGTTTTTATGTATTTATTAGTCTGTTTCTAGGTGCTTCTGTTCCATTAGTCAATTTTTTTTTAACCCTGTACCAGTATTACACTATCTTAATTACCATAGTTTTGTAAGAAGTCTTTGCTAATATCTACTAGGAGAATCTATCCCCCTACTCTCACTCCAGTCTTCTTTAGGTATTCCTTGGCTATTCTTAGGACTTTACTCTTCCATATATATTTTAGAATCAACTTTAAAATTTCAAAAACTTAACATTTTTTGTTGCAATTCTGCTTACAGATCAACTGGGGGAAATGGACCTCTTTATGATATTTATTCTTTCTGTGTATAAACATGGTCTTTGTTAATGATTTTCTGCAAGATTTTATGTTTCTCCATACATGTATTGCATGTATTTCTTTTAAGTATTTATTCATAGGCTTCTTTTGATTTTTGCTGCTAGTGTGAATTATATCTCTTTTCAAATTATCTTTTTTGTTTGTTCCTGGTGTATAAAAATACAATTGCTTTCACTATATGTATCTTATACCCAGGTATCTTGACAAATTCTCTTATTATTTCTATTAATTTTTATGTAATAGATTCTTTGGGGATTTCTATACAGACTCTCATATATGTGAATAATGATGATTTTACTTCTTCCTTTTCAATCTTTATACTTTTATCTCTTTGAAAAGAAACAATGATAGTGGATATTGTTGTCTTGCTCTTACTTAAAATACTTCTAACATTTTACCATTAAGTATAAAACTTCCTATCTTGTATCAGATAAAAGGCATTACTTTTTTAAAAAATAGATTTTATTTTTGAGGGAAGTTTTAGGTTCACAAAAAAATTAAGTGGAAGGTACAGAGAGTTTCCATCTATCTTCTGCACCACCCTCCCCCCGCCCCAGTTTCCCCCACTGTCAACATCCTGGACTAGAGTGGTACATTTCTTACAATCAGTGAACCTACACTGACACATCATTATCACTCAAAGTCCATAGTTTATATTAGGGTTTACGCTTGGTGTTGTACATTTATGAGTTTGACAAATGCATAATGACATGTATCTGCCATTGTAGTATCATACAGAATAGTTTCACTGGCCTAAAAATTCTCTTCTGTGTCTAGTCATCCCTCCCTTCCCCCTAACCCCAGGCAACCACTGATCTTCATAATTTTCCTTTTTCCAGAATGTCATACAGTTGGAATCATACAATATGTATCCTTCTCAGATTGGTGTCTTTCATTAAGTAATATGCGTTTAAGTTTCTTCCATGTCTTTTCATGGCTTGATAGTTCATTTCTTTTTGGAATTGAATAATATTCCATTGTCTGGATGTACCACAGTCTATCCATTTATCTACTGAAAGACATCTTGGTTGCTTCCAAGTTTTGGGAATCATTAATAAGGTTTCCAAAAACATCCATGTGCAAGTTTTTGTGTGGACATAACTTTTCAACTCATTTGGATAAATACCAGGAGTACAATTTCTGGATCACACAGTAAATTTATTAGTTTTGTAAGAAGCTGTCAAACTGTCTTCCAAATTGACTGTACCATTTTGCATTCCCATCAGCAATGAATGAGAGGTCCTGTTGCTCCACATTCTCTCCAGCATTTGGTGTTGTTAGTGTTTTGGATTTTAGCCATTCTAATAGATATGTAGTGGTATCCATTATTGTTTTAATTTGCAATTCCCTAATGACATAGGATGTGGAGCATCTTTTCATATGCTTATTTGCCATCTGTATATCTTCTTTGGTGAGGTTTCTGTTCAGATATTTTGCCCATTTTTAAAAATTTTATTTTTTATTTATTTATTTTTGGCTGCGTTGGGTTTTTGTTGCTGTGTGCGGGCTTTCTCTAGTTGCAGCAAGCGGGGTCTAATCTTCATTGTGGTGCAAGGGCTTCTCATTGCGGTGGCTTCTCTTGTTGCAGAGCACGGGCTCTAGGCACAGGGGCTTCAGTAGTGTGGCTCACGGGCTCTAGAGTTCAGGCTCAGCAGTTGTGGTGCACAGGCTTAGTTGCTCCGTGGCATGTGAGACCTTCCTGGACCAGGGATCGAACCTGTGTCTCCTGCATTGGCAGGCGGATTCCCAACCACTGCACCACGAGGGAAGTCCGTTGCCCATTTTTTAATAAGGATAATATTCCTTTTTCAGATATGTCTTTTGCAAATATTTTCTCCCAGTCTGTGGCTTGTCTTCTCATTCTCTTGACAATGTCTTTTGCAGAGCAGGAGTTTTTAATTTTAATGAAGTCCAATTTATTCCAATTAGAATAAATTATTTCTTTCATGGATCATGCCTTTGGTATTATATCTTAAAAATCATTGCCAAACCCAAGTTCACCGGGATTTTCTCCTATGTTATATTCTGGGAGTTCTATGGTTTTACATTTTTTATTTAGATCTGTGACCCATTTAGAGTGAATTTTTGTGAAGTGTGTAAGGTCTGTGTCTAGACTTTTTTTTTTTGGCATGTGGATATCTAGTTGTTCCAACACCACTTCTTGAAAAGACTGTCTTTTTGCCATTGTATTACCATCTCCCCCTTTGTCAAAGATCAGGTGATGTATTTATGGGGGTCTCTTTCTGGACTGTCCTGTTCCACTGTTCCATTTGTCTGTTCTTTCACCAATACCACACTGTCTTGATTACCATATCCTTAGAGCAAGTCTTGAAGTCAGGTAGCATCAGTTCTCCAACTTTGCTATTCTCCTTTAATATTGTGTTGGCTATTATGAGTAT
The DNA here is from genome assembly GCF_059928025.1 of Delphinapterus leucas. Classification (NCBI taxonomy): domain Eukaryota; kingdom Metazoa; phylum Chordata; class Mammalia; order Artiodactyla; family Monodontidae; genus Delphinapterus; species Delphinapterus leucas. Next base: position 145,737,130 of record NC_143129.1, read on the forward strand.
TTTGCCTCTCTTGTGTAAACTTTCAAATAAGTTTATCAATATCCACAAAATAACTTGCTGGGATTTGGATTGAGATTGTATTGAATCTATTAACTAAATTGGGAAGAACTGGCTTCTTGACAATATTGAGTCTTCTTATCCATAAACATGGAATATCTCTCCATTAATTTAGCTCTTCTTTGATTTCTTTCCTCACAGTTTTATAGTTTTCCTCATATAGATCTTGTACATATTTTGTTAGATTTATACTAGGTATTTTATTTTGCAGGGGTGTGCTAATCTAAATTCTATTGTGTTTTTAATTTCAATTCTATTTTTCATTGCTGACATATAAGAAAGTGGTTGACTTTTGTATGTTAACCTTGTATACTGCTATAATCACTTATTAATTTTGGTAGTTAATTGATTCTTTTGTATTTTCTACATAGACAATCATGTCGTCTGCAAAAAAAGACAGTTTTATTTCTTCCTTCCTCATCTGTATTCCTTTTATTTCCTTTTCTTATTGCACTAGCTAGGATTTCCAGTATGATGTTGAAAAGGAGTGGTGATAGGGGACATCCTTGTTTTGTTTTAAGGCATTCCTTTTTATTCCTAATTTGCTAAGAATTTTAGAATATATGAGCATTGAATTTTAGTCAAATGGTCTTTTAAAATCTGTTGAGGTTACCATATATAGTTTACTTCAATTTGTAAATATGGTAAGTTAAATTTATAGATTTTTCTGATGTTAAATTGTTCTTACATTCTTAAAATTCACCCAACTTGGTTATGGTGTGTTATCTTTTCTTTATATCACTTAACTCAGGATTTTTACATCTTTGTTAATGAGTGATATTTGCCTGTAGTTCTCCTTTCACATACTTCTGTCATTTGATTTTGGTATCAGGGTTTTATTGGCCTCATAGAATGTGTTGAGGAGTAGTTCTCTTTTTTCTGTCCCTTGACGAGTTTGTATAAGATTGGAATGATATGTTCTTTGAATATTTGGTAAAACTTGCCTGTAAAACTGAGTCTGGTATTATCTTTGTGGGAAGATTTAAAACTACTGTTTCAATGATCTTAATTGGCATAGAACTATTAATGCTTTTTTTTTTCATCTGAAGTCAGTTCCCCTACCCCTATCCCTCATTCTTTTAAAAAATTTAAAACAATAAAAACTTGCAGAAAAGTTGAAAGTACAGTATAAAAATTTATTTCTGAATAATTTGATAATAAGTTGCCAAATGATATCCTATCAGTCTTGAATTTTAGTATGTGTTTCTTACAAAAAAGGATAAAAGTTAACCATCAAAATCAGGAAATTAATACTGATACACTGCTACCATCTAATCCTCAGGCCCCATTCACATGTCACCAACTGTCCCAGTAATGTTCTTTATTAAAAAAGGATCCAGGTCAGAATCATTCATTGCTCTTTTTTGTCTCATCTGTTTTGTTTCCCCCAGCCCTCAGACTTTCCTTGACTGTCACAGCCTTGATACATTGGAAGATTACAGGCCCGCTGTTTTATAAGATGCGCCTCATTTTGGGTTTATCTGATGTTTTCAAATTTATTGTCATAAAATTGGTTATAGTGTTCCCTTTAATTTTTAAATCTTTGGTGGATCTGTAGTTATGTCTCCCTTTTTTAATCCTAATATTACTCTTCTTGTATGCCTTTTCTCTTGTTTTCTTAATTCATTTCACCAGAGGTTTGTCTCTGTTATTAGTTGTTCCAAGAACTAATTCCTGGCTTTGTTGGTTCTCTCTATTGTATCTTTGTTTTCAACTTTATTCAGTTCTGCTTTTATATTTATTATCTTCTTCTTTTTATATTTTTAATTTTATTTCGCTGTCCCTTTTATAATTTCTAAAATGGATTGCCTAGCACATTAATTTTCAGACTTTCTCTTTTTCTAGTATAATCATTTGCAAAATAATTTTTTAATGCTACTTTTACTGCATCTCAGAATTTCTTATATGTAGTATTGGCGCTATTGTTCAGTTCTAAGTAAATATTTTAAATATCCATTATGATGCTTTGATTGACTCAGTAAGTCTTTAATTTTCCAAACATAGGAAAATATGTTTCCCTTTTGGTTATTAACTTGTAATTTAATTTTATGGTTATTGGAGAACATTTATTTATATGATATCACCCATTATGACTGTAATTATGACAGTTCTCTGTAAATGTTCCATGTGCTTGAAGAGAATGTGTTTGTTTTATGTTCAATAGATCAAAAGTCTTCTTTATTCAAAATTTCTATAACTTTACTAACTTTTTCTCTGTTTGACCTATTAATAATTGAGAGAAAAGTGTTGAAATCTCCCACCAAGATGGTAGGCTTTGCATTTCTATCACTATTTGCAACATCATTAGATTCCTAGAAGTTTAAAACTTTTATCGTTAGATAACTCCATACCTAATAATTTTTTGGTTTAAATTCTACTTTATCTAATATTAATAGGCTATAGCATCTTTCTTTTGGATAGCATTTGCATGATATGTCTTTTTCTATCCTTTAACTTTCAAGTTTTTCATGTCCTTATGCTTTAGGTGTGTTTATTATAATTAGCACATAGTGGGAGGTGTGATTTGTTTTGTCTCTTTAGTTCATTCTGACGTGCTCTCAAGTTTAGTCCATTTTCAGTTATGATTACCAACGTATTTGGACATGTTTCTGATATCTTACATTTTGCTTTCTACTTCTGCTTTTTCTGTGCTTTTTTGTTTGTTTTGCCGTAGTTTTTTTGTTGTTCATTTTATTTTGCTTTTTTGATTGATTATGAGAGGTTGGGTTTTTTTGTTTTGGTTTTTTTTTTCTCCGTATTACTTTTCCCTCTCTCTGCTGGTGTGGAAGTTATACACTCTAGAAGTCTAATGTTAATACCTTAAGCCTTTCCCCGGCAGTACAAGACAGAAGTAGAACAAGACAGAGGTAGAACACTACCTCTAATTCCTCCAACCAAACTTGTTCCTATTGTTGGACAGTATTCTAGTTCTGTCCTTGTTTCAACTCCACAAATTAGAGAACATTGTTATTTTATAAAACAATGTTTTTTTAGCTCCACCTCCATGTTTACATATTTACAAATTTATTTGCCCTTCGTCAATTCTTGCACATTTTATACCTTCCTTCTGGGATCATTTTCCTTCTTCTGAAATTTATCCTTTAGAAGTTCCTGGAGTAAGTTTGTCTGTCTTGTTTGTTTATCTGAAAATATCTTTTCTTTCACCTTCATTTTGAAAGATAGTTTTTGGAGTACCCATTCTATGTTGACAATTATTTTTTTTCTTTATTTTATTTATTTTCTTATACAGCAGGTTCTTATTAGGTATCCATTTTATACATATTAGTGTATATATGTCAATCCCAATTGCCCAGTTCATCCCACCACCAACCACCCCAACCCTGCCACTTTCCCCCGCTTGGTGTCCGTATGTTTGTTCTCTACATCTCTGTCTCACGACAGTTATTTTCTGTCAGCACTTTGAAAATACTAGTTCATTGGCCCTTGTTTCCATTTTGTTGTAGAAAAGCCTGTTGATATAATTGGCATTTTTTTGTGAGTTTTCTCACAACACAGGTTTTCTCTCTGTTATTTTCTATATAAAGATCTTCTACTTTGGTGTTCTGAATTTTCACTACCCTGTAAGTAGAAGGGGATTTCTTTAATTTTTTTTTTCCTCCTTGTAGCGCTTGACAGTTCTCAGCCATTAGCTCTTCAAATATTGCTTCTTTTCCATTTTTTTTCTTTGCTTTTGAAACTTTGATTAAAGGTATATTATGCCTTTTTTACTCTGGCCTCCAAGTCTCTTATTTTCCAGCTACTTATCTCTCTGATCTGAATTCTGTGAAATTTCTTCAGCTTTTCCAGTTCAGCTGTGTCTAACCTGCTGTTTTATCCAGTTTGGTTTTAAAAAGTTTATTTTAGCAATTACATTTTTAATTTCTAGAAATTCTGTTTGATCTTTTTCAAAGGTCACTGGTTTTTTGGGGTTTTTTTGGGTTTTTTTTTTGCGGTACGCGGGCCTCTCACTGCTGTGGCCTCTCCCGCTGCGGAGCACAGGCTCCGGACGCACAGGCTCAGCGGCCATGGCTCACGCGCACAGCCGCTCCGCGGCATGTGGGATCTTCCCAGACCGGGGCACGAACCCGCGTCCCCTGCATTGGCAGGCAGACTCTCACTGCGCCCCCAGGGATCCCCACTGGTTATTTCTGATAGTCTCTCACTACTTGCTCATATCTTGTGATTCTATCCTTTATTTCTTTAAACATTTCACCCATATTAGTTTATATTCTAGATCTGATAGTTTTAAATTTGAAATCCTTGGGGCGGTGGATGGCTACTTTTGTGATCCTTTGTCTCTTCGGGTTCTTCCTCTGCCTGTCCCCTTGTGTGCCGGGTAGTTTTAAGTGTGAGGATGTGTGGGTGATCTTTATCTCTGGGTACCCCAGAAGCCTGAGATGAACATGCTTGCCTCCCTAGAGGAAATCTAGAAGCCAGGAGCCCTCAGAACCAGGTTGCCCCAAACCCCGGCCAGGTCCCCAAGCTCGGTGTAGGAGTTGAAGGTCTAGCCCCCCCACTTGGCTGCAGTCTGGTGTCAACACCTGCTTCAGGGCAACCCCATGCTGCAGCAGTCTATTTTTAGCTCATGATTTCCTCCTTTTGTCTCCCCTAGCCGCTGAGATTTTCCTTACCTTCTAGGATACAAGCAACTCAACAAAAACCATGTTTTATATATAACCTGGTTATTTTGCAGCAGAAAGGCCCAGAAACAAAACCTCAGTTTCCTCACCTGTAAAATGGTCACCAGTCATAATAACAATAATAGTAACAACAACTCCCCCATGAGTTGTTACGAGAATCATAGGAACTCAGATATGGCAAAGCACCATAAATGTGTTATTTTAAGAACCGGCTATTGATATGTTGTTGGTCTTTTACAGTGCTGAGTGCTTTACATGCATTATTTTATTTAATCCTCCAACAGATCTGGCTCTGTCATCACCCCCGTGAGGAAATTGGTTTCAAGGGGTTAAGGGTCATGTGCCTCACCATTGCTATTATCATGATTGTTACGTTGTTGGAGGAGAGGGAAATGAGAATACCTGTGGGCAGAGCGGGTCCAAGGGAGTGGGGCGGGGTGCCTGCCTATTGGTTGAAGAGCCATGCGGTGCAATGGGGAGTGCTGGGCTGGGACTCAGGAGAAAGGGTAGGTTCTTGCTGGGTGATCTTGAGCCAGCTCAGCTCATGGTCTGGGGTGCTGGCTGCAAAATCCCAGCCTGCTCGTCTCGTGGGAGCAGAAGGGTGCGTTGTGGGTGCAGGAGCGTTTCCATACATTGTGAGTCACCATGGAGGTGCAACCCCAGTTGTTTCCCAGGTAGGATTATACTTCTCTGATGTCCCCAGGTTTCTTCTGTGTTTCATCTCGGTGTGCAGCAGAATCCTTGGTGCCCTGTTTTCTGTTCACCACTAGTTTCTTGAGTGGCTGAACTCCTTGAAGGCAGGCACTGATTCTGCTTGGCTCTTAGTGACCTGGCAGAGGCCTGGCGCACCGCAGGCGTTCAGCAAATCATGATGACAGGAATTCACAGTGGACCTTCTCTACCACGTCGCGCACAAACCCCATCTACAGAATCTTTGTAAGCCTCTGTTCATTCGTCTCTGGGACGCTCACTCCTTTCCCCAGTATTGTGTTCTGGCATCATCCCACATTAACATGCTCTGTTGCGTTGCCCTCATAACCACACTCGTTATTTGTCATTCCTGGGGGACAGACTTTTGGTTTGGCAAATATGATCTCTGTTACCTGCCTGCTCCAAGTCATCTCCTCGTGTGTGACATGGAAAAAGCCTTTGGAACTCGGCAGCCCTGGATCCAAACTGGCTTCTCCACTTGCTGGCTCTGTGGACAAATAGTGTAACCCCGTGAGCTTCAGTCTCCCTACCTCTAAAATGGGGAGGGGGAAGCCAGCCTCCCAGGGGTGGGGAGAGATTCACGTGCTGTGGGCTCATGGTAAGGGTGAGTTCCCTCCAGTTTCCCTGGCCGGCCTCTGGACCTGCTCCGTTTGCTGGCGTGCTCCACACAACCAGAGCACTGTGGCTCCCATGGGCCTAAAGCCCCTTTTACTCCACACCTTAGGACGACGACTCCATGAACTGCTGGGCCCACTGGCTCCCTTCGGCCTCTGCCAAGCCCAGCATGTTCTGTGGCTTCCTGAGAGCTGTCTGGGCCCCAACCCCAGGCCCATTGCTCTAGTTCTTGGCTGGCCGGGAGGCAGCTGCCAGCCAACCGTTTACCTTGGGAACGTGGTGCCTTCTGCAGCAGCATTTGCCAGCCATGGAGCGAGGGCAGATTTATGAAGTTGTCGCACAGAAACGATTTAAGGCCCTGGTTGGCCAGCAGTAATGTAAAGATATACAGTGCCTGTCTGCAAAAGATTGCATTTAGGTGCCCACACTTTGGTCTGATTTACAGCATAGGCCAAGGCTCCAATTAGCAGTCATAGCCGTTTAGCCAAAACCTAGCACCTTTCAGGATTATGCAGACTTTCCAGGGCCTGGCCTATGATGAAATTATAGCTGGAGGCTTGTAAATTCATGCGCCATTTATAAAGGCAGTATATTCTTAACTGCCCTGCTGCTCAGCTTACCCTGCAAGGTCTGGGCCCCTGTGGCCTAGCTGCTTGTTAAAGTGACCCTAGGAGATTATTGGAAAGTGGGACCTGGTTTCAATCCTGGCTCTCTATTCCTTGCTGCGTGACCTTGGAAAGTGGTTTAGTCTCTCTGATCCTGAATTTCTTCATCTATAACTTGACTAGTGTGGCAGGACGGGACTTGGGAAGAGTAGTAGACACTTTGCTTTGTGGGGATCAAACAAACTGGGTAACAGCTATAGAGAACCCATCACAGTTTCTGGCACATAGTAGGTGCTCAGTGATGGCGTGTACGTTAGAGTTCCTAAAAGGGACAACAATCCAAGATGGGGCTGGCCTCTTCTCTGGTACTCTGCCTAGCTGCCTGGCAGGGGCGGGGGCAGGAGCGGGGGACAGGCGGCAGAATGTTATCTATTGCCTGTGGTCCTTCAGGCAGCGAGGCCTGGGGTCCTGAGGGCAGGGTGGGTGGTCCACCCTGGAGTGAGTCCAAAGTCATCAGCATGACAGGCTGCATTTGAGCAGTCTACTGAGCAGGCTGTGGCCGAAGCCTTCTTAAAGCACTTACTGCGTGCACTACTGCTCCAGTGCCTAGCCCCATGCTGGACTCATAGCCGAAGGCATGGTAAAGCCAGGTATGCTGATGTGCCCTTAGGCCAGCTATATGCTGTCTCCAGTCTCCCCTGCGCCCCACCCCATCCTCCTCACTGCAGCTTCTGCCCTCATGGGGAGGGGGAGGGCTGTCTGATGGGTGTTGGAGGGAAGCTGATGTCAGGTCAGCATGTGGACAAGTTTCTCCTGATTAAAAACTGTCCACAGGTAGAAACCCTGCCCTTCAAGCAGAGAGTGAGCTCTCATCCTGGGTAGGCTGAGTGCTGTTAGGGGATTCAGTCACGGGGAAGATTAGCAAAAGGAGGGACTGACACAGGGCTGAGGACCAGGCCCTTATGCCACATGAAGGCGATCGGGCTTGACCCTGAGGACAAGGGGAGCCGTGGGGTGAGAATGGGTGGGAGGAGTAGGCGTGGCAGCTGCATACCAGTAGAAGCCTGCTGGACATCACCCCATCCTTCAGTGGCAGGAGGATCAGGACAGGGGCCAAGCAGATGGAGGGATGTTTAGAAGGACAGTTACCAGGACTGAGGTGTTGACAAGCAGTCAAGGGAGAGGACAGAGCCCTTCTACCTTGGGAAGTCTAAAGTCCTGGGCCAGTTCTGGGATTGAACACATGACAAGGTAGGGCTGTGTCCTTGTGGGCTCTGGGGTCTTGAGGTCCTCTCTCCAGTCAGCAGGCCCCAGTGCCTGTCCACTCGGTACCAGTTCAGTCTCTGAGGGGAGTGGGCACAGCCAAGAAAGACTCGGTCCCTGCCTTCAGAGAAGCCAAAGTCTGAAAAGACAAGGTTTATACGAAATGGCCGAGGCCAACAAAGCCCACTGCATTGTGCGTTACTGTTTCTAAGAAGCCCCAGGTTTCTAAGACCTAGAAAATTTTTCAGGTCCTTCTAGCTCCGGGTCTGATTCTTCTCTCTGCTACAGCAAACCCTCATCAGTTTGGGCTTTGCATCGTTCCTGCTTTTCGGTTTTCAGGATGGCACAGACAAGTCCAAGACTACGCTCCGTTTACCTTCAGGCCGTAAGGCACTATGACAGGTTCTAGGTGTCCCAGAAGAGCAAAGAATTACACACTAAGGGTGTCCTGCACATACAGGGTCCTGAACCAAGTGAGGTAAATGGCTCACCCAAGGGGAAGTGGGTGGTCCTTCACTCATTGACTCAGCCTTTACCAAGAGCTCCTCTGGACCAGGCCCTGGGCTGGTGCTGGGCACCATGACACGAATGGGCCACTCTTCTCAACCCTTGTCCCAAGTCTTGGGGGGAGCCAAACCCTGGAGCAAGGGGAGTGGACATAAGCGTTGGCCCAAGGCAGGGTGGAGTTTATTAGGAGGAGAGGTGGAGGACAGTGTCATGTTGTGGGAATGCCTGGGAGTTTGCTGGGGCTGGAGTAGAAGGCCTGGGGTGGAGAGCAGCAGATGGCGAGGTTGACTGGGGCTGGATCACATAGAGCCACGCGTGCAGGGGAACTGGGACATTATCCTGGAGATCCACTGAGGGCCGCTATCATAAGCGGCTGCTTTCAGAAGATCGCTTTGATAATGACAGGTGAGGGGTGGGACCCCAGGGGATGGCGCTCAGTATGACCCTGGGCCCGCCTCCAGGGGTCATCAAGCTACCCCGCTAAACTGGACCCCTTGAATGTGTCCCTCTGCCTTTCCGCCCCACCTGCATGCTGTCGCACTTCCCAAGCCCAGGCTCCCATCACATTGCTTACACACCTTGTGCGTTTGACAGTGAGCCCTTACAGCCTGACAAGCAGTGCCCACTGCAGGCCTGGTGCTGCCAGCCCCTGCTGGCCTCATCCCATATTATCCGGAGCCCTATTCCCCATCTAATCAGCGGCTCCGTCCTGCTTTGATTTGGGGCTCTCCTAAGGACATTTGATTGGCAGTAACTGGAGTCAACGATAAGCTCATGCAAAAGGGCAGATTATTTATGTGTTTTCTGCTGTTCTGTTAACAATGACTTCAGAAGCGCATATGGAATGGATAAGGGATAATTTAGAAATCAGAAATTTGCAGGAGACTGGAAAGAACTTGATAAAAACCATTTAGGTACTATAATGTGCTTCACTTAAAAAAAGGTATATATTTACCTCGTCTGTCTGATTATACAGGAAGTGAATTAGGAGAGGTATTCAGAAATGTTCTTGGAGTGACAAGATATTTCATGGAAGCTGCTGGACAGCACCGTGTGAGCACGTGCTCTGCCACGTGTGTGTTTCAAGGCAGACCTGGTGGGCTCAGAGGGTCGGTTCCTCCCCAGCCGGCCTCAGCCATGGGATGTGGTTGCTCTGCATCTGGATACCTGCTGCTGCCCCCACCCGCTTCCTCCACAGCCCCAAGAGGCTTTCTGGATGCTTTCTCACCTCCCTATGTTTCACTGGTTACCAAATGCTGCTGACTCGGACTCCTAAACCTCTCTGTCCAGCCAGACTGCCTGAGTCAAATCCTACCTGCTACCACAGTCATCCCTGTAGTAGGGACTCCTCAGCCAACCCACACAGATACCAAAATCTGCAGATGCTTGAGTTCCTGATGTAAAATGGGCTGGCACAGTCCACCTTCTGTGTCCGTGGGCACCATGGATACGAAGTTGGTTGAATCCACAGGTGCGAACTGGTGGATGCAGAAGCAGAGTGTGTTTTCCATCTGAGGGAACAGAAGCAAGTTCCGTAATGCTGTGTGCTTCAGTTCCTCCATCTGTAAAGTAGGGACCATGATGATATCACCTACCATTGGGGCCATTCTGGGGACTTGATGATATAATGTACAGCATCCAGGGTGGCCCCAGCATGACCGAACAGATACATTTTGTTTCCAGTCCCAGCCTGGGGTTTAGGGAGGAGAGCGGGTCTGGGCGCTGGGCACAAACCACGCTGAGCTCCAGGCTGGCTATGAGTGATGGATGAACATGGTCTGCAGCGGAGTGCTCTCCTCCCACACCTGGGAGTAAATGCTTCTTGTTTTGACGGATTGCAGCTTCCCAAGGTACCTTGTTTCAGAGTTGAGGGGCTTTTGTTGCTCAGGCTCTCCCAAAGCAGGACAGCACAGCCCCAAGCCCACTGGGGCAGGGTAACCCGGTGCCCTCATGTAAGCACGCACTCACCCACACACCCTCTTCAGGTCCCCTTCAGCCCTGCTCTGTGCCAAGGCCAAGCCACAAATGAGGTCTGAGGCAGGGGATTTTCAGAATGAGGGTGGCCCAAGAGGCCACTGACACACTGCTTTGCAGGGAAGACAGTGACCTGGTCACCTGAGGCAGGGGCAGGGGTGGCCAATCTTTAGACCTGAGAGTCCCCGTGGAACTTTCTGGAACATGCCAGCCTTTCATCTCTGAGCCTAGAGAAGCTACCCCTGCACGGCACTCAAGTCTGCCCAGAGAGACAGCTGCCAGTCCCTCTCAGATCCCCAGGTCCCCTGCCCTCCTTGTGAGGCCTTATCCATTCTGCACCCCAGAGCATGTCTCCTTCAAGCCTCACAGGCCCTGACGGAGCCTGGGAGGATAACAGAGTGTCCTTCACTGGTGGCTTCAGCAGGGTCAGAGAGGATGTCAGGGGCGGGGAATCCCTCCTGAGCCCCGTGAGACAGTGGCTCTTGGGATTGTCCCCCAGCTTCTCAGAGCTGGCCAGTAGGGCCTGGTAACAGGAATATATTTCCTGAATATATCCTGTGTCACTGCCTCCCTGATGTGACCCATCCCCACCTACACCCTTCCCCAGTGTCCCTATTGCAACAGACTCAAACCTGAGTCCAGATCGACAGCAGAAGAGGAAACTTGCCTGAACTAATGAGCTGCTTGATTGGTCCCGTGGTGCCAGACCTGAGTCAAGTCCTGGCTCCTTCTCAGATTTGCTGTGTGACCTTAGGCAGTCATTTACCCTCCCTGAGCTTTGGTTCTCTAGTTTTATAAGCTAATACATAGAAATAACCTGGCACTTTGCCTGGTCCCTACTGCCTGCCCCTACCTCAGTTATCCAAACGTTACCCCAGAGGGCTGTGGTTGGGTTGGTGGGATCCTCTGGATACCCCAGAAAAGGGCTTGGATTCAAATCCTACTCACTGTCTGACCTCAGATGATAATTCTGCCTTCTTTGTGCTTCAGTTTCCTCATCTGTCAAAAAGAAGTTGTCATGACTGTCCCTCCCTTCCTTGTTTTGAGGATGCTCAGATGGGACTGCAAATGTGAAAGTCCCACAAGGGCAGGTAATGGAAGGTGAGATGTTATGTCCAGGAACTCAAGGTAGGGTCTTCTGGCCTTGTGGGTGCCCGATGGCGTTCTCTGCACTGACAGGAGTCCTTGAGCCAGACTTTGGGGGAGGCCCAGTGTACTGGTTTCTCTTTAGGGACATCCAGGGAGGGGATGCTGGAACACTGGCCAAACCCTCGTCTGGCCAACAAGGCAGGCCCCTCCACCTCTCTAGACCCTTCTGGCCATCCTCCCCCTTGCCCTCCCTACTCCACTCACACTGGCCTCTTGCTCTATCTCTTTTCCTACCTCAGAGCCTTTGCACTGGTGTTTCGTCCTACCTGGCATTCTCTGTCCCTAAAGCTTAGTGCACCTGGCTCCTTCTCATTCTTGAGGTCTCACGTCAAATGCCACCTCTTCACACTACTTTTGTCCCATCACAAGGCCAAGTGCTTTTTCCCATAGCACTCACATGGTCTGACATTATCTTACTTACTTACTTGGCTAGTGTCTGTGTCACCCCAATAGCATGTTACCTGCACAAGGGCAGAGGTCATGTGTGTCTTGTTCACCACCATGTCACCATCAGCTGGAATGGTACCCAGCCTCTTGTAGGCACTTAACGTTAGATTAGATGGGTGAGTGTGGGGATAGATGGGTCACGGTTGGATGGAGAGGTGGTGGATGGATAGGGAAAGGCTGCCTCAGATCCGGGGTACCATCTCAGCAGGTGTGTAAGCCGAGGGGCCATGGAATGGATTACTGTTCTTGGGGAAAGTGGGTGAAGTAACCCCACAAGTCCCTCCAGCCTTGGCTGTGCTTTCCTGGTGTACCCCAGATCTGAAGGACAACCTGTATTCACCAAGGCTTCCAGGGGTGGGGTTGGCTGCAGCTGCCAGACCAGCCAGTGGGGGAAATGTCTTAAGAAAGGCAGACCTACTAGAGCATGGACTTGAGGATATGGGAAGGGGGAGGGGGAGTCTGTGATGAGGTGAGAGAGTGGCATGGACATATATACACTACCTACCGTAAAGTGGATAGCTAGTGGGAAGCAGCCGTGTAGCACAGGGAGATCAGCTAGGTGGTTTGTGACCGCCTAGAGGGGTGGGATAGGGAGGGTGGGAGGGAGGGAGATGCAAGAGGGAAGAGATATGGGGACATATGTATATGTATAACTGATTCACTTTGTTATAAAGCAGAAACTAACACACCATTGTAAAGCAATTATACCCCAATAAAGATGTTAAAAAAAAAAAAAAAAAAGGCAGAGAAGGTTGTTGGTCCCCTTGCTCGGGCTGTGGAGTCAGCTCGAATACCAGCTTTGTGTTGCCTTGGTTGGGGCCTGACACCAGTTGAGGACTGGAACAAGTTACTTATTACCTCTAAGCTCAGTTTGTTCATAGGTAAAATGGAAATAACACTAGTACCTTCCCGGCCCCCAGGTTGTTAACTGTTTAAGAGGACCGATTAAGCCAACAGGAGTCTTCGGTTCTGTTGCTGAGGAAGTTTGTCTCTGCCTGCCCAACTCCCTCCTCTAGGGTTGATGATAAAAATAAAAACAGAAAACTCTCATAGAGATAGTCTCATGTAGGGCTGCAGCCCAGGGTCCAGTCAGGTCCTCCCTCCGCCCCTTGGCCTCCAGGCAGCAGGGAGGGGACCGGAGGAACCGTCCTTGCGAATGAGCGGAGCAGGCTGAGGGGATGGTGAGCAGAGGGGGAATGTTTCTATTAGGCTTTTGGAATGTTTTCTTTTTTTCTCCAAGAACTGGTTGTGGTCATGTAAATCACCCTGGAGGAAAATCAGAGGGTCCCCATACGCATCTGTTGGTTTTGGTTTTTATAAAAAAAAAAAAAAAAAAGACGAAGACAGCAATCTTTGCGGTCTGCTTAAAAGTATTTTAATCATCAATGAACAAGGGAAGAGTAAACCCCTGGAGCAGGCAGGAATGTGGCCAGGGGACCTGAGGAGGCAGGCCCCGTGGGGCTGCCCATCCCCCTGCCACCTGGGTCCCTCTGCACAGAGCCAGCCCACGCACGGGGCTTGTGTGCAGGCTCATGGGGTCCCTGCCTGCTTCCACTCCCATGGGGTCTGCCCTCCACCCATAGAAGTTTAGGGTTGGGGTGTATGGTGAGGCCCGGAGAGCAGGTAGGGGAGAGTCCAGGGGGTTCCATCTTTGGGTGTGGGCAAGGGGTCTGTGAGAGAGTGTGTGTCTGCGCGTGACTGCCTGTACCGGGTGTGTGTTAAGCACTGGGGGGATTGGGCATGCGTGTTTGTATGAGCAGGTCTGTGTGGTGTGTGTGCGGGTTGTTCGCAGTGTGATTGAAATGTGTGCGGTTCTAGAGCTCATGTTTGGGATTGGGATTGGGGTGTGGGGGAGGCTTGGTGTGGGATGGGGGTGTCCGTGCAGTTAAGTACATACGTACTGGGGTTATGGTTGGGGAGTGTGTGGCAGAGATAGACATATACCCACTGCACCCCCCGTGTATCCCTGTGTGTCAGCCCCCACAGCATACGCAGACACTCCCAATGCCACACCCGTGCACACATCCTGCACGCTCCCGGAGCACACTCTCCAACACCCTCCTCTGGTAGATGTGCATGTGTGTGTGGTTAGGTGAAGTGACTGTGAGCGTGCATATGTTTGGGGTATGAGTTTGAGTGTAAGTTTGGGGGTGGGTGGTCATGGTCTGTGCTTGTGTTGCGGGGAGCAGTTTGAGTGTTTGGGTGAGTGTTGTACATTCAGCGTGTGTGTGTGAGGTGTATGGTGTTGTATTGGGCGTTGACTATTTTGGGTGTGCACGTGGTCAAGGCACACGTGTGTTTGGAGAAGTGTATTTGAAAATCTGTTTGCTGTACGTGCGTATATATTGGGTATGGGCGTGTATGTTGGCCTTGGGTTCGTGTGTGTGTATTTCGGTGTGTGGTAGGATGTTGGATGTGCGTTGGGGGGGCGTGTGTGTCAGGTGTAGGGTGAGGGAGTAGGGCTCACACTGACTGGGAGAGATGAGTCTCCTACCCAGCCCAGGCTGTGATTTGAACCCAGGAGCCTGTAGCCCCCACTTCCTCCTCAAGTTGAGGACCATGTGAGGTGCTGGAGGGGGCATCTGGGAGAATCTTGGAGGGAATGAGATTGAGCAGGGCCTGGAGTGGTGAAAAGAGCACGGTGTCCAAGGACTTTCAAGGCAGAGGGACCAGGAGGCAGGTCAGCCAGTGCATCCAGGAAAGGAGTGGAGTGTAGGGGGAGGGGGGGCAGAAGGAAGTGAGGCTTGGGCCATGGCATGGTGAGTCTGAATGTCAAGCCCAGGAGTGGAGACTTGATCCTGTGGGCAGAGGATGGAAAAGATGGAGCAGGCATGACTGCAGAGCTCACAAATGGAAGAGGCCCTAGTAGGGGCGGTAGTGCCAACAGCACTCTCTCAGGTACTCATGGGGTCCCTGAGAAAAGCAGCCCCTTCCTGAGGCTTCACCTTGGTCCCCCAGGGCTCTGAGCTGCCTGCAGTAGATCACTGTTTGACCTGGCCTCCTCCCAGCATGCAGGGAAGCAATAGTGCAGAGGCTGTTATCCCGTTTGGCAGATGAGGACGCTGGACCAGAGGGGAGGCTCCTCCCTCCCCACCTGAGCATCTCCCACTAGCTGTGAGAGGCCTCCATCCTGGGGACCTGGGGTTTGGGTGCTGAGTGTAGGTGGGCTGCCACAGTTTCCAAAGTGCTACGTTGTGACGTCCCAAGGGCTTCCTTGCATCCCCAAGAGGTGGGTGTTTCGGGTGTGCTGAATTTCTCTGAGTGTGACATAATCACTTGCTAGAAATTTTGCAAAACCAAAAAGAACAGATGACTCAAACCACCACAGTGGAATGTTTTCTTTGGTCATGAGCTCATCCACGTATGACATGGTGCTTAGCACAATGTCTGGCGCATGGTAAGTGCTCAACAGGGGTGATTTCAGATTCATTGCCAGGATTTTAGAGTGAGAAGGGTCCAAGCTATGGACCAGTCCAGGCCTCATCTCAGATGAGGTGCTTCACTTCTCTGTGCCTCAGGTTCTCAATGGGGTTGTTGAGAAGATTATTAACAATAATGAGCGTTGATGAATTTAGCACTGGGGCTAAGAAATTTCCCATGATTCCAGGTGCGTCATCGCGATCGTTTTTCATGGCCGTCTTGTAGTCCATCATGAGGACTGTGGTGCAGTCTACTCAGCTTTTCTCCCACTGTTGGATATTAGGTTGTTCCTAATTTTCCACTATTCATATTTGGTAACAAGAATGTTTCATTCACCATCTTCTTGCACAAAGTTTGTCTGATCTTAAGCCTGGGTGGGCGCCCAGAACCCAGACGTCAAACAGCAATGGAACCTGGCTCTGTGTGAGCCAGTGTTCGTTCTGTCCACCGTCACATCTAACCCTCCAGCCCCTGGGGCAAGGCTTTCCCCCTCTGAGCCCTATGTTCCACCGGCACCACCTCCTTCCTGCCCAGGCCTACTGCAGAGAAAGGCCAGGGAAGCTCGCTTGCTAATGTTAATGGGCTGGGCTCCCTCTGGTGCTAAGGGCTGAAAACATCACCCATGATTTGCAGTGGGTCAGTCTGCAATCTCCACCCAATGTGAGCATGCATGGCTGAAGGAAACTGAATCCTTCCTGAATAAAATTGAACCCAGAGTCCCTGAGGCTGGCAGAGAAGACCACAAGAAAACCTTGTGAGGTGGGCTCAGTCTTGTGGCCCTGTCTCCTGTCCCAGAGTTGAGTCCCCTTTTACGGGTCCCTGGCTGCTCTGCCCCATATCAGTCCAAGGAGGTGTCACTTCCCAGTTTGTCCCATGGCTCAAGGGTTTGCCATGACCTTCCCTTAGTACCCCAGAACTTCCGCTTTGCCCCTTCCTAGGTGGGTGACTTGAAAAGGGTGCTGCTCTGTGACTCTCTTTACTCATCTGTAATATGGGGATGATAACAACAATAAAACCTACCTTGTGGTGTTGTTGTAGGGATTAAAACACTTATTGCATGTAAAGCACTTGAAACAGGGCCCAGCACATGGTAAGCACTCAGCAAATGTTAGCTGTTGTTGTTTTAGCTCAAAAATGACGTTACTTTTGCAGTCACTTTTCTGATAAGGGACTTGTACCCAGCATATATTAAGAACTCTTACAATTCAATAATGAAAAAGATAAATAACCTAAGTAAAAAATGGGCAAAGGACTTGAATAGACATTTCTCCAAAGAAGATGTACAGATGGCCATATGAAGAGATGCTCAACATCATTAACTGTCAGGGCAATGCAAATCCAAACCATAATGAGATACTACTTCACACCCACTAGAATGGCTGTAATGAAAAAGATGGGCAGTAACAGGTGTTGACAAGGACATGGACAAATTGGAACCCTCATACAGTGAGGATGGGAAGGCAGAACAGTGCAGCTGCTTTGGAAAACAGTCTGGCAGTTCCTCAAACAATTAAACATAGAATTACCATGTGATCTAGCAATTCTGCTCCTGGATATATACCCAAAATAAATGAAAACATGGGTCTTCACAAAATTTTGTGCATGAATGTTCACGGCAGCATTATTCACAATAACTAAAAAGTGGAAGCAACCTAAATATCCATCAACTGATGGATAAAATGTGGTGCATCCATAGAACGGAATGTTATTTAGCCACAAAAAGCATGAAGCACTGATACACGCAACAACATAAATGAACCCTGAAAACATTATGCTAAGCAAAAGAAGCCGGCCACGAAAGACCACATATTGGATGATTCTAGTTACATGAAATTTCCCAAATAGGCAAATCTATAGAAATAGAGAGTAGATTAGTGGTTGTCAGGGGTTACCGAGAGGGAGGAATGACTGCTAATGGGTATGGGGTTCCTTTTAGGGATGATGAAAATGTTCTAAAATTGATTGTGGTAATAGTTGCACTACTCTGTGAATATCCTTCAAAACACTGAGGCGTGTGCTTCAAATGGATCCACTTTATGGTTATGTGAATTACATCTTAACAGAGCTGTAAAAAAAGAAAAGGAAAAAAAAAAGACTTTATGAAGGGCTCATGGAAGACCACAGGGAAGCAGACACAGAATGACATCGCCCATAAAACCTGGCCTACCCTCAGCATTCCTCCTGGTCTGCTTTCATAGGGCAGAGGCCATCTAATCCTCATCTTGCCATAGCAGGTCAGCAACTTCTGAACCCATGCAGGCCTGTCCCCAAAAGCCAGGCCCAGAGTTGTGGTCGCAGTGAAAGACAGTGTGGTCAAGTGGGAGGACCCTGAGCTGGGATTACGTTAGCGTGACACCATTGTCATAGGATTAGCAGAAGTCATAGGCGTAAGCATGTGGCCCAGAGCAGGGGTCCACATATCATGTGTGGCCCTCCTCCCCTGCCCCTTACTGCCATGCGAGTGCCCCCCCACACTCCCATCCATGATGGACGTGGCAGTGCCAATGGCAGCATGCTACAGGTCTGGCAGATAAGCACCTACTCAGTGCTGCACAGAGACCCCAGTTCTCCAATTAGAGACATGCACAAATAGGGCCTTTTGCTGGAAAGGGCAAAGTCCAATGTTGGTGTGAGTACGGAGGCCCTCAGAACTCACCCCTGAGCCCTGCCTTCAGGTGCCTGGCGGTGCACACGAGGTGTGGCATGCCAGAGCCAGAAGGGGTCTGTGAGACCATCTTCAGTCCCTTCCCCTTTATTTTATTTTATTTTTTGGCCACAACATGCATCATGCAGGATCTTAGTTCCCCAACCCAGGACCAAAACTGTGCCCCTTGCAGTGGAAGTGCCAGGGAAGTCCCCCTTTATTTTATAGATGGTTAACTGAGGTCCAGAGAAGTGAGGTGGTACAGTGGAAAAGAGGAAGTGCATTTTTGCATTCAGGTCCCGGTCAGCCAGGGACTCCCGTGGCGGCCTTGGACAGGAGTCATCTTTAAAAGGTGGAGTTGCTGAGAAGGTAAAGCCAGCAGACACAAGGTCCAGTTAGAGCTTGGCAGCTGGAGGGGAGAGATTCAGCCCGTGTTCAGCAGAAACCAACCCCGTATAAGGGAGCAATGAGAGACAGACCAGCAGGGAGAAGTCGGAGAAGCAGGAGGATTCTGTCCTTGAGTTTTTAAAAATAAATATTTGTAAAAGTTCTTATGTGCTTGTTGCAGAAAACATGGAAAACACAATAAGCATAGATTTATAAGAAAACAAAAGTCCTCTCTGCGGCTCTCTCACAAAGAGACTCTCAAGTTGGACCTCTTTGGGCTGTTCCTGGCTCCTTGAGGAAAATGGAAATGGACTTTATGAAACATATTTCGAATGAGAAATTACCATCATTCTTCTCTGGTAATCCCCGGCAGCCCGGCTTGGCTCGCACAAAGGGAGAGGCAACAAATAGAATTTGCCAGACCCAGTCTGAGCCCGGTTCACCAAGTTTGTGTTCCAAACTGCACAGTCATTCAAAAGTCAATGAAAACCCATTGTGTTGCATGCAGTTAGCAAATACGTTAGACTGGGCCCGCGGGGTCCACTGGAGGGCTCGCTGGTGGTGAAGCTCTTGGAGCTACCTGTGTCGGCGGGGCTGCCTGGGTTAGGGCCTGAGAAATGGGACCTTACAGAGAAAAGCAACACCTTCCATCCATTAAAGGCAGGACCGTGAACGGTGGAGAAGAGCTCGGGACCCAGGAGTCAAGAGCTAGTTCTCTGCAGATGCAGGAGGAGAGGGAGGGGCCACAGATGAGGACCCACTGTTGTTACCATCTTCAGCCCATGTTGAAACTGGAGCTGCTGCCTTTTTTCTGGGTGTGAGGAGGAGAGTGCCCTGAGGCAAAAGGTCAGGGAGCCCTGGGCTGGGAGCCTGGAGTCTGGGCTCCCTGTCTTGGTGTCACCATTGACTTGCTGGGCAGCCTTGAACAGGTCTCTTCTCCTTCCCCAGCCTCAGTCTCCCCAGTATAAAACGGGCAGACTTATTCTAACACCTGTTCCTGTCAGACCTGTGATTTTTAAAAAGAGCCTTTTTCTCCTTACCCAGGGTGGAATGGGACATGGATGGCTAACCCCAATTGAGCAGATTGTTTCAGTAAGCAAACATGCCCTGAGCCCCTGCTGTGAGTACAGTCTACTGCTGGGCCCTGGGTGAGAGGCCAGCTGGTGGGACCAGCACTATTCCATGTCTGAGTCACAGCCCCGGTGGTGGGAGCAAGGGACCCAGAGGCAGACAGTTACGATCCTGAGTCCTAGGGTCTGTGATGAGGGAAGGCCAGGGCTGTGGGACCCCAGGGGAGCCTTGCCCTAACAGTAGGGGAATCAAGGAAGGCTCCCTGGAAGAGGTGGCATATGATCTGAAACTTGGAGGATGAGCAGGATTTTGCCACGTGAAGTGGCAGGAGAAGGGCACCCTGAGTAGCAAGTGATGGGAGCAGAGGTACATCAGTGCAGGCTGCATGGCGAATGACACCCATGCCTGGCATGCAGTAGTGCTGGGGCGGAGGCCTGTCCACGCCCAGAGGTGGAAGGTCCTGCCATCTCCCTCTCTCTTTTTAATATTTTAAAGTATTGTTGAAATATAACTCACAAGATTCATCTTTCTAAAGTATACAGTGTTTTGAGTATAGTCACAAAGTTGTGAAACCATTATTACTATCTTAATTCCAGAACATTTTCATCATGCCAAAAAGAAACCCTGTACCTGTTAGCAGTCACTCCCATTCTCCCCTCCACCCAGCCTCTGGCAACCACCAATCTACTTTCTGTCTGTATGGATTTGCCTATTCTGGCATTTCACGTAGATGGAATCATACAATATGTGGTGTTTTGTATCTGGCTTATTTCGCTCGCCATAATGTTTTCAAAGTTTATCCATATTGTAGAATGTATCAGAGTTTTACTTCTTTTTATGGCCAAATAATATTCAATTGTATTGATATACTGTTTTGGTTTATCTATTCATCACTTGATGGGTATTTGGGGTTTTTTCTATATGATTTGATTTAATGATTTGAAAAATTAAACTTATTATTACTGATTCACTTGTAGGAGTAAGAAATGGTAGATCCCATGCAGTCTCTTACCTCATTTGGCCCTTACAATAAACCTACAAGGAAGGAGTGTTAACTGTTTTCCAGAAGACAGCTCTGGACCAGAGCGGCTAAGTACCACGCCTAAGGGCAGGGGCCAGTCAGCAGCGGGGCTGGGACTTGAACCCAGCTCTGCCTGCTCTAAAGCCCGCAGCCCATCCAGCTGGCTCAGAGACGTGTCCCCAGACATTCAGCTGAGGCTGCAGAGAAGGACGTTGAAGGAGCATTTGCTCCCCACGGCGCTCTGTGGCTCACGGCTGCTGCTGCGGCGTGAAAGGCAGCCTTGCCCGCCCCCATGCAGTCTTGTGGTTCGGACCTGCCTGTGTGTCCTCTGCCCTAGGAGTGAGCTTGTTTGTGTCCACTGTTTACTTAAGCTGGCCGCTCTGTCTCCTGAGGCTCCACAGTCATCACTCGTCACCACGTGTGAAACAGCTTGGCGATGTCACTCTGTGAGGAGGCATCCCTCAGTGCATCCCATGGGGTGGGCCTGGGTTCCCTGATGCAGCCACACAGCTGTCATCGTCATGGGCTGTGTCACCATCCATGAAAGTTGGTCACCATCCATGTCTTCCTTGATCCTCAGATCCCTTCTGGAGGTCATCATGTTGTTCCCATGTATTTGTGTGGAAACTGAGATCAGAGGGAAGTCCTTCGCCCACATCACATAGGACAGGGGCAAGTGTCTGATCCAGACCTGACTCATATCTTTCAGGCTCCACATCGAGGGTGGGAACATCCCCAGGTCGTGTTATGCAGGACAACTCACCCAAAGCCACGTGCAGAATTAAGAAGGAAGTCTAGTTCTTCTGCAACCTAGATCTATCTATGAAAGTATCACACTGGCCACTGTGAATTTTTTTTTAAACTTCAACAAAACAGAGTAGTATAAAGTATAAAGCAAAAGTATAATGTATCAAGAGGTAGAAAGTAGAGAGTAAAGTATAAAGAAAAAAGGAAAAGTTACCTCTAACTATAGTACTCAGAAATAACCACTGTTTAACATTTTGGAGTATTTTTCCAGACTTCTCTGTGTATATGATAATTATACTCTTTACAGGAAGGGAGTCATACTAGATGTGTTGTTTGGTAATTTGCTTTCTTCACTGCAGTGTATTTTGGACACCTAGCTGTGTGCACTTAGCTGAGTGAATGAATGAGTGAGGAAATGAATGAATGACTTGTCTGCTCTCTTGTGCCACTGGACAAGTCAGGCTTTGTTAACTCTGCCCAGACTACCTTTCCAGAGCCGGGAGCCTTTATCTCCATCCTGTCATTGATTCCCTGTCCTCTGTAACCTTGGACCTCGGTTTCTCTGTCTTCACAGGGGGTCACTGGTGGTGACCCGTGGTGATAGAGCAGAGCCTGGTGCCGATTCTCCACAGCCCTGGGAGTGGGTAACGCTATACCATCATTTCCATCCTTGCAATGCCAACAAAGATGTTGAACCCCAGAGAGATTAGGTGATTTGTGCTGCTCATAGAGTGGAAGGGATTTGGGATTTGAACTTCAGCCTGGATGACTTCAGAGCACTCTTTAACCCAGAATGAGCATGCCCTGAGAATCCAGGGGTCCAAAGCTGGGGGCAGGGGCAGCCATGCCCTCTCTGGGCTGTCGTGGTGTCCCCACCTATAACACAGAGGCCTCCAAGGACCAGCCAGTCCTGACATTGTGTGAGTCTCAGGTCCCCACGCAGCCCAGCCCAGCCACCTTGCTATTACCCCTGAGCCTAGGAGGACCCAGAGAGGAGTCTGGCCCAGGACCTGCCCCCAAAGCCCAGAGCCTCTGCAGAGGAGCCACCATTGGCGCTGAGCCCTGGTGTCTGAGGGAATTCCAGGCTGAGGGAACAGCATATGCAAGAGCACAGAGGTGTAAAGTTCCAAGAGCCCAAGTAGTCAGTGTAAGTGGAGACTAGAGAGGGAGGAGGGAGCTTGGGGAGCCAACCACCACTGGAAGGCCTGCAGATTCAGATGGTGGGAAGCTGGAAATGCCAGGCTGAGGGCCTGGGGTTGCATCCTGAATGCAGTAGGGAGCCATCGAAGGGCCTGAGCAATGTTGGGGGCAGGTTGCCATTTAGGAGTCTCTCTGGCTGCAGGACAAATGGTGGATTTGGGGGCAGTGACCAGGGTGGAGACAGTGAGGAGAGTGGCAGGATTGGCATATAACTGGCACTGCCAGAGGGAGTGAGTGGTTGGAAGACCTCACCTAGGCCCCACCCAGGCTCCCAACTTGATTCCCCCAGGACGGAGCTGGAGACTCCTCTCTCTGTCCTCAGCCCCCGCTAGCAGGGCGCCCCGGCTGGGCCCCAGTGTAAGGCAGTGATTTTTGTTTTCTGTAAATTATTGGTGCCCAAGTCATAGCTGAGTGGCTCAGCACAATGGCATCCTTCTCTTTTTGTCCTCCTTAATTTTAGAATCCAAAGCTAAATGTTTTAATTTTACATTATTCCTGACATAATGCTAATGAGTTCCAGGTGTCCCCCTGAGTCAGGCTGTGCAGCCAGCCATCTGGGCGGGGCCCTGCTCCCCAGGACGCCCCTCCTGCCACCCTCTCGGTTCTCAGAGAAGTGCCTCGCAGCGTGTTCCTCCTTAAGGACCCCTTCCCGCTTTATCATATGGTTGTAATTTTTTTCAGTTTACTTGATCATTCTTTTGTGTGGTGACCACAGGGTGATTCTCCCTTGCTCGAGGGATGGAAGGTTCCCACGAGAGCCGGACAGCTTGCCTGGCCCAGCAGAAGGCATGCTTCCCTTTCAGACCCCCGAGGCACCAGGCTCAGGTGAGGGGTGGGATGCCTCCCCCAGACCCTTCCAGCGCTTTCCAACCTGTGTTGGACTGAACATCTGGAGAATTTGTGTTTTAAGGGAAATAAACACTCTCAGGGGATCTGAAAAACAGTGTGGTGGCTATTATCACTAGTATTGTTATTTTCTGGTGACGTGAAACATTTACTTCTTTGTTTCTAGTCATTTCTTGCCCGTGGCCTAATGTTTCCTAAATCTGCAGACCCGTCTGCTTTTTGTTGAATGAGATGTGAGAACAGGGACAGGGCTTTGGCATCAGACAGCCTTGGGTTCAGTCCGGCTGCTGCTCTAAAGCCCTGGGCGCCCTGAGCACAGGCTCTCTGGGAAAGAGGGTGATAGAGCACCTTCTGTCCAGGGTGCCCCGAAGAGCACAGATGGCGGTGCACAGAAAGGGGGCCGCACAGGCCGACTCAGAGGTGCACACCTCAGGAGCAGTTTTCCTCCCTTCTGCCTTTTCCACATCCTCGTGACAGGGCAGACAATGGTCTCTATTTTATTCATGTCAGGTCTGAACCTGAAGTCCACAGACTTGAGTGTGAGAGAGTGTAACTTGAAAGTCTTCTTTGAACTCCCATCCTGTTCTGAGTCTCCGTAGCTGAGTAGCAAATCTCAGGCAGTTCACAAACCCCTGCGCCAGTTCTGTGGGTGGGAGGGGCTTGCACTGAACCGAGGGGTCCTCAGAGTCATTTCTCACGCTGGCATCTTCTGAGCCGTCCTGCACCCCACCGTCTTTGCCCAGAGCCCAGCGGTCTCCCATCCATCTGAAAGGCTGCCCTGGGGCCTGCTTGGACTCAACACCTGGGTGTGGGACCTCCTGAGAGATCCAGAGTCCTGCCCGCCTGGGAGGAGCTCTGCTTCAGGTCCCACAAGCCTAACTGGGGGTGCTATCAGCACACCAGAGCCTGGCCCCAGGGTGAAAGGGCAGAGCTCTGAGCCTCCCCACTTTGAGGGAGCCCTGCCGTCTCCCCGTGTCTTGCTTTCCCTCCAGCGTCCCTTTCCCAGCCAGACATTTTCCAGGGGTGGGAACACAGGAAGCTTTGCTCTTCCTCCCGCCTAGGCTTCTCCTGGGCTCCACTAATTTGGGGGGCTCCCTGCCCTGCTCCACACTTCCCTCAAGGTTCGTATGTTTGTTGCTTTCTTCTTCCATTCATTAACAGATATTCTCACACAAGCCCACTGTGTGCCAGGCCTGTGCTGGGCACTCTCAGATGGCTTGGGGCAGAAAATCATTTGAAATATTTACTGTGTGTGACTCATCTCTGTCTCCAGAGTTCTTTCCATTTGGCCCCGAGACCTGAGATTTTGAAACCCAAAAGCCAGGAGTTCACTCCTGTCTGCTCTGCTTTCTGCCAACTAATCTCCTCCAGAAGCACTTGGGTGGAGGCACAACGCTATTACTACATACCCATTTGACAGATGAGAACTGAGGCCTAGCAGGGAAAGGGACGTTCCCAGGACACCTGGCCCAGGGGAGTCCTCTGTGGCTAAACCAGCCAAGTGCACAGCTCACAGCTGGATGTCTCTTGCACAGTGGGCCAGTTGGGAGGCATGAGCAGTGGCTCGAGAAGCCCCAGAGTGAGCCTGTGAGCCTCAGTCCTGCCTCTGGCGGGGTTGCCGTGATACTGGTTAGACCAGGGAAGAGAGGTGTCCTGCAGACTGAGGCACTTGGTCACTGGAAAGGTCTGCCCTGTCTCTTCCTTTCTTCTCGTCCTTCCGTAGGTTGGATTTCATTTGTTTTGTTGTTGTTTGTGTACTTGGTTCCTAATGGCAATTGACCTTCCTTCATTAGCTCGAGTTTGAAAGCTGGGCTGTCATCGTTCCTTCCATCCACCATTATAAGTGAGTCCAGGCACTGGGTTCTGTCAGTGGCAGCAGCGAGCAATGTGGAGCCACGTGACCCTCTTCAGTGTGTGGCCCTAAGTTGCCATCACAGGGCCTCCCAGAGGATCTGTGGCGGGTGGGAGAGTGGTGACAATGCTGAGGCAGGTCAGCTTGGCCTGTTTATCCCACTGGGCCCCAGGTGTCGGATCCAACCTAATTTAGAGCCATTGGATATCCCCGAAGGTAACTTACGAACCATCTTGCACCCTCCAAGCAGCCCTGGTGAACATGCAGTCGCCCGACTCTGTTCCTGAGCACCTGGGAATGGGTCACTCATGTCCTCTCCAGTAGGGCTCCCCCTGACTGAGCACAGCCCTCTGTGGCTCCCCACACCCTCACTACGACCTCCACAGGCCCCTGCTACCCCCGAGCTACACATACCAGCAGTCTGGCCCAGCCGTGCCCCTCCCCCCTCCCAAGGGGCCCAGAGCCTCACGGGACATTCCTGGTGGGAACTGAGCCCCAGGTGCACATGGGGCAGGTTGCTCCCACCCACGACCTCAGAAGGGAACTTTGCACGTGTACGTTTGTCATGATACGCACTGACCCGACATGAGGTTTTCTTTCAGGTGATGGGTGGAATGTCTTGGATCTCCTTTCTCCCCGGGCAGCCCCAGGGTGCTGCGGGTTGTACAGGGCTTAATTCATGCAGTCGCCGCCTGTGCACTCACCAATCCTGGGCAGGCGGCCCCGGGTAATTAAGCCCAAGGAAGGCAGGTGACTGGTTTAAGGTCACACAGTAACCTGTGACAGAGCCAGGACTGGAATCAGGTCTTCAGACCCTAATGTTTTTCACACCATGGACCCACCCTCTGTTGTTTCTCCTTGGAATTCGGGAGAGGAGCCGAAAAGAGGACTGAGCACCTGCCCTGTGCCCAGTACCAAGGCCACACCCTGCTGTCCATAATAGGCCCCTGAGGCCAGGAGTGTCATCCCCTTTGCAGGGAGCACACTGAGGTTCACAGGGGCCAGGAAGAGGAGGAATTGGACCTGAGACCCAGGCTGTGGGCACAGGCTTATTTGGGGGAGAGTTGAGGCTGGAGAGAACCCTTTCATTCATTACAGTCCCTCCCCTCCTCCTCCTGGAGTAGCGCTCACCTGCCTTACCCCCAGCTCTTAGGATCAGATGTTGACGCACCTGGACAGGTGTCTCCTCAGCAAATGGGCCAGGTGCTTCTGCTTCTCAGTTGGCTGTGGAGATGGAATGGGCTGCCGTGTCGCTTTCCCACCTGTGCCTGCCTCCCCTCTTGGGGGTGAGCTCTAGAGACCGGGCAGCATCTGGCAAGGCTCAGCGGGTATGCAGCGTCTGCAGAGAGGACGAGCAGTGAGAGACAGGCCGTCCTGGCCTCAGTGCATCAGGGTGGTGTCCGGGCGCCCAGGGCAGGGTGGGAACAGGGGCGATTAGGGAAGACCTGGCACAGGAGGAGGGGAGGGCTGAGGCTTGAGCCAAGACCAGAAGGGCAGGGATGACCGGACAGGCGGAGGACACTGCATGGGCAAAGGCCTGCGGCTGGAGCTTAGGAAGGGGGAGTGGGCACTGGGCTAGAGGTCAGTGGGGCCAAAGGGTGGCCTGCAGCCCTGTCTTGGAGTTCTCTATGGCCACATGTTCCCTCCCCAAAGCCAAGCCTGTCCAGCTGCCGTGGGAAAATCAGGAGGTACAGTGGGCTCAGCTGGCTCTTCCCACCTGCAGCCTCCTCTCCTGGGCAGCCTGGAGCCATGGAGAGGCATGTGGGAGCGTGACTGTCCATGGGTCTGGCTGTGTTGGGTGTGGAGATGTTGGTGTGAGGACTTGTCTTTATCCACTGGCCTCTTGGAGGAAGCCTTTGCTGGATTTTGTCTCTGGGTGTCTCTCCCTGTGTGCACACAGAGCACCATGAGGCCATCTGTGTTCTGATATGTGAGCCAGTTTCTACTGTGCTGTATGTGGGGCTGTGTGTCAGTGCATCTAGAGTCCACAGAGTTTGTATGTTTGTGCCTGTGGTGGGGTCTGGGCTTGGGTGTCCTTGGGTATATGTATGAGTGTGTGTGTGTGTGTGTGTGTGTGGCATGAGTCATGATGTGTGTGTGTGTGTGTGCGCACGCACTGTGTGTTGGTGTCCTGGGGTTCTGTGTCTTTGACGTGTGGCTTGGTTGGCAGAAGAGGTGTCAGAGTGTGTGCATGTCTGCATTTCTGGGCCTGCGGCTGGTGGCTTGCTATGTGTGTGTGCGTGTGTCAGCCATTCTGAGCAGTCTGTGAGCCCTGGCCCCTAGCCGAGCCTCTCTCCACACCTCAAGACATGTGTCAGCACGGGGAGCCCCCTGGATCCCACCTGTCTACTGGGTGAGCAGACTCAACCTCCCCGTGCACCTCCTACTCTGGGGAGCTCTGCATACCCTGGAAAGGTGGCCTAGCCCTCTTGGCTCTCTCTGGCTGGGAACAGGAACCTGTTTCTTGCCCAGAGAGGGACTTTCTGCTGGAAAAGGGCCCAGCCCAGAGCCTCCAACGCAGTCCTGGTGAGGAAGGGATGGGGAATCTCCAGCTCGCACCTTGCTAGCTTGAGAAATCTCCTCCCAAGGGCAGGCCCAGTCTGACCGGCTCTGGAAAGGAGGCCTGTGGCCCCCTAGCCCAGTCTCTCTCTGCCTTTTGTGTGCCTCCAGCTTCTCTAGGTGGTCATGAAGGCCTAGAGAGCTGAGAGATGCTTGCCTTGGATCTCATGGCACCCCTCGGTCCTGGCTGCCTAGGACAAGAGTGGGCCCAGGCACAGAAGGGCACTGGAGGCAAACCCAGGCTCCATCCCTCATGAACTCGGGGTCTCTCTCACATAAACTCCCTGGGCCTCAGTTTCCACCTCTGTAACAAGGGGACCTGTCGTGCTGGTTAATGGGACTAAGGAGACGTGTTTAGGGAAAGTTTGGCCCAGTCCCCCACCTAGTAAATGTGATAGCTGCTGTTACAGTCATGGTCTCCCTCCTGCCCCCATCTGCCCGTCCATTCATTCACTCAGACGGCACTAGGTACCCAAGGCTGGACCAGACCCTCACAGCCTTCACAGGGCACAGTCCAGGCCAGTGCCATCCAGCCTCACCTCCCAGGACTCTCCACTTTTGTCCCTCCCCTTATTGCCTCCACCTACCTCTGAGGACCCTCGAAGCACAAGGCCCTGAGAAGACCCTCGTGGAAAACCCATGAGGCTCAGAGGACAGTAACTGCAGAGCAGCATTCCTCTCCCGGGGAGCAGGGTGAGGCGTGGACCTCAGCTCCCGGCTGGCTGGCCTTTCAAGCTGGCCAAACAGAATTATTTGACATCTTGGAGAAGGATCTGGCACCGTGCAGCTCTCCCATCCAAATCACTGTTGTAAAGTAGGTTAAAAGTTTGTACGAAAATGAAAAGTTGATCCCTGAATGGCCTGCCAGACTGTTGAAACCCAATATATTTTACCCTTAAACCAGAAATGTGTTTGTTTAGAAGCAAGTCATTGGCAAAGGCCAAAACTGGAGGCATTTCCTCTCCTGCCCCCACCCGTGTGCCCTGTTCCCCCAAACCTCCTCCTTGCCCTTTGTGTCCAGATCCTTAGCCAGAGCATGAGAAAAGGGCCTCCCTCCTCCTTGGCCCATGTCAGCCACAGGGAGGAAACTTGACATTCCTCAGGGACCACTGTGTGCCAGGTCCCGTGCTGGGCATGTCCTTTTATTTACTTCTAGCAGCCGTTTGTGGTGGCCCCATTTTAGAGAGAAGAAAAATGAGGGCAGAGGTGGGACATGACCTGCCCAAGCTCGTGGCGGTCGGTGGTGAGTCCCCGGCACAAACTTCTGTCTGCGAGACCTCGTGGCCTTCGGCCTGTGGCACAATGTCCCACACCTCACATGTGACACAGGGCCCTTGATCATCCCCCAAGGCCCAGAGGGAGAGAACAAGCGTGCCCGGCACCAGCTGGCTCTGTGCCGGGGCTGCCCTGAATGAACTCGCTCTGCCCTTTCACAGGTGTGAGAAAGGCTCAGAGACGGCAGCTCGCTGAGTGGGGTGAGCCCAGCCCTGCAGATTCTGATGCCAGACCCAGTGCCCTCTCCTTCCCCCAGCCAGAGTTTGAAGGGTCCTTGGGCTTGGTCTGGAAGGGAAGAGGGTGCCCCCTCCCCAGCTCCCGGGGCGGCTCCTCTCAGGCTTTCATCTCCTGCCCTTGGTTCTGTGAGCTGCATGCAGCGGTAATGGATTGCAGTGGACTTTTTTCAATTAGGTTCTGATTTTCCCCTGCCTGTTACTATAAAACTCCAGATGGTCTAGGGCTTCATGGTTCCCGGGGTATTTTCCCCCGTTATTTGAATCTTCTTTAGTAACACGCCCCACATGTGGGAACTGGGCCTTTCAAGACTCTGTGCCTCAGCCGGGCTCGCTGCTCTCTGTTGTGTTGCCTCGGCTTTCCTTTTTGTGTGGTGGCATCTCCTCTCGGAGGCACCGGGAGGAAGGAGGGTGTCTCCTTCGCCCAGCATCAGCTCTGCATCCAGGGCTGGGCCTGATTTTGCCTGGGAAAGGAACCCAGGATGTGAGCCCAGTTGGAAATCATGGTCATAGTTCCCGAGTACCAGCCTGTTTTGGGTGCTTTCTGTAGGGGTCCCTGAGGCGGTAGCCAGAGCACTTAGGGACACATGTATACAGACTTGCACATCAGCCAGACCTGAGATCCAGTCCCAGCTCTGCCACTTACTGGCTGTGTGACATCACTTAGGGCCAGTGATGTCACTTTTCTGAGCCTCAGTTTCCTCGTCTGCAGAGTGGCGCTAGAAAGGAGCCTCACCAGAAGAGCATGTTGTCACAGCTAAATGAAGTACCACACAAAACACATATGGCTCCCGGCTCCTGAGAGGTGACTGAGAGGGTGTCACCCAGTCACTAAGGTCATTCTGAATTCACCCCAGTTTCATCTTAGTACATATTTTAATGTTTATGCCTTCTAAGTAAATAAGAAAAACCCAGCACTCACTCTTACATTTTTCTAGACTGTCAGATAGCTCTTCTCTTCCTTCTCCCCTCTCCGTGTATGCCTTACCCACAGTAGCGACCGTCTCTGTTGCCCATGGCATGTGAGCCTTTGCTTCTGGCCAGATAAATCTGTTGTGTTTGGTTATGTGAACTGGTGTGTTGCAAATTCATCCCGAATAAGAGGTGCCTGGGTAATCCTCTGGGTGCACACAGTTGGCATCAGGGCTCTGGCCGCAGGATGCTGCATATACCCTGTGGTTCACAGAGAGCACCCACCCACCATGTGCCCGGGTGTGCCCAAGTGGATGCCCCCATTTACAGATAAGGCACCTGAGCTCTGACAAGTGAAATGAACTTGCCCAGGTCATCCAGTTCGGAAGAGTGGATTTGAACCCAGGCCAATTTGATGCTGAAACACAGTGGTGGGGGGCATGGGGGTGGAGGGGGCAGACATCACCAAGCTGTTACCAGGGCCAGGTCGCATCAGCCAGAATGCTGGGGTGAGGGTTTGTACTTGCCCAGGCACTGGGGAGCCATGCAGGGTGTGAACGGGGGTGGCGGGGAAAGGGGGCTCAGACACACCTATAGGCTTCCGTCTTTGTTCTAGATACTGGATATCATGTGGGAATGAATTGGGAGGGGAGGGTGGAGGCAGGATGGCTGGTACAGTCACCTGGGTGAGCCGTGCTGGGGTGTGGACCAGAGTAGTGGGCGGATGTAAAAGATGTTTAAGAGGTGGCATTTCCCTGGCTTAGCAGATGGCTGGATGCAGGGACCAGGGAGGAAGGAACAGGTTTCTGGCTCAAGCATCCAGGTGGAAGGTGGGAGGTCAGTGGCCGGGGAGTCCAACCAGCAGAAGTGGCACCACAGTTCCCCAAGTGAATAGCCCTGTGCTGCACCGTTGGCTGGGCCATGTGAATGGTTGCACAGGGCAGTTTCTGTGGACAGAGTGGAGACCATAGGCAGACTTGGAGGGGTGGTGTATACTCTGGAAACAGCAAGCATCTGCTGAGCCAGATGAAGGGGAGGAAGAGAAGGAGATCTAGAAGTAGAAATGGGAGTTTCTGGGGGTCCCTTCATTCAAACCCATGGGGTGGTGATTCATTCTGGAACAGGTGAGTTTGGGGATGTTTTGATCCCAAGGCTCCACACTTGGGGCACACGAGTGACTTTCAGAGCTGTAGGGTTTGTCTGACATTGCTACCTTGTGTTGGAGATGGATGGGTCACTTCTTTCTAGAAGAGGCGGCAGTTCTGACTGCAGCCGAGCCCAGGCTTGGTGCCCTCTGGCACGGTGGGGGCAATTACACCTCCTTGCCCCCTTGCAGTGGGAGCAGGGGTGTTCCAGGAGGTGTGCTCTGCAGGTTATACACCTGGACATGGACAACAGAGAGGAGGGGCCTGTCCAGGGCAAAATCTGCCCTAGAACCTCAGGAGACTGGAGTGTTGGGGGAGGAATGTCAGGAAGGCCCCACCCTAGCATGTACCCCGTGGGGTGCAGACCCTGCGGAAGCATCATTACACCCTTGGGTCACCATAGCATTGCCTTAAGGCCCATCCTCCACCCGCCTCAAGCAAACAGAGACCCAAAGCCCGGATGTGCCCGTTGACTCCATTTCTGTTACAATAAGACCCATGTTTCCATTCTGGCAGCGTCTGTACCCCATGACACAGCAGTGGTGGGGCACCTCTCTCTGCTGTCCCCCCAGACCCCACACAGTCAGTGCATGGGGCCCCTTCAAGCCATTCCCATCCCAAAAGGCAGCCTCACTCTCTTTGGAGGTGCCCAAAGGGTACTCCACGGGCTTGGCATGGAAGGAGTTTTAGGGCCACACCAATCAATGGCAAACACATCAACCAGGGCCTCCTGTTCTTTACTTCTGGGGTCAGTAAAACCTGCCCCACAGGGGTATCCTCCCTCAGGGCAAGACACCACCACCACCACGATAATAGTGACAACATTGACGTCCTGCGTGACATGCAGATATGCACATTGCCCCACTGCCGCAACTCTGTGAGCTGCTTCCTCGCATCTTCATTTTACGGAGAAAGAAACTGAGCCACAGAGACGGCACTGACTTGCCAAGATTACAGAGCCATCTGCTTTCCAAGTTTGAACCCTTCACCCCAGCCTCTGACACACCAGACCGTGGAGGGCATTGAACGCCAGGCTAAGGGGGTTGACCGGATGTCAGAAGGCACAACGAGCCCTGGAGGGTCCTGAGCAGGGGTGACCTGGTTAGATTTACAATTTAAAAATGGACTCATAAAGCATTAGAGCTGGAGGGGTCTTGGGGGCTGTCTGGTGAAGCTGCCGCTGTAACGCAGCAGAGAAGGACTCATGAGAAACTCAGGTGCCCCAGCTCTAGGATTCCAGACCAGGCCCTTCCACCACTGTGTGAGCCCTGTCAGGTCCTGGCTTCCCAGGGTACAGATGAGGGGCTTGGTGGGGGAGCACATCTGTCCAGGGCACCTGTTCCTTGGAGGTGGAGCCAGGACAGCACTGAGATAACTCCCCATCACAGGAGGCGCTGGGGCACCTGCCCCTCCAGACTGTTCCCCAGTCCCCAGCCTGCTCCAGGCCCCAGGAGCAGGCTGACACCCCTTTGATAGGCCTGAGCCCACGGGCTGGAGAGCCCAGGGTGTGTTGAGAAGGTTAGTCTGGATGTCAGGCTGGAGGAAGAAGATGGGGAGTGAGGTGAGGGGTTAAAGAGGGAGAAGTAGAAACAGGACTCTGGGGGTACTTGAGAGCCCACCATGCCCAGCGGGACATCACACACACACGCATACACACACACCCTTCCAACTCCGCAGAGGGCCAGCAGGCCCAGGAGTTGCCACCCCAGGCAGAATGCCACTCCACTACTTACCTGCTCTGTGATCCTAAATAGTAGCTACAATGACGGTATTGAGCAAGCACCTGGTACCAAGGGAAGCACTTACTGTGCAGTCCTCACAGCCACCCTCTGAGGTTGGTAGAACTCACCCAGTTTTACGATGAGGAAACAGGCTCAAAGAATTGAAGGGACTCATTTCGGATCACTCACGAGTGGAGCAGCCAAGACACAAACCCTGGTCGTCCCACACCAGGGTCCATGTCTGTAACTGTTGTGCTGATTCCCCCGAGCCTCAGCTCCTGTCAGTGGGAGAGATACTTGCCCCGAGGGCTGTGGAGAGGGTACTCGATCATGCTAGAGACATTACCAGGCCTAGCAGAGTGAGCGCACAGGTGCTGAACCCACGAGCATTCCCGTCCTCTTCTCTCTGCCTCTGTTAGCCCATCTCTGGGGTTGTTAAAGGGGAAGGATCGCGGGGACCTTGGCAAGCAGCTGCAGGCAGAGCCCATTTCCCCTCAAGGCCCTGGCATGCCTGGGATGCTGGCTCTGCTGCGGGCGTTGCTCTGCCAGGTGTACCTGTAACATCCTCATCCCAGACCTGTCCTGATGGGGCAGTTGCTACCCCACCTGCTGCTACCTCTGGTTCTACCTTGAGGGATGGGTCCCCCATCATGGTGCTCTGGCCAGCTGCTTGTTATACCCCAGCCTGGGACTCAGCTCTGTTAAGTTCCAGTGGGGTAGGGGTGGGCAGGACGAGCTGGGCCGATATACACAGGCATGGCATAGGCACAGCGCACATGCGCAGGTGTGGGGTACCTTGATGAACACGAGGGAGGCGTGTGCACCCCTAGGCTCCAGAACCCCTATTCTTTTTTTTTTAATATAAATTATTAATTTATTTATTTTTGGCTGCGTTGGGTCTTTGTTGCTGCGCACGGGCTTTTCTTTAGTTTTGGCGAGCGGGGGCGACTCTTCATTGCGGTGTGCGTGCTTCTTATCGCGGTGGCTTCTCGTTGTGAAGCATAGGCTCTAGGTGCGCAGGCTTCAGTAGTTGTGGCACACAGGCTCAGTAGTTGTGGTGCATGGGCTTAGTTGCTCCATGGCATGTGGGATCTTCCCAGACCAGGGATTGAACCCGTGTCCACTGCATTGGCAGGTGGATTCTTAACCACTGCGCCACCAGGGAAGTCCCCAGAACCCCTATTCTTAACCACCATTGGATCACATTTCTAACTCACCCTTTGCCCCATAAGTGAGCTGCTAGCTCTGCCCGCAAGGAACTCCCAAACCCTTAGCCTGGAGGCATGGAGAAAGGGCAAAGGATGTGCAGTGAAAACCTCAGGGTGTGACCAAGGAGGAGCAGGAGGTTGGGAGAGGCTTCTCCAAGGAGGTAGTGCTTGGGCACCATGAGTAGATGTCTGCCAAGTGAGTGAAGGAAGGAAAGACGTTCCATTCCAAGGGAACAGCTCCAGCAGGCCTGGGGGCATTCAAGTTCCCAACACGTTCGGGGTCTGATCACTCCCGTGTGGCTACAGCATAACATGTGGGGTGTATGCAGATGGGAGAGGCGTCCAGCCGTGCTGGAAGACCGCGAACACCAAGCTGCAGATCGTGAAAAGTGTCTGGATTGAATTGTCAGCGAACTGGAAGGGAAAGTGTCCCAGGAGGGGCACAGCCCGAACAAAGGCATGGGGGTGGGGGCAACGGTGCTGAGACGGACGGCTGGCCAGGTAGGCGCACAGACCGGGTGGGGAGATGATATACGGATCTCCAGAGTCGGATGGACCCTCCAAAGTCAGGAATGGCACGCGGCACCTGAGGGGTTATTGCCCCTCCGCCTCAGATGTCCACCCTCCCGGCTCGGGCCAGAGAGGAACAAAGGGACCGGCTGGGAGCCGAGGGGCAGCCTGCTCTTCAGCCGCTGCCCCACCTCACTGTGGGTGAACCTGGCACCGGCCTTGCAGGAGAGCAAGGGGGGGCGTGGCTTGTGGCCTGTTTATTCCCCAGACAGGATTTCCTTCTGGTTTTGATGCACGGAAGAGGCGTAACATCTGGAAATAGGAAGCAGAACAGCTTCTAAAACCCAGCTGCGGACAGCTTGCCTTGGACCAGCCCCAGCAGAGCACGGCCCACAGTTGTGGCCGGGTCTTCAAGGGAGAGGCTCCAGGAGAGCCCACCCCAGACCGTTGTCTCTGGGTCCTTGTTCTGACGTCTGCCCTGGCCTGAGGGATGGAACCAATGGCTCATGAGAGGAAACCCAGCCTCCTCTGATCTCTTCTTCCTCAAGGGTCACCTCTCCCTGCCCCACTGCCATGGGAAGGCAGCAGGCACAGAGTAGCCACCTGGGCTTTGGCCCCAGATGTGGCCTGCATCTTGTCCCAACACTGTGATCGCCCCTGGAAGCCTCTGTCTCTGAGGTGGGGACATTGAGGCCGCACACGTCCCGGTTGTCACGTGGTTAAACAGCCAGCGCCACAGCTGGATGGATGGAGCCGGTGTAGCTCCTCCTCCTGCCCACAGCGAGCGCCGTGGGAATGGCGGCCAGTCACACCAGGACTAGGGCGTGCTCGGCAGGCAGTGTTTGAAGGATTTTGAAGGCTGAAGGGGGTTGGATGCGCTGTTACGAGATAGGACATTCTTTGCTGAGTGCCTTTCTAGCACAAAGGCTTGAGATTGCCTGGAGGACCCCTGCTGTTTCAAGCCTCTGGTGGGGAGTCAAGAGGGGCTGGAACATGTGGCGGGCTGAGTGTTTGAATGCCAGGCCCGCAGGACTTCAGGCGGAAGCAACAGGGTCCCTTTCCTACACCAGAGGCTCCTGGGGTAGCTGTGTAGAGAGTAGGGAGGGAGGAGTTTGAAGTTAGAGGATTCTGGGGAGAGAGATGGGAGCTGGGCCGAGGCTGCTGGGATCAGCACTGTATTTGTTGCTCTCTGCTCATCTCCACCCTGACCAGGGGCATCACATGTCTGTGCTGTACCTACTGAATGCCCACTGCCTGGCATGGGGCCTAGTGCATACTTGATGGATGTTAAACAGATAAACAGCCAAATGATAAACCAGAGACACTGCGTTTACAAATGTGGTCATTGTTCTGACAGCAATCAGCATTGATGCTGTGTTCCAGGTGGGCAAAGCCCTTTGACAGTCAGCCTCCTACCCCTTGGGACCTTCATATCAGCCCTGAGTGGTGGCCACACAGTCTTAAGTTTGTAGGCAAGGAAATAAGGCACAGGGAGGTCAAGGGCAGTGCCCAAAGCCTCACTGGGACAGAGCCCGACTCATAGCCAGGCCTTGGATTCCAAATCCAGGGCTGTCTGCAATAGATGTATACCTACATCCTGTCCATTCAGGGCAGTGCTGCCATTAGAGCAGCACGTCATTTCCAGATGCCGATGGAGGGCAAACCTGTTGAGATCCAGAGCTGGAAAGACCACTTTTTTCTCAAGCCCTAGTGGCCATTTGTAAGTCAGGGGTGTATTTTTTTCTGGACCTACCAGGGCTTCCCAGATAGAGTTTGGGTCCTGAGCACTTCATGGGAAGCTGAACTGGGGCAGCTGGAGGCCTCGGGCAGGGTCAGGGGGTTGGGGGGGAGAGGATGCTGGGGCCCACTTCCAGGCTGGGCGGTGGGCCTTCCGGGGGCTGCAGAGCACCCCTCACCAGCCTTTCCTGCAGTTTGAGGGCTGCAGCAAGGCCTTCTCGAGGCTGGAAAACCTCAAGATCCACCTGCGGAGCCACACGGGCGAGAAGCCATACCTGTGCCAGCACCCGGGCTGTCAGAAGGCCTTCAGCAACTCCAGCGACCGCGCCAAGCACCAGCGCACCCACCTTGACACGGTAGGCCCAAGGGCAGAGGCCGAGGGTGGGGTTGGAGGACGCTCACTCTGCCCCCACTTGCCTAATGCAGGGCAGCAGGCGGCTCCAGGCAGAAACCCTGCCTGCATCCTTGAGCCCTGTTGACATTTTGAGCGGGACGATTCTTTGTGGGGAGAGGGAAGTACTGTCAGTATAGGATGTTTAGCAGTATCCCTGGCCTCTATCCATTAGACAGGAGCGATTTCCTACTTCCCAGTTATGACAACCAAAAATGTCCTTCAACGTTGCCAAAAATCCTGGGGAGGAGGAATTAAACTCTCCCCTAGTTGAGAACCACTGCTTTAGCCCAAGGGTACCGGCCCAGGCACTAGTGTGGGCCCCACTGAAAGGGTGAGCTCACATCCTGCATCCTATCCCCAGGCCTGTCAGTCACCCCCAGAGCAGGTCCTCCCTGCTCTTCCCACCCACTCCCTCCATGGAGACAGGCCAGAGGCTCTCCAGGGCCATTCTGTATCTCCCCGGCACGGTGGGTGAGGAGTTGAGGTGAGCAGGGCCTAAGACTCCAGGCCCCTGGAATAGTGGCCTGGGCCCCAGATGCTCTTGTGTCCACCTCCTTTCCCTTGTTTGTGCCAATGTGATAACCTGCAGCTCCATCATGGCATCGGTCCAAGCATTCTCTCCTGTGCATACAGACCTCAGCGGTTAGCAGAGCACTTCCTAGAACATCGTCTCCCACGATCGCACAATGACCCTGCCAGTCGGGGGGTCACTAGCCCATTTGACAGATGAGGGAAGCAGGGCTCTGGCCACTTCACTACTCAGCTGGAAGGTGGCAGAGCTGACTCAGCACTGGGCCTCACCCCAGTCTCATAGGGCCTATGTGATAGGATGTACCCAGCCTGGGAGGCCCCCAGCCCTCATGTGCAGCAGGAGACGGGTCCGTAGCCAGATTCCACGTCTGGGCCACTGGCCTGTGTCTCTGCATTTTGTGCAAATGTTTGGGGAACTCTGCTGGTCGGGGACTGGGAGACCTGAGTGGCCGTCCAGCCCAGCCCATCCAGTATACAGACATACAGGTGAAGAAACAGAGGCCCAGGAGGGCGACTGACCCCTCCAGGGTAAGTTGGAAGCCACATAACAATAGAGGTCAGAGCTAGAGGCCCTCTGGGGTTTTATAGCTGGGAAAACCAAGACCCAGAAAAGATGGGGGAAATGGGTAGCAGAAAATAGCAGGAAGTCAGGTTTTGGGGCCAGGCCCAGGCCCTGGGCAGAATGTTCTACACATCTCCCCTGTCCCCTAATATCACACACACTGTCCGTCAGTTTAATCCTAGTGACAAACCACAAGGTGTAGGGGCCTATCCCCATCTTGCAAACAAAGAAACTGAAAGTCAGAGATGAAGTCATTGTGACACAGCTGGTAAGTGGCGGAGCTGGGATGCCACCCAGTCTGCCTGACCCCAAGTCTGCTGCCCCTTGCTGGAAAAGGGGAGAAGAGCCGAGGGGAGAGGGTGGGAAGGGAGAGCCCTCCCGCCAACCTGAGCCTGACCGCTGTCCCCACCCCGCCCCTCTCAGGCTCACTGTCACGGGAGTTGGGGACATGAAGTGAAGAGGTATCTTCTTCCCAAATCCCTCTGCCTTTGTTACCTCCTCACATGCCCAGCCCTTGGGGCCCTTGGCACCTGTCCCAACCCTGAGAGGCATGGCTTGTGCCCCAGCACCCTGGTTACATCTCCCAGAGGCCACAAGGCAGCCTCAACAGCACCAGGCCTCTCTGTACCCCGCTCCCCCCGGGCGACGTCCCTCCAGCATCTCGGGGTCACCTACCCTGACTCATACCCTTCCTCCCTTCCCCTTACTGCACTTCCTGGACCCAGCCCCAAAGCAACATGCCTCTGGCCCCAACTTGGTGTGTGAACAGAGCTCCGAGGGCTGGGTCGGGTCAGGCCCAGAATGAGCCCGCAGGGTTGTCTCAGGCCTGCATCTCCTCAGAAGGTCCTGGTCAAGCCCGGGAGGTGCAACCACCAAGCGCAGCCCCCGCGTACTCCAGCCCCATGGAGACATGTAGGCGGACCCCCCCGTGGCTAGTTTGCTTTCCCAGCGCCCGAGGCTCAGGCCCACTGGGTCAACCCCATGCAGGCTGGGCCTTGTTTTCCAGAGAGGACCCAGTCGTGTCCCCAGCTCCCCTCTGGCACCAGAGAACATGGGATTCTCTCCGTGGGCAGGAAAGCAGTGGGACAGACTGGAGAGAACCGGCCTGGGTTCTAACCCTGGCCCTCCACCTGGTCCCAGAGGTCCCAGGACCACCACCCATCCTCTCTGGCCTCAGTTTCCTCAAACATCTACCTCACATGAGAGGGATAGGGGATCAACTGAGGTGACAAATGTGGAGCCCAGAAACAGGATCTGCACAGCAAACTTGAGTCCCTCCTTTTTTGACCTATGACTCACTGACTGAATGCTGACTACATCCTGCCATGTCCCAGGCACTCCATGTGGGGTTCATGTCCCGACTGCCACAGACCATCCTGCCCTGGCCTCCATTTCCTTATAGGGAAGAAGGGGGTGATAATCTCTCCTTTGCCCACTTCCCTGGACCCTTCAGGGCTGCAGAAGAGAGGGGGCACCCTAGCAGAGTGTCATGGGTGCTCCACTCACGGTGAGATCTTGGACAAAGCATCAGCCTCGATACCCTCATCGGCAAAGTGTGGATGCTTCTCACGGGGTGGGTGTGAGACTGAAAGGAGATCGTGGGTGGCCAGCCCCGAGCACAGGCCTGCACTGTGGGGACTCAGCAGGTGAGGAGCTGTCTTGAGCACAGATCAGGAGGGCTCTGTGAGGTGCTCCATGCTCACAGCACGGCCGTGAGAGTCCTGCTATTAATGAGGCTTTGGAGCTGGTGTGGTGACTCCAGGCCCGGGGCTTGGCTTCTGCTTGGGACAGCCACAGGGTTTCCTGAGGGCTCATGAGGGAGCTGGGCCAGAGGAATGTTCTACACACGTCAGGCTCTGGAAAAACAAACACAGAGATGGGCCTTGTGCCCTCTTTCCAGGCGAGGGTGCCTGCACACACGGAGCTCTGTTTGTTTGCTTTTTGACAAAAGCGTGTGGATTTGTATCAGCGTCCCCAGGGGACTGGGCCTGGGGCAGGGCAGGGTAGGGCCCATGAGAGAAAGTGTGTGTGTGTGTGCACATGCACGCACGCGTGCGTATGTTGGGGTAGGGAGCAGGCCTGTGTGAGAGGGACCCTGTAGCGTGTCGGTCTGTGTCTGTGTCTCTGTGTGGTTGTGTGGGGACAGGTCTGAGGCCTGCCTTCCACCCTCCCGCCCATACCTTCCTTTCAGCAAGGCAAGCCTCTCACTGCTCTGTCTCTCTCTTTTTGCTCTCCTCCGTTTCTTTAACCTGGCAACTCTCCGTGGCAGCACCAAGGTATGGCCGTCTCTTTCTGCTTCTTCCTCCCCATGAGGTCCAGCAGGGCTGACTCGCCTTGAGGTTCGGGGGGCAGTTCCAGTGGGCGTGTCTGACGGGGACATAGGCATCACCTCCAAACGTCCCCTCCCCATGACGTCCCCTGCAGTCGCTGGAGGCCAGAAGGCCCCGAGAAATTGGAGCCACTAGATGTGTTCAAAAAGGGCGCCTTAGGGACTTCAAGTAGCAGCTGGAGTCCGCAAGCAAGGTCTTGTGGAGGCCCCTACAGAGAGCTCAGAATTCAGTTAGAGCCACAGGGTCCCTGCCCTGGGTCAGACCCTGAGGCCTGAGATGAATCAGAAGGGAGCCTCCCCTGAGGAAAACTCACCACTGAACAGATCCAGCAGTGCAGGTGGACAGCACTGCCCGTGGAAGCTCGGGAGGTGGCAGTGGGAAGAAGACTCGAGGAAAGGTTGGAGAGGAGGTGACGAGGGCTGGGCGGTGGGTGTGCAGGGGCAGGGGGAGGGGTGAGGACTCAAACAGGGCCCAAGTCACAAAGGGCCTTCAGTGCCCGGACGTGGGCTGTATCCAAGGGCACCAGGGAGCCAAGGGGGGTTAGAAGGTGAGAGCATGGCCAGGCCTGTGAGAAAGGCCCTCTGGCTGTGAGTGTGAGGGGAGGTTGGAGGCACAGAG
Organism: Delphinapterus leucas; assembly: GCF_059928025.1. Lineage (NCBI taxonomy): Eukaryota > Metazoa > Chordata > Mammalia > Artiodactyla > Monodontidae > Delphinapterus > Delphinapterus leucas. The sequence goes on from NC_143129.1 coordinate 145,778,021, forward strand.
AGCAGGGTGGGGTCTGGACAGGAACCAGGGGAGGCGGTGGGCATGCATTCGTTCTAGAGGAGGGATGGGGCTCTGAGGGGAAGGGACGCAAAGGGCACAGATGGAGGCACAGCCTCCCAGGGCTGTGTCTGAGATCCAGTTCCCTCTGGTCTCCTGTGACTGTTGGGTCAAGGACCTGTGATTCTGGACCCACGGCAAGTTTTGGTCAGTTGCTCCCAGCCCGGGCCCTGCCACTGTGCAGGTTGGCTCCATGTTTGCGCCCGCCTTGCCCTGCGCTGTCGCCCTCTCCCCCTCTCCCTGCCCCCCTCCCCCTCCTCCAAGGCAACAACCTCACTTTACTCATTCTCCACTTGCTGCTTCTCTGCAGCCATGAGCCCCAAAGGGTATATTTTCTCCGAGCTAGTATTGGAGCTGAAAGAAAGAATCCTTAGGACTCAGTTGGCCCCATTATGCAGAGGAGAAAAGTGAGACTCAGAGAGGGGAGGCGACTTACCCGAGGTCCCAGCATGAGGGTAGAATGGAGACACAAACCCCCTTCTTCACTGCCAGGCCAGGCACCTTCCCCGCACCCATCGGCAGGCCTGGCTGAGTCAGACCCCTCCTGGCCCAGGACACAGAGGGAGGGACAGGGTGTGAGCCTGCAGCCGCCCCTTGCCCAGTCGTCCCCCCCCCCCCCACTGCAGGCCATGCAGCGGTACCTCGGGCCTGGCAGGTGGACCCTCACTCACCCCACCTCTGCCCTCTGATGTTACAGAAGCCATACGCCTGCCAGATCCCTGGCTGCTCCAAGCGCTACACAGACCCCAGCTCCCTCCGCAAGCACGTGAAGGCCCATTCAGCCAAAGAGCAGCAGGTGCGTAAGAAGGTAAGAGGGCTCCGTTCCAGGCCCGTCTCTGCAGATGCCCCCACCCGGCCTCCCGGCCGCCCGTCCAGCATCAAGGCAGGTACAAGCCACACTGCTTGCGTGCATTCAACCTTCCACATCCAAGGGTGCCTCTGTCCCTTGCCCTCCATCTGCCTCCCACCAGCCCAAGTGTCCAGACAGTCCCCGACTTACGACGGTTTGACTTATGATGGTTCAACAATTGTTCAACTTTACGATGGTACGATGGTATTTTTACAAATTCAGTAAAAGCATACTTCGAATTTTGAATTTTGATCATTTTCCAGGCCTGCGATGTGCAGTAGATCCTCTCTTGTGATGCTGGGCAGCGGCAGTGGCCACAGCTCCCAGTCAGCTGCACAGCCACAAGAGTGAACAGCTGATATGCTAACAGCCATTCTGTTCCCAGGCCTCCGTTCTGTTTTTCACTTCCAGGACAGTATCCAATATGTTATATGAGCTATTCAACACTTTATTATAAGATAGGCTTTGTGTTCGTGTAATTGTTCTGAGCACATTTAAGGTAGGTGAGGCTAAGCTATGGTGTTTGGTAGGTTAGGTGTATTAAATGCATTTTTGACTTTTGATATTTTCAACTTACAATGGGTTATTGGGGACGTGATCCCATTATAAGCTGAGGAAGATCTGTACTTCCTCACCCTCGGCCAGTGGACATTTATCCACCCACAGACTGTCCACCAGCTCCTCTCTCATCCATCTGCCCACTGGCCATGGCTTGTTTATAAATATTTGATGTTAAGCGTCAAGGATGGAAAAGTACAAAACCATGGTCCCCACCTTCAATGGAGACCTGGCAGTGAGAGACAGACATAAAGAGATATGACAAAGACTGCAGTAAACGTGTGCAGAGAAGAGTCAGGGCACAGAGAAGGGGCTCTAGCCCGTCAGGGTGGGAATGGGAGGGTCGTGGAAGAAGTGACATGGGGCCGGGGGTGGGGGCAGTGGTGTGCGCTCTGGCCAGCCTGCGGGCGCACCGCTACTAGCCTCATGGCCTCGGGCATGTGTCTTAGCGCATTTGTTCCTCATGTCCTCAGCTGTCAGATGGGGCAGAGAGGACTTGCTTTAAAGGGTTGTCATGAGGATTAAATGAGTAAATCTATGTCAAGGGTTTTGAACAACACTTGGCCAAAGTAAAAGTTCAGAACAGAAGTCGTTGGGTGTTGTCATTAAGTCTTGAAGAAGCAGTAAGCGTTGGGCCGGTGAAGACGGTGCGCAAGAGAGGAACTGAAGCTTAAATCACTATGCGAGGACCAGTGGGCCCCCTACCTGTCTCGGAGCTGAGCAGCAAGCCACACAAAGGGGAGGTGGAGTGACAGGGCGACAGGACAGCCCAAAGCCCTGCAGAGGAGTCTGGGCTGTCCTGAGGACAGGGGGTGCCATCGAGGGGTTATAAGCAAAAAAGGGACATGTCACCCTGAAAGATGGCTCTGGGGCCTAGTGGAGAATGAATGGGTCGAGGTGGTTGGAGGGACATTCAAGGCAGGGAGGCCACTGCTGGGGAGCAGGGGAGACAGTGGGGGCTGACCTGGGGCAAGGTGGGAGGGGATTGGGTTTGGCGACTGCTGGGCTGGGCAGTGGGGGGACTGGCAGAAGGAGCATCAGTGTCAGACGTTTGGGGGCAGGATGGACGGACGGATGGTGGTCCCCTTCACCGGGAAAGAGAATCTAAGAAAGAAGCAGGTTTGCAGAAGAAAGCAGCAGGTTCTGTTTTGGACAGGCAGTGTGTGAGCCGCTGGGTTTAACCCACATCTCCTGGGGACCACCGGGGCCACGGGTGCTTGAGTGCCAGGGAGGGTGTGGGGGGAAGAGAAACACCAGGGGCCAATCTGGGGACATGAGCATGACAGAGGAGGACAGAGGGGGGAAGAGCCCATTGATTTGTTCGGCGAGATTTATGGAGCACCTCCTGTCCTCCAGGCACTGTTCTCAGAACTGTGGATACGGCGTGAATAAAGCAGAGAAAGGCCTAGAGGCTGGAGAAATAGACTGTTGTAGTCTGTGGGATGGGTGTATACAGAGATGAGGTGCTAGAAGCAAGCAGGCCTCAGTGGCAAAGACAATGAGGAGGGGACAGACAGGCTTGGGAGCCCCTGGAAGCAGTAGAGCAAAGAAGGGACATGTTCACAGCATGGGCCACGAGCTCACCATGAACACACGTTCACCCTGAGAAAGGAGAGACGAGCCTGGTGCTTCACAGACTGTATCTCATCTAGTCCTCACTATAAGCCTCAGTATAACTAGGAAGTGGGCAATTTTCCCCCCATTTTACAGATGTGGAAACTGAGGCTCAGAGAGGTAACAAATCTCCCCAGAGTTGTTCAGTGTGGGAGTGACAGTGCCAGACCCATCTGCTTCCAGGGCCAAGCTCTCTCCAGTGCTCTCAGCTTGAAGGGCTTGGTCAGGGACAGGGAATGGCCCAGGCTCCACGCCAGGGGGGCTTCTGTCCCAAGCGGACTGGTGCCCAAGGGCCAGAATCCTGCCCTGGTTTTCCCAGGCCCTGTGCTTGGCTTGCATTGAGCCCCAGGGACCTGGGGCCGCAGATCTGCAAACTTCCCAACAATAAGCGTCCATTAAAAGCCATCGGGGATGATGTATCTTTCTGGGTAAAGCGACCCTTGTATTATGACAGCTCTTTGGCAGCCCTGCTGCGTTTCAGAGAGAATTAGAAATGCTTTTCTTCCTTAATTCTCCTCTCCCGCTGCTCCTAATCCGATCGACATTGCGGTCTGTAAGAACATGCCTTGGCCCTCTTTTGCCAGAAACTTAACTTACATGGAAAACAGCTGCTGGGTCAGGGAGCCGAGAGCCCATCGGGAGGCTGGGCATGCCTTCCCCAAGCCTGGGTGCTGGCCTAGCTGGCCTGAGCGGGTAGAAAAACCCTCAGGGCTGACTCCCAGCTGCTGTGTGACATGCGACAAGGCTCTTGCCTTCTCTGAGTCGGTTTTGTCCCAGATAAAATGAGGGTTTGGACAAGTCAATCTTCAGGACTCTGATGGTGGTCAGCTTTGGGATTTCCCTGGGAGAAGGGACCCTCCCATCCTGGTGCATGCCACCACCACCCCATTGTCCGAGGGCCCCAACCAGCCCCTCCCTGTGCCCATCTGGCCCCATCTGGAGACGTGAAGATGGTCTGAGGTGTCGAGCTCAAGTCTGTCTTTAGGGACAGCTGAGGGCGGTTGGCCAAAGACTTGCCCACCCAAGCATACTCTTAGCCAACACCCTCAAGGCCAGGTATCGACCCAGCGAGCCCACTGTCATGTGAGCCTGGGGGACTCCGCCAGTGGAGCCAGCCAGCCCTTGACACAGCACCTTCAACAAGCGTTCATGCCCATCCTCTCCTCACTTCTCACAGCAGCCTGGCCTGAGGGGTATTGTTGCTTATTACGGGCAGGGGAGGGGAGAGCCAGAGAGGAGACACTTAACTGCACGTGCCCCCTGTATCTCACTCCATGGCATCAGTCACCCCGGCAGCAGCCCCGAAAATGGGCCTCACAGAGCTCCAGCTACCTGGAAGGGCCCAGCTGCTGCACTTTGATGCCTTCTCGGCGTCTGTGCCGAGGCCACCCCTCCTGCGGGCACTCCCAGCCAGAGACCGAGCCCGGCAGGCCCTGCGGGGATGTGAGACCAGACCCCTTCCTGGGAGACTTGGACCCCCCTGACTCCCAGCAGACTTTGGTTCCCTGAGGACTCCCTGGTACCTAGGCTCCCAGTCGAGGAAGCTTCCTCTCCCTCCCTCCTTCCCTTGGTCTGACGGCTCTCCCAGCCTGCCCAGCTCTCCCTGTTTTCTCTCACACAGGCACTCTCCCTATTAAAACCCTTGCATGTTCAATCTTCCCTTAGCACCTGCTTCTCAGCCCTGAGCTAACACAACCTTAGCTGTGTACATAATTAGCTCCATTTGACAGTTGAGGAAACTGAGGTACAGTGAGAGAGGGGTCGTGCCCTGGGACCACTGTCCTTCCTGCCCTTTTCCCTAAAGCAAGGGTTGCCCGTGGGCAGGTGGTCTTGCGCTAACACTCTCTCTCTCTCTGCTCACTCCCCAGCTGCACATGTGCCCTGATGCTGAGGCCGATGTCCTGACCGAGTGTCTGGCCCTACAGCAGCTCCACGCATCCACACAGCTGGCTGCCAGCAATGGGAAGGGTGGCCGCACCCTGAGCCAGGAGCTGCTCCCAGGTACGCAAACAGGGAGGCAGGGCTAGGCGCACAGCCTGGAGGGGCCCCTTCCTGTACCCAGCCCTCCAGGAGGATGGCCAGGCTCTCTGGGCAGCGGGGACCATGTGGGCATGACCTGCTGGAGGGCACCCACTCCTTGGGCCTTACTGACTCTGCAGCTTATCTGACCAGGTGTATGTTCCTTCACACTCCTCTGTGGCTCCCCACTGCCCTTGGGATGAAGCCCAGGCTCCTCCCAGCTGGGCCTCCCAGGCTTCATGGGGCCTAGGCACTCCTGGCGGCCTCCTGCCTCAACCGTGGCATGTTGGATGCAGTTCCCGAACACCCCATGCTCCCTCTTGCCTCTAAACCACTGTACACACCGTGCCAGCCTCCACTCCCCTCCCCTTCACGAGGGCAGCTCCTGCACTTCCTTCAGGACCTGCCTCAGGGCTCAGGCCTGGACCCCAACTTAAAGTCCCATGTACTCCCCACCACAACTCCTTGCTTCAGAGGAGAAAACCGAGGCTCTGAGAGGGTGGGCAGCTTGGCCATAATCAGTTCCAGCTCATCATAAGATAGGGCCCGCCAAACCCCTGGAACCCGGCAGCCTATCCATCCGGACACTCAGAGCCTCTCTGGTCCAGCCGAGGCAGGCTGTGTGTCCCTCCCAGCTGCCGCGGGCCATGGAGCAGGTCTCAGGCCCTGGCAGGGATTCCTAGATGCTTGGGAATCCAGCCCAGAAAAGGGCAGTGTGGCCTGTGGATTCCAGCTGATAATACTTGTGCTCTACCCGCTCCCCAACCCCCGAAGAAACCACAGTATCAGAGCAGAAAGCTTTTCCCACCCTTCGGGATTTCTTGAATTACCCCAACCATTTTAAACATTTTTTATTTTCTAGTTTTTTAAAATTCTCCCCCCACAGCCTTAGAGTTGCAGCAAATTTAAAACTGTGTCAAAGCACTTTACCAAACAACCTCAGGAAGAGAAGGTGTTTCCCCTTTCTCTAGGTAGCCCTTCACAGGGTCTGTGCTCATACAGGTCCACAAAGGTGAGGACACCCCAGGAGGATGGGTCCATGGAGGAGGGACCACACCCACCTCCCTCCAGCTAGGGGGCCCATCTGCCATGGCTGCTTCCCTAGGGATGACCTAGTCTAAGGATAAAGGTTTGCATCTCAAGTGCCAGCTGCCTGTGGCTGGAGCTGTGTGTTGAGAAGGATTCTGAGGCTCAGCAGGAAAGAGGGCTGGGACTGATTAATAATGGCTACTCTGGGGTCGAGGTCCTGCAGCTGCATCATTTTTACCCTGGGAAGACTCAGGTCTGGGCAGGAAAAGGACTGACCCAAGGTCATCCAGAAAAGTCAGCAGATCCAGTCTGTAAGCCTGTTCTCCCAGATGCTATCCCAGGGCTTGTCCCAGGGACAGCAGTCGGAACCAGCAACAACCATCTCTTGAGCACCTGCTTGGGCCGGTCACTTTACAAACATCATCTCATCCAGTCGCCAGTGAGCCCATGCTGCAGATGAGAAGTGAAGTCACTGAGGCAGCATCGTGGACGGGACGGGCACTGGGGTAATACCAAGCCTGCCCAGGGCTGCTCCGACAATGCGTGAGGGGTGTCTCCCCTGCCCTGAGCCTCAGTTCCCCGCCCCGTCCCACACCTGCTGTGGCAACAAATGGGACTGTGGATGTGATTCCTTATATGAACCCATGTGACTGAGAATTTTATCATTATTTTTGTGTCTCGTGGTGAAGGAGAAGAGTAACTATTTACTCATCCATCTCCTAATAATGCAACAGCCAACATTTATCGAATGTGTGTTGCCAGGAGCCGTTCTAGAGCCTATACGTATTTGTGTTAACTAACATAGTCCTCACGCCAGCCTCAGAAAGTACACGCGCGTATGCTTTTTCTTTTCCAGATGAGGAAACTGAGGCCTTGAGAGCTTAAGTAACTTTCCGCTGAGGTTCCACAACCAGTAAATGGCAGAGGCCAATTTCAACCCAGGCCATCTGGCTGCAGCCTGTGCCCTTAACCAAACCGTCTGCTGCCTCCCTGCTGCCAGTGCTACACCTCGCCATACTGAGCACCTACTGTGTGCCAGGCTCTGTTCTAGTCCCTGTCCTTGAGCTGCTTCCAGCACAGTGGGGAGAAAAGGACCAGCCTGGGTCCCCCTGGGATTCGGCCGTCAGGTTCTTCTGCAGACCCTACAGCAGATAGATGCCTGAGGCACGGTTGGGAACAGATGTTGGGGCCAGAGGTTAAGTGCTCACGGCTGGTGATTGATGACACTGCTTTACAGGCTGAAGTGGTATGTTCTGGGGAGAGAACGGGCGGGCCCCACGTCCACATACTCAGCCGCCTACCGTGTGTTCATCCTCAGGGGGCTGTACAGAGAGGGACCTGGCCCAGGCAGGGCAAAGGCAGGGGGAGCGGCACAGATTCGATGAGTGTGGACAGAAGAGTCCAGAACAGAGGGGTGAGGTTAGGGAAAGACTGGTGAGGGCGGCCTCAAATCTTCATTTGTCTGACTCTAGGAAGCTCCCTCTAGCTTGTCTCTCACCAGGGAGGACCAGCTCTCTTTACAGGAAACCCCTGGCAGGCCTCCCTCAGCTGACCCTGGTAACGTGATGGGCAGTAGGACATGAGAAGCATGAGGTCAGCACGGCTGAGGGAGAGGGAACAGGATTTATCAGGATTCTAGGCCTTCCCAGCTGTCAGACTCCCAAATGGGTTCAAGAAGGCGGGTGCGGAGGTGCCGTAGAGAGCGGTGAGCGGAGCAGGCCGTGAGCAGTGCTGAGCCAGGCCCCATCCACAGAAACCCGCTCCTGTGCCTTCCTGACCAAGCTGGGAGGGATGTATGGCTGAAGGAGACGGCCGATGGATGTTGCCCATGGGAACAGAGGTCCCCGAGACGGAGCGGGAGGGACTGGGGCTGAGAGGCAGAGGCTCCCGAGAGCCCATTCAGAGCCTGGGTCTCACAGCCGGCCCACAGTGAAGCCTGGACCAGAGCCCCCTAGCCAGACATCCAGGCTGCAGCCTGAGCTGGAGCCCCAGGCCATTTCCTGGGCCTGGCTCTAAATGGACTTTCTCTTGGTATCACTTGGGAGGCCTGATTAGCTGCCCATTGCATGACTTGGGACAAATCACTGAAGTTCTTAAGACTGAGTTTCTTCATCTTAAAATGAGATCATATTATCTGCCCGATTGACAGTTGCTGAGATGCTTAAACTTGATACTGTGGAAAAAGAGCTTGACGTATAGTATATTCTTAATTAACTGTTGTTTATAATAGATTAGAATTTCACCTAATGTAACCCTTCCATAGGACGTCTGTTGCTCTAACTCCTGGCCAGGGGTTGCAAACTGTTTGGTCTACAACCTGTGTGGTGCCACAGTCCCCTACCGTAAACCCTGCCAGTTCATTTACTTTGCTCCCTGCCATGCCACCTAAGGCATTGAGCTTGCAATCCCTGCCATAGTCCTGCTCAGTTCCTGGTAGTAGTTCCCTGACTTGCAGGCCTGGGATGGACTAGCCTTAGAACCACCTAAGAAGGTAAAAGTTCCTCCTTTACTGCATCCATGAAAAGAGTGTGGTGTGTTCTCAGATGGTCCTCATGAGGTGCTAAGAACATTGGGTCTGGATCCACGATGACCAGAGTGATATTCGAAATGTAACAGCTGACAGAGTGGACACTGCATCAGTGCAGCTCGGGGCACAGCCCCCAGGTCCACAGAGTCCTCCCAGGGCATCAACTTGATGAACTGATTTCTGGGAAAATGATGTCAATTTCTATTAATATTCAAATAAACATGGCCAGATTAAAGAAGGGGTGCAAAATTGGCCTCATTGTTTTTTTCAGATGAAATAGGGAATGTCAAAACTTGCAGCCTTTGCTGTGACCTTCTCAGGCTCTAGTCCCAGAGTTGGGGTTCATTCTCCCCTCTAATTGGGGTTCCTTGGTGAAGGCATTTGGGAAGCAGTGGCCTCAGTAACTATTCTCAGACCCTCAGTTGGGACCCTGGACTGACTAGGGTCCCCCATTTGATTCATTAGCCCACCTGTCTTCTTAATAAGGGTAAGACCCTTGAGAGTAAAAGGTGATAAAAGGTGGTACCACCCTGCAGGTGTCTTCTAGAGGTTTAGAATCTGAGACTAGATCATGGCTGACACCTCTCCTCGGTCAGGACCCTTGTGCAGTGTACAGCCTACACAGCCATCTGTGGTATCCCTTCTCCCAAGTCTCCCAGGCCAGCCTGCCATCCAGCTAGCATAGTCATCCTCTCTCTAGAACCCCTCACAGCAGACATCCCGGCGCTGCTTGCACATCTCTGGGATTGGGTAGTTAATTTTCTCCAAAGGCAGCCTGTGACCCTACAGCAGCTCTGCCTATTAGAAGGAACGGCCAAGCCTGGAGCTAGAGTCTGCTTCTCTCAAACTTCTCTTCATTCCAGGGTCTCTGTCTACGGGGGCTACACAGAGCAAGCCCCTTCTTTCCCAGAACAGCCCCAGAGGTTTGAGGCAGCCTGCTCCATTCAACACCCCTCTGCCCCAGTAAGCACACATGTGCACACACACAGCCCGACCACCCCTGCCTCTGACAGCCCCTGTCAGTCCACCTCTGCTCTCAGCACAGACCTCAGCCCCGCACACAGCCCTTCAGCTACAGCATGAACAGAGCAGAGTGGGGCCATCATCTCCCCCGTTTGGGCCCCTAACCTTCTATGAATACAGCTTCGCTGGTTTCTCTTCTTGTCTTTCTCTCTCCGCAGGCACACAGCCTCTGGGGCATCCACAGCCATCTCTAGGGAGTGGCCGAAGCCCAGTGATATTTGTTTGCTTCCCTGCAGGCGTGTATCCTGGCTCCATCACCCCCCATAATGGGCTCGCATCAAGCATCCTGCCCCCTATGCACGATGTCCCTTCCAGGCACCACCCACTGGACGCCACCACCAGTTCCCACCACCATCTGTCCCCTCTGCCCACGGCTGAGAGCACCAGGGATGGGTATGTACAGAAAGCCAGTCCTCCTCCAGGACAGCAGGTGGGCACCTGCACGGGCAGCAGGTGAGGGCAGGCGTCCCGCACACTCAGTGGTTGTTACTAATAATGAAAACAGCCAGCATTTACGCAGCACCTACAGGCACTGCGCTCTGTACCAAATACTCGCCGTGCACGATTTCCTCAGTGCCTCACAGTAACCCTACCAGGTGGATGATAGCAGTACGGGGCTTCTCGGTGCCTCACCTCGTGCCCCTTCCACTCCCTGGGGGGGCGGCCCTGGGAAGATGCTGCATCCCCACCCGACCCTGCATTCTGGCCTTCCACAGCCAGGCCTCCTTGGGAGCCTCACCCTGACTTCTCTTTGGCTTGCACCGTGTATTTGGTGAGCAGACTGCCCACTGCCCACTCCAGAGTGGCCCGCCTGGTCTCGTCCCCACTTCTGGCCGATGCAGCTGTGACTGTTGGCCGGCCCGCCAGGGCTGTCCAGAAGCCCTTTCTGCAGGATCACTGCAGGGAGGGGGCCTCTTTCTGCATTCAGGGTGGTTCCCACTGTGGCCATTTAATTGGCTGGAAACGAGGAATGTGCTAATTGCTGGCCCCTAATGCTTCAGAAATCTGTTTTCCTTGCAAGTGGGCAGAGGGAAGCCTCACAGCCCTACCGCCTGCCCTCCCTGCCACTTTTGCTTGATCAAAACTTGTCCCCCAAGTTTGACTTGATCAAACTCATCCCCCAAGGCCTTGTCCCATCACCTTCCTCCTCCCCTGCCCCTCCTTCTCAAGGCTGCAGCCGTGGCCTGCCTGTGCGTGGGGCCACCAGCCTGAGTACATTACCAAATTCGCTGTCCAGGGCTCCTCTTGCTACTCCCTCATCCGTTCATTCAGTGTCCAGTTATTGAGCCCCTGATGAGGGCAGGGCCCTGGGCCTGGTGCTGGGGCCACTGATGCCCCCAGCCAGCCCTGGTGAAGCTCCCTGTGATAGACCTACAGGGATTGAGGACACAGGGCAAGTGCCCTCAGGGAAGAAAGCAGAAGGGGCTGTGGAAGCCCAGAGAAGAACCCAGTGTGGTGGGGGAGGATGTCAGGGAAGGCTTCCTGGAGGTGGTGTTAAGCCGGGCCTCCAAGGTTAAGTAGGAGCTGGCCGAATGGAGAGATTGGGAGGAAGGAGCAGCCAGAGCGTGGGCAGGTGTGGCGAGAGCTTGGTGTGTTCTGAGAAGCCTGAACCTTCGTGTGGGGTGATAGGCTCAGGAGAGCGGTCACCAGGGCCAGATCATGGGGCCTGTAACAGGACTCTGTCTGAAGGGTGTTGAGCAGTGAGCAGGTCAGGTTTGGGGATGAGAAGACACAGCCTGCAGTGTGGGGCTGGACTGCATCGTCCAAGGTGGGTGGATGGCAGCCTGAGCCAGCACCTGTGGGAGAGAGGAGGAACGCTCAGAAGACATGAGTGCCATGGAATGAGCAGGACTTGAGGACACTCTGGCTGGGTGGGGAGAGGAGGGCTGGTCAGAGATGAACCCCTGGGTGAGCAGGGTAGACTGGCTATGAGTAGGGGAAGAGCCACCAAGAGGCAGCATGATGGAGTGCAAAGGGGGACCCAGAAAACCAAGCCCTCCCCGAGCCTCAGTTTCTTCTTCTGTAAAATGGGCATTAAAATACTCTCCTCTAGGAAGGTGGTGAGGATCAGCTACACATGCCTGACATTGTATGTGTCACCCGGTACAGGTTCCTTGGACACTGCCCCCCTGTCCCCCACCCACTGGCTCAGTCCACCTGTTCACCCACAGCCAGCCCCAAAACATCGCCAACCAAAGAAAAATAAACCAGAGTCCTTTCCCCTCTCAGGCCTGTGCACTCTGCTCCACCTCATTCGTCACCTCCCTGCCGCCTGCATAAGTGCCCATCAAGAATTCCTGCAGCGAGAGGCAGAGTGATGACAGGACGGAGACAGGACCCCAGGCCCGCTCGGTCACCCGTACCTGCAGGAGCAACGGGCAAGCCATCCCCACCAGCCAGGTGCCCAGGCTCCCCTGGGCTGCCTGAGAGAAAGGCCCTCACGCCTGACACCAGGCCCAAGCCCAGCTTGAATGGGTTTCTTTTTTCAGCCCCTGAGAAGAGGCGAGGAAGGGGGGAAGGCCTTCAGCCTCCCCTTCCTGCCAAAGTCAACAAGGAAGGCCACTCGCAGCTCCCTGGTGGTTTGCTGGGTTAAATAGCTTGACAGAATTATCTGATTCACTCAAAAATATGCTAAGAGGGCCTGACTTCATGACCAGATTTGTTTACCCTGGCTCAGAGAAGACGCTCAATAGGGTGGTTTTTTCTCCCCGGCCCTGTACGAGGTATGAAGCCCTAGTCTGCCAGGCCAGTGAGGTTTTATATTAATTTTTATAGGTTCCAATTGAAGCAAAAATATTTGATTTAGGGATCATTTGCATGACTCAGAAGAGGAGCTCCAGATGATCTTTTTTCCTTTTAAAGGGTTCAGGTAGAGCAGTATAACCTCAACCTTCACGTCTGCTGAGGGGAGAGTCGTGTTCTGTTTAATTTCACTGGCTGTGAAGGTGGCAAATGGGAATTTATGGCAGGTTTGAGACAGGAGAAACAAACTTTGAAAATGCATGTTTTTTCCCCTTCGGATCTGGTTCTCCTTAAGTCTGCAGTGCTGTTAATCTCTGGATTTTGTAGCTGAGTGATTCAGAAGCCCATTTGTTAGTATTTATCAGCTGTTTGCTATGTGCCAGGCCCGGTGCTAAGCAGGGAGTAACTGAGAGGACCAGGCCTGGCCCTCCCCGCAGGGGCTCCCAGGGGAGGGGACTGACAGGAAGTCGGGGAAGAAGTGGGCTGTGGGTGCCAGGATGGGGTGGGCATAAGACAGGAGGGTACCACCCAGCAGGCTGGAAGGAGGAAGACCCACCCTCCTGGCCACGCGTGGACCCAGCCTCAGCCGAGAGAACTGGTTACGAGGACCCATGGCTTGTGCACAGCCCTACACGGTTTATAGAGCACAATTGTAGACCCACTTGATGGCCCTGTGAGACAGGTCTAAAAATATACACGTTGATGATAATGACAATTAATTCATGGAGTCTTGATGACCGTCAGTTCATCAACTTACGGAGGCTGACACGTACCTCCAGGGCCTTAGATGCTGGGCCTGGGGACCAGGGACCCGGCGTGGAAGCCCCTTTCTGCTGTCTTCAGCATACTCACACAGTGGTGGGGGTCCCGGACATGGGAATGATGACAGTGCAGTGTCATCACAGGGGCAGTGACAGCAGGATGCCCAAGTTAGAGCACGTGGGGACCCTGCAGAGCTACAGACATGAAGCCCACCAACCTCTCCCCAAATCTTTCCTTGTTTTGAGACAGTCCTGCTCCCCTCAGAGAGAGGCACTGATCTGTCCACACCTCTTCATGTGTTGGAGGGTGGGCGGGGGTAACATGCCTAGCCTGAAAAGGTCACCTGGAGCTTCACCTGGAGCTGTGACATTGAGTTCATAGGCTATTCTAACGTGAATGGTCCAACATAACCATTAATGCAAACAAGAAAATAAAGACTCTGAGCCCTCACGCTCGTCCTCTTTCTGCAGTGCACATAAATGCTTCATAGGCTGTGAGCCTTCAGCCAAGTCTCCCTGACCCCAGGGTCATTTGGGTTCCTGTGAGCAGACCTCAGAGGCTTAAGAGGGCGGCAAGAGGAAGGAACCTGGCGTACAGTGACGTGAAGCCTAGTTAGACAGCCCACTGGGGCTCAGCTGGGTTCAGGGCGGCTGCACAGCTCTCAGCCGCTGCAGGCTCGTTTCAGAACGTGAGCTTCCAGAGAGTACAGGCTGAGGCCTACACCCCTTCAGGCTGTGTACGAAGGGAGGTGGTGAGTCCCCCATCACAGGATGTGTGCAAGTGGAGGAGAGATGGCCAGAGATGGAGACAGAAGGTCCCTAAAAGTACACCATGCAGAGGACTAGAGGCCAATTTGTACATCAGATCTAAGCGTTAGTTTTCCTTCCTTTCACCTTGATGATAACGCTGATGATTCACAGTGTGGCTGAGAATGTATCTGACATCATACTGGGTGCTTTGTCTACATTGCTTTACTTAATTTTATCCTCACCATAACCTATGGGCTCAGTGCTGTGTGGCTGGGACTAACTTGGGCAGCCTCTCTGAGCCTTGGTTTTCTGATCTGTGAACATGTCTCACAAGGTCTGGAGCGAGGCAGAGGTTCAGTGAGTGAATGGTGACTGTTAGTGCCTTGGAATGTTCTCCTGCTGAGAAACTACCCCGGCTTTCAGTGGGGCTGTTCCTGGACTCATCCTGCTGGTGGCCAGAGCGGCTTGCACAGAGTTAGGGTATGGGGATCCAGCAGGGGTGGCTGGTATTTAGCCCTGGGTAAAGAGTTTCAGTGGAGTTGCAAGGTGGAGAACACAGCAACCCTGTGAGGAAACCAAGGCTCAGAGACATTAAGCATTTTGCCCAAAGTCACGTGGGCACTGAGAGCAGATGGGGTTTTAAACAGTTTTGTTGTGGTTATAACCAGTGGTCTTGACTATCAGTCCTAAATACCAAATAGAAGCTTTTCTTTACTGGTTCCTTTGGACTCTAAAGCTTACAGGATTTTAAATTTTAATTCCGGTTTGAACATAATCAGAAATAAAAGCTTCCTCTTCTAACTGCACTGTTGTAAGTTAGAACAGGTCAGTGAGTGAGCTCACCGTTGCTGGAGGGGAACAAGAAGTGGCAGGCATGCCTGTGGCCCCCACATCCCCCAGAGCCCATCCTGCTAAGGGCTGTCTCTTCTCTCCAGGTTGGGACCCGGCCTCCTCTCGCCCATGGTCAGCCCGCTGAAGGGGCTTGCGCCACCGCCGCTGCCACCGTCCTCCCAGAGCCATTCTCCAGGGGGCCAGTCCTTCCCCACGCTCCCCAGCAAGCCACCCTACCCGCCCTTCCAGAGCCCTCCGCCCCAGCCTCTGCCCAGCCCGCAAGGTAAGCTCTGGCCAGGGGGCCCTCTCCATATGTACCCACCGATTCCACTCAGGCTGCCCGAGAGGCAGGAGACACTGGCCTGGGGGTGGCAGGTGGGTACTCGGAACGATGGCGGGCACTGAGGGCCACACTGAGAAAAGCCGGGAGGCAGTGCTGAGGAAGAGTTTGTTCCATCGACCAGGCATCAAAGGGAACAGCATTCCCTTTGATGGCTGGGGGTGGGACTGGCCTGCTGCTTGGAGGAACAGTGAGAGATGGGGTTTCTCGGAGCGGAAGTCGGGGGAGGGCCCACAGTCCCTTCCCCCTAAGCAGACCACCTCCCCCAACCCCATGCGGGGCAGGACCCCCCGCGCCTCCTCCACCCTGGGGCTCTCTTCACTCATTCACACCCCCCGTGCCCACAGGAGTGTGGGGGGCTGAGCACTACAGTGGGGGACCGTCCGCTCCCTCCCTGGGCATCTTCCCTCTGAATGCAGCCCCCGCTGCCTCCCCCTGCAGGCTACCAGGGCAGTTTCCACTCCATCCAGAATTGCTTCCCTTATGGTGACTGCTACCGGTCAGCCGAGCAGGCCGCCAGTGGGGACGGACTGGCCGGGGAGGCCCATGGTTTCAACCCACTGCGGCCCAATGGCTACCATGGCCTCACTGCACCTTTACCTGCCACAGGTAAGCCCCGCCTGCATGCCTCCTTTCCATTCCTGTGCCGCGTGCTTCGTGCGTATTGTCCCACAGCCTTGGGACGGCCCCATGAGGTAGGGTCATCCCCACTTTACAGAGGCGGAGCTAAAGGCGCAGGGAGGTCCCAGGACCCCACAGAGTGGGGATTTGCATGCTGCCTGACCCCAGCTTCAGTGTTCCTTCCACACTCTCACACAGAGAAGAATCAGACTAGGAGCTCCCCGTCTAGCTGATGCTTCCCGTTAAATATTTATTGAGCACCTACTGTGTGCCAGGCACCATTGTAAACCCTGAGAATACAGCAGGGAATGAGACAAATACTGATCCCCATTTAACAGATGAGGGAACCGAGGCCCACAGAGGCCACACTGTAGGAAAAGACAGAGCCTAGAGGTTGTGCTTGTTCCTTATGCTGCATCTGTGTCCCCCTCAGGGCCCTGGACCTTCCTCGAGTAATGCCCCCAGCTGGGGTGGAGAACCCAGTGAGAGGGGAGGGCTGCGCACAGCCCGAGTGGAGGTGTCAGACCCCAGGGCCACGCCTGGTCAGAGCGGGGACATCAGATGGGTGGTACAGGAAGTCCCCAAGCCAAGCCCACCCCAGATCAGCCTCGGGGCTCAGATCTAGCTGGAAGCTGCAAGGCCTGGGCAGGATGGTGGGTCCCCGGACAAAGGGGAGCCTGAGACCCTTCCCGGAGGCCCCTTGGGCCGCTCTGGGTGTGTGCAGCTGGGGGTGGAGGGATAAGGACCAGGGACAAGGCCACAGCCGAGCACACACAAACCTGTGGGTCACCTGCGTGCGGACCCGTGTGTTCCTGCTCACACACACGCTCCGGGTCTGTGCATGTCTTCTTTCTACACGTGTTTGTGGGGCATGTCTTTGTGGCCATGTGCATGCGTGTGCATGCAGGGCCAGCACGGTGGGTTCCCGGTAGTGTGAGCCCCCCATGTGTAAGGAGTTCGGTGGCACGTGTGTTGTGTCTGCAAACATGTGCTCCACATCGTGCTTGTGCTGATGTTCATGCCGTGTCTGTGCACACGTGTGTCCTCCTCCTGTGATTCCCCTCTGTGTGTGTACACGTGTGTGTGCATGGTTGTGTATTAGCATGTTTGGGCCATTTCATATGAGCATGCTTGTGTGCAGGTGTGTGCCTGTGTGCTCGGGCACAGTGTACATACCTCTGTGAGTGGACATGTGTCACACGCATGCACGAGAGGCAGATGTGAACCTGACCACAGGTCCGCGGGGGGCGGGGGTGCGTGTTCCGTGTCTGCTTGCGCATGGGTTGGTGCGTGATTAGGCACCTGCCGCCACCGTCTCCAGCGCTCCCAGCTCTCACCACCCCAACCTCCCCCTGGCCCCATCCAACTCTAGGCGGGATTTTCTTGGTTTAGCAGCAAGACCTGAAATAAATAGCTCTGGGCGGGGGGGGGCGGCGAGAGGCAGCTTCCATGCCCCCACATCTGGGTAGGGGGTTCTTTTGGCCTCCCCTCTCCCTTGCTGTCTGGGTGGCAGCCCAGCATCCAGTGCCCTTGCCCACACCTCATCTGCCAGGCTGAGAGCAGACTCACAGGATTGAATCCGGACCAACAAGGTAGGGCCATGGGGCCTCAGGATTAGTTTGATCTGATCCCATTGCACAGACAGGAAGACTGAGGCCAATCTGTCTCAGGTTATACAAATTCATGACAGCAGCTCAGGGACAGAGTCCTTAGGGCAGGGACTGGATAAGACGACCTCTCTAGGCCCCTTCTAGGTTTCAGGCCCCCACCCCAGAGACAGTGTGTCCAATGGAAGAGCCAGGTGTCTCGGAGCCAGATGGACCTGGGTTCAAATCCCAGCTCCCCTGCTGACTATGGCCTGGGGCAGGGCGCTTGCCTTCTCTGAGCCTCTGTCTTCTCACCTGTAAAATGGGAATGAATCCCACCTCACAGGATTGTCGTGAAGCCTAAGTGAGACAAGATTTAAATGAGCTTTGGGTAAACGCCCAATGAGTGCTGGCCCCCTTCTTTGGGTTTCTTGTGTCTGCTGGGGCAGAGGAACCTGAAAGGGTGGCGGTGGGCTGGGGTCCTTCTGCCAGGAGAAAACCAGCCCTTGAGGGCTAGAGCTGTGATGTTCCCACCTCGACCTCCCCTTCCTCCCCACATTCTGCACCACAGTCCAGCACTGGGTGATGGACTGCCCCCCGCCAGCCCTTGCCTCTCTCCCCAACTGCCCTGGGCCCCTTGGGGGTACAAGGCCTAGGGAGCCTCCTCCCAAGCCCCCGCCCCGCCCACCAGCTCCCCCATCTGGAAGAGCAGAGGTCTCAGAGCACCCTGCTGAGGGGACACCGTGACGAGGGACCCTGGGCAGGAGGGTGGGGTCTGGGAGCTGGGAAAAGATGACAAGGCATGGCCCTTGAGCTCTCCAGTCTGGACCCTGTTCCCCTACACCCACAGGCTACGAGGCCCTGGCCGAGGCCCCATGCCCCACAGTGCTGCCACCACAGCCATCGGAAGACGTCGTGTCCAGCGGCCCCGAGGACTGCGGCTTCTTCCCCAACGGGGCCTTTGACCACTGCCTGAGTCACATCCCCTCCATCTACACAGACACCTGAAGGAAGGCCTCCCACACCTGCTGACCTCCACCGCAGACGCTCCCTTGCCCACCCCGTCGTCTGTTCCCACCTTCGGGGCACCCAGCCCGAGCAGCCAGGCCACTGCTCCGCAGAACGCAGGGTGCCTGGTCTGCGGCAGCTGCACAGCACTGGCCGGGAGTGAGCCTCTGAGCCTGAGCCAGGTGCTCAGAGGTGCCCTTCAGGATCCGTGACCTGTGGCATCCCTTGACTGTGTCTTCCTTTTGTTTCCCCAATGGTTTCGAAATCACAGACCTCGTGTATATAAAATGTACAGAACTTGTTTTCCATTCCCCTGCCAGTTTTATATTTTTGGTTTTACAAGAAAAACATTAAAAACTGGAAATGAGACTTGGGGGCCCGGTTCTGCTTTGTGATTCAGCCTAGAGGCCGAGACCAGGAGAGCAGTGGAGGAGTGTGTAACAGAGCCGAGGTGCGGAGCCCAGCTTGGTCCCTGGGTTCCCTCGGCAGGGACGGGGGCCCGCATCACAGGGCCGCCACCACGTGCTGTGGGCCTTACACCAGCACTGGTCCCAGGACATCAGTGAAAGGCAGGCTTATCCCCGCTGGCAGACAAGCAGACCAAGGCTGGGACTGAAATTGGAATCCCTGTATGACCCAGACCTTTGCTCTCTGCACTGACTCCTCAGCTGGTGGAAAAACGTGCTTCAATTCTGGCACTGGCTTTGGGTAAACAGGGGAAGCCAGGGGAGGCCAGAGCAGGCCTTCCAGGGACAGAGCCCGAACAGCCTCCAGGGGGCAAGGGGCAGAGGCAGGGCCCCTACAGGCGGGTGGGGGGTGGAGAGAACATCCTTTTTACATGGAGCCCCACCCACCCTGAGTGGCCCAGCAGGGAGGGAAGAGGAGGCCGGTTCAGAGGGCACCAAGGCTCCCACAAGGCGGCTGCCCTCCCCACAGCCCAGGCCTAAGCAGGTGCCCTGAACAGTGTCCTGTGTCTCACCATGTCATCCTGAAGGTCAGCTTGTTAAAAACAAATCCTCAAGGAAAATTCCTGCCTCGTTACTGCTGCAGTGAAATAAAGCAAGGGAGGTCATGTTTACTGAGCACCTACTCTGTGCAGGGCTCTCCTCCCACCCCACCCCACCCCACCCCACCCCGGCTCTGGGAAACAGCCCTGTGGAGGGTCTTTCCCCATTTAGGTGAGAGGAGCAACCAGGATTCAAACCCGGGTCAAAGGGACACCTCTTCGTACTGCATGGCTGCGTTACACAGAGCATGATGGAAAGATCCAGCAACCCCTTCTTTATAAAGAAGAGAGGAAACTAGGATTCAGAGAGGCCACCCAACCAAGTGGCGACAGAACCTGTGACGCGGGCCTGGCTTCCCCCCTGCCATAATCTACGGGGGTCTGTGAGTGCCGCTCTGCGTTAGCCTGCGTGTGCTTCCTGGGTCAGCTTGCCGACGCCCGTTCACCCCAGGTAGACGCTCTGCCTGCCCTGTGTCCAGGGCCAACCTATCTCTGGGGCTCCCTTCGTGCTGGCTCCCGGCTGGCTGCAGTCAGAGAGGAGCACAGCATGGCAGGGAGGGCAAGAAGGAGGGTCCCCGGCAGGCTATATCTCCCACTGAAGGTCAGGGGCCCTCTCACGCGGCTCCCAGCCTACGTGTTCAGGCAGGGGCTGGCACTGGAATTGCTCGCACTCTCAGGGAAGTCAGCACACTGCACTGTCTCTTGCTCGCCTGACACCTGGCTCACAGCCTTGCGTGTAGTCCCTTCACTGAACCCTCCTCAGCTGCCCAAGACTGAGAGGGCCATCTGCTTCCTGCCAGAGCTGGACTGACAGTTCCTCCCATTTTACAGATGCAGAAACTGAGGGACGGTGAAGTTAAGTCACTTGCCCTCACAGCCAGCAGATGGTGAGCTGGGATCCAAACCTAGGCCTCGGGCTCCAGAGCGTATGCTCTCACCCAGTGCACCTCTGACCGCTTGAAGACTCGGGGGGACCTGGCTCCCACCTCCTCTCCCAGCTCCAGCCTCCCGGAGCAGGCCAGTTCCTCCCCAGTGACATCGGGAGGAACGGGCATGATGTCACTCAGCGCATTGGCATTATGGGATGGGGATCCAGGGCTCTTGACTCCCACCCAGGCTCCCCTCGTCCCCTGGTCCCGTCCCCCACTGGTTTTATGGAACTAATTAGGTCGTGGTAAAATTCCTTTAACAGGGATGCTCAGGAATCAATACTGCATGTCATTGTGAGCGCTTAATCCACTCCAGACAAGCAGAATTAAGCTGTACAATGAGGACATATTTCTATCAATAATGAAAAGGGCTGAGTCGTGAGCAGGAGAACACACAGGGAGCTAGCAGTTGGATCCTATTTAATTTCAGAGAGCCAGAGAAAGGGAGACAAGGAGACAAAGGCAGGAGAAGCAAAGGACAAAGAAAGAAAAAAGACAAGTGAGCTGGGGGCCAGGCGGGTGCTGAGAGCCGGCACGCAGTAGGGCTCAGTAGGTCATAGCTTTCATGAGCGACCATGAGCTAGAAATGTGATTGCTCCCCTCCTCTGCTGGGATCTCCTCAGAGCCTCTGCGCCTCCTCTTGGCATCCTCAGGGGATCCTCTGCCCTGATTCCCCAAGCCTGCAGGGTCCCTCCAAGTCTAGGGGAGCACAGCAGCAGGCAGGGCCCACTGGGAGACTGGACCTGAGCGCCTTCCCAGCCAGTGCTGTTTGCATCCCTTATTTAGAAAACACGGAGAACCGTGGCCCCTCCTGAGCTCTGACCCTGTGCCAGGGACTCTGCCGCAGGAGTCACGCCGTCACAGGGGGCATGGGGGTTACCGCCCCTAATGAGGAGGCGTGCCTGCTGCCCACCCTCCCAAGGGAGGACCCGGGCCAGGTGGAGGGCGTGGTGTTTCTCACTTGGGGAGCCCGTCCAGGGTGGCCAAGGCTGGGGGCCCTGTGGGGTCTGTCTTTAGGGCAGTGGAGCTGAGTCAGCCTGGGGGCCCTCAAGGAGGACCCAGAGTGCAGACACACAGGCCTGCAGAGACAGTGATCACTCTCCCCTTCCAGCGCAGCCACTCCAGACAGCCCCGCAGCCCTAGCCTTTGTCCAGGCCAGGCTGAGACTGCCTGCCTCCCTTATGCCTGGTCTCTGTCTCCATTGGGGCCCTCTGTCCTCCATCTCCCTGTCTCTCTGTCCTCTGTCTCCCTGTCTGTCCTCCATCTCCCTGTCCTTCTGTCCTCCGTCTCCCTGTCTGTCCTCCGTCTCCCTGTCTGTCCTCCATCTCCCTGTCTCTCTGTCCTTCGTCTCCCTGTCTGTCCTCTGTCTCCCTGTCCATATGTCCTCCATCTCCCTGTCCCTCTGTCCTCCGTCTCCCTGTCCCTCTGTCCTCCGTCTCCCTGTCCCTGTGTCCTCCGTCTCCCTGTCTGTCCTCCATCTCCCTGTCCCTCTGTCCTCCGTCTCCCTGTCTGTCTTCTGTCTCCCTGGCCCTCTGTTCTCTGGCTCTCCTCCCTCCCATTTCCCTCTCCCCGTCTCACCATTTCTCTGCAGCGCCCTTTTTCCCTCCCTCCCTCCTCCAATTCTCTCCTTCTTCCCTTCCTCAGCTCCTCCCAGCCCATTCCTTTTGTTTCTCTTTTTCCTCCATTTTCTCTTGCCCTTTC
Organism: Delphinapterus leucas; assembly: GCF_059928025.1. NCBI lineage: Eukaryota > Metazoa > Chordata > Mammalia > Artiodactyla > Monodontidae > Delphinapterus > Delphinapterus leucas. The sequence goes on from NC_143129.1 coordinate 145,799,973, forward strand.
TCTTTAAATTGCGAGGTCTGATCCCAGATAAGGAGGCTTCCTTCTCTCTCTCCCGACCCTCCCATGTGTTCTTCCTTCTTCCTCACTCACCTCTGAGTCTCTGTGGTCCAGGGGCCGAGGGCGTCTTGCCCAAGGCCCCATCGAGCCTTGATGGCCAAGGGGCAGAGGAGAGCTGAGAGGCAAGCCTAGAGGAGGTTGGTGGGAGAGGTTTTTGGGGCAGCGGCCAGTTGGGTTTTTCCCCAGTAATATTTTATGCAGCCTTTGTATGTGTTTGGAGTGGGGATGGTAGAGGAGCGTGGTGTCAACTCAGATCATCCCGTCGCAAGTGGAATCTCCCAGCCCTGTGCTTCGATACTTGTTTTCTTCTGTGGTTAAAAACCAGCCCCCCGGGGCTTCCCTGGCAGCGCAGTGGTTGAGAGTCCGCCTGCCGATGCAGGGGACACAGGTTCATGCCCCGGTCCGGGAAGATCCCACATGCCGCGGAGCAGCTGGGCCCGTGAGCCATGGCCGCTGAGCCTGCGCGTCCGGAGCCTGTGCTCCGCAACAGGAGAGGCCACAGCAGTGAGAGGCTCGCATACCCCCCAAAAAAAAAAAAAACCCAGCCCCCAGCCAGTTGTTGTTTCAGTCTCCTCTCAAGTCTCCTCTCTGGCTGCCCTACCCACGCAGATGCCCCACGGTGGCAATGATGGTGAGGGCTTCTCTTGTGACTTCAAAGCTTCTGATTCCTCTGCCTGCAAGTCCCCCACACCCACATTCAGGCCTCTGCCCATGATTCCTGGTCCATCCATCCCGGCACTGCCGGCAGCAGGCCCAGAGCAGTGTGAGTTGCAGCCCATTTGGTTGAGTAGGAGGCAGCAGGACTCGGGTGAGCAGAAAGGACCACCCCCTGGTGGTGGCGGCAACACGGCCCACATCCCTTGGCTGGACCCTCTGCTGTCTCCGGGCCCCCAGCGCTTCTAGGCTGTTTCACCTCTGGCTCCCTGAGCCACCGCTGACCCCTGCTGTGCCACTGCTGCCCCCAGCTGCCCTATTTCTGCCGCCGGGACCGGAGCCCATGACATTGATGCCCTCCTCAGCCTGAATTCCACCTGCCAGGGGTCTCTGGGGTGAATGGGTTTTATGACCTCCCCTTTTGCCTTCATAGCCAGGCCCAGGGTTCCCCTTGATGCTGAGCACATACCTGGATCTGCCCTCCAGGGACTCCCCTGCTTCCCCATCCTCTGTTCCTGGTGGTCTTTGTGGTCCCCCGTGACCCAGACCATCAGGGCTGAGAGTGCCTGCTCCACCCTCCTCACTTCACAGATGGGGAAAGACCCAGAGAGACTCCATTGCTGCAACCGCTTCCAGCCTCCACCCACACTCCCTAATCCAGCCTAAAGGGCATGGAGAATGGGGCTCCAGGCAAGGGAGCAGTCAGGAGGGATGCGCCAGGTTTATACCCGAGATGCCACCTCCCGCCCGTGCCCATGGAGGAACGGATTGGGGAAGCTCCCACTAGAACGTTTGCCCTGTGAGGGCAGGTCCTGACCTGCCCTAGGACAGCACTGGGCACACAGAAGTGCTCAGCACCTATTTGTTACATACATTGATGGAGCAGAGAGATGGGAGCAAGAAAACAAGGGCCCGTCTACACAGAACCTCGTGCACAGTATGGCCACGACAAATACTTGTTAATTCAACTGCCTGACCAACCCCTCATTTTCAAACTGAGGAGACAGGCCCAGAGGGGATGTGATGTGTCCAAAGTGACAGAGCAGGTCAGTGACCATCAGGGGAGAACCCTGGCCTCCTGGACCCAGCCTGTGCTCTGTCCACATACCCTGCCGGCCCACCAAAAAGGCTGCTGCAGCCCATGTTTTACGGCTCCTACGGCACTTGCATGATGTTGCTGCGACATGCTGCAAGGTAAGTGTGATGGCCCCATTTTACAGAGGGAAGAACTGAGGCTCAGAGAGGTGGCTTGCCTGAGGCTGCCAAGAGAGGGCAGACAGAGCTGGAATCCCAGTGCGGGTCCTGGGGGGCAACCAGAGGAGCTCTGGCACGTGCCCCTCTGCGCCATCCAGAGGAGACCATTATGCTTTTACAAGTGCCAGTTTATATATTTTCCTGGGTCGTCAGCCCTGCCAGGGATTTATAAGTTTCTAAGTGATCGTGTCTCTGGGGGAAAATGCAAATGGAAAGTGAACCGGGCAGGAGTTGCCAGCCCTCATCAGCCCCAGGGCTGTGGAGCCAGAGCTCTTCTTTGATTTATTCCCAGGGGTCCCGGGGGCTGTGGTGCAGCTGGACCCTGCAGAAGGGCCACCAAGAGGCCAACGAAACAGCCCCCCGTGCCAGGCTTCCACCAAGGACATGTGTCCTATCTGTACAGGAGCCTGGGGGCTGCCTGAGCTCCCACGGGGCCAGGGCTTGGACTGGGGTCTGGTGGGTGATTTTAGGGTCTAGGAAGAACTGGAGCTGCCAGGTTTCGACGTAATTTGGGGAGGGGGGAGGTGCAGAGGGGATAGAAACAGGCTTCACCTTGAGTTGAAAGCACTGAAGCTGGAGGAGGGTCCACTCCACTATTCTCTGGGGGTTCACTTTACTTCTCTGTAATTTTGGGTATGCTTGAAATTTTCCAGAAAAGAACTGATGTGGTCCTGGTGTGGCCAGGCTGGGATTTTTCTTGCTGGCCTGGCAGCCTGGATGGGTCCAGGAGGCAAGTCCAGGCTAGGGCCCTGCTGGGGGAGGGGCTGGAGCCTCAGTTCACCTTCCCTGTATGACTGTCTTGTCACTGCAGGGACCGTGTTGGGGCCCTGTGTCCCCAGTGCCCAGTGCAGGACCTGGCCCACAGTTGGGATTTAATTAACGCTTCTTTGTTTGGGTTAATATGCCAGTGACATACATGTGTGTGCAGAACTTGGGCCAGGACAGGGAGAGGTCTGCTCACCTCCTACCTGACAGTGGCCGCACGTGCTGCAGGCATGCTCAGGAGACCTTGGCCCCAACCCCAAAGCTCTGCGGGGAGCCCTGGAGAGAGGGAGCTGGAGATCCTCAAGCAAGCAAGACTGGGATGCCAGGGAGTGGGGCTGGGGGCAGATCTCAGATTTCTAAAAGGCAGAGCCCTCGAAAGCAGAACGGACTACTTTGGGATGAAGTGAACTCCTCATCCCTGGGGGTGTACAAGCAAGAGTGTGCAGGAAGCCATGAAGCAGCCCTGTCACTCGGTCAAAGACTGGACTGCACAATCTCGAAAGGCCTCTCAGGCTCACTCAGGACTCGGAGGCAGCCGCTGTCTCACACCCACACAGGCTGCAGCAGGGCCAGCCTCCCAGCATCGCTGTCCCTGAGGCTGGACAGAGGGAAGCGCGTGTCCAGGTGATTAACTGCACACCTGCAGGGAAAGCAGGTGGCCGAGGCTTGGGTTACTGCCTCAATATTTCTCAGAGGTTCAGGGCTGTCAGGCCTCAAGCCCAGGATAGCAGCAAGGGGAGACCAGGATGGGGCCTCTGCTCTCAGCCACCTCTCGTTCCCCCACAGGCAGCCAGGCATCAGGAGACTACACCTGGTCTGGATGCTGCAGGGAAGAGCAGTGTTGACCCAGGGGCTGCACACTGAGCACATGAGCGTCTGTCGGCCTTTGGAGCCTTGGGGGCAGCCAGGCCGCAGTCGGGGCAGCATCTCCCAACGCCCTAACTTCCCAGATGGGGAAACCGAGGCTCCGAGGGGTCAGACTGGCCCTGAGGTGGGGAGGTGAGGGATAGGTATTATTGACAAGAGGAAAATTAAGTCCCAGAGAAGGAAAGGCTGTGCCTGAAGCAGCTCAGCCAGTCCCTGGCAGTGAGGCCAGAGCCTCCCCCGCCTGGGCACCCAGCAGATCCCTCAGGAACGAGCCACCTGAGGGCAGCCGAGTCTTGGAGCAGCAGGGACAGGAGCCCAGATGACCTGTGGGTCACCGCACTGCTCAGAGACCAGCTTACCCACCTACCTGATGCCTGATGCCACACAGCCTCCTCCGCCGACTGCACAGCCGGACCATCCGAGAGCCTCCAACAGCTTCAATGCCCAGGGAGGGAGGGCTGGGGATGCTGGTCCTGAGATTACACTAACGGCCGTCCCTTAGCAGGGGCCGCACCGTCAGTGCTTTACGTGTGCAATCTGTTTAATCTCCACGCGGCCCTGCAGCGAAGGTCTATTCTTATCCCCGTTTTATAGATAAGAAATCGAAAAGCCGGAGAGATGAAGTCAGTTGCCCAGGATCACACACGGCCAAGCCATGTGTGGACTCATGTCCTTCTCACTGCAAAGCCCTCACCCTTGGTCAACCTCCGAGCCCCAGTACTTTGCTCTCCCCAAACTCCTGGGGTTTGAATGGCACATGCCAAGTTGAGATGAAATCCCAAGGTTGGGAGTCAACCCCAGTTTATCACCTGCCTCTGCCACTGACTTGTTTCACCCTTGGGGCGTCTGTTTCCTCATCTGTAGAATGGGAATGATACTCACAACCCTCCTGGCTCCTGGAGAATCAAGAGCTCTAATGGAACAGGAGACCTGCTTGGCAAACTGGGAAGGCCTGTGCCGGGGCGAGCTGGCCCCTTCACAGAAGTTTGGCACTTTGCACTCACCCAAGTTTTCCTCTGGGTCAGTTGTGCCTCACCCTGGACGGTGAGCAACCTGAGACAGGGCCCAGGGGAGGGGTGGGGAGGTGGTGGGTGTCTCCTGCTACAAAGCAAAGGGGGAGGTGGGGGGCGGCCCCAAGTTGAAGTCATAAGTTCTGCGCGGGGCAGGCTGCCGGGAGCACAGGCTCGTGGTCCCTCCCCAGCAGGCTCTGCGTGTTGTGTAGCTGTCTCCATGGGGCCCGGCTTTACAAGGTGCCTGCAAGCCCCAGAGAGGCCTGGAATGTGACTGGCACCGCTGCTCTACTTTTATTGATGGAGAAACTGAGGCTTAGGAAGTCTGTGGCTCCCAAAAGATGGTGAGGCCTGGAGCCCTGACAGCAGGGCTTCTAGTGTCCTCAGATCTGCTCAGACTGGGGCCCTGGGCAGGTCTCCTCACTGAGTCTGGGCTTCTATTCTGTAAAATGGGACGATGGCCCTCCCCTAGTAGGCAGATTAAATGGGGTGATATTGTCACATAGTAGGATCTTAAGAAATGTAACTATTTTCTTCCATTTGAGGGCTGCCCATTTACATAAATGCCCTGAGCATTCTCCTCATAACTCTAAACTCAGGGTCAGGATACAAGTGGGAAACTGAGGCCCAGGAATTGGTCTGACTTGGCTGGGGACACATGGTAACTTGGTGGTGGATCTGGTTTCAGGGCTCCAGGGCAGCACTCTTATCACCCCATGTTGTCTTGGGCAGAAGCCTCACTGGCCAGAACACGCCAGTCTCTCTACCCAGGGCTTGGGACCTCTATTCAAATTCTGGGTGTGCAGCCTTAGACAAGTCACATGCTCTCTCTGAGCCTTAGTGTCCTCAACTGAAAAATGAAAACCATGATTACACATAAGGTTGTGCTGAGGAAGACATCAGAGACGGCAGTATTTGGTGACCGTGGAAAGCCATAGTGGTGGTGAGGGATGAGAAGGAGTCGGCCTCCATCTATCAATTCAGCAACTGAATAATTCACTATACATCACTTGGTTCTAAAAAGAATTTGAAGATGCTCCAAGTATTCTTACACTCAGCCAGCAAGGTAGGCTTCTGTAAAGGTGTTTCAGGGACCCACACCTGGAAGCACCCCCAACGTGACCTACCTTCCCATTGCTTACAAGTCTCTCCTCTCAATTTCTCTCTGTGCCTTTAATGTGCTCTTGAAATAGACTTTCCTCCATGGAGCCCTCTTGATGGCCACTGGACATATGCACAGGAACAGGCACTGCTTTTAGCATCTCCCTGAGTAGGTTGATAAGTAAGGAGGGAAAATCTTGCTGTTGCCAGAAACAGAGATAGAATGCAACCTTGCCAGCTGATGGGCCTGGGCTGTCCAAAGGCAAGGCCATCACTCCAAGGTCAACTTCTACAATCCAGACTGCTTACTCCCTCTCACTGGCCAAAAAAGAGCCGGCCTTAGTCTCCCCAACTTTCAGACCTTGTGTATGACAACAGGAGTTTTTTGAGCCCCCTCTGTGTGTCAACCACATGACATACGTTAACTCATTCACTCTTCAAACAACCTAGGGAGAAACAATCCAAGCTCAGAGCACCAGACCAGGGCTGCTAGACCCTAAGATCGCTCCTCTTCCTCTGAGTCCCACTTCCTTCAAGTTGGTCTGGTTTTTTTTTTTGCGGTACGCGGGCTTCTCACTGTTGTGGCCTCTCCCGTTGCGGAACACAGGCTCCGGACACGCAGGCCCAGCGGCCATGGCCCACGGGGCCAGCCGCTCCGCGGCATGTGGGATCCTCCCGGACCACGGCACGAACCCATGTCCCCTGCATCGGCAGGTGGACTCTCAACCACTGCGCCGCCAGGGAAGCCCCTCAAGTGGGCCTTTGTGTTTTGTTCACAATGCAGCTTCCAGCACCAGAGCAGAGTGAATGCTCAACAGCCCACATGGCAGCGTGCAAAGGCTCTAGATGAGCTCACGGGGTCATGGACTCAGAGCCAGGAGAGACAAAGGGAAGTGGGGCCTGCACAGGTCACTCTGCAAGTGGGAGAGTGGCAGAGGCTGGATGCACAGGCTTGCTAACTCCCAGCCAGGACTCTGGGATACACACAGCCCCTCCAAGCTGGTCAGTCTTTCCATGACCTTTTTCTCAGGGCATCTCATCTCCTAATGATGGGAGTTCCTTGAGGCCAGGTCATTCAAGTCTTCCTTTCACACAACGAATGCTCGGTATGTCACACAGCATGGATGCCCACAGTTTGGCTGGAGATCCCCACGTGGCTGTCAGGCTCCACTCAGGGAGATGGCCCCAACTCTCGAATCCCAAGGCCTCCAGTTCTGTCAACAAGACCCAGAGTTTCACCCAGGCCTTCTCAGAAGGGCTTGAAGGGAAATCAGTTGAACCCCCATTTTACAGATAGGGAAGGGCAGGGTCTTGCCACTGAGTGTAGAACCCAGGAAAGGAAAACAGGAGCCACTTCTCAGCCTTCGTCAACTGGTCACTCTCCTTTTTCCCTTCTCCCCCAGGCAACAGTTCCAAGACTCTGTTTCCCTACCTGTAAAATGAGAGGATTGGGATTTATAGTTGCTAAGGTTTTCTTTAGCCCTTTTTGGGTTCTAGCATTCTGTAACTAGTATTTACAATAGGTATCATTTATTAAATGCGGAAAGAATAGTCTCTTCAACAAATGGTGCTGGGACAACATGCAAAAGAATGAACTTAGACCCCTACCTCACATCATATACAAAAATTAACTTAAAATGAATCAAAGACCTAAAGGAAAGAGTTAAAACTATAAAACCTAGAAAAAAATAGGAGTAAATCTTCACAACCTTGAATTAGGCAATATTTCCTTAAATATGACATTAAAAGCACGAGCAGCAAAAACAACAAAGATAAACTGAACTCCACTAAAATGAAAATTTTTTGTGCTTCAAAGGATACCATTAAGAAAGGGAAAAGACCCTCTGACACCCTCTCCAACCAGGCTTGGCCTAAACCCCACACACACACCCTCACCCAGGGTCTTACCTCCAAACTCCAGAACTCCACACTACAGAGGGCCCCCTTCGGATGTGCTGCCTCTCCCCTTCCATACAGGTCCTAAGCAGAGGCTGCGCTCCGCGCTTCAGTGTTGCCCTGCCTAGGCCCCGCCCCCAAGACCTTTTCAGCTGCGTGGGTCCTGAGCCTAGGCCCCGCCCCACCCTGAACCCCACCCCTGCCTAAAGGTAGTTTAGTTCTACCACCTGCCTAAACTCCACCCCCATAGCCAAGGCCTTTTTTTTTTTTTCTTTTTCTTCTTTCTTCTTTTAGGTTGGAGTTCTGTTTTACCTTGTTGTTGTTGATTCATTTATAATTTTATTTTTTCTAATAAATCTTTTATTTTTCTAATTTTATTTTATTCTTTACACTTTGTTATTGTTCTGCTCATTTTGGCTTGTTCCCCTTTTTTTTTCTTTTTCTGTTGTGGTTTTGTTTTACCTTGTTGCAGTTGATTCAATTATATTTTTGTTTTTCCTAATATATTTTTTATCATTCAAATTTTATTTTATTTTTTAGTCTTTGTTGTTGTACTGCTCCTTTTCTTCTTTCTTTTTTTTTGTTTATTTGTTTTTGGTTTTTGGTTTTGGTTTTTTTGTGGGGTTTTTTGCCATGCCATGCAGCTTGCAGGATCTTGGTTCCCAAACCAGAGGTCGGGCCTGAGCTCCTGTGGTGCGAGCACTGAGTCCAAACTGCTGTACTAATGGAGAACCTCAGACCCCAGGGAATATTAATCAAAGTGAGGCATCCGAGAGGGCCTCATCTCAGCACCAAGACCTGGCTCTACCCAACTGCCTGCAAACTCCAGCGCTGGATGCCTCAGGCCAAACAATTAGTAAGACAGGAATACAGCCCCACCCATCAAAAAAAAAGTGAAATGACAAAATAATATGTTGTAGACAAAGGTGCAAGGTAAAAACCTACAAGATCAAATAAATGAAGATGAAATAGGCAACATACCTGAAAAAGAATTCTGAGTACTGATAGTGAAGATGATCCAAAATCTCGGAAACAGAATGGAGAAAATACAAGAAACGTTTAACAAGGATCTAGAAGAACTAAAGAGCAAATGAACAGTGATGAATAACACAATAACTGAAATTAAAAATACTCTAGAAGGAATCAATAAGAGAATAACTGAGACAGAAGAACAGATAAGTGAGCTGAAGATAAAATGGTAGAAATAACTTCTGCGGAGCAGAATGAAGAAAAAAGAATGAAAAGAATTGAGGACAGTCTCAGAGACCTCTGGGACAACATTAAATGCACCAACATTTGAATTATAAGGGTTCCAGAAGAAGAAGAGAAAAAGAAAGGGTCTGAGAAAATATTTGAAGAGATTATAGTCAAAGACTTCCCTAACATGGGAAAGGAAATAGTTAATCAAGTCCAGGAAGCACAGAGAGTCCCATACAGGATAAACCCAAAGAGAAACACGCCAAGACACATATTAATCAAACAATCAAAAATTAAATACAAAGAAAAAATATTAAAAGCAGCAAGGGAAAAGAAACAAATAACATACAAGGGAATCCCCATAAGGTTATCAGCTGATTTTTCAGCAGAAACGCTGCATGCTCTAAGGCAGGACATATTTAAAATGATGAAAGAGAAAAACCTACAACCAAGATTACTCTCCCTGGCAAGGATCTCAGTCAGATTCGACAGAGAAATCAATAGCTTTACAGACAAGCAACAGCTACGAGAATTCAGCACCACCAAACCAGCTTTACAACAAATGCTAAAGGAACTTCTCTAAGCGGGAAACACAAGAGAAGAAAAAGACCCACAAAACAAACCCAATTCAATTAAGAAAATGGTAATAGGAACATACATATCAATAATCACCTTGAATGTAAATGGATTAAATGTTCCAACCAAAAGACACAGACTGGCTGAATGAATACGAAAACAAGACACTTATATATGCTGTCTACAAGAAACCCACTTCAGATGTAGGGACACATACAGACTGAAAGTGAGGGAATGGAAAAAGATATTCCATGCAAACAGAAATCACAAGAAAGCTGGAGTAGCAATACTCATATCAGATAAAATAGACTTTAAAATAAAGACTGTTACAAGAGATAAGTAAGGGCACTACATAATGATCAAGGGATCAATCCAAGAAGAAAACATAACAATTATAAATATTTATGCACCCAACATAGGAGCACCTTAATACATAAGGCAAATGTTAACAGCCATAAAAGGAGAAATCGACAGTAACATAATAATAGTGGGGGACTTTAACACCCCACTCATACCAATAGACAGATCATACAGACAGCAGATAAATAAGGAAACACAAGCTTTAAATGAAACAATAGACCAGATAGACTTAATTGATATTTTTAGGACATTCCGCCCCAAAGCAGAAGAATACACTTTCTTCTCAAGTGCACACAGAACGTCCTCCAGAATAAATCACATCTTGGGTCACAAATCAAGCCTTGGAAAATTTAAGAAAATTGAAATCGTATCAAGCATCTTTTCCAACCACAACACTATGAGATTAGAAATATATTACAGGAAAAAAAAAAACAGTAAAAAACACAAACACATGGAGGCTAAACAGTGCACTACTAAATAACCAAGAGATCACTGAAGAAATCAAAGAAGAAATTTTAAAAAATACCTAGAAACAAATGACAATGAAAACGATGATCCAAAACCTATGGGATGCAGTAAAAGCCTTTCTAAGAGGGAAATTCATAACAATTCAAGCTCACCTCAATAAACAAGAAAAATCTCAAATAAACAATCTAACTTACACCTAAAGTAACTAGAAAAATAAGAACAAACAAAACCCAAAGTTAGTAGAAGGAAAGAAATCATAACGATCAGAGCAGAAATAAATGAAAAAGAAATGAAGGAAACAATAGCAAAGATCAATAAAACTAAAAGCTGGTTCTTTGAGAAGATAAACAAAATTGATAAACCCTTAGCCAGACTCATCAAGAAAAAACAGGAGAGGACTCAAGTCAATGAAGTTAGAAATGAAAAAGGAGAGATTACAAATAACACTGCAGAAATACAAAAGATCATAAGAGACTACTACAAGTAACTATATGCCAATAAAATGGACAACCTGGAAGAAACGGACGAATTCTTGGAAAAGTACAACCTTCCAAGGTTGACCCAGGAAGAATCAGAAAATATAAACAGACCAATCACAGGTAATTAAATTGAAACAGGAATTTAAAATCTTCCAACAAACAAAAGTCCAGGACCAGCTGGCTTCACAGGTGAATTCTACCAGACATTTAGAGAAGACTTAATTCCTATCCTTCTCAAACTCTTCCAAAAAATTGCAGAGGGAGGAACACTCCCAAACTCGTTCTACAAGGCCACCATCACCCTGATACAAAAACCAGACAAAAATATCAAAAAAAAAATTATAGACCAGTATCACTGATGAACATAGATGAAAAATCCTCAACAAAATACTAGCAAACAGAATCCAACAGCACATTAAAAGGATCATACACCACGATCAAGAGGGATTTATCCTAGGGATGCAAGGATTCTTCAATATAAGCAAAACAATCAATGTGATACACCATGTTAACAAATTAAAGAATAAAAACCATATGATCATCTCAATAGATGCAGAAAAACCTTTTGACAAAATTCAACACCTATTTATGATAAAAACTCTCCAGAAAGTGGGCATAGAGGGAAACTACCTCAACATAATAAAAGCCGTATACAACAAACCCATAGCAAACATCATTCTCAATGGTGAAAAACTGAAAGCATTTCCTCTAAGTTCAGGAACAAGACAAGGATGTCCACTCTCATCACTATTATTCAACATAATATTGGAAGTCCTAGCTACCGCAATCAGAGAAGAAAAAATAAATAAAAGGAATACAAATTGGAAAAGAAGTAAAACTGTCACTGTTTGCTGATGACATGATACTATACATAGAAAATCCTAAAGATGTCACCAGAAAACTACTAGAACTAATCAATGAATTTGGTAAAGTTGCAGGATACAAAATTAATGCACAGAAATTTCTTGCATTTCTATACACTAACAATGAAAGATCAGAAAGAGAAATTAAGGAAACAATCCCATTTACCATTGCAACAAAAAGAATAAAATACCTAGGAATAAACCTAAGGAGGCAAAAGACCTGTACTCAGAAAACTAAAAAATACTGAAGAAAGAAATCAAAGATAATGTAAACAGATGTGGAGATATACCATGCTCATGGATTAGAAGAATCAATATTGTGAAAATGACTATACTATGCAAAGCAATCTACAGATTCAATGCAATCCCTATCAAGCTACCAATGGCATTCTTCACAGAATTAGAACAAAAAATTTTACAATTCGTATGGAAACACAAAAGACCCGGAATAGCCAAAGCAATCTTAAGAAAGAAAAACGGAGTTGGAGGAATCAGGTTCCCTGACTTCAAACTACACCACAAAGCTACAGTAATCAAGACAGTATGGTACTGGCACAAAAACAGAAAGATAGATCAATGGTATAGATTAAGGATAGAATGCCCAGAGATAAACCCACACACATACAGGCACCTAATTTATGACAAAGGAGGCAAGAACATGCAATAGAGAAAAGACAGCCTCTTCAATAAGTGGTGCTGGGAAAACTGGACAGCTACATGTAAAGGAATGAAATTAGAACACACCCTAACACCATACACAAAAATAAACTCCAAATGGATTAATGACCTAAATGTAAGGCCAGACACTATAAAACTCTTAAAGGAAAACGTGGGCAGAACACTCTTTGACATAAATCACAGCAAGATCTTTTTTGACCCACCTCCTAGAGTAAGGGAATAAAAACAAAAATAAACAAATGGGACCTAATGAAGCTTAAAAGTTTTTGCACAGCAAAGGAAACCATAAACAAGATGAAAAGACAACCCTCAGAATGGGAGAAAGTATTTGCAAATGAAGCAACTCACAAAGGATTAATCTCCAAAATATACAAGCAACTCATGCAGCTCAATATCACAAAAACAAACAACCCAATCCAAAAAGTGGGCAGAAGACCTAAATAGACATTTCTCTAAAGAAGACATACAGATGGCCAACAAATACAAGAAAAGATGCTCAACATCACTAATCATTAGAGAAGTGCAAATCCAAACAACAATAAGGTATCACCTCACACCAGTCAGAATGGCCATCATCAAAAAATCTAGAAACAATAAATGCTGGAAAGGGTGTGGAGAAAAGGGAACCCTCCTGCACTGTTGGTGGGAATGTAAATTGATATAGCCACTATGGAGAACAGTATGGCGGTCCCTTAAAAAACTAAAAATAGAACTACCATATGACCCAGCAATCCCACCACTGGGCATATACCCTAAGAAAACCATAATTCAAAAAGAGTCATGTACCACAATGTTCATTGCAGCACTATTTACAATAGTCAGGACATGGAACCAACCTAAATGTCCACAACAGATGAACGGATAAAGAAGATGTGGCACATATATACAATGGAATATTACTCAGCCATAAAAAGGAATGAAATTGAGTTATTCGTAGTGAGGTGGATGGACATAGAATCTGTCATACAGAGTGAAGTAAGTCAGAAAGAGAAAAACAAATGCCATATGCTAACACATACATATGGAATTTTAAAAAGCAGTACTGATGAACTTAGTGGCAGGGCAGGAATAAATACACAGACGTAGAGAATGGACTTGAGGGTGCAGTGGGGAAGGGGAAGCTGGGATGAAGTGAGAGAGTAGCACTGACATATATACACTACCAAATGTAAAACAGATAGCTAGTGGGAAGCTGCTGCATAGCACAGGGAGATCAACTCGGTGCTTTGTGACCACCTAGAGGGGTGGGATAGGGAGGGTGGGAGGGAGGCTCAAGAAGGAGGGGACATGGGGGTATATGTATACATATAGCTGATTCACTTTGTTGTACAGTGGAAACTAACACAATATTGTAAAGCATTTATACTCCAATAAAGATGTGAAAAAAAAAGAAAGGGAAAAGACAATCCACAGAATGGGAGAAAATATTTGCAAATCATATATCTGATAAGAGACTTGTATCTAGAATACATAAAGAACTTTTACAACTGAACAATAAAAAGACAACCTAATTTTTTTTTTTTTTTTTTTTTTTGCGGTACGCGGGCCTCTCACTGTTGTGGCCTCTCCCGTTGTGGAGCACAGGCTCCAGATGCGCAGGCTCAGCGGCCACAGCTCACGGGCCCAGCCGCTCCGCGGCATGTGGGATCTTCCCGGACCGGGGCACGAACCCGTGTCCCCTGCATCAGCAGGCGGACTCTCAACCACTGCGCCACCAGGGAAGCCCCAAGACAACCTAATTTTAAAATGGGCTAAAGATCTGAATCAACATTGCTCCAAAGAAGATTTACAAATGGCCGAAAAGCACATGAAAAGATGCTCAACATCACTTGCCCCAGACAAATGCAAATCAAAACCACAATGGAATACCACTTCACACCCACTGGGATGGCTGTCATCAAAAGTCAGATAATAACATGTGTTGGTGAGGATATGAACAAATCAGAACCCTCATACAGTGCTGGTAGGAATGTAATAGGGCAGCTGCTGTGGAAAACAGTTTGGCAAGTCCTTGAACAGTTAAACATAGTGTTACCATGTGACCTAGCCACTCTACTCTTACACAGAATAAAAACCCAAGAGAAATTAAAAACATGTTCACACAAAATCTTGTACATGAATGTTTACAGCAGCATTATTCATAACAGCCAAAAAAATGGAAACAATCCAAATGTCCACAGACTGATGAATGGATAAACAAAATGTGGTATATACACACAATGGCATATTATTCAGCCCTAAAAAGGAATAAAATATTAATACTGCCACAACATGGGCGAACCTTGAAAACATCATGCTAAGTGAAAAAAGCCAGTCACAAAAGACCATATATTATATGATTCCATTTATATGAAGTGTGTAGAATAGGCAAATTCATAAAGACAGAAAATAGATGAGTGTTCATCCAGGAATGAGAGCTTGGGGGGAATGGGAAGTAACTGTTGATGGTTATAAGGTTTCTTAGCGGGGGTGGTAAAAATGTTCTAAAATTGATTATAATGATGGTTGCACAGCTCTGTGAATACGCTAAAAACCATTGAATTGTACACTTTAAATGGGGAATTGTATGGTATGTAAATTATATCTCAATAAAGCCATTATTTTTGAAAAAGAGAGTCTCTGTGTGGAATTTGTTCTTATAAACCTAGAGAAATGGTGGCAGAACCCATGCAGTCTAAGTAAGTGACGTCTTGGCAGCAGCACCAAATGACTAATCTGTTATTTTTCCCACTGGCACTGCATTTCTCATCAGTATGCAGCCCTGTCCCTTGCTTGGTCAGCGCTCTCACCTCAGAGACAGAAAACTAACAGGTCAGGTACTAATTATTAAAAAAACTCTCCTTGAGCAGAAGAAAGGAACAACAGGGAAACATGTGCATCCCAGGTACATACTGCAGCAAACCTTTATTTTTTTTTTAATTTTTAAAAAATTATTTTATTTTTAAAAAAATTTTTATATTTTATTTAATTTATTTATTTTTATTTTTGGCTGCGCTGGGCTTTCACTGCAGCGCACAGACTCTTCGGTGCGGGCTCAGTAGTTGCAGCCTGTGGGCTTAGTTGTCCTGAGGCATGTGGGATCTTAGTTTCCCGAGAAGGGATCGAACCCACGTCCCCTGCATTGGAAGGCAGATTCTTAACCACTGGACCACCAGGGAAGTCCCTGCAGCAAACCTTTTATATGAACTAAAAGAATTAAGGTCAAGTGTTGGTCTCTAAAGAAACCTCAAAGAAACACCATGGGAAAACATGCTCTTACAGACACAAGGGCTGATAGGAGGTGAGTTGGGTGCTTTTACAGCTGTGCCGGGAGACTGGGTAGTCTTTGTTCTTACAAGCAAGTTTTCCCACAACTTCTTTTGTTCTTTCTCCAGGGGAACAGCCTGTGCAAAGGTGTAGAAGTGGGAGAGAGACAGTGGGGTGAGCCGAGCACTGAGGTCATTCAGGCCGATGCAGTGGGCAGGGTGGGGAGGGTGGGAGGCTGGAGAGGGCAGTGCACCAGGACCACCCAGGGCTCTGACGCCGGCTGACGAGTTTGGATGGTCTAGCTGGGTGACCTTGGGCAAGTCACCGACATCTCTGAGCCCAGTTGCACATCTGTAAGTGTCCTCGGAGGGTGGTAGTAAGAATCCCATGAGATAATACATTGTAACAGGATTAAGAAGGTTCTTGGAAGGAGCAAGCACTGAGTAAATATTAGCTGTTACAAGGATGATGATGTTTCTCTGGCTTCCCCAGATTTCCTGACACAGGGAAAGTCTAAGTGAAATAAGAGAGGGAGCCTTGATAAGCATTGATCTCATCTCCTCCTAAAACCCCATTAAGGTGACAGGACAGAAATAAGAAAGACCGTGGGAACAGGAGCGGAGCCAGTGGAAGACGGGGCTGATGGAGCCGTGGAGACTGCACTAGCCGGGCAGAGGTAGCTCCACGTCTGAGGAGGGGGCACTGCTGGACATGAACATGGTCTCCCACGGAGCCCCAGAAACGCTCAGGACTCAGAGGCACCAGATATTGAAGAAGGTGGGGGCTAGGGGTGGATTAAAGAGAAGGGGAATGGTGGAAAGTCAGTGTGGGAGAGTTAGACTTCCTGGTACCCCCTTTCCCAACCCTAAAGCCAGGCAACTAGTCCTCTCCCTACCACTCACCTCCCACTCCCAGGAGACCAGGAGATGAAGGTTCATTCTCCAGAGACAAAGAACCAGGGTGGCTCCTGACCCAGAAACATCCTGAAGGACAGGAGAATGGAGAGTCCTCTCCGGAGTAATTGGTCTCTAGAACCCTCTCCTCGAAAAGCTGACTTGCTACCAGATCACCCCAATGGAGCCCACAGTCAACAATTGTGCTCCCCGCCATCCTGAAAACAGGTACACAGTTTCTTTTTTCTTTGTTTTTTTTTTTTTTTTTTTTTAGTGTCTGTAAGAATCACCAGGAACAAACAGGGACAAAATAAACCCCGGAGGAAACAGACAATTCAGGCAGCAGAGCAAAACTGAAACAACAAACAAAGGAGAACTGAAATGAAACCCTGGACAGCAGGTTTGAAAGGTAACATTAAGGAAATCCTTCAGAGAGTAGGCAAAAAGTATAGAAATAGAGAATAGGAAAAGATAAATAAGAAGGCTTGAAGATCAATCCTGGGAGTAATATCTGACTAATAAAAGTTCCAGAGAGAAAAGAGAAAATGAAGGAAGGGAAACTGTGAAAGAAGCAGTATAAGGAAAATTTTCATAATGGAAGGATATGAGCCTCCAACTTGGGAGGCCAGGACAATGGATGAACAAAAGAGCCTCATCGAGACAGGTCATTTGAAAACGTCTGAAGACCAGGGATGAAGGAGGGGTCCTAAAGAGAGGAGGAGGAAGTGGAGGCTAAAAGGAGCAAGGAAACCCCATACAAAGATACAGGGTCAGAACGTCATCGAATTTCTCAGAGTAACACTGGAAGTCAGACAACTGTAGAGACAAGTCTTAAAAATTCTGAATGGAAACAATTTTCACCCTAAAATTCTATGCCCAGCTAAACTAGTAATCAAAGGTGAGCGTGGAATAAAGATATTTTCAGACATGAACTACAGAAAGAAGTATTTTCTATGCACCACTTTTCAAAAAGCTACCAGAGGACAAGCTCCACTAAACTAAGGAAATAAAGCAAGAACAAGGAAGGAATTGGATCTTGCAAACAAGGAAGCCAGCGCAGGAGAGGTCAAAGCCAAGGCTAAGTGGACAGCTGCGCAGCAGGGCTAGAGGAGCAGAGGGCTGAACTGGAGCCTCTGGTGCATTTGGCAGTGTGGACAGTGCTATGGAGAGGTGACATACGTGGCTATCAGAGGGTTTGGGAGGGATGAGCAATAGGAACATAGAAAACTAGACAAACGAGAAAACAAGGCAATTATTAATTTCAGAAAACAGTAGAAGTATGAGAAAAAGAAACTAATCAGAGCACAGTACTTGGATTAGTAAATATTTACACAGTCACGATAACAAAACTCCGGAATATCTATTTAATGAAAATGTATGTGCTACAACTACTGGGAGTTTGGGGAAGAGGGAAGTGGTGGGAGCATCAGAAGAACATCAGGTCATCACCGTCCCCCAGGAAGCCAACAGAAAATATCTCAAAGTGAAGAGGCAAGAAAGAGCAGTTAACGTATTGTATTGAAGTGTGAAAGTGAATACAGAGGAAAAAGCTTCAGGATTTGACTGTAGCTGCCCCTGGAAAGTGGAACTGGAATTGAGGCTTCTTGAGACTGGGATAATTTGGGGACTGTTGATTTTTCTTCTCAGCCCATAGTACACTACTTGATTTTTTTTAAAAAAACAATGTGTTTATATTACTTTGAGAAAAATTAAAATGAAGGAGCAGTAGGTATAATTAATCCTCTTGGTAGGTGAAGATACTGATGCCCACTAAGTGTAAGGGGCGGGCCCAAGACCCCAGTGCGGCCAAGTTAGGACAGGAGCTGGGTCCCCCGCTGCCAGGTGGCTCTCGGGTACCAGTGACTGTAAGCCATGGTCACAGGAAAGATGAAAACGGGAACGTTACCATGTTGAATCTCAACCTTCCAATGCCGGAAGGACCATTTGAAAAAAGTTCAATCCATGTATGTTATGGCTGGTGAAGCCAGTTGAGGTCAGGAGAAACGTATGACCAGAATTTGTATTTATTTGATCCAAAAGCTTGACTTTCAAAGAGGGGGAAATATGGGACCATGGGAAATTCTTCTCAGTGACCGTGAATTCTCGGGCCACATAGTAGAGGAGACAATTTCCATAATATTCCACCTTATTCTGTACACGCTTCCAAGCAGCCTTTGAAGCTGCACTTTAGAAAGCAACCGAGAGCCTCTTGCTCTGAAACAAATCAGCTGTTTCCCACCTACCCCTCCCCAGTGCCCACCCCCTCTACCCCACCCCACTGCCTACTTTTGCAGCCTCAGCTCCCAGCAGCCCCCTCTCAACCTGCATTCCAAATGGGGGCAGCTCAAATATAGGGTGTGGGGTTTGGGGTTGCCGGGGCTGGACCGGGTGTGGTGGCTCTGTGAGTGCCCTGGGCACAGGGAGCCCCGCCCGGACTGGAAGTCAGTTACTGTTGACGGAGGGAGGAAAGGAATGAACGTGTGAGTGCCGGGCTCGGAGGTGCATCCAGCCTGGCGCCCTGGACATGCTGCCTTTGCCTGCAAAGTGGTGTCTCATAGGGTTGTCTGCAGGTCCCCTGGTTCAGAGCCACTGGGGGCCACTGGTACAAATGTAGATTCCCGGCTCCCTCTCAGGCCCTCTGAGCTTTGCAGCCCGTGCCCCAGGGCTCAGCGCCCTTCCTCCAGCCGTGGCAGCCTTCTACTGGGCTGAGGTGTCTACTTGCGGCCCCCAACCCTGGTCCCAGGGATCTGTGCCTCCTGGCTACTCACAGAGCAGGGTGAAAACAGAGCCCAAGGCCCTGGCACAGCCTCCCCTGGTGGGGGCATTTTGGGGCAGGTGGCCTCGAAAGCATTCAGTTCCTTGTGCCTCAGTTTCCACACCAGCAGAGTCAGGGCCCTGACTTCCCAGAGGGGTGTGGGGATTGGGCCAGTGTGGAAACATCCTCGGCAAACTTCAAAGCCCTTCAGAGCCGGGAGGCAGCCTCCTGGCCGAGAACGCTAGTGGAGGCCGCGGTGGGCAGTGGGTAGGTGGGTCCAGGCACAAATCACTGCAGGGTGGGGGGCTAGGGAGGCACAGGCGCTGCTGGGCCCACCTCCCTGCACCTCCCACACCCACCCAAGCGAAGCAGGCACCACCATTGACCAACAGGAAACAGGCCTGACAGTGCTTGCGGGGACTTTACCCAAGGTCTCTGGCAGAGCTGGGAACCGAGCTGGGCCTCCTGCCTCCTCTCCAGGACGGGAGAAGCCCTACCCCATGACAAACTTTCAAGTTCTCATCGCAGCTAATAGCCGCTTCGAAATACAGTTAAGTAGAGACTATGGAGCCCTCTCTGCGGGAACAGCCGGTTGGCTTGGGTCCTGGCGCCCCCTCGTGGCCGTTCCTTCAGCTTTCCCCAAATGCACTTGGCAGTCCAGCTGCCTGAATTGCTGATGGGAGGAGACCGGGGGGTCCCCGCCAGCTGCAGGGGGTTATCCCAGGTGGAGGAAGGGGTCAGAGGCCTGGATGTCTCTTGGATTCACTGTGAAACCTTGGACAAGCTCCTGAACGCAGCCAAACCAAATTGTCAGGGGAGATTAGAGCAGAAGGCACCCTGGAGACTACTAACCTCCCCCGACTCATCTTACAGGGGAGCAAGCGGGCCTAGAGATGCCAGGCAGGTGTGATACGGGAGTGGACACGGGGGTGCTTGGGAGGGTGCACCATCATGCACTGGCTGGCTCTGGAGAGGGGGGCTTCCAGAACCAGGAGAACGGGCCCTCCCCACTCTCACCCCCAGCCAAGGGCCCAGGGTCTTCGGGCCAGCCACTCCCCTCCCCCCTCACTGTCTCCACCGTCCTCCCTCCCCACAGCCTGAACCCTGGCTGCTCCTCCAGCCCCAGCCCCTCAGCACTGCCAGGACGGTTGCTGGGCAGGCTGGGGGCAAGCTGGAATTCACGTCCAGCCTCAGTGCCGCCCCAGCCTTGCCCCTGGGGCCCCCTCCCAGCTCCATGCCCCTCCACCCATGCAATGCTCACACTGAGGACCCCACGGACCATGTCCTGTCCAGGTGCTAGCGGCAGACTCTCCTGGACAGGCAAACCTCCCTTCCCTCCTCCCTCCGAGACCCCCAGCCACAGGCCCCCCTCCTGCTCCCCCAGAGTCTGGAGTGCTGATGGCCTTTTTGACCATCAGAGGGCCCTCTTGTGACACCTGGCCCCAAACCCCACAAACTACCCCCCATCCTCTGCCTCCTCCATCTGTAGCCTCTTTGCTCTTTCCTTGTCAGCACTTAAAGAAGTTCTCAGCTAATCTTAACACACACACTCACAGACCCCCTTCCCTCACCAGCTACTTCCTACTTCTTCAGAGCCCAGTTTTCAAAAGAGCAGTTACACTCATTATCTCTCCCTTCCCACTTCAGAATCATTCCAAAGCCCTCTTGTTCTGAAATCCATTTGACACTCTTTAGTCCACTCTTGACCCATTCAGCTCAACCAGCTGACCCAGGTCCACCCACTATGTCTGTCCTCTAGGGTCTCCAGGACTTTGCATATGCCGTTCCCTCTGCCTGGAACACCCTTCCCTCCCTTCCTCACAATACTAATACCTTCTTATTCTTCAGCACCAAGCCTGAGTGTCACTTCCTTTGGGAAGCCTTCTCTGATGCCCCAGGCTGGTCTGGCACATCCTCTAAAGGCCGCCCGTGATTCATGTGACCTGGCCCCTGGTCCTGTCAGCCCCAGGGAATTTCTTTCAGTTTCTCAAATATGAAAACCTTTTTCCTACCTCAGAACCTTTACATGTGCTACTTTTCTGCCAGGACCCATATCTGCCCACCCTGTCCCCGATTTATATCTGGAAAACTGGTGTCTCCTCTTCCAGGAAACGCTCTCTGCCTCTTCAGAGGCCTCCCTGGGTTCCTGAGGTCCCAGGCTTCCTCTGTCACAGCACTGACCCCTCTGGGTGTCACGGAATGCATATGTCTTCCTCCTGTAAGCTCAATGGCTCATCATTCCTGGGCACCGTTCGAAGCACTTTGTATATATTAATCCTATACTGTATAGAATAATCCCATTGCCAGCCCTGTTTCACAAGTGGAGAAAGTAAGGCCCTGTGTCCTTCATTAAGGCCAGAGCCGCACACACAGTCTGCACCAGACAGAGCTTCCCAGATCTAGAGCTGAGAACCGACGCCTCCAAATCTGGTTTAAATGGAAAACAGCCTCTGAGCAGCTCCCCACCCTCCCACCAGCCCTGGATGAAGGCTCTGCATCCCCTTTCATGCTGTTTATTCTTTTGAACAAATTGTGAGTTTTATAAGACATTCAAGGCCTGTGGTAGCAAACACATGTTCCCGTGGTGAGAGTCATTGGACCTGCTGGGCAGAGGGCTATGAGTACAGACAGCCCAGCCACCTAGCCCTGCTCTTCCTGTCCCTACTCTTCCGAGAGCTGTGGACACCCTCAAGCACCTACAGCCCCTTGGACCACTGGAGAGAGAGGCCACAGTTTCATCTCCGCAGCTCCCTGATTCCACCCCCCGCCAGCATCTCCTTCACACCCATGGCTCCCACACTCCAAGGAATGCCCCCCAACCCCACTCTGCCGCAGGCAGAGCCTCACAACACTGCTATCATCTCCACTCAGCAGGGAAGGAAAGCGAGGTTCAGAGAGGGGAGGTGCCTTACCCAAGGTCACACAGCTGGTTAGCCGAAAGGTTTTGTGCCCCTTGTACCTGGCACATTGTACTCCACGCATGATGTCCTGGAAAAGCCTGAGGCTCTAGGAAGCAGGGGCGCTGCACTCTAGGCCTGACTCTGCACCTTGGGAAGTCACTCACCTCCTCAGGCCTCAGTTCCTCCTTCTGAAGAACAAGGGGGATGGGCCCATGGAGCTCTGCAGATCCCCACACTTCCAAGGAAACAGCTTGGCCGTGTGGCCTCAGGCAGCCCTCACAATCATCAGGTCCACCCCTCTGAATGCTGACCCTGTCAGTGAAAAGACTCTCTCTGTCTCTTTTCTATCAAATTTACAGGTAACCCTCAGAAGTGTCCAAAACAATGGAGGTTTGTTTTAGTCTCACAAGCATTCTCCAACCAGAACTTGGTTTTTCAAAATAAAGTAATTGGACCAGTGCCCCATAAAATGTGACACTACGTAAAGATTCAAATATGAGGCAACCTCTTTTTTCGGAGGGATAAATTTGGGGGAATACCTCATATTTCATCATGTACGGTAGCTGACCCTCCCCAGAGGCCTGGGGGAGCACCCTGGCTGCACTAGGCCTCTTTCAGGGCACCATTGACTCCGTGCTCCAGCCACACCCACAGCAGCCCCTCCCTGAACCACCTAAGAAGACTTTGGTCTCATGGGGATAGATCCTGGGAGGGGAGAGCTGCAGACCCAGGTGGGCTAGGGCAGATATGTGAGACAGTGACATTGCACCAAAAACAGAATGATGAAGAAGAGCCAGACCAGCAAAAGCATTCTGAGAAGAGGAAACAGCAGGTGCAAAGGCCCTAGGGCAGGGATGAGCTGGGAGTATGTACTAAGGGGCCAGAGTGGCTGGCATGAAGTGGGTGAGGGGAAGAGTGCTAGAAGGTGGGCCAGCAGGGGCCTGGGCAGTGAGGTTCATAGCAGCATTGCCCTCTACAGCCAAACCTGCACACCGAGTGCCAGCAAGAGGGACAATGTGAGAAACCTGGGACACCACACAAGAATATCACATAGCAGGTAAAACGAAAGGGCCACATCAGCCCACAATGATGTGGGTGAGTGTGAAGATATATTGTAATATTCGGTGAAAAAAGTTCACCCCAAAGACTACAGCCTAAAATAACTTTAAAAAAACATTTAGGAAAACATATGGATGTGATGAAATAAAAAAAGGAAAGCTAGTGAATGAGACACCAGGATTCAGGGTGCTGGCTACAGTGAGTGGGGGAGGTGAGGGTAGAATTGGGGACCAGATGGCTGGATGGATACTGTCAAGGGCCTGGCTTTTGTCTGGAGAAATGGAGTGATGGGTGCTTATCACATTATTAAAAACAAACAAGCAGATGGAAGTAGGCAGTGCGTGGACCAATGATGAATTTATCTCATGTACCAGCCTGGGTGGTGACCATTTGGTTCAGAACCTCAGAAACCAGGTCAAGGAGTTGGGGTTTTACTGGAAGAGCAATGGGAGCCACTGCAGGGTTTGGGGCTGGGAGTGACCTGATTTGATTCATATTTTATAAGGATCACTCTAGTTGCTTACGGAGAGTGGGGTGGGGAGGGGAGGCAGGGCATCCAGTTAGAAGGCTACTGCCATCCACCAGGCAGGAGGTAATGCTGGGGACAGGGGTCAGTGGTGGCTGATAAGGCTGAGAGCTCTGTTTTGCCATGTCCAGTTTGAGATGTGGAGCCGGTTACTCTCCCTTTGCATCTCACACACAGATCCCTTCTCCACCCTGTGTCCAGAAGGGCCGACCCCTGTGGACAGCATCTCCTGGGCTCCTTTGCTCTCTGGCTTCCAGTAGGAGACCAGAGGATGGGAGGAGATAGAACTTGGGATATCTCCTCTACAATGAAAGGTATGTGGCTCCGTGTGGTACCAACTACCACCAAAGAAGAGGCATGGTGCTAAAGGGGCCTCTGGGTCTTGGAGGTTGCACACACCACACCTGGGGGTGCAGCTCTGACCTATTGACTGGGGAACTGGTACGCCTGCCAGTTTTGAATGGGTCCAAAGTAAGAGCGGGCTCTGCATTTGGTCCAGACTATAGTGCAAGCTGTCCTGCCACACGGGCCTTATGACCCAAGAGATCCAACGGGACTTGGGGTGACGGGGGCCGAATGGCGTTGGGTGGTGTCCCTGGCATGGCCCCCACAGAATCGTAGCACAGGCCGCTGAGGTTTGGGAGCCCAGCTTGCTCTCCTCCACTGACAGCTCTTCAGGCTCTGGGAGAGACTGGACCCCGTGGCCACAGGACACCGAAGGGCTGGGTGACGAACTGTTGGCTGGATGTCCTCCTGCTGCCTACCCTCCACTGCCCCTGTCTTCTCCCCTGCTCTGTGCCCCGGAGCCTGACCTGTGTGGACTGTATCAAGGGGCTCCTTTGTCCTCTGCCTTCTGGCTGAACTCAGCATTGAGGAGCCCCGGCGGGAGATTGGAGGGGGGAGGGGAGAGGGGTCAGAGTGGAGTGTCCCTGGGAGAGGTCCTTGCTCTGTCATAGCAGGCTTCTCTACATGACTCCTTCCATGTTCCACTAGCTGCTCTGTCCCCTCGCCCCTCAGCCACCTCAGGGATGCTAACCGAGCTCTCTAGGTACTGCACTACTGCACTTACTCCTCACCAAGCTTTTCTACTCATTCCTTTATTGGGCCCCCTTAAATTACCTTAATTTGAGCATGCTGTTTCCTATGGGGACCCCCGTATGATAGGTGTGTAGGCAGAATTCTAAAATGACCCCAGGAGTCCGCCCCCTGGTGTACATGTCCTGTAGAAACCCCTCCCCATGAGTCTAAATATGATGGGATAGTCACTCCTGTGACTACATTATATAAGACCCTATCATAGCAGACTGGAGAGACATCCTCCCGCTGGCTTGGAAGAAGTAGACGTTGTGAGACGCCCACATGCCTGGGGCTGAAGGTGGCCTTTAGGAACTGAGAGTGACTCACCACCAACAGCCTGCAAGAAGACCCCAGTCCCACACCTGCAAGGAAGCGAATTCTGCCTGGATGAGCTTGGAAGAGGACCCTGAGCCTCAGATGACATCGCCACCCTGGCCGACACCTTGATTTCAGCCTGATGAGACTGAGCAGAGAGCCCAGTTATGCAGTCACCCAGCTTCTGACTTACGGGAACTACGAGACAATCAATGGTTGTTGTTTCAAGCCACTAAGTTTGTAGAGATTTGTTATGCGGTCATAGAAAGCAAACACACTGGATTTTATCCGCTCCTCCAAACCATAAGGTTGAGTGTGAGAAGCAAACATGTGCACAACACTGGGCTGCAGCGGGTCCGAAGGCATAAGTGAGTCACGTGGACACTTGGCTTACACGCCCATGGAACCTGCCATCTCCTTTGGGGAATTTCCTGTGACCAGTTAGCAGAAGAGAAGCCGCTAGGAGCCTGATTTACAAATGGGGGTGCATGGTGTGTCATCACCAGCCAGAGTGGATGGAGGCTGCATTACAACCCCATTCAGGGGCTTCCCTGCAAGTGGTGAAAGGAGATCCTCCTATGCGCAGGGCTTAACTTGTACCTGATGCCCACGTCAGAGGAAGGAGGGACAGCCTGAGGTACGGATCTACATTGATTCATGGGCAGAGGTGTATGGGTTATCTGGCTGCTCAGGGTTTTGGAAAGAACAAGATGGGAAAACTGGTGGGTATGTGGCTGGACCTCTCAAAACAGGCAGTGTGTGAAGATATTCACTCCCAGGAAATGTGCACCAGAGGGTAACGACTGCAGGTGAGGCTCTCAGTAGCTAGAGGGACAAGAGGACCCATCTTGCAGATGTCAGTTAATCTCTCTCCCCAGCTCAATGGGCTCATGAACAGAGTGTGACAGCAGGTGTATTAGTCTGCTTGGGTTGTCATAACAGACGGGGTGGCTTAAACAACAGAATCTACGACACACACTTCTGGAGGGTGGGAAGTCCAAGACCAAGGTGCCATCAAGGTAGGTGCCATTCTGAGGGCTCTTCTCTTGGCGTGTAGGCAGCGCCATCTTGCTGTGTGTTCACCTGACCTCTTCTCTGCATGCATGGAGAGAAGGAGAGAGGGAGCTCGCTGGCGTCTCTTCTTATAAAGACTCTTCTTATGGGATCAGGGCCCCAGACTTATGACCTCATTTAACCTTAATTACCTCCTTAGAAGTCCCATCTCCAAATACAGCCACACTGGGAATTAGGGCTTCAACATATGAATTTGGGGAAGACACACTCAGTCCATAACAGCAGGGAGGAAGGCTTTTCATAGGCTCAACAACATGAACTCCGCCTTACTAAAGCTGATCTGGCCGCTGCCGTTGCTGAGTGCCGAGTCCGCCAATAACAGGCCAGTTGCTGGCCAATGGTGCCCAAATGGCACCACTGCCCAGGAAACCACGATGATGGCAAGTTGATTACCTTGGATGTCTTCCACCATGAGGACTGCATCAATTCATCCTCATGGAATCTGGGTATAGATTTGCTTTCTCTGCTGGATACTTCTGCCAGCACCACCATCTGTGGTCATACAGAATGCTTTCTCCATCACCGTGGTGTGCTGCACTGTTGCCTTCAACCCAGAAGCGCAATTAATAGGGAGAAAAGTGTGGCAGGGGGCTTGCACCCAGCAGCTAGCCTGAGGGGATGGAGGAATGGCTGCTGAGGGCCCAGTTACAGCACCAGCTGGGAGTCAGTACCCTGTGATGACGTAGGGGATCCACCGCTTAGGATGGGGCGTGTGCCTTAATCAGTGACCGACGTACAGTGCTGTCTCCCACCAGGAGCGTCCCCGCTCACTTTTAAAAACAATAACAACTTTATTGTATATAATGCACATGCCATATTATTCACTTATTTAAAGTGTACAGTTCCATGGGTTTTGGTTTATTCATAGTAGTGCAGCCATTACCACAGCACACTCGCGGTTATCCCTTCATAACCCACTTACGAAGTTTTGGCTTCCCGTCTCTGCAACATAACAGATCATGTTGGAGCTCTGCCCAAATTCCCTCAGATTCCTGTTGTCCATGTTTGGGTCCTTCCTGGGTTCGGCGTGTTTTTGCTTCCAACAGGCACATCTGAGACCTTTTCAGAGAACATCCCTTGGGCTTCCAGAGCCTGCTTGGTCCAAAAGCTCAGACAGCTGGAGGTGCCTGGGCATTTACATCACCCCCGGGGCAGTCCTTAACCAGTGACTGAGGGTGAAGGAGTGTGACAGCCCAGTTCTCTGGCTCAGCTCCCGGGCTGAGGCTGAGGGCTTGCCTGAAATGGCATCCTTCCTGGCTTCTCCCCTTTCCCTGTCCTGCTCTCCCCTCTCCCTAACTGGTCTCTCCCAAAAGCACCTCCTTCATAAATCACTTCTACACTAGCCTCACCTTGGGGTCTGCTTTGAGGAATCCAAACTACGACAGCGGCCTTGGGCTCAGCAGGCTGGGGGGTGCCAGTTCTCAAGGCTTCCACCAGGAAGCACTGCCACGGTTCCGCTAAATTAGAAGCTGGGCTTCCTCTTGGCCACTTTGGGCTCCGTGTGCTATTGAACTGACAGGCAGAGAGTTGCCGTGCTGTCCGGAGTGGGTGACCGCAACTACCAAGGGGCCACGGGGCTCTGCTGCACACAGGGAAAAGAAAACTGGGCCTGGAACCTGCAGAGCCCCTGAAGTCGGGGACAGACGCTTCCATATCCTCTAAAACAGTAGGCGGAAAGCTGCAGCAAATGACAGTGACGGGCTGACCAAGGACTCGGGCCACGAGGCGGAAGAGCTGGGTCACCCTCCCAGGCACAGAGCTCCCCCAAGCTGAGCGGCTGGCAGAGCATGAGGGGAGCATAGAACGGGTGCTAGAAAGAAGCACTAACGGTGATTCGCCTCCGCCTCTCAGCCAGCTGCAGACATGGCGAGCGCCGCCACAGGCTGCGTCTTTTGCTGACTAGTCAGTTTCTTTCCCCTTTCCTGCCATCTAGCTGATGCTCTGGTTTAGGTTCCAGGCTGGAGTGTGACTGAAGTGACATCACACCAGGACGATACAGAGGCTGATGGCTTGTGTCCCTCCTCTGATTTTGAAGATGAGAGTTTCTTGCTCTGAGAGAAGGGCAAGATGCTGAGTGGCACGGGGTGGACTGTGGCTGTGACTCTCTGTTTGCCTCCCCGCAACTATGCTCTACCCTTCTGCCCTATTCTGTGCCCAAGGGGCTAAGCCAGAGCACTGTGAACTGCATCCCACCCTCACCCCCAGTGCCACCGCCGCCCACAGCTCCTTTGCCCTGTGGCTTCCAGTTGGGTTTGGCCAATGGAAAGCACCGGCAGGAGATCAGAGGGTGGGAGGAGAGTGAGGTAGGGCTGTTTCTACCCAGTTCCCTCTACGGTCTAAGCTATTTTTGGGGGGCCAAAGTTATATCCCTCCATGACTGCAGCCCCCGCAGGCAGACCTGCCTCCACAGGCTCCAGCTCACTCTGGGAACACTATTTTCTAGTCTAATCTGAACCTTCCAAGTTGACTTCTGTTTCCTGCCAGGACACCTTTTAGACATGCAGGGAGAGAGGTGTGTAGACAAAGCTGACACAAGTGTGGAGCCCGGGCCAGCCCTTCCAGTGCACTAGACTGAGTGTAAGGACTTGTCAAGACAAAAGGAGGGTCCAGGGCCTGCCTGAGGAACGCCACCATCCAGAAAGCAGGCAGAGGAGGGGGCAGAGCAGCAATGCAGGAAGGAGCAGCAGTGAGGCAGGAATCAGGAGAGAATAGCGTCTCAGGATCTAGAGAAACATGTGTAAAATGCATCAGGAGGTCGAGGGAGCAGAGGACGGAGAACTGACCCCCGGATGTGGCCATGAGGCTATCACTGGTGACCTGGATGGGTGAGTCAGATGTCATCCTTACCTGTGACGAACCCACAGGAGAGGCAAGTGAGTGCAGTAATGTCTTGGAGGGAGAGGTACAGGACTCACCTGGCATCAAAGGAGAGCAAGACCGGACTTCCTTGGGAGGCTCAGAGCGGCTCCATGGAGGTGCCGATGAGGCCCAGGGGAAGGGTGGCCCAGGCAGAGGATGCTCTGTGAGCAAGGCATTTGGGGAAATCCTCACGCAATGGGGGCAGAGAGGCATAGAAGACTCTGAAATGATCAGCTGCACTGTGGGTTGTGAAAGGCCTGTAGGCCAGCCCGAAGAACTGGGCCTTGCAGCAGTGGAGAGCGAGAGGAGGGTTTCATGTCGGGGAGTGCCCAGGCCAGGGTGTGGGAGGGAAAGAGCCACCTTATCTTAGGAGCCCAGCACAAGGCCTGGCCCATTGCAGGCACCCAATAGATGCATACTGGCACTGCGGACAGAATATGGGCCACTGCTGATGTTAAAGATGGTGGCTGACATCACCCTATGACTAGCTTGGTATACTGTGTTAGCAAAAAATTCATTCCAAATTGGAAAAAAAAGGCAAAATCCAGATGTTCAAAAACACTGACAGGGCTTCCCTGGTGGCGCAGTGGTTGAGGGTCCGCCTGCTGTTGCAGGGGACACGGGTTCGTGCCCCGGTCCGGGAAGATCCCACATGCCGCGGAGCGGCTGGGCCCGTGAGCCATGGCCGCTGAGCCTGCACGTCCAGAGCATGTGCTCCACAACGGGAGAGGCCACAACAGTGAGAGGCCCACGTACTGCAAAAAAAAAAACAAAAAAACAAAACACTGACAAAGACCGACAGTGAAATGGCCAGGGTTTCCAAACCAGGTGTGTTTGACACATTTCGGAAGGAGGTGTTATTATCTCTTGTTTCCCCAAGTTGGGGCTGGGGGGAGCAACTCTTCCAGCAAATGGCTGACAACACTGGGAGGCAACTCAGTGTTTGCTGGTACCTGGAGTATAGCTGGGAATTAATTGTCCGTGAATGTGGAAACGCAGCCAAGTCCACACAGAGTGTTCCATGGACAGCATCTGCTCCCAGGAAGAAAGGAAGGAAGGGAGGGAGGGAGGGAGGAAGGAAAGAAGGAAGGAACGAAGGAAGAAAAGAAAGAAAGAAAGAAAGAAAGAAAGAAAATCCTGATTCCAATTAAAAGAAGAAAAAAGATGAAGACACCACCCAGCAGCTAATTACTGACAGACCAATGCCTGTGTTAGCTCGAATGCAAGAGCTGACATGATAGAATGTTAGCATCTCGCGATCTGCTGTTAATTAAACGTAGCACAAAGGCGCAGAGGAGCCGTACATCTGCTCACAGGATGCCGCATGGCTTGGGGAACCCTTGCTGGCCCGCTTAGCCGCTCGCTCACCGGGGCTGGCATGGAACCCCCAGCCGGGGCTTGAGGGCAGGGGTGAAGGACTCTGTGGTTGGAGGTTGGACGGCCCCAGAAGGAGTGACAGGTGGGCTTGAGCCTGCTCACCCAGATGCCCTCTGCAGATCCGCTGTGTGTGTGTGCCCAGCCAAGGGTTTCTCTGAAGGCGGAGGGGTCAGTTTGGTGGCCCTGCTTGAGAAGAAAATCTTAGCCGGAGAAACCTTTAAAATTTTAAGTTAGCAGTAAGAGCAAAATATTGGAAACAACCTAAAAGTTTCGTAGCGGGGCACTGTTTACATAAATTAAGGTGCATCCAAGCAGTGAAGGACTACTCAGCTGCTAACAAGAACGAGGCCAGGAGGATCTCCAGACTCGGATGCGGAAGTTCATAACCAGGGTCCGGAAGAGAATTAAGGGCCCTGTGAACTTGGCTGGGGGAAATTACATATTGATTTTCACTAACCTCTAACTATAATTCAGTTTCTGTCAATTATGAGTTCAGGCCACCAATCCCAGTAAAATTAGTAGTGACTTGGTCACCAATAGAAATCACAGATTTCCTCATATCACTTTACAATGGTTGCAAATAACTCAAAGTATCAATTATATCACTACTTAAAAACAGCTAATAGGGCTTCCCTGGTGGCGCAGTGGTTGGGAGTCCGCCTGCTGATGCAGGGGACACGGGTTCGTGCCCCGGTCCGGGAAGATCCCACATGCCGCGGAGCGGCTGGGCCCGTGAGCCATGGCCGCTGAGCCTGCGCGTCCGGAGCCTGTGCTCCACAACGGGAGAGGCCACAACAGTGAGAGGCCCGCGTACCACAAAAAAAAAAAGGCTAATAGTATTAGACCCACCAATAGATTTTGTTATTTAATGTGTTAGTAAAGAAGTACATGTATTACTAAACCACAAATGTATTTCTCTATTTTGACAAGTATATTAAACATAATTGGTTTCCTCTGTAACCTTATGTGTTTTATTTTATCCATTTAAAGCACTGCTCTGAGAAGGGGTCACAGGCTTTTCCAGACTGACAAAGGGGTCCATGGCTCAAAAAAAGCTCAGAACGTCTGATCTGGTGTTAATGAAAAGAGAAATGTGCAGAGCACTGTGGATCATACACTACCGTTTGTGTTTTTAAAAAAACACATCAATGGAACAGATTAGAGAACTAGGAAATAGGTCCACACAAATATGCTCAATTGATCTTTGACAAAGGTGCCAAAACAATTCGATGGAGGAAAGACAGCCTTTTCCACACACGGTGCTGGAGCAACTGGACATCCACAGGAAAACAAATGAAACTTAGCCTCAGAGCTCGGACAAAAATTAACTCAGATGGAAAATGTAACACTGAATCTGAAAAACCTGAGTGGGCTGTATCAATATCAATATTCTGGTTATGATATTGTATGACTGAGGGAAACTGGGTAAAGGGCATGTGAGATTTCTCTGTGCTATTCCTCAGAACTGCATGTGAATCTATACTTATCTCAAAATCAAACTTCAGTTAAACAAACAATCAAAAAAGCTGGTACAAATCGTCTCTGCAAGGAGACAGAAAAAAGAGGAGATGTCTCTGAGGAAAGAAACGAGAATGGGTAACAGAGGTGGTGAAAAACTAATCTGCTTCTGGCTTATACTTTTACCGTTTTCTTATATTCACAATTAATTAATTATTTTAAAACAAAAACAAACAAAAAGTTTGGAGAAAAATAAAGAAATGAGCATGAAGAGAAATCATCCCGATGAAAATCAAAACTGTTTCCTAAGTTACATTTGAATTAAAAGCACCATTACTGGGCTTCCCTGGTGGCGCAGTGGTTCGTGCCCCGGTCCGGGAAGTTCGTGCCCCGGTCCGGGAAGATCCCACATGCCGCGGAGCGGCTGGGCCCGTGAGCCATGGCCGCTGAGCCTGCGCGTCCGGAGCCTGTGCTCCGCAACGGGAGAGGCCACGGCAGTGAGAGGCCTGCGTACCACACACACACACAAAAAAGCACCATTATTGATAATTTTCCTATCTACCTTGTGGAAGGGTATATATTTAAATTTTAATATACCTCAAGTACCCATTTTTTAAAAATCAACTTCACGCTTCTTTGCTCATTTTCAAAATGAAAATAAAAGGTTTTAATTAATTTTATTCCTTGTATTAAGATCTGAGCTACGTTGTTCTTTGTGTTCAGCCTGTCCACATGCCTTGAAAGCAGCTAGGCTGGGTGGACTACAGCTGGGCAGCAAGTCTCGGGGGACCCATGAGTTCCCCAAGACTCCCAACTCTCCCTTGCTGAGAAGCAGGAGAGGCCAGTATGGTTGGGAACTTAGCTCTGGACTCAGGTGGAACTCAGATTTGATCCTGGCTCTGCCACTTATAGACTGTATGACCAAGAGCAGGAACTTAACTTCTGTGGGCCTCAGTTTTGCCATCTGTAAGATGGAGGAATTACGGTCCTGCCTGGAGGAGTCGCTGTGAGAATTCACAGAGAGAATTGGTGGAAGCACTCATACAGTGCCTAGCACATGGGGAGCATCAGGAAATAAAGAGCCACAGCTGTTAGCCTTTGTGATTCTTAGCCTCCCGACACAGACTCAAAGAGGATGCTGCCTTCAATCATCTGACCACACGAGTTACCATATACTGTGCACTGAGAGGTGGCATCGAAGGCGTATTTCTCATGAGAGCTCCCTGCATCCTCAGCACAGCCCTGAGCCAGTGCTAAGAGGGCAAAGGGAGGCTCAGAGAGGTTATGTGATGTGCCCAAGCACACACAGCTAGGAAGAGGTAAGGAGGAAGAGTGGAGCCCTAAGACCTTAGGCCTTGGCCAAGGAGAAGAAGCCACGGCTCATTCTAGGGTCTCTGAGCAGCTCTCTAGTAAGAGGGGCCTAGGTTCAAGCCCACCAAGACCATGGCGTCCAGGAGTGGAAGGAGCTGTGATAATCCCCAGGGCGGCAGGAGATGAAGGAGAGAACCTCGTCTCCTGCCCTAGACCCAGAAGGGCATGTTTAGTCTGCAGAGGATCCCTACCCCACTCTCCAGGAAAACTGGGAAGGTCAAGGTGGGAGGGCTTCTCTCCAGTAGGGTTTGGGGGGCCAAAACCTACAGGTGCAGCCTTAGAAGACACACCTCTGTCCTCCACTCTGGCCACAAAGAACAAGCATTCTGTCAGTCCCAGCTCACACCACGGGGCTTGAGGTGAAGCCCAGGCCACAGCAGGGGCTCGAGCAACAGGAGGTGTTGACTGTCTTCTGGCCCAAAGACCCCAAGGGCCCTTTCCACACTGGTCAAAACAATGCCTATTTTAGCATTCTCTCAGGAGGCTTTGGATGCCGGGGTCAGTGAATAGATTGAGCCGTGGTTTTAGGAGGCAAAAGTCCTCAGGCCACTCTCTCTGTGCTGTGCTAGAATCTGCCCAGAAACGAGGGTGCGTTCAGGTAGTCTGTGTTCAAAAAAATCTCAAGATGGTAAGTCAGAGCTAAATGGATATTAACAACTCTGTAACTGGTGCCCAGGGATGTTATGTCGTCCTCTGTACGCCCACCTCGGCCACTTATAAGATGTGTGACTTTAGGCGAACACTATCCCTCTCTATGCCTCACTTTCCTTCATAAAACAGGGATGATAACATACCTCTTCCCTGGGTTGCTGTGAGTATTAAATGAGGGAGGGGTGCAGGGCTTGGCACACAGTAGAGTTTCAGTAAAGGCTGACTCCCTGCTCCTCTGCCCCTGTGTGACGCCCGAGCAGATAGAGCACAAGTGTAAGGCAGAAACGCCGAGTGAGTGGCCAGAGGCAAGGTAACTCAACCCTCCACCCAATAATGCACAAAATGACCCTGAAATTCTGCAACTGGTGCTGGATAACTGTAGTCCTAACCAATGCTGAGCCCACCTGGGAGTGTGGACACAGAGACAAATGAGACCTTGTCATTGCCCCCCAGGAAGCTCACGGGCTTGTGGGAGGGACATCTACTCGGTGGGCTCAGTGTGATGGAGGGCAGCAGAGGGCCCCATAGATCCTCCTAACCCAGGCTGAGGAGGCCTGGAGGAGGGGTCACCCGGACCAAGTCGGAAAGGGATAAGTAAAAGATGAGTTAGGTGAAGCTGGAAAGTCTAGGAAGAAGGCTTAGCGTGAGCCAAAGTGCAGAAAGGAGAGAAAGGGTGGGGGGATACGTCATGGGACACTGGGATTGGGGCTGGTGTCTGAACACAAAGATAGTAGAGCATCTATTTCAAGAGCAGGGCAGAGCGAAGGCGATTGCTGAGGTTGGTGATCATACAGCCCGGGGTAGAGGCTCATCATTTTGATTTACCAGGGAGATCCCAGGTCTCCTGGGAGCGCTGCACGCCTACTCCTCCAGCTGTGCTTGCGGAGTAACAGCCACGGACGGGCGCGCTTCTGCGGAGGCCAGTCGCTAAGCAACAGGCCCCGCCCCTGCGGTTGTCTCGCCTCCACGCGCCCTCTCCCGGTGGCCCCTTGCCAGTGCATCCGGGGTCAGGGAATGCCGCCTGCTGCCTTCCAGAACGTTCTCCCAACTCATAGCCAAGCCTTGGTCGTTTGGGTTGAGCGATGGTGCCCCCGCCGACGGTCTCTCTGCTTCCAATCTTTTTCTGCCAGGATCTGGCTGACTCCACCCCTGCAGGACCTGGGCTGGGCCAGCCAGTGAGGGAGGCGGCCAGAGAGGCGGGCAGGCAGGTTGTGCCGAGAACGTTGGTCTCAGAGCAGTAGGGAGCCATGGAAGGTGCATGAGCGGGACAGCAACATGAGCGGATCTGGTGTTTCAACGCTCACGCTGAAGCTGCTGGAGGACAGCCTTGTGGAGCAGGGCATTCAGGGAGCACGATTAAACTGATTGGAAAGGCTACAGGCAGCAGGGGTCAACTGAGCCCACCAGGAAGTAACCATGGTGACAGCACACAGGAAAGGGCAGGCTGGGGCTCTCAGAACTTGGGGTTCACATCAAGCGGAAGGGAGCTAGGCAGGGTTCCACCCTGCCCCCCAGCTGGTCTTTTCAGCCCCAGCAGGTACCCTCAAGGCTGCAGGAAAGATGCCGACCAGTCTCTGAGGCTCATCAGTTCACAGGTCTGCAGGACAACTGAGCGATCCTCCCCTTCCAGGAGTCCTCTGCACATGGATCCCTGGAGGACCAGGGAACATTGCTCTTCTCCACAGGACAGAGCTTCCCACCTCAACTCTGTGAGCAGGCTAATTAAACATTGGTCTGGCATGGTGTGGAGTCCCTGTGGTCACAGACTGCCTCTTACTTGTGTGTGTTGATTAGAAATGCAAAAACAGCTTTATGGATTAATGCAGTTTGGTTGAAAAATCTTTCAAAGCATGGGGTCTACGATAAAGCAAAGTGATGAAAAATTAGGGTCACTGATCCAGCCCCACCTGGCCATACTGTCAGAAGGTCACAGGTCCAGTGAGGGCAGAGTTCCGCCAAGTGGAACCAGACGCCGGGTCTTCTCCCACCCTCCTGGGGTTCCTGCAGCCCTGTGGACCCAGGGGCAGCACCAGCATTGGGGTGGCTGATAGCTTTAGCCTCAAAGCCAGGCTAGTCTAAAATCGCTGCATCACCAGGTCCAGACTGAAGCCAGTGTGACCTGCAGGCCTCAGTATGCCTGGTTCTGCTCTGCTGAAAGCACTGTCTATAAAGCAGTAACTGAAAAATTCCTGACTGTACTTGCTCCAGTACATTCCAACAGAAGAGGCCCAGGCCCTTGAACTCCAGCCACCACACTGATGTTGAGAGAACAGTTAGAATATCACTTCTCAGTGTTCTTCCTGCCACCTGTCCTAAGACGCCTGGCCCACAGGCAAGACAGGAGGCAGGTCGGCCTAGTTTCCTGGGTGCCAATCCTTCCCAGACAGAGAACAGGACACCGTCCCTCACCCTCAAATCTGTCACTCCAGGTCTCCTACCCTTTCTACCTCCCTACCGAGAGTGCCTACCCTCACCTAACTCATTCTCGCACTTGAAGATGCAGTCAAAGCCCCAATTTTTCAGGAAGGCTTTCTCTCCCCCACCCCCGCCAACAGCCCCTTTACCTCTCTCTGTCCCATGGCAATCCCACTGGACTGTCTATTTGTCTGTTTGTCCCACTAGATTCCATGCTCCTCATGGGCAGAGCTGATTGTCAGGTTCTGAATCCAGCAGAGATGCAGGATACTTTTTAAATGACAGAGGAAGTGAAAACAAGGGAAGAGAACCAGGACCCTAAAACACAAAAATGGGATCAAGTTCTGTTTTTTAAAACCATGTCACTCGGCAGGGACCATGAAAGGAGCTAGGGAAGAGAAACTAAAAGAAATCTTTACATTTTATGTGTCTGCATCAAATTTCCTTAAGAGGTCTCTACTGCTTAAAATAATAACAATACTGATAGTAAAAAACCTACTAGCCTGGTCCAAGGCTCTCACTTGGTAACTGAAGTAAAGGAAGGGCCTTGCCTAACTACACAGAAAGAGCAGGCCAACGGGCCACGAACC
Source organism: Delphinapterus leucas (assembly GCF_059928025.1). Lineage (NCBI taxonomy): Eukaryota > Metazoa > Chordata > Mammalia > Artiodactyla > Monodontidae > Delphinapterus > Delphinapterus leucas. The sequence continues at coordinate 145,836,764 of NC_143129.1, forward strand.
CCAGCTCCCGACTCCCCTACCCAATGCTGCCCTCCACAAAGATTTAAAGAGACGATAAACCTTCCACAAGGATTTCTACTGCCGATTTTATTTCAATAGTCAACTGTTCCCAGAGAAGAAACTGCTGGTGCCACAGGTGATGTGGAAGAACCATCCTATTCTCTGAGAGCTGCATCAGCGCTTATGAACAGACTACTTTTTAAAGCTAGCAATCATTATAAAAACACTAAATAGTCAAACTTTAATAGATTTTTTTAAACCAGAAATGATGCCTATAATGGCTTAAACTTCACGGAGAACAAGTGAAGCAGCCCTAGCGGCCAGAAGGCTTATAGTAAAGGCTGGAGAAGGAGCGAGGGGCAGTGGCCAGGCTGACTGTGGGGGACAGAGCAGCAAGGAAGGATGCTGCAGAACCTGCTGTCAGCGCCCTGGTCCTGGCTGCTCGTGCCATCCGCCTGGATGTGCTGGACGCCTGATGTCTGTGTGGCCCCCAGCTGGGGACCAGGGAGAGGCAGCAGAACCAGAAGACTGGAGTAGATGGTGCCTCCTGTCCTGGAGCGGGACCTAAGGAAATCAGAGGCTGCCTCTGGGGGCGAGTCTGGTAACAGCAGCACAAACCAGAGACGGTTAAATTCATTCCTTAACGTGAGCTTCCACCAGTCCCCCACTCCTTACAGCCCTGGCTCTGCCCTCCAAGCTCCTTTTCAACCGCCTGTTATCTCAGGATTGAGAGGACTTTAGCAATCAGCTTCCTTCCTCCAATCTTGAAATGGGAATTAACTGTCATCTTACGCCTATCACTATCCTTCCTCCCTACACATCACTGAACAGAGACAAGAAAATCATTGCTGTTAACACCCCCAAGGCCCCACTCTGCTGGCCTGAGGGCCAGGGCCTAGCCGGACTGCTCCTGGGACTAAAGCTGGCTGGGCTCCCACGGCCCCTCCGCATCCTGGTCATCTGTGAAGGACAGAGAAGAGGGGCTGGATTCAGCAAGAGGAAAAATTACCTGTTTTCAGATGTAAGTTTTCTCGAAGGCATTCCCATCATTCCCAGTCCCTACGGAGAATTAGTTATTCCCACGGCCACCTTTAATTTGCTAGGAGTCAGGAAACTGGAATTCTAGCCCTGGCCACATGACACAGACTCAAGTTCAAACTCCAGCTCTGCTTGTCACAAGCTGGGTGGGAGGAAGCAAGCTACTCCCAGCTGTGAACCTCAGCTTCTCCTTCTGTCAAAGGAGATGATGCCATACTTTGCAGCATCAGGGGATTAGGTGAAACACTAAATGAGAACGAACTTTTACTACCGCCTTTATCGTTTCAGCCATCTTCAGGATGGCCTCGTGAAGTAAGGGACCCTCATTAGTCCGCTTGTACAGATACTGAAACTGAGGCACGAAGGAGTGAATTAACGTGCCCGAGGTCATACCGCTGGCAAGTGCTGGAGTCAGGACTTATACCCAGGCTGTGCGGCACCAGGGCCAGCGTACTTCAAGCCACACTGCACCATCTCCCCAGCCAACAGATCTAGGTGTTGCACACACAGCAAGTGTACAATAGGCCTCAGTTTCTTTTCCTGTGGAGCCTCGGGGAGGATGGAAAGGGTAAAAAAAAAAAAAAAAAAAAAATCCTAGAACCTTTAAAGCTGCAAGGGCCCTCAAAAGAAAACCCAAAGCATTTTCACATCCAGAGTTGCAGTTGACCCTCACAGTAACCCTGTGACAGGGCCTGTTTTACAGGTGAGAAGACTGAGGTCTAGAGGAGGGTGTGAGTGCCCAAGATCACCAAGTGCACCAGTGGCAGAGCTGTGAAGGGCAGGTCCTCTCCAGAGTGGCCTGGGGGAGAGGAATCATCCCCACCAGCCCGCAAACTGGCTCCAGCTGCTGCTCCAGGCTCAGCACGTGCTGCTTCCCCAGCCAGAGAGGCCCGGCACCTCTGGTCTTCTGAACACACCACATGCGTGCCATCCTCCAAGTCTCTGCCCACGGGCACTGCTAAGGTGAGGAAATTAGCATCGGACCTGGAGCCAGGCAGAGAATTCTGTTGAAATCTGAGCTCCGCCACGGACATATAGGAGAACCTCTCAGGGTTCTGTCGGCTTCCTCACCTGAGAATGGGGACCCACCTCCCCTAGATGATCACGGATGGAATTTAGGGAGGGGTGCAAGGAAGAGCTTACCCAGGGCCCAGCACATTTAAAATTCTGTTCTCCATTTCCCTTCTTTGCACATCCATTTCGCAGTAGGGCCCCCTTCCTCCAGAAAGTCTCCCTGGCCCCTCGGCAGCTGGAAGGGGGGGGTCACTCACCAGTGTTCTCCTTGTCCGCGTCAGACACGATGGGCAGCGAGGACGACGGGGGCACGCAGTGGAGCATGGAGAGGTACCGCGGGGGTAACTGGGCCGGCGGCAGCAGGTAGTAGCGGGTCTGGAGGTCTTCCACTGGCTTCTCCACCTGTGGGGCGCACACAGCAGAGAGCCAGAGGGGAGAGGGTTGGCCAGAAGGGCCAACCCAACGTTCATTCTCCTGAACGGGGGGCTCCCCGTGGAGCAGATTCACCTCCATGGCCCAGACACCGGGGCACAGGGCGCCCGGAACAGGCTGCTTGGCAAGCACCTGCCAGATGACTGAGGCAAGAAGGAACAAAGGCACACATCAGATAAGCCCGGGAGCAGGCGCACTTGCACAGGTCCACAACCTCCTTCCATCCTTACGACCCTAGGAGGGAGGTTCTATTACTATCCTCACTGTGGTGACCAAAAACTGCATCAGTGAGATGAAGGTACAGGCCCAGGGCCACAGAGCTGGTGAGTGGCAGAGGCAGAACTGAATCCCGAGTCGGCCTGACCCCACTGCTTTGCAATGGAGAAGGATCTGCATGCATCCCGACTACGTGTGGTCCCACCTTCCCCACGTGTAATGACTCAGACTCCAGGGTCGCTGGGCCTGGGGGGTGTCCCCCTTCTAACCGGACAGTGTCGTGCAGCCGTTACTGAGGCAAGGGCAGCTGGGTGACCTCAGCAAAGTGGCTTCAGCAATCAGCCCTTCTGTATTTCTGTTCCTTCTCCGGAAGATGGAAGCTCACCCCACATCACAGGACCCCAAGGCTGGAATGAGGGGACGTGGAGGGGTGATGACTACACAGCTCAGAGAAACTTAACTGGGAAGACATGAATGTGATAGAAAATTATGAATTTCAGGTGTGGGTCCTATTGTTTACTTCTCCATCCAGATGCTTCAGAGCAGCCCTTCTTAAGCTGTGCTCCAGAGAACTCTGGTGTCCTACAAGGTATTTCTAAAAGTGCTCTCAACAGTGTTCTTTGTCAAGGGAGTTTGAGAAACACTGCATACCACCTCCACACTGGTGAGTCACACACAAGCATATTAAAGGCCTCAAGGCAGTCTGCAAAAATCTCCTTAGGTTAACCCAGCACTTCCTAACTTAATTTGACCACAAGGAAGGGAAGATAAGCCCACTTTTGAGTACCTGCCATGTCCCAGACCCTGTGCCAGACACTTTGTACACATTCATACCTTATTGCTGGAATCTATCAATGGCCCTATGAGATAGGACTCTCACCCCCATTGTACAGATTAAGAACCCAAGCGAGGTCCTCAGAGGTTAGGTGACATCCCCAGGCCATGTGGCCAGTAAACAGCGGAGGTAGGACTGGTCTTTAGGTCTGTGCGATTCCAGGCCTGTGCTCTTTTGTGGGAAGAGAAAAGAGGAAGCAAAGAAGTAACAGGTGGGGCAGGACAGGAAGAGAAGGTGGAAGGTGGCTCGGGGCGTATCTAGGAGGCTGAGCAGGGGCCAGCAGGACAACGATGAAAGCAATTCATAGGCTCTTGGGTTCGAAACAGCTTCACAAATAAATGCCTGGTCCTCTATCCAGACGTGAAGCGGGTGGGAAGGGGGGTTATTAGTGCTTTAATTCCAAGCTGCTCAGCGGAGTCTCTCCCTGGATCACAGCTCCTGCCTGGGGCTTGTGGTGGCAGCTCAGGCCCAGATAAACCAACTGAGATCACACTCCTAACAAAGGCCGTCTGGCAGGCCTGTCAATCAGAGCCCTGCCCCGGATGCCAGGCCCCAGGCTTCTGTGTGAGCAGACGGTGGGTGTGTGCTCCATTTGGCCAAGGTCCCTCTCTTTGTGTGGAGGCTAGAGACGCCGTGCTCTCCCTGGGCTGCAATGGGGTGGCCGGCACCCCCAAATTTCAGGCAGGGCAGGGGTGGCGGTGAGAGTCAAGGGCCATGTTTGCTCTGCCTCTGTCCTGGCTCTGTCACTGACCAGCTGTGTAATCTGAATCCTAGTCCCTCACTCCCCAGTCCTGTGACCCTGGACAAATACATAACTTCTTGGAGCCTTCTTCCTCTGCCCTACAATGAAATAACATTCACCTCGAGGGCTGACATAAGGGCCAGTAGACACCCTGGAAATGATCAAGACCAGGGGTGTTCCAACTTTTCCCCCTTGAATGAATGGAAAATGATTTCTAAATAAAACTTTAAAAGATCTGGAACAGACAGAGGAGATGCTGCTGAGGTGAAGCAGGAGTGGGGATCCAGCCCCTGCGTGCCTGACCTGCCTGGTCACAGCTGGAACCCCACTGAACCAGCTAATGACCTGTGGCTAATGACCTCATTATGTAAATGCCAAGCTTTTATCCTTTCTCTTACTCACTTCCCACATTAAACCTAAGAAGCCTACTCTCTACTCGCTCTTCTCCACCCTCCACCCAAGGGAAACATCTCTGTAACATCCAGCGTTAGGCTTGTAGCTCTGAGAGAGACAGTAAAGGTGACAGTGGTCTACATTTCCCTGAACTTGAACTGCGTCTAAGCCAACCTCCCCCACAGGTCCAGCCTTATGGGGTCAAAGTCAGGACTGGTCACCCAGGCCTCTCACTATCCTGCAGTCCTGATGGCCCTCAGTGCTTGCCAAAAGGGAGAAGGGCGGAAGGAGCTGGTAACCAAGGCCACAAAACCTGGTCCCCCCACCCGTATCTCACACAACGGTTCTGACTTTTACACATCCAGCACTCGAAACTCCAGGCTCAAAAAAAGCACACCAGTTAGTAGCCAACCACTGATCTTATAAAAGGATTAAATTTCATCCATTCTTTCAACAAATATCTCCTAAGGTGACAGGTGTTTGGGGAAGGTTTCCATATTTTTCATGACTAAGCTTAAATGCCACTTCCTTCTGAAAGCCCTCTGCCGTCTCCGGTGGGATATCCCTTTGGGGCAGGGGACCTATGTCTGCTCCTGGCTCTGCCCTCAAATGTGTGGCTCCAGGAAAGTGATATTTCCTTTCTGGTACCCAGCAAAATGAAGGGCCCTTCTAGCACTGGCATTCCATGGGTCAAGGCTGGTGGTCACTCAGTTTTACTGTGTGGCGGTTCCTCAGGCTCATCTGAAATGTGTCTGTATTCCTTCATGCCTGAGCTCCCCCCGGAGCCTTTTAACCCACGCCACAGCCCAGCCTGACTTGTCTACATGTGTACAGGCTTGGCTACACATGTGCATTCCCAGAGGCGCACACAGTACAAGGTCAATGCTGTATCCTTCTGACCAGTGCCCAGGGCCTGGTACAGAGTGGGCACAATGGCTGGCTTCCTGGGACTGAGGGTCTGTAAAAGCAGCCAGGGTAACTGGGGTAAGGAGGAACCTCGAAGAGTCAGGGATGGTACTCACCAAGCCTGCTCCATTGTAGTGGCTGCAGGACACATGCTGGAAACCCTGCTGCGGGGGGACCCCCGGGGTAAGGGATGCATCCTGGTAGCCCAGCAGGAACGGGTGGTAGGGGTGCATGCTGGAGCAGTTGTGGTACAGCTTGGAAGGCTCTCTTTCCAGGTACTCAGACCCCACCACACGATCTGAGTTGACGCTCAGAGGGGGCCCTGAAAAGGGACACAATGAGGGAAGTGTTAAAAACACACAGAGCTAGGAAACAGGGCATCACATTACTGTCTGAAGGTAGCAGTACAATAAACACTCATATCCATTTACAGAGAACTCCCACATCCATTATGCTTTTGACCCTCCCTGCTCTTTAAACCCTTCACCCATGTTCCACTCACTGTTCTTAGGAAAAGTCCTTTGGCACAGCCACGAAGCCCCATGTGGGCTAGTTCCTGCCTCCACTCCAGCCTCCTCATTCCCGAAAATCTAGCAGCTCCTTCTTTCTCCTCCACCTCAGGGCCTCTGCAGATGCTGTTCCCTAAGCTTGGAAGGCTTTTTCTCCTGACCCCACTTTGCCTCCTGAAGTCCCCAGTACTCAGCTCCTAACCAGCTTCCTTCTGACCACAGCTAAACCATCGATTATCAGAGCTCTATACACCAATCTGTGCGACTCTTTGATCAGTGGTGTCCCTCTCCCCGGGACAAGATCCTTGAGGGCAAGGAATCTGACTCATCCTTTTCATCATTAGTGTCTGACACATGGTGCTCAGGGCTCAGTCCCTGTTCTTTGAGAGATGGAACAAAGAAAGGCACTGTGGGGCTTCCCCGGTGTCACAGTGGTTAAGAATACACCTGCCAACGCAGGGGACACGGGTTCGAGCCCTGGTCTGGGAAGATCCCACATGGCGTGGAGCAATTAAGCCCGTGCGCCACAACTACTGAGCCTGCGCTCTAGAGCCCGCATGCCACAACTACTGAGCCTGTGGCTCCACAACAAGAGAAGCCACAGCAGTGATAAGACCATGCACTGCAACGAAGAGCAACCCCCGCTCGTTGCAACTAGAGAAAGCCCGGCCACGACAACGAAGACCCGATGCAGCCAAAAATAAATAAATGAAAGGAAGGAAGGAAGGCACTGCGTCCATGGAAAGATATCCTTCTCCTAGAATTGCTGTTTCAGATCTGTCTTCCCCATCTAGTTCTCTGGGGACCTATATTTTCCTAGAATGCCCCAGAAGGCAGAAACGGGCTTCAGAGAGCATCAGGCCAATCCCCTTAGCATACAGAGGGGAGAGACCGCCACAGAAGGAAGGAGCTTGCCTAGGGTTACAGAGTGAGCAGGCCCCCAGCGTCCTGACTCAGACTTGTGCTCTTTCTACCACACTGCCATAGAGAAAACCAAGAAGACACGTGTCTGCACCCAAAACAAGCCCCTTTAAAAAAGCTTCAAATCTACACGTGACTTGAAATTGTAATAGTGAAAGCCACAAGACCTAGGGAACAATGTAATTTATGCATATGGGGGGAGGGGAGAAAAAACAGGCAACAACAATCATCTCAATAGACTGTCCTGCTGTAGTGTGCAGAGCTCGCATTCCCACCCACGCCTGGGAAAGGGCTGGAAGGGCTGCACAGACAGACCCATTGGGGCAGGGAACGGGTGACGCTCGGGGCCTCTAGGGCACAGAAACGGAGGGGACGGTGCGCAGGCGCAGTCTTGTTGCGCTAGCCCACCCACAGGGACGTCCTGGGGAGGAGCCTCCAGCCCAAGAAAAGGGCGGGAAGAGGCGCGCAAGCGCAGTATGGTCAGGCTTCCTCGAGCCTCTCCGTGGAGGGGGAGGGGCAGCAAAGTCGACTGGGGGCCATTTTTTTCCTTTCAGGATGGAAACGCAAAAAGCTGCAGCTAAATGTTAAAAGCCCTCAGAACCACCCATTCCTTTCTCTCTTTTACCTTCTTGCAAAAAGGCACCGAACCCAAATGACTACTCAGAAAAGGGTATCCCAAAGCAAGGTTACCTCTAGAAAGCATCTTCCCCACCCCCACCCCTTCCCCGCGGGATCCGAGCGGGCCTGGGACGCCGGCGTGGGGAGCGGGGAGGCGGCATCCTGGAGAGGAACCAACAGCAGGGCAAGGCCGCGCGGGGCCCGCCCGGGAATCTTACCGAAGTCGGCGAATGGCGGGCTGAGCACCGGCCGAAGCGGCCTGCTCAGCTCCAGGCGGCCGGGGCAGCCCCGGCCAGCGGCCTCCGCCCCGAGCTGGGGCCTCAGAGAACTGGGCATGGCCGCAGCGGCTTGTTTGCTCGGCCCCACCGGGCCGCGGCCTCCCAGAACTGGCTGGAAGGTGCTCGGGCCGGGGCTCCAGCCCTGCTGGGGTCTCTGGAGGAAGCAGGCGGCCGCGCGGCGCTCGGGGCCCGGATGCGCGTCTCCCAAAGCGGCAGGCGGAGGCAGCGGGCGTAAGCTTGAGCCCGGGACAGCGGCCGTGTCCCCGGAGGCCAGCTGGGGCCCTTGAGCGCACAGGGCCACCTCCTGCTCCTCCTCGGAGACCTGCTTCTGGAGTACCTGCTGCGCGGCCGTGATCTTCTGGCGCTGGGTAATCAGGTAGCACTTCTTGCAGGTGCACTGCTTCCAGCGGCACTTGCCCGCATGGCCCTTGACGGGTACCAGGAAGCCATGGTTCCGGCACCGGGAGCACCTGGGGGCGCGCAGCATCTTGTCGGCCAGCTTGGCAAGGTCTGCCTCCATTGCACAACCGCTACCTCTGGGAGCTGCAGAGCGAGTGGAGCACGGATGAGCAGTGCCCCACGAGTCGCTGGTGCTGGGGACTTTGGATACACTTGTAACAAAGCGACTCTCAGTGCGTCCCAGGAACTGCAGCAAGACCCTTGCATTTTCCCTTTTTTGGGTGCAAAATTTGGAGAGTTTCTGTCCCTTGGTTAATAAGATGCAAGGGATTGGGTTGAATAAGTTCTTCATGTAATGCTATTGCATATATGTCATCTGGATTATCTGACGCTTTAGGCATTTAATTTCCAAACTCTCTATTCCCGCCATCCCACAGACAGAAGCTATTTCGTAGTTTCAAAAAAAGAAGGCGGAGTGATATTCAACGGTGCACAGATTTAAAGCTCCAGAGGAACGTATAAACCAACCCATTCCGGTAGAAAAGCATTCCAAAAGGCAAACCGTGTTTCTCCTTCCAAAAGCTGCTGCTTCTGCTGAATTTAATTTATCTTCCCTGCAGGGAAGCAGCCGTTCACAGCGATGCTTCCAGAATATTCTCAAGAGCTCAGTGCAATGTGATAGCTGCTCAAGGGTGTGCCCTATAGTAATTCCCATTTTTTAAGTCTTATTGGTATAGGAATACATTTCTGGAAGATGGCATATTGCTGTTGTTGATGCCTTCCAAAGTCAAGCATACTTAGAATGCTTTAAAGTAAAATAGACTTAGGATATTTTAGCATGAGCTTGAACCATTGCTTAACTGTGCCATGAATTTAGTTACCTCTGTAAAACAACCCAAATCTCAGGACACCTAAAAAGTTGCCACAAACTTCATAGCTTCCCAAGACTACTAAACTAATTCATTTTTTTGTTTTATAGAAATTTGTGACACCGTGAGGTCTTCCCCCCACCCCCCTTAGGTCCAAAAAAGAAAGAAAAAAGCTTGTGATCATAGGATCAATCATTTTCTTTAAGGAGGTAGTTATGGTTAATACCTGGTGAAAACGTGTGTATTTTTAACTGCCCTCTCTCTGAAGTTCTCTCTTTCGGGTAGCAGAATGGTAGAAGCTGAGGGCCAAGGCCTGGTGTCCACCTTGATCTTCCTGAGCCTCTGGTTGCAGCTGTATTTTGTATTTCTCACCAGCTGCCTGACAATAGGAAGTGGTTGCCAATCTGAGGCTGATTATGTACTGGAAAGCTGAAAAGAGGTTTCTAAAATCTTTTTCTGCTTTAAGGAAATATATTCCTCGGGCTTCCCTGGTGGTGCAGTGGTTGAGAGTCCACCTGCCGATGCAGGGGACACGGGTTCGTGCCCCAGTCCGGGAAGATCCCACATGCCGCGGAGTGGCTGGGCCCGGGAGCCATGGCCGCTGAGCCTGCGCGTCTGGAGCCTGTGCTCTGCAACGGGAGAGGCCACAACAGTGAGATGCCCGCGTACCACACACACAAAATATATATATATTCCTCATCTTAATAAGAGGGCAAAAAGTATATTCTTCCTGTATTATTTGGCCCTTTAGGAATTTCACTGGTAATTTAAATCCATTTAAAGAGATCTAGGTTTGTCTCTGCTTTGCTCTAACACCCTCTATCTTAATTTTTGATTTAAAAAATATGGTCCCATAGATACAAGGACAGGCAAGCTCTTTTTCTGACTCTACTCAATTCAGAATGTCTAACTTTTTCACCGACCTTGTCAATTGAAAATGTTACTTAAAAATCATATTTTCAATACTACTGTCAAAAAAACTGGGGCATAAGCTGCATTGTTTCATTATGCCGCAAATTATAAGGTCATTTTCTGCATCATCAAATTTAAGTTTTAACCTCAGGTGACATCAGCTGATAAGGCCTAAACAAGAAAACTACTCATTTGCACTTCCATGCTTGACCACCCAAGCTCTCTTCATTTTCCTATTAATGATTTAAAGGAAAATCCTATTCAAAGACAACTATTTGAATTAACTTATTTTAGCCTTGTTAAGGACAAAATGCTTCCATATCTATTTCATAACTTTAGGGGCAAAATTTACCCAAGGTGATGTGAATTTGCATAGTGCTTTGAATTAATAAACAACCACATGTCTTTTTAATCAGTAGTCACGTTATAAGATGCAGAAACCTCAGGGTTTATATAGTAAACAAATAAGAAAAAAATATACTAGTTTATTTCTCTCTTCCCCACAAAGTCTCAATCTGTGTAGGTAAATTCCAACGGAGCTTTATTTATTTCACTCTTGGAAATTCAGGCAAATTGATAGCTTTGTTTTATTTAGGTTGATGACTGATTTCTTCTTAGGCTGCTGCTGCTAGATAGAAATAGATATAGATTTACTTCTTTAAATTATTATTTAAAAAGATGGTAAGATGTAAAAGTGAAAAACTGGAAGTCAAAGAAGGATGAGAGCAGTAAGTACATAGTAGACCCCTTCCTTCCCCACACCTAAACCTTTGGATGTTATGTTTAAGAAAGTCTGCATCATTGTAAGCAGTTTTATAAAATGACAAGTTATAGTTACTGGGGAATCACCAGTTTGACTAGTTAACCACAAAGGGGCTGGTTGATGGGCATATCTGAGTTCCAGCTTTAGATATGGCTGTATTTTCCTCGGAGTCCCAAATTTCCTACTTTGAATGATGCCTCTTCTCTTCTGTTAATATGATTGCTATTGGTACTGTTTAATTCATATTCATTTTAAAGAGCCCTGTATTATGCAGTACACAGGGGTATCATTTATAATCGTTAAACATTGCATGCACTATAATGTTTCCTCACTGGTAGCACACAAGAGTAAGGAAGGGCTTCTTTGCCTCTAGCATCTTTCCCCCAGCGGCTATAACCTAGATATCTAATATCTTCTTCAGGCTCTCTCTAGTGAGCAATGAAAACTTTATTGAAGATTTTGTAGGGGATAGAGGGGAGGATTTACATGACACATCCTACAGCAGATGCTTTAAAATCCTGCCTTAGCGTTTCTGTTCTCTCAAGATCCTCCTCTGCTGTGCCACACCCACTGGAGAGGAACTGGTCTGGTTCCCCACCCCCCCACCCCCGTCTCCACCACCTCCCACCCCCACCCCAGTACCCAGCCTCTCTAGCTTTTCTCGCCTTGATTTTTGAGAGTTCTGTAATGGATGTGACTATCTTACTTTTCTTTATGTCTAGCTCAATATAGACATTCAATAAATATTTGTTGAATGTACAAATGAATCTTACCTCCCTCTCCTGCCAATGTCAAAGTCATCTCCTTTCTCACCGGCACAGTAAATCAACTTGAATCCACCAACTTTTACCAAACATCATACAAAACAGAAAGGCCAGAGTGAGCAGGACTACTCTCCCGACAAGCAGAATCTGAGGATCAACTTCGGTTCCTTGAGCTTACCCCTTATCCCTGATGGTTTCATAACAGTAATAATACCTACTAGCACTTACTAAGTGTTTGTATGTGCCAGTAACTATTAAGCCCTTTATGTGTATATATTCATATAATACTCAAAACAACTCTCTGAGGTAGGTACTATTATTTTCAGCCCCATTTTACACATGATGAAACTGAAGCCTACAGAAGTTAGGTATCTTGCCCAAGGTTTTCAGCCATGAAGTGACAGAGCCATGATTCAGAACCAGGAAATTTATCCTCAAAGTCCATGTTCTTAACCATATATCTGCTAGCTCAATATTTCTTCTAAGCAAACACAGTGCTCTCCCCAAGAAAGCATTGGTGATTAATAGAAATGTTTGTCTTGTTACATACCCCATTACAGTCGGGGCAAAGGAGGATGAAGGTGTAGCAACTTGGTGAAAATTCCTAGCATGCCCTGCTTACTTGGTTTTCTTTACCCATAGCCAATATTCATTGAGTGCCAACTATGTGCTAAGCATAAAGGACACAGAAGTAAATAAAAAGATAGGATCCTTACCTTTATGTATACTTCCTAGCTGGCAAACCAGACGGTAAACAAACAATTCCAGATGAAAGCAGAGGAGTGGTGCGGAGACCCAGGATGCTATAGGAACCCATATGAGGGTCCTAATCTGGATCAAGAAGTCAAGGAGGACGTCCTTGGGGGGCTGATTCCTGAGCTCAGGCCTAAAGGATGAGTAGGCATTAGCCAGGTACAGGAGCAGGAGAGATGTGTCCCAGACAGAACAGCATGTTTAAGGCTGCAGCATGGCTGTCGTACAGTGAGGTCAGGAGACTGGAGGGAGAGGAGATGGAGAGGTTGAGCAGTAGCCATGTGGAGGGAGTCCTTAGAGGAAACTATAGCTGTCACTTTTGAAACTGAGCAGGACCCTGCAGGGCCCTCCTGGGTACAATAGCCCCTCCATGTCTCCCATTTCTTATAAAGAAAAAGGCTTTATAGTCTCCTAGGCCTTCCCAGAGTTCCAAAGAACAGATGCAATCAGTTACTAATTAGGAGAGTGAGGGAATGCAGAAACAAAGAAAAAGCTGTCAAGAAACAATAGTTCAGCAGGAAAACAGAGTCCTAGTTCCTCCTCAAGGGATACATGCAACAATCTGACACGTATCTTTGAGTTATTCTGTAGGAACTGGAACTAAGACCCCCCACCCGAGTGGAGGATGGTGATCACAAGCTGAGCAGGAGCACCTGACCCCAGACTGGTTGGAATCAGAAAGTTAATGGTTAAGATTCCTGAAACACCACCCTGTTACCTCACCACCAACCAATCAGAAGAAAGTCATCCCCCTGCAACCCTCACCCCAAATGTTGCCTCTAAAAGCCCTTCCCTGAAAGCCATTGGGGAGTTCAGGTCTTTTGAGCATGAGCTGCCTGTACTCCTTGCTTGTCACCCTATAAATAAACACCGTACTTTCCTTCACCAGTAAACTGGCTCTGCTGCACAGCAGGTGAGCAGACCCAAGTTCGGTTCAGAATCGCTATCTAAGACTAAGGAGTGGAAATGACATGGCAGAACCAGGCCAAACTAGAACCCACATATCCAGACATCTAGTCTCTGTCCTTGGTTTTTCTTTCAGAGGGTGGAACAATAAGTAACTAGGACTCACATAGGTATTGTAAGATTAAAATAGAGCTGAGTGGGGTTTTCTTTGGGGCAGTTGTTCCAGGTGGGGCACACACTTGAGGCCAGTCATGGCCCTGTACTAGCACTGTACTAGGCAGGGTTGTTCCTCCTAGCCCTGGGTCCCTGACCGATTCATATGACTTCTCCTAGGAATCTTAAACAGACGAAGCACAAAGCAGCAGTGATGGAAGACAAAGGAGTGAGAGAAAAGAAAAATGAGACGAAATCAAACAGAAAGCAGTTGAAGAGATTGTGTAGATAAAGACTGGAACAAACAATTCTGTGGAGCAGATAAGAATTACAGCATCTGGGCAGAGAGGGCATGCTCACAGTGGCATTGCTAGCTGAGTTAGGCTCAATAGCCCTGACATTTGTTTGGTTTTTACTTTGCTAATTTGATGGAAAAAAAAGTATTTTTACACACACAGAAACTTTCACAGTATATATAACTGATCACCTGTACTTTTGATAGTACTATCCAATTTCCATAAATTTCAAGAAATTTTTTGTCTTAAAGGGTGACATGTCCCTATAAGTACAGTATTAAAAGTGGCTAGTAGCTTTAATATCTCTGTCCTTTGTTAAAATGCAGATTTGTTTTAATGCAACATGCATGAATTTAATGCGAATATATGCAGGATACTGTTCCCTAGTAAAATCAGAGTAAAAAGGAACAAAGGATACACCAGAAACTAGCACAACATTGTAAATCAACTATACTTCAATTTTTAAAAAAGAGAGAAAAAAAGAACAAAGAAAAATTTAATCTTCCTTTATGTATGTTCCTTGTCTAGTTTCTTAAAACAGTAAATTCCTATTTATCAAAAAAAAAAAAAACACAAAACACCCAGTATTTTTCCCTGAATTCTGCTTCTATGAGAACAGCAAGCAGACATCAGGAATTTATCTTTCAAAAGACCTTTTCATTTTATGTATAACGTCAGTACAAATTCAGTCCATGTTATAACTGTAAACAGATGGCAAGAAATACTGCTCTAGAGACAGGCAAACTGGGTTGAGAGCCTGATCATTACTTATTAGCTGTGTTACTTTGGTTGTCATTTAACTTCTTTGCACCTCAGCAGTAGTAGCGGTAGTAATGTTTGTATAATTGCTGCAAATTCCAAAGTGTCCCACATTTATCCCATTTAATGATATTAAGATTTAATGCATGCTTACAGCTTTGCAGGCAATGCAAAATGTAAAGTGCAAAATGTGGCCTCATTTAAACCACAGAACAACATCTATAAGGGAGGTACATTTATTTTGTCCATTTGACAAATGATAAAACTGAAGCTTAGAGAAATGAAGAAATTTCTTACCCAAGGTATACAGGAAGTGTCAGAAATGTGTATGAATAGCCTCCAAGTCTGTATCTTAGCCACTACACTATAGTACCATCATTTAGTTATTTCATTTACTTTAACTATAAAGTAAGATCTCTGATTCTTGCAGGATGCATGAGATAAGGCATTTAGATACAGCAACCAGTATCTGGCCCATGGTTAGCATGCATTACGTGATGTCAAGAAAGAGGAAGGGGCAAGGGAATGGAGAATGAGGAGAGAGACGTAGTACCTCTGGCTTACCCAAGGCTACCTCTAACCAGAAGATTCGATTCAGCTGCACAACCTTTTTGTGGTGTCAGGCTCTCCAAGCATAGATTAAACCCAAGCTGTCCAGTACCATAGCTATGACCCCATGTGGTTATTGAGCACTTGAAGTGTGGCTAGTCCAAATTAAGATATGCCGAAAATAAAATACACACCAGATTTCAAAGACATAGTATGAAAAAAAGAATGTATCATTAATAATTGTTTATAGATTATATATTAAAATAATGATTGTTTTGGATGTATTGAGGTAACTTTTTTTTTAAATGTGGTTTTTTTAACTTTTTTAATGTGGCTACCAAAAAATTTTAAATTACATATATGTCTCACATATTTCTATTGGACAGCTCTGAAAGAGAGATTTGTCCGCTCAATCCTCCTTCCACTTCTGAAGACCAGGTTTTCAACAGCAGCTCAAATTCAAGCTGTTTGGCCATTGTCATGAGGAGTACGCCGCTTTCATACATCCCTTCCTCATGTTGGCTACATTACCTTCACTAACTTGAATGTACTCCTTGTCATTTCGGAATCAAAACACTCATGCTTTACAATTGGAAATATTTATCTGACTACTAGAATATGTTAGCTAGAAGAGTCTAATAAAGCTCTAGTTTGCATTTTGAATCTGCAGATGCATTGATGTTATTTTCATAGGAATATTTTCATATTTATCTTCTTAGCTATAAATTACCAATAAATTGCTGTGTAAACTCGGAAAGAAAGAAGGATGTCATTATATACTAAGGTTACACCATTACTGTGATACATAGTCCATCAGATTCTCCTAAGATTCCCATTAAAGGGCACAGGTAGATTATGTACATGCTGCTTGATCGGTGGAGTTCTTTGGAAATTTAATATTGTTAAGAACTCTGGAAATTTAAAAAGTACTTGATGTATGTACTTCCCTCTCCAGAACCCACCACAGGTAAACAGTTATTCTCACTAGGAGCACTAACGTTGCTTCACACAAGTACTTCCTTAAACAAACAAACAAAAAGGCATGAAGATCTGTTATGAGCGATTTTCATCCAAACATATAGGGATTATTACCTCCCACAACATTCTCTTTAAACATGGTTAGACTGAGTTTAATGAGTCTGGAGATTGTTGCTTTTCCCCCTTTAACTTGCCAGATAAATCAGAAATATTTATGTTAAGAGACAATTTAAAGAACTCCGTAATTCCCAATCTGACAGAGTTTTACAAATAAATCTCAGTTAAATGCCTGTCATTGTTTCCAATCTGGTCAAGCAAAAAAAGGGGAAAAAGTATACAATTCTTTAGAATAATTAGTTGATTGGGGTTAAATAATTCTAAGAATAAACATTTGACCCCCTGGCACATCACAAACCTCCTGGAGAGAGGAGGATTATAAATTAAATGTACAAGATTTAAAATGGTCCAGATACACCCTGAACATTATTGCAGGCATGTGGGACACATTTAGATAAGTTAAAACCAAGTGTGGGTTTAGAGTTTAGCCATCTTTGATCAGTGGTTTACTAAAGCTTCATTGCTTTGGTGTGAGGATGGGGGGAATGCAGAGCAGCGGGTAGAAAGAGAGGAATAGTGGCAACAGTGCCCCCTGCTGTCCAATGGGCCACCTCACTTCCTTGAATCAGGGATTTTTAGAGACGTGGTACCCCAGGGGATAATGAAACCCTCTTAAGTATGTGGAGGTCAGGAAGGAAAGAACTAACATTCACTGAGGGCCTATAACATTGCAAGCACTGTGCTATCATTTAATTTAGTAATAATAGGAAGTTCATTACAAATTCAGGAAAGAATAGGATGAAGTTTACAGATCTAGAAACTGCGGTTCAAGAAAGATAACTTTTATAAGATTCATAGCTAGAGTTACAACGAGCCGGGATTTGGGCCCAGGGCTGCCTGGCTCCAAAGCCAGTGATTCTTATGCCACAGCACACTGGTAGTGGCTGGAAGCCACCAGCACAGCTCAGACTCCTGTAAGTACAGTGACCAACTGTCCTGATTTGCCTGAGACCGAGAGGGTTCCAGGGACACTGGACTTTCAGTGCTACAACCAGGAAAGTGTGGGACAAACTGGGATGAGGTGGCAGACCTAGCTAGAATTCAGTTGAATAAGGCACTAGGCTGGAAGAGTCACTTTGGAAAAGGAAAAAGGCCACCCAGTTGTCTGTCCTGTTCCTCTCTGTGGCCCCCTCTGCTGTGCCACAGGAGAGCAACCTCTGTCCTACTTGTTTTATGCCATGACATGTCCTGGGGCATTGTCAAAGAAGTTCACACTTCTGTCACTTAGAATTTCTTCAGTTCCTCTCCTAAACCGTCTAAGTCAGTTGGAATTTAGTTAACAGAATAAATCATCCACTCAAGTGGAGGGGAAAGAGCAGAGACTATGGCATCACAGAAACATGGGTTCTGAGAGGATTAAGGAGGACCAGAAAAGGGGGACAGGTAACAGAATTGACATTCATGGGATGCTCATTAATGCACAGGGCACTGGGCTAGATGTTTTGTGTGCATACTCTCTTCTTATAAGAACTCTAAAAGGTTATAATTAGTTCTAATTACAGATGTCAAAAATACATACATAAATTGGAGCTCAGAAAGGGGCTAAATAACTTGTCTAAGGTCACACAGCTAGAAAAAAAGGTGAACTCAGAATTTATTTCTGCCCAAAGCATGTGACTTTTTCCACTATACATAGTGTCTTACACATAGTAGTGCTTAATAAACATTGAATTCCCCTTCCCATTCAGTTCCTAAGAACTTAAATTTATTAATTTCAATGTCCTTAATGTGCTTTTTTTAAAAATGACATACCAAAACTTGTATTCTCTAAATGTTTATGATGGATATAGAGATTTACGATGGGGGATGAAGTTACCTGCTTAAGTTCATTGTATATGTTAAAGCTAAGAAAATAACTCAAGCAACTACTCCAGTTCACTCTCACTGATAAGTGAGTTGGCCAATGCCCACGGAGACTGGATAGAACACCGAATCATGACCTGAAACATAAACAAAGTAAGCTGTGTTCTTACAGTCTCATCTGAAGTATTTCCTTTACAGTTTTTTAAAATGGCAATTTACCAGTCCAGATTAAATACAAATGAATGTCTGGCAAACTAAACTGTAATTACCAGAAAAACACAAAGGAGGTAGGTTAATAAAGGAAAGTTTTCTGACATACATACTTTGCCTCTGATTCTGAAAAATGACATGAACTGGCAGAAGAAAGTGGAAAGACATACACAAACACATGGACATAGGGGTAAGGACATCGTGCACAGATATATACTTGTGTAATTGGAGCAGAGAAACCATCAATGGGCCTAAGTATTTACGGCCAAAAATCAAATACCCTACCTGCAAGTTAAAATGTCATGAGAAGAAAGTGAGCAAATATGATGTAGAGATCACAGGATACCTGCTAGATACCTGAACAAACAGAGGTTCTGTAGCAAAGAGGAACAGGCAATTGGTTTTTGGGTAGACAACAGTGTCTGCCATTTATATTTATAAAATGGGAAGAATATCTATCTTGTACAGTTGTTGTAAGGATTAGAGATATTTACATCACCTGGAAAAGAGCAGGTACTTGAGAAGTGTTTGCTGTTTTATCTGGGAACTCTGTGATTCTGTTTTAGAGCTCATGAAAATTCTGTCTGAGGACAATGTAGATTATTAGCTCTGCTTTGGTATATGAATTCAAAATATGCCTGGCACATAATAGAAGTTTAGTAAAATTCTGTTGAATGAATGAGCACATTTTAACTTTCTTCTCTTTAAGTATAACAAATAAGAAAACATAAAAGTCTACATATGGCCCTGTGGAAAGGTCTACTGTTCAACTCAAGTTAGCAGGGAGAATACAGCAAAAGTGTAATAATGATTTCAAGACAGAAATGTTGCCCTACGTTACATAAGTACCAAGGAGATAAACTTAATAGTGGTGGTTTTTGTGCTCTGTAATGCCAAAATATTTTTATAGGCTACTTCCAGTTGTTTCTGACTTTATGGCTTAGTTATTGAACTAAGAATTGTCTAAGAAAATTCTGGTCCTGAAGATTTCTAGATTGGTTTCTTCAACTTGTACATTTTATTTAGCAATGTCTTAATGGTAAAGAACAAGTATCTCATATGAATGAGATAAGTTGATTTAACCTCAGTTTTCACAAAATAGCTGGTGACCTGTGTTACATGTTAGCAAAACATACAAGTTGCACCTTTAGGAAACAGAGGCCTAAGTAAATGGTAATTGCTATTATTACTCTGGTCCTCTTTACTCCTTTTTTTCTCTAAACTTCATTTTTGGATAGAGTTCAGCAGTTCCCCAAATATGCTCCACGGAAGACTATGTCTGTGAAATGTGAATAGGTATAATATAAAAAAGGGCTTCTGAGATCCAGTAAGATTAGGGAACCCTAAGTTAACAAAGTAAAGTTCTTTACTATAGAATGTCTCTTTAAGAAGGGAATCTGCAAGAGGAAGCTCTAGTGTTCCTTAATCTTTTATTCATTATTGGCCTTCCCTTCCCACATCCTTTTTAGACTTTCTTTCCCTAATGGCCTTTTTCTATCCCCCTGACCCTCCCTGCTCTCCTCCCCCAACCTGGAAATTAAATAACAAGGAATAAGATTTTGTTGGGTAGAGTTGAGTTTTGGAAGGTCTCAAACCACTGTACTAAGATGTTTTGGCCCCTTAAGAACCAATTTTCACCGCCTTGGGGGATAATATCACCTCAGTTGAGAATGAATGCTCTAGTACGAAATGCCCCTAGAACTTGCTGGACCACTGACCTTTTTCAAGTGGGCCAATATCCTCAGGAACATACTTTGGGAAGCCCTGATTTCATCAGCATGGGATATTTTAACACTTCATTGTTCTCTGATGACTCAAGGAGAGAGTCTTCTCTTTCATACAGAAATTCCTGGTGTTAAAAGATAAATTGAGGCATATTAAATATTCTAAGAGTTTATTTGAGCAAAAGTGGATTTTTTTTAACATCTTTATTAGAGTATAATTGCTTTACAACAAAAGTGGATCTTAATCAGCATCGTTTAGCAGCACCAAACAGGAAGTATTTAGAAGTGCTCCAGTGACAGGAACAAGGGGAAAGACTTTATAGAGATGCTGAAGCAGAGCAAGAAAATTATTTGATTGGTTATAGCTTAAGCGTTTGCCTTATTTGGAAAATCAAAACCAATCACAAACAGCCTAGCTGCTTGGTTTCCTTACATAAATTGCCAAAGCATTAAAGTCCTCTCAGTCTAAGGGCCTTGTTTAATTAATTAATATTGGTATAGGACTACAATAGGGGCTTCCCTGGTGGCACAGTGGTTAAGAATCTGCCTGCCAATGCAGGGGACATGGGTTTGAGCCCTGGGCCGGGAAGATCCCACATGCCGCGGAGCAACTTAAGCCCATGAGCCACAACTACTGAAGCCCGTGAGCCTAGAGCCCGTGCTCCCCAACAAGAGAAGCCACCGCAATGAGAAGCCTGTGCACCGCAACGAAGAGTAGCCTCCACTCACCACAACTAGAGAAAGCCCACGGGCAGCAATGGAGACCCAATGCAGCCAAAAATAAATAAATTAATAAACTAATTTTTTAGAAAAATGCTACAATAAGGAAACGAGTTCAATAAGACTTGTTGATTGAGAAGTCTTGTATCTGCCTCTGCTTTCCCTCTGGCCATCATCCCTAGTTTGTGGTTAGAATTTTATACCAGCCAAGTTTTAAAAAAATAATTATGATATAACATGTGTAAAGTGTGTAATGAGCACTAATCTTCAACGTACAGCTTGATGAATTTTCAGAGTTGTATACACATCCAGGATATGTGTTGAATTACTAATCAGAGAACCTTAAAATAAAATTCTTGACCTCCCATCATCCACATTCTGTGGCTTTCAAACTTTAGTGAAGTTTCATGAAGAATCCACCCAAGGGAGCTTATTAAAATTGCATAGTCCTACTCTCAGATTCTCATTCAGAGGGTCTAGGGTGTGATCAGGGATTTTAAATAAAATTCTTCAGATGATTCTGATGCAGGTGGTCTATGGATCACACTTCTGAGAAACACTGGCCTCCCTACATGATAAAAGTCAAAGTCCTGAACAGGTATTAAGGCTTTCCCTAATTTGATCCAATTCTATTTTTTTCAGACTCAACCCTTGCTGGTTTCCACCATGCCAAATTACTCACCTCTCCTCAGTGGGTCATGCACTCATGTTTCTCCTAACCTGGAATTATCTTTCCATTTTTCTTTATATAACTGACTCCTACTCATCCTTCAAGACCTCTGAGAAGTCTTCTTAAATTCATCAGGCAGAATTAGTTGCCCCTCATTGTTCATCCAGAACTTTATTCAAACTTCTGTCATAATACTTATCACACAATACCAATTTTTAATCTCCTTGTTTAGACGTAAGCAAGAATATGTCTGGCTCTTTGCTAAACCCCTAATCCTGCATAGGGGCCAGCACACAGTGAGTGAATGAATGAATACATGCTACTTATTTACACGTGGAGTCATTTAGTTCTCATTTTCCAGGCCAATGAGACTGCAAGCTCCCTAAGAGGAGAGAGGATTTCTGACTTTCGTAAACTCCAGAATCATGGCAGGGATTCAGTAGTCAATGAAAAAAATACCTAATGAATGAAAATAATCAGCACCCTCTCTCAATTTAGTGAGAACCTCCATGTTTCCTAAACCTTCACAACTCTTGGAGGGAAACAAGAGTGGAGTGTGGGTGTTGGAGGGAGATATCCTATCCATCTGCAAAAGAATGTTAGGTAAGGCCGGAAGCTGAGGGACTGGGCCTCCAACGCCAGGTTCCTGGTTCTCTCTGCCCATTCCCTCCATAGAACACTCTGTGGCCATGGAGATGACTATTACCATAAGCGGGCAGTTGAGTGAGGACTCCAGAAAAGCCTTTCAGGAAGGCAACCGTGCATGGCGACTCTTCGCCCTCTCCCTCACCTCCTTATCTATTTACTTGCCTATTCATGTGTTTACTCATGTTTGTACTTGTTGATTTACTTTTTTAGCATCTTTGTATTAGACTAAGCGGCTGAGCCGGACAGAAGCCACTCTAGGCACGAAAAGCCTTACCCACCAGCGAAAGTGAGACCTAGGGGCCACTGACCATTGGCTAAGAAGGGCTGAAGGGCGGGATTCCTGCCGTTATCAGAAGCCCATTCGCCCGAAGGCATGAGGGCGGGGTGAAGGGCGGTCCTGGAGGTGAGGGGCGGGGTGATGCCCCTACTTAAAATTTCAGGAGCGGGATTGCAACCCCAAAGCAGCCCAGCCGATGGTAGGGGGAGTTACAGGTGCAGGTACAGTGCAACTGAAGCCCTGTGGGCGCCGGCCGGCCTGTCCCTCACCCTGACCTTTGGGTTGGCGGGCTCTCGGGGGTAAACTCAGATGCATGCACAATGCACCGGGGCCCCTGAGGGAGGAAGGAGCTCCGGCTGAGGGGAGTGTGTGACTAGACCGAGCTCGGCCGTGTGTGACACTGGCATTTACCGAACCCTGCAGGTGAGAAGCGCGGGCCGACTCAAGGGCAGGTCCTGGGCGGCGGCTGCGGAGGAACCCAGCTATGCGTACGGCTCCACGAAGTACCTGCAGCTGTGCGGCCTGGGCGGGATGCTGAGCTGCGGGCTGACGCACACGGCCATTGTGCCCCTGGACCTGGTAAAGTGCCGCATGCAGGTGGACCCTGGCAAGTACAAGGGCATCCTGAGTGGCTTCGGCGTGACGGTGCGGAACGACGGGCTGCGCGGCCTGGCCCGAGCCTGGGCCCCGACCTTCCTGGGCTACTCCCTGCAGGGCCTTTTCAAGTTCGGCCTATACGAGGTCTTCCGTGTAGATCCGCTAAGCGCAACTCCTGGGCCAGGAGATGGGCTACGAGTGGAGAAGCAGCCTGTACCCGGCTGCCTCGGGCCGCGGCCCCCAGGATGTACGGTGAGGAGGGCCGGTGGGCCTTCTACAAAGGCGCGGCGCCGCGCTGGATGCAGCAGATCCCCTACACCATGATGAAGTTCGCCTGCTTCGAGCACACCGTCGAGGCGCTCTCCAAGTACGTGGTGCCCAAGCCGCAGAGCCAGTACACGAAAGCTGAGCAGCTGGCCGTGACCTTCGCAGCCGGCTACATAGCTGGCGTCTTCTGCGCCGTCGTGTCCCAGCCGGCCGATTCCGTCATGTCCGTTCTGAACAAGGAGAAAGGCAGCAGCACGGCCTTTGAGATTCTCCGCAACCTGGGGTTCGGGGCCGTGTTGAAGGACCTGTTCGCCCGGATCATCATGATTGGCACCCTGACCGTGCTGCAGTGGTTCATCTGTGACTCGGTCAAGGTCTGTTTCAAGCTGCCTCGCCCTCCGGTCCCTCAAACACCCGAATCCCTAAAGAAGCGAAGTAGGCGTGGATTGGACGACTCCTGTGGCCACCGTTGGCCAGTATTTCGATTGGGTGCGGGATTGCATTCAAACAACACTAGTGTGTAGGATGTTAACGTTTGTGGAGAGGTGACCTAACGTGCAGACCAACTTTTCTTTAAGTGATTGATTCCTTCTTTCTGGCAATCCAAGAGAATTGCAACCGTTTCTTTTGGCGGTTTGAACCATTATCTTTGGGGAGTCGGCATGGTTGCTTTAACTCAATAGCTTTTCCACAATCATAAGGAAAAAATTCTTAACAGGAAGTAACGTTAGGTGATTTCGTGCCTCCTCTAGATTGCATCTTCTTTGATTCACCATTCGGTGGAGATTATCCAAACATCACTACTGAATAGCCTACTAATGAGGTTTTAAGGTCAGCACAACTATGTGGGACAGAGAGCAAAGTAAAATTCTGCTACATGGTGCTCATCTCAGTAGAAATCGTGCACCTATTGAATAGATAAAGGACCTATTCCGTATTTCCTGCTCATGTCCATTACAGGTAAAAATTATTAAACGTTAAATTGTGACTTACATTGCCTGATAGCTTAGAAAGCATCCACTGTTTTCAAAGAGCATGACATGAAATCTGCATTTTCTCATTTGGCTTTGTCCTATTCTCTTCCTGATGTTGCTGATTAGAACCTAGCTCGCTCCAGGAAGTGCTACAATTGGATCAATGTGGAAAACCAAAACGAGATGAAGGGCAGGCTCTGGGAATAAGTATGTAAAGAAAAGTCTCTGTTCTCTAAAGATTTCTTTTGTACAACTCAGCTTTCAACAGCCATACATCCAAAGAAAATCATACCACCCTGACATTTAAACACACACACACACACACACAACCCTACAAATTCCAACAAATTTTGGTTAAATATTAAAGAATGGTTTTTGTAATTTTGAAAGGAAAAAACCTCACTTTTAATGTAACAAATGTCATTCATTTAATGTGGTAGATATTTCATTGATCTTTACAGTGGTTGAGGTTCATAAAATTTATTGAAGTTATAAGGCACGTTTTCAGTTTTCTGTAGCCTTCACATCTCTGACTGGGGAAACTATAAAATTAGTGAAATTCTGTGAATTAGAGATGTTTGTAGAATGTGAATAAGAAATAAACTTCAATATGATATTTGATATGATTTACCAAAATGTTACACAATTGCCCTAACAACTTGTATTAAAAACCACAAACTTCGGCTTCTCTGGTGGCGCAGTGGTTGAGTCCGCCTGCCGATGTAGGGGACACGGGTTCGTGCCCCGGTCCGGGAGGATCCCACATGCCGCGGAGCGGCTGGGCCCGTGAGCCATGACCACTAAGCCTGCGCGTCCGGAGCCTGTGCTCCGCAACGGGAAAGGCCACGACAGTGAGAGGCCCGCGTACAGCAAAAAAAAAAAAAAACCCACAAACTTAGGATATGTTAATGTTTTAACTATGTAATAGCAAACTGTTTAGTGGTTAACAGAAAAAAAGTGTCTAAGTATGTTTGAACATCTTGACTGGATAATAAAGAGCTTGGAGGAAAAAAGTCAGAACTTGTGAATGAGATGCAATGAAATTTATATTTAGCGCTCCTATTTTGTTAGGGAGGATGCAGGAGACAGGTCATTATGTATTTTTAAGACACATTCACTTTCCCTAGGAAGTTAGTGTCCAGGTTTGTGGAAAAGAAAAGTTCTCAAGGAAGGAGAATGATAAATTTTGAGGAAATAAATTGTGCAGTTTCATTCTTGCAAAGTTTTAAAACATATATTTTTGACTAGTGTAAAATGTTTGTAGGAAGTTTCTTTGGTCAATAATTTATTAAGTAAATTGCTTTCTAATGTAATGTAATTTAAGGAATTGCTACAAAATCTATGGAGTTTTAAGAAAGTGGGAGACCGATTATTCTGGTCTGTGGTATTTCATGATTGTTCTGTTGACAACACCAGATAATTTCTGTAATATACAATGTGTATGTTTAGACAAGTATAATCTAAGGAGAACTGTTTGGCATGATTCTTACTGTTATGGACATGGTTGAGAGGATGGGTTTACTTAGTTTGGGTCAGAGTTTTCATATTCAGTCCCTAGATTTCTTTTTTTTTTTAAATTAATTTATTTATTTACTTTTGGCTGTGTTGGGTCTTCGTTGCTAAGCACGGGCTTTCTATAGTTGTGGCTAGTGGGGGCTACCCTTTGTTGTGGTGCGCGGGCTTCTCATTGCGGTGGCTTCTCTTGCTGCCCTTGTTGTGGAGCACCGGCTCTAGGCGCGCGGGCTTCAGTAGGTGGCATACAGGCTCAGTAGTTGTGGCGCATGGGCTTAGCTGCTCCGTGGCATGTGGCATCTTCCCGGACCAGGGCTCGAACCCATGTCCCCTGCATTGGCAGGCAGATTCTTAACCAGTGCGCCACCAGGGAAGTCCCAGTCCCTAGATTTCTATCTGCCTTTTTTTGTTCATGGTAGTTTACAAATATCTGAATAAATAGGGACCACGGTAGCTAACAATAAAGAATAAAACATAATTTAAGAAAGATAATGTGAGTTCAGAGTCATGAGGTGCTTTTTCTAGTTACTATTCCTTTGGAACAATTTAAACTTCTATTCAGTGTTTTACCTTGTCTGTAATTACCACTCTGTGAAATCGTGCATATCTGTTAGAATTAGAAAAGCCATAGATTATGTCTGGTATTGTTAGACATTTTATATTCGTTTTCATGCAATCTCAATCTTTGAAGTAGTCCATTTTATATGTAAAGAAACAGACTCAGAAGCTAGGTAACTTGCTCATAAAGCTAATAATTGATACAGTCTGAATCAGAGTCCACATTTTCTTCATCACTCTAGCTCAGCACCTTGACATAACCAATGACTATACTTTTCATAAATTGCTTTTTCTAATACCTCAAAAAATATATTTTTCAAATCTTCTATTTGTATATACTATAAAACTTTACTAATTTTGCACTAATGGTAAGTTTGTGATGTGTCTCAATTGTGAAAAACCTATTGTGTAATAACTTAGAAGTGATCAAACTGCAAAATACTTAAATACATTTAATGTAATATTTAAATTATTTCCGGCACGAAGTCAGTGCCTCATCCCTAACTTGAAGGGACTGATGATCATAAAAACAGTGATTTTAATTTTTAAAAAATTTGTGGTACTGCAGTTTCAACAAGAGGCTTTACCCTATCACATTCTCTAATTTTTTCCTCTAAGCTTTAGTTCCTACAGCTAAAAAGCTAGCTTGGGCTATTTATCTTTTCCCCCAGGTAGTGATTAAAAGTAGCTTTTTCAAGTATTTGAGATTAATTTCATGATAGGAAGCTGTAATCTTGTCCATTGATCTGTCTTTTGAGAAGTGAATAAAGAGAGTAGGTAAAATCTTGAAAAACAAAGGCCATATTTACATGTTAAACCACACTGATAAAGATTGGAGAGAATCAGAGTATTAATGTTATGAGTATTTTTCCTTGCTGTACAAGTGTGTCTTTAGAAAGTTTTTCTTTAGATCCTTTCAAAGGCAATAATAATTTTCTGAAGTCAGAAGATCACATTTTGATAGGCAACCATTCAATTAAAGTATGCTTGTTTTATGTGGTCTTAAAGATCAATTATTTTTTTAATCATGAGCAAAGAACTATTTGAAAGGAAATTTAAATTTTATTATTATTTATAAAGCTTTGTCTTGTTTTACTGAATGCTATTATTTGGATGGGTCAGTGAGTAGAGAGGATGCTAACAATGTAATTATAACTAAGATTTGTTTGTATGTGTGTCCATTTTAGTTAGCATATTTTGAGACCTTCAGTTATAGAGTATCCAAAATTTTAGAGGCAATTTGCTAATTCTGCCCATACCCCAGTCTATAACACTGTTGATCAACATCTACCATGTGCCAAGCATTGTTCTAGGCAGAAGAGTTCTCATGAGGAGCACAACACACGGTCTTTGCCCTTGTGGAGCTTAAAGTCTAGTGGAAAAAAATTTACAATTGTGCAAATGCTGCAAAGAAGTGTAGGGTGTTGTAAGATCGTACATCTAAGTGACATTTGAGATGATACCTAGAGGATAAGTAGGAGGTAGACCAGCAAAGAGAAGATACACAGCACAGTATGTGCATTTCCCCTGAAGAAAGAGAAGGACTGATGATTTTGAGAAACTAAGACTTCACTTTGGCTGGAGCCCTTCAGTTGCAGACAGCGTGATGTGAAGTGAAATAGGAAAAGTAGACAGGAAGACATTCGCTGCAAGCTCTGTAGTTCTTGTTGAAGATTCGAACTTAGAGTGTTCTTAGAGCGACTGGAAAACCCCCGAAGGACTATGAGCATGAAATGACCTTCAATTTGCTGTCTGGAGAGAAATGGAGCAGAGGGAGAGAGGTTAGTTAAAATGTTCTTGCTGGGGACTTCCCTGGTGGCCCAGTGGTTAGGAGTCCGCCTGCCAGTGCAGGGGACGTGGGTTCAAGCCCTGGTCCGGGAAGATCCCACATGCGGTGGAGCAACTAAGCCTGTGCACCTCAACTACTGAGCCTGTGCTCTAGAGCCCACGAGCCACAACTACTGAGCCTGCGTGCCACAACTACTGAAGCCCACATGCCTAGAGCCCGCGCTCCGCAGCAAGAGAAGCCACAGCAATAAGAAGCCCAAGCACCACAATGAAGAGTAGCGCCCGCTCGCCACAACTAGAGAAAGCCCACACGCAGCAACAAAGACCCAACAGAGCCAAAAATAAATTAATTAATTTTTTAAAAAAATGTTCTTGCTGCAGTCCAGGTGAGAGAATGGTACCCTGGACTAGGATGATGACAAGTGAAATGTTAAAATACCATGAGAAGCCAAAAGGTGGAAACAACCCAGATGTCCACCAGTGGTTGAAGAGATAAACAGATTATGATATATGCAGGCAATGGAACATTATTCAACCATAGAAAGGAACGAAGTACTGACACATGCTACACCTTGGATAAGAAAGAAGCCAGACACCAAAGGTCACATATTGTATGATTCCTTTTATATAATATGTCAAAATAGGCAAGTCCATAGAAACAGAAAGCAGATTAGTGATTACCTGGGGCCGGGGTGAAGGGAATGGAAAGTGCTTGTTTAATGGATATGAAGTATTTTCCCCTGGGTGATCAAAGAGTTTTGAAAGTGGAGAAAAGTGGTGGTTGGACATTGTGAAAAATTAAATGCCACTTAATTGTATACTTTTAAATGGTTGTGTGTTAAATGAATCTCATCTCCATAAAAAAAGCTACCATGTGCTGTGCTGCTTTATGCATAATAGCCCCAAGGTGGAAACGACCCAAATGTCCATCAACTGATGAATGGGTAAAAATGTTGTATATCCATACAATGAAATATTTGCACCATAAAAAGAGAATAAAGCACCATTTGCCATAAAAAGAAGCGAAGGAATAAAATACGTGCTACAAAATGGGTGAACCTTGAAATCTTTATGCTAAGAAGCTAGACACAGCCACACGTTGTATGATTCCATTTATGTGAAATGTCCAGATTAGGCAAACCCACAGAAAGTAGGTTAGTGGTTGCCAGGGGCTGGAGTGGGAGTTGAGGGATGGAAGGGAGGAATGAGAGTGACTGATAATGGGTACGGGATTTCTTTTTGGAGTGATGCAAGTGTTGTGGAATTAGTGGTGATGGCTGCGCTATTTCGTGAGTATAGTAAAAGCTGTTGAGTTCCACACTTTAAAAGGGTGGATTTCATGCTATGTGAATTATATCTCAATAAAGCTGTTATAAAAATATCATGAGGCTATAAAATGCACCTTAAATATCTATTTCTTCCTTAAAGTCCAGCCCTCACCTCTATCTTCCTCAATCAAGTGAAGACTACGGCTCCAAATGTAAGCTGCTGTCTGTGACGTGTTAAATTCCATATAAATGAGTAGGAAAAAATCCACCATGTTGTGAAGGCTGGAAATTGCCTCTAAGGAATGAAAAACCTCTTGGTTTCTAGTGACGCAGAGATGATTAATTTTGGAGAATCATCTCACAATGTAAGGTGTTGAGCCACCAACAATTTTGCCCTCTATGGTAAGGAAGAAAGGGGAACAGATGGATTTTGAGAAAAGCAGGTGTGTGTATAGTGTCCAAGAAAACCTCAGTTAACCAGAAACATTCAGGAATTGGTGGTTTAAAATCCCCTTTTGTTTATAATCCTTGATTAATTTCTCTTTTATAATGTACTGAATATGATTAATAATTTAGGGATTATTTTGTAAATAATTTTTTGTAAAGCCTCTGCACAAAGCTTTGTAAAGCCTCCTGGGCCATCAGCTATGAAAATCAATGCTTGTTGAATAGCTCTAGCAGGCGTAGGGCTTTTGTGGATGGATGAACACAGACTCTAGACATAAATGGACATGGATGTGAGTATGCGTGTGCGTGTGTTTAATCCTCAGTGTTAGTTTGAAATCTTGTCATTTGCCTCTACTAAAACATAGAGAGAAGGAAAATATCTGGTTTACTCTAAGATTATTTATTGAGTATCTGCTATATGATATTACCTCTGTTAGCTAGGTACTTTCACATGTTATTTTACTGTATTTTTACTTTGTGTTCTAGTAGGTTGTTTCAAAAATTGGTGATTTCATGTCTAATCTATAGGTAGTCCTGTGAGTTACCACAGTGCTCCAAAATGGTAGGCTATTTCTAAGGAAATGATATTTCTAAATTATTATATTTTTAATATATGTATATCAGTATTTCTATCTTTCCTGCCATAAAGACATAAAACATGTTTTCAGAAAATACTAGTAAAACTTGGTATTCTGGAAAGAGATTCTGTGAGTTGAAAGAACTCTGCCCCTTTGCAAGGCTGGTTAATTCACGTAATTGTCACAAATACACGTAACTGTCAGGCTTCAGACAGGAATCGGAGCTGCTGACAGGGTGATTGTCCGTTTTTAAGAGGATGGATGGAAACCTGGCAAAGAACCACGGTCCCTTCATCTCCAGTAGTGCTCGAATTCTGGCTGTAGTTACATCCTGCTGCCAGATATGAGGGTTGGTCACTGTGATCATTTTCTCATACCTTAATGTCTCCCCCGACCCTTACCAAGAATATGAAGCTTTTTGGTTGCACTAAATCAGTTATCATTCGTCTTATTCATCTGTGTTGTATTTTGAAACTTTTGCTTTTTTAGATCGTTACCTATATCTGATAAATGCTGTTACTAATATTTATAGCAACCATTTACTGTACCAAGCGTTGTGCTAAGAACTTTACATACAGTGTATCATTTATTTACAGAAATTTTGTGAGTTTGTTACTTGTATAAGTTAGGTTGTTTTTTTTTTTTTGGCTGCAAACAACACAAAATCTATTACACAACAGGTTAAACCATAAAGACATTGATTTTTAACAAGAAATCTGGAGACAGGCGGACCAAGGTTGGTTCAGTAGATCAGTGTTGTCCCCAGGGACCTAGGCGCTCTCGGTCCTTCTTCTCTGCCATCTGTAGTGTGTCCGTGATGTTTCCCCTTGTGTTCAAGAGATGGCTGCCACCGTACCAAACATCACATCTCCGCAACAGCATCCAGATCAGGAAGCAAGGAAGGCAAAGGCAGATGGGCTTTCTCTTCACGTGTCTCTCTTATCAGAGAGAAAAATCTTTCTCACAAGCTTCTGACTGACTTCCCCTTTGGCCTCATAGGCCAGAATTAGGTCACATGCTTTCTTGTAGCCCCTATAAACCAATCACTGACAACAAGAACGGAGGACTTAGATCAATGTGACACATCTGCGGGGATTAGGCACGTGGAGTCCTGAGCAAATCCAAGATTTTCAGTTGTCGTTGTCGTTAGCAAGGAAGAGGAGGTAAATGGCTGTTGGGTAGGCAACCAGGGTTTGCCCTTATATCCTTTTCCTTTTTTCGCAAAGGAGGCAACTGAGGCTCAAAGTAAGGTAAAACCATAGTGACAAAACCAGGATTCAAACCAGATTTGCCTGCCCCCAGACAGTTTTGTTGTCACATTACTTCCTTTAGCTTGGAAATTGCTCTGAGACAGAGCTACTATAGATCATATCACAAGGGATTTATTACTGAAAGTGCCAGAAAAACTTTCTAAAAGCGACTAATCCATAATGAAGTCTCAAACCAGGAATCTGGACAGTGGCGGTCCATGGATAATGAGATATGATTAGATCTAAAGTTTGCTATCGTGCTCTGTAAAAGAGAAACCAGGTGAGAAGAAACACACAAAGAAACATCTTAAAAGAAAGCAAATGTTTGTAAACCTTTTTTGTAGTCACCCTCAGTCTTTTCTTTCTGCACTTTTCTCTCCACTGACTTTCCAGAAATGGCCAATTTCTTTCAAGTGCTGCGTACCAGAAAAATGCAAAGGATTCGTCAGATGAACAAATTTCAAAGAGCCACTACCAATTTTTTTTCTTAAGAAACACACCAAGCCAAAAAAAAAAAAAAAAAGAAAAGTTATGAAGAACCTAGGGACAGGACAGGAATAAAGATGCAGATGTAGAGAATGGACTTGAGGACACGGGGTGGGGGGAAGGGTAAGCTGGGACGAAGTGAGAGAGTGGCATTGACATATGTACACTACCAAATGTAAAATAGATAGCTAGTGGGAAGCAACCGCATAGCACAGGGAGATCAGCTCGGTCCTTTGTGACCACCTAGAGGGGTGGGATAAGGAGGGTGGGAGGGAGATGATGCAAGAGGGAGGAGATATGGAGATATATGTATATGTGTAGCTGATTCACTTTGTTATAAAGCAGAAACTAACACACCACTGTGAAGCAATTATACTCCAAGAAAGATGTGGAAAAAAAAAAAGAGAAAGAAATACACCAAGCATCCGATTTGCTGCTGATAAATCCTCCGTAAGTAGCATTATAATTAAGCACACACAAACCCATTTGTGTTTCCAAGAATACAGCTGGACTGGCCCTGAATCGGTGATAGCGCATGGGCACCGAGAGGGAGGGTTCCATTGCATCTCAACTACCATGTACCTTCTTTGTGCAGCCACCAATCTGTCTCTCCCCCAACACATCCTCTGAATCACAGGCCATTGCCCATTCACCCCGTGTCTGTCACTGAGCTAGCTTTTGGCCACCTTCACTGAGCCTTGAGACTGGCTGTCCTGCTTCCAGGCTCCAGTCAGAAACAATGGCGGGAAACTGAGTGATACACCTTTCTCTGCATGAGTCCCCACCACCTCAGATCCCCAGACTCGGCCCTCGGAAATGGAACAATGGTCTTGGCAAAACTGGAGAAAGAGAGACAGTGGAGGGCGGGGTGGCAGGAAAGGGTGGAGCAATCAGACCAGGCTTCCAAGCCTGGCTTCACCACTGGCTTTTCATGGCTTTGACAGGTTACCTTACCTCCCCAAGTCATAGTTTCCTCATATGGAAAATGCAGAACCACAGCACCTACCTTGAAGACTGATTGTGAGAATTAGCAATAAATCATGTAAAACACATGGTATAAAATAAAAGCTCAGTATATTATAGCACTTATTATTTTACCAGTCCCTTAGTAAAGGAAGGCGGTTAGCATGGAAAGATGTAGCCTGTGTTGTGTTGTACTGTTGTTATGGTTGTTCTTGGTTATGTACAGGATTTATTTGCTTTCATTTTTAATGCATCATAAAGTACATAACCCTTTGTGGGAAGTGCAGTGCGTAGGGAAATGAAAAGCAAGTAGCCTAGTCTGTTGTGAGTATCGAAGCCTACGCCGGCAACCCCACGTCTCCCTGGCCCCTAGGCAAACAGTTTCTTTCACAAGTGTGTTTTTGGTATGCAGATCACTCTATGCAGATTTCTGTGTGCAAAATACAACATAGAAAATGGCCCTCTTGCCAAGGGAGATAGGAGATGTTGGCTGCCATCAAATGAATTAGCTGCAAAGTTTAGATTTCTTTTCCTACTGCTCTTTCTAACAATGTATGGGGTGAGCATATTTTTGGCACATTAAACCGAATTATCTTGGCTTTAGATTGTGTGTTCTTGTGATAAAAGTGTGTTTATTGAAGCCTGTAACTACGTTTTGAAGGTATTTAATTTAGCATTTCACAACAGTGTACCACCTCCCGTCAGTAAAAATGCTTGCTCTGAAGCCACAGATGGCTTCCATCAGAGGTTAGGCTGCTCGTCTCCACGTACTTCCTACTTTTCTGTGAAGATTTGTGCTTATTAACAGATTTAAGTTTATATTTTGGAGAATGTTTTCTCCCTAATTAATGGATGTCTTAGTAAGTGAAAGGAATACATTTAACATTAAAATCATCTTTTTCTTTGGGTGAGCATGGGAATCCAGCACTTCATTCACAAGGCTGTATTTTATCATCCAGGCAGAATAATAATATGTCTCTTTTATGGTGTTTCTCACCATTTTCAAAGTCTTTTCCTTTTGGCTCCTCTTGTGAGCTAATGGAAGGGGGTGAAGGAAAGCCTTTGTCTGAGGTCACTTGTTAACAGACAAGCCCAGGGCTGGGTGTTTTGTTTTTCCTGATCATACTCAGGGAAAACTGCAACTGCAGGCCAGCGGCCCCACCAACTTTCCCCTCTCTCCTCTTCTTTCCTTTCCCTTCCCCCAACCATTTTTTGCTTGGTCTGAATGTTTCAAACTTGCCAAATGAGACACTCATTAATTTTACAAAAACAAAGTCTAAATTAAAGGCATTTTTCAAAGCAAAGTACCTCATCAGAGAGAGAAAGACAAGTGTAGCTTACTTCTGTTGGACATCCGAATGGCTGGAAAAGAGAGAGGAGATAATGTCTTCACTCACTCATTTACTCATTCATACATTCAGGCATGTGTGCGTGCATTCATTCATTCATTCATTCAACATCGTGCCTAGCACCTGTCAGGCATTGCCCTAGGCACAGGAACACAAAGATGAAAATAGTCCCAGCCGTTGAGTTCACTGTCTGTCAGGGAAGATAGATGTGTGTAAACAAACCGACATTGGTGTTGATTCCCCAACAGAATTATGTAAAAAGTATAAAGGTGGCACAAAATGGGATCATTAACTCCATCAGTCTTGTACTAAGGAAACACTTTTTGGAAGAGTTACATCTGAACAAGATTTTGAAGGATGAATAGGTGTTCTCCAGGTCGGTGGGAGTGTGGAGAAGAAAGAGCACTTGAGGTAGAGGGAATAGTAAGTATGAAGCACAGAGGCCTGAATCAGCAAAAGATGGGGAAGGGCTTCCCTGGTGGTGCAGTGGTTGAGAGTCCGCCTGCCGACGCAGGGGCCACAGATTCGTGCCCCGGTCTGGGAAGATCCCACATGCCGCGGAGAGGCTGGGCCCGTGAGCCACGGCCGCTGAGCCTGCGCGTCCGGAGCCTGTGCTCCATAACGGGAGAGGCCACAGCAGTGACAGGCCCGTGTACCACAAAAAAAAAAAAAAAAAAAAAAGATGGGGAAGATTTTCATCGGACAAATTTCTTTGGCTTAAGAACAGGGAAGGAGAGAGGTATGGAAAATATTCTCAACATCTCATAGATCTGTTTCCCCCTTTTATTTCTACTTCACTACGTGTGCAAGGTTACTTTATGGCTTGTCCAAATTATTGCCATAGGCTGGTCTTGTTGCCTCTAGCTTCTCCTTCCTTAACATAGACGAATACTTCAAAGGCCCTGCAGTATTCATCCCACCCACGTCTGTTCCACTGGGCAGAAAATGAAGCCCAAGCACCTTACCCCAGAGCATCTGAGGCCTGTTATGACATGGTCCCTCCTGGCCCCTGGCATTGATCATTCCCACGCCACTGCCCACACCTCGCACTGTCTCTCAGGTCCCAGGCTCCAAGCCTGGCCTGCCTGCTTCTACCTCCCTTCCTTTGCCCATGTCAGTCCCACTGACGGGGCTGTCCATTCCTCACTGATCTTCACTTTAGTCCATCAAGAGTTAGCTCAGGGACACTTTGCCTGGCTGGAATTGGCTCCATCCTCTGTCTGCCAATATTGTGTCAGAGACTGAACAGGTTTTGGGGTCCCAAGGTGTGGGTTCCAATCCTGGCTCTGGCTTTAGACAAGTTTCTGAGACTCAGTTTCTCCAACTGTAAAAGATGATGGTTTACCTTGCACAGTGGTTTTAGGATTAACAGAGCACACTGTTTGAGTGACTGACACACAGTCAGTCCTCAGACATTAGAGCTATTATTATTGTTATCATTTAACCTCTTTGTGAAATTCAAACAATTGTAACTACCTTTTTTTTTTTCGCTTTTTAAGAATATTTATTTATTTGGCTGCGCTGGGTCTTAGTTGCGGCACTTGGGATCTAGTTCCCTGACCAGGGATCAACCCCTGGCCCCCTGCATTGGGAGCGTGGAATCTTAACCCTGGACCACCAGGGACGTCCCGTAACTACCTTTCTAATTTGTCACGAGGATCATATGAGCTGATGAGTATGAAATCTCTGTAAACTGAAAAGCCCTTAGATAAAGCTAGTTACTATTTTTAGCTCCTATTAGTGCATTTTTGTCTACTATTTGTGTCTCCATCTATGTACTCATTCATCTTTTAATTCATTCCTCCATTTACTCATTTAACAATAAGTAAATTCCCAGTCGTTGGTACATTGTAAGCTCACCATGGAGGATATAAAGATGAATTTGAAATGCCCGCAAAGAGTACAGGCCTTATGAGAGAATCAGACAGGAAGGCAGTCACATCTAAAACCAGGTGGGGAACCCAGGGACCAATATGACTACGGAATGTGGGAAGGCTGAGAGCTCAGGGATGAGTTACAGAAGAGCAGCCCTGTGCTTGGGTCTGGATGGATGTTACGAGGTGGGGAAGGGTGTGGCAGGCTGAGGGAACTGGGTCAACCTGGGCCGGGAGTGTGAGACCACTTAGGGTGTCGGGGAACTGCGGTGAAGGCAGGCATGGCTTTCAGTCATCCCTATCCCCCCGCAGTCCCTGCAGCACACAGGGCCCAGAGCTGCGCAGTAAGTTGTGATGGGACGTTCCCCAGTGCAACAAGAAAAGCTGCCCCGGCCACCATGCCAGCTGTGCCCCCAGGTCCTCCAGAACTCTCCCTCACGGCCCTGAGGGTGGAGGTGGCGTGTTTTTGCCAAGGAGCTGCAACATCCATCATGTAATAATATGAGTCAACGGGAAAATAGGGTTTGTGCTACAGAATTTTGCTTTGAGTCAATTTTGCTGCAATGTATATATAGTTACAAACTGAGGGACTCTCTGCCCTTTAAAGTCTGTGGGACAAGGGTGACACCATGGAGGTGTTAAAATAAGCATTAAGTTCATGATCAAAAAATGGGCTATAGGGCACTGACTATAAATTGTCAGCGGTTGAGGACTAATGACCTTTCCTGCCCCATATGTGGAGAAATAAATGCTTAGAGCTGAAACATGCAGAATTCAGAAAGGCCTGGTACTATGTTACTACCACCCTCTGAAATAAGGTTTTGAAAATAAACACTTGAAAGTCTGCCCAGATTGTTGTAATCTTATTAATCTAACAAAGAGACTCAGTAAGTGCCTCAACCAGGGGGATGCTGTTTACCATGTAATTTGCAACAAGCTGATAAACACACCCTTGCCCCACTTGCAGGAAACTCTGATGTTCCCTGCAAAGAAGCAGTCGGCAGGAACACAGTAATAAAGGATTAGAGACCCAAAAGCCACGGTTTAGGTCCCGAGTAAAGGTTTAGGTCCCCTACACCCCAGCCTACCAGCCCCCTGCCATTTCCAAGTGCAGAGGTACAGTGTGTGGTTCATCCCACTCTTGCCCACCTAAGGGTTCTGCCATGATGCTTCGGCCCTTCAGAGCAGTCTGCCAAGATCTCCCTATGTGGAATTTCTGCCCTGGGGTCTTGCTGGGCAACTCTGAGGTCATCCTGGGTTCTTTGGTGGATTTGGGGGCTGGCTTCTTTCCACAGTCTGAGGGGATTGCAGAGGGCAGTGGTCCCTCCCCCAGTCTGTAGGGGCCGTGTTGTTTGACAACACTGGTGAGCATGGCTCCTCATAGAGTTCTTGGTTGCGAATCACAGGATGACCTCTGGCTAACTCAGCAGAAAAGGTATTTATTGGAAGAATGGTAGGCAGGAGCTAGGCAGGCTAGGCAGCCAGGGTCATGCCAACTCACCACAGGCAAAGTCTGGCTGCCCCATCACACAGCCCAGCTGCCCCTTCCTCAAGGCCACCAGCTCTGCAGATCATCTCTAAGCATGGTCACAACCTTTGTCTGGCTCCCTCAGGACTAGGATTCCAGGAGGGGGCATGCATTTGGCTGCCCCCCAGGCCCAGCTTCCGCCTTCTTTGTGCAGGGTAAGCCCTGCCTGCCACCAGGACCCACACAAAAGGAAGAGATTTGGAGGTTGGATGGTCAAACAATGAAATATCCACTCAGTCCTCTGAATAATAATGGCTAACACTTTCTGAACACTGTGTCAGGCCCTTTGGATCAGCGGTCCCCAGCCTTTTTGGCACCAGGGACTGGTTTCGTGGAAGACCATTTTTCCACGGCCGGTTTGGGCGTGGGGTTTGTTCAAGCTGTAAGGCGAGCGATGGTGGTTCAGGCCGTAACGCGAGCGATGGGGAGCGACAGATGAAGCTTTGCTCGCTCGCCCGCTGCCCACCTCCTGCTGTGCGGCCCGGTTCCTAACAGGCGCCAAATGGTTGCGGTCCGTGGCCCGGGTCGTTGGGCACCCCGGTCTACATGGATGAACTCATCGAGTCCTTACAACAGGCCCATAGGAAAGGGCTTCATTTTACAGATGAGAAACTGAGACATGAAAAACTGAGTTAACACGCAGCTAAGAAGCCACGGAACTGTGAGTCAGGCCTCACCGTGGGGTTTGGACAGAAGTCAGTCACTGTCCTCAGAGGCTCTGGAAAGCTACGTGTAAACCTCACCTGAGATGAGCCTCTCTCATATGAGCTGGCTGACCCAGTTTGCTCCTCTAACCTGCTCTCCTTCCTGTGTTTTGCTCTGTTTCCAGGCCCACCTGCTCCCTCATCCACCTTGTCTATCCAGGCTCTCGCCCCCATCTGTTTGTGCAGGACCCCTCTCTTATTTAACGCTGGTTCGAAAGAGTGTGTGGCCCACTCTGGAAATGCACTAGGACATCAAATGCCAGGATTAATTCTACGTGATGAATTCTTCCACTATATTTTAAAAACGGTTTGTCCTTATGAGGGTCTGTTCCAGGATCTGAGTCACTGAGTAAAAAAGCATATTAACCTCTACAAATCTAATAGTCCTAATTTTAAAAAAATGTGTCTTATCAATGAGTGATTGTAACATGTATAGCAATAGAATTTGACATTTAGGTATTTCTATTATTTTTCAAATTTGGCATGCTTGGAATCTTGTACATGGTGGCACGTGATCAATATTTGCTGTATTAAGGAATGAGAACCAGAGGACTGTCACTCTGGTAATTGCAGGCTTTATTGAAAGATTGACATTCTCTTTGTGAGTATGTTACAAACAAAGCCTCCTTTTCAGTCTTAAAATACCCTAAAACTTTAGTCCTTTATTTCCCCATTTCTTACCTCCTTTTAGATTACTGATTACCTCCACTTGCAATGTTGGGAAAGGGTTTTTTCTTTAGAAGTACTTTTAGTGACACCCCCCACCCCCAAACACACACACACACACACACACACACACACACACAGCATGAGAGGATTTGTCACGTTTCGTGCCATGACTGAAATCTAAATACGACTGTTTAGATTCTGAAGCTACCAGGCAAGAACGTGTGTGTCAGTTTGTCTTCTTCTGCAGAGCCCATATCCCACTGTGATTTCTCAGCAAGACATCATAATTATCCATAACTGTAGTGGGCACGGCAGTCAGATAGTGTCTGAACACTAAAGCCGTCCTTCTAAAAGCAAAGTATCAATACAGTGGGGCACAGTACATCACGTCTTTGCAGGCCCAAGTGTGGTTAGAAGGTACCCGACCAGCTCCTTCAACTCCACTCCGAATAAAGTTTCTCAAATGACAATGGGCCAATGCTTTAGAAATAAATTTGTTTTGAATAAAAAGCAATTGAAGATGTAGGACTCCAGGAGCGACCCAAAAAGGAAGGGAAAGGCCTCAAGACGCGTTTCCCTAAATCGGAATGACTGAATTCGTTTCCACCAGCTTGATCCTTACCTGAAGGCGGTGAACTAGAGGGCGTGCAGTCCCCCTCCAACAGCTCATCAATCTCCTGCCACAAAAATGAGTCTGGGCTGCAACCAGATCCTCATCCCGCTTCCCCTCGGCAGAGCACCTGCCAGGCTGCGTTAGGAGTGAGCGATGCCCGCACAGATGGAGGTCCACACCTGGCGCTGGGGGCCTCAGGAGGAGAGGAGGAGCCCTCACAGCACACGCTGCTCTCCTCCCAGAGCCCACCGCTCACACGCCCTCGGGCTGGTCTGTCACATCCTGTTGTCAGCAGCAGAGCAGCAGGCAGATATGTGGTGCTCAGACCACAGAGATGCTGTCATGACGGAGCTGCTCCCGGGTCGTGTTCCTGTGAGAGGGTAACAGTTTCTCAGCAGCTGCAAGCCTGGCCCTGCCGCTGGTTGTTTAGGGGGCTTGCCTCTCCCAGGGGTCTAAACCCCATAAAATCCGTCTCCCTAAAACTTCTCTAAGGTTGCTGTTCACATTGCAAATTCCTTGGGGGTACCTACCTGGACCGTCGGGGTGAATTAAACATCTCGTGTTGTCCACGGAAAACTCTGTGGCCCAATAGCAGTGATCCTTTTTTCTGCCTGGACAGACTGAAGGTCCCTGGGCCTCCCTGTGGGCAGATAGACCTGGGGTCAGCAGCTGTGCGTTCAGATTCCAGCACAGCCACCCGGGCGGGTTTCCTAACCCATCCAAGCCTCGATTTCCTCATAGGAAACGTGGTGATAATAGTACTCACTTCCAGAGGTGGTTTTGAAGCTGAGAAGTGCACATGTACAGCACTTAGCATGGCACCTGGCACACTCCAGGTGTCCTATTTACTGGACTTGTCTATTGTTAAGATCTTTAAAAAGGTGGCCAGTGTGACACATTTGAGACACTGCCCTGAGAACAGTAACAGAGATGGCCATTAGGGAGAGAGGCCTCCCCTCCTCCCGAGTGCACGGGGAATTCTCCTTTCCCTGAACTCTCCAACAGTGTTTAAATTCCCAACCAGGCCCTGGCACTTGGACCTAAACTCCATCGTGGGTGAGCTTCACTTGCCCTGTGAGATAGCTTGCAATCTGCCCTATGACCACTTCTCTTAAACTTTCTCTCCTTTGGTGTGTTCTCCTTTCATAGTTGGCATTAATGGCTTCAAAGAGCCGGAAGGGACTTTGGTGCTCACCTGGGTCATGGGCAGAGTAACAAGGGCAGTGGCAGAGGTGTGGGTGATATCCCTGCGCTCCTGGTCCAGCACTCCTGCTGTCCTCCACTTGGTCCTGGGCATGCGTGTCCTGAAGTGCGGCCGCCCAGGGAGACACTTGCTTGGATGAGCTCCTCCTGCTGATCCAGCAACACAGCCAGCCTCTTGCAGGAAGGAAGAGGGGCAGCAAACGCTGTGCTTAAAGCAGCTGTTTTGGGGTCTGGCCCCTGTTAACTGTGGAGCCCCCTAAGGTTGAACGCAGGTCATCCTGGCACCAACAGTTACTGTCTGGAGAAGTTAATGACATGAGCCTTGTCTGTGGCTTCCTTCAGATCCTGGAAATTTTATAGTCTGTGAATGTGTCCTGGCCCCACGCTCCGTCCTCACCAGGCCCAGACTCCAGCCGCACACCTGTGCTCCAGTCCTTCCCCTCACCCTCCTGGCAAACCAGACCCAGGGACAGTCCAAGAGCCTCCCTCGTCCATGCCTACCCGGGTGACTGGGCACTGCTGGCTTCTCAGCACTTCTGGATGTTCAGAACTGTCATTCTCCCCACTCCACCCAGCCTCCAGTTCAACCCCTCACTCCTCTCCTGAGCCTTCTGTCCACAGCCCTGTCCTCTGGCTCCAGCTCTCCCTGGGAAATTTCAACCTCGGTGTTCCAGGGCTAAATTGCTGGCACCACCAGCAACTCCCCGGGTGTCCCTTCCCACAGGCTATCCATTCTCTCTTCTGAACAGGTCTTGATGGGCTACCTTCTCTATCACGCTGGTTCAGGTCATGGTTACCTTTGGTCTTGGTTCCTACACTAGCCTCCTGGGCACCCTGCCCCCAGCCTCACCCCCTCCTCTAGTTCTCCCTCTTCTCTGAATGGGTTATCTCTGCAAGTCAGACCTCCTTCCCCCATCCATGACCTTCAGGGCTCCCCTAGCCCCCTGGGGGGAATCTACCCCTGGCTTTGGCAATACATCATGACCCCCTGTGATCTGGTCTCTGCCAACCACTCTAGCCTAGGTCTTCCCTTTCTACCCCTCTGACTTCCTGGGTCCCTCCTCCTGCAGGTTCCCTGCCTGGCAGGCCTACCTCCCCCCACCAGCCTCCTTCTTCAACTGGCTGACTCCTCACCATCCTTCCAGACCCAGCTCCTGCATTGCTATCTCTGGGGCCAACCTCAGCCTCTAGGGTTAAGTTCACAGTTCCTAACTGTCCTTCTTTCTAGCCTGGATCTTAAGGCGCTGTTGCTGTCTGTCTACACATGTCTCCCAGACAACTAGAGTGTTGTTCCAAGACAGGGCCATGCCCCTTCACCTTTGGGTCCCCTGAGCCTAACAGATGGGCAGTCAGTGGCTAACTTGCAATGGCGCTCAGGCTAGGATGTGAAGACCCAACGCCCATGCCTCTGGCTTGGGCAGACAGAATGATGTGCCCTGCTCATGTGAAAGGACCCTATCTCCAACTTCATCTCCTACTCCTCTTCAACTCTGGTGACAAGAGCAGGGCTGCAGGGTCATCTAGCTTCAAATACTGACTCAATGACTTACTAGTTTTGGGACTTTGGGCAAGACACTTAAACTCTCTGAGCCTCAGTTATCTCATGTGTAGAGTGGAGTTGATGAGTAAGGCCCTGCACATAGTAGATACTTTAAAGTGGGAGATATTATCCCAGTGGCTTTTTTGGTAAATACTGTAAAATTAAATGCAGTAAGGCTGATGTATTATTGCATTAGCTATAGAAACATACCAGGGGGTGATGGAGTGAGCACCGGGATAGGAACAAAAAGATCCCAGTTTTACCTCTGTCACTGAACCAATGTCCTCCATGGCTTAAAAAAAGGGGGGAAGATTTGATTAAATTGGTAACTAGAGTCACTCCCAGCTCACAGATCAGCTGATTCTAAGATTCTTTGATTCGACAGTTTTATGAATTACCATGTGTAGCCTGAGGCTCTATTGAGGTTTTTAAGGGGACATGCATTCAAGACTTAATTCTATTGAAGGGCAAAAGACCAGCATTGGAAGGCCAAGTCAGGTGGCAAGTCCTTACCTACAAATATTTCCCACCCACACGAGAAGGTGACTTGCCTTCTGAGGGGTTCAGAGGCAGAGATGCTCAAAATGGCCATTTGTGAACCCCAGCAAAGCTCAGCATTCCAGCAGTCCCTGTGAAGGGCTGGCAGGAGCTGATGTCTGCAAAACACAGCCTTCTAGATGACATTTGCAGGGAAATAAAGCCTTCAGACATTACAGCGTTTTCAAATATCATTATTACTGCTCTATAAATATCACACGCCCACAGTGTATCAGGTGCCACATGGGAAATAGCGGATTCGGTTGGAGGTTTTCTTAAAAGACACACAACAGTACTGTATGCCAGTCATCTTAGTTAGTATTTATGTACATGCTGTAGAAGCAAAGATTAGCTGTGTCAATATGTATAGAAAACCCTCACAAAAGAGAGTCTGTGGGATGTGTATTATCTACACTTATGATCAAAAGCATTTGCCTAATTTTTTTACTTCCTTAAGAGCTATTTCACCCATAAATTATAGAAAGGTTGGAGGAGTGAGGAATTATCACAGCAATAATCAGGGGGAAATTATCAGAGATGCCTGGGGTCTCCTACTGGGAGTAGTTCAGAGCTTCTGCAGCTAAAAAGAGCAGTTCCAGACCTGTGAACACCAATTAACCCTTCCATTTGCTTTTAACTAATGGGATTCAAACATAGTTCATTCCTTTTCAATTATCCTCACCAGCATACCAAAAGGGAAATTGCTTGGAGGAAAAAACATTTTTGATGAGAGACATGCAAGAGAAAAAACTACTCTCACTAATATGATTCCAAGTGCAAATTTACACATGAGTACTATGCATATAACCAGTCAGCTGTTTCAGTATCTGGGTATATGGACTGAATTGTTTCCCCTCCTAAATTCATATGTTGAAGCCCTATCCCACACTGTGATGGTATTTGGAGATGGGGCCTTTGCGAGGTATTTAGGTTTAGATGAGGTCATGAGGGTGGATCCCTCATGAAGGGATTCGTGACGTTATAAGAAGAGACACCAGAGAACTTGCTTCCTCTCTCTCTGCCATGTGAGGGCACAATGAGAAAGTGGCTGTCTACAAGTCAGAAAGAGAGGCCTCTCC
This sequence comes from Delphinapterus leucas, assembly GCF_059928025.1. Taxonomy (NCBI): domain Eukaryota; kingdom Metazoa; phylum Chordata; class Mammalia; order Artiodactyla; family Monodontidae; genus Delphinapterus; species Delphinapterus leucas. The sequence goes on from NC_143129.1 coordinate 145,880,720, forward strand.
AGAAACTGACATCCTAGCACAATGATCTCAAACTTATAGCCTCCAAAACTGTGAGAAAATAAGAAGCATCCATAGTTTAAGCCACCCAGTCTACGGTATTTTGTTATGGCAGCCTTAACAGACGAATACAATGTAGTTCTTACACTCTCAGCTTTCATCTTAGACAGTGATGAGATAAAAATTCAGGATTACATTAAGCAAAGAGCCACATTCAGTGACTATGTAGGCAATGAGGTTATTGCCTTTGACAGGCTGGTAGGGGTGGCTACCGCCATCTCCCTATTTTCTTGATAGAGCTGGTTGTTACGGACTGAAAGGATGTGTGACTATCTGTTGGGGACTCAATCCGGAGCTAAAAATATGAAATTGTCCAATTATTTGGAGAACAGAGAAGTACTAAACAGCCTAATGCCAGCAAATGGTTTGAAATTGGGAAGCAATATTGTGGAGCCCCAGTGGGTGGAGGGCAGGGAGAGGGAACAACTTAGTTTATCGTGAATTGCATTTCTCTTTACTGCACAGTTTTATTTTTAATTGCAAAATGTCTGGTTGAGCAGTTATTAAAAGCTATCTGTTGGGGCTTCCCTGGTGGCACAGTGGTTGAGTGTCTGCCTGCTGATGCAGGGGACATGGGTTCGTGCCCCAGTCTGGGAAGATCCCACATGCCGCGGAGCGGCTGGGCCCATGAGCCATGGCCGCTGAGCCTGCGCGCCCGGAGCCTGTGCGCCACAATGGGAGAGGCTGCAACAGTGAGAGGCCCGCGTACCGAGAAAAAAAAAAAAAAAAAAGCTTTCTGTTAAATCACAGTTTTATTAACAGTGATGTGAACTGGATTTTGCTGTAATATATAAGATGCTGAAGTGCTTTTAAATTTTGGAAAAAAAAAACAAAAAAAACTACAGCCCACCCCAAATCTTAATATGACTGTTAGGCAGGAAAAACAGTGACCTAATTGGATTGTCTGAGAACTCACGAGGTACCTTTGTTGAACATGCTGAAGGCTTGGTTGGCTTCAGGAGCCTGGTGTTCTGGTCAATTCAACCCCAAATAGCTACGTGCCCTGGGACAAGTCCCTTCCCCTCTCTGGTCTTAGTTTCCTCATGTGTTCAAAACAAAACACAAGGAAACTGAATCTTTCTGCTCGTACATTCTCCTCAGGAACGCTGTCCACTCAATAGCAGGCAGCTCTGAAAGATGAATCCCCAGATCTGGCAGAAAATGAAGGGTTAGGGAGAGAATTGAAACGTCAAAACCATTTACCCAGGTGTGGAGACCCCTGTTTGTCTCCAGGTCATGGGAGGAAGGGCCCAGGCTGAGCTACTGCAGGGAGCCTGGCACAGAGGTGCCCCCTGGACTGGTCACTTGGGCACTAGATGAGGACTCTGTGCTCCTGGAAGGGCTGGGCAGGTGCCAGGGGAGCCCACGGCACAGCGTGGCTCCTCCCACCCCAGCCTGAGCCACTCACGGCAGCCACTGAGGCCGGCTTGAGAAGTAGCAGGGAAAAGCTGCAGCTGCCCTCCCTCCAGCGGGGCTGGTGAATGTCCGGGTTTGGGCATCTATCCTTTCGCTAGGGCTGCCATGACAAGGTGCCACAGATGGGATGCCTTCAACAACAGAAGTGTATTTCTCACGGTTCTGGAGGCTGGAAGTCTGAGATCAAGGTCGGCAGGGTTGGTTTCTTCTGTCGCCTTCTCCTTCTGTCTTCACATGGTTTGCCCTCTGTCTGTCTGTATCCAAATATCCTCCTCTTATAAGGTAGATTAGGGCTCACCCTAACGACCTCATTTAATGTAACCACTTCTTTAAAGACTTTATCGCCAAATACAGTCATACCCTGAGGTATTGAGGGTTAGGACTTCAACATACAAATTTGTGGGGGGAAACATGATTCAGCCCATGACCAGGCGCTGCTGATACTTTAGTTTGATAGGGACCCTGTATTAGTTTCCCAGGGCTGCCGGAACAAATTACCACAGACTGAGTGGCTTAAGACAACCCAAATTGATTTTCTCTGGAGGCTTGAAGTCTGAAATTAAGGTGTTGGCAGGGCCATACTGTCTCTCCGAAGGCTCTCATAGAGGTTCCTTCTTTGTCTCTTCCAGCTTCTGGTGTTTTCTGCCCATGCTTGGCAGTCCTTGGCTTGTAGACACATCACTCTGATCTCTGTCTCCATGTTCACATGACATTCTCTCTCTGTGTGTCTGTGTCTAAACTTCCCTCTTCTTCTAAGGCTTACCCTAATCTAGTCTGACCACACTTAACTTGATTATACCTGCAAAGATCCTATTTCTAGGGAATTCTCTGGCGGTCCAGTTGTTAGGACTCGGTGCTTCCATTGCCGGGGCTCAGTTTCAATCCCTGATTGGGGAACTAAGATCCCGCAAGCTGCGCGGTGCAGCAAAAAAAAAAAAAGCCCTATTTCCAAATAAGATCACATTCACAGGTCCTGGGAGGTAGGACTTGAACATATCTTTTTTAGAGGACACAGTTCAACCCACAATGGACCCTGTCTCCTTATGCCCCTGCCCTCCTGCCCTCAGAGCTGCTCAGGTACCATTACTTTGTTTGAAGGATCAGGAAGGATACTAAATGCCTCCCCTTGTCCAATGCTTTTTTAAATGCCCAGTATCTTTCTCTTTCTCTGGTACCTTTTCTCTCCCTCTCTTTGTCTCTTTTCTCTTTTCTCCTTCTCCCCCCTCTCTTGTCCTCCCAGGTTTTTGTCTCTCTGCTCTGCCTCTCTCTCCCCTCACTTCCCACTCTCCTCATCCCGGACCCTCTCCCACCCCACCCTCCTTGCTCAAGTATCTGCCCAGAGGACACCATTTTTTCTCACATGTGATGAGCAGGAAGAATATTCTCAGTTGTTATAAAACTCCTAAGTCTCTGCTTTGCTTTAGTGGCCACACGGAGGCTTTCTTTCCCAAACTTGTCATGGATTAGGTCTGCTTTTTCCAAGAATTTTATAATAATTATTTGGCTTTTTCACCCTTCTGAATTCTCTATGGAATTAAGAAAATAAAAATTTAAAAACCCACTGGTTGTTTCTTCCTTCTAAAAGGAAGCCCCAAATGGAGATGGGTCAGTTAATTCAGCAGGAGTCCACTCTGTGCCCAGTGAGGGGCAACCGTTGGTTTCTCGTTAATACATAGGAGCCCATCGTGGGCCCCATGTGGGTTTGCACACGGATACAGGCTCGTGCAATCACATCGTTTCCTAAAGTCTTGTTGCTGGCGCCCTGAAGCTTCTACCAGATTTTTTCTAGGTTGCTCTTGGCTATCTGGTCCGTCTATCCTGGGTCCAAATCTTGGTTCACCACCCTCACTAAGGAATACAGATGCTTAAGTCCTAAGTAAACTATTAGCAAACCAAGAGTATTCAAAGAACAATAGGCCATAACCACATAGGGCTTATTACAGGAATTCAAGGAAGATTCCAAGAAATGAACCATCAATACATGGTTCATGTATTGATCTCAGAAATCAATATTCTGAGTGAAAGAAGTCGGACAAAACATGAGTGCATAGGAAACTCTAGAAGGTGCAAACTACTCAACAGTGACAGAAAACAGACTGGTGGCTGCTTGGAGGAGAGGGTTACCCGGAAGGGGCCAGGAGGAAGCAATTTCAAAGGGGCACGAGGAAACTTTTGGTAGTGATAGATAAATTCACTCTCGTGATGGGAGATGGTTTCACAGAGAGTATGCATATGCCAAAATGTCAAATTGCATACAAAAAGAGATCAATGATTCTACATTTAAGAAATCTTTTAATTCAGCCAAGTGTACAAGGGGTCGAGACATAAAATGGAAAGGCGCATGGCAGATGGGCAGATACAGTGATCACCCTGTCAGTCATTCCCACGCAGGTTTGTTCAAGGACAGTGGATCCTGGAGCCCAAAGTTCCCCTGAGTTCTCACCCTACCTCTGCCTGCGGTCGTAACTTGGCCACTTGTGCTGGGGCTTTGAGCCTGTTTTCTGCAAAATAAGGATAATAACTGTGGAATGAGGATAGTCACAACCAGACTTGGAGTTGTCAGTGTGAGAGGTAATAAGAGTGAGGTGCTTGTGACAAAGTAGAGCCTCCATAGCTGGTAACGGTAAGAAAAGGATTATTCCTCACACTTTCTCCAGGAACCTTCTGTGTGCTCAGTATTACCTGGCAACCTGGATCCTGTGAGGAGAGACATGTTTCCTGCAAGAGTGTATGTGCAGGAAAAAACAAGACATCCGCTGGGCGCAGGGACCAGCCCACCTCAGTCCTCAGCACACTGATTTTTCAGGGTCTCTTTTATTCACTCATGAGTCCAGCCCAAGATCCATCCTCACCAGCTTCCCAGAAATTGTTTTGGGATCCCCCAGGGGAGGGAGGCCTTTTCTCACAAGCAAACAAATTTTAACTGTTTGAAAAGTGTTTCGAACATGCATTTTGAAAGCAGGGTGTAACAATAAACACAGGATAATAAAACATATATTTGAAAGGAAATTCACCTATGCATTTGATAAGGAAGTAAGTTAGTATTAATCCAGAGCAAAGGAGAGCATGACATTGAGGGAGAAAAACATTAAAACATGTTTTGTTAGTTGAGTTTTTAACTTTTAGGATACATGCTAATGTCCTTGTGATTCTGGAGGGCTTGAGGCCCTCATCAACACCACCATCCCTTGTGGAGGTAGAGACCAGCCGTACGGTGCGAGGAGGCGCCCTCAGAGGCTGCACTGGGACAGCGACAGGTGGAGGTATAGTTGCATGGTGGCTGGTGGCCAGTCCTTCCAGCCTCACGCAGTAGCCCATGTGTAGGTAGCTGCATGAAGGAGCAGACCCGGTCTCGCGTCTGGTCAGGTTGCAGAAGGACAAACCCCTCCCCCCAATGAGCTTATATTGAGCGCTCACCTCGTCCTAGGCAATGTTTGAAACACTTTCTATCTTTCATGATTGTCTTGTTGAATCCTCACAACAGTTCTATGAAGGTTAGTACTATTGTTATCCCTATTTTACAGATGAGAAAACTGAGGCATAAAGAGGTTAAGTCACTTGCTCAAAGTCTTGCATGCAGGGTCGGGAAGAGGGGGGGAGTTGAGATGCCAGCAAGAAGAATTAATAGGGGGGTATTCTTGTTAACGGACCAGTCATCTAAAATTTTGATTTTAAAGGTATAGACTCCCTAATCTCTAAAAGGATGCAGGCCTGGGGACACTAAACCGGTGTGGGGGGGGATGCCTATTATCCCCATTTAAATGATGTTCAGGAGAGGAGTAAGGGCAGGGCCAAGCAGGAGACATGGGGTGATTCCTCCGTTTGTCTGCTCACATAACTTCTGAGTTACCTCACACTTGACAGATGAGGAAACTATGAGTCCAGAGGAGCTAAACAGCTTGGCCAGGGCCCCACAATGAGTACAAGCTGGGGCTTGAACTTGGGTCTTCTAGGTGCTAGCTTCGCCTACAGCTAAGAACTGTGAGAGTCTCCTCCTACTCAGGCCCCCAGGACTGAGGCCCCGGGAGGTGAAGGCTCTTGTTGAGGGCCCAGCTGGCCAGAGACAGGGCTCCGTGTCTCTCTGTCTCTCTCATCCTGTCCTTTTGTCTCCTCCGCATGGGCCTGGCTCCCCCAAGGCCAGGCACTGTCACTATGGGTGGAGGGTCTTTTCCACCACGGTCACCCACACCAGGAAGAGAAGTGCAGACCCTTGCAGCTGCCACCCATTTGGGCAAGCAGGGGTCCTCACGTGTCGGCTGGCCCAGCTGAGGCCCCGTTTTCTCTGCTCTGCTTAGCAAGGGCAGGCATAATCCAGGAGAGTGCATGCAGATTTTTCATAACCTTTAATACCTGCACATTGAAAAAAAGAACATCTACACAGAGAAAATTAAATGAATGCTCTGTTCAAAAGACTTCGGTTGGGGAAAGCTCTTGATCAGATCTGGGAATGCAGCCAGGAAAAAATCATTTCCACAGCCTCGCTGGGAATGGCAACAATGACCCAGTTAGAGAAGCCCTTGGGAAGGGCCTGTCCTGACTGTCCCCTCTGGAACCGGCCTTGCCACCCCTTCTCTCCCAGAACCACATCCACACAGTTCTTTAGGACCTTTAATCCTTCTCCCTTAAAAAGGAAGGGGGTTGGGTGGTCCCTCCACTGGGGCCTGGGCTGAACTAACTGTGGCACACCATCAAGGAATACCACTCAGCATAAATAGTAGTGACCCATGAACACATGCAACAACAGTGATGAATCTCAAAAACAATATCCTAAGTGAAAGAAGCCAATCTTGGAAGGATACATGCTGTATGATTCCATTTCTATGATATTCTGGAAAAGGCAAAGCTACAGGGATAGAGAGTTAGAGGGGGACCAGTGTGGCCAGGGCTGGGGGTGGGTAGAGCATGAACTGCAAAGGGTCCCCAGGGAACTTCGGGGGATAACGGAAATGCCCTTTGTTTTGTGGGGTGTGGCTACACTTTGTCAAAACGTCTCAGACTGTGTTAAGTAGGTAAACGGTATTGTATGTGAAATCTCTACACAGCTGATAGATCACTGAAAAGTGAGGGAATGAATGAATGAAGGGCAGCAGCCACTGGCTGTTTCTGGGTCCCAGTCTCTGCCTTCGTGCAGGTGGGAGGGGTGCCTTCAGCATCCCTCTGGGGAGGCGCAGCCCTGTGGGGAGCCCTCACCAGGCCCTGCGCCCACTGGCCCTCGCACACGTGTGAATGAATGAGTCCAGAGACAGTTCCCCCAGGAGGGGCACCTCTGAGCACAGCTCTCGCAGATAAGGCGGGAGGCCGGTCCCTGGCCTCCGCCCAGCAGGCTGCCTGGTAGACGCTGTCCTGGCAGGGTTCCCGAGGACAGTCTGCTTCTCTCACCCACCCTGCACTGAGCCTGTCTTCGGTGCCAGACCCTTCCCTGGAGGGGCTCACACTCTGGTGGGGGGTGGCAGGGCCAGCTGCAGACAATTATGACAGGCAGGTCAGAGGAAATCCCTGGATTGTGGAACCCGAGGAGGGACCGGCCCTGATGGAAGGCCAGAGGGGCGTCCTGGCAGAGGTGGCAGTCAGGCTAAGCTGGGCCAAGGGTGAGGAGGGGGTAGCAGGTGAGAGGCCTGGGGAATGCCCTGAGCCAGGGCAGGCATGAGGCACCTTGGCCTTGGAGAGGAAGGCTGGGGGGTGGCAGCGATCGGTTCTTCCTGGAGAATAAGGAATGAGGCAGCTGGTAAGGGCCCTCCCACGTCTTGATGGCTCGGGAGCCTCTTGGACTTTGGACTCTCCTGAGGCAATGGTGAGGTCCCAGAAGAGCAACGTCATCAGACTTTCATGGCAGAAAAGTCCCTGTGGCGGGGGATTTACATGAGCCACACCAGCAGGTTTAGGGTGTGCGTGGCTCTTACAGGATTCTTACGTGAGTGCCGTCCAAGAAACATCTACAGAGGCACTTTGTGAATTTATGTACAACGGTCATGGCCCCCTTCGGACAACCCTGTGAACCACGAGTGTGTGAACCCCACCTCATGGGTGGGCAGATAATGTAGAGAGTCCCAGTCATCCTGTGGCGGGTCCAGGCTGGAGGCTGGCACGTTCCTCGCCACCCTGCCCGCTGAAGAGGGAGAGGAGAAAATGTCATTCACGCATTTCTGTGTTCAGCAGTTGGGTGCCATCTCCCCTGGGGTGCTACCTGCCCACACCCAAGAGGACTGCCTGGCAGGACTGGAAGGCCTCAGGCCTGAAGAACTGAGCAGTTCTAAGATACATCTGCCCCCCTGAGCCTCTGTCCACATAGTGGAGGCCTGAGCTGGGCTGGACGCCATTCACGACTATGGCCAGCAGGGGGCGCCCCAGGACAGATGACTTTGGACTCGACCGCAAGGATCACACAGGAACGAAGTCCTTCATACACTCAAAACCAGTGTGCCTGCTCTTCCTCTTTTTCTTAAAGCCCAGATGGTCAGATATCTTCAGTAAATCACGTTCAGACAAGCCCTTTTGCACCTGACACACTAGACCAAGCCCAGTCTTTTGGAGTGAGGGATCCTTGAAAAGCCCCCGCCAGGAGAAGCTTTTTCCAAGATAACTAGTTTGCCCTATTTATGGAGGAAGGGGGATAAATAATCTCAGGGTGAGGGCTGGGGGTTGCTGATTGGAAGAGGTTCCCAGGGCATTCACCAGAGCCATTTCTCAGAGCCCACTCAACGCGTTCCCTCATTAGGCCCCTCCCTCCCAGGGGCTCTGCATGCCGGGAGGGGTGTCAGGATCGGGGAGCCCCACTCCCAGGACACCTGCACTGGCAGGTTTGGCCCTGACCGAGCTCAAGGGCTCAGGTCGGTTCACCCTGAAGTCAGTTCCAAGGTTACCTCAGAACCGCCCTGGGAGGGGCACAGGGTGCTGTGAGGCTGCGGGGAGACCTTCTCTGGTTATTTTAAGGTGAAAGCAGGCAGCCTTGCTCAGGAGCGTGCAATGCACTGTGCAGATAAGCGTCATATGAGCAGAGTTCAGCGCTGTAATTAAATACTACATACAACAAAGTTAATCCCACACTTACTTAAAGACATGTGTGAAGGCGATTGTGTAGCGGGATTAATTGGGCAGAAATAGGACATGTGTCACGTAAATGACTATAATTAACATTGCTTTTGCTCAGCAAACCTTTCCACAGCTTCCTGTCCTTTGCCAGTGCTTTCCTGTTTAAGGCAGGGTTGACATCAGTTTCATGTCCATCTTACCCACACTGACAGAGACAGTGATTTTCCTGGAGGAACTTTCCTTCCCCTACTTGCAACCCATGTGATTTTGATAGCGCTTGACCCTACACCTAACTTCAGGGGTGAGCCTGTGACCCACACATGCCCCAGTAGAACACTGCCCACACCTGTGCCCCAGTGACTAGTTTAGGAATGGGCGTGTGACCCAGTCACAGTCAATGGACTCTTAGATCTGCAGGGAAGGAAAAAATCTCTTTCTGCGGGCCCTGATGCAGGGAAAGTGAGGCCATCCCAAATTTATACTGGTTGATGAAAATAAAGCAGAGAGACCAGGTCCTATTGGCATCATTTGATCTCCTAGATTCAGCCAGGCCTGAAGCTACTGCTGAACCTTTTAGTTATGTGAGCCAATAAATTCATTTTTTTGCTCAAGTCAATTTCAGTTAGCTTTAGGTCACTTGCAATTAAAAATCTCCTCTCTGCTACACGTTAGGGAAGGTTAAGGCCAAAGGAAGATAGATGGGGAATGGGAAGGAACCTGAAGTTGGACAGGTGCTAGGGAGAGAAAATTGGACAGATCCAGGAAGAACTTAACAGGCATCAACTATAGGACTCCCTGAGTGACTGGATTTGCTAGGAGAGGGAGAGAGGAGTAAGGATGAGCCAGGGGGCCAGGGTCATGCTGTTCACAGAGCCAGAGAGTACGAGGAAGAAGAGAGGGTACACGGACAGACACCAGCTTCCACTGTGCAAATGATCCGTTTGGGTGCCCGTGGCATCCGGGCACTTATCCAACGGGCTGCTGGCTGTGTGGGTCTGAGCAGGCACCTCGATGATCAGCAGAGGGAGAGTCTGGGAGCCTTGAGAGTGGAGTCATTGCCCAGCGAGGGGGAGAGGAGGACAAAGGAGCTGGGCCGGGTGCCGAGGGGCACCCGCATAAAGGGAGGATGGAACGCTGGAAACAGAGAAGGAAAGGGTTAGGAGATGACAACTCTGGAGAGCCCCACCAGAGTCATTGCCAGTCCCCTCATTAACCTGGCTGCCACCAGCCTGTCTAAGGGCAGGACCATGTCTGATTCAGTCCCCAGTGTGCCCTCAGCACCAGCCTATGCCTGGCATGTGATGGTAGCTCAGTATCCCCATCACATTTGCTGGATGAATGAGTGAATGGAAAAGAAAACAGCAGAAGGGCTGATGGACTACAGAGAGGAATTTGGTCCAACTTCTTACCAAAAAAAAATCAGATCGGAACATTAGGACACCAGGTTGTCTCGTTCCTTGGGGTGGGCACTTTGTCTGGCACCTCTGAGAAGGCCTCTAATTTCGGGGCCAGAGTCCTCCCCCACTCCCCTTCTCTCCCTTATGCCGTCTCAAGTCCCAGCCAGGAAGGAGCTGGCAGGGAAACAGGCCACTGGCTTTCCTTTTCCTTTTCAAGAACCTGGTCTTCCCTTACCATAGGTGCCTCTCGGCGCCTGGCACTGGCTCCCCGTTCTCCTCTCCCCCTCCCTGGGTAACAGCTCCACTCTCAAGGCTCCCAGACTCTCCCTCTGCTGATCATCGAGGTGCCTGCTCAGACCCACACAGCCAGCAGCCCGTTGGATAAGTGCCCGGATGCCCCAGGCACCCAAATGGATCATTTGCACAGTGGAAGCTGGTGTCTGTCTGTGTACCCTCTCCCTCCTCGTACTCTCTGGCTCAGTGAACAGCATGACCCTGGCCCCCTGGCTCATCCTCACTCATCTCTCTTTGTCCCCCGCCCCAATCCACTTTCTCATCCAGTGCCTTTGATGCCACCTGCTAAGTTCTCAGATCTGCTCACTTCACTTTTCCTCAGTCCCTTCCAACTTCAGGCCCTTGAATCTGGCTCATCCTTTACCCAACTTCCTCTGGCTGCCAAGCTCCTCTGTTGGAACTGCGGGTGGGAGCGGGAACCAGCCTTGCCCCTGTGCCTGGAACCCCTGGACCGCAGGGAGCTGACAAAACGGAACTCCCAGTGGGCGTGGTGTCTTCTAATTTGCATGTCCCTAATGACCTTAATGATCTTAAGCATCCTTGCATGTACAGTACTCATTTGCCCTTCTTATATCTTCAGTGAAGTCTCTGTTCAAATCTTTCCTCAGTTTTTAAAATTGAGTTTTTATCATCTTATTGAGCAAGAGCTCTTTATATATTCTAGATACAAGCCCTTTGTCAGATATATGTTGTTTTTGTTTACAGTTTTTTGGAGATACAATTTACATAACATAAAGTTCACCCTTTTAAAATGTATAATTCAGCAGCTTTTAGTATATTCACAAAGTTATGCACTGATCACTATGTCAGATATATGTTTGCAAATATTTTCTCTCAGTCTGTGGTTTGCTTTTTCATTTTCTTAACATATCCTTCTGAAGAACAAACCTTTATCATTTTGATGAAGTCCAACTTACAGATTTATTTCCTCTGTAATTTGTAGTTTTTGTGTTGTATTTAAGAAATCTTTGTGAAACCCAAGGTCATGAAGATTTTCTACGTTTTCTTCTAGAAGTTTTATAGTTTTGGCTCTCATATTTAGGTCTATGATCTTCTTCAGGTTAATTTTTGTATATGGTGTGTGATAAGAGCCAAAATTTATTTTTTGGTCTTTTTGATCATACAATTGTTCCAGAACTGTTTGTGGAAAAGAGCATCCTTTCACCTTTGTTGAAAATCAAGTGACCATATATGTATGGATCTTTTTCTGAACTTTCTAGTCTGTCTCATTGATTTATTTGTATATTTTTATACCAGTACCACACTATCTTGATTACTGTAGCCTTATAAGTCTTGAAACCACGTAGTGTATGTCCTCCAAGTTTATCCTTCTTTTTCAAAGTTGTTTTGGTTATTCTAGGTCTTTTGTATTTACATATAACTTTTGGACTCAGCTTGTTAATTTCCACACACTTGCAAAAAAAAAAAAAAGCCTGCTGGGTTTGACTGGGATTGCATTGACTCTATAGATCAGTTTGGGAAGAACTGACATCTTAACAACATAGAGGCTTATGATTCATTAACATGGTCTATTTCTCATCTTATTTAGGTCTTAATTTCTCTGAGCAATGTTTTGTAATTTTCAATGTTTAGGTCTTGAATATCTTTTTAACACATTTATCCTTAAGTATTTTATATTTTTGATGCTATAGTATGATATTACTTTTAAAATATCAATTTCCAATATTTTATTTCTAGTATATAGAAATACAGTTGATTCTTGTATATTGGCCTTGTATCCTGCAAACTTGTTAAACTCTCTTATTATTTCTGGTAGCTTTTTTGTAGGAGGTATAAGATTTTCTACATAAATAATCGTGTCATCTGTGAATAAAGAAGTTTTACTTCTTCCTTTCCAATCTGAAAGAATTTTATTGCTTTTTCTTGCCTTATTGCACTGGCTAGAGCCTCCAGCATTATAGAAGTGAATAGAAGTTTTAGGACATCCTTACCTTGTTCCTGATCTTAGAAGGCATTCAGCTTTCTCCTAGAAAGCATTTGGTCTTTTGTAGATGTCTTTTATCAGGTTGAGAAAATTCCCTTCTATCCTTAGTTTGCTGAGAGCAATTTTTGTCAAGAATGGAGACTAGATTTTGTCAAAACTCTTTCTTTTATTAAAATGATCATATGTTTTTCTTTTTTACTCTGTTAATATGATGAATTACATTGATTACAGTTTTTGAATATTAAACTAATCTTACATTCTCAGGATAAACTCCACTTAGTCATGATATGTTGTCCTTTTTATATATTGTTGGGTTCCATTTGGTAAAATTTTGCTAAGAATTTTACACCTATGACTGGTAGGAACACAAATGATTCCCTATGTTGTGTGAGCTCTGGATGCTGTGTCCCCTGCTCCTTTGGGGCAGCTCTTCCCCAGACTCACATAGTCTCCTCACACACATGCCCTGATCAGTTCTCAGCTGAAGGCATGAGCGAGGCAGATCTGCAGAGCTTTCTCTCTGGGCGGCCCCCTCTCCTCTGACTCTGCCCTGAGAACTCTGGTTGTCTCAGCTCCATAGACTTTTGTTCTGTCTCTTTAGCTCAGGGGGACCAGGTGCCACCTGGGTTCCTCTTCCTGCACCGAAGCCAGAAAACTCTCCAGACAGGAAGCTGGGACAGTCAAAGACTCACTCCTAGAGGTATCTCCTCTCTCAGGGTGACTGTCCTGCACTGCCTCTTGTTCAATGTCTGGAATCCATTGTTTCATATATTTTGTATAGTGTTTTAGCTCCCTTGGGTGGGAGGGTGTCTAGTTCCTGATACTCCAGCTTGGATGGAAGTGAAGTTCCAGTCTTTTTTTATGTGAGAAATTTTGTCAGTTTTTAGGAAGTCAGCATCATCTCTTTTTCTCACTCAATATTTTAACATCAGCATTTTCATGGGACTTTAAACATTCCATAGATGTCACTGTGAGAGATGCAAAATATTCTGTCAAGAGTGTGGCCAAGTTTCGTTGACCCTGCCTGTGAGTCTGGACAAGGCCCATCCCAGCCAAGTAAAAGGAGGTGCAGCTTTTCCCACACCAGGGGCTCCACCTTCCCTCCCAGACTTTTCTCATCGCTCTGATGCACTTCCTCAATGGAAGACATTCTGTACCACAAACTTCAATGAGGTAGTGATTAAGGAGTGCAGAAGAAGCATTTTTCAAATTAAACCTATTTTTTTCTTGAATGGAGCAGGTGTCTGTAAGTCACAGTTACAGGAATGAAAAGGATCACATTATTCACAAATTTCCTGTAATTAAACTCATCCACTTTCTGAATGAAACCCTGTGCCCCAAATAATAACTATAGCTCTCATTTGGGGAGTTCTGTCCATGCACCAGGCACATTCCTGGGCACCAGAGCCAGGCAGTGGTTTGCTCCAAATACTGGTGAACACCAAGAAGGCCTCGGCCTGGGAGCCTAGAGCAGGCCAAGGTCTGTTGTTAGCTGAACTTTTGCTCTGACCAATCTTTCTCCCCTCTGTGCTGGTAGAGACCTGGGGTAGCAGATAAAGGGAACCTGTTAGGAGGTGATTGATAAGATAAACTCAGCAACAATGTAATACTAATTACCACGATTTATTAAGACTCACCGCTAGGGGCTTCCCTGGTGGCGCAGTGGTTGAGAGTCCGCCTGCCGATGCAGGGGACACGGGTTCGTGCCCCGGTCTGGGAAGATCCCACATGCCGCAGAGAGGCTGGGCCCGTGAGCCATGGCCGCTGAGCCTGCATGTCCGGAGCCTGTGCTCCGTGGCAGGAGAGGCCATAACAGTGAGAGGCCCGCGTACCGCAAAAAAAAAAAAAAAAAAAAAAAAAAAAGACTCAGTGCTAAATACTTAACTCTTCCCCCAAACCCTGTGAGCACTAGATTGGGAAATTACAGCTCAGAGCAGTGAATTAACTTGCTCAAGGTCACACAGCAAGTTGGTAGTATTGCTGGGATTCTAACCTGGACACTCTAACGACAAAAACCTTCCTGTTAACTGCTATGATTTGTTTAGCTAACAGAAGCCCCCCCCCCCCACCCTGCCAATACCTATCCACCCTTCTCTCCACAAAAATCCAGGGGAGCTTGGGTGGCTGGGGTAGCCTGAGAATTGCTGAGCCCCTAAGAAAATGCAGTCCTGGGAACTGACTGCAAGGGACCTGAGGACTCCTAAAGCCAAGAGCCACACAGAGGCCATGCTTGCATCCTGGAGGGAGCCGACTGGGCCCTCTGCCCAGCGCAGGTGTCTCCTGCCCCCATGCCCACACCCTGCCCCCAAGTCCCAGAACTCTTCCCCTGCCCTGAGGCCTGAAAGAACCAGAAAATTCTTTTTTTTTTTGTAAGTCTTCTTCCAATTTAATCTAATACTTTGCAGTTGTTACATAATCTAATCCATTTTTACCATAGGCATAAGAGTGTGTAAGTCCCTGATTAAAAAAAAAAAGAGGGAGGGGTATTTTTGGTTTCTGGGGTTGCCTTCCCAGGATGCTGTTTAGGGTTTTGTTCTATCTTTTAACAAGCAAAAAGATGTGATGCACTGTTAGAGTTTTTTTTACTATTATCACATATTTTTGTTCTCAAATTATTTATTGAGGTATAGTTGTTTTATAATATTATATTAGTTTCAGGTGTACAACATAGTGATTCAAAATTTTTATAGGTTATACTCTATTTATAGTTATTATAAAACAATGGCTATATTCCCTGTGTTGTACAATATATCCTTGTAGCTTATTTATTTTATACATAGTAGCTTGTACCTCTTAATCCCCTACCCCTATCTTGCCCCTCCCCCCAGAAAATTCTTTAGTGAAGTCTGCCATTGTCTTGCCAACCAACACTCCCATTGTGGTGCATTACAGTATTCTCTTTTGGACTTTTCTGGGTGTTATTCTTCCAATTTTACTGATGAAGAAACCAAGGCTAGGGGGTGGGGGATGATATGTCCAAAGAAAGCAAAAGAACTAAGATTTGAACTGGGGTGTGCTGCAGATCCTGCCATACTCTGCTAAAATATGAACCACTGGTGGTGAAATTCTTCCTCATTTATCACGAGCCTTCATATCCTTTTGTGAATCTACAAGTACTTATGTAGCAAGTGGAAAACAGGAGGCGCTCTGTCCCTCCCAGGGGGCGTGTGGTGGATTAGACAGATAACAGATATTACACTCCTGATCCGAGGCAACCCTGACCACACAAATGGATTCTGAAGCTTCCTCTAAACCATTCTGTGGATTAATTATGGCATGACCCCTCAGGGTCTTGGTTAAGGACAACAAAAGCAGACTTAAGCAACTTGAGCAGAAAAGAGGCTTGTTGAAAGGATATTGCTTTGAGCCAAGGGGGCCAGGCCACAGAGGACCCAGCCACGACCGTGCCTGGCATCAGTGTGCTTAGGGTATCCCTGCAGCATGACTGGGGATCCCGTGGAAGACGTGCCTCCATTGGCAGGAATTTGCCGTCACCACCATCACAAACAGCGGCATCAGCTAACCTCCACTGAGCCCTCACCAGGTGCGGGCATGTGCCAAATTCTTTACCTGTACTTACTCATTTTACAGACGAGGAAGCCGAGGCACAGAAAGGAGAAGCAGGTTGCCCAAGATTAACAGCCAGTAAATGGAAGAGCCAGGATTCCACCATGCTGGCAATTTCCAGACCCCACACTCTTGGCCACCATGGTTTGCTTTCTTGCTACCATCCTTGTTGGTTCCTTCTGCTTTGTGTCACTCCTTCAGGATCCAAGGTCCCAGCATAGTTCTGAGCTAAGCCCATGGCCCAGCTTTCAGGGAGAGGAGAGGAGACGGTCTCTCTGCTTCAATTTCCAAAGTGAAAGGTATGGCCCTGCATCTCAACTGTCTTGAGATTCCCCCACATCGGGGTTCAGATGCCGGCTGACCCTCAAATGCCAATGACCCCTACAGGCCTGAGATAGCTCCTAATAAGGACTGTCTGCCATGTCGGGTCCTCAAAACCTTCGGACCCCTAGCTGGGGGTTGAGTTACACAGACTTTGGGCTCCTTAGCAAATAGGGTCTTCCCAGGTTTCAGGGAAGAATGGGCAACTTGCAGCCTGAGCTAGTGGTCCTTCATGGGGACCTCTGGGCTGGGGTTCCCCAGATGCTCGCGGGCCTTTTTCCACACAGGATGGGAAGCCATGCTTCCCAGGACGGTGTCGTCATCCCTCACTCAATTTTCCCGAGAGATGCGGCGGCTGCCTGCCCATCCCTGGAGGCACATCTCAAGGAGAGCAGGGCTGCTATCTTTGGCATTTTTCAATGTCAGCAGCAGAGAAGCAAAATCAGCCCAAAAGGGCTGTTTAATTGCAGTATAAAAAATCATGCTTTTCCAAGGGAAAAAAGGAGAGTTCTCCACCCCCTCAGTTTCCAGTGCAATACTGTATCTGCTGATTCAGTCTCATTCAAATCCAAACAAGCACGCTCATCACTGCGAAAAGTGCCATTCAAGTGCACGCTCTCCGCAGGCCTGTATTTCGCCTCGAATGTTCCCAAGCCCAACTAAGCCCGGTGCAAACTACTGAACCCCAGCAGAGGGGGTGTGGAGGGGAGATGCTACAATGCCTCCTGAAACACACTGAGGCAGAAGCAAGTCACCAGGAGCCTTGGACTGAGTCTAAGGGTCTGGCTCAAATGCCAGCTAAGACCCAGGGCATGTCCTTTCCCCCCTCTGGGGCTTAGTCCCCTTTCTGTAAAATCAGAAGATCGGGCTGGAGCAGGGGTGACAAGTACGTGAGCCTTGCACCCCCATTCTTCCTTCCCTTGCCCATGCTGACAGCTCTAATTACCCAAGGCTCTATTTACTGAGCCCACATTTGGTCTCAGAATCCTTCTCAAAACAACACTTCAGGCAGCTGGCACTGAGATGAAGTGTGATGCCACCCCTGGGCTAGAAGAGTCTCCTGGGTCCCTTCCAGGTCACACACTTCAACTCTGAGAGTAGTATCAGCAACCGACAGGCCCTTGCTGTGTTCTTCCTGTGGGCCAGACAGTGTTCTGAGCGCTTGGCCCATGGGAGTACTTATTTGGCCCACTCAACAAACTGGTGCGTGTTCCAATGGCCTCATCTTATGGAGGAGCCAGGCTGGATAGATAACTTGCCCAAGGTTACACAGCCGTAAGTAGAGAAGTCGGGATTCAGACTCAGGCCGCCAGGTTCTAGACTCAGAGCTCTTAACCCCTCACTGCAGTGTAGGTTCGTCAAAAAAGGGCCAGCCTCTGGAGAGAAAGGAGGGCCACACCTGGGTCATCTTCACGTCCCTAGCACTCTGCACTCAATATGTGTTTGTAGACGAAGCGACTGAACGGATGAATAAATTGAAAACGAGAAAAATGCTGGGAACTACAAATAATAATGATAATAATGCCATTTATTAAGCACCTACTGTGTGCTGAACTTCATCCCCCTCCTGCCACTTGGGAGGAGCTCAGTAAATACTGGTTGAAAATGGGCACAGTAATACATGTCTCATCCAGTACTTTATCCTTCTCAGGTAAGACCCCCACGGCCTCATTGCACGAAGGCGAGAATGTTCCCTAGTTTCCTCTGTTAGTAATGGGCAGAGCTGGGCTCTGTGTCCAAGTCTAACTCTAAATCCTGTCCCTTCTGGACTCTGCCTATGTGCTCTGGGAGGACCAGGGAGAGGGCAGCTGAGAACTTGGAGAGGGTGTGTCCCCATCAACCCTGCCCAGGGAACCCCCTCAAGCTGCTGAGACAGTGGAGGTTAGGAGGCCAGCCCGGGGCAGCCTCCGTGTTTCTGCCGTCCACGTCCTGGGCTTGCTCTGCCTGGCAGCTCAATGACAGGAGGCAGGGGCCTGGGGGGAAGCACACAGAGTGTAACGGTGCCCTTGGCATCCCCCGACCTCTGCTCTTGCCCTATCAACACTGGCCGGTCTCCAGGGAAGAAACAGCCTGACCTCGCTCAGGCAGAGGCTCTCCAGTCCTTTTGACTGTGACCCACAGAAAGAAATTGGTTTTACACACACACTTTAAAACAAGTCCTACAAGACAATATTTACCCTTTCTGATTGTGAGTATTGTGATAACTTTCTGTTCTATCAAAAGAAAACGCTAGTGGTGACGCACTGAGTTGATTCCACGGCCTGTGAGTGGGTTGTATGACTTGAAAAGCCCCACTCTGAGGTAACACATTGATAACAACTAATGTTAATGGAATGCTCACTACCAACTCTGCAGCTAGGAGCCGATCTCACTCACACAGCTAGGAGCAGATAGGTAGATCATCACTATCCCTGTTTTTCAGATGAGGGAACTGGGACCCAAGGCTGGGGTAACTCAGCACTGTATCCCTGATGTGTTGGTAAACCAGAGCTGCAGAACAAGCAACCTCAAAACCGCAGTGGTGCCAGACAATAGGCATTTATTTCTCCCTCACTCACACGTTTGTGGGTTGGCTAGAGCGGCTCTGCCCCATAGCTCTCACTCCATCCTCATCCCAGGCCAGCAGCCCAGCTGGGACACATTCTTTTCCTAGCAGTGGCGGGGACACGCAAACCCCACCCACGCACCCCCCCGCTCCCCGCCGAGCACATTTCAAGCCCCTTTTTGCACCACACCTGCCAACTCCCAAGCCACGGCGATGCGCTGTTGCCCTTTGAATTAAGGCTTTGGGCTTTTCAGAAGAAGAGAAAAGACACAGACCTATGTAATCAGCACAGCCGCCCTGCACGTTCTGCGTGCAGACTGCTTTTTGGGTTTAGAGTCAGACGAAAACGTCATTTAAATATCATCCCTTCACATACTCCATGGTAAGACTTATAATTCTTTGTTTCTGTGCTACCAGTGAATTAGTTCCTTTAAGAAGACAGGAAGGAAAGAAGGGAGGAAGGAGAGAAGGAAACAAGGCAGGCAGAGAGAGAACCCCAAGTGTGGACACGTGGGCAAACGGGCTCACATCTCTGAAATTTCTTCACCTTGAAAATGACGACACAGACGAATGCATTCCAACATGCTGTTGAGTAACAAACCCAGGTTATGGCACAGCATGTAGTGTTTCATTTC
The DNA here is from genome assembly GCF_059928025.1 of Delphinapterus leucas. Taxonomy (NCBI): domain Eukaryota; kingdom Metazoa; phylum Chordata; class Mammalia; order Artiodactyla; family Monodontidae; genus Delphinapterus; species Delphinapterus leucas. Next base: position 145,899,926 of record NC_143129.1, read on the forward strand.
GCAGCTTTGTATTCATATTTAATATATATGCATGTGCATATGTATTTAGGTGCACAGATGTCTGAAGAAGGTTCACCTAAATCTTGCAGTGGTAGGATTTGGAGTGATTTTTAATTTTTTCTGTTTACTCTGTGTTCTGAGTGAATGTTTTTACCAGGAGAATGTATTGCGTAGAGCATCAGAGAAAGCAACAAGGGCAATCCCATTTGCTCAACAAAACCAGAGGCACCAGTGCCTGTGTGCTGGCCCAGTGCACTCAGATAGAGGCAGCGGCCGCCCCCTAGCTGGCCCTCTTCTGGAGCCCAGCCCTGCTTATGGCCCAAACGGGTTCCAGCCCCCACACACTCCCTCCTCATTCGGCTGTATCCTTGTTCTTCGTGCTCACCACCCTGGACACTCTGGACATCTTATCTTTCACGTTCCATTTCCCTTCCCTGTTCCCGTGACCCTAACAACGTGGAGTTAATCTTCACTAACACTCTATGAGGTTGGAATGCATTCGTGCATTCATTCATTCGTCTTCCACACAGGCACTCATCTTTCCATCCCTTCATCAAACATTCACTGGTGCCTGCCCTGTACCAAGCTCCGTGCTGGCTGCCAGGGACCCAGACATAAATCAGATGCCAGCCCTCAAAATATCCCAGTCTAGCACGTGACACGTACTGGCTAACAGTAGCCTTTACAATATGCTACAGGAGCACAGAGGAAGACTTTGAGTCTCCTGGCCAAACCCTCCAGTTTACAAATAGAGAAATATTATCCCTCCAATATACAGAGAAGCACAATAAAGGCCCCAATGTCAGAGCTGGAAGGCCCTTAGAAGCAGCTATCAGGAACTGTAAATACGTGGCGTATGTAGCATCACCAATCAGATTGACCATGGCAAACGTTACTGATCAGACGGGCATCTTTCCCCGTGAATCTGGGGCACCTTTGAGTCAGCGTCTGCACTCGTTGCTGGGCAGCCCTACCCGGGAACTAGAGCTGGCGTGTGTGTTACCAAGTCCAACCCGGGTGGGGAATGGAGACTCAGAGAAGCTCAGGGGCGCTGAAGGTCACTCAGCAAGTTAATCTCTGGACCCCTTGCGTTTAGACACAGAGGGAACTGCCCACAGAGAGCTTGTGTCAGAGTTTACTGTGCGCTGCTCCCCCTGCAGCCCTGCACCGCCGGCGTCGACTCTCGGCTTCCTCTGTTTTCTGCCCCGTGCCAGGCAGGGAGGAGGGATGATGCTCAGCTGAAAAAAACTAGGAGGTGTTGTGGCAGGCGGCCTTTTAGCGGGCCTGTAAACTGCCAAGTGGATTAGGAGGGATAGATAAGCCGGAAGGCTCCAGGCCCACACACGGTAACGGGCGCAGCTTGCCCGGATTTCATTTCTGATCACACCGGAACGGAGCAAGAATTGCGGACAAAGTGCATGAACCTAAGCAGCCGTGCCTGATAATTTACCCTCCTCACTGTCATTTTTAATGCGCCATGTCTGCCTCCTCCAACCTGGGAAACGCTAAATCCGGCCGCTCGAAGAACCACTTCGCACTACAATATGCCAAGAGTTTTCCTCAAGACTTGGCTTGGTTCCCATGGGAGCTTCCGCACCGCACCCCACACACACCGTGGCCCTGCTCTGGGGACTGAACAAGAGAACGAGTCTGGCAGAGGGGGCTCTTGACACGCGGTCTGTGTTAGGCACAGGCCCGCAAGCCCATACCCACACCCTCCTCTCCAAAGCCCCATCACACGTTAGGCATTAGAACAAGTTGGGAGCACAGGCTCTGGGGTCACGTGGACTTGGATTTCAGTCCTAACCCCAACACCTATGAATGATGGGACTTCGGATAAGGCACTTAATACCGCAGCCTCAGTGCCCACATTTGCAAATGGACTAATGAGATCTACTATGTGGGGTGGTGTGGGCCGGCCATGCTGAGAATATGTGTCTGACACTTTGCACAGTTCATGGTACCCAGTTAATACTTTGAGTATGAGAGTTAACATCACGGTTATTGTCCAGACAGGATGCTGGACCTTCCCCCCCACCCTGGGGCCCATCTGAGATGCCCTACAAGCCAAGGTTCACAGAGTCCCCCTGCCAGACACAGAGGATGGACTCTGTATGTACTGGATGGATGGATAGATAGATGGATGGAGGGGTGGATGGAGAGGTATGTGGATAGGTGGATGGATGGACAGGTGAATAGCTAGATGGAAGGATGTCCGAATAGGTTCTGTTTCTGGCACAGAGACCATCAAAGCAGGGATTTGAGAAGGCCCAAGTTTGGCCTTCTTGATGGCTATCTCAAAGTTAACATGTCCTGCTCCCCTCAGTAACCCATCACTCACCCACCATTAGAGAATTTCCCTAAACTCTTCCCAAACCTACCCAGATCCTCAGCAGAACTACAGAGACTCCACCCTGCCCCTGCCTTGTTCTGCCTCATTCGGTCCAAAATCCTTAACTTAGCACTTGAGACCACTGTGGCCAGGCCAGTCCATCCAGCCCCTGAGCTAGGCACAGCAAGGTGCGCCATGGAGGGAGGGCTGGCTCTGGGAGGTGTCAGGAGCTCTGCTCTGGGCTCAGCAGTTAGAACTGAAGCATCTGGGGAGGATGCCCAGCAGGCAAGTGTGACTGGGATGAGGTTCTGGGCCTCTTCGAATCAGCCCAGCTGGGCCCATGGGCATCATTCCTTCCCAGCTTTAATCAAAGGCTTGCTGGGCAGCCTACTGTCTCACTCAGACGCCCAAGGCGGCACAGGGCGGAGCCTTCTTTGTATCTCCTGCGGTCACTTGACACACAGTAAATTGCTTTTCATGAACTCAGGCAGGATGCAATCCAAAGGGAGCCACTGCCTCACGATGAGTGACATTCGTAAGGTGCAATCTTCATTCCACGCAGGCAGGGTTAGGGCTGCCTGGCATGGAGAACCCGCAGCAGTGGGGGGGGGGCTGCTGTATCCTGGCACTGGCCTGGGGCTAAGTGCATCAGCCAGCGGGGCTCCACTGTGGAGATGTCAGTAGAGACACAGGTGGAGCTGGGTGGGGTGCCCTGAAAAGACCGGTGCCAACTGCCCGCTGCTCGTTCCAAGCCTTGGTTTCCTCCACTTTAAAATGAGTGCAGTGGGGCTTCCCTGGTGGCGCAGTGGTTGAGAGTCCGCCTGCCGATGCAGGGGACACGGGTTCGTGCCCCGGTCCGGGAAGATCCCACATGCCGTGGAGCGGCTGGGCCCGTGAGCCATGGCCGTGGAGCCTGCGCGTCCGGAGCCTGTGCTCCGCAAGGGGAGAGGCCACAACAGTGACAGGCCCGCGTACAACAACAAAAAAAAAAAAAAAAAAAAAAAGAGTGCAATGGCTCCTCCCACTTTACTGGGTTATTCTGAGGATCAGACAGAAGTCACAGCAATCATAACAATGCTTGCATTTGTACAGCACGCTACAGTCAACAGAGGCCCTTCCCTTGCCAGGAATACAATTCGGTGAATATTCTCCCCTCACCTGTGAACTGCTGCCTAAAATTCTACCATGAGACTGGAGTTCTTGATCCTAATCCATTATTGCTCCCCTCCCGCCCCTTCCCAGAGGGCAGAGCTCTGAGCGCCCCAGGACGGAATGTTCGAGAAGGAGAAGCAGCAGCTGCTGGCTTCCGGCTAGGGTGCTCGCCTCTGCGCCCTGCCGTCTCCTTCCATCCTTGCTGTGGCAGGTTTAGTGAGGAGCAGGAGGGTGCTGGAGGCCTCCCCATGGGGGGAAGGGCCAGGGCAGGGGGTCTGGGATGCCACAGAGGAGGCTGGCTCTTCTACCCGGGGGAGGATGGGAAGGAAGGGAAACGACCCTCACAAGGGCCAGCTGTTCCCAGATGTACACTGGGTGTTTCACAGTGTGTCGTGTGATGCTCCCACAACCACTGCTAGGTAGGTAGGGATTAATATCCCTGTTTTACAGGGATGGAAACCGAGACCCAGAGAGGGCAGGGAGAATGCCCCAGCCACAAGGCTAGGAGGTGGCCAAGCCAGTACTCAGATCTGCTTTGTCTGAGGTGGTAGTTGGGGGAGCAAGGACAATTACATGGTCTTGGACATGTCGACCGACAGACGAGTAAGTAGCAGGTGGAAGGGTGGTGGATGGTGAGGGACGGGATTAGGAGAATGCAGGTTAAGCCATAAGTTACCAGCAAAAGATGGAGTCAGGCTTCATCCCTGTAGCTAGCTCATTGTTCTAGATTCTCCAGTCTGGGCCTCGCTGGGCCCCTAGTCACAGGCAGGAGAGGCCTTTACCTGGGCAGGGTCTCCAGGAAGCCTGGGTGGGCCTCCGGGGTGGGGGTGGGGTGGCAAGAACAGTAGAGAAGGCTGACTTCCTTCCACTCCGACCATGGAAGGGCTCTCCCTCTGCCTGTGACCCCACCAACCCCAGCCCCCGCTGCCCAGGGACAGAGGGACCATCTGGCAGGAAGTCCTGCCCTTGTGGAAGTCGTGTTGAGAGGCTCCGGGCTTCTAGAATAGTCACAGCATCACTTCTGCCGGAACAGAAGAAGCCCACCGGGGGAAGGGGTCCCCTGGGAGTCCCAGATTGGCCAATGCAGAACTGTTTCCCACCCTGGTTTCCAGCAGCCTCTCCTCATCAAAGGCTCAGCCTCCTCCATTATTCACCAGGCCCGGGCTGCTCCCCCAGATCCACGGGCACTGGGGTCCACTCCTCCCCCGGCTCCTTTCACCTGGGAAGCCTTGCACATCAAAAGCTTCTCTCTCTCTGCGCTCGGTTTTATTTTAAAATATATTTATTTCCTTCCTCATCTCCTAATTCATCTGCAGGGACAGCTTTCCCTTCCGGTTACCCAGGCCAGAAACCTTGGGATCAACCTGGAAGACTCTCTGTCTCTCCCACCCACATCCAGTGGGTGTGTTTACCACTTGAACACAGCTTGTCATTAATGTTTTGGGATAATGTCTTCTAGTCCCTTTTGTTAAAGTTTTTATAGCAAGAACCATGAATTGCTTATCTACTCCAGACCCTGTCCTAGAACATTTCCAAATATCGTCTTATTCTTTTTCGCAACAAGCCATGTGGTAGGTATTGTACGTAATTTTCAGATGAGGAAACAGAGGCCCAGAGGGATGAAGAAATTTTCTCAAGTTAAAAAAAATTATCATAACAATTGTGTTAGTACTGGACATGGCAATTTTTATCCTGCCTTTTTCACTGAACTATATTATTATCATGTCCCCATGTCATTAAAACTATTTGTAAACATAATTTTTAATTGGCTACAGAATATTCTTGCCAGAGAGCATGCTCGTATTCCCCTAACTAATCCCTTATCATTTAGAATTTTGGATATTTCTAAATTTTTATTATCATAAATAATAAATGAATATTCTTAAACATAAAGCTTTCCCATATTTTTGATTATTTCCTTCATCTAGATGTCAAGAAAGGAAAACCCAGGGGTACAGTTGTACAGACTTTTAAAGAAAAGTCTCTAGATGCCTGTTACCAAATGCCATGTTGACGTCTGCAACTGGACTGGTTCCGAGTGTGTGTGTGTGGCGGGGGGCAGGGGGCTCATCTCAGATATTTTCCTGTGGTGTCTTTGTCGTATTCACGGCCAGAATGGCTCACGTTTCTCCGGGCAAAGCCCTTGTTCATTATTGAAGCCCCAGCCTCGGCATGGCTACAGCCATGGCCTCTGGTTCACCACATTAATATTGCAGGCAGGGCTCCTGAGGACCTAAATATTTGATCAAATTGTGTGCTGGGCTGTCAGTGAGCCATATTCAGAGCAAATGAGACCCTCCTTCCCTTCCGCACCTCCCAAAGTGGCGTGAGGCCTGGCCACCCTCAGACAACTTAGTCAGTTGTCTGTGGAGAGCTAATCACTATGGGGAAGGCAGGGTAAAACAATAATGACATGTATTAATTACCACAGCCTCAGAATTCACTCTTCTTTTTTTTTTTTTTTTTTAATAAATTTATTTATTTATTTTTGGTTGTGTTGTGTCTTTGTTGATGCTCATGGGCTTTCTCTAGTTGCAGCGAGCCGGGGCTACTCTCTGTTGTGGTATGTGGGCTTCTCACTGCAGTGGCTTCTCTTGTTGTGGAGCATGGGCTCTAGGCATGTAGGCTTCAGTAGTTGTGGCATATGGGCTCAGTAGTTGTGGCTCACAGGCTTTAGAGCACAGGCTCAAGTAGTTGTGGCGCACGGGCTTAGTTGCTCCGTGGCATGTGGGATCTTCCCGGACCAGGGCTCCAACCCGTGTCCCCTGCACTGGCAGGTGGATTCTTAACCACGGCACCACCAGGGAAGCCCAGAATTCACTCTTTATGTCTCATTCTGACAGCCTGCAATAGCATTCTGCAATCTGGATGGGAGGGAAAGGCAGGGTCCACGACCCCCAACCAAGGCCTGGTGCACACTAGGTCCCCGTGTATGTTTGTCTGTGAGTGGGTGACTTGTCCTTGGAAACTAGGAAGGTTCATTCAGTTCATTCACTCACCACTTATTAAGCACCTACTGAGTACCAGGCTCCATGCTATGTACTTTGTAGTGATAATTTTAATTGCACTTAGTACCGTGCCTAGCCATAGTGTTTTTATTTTATTATTTATTTAGTTAGTTATTAATATTTATTTGGCTGCATCGGGTCTTAGTTGCAGCACGTGGGATCTTCGTTGCTGCATGTGGGATCTTTAGTTGCGGCATGCGAACTCTTAGTTGCAGCATGTGGGATCTAGTCCTCTGACCAGGGATCGAACCCTGGCCCCCTGCATTGGGAGCACAGAGTCTTAACCGCTGGACCACCAGGGAAGTCCCTAGTCATAGTGTTTTTAAAGGGTTAGCTATTATAATAATAACAAAAATGCTATTACTTATTTGTTATTATTATTTATTATCTCAATTGTGTGAGGGAGGCATGATCACTATTCTCATTTTACAGATGAGAAAACAGAGGTCCAGAGACTCAGCTAAGGAGCCAGGAGGTTGACCACAGACCTTGACCATTCATTCTAAATCTAGAACTGGACCTGGATGCCATGGCTCTAGCTCAGGCTCTGGGGCTGCCTGGGACTCCACGCTTGTCTGTCCAGGTTCCTCCCGCCCTGGCTTCAGCCCCAGGTCTCCGGCACCTGTTCCTTGCCCAGCTTGGCTACAGGGGGAGAGGGACAGACAAACTCCTCGGGCTAGTGGACAGGCATGGCCCTGAGGGGAGAAGACAGTGGTATTCACGGAGGAGGCCCTCCTCTCAAGCTGACACCTAGCTTCTCACTCATAATGGAGCTCCAAGGCCTGGGTGACAAGGGCCTGGAAAGAGAACAGAAGCGAGCTGTGGGGGTGACTGGGGGATGATATAGCACAGAGGATGGTGATGGAGGAGGAGGCCCAAGGCAGACTGCTGGCCCTCAGGAACACTCTTGGCCATGTGACACTAATACAGAGCTGGCACCTTGAGATAAGGCCACCTGGAGCAGTCTTGTCCCGCATGCCAGGGAATAGTGAAGGTCTACCCTGTGCAGGGGCCAAGGGTAGGGGCCAGACTCACCTGTCAGGTCTAAGGGTCACCACCTCATTACTCTGGGCAGCCTTCTGACAGATGTGTCCTGCTTCCCACGTTCTCCCAGTTCTCTCTGTAACACCGAGTCACATGTCCCAAGAATACTACTATTCTGTGAAAATAATCAAGGGGGTGCGTAAACTTAGTCACACTGGTGTTCATCGTGGTGGTGATAACAATAATGCCATATCCGTATTCCTAGACCCATTCATGCACACAATCACTGATTCTCTCATTCATTCATTCACCAGACATGCTAAGAGGGGCAGAGTATCAGTCCTCTGCCTTAAATCCTCCACTGACTTCCCATCACGCTTAGAATAGAAATCAAACTCCTCACCTGGCCTACAAGGCCCTGAGTAATACACACTCTGGTCTACCTCTCCCATGTCCTTCTCTTTCTGCATTAGCATCTGCTGTTCCCTTTGTCTGAAACATCTTCCCATCATCTTTCAGTCTCAGCTCAACACCCCGTCCCTGGCAGCCCTGGCACCTGAGGTGGCCTACCTACATGGGGTCCCTCTACTCCATCACCCTGTTTTTGTTTCTCAATAAATTATTTCATTTAGTAATTTACTTGTTTGTTGTTCACTCCGATTTTCAAAGCCCATGAAAACAGGGCCTTGTCTTGTTTACTGGCTGTACCCTGAGTATTCACACTCAGTCCTGCCATTGATGAAGAAAGAAAGGAGGGAGGGAGGGAGACCAAGCAGGTCCTCAGCGCCGGCTCTGAGCCTAGAAAGCAGAGACGGGGTGGGGGGAGGGAAGGACGCTGCATGTACCAGGACCCACTGTGCTCTGCGGGGTCTCTTTATCTCAAGAGATGAACAGGGCAGGTGTGTCTTTGCCCTTGTTACACTTGAGCCTCTTTAAAGACAGGCCAGCTCCTCCCCTCCCCCAGCATTCTGGGCCGGCCCCTCCTCTCAGTCAGGTGCCCGGCTCCCACTTCGGGAGCCCGCCTGCCCTGCTTGTCATTCCGGCCGCGGCTTCCTTTGCTCACGCGCTTCCCACTGCGCCAGGAGTGGGTTTCTGATAACGTTCGAATAGATTATTTAAGAGAGTTTCCGCAAGGCGGGGGATGAAACTCCAGGCTGATAAGCGGGTGGGGGCGGGAGGGGAGGTTCAGGGCTCCTGCGCGGGCCGTGGCGGTTCATCCCGCGCCCCCTGCAGGTGGTTCCGCGCCCGCGTTAGCGTGTTAATTATACCCGCGGGCGCGGCGGGGGATGGGGACGGTCTCACTCTTGAGCTCAAAGAACCATCGAAGAACCACGGGGCAGGGAGAACAGGCTGGGGTCACAGGCTGAGAGGACTGGAGAGAGCCCCCCAGAAGCCCCCCAGACGGGAAAGGGGTCCCAACACAGGCAGGAAGCGGGATGGGGCGCCCCTGCGGGAATGGCGGGAATGGCGGGCAGGGAGGCGTGGGGTAGGGATGCCCTGTGAGAATGGAAGACCTCAGCCAGGGATGTGGTTGTTGCCTGAGGAAGCACCTCTGATTTAGGGGCAGAAATAGAGGCTGGACCGTTCAGGGGCCTATGTTGTCACTATGGGGACCCAGGTGTGCCTGTGGGATGCCAGCCCTCTTCCACATGACTGGACAGGGGTCCTAACCAGGGCAGGGGGCTGCAGGCAGGTCGCTTGCTTTCCCTCCGCGGAGGATAAGAGCACAGCCCCCTCAGGTCACCCGGTGTGGGGAGGTGAGGTAAAGCATGGTCTGGTGACCATTGAGTGGAAGCAGGGGTCAAGCCCACATGCCCAGGTGTGTAATACCTTCCCATTTTTTCCAGGAAAACTTAATCTGCCCCAGGTGGTGAGAAGAAGGGGCTTGTGGCTTAGGCTAAAGCACAGATTGGTCCCCACCAGTCACTGAACAGTTGTACTGTCCCCAGCCCCTGGTGCTGGCAGGCCTCTGGCTCTGAGGCCTTGTTCGGGTGTCTGGAGGGGCTGGAATCATGTGTCCAGTCCTGCCTGAGGTCCTGTTATTTCAGGGCCCGTGTGCCCGCCACTCCCCCCCCCCCCCCCGCCCCAGCGAGGGCTGCTGTCGTTTCCCTCTGGGGAAATTCCTTCCTTCCCTCTCCCCAAGCTTCCCTCAGAGGGCCCCTCACAAGCATAATTTCCTGAATGAGCTTTTGAAATCCAAACCATGAAGAGAAGAGCCCCTGCTTGAAAGAGGGAAGAGAGGGGAGAAATACCAGGAGAAAAACATAAACTGGTATCTCACATGATATTCATGCCTCCTGTAATCCTAAGTAGCAGGTTCTTGGGGACTGCCAAGGCTCTTCTGCTCTAAGGTGGGTGACGGAGTGGGCTGGTGGCTGCAAGGGGCGGGAGTAATGGTGGGAGGAGGGGGTTCTTGGCTGGGGAATGGGTACTTGAGCCTTGGGTTTCTTTCTAAGTCTGAGGAAAAGTGGGTGCCTAGGTTCGTGGGCTCTGTTCAGGGTATCCCTGAAAAGCTTTGTTTGGGAGATGATTTGGGGCAAAGTACTCAAGCCAAGTGGGTTCAAGACTTGGCTGCCATGTGCCAGCTGTGACCCTGGACCAGTGTTCTGAGCCCTCTGAGCCTCCACCATCTCATCTGTAACTTTAATGTAAAGCACCCTCAAGCTCCACCTCCCGTGGCCCTACACTGGCTGGGGTGAGTCCCTCCAGCGCTCAGCACACAGGACGTGTTTTGAGTCCCAGAGGACTGGGAGGTAGAGAGCTGCTGTGGTGGTTGAGGTGCTAGTCTGGGGAATGAGGTGGTCAGGACTGAGGCCTGGCTACAGTGCATGGTGCTGTGTGATATTAGGAAGCCGTGGCCCCTTCCTGGGCCTCAGTTTCCCACCTATGGGTGGGAATCATAGTCCTTGCCCTACCCACTCACAGGACACAAATAATAACAACTCATCCTTATCGAGTGCTTCCTGGGGGCTCTGCTGCCCTAAGAGCCATTCATGTATATCTCATTTAGCCCACACAATAGTCCTGAAAGGTAGGTACTATTATCCCACTTTACAGATGAGGTCACAGAGGCACAGAGGGTTAAATAACTTTCCCAAAGACACAGCCAATAGTGGCTAAAGCTGTCTTCGGAATCAATACTGTTAACCATCACACCGTGCATTGGTACGGATGGGGAGGATTTGCTTTCCAAGTTCTTGGGTTGTCAAAGCTGACCCTTGCCACCCCCCAGACCCAGAGAGTGGCAGGACATGCCAAGGCCCCAGAGCCTGGTCGTGAGCTCTGCTCTTTCCCCTCAAAGTGGACCTGGAGGAGGCTGAACCCAAGAACTCAGGCTGCTGGAGTTGTGGGTGGGACTGTGGGAGAAGGAAGGAGGGGAAGTCTGGGGGTGTGTGTGGAGAGGACAGACTGTCGGCAGCGGCAGCAGCCTCGCCCCCACCCCCACTCAAGGAGCAGATCTGCGTCACCGGCACTGGGGCCGCCTCCCGCCCCCTGCCAAAACCCAGCAATTGCTCCCAGGTGAAGAGCAGCTGCTGCCCTGGGAGGGATGCCTGCCACTGATGCCACATGGGAGGCTGAGCCATCAGGGCCCACCTGCCGCCCAGTTGGAAGGGTGAAAAGAAGGAAGCAGCACTCCCCCCCAAAACCTCGGCTGGGCCGGCCCCAGAAAGCACTGCCTTGTTTTCATTTCATCCTCACAACAGCCTGCAGTGTGCAACTGTATGACAGCCCAGTTAACACCAGAGAAACTGAGGGCTAGAGAGTGTGGGAAGAAAATATGCAATTGAAAGCAAAGGGGACAGCTGCGCATGGAGAGTTCTCAGGCGCTGCAGGTGATGCACAGCAGGCTAAGGGCTCAGAGCCAGCATTTGCTGAGCACCTATTTTGTGCCTGGGGCCATTAGCTCCATTTTATAGACAGGCAAACTGAGGTTCAGAAAAAAGGAAGTGGCCAGCCCTGGGTCACGCAGCAGGCTGTGTCAGAGCTAACAGTTCTCTGCCCTCCTGGAAGTTTTAGTCTGGTGAGGGAAACAGATTCATACCAGACCAAAAGCAACTGAGCTGTGATTGAGATATAAACTCCCCTGGGAGACAGAGACAGGAGGGAGAGTGCCAATCAAAAGTACTTAGTGAAGAAGGAGAGGGAAGTGTCTGAGTGGGACATCTGGGCTGCTGAGCACCAGTTTAAATGGCAAGATGGGGGAGGGCATTCCAGGTATGGGAGGAGCAGGAGGAAATTCCTGGAGGCAGAACGGGTCAGGGCGGCTTAGAGAACTGTGGGGTGTCCTGGGAGGCTGGAGCACTGGCCAAGAGAGTAGGGAGGGGAGGGAGGCAAGGTGGCCCTCTGGTGGGGTCCCCTGAGGAATGGAAGTCTCTCTGAGGTTTGGAGAAGGGAAAGCCCATGGGAAATGGCTGGGAGGAAGAGAAACAGGGCACAGGCCACAGAGAAGCAAGAGGGGAAGAGCTGGAAGTGGAGGGAGACACTGTGGGTAGGGTTCCTGGGTTCAGCTGGGCCAGTTGTCTTGGGCTTAGGCTCTGGCATCAGGCACACCTGGGTTTGAGTCCTGGCTCTGCCCTTACTTGCTGTGTGGCCTTGGAAGTTGCTTGCCCTCTCTGAACCTTGACTTCCCCCAATATAAAGAACTGCCTCCTGGGGTGGTTGTAGATGGCAGCCGTGAACCCAGGGCTTTTCATTTCTCCCTTCCAACCTAGGAGGTAGGAGCTGTCATTTCCCCCATTTCACAGAAGGGCAAACTGGTGACTGATCATGGCTAGGATGTAACGGTCCAGACAATTCTGTCCACCATGGAAAATTAGATGGGTCGTATCGGCTCCAGGGGTGGCTGAAGCTCTGTTGGACCAGCATCACCCTTTAGTTTCTCTACCTAATCCTGCTTCTGCCTCGTCCCTTCCCCAGGTGTTGATCCCTAGTAAATATCCTCCACATCAGACTCCATCTAGGGCTCTGCTCCTGGACAACCCCACCTGCAACAGGTACATTTATGTTCCAGCCAGGGTGGCCGAGTCCTGGCTGTGCCCACAGACTCCTTTGTGAGCAACATGGCTCCGGTGGCCAGTTCTCGAGCCCCACCCCAAAAATAACTCTAGGAGGAGCAAGGATGAACCCATGAAAATGAGGAACCTGTGTGCAAGGTGAGGCAGGAAGATGCCTGTGGAGCCAGCCACACTGGGCCCTGTAGTGGGCTGAATGGTAGCCCCCAAAGATACTGCCATGTCCTAATCTCCAGGACCTGTAAGTCTTGTCTTATTTGGAGAGACGGTCTTCGTAGACATTTAAGTTAAGGATTTGGGGATAAGGAGATCATCCTGGATTATTCAAGTGGGCCCTAAATCCAATGATGTGTCCTTGAACAAGTGAGACAAAGGAGAGAGACATGCATAGACAAGAAGGTGATTTGAAGATGGAAGTGATGTGGCCACAAGCCAAAGAAGCTGGTGGCCACCAGAAGAGCCAAAGAAGGAACCCCATCAGAGCCCCTGGAGGGAGCGTAGTCCTACCTTAATTGTGGACTTCTGGCCTCTACACTGGGAAAGAACATGTTTCTGTGGTTTTATGCCACTCAATTTGTGGTAATTTGGTACCGCAGTTGCGGAAAAGGAGTACAGGCCTCATATCCAGTTCGAAGCTTGGGGAAACTTTCCAGGAGATCCCTGGAGGTCCCCGAGGTTGGGCACTCCCAGCCTGGCCTGGGGGTCAGAAGAGAGGAGGCCGGCTCTTCGGAGGAAGTCTTGCCTATCCTGGATTTTGACCTTGAGTAGGAAGTACTCCTCAAGAAGGGAGGGGAGAAGACAAGCCAGGGAGAGAAACACAGTTTGCAACAGCCCAGAGAACTGAAAATCATAGTGCGTTCCAGAAAATTCAACTTGTAGATATCGTGGGAGTAGAAAATTCCCAGAGGAGAGAGGAGAGAGACACAACTCAACAGGAGGCAAGGGCCCCATCTCAGAGCTCTCTGGGTGCCCACGTGAAGCTTGTTTTTCTAAATGTTATATTTTAAAACAGTTTTAACTTTCTGGAAAAATTGCAAAGGTAGCACAGAGAGTTCCCATACACCCAAATTCCCCTATTATTAACATCTTACATTAGTATGGTACGTTTGTTACAATTAATTATTCAGTACATTAAGTCAAGTCCATACTTTATTCAGGTTTCCTTAGTTTTTACCTAATATCCTTTTTCTGTTCCAGGAGCGCATCCAGGATCCCACATTACATTTAGTTGCACGTCTTCTTAGGCTCCTCTTGGCTGTGACAGTTTCTTCTTCTTCCCATGTTTTTGATGACCTTGGCAGTTTTGAGGAGAACTGGTCAGGTATTTTGTAAGACCGCCCCTCTGTTGGAATTTGTCTAGTGCTTTTCTCATGGTTAGACTGGGGTTGTGGGTTTTGGGGAGGAAGAGCCCAGAGATAAAGGGCCACTTTCATGACAGAACAACTGTACTTGCTGCCAGCAGGACTTAGCACTGTTGTTGTTGACCTTGATCCCCTGGCTGAGAGAGTGTTTGTCAGGCTTCTCCACTATAACTGTGAAATTACTCTTTTTTCCCCCTTTCCATAATGTCTTCCTTAGCAGCAGGTCATCCTGCACAGCCCACCCACCTTACAGGGTGGGAGGATAATGTTCCATCTCCTTGAAGGTGAGGGGTTTTAAGCAGGAAATGCACATAGTCAGGTTTTCTTCTTAAAGCCCAGTTTTGACAAAGATGTGGGGAAATAGACACCCTGATATTCTGTCGGCGGACGTGGAGATCAGAACAGTGTTTTGGAGGCACAATTGGACACATCTGTCCACATGTTAGATGCACATACCTTTAGGCCTAGCAAGTCAACACTGCAGACGTGCCTGATCACGGGTGCAGTGATACCTGGACAGGAGTGTCTATGGCAGTGCTATTGGTAGCCATCAGAAACGTGAAACAACCGAGCGCCCACTGAAAGGGCAATGGATGAGAGAATGAGGTAGATCCATCTCACAAAATACCAAACAGCCATTAAAAAGAAAGAGGTAAATCCCTGCATGTGGACCCGTGAAATTCTCCAAGATATATTACAAGTGAAAAAAGTATTCGCAGGCTCATATGCATGAATGAAGCCATTTGCATGAATAAAAAAGATGTGCATTTATAGATGCACATAGGAATGGAAAATGTGTGGCAGGACCCATAAGGAACCATCACCCATGGTGACTCTGAGGAAGGGGTAGAGGAGGAGGGGCTGTTACTTTTCACTTTAGACCTCTCTGACATTTTGCACAATAAGCAAGTACGGCTTTCATGATAAAATGTTTTTAATATTAAAAATATTTCTTTGGAGATTTGCATTGTCAGGAGTCCACTGTGGTTTCTTGTGAAGGATGAGTTTGGGGAACCAGGGTGGAGTGGAGAGGCCAGTTCAGAGCTCTCAGGGCATTTAGATGACAACTCGAGGAAGGGCAGGAGAAGAAGGTGGATTTGGGGGTTACTTGCGAGGTACAGATGAGAGGACTTGGTGACTTTCTGGTGGAGGGGTGGGAGAGGAGAGAGGGTGTTTCATGAAGGATGCTGGCAGGAAGCTGATGGTGCCCTCAAAGTGGGTTACGGAGGAGGGTGTAACAAGGGGACTGCTTACAAGTCCAGGCAGGATAAGGGAAGCAAGCGAGGGGTGGTGCCACACCTGGGCTAGGCACATCTGGGAGCCATCACCACCCCCAGGCCTACGGCCGAGGGAGGGCAGGGTCCCTGGAACTGGGCAGGACAGCTGATGGGAGCTGAGGCTCAGAGGGACCAGCCTGCCTGTAACCTGGCAGAGAGAGCCTGGGGAGCAAATACCCCAACGTCACTCCTGCCTCTCCCAACTGCCATTGCAGATGGTACCTCCCACCGGCTAAACCCACCTGGAAGCCAGAGGGCAAGTTCACAGCAGGGTAGAGGAGGGCGGGAGGGGGCCCAACGAGCAGAGTGTGGGGTCTAGGTTGATGTCCAGGCTCCTGGCTTGGGTGCCTGATCGATGGATATGCCCCTTGGAGACGGGGAACACAGAAGGAGGAGCAGGTTTTTAGGAGGATGCAGAGTTCCATTTGTGGTCTATTTCAGCCAGCCTAGGCTGCTTGCATGACAAACAGCCCCAAATATGTTAGGGGGTGGGGTGGAATATTGGGTTGGAGCTTAGATCCCAAATGGTCTAGCTTCCTGTGATGGTCCCCCTGGCACCCTTTGAGGTCACCCACCTTCCCCACTACCTGCCCGGAGCTCTGCCCAGGCACATAGGCTCCTGCCTGAATGTGGAGGGTGGACTCTGGAGGACTTCTGTTGGGGGGCACACACCAGGGGTGTTGGACCTGCCACAGTTCTGCAGGGTCACCAAGACGGCTGCTGGGTGACCCGTGGGATCTGTGGGCGTGGCCAGACCCTAGGAAGGCAGCCTGGGGATCTAGGGCCTCGGGGCTGGGTTAAGCTTGGTGGAGGGGGGAGGGGTTACCCAAAGCTTGCTCAGACCAGCCTCGGGCTGGGAGGTCTTGGGCCACCCTATTGTCCCCAGGTAGGGGGAGATCTTTAAAGAGGGTTTGGTTTTTTGTGGAGGGGTCAGCTGTGGGAGACGTGTGGTGCGGGGGGCATCATCCCACCAGCCTGTAGGGGACTGGAGATCCTCCAGGATGGCAGCCAAATCCTCACAGGAGTGAAGACCCCGGAACAGCGCAAACAGGGTGTTTGCAGGGAAAATGAGGCACCCATTGGCACTATCAGCACATTCCATCCACAGGATTCTATAATCAGATTCGCTCCCGGGAGGGATGAGGAGATGGGGTGGGGAGAGAAAGTGGGCGAGGAAAAGGCCTCCACCCTGAGCTCTCCTATTCCCACCCAGCGCTGTTCTAAATCTTTCATGTTTCACCATCTAATTGCCCTCCTCGCTGTTCACATGGGGAAGCTGAGACCCAGAGAGGGAAAGGGACTTGTCGGGGTCCACAGTGTCAGGGATAAGTCACGCCCCAATCCTGCCCTTCCTCTGCAGTGTGCTGTTTCCCTGTCCCCTTTGGTGACAGTTTCATCCGCCCCCACAGGAATGGTACATAATTTGCAGGACCCAGTGCAAAATAAAAATGTAGGGCCCCTCATTCGAACATTATTAAGAATTTCAAGATGATGGTGACTGCAGAGCTTGAAAGCCCTCTGATTGCAGTTTCCTGCTGATGGAAGTTCACAATACTACTCATGAATTTTTTTTTCTAGAAAATGAGCATGAATACGATAAAGTCTCTAGATCTAACCACCAATTTACAGGAAATACAGGGGACAGAGGAACATGTTAAATAATGTCACTGGTAAGCAAATAAGAAAAATCCAGATGGTGAAAAAAAATAGAGGCGAGAACCTTTAGATCAAGAGACTTACATACATCTCAGGATCTAATGCACTGTGTGGACCTTATTGGGATCTTCATTCAAACCAACTGTTAAACAAAATCATGAGATGATTAGAATTGGATATTTGACAATATTAAGTATTTCTGTTTAATATTTTAGGTGTTATAATAATATTACACCTAAATAAATAAATATAACTCTGTCTTCCCTAGTTTGCTCAGGCTGCCACAACAAAGTCCTACAGACTGGTTGGTTTAAACAAACAGAATTTTATTTTCTCACAGTCCTGGAGGCTGGAAGTTCAAGATCAAGGTGTCGACAGGATTGGTTTCTTATGAGGACCCTCCTTGGTTTGTAGCTGGCCCTTTTTTCCCTGTGTCTTCATATCTTCTTCCCTTTCTATGTGTCTGTGTCCTAATCTCCTCTTCTTATAAGGACACCAGTCCTTTTGGATTAGAGTCACTCTAATGACCTCATGTTAATGTAATTACCTCTTTAAAGACCCTATTGCCAATACAGTCCATATTCTGAGGTACTGGGAGTTAGGACTTCAACATATGAATTTTCAGGGGACATAGTTCAACCCATAACAGTTGTGATTATGTTTTTTTAAGAATCCGTATCTTTTAATATTTTATTCTGAAATGTTAATGCATTAAATGATATGCTATCTGGGGATTGCTTTTAAATAGTCCAGTTTGTGGGGGAGGACTGCAGTGGAAGTAAAAATGAAACAAATTTGGCCATGAGCAGATAATTGTTGAAGTTTAAAGACAGGTACGTGGGGTGAATTATTCTATTCTCTTTACTTGTATACAGATTTGAAATTGTCTACAATAAAGTGTTTTTTTAAAAAAATGCTAACCTTCAGTGGCTTTCCATCATTTACGGAGTAACCTCCAAGTTCCTAGCCTGGGACTCTTTCATTCAACCTGTCTGCTTCCTAACCGCTTTTCAGCCTACAGCTTCCACCAAACTCCCTGCAGTTCCCCAGACATAGCAGGCCGGTCCTCATCTCTCCACCTTAGCTCCTGTTCTTGCCTTCGCTTATCGTGCGCTTCCCCTGCTTTTCTTCTCCTCCTCCAGGGTTCCCACCTCCAAGAAGTCTTCCCTGATCTCCAGGCTGGGAAGGTTACCTCCTTTGTGATTCCTCACCCCCATGTTTCCTGGTGCCAATCGACTTATGCAGTCACCATCGGCGTCTTTCCTCCCTCTTCTCCTTCTCTACTCCCTGACCCCCCAAAATTCCCCACCGCCGTCCACATGCATGCGCGTGCTCCTACCCCGCAACACACACACACGTGCACGCATGCACGAACGCACACGCACATGCACGCCTGCACACACGCATGTAAGCCTGTGAACTACTTGAGGACTGTGACTCACCTGATCAGGTTTCTGGGTCCCAGTGAGGTGAGCATGTGGCCAAGGGGAGCAGGGATGACTGGGAGATGCAGGCCTTCATGTGGCGGTTGTCACTCTTGTGATAACACAAGAAGGTTTCACTGCAGCCCATGGGGAGCCACTGAGGGCAGGGGTGACTTTTAAGGAGCGCTGGTATATACAGGGGGGAAGAGGTTGCTCCCTGCCTCTTCCCCAGGGAGATTCTGGCCTGGTGTCGGGACCTGGTATCACTGGAACCCTGGCTTTCAGGAGCTGCTTCTCATGGACAAGTGTTGAGAGGTTCCTAAGCCCCTCCTTTGCTCCTTGGGACCCTCTCCCAGCTTGATACCCCCTTGCACAGATGAGGAAACTGAGGCTTGACAAAGAAGTCACCTGCCCACTTTCTAGCTGTGTGCCCTTGGGGCCTTAGCCTCTCTGAGCTAAATAGTCAAGATGTGTGACATGTGCCTGCTCACGATGACTGTTCCTCTCCCCGGACAGAATTGAAAGACCCATCGTAGATCAATGTTCCCAGCCTGCCAATCCCTTTATTAGTTACGTAGCATGGGGTAAGTCCCTTCCCACTGCCAGTCTCAGTGTTCCCATCTGCCAAATGGGCATGTTGGGGCTTGCTGGTCACTGTCTCCCTCATTGTCCTGGGGCCGGGGCAGTGTGAGGCACCCAAGCAAGAGATAACAGATCCAAGGGCTTCTGGGTCCGCTCCCACCTGAAACAGTGGGGCTGCCTGCTGGAAGTGAGACTTCTGCAGACCCAAGTGTCCTGGCCAGAAGAAATGTGCTGTCACTTACAAATACCCACAGGCCTGGGGTATGGGGTAGACCCCTCAGGAAGCTCACAGACTAGAGATGATGCACCCCACCCCATACCAATGAGGGATACTCAGTGGCTGCAGTCTCAGAGGAGCCCCTGACCCACCTGGAACTGAGGAAGGCTGGGACCTACCAATGATGAGTGATGGGAGGGGGCGATTCACCAGGTAGAGGGAGAGGAGTAACAGCACCAGGGAGCACTGAGCAGGGCTGGGTCAGGGCGGGCTTCCTGCAATCTGTGCACTCATTTTGTGCTATTAGTGGTCATCGATGAACATTGACTAGAGCCATCAGTTCATTAAGGTTTGCAAAATGAAGATATTCTGATTCTATTATCCCATTATCACCTTTCAGCTAGACTATTTCTCCAAAGAGAAACTTCCCTTTATTAAATATTAGGTTACCGTTAGAAACAGTCACTGCAGGTGACTAAGCAGGTGTGTGATAGGGTCAAATTCGCCTTTTCTGAAAGAAAATGTTAAAAAGGCCAAATAGCAGAGAATAAACAAAGGACATTGTTAAAGAGTTATTCTCTAAAACCACCATACTCTAAAGGTTTTACAGAGGCTTCTTCTAAGCCTTTAAGGGACAGATAAGTTCTATTGAAGTACACTGTTCCAGAGCAGAGAGGAAGGAAAGCTTCCCATTATTACCATGAAGACTGTTTAACACGGATAACAAAACACAACAAAGTGCAACATAGAAGCAATAAATCAATCTCACGTAAACATTGGGGGAGTGACTATCCTAAGTAAAATAATAATTATAGGAATTGTGATGGTTCATTTTATGTGTCAACTTGATTGGGCCACGGGGTGTCCAGATATTTGGTCAAATATTATTCTGGGTGTTTCTGGATGAGACTAACATTTGAATTGGTGGACCGAGTAAAGCAGATTGTCCTCCTTAATGTGGGTAGGTCTCATCCAATCTGTTGAGAGCCTGAGCAGAACAAAAGGCTGAGGAAGGGGGAATTCTTTTTCTCTGCCTGACTGTCTTCCATTTAGGACACTGACCTCCTGCCTTCAGATTTGGACTAGAACCGGAACTTAAACTATCAGCTCTCCCATTCTCAGACCTTCAGACTCGGACCAGAACTACATCACCTGCTGTCCTGGTTCTGGACTTCTCTGCTTCCATAACTACATGGGCCAATTCCTTATAATAAATCTCTCCCTCTCTCCATATATATATACACATACATATATATACACATACATATATATATATATACACATACATATATATATACACACACGCACACAGACATGCACACATATCCCATTTGTTCTGTTTCTCTGGAGAACCCTGACTAATCAGAAATATCATTCAGTGTCCAGAAGCACATTAATAGCACACATCTGTAACTAATCTTTGCATGGTTCAATTTTAGAAAACCTAGTAATGTATATTAATATAAATAATGTAATATTATAAAATGTCATCATTAATAGATCAAAAGAGGAAGAAAATTGTTATCTTCTGTATAGATGCTAAAAGGGCATTTGATAAAATTCAAGATTAATTCCTGATTTTTAAAAACTTCTTGATAAAATTGGAATAGATGGATACTTCCTTAATGGGATCATGTATATCAAGGCAAAATCCATCAGCATGTGTAATGGTGAACAACTTGAAGCCTTCCCAATAAATTCATGAGCGAGGCAAAGATGTCCCCTCTCCCCAGACTTAACATTACTCTAGAGATATTAGCCACTAAAATTTCACAAGAAATGAGGAGCATAAATATTGGAAAGAAAGAGACAAAAGTATTGTTATTGGTATATGATATGATTATACACTTGAAAAGCCCAATAAAATAGAATAATTATTACAAATAATATAACTTGGTAAGATAACTGGGTACAAAATTAAAACATAAAAATTAATAACTTTCCTATACATGTACAGTGAGTTATAGAAGATACTTAAAGGAAAAATCCCATCTATGAAAATAGCAAAGAAGACAAAGTACAGAAGATAAAGTGTATAGCAACACATTTAATAAGAAAAATGCAAGATATACATGAAAAAAAATTTAAATGCTACTGGAAACCTAAAACAAAACAGGAATAAATGGAAGGGATAATTTGTTCTGTGTAGGAAGATAGTAAAAAGAAATCAGTTTTCCCTATATTATTATATACATTTAGAATGTTTCCAACAAAAATAAAAATAGGGTTCTTAGGAGTGTATATTAATTAGAGTAGGCTAATTGCTTTAACAAACAAACCCTGAGTATATAATGGCTAGAACATGATGGATGTTTATTTCTAACTTACATAAATCCCAAAATAGATGTTCCTGATTGGTGGGCATCTATGTGTGTGTCTTTCTCAATTAGAATTCTTTAATCTTTGGCTCTGCTATTTTCAACACATGGTTTCCAAGGTGACTATGCTCATCTGCCTGAAGCTGGCAGAGGAATATGAATGATTCAGCATGGCAGGTTTTCATGAGCCAGTCTGAGAAGTAATACACATCACTTCTACTTGCATTCCATTGGCTAGAACCCTATCACGTAATTATATTTAATTACAAGAGGCTATGCTATGTTGTCCGAGTGCTCAGGAAATAGAGGAACTGAGTTTAAAGCACTCTTTGTCATGGGAAAATTGACAGATTCTTAAGTTCACATGAAAAATGTACATGGGGGGGGGCTTCCCTGGTGGCACAGTAGTTGAGAGTCCGCCTGCCAACGCAGGACACACGGGTTCGTGCCCCCGTCCGGGAAGATCCCACATGCCGCGGAGTGGCTGGGCCCGTGAGCTGTGGCCTCTGAGCCTGCACGTCCGGAGCCTGTGCTCTGCAATGGGAGAGGCCACAACAGTGAGAGGACCGCGTACCGCAAAAAAAAAAAAAAAAGTACATGGGGAACATTATAAACAATTTTATGCAAAATTTGACAACTTAGATGCAGTGGACAACATCCCTAAAAATGCAACTCTAGCAAAACTGACAAAAGACGTTATAGAGAACCTAAATAGCCCCATATCTATTTTAAAAATGGAATTTGTAATAAAAATCCCTCCCACAAAGAAAACTCCAGGCCCAGATGGGCTTCACTGGTAAGTTTTCTCAAACACTTAAGGAAGAAACAATAGTGATTCTACACAAGTTCTTTCAGGAAATTGTGCTTTTAAAAATCAGCAATGAGGGACTTCCCTGGTGGCGCAATGGTTAAGACTCCACGCTCCCAATGCAGGGGGCCCAGGTTGGATCTCTGGTCAGGGAGCTAGATCCCACACGCATGCTGCAACTGGGATTTCGCATGCCGCAACTAAGGAGCATGCAAGCTGCAACTAAGGAGCCTGCCTCCCACAACTAAGACCTGGCACAACCAAATAAATAAATAAATATTTTTAAAAATCAGCAATGAATGTTGAATTTTATTATCTATGGAGAAAAATAATATGAGCACTTCCCGACTTGATTTAATTTCAGTTTTCTTAAATTTACCAAGGCCTGGGTGGTCCAGTGGTTAAGACTGGTGGTCCAGTGATTAAGACTCTGCGCTCCCAATGCAGGGTGCTGCGTTCAATCCCTGGTCAAGGAACTAGATCCCACATGCATGCCACAGCTAAGAGTTTGCATGTTGCAACTAAAAATCCTGCACGTAGCAATGAAGATCCCACATGCTGCAACTGAGACCCGGTGCAGCCAAATAAATAATAAAATTTTTAAAAAAATACTAGATAACGTCAATTAAAATTTTAAAAAATGTACCAAGGTTTGCTTTGTGGCCCAGCATGTGATCTATCCTGGAGAATGTTCCATGTGCACTTGAAAAAAACGTGTATTCTGCTGCCTCTGGGACGGTAGGGGTGGAAGTTGGCTGGGAAGGTGCATGAAGAAATCTCTGGGAGGATGGAGATGTTCTGTCTTCTCTTGAGTGGTAGTTATACATTGTATGCAACTGCCAAAATTTAGTGAACTGAACACATAAGATCTGTGTACTTTATTATATGTAAGTGATATCACAAAAAAACACAAAAAGAATAGCTGGGTAGATGATAAAAAAAGAATCCAAAATTAGACACAAACACATATTAGACTTTAATTTGATACAGGTGTCGTTTCAGGTGAGTGGGTAAAAATGGATTATTTAACAAATGATACTGAGATAACTGGAAAAAAGTAGTTTGGAACCACATATTACTGTTCACACCAACATTAATTTTGGATGGATCAAAGGTTTAAAGGTAAATAAATGAAACCATGAAAGTACTGAAGCAAACATTGATGATTCTTTTGTGGTTCTGAGTTCGAGAAAGGGAAAGACTTTCTTAAAATGATTCAAACTAGACGCCACAGAAGAAAATATGAATATGACCACTAAAATTGAACATGTCTGATTTGAAAAACAACCACAAATAAAATTTAAAGAAAATGAATAAACTATCGTATAAACATGAGAGACCACATGTCAATTTTTTTAAAGATCAAAAATCTGAAAGAAAAATTGTCACAGGACATGGACAGATGGTTCACAGAAAGTGTATACAAATGGCTTCTAAACATATGAAAAGATGTCCATGCTCAGCTACAGTAAGAGAAATGCCAACAAAAACTACATCAAGTTACCACTTCCCCCTAATAGATGGCATAGACCAAAATTTTTGATAATGTGCTGTGTTGGTGACAGTGTAGGGCAGCAAGCTCTCTCATGTATTGTTGATGGGAGTAAAAATTTTTACAATTCTTGAGAAGACAATCTAGAGATATCTATCAAATATAAAACTGCATATACCCTGTGACCCAGACATTCAACTTCTAGGAATGAATTCAACAGATACACTTCCACATGTCCAGAAAGATGAATGATGGAGATAACCAGTGCAGCCTTGTTCACAGTGGCAAATAATGACCATCAAGAGGAGGCTGGTTAAATAAATGACCGTGTCTGGATGTAATAGGATTCCATGACACTGCTTGAAGTAGATTAATGTGGTCCCTCAGAACATGGACTCTAGAGCCACAATGCCTGAGTCCTAACCCCAGCTTTCCCACTTACTGGCTGGGGGACTGACCTTGAGCCAGTTACCTAACCTAACCTCTCCGTGCCTCAGCTTTCTAATCTCTAAAATGGGATAAGTAGCAGTAATAGTAATGTCACCTACCTCAAAATATGCTGAAGAGTAAATGAGTAAAACTGGTCTTACGGCATTTAGACCAGGGTGTGGCACGTGGTAAGTACCAGGTACGGATAGACGAGAATTATTACTGATCTGAAACCATCTCCAGAATGTATTAAGTACAAAAAACCAAAATGCGGTTCCAGTGGTATAAAACCAGGGTGTGCAGGATAGTTCTACATATTTATGCTTGCATATGTATAAAATATCTCTAGAAGGAGGCACTAGAAACTAGAGATTGCATCTGGGGAGTGATTGGGGTGGGAGAGAGTTCTCAATGAATAACTTGTATACTTTTAAATGTATTTTTTACAAAGTATGCGTATTATCTATTCCCAAATTTTAAAATAGAAAATGTATATTTTGGGAAGAAAATCCCTTGAAGTGATGTAACTCTCTGTGTCCTGATTACGGTGGTGGCTACACAAATCTATACGTGCGCTAAAATTCATAGAACTGTACATAAAAAGATAAAAGTAAATGTTTCTGTGTGGTAATTAAAAAATAAAAATTGAAAAAGAATGTCCCTTTGGTTCTAATGCATAAGACAGAGCAAGCCTGGTCCTCCAGGAGGCCAGTGAGGAGCTGACTGCATTTTAGGAGAAAAGAAATTCTTAGAACCTGGGGAAGGAGCATCAGCGGTGGGGACAGAGAGGAAAGAATTCAGAAGTGTAGAGGAAAAAGGCTTGTGCTCCATTCTTCTTTTAAAAAAAATTTATTTATTTATTTATTTATTTTTTGCTGTGTTGGGTCTTTTTTCTGTGCGTGGGCTTTCTCTAGTTGCGGCGAGCGGGGGACACTCTTCATCGCGGTGCGCGGGCCTCTCACTGTCGCGGCCTCTCTTGTTGTGGAGCACACGCTCCAGACGTGCAGGCTCAGTAGTTGTGGCTCACGGGCCTAGTTGCTCTGCAGCATGTGAGATCTTCCCAGACCAGGGCTCGAACCTGTGTCCCCTGCATTGGCAGGCAGATTCTCAACCACTGCGCCACCAGGGAAGCCCTGTGCTCCATTCTTTTATGGAATACACCCCGACTTAGCGCACACTGTTTGCTGGGCACTGTGCGCTTTCTCTTCATAACAATCCCAGAGGATGATGGTTATCTTTTGTCATCCCAATTTTCCAGATGAGGTAAAAGTGATTTGCCCAAGGTATAAGTGGCAGAGCCTTTGAACCAGGCCTGACTCCAAAACAGGTTCTTTTTGAAACTGCACTCCTTCTCAGATGGGACTCGAACCCAGCTGCACCTCAGATTGGGACTTGAACCCACAATCCCTGATTTAGGAGGGGACATGAACCCACTGTCTTTTAATTGAAACCATTCACCTGGTGTCAGGACTTACTGAAGCTCAGGTTCTTTTATCTCATGGCAGAAAGAATTCAGTGTGAGGCGAAGAGATGGGCAAAGAGTGGGTTTATTAGCAAAGGATGCTAGTGAGAGATACAAGCGAGCTGGCAAAGGAGTGCAGCTCCGAGAACAAGGAGGGGTACATTTTTATAATCAAAGAAAAAATGGAGAGGGGAGAAGACCACCTTCTTCCTCGTTCTTGGGCAGCTGTCAACACTCACATCATTATCTCCTCTTTTGACCCTGCATGGTCTAAACGGGACTGTCATGGCACTATTTCAATGATGTGTATTTTAGCAAAAGTGTTGCAACATGTACTAAAGTATGGTCATTTATCTCAGGTTTAGGTATAATGTTCCCTTTCCCCTACTTTTTTTTTTTTTACCTTTCACCTATATTCCTGTTTTGGCTACATGCAGAAATGCTACTCTTCAAGGACTGTTACCTCTCTGACTTCATGTAACAAGATTCAGACCCCATATCTATTGTCTTGTGTTTTAACTATCAGGGTTTGTGGCTTGAGTGTGCCTGGTGTTTGGATGCACCTGGTCTTCCTACAAGGTAGTGTAGATTGTTGCTAGGTTACTGGATTCTTTTCTTGAGTGGTCATTAGCTTGCAACAGTCTCTCAAACTGCCTTAATATTCCCTTTCTGTCTTTAATCCCCTAGTGGGATTTCTAAACTAATTATTTAATTATCCTACTCTATCCCTATCATTTTCAGCTCAAAAGGCTTCTTTTCCCTAGTAAACTAGATCTGGGGAAGTCTGGGAAGGCTTCACGGAGGAGGTGACATTTGAACTGGGGCCTTGAAGTTTATCCAGGATTCTATCCCGCACAATTTCAAGTGCTGCCATTCACAAGATAGTCTCGGGCTCCCCCTGCAGTTGTGCAGGGCAACTCTGAGTTCTTCACACAGAAGTGCAGAAGGTGCACCAGTTAGACTTGGCTCTCTAACAAATCACCTCCCAAATTCAGCAGTTGATTTAAAACAATAAGCATTTACAGGTCAGCTGGCTAGTTCTGATCTCAAGCAGGCTTATTCCTGTACCTGAGTCTGCTACTGAGTCAGCTGTAGGGTGATCGACCATCCTGGTTTGCCTGGGACTGTCCCAGTTATAGCACTAAAGGACCCGCCTCCCCGGTGACCCCTCAATCCTGGACAAACTGAAACAGCTGGTCACCCTAGTTGATTGGGGCTGTCGGGTCTAGGTGGGCCTGGGTGAGGATGGCTGGCGCCTCTCTATGTGGTGTCTTTCATCCTCCAGTGGGCTAGCCCAGGTTGTTCTCATGGCAGCAATGACAGGGGTCCAAGAGAGCAAGTAGACACGTGCAAGTCCTGTTAAAGCCAAAGCTCAGAACTGGCACATCGTCACTTCTGCCACATTCTGTTGATCAAAGCAAGTCTTAAGACCAGGGGTAGGAAAATAGTCTCCCACTCTTTATGAGGGAGGCACATTGCTAGGGGCATGGATATGGGAACAAGTGTGGGAAATGGGCCAATTTCATAATCAATCTGTCACATAAGGGAAGTCCTGACTCAGGTGTAGCAATAAGCCTGGCTGACCTGTAAATGGTTATTGTTTGAAACCAGCTACTGAATTTAGGAGGTGGTTTCTTACACAGCAAAATCTAACTGATATACCCCCAACTCATGGGGTATATTTGGGGAAGGGCAGGAAGTTCAGTGTGGCTAGAGCATAGTGGGCTGTCAGAAGATGGGAGAGAGATAAAAATGGCTGGGTCTGTGTGTTTTCTCATCTCCTGGACTGGCAAATGAGGACAACAGGAGAGGGACCATGATTCCTTTTTACAGATGAGAAAGACTGGGGCCCAGATAGGGCAGGCACACACCCAAGGCCACATAGCATGGGTAGGGACTGGAACCAGGGCTTTCCCTGCTGGGCCAAGGGAGGCCATGGGAGGAAGGGGGCTTGATGGTGCTTTTGAAAATCTCTTACTTAAGACCAAGAGGCCATCAAGTATTCGTAAAAGAATGGGGAGGGGTGGCCTGATGGAGATGGGTGGGTGTTGAAATCACCAAAACCCACTGGCACCTATACTTCTGCAGGACTGTGCTTATTTATTCCCTCAATTTGAATGACTGGATTTTTCCCCTCCAGATATTCCCTGGGGCTTCCTCTCTATCAGTAGTAGCAAATGGATTTACAGGTGTCTAATTAGGCTGGAAAATTATAGACAGCCGGAAGCCTTGACCATGATTCTCCCACCTCCTGGGGAGGCGCCCCTAGGCCAGGAGATCAGCCCAGTTCCGGTGAAAGGGCCTTCCTGCTGATGAAACGGCCAACCAGGTCCCTGTAAATTCACTGACCTGCCACTAACTTATTGTGTGTCTTTGGACGGGCTGCTCTTCTCTATGGGCCTCGGGCTCCTGGTCTGTACCGTGAAGGAAGGGACGAGGGGAGACACAGTGTGGGGGGATTTGAGAAAGCAAGGAGACCTGGAGGTGGCAGGGACAACCATGAGCTGTGCAGAGGACATTACGGGTCCCAGAGTGGCTGTGAGGAGCGGGGTGGCCCGTGGAGCGGGGAGGAGATGGGAGAGGCTCTGTCCTCTCTTGCAAAGGGTAGATGATATTCTTCTTTGACCAGCAAGCCCACTGTGTGCCCAACTGCACGTAGTCTGCACGGAGTCACTTCAGCTTCTCCGCACTCCTGGAGTGGGTGTTTGCTACCGTGATGGAGAGACGGGGGAAGCCACCGCCCTGTATCACACAGTAGGTGTGAAGCATGCGCAGTCACACTTGGATTCCTGGCTTTCTCTGCAAATCTGCTGAATGTCTGCAGCCACCCTCCCACCTCCACCTGCCCGGGATTAAACCAGATGTGCTCCACTGGCCCTGCAGACACACCCTCTGCCTTGCCCTCTGTTCCACCAACTGCATCACGTGAGCCCCCTCGCCTCCGACTTCCGGTTCCTTCAGCCCCCGGGAAGCAGCAGCAGGAGCTCGGAGGGTGGAGGGTGGAGGTGAGGGAGACTGGGGATTTGTTCCCCGGGCCCCTCCCTGCCGGGCCAGGCTGCATCCTCTGTCAGGTGGCACCCCCCAGAGCCTCAGCCCTCAGGGCCCTGGGCAGGGCTGCCTTCACAGGCTACAGGCGCTGACTGCTCCCCACTCTTGCTAGGCTCAGGGTGTTTCACCACCCCTAAACCTGTCATTGGACTCATTTCCATCCTGACTCTGAGAAGGACCCTGGCAGACACCCCCGCAAGGCTGTTCCTGCCCCCAAAGTGCCCTGTGCTCTGTCACCCATAATTCCTCCTTTCCCCTCTCCCTGCCCCACAAGGCCTTCCCCTGTGGACACAGCGTTGGGAGGAAAACAGACTGATCAAGCTGGTTCCCAGCAAAGAAGTGTTTCCCACCCATCGGTCCCTGCAAATCTCCAAAGCCAATCTTTAATATTTCACTTTAATCAACTCTCTTTTCTGTAAAAACTTAAAAAAAAATTGAATCTGAGTTTTTAGAATAAATTTTTAATTTTAGAACAGTTTTAGGTTTATAGGAATATTGTGAAGGTAGTTCAGAGACCGACCAACTCTCTTAAACTTTATTTTAAAAGGAAACTTTTCATTATTCCTGCAAATGAAACCAGCATGATGTGCCTCAGACTTTAATCTTAAAAATGAACAATGAAAACAAAACAATGTTGTTAAATTTTTTAAATTAAAATAAAAAATTAACAGCCCAATAGAAGTATTAATAAATCTGATTGATTTATATAATGCATTTTGCATGCAGAATTGGCTGGGATCTGTGTGTGTGTGTCATGAAGCGCTCCCCAGTGCAGGGCCATCACCAGGCACCAGGCTGTTTTCCACCATGATCCACGTCAGTGCCCTGCCAAGAGTCCTCTGAGGAATGGACCAGCTATAGCACAGCCAGCGTTTATGGAGTGCCACCTCTGGTGGGGCACTGTTCCAATGCCTTACATCTATTAACTTGTCAGAGCCTCAGAATAACCTGATGAGGTACTAGGTACTATTATTACCTCAATTTTTAGATGGAGACACTGAGGCAGGTTAAGGAATTTGTTCAAGGCCACAGGCCAGAGCCACACGGGAGTAGTCAGGCTCCCAAGTCTGCATATGGCTGTGCTCTATTACTGAGAGCAGAGAAAACAGGCATTTTCCCCATCCCACTGCAGCCTCCCTGGACCACGGCAGCAGCACCGAACTCACCTCTGTTCTCTCCCGCCTGTCCATTCTTCGCTCTGCAGCCGTGCGCTCTCAAACACGTGGAGCTCTGTGTAATAGAGCTGCCCTTTCAGACCTGCCCTTGCTCAGCATTGCACAGTGACATCCACCACTCCTCAGTTTTATTCTCCCCCAACCAACTTTGTACTCTGAAATTCCTCTA
The DNA here is from genome assembly GCF_059928025.1 of Delphinapterus leucas. Lineage (NCBI taxonomy): Eukaryota > Metazoa > Chordata > Mammalia > Artiodactyla > Monodontidae > Delphinapterus > Delphinapterus leucas. Next base: position 145,929,832 of record NC_143129.1, read on the forward strand.
TTACATAGAAGAGGTGAAAGACTAGAAAAGGAACACCCTATATCCTTATCCAAAATTCAACAATCACTAACATTCTCTCTCTACCTGTGTGTATTCTTCTATTTTGAATTGAAACAAAGCCTTTCTTCATGTGTCCTTGGCAATAATACCAGGTTTGATGTGCTTGTTATTTTTTTCTAAATACACTTGAAAATAAATACATTACTGTGAAAAGAAGATATTTGGCCATGTACCTCCTAAAATCACCCTGTGCATCCCTCCTGATATGACCGCCACACACTGGGGAAATCAGTCCCTAATGTGGGATGGACCTCCGTGGACCTCCATGGTTGTTTTCAGCAAGGATGCCACCTAAACTCACCAGTTCCCTCCGGTGGCAGGGCTGGGAGCTGTGTAGGGAGATTCTGTGGGGTCTAGGTGGGGAAGGCAGAGGCATCCTGGGGGTCTTCCACCTAGGATGGGAAGGGAAGTAGGACAGTGCAGTCATGGCTTTGCACTGGCTGTTCCCTGTACTCTTCCTGTGTATTTGGAGACACCCTCCCTCCCTTTAAGTGGGTGTCTGCTCAGATGTCCCTCTCAGAGAGGCCTTGCTAACCACCTAGCTACAGTTCCCCAACCCTGCTCAACCTGCTTAATTTTTCTTCAGACAAACACTTCAGACCACGACACTGTTTTCTACACTAGTCTGTCAGCTCCATAAGGGCAGGGACACAGCTCTCTTTACTCAGCACTACACTCCCATACCTGGCACAGAGACTGACACTAGCACGTGCTAAATAAATGAGGGTTGAATGAGCAGATGAATGAATGAATCAGTGGCCTGGGGTTCAGATTCAGACTCTAGGCCTGGTGCTGTCACTAGGGGAAATCCAGCCTCTGCTTGCATGCCCTCAGTGATGGGGATCTCAGTCCCTACATTTCTGAAAGATGACCACATTCAAAGAGTTACTTTCTAGGTTTTTCCCACAGATATGAATTTTTATGTTGCCCCCAAAAGTGAGACTTATGTTTATTTCAAACAGTAATGTAACTCCCCGGGGAAATGAGAGGGAGTTCGTGCCTGCCAGGGACTCAGGGAGGGCAAGGACCCTCTGCTTTCTTCTTACTCCCATTTACGCATATTTCTGAGTAAGAGCCCAGTTTCCCATCAGGCTCTGGGTCCATGGGGTCCGCACTGCCCCCACACTTGCCTACTGGTGGAAAGATGGGAACATCATCCTCTCACCTGAGAAGACTTGTTGACAAAATCCTGAACTGGATGAGGCAATGGAAAGTGCTCCAGCTGAGACGCAGCAGGCCTGGGTTCTCTGCCACAGAATCACTGTGTAACCATGAGCCTTACCTTCCATACCTGTAAAATGGGGACAGTGAGTTTGCTCTGAGCCCAGGGATAAGAAACTATACTAGGTCAGATTTCCAAGCCCCAGGGACCTTCTACAAATAGCAATGGAACCACCCCATCCCCAGAGGCTCCGGACACAAATCAGCAGCAGAGAAGCACCACGGGGCCCACTTTACCTAAGCACAGGCAGAATTGTAGCAGAAGAACAAGGTAAGTGGCTCCCGCGGCGGCCTGATTCTGAGCTGTTGGCGTGATGTGTGGGAGAAATTAAGTTCATAAATAAAGTCAGAGTGGGCTGTGGCAACGTGGCCACAAACTGTGCTCCTTGGCCACCTTAGCTGGGGACCTGGCACGGTTGCCCCTTGGAAGGCCCAGCCCATTGTCCACCATGTCCACCTACCCTCCCCACAGGCCACACTGAGTCTGGGCACCAGGCATTTGCTCAGGCCGTGTTCCTGCCTGATGTGCTCTCCCTGACTGGCTCAGCCCCACAGTTCCTGATGCAGAGAACAGGGTCTGGTGGGAGTTGAGGTGCTCCTGGGGGTGAAGTACCTGGGCCAGTAGTCGAGGTTCAAGGCCCAGTTTTAGGCTGAGGGCTGCCCCCTGCCTGGCATCCAATGGGTTAGGAGTGAATCAACTCCCAGGTTCCATCAGGAATCCCTCCTATTGGGATTCTCACACCCTGTGTACTAACCTCCCATGCTTCAAGGTCAGCATCAGGATGCCTCCTCCAGGAAGCCCTGCTGGAATGGCTCAGATTCAGCCCCCTAACTCCCAGGCATATAAGCTTCTCCCAAGGTGGGAAGGTCCTGGGCTGGGCCCAGCAAGATCATCCCTGACCACCCTGTGTAAGACGCCAGCATCCTCCTTGCCTTAACATTTCCAGTCCCCTTTCTCTGCTTTAACCTTTGAGCATGGTCCTTATCTGATGCACTTTAAATTTGCTGATTTGTTAATTCTCTGGCTCTGGCACTAGCATGTAAGCTCTCTGAGGGGAGGGCTTTTGTTGTTTTTGTTTGCTTTTATATTTCTGTGCCTAAGCAGTGCCCGTGTGCAGTAGCCTCAAGTATTAGTTAAACAAAGAATGAATAAAAGGAAGGATGCACAGCACATGCAGAGACTCAGGGGTGTGAAAGGGAAGTAAGAAGGCGCCACCAAATGCAGGATTCCTAGAGTGTGGTCTTGAGGTGAGGTGGGAAAAGGTAGTAAGGCCCAAACTGAGAAGGGTCTTGAATGCCAGGCCAAAGGTTAGAGGGGGGTGGGAGCTGCGGCAGGACGTTAGATGGGGGAGCAACAGTGTCACGTCGGGGTTTAGAAAGACCCTTCTGGCTGGGTGGGAGGAAGGACTGTGGGGCAGAGAGGAGTGGGAGTGGAGAGAACAGTGAGGAGGCCATGGAAGTAGTCAGGCGAGAGAGGGCGGGCACCTGGGGGAGGGTTATGGTGGGACCTGGAGGGCGAGCAGGAGGCCTGGGCTGGGCAGGGACTGACTGGCAGTGGGGAGCATCCTCTGGGACCGGCTCTGTCTGGCTAGCCTCGCCCCGCAGGACTGCCCCACGAGGGGCAGGGAGCCAGGGGACCCAGTCTGGCCCTGCCTCTTGGGACTCCAGGGATGCACGGTGCTTTCTGTTAATGGCAGGAAAACTGCAGCCAGCATTGCCCACCTGGTGTCTGCCATGCGGAGTGTGGAACAGGGAAATTAAACCAGTGTGGGGAGCTCAGCTGACACCACGTACCTGGCTCCTGAGGCTTCGGGTGTGCAACCCTGTGGGAGAAGGGAACCGTCACTGGCTGAGCACCTACTCTGTGCCAGGCATGGGATGGATGCTCTATATGCATTTGATCCTTACAGACAGCAAGGTGGGTACTATTACCCCCATTTTACAGATAGGGAAACCGAGACCCAGAGAAGCTAAGTAATTTTGGGGATCACACAGTGGCAGAGCTCTTTCTATTCCACCATGCTGCCTTCTGAAAGGAAGCCAGGCAGAAGGCACACAGAAAAGGAATTTATGATCAGCACGGCAGCCCAGCAATGGAGGGGTTGCTTAGGGAGGGGTAGGTGACCCGTCCTAAGATGTGCAATTAGAGATCGAGTGAATGCTTGGCGGTGTCTGTGTGGAGGGGAGGAGAGGGCGAGCTGTCTTCTGGGTTCCCTTCTAGCTGGGCACCTCATGGGGTAGGAAGGCCTGAGCTGAGGGACAGCTTTGCCTCTGCCCCAGGCCCCCACAGATCCCCTTCCCAGGAGAAAATGCCCCCTTCCTCAGGCTAGACCTGATATTCTGCAGAGCCATGGACCTGCCACTTTTGCTTCCTCTCTATCACATAGCCCTGGAACCATCAACCCTGCAACACAGGCCCAGAGAGGAAATGGGGCTGGCCCAAGTCACAGTTATGCCCCTGGAGGATTGGACCAAACATGTTGTTCAGTGGTGTCCAAGGGCTCTGGCCACTGTCTAGTCGGCTGGGCCCAGCCCTGCCCTGGCCACCATGATCGTCCCAGCTGCTGGACACATGTCTGCTGGTCAGAGCTTCTCAGAAGAACCAGGAAGCTGGAATTGCTGTGATTCCTGGCCCTGTCCCCAGTACGGCCTTTGGGGACTCTGCATGCGCCTGCACAGGTGTGCAAGCTGGAAGTGTGGGTGGGGCCAGAGCATTTTATCTCTTAACATGGCTTGAGGGTTGGGCTGCCTGGGGTTCCATCCATTAAAGCAGCTTCTCTTTCAGTCCCAGGGGCATCTCTCAGGTGGCCAGTCCCCACTGGAGGGCTAATGGCCCGAGTCCACTCCACCAATTCTACATGTTCCAGACCTGATGAAGGGGATGCAGCCTCAAGAGTCCTGAGTCTGAATCCCAGCTCTCCCCCCCAGCTGTGTGACCTTGGGCAGGTTCCCTCACATCTCTGGGCCTCAGTTTCCCAGAGGGTTCAAACATTCCAAGGGCAGGACACAGCCTGTACTGCAGTTTGTTTGTTTGTTTGTTTGTTTGAATCAAATTGGTTGCCAACATTTAAAACATAAAAGATCAGGAAATTTCACACAAAAAAATCTAGATTTTCAGGTTTCATTGAAAAATCAGAAGATCTGGGCTCACTGGGTTCCCACCCCCATCAGGTAATAACCCACTAGAGTAAGTCACTTTCTCCAGTCCTCACAGGCCAGGCAGCCGCTGGAAGCTGGTGGGTTTTCTACCCCTGAGTCAAGCTGGGAGCCCCCAGACTCTTGCCTCAGCAACCCCAGAGCTACTGGCCCAGGCCTGGTCACTGTATATGTGCTGGGTTGATGAATGAATGAATAAATAGATGAGCACAGCAAAAATGATAATAATAATGCCTGCTCCCTGCCCCCCACTTTCCCAGAGGAGCACAAGGAGGTCCTGGCATTTTATAAACCTTGAAGTCCCAGGAATAACAATAACAAATATGTAGGTAGCACTTACCAGGTGCCTAGCTCTGTCCAAGCAATTTTCTTCCATTATCTCATTTGTCCCTCACCATGCCCCTGTGAGGTGGGACCTTCTCCATCCTGGGGAGGAGAGGGTAACAGAGAATAGTATGCCACTTACAGGGTTGGTGGGAGGATTAACTGAATTAAGGAAGGTATAGTGCCTGGAAAAGAGCCTGGCACACAGCAGGTGCTCATGAAGCGCAGGCCATTGACACACAAGCCAGGTACTTTCACAGCAGTGATCTCGTGTGGTGGACAGATGAGCCCCCCCAAGCTGGGAGGGGTTGAGACTTGCCCAAGGTCACAGGGCAAGTGGCTTGGAGAGGATTCTCAGATGCGGAGACGTGTGACTTCCTGCAGCGGGGGCCGCTGCTATGGAGCGGGTCCTGAGGGGGCTGGGTCCAGGAGAGGGACTCTGGGTAGGGAAGGTGGGAGGCAGGAGAGCAGAGGTCTGGAGCCTCAGCAACATAATTCCAGCCCTGGCTTGGCTTTGGCACTCTGGGCTTCCTCCCTCCCCTCCCAGGTTTGCAGCTGGTGTCTGGAGGCTGCCGCCCTGCAGCCTGAACCCAGTGCCCTCCCTCCGGCTGACCCACCCACCCACCCTCTCGGCCCAGCTCCTCGCCCTGCCCTCCAAACGGGGGAACCAAGGCCTGGGGACAGGCAGCCTGGCAGGGTGGAGGTGCCTGGGTTTCACTCCTCCCAGTCCTGCCACTTACCGGCTCTGTGACCCTCTGATTCTCCTTTCCTCATCTTTTATGACTCATCAAAAGTGTTTGCCTTGGGCTTCCCTGGTGGCGCAGTGGTCGGGAGCCCACCTGCCGATGCAGGGGACACGGGTTCGTGCCCCGGTCCGGGAGGATCCCACATGCCACGGAGCAGCTGGGCCCGTGAGCCACGGCCGCTGAGCCTGTACGTCCGGAGCCTGTGCTCCGCAACGGGAGAGGCCACAACAGTGAGAGGGCGGAGTACCGAAAAAAAAAAAAAAAGGTGTTTGCCTTGAGCCAGGTACTGGGCTCAGAGCCTTGCATGCATCCTTCCACGTATTCCCGATGACAGCCCCATTTCATGGCTGGGAGGATGGAAGCTCAGTCTTTCCCCTAGTTGCACAGCTGGGAGTAGATTCAGAGTCAGGTCTGGGTGAGTCCAAAGCCTGAGTTCTTTAAGTGAAGAAAGTGATATGTGCCTCATCTGGTCATCGTGAGAACATAGAATAAAAAATAAAGTAGGTCTTCCCTGGTGGCGCAGTGGTTGAGAGTCGCCTGCCGATGCAGGGGACACGGGTTCGTGCCCCGGTCCGGGAAGATCCCACATGCCACAGAGCGGCTGGGCCCGTGAGACATGGCTGCTGAGCCTGCGCGTCCGGAGCCTGTGCTCCGCAACGGGAGAGGCCACAACAGTGAGAGGCCCGTGGACCAAAAAATAAATAAATAAAATAAAATAGTAGTTAAAGCTTCCATAGCCTTTAATTACCGTGCCAGTGGCTGTTCTAAATATTTTACATTCTTTTTGTATATTCTTTTCCATTATGGTTTATCACAGGATATTAAATATAGTTCCCTATGCTATACATTAGTACCTTGTTGTTTATCCATTCTAAATGTAACAGTTTGCATGGGCCAACCCCAAACTCCCAGTTTGTCCCTCTCCCTGTCCCCCTCCCCCTTGGCAACCACAAGTCCCTTCTCTGTGTCTATGAGTCTGTTTCTGTTTTGTAGATAGGTTTATTTGTGCCATATTTTAGATTCCACGTATAAGTGATATCATATGGTATTTGTCTTTCTCTTTCTGACTTACTTCAGTTAGTATGGTAATCTCTAGTTGCATCCATGTTGCTGCAAATGGCATTATTTTGTTCTTTTTTATGGCTGAGTAGTATTCCACTGTATATATGTACCACATCTTCTTTATCCATTCATCTGTTGATGGACATTTAGGTTGTTTCCATGTTTTGGCTATTGTGAATGGTGCTGCTATGAACATAGGGGTGCATATATCTTTCTGAATTATAGTTTTGTCTGGATATATTCCCAGGAGTGAGACTGTTGGATGATATGGTAATTCTATTTTCAATATTCTGAGGACCCTCCATACTGTTCTCCATAGTGGCTGCACCAAAGTTTCATTCCCACCAACAGTGCAAGAGGGTTCCCTTTTCCCCACACCCTCTCCAGCATTTGTTATTTGTAGACTTTTTAATGATGACCATTCTGACCGGTGTGAGGTGGTACCTCATTGTAGTTTTGATTCCCATTTCTCTAATAATTAGTGATGTTGAGCATCTTTTCATGTGCCTACTAGCCATCTGTATGTCTTTGGAGAAATGCCTATTAAGGTCTTCTGCCCATTCTTTGACTGGGTTGTTTGTTTTCTTGTTGTTGAGTTGTATAAGCTGTTTGTATATTTTGGAGATTAAGCCCTTGTCTGTTGCATCATTTGCAAATATTTTCTCCCATTCCATAGGTTGTCTTTTTTTTTTTTTTTTATGGTTTTCTTTACTGTGAAAAAGCTTGTAAGTTTGATTAGGTCCCATTTGTTTATTTTTGTTTTTATTTCTATCGCCTTGGGAGACTGACCTAAGAAAACATTGGTACGATTGTTCTAAGTATTTTACACATGTTAAGTGGTTTCACCCACACATCAACAGTATCAGCAGGCATCAGTGCTCCTATTATCATCTCCCTGTTATAGATCCAGAAACTGAGGCACAGAGAGGTTAACATGCCCAAGGTCACAAACTAGTGAGTGGTAGAATCAGAATTTGAATTCAAGCCTTCCAGCTCCAGAGTCCTTGCTTTCACCCACTATGCTGTGAACATAGAGCATCATGCATGAGGCATGTGCTGAACCCCAAACCCACAGGAGCTCTCCCCATCAGCTCCGTCATCAGTATGTCAGCTGCAGAGCCAGCAATGAGGATGCAGGCCCCAATGATTCCTGCCCCAGACTGCTCCCCAACCCCATCACTCCAGCCCCACCCCAGGGTCTAGTCGGGTACACAGGCCATAACCACCAGGACAAAGAATCAACGGCCTGAGAACAATGTAGGAGTCGCACCATCCATCTCCCTAGAAACCCAAGACAGGGCTGGCCCAGCTGATGCAGGGAGGGATGAGGTGTTTGCCTCCTGTTCTCTATCCTCACCCGGACCTCCCCCTCTCAGTTCCCTGAGCCTAGACAGGGAACTCTACAGCAGGCACCACAATCTGGGAGCCATGAGCATACTCTCCACTTTCTTCTGTCCTGTATCCCACTCCTCCAGGTCCTCCTAAGTGAGGACACTTATGACGCTGTTTCATTATGCCCTTTCCAATTTCTGGGCCTTTGCTTGGACTACTCCTTCTGCCTGAAGGCTCTCTCACACCCCTTCGGAAAGACCTCCTTTTCCCTGTAAGCAGAGTTTGTCCCGCATTCCTCTGATACCCTACGGCCCCCATCGCCCCTTTCATGTCCCATCACACACCATTGTGATTGTGTATGTGTCGTTTCAAGCACACAATGCCCTCTACACACATAGCAACAAACTCAGAAACATGTAAGCACATAGAAATACACCACTCTTTTCTCATAGGGTACACTCCCACACCCAAAGGCCCATGTATGCACTATGACCTTCTAATCAAGACACGCATGTACGTGCTTACACTCAAGCAAGTATCAAGGTAACATCTGTGACTTTACATATGTACACACACACACATATACACATACACACTCACAGCACACAATCCAAGCACACAGGGCCAAGCTACCCACAGAGAATCACATACTGCAGAAATAGTCAGGCTTCTACACTCTTGAACACACATAGATGTTCAATCATGCAGAAACATGCACCAACACCCACCAGTGGGATCACACGTGGGGATGCCGAACTGCGTACATTCCAGGGTCATTCCCTGGGTAGGCTGTCCTGAGGCCTGGAGGATGTCTCCTCGGAGACAGTCTGGAGCCTGGGTAGCAGGGCCTGGGAAACCAGGCTACCACTTCCCACTGGAGCTCACGCCTGGAGGGGAAGATAAACGATGTGTCTATTGGGCTCCTGGGTGGAGGGTCCTGTGCGGGAGGGGTCTCTTGGGCTGATTCCTGGCTTCTGTTTCCTACTTGCCACTTGTGCTTTCAGCCCAGCAAGCCCCTGCCCTCAGGCCAGGCCTAAGCTGTTCCTCTAGGCGCCCTTGGCAGCCTTGTCCTTAAATAATAGGAACCAGCTTTTACCAGCATTCGCTGAGCACAGGACCGGACTGGGAGAACACCACCCCAGTGGCCTCACAGGGCTCATGCTGGTGTCTACCCTGACAGCACTGACACCATCTGGAGGGATCCTCTTGACACCTGACATGTAGGATTATTCTGCGCATTTTAAAGGAGTGGAAATGGAGGCTCAGAGAGGTAAAGGGACTTCCCCAAAGTAACACAGCCAGGGGGTGGTGGGGCAGAAATGGACCAGCCTTCCCAAGGGAGCTCCTGGTCCCTGGGCTCCCAGAACAGCACTGGGTCACCCTCACCTACTCCCGAGGGAAGCAGCAGGAGCAGGGAGACCCCAGGGTGAGGTGGAGTCTTTTCTGGGGTCTGGGGAGGCAATGAGGTAAACTTTGCTGTGGGGCAGCCTGGACTTTCTGCCTCTGGGAGGTCAACTCCTTGACAAATCAGGAGAGGGACTCCAGGCCTGAAAGCCATAGACATTGGTGGAACAGCAGTGTCTGCTGTTGCCTGTGCTCCCAGCCCTATTTCTGGGTCCTAACAGGCTGTGACCCAGTTAACAGGTAGAGGCAGCATCCCTGGAAGATTCCTGTGGGCCCCTAGGCTCCTGAAGCCCCTGACCCAAAGGGGTTGAGTGTCTCAGTTTATTGTGGGCACTGCAAGGGAATGGCTGGATCTGGCACCAAGGGTTTCAGAAATTACCACAGGAAAAGCTTATAGCTAAGAAACCTCCATGCCAGGCTGATTGCCTTTAAAAATTAGGCAAGACAGCCAGGAGCAGACAGAGCTCAGGTCTAGAGGAAGCATGAAGCTGCTCTAGGCCTGGGCCTCCCCAACCGCTGGACTCCAGCAGAGATTTTTAAACTATGTACCCCATTTGGGGAGGGGGCCTGGGTGGAGGACTGCCAGCTTTGGGGCTCTAGGATTCCTCTCCACCCTTCAACAGGAGCACTCAGTGTGACTACAGGCTCGCCAGTCTTATTTCTTCTTCCTGGGCCCACAGGAAGACTGCATTTCTCACCTAACTTGCCAAGGTGACAAAGGCCAGTCACTGGGTTCTTTGGAAAGAGCAGAAGTGATGTACGTTGTTTCCAGGCCCAGTTTTAAATCCCCTAATGTGACGCTCTTCGCTCTTTTGTTTGCTTCTCACAGTGGCAATGTATTGAACTTACATCATAGATAGGGACACTAAGATGGAAGCAACTTGGATCCCTGAGTCATCATGTGGAGGAGAGATGCTCAGGAGAGCCACTAACCCACATTGTATTTGTGTGAGTGAGAAACAAACTTTTATTGTGTTACCCCACTGAGATTTCAGGGTTTATTTGTCATCTCAGCAGAACCCAGACTAGCATGGCTAATATATTCCTCTTGGATGGATTTTATATCTTGAGGTTGCACAACGATTTTTATTGAAGAAAGAACTCCGTGACTAAAATCCCACATCCAAAGTGTCCTCTCTCAGGGTCTCCCAGCTCTGATGTCCTGACATTCTGTATTTAGACAGCTGTGGGCAGTGGAAGTCAGGTGGCTTGAACTTGGTCATATACCCTGACTATGTGGCCTTGGGCAAGCTTCACACTTTTCTGAGCCTCGGTGTCCTCACCTATAAAGTAGAGGCAAAGATGCTTCACCTACAGGGCTGCTGTTAAGATCAGTGAGGAACTGTAAACGGTAAAGGGGGGAGATTTGCTTCAGGGAATGCACTGATGGTTTGTCATTATGCTCATCCCACCCACCACACCCACCACAGGCAAGGTCAGGGGAAAGAGACTTCAAGAAGGCATGAAATTTCATTCATTCAGCTGGGGGACACTTCCAGCCCTGTGTGGGGCCCTGGGCCACAAGGCAAGGCTCTGCAGAGAGACCGTCTCTCTTCTCAGCTGTATCTTCTCTGTCTTGGAGGAGGGGGTGGTATCTGACCTAATCACGGTGATGGCTCATTAAGAGGTTACTATGTTCCTGGCCCTTAATGATTCAATTAAGCCTCACTCAGGCAGGTACATTCCTCATCCTCCTTTTACAGAGTAGGAAAATGGAGGCACCGAGAGACTGAGCCTCTTGTCCAAGGTTACACAGGTAGGATGTGGGCAATGCTGGGATTTGAACCCAGGAAGTCCTACAGCAGTGCCTGGACACAAGAACTCTGGGCTATTCAGATCTCTTAGCATGTGTAGCAACGGTGTCTGGGTGGCAGATGCAGGACGGACGAGGGGAGGCTGTCCAGGGAGTGGGCTTCCAAGATTAAGCCGAATAGCAAAATTTCTGTTGCTTTGTCCCCTTCTGTCTCTCTGACTCTCTCTCCCCAGTTTCCTTCTTAAGCTCATTTGATACCACTCTTCCTGACTTCATAGTTTTCCTTGCCTCACTTTAATTCTTTCAGAGCCTCCTCGCTGCCCTCAGGATAGAGCCCAAGATCTGAGGCTTGGCATTCAAGGCCCCAGGAGGTGCCCTTTCCAGTCTTGATTCCTGCTGCTGCACTGTCTTGTTGTCCTGTGCCCTGTGCTCTACTTAGATTGAACTGTGTGAACTGCCTTCTCTTTCCCACCCCATGTCTCGCTCCATGTTGTCTCTGCCTGGAGCTCTCTCCCCACCTTTCCCACCAGCTCACTCAGCTCCAGGCAGCTGTCCCAGGGTCTCCAGGTTTGGCCATGTTTTCTGCAGTGCTGTAGCCCAGGGCTGTGTCTCTCCTCTGATCCTCTGGGTTGCCACAGTCTCCATCTCTGTCTGAACCTTAACAGCTCCTCTAGGGCAGGACCTGGGCTGGGACCCCAACATTGCCCAGCACAGGGCCTGGCACAGAGGGGACATCAGTGACCTTGGGTTGCAGGCGAGGTCTCAGGAACTCTGGAGGATGGCCTCACACAGAGTGACAGGTGGAGAGGAGTCGGGGGTAAGACCCAGGGTGGGGGGAGGGTGTGAGGACTAGGGCATAGGGAGACTAGAGTGGCTGGAGGGGGTCATTTGAGTTCTTGGGGACAGATACCCAGACTGATTCAGAAGGATGCCAGGGCCAAACCACAAACATCCCTTTAGACCGTGGCCAGGCTGTGGCCCTGGCATTAAAAATTACACGTATTATCTAATAATAGATATATATAAAATAGACGTGTGTTGCATTTTTATAAGAAATAAACAGACTAGTCATATGCTTTATTATCCAAACCAGAACTTTCTGAGAAAGAAAGGGATTGCAGTGAATAATTATGTGGGACAACAGGTATCAATCAGGACTGTTCTGGAAACCCCGGATGTATGGCCACCCTGGGTATAAAGCATAATAATGAACACCTTTGAACCCAACTTAAACGTGAGAGATGACTAATGCTATGGGCTTCTTCCTTATCCCATTTCCCTGCCTCCCCTACAGAAGTAACCATTATCTCGAATTTTGTTGAATCATTTCCTCAGTTAAGCTTGTATCACATATGTATGAAAACCTAAACAATATACTTTATTTTTGCTTGTTTTTGAGCCCTCTAAATGTTGGATTTTGTCCTATGAAGTCTTCTGCAACAAGCTGTTCTCCCTCAGCGTTGTTTCTAAGATTTCTTCACATAGTTGTCTGCAGCTATATTTGATTCATTTCCACTGCTGTATAGGATTTCATTATACGGAGATGGCATAATTTATTAATTCATTTTCCTTCTAAGGACATTAGCTTAGTTTCCAGGTTTTTGCCATTATAAATGGCACTACTGTGAACATTTTTGTATGGGTCTCCTGATGCTTGTATGCATGAGTTTCTCTAGGGTTTACACTTAGTAATGAAATCACAAGTTCAAAGTGGTTGCAGTAATTTTCACTGCATTAGGAGCATAGGAAAATTCTGTTCCTTCACATCCTCACCAATACTTGTCACTGTCAGATTCATTTTGTGTGGAAAATCTCATTGTGGTATAAATTTGCTTTTTCCTGATTACTATAAGGTTGAGCATCTTTTCTTCAGGTTTATTTTCCATTCATATTGCCTCTGCTGTGAGTGCTTGTTCATATCTTTTGCTATTTTTTTGAGTTATTTGTGTTCTTAGCATTGGTTTGTAAGAGTTCTTTATGTATTCTGGGTAGAATGCTTTGTTCATTATTTGTACTGTAATGTATTCTCCCAATCTGTGGCTAGTCTTTTAGACAATGAGAAAAAAAATTAACTTGGAGGAAGCAGAGACTATACATGGTGATAAATACTCACAGGAAACAACAACAAAACACTATTAACATCCTGAAAGAAATAAGAGAAAATATTGCATCATGAAAAAAGAACAAGGTACAATAAAAAAGGAATAGACATTGAAAAAGCAAAGAGCTCTTGAAAATATGATCAGAGGAAAAATAAAAATAAAAACCTCTGTAGAAGGTTGAAAAAATGTTCTAGATAGAAAAAAAAAGAGGTGAAAAAATATATATAAGAAATGTAGAAGACCAGTTCAGGAGGGCCAATATTGGAATAATTAAGGAGATCCAGAAAGTAAAAAACAGAGAAAATGGAGGCGAGGAAATCGTTCTGTTACAGAGGTAGCTCTAGAAAATTTTCTCCAAACTGAAGATGAGTTTCCAGAATAAGAGGACCCACTGGGCGCCCAGCACAGTGAATGGAAACAGATTTACTCAAAGACACACTGAGGACACAGGTGCCTAAACACTTCCAGGGAGAAAGAACAGGGTTCTGTAAACAGGAAACAAAATGGCATTGGACTTTTCAACAGGAACTAGAAGACAGTGGAGCAAGCCTTCAAGATTCAGAAGGAAAATTATTTCCAGCTTAGAAATCTATATCTCATCAAACCACCAATTAAATGACAGGCACTTTTAGAAATGCAAGGTCTCAAAAAGTTTACATCAGATACTTCCTCTCAGAAAGCTGTGAACATAAGTTTGTTTTCTATGTCTGTGAGTCTGTTTGCTTTGTAAATAAGTTCATTTGTATCATATTTTAGATTCCACATATAAGTGATATCATATGATATTTGTCTTTCTCTGTCTGGCTTACTTCACTTAATATGATAATCTCTAGGTCCACCCATGTTGCTGCAAATGGCATTATTTCGTTCCTTTTTATGGCTGAGTAATATTCCATTATATATAGTCTTCTCAAACCAATTGTCTATTGATGGGCACTTGGGTTGTTTCCATGTCCTGAGATTACCAAAGGGAAAAGGGAAAGGGGGAGGGATAAATTAGGTATATGAGATTGACAAACTATTATACATAAAATAGATAAGCAACAAGGATTGACTGTATAGCATAGGGAACTATGTTCAATATTTTATTGTAACCTGTAATGGAAAATAATCTGAAAAATATACATATATATATATAACTGAGTCACTTTGCTGTACACCTGAAACTAACACAATATTGTAAGCCAACTATACATATTTTATCCTTTTTTTTTGGCAATATGGTGCAGCTTGGGGAACCTTAGTTCCCTGAGCAAGGATCGAACCCACGCCCCCTGCAGTGGGAGCATGGAGTCTTAACCAGTGGACTGCATTACAAAAAAAAAAAAAAGCTATGAGCAGATGTTGCCCCGAATAAGGTCGTGAGGAAGACACGGGATGTCGGAAGCAGGAGATTCAACACAGGAGAAAAGTGCAGAGAAGCCTCCAGATGATGGGGAAGGGAAAGCCCACAAGGAGAGCTGAGCAGTTGGTCTTGCTATCAACCAGTCCAGGATGGAGAGTCAGAAATCTGCAGCGACTTCCCAGTCAAGTAAATTGGTAGAGTACTAATATGGGTGATTGTATTAATAGGAGTTTACACAAATGAGGGAGAGTTTGGGGATAAGGGATGAATACTTAGAAATGAAGCAAAAAATAAAATGATAAATAAATAAATATCCATTACTAACTCCAGGAAAAACATAGTTATGCAGGAAAAGATGCTAATAATGGCACACTGTGAATAGCATTTATTTTGTTATGATCACATAAAAATCCTTTCAATATATGACACTAAAGCTCAGGCAACAAAAGAAACAATAGATAAACTGGAAAACATAAATAAAAAATAAAAACTGTGTATCAAAAGGCACAATCGACAGAGTGAATAGGCTACCCACAGAATGGAAGAAAATATTTGTAAGTCATGTATCCAGTAAGGGATTAACATCCAGAATACATAAAGAACTCCTACAACCCAACAACAGCAACAAACAGAAAACTTAATTTAAAAATGGGCAAAGGACTAGAATAGACATTTCTCCTAAGATATACAAATGGCCAAGAAGCACATGAAATGATGTGCAATATCACTATCAAGGAAATGCAAATCAAAACCACAACGAGGGGGCTTCCCTGGCGGTCCAGCGGTTAATACTCGGCACTTCTACTGCAGGCGCATGGGTTCAATACCTGGTTGGGGAAGATCCCGCATGCTGGCAGTGCAGCCAAAAAAAAAACACACCACAATGAGATACCACCTCATACCTGTCAGGATAGCTACTATAAAAAACAAAACAAAACAGAAAATAACAAGTGTTGACAAAGATGTGATCCCTTGTGCACCGTTGGTAAAATGTAAAATGGCGCAACTACTATGGAAAATAGTATGGCAATTCCTCAAAAAATAAAAATGGAATTACTATATGATCCAGCAATTCCACTTCTGGGTATATTACCCCAAAGAACGGAAAGCAGAGACTTGAAGAGATATTTGTACCTCCATGTTCATAGCAGTATTATTCACAACAGCCAAGAGGTGGAAGCAACATATGTGTCCATTGACAGATGAACGGATAAACACAATGTGGAATATACATATAATGGAATACTATTCATCCTTAAAAGGAAGGAAATTCTGCAATACGCTACAACATGGATGAGCATTGAGGACATTGTGCCAGTGAAATAAACCAATCATAAAAGGGCAAATACTGTACAATTTCACTTACATGAGGTACCTAGAGTAGTCAAATTCATAGAGACAGAAGTTAGAAAGTGGTTGCCAGGGGTTGGGGACAAAGGAGAATGGGGAGTTACTTAATGAGTACTGAGTTGCCGTTTGCAAGATGAAAAGAGTTCTGGAGATGCGTGGTGGTGATGGTTATGCAACAATGTGAATGTACTTAATGCCACTGAATTGTACACTTAAAAATGTTAGGTAAATTTTACGTTATGCATATCTTACCACAACTAAAAATAATTTTAAAAATTTAAAAACTTTAAAATCAAAGAATCACAACCATATTGGAAGGATGGGTGACGGTTGACTCAGAGAGTGAGTGTGTGAGAGTCCGTGTGTGCAGGTGTCTGGGGGTGCAGGGGGGTGGTGGTGAGAGAGCTAAATCATTGTCTTCAAAAGATAGTGCCTGAAACCGAAAGATCAAGAAATAGAAATGTGGGACTTCCCTGGTGGTGCAGTGGTTAAGAATCTGCCTGGCAATGCAGGGGACGTGGGTTCGAGCCCTGGTCCGGAAGATCCCACATGCCGCGGGGCAACTAAGCCCATGTACCACAGCTACTGAGCCCACGTGCCACAACTACTGAAGCCCACATGCCTAGAGCCTGTGCTCTGCAACGAGAGAAGCTACTGCAATGAGAAGCCCGTGCACTGCAACGAAAGTGTAGCGCCTGCTCACCACAACTAGAGAAAGCCCGCGTGCAGCAACCAAGACCCGACGCAGCCAAAAATAAAATAAATAAAATAAATAAATGTATAAAATAAAAAATAGAAATGTGTGTTATTTAACTATAGGGAGGTAAATACCAAAAGAATCAGCTAAAAGATTTGAAAGTGTTTGCATCTGGGGAGAAGGAGATGGAGGTGGGGAGTGAACGACTTAAGTTTCTCATAACAAAGTGTACAGAACTAGTTGATTCTTTAAACTATGTGAAGTAAAACTCTGATAAGAAAAAATAAAATAAAAACTAAACCAAAACAAAAGCAAACAGAAAATTGCTGAGCCTCCCCTAGAAGGCCCTGTGACTCAGGCGATGGGTATCCAGGGCCTGACAAACTCTGAGTCACCTTGAGGAGCCTGTTGTCACGGGCAGAGTGGCCAGGGCTTCTGCCGTCTATCCTTTTTCCCAGATTAAATGGGGGACGCAGAGCTGGCGGCCCTGAGAGAAGCGAGACACATCTGGATGGACGGAGGAGCATTGTTTATTTGAATAAGCACACATTTATTTTAATGTGTATTGGAAAATATGATTAGCATATCAAACCTGTGATTTCATGGAGATTATTGCTTAGGATGAAGCGAAGTTTATTAAGTGAAAGGATTTAAAGGGAAATACTAGGATGACAGTAGAGCAGGTAAGGGGAAATGGAGAAAGTCATTCCCCGGCGATAAGAATGACCGACTGGTCATGGGAGATACTGACCTAGTCCAACCCTCATGTTAGGGATGGGGAGCCCAGCCCAGAGAGGAAAAAGGACTTGCCCAGTGTCCTCTAGAAAGGCAGTGAAGGAGGCAGATGTGACTCTCCTGAGAGCACACAGCCAGGAGGCAGGAAACCAACACTGGGTCTGTCTTGCTCTGCTCTGGTCAGCTCTGAAACCCTGAAACGCCTTCATCCTCTCAGTTCCTGGGTGTATTCCTCTGTATGAGGTTCTGCAGCTAATATCAGTAATGTTCACGATAATTGTAGATAGTCCTTAGGAAGTGTTTACTGTGTACCAGGAAAAGCAGCAACAATTATAATAGCAAACACATATACAAGGTATACTATGTACAGAAAACTCTTCTAAATACTTTACTTATATTCACCTATTTCATCCTCACTAACCCTATGAGATAGTGTGGCAGCCAGTCTCCGAGATGGCCCACAGTGATTTTTGCCTCCTGGCTGTTGCTCTCCTATATAGTCCTTCCCACATGGAATAGGGCTGACCTGTGAAACCAATAGGATATTGCCAAAATGATGGAGTATGACCTCCCTAGTTAGGTCACAAAAGACACTGTGACTTCCTGCTTGCTTTTTCTCTCCCCCTCTTGGATGGGGAAAGCTGGCTGCCATGTCATAAGGACACTCAAGCAGTCCTGTGGAGAAATCTGTGTGGTGAAAAACTGAGTCATCCTGCCAACAGCCAATATGAACGTGCCAGCCATGTGAGTGAGCCAACTCAAACCCTCCAGCTGCAGTTAAACCTTCAGAAGACTACAGCCTGGCCAGCATCGTGACCCAACGAAGTTGCTCCCAAATTCCTAGCTCACAGACAATGTGGGGGATAATAAATATTTGTTGTTGTTTTGAATTTGGGGTATTTTGTTATGCAGCAATAGGTAATTAATACCCTTAGGTAACATTGTCATCCCCATTTTATAGATGAGGAAATTGAGGCACAGAGAGTTCAAGTAACTTGTCCCAGATCACACAGTTAACAAGTGATTTAAACCATGGCGGTTTGGATCTGTATAAAGTTCATGTAATAAATTAGAATCCCTTTTACAGGAATGAAGACACTGCTGGGAAAGAGAGAGAGAGAGAGGGAAACACAGGGACAGTGGCAAAGAGAAGTTGGCAATTGGTTCCCAGTACAGCATAACAGACTTAGGCTAGACTTCTGTAAAGTGATGATAGTGGACAGTGGGAGAGCTCTGCTGCCCTTGCAGCTCAGCTGTGATCAGCTTGGGGCCACTGGTCTCTGTCCCTGGCTGCGTGGTTGACGCAGCCTTGGATACCTCGGGGTGGGGGTGTGATGCCTGTGGGCAGCCCCTCTCTGGGGCTCTTATCACCCTGCACTGACACTGTCTGCTCCCAGACCAGAGATCCTCAAGGGCAGGGATGGAGTCTTGCTCATCTGTGTCCCTTGCCTGGTGCAAGGCCAGTCAGAGCAGGCTGGGGGAGGTGTATATGCAGAAGGCTCTCTGGCCCTGGCCCTGGAGAGAATTCGTATGGTCACACTACCCTTTAACAAATTATCACTGGGGACCCAGAAGGGACCAGGATGACCCAGTTTCTGACTTGAGCAGCTCCTTATTGGATGGAGGATACAACAATGATAGCCCAGTGCGATCAGAGAGATTGGGACGCGGCGTGTTGTGGGAGGCCAGAGGGGTAGGAAGGACCTCTCTAGAGGAGGCCTGAGGACTTCCCAGAGGAGGAGGAATGTGAGCTGAGGCCCAAAGGATGCACAGAACTCAGCCAGCGCAAGACAGTTCTCAGCAGAGGGTACAGCCTGGCAGAGGCCTGAGGCCTGAGGCTCCCTTGGAGGACAGGGTGAGGGAGTAGAATGTGCAAGGGGTGGGCCACTGGCCTCTGGTGGCTCTTAAAGCAGGACACAGAGACTTGGGATGGGCAGGGTGACATGCTGACAGCAGCTGGAATGTCACCTGTTTCTGTCTCGTGGGGAATTCATTGCACTTGGGGTTGGGTTTGAGGGTTTTCTTTGGAAACCCAGGACTGGGCGAGGCCTGTATGCTTGAGTCAGCCCAGGATGGAGAGAGAGGACAGGTGAGGACAAGAAGTCACTTGGGAACAAGTTGTACAAGGACCTCAGTGTCCATTTGGTGTGCGGTGTGTGTCAAAGCTTTCTTCATTTGCCCTTCACTAGATTAACCAACTTAGGTGCCCTGAAAAATTCCCATTTCTGCCCTCTGGGTTCAAATGCTAGGCATGCCATTTACTAGCTGTATGACCTCCCCACCCCTTAGTTTGCTCATCTGTAAAATGGTATCAACATAAAACCTGCCTCATGGAGATGCTGTAAGGACTAAATGGGTTAAAGTGTTTAAAACACACCTAGATGGTGCTTGACCCCCTCCCCACCTCCAGCAAGTGTACAATAAGTATTAGCTATTATTATTACTTGATATGGTTTTCCTTTTAACCTTTTCAAGGATTTAAACATCATTTATCTAATGCCTGTTATATGCCAAGCCTTGTATCTATCCTCTGAAAATAGGGATGAATAAGACATAATCCTCCTAGGCATACAGAAACCATGGTAAAGGCAACAACAAACAAACGTTGATCAAACGTGCCCTGTAGGAACCCAGAAATGCAGGAGAGCTGGCTCCTGTCCTCAGGAAGGTCACAGGCTGACTAGGGAGAGAGAGAAGTGGTCCAAATTGGGTGGGGGCTAAGAGGAGCCTGGAGAACCTCCAATGAGGGGGTTTTCGAGAGACAAGGAGTTGCCCACTTTGGCAGCTGGATGTGTGTCGGACAGTGTGAGCAAAGACCCCCTTGGAGGTGAGGTGAAGGAAGGCTCAGTCTTTATTCTCTGAGTGTTAGGAGGTTATCAGGGGTTTTTGACAGGGAATTATGTTTGAATAACAGTAACATAACTAATAGCTATTATGCACCTACAGTACAGTGCATGCTGCGCATCTCCTCTAATGTCATCCTCACACCCTTGTGAGGTACTGTCACCATTCCCATTTTACAGATAAAAAAACTGAGCCACAGAGGTTAAGTGAGTTGTCCAAGGTCATGTAGCTAGGAAGGGAAGGAACAGACTTAAACTCAGGTAGTCTAACCCAGAGCCCATGCTCTTAATCTCTCTACCCTGCTGCCTCCGAACTTTAATCTACACAATCTTAAAACTAGAATAGACCTTTGGAATTCTCCATCTCTATTTTGCAGAAGAGAAACTGAAGCTCAGAGGTGGGAACTGACTTTCCTTGAGACCACAGAGTGAAGGAGGGGCTGAGATGAAGCAGTCAGTCTTGGTTGCAGGAAGGGCTCCAGAGTCCCAGGCATCCTGCTGTCACAGTGGCCATCGTTGTACTTGGAACAAAATCCAAACCTCCTGCTGGGGCCTACAAAGCCCTCATGTGATCAGAACCTTGCTGACTCTGACCTCGCCTGGTCACCCAACTTCTCCTCACCGAGCTCCAGCCCAACTCAAGGCCTCTGTCCTGCTGGTCCCTTTGCCAGGAATGCCCTTACAGCCAATCTTCCTATGGTTGGGCTCCGTCTTAGTCCATATGGGCTGCCATAACAAAATATCATAGATTGGGTGGCTTAAAAACAACAGAAATTTGTTGGGAGCCTGAGAAGTCCAAGATCGAGGCCCTGAAAGATCAAGATGCCAGCAGATTTGGTGTCTGGTGAGAGCCCACTTCCTGTTTCATAGATGACTCTCTTCTCGATGTGTCCTCACATGGTAGAAGGGGCCAGAGATCTTTCTGGGGCCTGTTTTATAAGGGCACTAATCCCATTTATGTCCTAATTGACTCCCAAAGACCCTACTTTCAAATACCCTCACATTTGGGATTAGGTTTTAACATATGAATTCTGGGAGGACAAAAACATTCAGTCCACAGCAGGCTCCTTCTTGCCATTCAGCGAAATGTCACCTCCTCAGAGAGGCCTTCCCTGATCACCTCTCTAAAGTTACCTCCCATCACTCTCACATCACCCTACTTTATTTTTTCCATAGCAGTTATGATGATCTGAAATTATTATCATTTCTTGTTTGTTTGTTTTCTTGCTTTTGTGTCTGTCTCTCCCAACTAAGATGTAAGATGTAGGAGAGCAAAGAGGGACGTCATCTATTTCTACACTGTATCCCTGGGCAATGCCTGGCACATAGGAGGTGCTCCATAAGTTTTTGTTGAAAGCATGCTTGCATTTCGTTGTCTGTCCGTTGATAGTCTGTCTCCCCACCAATCAAGCTGGTACCATGTCTGATTCACCTTGGCACTCCTAGGCCCAGGGTTGGCACAGAGCAGAGCTGGGATGTGCTTGTTGGATGACCGAATTGCTAAGGGGCTGCCCTCTGTGGGAAGAAACAAGGCTCAGTAACAGGACTGCCGATGAGACAGAGTGGCTTCCAGGCCTGAGACTAACAGCTCCTGAAGCCCCTTCTTCTGCCCCTCTGCCATGGATGTGAGGCAGCAAGAGAGGAGGGGAGGGTGGACCTACACTGGGCCTAGCCACCTTCCAGTCTGTCTCTTTTAGTGGCCAGTGCCCTCAAAACTCATTGTCCAAAAAGCCTGGGCTGGTTGGGCCTTGCTTACCAGCAGGTAGCTAAAATCTAGTCACCTGTACCCTGGCATGGATGAGATGGGGCTGAGACCTTCCAGGGGAGAGGTCTTATTCATGCCAGCAGAAGCAGACAGCAGCCCTGGGTGTGCGTCCCCTATTAGCAGGGATGAGGCGTCCCTTCTGTGGGGTCCCACAGTCTCTGCCCTTCTCCATCACAGCAAGGACTACCCTGTCGCCCCTGCAGCTCCCCCTGGTTGTCTGCCCCCTGCCTGGCCCACCAGAACACTGAGTGAGAATGAATGGATCAAGTTTGGGCGCCAGGCCCAAGCCACCTGCCTCACATCCTTGGCCGTGGGAATTCTCACATGAGAATGCAACATAGGCATGTTAACCAGCTACACAGATGTGTAACATCTGGGTTGGAGTCTTGGAGGGGTGCAGAGGTTCATTCCTGCTCCCCCAGCTTCTCCCTGATCACACGAATCCTGGCACCCCAATCCCTGTCCACTACCATCCCTGCTCCGTGTGCACATGCCCAGGCCTGTGCACCCGGGAACATCATCTCCCCTCCCGTCCAGGTTCACTCCTAGGCCTCCCTCAGCCACCTATCAGCATGTCACCTCCTCCAGGCAGCCTGTGCTACTTCCCTTGGGCCGTCTGCCACCTCTGGGGGTAGGGGCCTCGCCTGGCTCATCCCAGCGTCTGCAACGCCCAGCACGCGGCGGGCCTTGAGCAGGGTCACCGAGCACGGGCCTAGGGAGAAGTGGACCAAGGGCATGAGGGAGGAGGGAAAGGAGGAGGCAGCGGGAGGAGCGTGGGGCGGAGGCGGCAGCGGGGGGCGGGGGGGGGCGCGCGCGCTGGCTGAGGCAGCCCAGGCCTGGGGCCGCGCGCCCAGCCTGAGCCCGCCCCGCCGCCGAGCGTCACGGAACCTGCTTGAAATGCAGCCGAGGAGCCGGGGCTGGCGGCAGCGGCGGCGGCGGCGGCGGCGGGGGCAGCTGCAGCCCCGGCGCCGCGGCAAGGACTCGGAGGGCTGAGGCGCGGCGGCAGCACGGGGTGCGCGGGGAGCGGCGGCCGGAGCCCGGGGCCCGCCATGGGCCGCCCCGAACGGGGCGCGCTCCGGCCGCTGGCGCTGCTGCTGCTGCTGCTGCAGCTCCAGCATCTCGAGGCGGCGGCGGATCCACTGCGCAGCGGCCAAGGTGCGTGCGGCCGTTCCCCGGCCCGGCTTTGCGCCGCCGGAGCGGCCAACAAAGCACGGCCCGGCGGCCGGGGGGCGGGTTGCGCCGGGGCCTCCGAGCCCGGGCCTGGCAGGGAGGCGCCCGGGTGGGATATGCTCCTCGGGACCCAGCTCTCCCTTAATTTGCCCTAGACCCCCGCCCCCACGGCTCCCAGTGTGGTGGGCTCTGCCCTCCGGCACCTGCTCTTGGGGGATGGGCGCCGTGGGGGCCGGGCGGGCCGGGAACTTTGCTGGGGGTGATCACTGATGCTTTCGGGAGGGCTGTGTGATTCTCGCCGTTGGCGTTAATTTGACACGCGCGCTCCGCGGCGGCGATGAGCGGAGCCCGGAGACTACCCCGCCTGACAATGCGTTTCCGGCGACCCTTGCGTGTGGCAGAGAAAGAGGGGCTGCGTGCGAGGCGGATGTGCCCGCAGCGCCCAGTGCGCGTGTCGCGGCGTGTTCAGGGGCTCCCTGTGGGCTGTGTCTGCGTGCATCTCTCACTAAGGGCCGTGTGTGCGGGTGAGTGTTCTGAATGGGGGGCATACCTAAGTGGTGGGACACCGACTGTATGAGCCTGCCACAGAGCAGCCCGTCATCCCAGGAACCCTTACCATCCTGCCCTCCTTCCTGATCGAGGGTGCCAGAGGCCTCCAGGTCGTTGGCTTCAGCATCGGGCCCTCTCCTTCACTCAGTAGACCCCTCCCCGCGGCCGGGATCGCTTGTTCCGGGGATCCGGCTCACGCCCCCTCTCCCCCGCGCAGGGTCGGTCAAGGAGTGCGAAGAGGACCAGTTCCGGTGCCGGAACGAGCGCTGCATTCCCTCTGTGTGGAGATGCGACGAGGACGACGACTGCTCGGACAACAGCGACGAGGATGACTGCCGTGAGTGGCCGGCCGGGGAGGGAGGGAAAGGTGGGGGACTCCTTGCTCAGCGTCCACGTGGCTGCAGCCGCCACCGGGCCACCTGCCTGGACCTTTACTGCCGGAGCCTGCAGCCGGGAACCCTCCCGGGAGCCCCTTCCCTCCAGGCACTTAGGGACCCAGCGGGTTCTGGGCCGGCAGGTCCTGATGGAGCCGGGGGCGAAGCCCGGCGCAGCACGGCCCGGGAGGAGGGCACGCCACGCCCGGGTTGCTGGGCCGGAACTGTGGGGCGGCGACGCGACGGTCCCTGCAAGCGTCTAGCTTTCTGCGATCAGGCCCTCCGGGACTCTTGCCTAGGCCCCACGGAACGCGCTCGTGTCTCAAAGTTCCAGGCAACTCTGGGCCTAGCCTCACTCCTTTTCCTGCTGGGTTTTGTGAATGAATGGGCTCCCCGGGGCCCCTGATTGGCTGTGCGAGGACCACCCCATAGGTCCCTGTGGCCGGAGCCGGCCAATCGTGGAACGGCTGGGTGTGCAGTTTTCTGGCGCCCTTGGCGTTGGGGCCCTGCCCTGGCCCCGCCTTGGCCACACCCCCGCTCCTCCCCTGGGTAGTAGGTGCAGGCGGGGCGCTGGCGCCCGCTGCCTTTCTGCCTAGTCATGGTGAAGACCTTTCTTGTGCCACCCTGGTTGGCCGACTGCGCTCTCCTGCCAGCCAGACTGAGGCATGAGTCATGGGGCAGAGCAGGAAGGAGGGGGCCAGAGGGATGAGCTTGTTTCCTGGAAGGGGGGTGAGGATCCCAAGGCCGCGCGTGAACCCATGGTCACGTGCAGGTGGCCGGCCGCCTTTGCTGAGTGTGGTGTTTGTACACCTGGGCACGACTGCTTTGGAAGTTGTTTCGTGAGGTGCACGTGGTTTCTGATGTCTGTGGGACCTGAGGCGAGTTAGCAAGCAGTTGCCACAAGTGGAAGGAGCATAGTTCCAGGAACAGATAAACAGGACTCTATAAAAACACAGACGCGGGCAGTCATTCATTCATCGTTACTGAGCACCTGCTGTATGCCAGGCACTGGCACACTTTGGAGAACAGGCCCACCCCGCAGGCCAGGGAGTGCAGGTTCTGTGGGAGGAGGGCAACAGGTGGACAGGCCCACAGCACCACGCAGTGGCAAGAGGGGTAGAGAGACCACCTGGACAGGCATTGTCTGTTGAGTTATAGTGTTGTTTTTCGGGGTTTGCTAGTCAGCCCCCAGGTTCATTCTCAGACCAACCCAGATTTGGCTGTGTGACATGGGCGCATCTTTCCCTCCTGTCTCAGTTTCCTCTCCTGACCACTTGGGCTAATGATTCCTGCCCAAGACCAGTTCTAGAAATGTAATTGAAAGTGGTGCGACTACCATGTGCCGACTGTTAGCTGTGTGCCAGCCGCTGTGGTAAGTG
The DNA here is from genome assembly GCF_059928025.1 of Delphinapterus leucas. Lineage (NCBI taxonomy): Eukaryota > Metazoa > Chordata > Mammalia > Artiodactyla > Monodontidae > Delphinapterus > Delphinapterus leucas. The sequence goes on from NC_143129.1 coordinate 145,955,199, forward strand.
CTTATCTTACATAAGCCCCTGTAACCTTCAGAGCAGTCCTATTTTATACACCAAAACAAACCAAAAAACACAAAACAAAAAAGCCCCAAGGCACTGAGAGATCAAGTTAGTTATTCCACAGCTGTTGAGCTGCTAAGTAGGAGCTTAAATTTAAGCATCTGACTCCAGAGTTCTTAGTCTAATTCTGACCCTAACCATTTCCCAATGCTACTGAAATTCTGAAAATGCCTGAGCCAGGGTAAGATGTGGTAGTGAGTCTCCTCGCCCGGAGTTGTTCTTCTGTGGTTTCCTTACAGGGGGAGTGCTGAGGATGAGGCGAGGAAGTGGAAACTGTGCGTTTCTGGGCTGGTTTTACCTTATCTCCCTGGCTCTGTATAACAACAGTTTTGTTGGGGGGTGGCCGTGAAGAGCATCCCCCTTTGCAGATAAGGACTCTGGCTCAGAGAAGTTGAGTGATTTGCCTAAGGTCACACAGCTGAGAGCGACAGAACTTGGTCAGGGTGTCCACCTGCCTCCTAGCTCAGGGGCACTGTCTGCTCCGGTGGGAGTGTGGTGCAGAAGGACCCAGGAGGGTGATCCGGGCGCTCTTCATCTCCATCGAGGCTCTGGGCAAGATGGAGGAGTGAAGTAGCGGGTGGCTGGGCGACCCCAGATGGGACCAGGGCCAATCTGATGGCCACTCTGGGCTCCAGCTTTCATTCTGAGATGGATGGGGTGGAGTCACAGGCAGAGGGTTAGTGAACAAAAGCAACCGCCGTTGAGGGCTTTGCTGTTGGTGTCAAGTATCGTCCCCCACACTGGGCTTTTCTGGGCTTGTCTTCTCATCTGCCAAATGCGGGGTAGCTGTTCCTCTACCATCGGTTATACCCGTAGCAAGTCTTCACCTGGGGCTGGTGAAGAGAAGGGAATGGATGAGTGTCCACACCACCAAGGTCTTTAGACAGGGACCCCTAGGGGCCACAAAGAGAAATCTTGAAGAAAGGGGTGGGAGCTTTGGGTGACTGTATGAGGCGTGGTGTTGGAAAATGGTCTTTTGTCACCCCTTCCTTCCCTATCTGGGGAGTTCCCTCCATTCCGGGCCACCTGCCCGAGCTGCATTTCTTGGAACCATCCTCCCTGCCTTATATTTGACCACTCCAACCATTCCACCCTGTGAGAGGGCCTGAATCACCCCATCTCTATACCTCTCGGCCTGCAAAATGGGGATTGCCATTTGTAAGTGAAGTCTGTGTGGGGCAAAATGCGTTCAGGCTCCCAAAGGGGACAGAATGCAGACCGTGAATTCCGAGAGCTGATGGAGGTTGGAGGGAGGGAGCTTGTGTGTGGGGGAAACCAAGGAAGGCTTTCTGGAGGAAGAGACAGCTAAGGCAGGCCTTGAAAGACAGTAACTAATGCCATTCCCTCAGAGCTTACCATTTAAAAATAGGTGATGCAGTCTCCACATTATAGAGGAAGAACTGGGGTTCAGACAGGTGAAGTGACTCCCCCAAATTCACACAGCTCCTCAGGATTGGAGCTGGAGCTCAAAGTAAGACCTTCTAAGTGTGGAAGCTTACCCGCAGCGGATGGGACTCGGCCTTTTGGAGACACAGATCTGACTGGGATGGGGAAGGGAAAGGCTCATGGGGTTTCAGTTCCCAGCTCAAAGGGCCTTCAAAGTGGAGGAAGGGGCTGGAAGCCCAGGGGTGGCCCGGCCAGGGGAAGGGGTGGGGTTCCTGGCTGCACCTGGGTCACGTAGGCCAGCTGGCGCCTTGGCCTCAGTTTCCTGTTGCTGCTTAGTGTCTGGGAGCAGAGACGTGGGTTCTGGTCTCCAGCCAGCACTTTGCCCCCAGAGTAGCAACAGCAACAATAATGGACACTTACTGAGTACTTGCTGTGGACCAGGAGTTGTGCTGAGATTCTACACATATCACCTCGTGCACCTCGAGTCTATAAAATGGGGTGACTCTTGGAAGTACCCGCATTTTCCTCATTTTACAAAGGCACAGAGGGGTTAAGTAACAAGGGTGTATGATTTTTAAGTGAAACTGAAACTGCTGGGGTGTGAATGCAGGCACCCAACTAATGGAACTTGTGCTGCATCAAGCACTAGCTGACGACCTCAGGCAAGTCCTCCCAGGCCTCTGTTTCCCCATCTTGAGGGGACATCAACCCCCGCACTCCACTTCCAGCTCTGGGAAGAACTCTGCGCTTCTCCGTGTGGATGGACTGCTTAGACAGGTGGACCGGTCATGTGCTCAGTTTCCTCTACCTGTTTAGGCTTCTTTAGGCTGCCCTGTTCTCCCAGCCCCCATCACTGCTCCGTTCCAGTTTTAAAAAAGAGTGGCCGCAGCAAGGTCTCCCATGGCCGAGAGTTCATTAGCTGGCAAGGCCAGGCTGTAGGAGTGCTGAGGCCTGCTGGGAAGTAGCCTTGTAAATAATTAAAGCTCGGCCACAGCTCCCAGCTGGGGCTGCAAGCCTGCATCTGGTCTTCAGTGTGCCGCCTGGCCTAGCCCATTCTCACACCCCTGACACGAGGCCCAGCTTCATGTCCTTTATTGGATGGAGTCATCTGACAGATCGTGCTGCTCTCTCTGAACCTCGGTTTCCTCATCTGACCCACCAGCTCCACCATTCGGAGTCCTCCCGAAGCTCCCATGTACCCATAGGATAGGGTCAGCTTAGACTCCTCTGCATCTGGCCCTCTGTGACCAGCTTCCGCTGCCCCACTGCCCTCCAGCCCCTTCCTGCTCTTCCTATGAACCTGTGACACCAAACTTCTGTCACATTCTGGCCTTTCTACTGCTTCTTACTGCTAGGCCTTTGCACGTGCTATTCCATCTGTGTGTAACACTTTCTGCTCCCTCACCTGGCTACCTTCTTTTTGTCATCTTAGAATCATCAGTGCAGGTATCACCTCCTCCAGAAAGCCCTCCCTGCTCCCCTCTTTCCCCAGGGCTGAGATACAGGAGTCGAAAGAGGGGACTTAGAGATGTGTGTTGGAATAACTCAATGTGGCCTTGAATCAGATACTCCTGGTTTTCTATCCCAACTGTGACCTCTGGCTGAATGGCCTTGGAGGTGATAATAGTCTCTCCCTCCCAGTGATGAGGATTAAGTGAGATAATGTTCCTGGTAAGCAGTAAGTGTTCAGTGAATGTCAGTGGGTCTGTCCGTTCCTGGAGGAGGAGTTTCACTGAGGTCTCTAGATACCTGTCTGCCAGGACCCCCCTGGTTCTTCTGCCCGCATTTGCTTAGCCCGAGATCCAAAGGCTCCCGCAGCTGAGGCGTGCCTCAGCCAGAGGGTTCCCCAGCCACAGTGGAGGTGGTCCCAAGGCCATTTGGCCCTGAGATGGACCTGGGAGTGGAGGAAGGTACCCAAGGAGGGCCTGAGGGAAGAAATGAATCAAACAGGCCTGGTTGGTCTCAGTGAATGAGTGGCCGGGGCCCTGGGAGGGGCAGAGGAAGACTTCCCTCAGGCCGTTTGCTTGTCCCAAGGCTGGTTTCCAGACCTGTCTGTGCCTGGGATGGGGAGAAAGCCCTACAGCCCCCGTGGCTCTGCCCCACAGGGCCTAAGCTTCTCCCTTCCCTAGGGCCAGGTCTGTGTCTCCGTGGCTGGCCCCAGCAGGCCTTGGGAGTGTTTGCTGAAGACTCTCCCATGGGCCTTCCTGGGGGCTCTCCTGGGACGGAGTTCCCCTCTGGGAACCCCCTGGGCTTTCTCAGGCCTGCTGGGGGTTCCGAGTGCAATAGGCCTCAGGGCTGGTTGGCTTAGTCCTCTCGGTTGTCTGCAGGCAGCTGACTTGACAGTTTTCCCTCCTTAGGGAAGTAGCAACAGCAGGTGAAACCAGAGAGTTGCCCCCAGGGAGAGGGTGAGGAGCGACAGGACCCAGAGGGCTGATGGAGCAGGAGGGTATAGGCTTATTTGTGCCACCCTTCAGGGCTGTAACCAAGTGCAAGTCTCCTGGCCCAGGGTCTGTGGTCAGACCCCCAGGCCAGTGCTATCCCCATGAAGCCAGTCCTGGGCCTAGGAGAGGGTGTGGGGCCCTGCTCTGGGGGCTGGGCAGCCAGGCCTCGGGGCCCTGGATCTCAGCAGCACTGTAACACCTGCTCTGCAAATGCCCGCATGCCCAGATCACCCAGTCTTTGAAGGCCTGGTGGAGACGCCACCTCCCCCAGGTGGCCTTCCCTGACCTCTTGTCCTCTTGCTCCCTAGTCCCTGAGCTCCCACAACATGTCCCTGTTCTCCCCTCGGTCTCAGATCTGTCTTCTCCACGTTGTCTGCTCTGCTATCCTTGTGCTGAGCATGAGGGATTCCAAAATAAATAGCTCCCTTGAGGGAATTACTACTAACAGATACTGGCTACTTACCCCCATGCCTGGCACCATGTTGGACAATCTGCATTCATTAACGTTACTACTCACAACCCTGTGAGGGCTGTTTTCTTATTATTCCCATTTTAAAGATGATGAAACTGAGGCTCAGAGAGAAGTGACTTGGCCAATGTCATGATGTTTGAGTGCTAGAGCCAGGATTTGGCCCAGGCCTGTCCACTCTGGAGCCTGGACTCTTCCTTAGCGTCTTCCTCTCTGAGCTTTGTCTACCCAGTTGGGGTCAGAGGGCCTGGGGCTCAGAGGACATGGAAGAAGAGGGTGAGGGGCTGCAGTGTCCAGTGATGCCTTCCTGCACTACAGGTTTCTGTCTAGGAGGGACTGTCTTTTCTGGAGACCACATGGGCCTCCAGACCAACATAAGGCCCCCCTTGTCCAGCACCCCCCATGAGTGTGACCCTCCACAGTTTCCAAGGGCCTTCCTTGGCCATTGCCTGTGGGGTGGTGAGTACTGTTTCCATTGTACAGATAGGGAAACTGAGGACCCAGTGATATGTCGCTGATGCAGATGACTTCAAGGAGTGTCATTTCCAATATTACCATCCTTCCTCAGAAAAGGCCAAGAGCCCAAGTCATCCAAAATGTGGACTTCGGTTCTCTGACCCCCATGCAATTCGCTGACTCTAGGTCTCATACATACATGCTTTTCTTCTGCTTGGATTGTCCTTCCCTGGCTTCTACCCATCCTTCAAAACCCAGCTCATTACCACATCCATGAAGCCTTCCCTGTCTTCCTGGTGTGATCTAACCTCTCCTATGTCTGGATGCCCATGGCTTTGTGCACCCTTGTAATAGCCCATCGTAGGAGCTCGTGGTTGCTGGGAGTGTCTGTGGTGGGAGACCACAGGGCCTGGCCCAGAGCCGAGGCATTTGAGGGATGGTATGTGCATGAATGAATGGACTGAGGAAATGTCACCGACTTTTGAGGGTGAGAAGCTGATATCTGTCAGATGTAGGGGACCCAGGGGCCTCTGAGAAGGCCCTGAGGGGTCCTTGAAGCTGGAGAAGGGAGCTGGGCATCCTTTAGGGACCATAGTCAGGCCCCCTCTTGTGAGCTGGGTCACCTGAAGCCCCGAGGGCACCAGTGACATCCATAGTCACACAGGACCTGGGCACGCAGGCCTCTCAGCGCTCACACTGCAAACTTGGGAGCTTCCCAGCTCCAGGCTTCAGAAGGTGAAACCGAGGCCCTGGTGGCTGGACATCAGCTCCTGGTGTCAGCAGGGACCCATTCTCAGAACTAGGGTGTCCTCAGTTCCTGGGTTGGGACTGAGTCAGAACAGTGCGCTCCCAACTCCCACCTGCTGCCACCCTGCCCCCCCCTCCTTTCCCTGCTGGACCAGGGAACAAGGCGTTCTCAGGTTGCAGGCGGGCACTGGCTCCTGCGCACAGAAAGGGTTTGGGACTTCCCCACGGGGACCGCAGGTGCATACTGCCCCTGGCTGGGGCCTGCTGCCCACCCCCAGATCGCTGGGAACTCATCTAAAATAATATTGTTAACTATAGTAAGAGTTCACGAGCATGCTCACTGCTGGGGGCTTTCTCATGCAATACCTCCCTCAGCCGGTGCCTGGACGTATCATCACTGCACTTCACAGAGAAAGAGCCGAGGCTCTGAGAGGTGAAGTCACTTGCCCCAGGCAGGTCAGCGGGTCAGAGGCAGGACTGGGTCATGCCTGTCCGGCTGCATTGTGACACAGGTGAAAGGAAGAGATACACGTTCACACATCCCAGTCACAGCTACAGTAGGAGTGGCCTGGGGTGTGCTGCGACCGCCCTTCCTTTCTGGGTACCCCAGGCATCCGTCCTTGCCAGCCCCTGCCAGTGGGTGTACCGGCTCCCTCCTGAGCAGCTCTGGCCCCTGGGTGCCCCCAGGCATGAGCGCGGCCCCAGGTGGCAGCTTTGATCATCAGTTGTGCTCACCATGGCTCCTCTTACAAGCCCGTGTATGTCACAGGCCGTAGGAATAGCCCCTCGGCTGCGGTGGCTCAGGAGCGGGCCCTGCCTGTGAGCTCCCCCATCCCCCTGCACCTGGTTTGACCTCCCTGACCCTGGCAGGGCCCAGGCCAGGTGCCCACAAGCCGGCTGCTTTGCGGGCGAGGAACCAGATTTTTATCAGGCCCCTTGGAACACCCTCTAGTAACTAGGAGAGTTACCCAGAGAGGCAGGGCCATGGGGCTCCTAGGTGCACACAGTTCCTATGACCCCTCACGGCCTCCACGCAACTGCCCCTTGGATATGGCAGCCCAAAGCCCCTCTGAGGTCAGCCAGTCTGGGAGTACACGGGAATGGTGAACGTGACCACGGCCCTCCCTTGGTCACTGGCTTTGAGATGCCACAAGGGACCTTACCCCAGCTGCTCTGGAGACTATTTCAGTTTCCGGCCCTCTCAGCCTATTCGAACCACAGTATGGCCTCTTCCAGTTTGTGCCTCACAGCTGCTCTGGGAGGAAGGTGGTGCAGGAGTTCATTATCGTTCCCATTTTCCTGATGAGGAAAGTGAGGCTCAGCAAGGGCGTGGGGCTCCCCTGGGGCCACACAGCCTGTTACTGGTAGTGCTGAAGCTGAAACTCACTTCAATTGATTTCCTTTGTTTTTCCAACGGAAATAAGTTTTTCTGATTATATAAAGGTAATTTCATACTTGTGATTTAAAGAAAAGAAAACACACAGACAATTCAGAAAAGGGAAAAGAGGAAGGTAGGAGTCCCCCTTGGTTATACCACCGTGGGAGCTGCCTGTCCTCCCAGAGGTGTTCTTGCATTCTCTGCATGCGAGCTGGTGTGCACGAACATGTGTGTTTCTGGGGGATTTTTTTTGGTTTTGGGGTGTTTTTGCAAAACGAGCTTGTGTTATGTCAGTTGTTTTCTCCCCACATCATGCACATCTTTCAGTGTCAGTAACAGTAGGTACGTATTATCGTTTTAAAGGGCTAGATAGTAGTCTACTGCATGAATCTTCCCTAATTTAATGACACAGTCTCCTATTGATAGACATGTGTTTAGTTGGAGATATATATATACATACATATATATATATATATATATATTTTTTTTTTTTTTTCCTGTTCTACACAGTGCTGGGGTGAATACCAGTACTACACCTTTGTGCATTTGTCTGGTTCTTCCCTTAAGAGGAAGTCCTAGGAAAGGCATGGCTGAGCATGTGCGTTTTCATCCTCACGTTGTCGCTCTCCCTCAAGGAGATGTTTTCCTATCTCACAACACCCCCTGACTCCGCAATGGCCCTTCCCAGCCAGGCTGGCGGCCCGCAGGACCTCCCTCTTCCTTGAGCACAGGGCCACCTCACCCTGGCCCTGTGGGGCAGACCAAGTAGCCAGATCCAGGCCTCACAAAACAAAGCAAAGAGAAGGGACAGCTGTGTTCTGGCCCCAAGGACTCCCCACCCCCACCAAAGAAAGCAGAAGGGAGTATAATTGGTCTTCATTTTTCTCAAGATATTTGTAGAATCTGTCTCCTCCACAGCTTTATACAAGTTGTTCTGCCCTTGCCCCTGACTTGCTGTGTGACCCTGCATGAGGGTCTCTCCCTCTCTGAACTTCATCTCCCCTTTACCCATTGGTCCTTGCTCCACCTGCCCTGTAACCCACACTCTGAGCAGATTTCTTCTCCCTGGAGCTGGGCTCAGGACCAGTCCTGGCCTGGGGGAGGGGGACCTGTGGCCCTCGAGCTCCTTAATGCCTGGTGAGGGTTGGTGGGAGTGTACCTGGCTTTGTGGGTAGATTCCAGGCAGGCAGATGGAGGGTAGCTGGACTTTTTAGGGTCCACTTCCAGAACTCAGCCCTAAGACCCAGGTTCCTTGGGCCACTTTCCCTTTTGTCTTCTTCTTGTGCCCGTGACTGCATTGGACGCAGTGGAGTGATGGAGAAAAATGGAGTCAGGCCACCAGCCCTGTGACCCACTAGCCAGGGTCCCTGGTGTGGGTCTTATGTTCTGAGCTTTAGATCCTTGGTCTCTGAAATGGGAATAATGAGCCCACCTCTCAGAGGTGTGCAGGCTGATGTAAAGTGTTCTGCCCAGACCTGGCCCTGAAATGAGCATCCCCTTTCCCCTTCCCGAGCCCGTGATCCCCACCAAGTGGAAGCGGCCGTCAACAGCTTTCCTTCTCCTCCAAGGACATGACAAGAGGGCAGTTGCTGAAATAGCGGCAGGAGAGATGTAGGTCAGCCGGCCAGCTGGGAGGACTTGGCTGCCCGGGAGAACAGCAGCTTCTCGGGCCGGGAGGGACTGTAGGAATCATCTCATCCGCTGCCATCTGCACCGGGGGCCCCAGGGTGGCTGCTTCCTGGGTGGCCTAGGGGAGCTGGTTACGCAGAAAGAACCAAGGAGAGCTGGCTAACCACCGGGCCTGGCATAGTTAGTTACCTAAGAGGGGACCTTGGCTCACCAGTGGGTCCAGTTTAACATCAGAGAGCTGGTCGCTGATGAGAGTCAGGAAGGGCCTGTTGGCCCAGGTCAAGCTGCTGGTATGAATAGCCGGAGGCCAAGGGCGGGCTTTCCTGGTGGCGTGAATCCAGGGGTATTCATGCCAGTGCTCCTCCCGCCCTCCCTCCCTCTCCACTTCCTGGACCCCGCGCTGCCGTCTGCTGCCCCATCACTCTCAGAGCCGCACCCGTGCGTGTGCATGGAGTGTGCGTGCTCAGAGAGCAGGTGTGCGCCAGGAGGGAGGTGACCTGGACGCACAGAGGCTGCAGGGACAAGGTGACGCTCTTCCTCCCATGCTGGCCAAGGCCGCCCAGCCAAGGCAAAGCCAAAGCCCCCCGCTGGGCTGTTTGTGGCGGGCAATTATTTGTAGCTGGAGAGGTGCCAGCAGTCTCTGTTCCCAGCCTGCCCCCTGCCATGGCAGCCTCTCCCCTCCAAGCCTCAGCCTATAGCCCACTGTCTGCACCCGCCCACGCCCCACGCAGAGGGCTGAGGTTGATATAAACGCCATGACCTGGAGACCAGGCCCACCTCAGCTCCACCCCTGCTCCTACCTTACCTAATGGCCATCAGCAGGTCTCTGCCCCTCTTGGGTCTCTGCTCATTGGGAGCGGGGCATCTCCAGGCCCCTCTCAGCCCCAATTCCCTGGGATTCTTTTGTTTTCCCCTGAGAACCACGGAGTTCACAGGAGCTCCGCCATGGCCAGGACCCAGATGTGGCGGTCCAAGGAGCTGCCCCCGTTCCCTGAGGCCCAGAAGGCCCAGAGCAGGGAGCAAGGGCTGTGAAATCCAACCCATCGCACAGGGGATGTGGCATAAACCGTATGTGCAAAGCTGGAACCAACTGTTAATTAGCAGCACCTATATCTGCTCGGGGGTTTCCGCCTGTTTATTTTTTTTGCCGAGTCTGACCAGGCCAATTCTTTAATACCGGTAGCCTCAGGCTTTAAATATGCTGCATATGTAATGCTCTCGTGTCTCCTCCTCTTTTCATCCCCCATCTGCTCAGCTGCCTGCTTCTTGGAGGTGCACAGACAAGGCACACGCATGGCCTCCCAGTGTCAGCTGGACTGGGGTTTCCACTGCAGTCCTTTCACGTCCTAGTTGGAGGCCTGGGACAAGTCCCTCGAATCTGAACCCCAGACTCCTGCTCTGTGCATGCGGGTAATGGGCAATTCCTGGTCTGGGTACAGTACCTGAAGCCTCACTGGGTCTCACAGAGCCAGTCGGTTCTTCCTACACCGGGAACTGGGCCATACCAGGCCACAGAGGTCTGCCAGCCATGTGGTTGGAGCCCCTGTTCTCTCTGCCACCCCCTCTCCCAGACCCCTTGCCCTCCCTCTCCCTGGCCTTTGACCTCTCCCACACTTGGAAATTCTGCACTGAGTTCTCCCCCCTGGAAGCGGAGACCTGAGCCCTTGTTGCTGTTGATCCGTTACGAGCGAGTCCCCCCCAGGCCCTCACCCTCACCACACCAGGAGCCAGGTAGCCTCACCTTGTCGCTGACTTGCTGAGGGACTTGGGCAATTCTCTGCTCCTTCCTGGGCCTCAGTTTTCCCACCTGTGAGGATTGGATCAGGAGAGTGAGTCACTTTGGACACCTTTTGAAATTCAGATTCCCTGACCCCTGTCTAGGTCTGACTCCAAACCTCTGCTTGCTGTGTGGCCAGGTGGGAGCCATAGACATGGGGGTGGGAAGCCCCCCAGGTCCCCTACGTCTGACTGCTTCCGCATTGCCTCATCCATGAGCAACTCCACTGTGACTCAGATAACAGCAGGGCCTCTAACTAGGCTGCCTGGGATCGAGTCCATACTTCACTGCTTCCTAGCTGTGGGACCCTCGGCAAGTTACTTCACCTCTCTGAGCACTTGTCTCCTCTCTAAAATGGAGCCATCAACACCTAACCCTCTAGGTGATTGGACGATGATATGAGTTTGTTTAGGAAAAGCACCAAGAATAGTGTCTGGACGTGATCGGTGCTCAATTCAAGATTTGCTCCACTTATTTTGACCTCTTTCTGAACCTCCATCTCCCATCTGTCCTTTAGGAATCCCCTCCCATGCCAGGCTGCTGCACTGCTGGGTGGGCTGGGAGGGGCCAGGGAGCACCCCCAGAAGTCACCTTTGTCCCTGCTTCTTCCCCTGCAGCCCCAGGCCATAACTTACTGTCCTAATTTAATTAGGAAGAGTCCTTACAGGGACCTCATTAGGAAATGAGCCCAGAGCCTTGGGGACCTCCAGGAGGGGTGGGGTGCAGGAGGAGGTTGCATTGTGTCTGATCCTGCCCAGCCCTTGGCCTCGTGCTCCAAATGTGCCCAGAAAGATAAGGGAGCCCAGCCCCTTAGACCTGTGACATGGAGTGTGGGCAGCCAGGGCCTCCATCCTCTGCCCCCTGCCCAGCTATGGCCTCACCCCCCTGGATGGGGGTGGGGAAGATTGAGAGATGAGGTTTCTCTTGTTCTGCTCCACCTGCCCCTGGTGCTCAATGTCTCTGGCCTGGCACAGAGCAAGCCTTGGTGAATGTGTGTTGAGTGAATGAATGAGTGAGCTGTAGCTCTTGGGGCTGGAGCAGCATCTTCATTTGGCCAAAGCAGGCTCCCGACCCCTATCCTAATGCCGGAATCCCCTCAGCAGCCCCAGGGGCTGGAGATGGGGAGGGGGCGATTGTCTGCTTACATACCTCCAGGGACAGGGAGCTCACTGAGCAACCTGATAGCTTTTTCTGTCCCTGGATAGCCCTTCCTGTTACAAAATCTGTCTTCCTTTCAATCTCAAATCTGTCTCCTGTGACGCTTCTGCCCTACCCAGGTCCCAGCTCTGTTTCTGGGACCTCTGCTCACAAACACTGCCCCCTGCCTTCACTCCAAGCCTGCTCAGTGTCCCTTCCTGGCCTGTGATAGCTGACATGCTGTGTGGCCTTGGGTAAGGCCTACCCCCTCTCTGGCCACTGCTTCTTGGAGCCTGGTGGGCTGCACACTCTGGGCTCTATAAACATTGGCTGCTTTCTGTAACCGTGACCTACCTCCCAAGGAAGTGGGGGGCTGAAGACAGATGTGCCATGTCCAGCAGTAAAGGTGACACCTCTGCAGACAGCTTGTCTCCGGGTCAGCAAGGTGGTAGTGCCCAGACCCCGCGATGACCTGTGGCTGGGCACACGGGCACTGGGGGCTGTGCATGGACCTCTTCTGCCCTGAGACCAGTCCACAGCATGGACACTGTCCTGGCCTTGGTTAGGAACCTGGGAGTCGTCACAGCCCCCGTCTCCCTTACCTCTAACGGCCACCAAGGCCTGATCCTCCCCTCCTACTTGCCGGTCCAGGCCCTTTCCCCGTCCCACTTCAGCCTCCCCGGACCACGGCAGCAGCACCAACCTCGTCTCTGTTCCCTCCCTCCTGTCCATTCTCCGCTCTGCCGCCGAGCGCTCTCAAACACGTGGAGCTTTCTCCTGCCCTTGCTCAGCGTCCTACAGGGACGTCCCCCACTCACAGGATAGTCTGCTTGCTAACATTCAGGGCCCTTCAATGCCCAAACACATACCTGGCATCTCTCCTGCTGCAGACCTCACCATCCACTTGTCCCCCCAAACCCCATGGCTCTGTGCTCCAGCCACACCCCACGTGTGTTTGATGTCACAGGGGCATCATCACACTCTCACATGTGGGTCCCTCTGCCTGGAAGGCCCTTCCTCTGTTTGTTCAACCCCACTTTGCTTTAAGAGTCTCCATTTCCAGGGAGCCTTCACACCCCAGCTGAGTCAGGGCCTCCTCTGGGCTCCCCCGTCCCTGTGTTTCCTTCCATCTCCATCCTTGCCACTCTGCGTCAGGATGGTCCGATTAAGAGTCTGTGGTTCACACCAGACCACGGGCCTCAGGAGGATGGGGCAGGGGGACCTGGCTAGGGCCTGCGGAGAAGCAGGGAAGGGAGGAGAGCGGGTGGGGCTCTTTGGCTTTTCACATGCCCAGCGCCCCTCCCACCCCAGGCTGTGTTTCTGCTCCTCGTGCTGCACCTCCTGAGCCACGTGCCCGCTCGCACATGGCGTTTCTGTGAGCCCCTGAGAAGTGCCTTGTGTGGACTGGAGCCTTCGAGTCTGAGCTCCAGCATCCACTGCAGGCCTCCTCTGTGCCAGTGCCCTGCTGGGACCTGGGGAGGATATGCAGATGAAAAAGCAGGCCTTGGCCGCCCAGCTCAATATGTGACCTTGGGCAGTTGGCTTCTCTGAACCTCAAGCTTCCTTGGCAGTGAAAGGGGTGGAGGACCCATGTCTCCTTCCCCTTTTCCTTGGGCACATCTGTGCTGCAGCTGGGGGCAGACGTGGCTTCACAGGACCCTGAGATGGCAGCTAGACCAGAACTTCCTCCCCGCTGGGGCCTGTGGGTCCTTGGGCCAAGCTTCACCGGGATGAAGGGGGAAAGGGGTTATGCTCTCTGTTCAGTGCAAAGACCCACCCCCATGTTTGCCTGCACTTTGGCATTACCAAGCGCCTGCTCCCATGCAGGGTGCCCGGCTTGGAACCGCCCCCGTTTTAAAATGAAAAGTCTCATGTCCAATGGGACACTTAGCCCGCCGGCCTGCACCCTGCCCACCCCCGTCGCTGCTCCCCCGGCTCTGCAACAGGTCTTCCCCCGTTACCTGTGGGTTCTGCTGCCAGTTGGGCAGGGCTCACTCTAAAGAAAGGAAAAAGCTGATTTCTTCCCCACGTTTTGGGAGAATTCAAAGAGACATAGACGCCCTTGGAAGGTCTGGAGGAGCCAGGGCTGAGCATCCCTGTTGGGGTGCTGGTGTGGACATGGCCAGGAGGCCTGGCCTTTGTTCTGATCCTGCCTCTGACACAGCTAGCTGTGTGACGGCTCCCTCTGGGCCTCAGTTTCCCCAGCTCTGCCCTGCTCACCTCACATCAATACAGTGAGGATCATTACCTCGACAGCCCTGCCTTTGCGTTCCTGCTGCCCTTTATATTCTTCAAGGCATTTTTCTGTCTGTTCACGTCCCATTCTGGCCTCGCTACTCCCAGGAGGCGGGCAGCACTAGGACCTTTATTCCCACATCAGATAGGAAGAAGCTGGGGACACAGGCCGTTTGCCTTGTACAAGGTTCTGTGGTTTACAGAGCCCTTTCCGTGTCTTGCCTCTGGGCTCCTAGTATCCCTTGGGAGGCGGGCTCAACAGGATTTGCTGTACCAGTTGTACAGATGGGGACACTGAGCCCACAGTCGCACAGGATTTCGACTCCTTAATGGTTTGGGAGAACGTAAAGGATGAAGACTGATGGGTGGGTGGCTGTGCTGTGGCCGTGGTGTGTGGTGATTACCAGTAAGTGGGGGTCACTGACTGGCTGGTCCTCTTCCCCTCCCTACTCCCAACTTTGTCAATGGCTTCATCAGTAGGAGACAGATGCAAGGGAAAGGAAGACACAGAGAGGAGTGGGGAGAGAGAGGACGTGGGGTGCGGGGGAGAGCGCTGGGGAGGTAGGGGGGAGGGGTGGGGTCCAAGCAGCATCGCTACTTCCTCTTGTGGTTCTCACAGTCTGTCTGCACCGATTCCTGACAGATGGAGGGAAGGGGAGAGCTGGTGCCAAGAGGCTGTCACCGCAGGCGGGCAGAGCTGGGGGAGGGTGCTTTGTGGCTAGTGTTTGTACGGGGAGGGGGCAGCAGCTGGTGGTCTGGCTGCTGGGCCTCCTTGGAGCCTGCTCCCCGGGAACCGTGGTTGGCAGGGTTGTAGATGCTGGGGGGGCAGGAAAGTGGCCAAGGGGTGAGCCTGCCACCTGCCTGGGACTGGCCGTGCCCTTGCCCCTGTCCAGGCAGACAGCCACCCGTCTCTCCTCTGCTCCCTGCTGCCAGCAGGGCCCTCCCTCCAAGGACACCTCCTACCCCCCTGACTGGGTTTCGGGGTGGATGGGGGCTCTGGAGGCTGATGCTGAGCTGTGGTCAAGGTGGACCAGGGCAAGGAGAGCACAGGCACCAGGAGGCCGTCGGGATCACAGGGCCACGAGGGGCTCAGAGCAGGTGGGGCCTGACCTCATGTCTGCAGGGCCAGAGCGCATTCACTGAGCCGCCCCGGGTGTTCCCCAAAGCCCCCTTCATGCCGAAGGGCCTCTTGCTTTTTCTCCAGGCTCTGACACGTGTACAGGGGTGGGCAGCCCTGGCCTGGGGGTCAGTTTGGCAACTTCAGTAGCTCTTGCTTTTTTAGATTGTGGGTTTCTCCAGGCAGGGTTGTGTCTCATGCTCTCTTTCCCAACTCCCGTTGGCCAACACAGGGCCCAGCACAGCGGAGGGGCCCAGTGAATGCTTGTTGAATGAGTGGATGGATCTCTTGCTTGCACACCTCCTGGGACGGAGACCTCACTTCTTTATAAGGTAGTTCTTTTTATTTCCAAAAACAGAGTTCTTTCTGAGAGGCCCTATGGGTCCCAGGCCAGTCACAGGGGCTGTACAGAGCCCCCTGGCTAATCCTGCTGCCTTGGAGCTGCCCTGTAGAGACCAGAGAACTCCCGAGCCCACCTGGCTCCTCAGTGGCACCTGACAGGGCTGGTCTCCACTAACCGCATAGCCATCATTTATTGAGCTGCCACTCAGTGCCAGGTGGTACCTCACTCAACCCTCAGGTCAGCCTGATAAGATAGGTACTGTTTTTATCCTTCATCGTGCAGAGAAGAGAAATGAGGCAGAGGTAATGAGAAGCTTCCCCAAGGTCATGGGGCTAGTGTCTGAGTCAGGAAGTTGGGGGGTGAGCTGCGGGGAGGGGAAGGCCTCCTGGGGCAGGACTTGGTGGGGGGTGGGGCTTGGCAGGGCTGAGGAGGGTTATACTCCGGAGGTAGATCTGACCCTGCACCACACACTGTCCACTCCCTCCTCCCTACACTGTTCCCAGACACATCCTTGACACCAAGACTCCAACTGGGTGTCCCTCAGGTGAGCCCTGGGGACCTGGGGCCCAGAGCCCCTCCTGTTCCCCTGGTTGTGCTCCAGGGGGAGCCCCAGGACCTTAACATGGCCTGTCCTGTTGGGTGATCTAAGGTGTGCAGGGTGATGGCTGGGGGCCCAAGGTGTTGGGATGGGCAGGTGGGAGCTGGGCCTCCTTCCTGCTACTCCTTAAAGTTGGTTCTGGTCAGAGGTGTCCTTCACATTAATATTAATAATGGCAATCATTAATGATAAATTATGGTGTTCCCGCCCCATGCCAGGGCTGGGCTGGGTGCCCTGAGAGAAAGCCGAGGGGAGTAGAAGTGGGGGACCAATCCTGAGAGCAGCGGGTGCACCTTCCACTGCATTTTTCTCTTCCCCAGAGCCTGACACAAGCTGGGCCCTCGGGGGTCAACTTAATAAAGTCTTAGTGGTTGAAAAACAGATACCTCTCTGATGGGACACCTGCTGCCCAAGGGCCTGCTTCTCCCCTTCCTCCATCATTCACAGATTGATTCCACTAACATTACTGCCAGGCCCCGTGCCCACCCCAGCATGGCCCCCACTGCCTGGCCTCACCCCTTGCCTTGGCTCTTTCTTCCAGGGGCTCTCAGTGAGCGTCATGGGTGACTGTGGTCCCCTCAGCCCCCTGACTGTGTGACCTTGGGCAAATTAGCTCCCCTCTGAGTGCCTTGGTTTTCTCATCTGTGCAATGGGGTTATGGTAGTTTCCTCCTCAAAGGACTATGAGGGGGATTAAATGAGATGGATGGTGAGCACAGCGCACGGTGATCGCTCGGTAATGTTTGTTCTTATGCCCAGGATGGGGCGGGGGCAGAAAATGAAGATCCCGGAGCACCTTTGCTCTCCATGCATGACCTCAGGAATCCTCTGACAACTCTGTGAGGGGGGATTTGTCTTGTTCCTTCGCTGACGGGGATGGTGAGTCACAGAGGGGTAGGGTGACTCACCCCTGGTCTCTCAGGCTCCGAGGCCCATGCATTTGTCACTGAGCCAGGTAGGGACGAAGGGCTTAGCCTGAAAACTCCTTTGGAATTGGTGTTGCAAAGGCTCCCGGCTTCTTGTGCCGATCTGCAAACCTCCATCCCCCAGATCCCAAATCCCTCCTAATCCTGGGAAAGAGGCAGCCCCGGGTCACATCCATCAGTGGCTCTGAGTGCTCTCCCTGGGCCTCTCATCTCCCGCATGAGCTGGGGAGTGGCAGGCGAGGGCCTGGACTTCGAGGATGGGGGATTTCCCCACTCGGTTGAAATCTGTCACAACATTCATGTTAATTAAGCCTCGTTA
This sequence comes from Delphinapterus leucas, assembly GCF_059928025.1. Lineage (NCBI taxonomy): Eukaryota > Metazoa > Chordata > Mammalia > Artiodactyla > Monodontidae > Delphinapterus > Delphinapterus leucas. The sequence continues at coordinate 145,972,213 of NC_143129.1, forward strand.
ATTCAGCCCTCTGCTTAGGCAGAGCTCCTGACAGCAAATTACTCATAAGTGAGGCGGTAAATTTATTGCTGCGTTTTCCCAAACACTCAGCAGCAAAGAACATGCCCCCGGGAAAGGCAGAGGAAAGGCCTGGAGGGCAACTGCTGCATGGTTCCTGCCAGCCTGGACCACCAGGGACCGGAACCCAGAGAACGGCTGGGGTTCACCAGGGGACCTGGGTGAGGATGGGCTCTGGTCCATTCAGAGCAGGCTGCCTGGAGACAGAGTGAGCCTCCCCTCACTGGAGGCATGTAAGTGGGAAGGCAGGGAGCATTGCAAGTCCCCCTGGGCTGGCCCGTCGTCTTCCCGCCTCATCCATCTCACCCGGCAGACCGCGCTGGCTCTGTGCATTGTTTCCTCTGACAGTGCCTTGCAGTCACACAGTAGGGCTCGTAAAGGGTGAGTTGGGATCTGGACGTGAGCCCCAGAGCCCACCCTGGTGTCTGTAAACACCTTCCTCTGCAGTGAAGTCCGAGGAACCGAGGTGTGCAGGCAGGACCAGACAACCCGGCCAGGGGTGCTGCGAGGGGTCTCTCCCTGGCCTGGGTTATAGGGTGCTCTTGGAACCAGGATCAGGACCACATCTGGGCAGATGACCCTTGAGTCCGGACCCCCGTTACTAGGCTAGGTATCAGACCTCCAGGTGAGGATGCAGGCTCTCCCGGGCAGTGGGAGCCCCTCTCCCTCCCCGGCCCCACAGTCCTTCCCCCTAAGGTCTGCTTCCTTCCTTGGTTTCGAACTGGGCCATGCCTGGGACATTTGGAACAAACCCAGGCTCTGGGTATATAGAACTTTTTAAAAATTAATTAGAGCATTAAATGGTAGCCCTCTGGGAGAATCCCACCATCTGGCTGTCACAGGAGAGGCAGGAAAATCTATGCATTTCTGTCTGTAGCGTGTGAGCACCATATGAAGCCACATGTGCATGTGTGAGTGTGTGGCCCGTGTGCTGCGGTGTGCACAGCATGGCGTGTGTGTCTGTGTTTGGTATGTGGTGCACATCTGAGTGTGCAAGTGGGCAGTGTGTTTGTGAGCATGTGTGCCCATCTGCATGTGCTGTGTGCATGCGCCCGAGGGTCTGCATGTCTGCCTGAGCACACTTCTGTGCCCAGGCCTGGCTTTGGGGGGCAGTGAGTCAAACTGAGCTGTGTGCAGAGAGGGAGCAGCCTCTCCACCCCTCCTGGCTGAGGTGATGCTCACAGAAGGGCAGGTGGGCCGTGCACAGGTGGGACAGGGGTAGGTTTGGCAAGTGCACAGCAGGCCTGCAGGGGGCGGGCAGGGTGGGATTCTCATCCCCTGTTTGATAGATGGGGAAACCCAGGCCTGCCCAAGCACTGAGCCAGTGTGTGGAGAGGCCAGGACTGGAGCCCTGGCTCTGGGGCCCCCTGTGCAGTGCTCTTTTCACACCTTTGGCTTCTTTTATGCTGTTGGATTTTCATGGAGGCTCAGAGAGGTTCTTGAGAGGGTACCGCTCACATTTCTCAGGGTTGCTCAGGGGGCAAGGTCAGGACTTGCACTGCAGATCCTGCATCCTTCTTACTGTGTGGAGGAGGGTGGAGTCAGGGCAGAACACTGGGCCGATGGATGGTCACTGACTTGCTGTGTTGCCTGGGCCCATCCTGTCCCTTTCTTTTTTTTTTTTTATCATCAATTAGTTTATTAATTTTTGGCTGCGTTGGGTCTTCGTTGCTGTGCTTGGGCTTTCTCTAGCTGCGGCGAGCGGGGGCTACTCTTCGTTGTGGTGTGCAGGCTTCTCATTGCAGTGGATTCTCTTGTTGCGGAGCACGGGTTCTAGGCACGTGGGCTTCAGTAGTTGTGGCACGTGGGCTCAGTAGTCGTGGCGCACGGGCTTAGTCGTTCCGCGGCATGTGGGATCTTCCCGGATCAGGGCTCGAACCCGTGTCCCCTGCATTGGCAGGCGGATTCTTAACCACTGAGCCACAAGGGAAGCCCCATCCTGTCCCTTTCTGAGCCTCATGGGTGTTGTAAGAACTAAATAAGGAGATGCATGCAAAGGGCTTTGTAAACCTCAAGGTGTGGTAGATAGACGAGGGCCTGGCCCGGGGGCGGCTGTCACACTATGATCAGGGCCACGTGTCTCCAGGGTTCCTTGAGGAGCAGGTAGGAGGTGGGGCCCTGGACGGAGGCTGGTGCCCTCCCCAGCCTTGCAGACTGTGAACCTTTCCCCAGAACTATCTGGCTGGGCGCTGAGTGCCGGCACTTACTGTCTTCCAGCTCCAGTCTCCCACGTGTGGCTGGTGATGATGAACTAGAGCAGGAACAGGGCTCAGAGAGCAGTGGGACCCACCTCTTCTCCAACGGGTGGTGACACTAAGGTCCAAAGAGGGGGAGTGGCTTGCTCAAGGCCACATAGCAGCTCAGGAGCACAGATGGGACCGGAATGCAGGCCTCCTGGCCCCTGGCTCTGTTCTCCTTGGTCCTGTGTCTTTGGAAAGGGAGAAGGAGAACAGAGAGGTGGTTCCTGTACCTGCGGGGAGGGAGGTGGGGGTACCAGCCAGCTGGAGAGAACTTGGGATCCCCTGAAGCTCCAGTTCACTATGCATGAATGAAGGATTTTTAAAGCATTGTTTCAATGATCGTTGTTTTTACTGTGTACGCAGAATGCTGGATGGTAAAGATGGTTTGTATCTTGGGCTGTAAGTTCTGTATAGATAGAAGAGACCCAGGCCTCAAGATTGCACATGTTCTTTCATCTATTTATTCATCGTTCATTCATCCAGCACCCATTTCCTAAGCATCCCCTTGGCGCTCACCATGTAGATCTTATCCTGCCTCCAATGAGCTGCTAGTCTGGTGGGGAAGGGCCGTTGAGTGACAGGAACACGGGGTGATGAGGCTGTGGCCAGAACAGGCCTCAGCTTCCATGTGGGCTCACGGAAGACTTTTCAGTAGAATGGGAGAACCCCAAAGAATGAGGAAGATGTGCCCACCAGACACCCTGGCCTCACAGGGGCTTGACCTTGGACAGGCTAACCATTCACCCAGAAATGGGCCGCTGGGCACCTTCCAGCTCCACTCCCCTCCCCTCCCCCATGCAGCTCTCCCTGGGCTTGGGCCAAAACCAAGAATGGAGGAGAGGCCCCCTTAGAGGACCCTGGCTGTCTGTGGGTCCATGGGTGGAGATGGCAGGGCGTGCTGGTGGCTGGAGCTCGCCGCCTGTATGCCTAGGTGGGCCAGTCTTGACTCTGCCCCACTCAGGGTTATGATCACGGGGGGGGATTAGTGGCGACACCACTTCTGAAATAGCTTGTCCTTTGAGCCCAGCTGACTGCCCGGCCAGGATTCCACCTGGACCTTTTTCTCCAAGGAACAGCCCTTCTTTATACACGGAGAAACCATGTTAGGAAGAACCAGGAGGCCCAGGATGACAATGGCCAGGCCTCCTGATGCCCTTTAATAATTGTAACAAAAACTTCCTGAGGACCTACTAGGTACAGAGCCTGGGGGTGGGAGAGCGAGAAAGAAAAGTTGAGAGGAACTTGCATCACTACATCGGGCACTGCTGTGTTATCTTATAAGCAACTACCCTGCAAGTCAGGATGCAGCATCACAATTTTAGATGAGGGAAACAGAGGCTCCGAGAGGTCAAATAACCTGGCTGAGGTCACACAGCTAGTAAGGGTCCAAGCCAGGATGTGAGCTCTGCTTCCTTAGCCTGCCCCTCGTGGGAGGAGGGCCACAGAGGGCTGCAGACGAGCATCTTCCAAATCTCTGTACTGGGAGAAAACATCCACTTGAAGAAAAGGCCGAGGAGGATGGACTTGTCATGCGTGGTGGGCGTGCTCACGGAGCAGGCTGTTTCAGAGGCAGCTTCCCTATCAGCCAGGCTGTGGTGGGACCTATCTTGCTGGAGGAACCATGCTGGCTCAGAGCCCGAGTGACAGCCCCCTGTCAGAGGGGCTCTGAGAAGTGGCAAGGGTCTAGGCCAGGATGCCAGTGGGGCGTGAGGCTCTGCTGGGCACCTGCCCCACTCCCTCTCTCAGCTCACTTCCCACGGCCGCAACTCTCTCCTCCTGCCCAGCTCTGGCCGGGAGCCCTCACAGAAGTCCTGCTGGGGCCCTGGCCGTAGGCACCGAGCTGCGGCCCTTGGCCATTAACTCTGCCCACGCTGCCTGTCCCTTGGCTGGCTGCAGAGAGGTGGGCGGTGCAGGCCAGAGCCCTGGGCGCCAGCCCAGCAGGACCAGCACCTGAGACACGGCCACCTCTGAAGATCTTGCCTAATGGCAGGGCTTACCAGCACCTAGCAGGGTACTTGGCACACAGAAGGCCCCACTTGATTCTTTCAGCTTCCAAAAGCAGAGACTTGAGACTTTTCAGTGCGAACAGGGGTCATCAGAAGCTTGGCCCTCCCAGGGTCCCTTCCAGAGTGCAGGACTAAGGGTGTGTGCTGGACCCCAACTGTACCAAACTCTTCCTTAAGTGGGCCGGGACCCCCTCCGCCATGAGCTCTCGCCAAGCGGTCCAGTGGCAGCACGTGGGCCTGCCTCTTCTCCCCCACTCTGGCAGAGCCGTCTCCCAGGAAACGTGGAATTTTCCCTCATTCCCTTTATTAGGGTGCCAGGGCAAACAAACAGCCTAATCCAGATGAGCGCTAGGCCACAATCACAGTCTCTTTAGGGGTTTTCTCTCTATTTCCAGCAATTTTGAGAAGCCTGAGTAATTGGTATTCCACACAGGTTAATAGAACTGCTGTCTCCTCTGTATTATGCCTTAATTTCCTTTATCACATAGCAAGTTGGAATTAATCGCCGCTCTCCTTCCTTTTTCCCACCGAAACACATTACCAGCCTGTCTGCTGGTTAAAGTCATCTCGTGGCAGCTCTTGGCTCCTTTCCACTTCCCTGGGAATCTTTCTGACCAGAGCCAAAGAACAAGGAGGGGTGAAAAATCCATTTGTACGAAGTGGGGATCTCCTGTTGAGAACTTATTTCCCTCCCTGTTCAAGAGGAAGGAACGTGTCCAGCCTCCAGCCGGCACAGCTGACTGAGTCCCCTGTCGCTGAGAGCATTCAAGAGGGCGGGATGGCCGTATGTCAGCGGTGGGAACAGAGGATGCCTGCACTGCTGGGGGGGAGGGGACAGGCCTTTGCCACTCCTGGCGCTTGGATTAGATTCTGCGATTTGAAGCTTCTAGGATTCTGTTGTCTGTAAGTTTAAAATTTTCTCTGTGATTTCCAAGTTGAAAAGAAGCTGTGAATCCATGGTCCTACCATTGAGCCATTTGGGTCTAAGTACTTTTAAATCGTGTGCTTTAAGATTCTAAGATACTCTCATGGAATTGGAGATTCTGTTCTGTGATTCTAGGCTATTTTATGATTCCATGAGCCTCGTAAGCTGCAGCTCTGCTCCATGACTGGGTCTCAGGAGGGAGTGTAATTGCTTTGCCGAGGCTGCTTTGGGAGTGTGAAAAGCCCAGGCCTTCTCTGGCCTCAGTTGCCCCATTTATGAAATTCGAGGGTTGGACCAGAGGGCCTCCAGGTCCTGCCTCGCAGGTGTGTTCTGCCTGCAGCTCCTTTAGCTCCTTCCGAGCTTCGTCCACACAGTGCCCCGTCAGCGCTGGCCACCCCACGGCACCTCTGGGAACCCAGAAGCTTTTCCCACCTGAGCCACACCCCTTGCCCACTTGCCCCCAGCCCTCTCGCATTCCAGCAGGAAGGCGACCCAGCTCTCCTCCAAAGTCCCAGCAGGAAAGCCGGTGGGGGTGATAAGAAGAAATAAACCAGATCATTGACAAGAGCTCCATCGTCTTTGTGAGCTGAACAATTCACTCTACAATTTCAACATCTACAATCTCCTTTAAATCTTGCCCCCCAAGGGGTGTAGTTACTGATTGTTAGCCCCATTTTAGAGGTGGGGAAACTGAGGCTCTGAGAGGTTAACTCACCTGTACTGGTGAGTTCCAGGACCCTGTGTCGCTTGCTGCTTGCACAGCTGCCGGCCACATGCAGGCTGGATTGAACGAGGCGTGAGCAGCCCGAGGTGGTCAGTGTGATGAGGGAGCCCAGGGGCATCTCTCCCCAGAATCTGCTGCAGGGTGGGGTTGCCACCCACACACTCATGCTTCTCCCCTGGAACCACCCCTGGGATGTTCAAGGGCTTCAGAGAATGGACCTTGTTTCCTTCCCAAAGCACCAAGAAGCCAGACAAGAAACTGCCTTCTTCATCTGCTTTTAGAATCTACCTTTTCCTTCTGGATCAAACGGCATTTCTCAGGGCGGGCTTCCTCAGCCCCCACTGCTTCCCCATTGGTGCAAAATCACCCCTTCTTTGAGGTCCAACTCAAAAGGCTCCTAGCTCACCGCCCCTGTCCCCCAAGCACCCCTCACCCCCAGAGATGAGCGGCACTGGTGAGAGCTCCCCAGGGCTGAGTTCAGCATCCTTGTTTTCAGCTGGGGCACTGAGGCCCAGAGAGGGAGATGACTGTCTGAGGCCACACAGCAACCTCGCCACCCTCGATTCTGATCAGGACTATCCTATCTTGTTCTGGGTTGCAGCCGGCCGTTATATCTGAGTTCTTGTCTCCTCAGCTTGGCTGTAATATCTGTGAGGGAAGGTCCACCTCTCATCCTTTGCTTTCCTTGTCAAGCATTAGGGATAAGATGCCCTGGGTTCTGGTCCTGCCTTGAGCTCTGTGACCTTGGGACAGTCCGTTGCCTTTCAAGGGCTTTTGCTTCCTCATCTCTCAAAGGGGGTGATGCCCCCTGCCTCATAGAGTTGCTGTAAGGAGCTAGACTGAGGGGCGGGGGGCTGAGGTCGTGAATCTGCCACTCAGCACCGCATTCATTCAGGATCCCAGTTCTGCCAGATTTCCTTTGGCCTTCGCTGAGTTTCCAGCCAGAGACTCTCCTTGTCCCCAGAACAGCCCCACGGTTCCCCACGTCTGAGCTGCTGCTACTTTGTGGCCCCTGCTGTAGGGCCCTTGCCCCCTTTCCATGGAGCACCCACCCTGAGCCATGCACGTGCTCTGCTGTCCTCACCACCCAGCTGCACACCTGCCTCCCCTTCTAGACGCGGGTGCTGACTGCGCCGGCTCGGGGCATGTAGCCCTGCCCAGTGCCCTCTGTCCCTTCCACTCTCCACCTGGAGGGGTACCAAGGCAGGCCTGTGAATGGTGCACATGGAAAACCTGACTCCTTTCTCCTCCGATGTCTAGATGAGGAGACCAAAGCATGGGGAGGGCAAGGGACTTGTCCAAGGTCACCCCAGCGGTCAGGGGCAACCTGGAGTAGTGCCCAGGGCTCTGAGGCCCAGGCCACTCAGTAGCTCCTCCCCCGCCACAACCCAGGCCTGGGCTTGCAGAATGCCCCCGGAATAGCCCTGTGAAGGGCTTTCCCATAGCCAAGGGCCCAGCTACAGTGGGAGGGGAAGGTTTGCATCTCCCTGAGGCCAGCTCCACAGGCTGGCTGAACCTTGGGATGACTCACTGAGCCCCCTCTGGTCTGGTGGAGCCTCCCGGGGCCTCCCAGGCTGTCAACAGGGAGATGAGTGATGTCCAGCCAAGCTGCAGAGCTTCACCTCGGCACTGACGGCCAGGGTGGGCACAGCCTGGAAGGCTTGCTGCGGGCACTGTCCAGGTAGGTCTGACCTGCCAAAAATATGGCAGCAAAATAAGTACCCTGTGGTGACTCGAGCTTGCTAGTGTCTGGGCCCTGGCAGGCCCCAGGCAGGAACTCCACTCCTTTGGGCCTTGTTGGAGGTAGAGGGCGTTGTCAGACGCCGTCAACAGCTGATGCTTGAGCTGGCCTTGAGGAGTCGGGAGAGTTTTGCCAGGTAGAGATGAGAAGCGCCTCCTGCAGGTGGAGCTGCACGAGTGGGACACCAGGTAGGCAAGCCCGCGGTGTGTCCATGACCGTTGGGTGGATGTGGAGGTGTTGGTAGCTAGGGGTGGGCGAGAGCAGTGAGTGGGGCCTGGACACAGCCTGAAGTGTCCCTGAGCACCCTGCTAAGACACTTGGTCAGATTCTAGGGGAGATGGGAACCCAGCAGGACCAGGAAAGGTGGCTTTCTGATGATGGAGAGGCCTCCAGCGGGACAGTGGCTACTGGCTGTGGATTTCCAGCCCCCTACCTGGAGTCACAGGGGTGGATTGAGGACTGAGCCACAGATCCCCTCCTTTGCCGGCCTCACTCTGGACCTCTTTTTAGCACCATAACTAAAAAGAAAAGGAACTTAGAGGTCATCTCGTCCAATCCAGTCCCGTTGTGGAGGAAGAGAGCCAGGCACAGGGAAGGCAGAGGACTTATACAAGGTCACACAGTAGAGCCAGGTCCCCAAGCCAGTGATGGGAGAGAGCCCAGTGCCAACCCTGTTTGCAGTGAAATGGTCTTAACCTCTTTCCAAATAAAAGCTAGCAGCCTCCCAGACACAGGCCTCAACTACTTTGCAGAGCAGTGCCCTAACCCTTGGGCCTCCTGTTGGGCACCCAGTGGGCCAAGGACCCCTGGATGGCCGGCAAAGGGCTGAGGGTGGCAGAGAGCCCATACCAGCCTCCTGGGCAAGAAGCCCAGGGCCAGCACAGAGAGGGTGCCCCAGAGAGGGTGCCCCAGAGAGGCCGCAGCCCAGCTAGCCCCAGGGGATGGATTTCCCAATAACAGGGTGTCACTGCCCATTTATCACCAGGATAGCCCAGTGGGGCTCCTCTCAAAACGCTTCTCCTACCAGCCTGATTGGTGAAAGCGTTTGCATTTTCCACTCAGGTGGGGCTGCTTCCCAGCGGCTGCCTTGTGGTCAGAGGGTGCGGCATCCATTACTGCCTATGGGGGGTAGTGGGGAGGGACTGCCTCTCCCCCAGACAAGTGGGGGTCATCACTCCGTCATTCACTGCTTCGTGCCACCTGGCTGCTTGGGTAGGAACGACTGGACACCCGGCTTTTACTCCTTCAGCGAACCCGACGCAGGCTACTGACTGAGGCAGCTTCTCAGGCCCCTCTGGCCTGACCTCCTCGCCCACCGCTGCAGAGTTTTGTCCAGGGAGCCCTGGGTTTCCCACTCGAAGTCAGTGGGGTGGAAGCAACGGAGCCCAGAGAGGCCTGGCGGTGTTAACCAGCTTGTTGGTGGCAGAGCCCGGCTGGAATGAGACCTGGAGCCTTTTCCTCAGCTGCAGAAGAGCTGTCCCTCTTCCCGCTGGGGCTGGTGATAGGAGAACGAGGCCTGGAAGGTGGAGTCCTTGGCAGGCTCTGAGGTCTGCTCGTGGGAGGCGGAGCCGTGACTGACTGGGGTTAGAAAGGAAGGTCCCCAAGTTCAGAGGAGGCTGAGTCCCCACTGGGGCCAGCCAAGTGCTCTCACCTGAGCGGAGGGACAGTGTGTGGCCAGGAATCAGGCAGGGCTCTGGTTGGAGGTCGTGGAGGGTTTCCTAGCCACGCCTTCTGCCTTCAGGAGGCTCCTACCCTGAGGATACTGTGAGTTTCCCTCTAGCTGTTTCCTTGCAACCTCAAATCCCAGCGCCAAGTGGGTGTCCCATATCCGGAGTGGGCAGTCCTGAGCCTGGAAGTTGGTCAGGGAGTGGCCGTCCTCTCCATTGCTGCCTGCTCCTCTGAGCAGCACCCCTTGCATAGTGTTTGGTCCTTGTGCAGGCACCCGCCGGGGACCCCTGCTGATCCCATCCACCTCTCCCCCACACCCATTCCCCCTCCCGACCCCCTCACAGCTGTCACTGGCTTAATACCCCTTTGTCCATAAATCACTGCGACAGGAAGACCCCTTTGTCGTCTGTCCCTTGGAGACGCGCATCTTCCCTGTGGCGACAGGGAGTCCCACATATCCTAGTGATGGCTTGGACCTCCCTTGGTGACAGCGGGGCTGGGGTCGGGCAGCGTCCGAGAGCAGCTGGGATGTGCCAGGGCCTGGAAGAGGGACTTGGCTGTGGGAAGCCCCAGGTGGTCCCCTGGAGCAGCACCGTGAAGCACAACCCACCTGTGTCATAGAGTCACAGACCCAGAATGTCAGCTGGAGGGGGTCCTTAAAGATATGTTCACCTGAGGAAACTGAGGCCAAGGGGGGAGAGGTCACACGGTCTGTCAGAGGTGTGGGACCAGAAGTATTCTTTGAGCACCTGCTTGGCATCAGACTCTGTGTGAGGGGGACGCTGAGATGAAGGAAATGTTGGCAGGCGCTGGTGTGTGGAGTCAGGTGGACACCCGGCTGAGGACACTGTGTCCACCTGGGGCGCCCTCCCCAAAGAGTGACCCTCCCACCCCCGCTTCATTCTTTTATCTTCTGCCTGAAGCCCTTCGCGTGCCCACCCCTCCCCGCCAGCATCTTCTGCCTCGTTTTCTCTTACTCCCCAGGCGGGATGCGAGGGTGGAGGAGAAAGCGGACTCAGATGCCACCTGCTGATGGATGGTGGTGGCCTGAGCCCTGGAGCCCGCTGGGCAGCACAAAGCCGCAAGCTGAGCCCCTCCCACCGCGCTCCGTGGGTGTCGGGACACTGTGGGAACGGGTTGCCTTTCTGGCACCACCCAGAGCCTCGAGTCTGACTGTCAGCGTGGACTCGGGGACACAGTCCCTTGCAGGATGGGATCGGGGGGTGTCCACAGCTTGTCGACACGTGTGCGTCATGCAGTAACTGTCCTGGAGTCCCGTCATGAGGCTGAGGGTGTGTGGATCAGGGTGGTGCAGTCTTAAAAACTTGGGTCCTTAGAGAGTGAGAACCTTAAACCCACAAAAGCTATTCTAAATGTTGTATTAGACTCACGGGATCTTTAAACTGAGGGTTTTTAGGAACATCATGTGTTGGGGGCGGGATCGGGAGTGGGTTTGAACCCAGTGCTGCTGGACCCCAGAGCTGCTGCTGCTGGGCTGTGAGCCCAGGGTTTCACGGCCCCACCAGGGCTGCTAAGGGAGTGATGGGGTCCCCTCTCGCCCTGCTTCCAGTCGTGCAGCTCCATTTTACTCTATTGTATATGCTGGGGTTTCACTTAGGAAAAGCATCCCTCTGCTTAAAAATAAAGTTTTCCAGGCCCGGTGCTATGCTGCAGCTCTGGGCCGGGACCCGCCTCAGCCTGAGAGGGTGGCTCTGGCCGGCGGGTGAACAGGCAGGCAGACCCGGCTTCCCGGGAGGGGATGCAGGTTGCTCTGGGCCACTGGCTCCTCCCCCTCTCACTCCTGCTGTGTTGTTGCTGCAGCCAGAGAACACTTGGGGTCTGTCGTGCCGTTGACTGGGGTGACAGTTTAATAGTAGCTTCCTGGGCTGTCATTTAAATCTGCCTGCCAGGTTAGTAGGCCGGGGCCGGCTGGCACGCCCCCTGCCCCCCCCACCCCCGGATCTTCGTTCTGCTGGCAGTGGTCGTCTTGGCAACGCCAGGGCCTGGCGAGCTCTGCAGAAGGGTAACCGTCGGGGGGAGCAGCTCTTTCATCTCCCCGACCCGGGTACAAGTGGCCCAGCTGCCTTAGGGCTGGGCGGCAGGGCCAGAGCCAGGCCGCTCGGTGCTGGTCCAAGCCTGAGAGAGGAAGTGGGAACAGACGAGCCCCTTCTGTGCACAGGGCTCCAAGGTGAGGGTTTGCATCTTTGCCCTCCCAGACTCTCAACTGCCCTGGGAGAGAAGGAACCTGCCCCAGGTGGCTCCGCAACAATGTTGAGCTGGAATCACCTGTCTGTGGGTCTCTGCTCTGCCCTCAAAGAATGTTCCCTGGGGCCCATGACCTGTCTGCAGAAACCTGAGGGCAGGCAGAGCCTGCATCTCTCGCATCTCCCTGTCCCGTGTGGCCTGGTATCAATTCCCCCCGACCCCATCCTGGGCTTGCCTCTAGACATGTCCCTGCTCTTAGGACTGGGGTCTCCCCAGTGGAGTCCCCTCAGCTTCACTTTGCCCCAAGTACTCCGGGAATGCCTTCTCCTGTTTTTTATGGCTTAGTGGAGCTGGCCCAGGGACAGAAGATTGGGTCCCAGCCTCTGCTGTGTGACCATAGGCCAGTCCTTCCCCTCTCTGGGCCTCATCTTCTGATCTGAGGGGCTGGCACTACAGCAGTGTTTCGTCAAGTGTGGTTCATTGGACACTTGTTTCTTGGGAAATTAATAGACGTGGCATCCAACAAAGGCATTCCTTGGCTAAACAAGTTTGGGAAGTGCTGGAGGAAACAAAATCAATCTGATATCTTTACTGTAGGCCTCTCAGGGCCCTTAGTAAGCCAGTGGGCATCATGAATCTCCAAGGGGAAGGTAATAAATCTTAACCCAAACATCTGGGTGGATGGTCCTGCAGCTCTCTGTCCTGCCCTCTGCCTCTCTCTTCCTCTGCCAGGGCCTGATGGTCCGTGTGCACGGACACGCCAAATCCTGAAGGAGGCCCAGGCAGCTTGGAGCCGTGGGTTTTGTTGGCCGCCCTGTGCTTAGCAGGGGTGGGGTGAGTCCCTAGGTGAGCTCAGGGAAAGCCAGGTCCCTGCACTGGGCCTCTGAGGGGCAGCCTGGTGCCAGGCGGGGCGAGTTGGCCCCTGGCCTAGTGGAGCTCCCAGGTCCCTTGCCACTTGCCTCCTCCCCAGCCCCAAACGGCCATTCCGCTGGCTCCTCCACACCCCATGGCCTGTTATCCCTCTCCCTGGAACACCCTTCTCTGCTCTCCTCACTCCCACGGCTTGGATGACCTCTCTTCCTTGAACACAGTCCCCTCTTCCAGGAAGCCTTCCCTGACCCCTGGGATGGTTGGGTAGCCCTCGCCTGGCTTCCTGGCCACACAGTGGGACTGGGGGTCAGAATACCTGGGCTCAGGTACAGCCCTCCCACAGACACGTGCTGTGCCTTGGAGCAGCCCCTTCTCCCTGGGCCTGGCTTCAGCTTCTAGAACAGGAGAGCGCAGAGGGGACTTCAAAGCCCTGGGCTCTGACAGGACAGAGCATTGTGATTGCCAAGACGAAGCCACACCGAGCAGCTCCACCTGGCAGTCCTGGCTAATCTTTGTTTTGAAGCCTCCTGTCTGCACTGGGGCTGCAGGATGAGCATGGGTGGGGAATAACGCATGAAAGATGCACATTGTCTCGGGGCAGGATGCTTCTGGGGGCGGGGAAGCTGGGAGGTGATGAGTGATCATGACAATTTCGCAAGATCATAGACTCTGGGCACAGAGGGCTGAAGATTCAGTCAGCTCCACACTTGCATATCCAGACGAGGAGGCAGGCCCATGTGGCTGATGATCCCAGTGTCACACACATAGCAGCTGGAGCTGCTGGCTTCACACGCCCCAAACTTGCACCTTCCTGCTTTTCAGTTCATGAGGTCCTGGCACCATCCTTAGCCCGTTTGCTTCTCACAACAACCCTGTGTGGTGAAGCAGAGATTTTATCCCTGAATGTAGGTGAAGAAAGTGAGGCTCAGAGAAGTTGTGTAACTTGCAAAAGGTCACACAGCCCACAAGTGGCAGAACAGAGTTCCATCAACCGTGAGCAGTCTGACGCTTTCCTTGGCCTGCGTTCTTGTTATAATTAGCAGCTCCCCCTTCTTTTGTCCTGGATTTCCCATTCTCTCCCCCTCTGCCCTGGGGTTGGCCCCTCCCCACTGCCCTTAGGAATCCCAAGTCCTTTGTGGCAGCCCATCTGTTGCCATGGCACCAGATTATGATGTCGCAGATCCTGGTTGACTGTGTACTGCTCCTGGGCTGTGGAGTACAGGGATTCACAGAAGTGGGAATTGTCCAAGGGATGACTGGCATGGAGGGACATAAATCCCGGGAAATAGAGAGCCACGGCCTCGAGCCCAGCTTGGGAATCACCCTGGAAGCTGGAGCCAAGGCTGCCAAGGCCAGGAGAGTGGGGGCTGGCATGGTTTGCTCTGACAGCTTCAAAAGACTGCCCTGCCCTCATCTCTTGGCGGGGCTGATGTAGCCTCTTGACAAGGGGCTGTTGGGCTCTTTACACTGCACAATCTGACACTGGGATGCTTGCTCAGATCCCTTTTTGCCTTTTGACCTTGTGTGGCAGTGCTGCCTGGGAAAGCCACCATCCTCACTTGCCCAGAGAGAGAAGGAACTTGCCCAGGGTCACCCAGAGAGGAGGTGGCCGTGCCAGGGTTCAGGCTCAGCTCTGCTTTCAAATCCTTCCACGTGGTTACACTTCATACAGGGTCCGCCAAGGTGGTTTAGTCCAGTCCCCAGCCTGAAACGGACCATGCTGCCTCAGTTTCCCCAGGGTGGTCCATTAGCAAAGCATAAGTTGTCACAGGCCCAGGTTTATTCTACCTCACATTTCTGGGCACATTCCAGGGGAGCCCTTCATGCAGGTGCCTCTGGTCTGTGGTGGATCCACCACATTGCCTTGTCCTGCAGCCCCTGGGATCTAGTCCAACTGCATTTGCCTCTCTGGGGTCCTCATTCTTCGCCCGATAATGCTGAGGTGGCTAAGGGACTTAGTATAAAGAGTCCAAACTTTGGAAGCTGCCACATGGACTTGAAATCCCACTTCTGCCACCTACCACCCTCACCTCTTTGAGCCTCAATTTCCTCTTCTGTAAAATGGGATTAACAACAGCTGCCAGGATAGCTACGAGGAATCACTGGGATATTGAGTGAAAGGTGCAGGGCAGAGCAAGGGTGGAAAATGTCCAAACTGGTCATGACAGTGAAACAGGTCTGTTCCCCAAAACACCACCATGGGACATGCACCCGAGCCTGCCATTTCCTGGCCTCAGTGCTGCCCTTCAGGACTGTGATGTTGCTTGTGGCTGCTCTGGCCTGTCAGGACTTGGCACACTGTGGGAGGCCAAGCTGACTCCCAGGCTCCCAGGATGCCAGGGAGGAAAGGGTCCGTGGCGAGCATCTGGTTGGCCGAGGCCCAGCGATGGAGCCCCTCCATCCCCTTCTTCGTCAAGCCTGCCTTGCTCTCCTGGGGTTTGCTGGTCATGCACTCGTGCTGACGGGCTGGGCGGACTTCTCATCCGTGTGCTCAGGGCACAGACACAAGCTCACTGAGCGCTGAGCTGAAGCTTCCATGGACTTCCCACCTATTCTTGGGCTTTTCTTTCGTATCTGATGCCCCTGGGCATTTTGTTTGGAGAGCCATGGTGGGGAAGAGGGACGTCTGACTGTGAGGTCCAACTGTGGCTCTGCTCCCACCGAGGTGTGACCTTGGGCATGTAACTTAACACCCTGGAGCTGAATTTCCCCACATGGCAAGTGAGGACAGAACAGGCCCTTTGTCGTGGGGTTTCCTGGTAAAGTGCCTAGCACAGGGACTGGCACACAGGATGCACTTGGAGAATGTTAGAACAGGAAAAAGAAAGCACTGGAATATATGTTTCTTTTTTGAATGCTGAGCTTCTTGTGGAAGGGGCACCCTGGTGCTCATATTAGGAAATGCCCCAGGTGCCGTGGTTCATAAGTATACTTCTTTCTGATGCACTATAAGCCGTGATTTACCAAATACCACATTGGTATTTATCACCCATGTTGACCCCTCAGTGCAGGGCTCAGGGAGGCCTTTTTGGGGGTCCTGGACTGGGAGGCAAGTGAGCTCGTTCTGACTGCTGCCTTCCTGTGTTTCCCTGGGCCAGCCCTTTTCTCTCTCTGGGTCTCAGGCCCCCATCTGTAGGTAGACTCTGATTCCTCTGGTTTCTTCCAGCCCTGCACAGGCAGAGATGTTCTTCTAAGGAAAGTGTGAAGAAAGCTCAGCTTAGAATGCAGAGGTACTGCAAGGATTTCATTGAAAGGAAAGGCAGAAATGGAATGGATTCAGGAGGCCTAGCATCTGTCCCCAAATCCCTATTAGGCTGCTCAGCGGGGGAGCAGTCATGTGGCTCCAGAGGGGGCCAGAGGGCCTGTGGGAGGATTTACATAACCCAAGCCTGGTCACTGGGAAGGAGCTTCCCGGGGAGAGGGAGAGCCTGGCCCTGGAGGTGCGGGAGCAGAGGCTGGACAGCTACGTTTCCGATGGGTTCAATGTCCTGCACTGAAATCTACCCTGAGTTGGGTCCTGTGCTGAATCTGATGCAATCCCTGCACTGGGGGAGTGTCAGGCCAGTGGAGGGACAGGGAGGGAGAAAAGTAAACCCTGTTGGTCCCTGTGCTCTTGTCCCAGTTCTGCTCCCAGCTGCTCCGACCTGCTGTGTACTTCCCCTATGAGGTCACAGAACACCCCATTTCCTTTGCTTCTAATTAAGGCTCAGGCCATAAAAACAGCCGTAGCTGCTACTTACTGAGCAGCCGCTGTGCGCCAGGGTCTCTGCTGCCTGACCTTCATACATTATAACTTCCTGTTACTTCTCCTTGGAGCCCTTTGTTTCTTTCTCCCCATTATATAGATAAGAAAACAGAGGCTCAGAGCTTAAGTAACATCCCCAAGATCACACAGATAGAAAGAGGCAGAGCTGGGATTCCAACCCCCTGTGTGGCCATAAGCGCCTTGGGAGCAGCGACTTATTTGGATGTCTTGCCCACAGATTCTCTTTCCCTCGCTCTGAACAAAACACACCTCATTAATCTTGCCACAAGGTGATCATTTACTTTTATAATTTATTATCACCAGCTCCCTGGTGCTTGCAGAAGGAGCCTCGACTTCAGTCTGGTTGTGGGGAGCAGGAAAGGCAGGTAAAGGGACTGAGAACTGGCTGAAGGGGCTAAGGCAGCTACCGTATGTGATCAGGGAAGGCTTCCTGGAGGCTGTGACAGTGGACCTGGACTTGGGGGGAAGAGAGAGGTGTGATGGGAATGGGCATTCCCCTGATGGATGAATCCTGTCACCCTTGTTGAACCTGGAGAGCAAGGCCAGGGATTGCCCGTCTCCTCCTGGTGTGGAATGAATAAGCCTTTCTCTCCTGTCCACTCCTCTTGGTCAGGGAGGCACTCGTGGCCTCCTGGGGCTATGGGAGGTCACGTGGTCCAGCTTGCAGACCAGCACATTCTGGTCACCCCGTAGCCACCTGAGTGTATGTCCTAGAAAAGCCTCCTGTGCCCACCAGACCCCTCACGCTCTTCTCCTTGCCCCACAGCCAAGAAGACCTGTGCGGACAGCGACTTCACCTGTGACGACGGCCACTGCATCCGAGAGCGGTGGAAGTGCGATGGCGAGGAGGAGTGTCCCGACGGCTCGGACGAGTCCGAGGCCACTTGCAGTGAGTGTTGCCCCTAGGCTGGGGGAGGGGACCTGGCTCTGGGCTCCAGTCTCCTCATCAGGTCTTCCCGGTTGGGAGGTTGGGAGGCTCGGGTGAGGTGATCTGTCATGCACAGCCTCAGACTCACTTTGTGCTGAGCCCTTGCCAGCTCCGGGCTGACAGTCCGGTGCCTCTAGTTGCTGGTGTCTGGTGACCTGTTTCTGGACTTTCTTCCCAGCCCTCCGGCAGGTTGGGCCCTGCTCCTGTAGTTCCAGGAGCTAGAAACAGCCCCTTTGTGCCCTGCTGCCCAGAAGTAGCCAGAGCACATCCTCCAGGCCTCCCCTCAGCCTCCCCCACTATTTTTTTTTGAGGAATCTAATCATAATTCTAATAGTGCTAATGGCGGCGGGTGCTTATCAAGCATTCAGTATGTAGCGGGCACTGCTAAGCACTGTGTATGCTTTCATTCATCTAATTCCCACTTCATGAGGCAGGTGCTGTCACTTTCTAACTTCTGCAGAGGCGGACACTGAGGCTCAGAGAGGTTGAGTGACTTGCCCAAGGCCACTCAGCCGGGATTTTGAGGCCCCAGCTCTGTCCTCTGCTCTGGGCGGGCTGATGGCAGCGAAGACAGCCAGGGGTGAGGCGAGGGCCAGAGCGGAGCCCCAGGCCCCCGCCTCCCATACTCAGGCTTTGTCTCTCTGGGATTTCTTTTCCAGGCCCTAATCCTCAAAGCAAACTTACACCCACCAGGTCATTCCATGACATTTGTTAAATTAAAAAGGAGATGAGACAGGGGCAGGGAAGGACCCGGTGGCCCCGGAGGCAGAGCTTCAGCAGAATGAGCCTGAGACAAAAGGCCGGGGTGGGGGCCGCACGTGGAGGACAGGGGGTGAGGTGGGGGGGGGAACCTGGTTGGGGGTGGGGGTGGGGCTGGCAGGGACCTGCGAGTCACAATCCCGGATCTTCCTTAAGGGTCACAGTCACCCCAGAGGCAGAGGTGGGGACAATGGAGGCCAGCGTCCCATCTAGGGCCGCGGCTCGTGATAACTGGGTTTCCTTGTCTCCTAGCAACAGAGCTACCAGTCTCCGTGGGAGAGAAAGAGAAAGGGAGAGAGAAAGGGAGAGCAGGAGCCGTCCCCGCCCGAGACAGGGCACCCCCTCGTTTCCTCGCACAGCTGCCCTGCCTTCCCCGGACTTGCTGCAGGCCCTATTCTTCCCTCACCCCACCAAGTAGCCAAAGCTGGTGCAGTCCCAGGTGTCTGGGCCCAAGGGCAGCCCAGTGCTTTGTCCTGAGCTTGGCTTCTGGAGGAACAAAGCCCAGCCACGCCCACTTGTGACTCATCCTCCTGGCAACCTTGGGAGGGGGGGTGGATCTGTTTAGAGAGAAAGAAACTGAGGCTGGGACAGGTTCAGCCACTTGCCCAAGGCTGCCCAGCTAATATAGGGCAGAGCTGTGTGCAGCCCAGAGTGTGTGTTTGGGCAGGGGGCTGTGGCCACCATGGCAATCAGCTCGGTCATCCAGACCCCATGCTTGCGGTTTCCCTGGACACTGGAGGTGGGAGGGGAGGGGGAGCATCGTCAGGGTCATTCCCGGGGTCTGTCCTGCTGCCTGAGCACTGTGCTCCCCCGCCTCCCCAGGTCTCTGTCTCTTTGCATTGATGACGCTCCTTTTCATCTCCCTCCTGCCCAACCCTGCACTGTCGGGCTGCCTCCCTTCCCTGCTTGCCCCTCCTCCCTCTCCCTCTTGCCGGCTCTCTCTCTGCTGCCCTGCCCACGTTTCCCTCTGTCTTCGTCCCTCTCGCCACTTCAGCACTTGCTGCCTTCCCATCCTCTGGGCTGTGCGGGTGCCCTCGGGCCTCACGCCTCCTGCCTCCCAGGCCTGCTTTGTGTTCAGCTGTAGAGCACGGTTATCTGACCATTGAGTAAC
The DNA here is from genome assembly GCF_059928025.1 of Delphinapterus leucas. Lineage (NCBI taxonomy): Eukaryota > Metazoa > Chordata > Mammalia > Artiodactyla > Monodontidae > Delphinapterus > Delphinapterus leucas. The sequence goes on from NC_143129.1 coordinate 145,991,213, forward strand.
TGGAGGCTTAGGGAAGCTGAGGGCCCTGCTTCCAAGACACACAGGTGGTTCATGGCTGGTCTGCCTTCCAGGACAAAAGGCAGGCTCCACAGTGTCTCTGAGGCTTGACAGGGGGCTCCATGGGAGCTGCCACCGAGGCCACACCCTGGGGGTCGGCGGCCCGGCTCTCCTCTGGGCTCTCCTAGTGATTCACTGTGAGGTCCTGCATACTTTCCCGCCCCTCTCTGGGCCCTAGTTTCTAACAGTCCAGAATTCCAGACTGTGATTCTAATACTCCTGGACTCTTAGGATTCTGAGGCCCCCTTTCTCCCTTGCCTGTACCCAGCTGGGGCACAAGGCCCAGGATCCCACTTTCCATGCACAGTTACATTGGTCACAGGTGGGCAAGGTCTGTGGGTGGGGAGGGCCGCCTGGGGGAGGGCAGCCAGAGTGGGTCCTTGAGGGTCAGGCAGAATTTGCGGGAGCAGGACCTGGTAACAGGCTTGCTCACAGCCTCAGGACCTGGTAACAGGCTTGCTCACAGCCTCCTGACCAAGTGAGAACCTGGCAGCCAATTCACTGCCCATTTAATTGGCGTTGTCATAGCAACCTCCACAGCCTACCAGGTTCCTGGGGACTGTGCCAGCTTCCAGAATAGAGCCCCCTGCCTACCTGCAAAGAAAGATTATAGGCAGTAGTAAAGGGTAGTGGGTTTGATGTCTGATATATTTGGGTTTAGGTCCTTTAACCTGTGAGACCTCAGGCAAGTTGTCCAATCTCCCTGAGCCTCAGTTCATTTGTCTGCAAAATGGGGTCGTGGTACCTACCTTACGGGGGGTTATGAGGATCAAATGAACAAAATGCACGCAAAGTGTCAGTGCTGGAGCAAATGGCAGTGTTATTTTATGATTACGTTTTGACTGTAGGCCCTCTCCCCAATTTAAAGCCTTAGAATAGTCTTAAGTGAGGGGGGTTTGCAGGGAAGGGAAAGGAATTTGGGAGCAGGTCCCCCTTCTCGTGTTCCACCCATTATGTCATCTGCCCCTTGCTGCCTGGGGTTTCTCCCAGCTCTGTTTCCTTCCGGTTCCGGGTTCTGTGTCTATCAAATTGAGCCAGGAGTCACAGTGGGAAAGCGGGGACATTTGCCTAATGAAAGTAGCATTTCAGCTCTAATTATAGCTCACTTGACTGGGGCCATTTGTGATCCACCTTCAGGCATCTGTTGGGAGGGGCATGGGATGGGGGTGGGGAGGTTAGTTCAAGGTGAAGGAGTTACAATTCTGGGTGCTGCTTATTGAAAATGAGGTTTTTTTCATGCATCTTAGAGCCTTCCCATCTGAAAGGGGGACCTCACAGATTAACCAAGCGTACCTTCCTGTCAGAGACCAGAGATTTTATGAGATCTCAGCAAGGTTAGAGGCCAACCCAGCTGACCCTGTGAGAAGGAGCTTGGTGTAACTGCCCCCTTCTGCACAGTGGGACGTCCCATGTCGTGCCTCCTGGGGCAGCAGCTAGACCCTGTAGTTCCCACTGCCTGAGCCGCTGGTCCCCTCGGAGCTGGCAGTCCCCGTGCGGAGGTTGTCTGCCCCTGTGCCTCTCGTGATCTGACACTGTAGATGTGCTTGCTCAATAAGTAGCTGTCAAGCACTTTCATTCTTTTATTCAACAGACATTTCCCTTTTTGTTAATTTGTGAACTTATGAATGAGAGAAAGTACCATTGGATTTGGATTTCTGGTGCAGGCTTCTCTGGGAATTTATAAATGCCTCCGGCCACTCCAGGGTGCAGTTGCAGGCCCTTGGTGACTTGGAGGATTCCTGATGTCTGAGAGACAGTGGGGCTTGTCACTCCTGCCTCGGAGAACCTGGGGTTACTTGGACAGCAGGCCAGAGGCATCCCTTGCAGCATCTGTTTCTGAGAGAGAGAGAGAGAGAGAGAGAGAGAAGGAGGGAGGGAGAGAGAGAGGGCAGGAGAGGACAAGGGGTGGAGAGAGGGAGAGGTGTTCAGTTCAGGGGTGGAGGCTGCGTCGTGGCAGGCCGTGTGGACTCTAATAATGTGTAATGTGCATCCCCAGAGGTGAGACCAGGGCCCTCCCAGCCCTTTGTATCTGCACTTCATGAAATAAAACTAGGGCAACTGTTTGCTGAGTTCCAAGTTTGCTCCAGGCCCTGAGTGAAGGGATTTCCATGTTTCCTCATTTAAACCACCCACCAACTCTGGGAGATTATGTAGCCCCTTTTTCAGGTGAGGGGAGCCAGGGTGCAGAGAGGTTAAGTGACTTGTTGAAGGACCTTCATGTTAGTAAATGAGATTTGGACCCAGGCCTGTCCGGCTCCAAACCCATGCTCTGTCTCCTGTGTCGTGCTGCCTGGGGCCTTTAGCTTTAGTTATCCTGAAAGTGGACGTCAGACGGCCATCTGCTATCTCGCAGACTCTGCCTGAGCAAAGGTCCGGTGAGCCTCCTCCCTCCAGTGACCCCTCTGCAGCCCAGGGTTGCCGGGAGACTGGTGGGGCCTACTTTTCTCACGTGCAGTGTCCAGTGCCATAAGTTAAGCAGTGCAATTGGCGTTGAGGGACCTGGGGAGGAAGCCCAGCTCTGCCCTTTACCACAAGACTTCGAGCAAACGACTTTCGCTCTCTGGGCTTTGCTCTCCCCACCCACCTCGTGAGGAGATACTGCACATCAACACCCCCCAGACTCACTTCCCAGGGCTGAGTGGTGAGAAGCCTCACCCAGGAGCCCACGGGGCAAGGTCTGTGTCCTGCTTTGGGGAACAGCTGCACCCCAACGGAGACGGCAAGGTTCTAGGAGAGACAGCAGTTGGACCACCCAGTATCTAGTAGCTGGGCAGGTCACTTCCCCTCTCTGGGCCTCTGCCTCCTGTCACTCCAGTGGCTGCTCCTCAGTGTGCCCTCCAAGGCCTCTTGTGTCCCGGCGTTCCAAGAAGGTGCCTTGGCTCTGTGAGGGTAGGAGGGCTGGTGTCAGGCACTGCTGAATCCTTGAGAGCCTGTAATTAGAGCTGTCTATTTAGGGACACAGCAAATGTCTTATTAATTATAAAGAAAGGAAGCAGACGGATTGTTTAATCATTGTCCTTGCTGAAAGGTTATGCAATTAACTGTATAAATATTCATTCAGAATTCAAGCAGCTGCCTGCTGCACTGGGGTATGCAGAACCAGGCCTCCAGAGATGGTGTGGACAGGTCAAGGGCCATTTCAGTCACCTGGGCTTTTGGGCAGAGAGTTTGGTGCTGGTTCTGGGCCACTTCTCTACCCACAGGAGCAGGAGGGGTTTGATGGAAAAGGGCAGGGTTTTTAGTCCAAGGAACCGGGACTCTGCCCTTCACTGCTGTGCATTTTGGGCCAGTTACTTGGTCTCTCTGAGCCTCAGTTTCCTTATCTGTAAAATGGAGTGCTTACCTGCAGGACCACTGCCCTACTCCATTCCAGGGGTGCCACTGACATGATGATCTTTGTGAATGGTGCCCCTGGAGTTTGCACTCACAGCCTGCAGGGCCCACTTACCTGGCAGGATGAGGGTCAGGATGACATGGGAAAGTATCAGCTCCTCAAATGGAGCAGCCTGACCCACTGTAGGTGCCCAGTAAATGTGGCTCCCCGCCAGCTCCTCTGTTTCCTAAGGCCTGGCGCAGGGATATATGGCTGCCTCGTCCCTCCATCCCATGGGTCCCTCAGGGGCTTGCAAACATACAGAACCTCCTCTATCACTTTTCTGGGAGTGAATTTAAGAGATGAAATATCCTATATCTTTTAGACTTGTAGAATGATAACTCAGGGTTTCTCAAATAGGGTGCATGAGAATCACCAGGGGAGGTGAAGTCGGGGGGAGTTGGCTAAAATGCCTGGGCTCTGCCCTCGGAAGTTTGGATTCAGTCTAGAGTGAGCTGGAGCCAAAGAACCTGCACTTCTAACAGCCCTCACACACCCACCCCTTAGTCAGGACTCCAGGACACGCTGGTCGCTGCAGCCCCCTCGTGTTCTGCTGGGCCCAGAGTGGGAAGTGCTTTCTCGGGTCTTGCAGTGCGTGGGTGATGGAGGTGCTCTGGGCCCTTCTCCTGACTCCCAGGCCGCTCACCACCCTGCACTCACCCCGAGGAGGCCGTTGTAAAGGGTCTTTGAGTGTCAGTGCTTTCCAGGGCTCTACACGACAGTATCTGTAAAGGGAAATTTCTGTAAAATGAATCCTGTGAATCCCGTATTCCCAACAGGTCACCTTATATTTGTGAAATGTATTCCTAGGGATAACTTTGGGATCCACAGTTAGGGATCCGAGGTACTCCTCTCCCACAGCGTAGTAGTGTCTGGGCGCCTTGACTCAGATACCTGCTCCCAACCCCACCTTGTCTGTGCCCTTTTCTCCATCTCTTGTGGCCTCTCACCCCAGCTATGGAAGCAAGAGGAAGAAAAACTGGTCTGAGATCAGAGAGAAAAACTGAGGGTAAGGCACCTGCAGGGTGCAGTGGACCGTGCCCAGTCTCTGGCATCAGACACAGCTGACTGCATCCTCGCTCGGCTCTTTACAGCTGTGTGACTAGTACCTGGTGATGGGTGCCATGACTGGTACACAGCAGTGCTCAATAGCTACTCACTGAGGGGACAAACAAGTCCTCAGCTCTACGCGTGGAGAGTAATAGTAGGTATCATTAGTGAGCACTGGCTGGGCGTTCTAAGTGCTTTACAGACATTAACGTAGGTGTTCGTAACAATCCTGTGGGATAGGGAATAGTATTGTCCCCACTTTATGGGCACAGAGATGAGGATTGCTGGCCAAGTTAGATAGCCAGTGAGTGACCGAGCTGAACCCAGGCAGCCAAGCCCCAGAGCCCATGGCCTCGACCTTCGTGCTGGAGGCCCCAACATAATCTTCATCCTGCTGGGTTGTTGTAAAGATTAAATGGAAGCGTCTAGCTCTGTGCCTGGCACATCCTGGAGACCACTGAGTTCGGCCTCGTGTACCCCCTGAAAGGCAGAGGGAGCCAGCCGCGGAGGTCTGAGATGTATCTGCCTCAGCTGGGTCTGTCACGTGGGACATTCTGGGACGCTCAAGATGAGAGCCATCCCCAGGCCTGATCAGGGTTCTCATTCTTTCTTCCAAATTGAGAATCAGCCCTGGGGCTTCGAGCCCCTGATTGGGTCAGCCTGATTGCAGCTGCAGTAATTAGAGCTATGTGGTCCCGCTGGGCCCTGCCGCTCGGCGGCTGCTGTCAGCAGCGGGCTCAGCACCACCGCCAGGGGAGGGGCTTGGAGGGAGCTGCTGGGGCCTTGGTGAGCCCTTCACATCTGCAGTCATGGAGTCACCGATCTGGAAGGCAAACTGAGGCCCACATGGGGCATATCTCACCCAAAGGCACACAGCTGGAAATGGCAGAGGCTCATGCAGGGCAAGGCGGCTCCACATTGCTGGAGCCTAAAGGGAAGGCTTGGAAGGGTGGAAGGTCGGGCCGGTGAGGCAGGCAAGGGTTGGCTGGATCAAGGAGGGCCTTGAGGGCCAGGGGCCAGGGGGCCACGAAAGGGTGTTAGGCAGGGCAGTGGTGGGGTCAGTTATAGGATTCAGGAAGTCTTAGGGGAAGACAGGGGCTTCTTCTCAGACGAAGAAACTGAGACATGGGGCAGGAAGGCCCTGTTGGATTCCCAGGGCCTCGGGCCAGGTGGCTGGAGCCAGGCAGGAGGACCGGTTGGCACCATGCCCTGTGTCCCCCGCAGCTAAGCCATGCACGTGTGTCTGTCTCCACAGCCAAGCAGGTGTGTCCCGCAGAGAAGCTGAGCTGTGGACCCACCAGCCACAAGTGTGTGCCTGCTTCGTGGCGCTGTGATGGAGAGAAGGACTGCGAGAGTGGAGTGGACGAGGCCGGCTGTGCCACCTGTGAGTCCGGGGTCAGGTCCCCAGGGTTTGCCAAGCACAGTCAGGCAGCCTCGGGGAGCAGTGGCCGCTTGTGGGGAGGGGCCAGGTTCTCCAGGGGGCTTGGCAGGTGGAGAGGAAAAGGTAACGGTCGGGACACTAGTAATGGCCGGGCACTTTGCAGAGACATTCTTTTTCATCCTCACAAACACCTCACAAACAGCCATTATCATCCCCATTTGTGGGTGAGGAAACTGAGGCTCAGACAAGCGAGGAAAAGTGCCCAGTTCCATCTGAGTGATGGAACTGAGATTCAAATTCAGGTCTGGACAGCAAAATCCATGCGTTCTTAAACCATGCCTGCTTGACATCTGCTCATCCATTCCATACGTCTGTACTGATCTCTGAGCAAGGGCAGGGAGACCAGGGTGGGGACCGTAGTGAGAGATGGTGGTGGCCCGGGCCAGGGCACTGGCAGTGTCAGGGGTAGGGAGGGGGACTGTCGCTAAAATCTCAGATTTGAGCCCCGGTGCCATAGGGCAGGAAGACATTCCCAGCAGCCTCGGCAGGGACAGATGGAAGTGGTCACTGGGGCAGTTCCACATCACTGAGCTTCAAACACAGGGATTATCTCCTTCCCAGGGAGCGGGCCAGCAGGGCCTGGGCCAGTGGGGAGCACAACCCGACCGTGCATGTTACATATTTGATGGGCACCTACTGTGTGCCAGGCCCGGAGCCAGGCTCCAAAAGGGCCGATAAGGTGACTGCTACACAGTCCTCCCTCTGGGAGCTCATGATTAACGGGGTAGACAGACTGGCTATCATTACAAGGCTGTGAGGCTGGGCTGAGATCTGGGCAATCCCTTGGGGGCTTTTGCCAAGCACTTGCCCACAACTGTCTCCCACCCCCTCCCTTCATCAGCTTCTGTATTTCATCCTATCCATCCTTCCTGGCCCAGGGGAATGCCATCTCCTCTGAGGGCTTCTGAGTCACAGCACTCTAGGGTTCTGAGTCTGGAGTTTGGATATGTCTGAAGCCGGAAGCACCTGGTTATGGGGGCAGATCCTGGCTGGGGCCAGCAGTTTCAAAGCCCCATTGATGACATTGGCTCATTTCTTCAGCTGTGATAATTTTGTGGGGCCTCACTGGCCAGTGAGAATCCTCTTCCCTCCCCTACCCCCTGAAAATGAGATGTTTCCTCGGTCATCAAGGCCATCGGCCACTACCGCAGCGGGTAGGAATAGCTCTAACAAGGGCATGTTGTGGCAGGACTGTTTCCTGTTAATTATAGGAGATAGTGGTGTTCGAAGGGCCTGTGGGGCTTCTCTGCTTCAGCTCCCAACCACGGGGGGAAACAAAAAGAATTCTCCCTTCTCTCATCCCTCAGAGCTTCTTCCATTCGTGAATGCTGGGCGAGGGGGGTCCCTGGGCGCAGGCCTGAGGATGTAGATCTTCAAGGTGCTATCAGCTTCGAAACCTTGGAGTGAACTCAGGATAAAGACAGCACTTCTTCTCAGAACGCTGATCGTAATGAGTCCTCCGTCCCTGTCTGGACAGGAAGGAGGGGGGCTAACCTAGGCATCAGCTTAATCTTGAGGGGCAGACATCACAGGGCAGGGTGTGCTTTTCCCACCAATGCCCCAACATCCCAAAAGCCCAGAAAGGGGAAAAAAATGCATCTGTCAGAAACTTGGTAGCGCTGTCAGCAACACATGACACGAGCTGCCCTACATGGTGAAACTGAAGACATCGTTCTCTTTTATGTTCCCTAACGATGAGAAAGGACTTTTTCCCCACCGGAAAATAAAAACACAGACTCTTGGCGCCCCCACGTGGAGATATCTGGTGCTGCCACCACTGAGTTACCTGTGGCCACAGCTCCTGCATCCACACCCTGCCTGGGCCCCCAGGCCTGTTCTTGGCCTCTGTGTAAGGAATGAAGGAGGGAAGGAGGCCAGGTCGCTGCTCTAGAAACAGCCTACACTCCAGGATGGGAGGAAAACCAGAAAGCCGAGATGAGTTAGAGTAGGAAGTAAGAGCCCCAAACCTGAGTTCTGGTTCCCTCATCACCATGGACTGACTGTGTGACCCTGGGCAAATGGCTCCTCTCTCTGGGCCTCAGTTTCCCTATCTGTAAACTGGTAGTTGGGCTGGTGGTCACTAAGGCTCCCCCAGCCTCTGAGCTCAGAGCAGCCCACCAGAGAGGGGAAGCCCAGGGCCCCAGGCAGGGCCAGTGACCTGTGCCCTTAACTACTGCACATCCCTAAATTACTCCTCACACCAGGGCCGTTCCAGCCTCCATCCACACCACGCCCACTTATTGCAGGGAGCTCCTCTGTGTCGGGCCTTCAGAACAAAAGTGGATCAGTCTCAGAGCCCACCCCCATGCAGTTTGTGGTCATGGGGCAGACAGAGAAGGACACAAGACCCAGACACCTGAGCAGGCTGTGAAGGGTACCAGAAAGGAGAGTGGAGGTGGGTGGAAACTTGCCAAGCAGGGGAGCATGAAGTGTGTTATGAAAGAGGTAGAATTTGGGCCCTTGAAGGATGCAAACTCATCATTGCGATATACAGAGACAGTGGTGGGCGAGAGATGGGCGCCCAGCAGATGGAACAGCTTGGGCAAAGGCCGGGAGGTGGGAAAGTGTACAAATGGTCCAGTGTGCGACGTGAAGCCGGAGCATGTGCGGGAGTGAGGTGATGGGGCAGAGCAGTAGCTCCATGCCAGTGGCCTTGGATGCTAAGCCGAGGGACTTAGGGTAGTTCTGGGCAAACTGGGGACGGGGAGGGACCTGAGCTGTGTTGTAAAGAAGCAGGTCCAGACCTTGTTCCCTGGAAGTGTCAGTGTCATGTTACATATCGTTTCCTGAGAACATCACAAAGCCCTTCAAGACAGGGCGTGTTCTGCTGCTTTAGAGACTCTCCTAGTCCCACCATCCTGCTGGGAGCAGCACGGGAATTCCTACTCCCAACGTGGCTGGGGGGGTTCAGGGTGGCAAGTGTGCTGCCCCAGGTCGCCCAGCATGACCCTGGCAGGACCCGGATTGGAGGCCCCCTTTGCTGTCCCCTGTTCGGCGCCCCCAGCCGGGCTCATTCTGGCCCGCGGGTGAGGGTCAGGGCCCCTGTAGCGGGACCAGCGGGCCGGGGCGCCGGGGATGGGGTCCGGCGGGCCGACCGGCTCTCTGTCCCGCGCAGTGTGCGCCCCGCACGAGTTCCAGTGCAGCAACCGCTCTTGCCTGGCCGCCGTGTTCGTGTGCGACGGCGACGACGACTGTGGCGACGGCAGCGACGAGCGTGGCTGCGCCGACCCGGCCTGCGGGCCCCGCGAGTTCCGCTGCGGCGGCGACGGCGGCGCCTGCATCCCCGAGCGCTGGGTCTGTGACCGCCAGTTCGACTGCGAGGACCGCTCGGACGAGGCGGCCGAGCTCTGCGGCCGCGCGGGCCCCAGGGCCACGTCCGCGCCCGCCGCCTGCGCCGCTGCCTCCCAGTTCGCCTGCCGCAGCGGCGAGTGCGTGCACCTGGGCTGGCGCTGCGACGGCGACCGCGACTGCAAGGACAAGTCGGACGAGGCCGACTGCCGTAAGCCACCTCCCCTCCGTATCGCCCAGAGCCGCGGGTGCGCGACTGTCCGCCGAGGGGCCGCGTCTCCTCGCCCTACTCTGATCCTAGTAATGTTTTAACGGTGGCAACAGGACTTGGGAAAAGTGAAGTGACTTGTGTGAGGCCACGTGGCTGCTAAGCTGCGGAGCTCAGGGTCTTCACAGGTACCTGTGACCTTCAGTAACGCTCCCCCCCACCCCCATACCTCCCATCTTTGCCCTTCCCTGTCCCAAGCAGTCGCCAGTGGTTCCAATGCCAGACACCTTGGTACACTCAGGAAGCCCCCCACCCTGCCTACCTGCTGGGCCTGCTCATCCTTCAAGGCCTTGCCCAGGTTCCTCTGATGGACCCAGCTGGGCTGCGTCTCTCCCCTGAGCTGCTGCAGGTCCCTGGCACCCTCTCTTACAGCACATCCACACTGTGAGGCCCTCGTTGCTCGCCCCTCAGCCCCACTGTGCACCCTTGAGCTCCTAGAGGATGGGGAGTCTCTTAGTAATCTCTGTGTTCCCCACCCCTGCACAGCACCGCACACATACTGGGCGCTCCGGAGGGGTTTGCTGAAGGGATGAGGTCGTTAAGTAAGGAGCACGGAGACTCCAAAGAAGACCACGTGTCTGTTTGGAGGGGTGGCCCTGGGGAGAGACGGTGGAGTGGGAAACAGGAGACCTGAGTTGTAGTCCTGACTTTGCCAGCCAGAGTGCTGTGTGACCCTGGGTGAGGCCTTCCCCCTCTCTGAGCTTCAGTCTTCCCATTTTGTGCCTTGGCCAGGTGTCCTCCGAAGACTCCCAAGCTCAGCGACCGGTTCTGTTTTTGCCAGGGGTGGATATGGAGTGGGGGCGAGGGTGGAGCTTGGGGGAGGAGAGCTGTCCCAGCACCACAACGGCCCTGACTCTCTCCCCTTCCCCTCTCCTGGCAGCGCTGGGCACCTGCCGTGGAGACGAGTTCCGGTGTGGGGATGGGACTTGTGTCCCTGCCGTCAAGCGCTGCAACCAGGAACAGGACTGTCCGGACAGGAGTGATGAAGCTGGCTGCCTGCAGGGTGCGTGTGGTCAGCGGCAAAGGGGCAGCATCCTCTGAGGCGAATGCCTGAGCTCCCCCCGCCCGGCTCCGTAGAGAGCAGCGACCCCTTGGTCCCTAAGATGCATCTTCCCTCAGAGCATTACTTGCCCCTAAACCACCCAGATCCCCTTCCTGGGGTCCTAGTGGCACTAGACCTGGATTTTTAAGGACTTTGCAAAAGCTGAAAGAGGCCTAGGGAGAGGGGACATGAAGGCACTGCAGGAAGTCCAGCCCCCACCATTTGTCCACATCTACGCCTCCAAGCAGCCTCCCTCACTCGTTTCCAGACTGAGCAGAGGCTGAGTCCCACTTCCCAGGGAGCCCACTTAATTCTCAGATGGCTCTGCGGTCATCACCCTGCAGCAGCAGCAGGGACCCGGACCCAGTGGTCATCTGGAGAAACGGATCAGTGATTGGGCAGTGACGTGGCCTCCTCTATCTAGGGCACTTGGAGCATAGGTCCCCCTCAGGAGATGGTCAGTGCATCCGCCAGGGTCTCTGTAGAGCTGCTGCTTTTCCCTCCAAGTTCCCTAATACTGACAGATCAGACGCAGAGCCCCATGCCCTGCCCTCCTAGATGATGCTTGGGTATCCCGATTATCCCTGGGGTCCTGTCCTTCTGTGAGCAGAGCTCCCTCTGGCCCTGTATTCAGCTGTCTGTCCTGGGTCACTTTCTGGAGACCAGCAGGGACTGGGGCTGGAGCTCTTCTCACCTCCCATGGGCCCAGCCCACCCCAGCCCTCCCTGCCCAAGGTCTCACCGGTGCTGTCCACTCTCTTGTCCGGCCCGACAGAGTCAACATGTGAGGGTCCCCGCAGATTTCAGTGTAAGAGTGGCGAGTGCGTGGACGGCGGGAAAGTGTGTGATGCTCAGAGGGACTGCCGGGACTGGTCAGATGAACCTCTGAAAGAGTGTGGTACAGTACCTCTCTCCGTCCCGCTGCTGGACTAACCCTCCCTGCCACGCCCCCTCCTGGCCCCCAGCCCTCGCCTGCCCCTCTGCACACATTCTGATCTGACCCTCTCTCTGGACTCGTGTGCTGTCCCATGGTCTCAGATGGGGCTCTTTGCCTTTGGGGTCTCTTGTTCTGCTACTCTGCAAATCAAAGGGCCTTTCCTTTCCAGATGCTCAGAAATTATGCTTCCTCTCACAAATGCAGCCTCTCCTCACTTCTTCCACGTTCAGACCTCTGAGTGTGTGCTCACTCTGAAGTTTCTCTCTTCCTCATTATTTTTGCCCTGCCGACCTAGCCAGGGCGCTGGCCTCCGAGGCCTTCCAGCCCCCTGCAGGAGAGCCTGCAGAGGAAGAGGTGGGGAACAGCAGGCGGGTGGGCAGACGAGGCACATCTGGAGGCCACTGGGCTCAGGCCAGGCCCGGGTGAGCATAAGGCAGAGCCAGCAGCAGAGGGTGGCACCATCCTGAGAAGCTTTCTGGGAGACCAGACTCACGGGCTAGACATGAGTTAGGAGTGGAAAGAGGCGGCTGTCCTGATGGCCAGAGCTGTAGGGGTGGGTTCCAGGCTAAAAAGAACAGGAGAGTCTGGACCGTAGGTGGGCGGGCATCCTAGAGAGCACGCAGGACACCCAGCGTGGGCTCCAGGAAGGTTCATTTCTGAGGTCAGGGGAAAGAGCCTAGGTCAGACCCTCCCTCCCCTACCCTCCTGGCAGACCCTTTTCCGCCCAGTACCTCGCCTCCTGAGCCCTCAGAGGAGCTTCATCCCCTGGAGCTCCCTGGAATAGCACGTTTCTGCCCCTCCTGAAGGTTAAGAAATTGATTTCGGAAGGAGGAGTAGCCAGGAGAAGGTCCCTCGGCCTCCACCTGAGCTTGCAGGTGACAGACTTCCCCCAGGCCCTGCCATGGAAAGTCCCAGAGGAAGGAAGTTATGGAAAAGAGGATAAGGAAGCAGGAGCGGCTGAGCCTAGCCACCGCCCCCCACCCGCAGACTACTAACCTGCTAAACTCTCTTCTCTCTTGTCTTTTGCATGACACACCAAAGAGACGTATGTACGCATGTGTTTGTGTCTCTGTGCTGGTGAGAGGCCAGTGTCTGTACCCATGGCTCCTTCTCTGAGGAAGGCAAGGGAATTGCATCATGTATCTCTGTGCGGCTCCCACGTCTGTGTGAATGTGCCTGCCTGTGCACGTAAGCTGGTGTGTGTGTGCATGCAGGTGTGGGCATGCAGGTGGGCGTGCGTGCTGGGAGAAGGGCACTGCCCCTTCCTTCAACAGGGGACCTCAAATGCGCCTCAGGCCTCTCTGGGCCACCTTCCCCTCTCCCCACCCTGCAGGCCCCCCAGCAGAATCACCTCCAGGGTAGGTAGAATTGGGAAGGCCCGGAGACTCCCCTCAGCCTCTGCCTCAGCACTGGTCTTCCAGGGAAGGGTTGACGGAGGTAGACAGCTCGGGACCCGCTACCCGTTCTCTGACCCTGACTCACCTCAGCCCTGGAGGACTCAGTTCCTTGGTCTTTCATCGAAGCCTGAGTCGCGTGGAGCTCTCCCCTTTCCCCTTGCAGAGCCATCCTACACATGCCCCTCCACCCAGTGGTCGGTAAATACAATGGTTGAGCTGCTGCCCCTGCAGAAGGCGGGGTAGGAAGTGAGTGAACTGGTGAACAAGTGAATGGACAGGAGGGAATAGTGTGGTGTGGGAGAGGTCAAGGAGGGCTTGGAGTGACAGAAAGAGTCCTGGAGGTGGTACCCTACAGAGACCACCGCAAAGCTACCACAGCTCAGCCCACCCCGAGGGGCTGGGGCTTCCCAGGGCTGGGCCTGGCTGAGTCACCCCCCGGTCCCCGAGTCATGGGGTTGCTATGGTCTTCTTCTTTCAGTTCTGCCAACATCCCAGAGAAACAGGAGGCGGCCCAGGGGTAAAGAGGAGCATTCCCTAAGCATGGCTCAGGCTGGAGGTGGGGCACCACAGCTGTGCATGGCCTGGGGTGGGCAGCTCAGACCAGCTGTGTGCATGGCCCTGGCTGGCCGGGCACAGCTCTGCCTGGCTTGGCTGGAGTGGTGGGACGTGGGCCTGATGGGCAGAGGGTGGCACGGCACCTTCCCTGGCTGGCAGAATTAACCCTCTGTGGTTCTAAAGCCCAAAGATGCTGTGAGAACTTGCTGAGCCTTGGTCCTGGCCTCCCTGACCTCCGCTAGGACCCTGCCAGGAGGTGGTAAAGGAGTGGAGGACGGGGAACCAGATGACCTCCTGGCATCCCTTCATCCCTTGCTGCATTTGGTAATATTGGGACCAGGCCTGTGACTAAGTGTAGGAATAGGGACAGGTGCTGAAATGAGAGGAGGTGAAAAAATCCACCATAGTTCACGGTGGGAGAGAACTGACTTAGCAACAGCTCCGTGGAGAAAGAGGCCTGGCAGTCTTAGATAACCACAAGCTCAGTAGCGGGCAGCCCTTGTCGTTCAGACTCCCCTAGGTGGCAGACTAGCTCTGGGCCCTGCGGGAGAAGGACACAGACAGATGGAGTGCATGCAGAGAAAGGCACTTGAATGGCGGGGGACCAGGAATCGGCGCTTTAAGGAGATTCTGGGGGAGCCATTTGGACTCTGGTCAACCCCACACAGAGCCAGCTGCCTCAGGAGGAAAGCAGGCTTCCCGAGGCTGGGGGTGTTTAAGCAAGGGCATTTCGGAAGGGATTTTTGGGGTCCCTGAGGGCTGGACATGGTACCTGCAGGCACCTTCAACTCTGAGGTCACAAGGAAGGAGGAGCCATAAGAAACGTGTTTGTGAAAGGAAAGACCTTAGGCAGCCTAGCTGCCTTCAGCCTGGTGTTGGACAGAGCCCTGGCCTGGGAGGCAAAGGACCCGAGTTCTGGTTCCACTCTGTCCTATGTGACCTGGCCCTCTCTGAGCCTCCTCTTGCCCAGTCACCTGGCTAATGAGGCTGAGGCTCAGTGAGGCTCTGGGGGAAGCTCGCTGCCCCGAGTCTCTGCTTCAGCTCTAGGCCCATCCCTGTCCTGCCCCCACCCCAATCTGAGCTCCTGGACCCTCAGGAGCCCACGTCCCTCCCCAGGGCTGAACGAGTGTCTACACAACAATGGCGGCTGTTCCCACATCTGCACCGACCTCAGGATCGGCTTTGAGTGCACGTGCCCATCGGGCTACCGGCTCCTGGACCAGAAGACCTGTGGTGGTGAGCCCCTCCCCGAGCCCCTCAAGGAGGCGGCTCCTCCGGCCAGTGCTGACCTCTGCTCCCCCCACAGACATTGACGAGTGTGAGGACCCAGATGCCTGCAGCCAGATCTGTGTCAATTACAAGGGCTACTTTAAGTGCGAGTGCCACCCTGGCTACGAGATGGACACTCTGACCAAGAACTGCAAGGCCGTCGGTACGGACACTGCGAGGTGGGGGGGGGCAGGGGAGCAGCTCTGAGGGAGTCCAGGAAGCAGTGTGCTTCCCATACGTGAGGAGCGGGTGTGCACACCTGCGTGTACACACACAGATGGCAGGTTGCACACACGGTGCTCAGAGTGTAAATATTCAGCACACACACGATGCACTGTGCATGCACACCCACGCAGACGCTGCACAGCGCCACCTGGTACAGCCCACAGAGTCTGCACTCGCGCGACACACAGTGCCAGACACAGGCTGGACCGTGCTGGCTACACACGGCTCGGGCAGCCCACACAAAGAGCAGGCCACGTGCAGACCTAACGTTGACCGTCACGTCAGCCAACGGAATTCACTTGTTTTATTCAGGTCTTTACACTGAACACCTAACATTGTTGTAGGCACTAGGGATTCAGCAGTAAGCAAAACAGACATGAATCCCTGTCTGTCCTCATGGGACTTACACTCTAGTTGGTGAGACAGACAAGAAATCAGAAAAATAAATACAGCGCATGGCAGATGGTCATGAGGGTTCAGGAGAAATATAAAGTAGAGAAGTTATAGTTTTCGATAGAGTGGTCAGGAAAGCCCTCACTGAGAAGGTGACATTTGAATAAAGGCCTGAAGGAGTGAGCCATGCATCACCTGCAGGAACCGAAGGCAGCAGCATGCCTGCTGTGTTCAGATAAGAACGAGGAAGCCAGGGCAGCCAGGGCAACCAGGGCATAGGAGGAGATGAAGTCCAAGAGGTGACTTGGGGGCAGATCACAAAGGCCTTCGAGACCATTCTAAGGGCTGACTCTCGGTTTCACCGTCATTCAGGGGGAAGGAAGCCTTTGTGGGTTCAGAGTAGAGGGACAGGGTGTGCCTTACATTTTAACTGACTTCCTCTGGAGGCCGTGTTGGGAATAGACTGTCGGGGGCAGGGGAGGAAGCAGGGGAGCTGCTGCAGAGGTCCTTGCCGTCAGCCAGGAGAGAGGCGATGGTGGCTTGGATCAGGGCCTTGCGTGGGAATAATGAGAAGTGAACAGTATGAATATATTTTGAAGGTCAGGATTTATTTTGAAGCAGCAGGATTTGCTTATGAATTAAATGTAGGATGTGAAAGAAAAAAAAGGAGTCAAAGATGACCCCAAGGTTTTTGACGAACTAACTGGAAAAATAGGATTGCTATTTATGGAGTTGGGAAAGACGGTGAGAAAAGCAGGTTTGGGAGAATATTGGATTGATCTGGACATGTTAAATTTAACAAAACCGTTTAGACATCTAAGCAAAGTATTGTGTAGGCTGTTGGATATACGAACCTGGAATTCAGATGCACGAATACTCATTCTATAGGTTATAACAACACAGCAGCTACAATAATTGACATGTAACCCGTAAACCCAAAACATATACCACCCAAACTGCACAAGGTACAGCACATACGTTAGCCCATCACATGTAACATGCAACCTGTTCTTACCCCCACATGGGACAGGTGTGACACAGAACACGGATTACATACGTGCAGTGGAGACAACATACAATGGCCCCTGTATACACAAACCCCTACGTGTGAATGCCTAAAGTGCAGTTACTCAAAAACTCAAATCGTAAACACACAGGGTTCCTGTCACAGTCACAGCTCTCAGAAAAAATCACCTCAAGGTACCCTGTAACCCAGCTCCTGCCCTCAGGAAGATGAAGTGTCTTTGCTCTCATTGTGAGGTGAGGAAAATCACAGTTTGTCAGTGGCGGAGCTGGGGTCTTGAATCCAGCTTTCCTCCTTTCTCCTTGCGCTTAGACCTCTAGTTTTCCATGGTATCTGTTTGTCCCACACCTTCCCTGTCACGCCAACCCTGCTTTGAAATAATCTCCATCACTACACACAGGTCACACACCCAGCCCCAGGCCCCACCTGGCTCTGTGCTGGTCCTACCCTGTCCCCAGGGAGCACATTAGCCTGGCACAGATGGACAGTGACAGGAACCAGGTGGCCTGCAGAAGTGTCAGCTGGAAAACAAGAGGGGGAGAAGGTACAGGGGCAGGTATTGCCATTCAGTATTGCAGGTGCCTGAGAGTGGCCCGCTCCATCTGAAAACAGGCTGGAGGAGTGGCGGCCTGTGCGAAGTGCTAGGCCCTCATAGGCCTGGGGGGCAGTGACCCTCCCCATGGAGTAGCCAGGAATGTCTAGCTCACTGAAGATCTTCCTAAAATCTAATCCTAAATCTAAAAATGGGTTTGTGTATACACGGGAGGTTGTGTGTTGTCCCTTTGCACGTATATAATCTGTGTCATATTATACACATCCCACCCCTGCCTTTGACTCAGAATAAAGTGCAAACTCTTCCCCTGGATCACAGGATCCTTTGTGATCTGGTCCCTTCCAGCATGTGCAGAGTCATCTCATGCCAGTACCCTCTGCATAAACTAAAGACTCACAACGACCTCCTCGAATCTCCTCCCTCGAGTCTCACCCCTAGCCCTGAGGTCCGTGCTCCATTCTGCAGCCTCAGTCATCTTTCTAAATCATTTAACGCTCATGTTGCCCCTTATTGAACGCTGCAGTGGGGCCCAAGCAGAGGAGGTGGCAGCTGCTGGGGAGAAATGCATTCTAGGTGGAGGGACAGCTTGAGCAAAGGCCCCGAGGCAGCAAAGCTCTGCTGTGGCAAGGTGATGACAGGTAGTCTGGTGGCCGGAATCAAGGTGTTAGGGGGGTTAGTGATGAGGCTGGACGCAGAGCTGGGGTCATGCTGCAGAAGGCCTTCCGTGCAGGCCAGAGGAAATGGGGAGTCATCAAAGATTTGGGGGGAGTTTGTGTGCGATAAAAAGAATAAAAATCCCTCTGTTACATGTGGTGCTTTTCATCTTATGCTTTTTGTAGCCATCATTTCACCTGCTTCTTTAACCTGTGAGGTAGGAGTCGTCACCACTTTTTACAGGAAATGAGGGGTCCCCCCAGCAAACCAGTGGCAGAGCCATGGTCTCCAGATCCCCCGCCTCTTGCACTGACCCTTTCCCTCTCAACCCCCCTGCATGGCAGCTGGCCGAAGCCCGTCCCTAATCTTCACCAACCGGCACGAAGTGCGGAGGATAGACCTGGTGAAGCGGGACTACTCGCGTCTCATCCCCATGCTCAAGAACGTCGTGGCGCTGGACGTCGAAGTTGCCACCAATCGCATCTACTGGTGTGACCTCTCCTACCGCAAGATCTACAGGTGAGTCGAGGCCTGGGTCCTGCAACCAGGCCTGGGGGGTGGGGCTGGGGCCAACAAAGAAGGAGAGGAAGGGTGGCCTCTGCACCCCTTCTGCCTCTATATTTCCCCAGGACAGAGATCGGGCTTAGGAAGGCACGGGGGATCACAGCGGTTGTGGAACTGCCAGGACTTCTCCACCTGCTGGGCCTTCCGGGGCTGAGGGCTTGGATGGGCGAGCAGCTTTGAGCCCCACGCATGGGGGCTTTGACTGACCTCTGGCGGCCTGAGGGGGCAGTGCGAGACACAGGAAATGTTCAGCCAGGGCGGAAAGGAAGAAGCCTCTGGGCTTTGGTAGGGATTTTCAGAGCAGCTCACATATATGTGTGTTGGATGCTGGGGACTCAAAGATGACTCAGACCTGGTCCTGCCTGGAGGATCCCACTCAGAGCATAGCGGAATCCACTGTGATGAGCAAGAGGAAAAAGTATAGAGGAGGCCTCTGACCCAATCTGGCGGTCAAGGGTGGCACTACCTGCACACCACAGTCAGTGGACTCTGGCGCTTGGGAAGGCTCCTCGCACACACAGGAGGTTCTCTCCTAGGAGCCTCTGCATGCCCAAGCCCCCTTTCTTTGTCCTGAGATCCACTTGGCAGGACTGCCGATGACCAGGCACTGGGCGGACTGTTGAACGAATGGTGGATGGAAGGATGGAAGCAGTGTGCGTGCTGCTCACCGACAACTCGATGCTTATCACACCCCAGCACACACAGACACACTCACACCCACTCGCACACCCAGAAGCAGCTTGAGCAGTGCCTGTCCGATGGTTGTGACGGAAAGAGGCAGGATTTGATGATGCCCTGGTTATGGAGCTGTGGGAGGATGAGTCAGAATGAATTCCCAGGTTCACTTTGGGAGTTTCAGTTTCTGGCTTGCGAGGTTTTGTGGACGGTGGTACCGTCCTCTGAGATGGAGGCAGGGGAGGAGTTTCGGGTGGGGGGTAGGCAGTCCGTCTGTGTGGCTGAGAGGAGGGGAATGGGGATGAACAGTTTGGGATGTGTTGAGTTCAAGGTGTCCATGGGACGTCCGACGGGGGCCAGTTGGCTTTATAGTCTGGAACTTAGACAGTTGTCAGGATCAGAGGGTCAGAGCTGTGGATGGCCGTGGGCACTGTGGAACTAATCACCCGAAGAGAGGGTAAGTGGAGAAGAAAACCTTGGGAAATAAAGCATTTGGGAGAGAGAAAGCCCTGCTAATTTTGCCTCCTGAGTGTCTGCTGTACTGTGGCCCCTTCTGTCCATTCTTACTGCCTCAGCCCTTCTGCACACCCTCTTCATCTCTCACCTGGATGCGGTCACAGCCTCCTAACTGGTCTCCCTGCCTTCATTCCGCCCTCCTCCAATTTCTCGCGTATTCTGCAGGTGCCACAGTGATGTGACATGCCTCTCTGGCCATGTCCTCAGACCTGTTCAGTTACCCCTCCACAGTGAAATCCTGAGCCTTTAGTGTGGCGTGCAGAGCCCGTCAGGATGTGGCCCCTACCTACACTTACTTCCTGTCTTACACCCCATCTACCCCACTCCACCCCCACTGGATCCGTCACTGTTCCAGAGCACACGCCTCGGCACCTGCACATGCTGTTCCCTCTGCCTTTGTTCTTTGTGTTCCTGACAGACTGGTCCTTCAGGGCTCAGCTACAAGGCCTTCTCCAGCCCTCCAGGATGATGTAGTCTCCATTACTCTGCTGCTATAGCCTCTGATACTTTCTGTAATCACAGTGTATTGGTGTAATTATCTGGTAAATTTCTGTCCCTACTAAACTGAGCTCCTCCAGGCCAGAGACCGTGGCTGACTTGAGCCTGTATCCTTACCCTGGTGGCCCAGGGAATGTGTTGAGTGCAAATGAGCCAAGTTCCTCTCCAACGCACTGCTGTGGCCCAGAGGGAAGAGAGAGGGGAAGGGCAGCTCCAGATGGGCCCGGGGGTGGCACACCTGCCCACACCAGCCCTGGTTGCTCCTAGCGCCTACATGGACAAAGCCAGCGACCCGGCAGAGCAGGAGGTCCTCATCGATGAGCAGCTGCACTCTCCGGAGGGCCTGGCAGTGGACTGGGTCCACAAGCACATCTACTGGACCGACTCGGGCACCAAGACCATCTCAGTGGCCACAGCTGATGGCGGACGCCGTTGCACCCTCTTCAGCCGTGACCTCAGTGAACCCCGGGCCATTGCCGTCGACCCCCTGCGAGGGTGAGTGTTCCCACCCCAAATTGCCCCAGGCGCTCAGTCCTCATGTGTCTGTCCCAAGAGCTGCCTTGAGGGCTTCGGAAGGCCCTGGGCCACCCAGACACAAGCCACAGGGAAGAAAGTCCGTGCGGGCCCCTCAGCCTGTGAACCCCTGACCCAGGGTCCCTTGCGCACTGGTCGCCAGGGCGCTCCCAGGACTCTGCCTACTCTCTCACCATATCATAGAAGCAGAGCACCTCAGAGCCGGGTAGGGCGCTAGAAATTGCCTGGTAGACGCTCCTGGGGCAGGAAGTCTTCCCTCAGGCTGCTGCGCGCTGCAGGTGGGCATCTGGCGACTGCTCGCACTTCCAGAGACAGGAGCTTGTCACTTCTCATACGGCCTGTTTCATTTTGGGGCAGCTCTGCCCATTAGAAAGTATTCTTTTGTTTGTCTCGTTCTCACGTTCCCATATCTGCCTCTCTTCGACTTCCTACATTGGCCTCCGGAGTTACCTCTAGCATGTCTACTCCCTGCCCTGCAGGACAGCCAGCAAGATTTGAGGACTGAGATTACTGGGTCAGCTCTGCTCCAGCCTGCCCGCCTCCATCCCCATCCCTGTGGCCCACAGCCTCTGGGCCCCTCACCACCCAGGCTGCCCTGCTCTGCCCATGCCTCCATATCAGGGGTAGGGTTCTGAACAGAGCGCGGCTCCCTCCTCCCTCAGTGGGGATGTCCTGAGACGACATGGTTTTTAAGCAGTGGCATCATATCATGTTTGCCAGGATCACCAGCTTCTTCCTGCTGCTGTTTCCTTAATTGTTAAGCAGGGATAAGAAAACCGTCTTCTTCCAGTGAGGGCAGCTGGGGGTGAGGCTGGCCACCTGAGAGGGTGTGCGTGGCCTTTGTGCGTGGCCTTGGGAAGCGACCGACAGCTGCCGCTTTAATAGGCAGCACAGGTGCATCCAGGCACTCTGCAGACAACTGTCCTCTCATTTAACCCCCACCTCAACCCTGTTCTCTGTCTGCTGTCACACAGACCTGGGGCTGCACCTGCCATGTCCCCCAAACCATATAGTTACACCCAGCCCATTCCTGGTCCATTGTGGCTCGGTCAGGGTCCCACCAGAAAACCCACTGCACACTCATTTTAAGATAATTTAAGGCCGGTTAATAAAGGGACTATTGACAAAGGAGCGGGTAAGGTCTCACGCACTATCCTGGACTAGTAACAGCTAACAGGCCTGAGGGGCAGGAGCAGGGAGGGTTACCCGAGTTGGGAAGGAAAGAGCGGGGTAGAGAGGGTCACCTTTAGGGCATTAGCCAGCTGGAGGCACTTTGTAGGGGGGAGTTAGGGGAATAGACATCCTGACCTCAGTCTCTCCCCTTCCCCCTCCGATATTTTGCTGAATACAACTGGAAGCCAGACGGCTAGGGAGCCCAGCCCATTGATGTGGTTCCCACATGCGCCAGCCTTTTGGTATACAGAGCAGAATGGCGATGGGATTCAAAGTGGCAAATGGAAGGGATCCAGAACAACCACGCAGCCCCCTAGCCTGGAGCCAGCCTTGGCTTGACACCAGGTTTCAGCAGAGGCATTTTGGGGAGGGTTAAGCACACGGGCTTTAGAGTCCAACTTAATTTGAACTTAAATTTGAAGCCTGGCCTTACTACTTATTCACAACGTGATCTTAGGGAAGTCAGCCTTTCTGAGCCACAGTTTACTCATCTGTAAAATGGGACTAATAATTATACCCTCCTGGGGTAATTGTGAGGCTACTTTGTTCAACAAATAGTAAATAAGGCCTGTAGGCCACACACGAGCTACCTGCCAGGTACAAAATGAGGAGTAAGGCAGATAAGGAGCCTGCCCTCAGCGGAGCACATAGACTAGTGGGGAAAACAGACAGTAAACAGATACGCCACATACCGAATGCACACGTAAATAACCGATGGTGTGAGCACTCTGGAGGGAAAAAACAGGGTGTTTTAAGAGTCAGTAACAGGGAGAACCTATTTACATTGAGGGTCGGAGGAAGGTTCTCTACTGAAAAGACGTTCTAAATGGCAAACAAGTGGGGGCAAAGGCTCTGTGAAGGCCTTGGTGCCCCGAAGGATCTAAGAGAAGCCCTGGCGGCGGGTGTGGAGTTTGTAAGGGAAGTGGGCAGTGGTGGCAGGAGAGACAGCCAGAGAGGTAGGCAGGGACCTAGTCATGCAGAGCCCTGTCGGATGTGGTAAGGATTTGGGATCTGATTTTAAGGTCAATAGGAGAAACCATCATAAAGTTTAAAAACTGGAGAGTAATAGATCTTAAAAGTTATCACAAGAAAAACAAATTGTAGCTCTGTGTGGTGCTGGATGTTGACTAACTTCTTGTGGTGCTCATTTTGCAATATCAAATCATTATGTTGTACACCTGAAACTAGTGTCATATGTCAATTATATCTCAATTTCAAAAACCAGGATAATGACAGCTTATTTCCATTTTAGAAGCTCATTTTGTCTGCTCTGTAGGGATTGGATTAGAGGGGCAGTGATTACTGCATTTGTAAGCACATGAGATGAGGCCACTCACCTAGTAAATACTCAATAAATGTTCAACAAAAAAGAGAGAGAAGCCCTGGACAGAGTTCTAGCTGTGTGACCCTGGCTAGGTCATCAGCTTTCTCCTCTGTCAACCAGGAAAGTAAGAGGGTTGAAAGGGCCCTTCCCTTCCTGCTCTGGCACGCTAGGGCTGTAGCTGGAGCTGCTGAAGTGGGACAGATGGGCTGAAAGGCTGTTCAGCCGAGGTCAGGTGGACTCTGGGAATACAGGCTTCTCCAGGGACTCAGATAAGGCGAAGACCGACACGCCTGCCAATGCTAAGGTTTGATGGCTCCCATGAACTTCAGAGGTCTTTCCAGTCCTCACTAAGCGTAATCTTCAATATTCAGAGGGTCACTGAGCGCTTGTGACCCACACCATCCCAATCATGTCCCCTGACAAGAAGCCCATTGGGTTCTTCTCTCTTCTAGGTTCGTGTATTGGTCTGACTGGGGGTACGAGGCTAAGATCGAGAAGTCTGGGCTCAACGGTGTGCACCGGCAGACACTGGTGTCAGACGGTATTGAGTGGCCCAACGGAATCACCCTGGGTAAGCCCTGCCTTCCCCCACTGGGGGGCCTGTTCTAGCGCCTGGAGCTGACCACTGCCTGGGGCTCCATGGGTCTTGTTGCTGTGTCCCCTTATAGTGCCACTGCCTGTGTTTCCTGATGGTTGCCCTGGGCTGGCCTCCTTCTGAGGCCCGGCCTGGAGATGTGGGCAGGGAAGGGCCACAGAGGAGCAGAATTCCAGGCTGTGGTCCCAGGCTCACAACCCGATCCCCTTGTCCCTTTTTCCTGCTCAAGATTTGCTGAACCAGCGCTTGTACTGGGTGGACTCCAAGCTGCACCAGCTGTCCAGCATTGACTTCAGCGGAGGCAACAGGAAGATGCTGATTTCCTCCCCTGACTACCTGAGCCACCCTTTCGGGATAGCTGTGTTTGAGGTGAGCTCCGTGAGGGGAGGCATGGCCCCATCAGGAAGCTGAAGCCTAGGAAAGGCTGTTCAAATAGGATGACTCCCTGAGACTCATCCAAGTGGAAACAAAGGGACAGGGAAGCTGACTGGCTTGTTTGTACATAATATGTGAGCTGTCTGCAGACAGAGGCTATGCAGCCCCTTGTCCACCTGGCAGCCTTTCCTGTGCTTCCTCCCCAAGACCTCTCCCTCAGAGCACTTCCCACAGGTAAGTTGCTAGACCAGGTACCCTCAGCACCCAGCACTGTACCCACGTATACAGAAGGTACCCAATAAAGAAAGGGAAAAAGAATACACATTTCCTTAGTATCATTTACTATTGGAAATGGCCTGAGAGATGCTATTCAATTCAGCACACTCTCACTGACCTTTGCTGGACCCTGGGGTCATAGAAGTGAATCAGACATCATCCCCGTCCTCAAGAAGCTCAAAGGAGGGTGAAGAGTCAAGACCCTCCTGTGTTCTGACCCTAACAACCTTTCTCCTTGGGCAATGAGGAAGCCAGAAGCGACCAAGTTCTCGCACACCCATACCTCTTCCCAAAAACTAACTCTGCCACCAAGGGGAGGGAAAGCAAGGGGACAGTGGCCTGTGGTGGGCATTGGCAATATTTGCTTGGAGTAACATCACCCAGCACAGCTCTGAAATTGTGGGCAAAGCTCCAGCTCCCGAGTCCAGCCTCTGCTTCGAAAGACAGGTGTGTTCAGACACATGTGTTTGTGCTTGTCCGTATATGTGGCATGTATGTGTACGTGCCTGTGTATACGTAAATGCGTCTGTTTAAAAATGTGCATTCCTGTATGTGCTAGTGCTTGTGAGTGTAAATATGCATACCAGTACTTAGACAAGTTCATTTTAGGCACAAGTGTGCCTTTGGGTGTGTAAATGAGCATGTGGGTATGTGTCTAGATCTGTACATGAGGCTGCACGGTTGTACCTATAAACGTGGATTTGCCTGCAGATACACATTTAGGCTTGTGTGGACCAACCATCGGATGTGTGTGCGTGTACACCCAGAGGCTGTACTCCTACCCCATAGGGATAGTGCTCGCTAGATCATACATCCTCTCCAATCTTGGTCCCAGGCCCTAGTAATGGTAACAGCTACAGAGACCCAACCTTGGTTTCTGCTGAACTCCAGGAAGCAGGCCTAGCTCAGCGTTGATGAGCAGCCTTCAGGCCAAAGCACTGAATAACCCTCTGAGACAGAAGGGAACCAGAGCCTATGCCACAGATCAGAGCTGAGAGTCCCGCTATGAACCTGTGGACAAGAGAGTTCAGGGGAGATGCCAGAGCAGTTCCTGTGACTATGGTTTGAGGCCGAGCCCTCGGGCTGAGGTCATGGGTTTAAGCTCTAGGCTTCCCATCCTCTGTATTTGTACCCCACAGGACAAGGTGTTCTGGACAGACCTGGAGAATGAGGCCATTTTCAGCGCAAATCGGCTCAATGGCCTGGAAATCTCCGTCCTAGCTGAGAACCTCAATAACCCACATGACATTGCCATCTTCCATGAGCTGAAGCAGCCTAGAGGTGAGCCTTGCCCAGTCCCAGGTCCCCCGCCCACGTCCTCTCCCTCTAGTCGGCAGGCTGTGCTCACACGCATGTCACGTCTCGGCGTCCCCAGAAGTAGTGGCAACAGTCCCTGTCATTGGCGGACTGCCTTGCTGTCACATACTTACTTCATTTTGCCTCAAGCTCTTGGTGAACTAAGGCTGGGTAGAAATAAATAAACATACAAACGTCCCGTTTTTGCCATTCTTACAAAGTATGGATATCACTGTTCTCATTTAACAGCTGAGGAAACTGTAGCTCATGGGGGTAAAATAACCTTAGCAGGTGGTAGAGCTAAAGCCTAAACTTAGGCCTGTCTGATTCCAGAGCTCCTTCTGCCATAAAGGAGCACATTGCTTCTCATTTGCTATTTGTTCGTCCTTTGCAGTGGTATAAAGTAATGCATCCTAGGGCCGTCAGTAAGTCAGCTTGCTGGTTGGCAACAGACGCCAGGAATCCTGCAATTAGGTTGTCCCTTCCTCTGTCACTAGGATATACTCATTCTAACTGTAATGGGAAGGGTGAAGGTGGGAAAGCAAAAAGGGGTAAGGAGGTAAGGTTGGTGCCTGATTCTCGATTAGAAATTTGAATAAGAAAGAGATACGGCATGTGGCATAGGGAGGAAAAAGCATGGACTTCGGAGTCCAACAGACCTCAATTTAAATTGTCTCCAAAATTACTAGAGGTATAGCTTTGACAAGTTTGTTCTCTTTGAGCCACAGTCTTTTATCTGTTAACCTGGGCATAACACCCCCCCACCCCGAGTTGTCATCAGCATTAAATGAAAGTGTGGGAATGGACTTGAGGACACGGGGAGGGGGAAGGGTAAGCTGGGACGAAGGGAGAGAGTGGCATGGACATATGTACACTACCAAGTGTAAAATAGATAGCTAGTGGGAAGCAGCCGCATAGCACAGGGAGATCAGCTCAGTGCTTTGTGACCACCTAGAGGGATAGGATAGGGTGGGAGGGAGGGAGATGCAAAAGGGAGGAGATATGGGGACATATGTATATGTATAGCTGATTCACTTTGTTATACAGCAGAAACTAACACACCGTTGTAAAGCAATTATACTCCAATAAAGATGTTTAAAAAAAAAAAAGGAAGAAAGAGTGGGGATAAAACAGCAGGTACAGTGACGGAAGGTGCCCAGTAAAAGTAGTAGAGAAATCGTTTTGATTTAGCCGAGTGGGAAGGGCCTCGTGCGTGGGGGAGGCAGAGCCTGGCACATCCCGTCTGTGCCCCAGTACTCTCTCTCCCCATCTCTCTCTGTGCCATTAGCTGCAGATGCCTGCGAGCTGAGTGCCCAGCCCAATGGAGGCTGTGAGTACCTGTGCCTTCCTGCTCCTCAGATGTCCAGCCACTCCCCCAGGTACACTTGTGCCTGTCCTGACACAATGCGACTGGGCCCTGACATGAAGAGGTGCTACCGAGGTGAGCAGAGCTACTGGGAGGGATGGCCCCTGGCAATGCCAGACCCCATCTGCTGAAATTTTCCTCGACTTCTGGAAAACCATGTGCGCCTGGTCTTCCTCCATCTTCTCTGGCTACTTGTTGCCTTTTGCAGGCTCCTCTTCTGTACCGACCTTGAATGCTGGTGTCCCATAGGGTCCCTCCAAGACTTTCTCTTCTCACTCCCGAGAAAAATGCACATACACATACAACATTTTAAATTCAGTTTCGGGGGATCAGGAATCCCCTGAAGACCTCAAATTAAGAAACCTTGATCCCCGTGGCTTTGATTACTATTTACATGCAGGTGACTATGGTCTTGCCTGTTTCTCACCCAGGACTTAACACACTATCTAGCAGCCCTTTTGTGATATGATTGGGACTAACAGTCAGTTAATACTTCAACCATATAAATTTATATCCATCCTCCAGTCTCGATGGAGGCACGAGGCCTTTTGTTTGAGCATAAGACTGCTGCAGCATTCGTGATTTCCAGGTTCAATTGTTTAAAGTGGAGTGAGAATTTGAACCTAATAGTGTGCCAGTATACATGCAAACTCCTTCTAGATTTATATAATTTCCACTCCTCCCAGTCTTTTATCGTGGTCTTGCCCACACCTAATTCTATAGCATTGTCCTAATGACTCATCTTTATCATATCGAAATGCAGTATAAACACAGACAAGATGCTTGGCATTCAGCTAAAGTAAAACTCATAGCCCATTCAGTAGGATTAGGGAAGGAGTTTGAGCTGAGCCATGAGGATGAGTTCATAAGTATACTTCATCGAGGCAATAATTTAGGCACTAAAACAGCAAAATTCTTTGTCCAGTGACCTTCATGATATTTCCCCCGCAGCACCTCAGTCTACCTCAACTACAACGTTAGCCTCCACCACAACGAGGACAGTAGCCGACACCACCAGAGCCCCTGGGACCACCGTCCACAGCCCCGCCTACCAGAACCACAGCACAGAGACACCGAGCCTGGCAGCAGCGGTCCCAAGCTCAGTTAGTGTCCCCAGGGCTCCCAGCATCAACCCGTCTACCCCAAGCCCTGCAACCAGCAACCACTCCCAGCATCGTAAGGAAATGAGTTCTGCCTTCTTTCATGACGCGGGAGGGTCCTAGGGAAGCCAGGATCGGGGGATCTGTGGGAAGAAGTGGTCATACCAGAGCTAAATAATGGCTGTCTACAGGGAGGAAGCAGCGGGAGGAAGAGTGCCAACCCGCAATTTAGGAGTCATAGGTGCTCCTACCTTATAGAGGGTCTCGAGGGAAGCTACCTCCTATCTCTGAGCCTCAGTTTCCTCACCTACAAAGTAGGGTAATAATAACCCTTCCCCTACCTGCTTCGCAAGGTTGCCTCGAGAGCAGAGGCATCCGTGTAAACAGAAGTGCTCAGGCACACAGCCTCTGCTGACTGATAGTGTGTCTGTGTCACACGTTACTGACATGTATGAGGGAGCATCCCTCAGATTTGGAAGTTTCAAATGCCCTGGTCTCAGTTCTCAGCACTCCCGGTAGGCTCCCCACATAGTGATATCCTTAACTGTGGTCTGTTAGTGCCTCTCTGCAAACCCTGGGATGAAAATAACTAAGTTCACCACTTATTAAATCATTGGGAGCAGTAATTGTCACTGCTAGAAATGTTCTATCTCATTAACCAGCAAATACCTTTTAAATTGAGTTACCTGCTGGGGGAGTTCATTTAAGAGGATAAACTATCTTTTAAATTTTTTCCCATATGTGCATGGCCCAGAAACTAAGCAGCGTGGTAGCACCTTAATAATCAGGCCCATCTTGCCAGCAGGAGCGCTTTCAGAGTTGAGCGCTTATCCTGAAGTTCGGAGAGGCGGGTGGGTCGCGTGTGAAGTCCAGTTCCTTTCACTTGGGTGAGCCTCCGACCAGGGGGTCTCCCCACTGGCTTCATCACGCTCTAGGCTTTAATATCACTGTCCTGTGTTTGCTTGGGACCCGGAGGGAGAGGAGAACGGCATTTCCACAGTAAACTTTGTAAGCAGTGCAGCTCTTTTCTCCCCTTAATAATTAGGCTCCCTTGGAGTAACTTGGAGAAACAGACACACTGAGAGGATAGCATTTGGGCCGTTTCCGGGAGACAATCATCTCCTCTCTTGGAGCAAATGATAGCTCCTCTCCACACCTCAGAGGGCTGTCATGAGGATCCAAGGGAAAACTGCTTTTTAAACTAAAAAGTTCTGTACAGATGTTGTAATGAAGATGAGTGTAAGAGAGTGGAAAAGATGGCACAACCTACTTTTAAAAATATATAGTACGGGCTTCCCTGGTGGCGCAGTGGTTGAGAGTCTGCCTGCTAACGCGGGGGACACAGGTTCGAGCCCTGGTCTGGGAAGATCCCACATGCTGCGGAGCAACTGGGCCCGTGAGCCACAACTGCTGAGCCTGCGCGTCTGGAGCCTGTGCTCCGCAACAAGAGAGGCCACGATAGTGAGAGGCCCGCGCATCGCGATGAAGAGTGGCCCCCGCTTGCCACAACTAGAGAAAGCCCTCGCACAGAAACGAAGACCCAACACAGCCCAAAATAAATAAATAAATTAAAAAATATATATATATAGTACAATTTCCAAGCACTTTTCAGTTTAGAAAGTGCTTTTATCTACCCTATTCAGGCCTCACAACAACCCCTACCCCACTCCCTGGCCTGTCTGAACTAGGCAAGGCTGTGCCAGAGACTGTGCTAAGTAAGCATTTTACATGAATTATCTCATTTAATCTTCACAATATCCCTAGGAAGCAGGTGTATAATTATCCCCATTCTAAAGATAAAGAAATATAATATTTATAATATATAACAACTTGCCCAAGGTCACAGAAGTAGTAAGTAGTAGAGTCAGGATTTGAACCCTAGAAGTCTGACCCAGGAGCCTGTGCTCTGGATTCCACTATGCTATACTGTGTCTCATTTTAATTACTCATTAAAAATAAACTGATGGGGGCTTCCCTGGTGGCGCAGTGGTTGAGAATCTGCCTGCCAATGCAGGGGACACGGGTTCGAGCCCTGGTCTGGGAAGATTCCCACATGCCACGGAGCAACTGGGCCCGTGAGCCACACCTACTGAGCCTGCACGTCTGGAGCCTGTGCTCCACAACAAGAGAGGCCACGATAGTGAGAGGCCCACGCAATGCGATGAAGAGTGGCCCCCGCTCGCCGCAACTAGAGAAAGCCCTCACACAGAAACAAAGACCCAACACAGCCAAAAATAAAAATAAATAAATAAATTTATTAAAAAAAAAACAAAACTGATGATGCAGATGGACAGACAGAAATAAGAGAGACAAAACAACAGATACTGGCTGAAAAAGGCAATTGCCCCAGGTAGTCAGCAACATAAAGACCTAAGGGCTCAGCCCCGAGCTTCCTACCACCCAAATACTGTGGAAAGGGTAAGGGATTTAGGTCACAAATCCTGGGTTTGAATCCCAGCTCTGCCACTTCTCTGTGGGTCCCCCAAACCCCAAGAAGACTCAGTTTCCTCATCTGTGAAATGGAGATGACCTCTGTCCTGATAAGATCTGGAAAGACGAAATTATTAAGCAGTAGCCGGGATCATCATTTCGGAACGGGGGCAAGAAGCAGTTGGGTAGTTTTTACTGCTTGAGGCCAGCAAGGACTTGGGACTCACAGTGATGGAGCATCGTTCTGCTAATGTTTGTGTTTTGCAGATGGGAATGAAAGTGGCAAGATGGGCTCAACAGTCACTGCTGCTGTCATTGGGATCATTGTGCCTATGGGTGAGTGTGGCCCCAAGTCACTGGTGAGAAGAGAGAGACCCTGCCCGGGGTCTGGGTAAAAGCACTGGAAGGATAGAGCGCTTAGCACAGGGACCTCTCTCACTGACTTTTTCTGCCCTGGCCGCCTTCCTGCGCACCTCCCAGTCCTGATTTAGTTTGGTTTCTTAGCGTGGCACACCAGGCTCTTCAGGACCTGGCCCCAGACAACTATCCACATATTTCCCCCACTACCCCTCATGGATACTCTACACACCAGCCACGTGAAGCCAAACTGTAGGCTCCACGGGGACAGGTCTGGTGTCTCTCTTGCTCGCCACTCTCCCCAGCTCTTAGCAGTGTCTGGCACAGGAGAGGAAATAAAGTATTTGTCGAATTATTGAGTAGAAAAAACATACATTAAAAAAAATTCATAGAGCTGCTTGCCATTCCTTTAATAGATCGTGCTATCTTGCTTGCTTTCTGTTTCGGTTTCAACAAACATTTATCAAGCAGCTATGATGTACCAGATTCTGTGATAAGAGGAGGGAAGGTGATTAAAAATAAGTAAGACATGGTTCTTGTCCTCCAAAAGTTTATAGACTTGTTGGAGAGACACACATAACACAGATAATTTGATTCTGACATGGTAAGTCCTAAAATGAAGCCATATGCAGTTCAGTAGAAGTGCTGAGGAGGCACTTATCTTGGAATTGGGAAAGGAGGGAAGCGGACAGGGGAGGGTTCCTAGAGGAAAAGTTATTTGAGCCAAATCAGCCAAGTGAAGAAGGATCAAGAGCAACCCAAGCAGGTGAAGACAACATGGGCAAAGCCAGGAATGGGGATGGCATGGGAGGGCGGGAGTGGGGTGGGTTTGGAATATGGCCAGAATATAACATTTGGTTAAACCTCACAGAGAGCCATGTGGGCTGATTCATTCTCTCTTACCCTGATATTCACTTAGTATCCTGCACATCCTGTCTCTCATACCAGTCTCTTCTCTTGGTCGGATCTTTGAATTGCGATTGTCCATTCATCGTTTTATCTCCCTTACTTGCCCATGTGTAGTACCTCAAGGAT
Organism: Delphinapterus leucas; assembly: GCF_059928025.1. Taxonomy (NCBI): domain Eukaryota; kingdom Metazoa; phylum Chordata; class Mammalia; order Artiodactyla; family Monodontidae; genus Delphinapterus; species Delphinapterus leucas. The sequence continues at coordinate 146,022,852 of NC_143129.1, forward strand.
AAGGACTTGGCCCTTTTATCCTAAGAATCCCCAATATGGTGGTGAGTTAGCGAGTGAATGTTTTAAAAACTTCAACACCATCCAAGGGACTGTGCGAGGTGCCAAGGATCCAGGGAAGAAAAAGAGAAAAGACTTTAAGAGCTTTCAGTTTTGGGCTTCCCTGGTGGCGCAGTGGTTGAGAGTCCGCCTGCTGATGCAGGGGACACAGGTTTGTGCCCCGGTCTGGGAAGATCCCACATGCCGCGGAGCAGGCCATGGCCGCTGAGCCTGCGCGTCCGGAGCCTGTGCTCCGCAACGGAAGAGGCCACAACAGTGAGAGGCTCGCATACTGCAAAAAAAAAACAAAAAAAACAGAGCTTTCAGTTTTTAGTAAGACAATCATAAAAAAGGTGATACAAGAGAGGTGTTACTACATATTATAAGGTGCTGTAATAGAGACCCGATGCTCTGTGGAGGAGAGGGAGTGGCACTTCTAAAGAAGGTGGCATTTGAATTGGCCTTGAAAGGCTTTATTAGTAAAGATGATGGTGAGACTATTCCAGGCTCATTTTGAGTAGAGTGGAAAATACTCAACATTGTTTAGTGAAAGAGAAATCAACTCCTCTCCTGCCATACTCTGCTCCACAGAAGGGCATGTATATGCTGTTTCCCCGATGTAACCTGCCCTAATAGAATCATTATTTTAAATTTCTGCTTATCTGAGGGCTGAAAGATGAATATTCTTTCCCTGATATTTCCCTGGGAGGCAGAGTATCTTTTCACAAGCGTATTGGCCATTTACATTTCATCCTTTATGAATTGCCTATTCACAGTCTTTTCTTATTTTTCTATTGGTTCCTTGTCTTATTCTTATTTGTAGAAATATTTATACATAATTAATGTTAAACCTTTGTAATATATGTTACAAATCATTTCTCCCATCCTGCCACTTGATTTTTAGAATTTGTTTATGGTCTCTTTTGCCATGCATGAATTAAAAATGTTTAAGTATCAGATCTGTTAATCTCCTACATTATGACTTCTGGGCTTTGTGTCTTGCTTAGGAAGGTCTGCCTCATTCTAAATTATTAAAATATCTCTCTATATATTTTTCTACTATTTTAAGCATTTTTTAGTCTTCAATTATTAATCCATTTGGAATTTAGAATGCAGCAAGAGTTAGAGATTTAAGTATTTTTTTACATGCTTGTCTAGTTTTCACAAGACCATTATTGAATAGTCCATCTTTTCCTTCTGACTTGAATTGTCATCTTTATTGTAGACTATATGCCTATACGTACTTTGATCTGCTTTTAGGCTGTTTATTCTCCACCAATTCCTATATACTATTCCTATATACTCGAAACACAACTTTATGATATGTTTTAATGTCTAATAGGGTATTATTAATCTTGGAACATTTTCTTAGTTATTTTTATTCAATTTCTCTTCTAAGTGAACTTTAGAATCATCTTGTTAATTCTATAAAACTTATGATGGAATCCTATGCCTTGGGTATATAAATTGATGCGGGGAGAATTTACATTTTTACAACATTGAACCTTCCCATCGAGGAACATGACATATCTATTTATTTGAGCCTTCTTTTATGGCCTTCAGTAGAATTGTATAGGTCACATAGGACTTGCACATTCCTTATTGGGTTATCCCAAGTATTTTATAGTTTTTGTTGGGCTATTAGGAATATTTTCTTATTCCATCCATTTTCTAATTGGTTATTGCTGATTAATAAGAAAGCTATTGGTTTTTTTCTGTTGATTCTTGATGAACTAAAATCATTTCTAATAGTTTTTCATTTGCTTTTCTAAGATTTTCCAAGCATACAATATCTGTTAATGACAGTTTGATTTCTCCCTTTCCCACGTGTGCCCTTCAATTCTTTATTTGGTCTCACTGCATAGCTAGATCTCTGGGACAACAAATACTAGCAGCGATAACAGACATCCTTGCCCTGTTCTTATCTTTATGTATATCAGTTATTATTGATTATTATAATCTTACCGAAGTATTGTAGAAACCCCCTCTATAGCATCCTAGATAGCTATCACCCAGCCTGCACTTGAATGCTCACGGTGACTGCTTACTATCTTGTGAAGCTGCTTGCCCCATTTTCTCCCGGCTCTATCTGAGAACTTCCTCCTTTAACTCATTAATATATCCATTTATTTTAACTCAGAACCTGTGTTTCCCTGCTGTGTTCCCTTCTAGAGATGCTCCTCTTCTTGCAGAGCCCCAGCTTTGGAAAGAAGCACCCTACCCTCCACCCTCCACCCTCCAATTTTGGGAGAGAATGGTTTCTTAGAGAAATCCAGGGAAGTAGCAGTATTAGGGCAAGAGTGTGGTGAAGAAATTCACTCACTCACTCAGCATGTTACTGAGCACCTACTCGCTACTGGGCACTGGGCACAGTGAGAGGAAGAAGGCACGGCCCCTGCCTTCAAAGAGCTCAGTCTAGTTGGGGGTACACATATATGAAGTACAACACTGTGGTCTGGGAACACACGCGAGGGAACAACTGACTGTACCATGAGAGGTTGAGAAAGTCTTCACTTTTGAGCTGGATCTTGAAGGATGAGTAGTTAATGAACGAAGAGCTAGGAGAAGGGCTTCCCAGCAGCAGAAAAAGAATATGCAGAAACAGAGCCTGGGAACAAGGGGCAGCCAAGCTGGAGAGGTGGCGAGAAATGCACTGATGTCTGGGCAACGGGCTGGAGCCTGCTGGAGATCCCCTGTAACGTGTCTCTTCCTCCAGTGGTTATAGCCCTGCTGTGCATGAGTGGCTACCTGATCTGGAGAAACTGGAAGCGGAAGAACACGAAAAGCATGAATTTCGACAACCCTGTGTACAGGAAAACGACAGAAGAAGATGAGGATGAGCTCCACATAGGGAGGGCTGCTCAGATTGGCCATGTCTATCCAGCAGTAAGTGTTCCTTGCTGGAAGAATTCCTTCCTTCCTTTCCTCCCTTCTTCCTTCCCTCCCTTCCTCCCTTCTTTCCATCCTTCCCTCCCTTCCTTCCCTCCTTCCCTCTCTTCCTTCCTTCTTGCCCTCCCTCCCTCCCTCCTTCCCTCCTTTAGACATTTATCAAGAACCTACCATGTGCCAGGCACTGTTCTAGGCCCTGGGGACACAGGAATTCTGGGGTAGGTGGTTGGGATAGAAGGGTATCAGGACCACCTTGTACCTAGAGGCTCTTCCTGGAGGAAAGAGGCCTGTCTTTGTGCTGAATACGTTTTCAGAACCTTTGGCCTAGAAAGGCAACTGTGGCCATTCAGTTCAAATGCATTCATTTCAGTGAACAATGTATACCAGTTATGTGCCAAGTACCACATAAGATACCAAGTGTTCAAAAGTAAAGAAGGGATGTACTTGCTCCCAGGGAGCTGGTGGGGGAGTTAGAGAGTCACTGGCTATTGAACAGCTGTGTGCTGAGTGCCATGGTGGAAGCTCAAGGGTCCCCTCTTCTAGGAAGCTTTCCCTGGTTTCTCTGTTCTCTCACCACCTCTCTCCATCACAGCACCTGTCACACTATAGTCTACTTGTCTTTTTACTCATTGGTCTCCCCACTAGAACATGAGCTCCTTGAGGGCAGGATTGTCTGATTAATGTTTCCCTGGTGCCTAGCACAGCATATTTGGCTCCCAGTAAGTATTTGTTGAACCAATGCTATGGAAACATCAACAAAGGTGACAGAAGAACTGTGTCCTTGGAAGACTCATAGCAGTCTTCCACGTAGAGAAGGAGGAAAGTGGCATTCCAGAAAGAAGCATGTGCAAAGGCTGAGAGGCACGACAGGGCATGGCTTGTTGGGGGATCAAGGACCACAGAGTGGCTGGAGCAGATGTCATGGTTGTATAGCGGAGTCGGGGCTGGGTGTGACCTCATAGGTCATCCAGTCCATCCCCCTGTCAGGCAATCAGCAGCTTTGATCACCCACTGTGGGCAGAGCCCTGTCTTGGGGAGACCAGAGAAATGGAAGACCCAGCCCCCGCCCTCAAGGAGCTTTTTGTCTTGCCGGGGGAACCAAGGTCACAGCTGCACCAACTCCCGAAGAACCCTCTTTCCGAGCTGCCTGTCGTCAAGTGCAAGGTAGGGCAGTGCCACTCTGAGTCTGAGGGGCTGATGAGCGAGGGCATGAACCAGGCATGTGCAGTCAATCCTAGAAGGCTTTCTGGTTCTAGAAGGCTGCAAACTGTGAGTTGGGTGTCGGGGCAAAGACGAAAGATGGGTTAGTTGCAGACCAAGGAAATGGCATGTGGAAGAAATGACTGAGTATGGGGCAGGACAGACAGAATTGCTGCTGAAGCTAATTGCTCATGAAGGGGAGACGTGGGAAATGAGGTCAAGCAAGTGAGGAGCGTTAGCAGATGGCCTTGAGGGTCCTTAACCTTGGCCAATCCAAGCAGACAGTTGCTTAACCAATTTTTAAAGATCAGAGGGGGCACAGTGGAAGAAATGTTGAGCTTAGAGTGGAGATGACTCCCAGTTTCACTATTCCACAGCTCTGTGATCTCAGTCCCTTCTTTCTGATTACTTTTATTTGTAAAATGGGAATAATAACCCCCATTCTCTCTGCTGCCTAAGTTTATAAAGTTCAAGTGAGATAGCACATGTGAGAGTGCTTTGTGAGTTATAAAGCGCTCTGCACATGTAAAGTGTCATTGTTTCCACAGAAGGGAACAACCACTCAGGAGGAGCTATTCCTGATGAATCTAAGGCCTGCCAACTGCAGAGAAATAGAGTAGGAGAGTGAGGAAATTGACATTTAGTAAGAACCTACTGTGTATCAGACGCTACTCGGTGTTTTACATGTATTTTCTTGTTTAGTCTTTACAGGAACCTATATACTTGATATTATTAGCCCCATTTTGCAGATGAGGAAACTGAGACTCAGAGAAATTGAATAACTTACCTAGGATCACAACTAGGAAGTGGTAGAACCAGGATTGAAACTCCTGTCTGTATGTACACAAAAGCCCATGCTCTTTCCACTATTTCTCAGGGTATATGGCCTTGAAGCTGTGGAAATCAGTATTCTCAACAGCCTGTTCTCTCCCCTGTCCCCTTCTCAGGTAGCTCCACCATCACTGCTAGGACCTGACTTTGGCCTAGAGATCTATCTTGAGGAGAGTGGGAGGGTCACAGACTAGAAAAAGATAGTCTAGTGGAGCAAGGCCGTGACATTCATGCAAAACCGCAAATAATCCAAAGATGATTTGAAAGGCAGTGGAGTTACTTTTTATTGTTTATAGAATGTTCAGAGACGGGAAATGCTAGTCTGGTTCTATCTTATGCTGGTTAGGTTGATTTAGAATACTCTGGACCCCATGTGTGTTAGGTACTTCATTAAGCACTCTACATACATGATCCCATTTGATTTCCCAACAACCCTATGAGGTAGGTCCTATTAGTACTCCCATTGAACATGATGAAACCGAGGCTCAGAGACGTGAAGTGGCTGGCTCAAATTCATATAGCGATGAGAAAGATCTTGAAACAATGGGGTCTATCCGAAGGAGGGTATCCAGGAAATGGAAGAGTGGGACACAGCATTATATCGGGACCAGGTTGGGGAAGCTAGATGTGTAGCCTGGAGAAGAAAACACTCAGAAGGAAGGGAAGGGAACACAAACACTGAAAATTTCAAAGGTTGTCTGTGTAGAACTCTCTGAGTCTAAGAGAGAGAATCAGGGAACGTCAGAAGATATAAAGAAGCAGATTTCATGACAACATAGGAAAGAATTTAAGTCCACTGTCCACAATGGAATAGACTGGCTCAAGGGTTAGTGGGTGGTCAGCCATTTGTGGCAGAGGGAAGTCTAGTATCTAATGACTAGAAAGTTGGGGAGAGGGAAAGAGGGATTAAACTTAATTGATCTCCACTGCCTTCCAATTCTGGATAATTAGTTGGGAGGGGTGCAGCCAGTTACCTTCCTGATTGTGACTAGCGTGCTAGAGACAAGTAGCTAATGGCCCAGGATTAAACATTTGCCAAAGCTAACCCACTGAAGTTGAGCAAACCTAAAACCCTGTAAGGGAGGATGGAGAAAGTTTAGATCTCCACAGCCCTCCTCTTTACAGAGGCAGAACAGAATAATGAAAAAAGCTATAGCTCTGGATTCATACAGATCTGGGTTCAAATTGAGTTCACCCGCTTGCTATATGATCCAGGACAAATGCTGTTTAAGCTCGTTGAGTCTCAGTTTTCTCATCTGTAAAATAAATATGACAAACGTGTCTTCTGAGGTAGCTTCTTGAAGAGTATGTGAGCTACTGCCTATAAAGTAATAGAATTTCTGGTACCTTGTGATCCAATAAATAGCTCCAGTGGGTCTAATGATGATTTCTTTGCTCTGTCTCCCCCAGCGAGTGGCATTAAGCCTTGAAGATGATGGACTGCCCTGAGGATGGGACCACTCCCTTCGTGCCTCACGGAATTCAGTCCCATGCACTACACCCTGGATGGTGTATGCCTGGATGGAAGGGTTTCTGTACATGAGTCTGTGTGTCTGTGTGTGTGCGTGTGCGTGTGTAATTGTTTTTAATTTATATTGCGGAAAGGTAACCACAAAGTTATGATGAACTGCAAACATCCAAAGGATGTGAGAGTTTTTATATGTATAATGTTTTATACACTTTTTAACTGGTTGCACTACCCATGAGGAATTCATGGAATAGCTACTGCTGAGTGACTAACGTGATGTACATAACCAAATGGGGCCGATGGTACAGTAGCTTACTCATCGTTTAAAAATTATATTTACAGAGGGTATTTGGTTTTGGGGGGCTTTTTTAGGTTTCAGAGTTTTTTTTTTTGTAAATAGAATGATTATGCTTTGTGGCTATCCATCAACATAAGTAAAACGAAGAAAACACTTCAACTCCCTCTCCCATTTAGATTATTTATTAACATATTTCAAAAATAAGATTAGTTCTATAAGTAATTTAGAGAGGTGAGAGTATTTATTTTTGGTATGATTGGCCTACCACCCGGACTCTGTGTGCATTTATGTTTATGTGTGTATGTGAGTGAGAAAGAAAAATCTGTAGAGAAGAGGCACACCTATGGCTGTTGTTCAGATACATAAAGATAAATATATTTTAAAACAGTCCACAAGAAGGGTTATCTGTAGTTTTCAGAGAAGCCTTTGGAAATTTGGATCAGAAAAGAGATACCATGGTTTGTGCAAACATGCAGTGGGGAGAGGTAGATCTTTTCTGCCTCTGACTGTTCTTGGGATTCCAATCAGTCAGCAGAAGGCCCTCGGCTCACCCGTGGCTACTGTGGTTCTCTTCTGTGGCTAAAGCCAGTGTACAGACTTCACACAGTACCCAAAGTTCCCGCGAGCTCAGGTGAGAACATGCCTGAACCTTGGCTACTCCTTGTTTTAAAGTTCAGCATTTCAAGTAACTTCATTTTCTTTTAGGACACTTGGGTTGAATTCACTGTTTCCTCTGAAGCACACTGAGGGTGCCATCCTTACTTACAGAGAGCTAAAAGGAGATGTTTCTTGAACAGCCCAAGTTTACTGTTGGGACTGGCTCAGGCACTGACCTCTGAGTATGCATGGGTTGAGGATGAGGATGGAGGAACGGGTTTTGTTACATCTCTATTTCTCCCTTCCCCTTTCTCTCTACCATTTCCTTGAGGTGGAGAAAACAATTTAAAGTGATACATAGGTTTGTTGCCATCATGTGTTCACATAGATGAAACTAATATTTGGCTTAAATCAGAAAAAGTGGCGAAACCTAAAGTCCTGTTTGCGGGGGAAACGGCGTACACAATACTACAGTATATTGGATATATATGTTCACACAGGGATTTGGTTTACTGCTTTGTAAATAAAAGGAGAAACTCTGGGTATATGTATAGATTTTTTTTTTCATTGTGGACCTTACTTTGCTTTTCCTGGGCCTTGGGGGAGGCAGGGAGAAGTGCACTTTTCTTTTTGTGGGGTCTACCATTGAAGAGATAATCCTGCAGTCCCAGAAGGAATTCAGTCCCCGTTGGCTCTTATCCAAGGTGTGGTCTTAACTCTGCTGTTCTGCCACTTCACTCCCACTGGACAACCAGGGACAAGGTGTGACATGGAAGTGTTTGGTTTAAGTAGGAGCAGAGGACATGTATCTAACCTTAACATACCTGGAACTTGACACTTTTAAGCAAATTCCTCCCCTTCTACTCCCCAGCTGCCCCCAGCTCTGTGAAGCTTGGATGTCTCACCAGCTTGATACCCTCTGAATTTCCAGGCAGACATTCTGGGGTTCTGTCACCCTGTTCCTAGGACCTTTCTCTACATCACTCTTGGTCTCCTGTCTTCTGAGAAAATAACTGTATTCTGGAGCCTGGGCACTAAGCTTTGCATAAGCAAGCAGTTTCTTCATGATATACATGTGTTGATAGTCCTGAAACATTCATTGAGAGGGTATATGCAATTGATCTAGAATGACCAAAACCAAACAATCTTAAGAACAGGTGGCCAACTCCTATAGAGCTTAATCACTTACTACTATTCTTTCAAGAATGGAAAGTAAAATTATTTTTGACTGAAGAAAAATCATGAAAGTGAAAAGCACTGAAATTTACACAAAACAAGCAACTTTTTCTGTAACCTGCCTGCAAAGAAATAGAATTTCCTGGGGAAATGATAATAGTGACTAATGCATAGTTTCTAAACTTTTAGTCAGATCCTGTCCTTCACAGAAAAAAAAAATGAATAGGGTCAGGATGATTCAGCTTGAGATCTCAAAATGATGATGAAACACAGCTTTCAGAGAGACATCCATGTTTCCTGAATATGCTACAACTGCAGTTTGGAAGAGACAGTTACGGAAGCAACCTACAAAAAACTGTGGAATACTCATGTGTTGGATGGCAGTAAATGAGATGAAATCTGAGGAGTCAGGTTCATTCTTCTCTATTCTTGGATGCGTTTTGAGGTACAGTTGCACTTCTGTGGCCTTTTGCCCCTGCGTCATCATATACCTACAGCCAACAATGGATCACAGAGTCATTGGACTACAGAGCTGGAAGGAAGCTTAGAGATAAGGCCTGAAGGGCAGATAATTTATCAGACACTTATTTATATGTGTAAAAGAAACTAGTCCCAGCCCTTTTCCTCACTTTCCTTTTCCAGGAGACTACTTTGGGCTGCCCGAACATTGTATCAAACCTACTACCTATCTTATGGCCTATCTTTCTGGTGGAATTTTGAAAGCACTGGCAGAAATAACCTTCCAGAAATGAGGAAAACTAAAATTTTATTTATTTACTCTTGATAGCATGATTACATATAAAACAGATTGAGGTAAACTGTAACCTCAGAATGAGATCGTATTTAAATGTATAGCAATAAGTACTTTTCATCCCTCCAGTTCTGTGTGATTGCAATATGTATATTCATCCACTGAAACTATCTGCTAGGTACCAACTAAGTGCCAGGTACTGCGGAGGTACAGGTCAGCCAAACACTTTCTGTCCTGACAGAACTCACAGAAGCAATTAGAGGAAGACATGTGGAAACAAAAAAAAAGGAATAGATATTTTGGGGGGTACTATTAGTTTACAGAGGTGTAAGAATGGGGTCAAGAAAGGCATTGTAGGAAAAGTGGCCCTAAGCTAAGTCTTAGAAATTAAGTAGGGGTGTCCAAGCTGCTTCAGGCAGAGGACACACTGAGCTAAGACACAGAAGCATGAAACAGCATGGGCATCTTAAGGAACTGCATGTAATTCATTGTAATGAGCAAAAGGCTCAAGGGAGACTTAGCAAGAAACGAGGCTGGATGGAAAGACAGGTTCAATGTAAGCACTTTATAGAATACTTCTATTTATTTTCTGATTCAATTAATGAAACATTTCTTGGTCATTTACTGTGTATAAAGCACCAAGTGCATCATGGAAAATTGATCAGAATGTGTTGCCAGCACTTTGCAGACATGACAGTCTTCACTCTCAAGCTTTCCTGTGGCCAAAGGGAAACAGTGACTGCTTTTCATAAATTTGAGTTGAAGTTTTTTGATACGGTCAATGAAGACTTGATAGAAGGGCAGTGGGATTTTCACAGAAGGATTCCATGTTGTCAAGAGCCTCTGGGATTCTCTCAATGGTGAAAAAGAAAACTGGAAATTTTGAAGATGTGGGGTCTGCAGAGGGGACTCCAAGCACTGCCCAGTGGGGTGCTAGGGGGAATGGGGAGAGAGCACAGGAATGTGAGCCTCTCTATCCCACACCCTCACACCTGCTATTCATCATTTTACAAGATATAAATGAGTTATCAGTTAAATGCTTCAGAGTAAATAATTTCTTTTCCTGGCAATGCATGAAGATAGAGTATCAGAATCTTCTCACACTATTTTTAGGGTATTGGGGATTTTCAGGATATGGAGAACTTAGAGGTGGAGGAATTACAGCTTCAAATTTTCAGTTAATATAAGAAATCAGGAAGCTTTGTTCATTCAGGCTATGCACCATGTACATAGTCAAGAATCAGCAGAAATCCTCTGCATTTGCAAACACTTTGTGCTATAAAGAGTAATTTTAAAAAGCCACCTGTATATGTATATATTTATTTAAAGACGTGAAGGTTTTGATACTTTTTTACAAAAATTACAAGAGAAAACAAATATCTGTGCAAACCATGTGTTTTAAAATAGCATTTTGTTCTATACAAGCTGTTGTTGATGTGGGGTGAGCTACTGGTTTGCAAACTCCATCACGTTGTACACGAATGAACTTTCCTTGTTTGTCTTCCTCTGAACACCCCCAAGTGACCATATTTGATGTAACAGGCATGTTAGAATGTTGGGTCACACTAACCATTTACGCTTTTTTGTCTTGTCCTTCTGAGTTCCGTTAGCTTCTGTACTCAGTCCCCTCTGCAGTCTGGTTTCTCTTCCAGAGGCAAAGGGTGGTGTGCTGCATCTCACTAATTGTACCAACGTCATCTTGGTGAACTAAAAACCAAATGTGGACATTTGTAAAATCAGTGCACTGTTTCTAGAGAGAGATTAAATTCATTTTTTTAAAATATGAAAGTACTGTGATGCTTTAACGAGGGGGGGAGTGAATGATATTGTGAGATAAGGACTGTCAATATTATCATTCCCATTTTAGAGATGAGAAATATGAGTGAAGAAACTTCCCAGAGTCAATAGTTATGTTTAGTGCCCCCAAAGTACGTGTAGCACACGTGGCGTTCTCTGCCTCGATTTTCCTTTTCTGCCTCTTCATCTGGCTAACTCCTATTTGTCCTTGAGTACTTTCCTTAGGAAGCCTTCTCTATTCTCTCAGACTCAGACCTAACTCATAGGGTTAGGTAATTCTGTGCTTCCACAACAAATTTTTCCATTCGTATCCCAATATTTCTGCTCTGCCTCTAACTCCCATGCCGATGAGGTTGCTTTTACCAAGGTCACCCAGGACTTCCTTGATTACAAACCTTGTAAATATTTTCAGCCCTTATCTTCCCTGACCTGGAAGCAGTATGTAACACTGTTGCCACTCCTGTCTTGAAATACTCTTATTTTGGCTTACATTGACCCCATACTCCTGGTTTTTCCCCGACCTCTCTGGCTACATTTTAATCTCCTTGCCTACGAGTTTCATACTTCTAATCTTTCCATTTTCCAATCCAGTCTACAACCAGCCAGAGTGATCCTTCTAGAATGCAATAGGTCATGTCACCACCACCTCTTTCCACTTTCCTGCCTAAAGCCCGTCATCCATTTTCCTTCCATTTAAATCCAGTAGCCTTGGGTTTTAGCCCAAACTCCTTAATATGGGTTGTAAGGCCCTTCATGATTAGTCTTCTACCCCTTCTCCAACCTCATTATTATATTCACAACCTTATTCTGTATTCAAACCACACAGTTCTGGGCCTTCTGTCTGGAACATTTTCTTCAGAAAGACTTCCCTTAGACCCCCTAGACTGGATTAGGAGCCACTCCATGTGCTTCCATAGTATTCTGCGCTTCCCCTATTTGTAAATTTTATCCCTACATTATAATTGCTTGTATGTTCCTTGATTGCCTCCTCTGTAAGCTCGATAAAGGTATATCTTGTTCACCACTGTATTCCCAGCACATGACACATAGTAGATGCTCATTAAATTATGCTAACTTCAGGCACATCAGACACATAGACCATGCTTTTTCAGCTATACTATGTGGCCTCATACCCCAAAACCTGAAATCACCTTATAGCCTGATTGGAGTCGGGTGTCCTTTTTTTTTTTTTTTTTTTTTTTGCGGTACGCGGGCCTCTCATCGTTGTGGCCTCTCCCGTTGCGGAGCACAGGCTCAGCGGCCATGGCTCACGGGCCCAGCCGCTCCGTGGCATGTGGGATCTTCCCGGACCGGGGCACGAACCCGTGTCCCCTGCGTCGGCAGGCGGACTCTCAACCACTGCGCCACCAGGGAAGCCCAAGTTGGGTGTCCTTTAAATTTTCTCAGCACTTTTGATATTTGCCATATCTGCAGATGCCCAGATTCATCAATTACATTATAATTTTTTATAATTTCACTCTTGGAAAATAACCTTGTGGTAATTACCCAATGTCTCTAAATACTTAACTCCAACTACCACCTCAAGATTGTCATGAGGATTCGAAGAACAAGCACTTGTTAACAGACTCAGCCTAGGGGTTGACATTTATTAGGTGCCTAATACACGGTGGATCCCTTCTCTTTTTTATACAAGTCCCTTGTTATCACCCACATCCACTGTTTTTTTTTTTTAATAAGATGCCTTATAGTAATTTACAGTTTACAAAGTATTTTCCAATTTCCAAGACATTGTTTCTTATCCTTGCAACAGTTCTGCCAGATGTATGACATTATTATGCTCATTTTAAAGATAAGAAACCTGAGGTCCAAAAAATTCAATCAGTTCACCTTTGGTCACAGTGAATCACTGTCACACAAGGGATTATTTTAATACAAATCTCCAGTGACTTTTTCCCCCCATCACACCCACTCTACACTCTGCTACCAATTCTTTTTCTGGGAGAAAAGTAGTAATGGCAAGACTGGGAATGAGAAGAGACCACTAGCCCAAATACAGAATAGTGTACTGACAGGCGCCAAGAATGATGCCATTTCGGCATTGTCTCTAGATCCAACTCCATTTTCCCCTCTGGCTGGAACTTAGATGAACTACAGCAGGCTTCTACTAATTAGGAGTTTTGTTGCCCTTGGCCTAAGCAAGGAGGAAAATTTTTCCATAGCCAGAAAGCCTTCACAGAGGTCAACCACTTTGGCCTGAAAAGACAAGAGCCTCTTGGGCTGTAATTCTCAATCCTGACTCAACTGGAGAGCTCTGCAAAACAAAACAAAACAACGATACCGACACACAGGTCCACTGTAGGAGATTTTGGTTGAATTGGTTTGGGGTAGGGCCCAAGCACCAGTATTTTTTTAGGTGCTCCAAGGCGATCCGATTGCGCAGGCCGGGCCGAGAATCACTGCTGGGTAAGCTGTGCTGGGGAGTGGGAGATCAAATATTCAACTTAAGTCCTATTCACAGCACCTCATCTAGAGACCCGTGAGGTAGAAAGGGGAAGGAAGAAATAAAAGGTAGAAAGAGATAAAATGCGGGATAAGTGCGGCTGAGTTAGCTGCAGGGAAATGAAAAGCTCCACTGCGGATTCAGGGAAAGCGTGGCTGAGAAGGATTTCTAGAACTGATCGTTAAACAGGCAGAGTTCAGTCGGAGCGTACGTTCATTCACCGTGGTACGCTGCGTCCTCCCTTGAAGTCTCCCTTTAACCCTATTTTACTGATGAGACGACCTAGGTCCAGAGACGGTGAAGGGCCTTTTCCGACCCACACAGTCGGGTGTCCCAGATGGAGGTGGAGCCTGGGGGGACGCAGGATTCCGGGTGTTAAGCCCGAGGTCAGGCAACGCGACCTCCAGACCCCCGCCCCCCGCCGCGGGGCCCAGAAGTCCACGGACGGCTTCCGGCCTCAAGCCCAGGAGAAGGCAGGTCGACCAGCCTTAGGCCCTTCACGCCTCGGGATGCGCAGGCAGGGCTGCACAGACCCCGCCTCCGGGGAAATGCAGCTTCATTCGGCCGGGAGGGGCGTAGCCGCCTTGTCCCACCTCCGGGTGAATGGGGTAGGGAGGGAGTCTCTCCGCGGCAGGCCGTGCCGTTGCCTGACGTCACTTCCGCGCGCCGCCGTAAACGTCAGTGTCGGGCGCGTACGGCGGCGGTGAGGTTTGCTATTAAAGTTTGGTGTTGGTTGCCTTTTGCCAGCTATGGAGAGTGATTTCTATCTGCGTTACTATGTGGGTCACAAGGGCAAATTCGGCCACGAATTCCTGGAGTTTGAGTTCCGGCCGGACGGTGAGAGAAGCCTCCCGCTTCCCGGGAGCGAGGACTAGGCCTGGGGGCGGGCTAGTGGGGAGGCCGGGGGTCCGGAATGTACGAGGAACTGGAGGAGGAAGGGACAGATGGCTGTGAGGCGCTGATTTGGAGGGAACGATCCTATGTCCTCCCCACTGGTTCTTTCTGTATGTGTGCAGGGACTTCTGTTTAGTGACGTTTTTGACCATAATGCTTCATTCAACAAACATTACTTGAGCGCCTATCTTGTGCCAGGTTCTGTTGCACATTCTGGGGTGCAGGAGTGAACGATGGACAGGCTTCCTCTTTCATGGAACTTGTATCCTCGTGCTGGGAGATCGTAAAAAAAAAAAAAAGATTCCAGATAGTGATGAGTGGTCAGAAAATAAAACAAAATGATGAAATAATTGCTGGTGGGCCGCTTTTAGAAAGGGTGGCCATTGGAGAACTCTCTGAAGAGCAGATGTTTGAACTGAGATCTAATTGCCAAGAAGGAGCCAGCCTTGTGAAGCTCAGGAAGAAGAGCATTCTAGGCAGAGGGAGAAACAAGTGTCAAGGCCGTAGGGCAGAGATGAGTTAGGCATGTTTCAGGTGCCCAGTGTGGCTGAAGAGTACTGACCTCTGGGGAGGATAGTAGGAGATGATGTCGGATATGCAGGGGTCACACCGTGTAGTCTTTATAGTTTATGGTAGAGTTTAGATTTTTTTCTAAGTGCAGCAGGAAGCAATTGGAAAGTTTCAAGCAGAGATGTAATCTGTTCTTGAAAAAGTATTGTAACTATTAGGTGCAGAATGGGCAAGAATGGCAACTACTTAATGGGAGACGGTTACAGTTGTTAAGACAAAAAGGATGTTGATTGGGACTAGAGTGATAGTAAAAGTAGAGGGAAGGATTTAGGATACTGTTGGAGGCAGAACCAAAAGGACTTTGCCAATTGATTTGGGGCGTGGCCAGTACGGTGAAGGAAAAAGAGTCAAAGATGACAGAAAACTTCCACTAAATGGGGGCACAAAGATGAACTGACAAGCCCCAATTGTAGAGAAAGTTTTGTTAACAGTAGCAAGACAGTGTATTGGGTGTTGTGGTAGAAAGAAACAGAAGATTCTAGGAGCAGAAAGAAGGCACCTAACCTATCCTGAAGGGTCAAAGAAGGCTTCCTGTATAAAATGACACGGGGAAGGGGGTGTGTGAGTCTTTAGGAATGTGTAGGAGTTGGTTAGGCAGATGAGTCAAGAAGGCATTTTGGACAGCATTAACAGCAAGGAGGCTGAAACCCCAAAAAGTGCATAGGATGTTTCAGGCAGAAACCAAGACAGTTGACCCTGGAACAACAAAGGTTTGAACTGCATGGGTCCCCTTATATGCAAATTTTTTCCGATAGTAAATACTATGGTACTACATGATCCACAGTTGGTTGAATCTCGGGTAAGGAACCGTAGATACCAAGGAACCGCAGATGCAGAGGGCTGGCAGACTCTTAAGTTATACTCGGATTTTCGACTGTGTAGAGGGTGGGCGCCCCTAACCCCCACGTTGTTTAAGGGTCAGCTATAGTTTGATTAACTCCAGCTCTGTGAGAGAGGACTATTATAGGAGTGAGGCTGGAAAGGGGCTCAGCTTAACAGTAAGCCACGTTAAGGAATTTGGATTTTATCAAGGCAGTGGGAAGCCATTGTCGGTATCAGAGTGTTAGAGTAACCTAATCAGAGCCATCTGTTACTATATCACTTTATCCACTGTATGGAGAATGACCTGAAAGGAGAGACTCGAGGCAGAGAGACAGTGCAGTGAGGCATCAATTAATTTGGCTCTTTTTAGTGTGCCTTCTATAGGGAAATAATTATCTCCTCTATTTCCTTTTATCTTCTCCTTCATATCCACCCTATATACCCAAATTAGCCTGTTAGATGCACATATGCACAAAGGGCCTTGTATACCAAATATGCTCAATAATAAATCCACAGCTTTTCCATCATAAGGATAGATGAGAGTTTTTCACAGTCACATGTTAATATATGTAAAAAGTGTTTTACAGTTTTCAGAAGTTTTCACCACTCTTTTGAGCCTTAGAAGGCCCTGGGTGCAGGTGAGTTATCAATTACTCCTGTTTTCAGCTGAGGACATTAACCTGCAGAGACATGATTTGCCAGTCACAAAAGAGTCTGTTCTTTTCTCACACCTGAGCTGGCTTTTGCAAGAATTGTAATTCGTTGTCAGCTGTATTTTTGGCTAGGAGGCTATTTAATAGTGTCGACTGAAAAAAAAAAAAAAAACACAACCTAAAGATTGAGAACTATGTTTTATTCGGCAGAAATACTGAGGACTTAAGCCTGGGAGACAGGCTCTCAGATAGCTTTGAGGGACTGTTCCGAAGAGGTAAGGGATGAGCCAGAATATATAGGAGTTTGTGCAAAAAAAAAAAACCCAAAGACAAAAAAAACAGGTAGTCAGAACATCAAAATATTACTATTAACTATTAATTAAAGAAATACCAGACAGCCCAAGTTAAAGAAGTTAGCACTTTCCTATGTAGAGGAAGATGCTTGGCTCCTTGAGGTCGTTCCTTTGATATGCACCTTAACTATCTAGGGCCAGTATCCTGTTTCCCCCACCCTGAATCCCCTCAGGGTGCACCCGTGGGGAGGGAGCTGGGAGTGCTGTGGCTGGTGGTTTGATGGCGGCAACATTCTTTGTTTACTGATAAGGCAGGCTTTATTTATATGTTTTTATTATATATTGAATTTGTTTTTTGCCCCTCACAGGGAAATTGAGATACGCCAACAACAGCAATTACAAAAATGATGTCATGATCAGAAAAGAGGTAATGAATCCTCTGAGAGCCGTTTAGCCTTTTGTCCTGTTTTTGTTCTTTGTGTGAGTAGTATTGAAAGATAAAGAACAGGGAAGTATAGACATGTCTGTAGATAGCTTCTAAAGTTTTTCTCAAATCTTCTTTTAGTTTATATTTTCTTTAACAATGCTGAATCGGTAACGGGTAATCATTTGAAGTCTTGCAAATCTTGGTTTGAACCCTGAATCTGCTACTTACTAACCTTGTGACCTTGGGCACACTTCCTGGTTGAACTTGATAAGTTTCAGTTGCTTCATCTGCAAAAACAGAAAACCTACCCCCCCACTAACTTAGTGTTTGATATATTCCCTGGTACCTAGCACTCAATAGAGCTCTTTTAATTTGCATTTGAATGGGGGAAAGGGAGCATGGGAAAGCAGTTAACATCACTGAATGCATGTTAGATGCCAGGCATGACACTAGGTATTACATCTGTGAGCTTATTTTTTTTTTTTTGTGAGCTTATTTTAACCCTTACTGTAAGTCTCTGTGATGGGTGGTATTATATACCCTTTACAGATAAGACAGTGAAGGCCCAGATATTAATAATGGGGCTTATACAAAGTTAGACCTCCTAGTAAGAGATTGAGCAGGAATTCAGACCTATGCCTGCCTTTGTCAAGTCCGTGTGCTCCATTTTGGCATGATTTCTACCACACCGTTAAGGTTTCGTCAAAGTTATTCTTATAACCACTTTGATGAAACCTTAACAGTCAGTATATTATCTTAACAGTCAGTATATTCTCATGCTATTGTATTTAATTAGCAATCAGTATTATGCTTACCCACACATGTCAGCATCCTCACAGTTTTTTTTAATGTGGACTGATATGTGAAATGTAAAAGACATATCTCTGCCCTTCAGAAGCATGTCATTTAGTTAAAATTAACCAGAGTTACTCACAGATCTTTTGTTTGGGGCTCAAGTGTGAGTTTTGTAGGTAGGCAAGGAGTAGGTCCACATGAACAGGATGTACCAAGAAATAGAAACTACTAGTTGGGGGACTGAGGTGTAGTCATTGGGCACTTCTGACCCTGCCGTCCTCTTGGCATGCTGAGGTCAAGCCGGAATGTCTTCCCACTTACAGAAATAAGTTTTCATGAGTAGTCTTTTATTTTTCATCACTATCTGAGTCAGAATGCTGCTTAGCGATACAGTTTAAATTCTGTTTTTTAACTTGCTTTCAGGCTTATGTACATAGAAGTGTGATGGAGGAACTGAAGAGAATAATTGATGACAGTGAAATTACCAAAGAGGATGATGCTCTGTGGCCTCCTCCTGACCGAGTGGGCCGGCAGGTGGGTGTTTCAGCAACTATCCACAGTGCAAAAATCTTACAAATAAGATGAGGTTTACTGTTCTGCATATGACACTGAATATACTCATGTATGGATGTGCGATATGGAGCCCTACACAGAGCAGATTACCAGCACGTTGGTCTAAGAAAGCACTAATCCCACACAGAGGATCGGGGAGAGCAGGTGGTGCTGCTCTCCACCTGGAGCCCAGCCCTTAATTTCCTCTTGTGATCCCTCCCTTGCTTCTCAGAGTACTTGCTGCCCATATTACTTACTGAGTAATGACTATGGACAAAACGTTGTGAGGATGCAAAGATAAATAAAACATAGTTATTTCAACAATCTAATGGAAAATCATGCAGGCAACTAAGTATATCTGTTTAAATTCATGGCTTAGGTATTTATTCTGAAAACATTGTGGCAATTAAAAAATAAAAGCCACTGTCATATTTGACAGAATTAATAGGAAAGGTTCTTCTTTCCACTTTAATGCTGCTTTCCTAATCCAGACTTCTAATTGATTTCGTTGTTTCTTCTTTTGTCCTGTACAGCCCATTTTTTCCTTCCTGAAGCCAGAGTAATCTTTTAAAATGTAAATTTGTTTATTCCACTAATTTTAAACTCTCCAGTGTCTTCCCACTGCATTTAAAATAAAGTCCAAATTCCCACCTTACTTTCTACTATTCTCACCATCTCTCACTGTGTTTAGACCTCACCGGTGTTATTTCTGTTACTCGGATACACCTAGGTCGTTCTTAGTTTAGGACCTTTGCATTTCCTACATGCTGCCCAGAACATTCTATCCAACTGTCTTTATTATTGAGGTCTTCACATGTCACTTCCTCAGTGATTGATGTCTTGCCTGTCCATCCAATCTAAAATGCCTTTCCCCACCACTTAAAAAAAAAAATCCGGTTTTTGTCTTCATAGCATTTATCATTGTCTGAAATTGCCTTGTTTGATTTTCCTTATGCATCTCTCTTCCTCCTCCACTGCAACAGACGTACACATACACATGCATACTCCTCGGTACAAGGACTTTACCTATTTTTTCCACTGCTATATCTCTAGTGACTGAAATAGTGCCAGTGTATAGTAAAAGCTCAATAATAATTATATTTATTAAATTAATATGAAAACTCATACAAGCTTATTCTAATTAACCTCAGAATGATGGGCCAACTCTTGAGGAAGAGTGAAAAAAATCTCATCCTCAGTACTTACTCAAGTTAACTTTTTAATTAACGTTCATGAGATCTTAGTAATACTATATATACGTATTTTGCTTTAGGATTGATAAAATTTTCAGCTCCATTAGCTCATTCAGCATTCACAGTAGTCCTGTGAAGTGGGCAAGGCATACTCCTATATACCAGCAACAACCTACTGGATAGTGTAATTAAAAACAAAATCCCATTCATAACAGCAACAAAAGCTATACAGAACTTGGGAGTGAATTTAACAAGATATATAAAACTTATGGGAAAGGGCTTTACAGAAGGACATAAAAATATGTATCATTTTTGTGGATGGGAAGACTCAATATTAGATCGATTTTCACCAAAATAATTTATAAATTCATTCCAATTCAGATCAAAATCACAACAGGATTTTTCCTAAAACCTGATGGAGCCTCAAATTCATGGAAGATCAAAGGGGCAAGAGTAGCCAAGATAATTTTGAAGATTTCTTATAAAACTATAGTCATTTGTATGATGACATTGCCTCAGGAATTGACCACTAAACCAGTGGGACAGAATAGAGAACCCAGAAACATTAACCCATGAGTATACGAGAACTTGGAACAGTATATGACAGAGTTGAGCTTTCAAATTAATAGAAAAAGGATGGACTGTTTAACAAAGTATACCAAGTTGATTGGCAATATATTTACAGAGTATTTTTTAATTAGACGATTTATAGAAATAAAGCAAAATTTTAAAACATAAAAGAAAATATAGACTGTCTTATTATTTCCGGGTAGAGAAGTTTTTTAAACTCCTCAAGGGAAAAGATTAGTAAATTTGACTTCTTTAAATTTAAAACTTCTTTTTATCTAAAGATATCAAGATAAAATAGAAAGATAAGCCACAGGTTAGAGGAAGGTATTTGCAAAACATAACTGGAAAGCATTTCAATCCAGAATATATAAAGAACTACAAATTAATAATAAAAAGGTAAACTAGTGGCAGAATGTGTAAGGGTTATGAATAGACAGTTACAGAACTGGAAAAACAAGTGGGTAATAAATTTATGAAAACATTTACAGTTTTATTTGAAAAGTGAAAATGAGGACAACAGTGAAATACCATGTCAGACCTATTAGAACGGTCAAAAAAAAAGGCACCAAGTTTTAAAAAGGATATGAGAAAGAAAAGGGGGATTCATATATACTGGTGGAAACAACATTGCTACAACCATTTAGGGAACGATTTGTTAGTGTCTAGCAGAGCTGAAAATATGTTTACCTTCTAGGAATTTCCTAGAGAGATTTTCACATATATACACAAGATGCATAGAAGGATATCTTTGCCACATTGTTTATAGAAACAAAAATTGGGAACTTAAGTCTGCTTCAATAGGGAAATGAATATTCTAAAGCATTTAAAACTAATGGACTTGATCTACCTACAAAAACTTTGTTGAAAACAAAAAACAAAATAAATGAATAAGCCAAACAAAACCACATAGATAGAGAAATCAGAGTAGTGGTTACCAGAGGGAAGGGGCTGGGGGAGGTGGGGAGGGGGTGTTGCAAAATGGGTAAAGGGGATCAACTGTATGGTGACAGATGGAAACTAAATTTTGGGTGGTGGGCACACTCTAGTATTTACAGAAGTAGAAATATAATATTGTACACATGAAACTTTTAAACCAATTTTAACCCAATATGGGAATTCTCTGGTGGTCCAGTGGTTAGGACTCGTTGCTTTCACTGCCGTGGGCCCAGGTTCAGTCCCTGGTCAGAGAACTAAGATCCCACAAGCTGCATGGTGTGGCCAAAAACAACAACAGCAACAAAAAAACAATGTTAACTCAATAAAAAACAAATTAACAAAAACCCTTGTTGAATGAAAAAAGCAAAAAGATATAGTACGATCATTTATGTAAAATTTTAAAAATATACTACCTAATATAAAATCATGATTGGAAAGAATACACCCCAACTTCTGGGGAGGCAGGAAGGAGAACAGAGTGGGAGGTGGGTCTAAACTCTAATATTTCTTAAAAAAGAAATCTGACACAGATACGATAAAATATTAACATTTTCAAATCTGAGTGTTAAGAAGTAGAGCTCAATAGATTGTAAGTCCAGTGGTAAAGAATCCTCCTTCCAGTGCAGGGGATGCAGGTTCGATCCCTGGTCGGGAAACTAAGATCCCACATGCCGCGGGGCAGCTAAAGCCACTATTAGAGAGAAGCCCACGTACCTCAACGAAGGAAGAACTCGAGCGCTGCAGCAACAGATCCTGCATGCCTCAATGAAGATCCTACATGCCGCAACTAAGACCCAATTCAGCCAAAAATAAATAAATAAAATAAATTAATAAATATTTAAAAAATAGATTGTAAGTTCCACAAGGGCAGAGATGTTTGTTTGGTTTTGCTGATCTGTCCCATAGGCACCGCCCTACAATTCCCCACCCAATAGATTTTTTTTTTTTTTAAGATTATAGTACTTGTTTCACTCTTTAGAAATTCAGACCCAAGGGCATACAGCTAGTAAGTGACAAAGCTGGGATCTGCTCAGGGTCTGGAATTCTTTTACTTGTCCCACGTTGCCCAGAAAAGTTAGATTCTTAAGTATTCGTAAAACAGATTTATACGTTACTCCACATTGTTAACAATGAAAACTCCTATACAAAGCATGATGTAAATTCTTGTAAATGGTGGAGCCTCACACACACAACTTCCTCTAAGAGTATAAGCTACTCAAGGGCTAAACCAGTATTTATCTCATACCAGTTATTTATCTCTTTGTTTCCAGTGCCCAGTACAGTTTAGGGCTCAGGTTGAACGGGTCTTGGGAATGTGGCCACAGCTGTATTATAGGTCATGTGGTTTGGCAGATGACGAACCCTTCTCCTGTGTGACTGATGAAAAATCCAATCCAAATTGACATTTCATGTTTCTAGGAGCTTGAAATTGTCATTGGAGATGAACATATTTCTTTCACAACGTCAAAAATTGGTTCCCTTATTGATGTCAATCAATCCAAGTAAGTACCCATGATCCTTATATCCAGATGTGTCTGTTTTAGAGCAGGCTGATACGAAACCCTTAACCAAATTGGGACCATTATGGTAAGATCTGGTACAAATGTAAGACAGAATTGGTCAGCTTTGTCCCCCTCAATAGAGAGACTCCAAATTATATATTTTCAAGGGCTTGCTCCTTTTGCTTTTGGTGTTTTAGTCAATCATTGTTAATAAGAGCTTCTCAGTGACACACACACAGAGTAATGCCATAAGAGCAGCCACAGTGGGTAAGAATCTGGCCAGAACAGAAATGAAACACAAAAAAACAAGTGCTGGAAATAAACTGTAGAATCAATGAGTCTGAACACCTTCCTCAGTGTTGGCTATTCCGATAGCACATCTTAAAGCCTGACTTTAGTGAAACTTGAAATTATTCAGAATATAAATTTAAAAATTCATTTTGTCAGTAGGGTAAATTATAAAGTTGAGACATGAATCTACATGCTACAAAGAATCCTTAGAATTTGGCAACCTCTTTGGCTCTTGTGCTTTGAGGATTTGGGGTTAGATATGGCTCACTTTTAGTACATGTTAGGCATAACTGTCTTCCTGTGAACAGTCTTGTTCTTATCCAGTTATGCTGTAGTAATCTTCAGCCTCTTGGTCCTGCTTAGTACTACTTCAAAAATAAGTTTTCCTAATTCTGAAAGTAATACATGTTCATTGTTGAAAATATAGGAAATACAGAAAAGTAGAAAGGTGAAAATAGCCCGTAAACTTATCAATTAGATAACCATCTTAAAGTATTTCTTGTCTTTTTCCTGTGCTTTAAAAAATATATATAGTCTTTTAAAGCACAAAAAATGTAATTGAGATCAACAGCCTGTTACTTTAATCATGATTTTTTCCCACTTAATATAAGCATTTCCTCATTAAGAAGAAACCTTAACATTTTAAATTACCTCATAATATTACATTTTAATATATAGCATATAGGCTTTTTCTTCTTTTTGGACACTGGGTTGTTTTCAAAGTTTTAATTATGTAAATACCTCTATGAGGAATATCCTGGTACATAAATAATCTGGGTTAGTAAATGGTATTTTTTTGCTGAGTTTTCTCAGCTTTTTAAACATTTTTTTCTTCTTGCATTTTAGGGATCCAGAAGGCTTACGAGTATTTTATTATCTTGTCCAGGACCTGAAGTGTTTGGTCTTCAGTCTTATTGGATTACACTTCAAGATCAAGCCAATCTAGATTGAATATTGATTGTGTGGACACAAGGGGGGTGGGAGTGCTCCTTTTAATCACCATTATCAAGACATTTTTGTGTATATCAGGGCAGTATTTTTTTTATAAACTATAAATGATTGTCTTTAATAAATACGTAACAAAATGCAATTTTTATTATAAAGACCCGAACATGTGCACTCTTCTCACTTTTTAACACTGACATCCTATGTGAAGTAGTGCCAAAAATCTAATCAACTCTATACATATACCTACCAGTTTACAGGAAGTAAAAGAATAGAGAAACATGCTAACAAATACAGTGGAAATCCAATCAATATCCTTGTCCTGGGAAACTTCAGGACAAGGGATCTGATTTCTTCAAAAAATAAGCTGCAAACATAAATGGAGATGGAGTGAGAACCTATAAAAGAAGATTTGAGAGACACACAATCAATACAACATTTGAACCCTATTTGGATCATGATTCAGGAAATGTAAAATTGACATCATTAAGGAAATTTGAACATGATATTTGGTATTAATGAAGTATTGTTAATTTTTTAGATGTGAAATAGTATTGTGGTTGGTATTTTGGGTTTTGTTGTTTTCATCCAGCTTAATAACTGAGGTTGGGGGTTTTAAAATCACCTTTATAGATATATCTGAAGCTACTTCAGATATATTTGGAAATATATTGGGAAATATTTGGTTTAATACATTATAAGGGATAAAATGCCTGGTCTCAAAATTTTTCCAATAATTCATTTTAAAATCAGAATACCAGCGGCCATTAAGAAGCAACCTAGTTGTTGTAGATAGTGTGGGGATTTTTTCAGCAGGTAAATCTGTAGGAACTTTTTCTTGCTGCTAAATTGCATGGCTTCCTTAATGAGGCAAATTGCTGACTGAACAGACAGTGGGTGCTGAAAGGAACTAGGTCTTGATAAATCTCATTTGACTGAGGGGAGGTGATTAGGCTGAGCTCAACATCCCTCAAGACAGGCCAACTTGGGACAGGTCCCAAGTCTGGTGACTCCTAGGCAAGTGTTCCTCCACAACACACACACACTGTACTTTGCCTCCTTCAAAGATTACAGGGCAGCAAGTTAGGTGCAGATCTGGGATCTGAGATGTCAGGCTTCCTGGCTATAGTGCACCCTCTGCTACAGAAGGGTACCTGGCAATCAGGTAAATTCGTGTCAAAGTAGACATCCGAAAAGAGTCACTCCAAATTTTAAAGAAACTAGACCTCAGGAAGCTGTAAAAGCCTCAAACAGGCTGTTCCTTATAATGCTCACAGCTTCTGTATGGTCTCGACTGTGCCCTGCACAAGAGCACAGGTTCAGTAAATGTATGATAGAAAATAAACCAGGAACTCGAGAAGAGCCAGCTGAAAGGGAGTGTCCAGCCTTGGCGACCACAATGAGGACATGTGCACGAGCCAACCCTCTGAAAGGTCCCCTGGGGGAAGGAGGAAGGAGCAGTTTAAAGATGAAAAAGGTCCCATCTCTCAAACCTACGAAGCGGGCCCTGGGCTGGGTGAACGTGATCTAAGAAGCCTCCAAGGGCAGGCAGGGACCAAGCGCGAGGTTGGGTGAGGGAAGGCAGAGTCTGAAGGGCAGGAAGCGGACCCCGCAGAGGTTTCGGGCAGGACTGTCTTGTTTGCTGCGGTATCCCTCAGACTAGCATGGCGTTCAGTAAATATCTGGAATTACCGATTGCTGGAGGCAGCCTTCCGCGGGTCTGAGCACCGGCTAGTTGCGGACTCAGCCTACCTCCACAAGACCACTTTGCCTGGGAGAAAAAGCCAGGTGTGCGGGGGTAGCCCCGGCGCGCTGAGACCCGCCCCGCGCCCCGCCCAGAGCCGCAGCGAGGGTGCGCATGCGGCGCCCGCCGTTTACGACGGGCCGGAAAGCAGTGGCCGCAGCCAGCGCCAGCTGAGCCGGGTCGCTATGGGGGTAAGCGGAGGCGAGTTGTTGCCGGGGCAGAGGCCGGGAGGTGGCGAGAACCTGGGAGGCAGGAGCTCGCGCCAGGAGGGAAGGAGGGGAGTGGGCTCGCGCTGAGAAGGAGCGGGGAGGCACAGCTCATGCCGGGAGGGGAGGAGAGGGGCGGCGCCGGGCAGGGGCTAGGCGCGGGGCTGCCCGGGCGCTGTTGACGCCGTCGCCCTGGCGCTCCTCCTCTCAGAAAATTGCGCTGCAGCTCAAAGCCACGCTGGAGAATGTCACCAACCTCCGGCCAGTGGGCGAGGACTTCCGGTGGTACCTGAAGGTAAGGCTGTGGTGGGGGCGCCAGGGCCGGGGCCGCGTAAAGGTTTCCCACCCTGATCTCAGTGGTGAACGGGAGCTTTCTCTCCAGCTAGGTGAGAAATGCTTATTAAATGTTCTCTTTTCTTCTGGGTAGAATTTTATGTTTGCTTTTTTAAGTTTATTGGTCAATTCTTTTTAAAAAAATTTATTTATTGGCTGCGTTGGGTCTTCGTTGCGGTGTGCAGGCTTCTCATTGCGGTGGCTTTTCTTGTTGCAGAGCACGGGCTCTAGGCGTGTGGGCTCAGTAGCTGTGGTACACGGGCTTAGTTGTTCCCGGCATGTGGGATCTTCCCGGACCAGGGCTCGAACCCGTGTCCCCGGCATTGGCAGGAGGATTCTTAACCACTGCGCCACCAGGGAAGCCCTACTGGTTAATTCTTTATTGGCAGTATCTTGAAATATCTTTTGTAATTTTTTCCTCCGTAACATATTTCATGGTATGTAAACAAACACTAAACGAAAGGCTACTTGAAGGGATCTTGTGATGATTTAGTAAGAATAATTTCACCTTCTCTTTTGTTGATTAAGTTTTATTTACTGTGAAATCATTTAATTTTGTGCATGGCTCCATTCTTAATTCCCCATCCTGTATTGGTAAATCTGGTACTCTAGTGGGATGGTATACAGAGGTCCTCTTCTTAACTGAGCAGTTTGAGGTCCTTTACTCTCCCAGATCCCGGAGCTTCTGATCTGTTTTCCTTTTAGTCTAAATCCCAGAATCCTTCAGTACCTGACAAAAGCCCTATCTTCCAGGAAGCATTCTGCCCACCTTTATTTCCAAATATTTTGAAGCCCGAGTGCCAGGGCTTATTTGAGGAGTTGATGTTTCCTGGCTTCAAAAAGCAGAGTCTAGAGAAGGAGACAAAGAAGGCGTGGCAACAGAGTGATAAATACTTTTACCAGGAACCTACAGGGCCTGTAAGGACACACAGGAAGCTCCTAACTCAACGCGGGGTGGGGGGACTTTGAAGCCATTTCTGTACTACTTGAGCCTTGAATCCCTAACCGGACTGGGGACTTCTTAGAGGAGGATGAGGAAGCCAACACGGGAAACACCTTGCCCAGAGAGAAGTCTGGTTATGTCCTTAGTGGGGCTGGTCCTAAGGATGCGGTAAGATTGCTGATGGGCCTGCCCACCTCACACTGTTCTTACCCTTCCCTCAGCATCTGTCCAACTGAGCCAACTTCTTTACTAATACTCTTTCTCCCCCTCCCCAAGATGAAATGTGGCAACTGTGGTGAGACTTCAGAGAAGTGGCAGTACATTCGGCTGACGGTAACTGCTCCCCCCACCACTATACCCCTATACAGACACACATAGGCCTCTGGGCAGGGGTATGTGGCCCTCACCTCCCCGGTCTTTGGACCCCACTTTTTGTGGTTTGGGAGGGCAGGCAGAGTGTGATCAACTGGGAACAATGGGCTCTGGGATGTGAGGCAGAGTTCAAAATCAAGGGGAATTCCTTTCCTCGCTCTCAAGAAGCCTTCCCAGGATTCTTGTCCTAGCAAGTTGCTCACCCTGTCTGGGTCTTGGTAGATATAGATGGTGTGTATTTAAATATTGTTATAATATTAATTGATAATAAGTGGTAGGACTGGGTCTCCTGGGGACCCTTACATCTGACTGATATGTGACTAGAGGTTCTGTTTACTGCTTGCCAGGACAACGTGGCACTGAAGGGAGGCCGTGGCAGTGCCTCCATGGTCCAGAAGTGCAAGCTGTGTTCAAGGGAAAACTCCATTGGTAGGTAGGCCATGGATATTGACCTCTGCCAGGCTGGCCATCGGCTTTGTGGTGCCAGACCAAAAGCATGCTCATGTTACCTGTGGGTGGACCCAGGCCTGAGGTATCCAAGCTTCTGCCGTAGACTCTTGCCCAGAGCCACATCTGGGTACCTGGGTGGGGCCGGGAT
This sequence comes from Delphinapterus leucas, assembly GCF_059928025.1. NCBI lineage: Eukaryota > Metazoa > Chordata > Mammalia > Artiodactyla > Monodontidae > Delphinapterus > Delphinapterus leucas. Next base: position 146,050,995 of record NC_143129.1, read on the forward strand.
ATGGACTTAAATCGACTTTGTCTTCTCTTTTACATTTCAGAGATTTTGAGCAGCACCATCAAACCTTACAATGTAAGTTTCCTGCTGCAGTGGCAGGCATGGTGGGATCAGATCCAAGCCGGGAGCTAGGAGGCCTGGGTTCTCAAGTTATATCTGCACCAGAGTGACCCACATGGAACTGACTGACTTCATGTGCTTACTTGTTCGTTCATTCACTCAGTCATTCATTCACCTTACCCTGACTGAGTGCTCGGCAGGAAAAAGACTCGTAACTAGGCTATTGTACCGCCTTCTTATAGGTGTTGGGCTGTGGGAGCTTCGGGGACCTCTGACCCAACCTGGCCATTCAGTTTCCATCGCTGGGAACACTTGCCTTGTCTACATCTTGGAGGGCTAGTGAGCCTTCTCTGAATCCATGGATGAGACAGTGCATCCATCCTTGATGCTTGATTTTATTAAGTATCTATACGTTACTGCATTAACAGATTAGTCCAAAGGTGAAGGAGGGAGTGTATGCTTTGGGTCTGTGTCTTCATCCATTCCTATTTGGTATTTTTGAAAAATGTCTGATTTATGCCAAATTCTCAGCTTTGTCCTGAAGTTAAAGGGAAAAATCACACAAGGACTTGCACTCAAGTAAATCATAATCCAGTGGAAGAGACAGACCAGCAAACAAAAACCAATCCAGGGCCAGGCACATGGTTGGTGTGCAGGAAGCATTTCTACAGTAAATGACAGAATGAGAATGAATGTGTGGGTGTGTCCTTGGGGTCTGTGGGCCCAGGGGTCAGGGAGGCATGAATTTCCTGGCTGTACCACCCCCCTCAGTGTGCCTCCTCCACATGCATATCCCACTTCAAAGGCTTTAAGTCAGCCCCTGCCTTGACAGCATGGCGGATGGTTAGCAAAAGGCCACAGCGAAGTGTACTGGGGCCTTTTGGATGACCTGGAAACCTTATAGCTTAACATTCTTCTTCACAGTTTTTATTTTGATAATTTTATCTACCATTCATTGAGCATAGTGCCGGGCCCTATACTGGGCAATTTACACCTAGTTCAGTTTCTCACAATAAACCTGTAGTGGCTTCCTCAGCTCCAGCTGACAACCTTAGGCCCAGAGGAAAAGGCAGAACTGTGTCTGAGCTCACATCCAGGCACTCTGACCCCAGAGGCCACACCCAGGAAGATCTCGTGGCAAGCAGGTGTCAAGGCAGCCTTCTTCCAGAATGGGATGAGTTGCCCCTGAGTCCCATTCTGGGCTCTCAGGGGCTGTGGAGTCAACCTGAGGGCACAGTTGGACCTACCTCCTCAACACACTTCCTTTCTAGGCCGAAGACAACGAGAAGTTCAAGACGATAGTGGAGTTTGAGTGCCGAGGACTTGAACCAGTCGATTTCCAGCCCCAGGTGCATGTCTTCCTGGGGAACCTGTATCTTTGGGGAGGGCGTATAGGAAGTGACAGTAGAACTGTGCTTCCTACAGAGACCGTGGACTAGGAATTCTCATTTCTAAGAATAACAGTTGTTATTTATTAAGCATCTAATATATGTTGGGCACCAGGCTTGTCACTTTTAATGTTACCTCACTTAATCCTCACAGTAACTCTGTGAAGTTATACATCCTATTTTTCAGATGAGAAAAGAACTTCAGAGATTTTGCCACTTGCCCAGGGTGATGCAGTTAGTAAGCAATGGAGCTGTAATTTGAACCCACATCTATCCGACTCCAGAGCCAGTGCTCAGGCCACTTTATTTGTGTAGCATTTTCACCTCACAACCCTGTGAGGTAGGCAGAAGAGAGAGTATTGTCATCCCCGTTTCATAAGTAAGAAAACTGAGGTCCAGAGAGGGAAGTGACACGCCCAGGGTGTTTCAGAAAATCAAGGGTGATGGGTGGGTTTACCCCATGCCTCCTGCCTTCTGGGCCAGGGCTCTAATCTGGAGAAACCACTCTAGTCCCAGGGCAGCTGCCAGGGCATGGAAGCTCAGCAGTTATTCCAGAACAGTAGCCCAACTGTGTTTCTGTCTTCCGATGCCAGAGGTGTGAGAAAGGCCAGTTCCCTGACCAGGCCCCACAGGCTGGACCAGTGCCTCCGTTCCCCCAGATTAACCACTGCCTTCCTGTCACCTGCAGGCCGGCTTTGCTGCTGAGGGTCTGGAATCCGGGACAGTCTTCAGTGACATTAATCTGCAGGAAAAGGTACGGGCCTTGGGGGCCTTGCGGGGAGCTCTAGGGCACCTGGTGGGAATAACCCTTTTGGTGAACAAGGCTCTTCAGTGGGAAGCCGACTCCACACTTCCGTGCTTTTTGTTGGTGATTTTGGTGTTTACGATAGCCCCAAGTGTAGTGCTGAAGCGCCGCCTAGTGTTCACACGCAGGAAAGCTGGGTGTGCCTTACAGAGAAGATACGTGTTAGACAAGCTTGTTCAGGTGTGAGATACAGCACTGTTGGCTGTGAGTTCAGTATTAGTGAATCAGCTATATAAATATATATGTATGTATGTTAAATAAGGTGTTTTTAAACAGAATCAGATGCTCCCAGGAACCTAACCCTGTATTTCCCCTGGGAGCAGTGATTCAATATTCACTAATACAGTGTTTGTGGGGACTTTGTAGAACGTAACTACTGTGAATACCAAGAATCAACTGGACATGTTAGTGCCTTGCAGATAAGGAAGGCTTGTGGTCAGGCCTCAGAGGAAGGAAGGACAAAAACATTCAGTTTGCATAGCACCTAATAACAGTAACTGGGTTTACTGAGCTCTCATATGTGCCTGGCCCTAGGCTAAATACTTTTACATGTGTTAACTCTTGATTCTTTCAACATTCAGTGTAAAATCTACTGCTGTCCTCTTTTTTTTTAATAGAGGACAGAACGAAGGCTCAGAGAAGTTAGTGACTTGCCCAAAATCACAAAGCTAGAGGAGTAGGAATTCAGGCCCGAGCACTCTGGCTCTGTCCTGGGTCTGACATGTTCCTGAAGATTGAGCCGGAGCCTGAGCTGGGCCTTTGAAGTCCTAGTCCTCCACTCCCCATGCTGTCCAGGCTGCCTCGTGAGGCTAACGCTGCCATTTTTTCCCACAGGACTGGACTGACTATGACGAAAAGGCTCAGGAGTCTGTGGGAATCTACGAGGTCACCCACCAGTTTGTGAAGTCCTGAACCCTCTTCCTGCACACTTGCCTCTAAGAACTGAAAAGGGACATTCACGGTTGGGGTGAGATGAGGATATCCTGGATCACTCTATGCATCATTGTCCCTACACATTGTCCCCAAGCAGCACAGTGCAGAGGCTGGTCCCCTCACGTCTCGCCTCCTGGCAGCTGCCCAGGCCCTCACAGCCTGCGTGCTGGGCTGTCACAACGTCCCGAGCCCCACCAATAAAGCCCCTGTTTGTGCTACACTGGCGGATGAACAACCGCTCTACTCCCTCCACTCCCCTTCATGTTGGAGGGCTTTGATGGCTTCTTGGCACCTTCCCACAGTACAGAATCTTAGCCTGATCCAATTTGCAGAATAGGAACACAGAGCTCCTAAGGGCTCTCAAGCTCTTGGGGAGAGCACAGGCCACCCCAGGGGACCAGAGGTGTCAAACTCATTGGTACAGCGGAGCCTGCGGAATGATGTCATGAGCCAGAACGTCACGTTGACCACCTTGGCTCTTGGGTAAACCCAGGCAACTCTGTTCATTGGTGTCACTGCCTATTCCAGGGACAGAAGGGACTTTGGAGGCCAGCAGTTCCATCCTGGCATGAATCTTCTCTCTCCAGTCCCTGCCAGATGGTCCTCAGGTCTTTGCTCACTTGCTGTGATGGGGCAATCCCTCTCACCAAGGGAATCCCTATGAAAGTTCTTCCTTATGCTGAGTCAGCCTCTATGCTTCCTTTAGCTCCTCCTGGTGGTCCTGGTTTGTCCCCTTTGTGGTCACACTTCTGTGTTCTTCTGCCCCTGGACAGCCCTGTGGAGGTGTGAAGACAACAGTCCCGGCCTCTGTGTCTCGTGGGCCTGGTTCCCTGGGTCTAAAGATCCTCTTACAGTGGATAGAGTTGTTCAGTGCACAGTTAAGTCATGAGGGCAAGCTCACGTCTTCATACCGGTGACTCCACCATTCGGAAAACCTGTCACGAGAGACCTTACTCCTCTCCAGTGTTCTGCTGGAGCCTGGAATTCTTTGGAAGAATCACTACCTTCATTTTCTGAGTGGCCCTCTGGGAAAGTCTGCCCACTCCGAGGCTGGCTGTGGAGCTCTAGGAAGGGGATCCTCAGAGGCAGGTAAAGCTGGCCATGGCCAAGGGTGGGGAAGAGATGCCCGCCCTGTCCCCTCTCCAGTCTGGCAGCTATCACGTGTCCTCTCGGTCCCCCGTGTTCCCGGCCCCTGGGCCTGTGCTTTCTGCACCTGACAGAGCAGGGCTTCTTTGGCCTCCCTCGGCCAGCAGCTCCACCAGCCCCCACCGACTAGAACAGTCCATTGCCTGGCCTGAAAGCAAACAAGGGAGCGTCGGGCTGGATAAACAGGCCTTCTGGGTTTTAGTCTCCGTACCAGCCAGTATGTGTTATAAAGGCAAGCACTAAAAGGATCTCAAGCTTTTCTTTATATTGCAAATTATTTTTTCATCTTGTAGGGAGTAGAGGAACCCAAATAATCAGTAACAGATGGAACATAGATTATGTCAATAGATGCAGAAAAAGTATTCGGTAAGATTCAGCAACAAACCATAGAAACGCTTAGCAAACTAGGAACAGAAAGGAACTCCCCTTACCTCACAAAGGATATCTACAGGAAACCCGGAGCAAATGAAATGTTTGAAGTACTCCATTCACGGTTGGGGTGAGATGAGGATATCCTGGATCACTCTATTCATCATTGTCCCTACACCGCCCCGGCCGCAGCACTTAGACTGAAAAGAAAGTAAGGTGCAAGGACTAAAAAGGAAGAAATAACACTTTTCACAGATTTTGATTTTCCACTTAGTGAATCCAAAAGCATTATCAGGTGCTGGATTTAAGATCAATATACAGAAATCAAATGCATTTCAGTACACTGGCAACATGTAAAACACAATCCAAGAGAAAATACCATTTACAATAGGAACAGCAACCAAAAAAATACCCCCAAAGGTAACTGGGAATTAAATCTATGAAAGATGTTTCATGACCGATAAATTGGTCAAAATGGCAGAGTAGAAAGACCCTTAGCTCACCTCCTCTCACGAGCACACAAAGATCACAACTGTTTGTAGAACAACCATCAATGAAAAATATGGGAACCTCCTGGAAAAGATCTACAACTAAAGATATAAAGAAGGAACCACACGAGATGGGTAGGAGAGGCAGGCTTATGATACAGTCAAGTCCTGTACCTCCAGCTGGATGACCCACAAATGAGGGTAATTATATTGCAGAGGATCTTCCCACAGGAGTTCCTGTACTGGGAAGAAGAGCCCACAGAGCAACTGGCCTTGAAGGCCAGAGGGGCTTGGTTTCAGGAGTCCCACAAAACTGGGGAAAGAAGAAACTGAAAGGGCACACAAAACCTCACATGCTCTGGGACTCAGGGCAAAAGCACTAATTTGATAGAAGCCTGGGCCAGACCTACCTGCTGGTCTTGGAGAGTCTCCTGGGGGGGTGGGGGTGGGGGCGACTGTGGCTCCGCTGGGGACATAGACACTGGTGGTAGCCACTCTTGGTAGCTGCTTCTACCGCATGGCCCCTGGCACTGGTGGGCACCACTGTGGGTCCCGTCCTCTGGCTCATTAGCACCAAGACCTGGCCCCATACAACAGCCTCTAGGCACCGGGGCTGGGACACCTCAGGCCAAGCAACTTAACTGGGTGGGGACACAGTCCCTCCGTCAGCACACAAGCTAAAGACCTCATGAGCCCAGAGCCACCTCTGGACACTGCCCTGCCCACCAGAGGGCCCAGGGCCCAGCTCCACCCACCAGTGGGTAGGCACCAGTCCCAGAACCCCCTGGGCCCCAACCCTGCCCTCCATGAAGTCTGCTCTAACCTTTGGACCAGCCTCACCCACAAGGGGACAGACACGAGAGGCAAGAAATCCACAATCCCACAGCCTGCTGACCCAGTCGGCCCACAGCAGGCTCCCCTGGGACCAGCTGGGCCCTGGCCGTGCCCACTAGCAAGCCAACAAAGCTTTGGGACACCCCACACTCCACCCATGTCAGGAATCTCCCTTCCCCCACCCCCGAAGTGATACAACACCAGCTCTGGGATCCCGGGGCCCTGCAAACATACTCCAGAACCCAGCTCTGCCTGCCAGTAGTCTGACACTAACCTCAGGACCTGGCTTCGCCCACCAGTGGGCAGACTACAATCCTGGAGTCTTCTGGATCATGGCTCCACCCACTAGTGAGCCAGTACTAGCCCCAGGGCCGCCTGGGGTTGTGCAGTCAGCTGCCTCGTGACAGCCCTGCCAACCAACAGCCAGCAGCCTCTGCGCAAGGTGGGGCCTGGCAACCAACTGGACTGGGGGCTACCCAAGCCTACCAGACTGCCCACATAGCCTGCCAAACAGAAAGACCCATGCAGCCCTCATGGGGGGAAACCCTAGAGCATATAGCTTGGGGACAAGAGGGGAGCGGGGTGCTGGGACACAAAAAACGTCTATAGAAGGCCACTTCTCCAAGGTCAGGAAACAACTAACCTACACGATACATAAAAATACAAACAGCAATTTAAGCAAAGTAAGGCAACAGAAGAACATGTTCCAGATGAAGGACGAAGGTAAAAGCTAAGAAGAAGAACTAAGTGAAGTGGAGAGTGCCAATCTACCCAAGAGAGAGTTCAGGATGGTCATCATAAATATGATCAAAGAACTCGGGAGAAGAATGGATGCACAGAGCAAAAGTTAGAAGTTTTTAACAAAGAGTTAGAAAATATAAAGAACCAAACAGAGATGAAAAATACAATAACTGAAATGAAACATACACCAAGGGGAATCAAAAGTAGACCAAATGATGCAGAGGAACAGATCAGTGAGCTGGAAGACAGGGTAGTGGAAATCACTGATGCTAAAAGGAAAAAGAAAACAGAATGAAAAGAAATGAGGGCAGTTTTAAGAGACCTCTGGGACAACATCAAGCATACTAACATTCACATTATAGGAGTCCCAGAAGGAGAAGACAGAGAGAAAGGGGGCAGAGAACACATTTGAAGAGATAATAGCTGAAAACTTCCCTAATCTGGGAAAGGAAACAGTCATCCAAGTCCAGGAAGCACAGAGAGTCCCATACAGGATTAACCCAAAGAGGAACACACCAAGACACACTGTAATTAAAATGGCAAAAATTAAAGATAAAGAGAGACTATTACAAGCAGAAAGGGGAAAGCAAAAAGAAAGGAATAACATACATGGGAATTCCCATAAGTCTATCAGCTGACTTTTCAGCAGAAACACTGCAAGCCAGAAGGGAGCGAGATGATGATACATTTAAAGTGGTGAAAGGGAAAAATCCTGCAACCAAGAATACTGTACCCAGCAAGGCTCTCATTCAGATTTTATGGGGAGATCAAAAGCAAAAGTTCAGAACCACCAAACCAGCTTTACAAGAAATGTTATAGGAACTCTAAGTGAAAAAGAGAAGGCCACAAATAGAAACATGAAAATTACGAAAGGAAAAATCTCACCAGTAAAGGCAAATACACTCTAAATGCAGGAAATCATCCGCACACAAAGCCAGTAGGCGGGTTAAAAGAAAAAGGTGGCAAAATCACCTATATCCACAATAAGTGGTTAAGGGAGACACAAAACAATCAGATGTAAAACATGATGTCAAAGACAATCATCATGATAGGAGGAGAGTACAAATGCAGGGGTGTTAAAATTCACTTGAAATTAAGGGGTCAGCAACTAAAAACAATCACGTTTACATAAAGATTGCTATGTATAAACCTCATGGTAACCACAAACCAAAAATCTGTAACAGATACACACACAAAAAAGAACAAGGAAAAAAATGTAATTTTGCCGTTTGCAACAACATGGATGGACTTGGGTATTGTGCTTAGTGAAGTAAGTCAAAGAGAGAAAGACAAGTACTGTATGATATCACTTATACAAGGAATTTAAAAAATAAAACAAACTAGTGAATGTAACAAAAAAGAAACAGATTCACAGATACAGAAAACAAACTAATTGGTTACCAGTGGGGAGAGGGAAAGGGGGAAGGACAAGATAGGGGTAGGGGATTAGTATGTATAAAATAAGCTACAAGGACATATTGTACAGCACAGGGAATAGAGCCACAATCTAGTAACGGAGACAGCTGCAGAAACTGAAAAGCACTGCGATAAAGGTTAGATTGTCAGGATGCTCTGGGCATACACAGGAGGGGCACCAACTAACTCAGCCTCAGAGGGGTGGGGTGAGAGGAGGTGCAGTCTATCTGAAACCTGAAGGTTGAGCAGAAGATAGCTGAAAGGGTGGAGAGGGGCTTATGCTCCAAGTAGAGGCAACTTCCTCAGGGTAAGCTGTTAAGAGAGGTGGGTCTGAAAAGATGAGCAGGGCCAGCTCCATCAAGGCCACAACTGTCACACTGAGGAGTATGGACTGTTTTCCAAGTTAATGGAAAACGACTGAGGAATTTTAAGCAGGGATATGATCAGACTTGTACATGAAAAAAACCACTGGCTACAGTGAGGAGAATGGACTGGAGGGAATGAGTGGAGTCTAGAGGCCAGTTAGGAGGGGAAAAATAGGCTCCGCCTCTTGACAGGAGGCGCTACAAAGTCACCTTGCAAAGGTGTGGGTGCCGGGAGGGAACAATGCAGTCTCCAGAAATAACACATTATGTGTCAGGCCCCTCGCTGGCCGAAACAGAAGCCAAAGCTGGGAGTAGCGGAATATGGAGGAAGGGATGACGCATTCTTCCGGGGAGACCCCATGAGCGTGGCTTCATGGGAGGGGACATTTGAGCTGGGCTAAAAAGAACAAGGACTAATTTGGCAGAGGATGTGCTGGAGCCAAGGGCATTCTGAGGATGGAGGATGGCATTTGCAAGGTACAGAGTCACAGTGAAGCTCAGACATGTCTGAGACCAGTGGGAGGCTTAGTGTGGCTGAAGCACGAGGCATGAGGACGGCTGGTAAGGAAGTGGGGGCTGCTAACGTGTATTTTTTTTGGTTCCTGCCTAACAACCTGGTGTTGCACAAACAGTATGATATCAATAAAGAAAAACAGAAAAAGAAATAAACATTTTCTTAAACCCCACCATCCTAGCTCCCTAACAGAAGTGTGTTTATTTTCCCCTGTTCTCTTTCAGGGCCTATCTACACACAGACATGTTTTCATATGGCTATAATCCTAGCAGCATTAAGATTATATTTAACTGTTTTCCACTTAATATCATAAATACCAAATGTGATTCTGCTTATTCAGTGGCCCTGTCTTCTTTACAATGGAAGATTCCCAGAAAGAAGATATACTTGTAACCAATTCTGCTCAAGCAGTCCCCCGAGCTCTATTCTCTGCTGGAGGCTCCCTGCATCTCTTTGTTTATCAAGCCCCAGTTGTGTCTCCTGAAACACCCTAAACTCTCTCCCTTTCAGCACCTACCCCACTGTCTCATGTCCACCTCCTCCAATCCTGGCTCCCATTCCTTTTTTGTCACTTATTCTGTCACATGAAGATAATTGGATAGGTGTCACTAGATTTGGAAAATATGTTCGAGGTGGTCTAATTTAAAACATACGCTAATAAAACCCACAATGAGATACCACTTCACACTCACCAGAATGGCTATAATCCAAATAGATGAAAACAAGTGTTGGTGAGATGTGGAGAAGCTGGAACATTCACACTCTGCTGGTGGGAATGTAAAATGGTGCAACCGCTTTGGAGAATATCCTGGCAGTTTCTTAAATGATTAAACACAGAGTTACTACATGACCCAGCAATTCCACTCCTAGGTAAATACCCCAGAGAAATGAAAACATATGTCAACACAAAGACTTATACACAAATGTTCATAGCAGCATTATTCTTAATAGCTAAAAAGTGGAAAAAACCCAATTGACTATCAACTGATCAATGAATAAATAAAATGTGATCCATCTATATACTGGAATAGTATTCAGCAATAAAAAGAAGATAAGTACTGACAGGTTCTGGAACATGGATAAATCTTGAAAACATTATGCTAAGCAAAAGGCCACATATTATATGATTCCATTTATATGAAATGTCCAGAATAGAAAAAGCTATAGAGACAGAAAGTAGATTATGGTTTTGTCTAGGATTTGAGAGGGACGTTAGAGGGTTGAGGGAAAAGGAGAGTGACTGTTAATCAGTACAGCCTTTCTATTGGAGATGAAAATGTTCTAAAATTGATTGTGGTGATGGTTGCAGAACTCTGTGAATATGCTAAAAATGACAGAATGATATACTTTAAATAAGTGAAATGTATGGTATAGGAAGTATAGCTCAATAAAGCTGTCTTTTTAAAAATGTAACCTTGGGCTTCCCTGGTGGCGCAGTGGTTGGGAGTCCGCCTGCCGAGGCAGGGGACACGGGTTCGTGCCCGGGTCCGGGAGGATCCCACATGCCGCGGAGCGGCTAGGCCCGTGAGTCGTGGACGCTGAGCCTGCGCGTCCAGAGCCTGTGCTCCGCAACGGGAGAGGCCACAACAGTGAGAGGCCCGCGTACCGCAAAAAAAAAAAATAAGAAAATTTAAAAAAATAATAAAAAATTTAACCTACATAGTATCCACGAAACTCACCCTGGGGATCCTGGAGGCACCTCAAAGAGTAGCAGATAACTTCCAGAGAGGCTGGTGTGACTGTGGATCTGGAGATGTGCCATACTTGTTCAGGAGTCATGGAAAAGAGCCACTAGGACAGAGCTTGCTGGCTTCCCGAAGCACCGTGGGAAACTCCACATGGGAGCTGCTTTAGGGTCAGGAGCAACAGGTATTAATTTAACAAAACTCATCCTCCTGAGTTGGGAGGCCAGCTAATGTAAGGTCTAATTACCGGAAGCCTAGACAAACAAATATAGGAAAAAAAGCACTGGACAAGGAATCAAGAGAGCTGGTCCTAATCCTACATGTTATCAAGCTCCCCCAACCTGTCCATCTTTTGTGTGGAAAATGGGGATAACTTCTATTTCAGAGCTGAGGGGATCAAATCGGCTGATGCTTTACAAATAGTTGAGTTCTGTACAAATGTGCAAGACCTGTGTGTGAGCTCCAACTGGATTGAGACTTAATAACTGTTTTTGCCATCCTAGCTACCTCGTAGAACACTTCATAGCATGAATCCAAGATCAGGAGGGGTGGAGGAAGTTGTAAACAGGAATGCTGAACACTGGGACAGGCCAGCAGTTCCCCTTTAAGGGACTGCTCGCACCCAAGATGTACTGCCCAAGGGTACATCCACCTGAACATAAGCATGAAACATACTTTTCCACCAAGCTTCAATTGATGCTTCGGTCTTAAGAGCTCCTGCTATGGGGAACTTGCTATCCAAGAGGGGTCAGCACTTCAATAAGGAATGGAACAGCGGCAGCAAGACATCACAGAACAAGAGAGCACAGGCTCAGCTTCAGCTGTATGCCAGGTGCTTTACCTACATCGTTACAGCTAATTCTCACGACATCCCCATGCTATAGGAATTATCCCCATTTTACAATGGAACTCACAGACCAGAAAGGCAAAAGAACTTGCCTATAGTCATAAAGTGAGGACATGGTAGAACCAAGATACCAGAGTTCAGGTATTCCTGATCACGGTTCCTGAATGAGAGCAGCATATGTTTATGTGCATTGGCAGCCACAAATGCCTCTCTCTTATCAAACCATGGAGTATGGAGGACCTGGGACCTGCTGGGTATTCACTAAATGGTTAATGAGCAAAGGATGGACAGGGTCGGCTAAGAAAACGTGCAGGAGTGTTTACATGAACTGTAAGGAGGATTACATGAGATAATGCATTGGAAGAGCTTTGTGACTGGCTCATACCAGAATTCAACCCAGCTGTCCAGTAACTTGCTGGGCAAGCCACTAGAAACGCAGGTAAAATTAAACACAAACAAAAACCCTTCCTTTTCAAAAACAAAAGAGAACACGCTTCCTTTTCACATTACAGCAGTATTCTAACAATAAATTGTTAGAGCGGTGATGTTCTAACAATAAATTCTGCGCTCACTCAATGGAGAGGTTTCAAGTGCAAAATGTATAGAGCAGTAATTCTACCTTATTCCATAATTAGCACACAAGATTCAACTGGTAAAAATAAATACACACCAGTTATTAATCTTCATTTGGCTGGAAGAACAGTGATATAGAACTCCCTAAATCCATGGATATAACCCTTTATTGCAGCAGGACTGTCAGAATCGAGCAGTAGTGGTTTACTCCTTAGAAAAATGAAGAGGGTTTTTAAACAAAGGATATCCCAGGAGAGAAAAGCAAGTTTACAGGAAAGATAAAAGAGCATTTCCTACCGTCACCCGAAGAGCCAGGAGCCAATATGAACTTACTATCACCTGAACTTACTACTGGAAAGTTCTTTGTGGGGATTAGGCAACGAGGTTAAACAATTAAAAACAAAAAAACCCAAAACCTAAGAGGAACCACCTCTAAGCATGAATTGCATTTTATTTCTGCTTCAACAATAAATACACCTGAGTTACTTTCTAAGTCTTACCTCCTGATCAAATGTCCTTAAAATTGAAATCTCACATTATCTTTAGTTGTGATGTAGCTCCACTTGGAAGTTACATGTTTAGCTGTAAAACCACGGTTTTAAAGCTCACACCTTATAGCACTGGTGCTCAGGCGCCTCACAATTAGTTTCATTAGTCACAGAGCAGTGTCTACTGGTTACAGAGGCCCCAATTTTCATGTTGATGAAGGAATAGAGGCTTTTCATCCACCCAGAAGTTAAGATTTGATGGCTTTGCCTTCTAAGGCATCAAACATGCCTTCTAAGGCCTTCTCCACACACTGGAGAAACTCGTGGGCATTGCGGCCTTGGTAGGCAGAGACGTTGCAGCCTATCCAGTTGTCATGAACAGCATACGCAATGCCAAAACCATCAGGGACCACGGGGGCAAAGCCGCCAATGTTCACTGCTGGGCTGCTCAACGTGCTCGTGGACAGGATGTTGTGGTTTATCTGCCTATATGCAGGGTCCAGGTATAGCTCGGGCAGGTCAATCCCTTTGGCTGCTCCCAGGTACCGCAGAGCAAACAAGTGTCGATCAAAGCCCTGGCCTGTCAGAGACAAAATGGAAAACCAGAGTCTAAGAATCTCAGAACTGAAAGGGACCTCACTTGGTAAAACCTCCGACCCATGGTAGGAGCACCTTCACAGCATCCTTGAGAGTGGAAGAAGGGTTTGTTTATCTCTGCATGCACACCTCCGGCTTGCTAACCTCTGGCTCAGTTCATTCTAGAATATTCCTTTTTAAAAAGCTGTGAACAGCTGAGCTAAAAATCAGCCTAAAATGAACATGATTTTTAAAATTTTGAAATTGAATCAGTTTAGTCAAACAGTCAAGAAAAGTACATGGAGAACACACTATGGACTCAAAAACTAAGGTAAAAGCCAAAGTCCAAATCAAGCGTAAAAGACAAGACTGAGTCAGTGGAACAAAATGGAAGGGGTATTTGACCAGGGTTCTAATCTCCGCTTTCCTGACAATTTGCTGCGTGGCCCTGAGCCAGTGGTCTCAGTTTCATACTTATAAAATTGGAGAAGGATGAGGCTAGAATGTCTTGGAGGTCCCTTTCAGTTCCAGGACTTTGGCTACATGAAGGAACTGGACTGTGTGATCCTCCAGGTCCTTTCTAGGTCTCGAATTTTACTATGAAGAGGCAAAGAAAGATGACACTTAGGTTGGGAAGAGCTTCTGAGATGGCCTATTTACAGGCAACCAATACACTTCAACTGAAGTGAAGTAAGAGGGGCCGTGGGCTTAGAAATCCTACGTTGTCAAAAGTGAGTCTGATGACCAATAAATAATAGGAAGAGGTATGTAACATGGCTGAAAGTGACCTTAAATGAGGACGAAGTTGGATGCATTTCCCCATCCTTGCTTAAGAGGAGAGAATATTCTGAACCCTAATGGCTAGTCTGGCTGTTTGGACTACTAAGGTAGAAAAAGATAATAATCAGTTGGCAGGTGGATTAAACCTAGTGAAGAGGTGGAAATCAGATGCGGGGTAGGAGAGAGCTGAGGCTTACCCCAGTGCCGAGGGCAACAAGACCTAAGGGCGTGCTCCCCAAACCCTGTCTCACCCATCGCGGCTTCTTTGGTCAGCTGGTTGTGGTGCGTGGAGCACTTGGCTATCATGTGCTGAAGCTCTCCAGCGCTGTGCTTGGAGGGCTCCCTGACAAAGGCCTCAGAGCACCTCTTTGTGAAGATGGAGGCCGGGCGGATGGTCTCGGTGCGGCCGTGCTTGAATGCTGCAGTGCTACAGGACTCATAGGTGGCCACTGTCTGCCCGTACTGTTGCAGGAGGGCCATCTGGAAGGCCAGCTGAGCCACTGAGTCAGGGCTCAGCTTCTGCTTCTTCAGGAATTCTTTGCCTCCTCTCTGAAACTGGATGTAGTCAATGGTGAGGGTTTTCATGGTGGCATCAAATTTTTCCTTAGCAGCGCTAATGCCAGTCTTTAAAGCATCGTTCAGCTTGAAGTTGAGTTTTTGTACGGCGACAGAAGAGTCAGTGTTAGCTGGCTGGCTCCGTGGAGTGATGGCAGGGGCCTGAGTGCTGTCTTTAAACACTTCATTAAAAAACCTGAGCACTGCAACACCATCGCCCCAAGCATGCTCAAAGTGGATAGCAGCAGTGCCATCCTTGGCTATAATGAGGTTAAAGGATTTATCAAACCAGCGGTTTGTGCCGTCCCCGTGCAGCATGTTGTGGGACAAGTGGACAAGGTCCTTAATGGGGAAGTCATCTAGGCAGAGACAGAATACAGCAGAGTCCACTTTCCTCAGGGTCTCCTCGTTGCCACCACTCACCAGCTTCTGTCTGAGCTCTGCCCAGATGTCCCGGTTCTCACTGGTCAGATATGACAGTGGAAACTCGGGGGCCAGGCTACTGTCTGAGAGAATGTACTTCAGATGAGCCTGGATTTCTGAGGCGCTCACAATGTTCCCATCTTGATCCAGGACATCAAAGACATAGAAGTGTCCTTTTCTTAGGACCAGGAGGTGTCTGGCCTTGTCATCAGTGAAGAGTTCATCTCGACTGGGTTTGGGTAAACGAGTGGAATTGAAAAGCCGAAAATACTGGGACATATCCAGGGGATATGCATTGACCAAGTAGGCACCATACCAGGACAGAGAGGAAGGCACAAAGCGTATGAGTCTCTTGAAGGTATCAGTGTCACTTTTGGCAGGGTTCAAGTGGAACACTTCTGGTTCCAAAAGGTCAGCCCGAAGTGTCTTCAGAAACCGGACGGCAGAGACAGTCATGTTGGTTGCCCGGGTGAGCTGGTCGTTGTACTCGGACTTTGGGTCAGGGTTGAATGACATAAATGGATTAAAGTTCAGGACAATTGGGTCTCGAGCAGTTAAGTACATATCAAACCAGGGACCTAAAAAATAAAAATTAAAAAAGATCGATAAAGAGTTAATGCAGTTCCTAAAGATAAAATTTGAGAAAGAAAAAAAAAATCAAGCATATTCAGAAGAAGTGACATTAACCTCCAGAGGATGGAATTTTCTGATTATTTTTTTCCTCTGCAATAATTCATAAATGGTAAATGGGATCATATAATATGTGGTCTTTTGCATCTGACTCCTATCACTTACAATAATGTTTTGATGGTTCATCCATGCTATAGCATGTATCAGTCTTCATTTCTTTTTATTGCTAAATAATGTTCCAATAATGTACCACATTTTGTTTATCCACTCATTTGTAGATGGACATTTGGGTTGTCTCCACTTACTGGTTATTTTGAATAATGCTGGTATGTACAAATTTTCATGTGTACATATGTTCTCAGTTCTCTTGGGGGATATAGCTAGGAGTGGAATTGCTAGGTCATACGGTAAGTCTATGTTTAACCCCCCTTTTTTTTGACTGAAATTGTTAGATTTTTTATTAATTTTTTCTTTTTTTATTGAAGTACACTTGATTTACAATGTTGTGTTAGTTTCAGGTGTACAGCAAAGTGATTCAGTTATACATATACATATACCTAGCCTTTTTCAGATTCTTTTCTATTATAGATTATTACAAGATACTGAATATAGTTCCCTGTGCTATACAGTAAGTCCTTGTTGTTTATCTATTTTAGATATATTAGTGTGTCTCTGTTAATTCCAAACTCCTAATTTATCCCTCCCCCACGCCAGCCTTTCCCCCTTTGGCAACCATAAGTTTGTTTTCTATGTCTGTGAGTCTGTTTCAAACATGTTTTGGAAATAAGTTCATCTGTATCATATTTTAGATTCCACACATAAGTGATATATGATGGCTGTCTTTGTCTCACTTACTTCAGTTTATATGATAATCTCTAGGCCCATCCATGTTGCTGCAAATGGCATTATTTCATTTTTAATGGCTGAGTAATATTCCATCGTATATATATACCACATCTTCTTTATCCATTCATCTGTCTATGGACATTTAGGTTGCTTCCACGTCTTGGCTACTGTAAATAGTGCAGCTATGAACATTGGGGAGCATGTCTCTTTTCGAATTAGACTTTTCTCCGGATATATGCCCAGGAGTGGGATTGCTGGATCATATGGTAACTCTATTTTTAGTTTTTTAAGGAACCTCCATACTGTTCTCCATATTGCACCTATTTACATTCCCACCAACAGTCCCTTTTCTCCACACTATCTCCAGCACTTATTTGTAGACTTTTTGATGATGACTATTTTGACTGGTGTGAGGTTAATACCTCATTGTAGTTTTGATTTGTATTTTTCTAATAATTAGCAATGTTGAGCATCTTTTCATGTGTCTGTTGGCCACCTGTATATCTTCTTTGGAGAAATGTCTATTTAGGTCTTCTGCCCCCTTTTTTTTTTTAAGATATACAATTTATTTATTTATTTATAAATTTATTTTTGGCTGCGTTGGGTCTTCGCTGCTGCGCGCGGGCTTCCTCTAGTTGCATTGAGCAGGGCTACTCTTCATTGCGGTGCGCGGGCTTCTCATTGAGGTGGCTTCTCTTGTTGCAGAGCATGGGCTCTAAGCGTGTGGGCTTCAGTAGTTGTGGCACACGGGCCCAGCTGCTCCACAGCATGTAGGATCTTCCCAGACCAGGGATCGAACCCGTGTCCCCTGCATTGGCAGGCAGATTCTTAACCACTGTGCCACCAGGGAAGTCCCATTCTGACCATTTTTTTATTGGGTTGTTTGTTTTTTGATACTGAACTGTATGAGCTCCTTGTAAATTTTGGAGACTAATCCCTTGTTGGTCACATCATTTGCAAAAATTTTCTCCCATTCCGCAGGTTATCTTCTCATTCTGTTTATGGTTTCCTTTGCTGTGCAAAAGCTTTTAAGTTTAATTAGGTCCCAATCATTTATTTTTGCTTTTATTTCCATTACTCTAGGAGACAGATCTAAAAAAATATTGCTGTGGTTTATGTCAAAGAATGTTCTTCCTATGCTTTCTTCTAGGAATTTTATAGTATCTGGTCTTACATTTAGGTCTTTAATCCATTTTGAGCTTATTTTTGTATATGGTGTTAGAATGTTCTAATTTCATTCTTTTACATGCAGCTGTCCAGTTTTCCCAGCACCACTTATTGAAGAGGCTGTCTTTTCTCCATTGTATATTCTTGCCTACTCTGTTGTAGATTAATTGACTGTAGGTGTGTAGATTTATTTCTGGGCTCTCTATTCTGTTCCACTGATCCATATGTCTGTTTTTGTGCCAATACCATGCTGTTTACATTACTGTACCTTTGTAGTATTGCCTGAAGTCTGGGAAGATTATGCCTCTAGCTGTGCTCTTTTTCCTCAGGATTACTTTGGCAATTCTGGGTCTTTTGTGGTTCCATGTAAATTTTAGGATTATTTGTTCTAGTTCTGTGAAAAATGTCATGGGTAATCTGATACAGATCATGTTAAATCTGTAGATTGCTTTGGGTAGTATGGCCATTTTAACTATATTAATTCTCCTAATCCAAGAGCATGGTATTTCTTTTCATTTCCTTTATCAATGTTTTTACGGTTCTCAGCATATAAGTCTTTCATCTCTTCGGTCAGGTTTATTCCTAGGTATTCCACTTTTTTTGGACACAATTTTAAAAGGGATTGTTTTTTTACTTTGTCTTCCTGATATTTCATTGTTAGTGTAAAGAAATGCAACTGATTTCTCTATGTTAATCTTGTATCCTTCTACCTTACTGAATTCGTTTATCAGTTCTAATAGTTCCTGTGTTTGGGAGTCTTTAGGGTTTTCTATATAGAGTATCCTGTCATCTACATATAATGACAATTTTACCTCTTCCCTTCCAATTTAGATACTTTTTATGTCTTTTTCTTATCTGATTGCTGTGGCTAGGACTTCCAATACTATGTTGAATAAAAGTGGTAAGAGTGGGCATCCTTGTCTTATTCCAGAATTTAGTGGGAAGGCTTTTAGCGTTTCACTGTTGAGTATTATATTGGCTGTGGGTTTGTCATAAATAGCTTTTATTATATTGTGATATGTTCCCTCTAAACCCACTTTGGTAAGAGTTTTTATCATGAATGAATGTTGAATTTTATCAAATTTTTCTTCTGCATCTACTGAGATGATCATATGGTCTTTGTCTTTTATTTTGTTGATGTGGTGTATCACATGATTGACTTGCATATCTGAACCACCCTTGTGACCCTGGGATGCATCCAACTTGATCATGGTGTATGATCTTTTTTATGCGTTGTTGGCTTTGGTTTGCTAATATTTTGTTGAGGATTTTTATATCCATATTCATCAAAGATATTGGCCTGTAATTTTCTTTTTTGATAATGTCTTTGTCTGGTTTTAGTATCAGGATGATGGTGGCTTCATAGGATGACTTTAGGAGTGTTCCCTCCTCTTCAACATTCCATGTGCACTTGAAAAGAATGTATTCTGGGTTTTTTGGATGTAATGTCCTGAAGATATCAATTAAATCTGTTCTATTGTGTCATTTAGAGTCTCTGTTGCATTACTGATCTTCTGTCTGGAAGATCTGTCCGCTGACGTCAGTGGGGTGTTAAAGTCTCCTACTATTATTGTATTCCCATCAATTCTCCCTTTATGTCTGTTAGTATTTGTTTTATGTATTTAGGTGCTCCTATATTGACAGCATATAGGATAACGAATGTAATATCCTCTTCTTTTATTGATCCTTTTATCATTATACAGTGCCCTTCTTTATCTTTCTTTATGACCTTGTTTTAAAGTCTATTTTGTCTGATTTAAGTATTGCTATCCCTGCTTTCTTGTCACTTCCACTTGCATGAAATATTTTTTCCATCCACTTTCAATCCATGTGTGTTCTTTGCCCTAAAGTGGGTCTACTGTAGGCAGCATATTGTAGGTTCTTGTCTTATTATTCAGTCTGCCACTCTATGTCTTTTGATCAGAGCCTTTTGTCCATTGACATTTAAAGTAATTATTGATAAGTATGTATTTATTGTCATTTTAAACCTTGTTTTTCAGTTGATTTTGTATATCTTCTTTGTTTCTTTTTGTTTTTCCTTTTGTGGTTTGATGGTTTTCTTTTGTATTATGCTTGAGTACCTTTTTTCTTTTTGTTTTTTTTGTGAATCTTTTAAATATGATTTTGATTTGTGGTTACTCTGATTTTCAAGTATGTTAACCCATCACTAAATCTACTTGCTTTAGACTGGTAGTCATATAAGCTCAAACACATTCTAAAAGATCTACATTTTCTTACTCCCCTCCCCCACATTTTGTGATTTGATGTCTCATTTTACATCTTCATGTTTATTCTTTTGCTGAACACTGTAGTTATAATCGCTTTCATACAATTAAAAAAAATTTTAAACCTATGTACTGACTTATTTCAGTGAGCTTTAATCCTTTTATATACTTACCTCTTCTACTGTTGTTTTCTCTTTCCTATAGATTCTTGCTTCTTTTCCATTTAGAGAAGACCTTTCAATATTTAGTTTAAGATAGGTTTAGTATTCCTGTATTCCTTTAGTTTTTGCTTGTCTGAGAAATTCTTTCTCTCTCCTTCTATTCTAAATGATAATCTTGCTGAGTAGAGTATCCTAGGTTGCAGGTTTTTCCCTTTCAGGACTTTGACTATATC
The DNA here is from genome assembly GCF_059928025.1 of Delphinapterus leucas. Classification (NCBI taxonomy): domain Eukaryota; kingdom Metazoa; phylum Chordata; class Mammalia; order Artiodactyla; family Monodontidae; genus Delphinapterus; species Delphinapterus leucas. The sequence goes on from NC_143129.1 coordinate 146,071,240, forward strand.
TTGCCACTCCCTTCCGGCCTGCAAAATTTCTGTAGAGAAATCAGCTGATAGCCTTATGGGGGTTCCCTTGTAACTGCCTATTTGTTTTTCTCTTGCTACTTTTAGAATTCTCTCCTTAACTTTTGGCATTTTAATTATGATACGTCTTAGAGTAGGTCTGTTTGGGTTCATATTGTTTGGGACCCTCTGTGCTTCCTGTGCCTGGAAATCTGTTTCCTTCTTTAGGTCTGGGAAGTTTTCAGCCATAATTTTTTCAAGTACATTTTCGATCCCCTTTTCTCTTTCTTCTGCTTCTAGGATTCCTATTATGTGCAGATTGGCATGCTTTACGTTATCCCATAGATCTCGTATGTTGCTTTCACTTTTTTTTATTTGTCTTTGTCTGCTGTTCTGATTTGAGTGATTTCCACTATTCTATCTTCCAGATCACTTATTCATTCTTCTGCATTATTTAGTTTGCTATTTATTGCCTTTGGCTTTGTTTTCATCTTGGCAATTGAATGGTGTAATTTTGATTGGCTCCTCTTTGTAGTTTCTAGTTCCTTGTTACAATGATCTGAATTTCTAACAATAGCTTTTCTTAATTCCTTCAGCATTTTTATTACTTCCTTTTTGAACTTGTGGTCTGGTAGACTGGAGAGGTCATCTGTTTCATTGTTCTTTCAGGGGCTTTCTCTTATTCTTTTAATTGGGAGTAATTCCTCTGCTTTTTCATTTTTCTTATATTTCTCTGACTGTGAATTTAGGAGAAAGAGTTATCTACTGTGGTCTTGAAGGGCTGTTTTTATGTGGGAGTGTCCCTGTGTAGCCTGCTTGAATCCAAAATTTCTCGTGTGAGGGCTGTTTTTGGTATGCATGCTTGCCATCTCTTTCCTTAGGGTGGCCCTTGTACCCTTGATAGGGGGTGTGTTTGGTGTTGTGGTGACCAGAGCCCACACTGGATGTTGGGTGGGGCCTCCTCTTTGCTTTGTGGATGTCATAGCCCTGCAAAGGGGAAGGGTCTGCTCCCCCATTGTTGTAGTAGAAGTCCCCAGATCTGGTTCTAAGCTGTGGTGTGAAGTAGGCGGGACTGGAGCACTCCCTCTGGGAAAGGAGCTGCTGCATGTTTCTCCCCAGGAACTGTCTGCCAGGACGTGCGATTCTGTGATGCTGCCTGCCACCTGGTGTGAGCACCCACAAAGACCACTATTGCCTGGCACTGCCCTTGGGGGACACCTTTGCTTGGGGGCTCTGGTAACCTGAGGTCCCTTAAGCGTGCAGGTGCACTCACAAAGTGGTTGCTCCATAAACCCACTGGAGTCGTGTTCCCTGAGCCCGTCTACAATTGACACAGATGGCCTTCAGGCATGCATGGTTCTGGTCCCAAATCCACCATAGTGAGAACTCACTGGGGCCACCTCCCTGCACCCACAATGGGACTGCTGGTAATCAGCTCAGACAGCCCCCAGGCAGGCACGTGCAGTCCTGAACCCAAAATCTGCCAGAGCGGCAACCTGCCAAAGCTGCAACCCGGCACCTGCAGTGGAATCGCCAGCGATAAGCTCAGACTTCAGGCCCACCTTCATGTGTGCCACCCACAAAGTTCACAGCATCTCTGGTGATTGGAGTCACACCCTGCTGTGAGCATGCTGACAGTGAGGCTGCTATGGCAGGCCCACCCCCCTCCCCTTGTGTGTTGACAATGGGGCTCCTATGGCAGACCCATGCTCCATCCTGTGTGCACCCCCAGTTGCAGCCTGGGTCACACTCCAGGCCCTTTGGGATGTCTCCCCACAGCCAAACCGTGTCCTCTCCCTGGGTCTGTCCTCTGAAACCTGAGTTTCACCACCCAGTCACTGCACACACCAGCAGGCATGCATCTTGGGCTCAGAAATGTGGCAACATGGCCAGAACCATCTATGTTGGTGTATCTCTACCCTGCAGGGTGGCAAGCCAGCTCCCACACTCTCCTCTCCAGCCTCTGAAGCTCCCTATCTGTCCTGGTGGACCCCCCAGCCAGTGAAGGATGTTCTCAGGGTGAGGGAAGCTGTCCTCTTTCACCGCTCCCTCCCAGGAGCACAGGTCCTGTCCCACATCCTCTTCTCCCTTTTCCCTTCGTCCTACCCAGTTACATGAGGATCTTTCTTGCAGCTTTGGTTGTATGAGATCTTCTGCAAGCTTTCAGTAGATGTTCCGTGAGAACTGGAACATGTAGATATGTTTCTGATGTATTTGTGGGAGGAGGTGAGCTCCACGTCCTTCTACTCTGCCATCTTGGACTGAACTCTATGTTTAACCTTTTGAGGAACTGCCAGGGTGCCTTACAAAGTGGCTGAACCAGGGCTTCCCTGGTGGCACAGTGGTTAAGAATCCGCCTGCCAATGCAGGGGACACGGGTTCAAGCCCTGGGCCGGGAAGATCCCACATGCCGTGGAGCAACTAAGCCTGTGCGTCACAACTACTGAGCCTGTGCTCTAGAGCCCGCAAGCCACAACTACTGAAGCCCGCGTGCCTAGAGCCCGTGCTCCACAACAAGAGAAGCCACCGCAATGAGAAGCACGTGCACCACAACGAAGAGTAGCCCCCGCTCGCTGCAACTAGAAAAGGCCCGCACGCAGCAACAAAAACCCAACGCAGCCAAAAATAAATAAATTAAATAAATAAATTAAAAAAAAAAACAAAGTGGCTGAACCATTACCACCAGCAGTATACAAGGGTTCCAATTTCTCCACATCCTCAGCAGCATTTGTTATTGTTACTATAAGTCTTATTTGATTGGAGCCATTCTGGTGGGTAACCATCATTGTGGTTTTGATTTACATTTCCCTAATGTTTATTAATTGCTTTTTCTTCCTCATTCCGTTTCCTTTTTTGACACTTACAGAAATAAAAAACAATAATACCTCACTGGCATTCATGCTGAAATAGAATAGCTGTTAATTCCCACCCCATCAGCTTAGGTTTCTCGTGCTTCATCTCCTTTCAGGGACAACATTCACACCTGACTGTCTCCCTAATATGGCAGAAAGTCTTCACCATCATTCTGTGTACTGTGTACATTACTGCACTCCCTCTTTTAGGAAATGCTTGAAAAGCAATTAGAAATAACTATCAGTGCGAGAGAACCACTCCAACTAGCCCTCTGTATTCCTGTGGATGTTTTGCTTGTAAAAATTCCAGAGGCAGTATCTTATCAGAAAATGTGTTTTCAAGGGAAGTTCCTGGTGGGATTAGGAACTTCCTAATCAAATATAGCCTATCTTTGATTCAAAGAAATAGTTTTTACATATAAAGTATTGGGAAAGGATTAACGGACATGAATTTATCTATTATTCATTTGTTGGTCCCTTCATTCCTTGCGAATCAGTGCTGTGCCAGGCCCTGGCCCAGGGGATATAGAGAGGAATAGGGCATGGACTTTAATTCAGAAGAACTCTGATGAAGGAGACAAATAGAATTAAAACATAATGCAATGCATTAAAACGGGGGCAAGACGTATTTGACAAAAGAAGACATGAATTTATACCTCTGATCCGTTCAGTAAAAGAATTTTAAAGAGACAGAAACCAATAAGGCAAAGAGAATGAGAGACGAGAAAAGAGCAAATATTAGAAAGCTCTCCAGCCAATTCAAGGAAGCCAACCCTAACCTGGCAGCAGAGAAAGCCAAGAAACAGTATGATTTACACAGCAGAACCCCCAGAGGGCTCAGGAAGTAGCAGCCTAGATATATCTGGTTGAAGGGCTGTTCAATTAAACCCCCACCCCACACCCCAGATTCCCTCCCCACTCCAATAGGAGACTTAAGTTTTATTCACTGGAGAAAGTAAAATTGGGGGACATAAGTTACATATGAGAGCTCAAGCCTTCTTCCCTTATCCCACTCCGACGACAGCAGCAAACAGGAAAATACCTTTTGGCAGTTTACCGGAAAAGCCTTCCCTGGGAGTCTAACCCAAAGACACCACCATTAGGGGCACCCCGAGGAAATGGCTTAGCTGATCACATTACAGTGAAGCTGTGACTGACAAGCACGCCCTCAGCTACAGAGCTTCCCACAACTTTTAAATATCTCATTCAGATCTAAGACAACAGAGAAGGATTATGAAACATCTGAAGAAAGAAAAGAGGGTAAAACAAACCAGCAAAAAGCAAATTCGAGACAGACTAGGAAGGAAGATGAGAATTAAAAAAAAAAAAAATCCCAGGTAAATTATTAAGCACATAGAAAGCAAAACAAAAGAAAGTAGAATTATTAACTTCAGAGAAAACAAAGTTCATATGGGAAAGGAAAAACAATTCCAATGTGCTACACAATTCAGCTGACAATAGTGTTTACATGATTATAATAGTGTAAACACTAGGTATTGAGCAAACGAAAATTACAAATAACTATACTGTGACAATGAGGGGATGGAAATGTGGTGAGGATATAAGAGACTGCTAAATCCTAATCTTTTACAGTGAGACATCAATAGATAATGCCTAAAACTACAAAAGATGCATTAATATGAGTCAGTAATTTAGAGAATGGGGGAAAATGAGAAGTGAGAAATTAGGGCAAGGTCAGGAAATTTCTGTTTCTCCTAACAAACCTGAGAAAACTATTTGATTCTTTAAACTATACGCATGTATAACCTTATTAAAAATATGAACTGAGTTAAAAGAAGTGCTGTGGGAACAGAGGTGGAAGCAACCAACTCTGAATGGGAAGAAGGGCTGAAAGGTTTCATAGAAAAATCATCCTACCCGATCTTTTCTTTTTTCTTTTTCTTAATTGAGATGTAATTGACATATAACATTATATTAGTTTCAAGTGTACAACATAATGATTTGATATTTGTATACACTGCAAAATGCTCAGCACAATAAGTCTAGCTGACATCCATCACCATACATACTTAGAAAATTTATTTTCTTATGAGAAGCTTTAAAATCTACACTCACAGCAACTTTCAAATATACAATACAGTATTATTAACTATAGTCACCAGGTTATATATTACATCCCCAGGACTTACTTATTTTATAACTGCAAGTTTGTAACTTTTGATCCCCATCTCCCATTTTGCCTAGCCCCTGTCCTGAACCTCTCATAACCACCCTAACTGGGTCTTAAAGGAAGAATTTGCCAGGTAAAAAATGGTGGGGCGAACAACATGGATAAAGGCACAGAAGAATGAAAGACTAACGGGTTGAGGGAAGGAGTTGTTCAGTTTTGCTGAAGCATGGGTGTGTCAGGGAGGATGGTAAGAGATGAGGCTGGATCGGGCAGTTGGGCCAGACCGTGAAGGACGTAGAATGATACACACAGGACATACGACTAAATCCTGCATCCTTTACAGACAGAACCAATGATTAGGTTCTGTCTTGATCCCACCTACAGAGCAGGCAAGCTACTGCTCTTGAGCATGGACTCCAGGCATCACCTCAGTGGAGGATGAACTCACTCAACCTTAATGTTTACCTCAGGAAGAGAGGATGAGATAACACTTCAGTGCTGGTCTCACCAAAAATATCTGTGAGATTAAAACAGGAGAGAAGATGACTTGCTTTCTATTACAGAGGGCTCTGGAAATATCAAGCCCACAGCCCTGCCTACCCACCTGAAATGTAGCTCGTATGTTTATTCTGCTTGTCCTGAGCGACCAGCTGCTTGTGCAGTTCTTTTCCAATCCCATTTTCAAAACTCTTACACAATTGTTCCGTTTTCCTGAAATGTTCAAAAAAAGATAGAGTCAAACCATGGCAGGGAATAGATGATTTTTATTTATTTATTATTATTATTTTTTAACATCTTTATTGGAGTATAATTACTTTACAATGGTGTGTTAGTTTCTGCTTTTATAACAAAGTGAATCAGCTATACATATACATATATCCCCATATCTCCTCCCTCTTGCGTCTCCCTCCCACCCTCCCTATCCTACCCCTCTAGGTGGTCACAGAGCACTGAGCTGATCTCCCTGTGCTATGCGGCTGGGGAATAGACGATTTTTAGATTCATGGCCAAGAACTCATCACAGAACTTTGGGTCCCCAATAGCATATCCCTAGAACCAGGGACTGAGATCAGAAAGTACCTCTGGTCAGAAGAACAGGAATCAATCTAAACAGATAAATCTAGGATATCTTAAAATGATTGATTAGGAAGATGAATCCACATCTCATAAAATAATGTGTAATCTAGGAGGCATGGAGAAAATGATATAAGCTTTGGAGCCAAGAAGAGCTAAGTTTGAATTCTAGCTCTGTTACTTTCAAACTGTATAACCGTGGACAAGTTACTTGATCTCTCTCAGTCTCAGTTTCTCTATATGTAAAATAGAGATAATATACCACCTTACATGATTTTTAAAATATTTATAAGAGCTAAGGATTTAGGATAGTTTGAAACATAATACGTAGTAACAGGTAGCTATTACATCATTACCATGTCAATAGAAGCTTCAAGTGACTAATGTGGAATATTTAAAAGCAGAGGACTACATTATGAATGGTTCATCTTTTTTTCCCAGCACTGTCCACTGAAGGACTCCGTGATTCTAATGAGAAGGCCAGTTATTTGCACGACAAATTCCCATTGTGGAAAAAGAGTACTATACCAGGATACAAGAGCTTGATGGAATCCGCTTTTTAACAATATCCAATATTATTTTCCAATTCCATACTGAATTAGTTTCCTAGGACTGCCATAACAAAGTACCACAGACTGGATGGCTTAAGACAACAGAAGCTTATTCTCTCACAGTTCTGGAGGCTAGAAGTACAGAATCAAGGTGCTGACAAGACCATATTCTCTCCGAAGACTCCAGTGGAGAATCTGTTCCAGGACTTCCTCTTAGCTTCTGGTGTCACCAGGTATCCTTGGCTTGTTGATCCACTGTCATCTGCCTCTGTCCTCACATGGCTGTCTCTGTGTCTCTCCTCTTCTTATAAGTATACCAGTCATATTGGATTAAGGACTCAGCTCTCTCCAGTATGACCTCATCTTAATTAATTACATCTGCAACTACCCTATTTCCAAATAAGGTCACATAATGAGGTTCTCAAAAGGGAATGAATTTGGAGGGCACACTATCCAACCCAGTACATATGCTCACCAAGCAAACTTCTGGTCTGCCACATGCTCTCCTTAATGAACCTCCCTACCAAGAGCACATGCCCCCTGTAAATGACTGGTACCAGCTAGCCAACCAGGTAACACCCACCAAGATAGCACAAATTTGGCATTCTGGCTTATAAACCATTGCCTGTTGAGTCTAGTTAAAGAGACTCTCACCTCAGGGCCTGGTCAGCCCTTCATGAGTGAAAATCTATTTCCTGAACTTGCAAACGTAAAGACCAGGTCCTAGGTGCCTGGTGACCCAATCAAATCACAGACACTCCCTGAAACTTGGTTCACCGGCACTTGCCAGCCTCCCCTGAGCCACCCATCCATGGCCATTCAGGGTTCTCAGCTTTTACCTGAACTGGCCATCATCCAAGAGAGGCTTCTGCGCACTGAGGTATCTCCTAATGGTGTCTTCAAGTTTGGGAATAGGCAGCCTGGGAAGAAAGTAAGGTCAAGTGTAAGGGTGACAATCTGTGGAAGAGGTTAACTAGCTTCCCAAACCAAACTAACCAATAATTACTGGATAATTAACTTCTTTCCAAAAAAAACAAACAACAAAAGGAAGCCACTTACAAATGAGAATAGATGAATTTAAGTATAATTGGTAGCTCTTTTTTTTTAAGTAAAATAATAACTTTTTAATGTATTAATGATGAATTTCATAAGCTGAATTAGTAAACGTACTAACAGATTCAAAATGGGGAAGCAGAGTCTGCCCCAAAATTCCTGTTTCCTGTCACAGTTATAATACCTGTGTTAACCCTGTACTGGCACTGATTTTATTTCTACCCTTAGTTTGAACGACTGTCTTTTTCTCTCCCAAGATGAAAAAAAACTTCTATTTTTAAATTTTCTAGTGTATTTTATGACAGAGAATCATACAAAAGGGAAACACAGGTCTGTCCAATGGGCCAGCCAACCATGGGATCGACCATCAAGCCATGCCCAGCTCACCAGGAGTCCTGTGAGGAAGAACCAAATCTTCCTCCGTGCTTACTTACTCATCATTCTCTACCGGTGGATTCCCAATGACAGCTATGGCGATGAAGTTACAGGTCCACAGTGAAATGAAAACACCAGGGGTATGTCGTGAGGCATACTTTTTTTTTTCATATTAATAATTTTATTGAAAGATATATCCCCTAGTACCAAAACTTAATCCAAGTTTGTTAGGTTACCTCTGCCAACTCAAAATTAACACTGATACATTCAAAATATCTAAATATAGCAGCCATTTAGGAAAACTGAAAAGTTATCCATAAAACACAGTTTAAGACCTTACTAATAAGATACACTGTAGTTCTTCAGTTTATTTTTCAATGCATGTTTATCCAAAATACTATGTCAAAAAATAAATCTGAATTTACAGCCATCATGGACTTAGGCTGCACTGAGTAACCATTCACAACACTGTAACACTGTAGGTCCTCTTACATGGACTTATGCAGAAAATCCCTAACACTAGCTCAGCTATCTCATAAGTACAAAGTTACCTACTTGCCTTTCTCAAGACTTTGTTTTGATACAGTAGGGACATTAAGGAAAATTTACCTTCTTTTTAAACAATTCTAAATTAGAGGCAATGGCAGTTTTATAAAAGCAGTCCTTATTCAAAAGATTCTGGAGTGTTAACTCTAGCTTGAACTTACTTTAGTGGGGTAAAGTAAGTTTTCAGAGTGATGATTTATTTTGGAGTTATTAGCACAACAAACTGAATTTTCTCAATGGAACTAAATTAAGGCAGTATAGATTCTACAAAAAAATTATTATCATGGATACAAAGTCCCCTGTTTTCTATAAAAATTATCAAAGATCACTTAATGAATATGCTAAACTTACCAAGTCTATATTTTTGCCTTCCATAAAATACCCTCATTGTAAATGTCAAATAACAACATAGTCCATATCACTGGATTATCTGATACTTGCAGAAGATGGCCATAGTTGTGAAGTTACTGGTTCACAAGGAAATAAAACAAACATGGACAGTACAGTTAGCTTTTCACAAGCTAAGTTTGCTTACATGAAAAGTCTGTTCTTAATTCTGAGATTGTCCCAACCCCCCCTTTTTGGGTGAGAGTCATTAAAGGTCTTTTTTTTTTAAGAAATAATGTTGATAACACTGTTTTCCCCTATAATTTTACTGATCTGTGAAATCTAAAAGTATAAGAACTACTGACGGTGAAAAGACAAGGACATTTAGAATCGGACCTAGGCTTAAGTCCCAGCTCTGTCACTTAATCTCTCTGATATGGTTATAGGTGGCAAATTACTTCATGTCCCTCAGACTCCATTTCCTGCCTCACAGGAAGTTGGAGAGAAGAACTGCCTCACAGAGAGATCTGAAATCCTGTCAAGTTCCAGCCCCACCCAGCACAAGTCTATCACCAGCACAGCTGGTATATGGAGAGGTTAGGTTCACAGCCTGTGGACTCTCACAGATAACTCAGAGTTTGCATCCAGGATTCTGTCACTTACTATCTAGGTGATCTTGGGCAAACTTCTTACCTCTCCAAACCTTCTTCCTCCATGTGTTAAATATTAGCTCACTGGGCCATTATGAGGATTAAATGAAATAAATATATAAAGAACTTAACAAGGTACCTGACATATAGTAGGCACTAAACATACAGCACATATGGAATGTGTATTTGTAGAACCCAGATACCTATTGATATCTATAGACAGCTCCTTCCATCTCCTTTTCATTTCCCTCCTAGCTTCCTGCTTCCCTCCTCTTTTGACACCTCCCACCTTAGGCACAAACCCTGTCCCCAGCCATTCCCTTCGACCCACTCAGCAACATCCAGTTTAATACCATAGCTATTATTCTTCACAAGCCACCTCCACTCTATCTTGCAGAACCCCCATTCCGTTCTGAATAAACTACCCTATATTCTATAACTTCTTCTCTAGAACTTCTTCTACCTCCTCACCTTTCTCAAAATCTGACTATTCTGTAAATACCACTTGCCTTCAGATTTCTCCTCAAAGAAAGCCACTCCCCAACTTCTAGGAAGGACCAACACCCTCCTAACCTCCACAACCCGCCATCAACATCAAACACGTTTCTTTCCCCTCAAATCTAATTGTACCACCTTCTCCCCATCCTCATCTGTTATCCACTCCAAGGAATGCTGGGTTAGTAAACCAGCTCTCTGGTGGGCAGGGGGTGAAGCCCTGATTTGTAGCATTTACCAATTTCTGTAAATCTCCCACCATGGCCAAGTTCAAGCTACCAACATGATGTCACCGAATGTGGAGCTGGGAAGGAATGCACAGAGTTGGCTCGCATGATTATGGTGATGTATAGAGAGGGGAGCTCACCACTCATTAGGATTCTTCCTCTGAATCTCCTTTTCTCACCTCCACTGGCACATGGGCTGGCATAGAATAGGTACTCAATGTGTGTTAAATGAATTAGTTGATTACCTTCCTTTACCCCCCTATGCACCCCAGGACCCTATATTCTTCTCTATCATTTTTAGTGGCATTTATGTATTTATGTCTCTCTTCCCCATCAGACTGCAGACCATGAGATCCTTGAAGGATGCAGAAGATGGAGTTAGAGATTCTCTTCTCCCATCCTGTTGGTTTTGACATCTTCTTCTGACTCTCTTTTCCTCCATTATGTCCTCTTGCCCTAAAAGTGCCAGTTTTCTCAAGACTGGCTCCTCTGCCCTCTTCTGACTGGATACTCCATCGGTGATCCCCCCTGCTCTGACAGAATCAACTCTGACACTTACACAGGCTCTTCCAAGCAGGCAACAAGGAAGAAAACTGAAGGTATGCAAGGGAGCATAATCCTGTCAACTGTGGATTCGTTCTTTGTTTAGCAACAGTGTGCTATGCTGGAAAAGCCTAAGCTTTGAAGCCAAACAAACCCGAGTTCCAGTTTTAAACAAGTCACTTTTCAGAAAGTAGACTGGTGGTTACCAAGGGTGTTGGGGGGATGGGGAACGACTGCAATGACGGGGAGAGGCGATGAATTAGATGGTGGTGATAGCTGCACAACGCTGTGGTCCTAGAACCCTCCCCCATGGAACTGTACACTTTAAAAGTAGGAATGTTACCAGTGCACAGGCACTAGACCCAGGACCCCCAGGGCCCTGCCGCCAGAGACCACAGGACCCAGATGCACCCACCAGTGAGCAGGCACCAGCCCTCAAATCCCTGACCTGCCCACCAGTAAGCCTGCTCTAGCCTCAGGACCAGCCTACCCACTAGCTGGTGGACACCAGCCCCAGGGCAACAACAGCCCCTCAGCTGGAGGACCCAGCTCAGACTCCAGCAGGCCAGCAGCACCTGCCCTGGGACTGGTTGGGCCCTGGCCTCACCCACCAGCAGGCCAATACAAACTTCGGGATACCCTTGACCCTGCAGCCAGCTGTGTCAGGAGCCAGCCCCATCCACCAGCAGTCCAGCACCAGATCTGGAACCTCTGGGCCCCCTGGGCCCTGCAGCCAGACCCCAGGAATTGACTCTGCCCACCAGTGAGCCAGCACTAGCCCTGGGACCCCTGGAGCTCTGCAGCCAACCACCTTGTGACCCGGCCCAGCCAACTGGCAGCCAGCAGCCTCTGCATACGGCAGGGCCTGGCAACCAACCAGACCAGGGGACAACAAAGCCTATCAGACTGCCCATGGTAGTCAGCCTACCACAGGAGAAGGACCTACGCAGTCCACATTAGGGGCACCCCTAGAGCATGTAGCTCTGGTGACAAAAGAGTGCAATACTGGGACGCATAGGACATCTCTTACAAAAGGCCACTTCTCCAAGATTGGGAAACATGACCAACCTACCAGATACACAGAGATAAAAACAGCAAGTTAGGCAAAATGAAGTGACAAAGGAACATGTTCCAAATGAAGGAACAAACTAAAACCCCAGAAGAAGAATTAAGTGAAGTGGAGACAGGCAGTCTACCTGATAAAGAGTTCAGGGTAATGACTGTAAAGACGATCACAGAACTCAGGAGAAGAATGGATGCACAGAGCAAGAAGTTAGACGTTTTTAACAAAGACTTAGAAAATATAAAGAACAATCAAACAGAGGTGAAGAATACACTAACTGAAATGAAAAATACACTAGAAGGAATCAACGGGAGACTAAATGATAACAGAGGAACAGATCACATGAGCTAGAAGACAGGGTAGTGGAAATCACTCATGCTGAACAAAAAAAAAGAAAACAGAGTGAAAAGAAATGAGGATGGTTTAAGGGACCTCTGGGACAATATCAACTGTACTAATATTCACATTATAGGGATCCCAGAAGGAGAAGAGAGAGAGAAAGGGGCAGAGAACATATTTGAAAACACAATAGCTGAAAACGTCCCTAACATGTGAAAGAAAACAGACATCCAAGTCCGGGAAGCACAAAGGGTCCCATACAGGATGAACCCAAAGAGGAACACATCAAGGCACATTGTAATTAAATGGTAAAAATTAAGCATAAAGAGAAAATATTAAAAGCAGCAAGGGAAAAGCAACAAGTTACTTACAAGGGAACTCCCATGAGGTTATCAGCTGACTTTTCAGCAGACTCTGCAGGCCAGAAAGGAGTGGCATGATATATTTAAAGTGATAAAAAAGAAAAACCTACAACCGAGAATACTCTACCCAGCAAGGCTCTCATTCAGATTTGATGGAGAGATCAAAAGTTTTTCAAACAAGCAAAACCTAAAAGAGTTCAGCACCACCAAACCAGCTTTGCAAGAAATGTTAAAGGGACTTCTCTAAGCAAAAAAGAAAAGGTCATAACTAGAAACATGAAGATTAGAAAAGGAAAAAGCTCACCAGTAAAGGCAAATATACAAAAAAGTTAGATCATCAACCACATACAAAGCTAGTAGGAAGGTTAAAAGAAAAAACTGGTAAAATCATCTATAGCCACAATAAGCAGTTAAGGGATACAAAACAATTAGATCTAAAATATGATGTCAAAAACCGTCATCATGATATGGAAGGACAGTACAAATGCAGGGTTGTTAAAATGCATTTGAAATTAAGAAACCAGCAACTAAAAACAATCATGTGTATACACAGATGGCTATATTTAAATCTCACGGTAACCACAAACCAAAAATCTATAATTGATAACACGCAGAAAAAAGAGAAAGGAGCCCAAAGGTAAGACTAAAGATTGTCACCAAATCACAAGAGAAGAGAACAAAGGACTAATAAAGGAACAAAAGAGAACTACAAAAACAGTCTCAAAACAATGAACAAAATGGCAATAAGAATATACATATCGGGACTTCCCTAGTGGCTCAGTGGTTAAGAATCCGCCTGCCAATGCAGGGGACACGGGTTTGAGCCCTGGTCCAGGAAGATCCCACATGCCATGGAGCAACTAAGCCCGTGCGCCACAACTACTGAGGCTGCAGAAAAAATTTTGACAAAATTCAACATCTATTTATGACAATACTCTCCACAAAGTAAGTACAGAGGGAACACACATCAGCATAATAAAGGTCACATATGATAACTCCAGAGCTAACACATACTCAATGATGAAAAGCTGATAGCATTTCCTCTAAGATTAGGGACCAGACAAGGAATTCCACTCTTGCCCCTTTAATCAACATGCTATTGGAAGCCATAGCCACAACAATCAGACAAGAAAAAGAAATAAAAGGAATCCAAATTGAAAAGGAAGAAGCAAAACTGTCAGAGTTTGCAGATGACATGATACTATGTCATAGAAAATCCTAAAGACACTATTAAAAAACTACTAGAGCTCATCAATGAATTCAGTAAAGTTGCAGGACACAAAATTGATATACAGAAATCTGTTGCATTCTACATGCTAACAATGAACTATCAGGAGGAGAAACTAAGGAAACAAGCCCATTCACAAACGCATCAAAATGAATACCTAGGAATAAATCTAACTAAAGAGGTAAAAGACCTATAAGACACTGAAGAAAGAAATCGAAGATGACACAAACAGATGGAAAGATATACCTTGTTAATGGACTGGAAGAATTAATATCATTAAAATGACCATACTACCCAAAGCAATCTACAGATTCAATGCAATCCCTATCAAAATACCAATGTCATTTTTCACAGAACTAGAACAAATAATTTTAAAATTTGTATGGAAACACAAAAGACCCCCAAATAGCCAAAACAATCTTGAGAAAGAAGAAGAGAGCTGGAGATATCACATTCTCTGACTTCAGACCATACTACAAAGCTAGCATAATCAAAACACTATGGTACTGGCACAAAAACATAGATCAATGGAACATAAGAGAGAGCCCAGAAATAAAACCACACACTTATGGTCAATTAATCTATGACAAAGGAGGCAAGAATACACAATAGAGAAAAAACAGTCTCTTCCTTAAGTGGTGCTGAGAAAATGGAACAGCTATGTGTAAAAGAGTGAAATTAGAATATTTTATCAAACCATACACAAAAATAAACTCAAAATGGACTAAAGGGCTTCCCTGGTGGCGCAGTGGTTGAGAGTCTGCCTGCCGAAGCAGGGGACACGGGCTCGTGCCCCAGTCCAGGAAGATCCCACATGCCGCGGAGCGGCTGGTACCATGAGCCATGGCCATTGAGCCTGCGCATCTGGAGCCTGTGCTCTGCAATGGGAGAGGCCACACAGTGAGAGGCCCACATACCGCAAAATAAATAAATAAACAAATAAAAATTTTAAAAAATGGATTAAAGAGCTAAATGTAAGACTGGAAACCACAAAACTCCTAAAAGAAAACATTGTCAGAACACTCTTTGACATGAATCACAGTAATATTTTTTTTGATCTGTTTCCTAAAGGCAAAGGAAACAAAAGCAAAAACAAAACAAAACAAAACAAAAACAAATGGGAACTAATCAAATTTAAAAGATTTTGCACAGCAAAGGAAACCATCCAAAAAAAAAAAAAGACAACCTACTGAATAGGAGAAAGTATTTGCAAATGATATGACTAATAAGAGGCTAATGTCCAAAATATATAAACAGCTCATACAATTCAACATCAAATAAACAACCTGACTTAAAAAACGGGCAGAGGGACTTCCCTGGAAGTTCAGTAGTTAAGACTCTGTGCTTCGGGACTTCCCTGGTGGTGCAGTGGTTAAGAATCCACCTGCCAATTCAGGGGACACGGGTGCAAGCCCTGGTCCGGGAAGATCACACAAGCTGCAGAGCAACTAAGCCCATGCAACACAACTACTGAGCCTGAGCTCTAGAGCCCGCGAGCCACAACTACTGAGGCCACGTGCCACAACTACTGAAGCTCGTATGCCTAGAACCTGTGCTCCGCAACAAGAGGAGCCACTGCAATGAGAAGCCCACGCACCACAACGAAGAGTAGCCCCCACTCGCCACAACTAGAGAAAGCCTGCATGCAGCAACGAAGACCCAACACAGCCAAAAATAAATAAATTAATTAATTAAAAAAAAATCAAATCTGACTCCTATCTCATGACTGTAACCACCATGAGATGCTGCTTGCCACTTATCCATTATATCATAACTGTTTACCTGTTAAATCTCCCCCACTATACAGTAAGCTCCTCAACATGACTGACTGGTCTCCAAATCCCTATTAATAAATGGTTATCAAATTAATAATGTGAATGTGTAGGTCAGGTTGTTCCACCCTTTCTCTACTTCGGACTTGCATTTTTATATTCTGAAATTAACTGCTCAGTGTGTATAAATAGAACCCTAAAAAAAAACCTAACTGAACTGTACACCTAAAAATAGTTAAAATGGTAAATTTTATGTTTTGTATATTTGACTACACTGAAAAAGAGCAAAGAAAAAAACGTAACACCTAAAAACCAAGCAAATGATAGTGCAAAGGTTCCTAGAGGAAAGCAAGTCCAAAGCCACTTGATTAAAAGGCAGTGATATAATAGGAAAGGAAAGAGGTAAGGAGGAAGGGAGATGCATTTGGACCATTTAATACTAAGGGACTAGTCCTTCCCATGCCAACTAATAAGGACAGTTCCCTATTTTGGCATCTTATCTCACTCTAGCCTCACAACAGCCCTATGAATTGTGCTTTCTGTTCCTACCTTACAGGTAAGAACTAGGGCTCAAAGAGGTTGACTGAATTGCCTGAAGCTATACAGAAAGAGTATCAGATCCGGAATCTGAAACTTAAGTTCTACCAGACTTCAAAGCCAGGGCTTTTCACCAAGTGTGACATCAAAACGAGTGTGAAAGACAATTCATTTTACCTCTCCAGAATCTCAGATAAAAGGAATCTCATCTAACTTCCAACTTACAGGTGAGGTGGTGGAGGCCTGGGGAGGGAGTCATCATTTAAAGTTATACACGGGTGATGAGCGCTACTGTATGTAGCTCCAAGATATCTGTGCTGTGGATTAGAGGAAATGATCTTGATATTCTTTGATATTCTTAATATTCTTCCCAGCTTTCCAATTCTAAAATGAAGAAAACCCCCTCTGACCTTACACCTGGGTGGGGCCCGGGACTGCCTGAAAGTTAAAGGCCATCTGTTGCTGGGCTTGGCAAGTGAAGACAGGCTCTGTCATTCCTCACCTTTCCCCCACATACTGGCTCAGCTCATAGTCAAGAGGTCAAGGCTTATCTCACAGGCACAGAGACTTTTTCTTTCTCTTCCCCATCCTCCTGCCAAATTTAAACAGTGGGATTGGGTCTAGATAATCTCATTTTAACTTGTTTTAGATGTTTGCACACTGTAATTTGACAAGAATCCCTCAGCTGATACTCCTGAGGGGATGGGGGTGGGCAGTGATGACAATGGGTTAAGGGGTTCCCGGCTGTAGAGAAAAACAGCAACCTAGTAGTTGGGGTTGATGCCTGTGACAATCTTTGTTCTGTTCATGGGGTAGGGTCTCCAGCCCCTGGACTGGGAGGGAGATCCCTAATGGCAGCTTGGGGGAGAAAGGAAGTAAAAAGGCTCTTTGAAACAAATTTGGAACTTGGCACCAGGAACTAACTGGTGAGTAGGTAGAGAAGTTAAAGTTTGGTTTTAGGGGGTGAAGGAATTTAGGGACATTTCTAATATTGGAGGAGACCTGGCAGCTTAGAGTAAGGCTGGGAGTTCAAAGACTGGGCAAACTGGAAGCTGAATTAAAGAAAATACTGGATGAGGGAAGGAGAAGGAAGATGTATGGGAGCTGTGTTTCACAGGGGAAGTAGATTCTGGGAGAAGTGTTTTAGAAGGGGGTGGGGGCGTAGCTATGGTGAGGAGGCACAGAATTTGGGTGGGCTCTGTATCTAATGTGAATAAGAAGATTTGGGGAGGGGTACTGAGGGTGCCGCCTAGAATTCTGTGAGGGTGGGCTGAAGTTGCAGGGAGTAATGTGGGTTAGGGAGGAGGGTGGGAGGAGTGTTGAGGAAGGTTTGGTAGGGGTGAAAGGTTTCCAGGTGAAGATTGGACTTAGAATGCTGAGGACTTGGAGGGTAAGATGAATACTTGAATCTGCTTGGGGGAGGAGAGCGTGCTAAAAATACAAGAGGACTGGAGGCATGGGGAGTGGGGCTGAGGGTTATGAGTAACAGGCGTGAAAAAGGTGGCGTGCTGGGAGAAATTGAGGGAGAGTACCTATTATGTATCAGGAATTGACCGATCCATATTCTGTGCAGGAATGCGGGGAGACAACCTAGTTGGAGGGCTAAGGGTAGTGTTGGCGATATGCAGGTTGGACGTTTTTCAGGGAGAAATGTGAGGGACAATTAGATATTTGATTGGAAGTCGGTTTTTTGTAGGAGGTCGAAAAGAGTTCAGGAGAGAAAATCTGAGAGAACAATGGCTGGGGGGAGCGAGGGATTCTGGAAGAGAATTCGGGCATTCTGATGTTCCAGTACCATGAGATCCTGAAAGTCACAGGATTTTCAGATTGGAGGATGCGGCAGCGTCCCAAGTAAAACTTTAGAGGCGGAAGAGGGTTCAGCAGAATAGGCGTGAGTGATTGGTGAGAGGCTGGGGCCGAACCCCAGCTCGCGTGGACGGCGGGGACCGGGAGGCCGGGCTCACCTGGGCAGACTGTCCTGGTAGTGCATAGTGGGCACGATGCTCAGCTGCAGGTACTGGCCCGGGTCGAAGCCTGTGCTTAGGAGCCGACTGAGGGCTCCCGGGCCAAAGGCAAGGCCCCGGGGCCAGGCGCGCAGCAGCAGGCCGGCCACCATCGTCCCGGAAGGCGGCAGCAGCGAGAACGCGGAGAATGCGGAGCTCTGGTTACAAAGACTAGGCCGCCACCCTCAGTGCCCCAGGACGCTGCGTCAGGGACTCGCGTCCAGTTTGTGCCGGTACGCGGAACAACTTCCGGCCTTCTGGCCCCGCCCACGGAGGGCCCCGCCCGCAGATGGGCCCGCCCGCAAATAGGCCCGCCCACAGGCCCACCGAGGCTCAGAGGGTCCAGCCCACTGCGGGACTGAGACGGTCGTAGCCTCCCGGCTCTGTTGGTCTCTCTTCTGCTCTCTAGGCGGCAGGAAACCGAGCTCCGAAGCCACACCCTTCTCCTGTTTTGGAACAAGATAGAAACTGAACTGGAGAAAAAGAGAAGCCGAAAAAACTTTTGGAATCTGATAAATTTGGTCCAGACTCTGTCCCTGGGAGATCGTGGGAAAAAATTTAAACCTCTGTTTCCTCATCTGAGAAGTAGAGGTATGATCATTCAACCCAGCCCCCACGTTCCTAGATGTGAAATGAAACAACTTGGTGTGTACGGTTCCTGGCGCTCTAAGCAGTAGATGGTGGCTGCTGTCGTTAACTAGTCACCCGTCAAGTTTGCCCAGCAGAAGGTTTTTGACATACCGTGATTAGCCCTGTCGAGCTGCCCTTCGAGCTCACTTGAGCCGGTATTAGAGAAAATGTGTGCACGAGTTCCCTGGCGGTCCAGTGGTTAGGACCTCCGCGCTTTCACTGTCGTGGGCCAGGTTCAATCGCTGGTGGGGGAACTAAAATCCCGCAAGCTATGCAGCACGGCTAATAATAATAATAATAATAATAGAGAAGATGTGTGTAGAAGCCAGAAACCATTGGAGTCTCCCATCCAGCCACCACTTCTGTGCAGAAAACCCTTTTTAGAGCAGGATCCCTTCTGCTAGAACATCCTTTCTCAGTTTGAACATTTCCAAAGACAGGAAGCTCTGCCTCTGGCCCTAGGAAGCCTTCTATGCTCAGTGGACCCCATGAGGCTGCTTGTCCCCACAGATCACCTCCAAGTTTCCTTCCAACTCCGACTCTAAGATTATACAACTTGAATAGAGACCTATCAGCCCTTACCCATCACAAAGCAGCCCCACCACACTCCCATTCTCGCTTTCAGCTGCAGTTTAGGATTAAGCAGGTTCTGCTCCCATTTTACAGAAGAAAAGGAAGTATCAAAAGACACAAAATCATGCTGTCTGGCTTGAGGTACAGAATTCCATTCCAGGAACAGGACCTTCCCTTAGCTTCAGCTCTCACTCGTGGCCCTGTGGGTTTGAGGTAGCCCAGTACGTCTGCTCTGTCCCATAACTGAATAAGCAGTGCCAGAAGCTGGAGCACACTGAAAAGAGCACTAGACTGGGAGTCAGGAGACCTGAGTTTTGGTCTCAACTCTGTCCTCATCTAGTTAGGTAACCCCTGGTTGAACAGGAAGATCACTAATGAGCCCACACTCATTCAGTGGTGACTACAAATCCCTAAGAACTGAACATGAAACTTAAAAATACTGAATGTCTAATCCTCCTCCCTTGAGGGAAGAACAGACAGCACTGTTTAGACCCAAGTCTAAAACATCAGTGCCATTTGCCTGTAGCGTATAGGACAAGAGGGAGAATATCAAATCCTTTCTGAAAAAGCTTACTCCAAATCCAGACAGTTTTCAGAGCCTTGAAGCCTGAGGCACATATCAGGAGCTGTGTAGAGCTAAGGGGTTCAGAGAACCCGGAAGAAACAGTGAACCTAACCGAAGAGCAGTGGCTCAATTCTAGAGACAGAGGGCCAGGGAATGTGCCCATCAAGTCTAATAGCTGAAGAGGGCCCAAAAGACTTCTGGAGGTGCATGGCCAATAGCAACAAATGTAACCCCTCAGACGGGTGTCCAAGGCCTTTTTCTGGCACCCACCTGGCTCTCCACTTCCCATGATGTCACCCCAAGAACCCTATGCTGTAGTAACACTGAACTGTTCGCCATTCCCAGAACTTGTCCTCACTCCGTGCTTTTTTTTTTAAGCTGTGCCTACTGTCTGAAATATTTTTTCCATGCATCTCTTCCTAGTACACTCTAACATCCTTCAAATTCCATTTCAAAACTCACAACCGCTATGAAGTCTTCCTCAATCCTCATCCTTCCTCCTTCCCACAAGAACAAGTTTCTCCCTCTGATTCCACAGCACTTTTCACAATGTTTTACTGTTATATATGGAAAACAGAACTATATTATGATTCATTATGCAAGGCAGAGGTCTTGTTTACATTTATGTACCCAGGTTTCTAGTCATGGGTAGGTGCTTGCCCTCTTTCTTCTTGGTATGGCCCTGGGGCTTGTATCACATTAAGGATAAACATGAACTGGAGGACCAGAAACACCATATTTTGCTGTGTAAGGCTCAAGAAAGTTCCTCTACTTAGAGAAAAGTTCTGAAGAATAAATTCTATCAAAGTAATCCCAGAGTTCTGCTCTGTTTAGAATTAACTATGAAAAAGCAGAACATGGTGGACAGGTTTAAGTAATATTCTTATTCAAAACCAAAGTTCTTAAAAACAATAAACATTTTTATTGAGGTGTAACTGATATATAACATTAAGTTAGTTTCTGGGGGACAACATAATGATTTGATATTTGTATACACTATGAAATGAATACCACAATAAGTCTAGTTACCATTAGTCACCATACATAGTCACAAAAATCTTTTTTTTCTTGTGATGAAGACTTTTAAGATTTATTCTCTTAGCAACTTCAAATGTGCAATACAGTATTATTAAGTATAGTCATCATGCTGGACCTTACATCCCCATGACTCATTTATTTTATAACTGGAAGACTGTAGCTATTGACCCCCTTCACCCATTTTGCCCACCCCCCAACCCCCTGCCCTCTGGCAACCGCCAATCTGTTCTCTGTATCTATGAGCTTGATTTTTTGTTTTGTTTGTTTGTTTAGTTTTTTAGGTTCCACATATAAATGAGATCATATGGTATTTGTCTTTCTCTCTCTGACTTATTTCACTTAGCATAATACCCTCTAGGTCCATCCATGTTGTCTCAAATGGCAAGATTTTATTCTTTTTTTTTTTATAGCTGAGTACTATTGCATTGTGTGTGTGTGTGTGTATATATATATGTATATGCCACATCTTCTTTATCCATTCATCCATCTATGGACACTTAGGTTGTTTCCATATCTTGGCTATTGTAAATAGTGCTGCAATGAACATAGGGGTGTATATACCGTTTCAAATTAGTGTTTTCATTTCCTCTGGATATATACAAAGAAGTGGAATTGCTTGATCAAATGGTAGTTCTATTTTTAATATTTTGAGAAACGTCCATACTGTTTTCCATAGTGGCTGCACCAGTTTACAGTCTCTTCAACAGTGCATGAGAGTTCTTTATTTTCCTCACAACCTTTCTTGAGAATATGGCAGGACTGAGATGGGGAGACCCTTTAAAGATGGGCAAGACTGGAGCAAATTTGAAGGCTGATAGGGAGGAGCCAATGGGAAGACAGAGATTAAATAGAGGTAGAAATTAACTGATGGAGAATGTGCTGGAGGAAATGAGAGGGAATGGATTGGAGGAAGGGGCATGTCTTTAGTAGAGAGAAGACAAGGGGACTTCCCTGCGGTCCAGTGGTTAAGACTCCAGGCTTCCAATGCAGGGGGTGAGGTTCGATCCCTGGTCAGGGAACTAAAATCCCCCATGGCACGGCCAAAAAACAACACAAAAACTGAGAAAGAAGAGAAGGATGGGTCAAGATAACTTCACCACTCACCTCTGCCATCTGATCCAATATCTGTACTTTTGCTATTGCTGCTTTGCTTCCATTATCCCATCAGCTTCAAGACCGTGTTGGGAAAAGTTGGAAGCCACATCCGGGTACCTCTCAAAACTGTCTGAGAATCCTAGTGTTGGGAGCTCCAGTTTCCCACAATTTCCGTAATTGGGAATATGGAGCTAACGGCAGCAAGGCCTGAAGTCTGGGTCCCTTCGAGGCCAGGCCAATCAACACACCAACTAAGAGGAATGAACCTAACCTTCCCAGTGTTCTTATATGGTTTCTGCCTGCTGCACCGTGTGGGCAGCAGAAGGGAAGTCAGATAGACCAGGTGCTCCCATGTACTTGTCATGTGACCTTAAACAAGTCAGTTTATTTCAGATCCTCAGCTTCCTTTATTAATAAAACTGGACTAATCTTTACACTGACTTCTTCTCAAGTTTGTAAGTGAAAGGAATTTGCAACGGTTCATGAAGGTATGAGTTTTTAAATTATTGCAGGGACCAAGTCCTTCACTGCTTTACTGTAATAGTTTGTCACTACCTGTCCTGTTTCCAGTTTAGGTCCCCTCCAGTCCTCTCCATCATGCTGTCAGTATAATCTTTCTAAACCACAAACTGACATTAATAATAATAATAATAATAAATAATGCTAATGATGAGGGCTAACGTTTATTGTGTGTTTGCTATTTGCCAGATACTTCTTAAAACCCTAGACTTGGGCTTCCCTGGTGGCGCAGTGGTTGAGAGTCCACCTGCCGATGCAGGGGACACAGGTTCGTGCCCTGGTCCGGGAAGATCCCACATGCCGCGGAGCGGCTGCGCCCGTGAGCCATGGCCGCTGGGCCTGCGCGTCCAGAGCCTGTTGCTCCGCAACGGGAGAGGCCACAACAGTGAGAGCCCCGCGTACCACAAAAAAACAAACAAACAAACAACAACAAAAAACCCCCTAGACTTCATAATGAAGCTTAAACTCTTTAGCCTACACCTTTATGACCTTGTTCCTAATTTCTTCTCTAACTTAGCTACTTACCCCTCCCATGGGTAAACCCAAGTCTTTTCTAGCATGTTACGTCTTCTTGTTGTTCTTACTTAGTCCCATTCATCTTTTGAACTTAGTCCTAACTTCCCCTCCCACGGAGAAGCCTTCCTTGCCCTTGACTGAACAGTCTGGCTGAGCCCTCACACCCCCTGTCCCATATAAAGCACTCAGTGTCCAGCATTTGTCATATGCTTTGTTGCTGCTCTTCTTTGGTTTGTCCTCCTCACCAAGTTCAATGCATGGCACAGAGTAGAAGCTCAACAAATATTAGCTGATTGAATGAATCAGAATTGTCTGGAGAGGAGATTTAAGAAGATTTTGAGCACCAGCACCATTTGGGTCGCTTATTAAAGCTATAAATGCCTGAACCCCACCCTTGGAAATTCTGATTCAGTAGATCTAGTGTTGGGGCTGAGAGCCCACGCTTTACAAGTAGGTAATTCTAATGTACAGTCTGCTTAAGATCACTGTTCTATACCTTTGGTATTCAAGCACAGCTGGTGGACTGGAATCACCTGAGAGCTTGTTAGAAATGGAGACTCTCAGGCTCCATCCCAGATCTACTGAACCAGAAACTGCATTTTAACAAGATCTTCAGGTGATTTGCAGGTACATGAGCATTTAAGAAACACTGTTCTCTTCCACTGGACCAGTTCCACCTACATCATACAAACAAGTATTTGTCAATGACATTTGTCACTTTGTAATTTACAAAGCACATTTCAAATAGTAAAAGGAAAAGCAACCGAAAATTATTGACTGCCACCCTCTGCTGTGTGCTGTACCAATGTTATGTCATTTAATCCTCACAGCAATCCTTTGAGATAGGCATAGGTCATAAGATCCAGAACTTAAAGAGTTTAACCAATGAAATCTATCCAGGATGGGTTCTCAAATCAGATATATGTAAAGACACCCTACTGAGTCAAAGCAAGCTTGTGACTGTGACTAAATTCACACGATTAACATGTACCTTCCAGAAGGGTCACCATATTGTCGTTCATATTCTTCTGGCCCAGAAAGCCCAAGGTTCTTTGGTTCAATTTCAGAGTGCCATTTAAAGTCGATCTGTCACCATATTTTTGAGGACTTGCCAGATAGGGTGTAACCAAGGCCCCTCTATGATGCGCCTAATGTTAGGTTATCAGAATTTCCATCTACTACACATGGCATTAATCAGCTGAAAGTGACAGGAGGAGGAGTCTTGAACCATGATCTATAGGTCACCCACACTGTACTTTAGAGGCTCCCTGATAATTTGAAATGGTGTGATATGAGATGCTAATAAAGCCTGACTTTATGTGTACAACTTTAAAATAATGCAACTCTCCTGAATTAAAAACAATCAGGACCCACAACTTCCAAGACTGGCTAGCCAAGTCAATTGTGAACGGTGTTCACATTCTTGCCACATAGTGGCGCCACCTTAGCCGGTAAACAGAAATCCTTGCCGGGTCCCGTCAAAATTGTGTGAACCAGCAACGCTCCAGTTCACACGCTCCAGAATTTCTTCGAGTAACCGTGGTAGCTTGTATTTGCTTTTTGTGTTCTAAAATCTCTTTAAATACCTTATAATAATGTTATCCAAACATTCCATAAACAGTGGTGCTGCTGAGAGTTCTGAAAAACATTGCTGGAAATCAGTTACGACGGAAGGAAGGTTAGATGTGATAAAACCCCTGCTGTTCAATTCGCAGAGAGCACGCCATAAAATATTAGCGGTGATACTGAGAATACAGAAAGCAAAAGTATGCTGCAGGGGCTATAGACTGATGTTTTCCCGGAATGCATTTCCTAAAAAATATAAGGGGAAATGAGCACTGAATGATGGGCACTTGGATTCTTGCCCTGAGTGGAAAGGATTTGTTTATCTCGCGTTCTCAGCCATTTGCTGGGAGATCCCTAACGACCAGACTATTGGCTTAGCTGCTGTTTGGTTTAGCAGTTAGGGCCATGGACTCTGCTGTGAGACAATCTGGGTTCCAATCCTGTGATCCTGGGCAATCCATAGCTCTGCATCTTATCTCCTCATCTATAAAATGGTCACATGACAGTGCCCAGCTCATGGGGTTGCTGTGTGAGATCTCAATGGAGATAATCTAGCAGGGGCTTAGCACAGCGCCTGGGGCAGAGAGAGTGCTTATTAAATGTTAGCCGTCCTGCTTCTCCTCAGCATCGCCATTATCCCAGCTCAGGGCTGTGCCGAACTCCCAGGAGATGGCGAGTTCCCGTACCCGAGAGAATTATTTCCTCTTCATCTCTCTTTATATCTGACACGTAACTGATCATGCTTGTCCTGGAAAGTCAGTATGTTATTCCATTCTTTGCCAATCTCATTTTGAAATCTGTGGGAAAACTTTTGAGTTTTTCTAAAATTGTAGAAAAAGGCTATTATAGCCCTGTGAATCAAGGCTGGCAAGATGTTGGCAGAGTCTTCAGGGACTGGTCCTTCCCCTTTGCCATGTCTACCCCTCCTCCTCTGGGCTTCTCTGACCACCTCCTCACTTTCCTGGAGCCTTCACAAGGACTTGCTGCCCGAAACACAGCACCCCATGTGAGTGGGGTGAGCCAGCCCAGGGTTCTCCCATCCCCCCCATCAAATCTCAGAGTCTGGAGCTCCATCAGAGACTTCCTTACTCCTCTGGAGGACCTGTCACCTGGGGGGAAATAGGATATTTTTGGGATGAGTAAAAGGATAATAAAGGCTAGAAGGAGAATATAGGGACCCTTCTCCCTCTCCTTGGAGTAGCATTTGGGTGGGAAGATTTGAGGGCCAACTTTGAGGGCTGGGGGTCGAGGTTGCTTCTGATTGGAAGCCTCTGACCTAGGGTCACTCAAGCAGCTGGACAAGCCCAGAAGAAGAAGAGCAGGAAGCTGACTCCTTAGAGCTTCAACTCTGTCTCCTGAAAGGTTTTAGCTACCAAACTGCATTTTAAAAACACTCTGTTGATTCCCTTCTCCATTAAACACACACACACACACACACACACACACACACACACAGAGCTGGGTGTTTAAACAAGGGAGGGGCCTCAGGGAGGACTATTGGGGTAAAAGGTGTGACAAGCCTCACAGTGGTCTAGGATTCAGAGGTGCTGGCTTGGCTAATGCTCTGGAAAGGGCCCTGGAGACCCAGATAGGTGCCCTGAACTCCATCAGTAATTTGCTGTGTGACCTTGAACAAGTCGCTTCTTTCAGCCTCAATTTGGAAAGTGAAGGGCTCTGACAGCATGATCTCTGCTATCCCAGATGAGGGTTCCCTCCTCCTGATGCTATCACATCCCCTCTGCCATCTCAAGTCCCCGAGAGACACACAGTCTCTCTCTTCCATAGCTCCTTGTACTATGTCCAGCACAAAGTAGATACTTGGTACATTTTGTGTTCAATGAGTGAAAGACAAAAAGCTGATGGAACACCTACCATGTGCCAAGCACTGTGCCAGGGGTGCTTATGGACAATGTGTATAATTCTGACAACACCTTGAGGGAAGGATATTTTTAAACTTTTGATGCAGGAAATCAAGTTGATCATACCTCTTGGTTAATGGCCCATTACTGTCATTGGTCTGTGCAATGCTCTTTTCCGGTTTCAATTTCCCCCCTCATCACTAATCTCCACTCATAGGCATCCATTCTAGTGCATTTGATATAGCTCTGTAAATATGCATGTATCCTTGTAAAATATATTCTCTTGTTTCGTGTGTGCTTCTGGTTTTTATTCATGTCTGTGGTATCATGGTACACGTCCTGCCTCTTATGTTTTTACCCAAGTCAGTTTTGAAGAATCATCCCTGTTGCTGTATGTGCGTCTAGTTCATTGCTTACACCTGCTCTCAGAATCCTATAGCTGCACCCACCACAGTTTACTTATCCTTTCCCCTGGCACTGAAAACCTTCACTCCTTTTGCTGTCTACTACCACAGACACCACCATGATGAATATCCTCCAACATGTTCCCTTATTTATACACCTGTAAGAGAACTTCTCTTGGCTATAATCCAAGAGCAGGATTGCTGGGTCACAGGGCACGTACAAAGTAGAGATTTTAGTCCCAGTTTTAGAGCTGAGAAAACAACGCTTAGCTCACACAAAGAGAAATTGGGGATCTAGGATTCATTTCCAGAATGTCTGCTTCCAGATCCTGGGTTAGTTCCAAAGGGCCTCTATAAATAACCAAATCTGGTCCAATCGGCTCAATGAGTAATTTCCCTGTTGTGTGGCTCTCAATAATAAACTCAGATAAACCGACTGGGTTGTCTAGACATCTTGGCATTTGCTAGTAAGGGTGTGCTCACCATGCTGGGTACATCACCCTGAGACTGCGGCTTGAGGAACTCTTGCTTCCTTGGGTTACTAACAATCTCTCGCACGTTACAGCAACAAGCAGTTAAAAACACGTCCCATGTGTAATGTCTTACTTCTCATAACAACCCTGTGAGGGAGGAACAATCATCATTTACATTTTACAGCAAAGGAAACTGAGGTTCACTGTCATTCTGCTGCAAAGTGGCAGGGCTGAGAACCAGACCCAGGCCTCAGAACCCAAGTCTGGTGTAATTTCCACCACCCCAGAGCTGATAGCCTAGGAAAAACAGTCTGCGCCCCACAGCCAGGCGTTCGGGTGAGATCACAAAAGCTCAGAACTTTGTAAATCCTGTCTGCAAATGTTTGGCCTTCAGCAGGGTCACCTCCAGCCAGGAGAGACCCCAACTGGCACACAGAAGGGAGAGGGATATGGCACCAGGGAGAGCTTCCCAAACGGCCATTACAGAGCTGCAGCGTTCCATGCCGTGTCGGCTGGTGGCAGCAAGGTGCTATGACCTGTACCAACGAGGGAGACCATCCGGCTTCCCTCCCTGGCCCTCTCCCCAGACAGGGAGAATTGTCAGTGATGGTGAAAGAGAAACAAAATATCTCTGCTTCTGAAGACTTCCCTGACAAATACCTCTAGTTTATTTTATTCCATTCCAGTGAGCTTGCAAAGCTGTGCAACTTTTTAAAATGTCGTTCCATTTGAGTTTACTAAGTACTCTTCACCAGGCAGGATGCTCAGCCCTGGGGTTTTAAATGATTAAGCTCATGAGCCATGAGATGCTGAGCAGGTACTTAACCCCTCTGAGCCAATGGTGATAGATACCACACAGGGTAGTTGCAGGGCGAGCACACGCCCAGCACAGAGTAAACACTCAACAAGTGGTATTTGGAGGTATTACTCAATGTGATAAATGAGGAAAGCGGTAACTATGAAATGTTAGGGAGCCCTGGAGAGGGAACAGTGAATGGTCTCTGGAGAGAGCAGTGGAAGCTACAGTAGCTCTACTGAGTAGCCGGGTAAGTTCACTGGGGAATAAGTACAAGGCAGCAGAGGGAAGAGCATGTGTGAAGTTGTGATGTTCCTGCCCTCTGCGAAGTGTCTTTACCATGTGCTTCTTTCCTCTCCTCTATGGTCTGTACGGATCTCTCTTGGGGCACTGCCAACCCATGGTCACACTTTACTGCTTCCATGCCTGTTTTTCCCCTAGACCCTGAGCTCCTGAGGCCTGGTGCTGTGGGGTCAGCCTTTAGCATAGGGCTGAACAAAAGGTCAATCTACGTTCATTAGAGATTTGTTAGATGACTGAAAAACACACAGGCATAAAAAAGCATGGATTATAAAAGTAGTGGCAAAGAGTTCTTCGCAGCCAGCACATGGAGCCAATGTTGGGAGTGGCGGGGATAAAAGCTGGGAGTTAGCAACAGTTAGTCCATAGAGGGCCCTGTGTGATGGGTTGGGAATTTCTCTGCATGGCTCGGACTAGGGTGGTAGCAGTAAGAGAGAGAAAATGCAGGCAGTAGAAAGGATCAGTGACTAGATGAATTAATAGGGTCAGGGATTAGTGGAAGAAGTCAGGGAGAGTCCTCTGATGCATCCTGAACTGGCTTCCTGCTCTTGGATAATTTTCCATGTCTGCCAAGAAGTGACAAATATTCATTTGAACAGAGCCCCTGACATTCTTCTGTGGTTAATTGGTTCCCACCTAGACTCCCTGGCATGGAAGGTACTTGAATTAGGTTTCTCCAGAGAAACAGAGCCAACAATGTGTGGAGATACGTGTGTGTGTGTATATATATATATATATATGTATGTATGTATATATATATATATATATGTGGGTGTGGGTGTGGGTGTGTGTTTTGAGAGAGAGAGAGACATAGGCAGAGACAGAGACAGAGAGAGAGAGAGATTTTAAGGAATTGACAACTGACTCACGTATTACGGAGGTGCAAGTTCAAAATCAGCAAGGTAGGCCAAGAGGCTGGAGACCCAGGCAAGGGTTGCAGTTCAACTCCAAAGACCATTCGCTGGTAGAATTCCTTCTCACTCACAGGAGGTCAGTCTTTGTTCTATTCAGGCCTTCAAGTTATCAGATTAAGCCCACTCAAATTATGGAAAGCAATCTGCTTTTCTCAAAGTCCACCAATTTAAATGTTAGTCTCATCCAAAAACACCCTCACAGAAACATCCAGAATATTGTTTGACCAAATATCTGGGTGCCGTGGACAGCCAAGTTGATGCATTAAACTAACCATCCCAGTACTTTAAGAATTCAGCCACTTTCCTGTCATGGGGAAGTCCATCCACAGCACATTCTCTCTCTCTCTCTCTCCCTCTCTCTCTCCCTCTCTCTCTCTTCTCTCTCTCTCTCTCTCTCTCTCAGTTATTTTCACACTTCAACAGGTCCACTTTGGGGAGAATTCCAGGGGACTGTCTCCAGCCCTATTTTGCCCACATGAGCCATGACACCCCATCTATTGGTCTCCCCTCATCTCAGTGTCCAGGACATAAGTATAAGGAAGCAATTTCCATTGTTCTATACTTAAGTTCACTGAACCTTTCTTCTGCCTGCTCAAATCTGCTGTTGAATCCCTCTAGTGAAATTTTCATTTCTGTTACTGTACTTTATAGCTCCAGAATTTCTTTTTTATTTCTTTTTAGGTTTTCTCTCTCTTTATTGATATCTCCAATTAATACATCGTTTTCTTAACTGTCTGCATATATTCCTTTAGTTTTTTGGGTATCTTTAAGACAGGTGTTTTAAAGTCTTTGTCTAGTATATCTGCCATTAGGTTTTTTTCAGGAACAGTTTCTGCTGATTTTTTTTTTCCCCTTTGAATAGGCCATACTCTCCTGATCTTTGTATGCCTTGTGGGTTTTGTTGTTGTTTTTGTTGTTGAAAACTGGGCATTTGAATCTAATAATGTGGTAACTGGAAATCAGATTCTCCCCTTTCCCCAGGGTTTGCTCTGTTTTTTTTGTTATTGTTTTGTTTACTGTTCTTTTTTTTAATTGCTGTAAGTTGTCTGTGTGCTGAGGACCAGCCTGTGGTATAAATTAAAGGTCTTCTCAGTTCTTTTCTGAGCCTTTCCCTGGGCAAACACACTTTCTAATTTTCCCCACATATGCAGTTGTTTTTGAATTTCTTAGTGTTTAATGTCTCTCCCAAAAGGGAAACCAGAAAAAAATGAAGGGTGGCTTCACAGGGTAATTCTATCAAACATTTAGAGAAGAGTTAACACCTATCCTTCTCAAACTCTTCCAAAATATAGCAGAGGGAGGAACACACCCAAACTCATTCTATGAGGCTGCCATCACTCTGATACCAAAACCAGACAAAGATGTCACAAAGAAAGAAAACCACAGGCCAATATCACTGATGAAGATGCAAAAATCCTCAACAAGGGCTTCCCTGGTGGCGCAGTGGTTGAGAGTCCGCCTGCCAATGCAGGGGACAAGGGTTTGTGCCCCAGTCCGGGAAGATCCCACATGCCGCGGAGCGGCTGCGCCCGTGAGCCATGGCCGCTGAGCCTGTGCAACCGGAGCCTGTGCTCCGCAACGGGAGAGGCCACAACAGTGAGAGGCCCGCATACTGCAAAAAAACCCAAACAAACAAACAAACAAATCCTCAACAAAATACTAGCAAACAGAATCCAACAGCACATTAAAAGGATCATACACTATGATCAAGTGGGGTTTATCCCAGGAATGCAAGGATTCTTCTATATACACAAATCAATCAGTGTGATACACCATATGAACAAATTGAAGGGGAAAAACCATATGATCATCTCAATAGATACAGAAAAAGCTTTCGACAAAATTCAACACCCATTTATGATAAAAACCCTCCAGAAAGTAGGCATAGAGGGAACTTTCCTCAACATAATAAAGGCCATATATGACAAACCCACAGCCAACATCGTCCTCAATGGTGAAAAGCCGAAACCATTTCCACTAAGATCAGGAACAAGACAAGGTTGCCCACTCTCACCACTATTATTCAACATAGTTTTGGAAGTTTTAGCCACAGCAATCAGGGAAAAAAAAAATAAAAGGAATCCAAATTGGAAAAGAAGAAGTAAAGCTGTCACTGTTTGCAAATGACATGATACAATACATAGAGAATCCTAAAGATGCTACCAGAAAACTACTAGAGCTAATCAATGAATTTGGTAAAGTAGCAGGATACAAAATTAATGCACAGAAATCTCTTGCATTCCTATACACTAATGATGAAAAATCTGAAAGTGAAATTCAGAAAACACTCCCATTTACCATTGCAACCAAAAGAATAAAATATCTAGGAATAAACCTACCTAAGGAGACAAAAGACCTGTATGCAGAAAATTATAAGACACTGATGAAAGAAATTAAAGATGATACAAATAGATGGAGAGATATACCATGTTCTTGGGTTGGAAGAATCAACATCGTGAAAATGACTCTACTACCCAAAGCAATCTACAGATTCAATGCAATCCCTATCAAATTACCAAGGGCATTTTTCACAGAACTAGAACAAAAAATTTCACAATTTGTATGGAAACACAAAAGACCCCAAATAGCCAAAGCAATCTTGAGAAAGAAAAACGGAGCTGAAGGAATCGGGCTCTCTGACTTCAGACTATACTACAAAGCTACAGTAATCAAGACAGTATGGTACTGGCACAAAAACAGAAACATAGATCCATGGAACAGGATAGAAACCCCAGAGAGAAACCCACGCACATATGGTCACCTTATATTTGATAAAGGAGGCAAGAATATACAGTGGAGAAAAGACAGCCTCTTCAATAAGTGGTGCTGTGAAAACTGGACAGCTACATGTAAAAGAATGAAATTAGAACACTCCCCAACACCATACACAAATATAAACTCAAAATGGATTAAAGACCTAAATGTAAGGCCAGACACCATCAAACTCTTAGAGGAAAACATAGGCAGAACACTCTATGACATAAATCACAGCAAGATCCTTTTTGACCCACCTCCTAGAGAAATGGAAATAAAAACAAAAATAAACAAATGGGACCTAATGAAACTTAAAATCTTTTGCACAGCAAAGGAAACCATAAACAAGACAAAAAGGCAACCCTCAAAATGGGAGAAAATATTTGCAAATGAAGCAACTGACAAAGGATTAATCTCCAAAACATACAAGCACTCATGCAGCTCAATATCAAAAAAAACAAACAACCCAATCCAAAAATGGGCAGAAGACCTAAATAGACATTTCTCCAAAGAAGATTGCCAACAAACACATGAAAGAATGCTCAACATCATTAATCATTAGAGAAATGCAAATCAAAACTACAATGAGATATCATCTAACACAGGTCAGAATGGCCATCATCAAAAAATCTACAAACAATAAATGCTGGAGAGGGTGTGGAGAAAAGGAACCCTCTTGCACTGTTGGTGGGAATGTAAATTGATACAGCCACTATGGAGGACAGTATGGAGGTTCTTTAAAAAACTAAAAATAGAACTCCCATACGACCCAGCAATCCCACTACTGGGCATATACCCTGAGAAAACCATAATTCAAAAAGAGTCATGTACCAAAATGTTCATTGCAGCTCTATTTACAATAGCCAGGACATGGGACATGGAAGCAACCTAAGTGTTCATCAACAAATGAATGGATAAAGAAGATGTGGCACATATATTCAATGGAATATTACTCAGTCATAAAAAGGAATGAAACTGAGTTTTTTGTAGTGAGGTGGATGGACCTAGAGACTGTCATACAGAGTGAGGTAAGTCAGAAAGAGAAAAACAAATACTGTATGCTAACACATATATATGAAATCTAAAAAAAGAAAAAAAAAGTGGCCAGAAGAACCTAGGGGCAAGATGGGAATAAAGATGCAGACCTAATAGAGAATGGACTTGAGGATACAGGGAGGGGGAAGGGTAAGCTGGGACAAAGTGAGAGAGTGGCATGGACATATATACACTACCAAACGTAAAATAGATAGCTAGTGGGAAGCAGCTGCATAGCACAGGGAGATCAGCTCAGTGCTTTGTGACCACCTAGAGGAGTGGGATAGGGAGGGTGGGGGGGAGGGAGGTGCAAGAGGGAAGAGATATGGGGACATATGTATATGTATAACTGATTCACTTTGTTATAAAGCAGAAACTAACACACCATTGTAAAGCAATTATACTCTAAAAAAGATGTTTAAAAAAAAAAGAAAAAAATGAAGGGGGAAGGGGACCAGCCTTTTAAATTCCCTTGAAGTCACTTCGGCTGGATGGGTAGGGGCTTTCAACAATAGGGGAGGTACAGCAACAATGCTGGGCCACCTCTTTGTCTGTGCCTCTGTGATCAGAAACAGCAATTGGCGATCAGAGCACAGACCCCTGACATGTGGAGGACAGGACCCTTTTTGTTCACTCCAGCTACAGCAAGCTACTCCAGGAACATATGCGCAGCTGCCTACCACATGGCTGGGATGGAGGGTGGGCAGATGCTCCTGTGCAAAGAACTGAAATTGACCAAAATTAACTGCAATTTACTGTCCAAGCCTTCCTCTGGAAGTTGCAAGCCTGGAACAGACTCCAGAGTACCAAAATAGGTACATCAGACAGATTCTGCCAAAGCAATTGTTGTCTAGGTGCAAAGATAGATTCCTGGTGTTTCTTAGTGTGCTCTGTTCCCAGAACCCCCTCTTGTATTTAGTCTTAAAGGATTGTTTGGTACACTAGATGGACTGAGAGGAGAGAGCATTCCAGGTAGTGGGAACAGAGTATGCAAGACTCAGACAAGGAAGGGTATGGGTATGCTGGGGAAATGATAGGAATTTCAGTATGGGTGGGGCAAGGGGAAGGAGAAGAGAAGGGAAAGTAAAGAGCGATGTAGACAAGGAGAACAGCCTTTGGCCTTTGTGGTAAATAAATTTTCATGGCACAATTCTTGCTGACATGCAAACTCAAAATTTTATTCAAACATAGAATATGCAGTGACCAGCCAAAGGTCTTGAACTTGAAATGTTAAGTAAATTTTATTTATTCAATTTGTCTAAACACAGTTATGAAAAGAGCTAAATAACTTGAAGAGGATATTCTGAATTTTAAAAGGCAGGGGGTGGGGCAGAGTCAGAAGAACCTCTTGCTGTTTTGAGGGAAATTGTCTTTTCTGGGCTTTGGAACTGGTGACTGCCACCTTGAATAGTTAACAGAAGTGGAAGATCCTGTGGTCCCAGTGTCTCACGGGCACAGCAACCTCTCAGGAGCCTCTTCTGAGGCTTCTTTCTACAGGCCCACTGCTTTCCTCATCTCTGCTGCCTCCAGACTTTCTCCCCAGTAACCAAGCAACAGCCTGTTTATCCACAATCTAAACAACCAAGAGAGTCAAGGAACCCCACGGTGGTGATGGTATATGAGAGCAGTTTGTATTCCATTCTATGAGCAAGAAATAATAAGAAAACATGCTCCTGTTAGGCACTTAGTTCAAAAATAGCCCCCTGGGTGGGTGTAGCCCCTCAGCTGGCACCATCCAACTTCTACTCATTTTGCGTGGCACTCAAGACTTTTCACAACAACATTTGTGAAATTATAACATGCCATTTGCATCTTTAAGAATCATTAAGGTCTGTTCAGTGAGGGCCATATTTGAGGGCATTCAGACCCTTTGATTGAGTCAACCAGAAAGTTCAGTTAACTGGAAAGCTCCATTTTCCAAAGAATTCAGAATAACCAAGAATTCATTGGAATCTCTCTAAGAGTAAATCTCCTGGACTTACTCCCCAGAATTTAATTTAAGAGCTTGAAGTTGCAGCAACACACTTCACCTTAACCTAGAGTGGTTCAACTTTCTAGGAATAGCCGAGGGGTAGGGGCCTAAGTGCGCTCAACTGAGCAGAAGGAAGAGACTGCACTGTGGAAATAAAGACCACCCAAATGAGAATAAACAGGGGCTCATTCCAAGCTTGCTATAGCAAGGGAGACGGCCACCATCACTTGCATTTGTCAGGCAAGGGAGCAGGAAAGCTTTATAGTGGAAAAAAAGTGAAGGCTTCAAGGGTACTCTGATTGGAGGTTGTTGACAAAGAGGAGTGGAAACAGCTGACTAGAAGAGGGACATCTGTGTAATTGGTTTGGGGAGCAAATTTGGTTTTCTCTGGCTAGTCCTGAGTTGGAAGTGAGGGCAAAGATTCAAACAGCTGACCATTGTTGACTCAGTCCTGATTGTTTTGGGCTGATTACTTCAGAGGCTGTGGTTTTGCTTCCCAAGCTGGTTGCTGCAGAGTTTGTGGGTCAAAATTCAATTGTCAAATATGATCTGACAATTGTGTTTATATATTTGATCTCTCAGTACACACACACATCCATGATTTTCATTTTCATTTTCAGATTGAGACATTTATCAAATAGGACACAAGCTAGAGGCAAAGCTGGGTTAAGAGGTGAGGAGGGGAGTTCAGCACAGTGATGAGTGGACAGCAGACATTTAATAAGTCCATGGTTTATTATTGACACTGGGAGATAAATCTGGGACTTCAGGCTTCTATTATAGCTCATCCTCAATTCCCTTCAATTCATTCCATCCATTCAACAAACATTTTTATTTGTCATTGTTGTGTTAAAGTTGTCTTCCTTTTCTTCCACTAGTTCTTCCCCCAATAACCATCATCTGTTCTGATGTTTCAGCTTGGTTTCCCTCCCCCAAGTTTCTGAATTTCCCCCCCACCCTCCCCAGTTTCTGAATTCTCTTAAATGGCTTATAGTGGGTTGAATGATGGCCCCTCAGAAAGATATGCCCACATCCTCCCTGGGATCTGTGAATGTGACCTTATTTGGTAAAAGGATCTTTGCAGATGTAATTAAATCAAGGATTTTAAGAAAAGTAGATTATTCTTGATTATACGGGTGGACCCTAAATCCAATGTCAAGTGTCCTTATAAGAGCGAGTCAGAGGGGGACCACACAGACACAGAGGAGAAGCAATGTGAAGACAGAGACTGGAGAGATGCAGGCACAAACCAAGGAACGCCAAGGATTGCTGGCAGCCACCAGAAGCTTGGAGAGAGGCATGATTCTCCAATGAATGGGTTCTCCCCCAGAGGTTCTGGGGTGGAATGGCCCTGCTGACACCTTTTTTTTCTGTCACCAGGGAGCTGGGATTTTCTTTCTTTCTTTTTTTTTTTTTTAATTGGGGTATAGTTGTTTTACAATGTTGTGTTAGTTTCTGCTGTATAGCGAAGTGAATCAGGTATATGTATACATATATCCCCACTTTTTTGGATTTCCTGCCCATTTAGGTCACCACAGAGCATTAAGCAGAGTTTCTTATGCTATACAGCAGGTTCTCATTAGTTATCTATTTTATACTTATCAGTGTATATATGTCTATCCCAATCTCCCAATTCATCCACCCACCCTTTCCCTGC
This sequence comes from Delphinapterus leucas, assembly GCF_059928025.1. Classification (NCBI taxonomy): domain Eukaryota; kingdom Metazoa; phylum Chordata; class Mammalia; order Artiodactyla; family Monodontidae; genus Delphinapterus; species Delphinapterus leucas. The sequence continues at coordinate 146,108,031 of NC_143129.1, forward strand.
TTGGTGTCCATACATTTGTTCTCTACATCTGTGTCTCTGTTTCTGCCTTGCAAACAGGTTCATCTGTACCACTTTTCTATATTCCACATATATGTGTTAATATACGATATTTGTTTTTCTCTTTCTGACTTACTTCACTCGGTATGACAGTCTCTAGGTCCATCCACGTCTCTACAAATGACCCAATTTCGTTCCTTTTTCTGACTAATATTCCATTGTGTATATGTACCACATCTTCTTTTTCCATTCATCTGTCGATGGACATTTAGGTTGCTTCCATGACCTGGCTATTGTAAATAGTGCTGCAATGAACATTGGGGTGCATGTGTCTTTTTTTTTTTTTAATAAAATTATTTATTTATTTATTTATTTTTGGCTGCATTGGGCCTTTGTTGCTGCATGTGGGCTTTCTCTAGTTGCAGTGAGAAGGGGCCACTCTTCATTGCAGTGCATGGGCTTCTCATTGCGGTGGCTTCTCTTGTTGCAGAGCACAGGCTCTAGGTGCACGGGCTTCAGTAGTAGTGGCACGTGGGCTCAGTAGTTGTGGCTTGCGGTCTTAGTTGCTCTGCGGCATGTGGGATCTTCCTGGACCAGGGCTCGAGCCCATGTCCCCTGCATTGGCAGGCAGATTCTTAACCACTGCACCACCAGGGAAGTCCTGCATGCGTCTTTTTGAATTATGGTTTTCTCTGGGTATATGCCCAGTAGTGGGATTGCTGGGTCATATGGTAATTCTACCGTTAGTTTTTTAAGGAACCTCCATACTGTTCTCCACAGTGGCTGTATCAATTTACATTCCCACCAACAGAGCAAGAGGGTTCCCTTTTCTCCACACCCTCTCCGGCATTTATTGTTTGTAGATTTTCTGATGTTGGCCATTCTGACCAGTGTGAGGTGATACCTCATTGTAGTTTTTTTTTTAATTTTTATTTATTTATTTATTTGCTTATGCTGGGTCTTAGTTGTGGCAGGAGGGCTCCTTAGTTGCGTCATGCAAACCTTAGCTGTAGCATGCATGTGGGATCTAGTTCCCTGACCAGGGATTGAACCCAGGACCCCTGCATTGGGAGCGCAGAGTCCCAACCACTGCACAACCAAGGAAGTCCCCTCATTGTAGTTTTGATTTGCATTTCTCTAATAATTAGTGATGTTGAGCAGCTTTTCATGTGCCTCTTGGCCATCTGTGTGTCTTCTTTGAAGAAATGTCTGTTTAGGTCTTCCACCCATCTTTTCATGGGGTTGTTTGTTTTTTTGATATTGAGCTGGATGAGCTGTTTGTATATTTTGGAGATTAATCCTTTGTCCATTGATTCTTTTGCAAATATTTTCTCCCATTCTGAGGGTTGTCTTTTTGTCTTGTTTATGGTTTCCTTTGCTGTGCAAAAGATTTTAAGTTTCATTAGGTCCCATTTGTTTATTTTTGTTTTTATTTCCATTACTCTAGGAGGTGGATCAAAAAGATCTTGCTGTGATTTATGTTAAAGAGTGTTCTTCCTCTAAGAGTTTTATAGTGTCCAGTATTACATTTAGGGCTTTAATTCATTTTGAGTTTATTTTTGTGTATGGTGTTAGGGAGTGTTCTAATTTCAGTTTTTTACATGTAGCTGTCCAGTTTTCCCAGCAGCACTTATTGAAAAGGCTGTCTCTTCTCCATTGTATATTTTTGCCTCCTTTATCATAGATTAGTTGACCATAGGTGTGTGGGTTTATCTCTGGGCTTTCTATCCTGTTCCACTCATCTATATTTCTGTTTTTGTGCAAGTACCATACTGTTTTGATGACTGTACCTTTGTAGTATAGTCTGAAGTCAGGGAGTCTGATTCCTCCAGCTCTGTTTTTTTCCCTCAAGATTGTTTTGGCTATTTGGGGTCTTTCATTTCTCCATACAGGTTTTAAGATTTTTTGTTCTAGTTCTGTGAAAAATGCCCTTGGTAATTTGATAGGGATTTCATTGAATATATAGATTGCTTTGGGTAGTTTAGTCATTTTCATGATGTTGATTCTTCCAATCCAAGAACATGGTATATCTCTCCATCTGTTTGTGTCATCTTTGATTTCTTTCATCTGTATATTGTACTTTTCTGAGTACAGGGCTTTTACCTCCTTAGGTAGGTTTATTCCTAGATATTTTATTCTTTTTGGTGCAGTGGTGAATGGGATTATTTCCTTAATTTCTCTTTCTTATCTTTCATTGTTAGTGTATAGGACTGCAAGGGATTTCTGTGCATTAATTTTGTATCCTGCAACTTTACCAAATTCATTGACTAGCTCTAGTAGTTTTCTGGTGGCAACTTTAGGATTTTCTATGTATAGTATCATGTCATCTGCAAACAGTGACAGTTTTACTTCTTCTTTTCAATTTGTATTCCTTTTATTTCTTTTTCTTCTCTTATTGCCACGGCTAGGACTTCCAAAACTATGTTGAATAAGAGTGGCAAGAGTGGACAGCCTTGTCTTATTCCTGATCTTAGAGGAAATGCTTTCAGTTTTTCACCATTGAGAATGATGTTTGCTGTGGGTTTGTTGTATATGGCCTTTATTATGTTGAGGTTGGTTCTCTCTATGCCCACTTTCTGGAGAGTTTTTATCATAAATTGGTGTTGAATTTTGTCAGAAGCTTTTTCTGCATCTATTGAGATGATCGTATGGTTTTTATTCTTCAATTTGTTAATATGGCTGACACCTTGATTTAGGACTTCTGACCTCCAGAACAGTGAAAGAATAAATTTCTGTTGTTTTAAGGCACTGAATTTGTGGTAATTTGTTGCAGCAGCCATAGGAAAAGAATAGTCACCCATAGGAAGAAATTTCTTTTGCTCAGGTCAAATAATTGTGTGATTTTGAGTACTATGTTTATAGAAACACTGTTAAAACCACCTAAAAGTTTTTTCAAAAGAAACAAAAAAAATACCCAAGATCCTCACCAGGCATATTGATTCTTTCTATATCTTCATATTCTCTTCCATTCATTATACTTATGAGTATTATAAAACTAGTATTCGCAATTCTTTATTTTCATTCAACTTCAGAATGGAGACATTATCCCATGTGACCCCTTGTCTCCACCATTGTGTTCATGCTTATATTTCATAGAGTGAAGCTGCAGGCATGAATTACTTAATCATATCCCTATTGTTACATATCTAGGCTATTTCCAAACTTTTTGTTACAGATAATGTTGCAGTGAAAAATAATAGTAATAATACCACCATTTATGCTGTGCCTATGATACCACATGCCCAGACACTTCCCTCTGTGTGGTTTTATCTAAGCCTCACAATCAATAATTCTTTGAAGCAAAAAAGAGCTTGAGGGGGGAGATGGGTATTACAGATGAAGAAAATGGGGCTCTAAGAGGTAAATCAACATGTCCCCAAAGATTCATAAAGTTAGGAAGCAGGGGAGCCTGGAGTGGAATTTGGTCAGTCTGTCTTCAAAACCCACACTTTGTCATTAAGCCATACTTCTTCCCAAAAGTTAGTACAAATGAAATTTTTAATTGGCATCATACCCTCAAACTACATTCCTAGGAGTGAGATGATAAAAGTCAGGGATTAAATGCTTATCATGTCTTAAAAACATCTTGTCAAACCACTTGGGCAAAAATTTTGAAATGAACCAAACTTTTAACTAACGGGGATTTGTCAACTAAATTGTGGAACAGCCATATAATGTGCTATAAAGAAGGCCTTGGGGAAATTTGGTTATTCATATGAAAAGATGTTCATAATATATCAAGAAGGAATATATACAATAGTTAAAAGGTAGAAGCAGCCCACATGTCCATTGAGAGATGAATGGATAAGCAATATTATTCAGCCTCAAAAAAGGGAGGAAATTCTGCAATATTCTACAACATGGATGAACCTTGAGGACATTATACTAAGTGAAATGAGGCAGTCACAAAAAGACAAATACCATATGATTCCACTTATATGAGGTTCCTAGAATAGTCAGATTCATAGAGATAGAAAGTAGAATGGTGGTTGCTGAGAGCTGGGGGTTGGGGAGAATGGGGAGTCACTGTTTAAGGGGCACAGAGTTTCAGTTTTACAAGATAAAAAGAGCACTGAAGATGGACGGTAGCGATAATTGCCCAAGAAAATGAATGTACTTAATACTACTAAACTGTACACTTAAAAATGGTTAATTTCCTGGTGGTCCAGTGGTTAGGACTCCGTGCTCTCACTGCCCAGGGCTCGGGTTCAATCCCTGGTCAGGAACTAAGATCCCACAAGCCACACGGTCAAAAAAACAAAAATGGTTAAAATGATAAGTTATATTTTACATGTATTTTACTACAATTTTTAAAAACTGGAAAAAGAAAGCAGTGTGTATGTGATCCAGCAATTCCACTTTGGGGTATATACCCCAAGGAATTGAAAGCAGAGATTCAAACAGATATTTGTACACCCATGTTCATAACAGCGTTATTCACAAGAGCCAAAATGTGGAAGCCACCGAAGTGTCCATGGATGGATGAGTGGATAAACAAAATGTGGTATATACATACAATGGGACATTATTCAGCCTTAAAAAGGAAGGGAATTCTGACACATGCTACAACATGGATGAACCTTGAGGACATTGTGCTACATGAAATAAGCCAGTCACAAAAAGACAAATAGTATATGTTCCACTTATTCGAGGTACTTAGAGTGCTCAAATTCACAGAGACAGAAAGTAAAATGATGCTTGCCAGGGGCTGGGGAAGAGAGGAATGGAGAGTTGGTTTTTAAAGGGTAGAGAGTTTCAGTTGGGAAAGATGAATGGAAAAGTTCTGGAAATGGAAGGTGGTGGTGGATGTACAACACTGTACATGTACTTAATGCCACAGAACCATACACCTAAAAATGGTTAAAAGAGTAAATTTTGTGTTATGCATATTTTAGCGCAAGGGAAAAAGAAACAAGCAATACGAAAGCTTTTGCAAAACAATATTTAAACACAGAAAAATGTATGTTATTGAGCTGCATGAGCTGCTTGTAAATCTTGGAGATTAATCCTTTGTCAGTTGCTTTATTTGCAAATATTTTCTCCCATTCTGAGGGTTGTCTTTTGGTCTTGTTTATGGTTTCCTTTGCTGTGCAAAAGCTTTGAAGTTTCATTAGGTCCCATTTGTTTATTTTTGTTTTTATTTCCATTACTCTAGGAGGTGGGTCAGAAAGGATCTTGCTGTGATTTATGTCATAGAGTGTTCTGCCTATGTTTTCCTCTAAGAGTTTTATAGTGTCTGGCCTTACATTTAGGTCTTTAATCCATTTTGAGCTTATTTTTGTGTATGGTATTAGGGAATGTTCTAATTTCCTACTTTTACATGTACCTGTCCAGTTTTCCCAGCACCACTTAAAAAAAAAAAACGTCATGAAGAACCTAGGGGTAAGACGGGAATAAAGACACAGACCTACTAGAGAATGGACTTGAGGATATGGGGAGGGGGAAGGGTAAGCTGTGACAAAGCGAGAGAGTGGCATGGACATATGTACACTATCAAATGTAAAATAGCTAGTGGGAAGCAGCCGCATAGCACAGGGAGATCAGCTCGTTGGTTTGTGACCACCTAGAGGGGTGGGTTAGGGAGGGTGGGAGGGAGGGAGATGCAAAAGGGAGGAGATATGGGGACATATGTATATGTATAGCTGATTCACTTTGTTATAAAGCAGAAACTAACACACCATTGTAAAGCAATTATACTCCAATAAAGATGTTAAAAAAAAAGAAAAATGTATGGGAGTATAAACTAAAAAGCTATTTCTGAGTGTTAGAATACAGGATATTTTTGTGTTTTTCTTACTTTTCAGCAATGAACACATATTCTTTGAAGCATTTTCTTTTTTAGCTGAAAAAAGGAACGAGACGGGCAGTACAGGTACAAACTGACTGGTGGGCCGTGGTGGCAGGGAAGGGTGTACCTCCACTGGCAAGGTCTGTGTGATGTGTGTTTCCCCTCTGCCTCTTCAGCCCAAGACCCTCTTCTGGGCAAGAATTACTTCAGGCATTGATTGATGGAACACAGTTAACTTTAATGGTCTTCCTGTAAGTTCCCCCACTGTGGAGCAGGGCAGGGCAATGAGTCTGAATGCTGGGCCCACTGACTCCGCCCGTTGCCCTAGCATTTTACTTCTGCAGTCGAGGGGCCTGCGGATTCATGTTGTTTCCATGTCTTGGCTATTGTGAATAATGCTGCTATGGGGAGTGCAGCTATCTCTTCAAGATAGGAATTTCATCTTCTTTGGATATATTTAACTTCTTGAAGCTCTATATCGAATATTTAAATTGTGTAGGTTCTATTTTTCCCACCTGTCTCGGGAAGGCTGCAGTCCTTACCTGGACTTTGCAGAAGCCCTGGTAAGGGAAACAGTGGTAGAAATTAGTTTTATCAAACATGTTAAACTTCAATGTCTCTGCTGGATCCCCATGAGCCTACCCCAGCAACACAGGAATATTTTAGCAGGAAATTCTTTCAAATTGCATTTCGTCTTGTGTTTTCGTCATGAAACTTTTCCAGACTTCAGGTCTTCCTGTCCCATGGACCCAGTTTCACTATTGAAAATAAAAACTCAGTAAGATAATTATCATTCTAAACTAACTTGATTACATTTTTAGCCTTTACTGAAAACATCACAAGTAGATCATTGATCATTTCTAATGGGAAAAGTAACTTTCTTGGCAAGTGACATGTCCACGTATATCTTGTATTTTAATTATATTTGTCAGTATTTCTCACCTGGACTTGAGCTACTCAGGAGCAGGGAACCCATTATATGTCCACATAGTAGGTCCTCTTTATCTTTATGCTAATTAGTTAACCAATTAACTTATTTACAGACACCAGGAATACTAAATGCTGATGATAATGAGTAATACCTTTATTACTATATTCTTTCCTTTGCTGTGTTTCTTATGCTTATGCTACAGGCATTGTTCTCGGTGCTGAGGATACAGCAGGAAGTAAATATTACAAAATGTAATCCCACCTGCTCCCCACCAAAAAAAGCCTTACAAAATCTTACCAGAAGCTGGGGGCCATAGATTTGCCTATTTTAAAAAAGAGAAAGGGAGGAAGGCAGGCAAGACTATGATGCAGTGCAGTAGAATAAGTGCAGATTAGGACTTGGAAGCCTTGGGCTTACTTTGTGCTTTCTAGCTGTCTAACCCTGGGGAAGTTAATTGACCTCTCTCTGCCTCAATTCCCTCATCTATAAAATAGGGATAATGAAAACATCTAATAACATTGTGGTGAGGATTAAATTAATCAAGACAATGTAAAGTGCCTAGAATAATGCCTGGCACATGTTGAATACCCAATAAACGTTAGCTATTTATTGTTGTCGCTGGTATGAACAACCCTGAGTAGGTCACATAACATCTCAGCTTCAGTTTCTTCCCCTGTAAAATGGGGGATTGTAGTAACATCTACCTCATGGGTAAGGTTCAAGTGAGATGAAGTAAGTGAAAGCTCTTTATAAACTGAGGACTTAATCTAGGACTCAAAGCCTTCAGCGGGTAGCTGTTCAGGGAACCCAGGGAGATGCGGGGCGGTGAGGTGGAAGGTGGAGGAGTCATGGGGACTGCAGGCAGAGCAAGAAGCCAGCACTTCGTTCCAGTGATTATGGTTGTGCAGATGTTTCTAATGAAACCACAAATCCAGATTTTTATGTAAGATCTCTAGTTTTTAAATGTTGGCAATGAAGTCGGATTTTTGTAAAACACTTTGAAAGCCAATCAAAATAAAGATGCAGGCTGCCAACTTGTGACCTGTTATAAACTTTTACAGCTATTACTTAATAAACCCCAGGGGAGAACTATAAAAGCAGCTGACGCAATAACTAAATTGAAAAGCCAAGAAACAACTAACATTAATTGGGTTCTATGTGTCATGCACATTATAGCATTTGATTCTCCCAGCAACCTCAAGAGATGGGCATTAGCACTCCCATTCTACAGATGAAGAAACTGAGGCCCAGAGATGCCTAAGGTCACACAACTGGTGAGGGGCCAATAGGGTTGAATGCCACCTCTCTGTGCCTCCGAAATCCAATCTCTTTTCACTCTGATGACTTTGCAAGATTGCAACACAGTATCACCTGAGCCCATAGGCCCCTCGACTTCACAGCAGAAGTACAATGTCATGGCAGTGGGCAAAGTCTGTGGGCCCAGCATTCAGACTCATTGCCTTGCTCTGCTTCACAACGGGGGAAACCTACTTGAAGACCATTAAAGTTAACTGTGTTCCATCAATCAATGCCTGAGCTAGACCTTGCCCAGAAGAGGGTCTTGGGCATTAGGGTATCTTTTCAGTGAGGCTTCCAGATCTGCAATAGGCAGCCTAAAGAGATAGGAGAGAGAGGACATCAGTCTCCCGATCAAAAAGGGTCTTGGAACCAGTCCCAAAAGCAATGTACAAAAATGCAGCAAGGTCTCTATACTAATACATTTTATGTTAAGAATACAAACCATGAGTCTCTAAATTGCTGTGGTTTAGACCAGTGACTCCATCAGCCTCAACCTAATGTTGGGTCCACCTCCCCACATTACATCAAAACCTGGGCATTTAACAGGGTCAGTGGTAAGCTTTAAAAGCTCCCCAGGTGATCAACCAAGGATCACTGACTGTCTATTAAGAGAATTCAGCAGATACTGTATTCATTCAACAGCTGTTTCTTGAGCACCCACTATGTGCCAGATACATAGTATGTTGGAAATTAGTGAGCAATAGAAAGGCAATGTCTTGACTTTAGTTTAGTGAGGGGGGGACAGGGAGGAAAGCATGTAAACAAAATAACATCATTTTAGGTATAATAATAAGTGTTATAAAGAAAAATAAAACAGTTCAAGGGATAGAGAGTGATTGAGGAGCAGGTTATTTTATTGGACACATTGGTTTCTCTAAATTGAGATTTCTTTTTGAGTAGGTAATACTTTCATATGTTTAAAAAAAATCAAAGTGATAAAAAAGTATAAACCTTGAGAAGACTTACTTCAGCCTCTGACTCTATTCTATTTTTCTGGCCCAGTGGGTCTCAAAATATGATCCCCTGACTGGTAACCTGGGAACTTTAGAAATGCACAGTTTGGGCTCCATCCCAGACCTACTGAAGCAGAAGCTCTGTGGGTGGGACTAGTAATCTGTGTTGTAGCAAGTCCTCCAGGTGATGCTGATGCATGCTGGCATTTGAGAACAACTGCTCTAGTCTAATAAACATTTCTCTTCATTTCTGACGTATCCTTCCAGTGTCTCTTTTGTAAATAGCAGTAACGTGAATATTCATTCTTGTTTTTCCCCTTCTTATACAATTACTATTCTGCATCTTAGTTTTATTACTTAACATGCACTAGAGATCTTTCTATTAAACACAAAGTTCATTATTTTCTGTACGTTCCTATGCTTTCGTAGTGTGGATATACCATGGAGTATTTAACCATCTCCCGCTTAATGATTGTAGGTTATTTCCATCTTTTGCTATTACTGTTTGCTATTACCATACTTAATACCCTTATGCATGTGTCATTTCACATTTATTCGAGTCAGAGGATGAATTCCTAGAAGTGGGGTGTAAGATCAAAGGGCAAATGAATTTGGAAATTTCATAGATGGTGTTTGCTGCTCACAGAGGTTTTTGCTTTCTTGTCTGCAATGATGAGAATGTTTGTTTCACCACAAACTCACCAAATACAATCTGTTGGATTTTTGCCAATCTTTCAAGTAAAAAATTGCACCCTCTAGTCATTTTAATCTATATTTCTCTTATTTTGAATGAAGTTGACCATCTTTGCATATGTTTAAGGGCCATCTGTATTTACCTGTGAACTTTTCATGCTTGTCTTTTGCCCATCTCTATTAGATCGATGCTCTTTTTCTCCTTTATTTCTAGAAGCTTTTTAGATATTAGGGGGATTAATCCTTTGTGACATGAGTTACAAATAATTTTTCCCAGTTTGTCACTTGCCTTTTGGCTTTATGGAGTTTTTTGGTTTTACTTTCATTTTTAATTTTAATAATTGTTTTCTACCTAAAATTTAGTTCTTGAAAATCTGAATTTGGTAACTCATTCAAAATCAATTACAAGGCTTACCAGGACCTATCAGAAGCAAGTGACCAGGTCCCAAGGAAGGCAACTGAGACCAAAAACAAGTTAGTTTTTTTGTCTACAAATATTTTGTCTACAAACATGTATGCAGAATCTACTATGTGTCAGGAACAAACACATAGTTTTTTTTTGAGCTGCTTATTTTTCCAACAATTTTTCATTACAAATATTCATAGAGAATCCTAAAGATGCCACCAGAAAACTACTAGAGCTAATCAATGAATTTGGTAAAGTTACAGGATATAAAATTAATGCACAGAAATCTCTTGCATTCCTATACACTAATGATGAAAAATCTGAAAGATTTTTATACACTCCCATTTACCATTGCAACAAAAAGAATAAAATACCTAGGAATAAACCTACCTAGGGAGACGAAAGACCTGTATGCAGAAAACTGTAAGACACTGATGAAAGAAATTAAAGATGATACCAACAGATGGAGAGGTATACCATGTTCTTGGATTGGAAGAATCAACATTGTGAAAATAACTATACTGCCCAAAGCAATCTACAGATTCAATGCAATCCCTATCTAATTATCAATGGCATTTTTTATGGAACTAGACCAAAAAATCTTAAAATTTGCATGGAGACACTAAAGACCCCGAATAGCCAAAGCAGTCTTGAGGAAAAACATCGGAGCTGGAGGAATCAGGCTCCCTGACTTCAGACTATACTACAAAGCTACAGCAATCAAGACAATATGGTACTGGCACAAAAACAGAAACATAGATCAATGGAACAAGGTAGAAAGCCCAGAGATAAACCCACACACCTATGGTCAACTAATCTATGACAAAGGAGGCAAGGATATACAATGGAGAAAAGTCAGTCTCTTCAATAAGTGGTGCTGGGAAAACTGGACAGCCACATGTAAAAGAGTGAAATTAGAACACTACCTAACACCATACACAAAAATAAACTCAAAATGGATTCAAGACCTAAATGTAAGACTGGACACTATAAAACTCTTAGAGGGAAACATAGGAAGAACACTCTTTGACATAAATCACAGCAAGATCTTTTTTGATCCACTTACTAGAATAATGGAAATAAAAATAAACAAATGGGACCTAATGAAATTTAAAAGCTTTTGCACAGCAAAGGAAACCATAAACAAGACAAACCTCAAAATGGGAGAAAATATTTGCAAATGAATCAGCAAAGGATTAATCTCCAAAATATATAAGCAGCTCATGCAGCTCAATATTAAAGAAAGAAACAACCCAATCCAAAAACGGATGGAAGACCTAAATAGACATTTCTCCAAGTCGACATACAGATGGCCAAGAAGCACACGAAAAGCTGCTCAACATCACTAATTATTAGAGAAATGCAAATCAAAACTACAATGTGGTATCACCTCACACCAGTTAGAATGGGCATCATCAGAACATCTACAAGCAACAAATGCTGGAGAGGGTGTGAGAAAAGGGAACCCTCTTTCACTGTTGGTGGGAATGTAAATTGATACAGCCACTATGGAGAACAGTATGGAGCTTCCTTTAAAAACTAAAAATAGAATTACCATATGACCCAGCAATCCCACTACTGGGCATATACGCAGAGAAAACCATAATTCAAAAAGACACATGCACCCCAATGTTCTTTGCAGCACTATTTACAATAGCCAGGTCATGGAAGCAACCTAAATGCCCATCAACAGACGAATGGATAAAGAAGTTGTGGTACATATATACAATGGAATATTACTCAGCTATAAAAAGGAACGAAATTGGGTCATTTGTTGAGATGTGGATGGATCTACAGACTGTCATACCGAGTGAAGTAAGTCAGAAAGAGAAAAACAAATATCATATATTAACGCATATATGTGGAACCTAGAAAAATGGTACCGATGAACCGGTTTGCAGGACAGAAATTTAGGCACACATGTAGAGAACAAACATAGGGACACCAAGGGGGGAAAGCGGCAGGGGGTGGGTGGTGCTGGTGGGATGAATTGGGTGATTGGGATTGACACGTATACACTGATGTGTCTAAAATGGATGACTAATAAGAACCTGCTGTATAAAAAAATTAATAAAATTAAATTTAAAAATATATATATATACATTTCAAATAAAAAAGATAAATCTGCTATCATGTTGTTAGATTTTAACACCCATCAGTAATTGATGGATCAAACACACACAAAAAATGAGTACAGATATAGAAGATTTGAACTAATGTATTCTCAAGTTTGATTTAATGGATATACATATAACACTGCACCCATCATTTACCGAATACACATTCTTTGTAGGCACAAGCTGAACATTTATAAAAATCAAACATTCACTGGGACATAAAGCAAATCTCTACAAATCTCAAAGGATTACTCTCATAGATCCTCATTCTCTGTCCACAATAGGGTTATTAGAAACCAAAAACAAGTTTTTTCAACCAACAGTGCTGGAAGAATTGTATATTCACATGCAGAAAGATTATTTATACCTTTAACTCACACCTTACATAAAAATTAATTCAAAATGACCATAAACCAAAATTTAAGAGCTAAAACTATAAAACTTTTAGAAAAAAACATGGGAGAAAATTTTCTTGACTTTGGATTAGGCAAAGAGTTCTTAGATGTGACACTAAAGTCATGATCCATAAAAGAAAAAATTGATAAATTTGATTTAATTTTTAAAAATTGGGGGAATTCCCTGGCAGTCCAGTGATTGGGACTCTGCACTTTCACTGCCGAGGGCCCAGGTTCAATCCCCAGTGAAGGAACTAAGATCTCGCAAGCCACAGAGCACTGCCAAAAAAAAAAAAAAAGAAAAGAAACAGAAAAAGAGTAAAATACATAATAAAAACCTATTTTTTTTAAAAAAATTGTACTTTAAAAGACACTACCAAGAAAATGAAAAGGTAAACCACAGACTGGGAGAAAATATTTGTAAGTAATAATTCTGATAGAGGTCTTGTATTCGGAATACAGAGAACTTTCACAAATCAAGAAGAAGACAAACAACCCAATTTTTAAATAGACAAAAGATTTGAATAGACATTTCACCAAAGAAAATATATGAATAGCTAATAAGCACATTAAAAGATGCTTAACATCATTAGTCATTAGGAAAATGCAAATTAAAACCACAAGGAGATGCCACTTCATACCCAGTAGGATGCCTATAACTAAAAAGACAGAGAATAATAACTGTGGGAAGGGATGTGAAGAAATTGGAATCCTCGAAGATTGCTGACAGGAATGTAGAATAGTATATTCACTTTGGAAAATAGTTTGGCAATCTCTTAAAAAGTTAAACATAAATTTATGTTTAACAACCTAGTAATTCGACTCATAGATATGCACTCAAGATAAACAAAAACATGTGTCCACAGAAACACTTGTACAGGAAAGTTCATAGCAACATTATTCATAAAAGCCAAAAAGTGGAAACAATACAAATGTCCATTGACTGATGAGTGGGAAAACCAAAGTGTGCTATATCCATACAATATAATACTTTTCATCAATAAGAGGAATGAATCACTGATACCTGCTACAATCATGGATGAACTTCAAAAATATTATGCTCAGTGAAAAAAGTCCAATAAAAAAAAGACCACATATTTTATGTTTCCATTTATATAGTATATCTAGAAAAGGCAAATCTATGGATATAGAAAGCAGATTGGTGTTTGCCTGGGGATTGAGGATTGACTAAAAATGGGCATGAGGGGGTCTTTTGGGGATGTTGGAAATGTTCTAAAATTGGGTTGTGGTGATGATTGCACACTCAGTAAATTTACTAAAAAACATTGAATTCCATGCTTAAAATGAGTGAATCATATGATATGTAAATTATACCTAAATAAAGCTTTTAAAAAAAATAACAAAAAGATAAGTAGGAAAACGTTATTCTGGGAAGTTCAGAAATATACTTATAAAGAAACCAAAAAACAAAAACTCTTTTAGCAAGTTAAGAATAAGAGAGTACTTCCTTAATCTAATAAAGAGCATCTACCAAAAAACTATAACAATAGCAATACTTACTGATGAAATGTTGAAAGCATTTCTCTTTAAGATCAGGAACAAGACATGGATGCCCCAAATCATGATTTTCATTCAACTTTGTGCTGGAGGTCTTAACCATGGCAGTAAGGGGGGGAAAATATAAAATGTGGAAGCATTGAAATGGAAGAAGCAAAACTATCTTTATTTGCTGATAATATGCTTGTCTACATAGAATACCTCAAAGTATAAGAGAATTTGGTAGTCTACAGGATACAAAATCCAGGAACAAAAATCAGTTGTATTTCTATATACCAGCAACAAACAAAATGCAATAAAACAGGATACTATTTACAATTTCATCAACAAAAGTAAAGTATGTAGTAACAGATCTAAAAAAGGATGTTCAACACTTGGAGAAAAATGATAAAGCTATTGAAACAAGATCTAAATAAGTGGAAAGATATATCATGTTCATGAATTGGAAGATTCAATATCATAAAGATATCAAATTGATAAAAATAATTTCCATGCAATTACAATAAAAATCGCAATTTTTTTCTGGAATTTGACAAGTTGTTTCCTAATTTTTTTGTGCCTTTATTGAAAACTATTACATTCCTAAAAAGGAAGAAAAAGATATTTGCCTGGCAAAGTATCAAGAATTATCATAAACTTATAGTAATTGAGACAGAGTGGCATTATAGATCCAAACACACACAAAACTTAATTTTACTGCAGAGCAAACATTTTAGTTCAAGGTGAAAGGATAGATTTTTCAACATGTGGTACTGGGACAATTAGCTAACCTTAAGGAAAACATGATAGTAGACTCTTAAATTAGTCTTTAACCAGTTGGTTAGACCCATATGAGAAAAGTAAAAGTACACAATTCTTAGAAATTTACATAAAAGAGTAATTTAATAGAGGAGGGGAGATTTTTAAAATAAGACACAGACAAATCATAAAGAAAAAGACTGATACATTCAATTACATTAATAGTTATAAATTCTGTTTATCTAAAGATATCATAGATAAGCCATAAACGGGGAAATGCATATAAGTGATAAAGAGTTAATATCCAGATTATATAAAACAGGTAAAAAAGATTATATAAAGAAGATAAATCAATAAGAGAAGATAAACAACCCAATTAACAATGGGCAAAAGAACAGGAATTTTACTGAAAAGGAAACACAGATGGCTCAAAAACATATTAAATATATTTAATTTCAGTAATCAGGGTTACAAATAGACACGATAATGTAATACTATTTCACACCTACCAGATTGGCAAGAGTTAAAAATTAATCCATACCAAATGTTGGTGTACACGTGGAGCAAGGGAACGTTCATAGATTGTGGATGAATCTATCAATTGGTAAAAGTAATCTGGAAAAGAGGTGGCATTACCTAGTAAAGTTGAACATCTGCATAACCTATGAGCGAGCAATTTCATTGCAATGTATATAACCTAGAGAGAGTTTTGCACAAGTGCAGTTGCAGTTAATGTTTATAGTGGCATTATTCATGATAGTCCAAAACTGGAAAAAACACAAATGTCTATCTACAATATATGATAAATATATAATATTCCAGGGAATTCCCTGGTGGTCCAGTGGTTAGGACTCGGCAACTTCACTGCATGGCCCGGGTTTAGTCCCTGGTCGGGGGAACTAAGGTCCCACAAGCTGCTCAGCACAGCCAAAAAACAAAAACAAACAAACAAACAAACAATATCTATATATGTATATTCCATTCATACCACGGAATATTCATAACATAGAAAAAAGAAATTATAGCTACACTCGATGACACTGAATCTCTAGACCATGATATAAAGTGGAGAAAAAATTCAATAGCATCAATTTACATAAGTTCAGAAATAGGCAAAACCAATACATTCAAATGTATAAAGAAAAGCAGTAGAACGATATAACACAAAGCTTGGGAGACTGATTACTTTGGGAAGAGAAGAGAGACATAAAATAAAATTCCTCTTTTAAATATTCAGCACATGAGATGGTTAAGACTTATGTTCTTAATTATGGCATCCTTAGATTTTACTGATCAGAGCTTGGGGCCGAGGGAAGCACAGCAGCCTTCTGCTAGAGGGAACTTGCCCTTTCGTAAGAGTTTGGGACCAAGGAGCTGAGCCAGCCTTACTGACCCCAACAGGAGCCAACCCCTGACCTTGACCTCTTGACTCAAGCTAACGGCTAAAAATTCTAAATACCATTGCCCATATTGTTTTCCTCAAGTGCCACATCACAATCATTCAATCAATCAATGCATTAAAGAGTCCTGGACTTAATGAGAAAAGATAAGATTTAATTACAACTCAGAACCAGCTCACTTCTGACCTTTTGTAGTCTTTTGAACACATACTCTCTTTGGAAGAACAGAAAAGTTTCATACTCCCCAAAGATTATGATGTGGACCTTCCAGGGGAACATTCTCTCTCCCCTAGCTTTTTGGGAATTTTCTTGGCCGGCGGGGTTAGGTAGAAACAGTACCACCAGCCAAGAAGTTTTTGTTGAGCTTTACTCTGTGGCTCATGGAGTAAAAGAAAAGGGGATTTGTGTTTATTTTCCAAAATGAAATTGTGGTATTGGGCATGCTTTTGAAAGCCAAATCTCCTTCAGAAGTTGTGCCATGCCCCCCAAGGGACTGTGCCGCACCCCTTCCTCCCAGAGAGGAGAATCATTTGATCAGATGACCAGTCTGCAGTTGTGCCCAGGTCTAATGTCTGGTCTGGCTGTCTGAGAAGGCCCAGGGGGGCAGGTTTGTGAACTGCTTCCCTGAACTCCTCATTGCTGCTCCCATGAAGTCTCATCTCTGGCCTGGAGATTCTCTGTGATCACTGCAGACCCCTCTTTGGCCAGGCTGTGACTGAAGGAGTCCGCTGGCCAGCCACCTGAGCCATTTCCTCTCATAGGACCAGCCCCCGGCTCTACGAAGGGGAAATCCAAACACAGGTATGTGTGATGATGTGGAGAGACCTTTTTACAGTGGACTTTCCTGGTGGCCAGTTCTCAGCAGGATTTTCCTTAGTGTTGCCCAGATAAGAGTTTTCAGTGGTCACCACCCACCTCTACATCTGGGGTTGGGGTGGACTCTGTGTGGGAGAGGGCCTGGAAAAGATCGCTGAGGGCTGTAGCCCAGTGCCCTCCTCCCCTCACCCCTATCCCATTAGTTGTTTGAATCCCTTCTGTCATGTGCCCTCCAAGACATCTCCCAGCTTTTTTTGTTTTTCTCTGGGAACAAGGAATTTACTGCCTTCAGAGGTAGCCTATTTCATTCTTAGATATATGTGGTTGTCAGGTTCTAAAACGCTGAGCAACTGTGAAATGGGGATGTGGTGGGAAGGAGGGAAGGTTCAAGAGCTTTTGAATAAATTGCTCTTTTAAGTTTAAGTTTTCTTCATTGGGGTCTCTATACCTTGCAACCATTTACTGAGCACTTAGTACGTGCCAAGCTCTGTATTAATTATTATTCATGTAAGATTCTATTGAAACTTCCCCAAGCCCTATGAGTTATGTATAATTAATATCCTCATTTCATAGGTGAGGAAAAACAGATTCCGAGCAGTGAGGCCACATGCCTAAAAAGTCACAAGGCTAGTTAATGGTGGGGCTGGGTTTACATTCAGGTCTGTCTGACACCAAAGCCCTCTTCCCCACCACTGTGTTTGCCTGTCTCACAGCCCCATTGCAGCCTCATGAAGCAAGGAGTCATCTTTGAGCTGAGAAAGCTAAGGCTCTGGGAGGTCAAATGACTTCCCCGAAAGCATCCCTCAATACTGGAACAGGAACCTAAATCTTTGCCCTTCCCCTGACTTGTTCACCCTCCATCCTGAGCCTCTGTGCATTGGCCTACTCTCACCGCAGCTTTCATCAGAAACTAAGGCTGAATCCATTCCCTGTTCAATTTCTTAATCTGATTCCCTAACATCCATGGTCCCAACTCCCCAAGTCTTTCCCCAGTCACTGACCACTGTGGCTCTGCAGACAGCTGTCCTGTGTGCCCCGCCCTGCCTCTCCCATTCAGCAACCACTGACCTCAGCACTTTCCCAAAGGAAAAGAGCATCTGACTGCCAGAGGCAGCAGTAGCAAGAGTCTGGACACAGGTTGTACAGGAATCAGTGGGCACGGGGAGGGGAGGGGGCTTGTCCCAGAAGAAGGTCCACACAGTTACTGCCATGCAAGTTAGGAGGTAGAAGCAAAGTCTAGACCATAAAGGAGACAGTGGCTGCAAAATAACAGCCAACAGCAGAACGATTCTTTGCGGAGTGTTCCCAGGTTTAGGGAAGACGGAAGAGTAGGGAGAGGAAGACCCCAATTCTGTTCCTGACCTGACACCTAGTTTCCAGTGACTTTGCCCAGGTTCCTTTCTCTCTTTGGGCCTCAGAGAATGTTCCAGAATGTCTAGGGCTCCTTGTGGTCTTTAAGCCTGAGTGTTGAATGCTGGTTCACTAAGTTGGTGGCCTTGTGGGCCCAAACAAGTGAGAAGCAGTGGGCTGAGGAGTAAGAAATCACCTGGACCAGACAGTGGCCTGCAGCCTGTTCTGAGCCCACTGTGGGTGGGGCCCAATGTGCCTGCTGCCATAAAGGGGAGAGATAGGCATCAGAGAAGGCAGAGCAATGACAAAAGTTGAGCAGCTGATCCTAAGTTCTGGAGCAGCCTTACAGGGGATAAGATGTTAGGCATTTTATACAAGAAAGAAAAGAGCTGAATGACTAGGATAATGTACTACTTTGCTGTGTCTATTCAGTCCACTTTTCTAATTGCTACCACATACATCTACAGGGTTTCCATGAAAGTAGCAATTTTAAACAATGTGACCCTGCCCCCTGCTCCTACTAGCCACAGATGATTGGTCTAAGCTGGGCCAATCAGAACCTACCCTGGGAATTTTGGACTTGGAGTGAAAGGGAGCTCTGGTAGCCATGTTTCCTCCACCTGGACCAGAGCAGTAGTGGAAATGCTCCATTTTCTCCATTAGAGAAAGAATAATGTAGCACAAATATCACCACCAAAACGTAAGCCCTATGAGAGCAGAGATTGTTGACTATTTCTGTTCATTGCCGTATCCCTAGAATATGCCTGGAACATAGTAATAATGATAATAATAGGAACAAATATATAGTGCTTATTATGATCAGACAACTGCCCTAAGTGCTTCACACATGTAATTCATTTAATCCACATAACAACCCTATAGGATAGAATAATATTATCACCATATTCCATATGGGAAAACTGAGACACAGGGTAACTTGCCTAAAGTCACACAGATCATTGGTCTAGGAACCAGAATTCAAACACCAGTCATGTGGTTCCAGAGTCCGTGCTCTTAATCACCATCCTACACGAGGTGTCAGTAAACCTGTGTTGAAGGAAGAATGAATGAATGGATCAGACAGGCAGAAAGGAGAGCGGGTGAGAGAGAGAATTCTGTAACAATTGAACACCTAGTTCAGAAGGTCTCTGCAGCTCAGTTCTACTCTTGCCCTTGGGTTCTTGAAAGCCTCACCAGCCAGTCTTGTAAACAGGACTGGTTTCATGGGTATCAGAAGGGCTCCATGCTTGGTTTAATGCTCTGCTATCACCACCCCTAAATTCTTTTTTTTTTTTCCTCTTACTGTTATTGTTTATTATTTTTTATTTTTTTATGTCAGGACATATATTCTCCTTGTTATCGTAACATTTTAATCACATTACAAATTGATCAGTGTTGTTTTCAGTGAAGAAAACTCTACTGAAGCAAGTTTAAGTGTGCGTGCTTGAACAAGTCCCAAATTTATGTAGGTGTGACTAGCAGTCCATTTATTTGATTCAATGGCTCAAGTGATGACAACATTGGTTTGGCACCAGCTGTCCTTGTCAAAGTCTACACACACCAGGTGACCAGAAACTCTTTTCAAGGACTGCAGTAGTTAATTTTATGTGTCAATTTGACTGGATCAGCGGATGCCCAGATATCTGGTTAAGCGTTATTTCTGTGTGTCTGTGAGTGTGTTTCTGGCTGAAATTAGCACTTGGATCAGCAGACGGAGGAAAGTAGATGGCCTTCCCCAGTGTGGGTGGGCCTCCTCCAATCTGTTGAGGGCTGGGATAGAACAAAAGGACAGAGGAAGGAGGAATTTGCCCCTTTTTTCTGCCTTATTGCTTGAGCTGGGACATCTCATCTCAGAGAACTGAATTTTAAACTTTAGTTTTCATTAATTTCATTTTAAGTAGTGCTACTGTATTGGACTGAACAGAACCGGAACTTGTGCCCTTCTCCTGTACCTCAACACTTGACTGGATTCAGCAGTGCCTATGGAGGAGCTGAATCACTCACTGGCTCCCTCCGGTGCGAGGCTCTTTGGCAGAGCCTGACACATAATAGGTGCTCAACAAACAGCAACTGAGTGGTTTCGTGGGTGCTCGAGGCCACTTCTATAGATGAAGAATCTAGACAGGGGGCTGGAAATGGAAGAAGGAAGGCGACTGTCACAGGAATGTCACTTTATCCCATCCTGAGGCAAACACAGGAAAGGACCAGCCTCAGCAGAGGTCGGACAGCCCCTCGGTGACTAACGCTCACAGGAATCCACACCCAGCTGGGTTAGCTGTCCACAGAAAACCTTCCGAGAAGGGCCCAGCCTACAATGAGCTGGGAGACGTGTCAGGGAGGAGATGAAGGCGCCTCTGGTATGTCTCTGAAAAGCAGCCAACAGACCCAGAGCTGTCAACACCATAAACCCAGCTGGGAGCTCAGAGAGGTCAACCTAAACTCACTTTGATACATGGTGGAAGGAGTGAGGCCCCAGGCCTGCTGGCCGCTCCAGCCCACTGGGTCGAGGGTTCCCAGAAGCAGCTCTTGCATCTCCAGCCTGGGCCCTTCTTTGGAACAAGCTCTCCTCTTGCCTCCCCCTCGACCAGCGCCTGCCCCCCACCCCCAGGTTAACTCCTGGCTCGTTCAGGTCTCTGACTAAATGACCCCTCCTCCGAGAAGCCTTCCTCCACCCACCTTCCTGGGCTGAACTGACCCCTCTGCTGGCCCTGGAGAATCATTAATAATCAGCAAATAAAGTGACCCTGCAGCTGTCTACCGTGGCACATCCTGCACAGGGTTGCCGTGGTGAGAGACAGCCTGACTGCAAACTCACTCCTGCAGAGTGGGCAGCTCTTGTGATTTGGGGCTCTTTTTTTGACAACACTGTTTATCTTCTCTGTCCATAGCATCTTAATCAGTGCAGCTCAAATCTCCCAAGAAGCATCTCCCGGGCTTCCTGCTGCCCATCAGTTTCAGCTGCTCTGGAGGGCAACTCCTTGCCCCTTGGGGCTCTGCCGGGCTCCCCTCTAACTTTGAGGATGATCCATCAAGGTGTTTCCAAATAACACGATAACAGAGACTTAATTTTATTCTCACAGATTTTTACTTCCTTGTCAGAGCCACTTAAAAGGGAACTGGGGGGAGTTTCCTGGTGGCCTAATGGTTAGGATTCTGGGCTTTCACTGCTCTGGCCCAGGTTCAATCCCAGGTCGGGGAACTGAGATCCCACAAGATGTGTGGTGCGGCCAAAAAAAAAGGGGGGGGCAGGAACTGGGGCTAATCCCCGGTGGTGACTGAGGAAGGGCCTGAGTTAGTGGGAGGGGAGGGAGGGGGTGTGTATCTGGGGAGGTCAGCGAAGGTTTCAGGGAAGATGGGGCATTTGACCTGTGACTTTAGAGACAAAGACCTTCCAGGCAGAGGAAATAGCATGCGCATAGGTGTGGAGGCCTGAGAGAGGATGCAGGGCTCAAGGAACTCAAAGTTGTTTGGTATTATAGGAACTCAAGGTATGACGCCGAGCAGGCCCAGGCGGTGTGCTGGAGAGGAGAGCAAAGCTCCTGAGGACCTCAGAGCCAGGGACTTCATCCTGGGGGCAGCAGTGTTCCAGTGCGTATTCCCCAAACACTAGACCCATGGAACCCTCAGCTCCAGAAAAGGGCTGGGTTTCTGTGTCCCCCACGTGGAGACTTCCTCCGACATATGTGAATTTTGTAAAGGTTTTGCTAAAACTAATAGTAACCACCTGTGAGTGTCTGCAAGGCACCAGGCAGGCATCACCAAATCGGACCCACCTCACAACCCTATGAACTAGGTCCTGTTGTATCATTCCTATTTTATAGAGAGGTTAAGAAATTTTATAGGGGGGTAAAGGTCACACAGCTGGTAAGTGGCAGAGCTAAGATATGAACTTGAGCAGTCTGATTTTGAGCTTCCTGGAGTAAAGAATGGGCTTAACTTTATTTCATCCGACTTTTCCTGACTTGTTTTTAATTATGGAAAAAATTTTGCACATCTAGTAACATTGCAAGACAATTGATTCTGTGGGCAATGGGGAGCTATTAAAGGGTTCTTAACCAGGAATTTTCTATTTGATTTGCAAATATCCTTAGTATGCTGGTATCAGTCACTTACACTTTGGTGTGAATTAGTCCTTTCCTAGAGCACCTCAATAGTCTTGGTATCTCCCCAGTGCCCAGGAGGGATGACATGGGATGGTGCTATAAGAACATTTGCTTGAATGAATTGTAACTTCCCCTGTTGAAGACAGTGGGAGCAACGGAAGGAAAGGCCTGGAGCCTGGGAGGTGGTCATGTCAGAGTGTGAGGGACAGGAGGCAGGCAGGGACAGTTGTGAGGGTACCATGGGATCCAGAGTCTTGGAACTGAAATGCAAAAGCCAAACTCACCTACTTCACGGCTAAAGGCCAGGCCTGAACATTAAGTGCAAATCCAAATATCTACTCAGAATGTTTTCTCTTTTAGACAGCAGCTAATCCACCTGGCCAACCGGAAAATGAGGCATTTGTTGGAGTTGAAGGTGCATCAGTAGATTCTTGCTTTTAAGAGTCAGAGTTGGAGGGAAAAAAATCACTCTCAGAGCCTATATCCATCCCCGCACCCACAAAGCTACTGGCAAAGAGCAGGGGATTTGGAAGGTTGGCTCGTTGAACCAAGGGATCCTTAGAAAGCACCTAGGCTGTTTCTCTCATTCTAAGGAGGGCAGGACTGAGGTCCAGAGAGGGCAAGGTCACAGAGCCGGTTGAGACCAGAATCTGAGGGTCCCTTCCCAGTTCGGGGCTCTGCCCATGGCTTCGGGGCCTGCACTGCAGTCCCCTCCACCAAGACCACTGGCACTTTCTTGGCCCTGTCCCCTTTGTCAGGGGAGGCAGACTTGTGCACCCACCGCCCACCACAGACCCACAGACAGAGCTCCCTGCTGTCATCTGACTGCCCCTAATGAGATTACAGGCTCCTGGTGAAATGGACGAGAGTTAATTCCCTCTGGCTTTAAAGGGCAGGCCAGGCCACAAGAAATAGCAAAAAACAAAACAAGCAAACAACCCCCCCCAAAACAAACAAACAAACAAAAAAACACCTTTATCTAAAAACGCTAAATATAGATGGTGACCCTAACAGCCATTTCCCTGCTTGGCATGTTGCAGTTCATTCCTGCTTTCACATTTGTTCTCTGGATGGAATGTTGCACCAGTCCTAACAAAGTAGATGCTATTATTATGTCTGCTTGGTTGGGGAAAGAGCACACTGAGGCAGTGTGCTCTTAAATGGCTGGTCCAGGATCACACAACTAGTAAATGGCAGAGCTGGGACTTGAATGTAGGTCCCTTGGGCACTGTCGTCTCTAAAAATAATAAGCCCTGAGAACCTACAGGGTTCCCAGTTTTAGGCTTAAAGCAGCCCTGAAGGACATACCTCACAACGGGTAACACAGCCCAAGTTTGAACTCGGGTCCACTGGACTCAAATCCTACATTCCCCACAATACTGGGAAGCACCTTTGAACCCATCCACCTGTACATATGGTGGGAATCAAACAACATAGGCCTGATTTCCACTCTGCTACTTGCTAGCTCTGGCCAGAGTCCCATGGCCAAGGGACTCTGGCTCCTGGGGTCTCAATCTCATTTTACTTTCAGTACAATGAAGGTTGGAACCCTGGGGTTGTTGGGGTGATTCCCCATGGTTCACACAGGTAACGCAACTGGAACAGGACTCCCACACAACCTGCTCGTTTCCCGACCTCTCTTTGCCTCAGTTTCCTCATCTGTAAAATGATACTTATAGTACTTACTTCTTGGGTTTAGTGCTAGGATTAAATGTGCTAATACAAGTAATGTGTGTCTAGAACAGCACGTGGTGTACAATAAATGCTTAATGTGGACGATTGCTAGCATTGCTAGTTATTCATTATTTTGCTAGTTTATTGTTATTTATTATTGCCAGTTATTGCCTTGCCTTCAATGCTTTCTGGAATGAAGTGGAGGTAAAAATCAAACCAACCAAACAAATGTTTCTCTTCTTCCTCCCACCAGTCCCCTGTCCCCTCCCCTTTCTAAAAGGAGCACTTGGCTTTGAGGTCTGATCCCCCAACCACATGGCCTGCTCTAATTTCCCAGGCTCTAATCTGCTCCCGGCTCCTAATGATGCAGCTGGTAATAGGATTGAGGCCTCCCTCTGGGGCAACCACGCGGGCCATGGCCGTGGGGCTGGCAACTAGCGCTTAGCAACCCTGACCACCTGCCGGCTGAGGAGCCAGAGCCCCCAGCCAGGACCCTGTGCCCGGGCTGGCCTCCCGTGCATGGAATGGTGCTGTGCCCTGGGCCAGCAGGCTGGGCTCGCCATGGTGCTGGGTGCCATCCTGGCACGAGGGCGGGATGTGTGCAGGCGGAATGGACTGCTCATCCTGTCTGTGCTCTCTGTCACCGTGGGCTGCCTCCTCGGTTTCTTCCTGAGGACCCGGCACCTCTCACCACAGGTCAGCCAGCCATGCGGGGCATCACGGGTCCCCATCTCGGAGGGCTGGGTGGGCCTGAGGAATCTGGGGGTCACATTCCCACTCCATGGCTCCCTGATGACATGACAGTGGGTCACTTTGCCTCTCTGGGTCCCAGTTTTCTCCTCTGTGAAGTGGGTGTGATAAACGCATTGCAGGACTAGAGTGAGAGAGGAAGTGGCTTCACACCAGCATCTCCAGGTGAAAGAGAGGTAAGGATGCCTTCTTGGAATAACCACAGGCTAAGAGCTGTAGGGTAGGGAAGAATGGGATCCTATAAGCATGCAAAGCAGGCATCAGAGCATACCTCCTAAAGCAGCTCATGCGCAGAGAGCCGGAATGGGCATTCTAGGCAGAGGTAACAGCAGAAGCAAGGCAAAGGGGCATGAAAGGTTTGTGGGGGGCTGGGGGCGGGGGCAGGTGGAGCAAGCTGTTCACAGCAGCTGGAACGTACGCTGTGAGGCAGGGGCTAGAGCACAGGGGCCGTCAGGCCTCTAGATCCCACCACCGAGCACGGGCTTGGGGCAGCCATGAGAAGCTTTGAGCAGTGATATGGTTAGACCTGAGCTTGGAGACATCCCTCTGGTGCTGAGTGGAGGATGGGGTAGTGGCGGGACTGGCAGGGGGCCAGGTGAGGGGTGAGACATGACAGTGGGGATAAGCAGGGCAGATCTGAGAACTGTTTCCCAAAGAGGTAGCTTCAGGATGTGGTGGCTGATTGGATGTGGGGTTGGGGGGACAGGGAGGCAATGCAGGCCCCCAGGGTTCTGGCCTGTGTAACTGCAAGGGTGACGATGCCTTGCCTGAGGAAGGGCCCTCTTCTCACTTAGCGTTCATCTCATGCGGGAGACGGAGGGGCACTCATGCTGTCGAAGGCAAAACTTTTCTAACACTGTTAAACGGTAAGGAGGACTTTATTCAGGACGACTGTGATAGGTGTTAAGACTATGGCGACAGGGGAGAGTGATCAGGAGCAACTCAAATACGGCAACTGCAGCTGGGGATTTACAGCCAATGGGCACAGTGAGGTCAGTGACTAGAAAACTACTAAGAGGAGACATCAAGGATAGGGGAGGGGGAGTCTTGCTAAACCCACTAACAAGGTCTTTGTTGAAGGCAGAGTTGGGGGGATTCTCACTAAATTGACTTAGCAGGGTTTTCGCTACAAATGGGTGAAGCAGGACGAAGAAAGGATGAGGTTTAGTTGAAAAGAGGGCTCAGAATGGCCGGTCTAAAGTTTGGTCAAGGAGAGTTTTTGTCAGTGGGCTCCTGGAAGATTCCTTATTTCATAATATTCCTCTTTCTGCAGTTCAGTGATATCTAATATGTTCTCTACAATGGGGCTCAAGGTATCAGATTTCGTCTTCCATTAAAAGGAAAACACGCCTCTCTGGGAATCGAGCCCGCTATTACTATAGTTACACTGTTAAGGTGCTATCAGTTATTTAGGGAGAAGCATAGACTCTGGAGTCAGAGGAACCCGGAACTTGGACTCTACTAGTGAATGGCTGTGTGGCCCTAGGCCAACTCCTGTCTCCTTTCTGGAGCTCAGTTTCGTTATCTGTAAAATGGAGGAGGGTGGGACTGTATGTCTGCTGGAATTGCTGTGAGGAGTAAACAAGGATTCATCAGTGCCTGGATACAGTGGGTGCTTAGTGAGTGTTACTTTACTCCTCCCTCCCTTACCCACCTGTCCAAGTCCTACCAATGTCAAGAACCGCCTCATAGATCCCGTATCTTATGAAAATTCTTCCAGACCTACCCACATCTGCCCACTCTCCTCCCACACTCACCCCATGCTCATCCCTCCACTGGAGCCCAGCTGCTGGAGGTCTTGCTTCAGAGCTGTTTGTTCAGAGTCTATTTCTCCCATCAGCCTTTGACTTGCTGACTATCACATGAGCTTTCTTGAACCAAAAGGTGAGCCTAGCTCAGTGTCACAGAGAGAACCCTCAACTAAATGCCTGAATTAAATTGGCAATGGCACAAACAATTTGCAAGCCACTTTCTTTAATTTTCCTCAGCAACTAAAATATATTTCTTGCAGGAAGATTATTTTGTGAAAACAAATTGGAATGCCTATTCTTAAAAGCCAAACTCATCTGGCGCCTCCTTTGCCAAAGCTGCCTTCCCCATCTGTTTGGAAGTGCTAACATGTTCTGGTCTGGATTAACCTGCCAGATAAATTGAAGGAAGGATGTGGAGTCTTAGAACAATTACTTGTCAGGGATTGGCTTTCTCAGCATCTTATTTTGAAATCTAGGAGTTGTTTATTTGATCTCTGCCTGTGACTCAGAAACCAAACCCTTCTTATTTTGTAAGCTTATGCAACAAGGCAAAAATCATAAACAATATGCAAAATGGTAGAATGTCCTGTTTGTGAAAAGAACTTACAAAATCACAAGATTTATCTTTGGAAATAAGTATCTCATTTAAAAATATAGATCATTTTGAGAGTTCCAGTTAAACCATGATGAATTTATAATTGCACCCATTTTTTTTCCTTCCTGGGATACCACTAAAATTGTAGTAATGGAATTGTTTAAAAATATAAACTCCCAAGAACAAAGACAATACAAACGGAGACAACCGAGAAAAGAAGTCGAGGAATGACAATAATTCCTGGAAAGGAAGTGGATAGAGTTGAATGGTCTCATTTAGTAGAGCACAGAAAGCTGAAATCTTGTGTCTGTAGAAGCAGAATGACAGCAGATACCACCTGAGTTTGTCTTGGAGAACTCCAGAAGGGCTCTGGACCTGAAAGTGCAAGGCGCTGCAGGAGGCAAGGGTTAAGCATGCAGCTGAAATCAGGGACGTTGGTTAGAATTTTGTAACTGGAGCAGTTCGACCCCTAGGTCCCTTACAGTTCATGTAATCAGGGGACCCCTCATCCACTAACTCTATCCCCCTGCCTGTCCCAAGGAACCAGAGAAACTTGACTTAGGGATGTTAGGCCCACCTGTAAGCGTTGGGGGAGGGGAGGTGGTGAGGCGCATGCTTCAGGTGAATTAGTGGACATCGGCATCTTGAGCATGGGGTCCCCACAAGACTGCTGTCAGCTGGACTTAAGTACAGCCCATCCCCCCACCTCCCACCCCACACACAGCCAGAGGCAGGAAGGGACCTGTCTCACTGAAGCCTCAGAGGAAAGATCTCCAAATTCTGCTGTGAAGGGGAATCCTCCCCATCCCACCCTCCCCCCAGTGAAAAAGCTACATCTTCACCTGTTAGCCTTCCTTGAGGAGCCATCAGTTGACAAGTCCCACTCATGCACACAGCAGTTTAGTGTGTCACACTTATACACAAGCAGAAGCTGAAGACCAAACGAACAGAACGGTAGGTCTCTAATGAAGCAGAGGCAATGCAGGGAGTAGAAGAAAACTCTTAAAACCTTTCCTCAAGTTCTTTGAAGATATGAGGGAAGGTACAGTGACCATAAAATAGAACAGGGTGCAAAAAGAAGAAACGATTCGAGAACAAGAAAGAACTTTGGGAAATTAAAAATAGATGAGCCAAGATAAAAATATCAATAGCTGGGATAAAGCTGCAGAGCTCTCCCAGAAGGTAAAACAAAATGAGCTAAAAATAGAAACATATAAGAAAATTAGAATGTCTAACATTCAAGTTACTAATAAGAGTTTTAAAGAGAGCTAACAGAAAAAAATGGAGAGAAAAATTTCACAGAGAAAACAAGAACATTTCTCTGAAGTAAAAGGTATGCACAGCACTATGAATTTTTTTTTTTTTTTTTTTTTGCGGTACGCGGGACTCTCACTGTGTGGCCTCTCGCGTTGCGGAGCACAGGCTCCGGATGCACAGGCTCAACGGCCATGGCTCACGGGCCCAGCTGCTCCGCGGCATGTGGGATCTTCCCGGACCGGGGCACGAACCCGTGTCCCCTGCATCGGCAGGCGGACTCTCAACCACTGCGCCACCAGGGAAACCCCAGCACTATGAATTTTTTTAAAAAGAAAGGAGAAAATCTCATACCATGGTACGTCTTCATGAAAAGTACAGAAAAACTGGAGATAAATAGGTGATCCTTAAATGGTTCTGAGGGAATAAACTGGGTCTAATGTAAAGAATAGGAAGTAAGGCTCCCAACATCTTATGCAACACTGGAATCTAGAAGACAAAGAGGAAACACCTTTGAAATTTGGAGGGGAAATTCTTTAAACTAAGAGTCTTATATATAGCCAATCTATTATCAGAGTTAAAGCTAGAATAAAAAATTTTTACTGTGTAAGACTCAGAAGTTTCTCTCCCATTCACGCTTACTAGGAAGCTACCAAAGGAGATATTCCAGCAAAACAAAGAAGTAAGCCAAGAAGGCAAGGGATCCAGGAAAGAAGGGTTCCGATATGGGAAAAAGTCCCAGAATGACAGTGAAGAAGAGACCCATGACAACCACTGGGCCTAGAGAGCAATCTGTCCAACCTGGAACAAGAGGATGGAGAGCTCTTGCACTGAGGTCCCAGGGGCCTAGAAACGGACCTGTGTGTTTGAGTATATAGAAAATACTATTGTTAGACATTTAAAAAGCAATGTTAAAACACTTGTAAGAAATTAACGAGTGGCTCACAGGAAACAAGGTAAATGAAAAATCAGTCAATTCTTAACTTCAGGGAAAAACTGAAGGTTGTACACAAAGGAGGCGTGGTTGGCTCAACAGTGAGCAATATTTTTTTTTTTTTTTTTTTTTTTTGGCGGTACGCGGGCCTCTCACTGTTGTGGCCTCTCCCGTTGCGGAGCACAGGCTCCGGACGCGCAGTCACGGCTCACGGGCCTAGCCGCTCCGCGGCATGTGGGATCTTCCCGGACCGGGGCACGAACCCGTGTCCCCTGCCTCGGCAGGAGGACTCCCAACCACTGCGCCACCAGGGAAGCCCCAACAGTGAGCAATATTTTGTGATCAAAATATTTTAAACCTTGACAATTAGTTTAACCAAAAATGGATATAATGGTGAAACGGTAGGAGGAAAAAAGGAGTAAGATCTAAGTCCTCATCTGTCATGGTAGGGAAGTTAATAGATGTCAAAAAATATATCTCGAAATCACATTATAACCATATTATTTACAAATAACAATACAAAGGAAAAACAGCTAGAGGAGTTGGGGATGGTCACTCCTGGGAAGTTGGGGTTAAGCATAGAGATGGGTGAGGAACGGCTGCCTTTTTATCATTATAGTGCTATCTAAATTAAAGAAGATACACGGGGATTAAAGTTAATTCAAAAGACATAGCCACGATGGATAAATTTTTAAAAGTTGATTTTCTGGTGTGTTGGAAATGGTAACAGAAGGGGACTAGGAGGCCTGTTTTCCGGTCCTGCACTGTCACTAACTCACTCTGCGGGCAAATCACCTCCCTCTCCTGGCTCAGCTCCCTCATCTGTAAAATGTGTTGTCAGCTGAACTAGGAGATCTGTAAAACCCCTTCTCAGCACCAACATTCTATAATTTGCGACTTTTCAAAGCATCAGGCCAGTAACCAAGGGTTATGTTTGGCTTTGTGTTTAAAAAAAAAAAAGTTACAAGTACAAAAATTTAAGTCAGATGGTGTTTGCAAGTCCACGTACCGGCCTCACCCAGAAGCTTACCCTCTGAGGAAAGTGGACTCAAGCTAGCATTGCCAGAAATAGCAAAATTGAACTAAGTTAAATGTAAAAATTTTAAAAGAGCACATCCAGTTAAATTTGAATTTCGGATAAACAACAAATAATTTTTAGTGTAAGTAAAGAACCAATATTTGTTGTTTATCCGAAATTCAAACTTAACTGGGCTTTGGGGTACCTTCCTCTTCCGCTGTTAGGTTCCAGTCATGTGACCGGTTACTCTGGCGAGAGCTGACTGGGCAAGGGCTTGGCGCACTAATCCAAGGGCCGGCAGATAGGCTGGAACCAGCAGCCCATGAGGAAGCCCGACGCAGGAACTCTGCCCAGTAAGGGCTCTTTAATATTGAGAGTGGTGTCTCACAAACCAATCCGATTCTCTCTCTTTCAGCATTTTAAATGTGATCCCTGCTTCAAGGGTCGGGTAAGAATTTACGAAAGTGTGGGGCGAGGGAACCCAGTACAGAAGGGAAACTGACTCAGAAATGCTGTTTACGAGTCAGTCTTTTCATCAAGTAGACTGACAATTCCTCCAGTGCAGGAACTGTGCCTAATTCACTCTTGGGTGCCCAGTACGAGGCGTGCCAAAGTACGGGCTGAATGAATGTGTGGACAGTACGCAGCCCTGCCCTCTCGCCGCTTATCATGTTACCTGAGACCGATTCGTAGCAAGGCTCGGCAGGTGAATGGTGAACAGGTGGGGGAGAGCTGTTATCTGCTGTGATTACTGACCGTTTACTCTCATCCAGACCCTCTGCCAAGTGCTGTATGTGCATCCTCTCATTTAAGCCTCCCAGTGGCCCTGGGAAGTGGTTATTCCCCTCGTGTTACAGATGAGAAAAACTCAGAGAGGCCGAGGAACTTGCTTAAGGCCGCAGCTACTTCTAGGGGGCCAAGGTTAGAATCCAAGTCTGCTTGGCTCCAAAGCCAGTGTTTTTTTCCATGGACTCTGCTGTCCATGGGCTAGACAGGAGAATACGGATGAAATGGTGCTTTGAAGATTGTAAAGCAACTGTGAAGTCTGTACTACCTGCTATAACCCCAGCTCCTGCTGTGTTTTCAGGAAATTAGTTACTTCCAGTTTCCCGGAGAGCTCTTGATGAGGATCTTGAAGATGCTGATCCTACCGCTGGTGGTCTCCAGGTGAGGGGCGGGTGTTTGGCTGGGAGGTCAGGGGTGGGGTTGCAGGAAGAGGATTCTGTACGGATTCTGTAGGTGCCCTCCTCCTGCTGTGGAGAGCTGGACTGCAGGCTCTGGGTGGTGTGACTCTGGGGGCTTCATGGGGTGTAGACTGTGGCACAGGTGCTGGAGTCTGGGTCATTCAGTGACACCAGTTGTTTCAGTCCATTCAGTGGACATTTGAGTGACTTGAGTAAGTGATTTGGAGTCCTAGGACGTGACCTGACTCCAGGGTAGCTCGGGGCCAGGGGGTTCACACACTGTTCCCAGGGAGAGGCTCTTTGTGGTGAATGCAGCAAGACATGGGGGAAAAGATGACCTTGGAGACGATCACGAGATGATATCCTGGCTCAGCTGTGTGCTGTACTGGCTATGGAACCTTGGACAGGTCAGACTTCTCTGAGCCTCCGTTTCCTCATCTGTAAAATGATAATAGTAACACCTACTCCAAAAGGTTGCTGCGAGGACTGTAGGAGGCTATCTATTTGCTAAACTTTCAGGGCTGATCACAGGGTATGAGGGCAGACAGGTGGGAGATGAAGTTGGAGGATGGGTTCTTGCTTGATCATGAAAGACCTTGAATGCCAGGCTAAAGAATTCAGTCTTGGGGCTTCCCTGGTGGCGCAGTGGTTGGGAGTCCGCCTGCCAATGCAGAGGACACGGGTTCGTGCCCCGGTCCGGGAGGATCCAACGTGCCGCAGAGCGGCTGGGTCCGTGAGCCATGGCCGTTGGGCCTGCGCGTCCGGAGCCTGTGCTCCACCGCGGGAGAGGCCGCGGCAGTGAGAGGCCCATGTACAGCAAAAAAAAAAAAAAAAAAAAGAATTCAGTCTTTACCCACTAGGGTGGGGCCACAGCAAATCCTTGGAGGTCACCTGGTCTCTACCACTGGTGTGCTGGTGACCTTGGACAAGCCCCCGGTCCTCTCTAGGTCTCAGATTTTCCAGATGTGTAATGAGTTGGCGGCTCCAGATGGTGTCTAAGAACCCTTTGCTCTGAGACTGTGGGTTTGGAATCCTCACT
The DNA here is from genome assembly GCF_059928025.1 of Delphinapterus leucas. Taxonomy (NCBI): domain Eukaryota; kingdom Metazoa; phylum Chordata; class Mammalia; order Artiodactyla; family Monodontidae; genus Delphinapterus; species Delphinapterus leucas. Next base: position 146,140,734 of record NC_143129.1, read on the forward strand.
TCCCAGGACTTGCACGCAGGGAGGGAAGTGGACAAGCCTCTGAGTCCTGGGGGACGTACTGGGCTCTGTCCCCTGGGACAGGGTCGTCAGCCTTCTCAGCCTCCCCGCTGAGAACCCTAACCCTTTCCCTCTAGGGTGGTGGAGATAATGCTCCCCCCGGCCCGGGAGGCCAGGTAACGGTGCTTTCTGCTGCCCCCAGGAGGCCTTGTTAAGCTCAGTTCGGCTTTGTGCAGGCAGAAGTTGGGTCTCTCAGGACTCAGCCTTCAAGGCTCTGCTGAAAGGCCACCTCCCTCCAGAAGCTTTCCCTGACTCCTCAACCCGCTTCTGTGGTTGTCTCCTCTTCATGCATCTTTTGAGTCATTCACTGAGTCAGGGAATCTGTCAAGGTCACCGGTAGGCTCCATATTGCTAGACCCAAAGGACACTACGAGTTCTTGTTCTGCGTGACCTGTCCACAGCAGTTGATACAGCAGTTGGTCACTCCTTCCCTCTTGAAACACTCCTCCCTATGGCCTTACACTCTCCGGCTTTGTCTGCTCCCTGCCCCCCCCCAGCCGAGTTTCTCTCTCTTTCCTCAAACTCTGAACGTTGTAGTTTCTCAGGCCTTTTCTCATCTGTCCTCACGGCTTTAACATACCACCTACAAGTCCAGCCCTTCCAAATATAGATCTCCCTCCCCAACCTCCCCTCTGAGTGCCACTCAAACTACCTACCTGACATTGCCACTTGATGTCTCACAAGGATTTCAGTTTAGCGTAACCAACTTGAGATTTTACCCGCAAACCAGTTCCTTCTCCTGTGTTCTGCTTGTCAGTAAGCGGCAGTTCCACCTACCCAGTTATTCAAGCCTCCGTATTTATTCTCTTCCCCCACCCCCAGCTCTTCCAGCAGCGACTCCAGCTGATTCTTCCCCCCAACTAGAACCCAGCATCACCCCTACCACAGGGCACACTCCACAGTGACCTCACTGGTCTCCTGGCTCTGGTTTTTCTTCCCCTCCCATCTGTTCTCCACCTGGTAGCCAGAATGATCTTGTGAAAAGCCAAGCGGGCCATGCCATTCATTCACCTAAAACCCTTCAGTGGCTCCCATGGCATTTAGAATAAACCCTTGCATCCTTAACATAACCTTGGAGGCCTTGCAGGATCCTCCCTGCCTGTGCCCCACCTCATGTCATGCGTCATTCACTCCAGTCCCCAGACCTCTTAGTTTCCTAAGCAGACCAAACCCTTCCTCCGTCTCAGGGTCTCCACACATGCTGTCTCTTCTGCCTGGAACACGCTTCCTCAATGCTTTACACGTCTTCCCCTTCCTCTTCCTTTAGATCTCAACTTCCATGTCACCTCCTTAGAAAGGCCCTCGCAACCTGTCCCCCTTCACCACCACCTTCACCCTCCCCCAGCATACCCGCTTCCTCTTCCTGCACAGCACTCATTTTGTACTGTTATTCTATATGGATTCAATTGTTAACTTGTTTGTCTTCTACTGGGCTGTAAACTCTGTGAAGGCAGATACAATACTCTGTCAAGGTACCACTCTGGCCTTCACGCCAAACGCCTGGCTCATCATAGGTGCTCATTAATACTTGCCAAGTGGATTAATGAATTCAGCAGCCATGCACCGTGCTTTCTGGTACATGGCCCTGCCCTGGGAGACTGATGAGAAAATAAATAATTACATGACAGCCAAGTAAGCGTGTCGATGCAGGAAGCACAGGACTCTTTTTCATTGTTTCCCTTTTTCCCAGTTGTATTGCAATATTGTTAGGCAGCTTGACCATCCTTTATTGTGTTTTTTGTTTATTTATTTATTTATTTTTGGCTGCATTGGGTCCTTGTTGCTGTGTGCGGGCTTTCTCTAATTGCGACGAGCGGGGGCTACTCTTCATTGCGGTGCGTGGGCTTCTCATTGCCGTGGCTTCTCTTGTTGCGGAGCACAGGCTCTAGGTGCGTGGGCTTCAGTAGTTGTGGCTCGCAGGCTCTAGAGCGCAAGGCTTGGTAGTTGTAGTGCACGGGCTTAGTTGCTCCATGGCATGTGGGATCTTCCAGGCCCAGGGCTCAAACCCGTGTCCCCTGCATTGGCAGGCGGATTCTTAACCACTGCACCGCCAGGGAAGTCCCAATCGTCCTTTATTGTTGACCTTACTTACTGCCAGGGCGTTGCCTCTTACTCAGAACTGAAATGCTTCTAAGGCAGAGGCCCTTGAGTAAACCCTGGAGTCAGACAGACCTGGGTTCCTATCCTGGCCCTGCCATTTCCTTGCTGTGTGACCTTGGGCAAGTTATTTAACTTAAAATCCTAAAGTCAGAGTCAAAGGCCTGGGTCCCAGACCTGCTTCTCCCCAAATCACGTGATCTTGGCGCAAGCACCCTCACCTTGAGTCTCAGTTTACCCAGTGACTTTGGGCCCATCCAGCTCTCTGGGTCCTGGCTCTCAAAGGTTTGGTCTCTCACCACCAGACTCAAGTGCTTTCTCTTGGCTGGAAACGAAATGTGGTATTAACTTGAGAAAAGCCAGTGTGTGCGCATGTTTCATTTGTTTATTATACAATTTTGGCTGGTTCAAAGCAACCGTGTCACTGAAAAACGGAAGTGCTTTAAAACTTTCCTACTAAGGGAGAATTAAACCTTCTTGGGGGAAAATGACACATTTCTGAGCTCCAAACCGCTCCATCCCTGAGCCCTCGTTCCTTTAGCTTCAACTGGTCTATAATCCATCCATCCATCCATCCGTCCATCCATCCATCCATCCATCCATCCATCCATCGCTCACGGTCACCTGACCTCTTGCTCCTGGCCAGCCCAGGGCGGGGCATCTGTATCCTCAAGGAGCAACCACTCTGGTGTGGCGGTTGTCACTCCGGACAGAACAGAGTCACCAAAGCTACTCTGGAAATTCAGACGTCAGGTCTCATGCCGGGCCTACTGAACCAGAACTGCCAAAGGGCCCAAACAGGTTTAAAAGCTCCACAAGTGTTCTAAGGGTTTGAAAAGAAACCCTGATGTCTTGGGATCAGGGCTTCTGGCTGGATAGCTGAAGAGCCTGGCATGAGCACTGCTGCTTTTCGGTCCCCAGGGCCCCCAAGCTGTACCCCCCACCAGGAGACAGAGGATTCCTGCAGTGTAAATTGCTCCAGGGCAGTGGGAGGATACACATCAAGGCACGTTTGCTTCAGTTCCAATAACCTGCAAGCCTGGGCCCCAAAGCCTGGCACCCATGACTCTAAATGCTCCCACCTCTTCCAGTAGAACCTGCCACCCTTCCCTGTGCCAAGCCTCTGGCATCAGGCTGGTCACCTCATTAGCCTCTAAGCGTGCCACATACCACCTCTGTTCATGCTGCTCCCCTCCCACGAACGCCCTTTTCTCTTAATTAGCTAAGTCCCCCTCTGTGTTCAAGACCTAGATCAAGTTTCTTCCGCGAAATCCTCCCAGCTCTTCATTTACTGGTAACTAGAGATGATGACCTGTCTCCATGCCTGATGCTGCGTTTAACCCTGGATGGACACAGTGTTGTTAGTTAAATGAACTCACACTCACAGCTGGCACACCACATTATGGGGTACAGACACCATTTTTTGCACAGTAGTGACATAGAAGTAAATTAGCATTCTTACATGGACTAGCCACTCATGCTGCTGAACAAGAAGTGGCCCTGCCAATGGGCAGAACCAGTCGCCATGACCCCTCTCTGGAGAAGAGCCATGTGCACTGCTGTGTTTTTATGTGAGATACTGGGAGGGGGTCAGTTCACTTCCCCCTTGTCATTCACACTAACCTCTTCCTGGTGGTCAGCGTAACAGATTTTTGCAGGAGACGGAAATCTAATAGACAAGCAAAGAGAGAGGATGAGATGTAAAGAAGTATGGGAGGTAATGGTGGGGTTGATGCGAGGGGAGAGAAGACCTGTGCCTGCCTTGGAGGGTCTCACCATCGGCAGAGAGACAGCCACAGAGACACTTTTTTCCAGAGAACGGAGCCCCAGGGGGAGGGAGGTGGGGCTTGTGGCCTGGGTTAGAGCCCAACTCAGTCATTCTTCCCACAATCTGACATCTTCCAGCTCGCGGGCCTCTTTCTCTAGAATCCACTCCAAACCAGCCCCCAGCCTGACCGCCTCCTCAGACAGGCACACGCAGTCCAGCGGAGGGCCACCTATCCTTGGCCAGTCGTGGCTTTGTAAGGCACAATGAAGGGAGTGAGCAGGCAGCAGAGGTTCCAGGGGAAGAACAGGGTCTCGAGTCACTCACCAGATGTGTGAACTTGACCAAGTCTCTTAGCATCTGAGCCTCAGTGACCTTGCCTGTAAAATGGGAAGAACACCTCCGTCCCTCGCAGGGTTATTCGGAGAATGAAATAAGATAATGCACTTGAAGCACCCAGCATAGCTCCTGATACATCACCAGTCTTCTCCAAGGCCCAGATGAGATGTTTCATGAAAACCTCTACCTGTGTTCCTTCTCTCAGCAGGCAGCCCCTTGGGGTGACCTCTTCCTTCCTCATGCTCCTTTAGCACCTGCAGCTTGTCACCTCCTCTAGAAAGTCTCCCTTGACTCAGGTATGCTTGGGTGCTCCCTCAACATTGATACAGGTACAGTGCATGTAGCACTCCTCCATCTGAGTCCTGCACATCTGTGTTCACAGCGGCCTTTGCAGGGGCATGGACCACACCTCTCCATACTGCACATTGTCACCTTGCCCAGAACCATTCCCCATGCCATGATCATCAAAGCCTCCTCATTTTCCATGAATTCCTAGTTCTTACTGCCTCTTGATTTTCTCTGCCCTCACATTCCTACAAGCAGTCATGAGGCACAGCCTTTGCCAGTTTCCCGTTCAAGTATATTTCCCTTGCTTCAAGCAGTTCCTAAATTTTGCAACTTCACCAACAGTTGGGAGCAAGATCACAGGTGAGGATCACATCTAGAAGTGTAAGCCCTTCAGCCGTCTCTTGGCTCTTTCTTTCTCTGTCTGTATATTAGCTATCTATTGCTGTGTAACAAATTACCACAGACTTAGTGACTTAACACCATTTACTATCTACCAATTTCCATGGGTCAGAAGCCCAGGCATGGCTTAGTTGGATCCTCTGCTCAGAGTCTCACAAGGCTGCAATCAAAGTGTCATCTGCGCTGTGTTCTTACCTGAAGGCTCAGCCAGGGAAGAATCCACTTCCAAGCCCATTCAGGTTCTTGGCAGAAATTATTTCCTTGTTAAAGGCTATCAACTGGAGTCCACCCTCGGGTCCTACCTGTAGTACCCTGCCTTCTGACCATCTCCAAAGGCAGCTCCCAACATGGCTCTTTGCTTTGTCAAGGCCAGGAGGAGGATCGTCTCTCTCCAGTCTTCTAAGGCAAAGTCTTATATAACATAATCATGGGAGTAATATCCATCACCTTTGCCATATTCTATTAGAAGCAAGTCACAGATCTCACCCACACAGGGAGGGGGATTACAGAAGGGCATGGATCACTGGGGGTCACCTTAGGGTGTGCCCACCTCTTTTCTCTCTCCACACCTTCCTTCTCTCTACCCTTCTTCCAAGACCAGCCAAAAATAGTGCCTTCCTTGTCTTTATAAGTCACCTCCGCTCATGCCCTGTTCCTGGAGTGGGGTTAGGTGAACGTGTTGCTCAACTTCTGGTCCAAGTGGCTCATCAAGGAATTTCTTCTGAAGCCCCTTACCATAAAAAGAATCCTGAAGAATTTGAATTCACCGCTTTCTCAGGGACGTCAAGGGTCTGGTACATAGTAAGTGACTAAGAGCTGCTTATTACATAAATAAAGAGCAGTGGAGGGCTTCCCTGGTGGCGCAGTGGTTGGGAATCCACCTGCTGATGCAGGGGACATGGGTTCGTGCCCCGGTATGGGAAGATCCCACATGCCGCGGAGCGGCTGGGCCCGTGAGCCATGGCTGGTGAGCCTGTGCGTCCGGAGCCTGTGCTCCACAATGGGAGAGGCCACAACAGTGAGAGGGCCGCGTACCGCAAAAAAAAAAAAAAAAAAGAGCAGTGGAAGGAAAGTTGAGGCAGAATTCAGGGAAGTTTTATGACCTTCATTTGAAATGACCCCTGGAGGATGAGTAGGAGTTGTCTTTTTAAAAAGGTGGGTACTTAAAAAAGTTATATAAGCAAATTACAAACCTGTGGATAACAACAACAAAAAATCCCATCATTCCACAACCCTAATTCTGCCACTATTCTTCCTGTAAATGTTTGTTCTTGTCATTCTTAGTAGTGAATTCACTAGGCCCAGGGTGTGGTCCTTGGCTGACTGGTTCAGAAGCTCAACCTCATCCGAGTCCCTGAGCTGGTCAGGGCTGTCCTCTGATGCTGACAAGAGGCAACCAAATAAACCAAACGCCAATTGATTCATCCACAGAGATAAATACAGTTGCCAAGGAGGACGGATGCACACAGCCTCTGGCCAGAGCATTTCCCCCTATAGGCTCATCACTTGGGGACCCCGCTGGTTAAATCTGTCTGCTGGCAGGACAATTTAATTATTTAATAGTACAACCAGTATGAGTCCAGGTTTGCCATTTTCAGTTAGTTTCTGGGGCCGCAGGTGGTGGAGTTCCATTGTATGTGCATTTAAATTTAGTGAATTCAATTACATATGCTATGAAAAAGAGAGAAGATCATTTAAAGGAGACAAGTGGCTTCCCCCACTTGAAGAGCTGTGTCCGGGGTGAGTGTACCGTGGGAGAGCTGGGTCTCCCTCACTCTAAGGCAGTCTCAGTTCCCAAGTGCCTTTCAGAGTGAGCATCTCCCCACATCGTTATTGTGATTCTAGGCCATGAAGAGAGGGTGGTTTTGTGTCCTTTTTACATCATGGCCGCTAAGTGTATGCTGACTGCTTCAGCTGGTGTTCACCTTAAGAAACAGCAACCCATTCCAAAACTGGGAGGAAACCTGTCTTGAATGAAATTATATACCTCCTGAACTTAACGAACAACTTAAGGGATCTTCAAGGGCAAGTTTAAGTATGAGTGGTTTTTGCTTTATATACTGACTTGAGAACTGAATGTGCCAAATATGGTCCTACTTCTCCTCCTCCTTCTTCCTCTTCAAGAGGAAGCCCAGTGTCTTCCTCTTGAGGCCTGCATCCATTGGCCAAGGTCAGCTTGTAAGTAGGTAAAGAGAGAACTGGAACATCTGATCTCGCCACTAACCCTGTTGCTCTGGTTCCTTCCATATGGTGTCACTGTTGAACACAGGTCTTGCATGGTTTGGTTCAAGCCTGAACATGGCCCCTTGCAGTAACATGTCCCTGCTCAAGCCACAGGGATGCTCTGCTCTGGCCCCTAGATCATACCAAAGAGCTCAATTGTTGTTCCTCAAAGCAACCTCAGTCATGTCCTGAGCTTAGCTCCCTGGGGTTGATCCCTGAGTCCATTTTCCATCCTGGTGGGTTAGCCCTGGAGACCTTTAGTGCTGACAGACCTTGATCATGGGCACTCTAGTATACCCTGATTCTAACTTCAAATTGCAAGGAGCAGGGGTTGGGGGTCTTAGTCTCTTTTTTCTCGGAAGGCTCCTGAGCCTCTCAGGCAAATCGGTGCCCCTTTCCATCACTCTACAGATCTTAAGGTCTCAAGGAGGGGTACTTCCATCAAACCGCAAATCTCTCCCTTCCCCTGGACAACGTGCGCCTTCTTGCCTTGCATTCGCCATTTGAAAAATTCTTCTAAAAACAAAATCAACTGTAAGGAGACTTGCTGTCTCTACCTTTGAACACAAAAGCCTCAGACAAAATCTAGAAAACTCTGCCTCGTGTTTACGTTGGCATAGGAACTAGTAGTCTGATGACTAGGACCCGCCACGGCATTGTCATGTCCTTGAACTAGGGCCCCCTCTCCCATGGGTGGTACTTGAACGGTGCTGAGTACTTTGCCACTCTCCACTCTCTTCTCTCTGCTCCACTGCTGACTGATTCCATGCTAATTACACCTTCTTTCATTAGAAAGTCAAGCCTTTGGAGCCTTCCTTTCCCATTTTCTCCCTGTAACACCACTTGTTGCTACTCTGATCCCTTTTGCTTTTAATTTATGGTTTAACCCAAAGAATACTGGCAACTTTCTGTTCTTTTAAGTTCTTGGAGGAAACCTTACTGTTACTTCTGCAAAAGTATGTCTATCTGCTTTTTTCTTTTTTTCATTCAACATGATATAAAAATGCCCATGCCACACCCTCATCTTTGTGATCACATATGACTGTTCCACTCAGAGGCTGGAGCAGAGTTTGCAAAGCCCTTTTCCTTTTACTAGACACTCAGGATGCTGCTGGATACCCTGCTGGGGCATCACTATGCCCCAGGATTCTAGATGTACCTCAGCCTCTGTTATTTACCACACTCTTCACCTCGGCCATAGAATGGACACAACGCCATCTGCAGATTTACAGAGAAATTCCCAGCAGGTGCTGCGTGTGTTGGGGCCGGGGGGCGTTTTGTCCCCACTGAGGCTGGAGTTTGCTTCTAACGTTGGGAAGTCAACTGAACCTTGTTTTCACACATCTCCAGGCAAGAGCAATACAAGGAACCAGGGGTGGGTCGAACCAGCATCTGAATCCAGCTGGGGCCTCCAAGTCTCCACTTGCTTTTTGCCAAACCCTCCTCTCCCCTCGTTCTTCAATTTCTTAAACCAGGCATCATTCAAGGAAAACTGAATCCATGTGTTTGTGATTCACTGATGCTGAACATGGCAGAATGTTTTGTAAGCTCTACATCGCGGCAGAGAAATCCAAGGGCGTGTGTGGGTTAGTATGTGAATGTGTGGTGTGGGTCTTTACATGTGGGTATGTTGTGTGTGTATGTGTGTGCATGTGTATGTATTGCTTTTCTTTCTATTGTAAGAATTTTAAACTGATTTTTCTTAGAATCAGGAAGTCACGTTTGGCCAAAGAAACCCAACACTCCCTTCTCCCCCTTCCTGAGGAACTCTAGTTTGGCAGAAAACTCCCAAACACCCACGTTCTAGCTTACTGTAGATGGTCCTGGGCCAAGCAGCCGTCGGAGTCTGGTTTGGGAGCCAGTGTGCCGGGGGCGTCCCAGGATGGACAGTGAGTGGGAGAGGGCAGGAGGAATGGGCAGCCACGGCCTCTGCAAGCCAGGGGCAACTGTTCTTAGCAGAGCTCTGCTGACCTCTCTGATGGGAGCCCTGGGATCGCTCTTTGGCCCTCTTGCCCAGTCACCTGATCGCCTTACTCATCAGGAGGGGAAACATGGCCCAGCTGTGGGCTGCGGGTGGGATCAGACCGTCAGCCTGGTGACTCTGAAAAACTCCCAGATTTTATCACCCATCACAGACTCCCGTGCTCTTTCCCCCTTCCAGTTAGAGAATTCCTGTTCATCCTTCAAGGATCCATTCAGCAGCCCCCACCCCTGGGAAACCTAGCCTGATTCCCAGGCCAGGCTAGACCCTGCTTCCAGCCTCTCTCAATCCCAGCCATGACCCAGGGTTTCGTGTCGTCCAGACTGCAGGTCTCTCCACCCACCTTCTTCGTTTTTGGGACCGCATAACACACAGAGCAAGTGTTCAACATGGGGCGTGCTGGGGACCTCTCTGAGCCTGGGGAGGTGGGTGAGGTTTTGAAAAAGCTGCTACTCTTCTCTGTGGAGACACTGCACGGAGAGGGTCTCGTTTGAGTGCCTGGGGCAGGCAGGCCCAGCCAGGGCCTTTGGGGAGTAGACACCAGCAGCCCTGATGCAGGAGGGAAGGGAGGCAGGGGACCTGTGTTCCCTCTGGGTGGGGTCTTTCCCTCCCGCTGGAGCAGGGCTCCTAACCATGGCGTAGTGGCACTGGTCGTAAAAACCAGTGATGGGCAGCCCAGGGAAGTCATTCCTAGCAAGTCTGCGACCGTAGAGCAGAGTAACGGTCACCCGTGGGAACACTGTTTCCCTCCCACCTGCCATTCTTTGCCTTGTGGGAAAGAAAGGGGCAGGGGTTCCGCTCACGTGGATTGGGAACTGGATCGACCCTTATTACACTCAGGAACGCAGCCTTTCCAGTGGAAAGGGGTTGAGACTGGTCGATGGTCAGAAGTGAGCTCTCGGAGGACTGCAGCTGCGGCTGCTCCAGCTTTTGCTTTTGACTGAGTTCAAGCTTGTTATTTTATTATTATTATTTTTTAGATGCTGGGGGTAGGAGTTTGTTAATTAATTTATGTATTTTTGCTGTGTTGGGTCTTCGTTTCTGTGCAAGGGCTTTCTCTAGTTGCGGCGAGCGGGGGGCCACTCTCCATCGTGGTGCGTGAGCCTCTCACTGTCGCAGCCTCTCTTGTTGCGGAGCACAGGCTCCAGACGTGCAGGCTCAGTAGTTGTGGCTCATGGGCCCAGTTGCTCCGTGGCATGTGGGATCTTCCCGGACCAGGGCTCGAACCCGTGTCCCCTGCATTGGCAGTCAGATTCTCAACCACTGCGCCACCAGGGAAGCCCCAAGCTTGTTATTTTTGAGTTCCCAATCGATCCCCTCCCCATGCCCAGGGGTCTGGGAAGGAGAGACCTGCAGAAGGCAGTTGGGGGTGCCAGGGTGGCAGTGCCCCCCCAGGCCCATGCCTGTCTCTGTGCCACCTCCTCCCTCTCCCACCCCCTGAGCCCTGCACTCCCTCCCCACCTTCCTACCTGCCTCCATCCCGTGGAATCTAAAGTGGAACCAAAGAGGTTTGGTCTGTGTGGCTCCAGAGGGCAGGGCTGGGCCCAGTGTGGAAATTCTCTTTCCTGGAGGCAGATTTCATACTAATAAGCATAACTAGCCCACAGTGGAGGTACTGAGTTCTCTGTCCTCTGAGGCGTGCAATCAGAAGTGGTAGAGGAATTTCTGCCCTTGGGAGGGAGTGCTGGGACCAGATGATCCAGACCTTAGCCAAGTGGGAGTCTGGCCTCCTGCCTCAGGTCTTAGAAGGAGTGGGCTTGAGGGTGGGGCTGTGGCAGGGACAGCCGGGAAGCATAATTCGGTGCTAACGTAGCACTTGCTGTCAACTGCTGGGCCTGTCATTTGCTCAGGGGAAGGAAAAAGACCTTAATATTTGGAAGGGCTGACGAGACTCCTATGGACCCCCAGATGCCTCCATCCACTTGCCTGTCGGGTGGACTGCCTGCAGCTGCACCCAGGGACCAGTTTGGGAGAGCCTCCCTGACTAGGTCACATGAAGCCACAGCCCAAGGATATGGTTCCTTCCTGCCTTTAACTTCCTAGTGCAGGATGTCATGACTATGGATGTTGTCACGCTAGTAGACCAAGGTTCAAATCTACTTACTGTGTGACTTTAGCAAGTTGCTTGCACACCTCCAGTGACTGGGAGTTCACTACTTCTCAAGGTGGTCCCTTCCAGGACGGGACAGCTCTGTTTGCTAGAAAGTTATTCCTGGTGCTGAGCTGAGATCTGCTTCCCTGTGGCTTTCCGCATCCATCCCAGTGTTCCCGGGGTCTGCTCTGCTGTGCTCACTGTCCCCTGCCACCTACCCCAGCTGCCCTCTATGGGACACACACCTCCCTCCCCTGTCCCTTTCCCAGGAGGGTCTTAACATCAGGGCAGGTCCATGGCCTCCTCAGCAAGCCCTCCGGGCTTCTAGCCCCACAGGCTGAGGGCCCCCCACCCCTTTGGCACCCTTATTCCCCAGTGACTCACCAAGCTGACAGCAAACAAACCCCCAAAGTCCCCCTCCCACGTGCTGCCACTGCGGCTCAGGCCCCCCTCCACCCCAGAGCTTGTGCTCTCCGAGCTGTTGAAGCCAAGCATGGCTCTGCATGTGTCCGTGCTCTTCTTCATCGTGTCAGTCAGAACTGGCCTGAGGTCTGCTTGGTTCCCTCATCCAACACATTAGCTATTCCTCCCAGCTTCCCAACCTCTACAAATCTGATCCACATGCTGTCAGTGCCCTTGGCCAAGGCATTGATAAAAACAACCAGGAAGGAGAGGGCTGAAGGGAGAGCCCCGAAGTACACCTCCAGAGACCCTCTCAGGTTCTCAGTACTCAGAAGAGGGGACTGCCTGTGGTAATCATTCCCCGAAGTTCTCAGAGGACCCGGTGTCAACTGCTTGATGTCACACGGACACACAGTGCCAGGGGCCTTTCTCTAAACCTGGCAAGGGGCCCAAGGCTGGTCCAGGTGACTTTTCCTCCGGGAACCCACAGTGGTCGCTCGTGGTCATCAGAGCTCGGAAGTCACCCCTTTTCACAACTAGTCTAGAGTTCCACCCTGGCTTAACATCACACATACACACCAGCAAACCTGCACCCAGGCCAGGCCAGGCCCTGGGCCCTGAGGGCCTAGAACTGAGCCAGATTCAGCCTTTCCCTGGAGGAACTCACAGTCTGCTGGGGCAGGTAGTCACAGAACAGACGATGCCATCACAGAAGAGTGCTAATTATTGGAATATATTGAATACTTGCTATGTACCAGGCGCTATTCTAAACCTAGATCAATGCTCACAATAAACCATCATTATCCCCATTCTGTCCTCCAGTGGAAACTGAGGTGCACAGAGGCTGAGGAACTTGCCCGAGGCTCCCAGCTAGTGAGGGCTGCGTGCAGGAGCATCCGGGAGCTGCCTGGCCTAGTCAGCGGGCTCAGGAGGCCCTCAGAGGGAGGAAGTACCTGAGTGGAGACTAGAGAGATGGGTAGCAGCAGCAGGAGAGGATGGGAAAGTAAACCAGGGAGGACAGGGGCAAGGCGACCGGGTTCCTTCCGTGTTCCCTGCTTCGCTCAGCACGTGTTCCCGCCAGCCTGCCCTGCACCAGAGCTGGGCCGCGCCGTGGGGGTTCAGGGCTGAGCATGCCGGCGCAGTGCCGTGTAAGAAACTGCGAAGCACAGGGCGCCCTGGGGAGGTAGGTGAGATCGCCGTATCAGGGAAGACTTCAGAGGAAGGATGTCTGAGCTGACCTTGGAAAGGGCAAGTGGAAATTGGTTGGGCTGGGCAGGTGTGTGAGGGCTTGGGGGGTGTGGGTGGAGAGTACCAGGCTAAAGGAACGACCAGCACAAAGATGGTGCAAGGAGCAGCAGGGAGAACGGGGTGGCTGGAGAGGTGCCAGTGAGGAGGAGGAGAGTGACCCAAGGCCTTGGAGGAGCGTGGACAGCTCCTGAGGGCGAAGGGGAGCCACCAAGGACTTCAAACAGCGAGGGGCCCCCAGCAGCCTCAGCAGCCTGTCCGCCCTCCGCAGTGAAGCGTGCAGGCGGCGCTGGGCGCCTCCCGGTGTTATATGGGGTCACCTTACCCACCTCAGGGGTTGGCGTGAGAACAGGTGAGGGTCAGTAGTGGCCTTTTTCTCCCTCCATTTCCCGCCCCCTGCAAGTGGAGGGGTTACCAGATGGAAACAGGCTGGGCCCAGGAACCAGCCGGCTCCCCAGTCACATCAAGCTCTTGAACCATAATCCCGGGCCCTGGGGGCGGGGCGGGGGGGGTGGCCAGATGGCTTCGGAGGGAGTCCCAGACTTCTGGGCTTCCTGAGGCGCTGTGCCAGGGCCCTCGAGGATGTGGGGGACTCCCAGGAGCACCCGGCCATCGTGGGAGTCGCAGAGGCAAGGTTACCTATTCTCCCCTCACCGTAAATCACAGAGCCTGAAGGAGCATTTGAAGTCATCCTCATGGAATCTCCCACTCAGCCTGGAAGCCTTGATCTAGCCTTCCAACAGGTGGCCACCCAGCCTCCATCTGGATACCTCCAAAGATGGGGAGCTCACCACCACAAATCTGAGGGCTGTAGCCATGGGGCAGGTCATGAACTCCGAGCGTTGAACTAAATAGGCATTACATGGGCTGAATCGCATTAAAATCATGGTTAGCCAAAACCGGAAGGCCTTTTCTTGCACAGGAGTTAAACCAGGTCGTACCACGGAGAGTCACTGTGGGAGAAGGGAAACCCCACAGGGCTGAATCCCTGTTCCAGTCTTAACTTCACAACTAGGCAGCTTGGCCAATTAGCTCCACCCCCCTGAGCTTTATTTTCCTTATCTGTAACTCAAACTGCACAATCCAAGAAGGCAGTCGCTAGTCATAAGTGACTACTGAACCCTTGAAATGTGGCTAGTGCAATGGAGCAACTGAACTTTTTGTTTTTAATTAAATTAAAATTTTAAACCAGAAGCCGTTTTTCTAAGCATTTTTATGTTGATTACACAGTGAAATGATAATAATTTGGGTAAACTGGGTTAAATAAAGTGTTATTAAAGTTAATTTTACCAAAAATGAACTTCACCTGTTTCTTTTGACTTTTTTCTTTTTTTTTTACTGTGACTACTAGAAAATTTAACACTACAGTGGCTCACATTATCATCGCTGACAGAACGTTAAGGATCGAATGAGGTGGATGTTCAGGTGTTTGGGGACAGTTAAGCTCCAGATGAATTACGGTTTCTGTGGCTGCTGGCCCTTGAGGGGTTGTGTTTTTCATCATACAAGCAAGACATGCTTATTCTCGAAATAATAGAGAATGTGGAAAAACATTAAAAACAAAACAAAACTTGCCCATTATCCTACCACCCAAAGACAGCTACTGTTAAACTTTAGTTTTTCCCCTGTGCATGTCCATGTGACCTAACGCTCCCTGCAGGGCCCGCCACCCCGGCTTGTAGGTTCTCAGAAAGGTCACTTTAACAGCTTGGCCCAGAAGTCTAGACCTCGAGGAGCCCCCTCCAGCCAAATGGCAGGCTGTCAAGGAAGTCACTTGAACATCCTTTCCTGTGACTGTGAGTTCCGGGAGTGGCCACCATCTCACGCGGAATCCAGGCCCGCCCCGCACTTAGCTCCCGTTCTGCTCGGCCTCTGCCATCACCTGCGGTCACCCTGGCACTGGCGGCACCAGCCTGGGGAGGGGAGGGTCTGCTCTGTCATACTGTCAAGCAGTTCCTCCCCAACTGCTCCCACCTCGGCTGCTCTCCTTTCTCTTCAGCCAGTAGAAAAACCCTTTCCATTCTGCGGGCGGGACAGACGTTCCACAGCGGAACTGCTCGTGTCCCAGGTGATGGAATTCTTTCCATTTTATTCATCAGCCCTCTCCCTTCCAGAGCCCCTGTGTCCGGGGTCCACTCCTGCTATATCTAGAACCTGCACTCCCTTCCTTACCACATCCGCTCTATCCCTGAGCTGCACCACCCCCATGTTAGACCTCTTCTTCCTCAGAGTGGCCTTCTGAGGAGCCCTTTGCCCCTTTCTGAGATCTGATTTTCATCTGCACCCCTCTCCTGCACAATCCCTCAAGCATGTCTATGTTTATCTGGACCACAAACCTCGAGAGGGGTCTGTGTCACAGGAGCTCCAGGGCACCCTGCAAACTATCTTGTACTCTGCTTTCTCCACTTGACATAAAATAGGAACATCTTTCCAATGACACCATCACTTCTGATGGCTGCTTCGAAGCCCGCTGCATGGCTATGCTGTAACTTTTAATCTAACCTGCCTTGGATTGAAGTTGGTCCCAGCTTTTTGCTTTACAAATACACTTCAGTGACCCTCCCTATATACTTTGTTTACTTTGATATTCTCAGATCTAAGGACTTCTTAGTTCTCCCTTCTCAGACATCCAGCAAATTCTGCTAGATGTGTTGTGTGTTACCCCATTCTCCCCTGTGTGCCCCTTGGCCTGGCGCTCAAGGCCACTCCTACTCCTGAGCTCAGTCCATCTTTTCTGCCCCATATCTCACTCTACCTCACATATGGCCTGAGCTCTGACCACATTAAACACCACAGTGTCCCCACACTTTCCAGCCTCCCTGTCATCTTCTGGTGTCCCACTGCCTGGCACGTCTGCTCCGTCTCCAAATCTGCCTCATCTTCCAGTGCCCCTTCCTCCACGTAGCATTTCCTGATCCTCCTAGCTACAAGTGATCCCTCACTCCTCTGAATAAAGATAGCACGTCCTTGTCCCATCCCTTGTGGTATTGATGCAAACACCTTGACCCCTGGTTACCTGAGTCCAGTTCTGTCTCGAGTGTCCATGTCCATCTTCTTCCCACCCCCCACAGCAGCCAGACCAGGAGTTACTTGAGGTCAGGGACTGATTTCTGATTTCTTTCTGTGGGCACAGGGCATGGCACAGAGTGGGCACGTGCTAAAGGATCGAATATCTACATGGGTGAAGGAGGACAGGCCTGGAGCTGGGGAATGAGTTCCGGTCCAGCTGGCCACTAATGTCCTGTGTGACCTCGAGCAGGGCCTCTTCTCAGGGCCATGGCTTCCCTGTGGCCTGAAGTAGTTGGACTTGGCTGTGAGGAAATTCTGTTATGGTCAGAGGCCTGTTTGGCCCTGGGCCGAGGTGCTGGCCCTTGTCTGGGGATGATCTCTCTCATGGATGACGTTGCAGGGTGGCCCCCATTTCTGCTGGCCACACAATCTCATTATGAGCCCTTCAGGATTTATATCTAAGACCCACCCTAAGCCCATCACTAACATATGGTGTCCTGGCAGACAGGCATGAATGGAGGTTGTAAACATTGACTCATTCATTCATTCATTCACTCCTTCATTCAGCAAACTACACTCCAGCAGTGTAGTTTGGTTCTGGCTCTGTGGACGCAGCATTGAATCAGACCCAGGCCCAGCCCTGGTGGTGCTTCCAGTAAATAGTCAACAGTTCAATGAGGTGGGGCTGGGACAGAGGGCAGCACAGGGGCCATGGGAGCCCAGAGAAGGGGCCTTACCCCTGCCTGATGGTCAGGGAAGGCTTCCTGGAGGAAGGACCCCTTTAACTGCATTTTAAAAGGGGAGTGAGGCTTTGCTACAGCAAGCAGGGAAGAGCAGGGTGCTCACAGGCAGCGGTTACCGTGGGGTGCAGGAGAGGCTTTCTGTGCTCAGCCCTGATGCTAGATGTAGCCTAATGATAAGAGGAGGTGGATGGGGAGAGATTATCTGCTCTTGTTTACATGATTAAAACCAGACAAATACTTCCTTTATCTGAAAGAATGAAAAGGCTTTGGGGAAAAATCCTTTTGGCAGCAAAGTGCAAGCATCTCCTTAGCTAATCTCTCGCTCCCCACCTGCCACCATCCCCCATCCCCAGCCAAACAGTCATGAGAAAAATAGCTCCAGGGCTGACTTGCTGTGGTGGGCAGAGAGCCAGGGTCAGGGCAGGCGGGGAGTGGGGAGGAGCCAAGAGGAGAGAGACCCACAAGCCTCTCCATACAGTCTCGCGAGAGGAGAGTCTGGGCCGGGGCACTAACCCAAGACGGCCACAGGGTGGCACCTCTCAAGGAAAAATCTAACCATGGCCCCATTTTTTAGATGCAGATCCTGAGGCCTAAAGATGGAGGAGTGACTTGCTTGCCTGGGTCACATAGCCAATGGGCAGAACTGGGACTAGGACCCAGGTCACCAAGTCCCAGCCCAGGGCTCTAACTCACTCGCTCCTTCACTCTCCCTCATTAGTTCATTCAAAAGCCTGCAGTAACCACCTGCTTGGTGGCAGGACAGAGAGCTCATGCTGGGCACGAGGGGCCCACGGAGAAGTCAGATCTGCTCCTCTTCTCACATGTCCTCAGTCTGATGAGAGAGACAGACAGTGACAGTGACAACCAGGGTCATGACAGAGGAGGCCAGGAGCTGTGGGACCCCCAGAATGGGCTCCTAAAAGATTTCACCCAAGAGGAGGCACTGAGCTTGGTCTTACCTGCTGGGTAGGATTTGGGCAAGTGGAAGGAGGTACTAAGAGGACACCAAATATGGAAAGGTCTAGAGGTGTGAACGGGCTCAGCTGATGACGCCGGGCAAGGAGGAGAGAGCAGAGCAGAGAACAGACGGGCTGGATGGAGCCTCGGGGACTGGATTGGGGGGGGATCCCCATGCCTGCACATTCCCTGGAATGCTGTGAGGGTGCTAGGCAGAGCCAGGAGGGGGCGAGAGTGCACACACCTGAGTGCCTGGCCTGCCTACCCACAGACGCTGACCCCTATCACTCTCCCAGCTTGATGTCCGGCCTCGCCTCCCTGGATGCCAAGACCTCCAGCCGCCTGGGCATCCTCACTGTAGCGTACTACCTGTGGACCACATTCATGGCAGTCATCGTGGGCATCGTCATGGTGTCCATCATCCACCCGGGCAGCGCGGCCCAGAAGGAGACGACGGAGCATAGTGGGAAGCCCATCATGAGCTCAGCAGACCCCCTGCTGGACCTCATTCGGTAACTCCTGCCGCCGGCACCCTGCTTGGGAACGCCATGCCTGGGCTGCGGGTGCTGACCTCACAGGCCCAGCCCCGCATGTCACCCAGGGGGCAGAAGAGGGTGTGGGGATGAGGTGCTCAGGGTCTGCCCTTGATCACTAATGGTAACAAGGGGGCAGTCACAGAGGCCACTCTCTGCCCCCTCAGCCCCCGTGCCTCCGGCTGGGCTCACACTGAACTGTCCACGCCCATCAAGATGGGATGAGTGGGAGGGCACAGGGGACACAGGAAGGGCATTCCCGAAGAAGGCAACAGCTGTGCAAAGGTCCTGAGCTGGGAGGTAGTATTATGGGGAGAAGTTATGGCCCATTCAGTGTGACTGGAGCTTGAGATGTGAGCGGGGAGTGGACAGTCATTGCTGGAGAAGTCGGTTGGGGCCAGACCATGAAGAGCATTGGGAATCAGGCCCCAAGTTGCATTTTATCCTAAAGGCCCCCGGAAATGGGTTTTAAACCTGGGAGTAGCATGTTCCAACTCAGAAGGCTCCCTCTGTCCGCCAGAGTGCTGGTGGACTGGAGGTGGGGCGCATGGCAGGCGGGGAAGACAGAGGCAGGGACTGGGCCAGGCTGGCAGCCATGGGCCTGGTGGAAGAGGGAAGACTGAAGGCTGCTCAGGAGGTAAAATCAGTCTGCAAGAGACGGTGAGAAGGAGGGAAGGGTGGAGGCGGTGGGAGTCTGATTGAAAGGGCATGAAGGTCTCTGGCCTGAGCACCTGAGTGGACAGCAGCGTGGTCACAGGGCCAGAGGACAGTGCTGGAGCAGGTGCGGACCTCCTGAGGGAGGCGTCAGCTGACGGTTGGCTGGTGGATCTGAATCCTGTGGGGAAGTCTGAGCGGGAGATGGAGGTTGGGAGAGCAGCAGGTAGAGGTGTTAGGGAGGCCCTGACGGCAGAGGGGTCTCCCGGGACAGTGTGGGTGAGGACAGCAGGGCTGGGACAGAGCTCGGGGAAGCACCACATTGGGAACAGTTTATTGGGCTCAATAGGGTGCCCCAGTAAACGTGCTCTGGGGCTCCTCTGCTCCCTCCCATTTTCTCACCAATTTCAGATATAAGAAATCCAGTCCAGTCTAACAGTAAAACTCCAGACTCATCCAGTTTAAAGCGAATCCTGTCCTAGCCTTTTGCATCTGATTCATACGTGGAAAGCTGGAATGGGAAGAAGGTCCTAGCAGGTTTTGCTCTCTTTCTTGCTGCACCTACTCCCCTGTTGCTAGCCCCGGGGGTGGCACAGTGAAGAGGGAGAGGGAGTGAGCTAGAAAGGTCCTCCTTTATGGTAGTGGGGTGAGCCGGGGTAGCTGCTCCCTGGTTGTTTTTCTTCAGCGGAGCTTTTGCGGGCTCTTTGGGGCCCCTCCTATCACTGGTGTCTCACACCTGTTATTCCCTTGACTCAGGCGCTCCCTGCGCCATCTGGCTGCTCACAGTACCCTCCTCAGGCCTGACCTCTGGTCAGCTCCTCTGCTGGGGACACCTCCCCGCCCCCCGCCCTGGTGATCCTCTTAGGCAGTGTCCCTTCTGCAAGGTCCGCACTGGCCCGTGAAAAACACACACATCCTTGCTGGAAATGCAGCCCTTTCCCAAGGCCTTTGGACGTGAGTCAGGCACCAGCCCCTACATACCTCAAACCTTAGGGGACACCGCCAAGGTCTCCTGGCTTAAAGTTAGGGAGAAGCACTCCTCTCGTCCTCAGCATACAACCTCTCTCTCTCCCTTGCCCTTTCTCTTGAAAAGCCCTCACCCTCTGTATCAGTTAGCTGTTGCCGTGTGACAAACCATCGGAAGACCTAGTGCCTCAAGACAACAACCATAAGTCCACGGGTCAGCTGGAAGTTTCTGCTGACTCGGACTGGGCTTAGCTGAGCTTGCTCATGTGTCTGCAGGCAGCTGGCTGCTCAACTGGGGAACAGCTACTCCAGGGTGACCTTGGCTGAGATAATCCAGCTGGGCTCCACGTGGTGCCTCATCTGCCCGTAGACCAGCCTGTATTTATTTCATGGTGGTGAGAGGGTTCCAGGAGAGAGCTAGCATGTTCTTACGAGGAAGGTAGAAGAACAAGAGAGGCAAAGAGAAACATACAAGTATTTTTCCAAGTCTCTGCTTTTGTCAAGTCTGCTAACATCCTATTGGCCAAAGCAAGCCATGTGGCCAAGCCCAGACTCAGGGTGGGAAGGGTTGGCAATGTGACAAGGCAAAGGCATCCACGAATGAGGGCCTTCAGTGCAATCAAGCTACCACTCCCTCCATTTTCTCCATTCTCCGGGTTCTTTTTATCCTTTGAGATGTGTGGTGAACCAAAGATCACAAAAATACCTGCAGTTTTGTTCCTGTTGTGTGGTTCTCACCCACAGGGTCAAGAGCCAGAGAGACCCAGGCAAGGTCTGTTGTATCTACACTTACTTGCCTGGTGATTTCATCTAGTACCATGGCGTTGTACACCTTCTGTACACGGACGCTGCTGAATTTTGTTTCCAGTGGAAACCTCTCACCGGCACTCCAGATTCTTACATACACTTGTCTAAAGGCATCTCGAAATTAGCACATCCAAAGCTAAACTCTGGATTTTCCCCATAGATCTGTCCTTTCCTCAGTCCTGCCCATCTTAGTCTGATGCCTCTCTTATTGTCTCATATCCTGCATCCAGTTTGTCAGCAAATTCTGTCAGCTCTACCTTCAAAATGATATCTTAAACCTTGCCCCTTCTGTCTCCCTCTGCCACTCCCACCATCGCACAGGCCACCATCGCCTCTCACTCGAGGGTCCTGTATGGTCACCTGCTTTCTCTGTTTCCCGACAGTCTGTTCTCAGCACAACAGCCAGAGGGATCCTTTAAAAACCTGCCCGCAACCTGTCACAGGTTGACAAAATCCACAGTGCTCACCATGGCCTACAGGCCCGTCATGATCCCTCCACCATGCACAGGTTGGCCTCTGACCTTTGCTCCAACTCTCCCTCCCCTCACTCCAGCCTGCTGGCCTCTGTGCATGCCTCCAGACGTGCTTAGGGTCCCATCTGGGAGCTTGGTCTTCCTTGCTGCCTCTGCCTGGATGGCCCTTCCCTCCCTCCATTGACACCGCTGCCGTGTCACCTCTTCAGAGGGGCCTCCCAGCCTCCGTCAGCCCCTCTCCTCATAGCTTGGATTACTACCTGACACTACCCTATCTGTGTATTTCTGTATTTCTTTTTCTGTCTCCCCCACTGGAATAAAATATGCTCTGGGAGGGCCAGTTAAAAATCACCCCACTGTGGGCTTCCCTGGTGGCTCAGTGGTTGAGAGTCCGCCTGCCAATTCAGGGGACGTGGGTTCATGCCCCGGTCCGGGAAGATCCCACATGCCGCGGAGCGGCTAGGCCCGTGAGCTGTGACCGCTGAGCCTGCGCGTCCGGAGCCTGTGCTCCGCAACGAGAGAGGCCACGGCAGTGAGAGGCCCACGTACCGCAAAGAAAAAAAATTAAAAATCACCCCACTGTATTCCGGAGCCTAGAACAGCAACTGCACGGCAGAGGTGCTGAGTGTTTGCTGATTGCATACGTGGGATGCAGGGGCATCGGTGAAGCCGCAGGGTTTGAAGCTGCAGGAAGAAGCACCAGCACAGGGAGAGTGGCTGAGCACACGAGGCGCGAGGCCAGGTTGAGCCCCAGCCGCACTGGAGGGCTGTGTCCAGCTGCTGGAGCAGGAGGAGAACCAGGAAAGCCGACAGCCTGGAAGCCAAGGGAGGAGGAATTTTGAGAAGCTTCATGTCTAAGATGCACTATTTCTAAGATTTGGTGACTATGATTCATCATTTCTTGGATCCTATGATTTGAAACAGCCTTTCCTTGTGGTGGAAGGATTGTTGGCGCTTGGGGAGCCCCGCCCTCCCCAATGGCCTCCCCTGCTTGGGGGCTGAGGGGTCTGGATCCGACCCACATGTCAGAGTCAAATGTTCCAGGAGGAGTTCCTGCTCTCAGTTGCTTTTCACGTGGTGAAAATCTATCCTTCTGGTTTGAGGTTTTTCCCCCAGTCGCTCTCAACCCTGAGCAAGTTGTTTTGCAAAGCTGGGTGGTTGGACATCACTGACACCATTTCTTAGTTAAGAGAGCAGAGCTGCAGGGGAGATCACATGCTTCCTGCAGGGAAGCTCGTCTCACCTCTGTGTGGTCACTGTGTGGCTGCAGGCAGACCAGCCCCCTCCCGGGGCCTGTTTCTCCCGTCGGTTTCAAGATCCCTTCTAGCTCTGTGGTTCCGAAACACAAAGGCCTAGATGCCAGTGAGGAGGCTCCTGGGCACGAGCAGAAGGTTCTGGAGGTGGGTTGGTTCCGGGACAAGGTTGGAAGGACGGTGCAGAGCTCAACCTTGCAGACCTTGATCCCAGGTGAGGGGGTGGCTGTTCCACTCGAGAAGGGGGAGGCCGGAGGTGAGTCTGGGAAGGATGGACTGGAGCAGGGTAGCGAGGAGTGGGCAGGATGTGCCTGGAGGCATGGGGACACCCTGGGAGCGGGTGCAGTCACTTTCGTTCCATTCAGCCCACTTTTACTAAGTAACTGCTCAGGGCAAAGACATTGTGCTGAGAGCCGGTGGGGAGGGAGAGGGGGGAAATACAGGTCCCTGCATCCAGCTGACAACCATCTTAGGACAGACAGACCAGAAGAGTGCCCTGGACAGCTACTCTCTGCGACCCTTTCTAGCTCTGACATTCTGAGAGGCCATGCAGAAAATAAGGACACCAGCGATGAGGGTACCAGCGGCCCCCTCACCCTTGCTCTGGCCCAGAGCAGTTGCCTACCAACCAAGAACACAGGACCAGGGCAGGGAACTGGGAAATGGAGGCAGGTGTGCCTAAGGAAAAGTCAGAAAGATGAGGGGTCCAACCGAACAGGGAAATAAGGCCCACTGCATCCTTCAGGGAGGGAAGATACGCGTCCGTCTCTCAAAGATGATCCAGAGGAACACAATAGGCCATGTCCCTGGATGACTCTCCAAGGCATGAGTTCATTTCCCAGGGCTCCAAGCGGGGGTTCCAGAAAACTGACGTCTGCTCACAGAGCAGCCTCACAGAACAAACCCAAGCGGAACACCAGTCAGAGCTGGGCCCCTTCTTTGTTTTCCAATCTTTCAAAAACACCAGAGAGATTAAGTAATGACTTGGGTCTATTTATAGCTCCCAGTTACCCGCTCAGGGATTGGATGAAGCTCTTGGGAGCTGTGCTTGGAAAGGAATAATTCCCACCTTTGGAGCTTGGATTGGGGATGGGGGTGAGTTTGGAACCGTCACAGTGGGAACTTACAAATAGTAAGTGAGGTGGACCGTGGCCTTGCCCCAAGAGATGTGGGGGGGGGGGGCCCAGGGCAGACTGTGTGTATACTTGATGGGCTTGGCTGCCAATGTCTCCCAGGTACATTATGTCTGCATTTTACGTAACCACCACCGGGAACACAGGCCTCATGGGGCAGACAGGAAGGCTTCCCATGGGTCTTCAAAGCCAAAAGAAAATGGTGCATATTTTTTCATTTAATAATCAAAGGTATACTTCTTTATTAAAATCTGAGGGTAAGTTCATTGAGAATTAGTACGACCACATGTATTAGGAAATGCTTTCGGCTGCTACTTCACAGAAACCTGAAGCAGCAGAGGCTTAAGTAAGGTAAAGGCCTGCATTTTCTCCCAAATAAGCAGACCAGAGGTGGCAGCTCGTGGTCACCAGGAGCCCGTGCTCCCTCCACCTTGGTGCTTTGCTGGACTTACTAAGCACTTGGCTTTTATCATCAGTGTGTCTCATAGTTCAGTAAGGTTGCTGAAGCTCCAGCTATTATGTCCATGTTCCAGGCAGAAAGAAAAGAGCTGGAGGAAAGGACCAAAGGGTCCTGGCTGCATGGGCATCTTTTAAAGCTTTTTCCAGGAAATGCCACCCAATGACTCCCACTTACATCGCATTGGCCACCCCTTTGGCAAGAGAGTCTGGGAAACAGGGCTTGATGGCAGAGCCTTTTGGTCCCTGTAACATGCCTGGGTTTCTGTTGGTGAGTAAGGAGAGAGCATGGAGACTGGGTAGATAACTAGTCATCCTTGTTGCAGCACATAATTTAAATTATTGTCATTTTAAAGGAAGCTGTAGAGAGATGTATGTATGAGGTATAAGTTCCATTCGGTTTCTTACATACGGCCTTTTGAATGCCCTTGGTTTCTGCTCATGCTAAAGCAGCCTTCCCTCTAACCACTTTGTCACTCGAACCTACTGGAAGTGTACCCAGGAGACATTTTCAAACTGTTACCACGTGATGCAGTGTGGGCCTCCTCCACTCTGGTCAGGAGCGCCCAGGGCCGGTGGGTCACGCGCTCCGGCAGGCTGTGTGCCTGGCGTGACTTTGGCTCTGTTTGCTGTCCAGAGCCCTGGCAGGCAGCTGTTATTCTGGTGGCAGAAATCTGCTTACCACTCATCAAAATACAGCCTCACGTGAGCTGCTGCGATCTCAGCTCCCGACCCTGCTTCTTCTCTCCCTTGTGACAAAGCTGAAATCAGTGGGGAAAGCCAAGACCATTCTCTACCAGTTTTCTGCCATGGTAGCTCATTCTAAGCCCTCTTTCTCCTGCCATATGCTAACCCTGAACCTGTATTTTAGCAACAGTGAAAAAAATGATAGTTTCTGCTTCCCAACAGTGGCTGCCAGGGTGTAAAGTTAAGAAAGAACGCACACTCATACTCATGTGTATAACTCCATGCATGTGTGAGCTGAGTCTCGCAAAAGGAGAGACTTGCCGAGAGCAAGAGTGAGCGGGACGGAGGGTCCAGGTGAGCACGGGGCGCATGTCCTGTTCAAGGAAGTGCCAGCACAGGAGCAAAACTCCTTGTTAGCATCTCTGGTTTAGGTTAGATTCCTAAAGCAGATTATAAAGGCAAAGACTCTTGCTGTGAACTGCAAATTGCCTTACACAAAGTTTGCTGCCAGAACCACGTGAGGAAGTCACCAAACATCCTCAGCAGTGGGTACTGCCATTTGAAAATTTCTTTAACAGTTTGACAGGTGAAAATGTCTTTTTCAGTGAAGCCGAACACTTTTTTTTTAATGAGGTTTTTTTTTTGGCTGCGTTGGGTCTTCATTGCTGCGCGCGGGCTTCCTCTGGTTGCGGCAAGCGGGGGCTACTCTTCGTTGTGGTGCGCAGGCTTCTCATTGCGGTGGCTTCTCTTGTAGCGGAGCACGGGCTCTAGGCAGGCTCAGTAGCTGTGGCGCACGGGCTTAGTTGCTCCGCAGCATGTGGGATCTTCCCGGCCCAGGGCTCGAACCCGTGTCCCCTGCATCGGCAGGCGGATTCTTAACCACTGCGCCACCCCGAACATTTTTTAAAAGGTTTTTTGGCTACTTATGTTTTTTTTTTTCTTCCGCAAAGTGAATAACCTGGTCAGGACGTTCCATCATTTTTCTATTGAGGTATTAATGTTTCTGTGGTCCATTTATGTATGCAGCAAATATTTACTGAGTGCCTGTTACGTGCCGGGCACTCTTCCAGGTGCTGGGGACACGGCGGAAAACAAAACAGAGATCCCTGCCCTCCAGAGAGCTGATGTTCTGGTGAGAAAAGACAGACAGTGAACATGGAAACAAGGTCAAGATTTGTAAAAACTCTTTAAAGATTTAGGATGATAACAATTTGTTGTATAGTTTCCCCAGTTTGTCATTTGCTTTATTATTTTATTTGTATTGTAATCTGTCTTAGAGAGCTTCTCAATTGTTTTAGCTTTTGATTTTGGCATAATTTTAGATTTATAGAAAAGTTGCACAGATGGTAAAGAGAGTTCCCAGCTGTGCCCGTCTTCCCCTGATGTTAGTGACTTACATCTGGCACATTTGTCAAAAGTAAGACATGAAATTAGTACACGCTATTAACTAAATTGCTTCATTGGATTTCACCAGTTTTTCCACTAGTGTTCTTTTTCTCTATTCCAGAATCCAATGCAGGATACTAAGTTGCACTTAGGAAATTCTTAATTTTAATGAAGTAAAATCTATTGATTTTGTTCTTAGAGTGTCCTTCCATATGCTGAGATCTGATAAAACATTAACCTGTGTTTCTTCTAGATTTTTATGGTTTCATTTTTTAAATTATTTATTTCTTTAAGCCATCTGGGATTTATTTTGGTGCAGTGTACATAAAGATCTAGTTTTTATTTTTCTGAATAGCTGGTTATGCAGTTCTCTAGAATGAGTCCTTCCTTTCTTCACTGATTTGTGAAGCAACTTCTATCAAATATGAAATACTTAGATGTCCCAGGTTCTGTCTCTAGGCTACAGGTTCCATTACATTGATTTTTCGATTGACGGCTGTGTCAGTATCTCACCGTTTTGACGGTTACATCTTTATAGTATGCTTTCATATCTGGTAGGACAAGACTTCCTCCTCCTTTAGCTTTATGAAAATTATATTAACTAGAATAATGATCCCATTTATGTGCCAGGTCCTGTGTTGGGAGCCACAGATAAGATATGAATGACCAAGTCCCACCTTCAAGGAAGCCAGTCTGTGGGGGAAGCAATCATGTGACTAGTGCCATCCAGCAGCGTGCTGGAGCATAGTTGACCCGCAGGGCAAGGGCTGTGGAGTCCACCTGGAGCAGTCATAGAAGGCTTGGCCTCTGCTTGATTGGAGTAGGAATCAGCCAGAGAAGTAGGCAGTGCATTTCGGGCAGAAGGAACAGTGGTCAAAGGCCTGGAGCTGGAGAAGTATGCAGCGTGTTTTGGGAACCTTATGCAGATGGTGTTGGAGCTTTAAGTCCTGGGATGGGGGTGGTGGGAAGAAGTAAGACTGTATAGGGAGGTGGGGCAGGATCATAGAAGCCCTTCACTGCCAAGGGAAGTGTTCAGATGACCCCAAGGGCTCTCCTATCCTGGAATTCTTCAATTACTGACTCTCTTCCCAGGAACATGTTCCCAGCCAACCTGGTGGAAGCCACATTCAAACAGGTGAGTGGGTCCCCGGACGATGGAGAGGTGGGCAGGCAGGGCCAGCCTGGGCCCGGCTAAGGAATGACAGGCTTGCCCAGCCAGTCTCCCTGTCCCTGGGGTTGGGACACTAGGGAGAGGTGGTGGGAGGACCTGGATCCTTAGAGCCTCCTGTGGCCACACTCCTGCCCTGGGTTCCAACTTTTCACGAGGAAGAATTATGAGGGTGGAGGGAAGCCCCTGCTGAATGCCTGCTCTGCCCTCGTTTACACCCATGCTCGCACACATCATCCCCTTCAGTCCTCAAAACAACCCTGCCCTGGGGTAGGGCCAGCCCCTCTCCTGGACGAGGAATCTGAGGCTCAGGAGGGTTAAAGGATTTGCCCAAGGTTATATCACTAGAAAATGGCAGAGCTAGCAGGTGAACCCAGACCTGTCTGCGTCTAAGCCTGTTTTCTCTTTCTTTTTAGAATAATCCTTTCCCCCTAATAAAAACAGTAATAACATTCACTGTAAAATATTAGGAAAATACTAAAAAATATAAAGCAGAGGATAAAAATCACCTGTAGTTCCAGCACCTAGCAATAGCGATAGTAGAAGGTATGTTTCTAGTCTGTTTTTCTCTGCAGAAATGTTTTTAAAAATAAAATTAGGATCATAGGACATATATGGTGTGCATCTTGCTTTTTTTTCCCCTCTCCCGTTATATCATGGGTACTTTCCATGGTTATTAAATGTTTCTTAAAAATACAATATTTAGTGATGATGCAACTGTTTGGCTCTTATAAGGCTGGCTATAATTTATTTGTCCATTTCCCCTTTCAGTTGTTTTCCAAAACAAGAAATTATGGTAAACAACCTTGTACACCAATCTTTGTCTGCACTTCTAATAATTTCCCATTCTTTTCCTCTTCTAAAATGTCAGGCGGTTGGTTGACTCAGTCCAACAAGCATTTCCTATCTTCTTCCCTGTGCTGGGGCCCTGTATTGGGCCTGGAGACACAGAGGAGGCGGCTGAGTGTTGTGGAAGAGGCTCCGAAATAAGGAGCTGTGAAACCCTGAGCTAATCACTGTATCTTTCCTAACCTCCTGGGTCTTCATCTGTGAAATGAGCCAGGTAGTGAAGGTCCCTGAATGCTAGGCTAGGGAGTTTAGATATTATTCCAACAGTGACGGGGAATTATTGAAGATGTGAGAGAGAAAGAGAGAATATTGCTCTACTTCACTTCCCTGCATGGAATGCCCTTTATCTTTTGGCAAACTCCTACCCATCCTTCAAGGCCCAGCACCCAGCACAGAGTGTTCAACGTTGGGATGTTGATTACGATGGTGATGGTGGTGGTGGTGATAATAGCAGTAATGGTTACAGAAGGCTTACCATGTGCCACACCCTGCTGTCAACACTTTACATATATTGTCTCATTTAACCTAACGAGGTAGATTAACTATTAAGACCCCATTTTACAGATGAGGGAACAGAAGCACAGATCCTGAGTGGTTCCCTTTTTCCCCCACTAGAAGACTTGCTTTATAGATACTGTGGTGTTGGGAGGATAGGAGCCCTTGTGTGGACTCCTAGTACCTGAGGAATGAGAGGAAAAGACTCAGGAATGCCCTGAGGGCTGAGGAGGAAAGGTAGGTGACTCAGTCACTCAACTCTTCCCAGCTGGGGCCTCATCTCATCAAGAAAGCTCGGGACAAGCTGAGCTTTTCAAATAGAAAATCCAAGTTTCCATCAGTGGAAGGCAGGGCTGGCTGGCTGTTATGGATGGATAATGGATGGTTGAAAGGGAATAAACAGGTGAAAGGAGGATTATCCAAGTAGATTATCCAGGTAGGAGATGGATGGATGATTAGAGCGGGTCCCAGGTGGGTGTAATGAGGCATAGAAAGAAGAGGGAAGGCGGGATGGAGGGAGGTGTGGCTGGGTAGTGTATGGATGGATAAAGGAATCTCAGTTTTATTTTTGGTAAAATATTGATAATAATTGATAATAATCCCTGTCCTGCCTATGTCACAGGGTTATTGTCAATCAAATACTTCATGAGTGGATACAAATGTGCTTCCAAGATGTTATTATTATTGTTGTTGTTGATATTAATAACAACACTTGGACTCATTCCGGGTTGGGATGTCGCCCAACAGTACCGCACCAAGACCACCCCCGTTGTGAAGTCCCCCAAGGTGGCACCGGAGGAGGCCCCTCCTCGGCGGATCCTCATCTATGGGGTCCAGGAGGAGAATGGCTCTCGTGTGCAGAACTTCGCCCTGGACCTGACCCCACCGCCCGAGGTCGTTTACAAGTCGGAGCCTGGCACCAGCGACGGCATGAACGTGCTGGGCATCGTCATCTTCTCTGCCACCATGGGTATGTGCTGCCCACCCACCCCGGTGTGCTGTGGAGCCTGCTCTCCTTGCATTTATCCCTCCCTGCATCCCTGCGTCCAGTAACCTGAATAGCCTGGAGTCTCCCCATCTTCCAGGTGGTTCCTTCCTTTCCTTTCCAAGGGAGTGGCTCATGTCCCCATTCCATTGGGGGGGCAGGAGGTATCCCCAGCCGGAGCTGATGTTCCTCACTCGGAATTCCCCATCCCTGGGTGCTGTTTGCCTCCAGGGGTGTTGGCCCTCCCTATGAGAAGAGCATGCCTCTAGCCCCGTCCCAGCGGCTGTTTATTTAAAGCCCTCATTCCTCCCCTCAGCCCTCAACCACGGGGCCTTCTCTCTGCAGACCTGTCTGTGCCATTTCTTGGGGCCCCCTGACCACACCCTTCCCTTTGCTACTCTCCTCTGGGTCCCCAAGGCCCACCACAGGCTACTTACCAGGAAGTTGGTAACGCTTAACTTGCACAGGCCCCTTTTGGGGCCTGTACCTTTTTTCCTTTTTTTAATTTTGTATTCTTTTTCTTGAAGAGGTCCACAAACTGTGTAAGCTTCAGATCCCACAAAACCTCTGGATACGCCCCTGCCTGTGCGCCCATGGCCACCCCCACCAATGTACGCATACAACCTTCTCCCTTCTTTGGAGCCTAGGAAGTCCTAACCCCTCCACAGCAATCTAGCTTGTCCTCGTCCTTTTAGGCCAGCCCAGGGGTCATCACGAGTATCACTATAAAATCACATCAGCCCCCCGTCGCCCCAGCCCCAGACCTGGGAGGGCCTCTCTGGCTTCCGACTCCTCTGCAGGGCTTTCTTCTCAGTGGAAGGCCTCCCCATCCTCCTGGATTCTCAGCCAAGGAACCTGGGCGTCACTTGCTACCCCGCCTTCTGCCTCAGCCCACACCCAAATCCAGTCAGGCCTGCCTCTGAAATCTCTCTCCAGTCTGTGCATTTACCTTCGGCGCACTGCCCCAGCCAAGGCCGTCGTCATCTCTTACCTGGTTTCTGCAAATGCCGCCTCAAGAGTTCCGTGTCCCCGTGTGTCCTCCTCACGGGGTCACTGAGTCTCCACGTAAAGCCTCCACTGGCTCCACTGTACTCCAAGAGGGGTCCAAACACCGCGCGCGGCCCGCAGAGCCTGCAAACTCCGGCCAGGCTGCCCCCTCTCGTCCTGCTCACTTCCCCCCGCCGCGCTGCCCGCCAGTTCCTGGAAGGCGCCTCCCGGGCCCTTCCCACCTCCCTCAGCCTGGCTGTTGCTGCCCCTCCCTCTCCCCTGCACCTTTCTCATCCTTGAGGGGCCTCTGCATAAGCATCCCATCCCGGGGAAAGTCTACCTGGCCCCCCAGTCAGGTGCCCTGTGTTACTCACATGTTTGACCCAGTGCAGTTATGTAATTGTTTGTGTGACTGTTTAACGGCTGCACGGCAGCTGTGTACGCTCCATGCAGGCGGAGACAGGGCTTGTTCTCCATTTAGCTCCATAGCCTCCACAGGACTGGCTGGAACAGGTGCTCAGTAAAATCTTCCAGAGAGGGCTTCCCCGGTGGCGCAGTGGTTGAGAGTCCGCCTGCCGATGCAGGGGACGTGGGTTCGTGCCCCAGTCCGGGAAGATCCCACGTGCCGCGGAGCGGCTGGGCCCGTGAGCCATGGCCACTGAGCTTGCGCGTCCGGAGCCTATGCTCTGCAACGGGAGAGGCCACAACAGTGAGAGGCCCGAGTACCAGAAAAAAAAAAAAAAAAAAATCTTCCAGAGAGACGGGTAGATGGATGGATGGATGGATGAATGATAAGGGGTAATGGAGCACTTATCGTCGTGGTCAAAAGGCCAGGCAGGCACACAGAGGGGCCAGGACCTCAGAGACCCGAGTGTGTGAGGAGACAGTGTTTGGAAGCATCCTCAGTCCATCTGATAATCTGTCCCCAATCCTGGACTTTCTTCCTCCTCCCAGCCATCGCCTCTCTCTTAGGGGTGGGAACACACTGAAAGGACATCTATTGGCAGAGCTAAAGAAACCTTTGAGACCCTTCAACTCACTGTTTGCTGAGCACATGCAACTGTCCACGTGTCAGTGTGTATTTGTTGTGTGTGCCCAGCTCTAGCTGCACCCACATCTGTGTGCCCACATCTGAGGGTGAGCGAGCACACTTGCGCGGCTGCTCCCCTCACCGCAACCTCCTTCCCCGTTTCCTCCCTGGTGCTGGGATGTGGCTGATGCTAAGGTGTCATTGGCCCTGCCTGTCGGAGGAAGCCCACTGCCACCCCCTGCGTCCCATGCACACTAGCACCCAGCCAGCCGGAGCCCATGGATGCCCCAGAGAGCCTGATGAGGAACAGGAATAGCCGAGAAGGGACAGAGCCAGCAGAAAACCTGGCTCTGAGCTCAGTCAGGCTTCCGTGGGCCAGATGCACAGGGCTGGGCCCAGTGTCATCCGCATGTCTGGCCTCTCCTACCCACCCCGGCAGGGCGCCACCGCTCCGCATCACCCGTGGTAGCTGCTCACCAGACAGCGTGGGTTCGGCTTCATGGGCAGGGAAAGAGCTCTTCTCTGGAGTCCCACAGACCAGGGTTCAAATCCTGCCCCTCCCCAGCTGAGTCAGTGGATGAGCCTCTCGGACACAGTGACAGTAAGCTCCATGAGGGCAGTCACAGGGTGTGATTTGCTCTCCATTTTTGTGTCACCAGAGGGAGAGCAGTCACTTGTCACTGTTCCAGGAGTGGCCTCACCATGCTCACCTGCATGAGCTCACCCCACAGAATAGCACACATGTGAAAGCTTCCTGAGTGAAGGAGAGCCCAGAACCCCAAGGGGAGGGTAACAGGGGCTCCGGAAAAGGCTTTATCATTCATTCATTTGTTCATTCATACATTCATTCATCCATCCAATGATGAGTTGCCTTCATGGGGTTAACCTTCTACTGGAGAAGACAGAAAAAATCACCAGACGACTGTTGTAATAAGTGATACGAAGGGATCAGACAGAAGTGAAATAGAGGGGAGTAGGTGGGGAGTCTGCCAGGGCAGTGGGAGCGGGTCTCCAGCCAGGCCAGAGCTTCAGGCGTCGGGTACCGTGCGGGCAAAGGCCCCACCACAGTCAAGAGCTTGATGTAGTCTAGAAACGTGAAGAAGGCCGCGATGCAGGAGCACAGTGAGGAAGGGAAAGCAGGGCCTGACAGAGGCGGGAGTTATAAACGGGGTCAGATCAAGTGGGGCCTGAAGCGGGGGGTGTGGGAGTGTTGGTAATGCTGTGTGTACAGGGAAGCCAGTCGGGGGTGTTGGCAGGGAGCATTTTTGTCTTTAGAACATGGCACTTGCTGCTGGGTAGAGCGGGGTGACAGAGGAGGAAGAGATGAGAGCCCTGTGGGGAGGTCACAGCCTGCTCCAGCGGGGAGGAGAGGGGAGGTGCGAGGGAAGCGCTGGGGCGTCAGAGGCCGCTGGGCAGTCGGCTAAGCGCCGAGATCTGCGTGTGCCTGTGGTCTGTCCCTGCCTGGCCACCAGCGTGTGTTGGCACACGTAGGCGTCATGCACATCTGCCGCCGTCTGCGGCGTCTGTGATATGCTGTGTCCCTGCCTCCCGCAGGCATCATGCTGGGCCGTATGGGTGACAGCGGGGCCCCCCTGGTCAACTTCTGCCAGTGCCTCAATGAGTCCGTCATGAAGATCGTGGCAGTGGCTGTGTGGTAAGCCTCATCGTGGGGGTGTGGGGGGCTTCTCTTCTACCCACTCCACCCCCTTCCAGCTCTGCCCTGGGCAGCTGGAGGGACACCGTGGTCCCGCAGGAGGGAGCAGAAAGCTGCCCGGGAGGCTGCGTTCCCCTGGATCCCCCCAGCCCTGACTAAGCCGGGTTCCAGCCCTGGGCCTGCCACTTCTGGCCCCATCAGGCCCACTGGCGGCAAGCTAAGAGCTAATAAACCTAGCCCTGTGCTCTTGGCCTCAGTTTCCCCATCCCCATCAGCTCAGTTTTTGGAGAAAGGAAACATTGGAAGCGACAACCAGCTGCCCCTTCTCGGTTCAGAGTTCAGACCTTAGGAATCTTCTAATTTAACCTTGCACAGTCAGATGGGGAAATGCAGAGGCCTGCCAAGGTCACCCCCAGAGGCTGTGGCATTGCTGGGCTGAAACGTGGGCTTGCAGAGGGCAGGGGAGCTCCTCAAAGGCCTGGACGGAGGAAGGCAGAGTGACAGGAGGCTGTGCATCGCTGGGCTGGTTGAGGTGGCATTCCTTTCACCACGTGCCAGGCACCTGGGCACACAGTCTCATTCTGTCCTCACAGGGGCCCCGGGAGGCTTAGAAGGGTGAGGCTAGGCAGTGATGCAGTGCCAGGACCTCCCAGGACCTTTGTGTGCCCGGCACTGAGCCGGCTGCCCCTCCCACCCCAGGTACTTCCCCTTTGGCATCGTGTTCCTCATCGCTGGCAAGATCCTGGAGATGGACAACCCCACGACCGTGGGAAAGAAGCTGGGCTTCTACGCTGTCACCGTGGTGTGCGGGCTGGTGGTGCACGGCCTCTTCATCCTGCCCCTGCTCTACTTCTTCATCACCAAAAAGAACCCCATCGTCTTCATCCGCGGCATTCTCCAGGCCCTGCTCATTGCGCTGGCCACCTCCTCCAGGTAGCCCTGGGCAGCGGGCAGGATGGGGGAGGAGACCATGGCTGAATGCTGTCCTTCTGTCCAGCCATCATTTGTCCGTAGCCATAGAACCACGGAAAGTGTCAGCGTGACCTGCTTCACAAACTTGGGAGACGCTCCGGTAACAAGACGTATTCTTAAAATGTAATGCTTGAGGCACTACCTGCCCAAATGGCAGAAAGCCCTCCCCCACCTGCCCACATACCCTGGGTTCACTCAGTCCACATGGGGCTCGGCTTCCACGTAACAGGGGCAGGGAGAGCTGGAGAGTGCTGAGTCTGCAATCGCTATCGCTGTTGCCTTGCGCTGCCACGTGGTGCTTCTGTGGAAGTCAGACCCTGTGCTGTTTAGGGACCTTGCCTGTCTACTGTCACTGGGACAGCCTGGCAAGTTGCCCCGTCACAACCTTGGCGGTGTCTCCAGAGAGTAGGAACTTGCCTCATGGTTCCATCACCCACTAGCTGTGTGGCTGTGGGCCGGTCACCTGACCTCCCTGGTGACCTCCCTGTCAGTTTCCTTGGATACAGACTGAGGATCATTGTAGCCTCTGCCACATAGGGTTACTGTGCGATTAATGGAGATAACCCACTAAGGCCGGTCTGGGCTTGATGAAGCAGCACCTGCCCTCAAAGATCCCAGACCAAAGCGAGTGCAGGAGACCCAGGGAGGTAGTGTCATGCAAACTTGGCTATTGAGCAAGGGGTGGGGTGGGGGAAAGGAGGTGGTCACTTACTGGGCATCTAACCCTGTGAAGAAAGGGTGGTTCTCCCCACAGCAAATGTCCAAGCTCCGCATGGAAGAAGTCACCCGAACTTGAGCCCATGTCTCTGGCACCAAAGGCCTGGCTCTTCCCTGCATCCCTTACTGCCTTCTCTTCCCTGGGCCTCAGCTTCCCAATCTGTAAAATGGGAATGAGGGCCACCACAGACCTCCTTCCCTGGCAGCCACATGGCCCACCCTTGGCAGCAGAAGCACCTCATACAGGACTCAGGAGGAGCAGAAGCCCAGTGAGGAGAAGCCCTAGAAGCCTTCTCCAGGAACCCTCACCCAGGGCCGAGGGAGGAGGTGAGAGGGAAAGACGAAGCCCCAAGCACCTGCTGGCCCCCGTGACAGAGCCAGCAGCCCTTGCCATTTCCTGTTGGCAGGAACCACGGCCTCGGGCCCAGCATGCCTGGGGCCCATGAGGGGCTCTGGCAGGTGCCAGTGGGCTTCCCAGGCAATGGCCTGTGGTAGAGGAAGGGCTCTGGGGCCACGCTAACCTGAGTTTCAGTCCCAACACTGCCACTGGGAGCTCAGTAACAACACAGCTGCAACGTGAGCAGTGGCTACCACTGGTTGAGCGCCTACAGTATGCAGACGCTGTCCTGAGGGCCCACTCGTTAATCCTAATAGCTCTGTAATGTATGGACTGCTTGGGACAAGGAAACTACGGCACATGCAGGTTAAGGAGGTGCCAGGGACACTGGGCTAGTGGGAGGCCGGAATCTGAAGCCAGCGGTCCCGCCAGAGCCCTGCTTTTGACTGACCTCTTCATCCGCACTTGGCATAGTCGTGTGACACAGGGTCAGCCCCTCCTCCCCTCTGGGCTTCAGTTTTTTCACCTGTAAAAGGGACTTAAAACCCCTCCCTCCCAGGAAGCCATGAGGATGTATAAAGCACAGTGCCCGGCGCATAGTAGGAGCTCGGCTGGTGGTAACTCCCTTCCTGACCCGTGTGTATGGGGGTCTCTGAGGCCCTGGGCCTGGGCAAGTCTGGCCATGTGACCATTTTCAAAGCCCCTTCAGCCTGTTCTCCCCCTACCCCAGATGGGCCAACTGCCTGGCGTGGGGGGGCGGGGAGAGCTTCCGTCACTGGTCAGCGGACAACCTGGGGGCCCTGCCCATCCTGGAGGAGGGTGATGAGCAGACGCTGCCCCTCTGCCCACAGCTCAGCCACACTGCCAATCACCTTCAAGTGCCTGCTGGAGAACAACCACATCGACCGGCGCATTGCCCGTTTCGTGCTGCCCGTGGGCGCCACCATCAACATGGATGGCACCGCACTCTACGAGGCTGTGGCCGCCATCTTCATTGCCCAGGTCAACAACTATGATCTGGACTTCGGCCAGGTCATCACCATCAGGTGCACTCCCGGCACCCTGCACCCAGTGTGGATTGGGGCGGGGGGTACTCTGGAATGGCCTTCAGGAGTCTTGAGCTCCCAGATCTCATGGAGTCTCTGAGGCCCAGAGAGGGCAAGGGGCTCACTCCAGGCCACACAGCAAGCCAGTGCTGGGGCTGAAACGTGACCTGGCCTCGTGACTCAGGGCACCAGGCTCCTTCCCCAGCGCTGCCCTGCAGAGGGGGAGCTCTGAGCAGGCTGGGAAGCTTGGGGCCAGAGGAGGGGCCTGCAGTCTGGACATGCAGAGCAGGGGAGGGTGATGCAGGCAGGCACAGGGCAAGCAGGGGCCAGGGGCAGGATTGAGGGATGGTGGAAGAGTTGCTGGTGTGGCTAGAGCTGAGGGAAGGGTGCTAGGGTGAGGGGCAGAGGCCAAGGGGAAAGCCTCACATGCCACCCCGAGGGCACAAGTCTGACCCTGGGGACCCAGTCCTAGAGGGAGGCTGGGCAGAGCTGTGCCAGTGGACAATCAGAATCTGTGGGCAGTTTGCTGGAAACCTACAGAGACAGTGGCTCCAGACACAGGGTTTTCCACAAACTTCTCAGGAGGTTCTGCTGAGGCCAGGGATGGGGGCCTCTGGGACCACAGGAC
This sequence comes from Delphinapterus leucas, assembly GCF_059928025.1. Lineage (NCBI taxonomy): Eukaryota > Metazoa > Chordata > Mammalia > Artiodactyla > Monodontidae > Delphinapterus > Delphinapterus leucas. The sequence goes on from NC_143129.1 coordinate 146,177,547, forward strand.
CTTAAGCAGAGACATGCCTCCCACCCAGGGAACTCCCTGATGTGGCATTCCTAACAATTCCTGCTCCACATGCTGTCCCCAGAGGCCCTGGGAGTTTGGCCTCCTCCTTGGGTCCAGGGCCCAGCAATGCTCCCTGCCCCTCCTGCAGCATCACAGCCACCGCAGCCAGCATCGGGGCAGCTGGCATCCCCCAGGCCGGGCTCGTCACCATGGTTATCGTGCTCACCTCCGTGGGACTTCCCACTGATGACATCACCCTCATCATCGCTGTCGACTGGGCTCTGTAAGTGGGGTTCGCCCCACCCACCCCTATCCCTTGGGTGGTAGGCACTCGGGGTGGGCTGGGGAAATGCCGTGGTTTGGCACAGTGGGTACTCGCTGACACCAGCCCAGCTGCATTCTTTGCGGGGCCCAGTTTTCAAAAATGAAAATGTGGGATCCCTTGTTCGAAAGTTATAAAGAATTTCAAGAGGGTGGGAGCAGAGCATTAGCCCAAGTCCGGGCCCTTCTGCACACTGGCCCTGAGCCACTGCACAGTCACATATGCCTACAAAGCCGGCCCTGCACCACCCACTTCAGCATCACCAGGGGGTGGTGGGCTGGGAGGACCAGGAAGGCGCCCATCCTGTGGGTGCTGCTGGGGTGAGCACTGTCCTCTTCCAGCTCCCCTTACAGCAGAGGGCCTGCCGCTCACTGCCCACCTTGGCCCACCAGGGACCGTTTCCGCACCATGATTAACGTGCTGGGTGATGCACTGGCCGCCGGGATCATGGCTCATGTCTGCCGGAAGGACTTCACTCAGGACACGGGCACTGAGGTGAGAACGGTGCCTCCCTCCCAGCCGGGCTGCCCAAAGACCCGGGGGTGGAGCCAGGTGGGGTGGGCAAGGCAGCTCATCGGCCACCCACCAGCTGGGCAGCCCTCGCCTGATCCCTCCATGCCTTGTTCTCATCGTGGGCACCCGGTGACAGATTCCTCTAACAGCAAATTGCTGAGCACCCACTGTGGCCAGCGCTGATCCAGACACAGGAGCAGCAGTGGTGAACACAGTCAATGCCCTCAGGGAGCAGTGCCCACAGCAATGCCAGCGTTCACACGTCTGCTGGGGCTTCATCAGTAACCACGTGTAGCAGGCTGCCCCACTCCATGGGAAGGACGCTGAGGCCAGGCAGGGGAGCCGCCCATTCCCGCACTGGACCCCGTGGGCCAGGTGCCCTCCTCTACTAAGACAGTCCCAGGAGAAGGCAGGAACTGGAGCCCAGAGAGTCCCTGTGACCTATCAAGATCCCCCAGCACGTCTGTAGGAAAACCAGTCGGGTTGTTCCCAGCCCTTTGCTCCTTCAGTCCTCCCTACTGCCTAACCCCAGTCTCGCCTGCTGCTGCCAAGACCTGTTTCCCCTCTCCAGAAACTGCCACCCTGCGAGACCAGCCCAGTGAGCCTCCAGGAGATCGTGGCGACCCAGCAGAATGGCTGTGTGAAGAGCGTGGCTGAGGCCTCAGAGCTGACCCTGGGCCCCACCTGTCCCCACCACGTCCCCATCCAGGTAGAGCAGGATGAGGAGCCGGCTGCCGCCAGCCTGGACCACTGCACCATTGAGATCAGTGAGCTTGAGACCAACGTCTGAGCCTGCGGAGCTGTAGGGGCTAGGGGAGCCCTCCGTGATCAGGGGCCGAGGGCAGAATCTCAACTCACGACTTTCCTGAGCACAGGACCAGGCTCACACTACCTTCCCCCACCTTGAGAGTCCGGAATGAGATCCACTTGACGGAAAGTGGAGTCTCAGAAAGGGGAAAGACTGCATGTGGGAGCCCCGGCTGGAGAGTTACAGGCAGGCGTAGCCCAAGCCCCGACTGTAACACTTCCATCGTGTTGACCTGTGAGGGCGGCAGGCAGGGGTACGGTCCCCACTTTCTGGAACACAGAGTTGAGGCTCTGAGAGCTGAAAACAGTTGCCCCAGGTCTCAGAGCAAATAATGTCAGGGCCAGGACTCTAGTTCAAGGCTTTCAAGCCTCGGCCCCTCCCTCCCGGAGAATAGGGTTGCCTGCAAGGCCAGATGCCAAGAGAGAGGCTCCACCCCTTCCCAGGAGCCCCAAAGCCACCACTGCTTTCAATTTATGAAGACATAGCAATGTCCTGGTTCTGCCCCAGCTGTGTCCCAGCCCAGGCCAGCCCCCACCCTGCCCCGTAACACGTGGCCTCAAACAAACTGCTCTCCCCAAGGATGGGCCCAGCCTAAGGCCAAGACCGCTGCCTTCCATGTGCCACATGACCTGTGTGTATGGGGGCCCATCCTGTCTCCTGTCCTACCAGTTATCTCTCACAAAGCTCACCCAATGTGGAGACGAGGATGTCTTCATCAGAGCCACAGGGCCCTTAGAAACACCAGGGCTAGCCTCCCACTGAACAGGTGGGCTGGCCGGGACTGGGGAGGAAGACTCACCTGGGATGCTTTAGTCAAGCTACCCATGTGGCCCTGGGGTCAGCGCTCCCCCAAAGCCCGTGTGATGAAGGGGAGTTAGATTTTCTATTCCCTTCTGTGTTTGCAAATTCAGTGATGACTAAATAAAGGTATTTTCTTTTTCAATCTTGTGGGCCTAGCGACCATACTCTGGCAAGCATTTCTTTATTGGGCTAATACAGGCAAAGAGCAGACTGGCCTGTCTGGGCAGCCAGAGGACAGACAAGGCTGTCCAGGAAGCTAGAATGTCAACAGCCTTGTCCGTGTAGCTGAAGTGTAGACAGCTCTGCCTGGGCTGTCAGCGTGTGGACAGGCCTGCCTGGGCCGCCAGCGTGCAAATGAGCCCATCCTGGTGGCTGGAGTGGGGACAGGCCTGCCTGAGCCGTCACATGCAGGAGGTAGAGTGCAAACCAGGCTGCCCAGGGGCCTGTCTGGACAGCCACAGTGTGGACAGACCACTCTGCCCGCAGCCTGGGCTCTGCTCTGCAGGCAGGGCCCTGAGGCCGGTCCTCACAAAAGAAACACATTTCCTCAGCCAGCCTGGCTCCTTTCAGTGAATGCTTTGCTTTAAGGAGGGGATGTGCCCAAGAAGTTTCCGGACTCTCCCTTTGTCGTTCTCCTCAGCCCCGTGGTGCCTACAGGAGGCTCGCAGGGGACACAGAAGAGCCCTGGCCACACAGCCTGCTCTGGACGTACTCTGGGGAGAAGATGAAGCCCCAGGGTCTTGCACTGTGGAGCCCTGGAGACACTGAAGCTGGGGGAGGGGAGGGGCCTTCCAGGGTCACTCGGAGAATCAGGAGGGTACCTGCCTCCCAGCCCCCACTCCTGAACTACTTCCATCCTCCTCCCAGGGCCATAGTCTGAGGAGCCCAGGAAGGGCCCCCGGCTCCCCCTCCCACTGCAGGGCAGAGGGCTGTAGTATCCACCATGGGAGCATCTTTCCTTCCGTAAGGCCCAGTCACCTAGGAGAGGTCAGATGTCAAGCTATCCTAACTCCCCACATGGTGTGGCCTGGCTTATCGGCCCCTTCCCTGTGTCACATCTCTAAGGCCCTTCGAGCAATGGTATCCGCTCCACACAAGGCAGGAACCTGCTCTTTACTGGGCTTGACAGGAGCATACTTACACACCTGCAGTAGTGAGGGGCCACTACTTGCTGGGCATCTCATCCACTGTGGGGCAGCTCTGCCCGTCAGGGGTTCTTCTTTGCTCTAAGCCGGGTACTGCCTTCTGATCCAGCTCTGGCCCTGCTGGCGGTGGTGGTGCACTGGGCATGTCTGCAGCCTCTTCCCTGGGCAGGTCTGCAGAGACCAGAGCCCCAGCTCCCAGGCCTGCCTCCAGCCCCTTTCCCACTCCAGCATCCTCTATGGGACAGAGCCATCAGGAATGCCCACTCAGTGCACAGGAGCCCTGCGCAATCTGAAGCCGGCAAGCCCTTTGCTTGGATGCTCAGACCCTGGGAGTGCAGAGTGAGCTCACGGCCGAGTGTGGTGGTCCCAACCTGCTGACCTCCAGCCCGCTGAGGCGCTGCACCTGCCTCCAGGCCGCCTTACCTGCCACTAAGCCCCGCGTCCCTGGACCTCTGCCTGTGTGATTGCTTGGTGGGCCCCAAGAACTGGACCCTGCACTGACTCCTGCCGGTCCAGAGGTGCTGAGGTGCTTGGATCCTGCCCACCCGGCCAGGCATGAGCCCAGCACCTGGCAGGAAGCACACATAGACACGGCCACAGGCTGCCAGACTGGGGTAATGCTTTTATATTAGTTTTTCTGTAACAAGAAAAATCTGCTTTGAAGATTTTATCATTTTTTTTTCCTTAAAAAAGAATAAAAAAAACCAAAGGCACCCAGAACTCCCCTCAGGCCCAAAGAATAAAAAAGTTCTCTCATCGGTGCAGCTGGGCCCTTCGCTCTTGCTGTGCCCAGCCCCGTGGCCTCCGCCTAGTTCCAGCCCAAGGGCCCTAGCGGCCCCAGACCTTCCCTCTGGCCTCAGGGGGGCTGGTCCATCAAAGACGCGCCTGCAGCCGGCCAGGGCCTGGCGGTGAGTGACGGCCCCAGTGGTGGGGAGCCGGGTGGGCGGGCCAGGGCAGCAGTCCTGAAGGTTCCTGTCCCCAAATGGAGGGAAAGGAACAAAAGCCAGCTTTTGTGAATTCCAGAGGATGCAGGCACCTGGCCGCAGAGAGGATGGAGGTAACTCTGTGTCTTCCGCAAGGGACAGACGGACGGGCAGACAGTCAGACAGCAAGCTGCTCTGGCCATTTCTGGCTGGGCCAAGAGCTCTCGGCGGCATAGGCCAAGGAGGGCTGTTTGCATGTGACTCGTGTATGTAGGTGTGTCCACGGGGCAGGGAACACGCACATGAGTGCCAGGGCAGGTCAGACCCTTCATCGAGTCTGCAGGACTCACGGAGCGATGGCGGTGTTGGGTGTGGGGAGAGAGTGGGACGTTTGGAGGATGATGTGCAGCTGTGTGGTGTGTGTGGGTGTGGTGTCTGCATGTGTCTGGCTGCGGATGAGCTGCAGGAAGGGGTGGGTGTGGGAGACTGGGTCCAGCCTGTGTGCGGAGCGGGGGCCCGGCAGGTGCTGCGCTGGGTGTGTCTGTGAGCGAGGCAGAGTGGGGATGCACAAGGCTCAGGCACGTGCTGCAGAAAGGCTCCAGCGGTCCGTCATCCTGCAGAACACGCGGGAGAGTCAGGGGAGGCCAGGGCAGACCCACCAACCATGACCAGCCTGGGACAGGTAGATTAGAGCTGGGGGCTCTGGGAGGGTCAGGCAACTGCAGACCCGAGGGGGAGGTGCCGGGGCTCCAGAGCCAGCGGGTCACCCACTAGGAGGTGCTCCTGGGGGGCCTGGTGTGGACTGGAGGGACTTCGGATCTCTCTGGCCTTTCCCAGGACCTCTCCTAGGGTCCCGCTCAGCACACCTGACCGCAGCCAATGTCCTCTAGAGGGGGCAGATCTTCTCCACCCCAGGACCCAGGGTACCCCTCGTGAGGGCCACAGCATCCTCACTGAATGGCCAGTCACCCCAGTCGCTGACCCCTGGCTCTGCCTGAGGACAATGCATGGAGAGAAGGGGCTCCAGCTTCATGGCCCAGGGCCCCAGGAGTCAAGTAAGATGACTGCCGAGCACTGCCTCTGGGCCTGCCCTCCACGCTTGGATATAGCCAGCCCAGCACACTGCTCTCTCTGTCATCCGCTGGACCCCTTTCCCCACCTCCCTCTGTCATCCACCCACGGTATCCTCAACCCCCCTCAGGCCTCTCTCTGACCCAGGCCCCACTTCAATTCAGCTTCCGAACAGTGGCCCAGTGGCCTCCTCCCATGGCCACACCCTGGCCCCAGGACTCCCAGCTCGGCTCACTGTGATTCTCCCTCCTGACCACACCTCTCCTCCTGGCTACTCGCCACCACTGTGCCCACTCTCCAACATCCCCCCGGAGACCAGCCCCTCCTGTCTGCACCCTCTTCCCTTCCCAGCCGACCCCCAGCCTCCGCGAGGCAGCCATTCTCTTGCCAGTACCCTCAGTTCCCTTGTTCCTTGCCCTCCTGTCCCACACACCTGGCCAAAACCCCCAGCCATGGATGGATCCAACTGGTCATCGTCTCCACACACACCCCCATCGCTGAGCACCTCCTGCTGCACAGAGAGGTGTGCATCAGGCAGGTGTGACTTCACGTCCAGCTACCAAGCCACTAATCTGCGTGTAACTGCAGCCACTCGGTCCTCCGTCCTCCTGCCACAGTGAAAGGAGCACTGACCCTCCTGCCCAAGCCAGTCCTTCCTCCTGTTTCCACAGGGATGGCTACACCCAGCTCTCTTCTCTTATATTTTTAAATCCCCCCTCCACACTGCCCCTCCCCATCAGCCCTCAGCCAGCTCTATCCCTTAAAAAAGGCTTAACATGAACAGAGCCCTGCCTGAACTTCACGCCCCCTTTCCCACCACCACCCTCTTTCATCTCTTCACAGTCAAACTTCTTAGAAGTGTCTACACGCCCTGGACCCTCTCCTTTCCAGCCGCTTTCTCCACCCTCTTTGCCCCTGAAGCCGCTCCCCACAAGGTCATGGTGACCTCCTTGTGGATAAATCCGGTGAGTCTGTGGCCATGCTCGGCTCTATCAGTCTGTCAGAAGCACGGCTGATTCCCTCTACTTCCAGAGAAGCCTGTGCATGGAGGCATAATGGGCATGCACACGTATGTGTGTGTGCACGCGTGCACACAAGGGCACGTGTGCCTGGGGAGGCATGTGCGCATGTACTCGCATGCACACACGTGCATGCAATGGTGCACCTGTCCTGCATCTGTGAATGTGCGATGGAGTATATACATGTCTGTGTGTGCACATGTGTGGTGTGTGTTTGAGTGTGTGCTTTGTGCTAAACATGTGTGTACATGCTTAGACGTGGGTGTGAGCGTGTGTACATGTGGGTTGGTGTGCTGTGTGCAGGTGCAGGTGTTTGTGTTGCATGCGTGTGTAATCACCCTCTTTCCTGGGCTGCCTGCATTTCTCCTGTCTCGGTGCCCCAGTGCTCTGTCCCAGCTCCTTCCACCCATTCCCCTCCGGCTGGCCATGCTCACTCTCTCTCTCTCTCTCTCTCTCTCTCTCTCTCTCTCTCTCTCTCTCTCTCTCTCTCTCTCTCTCGCTCTCTCTCTCTCTCTCGCTCTCTCTCTCACCCCCTCAAGGCAAGCTCCCCCAGCCTCCTGTGGCTTCAGTGACTGTTTCAAGGCTGACGATGCCTGGACCCCCATCTCCAGCCCAGACCTCACTCCTGAGCCCCAGACCCACATATCCAGCCCACCCTGGGCAGCCCCTCCAGCGCCCTCCAAACTCATCACTCCCCCCTCCAAACCTGCTCCTCCCAGTACTATCGTCCACCTGGAATTCCAAGCTAGAACTGGTATCTTGTCTTCTCCCTCACCCCATGTCCAGCAGGACTACTTGGGCTCCTCAAGTGTGCACCCCCAGACTCTTTTCAGGCCCAGCTGCTTGTCTGCATCCTTACCGTCCGCCCCCAGCATCTCTGGCTTGGAACCAGCAGTAGCCTCCTCCCGGGGCCCCACATTCATTCCCTGCCCCCACCATCCCAGCCCCTGTGCGAGTCCCATCAGGGATGCATCACCCTGCATGGGGGCCCCCGGCTCCGGCCGGCCTCCCACAGGTGCACTGTCATACCCGACCTCTCACTCAGGGCCTGAGCATACCAAGTGCTCTAACAGATTTGCAAAATGAATGATGAAACAGGGGACAGAGGGTGAGGAAAGGACAGAAAGACCTAGACTGGGGTCAGGGCAAGGAATCTGGTGAAGCAGGTTAGCACACCCCGCACGGACCACCTACCTATGTCAGGTGTGGTTACCCTGTCACTACCACCTTTCCTTGTCCTCCTCCTGCTCTTCCTCTTCCAACCGGCCCCGGTCCTTGGAAACATCACCATACTCATGGTTGCCTTCTATGTCCAAGACCTGCAGGTGCTTCAGCCTCCGGAAGGCACTTTCCACCACAGAGCCCACGGCCAGCTTGTTAAACCTGTGCAGGCCACCCACGTGGGGTCAGCGCCGGGGCCTGACCGTGCCCACACCGACCCAGCCCAGAAGTGGAGCGCAGGGGACGGGCCCTCCGGGAAGACGCGCGGCAAACACAAAAGGAGGCGGCTCAGGAGCGCAGGTGACACGGGGAGCTCAAGCTCTTCGGTGTGGCTGCTGCTGGGGGGTAGGGGTGACCCAGTGCAGCGGAGGGAAGGCCTCCTGCATATGTGCTCTCACTATGACTTGGGGGGGCAGACACAGACACCTCCTCCCTGCCTGCCCTTTGGCATTAACCTCTAGGCCTAAGGCTCCTGCACTGCCAGCCTGGAGTCGCCTTGCCAGGTGTGGAGGGGCACACAGACAAGGCCAGGGCCAAGCTGGGCCAGGGACACACTTAGGTTTGGGAAGGGGGAGGCTGGGCTCTGATCTCAGGCCCCCTCAACTCTCTGCACCTCGGTCTCCTGCAGGAGGCGAGAGGCACAGGTCACACCACCCCGATGTCACCCAGCCTGGCCTTCTGGGTCACAAAGCCCCCGGCAGTGCACATACTGCCTTACTCTGATCTGTCTCCTCTCTGACTTGGGGGATGGGGATGGTGGGAAAAACCACCCTGGCTCTGCTGTATGGAAGCTCCTTGCGTAGCTGGGTCCCCTGAATCATCTGAAACCCCCAGAACCCCAGTGAGGACCTGAACATCTGCTGTCCTGGATCTGAGGCCCAGGCCCAGCCTGGCCAGCTGTGGACACAGTGGTCACCTGTGCTCTCTGGGCCTCAGCCTTCCCAGCTGTAAACTGGGAAGATGCTTTCTGTGGTCCCCTCCTGCCACAGGAACATCAATAACACCCACATGCTCTGCTTTTTAAATCTTCCAAAGCCCTCTCACAAACCCATGAACCTCACCAGGCCTGGCCAGGACTGTCCCCACCCTTGAGCGCCAAGGAAACAGGGGCTCAGTGGGGTTCTGTGATGTGCCCAGGGTCACACAGCTGGTCAGCAGGAAAGCTAGGCTTCAAATACTGACCTCTACCTGCAAGTGGTTCCCATGTGACCTGACTACCCTGCTGGAGCCGGGCCAGTCCCCAGAGGGGCACGTGCAGGGCCCAGAGGACCTCCTACCTGAGAAAGATCCCTTTGAGGTTGGGTGTGGAGTCAAAGGCATTGGCGGGCACAGTACTAATCTTGTTGTTCTGCAGGTACAGGTACTCGAGCGACTCGGGGAGCCTCTCGGGGATATCCGTGAGCTGATTCCCGGCGATGTCGAGCAGCTGCAGGGGTGACCAGGGGAGCCAAAGCACTGAACAGCATGCCACGCTCCCACCAACCCCAGAGCCTATCTAAATCTCATAACCCTGTGAGGTGGGGTCTATAATTATCCCCATTTCCAGATGGGGAAACAGAGGCTTAGAGAGGTTCAGAGATCTATCCCAGGCCATACAGCCTGTACGGGCCGGAGGCCGGTGCACCTGACTCCGAACCCTTGTCCTAATTGATATACATCCTACTCCACTCCTTCTGCCTTCCCACAGGAATTCACGGCCAAGATGTCTAGGTGTCAAAGTCCTCCCTCCTTAACACACCTGTCACCACCATCAGACTAAAGACCCCAGAAGGGCAAGGGCTAGGGGTCCTCCAGTCTTTAAATCTCACCTCAGGGGTGTCAGATGAGGGTGGAGATGGGGCTGCTCATTCGTGGGTCTCAGGGCCATGTGGACAGGGGCCAGGGGCAAGGGTTCAAAGCCCACAGTGACTCTGGCATGGCAGCCAGGCCCCAGGCTGGTCAGTCTCAGAGTCACCACAGGCCTAGAGTCCAGGAAGCAGGTGGCCAGGAAAATGGGGTAGTTTTCCCAGGGAGAAGGACGCACCTGCAGCAGGCAGGAGACCCGGACGTGCCCGGGCCCGACTCACTGCCTGCCCCTTGGGCTGTCAGCACCCTTGCCCCGACACACACCTGTGCAGCCACAGGTGGGCTTCCACCATCTCTAAGCTCCCTCCTCACCCTGACGGGCTGGGGCTCAGGGCCAGGGGGGAGCACTCGCTTCAGTCACCTGAGGGAGCCTCCCTGTCACCTCCCCTACCCAGCAGGGCTCCCTGCTCCCCACTGGGTTCCTTCCACATGGTTCCAGCACTTCCTCATTCATTCCAAACATCCTCAGTGCCTGCCCATGGGCACTGGGGGCATGGAATCCACTGAGACGCTGCCTCCGTGCTCAGGAAGCTGGCAGGGGAGACGGACACAACAATCTGACAATAGCAGCAGTGGAACTGGGCTGTGATGGGGGAGCCTGGGGGAGGGGCCCGATTCGGCCTCGGGTCGAGGGAATAGACGGTAGCCAGCGCAGGTGGGGGCTCTGAAGCAACAAGAGCAGCTGCTTGTAGAAAGATCCAACAGTGAGAGGAAGAACCCCCTCCACCAGACACCCCATCCCCGACTGGACTCACCCGGGCAGGCATCTAACCTGCCCATCACTGGTGGCTTCCTGGAGGAGGTGACACTTTAGTTGAGTCCTAGGTATATTATAAGCTCTAGGAGGGTAGTGACCCTGGGTCTGTTTTATTTCCCTCTGGGTCCTCAGTTCTAGAGCTGTGTCTGCACATGGTGAGGCTCGGTACAGGCTTGTGGAATGAATGAATGAGTAGGTGCCACCAGTGTGGAGAAGGTGCTTCCAGCAGAGGGGACAGTATGAACAAAGCCCAGTGCACCTGGGAAACTGAGATGCTAGGCTGGGAGCAGGGGCAGACTAGGCCTTTAAGGCTGTGGCAAGGGTGCTGGTCTGGGTTCTAAAGGCAGCGGGGAGACACAGAAGGGTCCTGGGTGGGAGTGTAAGGTGAGCACGTTTTTTTCAAGATACACTCTGACTGCATGTGGAATCTAGGAGTGGAGCGCTCCTAGGAAGCTGGGGTCAGGAAAGAAATGGGGAAGGCTTGACTTAGCGGTATGAGCAGTAGGGATGGAGAGAAGTGGAGAGATGGGGAGATGTGATGGTAGAGTTGGCAGGGTTTAGTGACAATGGGTGTTGGAGGGCAGACAGCGTGCAAAGGGGGTGTCAGGGCAGCATCCACGTTTCCCGTGGACACCTGGGTGGATGTTGCCCCCTTCAGCGAGTTAGAAAATGCAGCAGAAGGAGCAGGTGTGGAAGAGAGGATAATGGGGTTTGGGCCCCTTAAGAATACCCAAGAGAGACCGGCACAGGTGGTTGGATCCTGGTGTCTGGCACTCGGCCGGGCTGTCTGGGTTGGGAGAGACCCCAGCTGCTCCTGCAGGGCCAGCTGCCAACCCCCAACTCCACCCTCAGGGCTCTGCCCCACCTCCCAGCCTCCCACTCTCGGGGCCTCTCCCCTGTACTCCCCTCCGACATCCCCACCCTGACAGCTCCCCACACAAGCATGTACTATGCACCTATCACAACGAGGGCCCTGGTCCAGCAGGAAACACAACAGACTAAAGTGCCCGCCCCTTGTTCTAGCAGGAAGAGCAGACAACAAACAAGCAAACAGATGATCTGTTGTCGGAAGGGATGAGGGTTATGAAGAAAATCAAAGCAGAGGAAGGTGGCAGGCGGTGAAGGAAGACCTCCCAAGGAGCTGATATCTGAGCAGAGCCCTGAGGAAAAGGGAAGAGAAGGCCTGAGGACATCTGGGAGGGAGGGGCCTGGTAAGGCAGCAGAGCCTCCCAGGTTTCTCTAATCAAGTTCCCTTTCCGCCCCTCACTGGGTCGGCAGGTTTCACTTGTAACCAAGGAGGCTCAGTCCACATGGCTAGATAGCCCTCCTGTCTCAGACTCTGGCCACGAGAGCCACACTCACTGACCAGTCCCAGAAGCCTCAAGTACACCCCCCCAGACTCTGCAGAATGGTGAGGTCAGCACCCTTCACAGGCCTGCCGTCCTCCCCTGCCCCAAGCCCAGCCTTCTCCAGGCACCTATCCTTTGCCCACAGGGAGGTGAGCTCCACTCTCCCATGCCACCTGAACTGTCCCTGCCCCCCAGTCTTCCTGAATAATGTCCAGTGCCCCCCGCACCTGCAGCCATGACCTCCCCTTATCCCCACAGGGCTCCTCAAGCTTGTCCCTGCAGGTGGTGAGCTCTGCCTAGCCATGTCCGCTGAGCTCTGCCCTGCGCTCCTGTACCGCGAGCCCGCCATACCCTGGGTATGGCCCAGACCCCCTACCCTAAGGCCCAGACTGCCCAGCGGGTACCTTCCTCACGCCCCAGCCCTCCCGCCCACCCCTCACTCGGGCCCAGCAGATGGGTGGGCTCAGAGCAGCCAGACCAGTAGCCCTCCACATGGGCACGGCCCTGCCCCCGCCTCGCCCCGCCCCCTCACCTGCAGACCAGCGAGGTCGGCCCAGGCACGGGGGGCCAGGGCCCGGCTGCGCAGCCGGTTGCCCGTGAGGTAGAGCTCCCGCAGCTGGGCCATGCCGGCCAGCGCCCCGCGCGCCAGGGCGGCCAGCTCATTGCGCTTGATCTTCAGCACGTGCACGTTGCGCGGCAGCCCGGGCGGCAGCGTGCGCAGCCGGTTGCCTGACAGGTCCAGGGAGCGCAGCAGGCGCAGCTTGCGGAAGGCATCGCGGTGCACCTGCGGGCTGGTGATGCGGTTGTAGCTGAGGTTGAGCTCCTCCAGGAAGTAGGTGGCGGCAAAGTCGTCGCGGCCGATGCCGGTGATCTGGTTGTGCAGGATCATGAGGGTGCGCACGCGGCGGGGCAGGCCGCTGGGCACGCGCTCCAGCGCGTTGTTGTACAGGTGCACCGTGTGCAGCCGTTTGAGGCCCTGGAAGGCCCGCGGGTGGATGCCCTGCGCGCGCAGCTGGTTGCTGTGCAGCAGCAGGTACTCGAGGCTGCGGATGGGGGTCAGCACATCTGCGTCCACGCTCCGGATGGCGTTCTTCTCCAGGTGCAGCAGCACCAGGCTGCGCGGCAGCCCTGCCGGGACCCGCGACAGGTTGTTGCTGGACAGATCCAGGTACTCCAGGCTGGAGAGCTTCCTGGAGGGAGGCGGGGGATCAGGCCAGTGGGCAGGAGCCCACATGGCACTTGTTTCCAACATTATTCCCAAGGGAGGTGGCGGGGGACCTGCCTCTAACCCATCCCAGCTCCGCCGCTAGCTGACTGGGGGACCTCAATCGTCTCCAAGGCTCTCACTGGTTTGATTCCGTGATATATTGGTATAGGAAGGATCCAGCATGGTTTCTGACACATAAGAGTTTATTTGAAAACTAATTGTTTTACTAACGCCTTTTGTCCTTTTAGGCTACCCGGGCCCTAAAAACTGAAAATAGATTTGCCTTCAACAAGAATGTCTGAGTTTCTATTTTGTACGAAGAAGATAGCCTCTGCAAACACTTCCTTGCCTTACTAGAATTTTGGCAGGCCTTACATACCATTATTCTTGGGGACAGAAATGTCAGTAAAGGCAAAAGTCTCCAAGTTCCTTCTCTGTGGAAACCGGCCAGGGGCAGGTGGGCAAGGGCCCGGCCATGTGAGCCCTGGGAAGGGCTTCCTGGGTGCCGAGCTCACACTGAGGGCCCAGCTAGGGGCTCACCAGAAGGTCTCGTTGTCCAGGCCCTCATCAGTCAGGTGGTTGTTCTGCAGGTACAGCTCACGCAGGTTGCTCAGCTCACTGAAGGCCCCTGGTGGGATCTTCTCCAGCCTGTTGTTCTGAGAGGTGGGACGGTAGGGAGGGGAGCATAAGGGACGGCCAAGGGGCAAGGGCAGAGCCTTGGGATGAGGTGTGGAGCGGGGTCTGGCGGAGCCACGGAGAGGGGCCCAGGCCTAAAGCACTCCATGTGGGGCTGACAGCCAGGCGCCCGGGCTTCTGCTTGATTCTGCTCTGCAGACGCTGTGCCCGCCGGCACGCGCTCAAGGCCCCACGGCCTTACCGCTGTGCCCATGTGGGACTGGGCTCCTCCCCTGCTGTGGGTCCCTGCTCTGGCAGTGCTCCTCCCTGCCCTCTCCCTCCCACCTTGAGGTGCAGCTTGTAGAGGGCAGGTGGCAGGTGCTTGGGCACGTGGCGCAGGAAGTTGCTGGACAGGATGAGGATCTCCACGTTGCTGGAGCCATTGAACATGTTGTCCGGCAGCCCAGCGTCCGCCAGCTTGTTGTTGTGCAGGTACACAGACCTAGGGCGTGAGGCACAGGTGCTCACCCACCCAGGCCTCCCAGCCCCGGCACCATCTCACCTGGTGAGGCTCCAGACCTTGCTCAGTTTGGGCCTGGGGCCCAGGGCACCCTCCTCCCATCTCAAGAACCCCAGACCCCACCAAATCCAGTCCCCCCTACATAGCCGAGGGGACCAAGGACCCACCCCACAAGTTAGTGGAAGAAACAGGATTTCCTGACCCCAAGTTCCTGCTCCTCTATATCCTTCAAGGTTCTCAGTTGTACCCCTAGTGTTGCAACCCTGGAGTCCCTGCCTGTCGGCTTTACACAGCTGTCTCTGTGGACTTCCTGAGAACGGTCCTATCCTTATCACCTCTTTGTCCCTTGTGCCCAGCACAGGATCCTGGCTCAGAGGAGGTGACCCCTCAATTCATTCAGCAAATATACAATGAGTGCCTCCAGGTGACAAGACTGTTCTAGATCCTAAAGATATAGCAGTGGACAGAACCAACAAGCCCCTGCCCTCATGGAGCCACCATACTACAAGGAGAGAAGATAAGGAACAAGAGAAATCCACAGGCAATATAGTGCATTCTTGCTGCGTGGCCTCTCTTGGGCCTCAGCCTTTTCATCTGTGGGAAGGGGCCATGCACAGCAACTCTGGCTCCTCCAGGGAATGGAGAGAATCGAGGTGACAGATTCAGGGACAGAGTGGCACCGGAGGTTGTCAGCACCTTCCCTCCCCAACACCACCCTGCACTGCTCACACACCTGTGCTGGGGGGCCTCACTCCTCCCAAAGCAGCTCTCAGCGAGGGATGGCTCTGCCTGTTGAAAGATGCTCCCTTCCCCCGGGGGCTGGGGAAGGAGGGAAACACCCTCACTTGGCTCCCCGCAGTTCCCCAGATATCACCCTCTGTCCTCGCCTCCTGTACTGATTCCTCCTCATCTTTTAGGGGTCAGTCTTCCAGATCCTGTGCCCTTGCAGCCCAGGGCGTCTGTCACCGCAGCCCTGAGCATGGGGCATCATGCCTGCTCTGCACAGCATGCCCCTCCTCCAGGGCCTGTCTGGGCCCCTGGGCCCCACTCAGGGCTGGCAGCCTCTGCCTCAGCTCCTCCCTTTTCTCCAGCCTAAGCCCAGGGCCCCCCTCTGACCTCTGACCTCAAGTTTGGCTTCTGGCCAAAGGTGAGCCCGTAGATCTTGGTGAGATAGTTGGCAGCAAAGTCCACACTGATCAGGGCATTTGGCAGGAACCGGGGTGCCAAGGTCAGCTGGAAAGGGAAGAGTTGGGTACAAGGACCAGTGGCAGGTCAGAGGCTTCCGCTGAGTTACACTACCTGCTGCTCATCTGAGCCCCTTCAATGCGTCTCCTCCCTGCAACCAGAGCCATCTTTCTAAAATCCCCAGTAACACACAATCAGTTCCCCATAGTCCTGAGCTTGGCACTCAAAGCTCTCCAGCCTGTCCCCTGCTCTGCCTGTTCTCCTGGTCTCTCCCCTCATTGCCCCCCCACACTGGCCCTCTGTGCAGCCACAGTGAGCACCCACACTTCCCCAGACCCAGATCATAGTGTCTACCCTTCATTCATTCAATAGTAGTCCCTGAGTCTGCAATATTCCAGGCACAGTTCCAGGCACTGGACATGTCCTAGGGAACAAGATACAGAGATACCTTCTTCCACCTCCACTACCAAAGCTTACATCCTAGTGAATGAACAGGAATAAAAGTATCTGGGAGTGATCACGGCTCTGCAGGGAATTCAAACAGACTGATGACAGAGAACGACTGGGTTGGTTGCTTGGAGAACAGGTAACACTTAAGGCATGACAGCACCCTAAACGCTGTCTGCGGGGAGAGCCCCCACACAGCAGGGGCAGCGAGCAGAGGCCTTGTGTGTGGGGTCTGCCAGGCCTGGGGGTGAAGCGGGGTGTGGCGGGGCCAGTGGGGAGATAAGAGAGGCAGGCGGGCCCAGAGCACACAGATCTGAGGGCCTCGGGGAGACGTGTGGGTTTCTTCCTGGGCCAAGGGTGAAGCCACAGGAGGGTTTTAAGTGGGGAGGGGAGATGGGAAGTAGAAGTGAGGCACGATTTTGTAAAGCCCCTCTGGCTGCTCTGAGGAGAAGGGGCAGCAAACGAGGAGGCAGGGGCTCCACGTCTGTGTCCCGCTGCGGGATGGCGGTCCTGGGCTGGTGGGTGGGGGGAGCTGAGGGCCTGCAGTGGGACCACACGTGCGTGAGCGAAGCACTCCTGGATTTGTGGCTCTGACCAGTGGTGTTGCAGGTAGTTGGAGATGCCCTTTCCAGAGGTGGGGAGACAACGGGAGGACTGGGGTTTGGGGGCTGTGGCAGGAAGCACCAGTTCTACTTCTATTAAACATCTGGGGGAGATGCTGAGGAGGCAGGTGGACCTTTGAGTCTCAAGTGGGAGTAGGGGAAAGGCTGGAGACTGCCTCTGGACGTGGCCATGATGTAGATGGGTGTTACAGAGCAGGGAGGAGAGACAGTCTCCTTGAGTGTTCAGAGAGAGGGGGCCAGGACAGAGCCCTGGGGCAGGCCAAATATCTTGAGGTTGAGTGCCTTTATGTCTTCACTCATGCTGTCCCTTCTACTGTGATGCCCTCCCCCTTGAGGCCTCTGGCTGAAATCCTATTGCCCTTCATGGCCCTTCAAATGCCATCTCCTCCAGGAAGGCCTCCAGCGCTCCCTCCCCATGGGGATGAGCTCTCACCCCTCTACGTCGATGTAGGTCTCAGCCTCTGCCATTATCTGACCGCTCTGAAGCCCTGGGTCTGGGCCATGTCTGAGCAGCAACAGGAACCCAGCAGCCAGCCCAGAAGAGGCCCTGGTGAAAGTTCCCTGAGCTTAGTCCCCGACACCCTGCCCTGCTGCAGGCCCCTCACCTTGTTATTGGCCAGGTACAGGTAATTGAGGTTGATCAGATGCTCAAATGCCTCCTCCGGGAGCCCTTCAAAGGACAGGCATCGGTCAGAGCCCTGGATGAAGGAGATGCTACAGGGGAGCACGTGAGCACTGACCGCCCCCGCACGCACCCCACTTGCCAGGACAGGGAGGTACTCCCTGGGGCAGGTGTGGCTCTGACCCCTTCCCAGCCCCTCCCAACAGGCCTGCCCAGCCCCTTTTCCTTCCCCTGGCTCTCAGGGACCCTGAGACACTTCCCATCTGCTGAGAAGAGCAGATGGGAAGTGTCCACTGAGAAATGACCGATCCTTCACCTACTCAGGGCAGCCTGGGTGGGAATGGGCCCCCGTAAGTTCAGGACACAGGGCAGAGGACATGCCAGGAAGGAGTGCTTCCCTGGGGGCAGCCCCAGAAGGGTCCTCTTCATACCCAGCCCCACAGCAGGGCAGGGCAGGGCTGTGGCCTCTGAGCTTCCACCCCACCTGGCCCTCCCCTGCCCCATCTGGCAGATGCAGTGTCAGAACTGGGCTGCCACTGGGAGCCCGGCCAGGCTGGCCCTTCTCCAGTCCTGAAGTCGGCCTCTGACACTCGGTTCTGGGCTCCCAGACCCTCAGATGCTGGGACTCACCCAAGTATCTAACTAGAGGGAACAGTTACATAAACTGTGCAGCATCCCTCCACAGAATACCCTCTGTAAAGTAATAGCCACGGAGAGTTTTTAGCAACATGAAATTTGTGGCTGAGCTAATTGCTAAATGAAACAAAGCAGTTCTAATAGTTATAATATCCATACTATCAGACCAGCTATGAATTTAAAAACACAAAGAAAAAGGACTGGACTGAATTCTGGTGATGGTTGTACAACATATAAACTTACTAAAACTCATCAAATTGTACATTTAATTCAGGTAAACCTTATGGTATATAAATTATGCTTTTTCTTAAAATGGAAAGAAATATACCAACATGTCAATAGTGGCTAAACTCCAAGTGGCAGAATCATGAGTGGGTTTTTTCTATTCCATTTTATTTTCTATATTTCCAAATTTTCTACTATAATCAGAAACTATTTTCATTGTCAGAAAAATAACTTTTTAAAATTTGAGGACTCTACGCTCTTTGATTCTAAAGGCCTTCTGTGAACTGAAGAGTCTGTGACTCTTCAGGCCCTGGAGTCTGAGTTGCTCTGAAGCCTCTCCCCGGATCGGACCTCTGGGTCTCAGAAACACCCAGTGGCGGCTGTTAGGCAACCAACCACAGGGAGCCCCTGCCGTGGGGACCCAATGCCGGCCCAGCCTAGGCCTGCTCTTTCGCATATGCCAGGGTCTGCAGGGCGGGGCTCTCCCCATGGGCCCCTAGTTCCCTGCCTGGGGTCCTGGTGCCCAGCTCTGGGTGACCCCTCACCTCGGGAAGTCAGGCGGTTGTTCTGGAGGTTCAGAGTCTCCAGCCGATTCAGCCGGGAGAGCTCCCTGGGGTAGATCTTCTCCAGCTGGTTGTTCTGGGGAGTAGGGGGATGGGGGCGGTGAGGAGGCAGCATGAGGGGGTGCTGCCCCATTAGAGGCCTGCACCCACCCTCAGCCAGAGTCCCAGGAGCCAGTCCCTGTGTTGGGCGCTTCCCTTGGGATTCTGCCCCATGGTGGACAAACCCTGGGGACTGGCTCTGAAGCAGGCCCAGATGTGGGCATTGCAGGCTCAGCAGTAACAACAGAGGTGTGGGTCCCCCTTCTAGGAGTCCCACGCACACGCACACGGGCATCCACAGGCAGTTCAAACTTGGAATGTGGTCTACCCTGCACACCTGCTCGCTGCATGCTCCCACTTAGTGACAGGTGTCCCAGCCCATTCTCCCCTCCCCCAAGCCAGAAACCACTTTTAGTTCCCTTTCTACGCCCTGTAGACCCCTACTTCCCTTGAGATGCTTTAAAACCTGGGTCAGGTACCACCTCCTCCAGAAGCCTTCCTGGGTTGGATCAGGGGGCTGGATTAGGAGCTGCCCTGGCCTCACAGCACTAGTCCTTCTATCTCTATTTGTTATCTCTACCTGTTTAGGTCTCTGCCTCCCTCACAGACTGTGAGAGCCTCAAGGGCAGAGCATGTCCGAGACCTCCCTACATGCCCAGCACCCCACATAGGAGCAGAAGCATACAGCAGGTACACAGGAGCTATTCGATGAATGAAGCAACAAGAAGTGCTGCCCTCAGCTCGTCCCTTTCCCTCACAGGCTACCCCAGTCTTGGGCTCCCACCACTGGCCAGCCCAGAACCCACAGGGCTACGTGACCGTGGGCCGGTCACTTTCCTTCACTGGGCCTGGTCTCCTCTGGAAATGGGTGCGACAGACCCTCCCTCTCCCCCAGGGCTGCTGGGCTGCACGAGGGTGTCATGGGTGCACCAGCGCTACCAGAGTCCCCGTCTGGAATGCCGTGTCCCACTTCCTGAGGTTCTAAAATCTAGCCTGTGCCCCAGCTGGGGAGAGCACTCTGTACCCTGAGCCCCCAGGGCGCCCCAGGGGGGTCTGCTTTGCTCTCACTTTCCTGGCCTGTAATGGAGTCTGAGGTGCCGTGTCTGTCCAGAGGGTCAGCTGCCGGGCAGGTCTGTGTCTGTTCTCAGGGCCTGACTCTGCTGACAGGGCCTCAGCCCAGACTCCTCCCGTGGGACAAAGCAGGTCATGAGGTCACTGTGCTCTGTGCCTGGGACGCGGGCCGGGGGGTAGGGGGGCACGGCCCGTGGTGGAACCAGCCTCCTCGAGTCTGACCTGCCCTGCGTCGGGGGGATGGGGAGCCCCGGGCAAGAGCCGGGGCTGCGGCGCGGGTGGTTCTGGGGCGGGGGTCACCGTGTGGGGGGCGGGCCCTGGTGACCGCTGGCGCGGCGCCGGCCTCACCTGCAGGGACAGGTGGTTGGTGTGCTCAGGCAGGTCCCCCGGGAACTCGCGCAGGTCGATGCCGCCGCAGTCCACGACCCCCTCCTGGGAGCAGGCACAGTCTCGGGGGCAGTCTATGGTGGGCGGGCCGCGCCCCGGCTCCTCAGGGCTCAGGACCAGCACCGGCTCCTCCTCCACGAATTCATTCTCTTCAGGGCTCAGGCTGTGGGCTCCACTTCGGCCAAACACAGGGGCCCTCACGGCGAGCCCCGGTCCCAGCTGCAGCTGCAGCGGCAACAGCAGCAGGAGCAGCAGCGCCCCGCTCCGGGCCATGGTGCCTGCGGGAGGGGACCAGGGCCCACGAAAGTCATAATGGGGCCCTCCAGGCCACAAGGCAGAGCCCACTCTGGACCCTGTCCTCAGCATGCATCGGACCTGCTGGCTGCCGCCCTCCCCTCCCACCCACCCCCTCAGGGCTGCCCTCTGGAGGGGTCGGGGTGAAGTGAAGCCCTGTCCTTAGGCAGGTCTGCAAAGCCTCCCACAACCCTCACCGGGCCTGGCCTCACAGAATCTGTACCCCCATTTCACAGAAAGGAAAGCTGAGGCCCAGGAAGAACTGTGACTTGCAGGGCTTGGCCTGAACTTTGCTGAGCTCTCGCTGCCCTGGCACAGGCAGTGCTGAGGCCCTGTCCCTCCTCCAGCAGCCACAGGCCATGGTGGGCCAGCACCAGCAGGGTGTGTCCCAGCTCCTCAGCTTGCCATTCTAGGACCTTCAGGACATGACCCTGCCTCTCTTCCAATTCCCCCCCTCACCTGCCCCGCTTACACAGGTCTGTTTAGTAATAGTAGCTCCTCCCTCTAGGCCTTTGCATGTGCGTTCCTTCTGCCTAGAAAACCCTCCCCCTCTCCTGTGCAATCAGCAACTTCTCCAAGAACCAACTCCAGTGTTAGATCCCCTGAGATAACTCTGAGATGTCCCAGGGCTCTGCATCACTTTGTTGCCCCAGGGCTTTGCATGAGTTCGGTTGGGTTTTGAATATGTGATGTTGTCTTTCTCCCACACAGGGCTGTGAGCCACTCTCTGTCTCTGTGTGCCAGGCACGGAGTAGTCATTAGTGAATGGAGCTGCTGCTGCCCCCAGAGCCCCCCAAGTCCTGTTCCTGCTTACACCCTCAGCTGCCCTCACCAAGGCCAGCTTTGCTCATGTGACCACTGCCACCTGCAAGAGACCACTCCCCAGCATGTTCCCTTGGGACAGCAGGGAGAGGGGGTATAGGGATGGCCTCAGGTCATCGAGGAAGATGCTGGGGTTTCATCCTCCAGGCAGCCATGGCTGTGGCTTGGCTCTGGGCTGGTCCCTGGAGCTCTCTTTACAGGGACTCACTTAGAAAACATGTCTGGGGTGTGGTAAGTTGTAACAGGTGGTAGCTCAGGTACACTGACTCTGGAGTCATACACACCCCAGTTCACGTCCCCCTCTATCACTTAGTGGCTCTGACCTTGCTGAGCCTCAGTTTCCTCATCTTACAATGCAGATAATATATCTAACCTCAGAGCTCCAGGGAGGAGTCAGCAAGATAGCAGATGCAAAGCACCTAGCACCCATTAGGTGATGAGGCGCTGCTATCACAGCTGCAGTGATTATGAACGCAGGTACAAGACAAGCGTCCAGGCCTGGGGGCACCTGCTGCAGTCTGAGCCTCTCTCCCCACCATTAGAGCAGGGATCACAACCCAGAGTGGTTAGAAGGGTCTGACGAGATGCTGGGCCTGGGAGGGTTGGGCACCCTGGGAGCTTGGTGATGATACTGATGCCTGGTTAAGAAAGCAGGCTCTGAGGCCAGAGAGTCGGGGCTTCGAGCTCAGCTCTGGCTCTTATCAGCCGTGTGACTTTGGGCAAGTTTTGCCACCCTCTAAACCTCACCTTCCTCACCCGTCCATTGGGTGGCCCCAGAGCTGTCCTACTGGGGATACTGTGAGGGTCAGTGGGATGCACGTACTGCACACAGTAAGGGCTCAATAGATGTTAGCTCTCTGCTAATTAGCTCTGCCACTAATATCTGATCCATGGGCACTGCTCGCATCCCAACCACACCACTCCCCACTTCAGAACCCCTGCTCCTTCCCTTTCCCATGTGGCTCCTGATGGCGCTTTTCCGGTCCAGTCCCAGGCCCGCCTCCTCCCAGATGTGGCCCTCCTCCTCCTCGCCTCCTGTGAATTCCTGCTGCCCTGTGACTGCTGTGGTAGTTCAGATACTGCTTTGCCTTACTCGTTGGCTCAGCCAGCTCTCGAAGGTGAGGCCCCATCTGCCCCCAGCCCTGTGCTGGGCATGGAAGATACAGGTAAAGTACACAAGGCCCCTGCCCTTTGTTGTCAGGAGGCAGCAGACCCCAGTACAATAACCACTGCCCACCAGACTGGGTGAGCCCTGTAAAAGGGGCCCCAAGGTGCACGAGGCCCCAGAAAGAAAGCTGTGAGGAGAGAGTAGAGGGCTGGCAGCCTGGATTGCTTGACCCTACAGGCAGGTCCAGAAGGCCTAAGCAGACTTGGGCCCCAGCCACTGGCCCAGCAGAGCACCAGGGAGCCCAGCACACACAGCTCCCAGGCTCCATCGGCAGCAGTGAGCGATGCATGCTGCAGCCCGGCCCTGCCTGCCCTACTACACCCCTGCTGCTCCGTGCCCTGACCAAATGCGCCATAAATCCTTGGCCAGTCTACAGACCAGCATTCCCAGGGCACGTTATAACCCCCCAGCTAGGTCAACAGCCTTCAGTCCCTGGCGCCACCAGCGTTAGACCAGAGTCTCCCCACCCTGCCTGCCTGCCTGCCTGCCTGACCCCACTGCAGATCCAGACTCTGGGAGGCGGAGTATGGGCACAGGCCCAGGCCCCAGATTCAATCAGGGCAGGAGGCCAAGGAGGAGGATCCTCCCCACATACCCTGTACACTCACCTTCAGTTTCATATCTGTAAAGATCTCTAAACTGTATCTGCAAAAATATTTAATTTATATTAACATCATGAACCATATTGAAAATGTTATCCTCACCACTTTATAGATGAGGGGCTGAGGCCCAGTGGGATTGGCCAATGTAACACAGCTGTTAAGTGGCAAGGCTGAGCTCCCAGCCTGAGTCTTAACCACAAAGCCATGAGGCCCTTCCCTGGGCCAAGCCCAGCTAGGCACCAAGGACCCAGACAGACGACTCAGGTATGTCTACTATCCTTAAAAAGCTCACACCTGCACTGCTCGATGTGGTGGCCACATGTAGCTACCGAGCACTTGAAATGTGGCTACTCTAAACTGAGAGGTGCTATAAGTATAAAAGGTAGTGTACGTGGATTTCACACACTTAGTACAAAAAAAAGTAAAACATCTCATTAATATTAATGATATCTTATAAAATATCTCATTTATTTTTATAGTGATTACATAATATTTTGGATATTTTGTTAAATCATTAAAGTTTTGCCTGTTTCATTTTACTTTTTTAACGTGGCTTCTAGAAAATTTTACATTACACACTTGTGGCTTGCATTTGTGGTTCACATTATATTTCTAATGGTCAGCGGTGGTCTAGACATTATGTGTAAATTAAGTATTATAATCCCAGTGTCATCAGAGCTGTGATAGAGGGAATCTAGCGTCCATAGGGACCCAGAGAAGGCCTAGGTGTGCCCGATGCCTAAGTCTGCCCGATGCCAAGAAGACTTCCAAGAAAACGTGATGCTTTATTTAGCCACGAAGGATGAATATTAGGCAAAAGGAAAAGGGTGATACAAGCAAGGGGGTCAGCATGTGCAAAGGCCCTGGGGCAAGAGAGCCCATGTTACCTCTACAAAGCTCACTAGAGTGTCTGGTGTGGTGTGGGGACTGGGAGAGATGCAAGTGGGCCGTGGCTACAGTCCAAGCCAAGAAAGAACTTGAAAGCCAGGTTAGGAAGACTGACCCTTATCTTAGGAGAAATGAGGAGCCATTGAAGAGCTGGAGTGTGGCATAGGCAGGTTTATGGAGGGACCAGTGGGGAGCTCTCAGAGGCTGTGCTGTGGTGCAGGCAACGGATAATAAGCCTGGTCTGGGCATAGGGAGGTGCTGGGCTGCAGGGATGGAGAGAAGGAAGTGGATTCAAGGGAGAGAGAGGAAGAACAGACAGGGCTTGGAGAGTGGTGGCCCCAGTGCCACGTCCCCCTCCTCCTAGCTTGGCCAGCCACCCTCAGGATGTTGGGATCCTGGGCAACTCCAGCTCCATCACCTAGTTTACTGTGTGACTTTGGCGACATCACTGACCCATCTGAGTCTCAGTTTTTTTTGTTTCTCTAAGAATGTGGAGCAAGATAAGCCCCCAAAGCCCCTTCTTTGTGCGTAGCCATGTTGGAGCTGGGTGTGGAAGAACAGAGGAGAGAGCCTTCCTAGTCTCTGGAAGTCCCCAGAGTAAGGAATCCCCCTGGTGAGCAACAGTAAATGCTGGGCGAGAAGGGCAGCTCAGTCTGTGGTGAGCTGTTCCAATCCTGACTGCTGTGTGAGCCTGGACAAGTCACTTCACTGCTCTGAGCCTCTGTTTACTAGTCTAGGCAATGGAGATGAGAGCTCCTCGTGAGGTGTAAATGAAACGACGTGCCCAGCTGATGCTGGCACCCAGCAAGCGCAACATACTTGGGGTTACTGTTACTGAGGAAGTACCTGGGACCCGCTGTCACCCACCCACCCACTCACCCCAGGGAACCAAACCTTAAGGTCCTGAACTGCTTAAGTGGGGGATTAAGGCAGGACTAGAAGAAGGAAGGGGAAGGGAGATCCAAATCAGGAGGCAGATCCTCAAACCCCAGCACCACCTTCCTTCTCCACTCAAATTCAGTAAAGACTTGCTGACCACCTGCTCTGTGCTGGGCCCTGAACAGCGGCTTCTCATTGACTATAACAGAAATCCCAAGGCTAAGAGCTAGCCTTCCTATTTTGCAGATGAGGAAACTAAAGCACAAAGAGGCTCCCACTGCTGCCCATCTCCAGCAAGCTCCTACTCACACGTTCCTGCCCTGGGAAGCTGCTCCTGCCCCCTTGGCTGGGTTAGGGAGTTCCCTGATGCTCCCACAGTACCCTTCGGGGCTCAGCTGAGCCTTCCCTGACTCCCCAGGCAAGGAGCAGGTGCTCAGGAAATGTTTGCTGAATGAAGGAATGTATCTGTGGAAGGCAGGGTTGGAAGGAGCTACAGCATTACTCTCTGGTCTGATTCCCTCAGTTCACTGATTAGTATTTTAAAGGCAAGACCAGGATTAGAATTTGTGTCTTCTGACTCCTGCTCAGAGCCCTGAGCCTGTCTTGAAGACTGAGGAGAAGTTCTCCAGGTGGACAAAGGGGAGGAAAGGCACTCAGGGCAGAGGACAGGGCATGAGCAAAGGCACAGTATGGGGAGGGCAAAGAGGGGGGGTATGTTTAAGGAAGGGTAACAGGGAATCGAGGTCCAAGTCTCCAAGGGCATCAGGCACTCTGCTAACGGGTTGATGATAGGGAGATATCAAGGGTTGTAAGCAGATCATGGTTGGAGCTCTTACGTAGGACTCTACCAGGCCTAAAGGTGCCTCCATTAGTCACCCCTGTCCCAAGATTCAGTTAGAAGGGACAAAGTATGCTCCCACAAGATTTCATGAAAGCATTCATGTGAATCTGACATTTCTTAACTTGCACTCTAGTTTAGAATCGGCTGGGCCCCGGGCCCTAAAAGGGGACATGACCACCCAGGAGCTCCAGTGGTGCCTTATGTAGCTCAGTCGACCACAGCTTCACCTTCCCCAGCCAGCCCTAAGTCGTAGGGCAGACGCTCAGGTTGTGTGACCCTCCGACGTTCCATGATGCCCTGTAAGCGCCTGGTGCGTATCCTTCTGCGCCTCCTGGACCGGATCGGGACAGTCAGTGCCACACACATGCACGCTTGTGTCTGCTCCTCTCCTGAAGTTCAGGCTGCAGCTGCCTCCCACCCCCAGCCTCGGCCCCAGCCCCGGGGGCCACCAGGAGCTCGCTGAAGCCCCCTCTTCCACCTGACAGCGCATCAGGTATTCTAACGCCACGATCTTATCCTCAGCCCAGGCCAGCCTGGCGGTTCAAGGACCTTCAGGCTGGGGGCTTTGGCCGCTTTCGCCGGGGCGCGCCGGCCTCGTCCCCCACCCCGCGCTCCGCGGCCACGCCCCTGCCCCCTGCTCAGTCCTGCTGTCCCAGCGGGGAGGCAGCCGGATAGACAGACAGACTGATACCAGGCCCCCAGCTGAGAGCTCTGGCTCAGCGATTGCGCGGCGCGGGGCCGGGGAGCCAAGCCAGGAGAAGGTCGGGAGGGGGACGCACGGGCTGTCCGTGCGTCCTGGGGGCAGATCTCTGTCCCTCTATAGGCCTCAGTTTCTCTGTCTGTAAAGAGGTCGAAGGGTGGGCTACCTGGGATGAGCTGACATGGAAAGACACGGGCATACTCAGCGCCCAGGCTCTAAGTACAGGGGTCCTCGACACTCCCTGGTTCCACCTGCCCCCCACATTCCCTGTTGCCTGCCCGCGTCCTTCCACTCCACCTCCCACCCCATCCGCCCTCAGATTCTTTCCAGATGTGCGCAGCAGGAGGGGCCGGGGCTGGGACCAGCCTCTGGCGGGAGAAAACAGGCCCCTGCGGGGTGGGAATCGCGGGGGGTCGCGCCCCGGAGGGAGAGGTCTCCGGCTGCGCCCTCCGTGTAGGGCTCCGACTGAGGGGGCGAGATGCGCGGCCCCGCCGGGCCAGCTGCTGGAGCCTTCGCACCAGGCGGGAAGTCCGAGACCGCTGCCCAGCTCGGCCCCGGCCCTCGGCCCACCCGGCCGCCCGAGCCCGGTACCTGCTGCGCCCCCGCGCCGCGCCGCGCCCCGCCGGCCGACCGCGCTCTCCCGAGTCTCGGCTGCGCTCCGCTGGCGCGGGCTCCTTCCATTCAAGTCCAGCCGTGCGCTCGGCGACGCAAGTTTTGTTGTGGGTTTTCTCCTCCCCGCCTCTCCCCCGCCCCCCACCCCACCCGCCCCGCGCGCATCTGCTGGACGCCGGCCTCCTCCGGACACAGGCGCAGGGTCCCCGCAGGCGGGGGCAGGGGAGGGCCCGCCTCTCCCCGCGTTGAACTGGGCCGAGCCCCAGTTCCCGGGGAGGCAGTGCCGCCGCACGGACCCCTCACTCGCTCTCCGCCCTGGCGGGGCCGCCGTACCCCCCCCCCGGGACACCCCCCCCCCCGCTCCAGGAGACTGGGAAGGCGGGGTGTCTAGCCCGCAACACTTCCTAGTTCCCAGCCTTCCCAAGTGGAACTGGACCCCCTCTAGGCCCCAGCACCTGAAAGGAGGGCCGAGAGAGGGCCCCTTCCACCAAGTGCCTCTTAGCTCTTCCTTCCTCACGACAGAGGATTCTGCAACCGCTCCAGGAGCGAGTACCTTTCCATTCACTCTCCCACCCGGGGGTCCTGGGCCGTGGCTAACGGGGCCTCCAGCCAAGACCCTGCTGGGCCCCTTCCCGGAAAGTTCCCCCCACGTCCACCTCGGCCCTGGGCCCACAGCCTGCTGAACCTTGAAGGACGATAAATTGCGCTGGGAGTAGGGTGCATGCGGATCCCAGTCGCAGGAAGACTACGGGGGTGAGCCGTGAGCCCTCGCGGCACCGTACTGCTCCCAGGA
This sequence comes from Delphinapterus leucas, assembly GCF_059928025.1. Classification (NCBI taxonomy): domain Eukaryota; kingdom Metazoa; phylum Chordata; class Mammalia; order Artiodactyla; family Monodontidae; genus Delphinapterus; species Delphinapterus leucas. The sequence continues at coordinate 146,205,060 of NC_143129.1, forward strand.
ACTGAAAACGTTTCCAAGTCAAGGAGCATTGACTACTATGAAGCAACACCGTTTGGTGCCGGGGTCTTTGGTGGTAGAACACGGTCAGGCTGGGTTTAGGTGGTACTTGGCACCTCCACGGCCTAACAAGACTCTCCCCCATACCTGCTCTGGCCTGATGGACAGAGCACCCCCAGCTACCTTACCTGGCTGCCCTCCTGCTGAGAGGGAAAAGGATAAGTGACTGAAACTTGGGACTACTCGCTCAACTTAAATTGCCAGGGCCCTGAATGAATGAACAGCTGGTGTAAAGGCTCCAGACCTTTCACTGTTTCTGCTACCGGATCCTGATTGTACCACATGCATTACTCTCTAATCTTCACAACCCTGTAAGAGAAGAACTGCTGTTGCCTCCGTTCACAGGTAAGGAGACAGCCTCAGAAAGGATAAGTGACTGGGTAAAATGGCCAAGTGTACTCTTCCCCACAGTCCAAGTTCTTTCCATGATGGAGACAGGCACGTAACTTGAGCAGCCAAGTGCCGAGCGTGGATTTGAACCCTGGACTGTCTGTTTCCATTACATCAGTAACTCAAGAACTCAAGAAGGGGAAAGGGAAATATTTTGCCTTCTTTGGCCTCAGATTCCAGCTTAAATTTATGAGTTGGTATGATTCACAGGATTGGACAGGAGCCAACACAGAGATGCATCTCATGTCTTCTCCTCAATTCTCCTTGAGCCTAGATTCAAGTAGAGCTAGAAGAGCACGATTCTACTGGTTTGAATACCCATGAACTAAAGACAACCTTCTAGAAGGACAATGAGAACCAGCACATACTGAGTGCCTACTAAGTGCCTAATATGTTAAATCCTTGAAGATCTTAATCATCCCAGCCCTGTGGGGAAGGTATTCTCCAGCCACAGGGCACACCACTTCCCCCTGCCGGCCCCACCCCCTCCCCTCAGACAAACAGGCTCTTCTGTGGAATGCCAAGCCAGGGCCCACACATGCTCTGTGGCTGCCCAGTGCTGTAGGCACAAGCTAAATTCACCTGGCTGAAGTCTTATAGGCAGAAATCACTTTGAGTGTCTCTGGTGGGAAACGGAGACAATCCTGGTGCTCTCGAAGCAGATCCTCTAACTTTCACATGGGCTGTCAAGACAGAGCAGAGTTTGAAATTTAGGTTTCCTGAATCTGCTTGTGTTGCTTTGGTGCCTTCATACCGCCCCTCAGTTTCAGCTCCTGTCTCATATTACTGTAGTGCATGGTGTCAAGTACAGGCTTTCGACTTAGGTTTGGGTTCAAATCCCAGCCCGGTTCAAATGAAGATAAATATTACCTACACCTCACAGAATGTCTAAATTAAATGAGAAGGTGGAAGCACAGGACTCTGCACAGCACCTGGCACATCGTCAGTGCTCAATAAATGGCAGCTGTATTACTACAAAACCATCACCGAGATCTGACTGAACATCCGTGGAACATTATTAAAGCAGAAATGACAAGCGACAAGAATTAAACAGAAACCTTTGCACTGCCCCGGCTAAGTGCCTTCTACTTCAAAACAATACGAAACAAGAAAACTCAAAAGAGGGTAGGAGTAAAGACATATATACGGACGGAAAGAACTAGGAGTGAGGGACAGGAAGGCTCTCAAAGGGGGGGTCTGATGAGGAAAAATCGGGGATAAGGGACAAGATAAGGGGAGATAAGGTGGTGTTATACTTCATCATCACAGAAGAAAATAACTCCTCTTACTCAAGACCTCAAGACCTTTCCTTATTAAGTAGCAGAGTCCCAAATACCGAGCTGTGGCAGCAGCTTAATTTTCTGGACATTTAGAAATCAAATTGCATGGTGGTGTTCTGTGTATATGGATTCCATCCGAAGGATCTTGATAAATGAGATCAAAGAACAAGCAGGGCATGGTGAAAAAACCACAGGCTAAGTCAGGTACAGAAAAAGTCTTCTGGGCTCCTATAACATCCCATACAAACTCTTTATTATTGGACTTTTCTTGCTGAATATTATATTTCTCATCTCTTTCCCCCTGGATTATAAACCCTCCAGGGCAAGAACCCCATCTCATGTTCTGTAAGGTCCCTTTCTAGCCCTAAAATACCATCATTGTAGTAGGCAGAATGAACCCCCAAAGATGTCCAAACCCTAATCCCTAGAGCCTGTGAATAGTTACATTATATGACAAAAGAGATTTTGCAGATGTAATTAAGGTTATGGACCTTAAAATAGGGAGATCATCCCGGATGAACCAGGTGGTTCTAACCTGATCACATGAGCTCTTAAAAACAGAGAACTTTCTCTGGCTGGAGGTAGGAGATGAGGCAGAAGGGGAGGTCAGAGAGATCTGAAATGTGAGGACTTGACTAGCTTTAAAGATGCAGGAAATACAGGCAGACTCTAGAAGCTGAGAACTACCCCTGGCTGCCAGCAAGGATACGGGGACTGCAGTCCCACAGCCGCATGCAACTGAATTCTGCCAACATCCTGAACGAGCATGGAAGCAGACTCTCTCCCAGAACCTCCAGGTAAGAAGTTAAGCCACTAAGTTTGCAGTAATTTGTCACAGTAGCAATAAAAAAAACTAACACAAACACAACTAGACTGGTTCATTGTACAGCAGCATTCTCCTACACATCGTTTCACTTAATCTTCCCAAGCATGATGGGATTATTGCCCCCTTATTTTAGGAAATTGATGCTCAGGGAGGATAAGTAACTTGCTCAGGTGACCAGCTAATGAGTATGTACTTGAGCCAGGATTCGAACTCAGGCCTTCTGGTTCCAACTCCAGTGAGAGGTGTCTCCTACACTGCAGCTACCATTTGGTGGCTTTCAGATTCTACTACCTCAAGCTAAATAAAAAAACAAACTAAAACAAAAGAACAAACAAACAAAAATTCAGGCTGCTTTTACATTGTGAAAACTTAAAAGTTTCTGAATACTCATTTCTTTCTGTTTCTTCTGAAGGTATCTAGTAAGTCAGGGAACCCGTCAGGGTATAAACAAGTAAATATAAAAAGATATCGAAGTCTTCTTTCTGACACATAGAAGAAAAAAGATTTTGATAAATGGGATAAAGAGAAATCCTCAAGAGTGGCTGTCAATAAAATATTTCCTCCCATTCAGATGCTCCTTCGGCCGCTGTTGAGGTACATCTTCCGCAATGAAATGCCCTGCTTTGCCAGATTCGTTTAGGATCTTCTCTGTGGTTGGAGCGTTCAGTCCTCTCATGACCAATTTTTACTGTCAGGAAATTCAACTGATTTTCAGTCTGAAATTTTCCTTTCTATATTTCTTCTCATTACTTTTAATAACTAAGCAAAATAATCCCCTCCCCCTTTGGTCTTTGCACCTCTCAAATATTTGTAAACTGTTATCACCCCCTGCCCCTGGGTATCATTTTGCCAAGGCGAAGGCTCCTTCCAGCCTGCCTAAGTCAGCCGTTCTCTTATACCGCTCTGCCTTCCTGTCCAAAATTCGTGTCCATATATTCTAAATGAGGTGTTTAATCTTGAACCGAGTGTTCTGTACACTACAGAAGGTGCCATATTCTAAAAAGTGAATTACACAATAACTTGCAAAGACCTACCACTGTTTGGTAGTTGATTAGAAAACTGTAGCACTTACTGCTTCTCTGCCTGCAGCTTAAATAAACAGCAGGCTACAATTTTACATAAAAGTTTCCCCCAATTTTACATAAAAGTTTATGGCCACAACAAATTCAGGAACTAAAAGGTCAAGCATTTACTAGATGTTGCTGAAAACAGCACTGTGAATATTTACAAAGCATTTAAATGATTATTAATAGAATAGATAGACTAAGTGGACATTACTTTTTGCAATAAGTTTTGGATATGTTACATTAAAAAAATATTTCTCCAAGAAGTCTGGCTAAAGTTTCCGCACCAGATTAAACTTCCTGCCAAATGGAATCAAACACCACATTTCTTAAGGGCCAGAAATCTGGCCCAATAGTCTCTGTTCTTACCAAGAACTAAAGAGCTGTTTGTTTGCAGCAGTCTCCAGATAGATATTAATACTGGACCTTTCCAGTAGATTTTGTAACTCTCTATTGAGAAAAACTCTAAAATTTGGCCAGACATGGCTGTGGTTCCTGATAGCACATAAATCTTTCAGAGCCCTCATTAGCTGTTTAGTAGTATGCCCAAAGTTCCTAATTCACATCAGTGTGGTCTCTAAACAAACTCAATCCCACAGAGTAAGTTACCCAGAGGTACAATCTGGCTGATTACCCTTTTTTCCCCCAGTCAATAAAATCAAGCAACTTCTTTGTGTTCAAAAAGCAACCATGCCATGGACAGCTAGAACTGTAATCTTTGGATGAAATGCAAACCTTCTGAAAGTCTACATAATCCTATATTCACTCAGTTACAGAGACTATTAAATTTTAATGAATCTTGAGAAAAACGTAAGATGACAGTCAACGAGGAATGCAAATTGTCCCCAATCCTGAAGTTAGCTGATTATCTGAACTCAAGGGATTATTACAAAATGTTTCAATGAATAAATTCCTTCATGTTAAAAAAGATTTCTCCAATAACATTAGGCACCATCTATCGAGTACGTGACATTTTACAGCTACAATTGCTAATCCTCACAACCAGCAAGGTAGGCATTATTATTCTCTTTTTACAGAGTGAGAAACAGGCTCAGAGTCATTATCAGCTCAAGGAGGGTCCCAATGTTTAAGTGCCAGAGCTAGGACCAAAACCCTCATCTGATAGGCCCCAAGTTTTCCCACTACACCAGGCTGCTCTAAATGTATTATTTTCTCAAACTGCTAAAGTTTCAGAAGATAAAGCGGTTACTTACAGGATTTAACTTCATGTTTCTTTTTTCTACGGTGACACAGATGAAGAAAACAGAAGGAGTTTATGTTTATATGTAACTGAACCTTTTACAAGGTATGTGACAATTTTAAAAGAGCTTTAATGGATGGTTGTCTGCTCCCCATTTGTCTGAGAAAGCTTTGCTGATGCTTACTTTGGTAGACATGGTATTAATACTAGAGACAGAGGTGAGTAACCGTTCCTGCACTCAAGGTGTTCACAGTCTAATGAGACTATTTTTAAAAACATGAACAGTGGTCCCGCTTGTGCAGAGGAAGAAACTAAAGTCTGACGAAGCTTAAAGCCTTGTCCTAACTTAGCTTCCAGGAGGCAGACAGGACCTGATCTGAGATTCTTCTGATCCCACCTCAGTGACTCCTCCATCACCTCCACGCTCAACTTCCTGATCATGTGCTCCATTACTGTTCTTCTAAACATGCAACAAGGATTACAGAAACCTGAGACTTTTAATTCATCTAGACAAGTACAGCAAGAAGACTAATGATTTTAATGTACCCGGAACCAACTACGCCACTTTGTTTTTTACGAACATGTAATAAAACTACAAATAAACTGACTTTTCTGATTACTTCAGGCTGCTTCAATCTTAAGTTGAAAGACTATTCTGAGAAGCTGCAAATATTTTCAAAGAAATAGCAAGATAGCACTTCCCTGCTGGTGCAGTGGTTAAGAATCTGCCTGCCAATGCAGGGGACACAGGTTCGAGGCCTGGTCCAGGAAGCTCCCACATGCCGCGGAGCAACTAAGCCCGTGTGCCACAACTACTGAGCCTGTCCTCTAGAGCCCGTGGGCCACAACTACTGAGCCCACGTGCCACAACTACTGAAGCCCACGCGCCTAGAGCCCGTGCTCTACAACAAGAGAAGCCACCGCAATGAGAAGCCCACGCACTGCAACGAAGGGTAGCCCCGGCTCACCGCAACTAGAGAAAGCCTGAATGCAGCAACGAAGACCCAGTGCAACCAAAAATAAATAAATAAAATTGATTCTTTAAAAAAAAAAAAGAAATAGCAAGGTAAGTCTGGCCAAAGAGGAATTTTTAATGTTCTCTTTCAACATCGGGGCAACAGAAAGTCATTGTCATAGAGAATGCATTGCTATGATGAGGTTCCTATCTTCAGAAAAGCCCCCTGTGAATATGAAATTGTTATTCAGCTTATCTCATTCATTCACTTTATGACAGTAAGCCAAGACTTTGCACCGGGGGTATCAAAATGGATGCATGAAATGCAGTCCCTGCCCTTAAGGAGCTCTCTGTTCGGTGGGAGACAGAAACATATTACTACAAAGGAATGATTACGTACTGTTTTTTTGTTTTGTTTGCGTGTATGTGTGTGTGTGTGTGTGTGTGTGTGTGTGGCAAAGAGGGACAACTTCCTGAAAGCTAAGGCATGAAAAGGATGAAAAGGAAGTTGCCAAGTGGATAAGGTGGCAGGCAGCAGGCAGAGAATGGTGAGGGTGGGCACAGAGAACAGCATGTGCAAGATGACCTAATCTAGAACTAAAAGTATTAGCTAATGTGCTTGCTCTGCACTAATCACTTGGAAACTGAACATATCACTACCAAATGGAACTTTTCTGTTCTTGTTTTTTGTAGCTCTTTATGAAACCAATTCCAATCTAGCACTGAAAGTGATTTTGTAGTAATCACCAATGACTTCCATGTCGCCAAATTTACTCCAGTAGACACTCTTCAGACGTCACCCTAACTGACCTCACCAGCAGCACAGGACGCAGTTGGCCGCTGCCACTTTTAGGCTGTATCTTTTCTCAGGAAATTTTCCTCCACCTCTTTAGTCCTTCGTCCTCATACCCCTTGCCAGATCCTCCTCTTCTACCTGATCTCTAACAGCTGGGGTGCCACAAGGCGTACTCTAATCCCCCTTCTTCCCTCCCCAGGTAACACCATCCATTCCTGTGGCTTTAAATACCACCCATATTCTCATGACTTCCAAAAGTGCATCTGTAAGCTGACCCCACCTCTGAGCTCCAGTCTTGTAAATGCAACTGCCTCCTTGATATCTCCACCTGGAAATCTTTTCAGGCATCTCAAAGTTAGCAAGTTCAAAAGTGGAGCTTATTATTTCAACCACTCTCCCTAAAACCTGCTGTCCCCTCCTCATTCCAGTCATGACCCACCATTCACCTGACCAGTCACTGGAAGCCATTCTTGCCCCTATATCCAGTCACCAAGTTCTGTCAGCTCTACCTCTGCCTAATTTCCACATCTAAGTCCACCACTGACACCCTAGTCCAGGACACCATCTTCTAGCACCTTCCATTCTCCAGCCCCGTACTCCCAGTACGTTCTCCACACAGAAGCTACAGTGACAGTTTATATTATTTCATTCCCCTGCCTAGAGCCCTTCTGTGATGGTCATCAGTTCCTTCAGAAAGAATCCAACTCCATTCTCTTCTTCTGATACATGGTAAGATTGTGAAGTTAGGTGAGGCATGTGACTTTCTTTGGACAATGAAATGGGAGCAGTGCTCCAGACAGAAGTGCTCCGTTAGCCTGGGTTCTAGACTTAGGATATGAAGGTGAAGTGGATATGCAGCATGAGTGAGAAAGAAACACATGTAAAACTACACCTTCAACAGCTCCCAAATGCACTAAGTAAGAATGAAATACAAATGCCTTACTGTAACGAACAGATTCCAATATAACTGGCTCCTGTGTATCTATCCAGCCTCATCTTGGGCCTGTCCTTCTGGGTCATTATATTCCACTCACACTGGCCCTCTTGCAATTTCTAGAACAAGCCAGGTGTCTCTTCCCCTTTCCTGCATGGTTCTTTGCATGGTTCATTCCTCAACCTATAGATCTCAGCTTATATATTACCTCCTCAGAGATGTCTCCCTTAACCACTGTATCATAGTGAGTCAAAGTCACTATGACTCTCCATGACAGCACTCTGACCATCTCCTGCACGGCACATCAGTCTGTAATAATTATTCATCTCTTTGATTTGACTGAGGAGCTCACTGCTGTCTCCAGTGCTTAGCATTACCCTCAATATGGTACCCAATATATGACAGGCACTTAAGAAATATTTGTTCAGTGAGTGAACAAATGAGAAAAGACTCAAAAAGTGGGACATAAAAAAAAAAACACACTACAGACATCTTATCACATATCACAGAGGCAAAAGGTGGGGAGAGGAAGGGAACTCACATTTCCAGTAAGGGAACTAAGAATGACCACGATGTACACCTAACACTAATTTAGGCACTTTACATATGTTACCTCTCTAGATTCTCAATAATCCTAGGAGGTCAATATTAAAATCTCCACTTTCCAGATCAGGCAACTGAGGCTCAACCTGCGCAAGTAGCAAAACCAGTAACAGTATCAGTTTTAACCCAGACCTGTTAACCTCTTTCCTCCAAACCATGATGCTTCCCTAGAAATTAAACTGCTACTGTATTTTTATCATTAAGTACTTTTCTATTATACATATAAATTGTTTTTATATATGGATACATCTCTACCCCAAGAGCAAGTTTTTGTTTTTCTTTTTTTGTCTGTTTTTGTTTTTTTCAGGTTCATCCTAAAGCCTAAAGCAAACATCTCCTGCTACATCTGGGACAAGTGAAGGCAGAAAAATGCAGCAAATCCAAAGCACAAATAAATCAGACATCTTGTTGGAACTTTTTTCTTGAAGTGTTTTTTCTTCTCAGAGTAAAAAGCCTCTATGATTAGGAAGTCTGTGCTCTGAACTGATTTTATGGGACTTGAGATCAACTTATACTGCCTTAATTTACCATCTTGTCCCATCCCCAAATGCTGTTCTGTTGGTCACAGAACATGCAAAGCTAAATGGCCTAGGGGGATCATATCCACAGTCCTGATTTGATTAGTAGAGGCTCCAAACATCTAAACAAGCAAAATGAAACCACCTGGCTTTTTACCTCTGACCACCTTTGGGTGAAGTAAACGTGTTCACAGCAGAAAGGTGGGACCTGGATAACTCCCAAACAGTTCTACTGGGCTCTGAGTAGAATCACAGGATTATCAGAACAGAAGGGACCTTAAAGACCATCTTAAATGCCCTCTTTTAACAGGTTAGCAAACAGGGTAGCGAACAGCAAACAAGCTAGCAGACAGTTACTTATTTGCCTAAGAAAAACAAGACTCCTGGCTCCTAGTCAAGTGCTCTTTCCACCACAACACAGCACCTCCCTAATCAAGAGCTAGTGATTGATTATGCCAAAGTAACCAGTAGATAGTAGTCTAGATAACACAGATCGTAAATCCCCAATGTTTCTCTTACTCTCCATCATTTAGAAAACCCTGAACAAAAAGAACATACACAATAAAAACAAAGGAGATGAGGAAGAGCTATTTTAATTTTCTATTAAACATTCTTCCAAAAACATTACTCTACCCCATATCTTACCGAGTTATTAGAAATAACATTAGCATTAGAAAAACTAGGAAGGTAAAAGTAGGGAAAACACATCACATGCCAAAGTCTGGTATGAAATTTACCTTTAAAAAAAAGGAATAAAAAGCAATATTCCTTTAAATTGAATAAAAAAAAAACTAGGAAGGTAAATTAAATGTGGCTTGTTAAACTAAACATATGAAAAGGGAAAATTATAACAAAGGAAGGAGAGTTTTACAAATTAAATTAATACGAGATTATAATTTGAAAACTGTGCATCTCAAAGCAAACTTTATTTGTTCAATTATTTTTAACAACAGTGTTTATGATTCTAATACACTGATTTTTTTTCCAGGAAGGAAACTCACTTAAAAATATTTTTGTTTTAAAAAATAGGCCTGTGTTCAGCTATATATTTTTTCTCCCAAGCTTTGATCATATTTCTTTGATTTGGGAAGAAAATACTGTTTTGATGGCATGAAATGCAAAACTGTGAAGATTTAAAAAAAAAAAAATCCCAGTACAGAATTTTAAAAATTATCAATGGAAAACAGATTAAGGTCATTAAGTGCACAACACTAATTACTGGCCAGCTACTGGTATTCTGTTTCTTCCCTAGTTCTCCCAGGGAAAACTGAATTAAATTGAATCTTCAGCAGAATAATCCTCAAATATACTTTATAAGCAAAATGAGAGCTTTTGTTTACATAGTTTTTGGATTTTGCTATTCCTAATTTTATTCTAAAACTCAATTTTACCCCAAACCATAATTACCATATTAACTTTGTAATGCACAGTTGTACGCAATTCAGCAAAGCAGTAGTACATCATCAGGTTCTAGTCACCCAGAGCTTAGGAAAAACAGGATCGGTCACACCCATTTAAAAACAAACACGCTATTTGCCAGTGTGTAGTTTCAATCTAGGTTCTGACAATGAAATATATGGACACATATCTATATATCTCATCCTGATTTTCACAGGTAGGCAGAGAGAGTTCTTCACAGCTTAGCTTTGCCTGGCTGAAGCTGAAGATTTTGTAACTTCATAGCCAGACCCATGTTGCCAGTGATTTTCAATTTACCTTGAAAGAAGGCCTGTGAGGAAGAAGAAAGAAAATTTATCATTTGGTGTTTTTTTGTTTTGAGACCGCTGATATTTCTAGACTATCCAGCCCTGAGATGGTTTATTTATCCAGGTCTCTTCAACTTTCTTCAAAATATGAAACTTGGCTTTCAGGAATAGATTTAGAACCAGAGTCTTCAAAAGGACGCATTTGTAAAAGTCATGCTTTACACAGAGCCGTCAAAAGGCACATCTTTCCCAAATGTGTTCTCTTAAAAATTGAGTCTGCCTTTACCTGCCTTCCTCAAAGGTGGTACGTTTTCCAAATATTAGGCAGAGTGGATTCATACTAGACCGATTTTGTTTAAAAACATTACACATTTGTTCAGTGGGTCTGCTAGCAGGGAGAAAAAGCACATGCATAACACACTTATGAACTCTTGGGATTCAATACAATGCAGATGAAATGTCACCATTTTTCTCCCTTTTTTTGGTCTACGTGATAAAGATTTATTCCCTACAGAGGGAGGCCAGGCAGACTGCTGAGACTGAGGTGCCTGTGTTAATCTTTGGCTCAATAAGAAGAATCAAACCAATCCCAAGTGCAGAGCCACAGTTTGTTCCATTTAACAACTGCCTGGGATTAGATCACATGATGTTTGCTAAATTTATCATGTAACAAAATCCCAGGAAAACTTTAAAGAAATAGCAAAATTGGGAACATAGCATGATTTCCCTGCTACGATCTCAGTCTTTCGACTCAATTCTTAAAATAAGGAAAAGCTACAGGAAAAGTTCTGGTAGTCTTAGCTTCCTAACAAGTATATTCATTAAGAAGTGAGGGGCTCTTCTGCCTCATCCATAGGAAATCTCAGAGCTCTGCTTTCTCTACACCTTCTGGTGAGGGTGACTAATTCCTTTTTTTTTTCTCCTCTGTCTGGACAAACTAAATATTTCTTTCTATATGGCACACAGCCTTCTGTCTGATGACTTTAAGGTCAGGTGTCTCAGAACACAATATATTTAACATATGTCCTTTAAAAGTATGGACCAGTAGTACCTAGAAGAGAAACTCACCATACTTCCCTTTTCTTAATTAAAAGAGGAAATGACTTTTCACTTAATAATTATTATAGAGAAAAATGAGTCTTCACTTTTTAGAGAATCCGAACATAAGAGTCATTTAAATCTGGCCCCTAAGGTGTTCTACATTTGCTTTCTTCTGGAGAGCACATTGCTTTGTTTCAACCGTAGCCAAACACTGAAATTATAATTTCCACTGCATTTAATGGTTTCCAGTCAAATCTTCTACTGAGCATAAGGGAAGGCCATTAGCACACTAACAGAAACGTCTCCTATTTTTATCTTTAATTCCTTTGGGTGCTAACAGGTGTTCAGGAAAAGTAAGCTGACACTTCACTCCCCAAAATGGGTGGTAAACAGATAAACTGAGAGAACGAGGGCAGCTGAGTGCGAAGCCTGACCACACTGCCAAGGAAGTGCATGGCGTGCACCGTGGAATAAGCAGCGGTGGGTGGGAAGGAGGACGTCGGCCAACTCCGAGATTGGTGGCCTCTGTTCTGTCCAGATTTTTGGAGAGGGCGCAGTGGGTGGAAATGTCAATGTCAATGGTGTGTATTCAGTTGAAACATCACAGATGCAAGTCTCTCACTTGTCGACGCATCAGCTGAAATATGCTTAGCTGCTTAGAAAAAGCATTTTTAAAAGGAATACGAGTAGGAGTCAGATTTAGTTTTTTTATCCAATCTTTCAAATTACCAGGGTATCACGGGAACAAGACCTAAAACAAATCAGGCTGAGGCAACGACAAAAAAATAAGGTTACAGTGGAAAGCAGCATTTTAGCTTCCTTTGTGTTATCTATGGATAATGTATATCAAGTCTGTTCCACACTGTACAACTAAAGAGTATAAGAAGACCCTTGACAATCTGGGGGCCTGGAAAATCTACACAAGGCATAAATACATTTTAGACAAATGCAAATTAATTGTGAAAACCCAAAAACGCAAGGCATCATGCTAAGTTCTGGAGACACAAAGATGAACAAGATGTGCTTTGTTCCCTTGAGATACACACAATCTAATAGGGAAGAGATAGGCACATTATGACTAGTATAATGAGACAAGTGCCAGGCTAGCAGGCCAGTAAGTGGCCCAGAAGAGGGACTGACTATAGCTCCCCAACAATGTGGTAGGAAGTCTCTGGACATAACATCTAAGTTCATTTTGAAAGGCAAGGAGTTTGTCAAGGAAGGACAGCTCAGGCAAAAAAAAGAGCACGGGCAAAGATACGAAATGTAAAAGATCATGCCTTTGTTCACACCCGACCCTCCTTCTATCTGATGGCCCCTACTCTCCATCTGTGCACTGCTAACTCCTGATCACTCCCAGGACTCAGCCAAGCATTGTTTCCTCCGTGAAGCCTTCTCTGATGGCCCGGGAAGATGTGGCTTCTCCTTCCTCCACCCTCCCTGACCACAAGTAATGCAGGGCACCTTGGATATTTGGCTGCACTTACTCTTAAGTTGTTTTTTTTTTAAATTTATTTTATTTATTTATTTTTGGCTGCATTGGGTCTTTGTTGTTGTGTGCAGGCTTTCTCTAGCTGCGGTGAGCGGGGGTTACTCTTCGTCGCAGTGCACGGGCTTCTCACTGCGGTGTCTTCTCTTGTTGCAGAGCACGGGCTTTAGGCATGTGGGCTTCAGTAGTTGTGGTGCATGGGCTCAGTAGCTGTGGCTCGTGGGCTCTAGAGCGCAGGCTCAGTAGTTGTGGTGCACGGGTTTAGGTGCTCCACAGCATGTGGGATCTTCCCGGACCAGGGCTCAAACCCGCGTCCCCTGCATTGGCAGGCAGATTCTTAATGACTGCACCACCAGGGAAGCCCTGCACTTACTCTTTTGCAGACCTGTCTCGTACCAAATTGTGGACACCCTGAGCATGGGGACTATTTCTTCTACATCTGGACATTTCCAGCACACAGGGCATTGTCTGGCACATCATTAGCTTCACAACGGTCATTTGTTAAGTGAACATTTGGGGAACACCGAGTTTTGTGGGTTTTACCACTTTGCACTTTATGGGATGAGGTTGAGGTAGGTGATGAAGCGAAACGGGCTAAAACCCACCTAAGAAAAGGATATAAGTGCCATCATACTTACCGACTGAGGATTCATTTTACCAGTCATCAAAGCCAGTAAGTCCGAGTCAGCCATTGTAATTGTGCAGTCGGCCTTCTTATCTAAAACAGAGACATGCAGAAGGAAGGAGAAATGGGGAGTGTTCAGTTTCATGCATACATTTTAGTCAAAAGCCACTGACTGCAACAGAATCACATCCAGAATTAGTGTGGGCAAATGGGCACTCACATACACTCTATGGCAGCCTGGCGAAATGTGACATAAATCACAAGCAACCTCAATATTTAACAAAAGGGAATTTATTAAATAAATCATGGTATATTCATATAATGGGATACAATGCAGTCATTAGATGATGTGGATCTACATTTTATTGACCTGGAAAGATATGTATGTTATATTCTTCATGATACTGTTATATAAGCCAGTTACAAAACAAACTGTAAGAATGGACCCAAGTTTTGCTTAAAAACAGATATTCAATTATGTATGTACAGAAAAAACATCTGTAAACTTGGAGACCAATATATTAATAATAGCTACTGTGGCACACAGACTCTAAGGTGACCCCTGTGATCCCTGCCTTCTGGTATTCATGCCTTTGTATAATCCCCTCCTCTCGAGTGTGGGCAGGACCTGTGACTTGCTTCTAGCCTGCAGAATGTGGCAACGGTGATGGGCTGTCATTCCTGTGTTCTGTTACACTGCATAAGACTCTGTCTTGCTGGCTCTCTCTCACTCTACTGCCGGCCTTGAATAAGCTAGCTGCTATACTGTGAACTGCATACTGCATATGGAGAGGGCTACATGGCAGGGTACTGACCTTTAGGAGCTGAGGGCAGACTCTGACCAATGACCAGTAAAAACTAAAGCTATCATTCTCACAGCTACAAGGAAATTAATTCTTCCAGCAGCATCAGTGAACTTGGACACGAACCACTTCCCCAGTCAAGTCTCTAGATGAGAACTCAGCCCTGGCCAACACCCTGACCACGGCCTGCGACACCCTATGCAGAGGACCCAGCTAAGCTGTCCTCAGCCAACTTACCCATGGAAGCTGTGAGGTAATAAATAAATGTGTGCATTTTTTTAAACCACTAAGTTTGTGGTAATTTGTTAGAAGATGAATAGTCATCTAGATCAGGGGTTAACAAACTTTTTCTGTAAAGGATCAGACACTAAATATTTTAGGCTTTGCAGGCCACTAGGTCTCTCCTGCAACTACTCAGCTCTGCACCTGTGGCACGAGAGCAGCCACAGAGATACATAAACAAATGAATGTAGCTGTGTTCCAATAAAACTGTTTTCAAAACAGGTAGCAGACCAAGAGGGATAAGATATTTGCAACTCACAGATCTAACAGAGAATTTGTATCCAGAAAATATAAAAAACTCCTATCACTCAATTAGAAAAGGTTAGATAGTTCAATACAAAAGTGGGCAAATAACAAACAGGCACAATACAAAAGATCTCCAAATGGTCCAAAAAAGCACATGAAGCAGTGTTCAATGCCATTAGTCATCAGGAAAATGCAAATTAAAAGTACAGTTGAGATACTACAACGTACCTACTAGAATGAATGGCTGAAAAAAAAAAAGATAATACCCAGTGCCGGTGAGGATGAGGAGCAACTAGCAGGTCAGAACAATGCTGGAGGGACTGGAAAAGGGTACAGCCACCTTAGACAACAGTCTGGACATTTCCTAGAAAGCTAAACATACACATGCCATATGACCTGCCAATCCCATTCTTAGGTGTTTACTGAAGAGAAATGAAAACATAAATCCACACAAAAACCTGTATGCGGATGCTCATAGTGGCTTTATTTAAATAGCCCAAAGCTGAAAGAAACCAAATATACTCCAGCTGGTGAATGGATAAACTACTCAGCAACAAAAAGGAACGAACTACTGATAATACGTGAAAGAAGCAGGCTCAAAAAGCTGCATACTGTATGATTCCACTTGCAGTTTACGACATTCTGGAAAAAGTGAAACTACAGGGACAGAAATCAGATCCGGGGTTGCCAGGGCCTGAGGGTGAGAGAAGGGGTTTGATTACAAAAGGACATGAGAACATTTTTTTTTTTAAATTAAGGGTACTTTAATTTATTTATTTATTTATTTATTTATTTTTGGCTGTGTTGGCTCTTTGTTTCTGTGCGAGGGCTTCCTCTAGTTGTGGCAAGCGGGGGGCACTCTTCATCGCGGTGCACGGGCCTCTCACTATCGCGGCCTCTCTTGTTGCGGAGCACAGGCTCCAGACGCGCAGGCTCAGTAGTTGTGGCTCAAGGGCCTAGTTGCTCCGCGGCATGTGGGATCTTCCCAGACCAGGGCTCAAAGCCGCGTGCCCTGCACTAGCAGGCAGACCCTCAACCACTGCGCCACCAGGGAAGCCCCGACATTTTTTGGAAATATTCTATATCTTGATTTTTGGTAGTGGCTATACAACTGTATGCATTTGTCTAAATTCACAGAATTGTACATCTAAAAAAGGTAGATTTTACTGTATGTAGATTATACCTCAATGAACCTGACTTAAAAAAAAAAAAAACTGACATTACCAAGTACTGTCAAAAATGTGGAGCAAATGAAACTCTCATATAATATGGAAGAGACTGTAAAATAGTATATCCATATCAAAAAACTGGCTATATGGTAGCTCATGACTTAGTATTTCTACTCCTGGTTATATGCCAAATGGAAATAAGTACATGTGTCCACTAAAAGACACATATGAGAATATACGTAACACCTTTATTCATAAGGCCACAAAATGGAAAACTGTGGAGATACAGCAACCATGAACTGAATAAATAAATTCTGGTGTATTCACATAGTAGAAATGAACTACTGCTACATGCAACAATGTAATAAATCTTACAATGCTGAGTGAAAGAAGCCACACCTAAAAGAGTAAATATTGTATGGTTCCATCTATACGAATTTCCAAAATAAATAATATCAACCTATGGTGACAGAATTTGGAAGAGTGGTTCCTTTTGGGAGTGGATAGTGATGGGAGGTGGTGTCAGGGAGGTTTCTACAGTGCTGGCAACATTATGCATCTTGATCTGGGAGATGTGTTCATTTGTTAACATTTATCAGGCTGTACGCTACAGATTCATGCCCTTCCTTACAGGCTAGACTTCAGAAAACTTTTACACAAAACAAAACAAAAAAAAACAGGTGGTGGGATGAATTTGGCCCACAGGTCATAATTTGTCAACCCCTGATATAGATGGTAGGATTATAGGAGAGTAATTTTTTCATTTTGTTTCTCTATCTTTCCCAATTTTTTTGCACTTAAGTATGTATTACTATATAAAAACAAAGTTTTAAAAATATTCATTTTTTTATTGGAGTATAGTTGCTTTATAATGTTGTGTTCGTTTCTGCTGTACAACAAAGTGAATCAGCTGTATGTATGCATATATCCCCTCCCTCTTGGACCTCTCTCCCACACCCCACCATCCCACCCATCTAGGTCATCACAAAGCACCGAGCTAGCTATCTATTTTACACATGTTAGTGTATATATGTCAATCCTAATCTCCCACCCTCCCCATCTCCCCAGTGTCCGCATGTCCGTTCTCTTCGTCTGCGTCTCCATTCCTGCCCTGCAAATAGGTTTAAAATATTAATTTTAGTAGTATAACCAAAGTATAATGCAAAAAAGGCCATACCACAAAGACTCTAATATCTTATTGCTAAATCAGCAATGTCTACCTTGGACAAGTGCAAAAGGAAAAATTCACCAAGAAATCAAAATTTTCAGTAGTCAGTGTTTCAGGCAATCAATATAACAATAGTACTCTAATAGTACTACTACCACTAATAGTAATAATATCAAATTACGGCCCAATAGTTAGATAATCTGTGCCTTAATAAAAAAAAATAGGAGTTGCTATGGTCTGAATGTTTGCATCCCCCGCAAAACTCGTATTTTGAAATCTTAATGCCTGATGTGATGGTATTGGTAGGGAGGGCCTTTGGAAGGTCATGAGGGTAGAGCCCTTATGAATGGGATTAATGCCTTATAAAGAGGCTCCAGAGAGACCCCTAGCTCCTTCCATGATATAAGCCCACAGCAAGAAGGCACTGGCTATGAACCAGGAAGAGGGCCCTCACCAAACGGGACCATACTGATGCCTTTATCTAGGACTTCCAGCCACCAGAGCTGTGAGAAGTAAATTTCTGTTGTTTATAAGCTACCCAGGCTGTGGTATGTTCGATATAGCAGCCCAAATGGCCTAAGATGGGGGTAAACTATGAAAGTATAGCATGCCTATATTATTAAGTAACGAAAACAAGATTGAAAATAAAAGTTTTTATTATATGTCTCAGAATGCAGGGATAGCCCATAAAAAGACTGTGATTCAATAGCCCCTCCATCTTTGCCTGTAACAAAATTTTCTCTTATTACTTGAAAAAAGGTCTGAAGTCTTAAAAATTAAGGTATTTACAACCTAGAAAATCCAGTTCTCCTGTAGATATATAACATCAAAGAGCAGGGAGAAAAAAAGCTAGCAAATTGAGATAACTGGACTTGATTCATAGTTGGATTAGATCCTAATATGCCAAAAAAAGGACTCATAGTCAATAAAAAGGTGACTTTAGGAAATAAATGCTGCTGCTGCTGCTGTTACTATATCAGCATTTACTGAGCTCTCACTATGCCGATTACTTCACATACCTAGACTCATACAATAACCCTATGAGGGTCAGAGAGGTCAAACAACTTGCCCAAGGTCACACAGCTACTAAGTGGCTGAGCTAGGTATGAAAGCAGATTCCTGCTGCCAAAGCCCACACTCCCAACTCCTAAGCTCTATGGCTTCCCCCTGTTACAGGAAGAATACAAACATTCAACAGCTCAGTTTTTTGTTGTTTTTTTTTTGCGGTATGCGGGCCTCTCACTGTTATGGCCTCTCCCATTGCGGAGCACAGGCTCCGGACGCGCAGGCTCAGCGGCCATGGCTCACAGGCCTAGCCGCTCCGCGGCATGTGGGATCTTCCCGGACCGGGGCACGATCCCATGTCCCCTGCATCAGCAGGCGGACTCTCAACCACTGCGCCACCAGGGAAGCCCCAACAGCTCAGTTTTAATTGAGCCTTCCCCAATTCATCTGCATCTGATGTATCCCAGATGCTTTCTCAGCTCCCCTAGTCCTTTTGAGGAGTCACAGACAATTCCAGTGTGTTTATGCAAAATTAATGTTTAATATGTGGGTTGGGGAGGAAGCAATGATTTACTGAGCACTTACCATGCTAGGGACTTTACATACCTTTTATCTCATTTAATCCCCACAACAGCTCCATGGATAGACATTATTCTCACCATTTTCTAGATGAGACAACTGGACTCAGGGAAGGTATACCTAGTAAGTGACAAAGCCAAGGTCTGAACCCAGGTTTCAGTATCTCCAAAGGCTATGCTCTTTCCCCTGTACCTTGGGGATGAGAGACTCTGAGGCCTTCTGTATCATGTTCCCCATTAAGGGGCAGGGTTGAGAACTCAAACAGGTCCTGAGAGGGAAGAATATACGAATGAAAGAATAATATATCGTGTTAAATTAATTAAAGTTGGCTTCCTGGAGATATGCGAGTCATTTCAAAGGAGAGGAGGGAGGGGCCGAATTCATGCAGAAACACCAGGCAGCAAGAAAAGATTATGGAAAAATGCACAAAGCCTAAAAGTCCTTGATATAACCATCTGTATCATTACCAAACTCTTAGAATATAAGCAAATGAAATACATTTAAGTAAATCTTACTTTGCTAACAGAAAGTAAACCTCTCAACAGTATGTACATGTCAAAAGATCTAGCGATTCTCTTTAAGATGCCAGTTCAAACTAGGACAGGTTATTAATGCTTTAACATAGCTGATCTCTAACAAATGGTCATTTGTTGGCTGATGTAAAAGGAGCTGGCAATTTCCCACGGTAGCTTTTACTGGTAAGTCCATATTTCAGCGCCACTCCTAGCTGCCAACAAGTATCAGTTTCAGCAGAAATTCAGGGTAAAATCCCTTCAGGTATGGGATGGGGCACCTAATGTGGGGAGAGCTCGCTGCCAGGGTTCATATGCAGAGAGCAAGGTTTTTCTGAAAATTTGCCGTATGTTTCCATAAGCATATAATCTTTCAAAACAAACAAACAGTAACAACAGAACAGGAAAATTTTTCTTCAAAAATCTCCTTGGGGGCAGAGTCAAGATGGAGGAGTACGAGGACACAGAGTTCGCGTCTCCTCACAACTAGGGCACCTACCGGGTACTTGTGGGGAACCACGGACACCTAAGGGGATGGGAGGAACCCCGAATGACCAGGTGGGACGTGGCGGGGAGGGAGCGGGGAGGAGAAGTGGAGGTGGGATGGGACCGGCACCCTTGAGAGATGGCTGGGGGAGGCGAGGGGTTCTCACACCTGAAGGAGCCCATCCACACGGTGAGGGGAGAAACGGGGATGGGGAGAGACCCTTGAGAGGCCAGAGGATCGGAAGGGAAGGCAGCCAGCGTTTCCCCCACCCACTTGGGCCCTGGGGAGCCTACTGAGGTCCCGGGCATGATCCTCTGCCCTCCCAGACCCCCTCTGGCCGCCCGGGTCCTGAGGGCGTGGGTGGGGAGTAGAGGCCAGACAGGACCGGTGCACTGAGGGGCGGCTGGGGAACGGTGGGGTTTCCACCCTTGGGAGGGGCCCACTCACAGTGAGGGGATCAGCGGGGACCGAGAGGATGAGAAGGGAAATAGGCCAGCGTTTTCCCCACTCACTCGGGCACCTGGGAGCCTACTGAGGTCCCAGGCCAGATCCTCCGCCCTCCGAGGCCCCCTCCAGCTACACTGGGCCTAAACCCCGGCCCTGCACTCCCACCCAGGGCCTTACCTCTGAACTCTGCTGTCCGAGGCCCCCTCCAGCCATGCTGCCTTTTCCTGCCTCATGGATCCTGAGCATAGGCCCCACCCCAACCTAAGCTCTGCCCCCACAGCCAAGGCCTTTTCCGGCCCATTTTTCTTATTTTTTCGGGGGAGGGGGGTTTGTGGTTGTGTTTTACCTTGTTGTTTCACTTATATATTTATTTTTTCTAACTTTAAAATTTTTCTAATTTTATCTTTTATTCTTTGTTATTGTACTGCTTTTTTTTTTTCTTTTGCTGTGCCGTGCACCTTAAGGGATCTTGGTTCCCAGGCCAGAGGTCAACCCTGAGCTCCTGTGGTGGGAGCACTGAGTCCAAACCACTGGACTAACAGAGAACCTCAGACCTCAGGGAATACTAGTAAGAGTGAGATCTCCCGGATGTCCTCATCTCGGCACCAAGACCCAGCTCTATCCAACTGTAAAAACTCCAGCACTGGATGCCTCAGGCCAAACAACCAGTAAGAAGGAACACAGCCCCACCCATCAAAAAAATGAGACGACAAAAAAATACGTTACAGATGAAAGAGTAAGGTAAAAACCTACAAGATCAAATAAATGAAGAGGAAATAGGCAACCTACCTGAAAAAAGAATTCAGAGTAATGATAGTAAAGATGATCCAGGGGCTTCCCTGGTGGTGCAGTGATTAGGAATCCGCCTGCCAGTGCAGGGGACACAGGTTCATATGCCGTGGAGCAACTAAGCCCATGTGCCACAACAAATGAGCCTGCGCTCTGGAGACCATGACCCACAACTACTGAGCCCGTGTGCCACGACTACTGAAGCTCACGTGCCTAGAGCCCGTGCTCCGCAACCTACCTGAAAAAAGAATTCAGAGTAATGATAGTAAAGATGATCCAGGGGCTTCCCTGGTGGTGCAGTGGTTAGGAATCCGCCTGCCAATGCAGGGGACACAGGTTCATATGCGGTGGAGCAACTAAGCCTGTGTGCCACAACAAATGAGCCTGCACTCTGGAGCCCATGACCCACAACTACTGAGCCTGTGTGCCACAACTACTGAAGCTCACGTGCCTAGAGCCCGCGCTCCGCAACAAGAGAAGCCACCGCAATGAGAAGCCTGCGCACCACAACGAAGAATAGCCCCCACTCACTGCAATAAGGGAAAGCCTGTGCATAGCAGTAAAGACGCAATGCAGCCAAAAATAAATAAATTAATTAATTAAAAAAAAAGATTATCCAAAATCTCAGAAACAGGATGGAGGCATGGATCCAGAAAATACAAGAAATGTTAACAAAGACCTAGAAGAACTAAAGAACAAACAGTGATGAACAACACAATAACTGAAATGAAAAATACACTAGAAGGAATCAATAGCAGAAAAACTGAGGCAGAAGAACAAATAAGTGAGCTGGAAGACAAAATGGTGGAAATAACTGCCAAGGAGCGGAATAAAGAAAAAAGAATGAAAAGAATTGAGGACAGTCCTAGAGGCCTCTGGGACATTAAACGCACCAACATTTGAAGAGATTATAGTTGAAAACTTCCCTAACATGGGAAAGGAAAGAGCAAACCAAGTCCAGGAAGCGCAGAAAGTCCCTTCAGGATAAATCCTAGGAGAAACACACCAAGACACATATTAATCAAACTAAGAAAAATTAAATCAAAAAAACAAAAAAAAAAATTAAAAGCAGCAAGGGAAAAGCAAAAAATAACATACAAGGGAATCCCCATAAGGGTATCAGTTGATTTTTCAGCAGAAACTCTGCAGGCCAGAAGGGAGAGGCAGGATATATTTAGAGTGATGAAAGGAAAAAACCTACAACCAAGATTACTCTACCCAGCAAGGATCTCATTCAGATTTGATGGAGAAATCAAAAGCTTTACAGACAAGCAAAAGCTAAGAGAATTCAGCACCACCAAACCAGCTTTACAACAAATGCTAAAGGAACTTCTCTAGGTGAGAAACACAAGAGAAGAAAAAGACCTACAAAAACAAACCCAAAACAATTAAGGAAATGGTAATAGGAACATACATATCGATACTTACCTTAAATGAAAATGGATTAAATGCTCCAACCAAAAGACACAGCCTCGCTGAATGGATACAAAAACAAGACCCGTATATATGCTGTCTACAAGAAACCACTTCAGACCTAGGGACACATACAGACTGAAAGTGAGGGGATGGAAAAAGATATTCCATGGAAATGGAAATCAAAAGAAAGCTGGAGTAGCAATACTCCTATCAGATAAAATAGACTTTAAAATAAAGACTGTTAGAGAGATAAGGAAGGACCCTACATAATGATCAAGGGATCAATCCAAGAAGAAAGTATGACAATTATAAATGTTTATGCACCCAACATAGGAGTACCTCAATACATAAGGCAAACGTTAACAGCCATAAAAGGGGAAATCAAGACTAACACAATAATAGTGGGGGACCTTTACACCCAATTACAACAATGGACAGATCATCCAAAATGAAAATAAATAAGGAAACACAGGTTTTAAATGATGCAACAGACCAGATAGATTTAATTGCTATTTATAGGACATTCCACCCGCAAGTGGCAGAATACACTTTCCTCTCAAGTGCACATGGAACATTCTCCAGGACAGATCACAACTTGGGTCACAATCAAGCCTTGGAAAATTTAAGAAAATTGAAATCATATCAAACATCTTTTCTGACCACAACACTATGAGGTTAGAAATCAATTACAGGAAAAAAAAAACTGTAAAAAACACAAATACATGGAGGCTAAACACTGCATTGCTAAATAACCAAGAGATCACTGAATAAATCAGAGGAAATTAAAAAATACATAGAAACAAATGACAATGAAAACATGACAACCCAAAACATATGGGATGCAGCTAAAGCAGTTCTAAGAGGGAAGTTTATAGCAATTCAATCTCACCTCCAGAAACAAGAAAATCTCAAATAAACAATCTAATCCTATACTTGAAACAATTAGAGAAAGAAGAACAAAGAAAACCCAAAGTCAGTAGAAGGAAAGAAATCATAAAGATCAAAGCAGAAATAAATGAAATAGAAACAAAGAAAACAATAGCAAAAATCAGTAAAACTAAAAGTTGGTTCTTTGAGAATATAAAAAAAAAATTGATAAACCTTTAGCCAGACTCATCAAGTAAAAAAGGGAGCAGACTAAAATCAATAAAATTAGAAATGAAAAAGGAGAAATTACAACTGACACCACAGAAATACAAAGGATCATAAGACTGCAATGACGACTATATGCCATTAAAATGGACAACCTGGAAGAAATGGACAAATTCTTGGAAAGAAAAAACTCTCCAAGACTGAACCAGAAGGAATTAGAAAATATAAACAGACCAATCACAAGTAGGGAAATTGAAATTATAACTAAAGATCTTCCAACAAACAAAAAGTCCAGGACCAGATGGCTTCAGAGGTGAATTCTATCAAACATTTAGAGAAGAGCTAACACCTATCTTTCCCAAACTCTTCCAAAAAACTGCAGAGGAAGGAATGCTCCCAAACTCATTCTACAAGGCCACCATCACCCTGAAATCAAAACCAGACAAAGATACTACAAAAAAAGAAAATTCAAGACCAAGATCACTGATGAATATAGATGCAAAAATCCTTAACAAATACTAGCAAATAGAATGCAACAACACATTAAAAGGGTCATACACCATCATCAGGTGGGATTTATCCCAGGGATGCAAGGATTCTTCAATATACACAATCATATTTTCTGTAGTGGTATGCTTTGATTCCCTTTTCGTTATTTTTGTGAATTTACTGTAAGTTATTGCTTTGTGGTTACCATGAGGCTTACATAAAATAGCTTATAGATATAACAGTCTTTTTTATGTTGATAACAATTTAACTTCGATTACATATAAAACTCTACCTTTCTCTTACCCTCCTTTTATGCTTTTTTATGTCACAATTTAGATCTTTTTATATTGTGTTTCCGTTAAAAATTGTTGTTGTTATAAACTAAAATATATATATATATATATATACAAATCAATGTGATACATCACATTAACAAATTGAAGAATAAAAACCATATGATCATCTCAATAGATGCAGAAAAAGCTTTTGACAAAATTCAACACCCATTTATGATAAAAACTCCCCAGAAAGTGGGCAGAGAGGGAAACCACCTCAATGTAATAAAGGCCATATATGACAAACTCACAGCAAACATCATTCTCAATGGTGAAAAACTGAAAGTATTTCCACTAAGATCAGAAACACGACAAGGATGTCCACTCTCACCACTCTTATTCAACATAGTATTGGAAGTCCTACCACAGCAATCAGAGAAGAAAAAGAAATAAAAGGAATACAAATTGGAAGAGAAGAAGTAAAACTGTCACTGTTTGCAGATGACATGATACTACACATAGAAAATCCTAAAGATGCCACCAGAAAACTACTAGAACTAATCAATGAATGTGGTAAAGTTGCAGGATACAAAAGTAATGCACAGAAATCTCTTGCATTCCTATACACTAACAACAGAAGAGCAGAAAGAGAAATTAAGGAAACAATCCCATTTACCATCACGACAAAAAGAATAAAATACCTAGGAATAAATCTACCTAAGGAGACAAAAAACCTGTACTCAGAAAACTATAAAACACTGATGAAAGAAATCAAAGATGACACAAAGAGATGGAGAAATATACCATGTTCTTGGATTAGAAGAATCAATATTGTGAAAATGGCTATATTCCCCAAAGCAATCTACAGATGCAATGCAATCCCTATCAAATTACCAATGGCATTTTTCACAGAACTAGAACAAAAAAATTTACAATTTGTATGGAGACACAAAAGACCCCAAATAGCCAAAGCAATCTTGAGAAAGAAAAACAGAGCTGTAGGAATCAGGTTCCCCAACTTCAGACTATACTACAAAGCTACAGTAATCAAGACAGTATGGTATTGGAACAAAAAACAGAAATATAGATCAATAGTACTGGATAGAAAGCCCAGAGATAAACCCACGCACCTATGGTCACCTAATATATGACAAAGGAGGCAAGAATATACAATGGAGAAAAGACAGCCTCTTCAATAAGTGGTGCTGGGAAAACTGGACAGCTACATACAAAAGAATGAAATTAGAACACTCCCTAACACCATACCCAAAAATACACTCAAAATGGATTAAAGACCTAAATGTAAGACGGGACTCTACAAAATTCTTAGACGAAAACATAGGAAAAACACTCTTTGACATAAATCACAGGAAGATCTTTTTTGACCCATCTCCTAGAATAACGAAAATAAAAACAAAAATAAGCAAATGGAACCTAAATTAAACTTAAAAGCTTTTGTGCAGCAAAGGAAACATAAGACGAAAAGACAGCCCTCAGATTGGGAGAACATATTTGCAAATGATGCAATGGACAAAGGATTAACCTCCAAAATATACAAACAACTCATGCAGCTCAATATCAAGAAAACAAACAAGCCAATCAAAAAATGGGCAGAAGACCTAAACATACATTTTTCCAAAGAAGACATACAGATGACCAAGAGGCACATGAAAAGATACTCAACATCACTAATTATTAGAGAAATTCAAATCAAAACTGCAGTGAGATATCAGCTCACACCAGTCAGAATGGCTATCATCAAAAAATCTACCAACAATAAATGCGGGAGAGGGTGTGGAGAAAAGGAAATCCTCTCGCACTGTTGGTGGGAACGTAAATTGATACAGCCACTGTGGAGAACAGTATGGAGGTTCCTTAAAAAACTAAAAATCGAACTACCATATGACCCAGCAATCCCACCACTGTGCATATACCCTTAGAAAATCATAATTCAAAAAGTCACATGTGGGCTTCCCCGGTGGTGCAGTGGTTAAGAATCCACCTGCCAATGCAGGGGTAACAGGTTCGAGCCCTAGTCCGGGAAGATCCCATATGCTGCGGAGCAACTAAGCCTGTGCACCACAATTACTGAGCCTGAGCTCTAGAGCCCGTGAGCCACAACTACTGAGCCCGTATGCCACAAATACTGAAGCCCACGTGCTTAGAGCCCGTGCTCCACAACGAGAAGCCAGCACAAACAGAAGCCCGTGCACCACAACGAAGAGTAGCCACCGCTCACCACAACTAGAGAAAAAGCCCACGTGCAGCCATGAAGACCCAACGCTGCCAAAAAAATAAAATAAGTTAAAAAAAAAAGTTACATTAAAAACAAAAGTCACATGTACCCCAATGTTCACTGCAGCACTATTTACAATAGCCAGGACATGGAAGCAACCTAAATGTCCATCAACAGATAAATGGATAAAGAAGATGTGGTACATATATATAATGGAATATAACTCAACATAAAAAGGAACAAAATTGGGTCATTTGTAGAGATGTGGATGGACCCAGAGTTAGTCATACAGGGTGAAGTCAGAAAGAGAAAAACAAATATCGTATATTAACACATATATGTGGAATCTAGAAAAATGGTACAGATGAACGTATTTGCAGGGCAGGAACAGAGACGCAGACATACAGAACAGACATGTGGACACCGGGGGGTAAAGGGAGGGTGGGATGAATTGGCAGATTAGGTTTGACATAAATACACTACCATGTATAAAAGGGATAGCTAGTGGGAACCTGCTGTATAGCACAGGGAGCTCAGCCTGATGCTCTGTGATGACCTAGGTGGGTGGGAGGTCCAAGAGGGAGGGGATATATTTATACATATAGGTGATTCACTTCATTGTACAGCAGAAACTAACACAACATTGTAAAGCAATTATACTCCAATAAAAATAAAAATTAAAGAAAAATAAAAACTTTAAAAAAATCACCTTGACATCTGTCTAGACATGTCAATATATAATCCTGAAGTAACCATTAACATTCAGTCATTTAAAAAAATTGGCATTATTTCCCCAAAGTTCTTTTTATTTCTAAAAGCTAGAATCTAGATGAAGCATTTAGTTTTTCTTCGTACATCATGTTAGATGGCAGCTCACAGAATGTAAACTTAGTTATTTTTCTGCCCACTCATTTTGAGAAAAAAAAATGCTGCCCACACCAGATGCCCTTACTACCACTCAGCTTTTCCTTCATTAATCTCTAGTTGAGTCCTTATTCAACAGTACATATAACACTGCTCTTAACATCTTCTCCTTTCTCCAAGCTCTAAACTCTATTCCAGGATCTCTGCCAAACCCCTCTGTACCTCAAAATGCCCCTGAATATTTATCTACCCCCTCTTAGAGGAAGAAGTATCCATCCCTCCTTGCTAAGGCTAACCCTCCTTCCACCTGTGCTCCTGATGACATTGTCTCCTCCAGGACCTTCCCCAGTAATGTAGCAATAATGAACTCTACCATCTTTGATAGATCTCCTTCTCCTTCACAGCTTGCAAGTACCATCAACTTCACCCCAAACACCCCTAGCAACTACCATGTAACAACAACCTTTTTTCTCACTGCCAACACTCGGCTATCCTTTTTGCTTACTTAGATGGTGGTACCATCCATCCTCCTAATTGCTCTCCCTGCTTCTGATTTCTTCATTTCTAATTCATCAGGTCGAATACACCAGCTTCATCCTCTAAAACACAGCTCTGACTTTCACTTTTCTACTCAAAAAGATTTAAGGGATTGATTATATATAAAATCGTTTTCAAAGTTCATAGTATAGCCCTCTAAAACGCTAGTTCCTATCCATCCCATCTCTTAATCGCACCAGGCTCTCTCTGAGAGAAACATAACATACAATATAGCTACCACTTACTGAGCATCATTCATTCATTCTGCTGTTCACTTTTTATTTATTTATTTTACTGAAGGCCTACCATGTGACAGGTACTATTCTAGGCACTGTGAATGCAGCAGTGAACCTAAGAGGCACAAAGCTCTGCCTTCATGCAGCTTACAACTCAAGTGGGGGGGATGGACGATAAGCAAAGAAATAAGGTATGGTATCAGATGGCGGTAAGTGCTATAAAGAAAAATAAGGCAGAAAAGGACAATAGGGAATGGTAATGGGGGTGTGATTTAGAAGTGTGGTTGGGGAAAGGCTCACTGAGAAGGTGACATTTGGGCAAAAACCAAAGGAAATGGGAGAACAAGCCATGAGGATATGTGAGGGATGACGACTCCAGGCCGTAGAAAGCCCCTGAACTGCGAACGCCCACGTTCAAGCAATCGCAAGGAGGCCAGTGTGACTGGAGCAAAGTGAGGGAGAGTATAATAAGACAGAGAAGACTAGGGCCAGATCATGTGGTGTGATTATAAGAACCCTGGTTTTTACCCCGTGAGCTGACCTGAGTTTTAAAATGATCACTCCAGCTGGTGTGTGCAGAAACAGGGCGGAAGGTTAGAAACAGGGAGACAAGGCAAAAAATGATGGAGGACCAAGGTGGTAGTAGTATAGGATGGAATTTGCTGGCGGATTACACTGTAGAGTGTGAGAAAAAGAAGAGCCAAGGTAGATGCAAACTATTACATTTAGAATGGATAAACAACAGCTCCTACTGTATAGCACAGGGAACTATATCCAAACTCCTGGGATAAACCATAATGGAAAAGAATATTAAAAAAAGCACGTGTATATGTGTATAACTGAGTCACTTTGCTGTACAGCAGGGATTGGCACACCATTGTAAATCAACTATACTTCAATTAAAAAAAAAAAGAAGAGCTAAGCATGAATTCAAGGGTTTTAGACTGAGGAACTGGTAAGACAGAGGAGCAATTTAGCAAGATGCAGAAGACAGTTCGAGGAGAACATAATTAAAGGGGAGTGGGAGGAAGATCAGCAGTTCAATTTCATACATGTTAGCCTTGAGATGCCTACTAAGGATCCAAGTAAACTTGTCAATTATGCAGCTGGATATACACCTTGGAGTTCAGTATCTGAGTTCACACTGAAGATACCTGGGAGTCATCAGTGTAGAGACGGTTTTAAAAGCATGAAACTAGATGAGAGTCCCAGGGACTAAATGTAGATAGAACTGAGCCTTAGAGCACTCCAACATTTAGACTTTGAGAGATGCAGAAAGAAACAGGGACAGAGGCCAAGAAGGAACAGCCAGTAGGTAAGAAGAAAGCCTGGAAGAATAATATAGTTATGAGGGCTGGGAATTAACCACTCAATTTACCAACATGGCGGTTACCTGACCTTGACAAGAACAGCTCTGGGATAACAATGAGAACCAAAGCTGACTGGAATGGGTGAGAGAAAGACTGGGTGAGAGAAGTGGAGGTACTGAGTACAGACAGGTCTTCTGAGGACACATAACCATACACTGAAGCATATGCTTCACAGGCCAATCAGGAGATAATGCTCTTAATCCTCACGTGACCCTATGAAATAGGTACCATTTATTATTCCCATTTACAAATGAAAAAAACAAAGCCCAGAGAAGTGAAATAATTTGTTCAAGGCCAGAATCTGTGAGTGGCAGGACCAGGACTCCAAACCCAAGTCTGTTTAATTCCAAAGCCTACGGCTGGTGACAGTGATGGAGCCTTCCAGTCTTTGGGAGGAAGCAGCTGTGACCTATTCCTGTTCCCAAGGATTCCCCAGTTCTTTAACAAGGTCCTGTAACTCTAAAGCCAGCCCTTTTGGAAAACACCAAAGCAGGCCCCCATTTTTCTTTGTGAACTTGTCAGTGCTCCTATAAATGAAGTCATCACTGCACTGACCTGAGTTAGGGAGCACTGATCCTTTGCCATTCTTCACGTCCACCACCCAGGT
Source organism: Delphinapterus leucas (assembly GCF_059928025.1). Taxonomy (NCBI): domain Eukaryota; kingdom Metazoa; phylum Chordata; class Mammalia; order Artiodactyla; family Monodontidae; genus Delphinapterus; species Delphinapterus leucas. Next base: position 146,235,154 of record NC_143129.1, read on the forward strand.
GGCTTCTTTACCTCCAGGGCCGTCCTTCACCTTGAAGGCAAAAATACCACCGATTTTCTTCACAAACTGCTCCCCTTCCTGGAAATAAAAATAACACAGAGTTATATGAAGTTCAATCCTCTGGCTTTTCCCCAAATTTTTAAATAGATACATGATGTGAGCAGCTGGGTCAGCAGACAGTCCCCAAGCTCCCTTAGGATCTTTTACCCAGAAAAGTCTGAAAGGCAACCAGGCAACAACTCCGTCACCTGCCAAATCTTCTGTTGAAAATGGCTTTCTGGATACAACTGGTGGAAGGACAGGGAGAATGGGAGAGTGGGTGGCACAGCAGCTTTTTCTACTGAAATAGCCTTTATTTGTCTCAATAATTTCTGAAAGATTCACTCCGGCCTCTCTCAATGTAGGAAGCCTAACGCCTCTTTTTCTTTGTAGGTAAATTCCTTCACATATATTTTTGTTCTTCCACAATCAGAATTTAAAGATAAGTGGTTCAACTCATTTCCTGGATTAGTATAAGGAATTATACAAGTAATATACCATCCACCACCTACTTTTGGATCTTGAGGAATGAAGCTGGAAAAATAACCTCAGATCCACATCTCCGTAGGTTGGTTTCCTTTCTCCCTCCCTCTCCCCTTCATTCCCACTCTGTTTCATCCTTCCTTACTGAAATATTGATTGACCGAAACAATGATTGGCACCAGACTTTATTCCAGACGCTACGGAGTTAGAAGGGTAAATGATAATACACTATGATCACTACGAAAAAGGGGAACACAGGGGCCTACAGGAGCACAGAGGACCTGCTAACCCAGCTGGCAGGGTGAATAACTCACACACCTTAAAAAAAAACACACACACAATAATTTTACTGCAATTATTTTTCTTTAGAGAAAAAACATACTGTACTGTGGAAAAAACAGAAAATATTGAGAAGCAAAAAGAAAACAAATCATTCATAATTTCACCACTCAGAGAAAATAACATTTTGATATAAATCTCCTCTATCTTTTTTCTCTTCATATATATATATATATATATATATATATATATACTTTTTTTTTTTTTTTTTTTGCGGTACGCAGGCGTCTCACTGTTGTGGCCTCTCCCGTTGTGGAGCACAGGCTCCAGACGCGCAGGCTCAGTGGCCATGGCTCACGGGCCCAGCCGCTTCGCGGCATTTGGGATCTTCCCTGACAGGGGCACGAACCCGTGCCCCCTGCATCAGCAGGCGGACTCTCAACCACTGCGCCACCAGGGAAGCCCCCATATATATTTTTTTAATGAGTATATATACTGTTTTGTAATCCACTTTTCGGTTTAATATAGCTATCCTTATTACTGTGTCATTAAGTATTCTTTCATATAATTTTAAATGACCATACATAGTCTTTAATTGTAGATGTGTACTATACTTTATTTAACCAATACTCTGCTGCTTGATGTTTAAGGTTAGTCCTAACTTCTGGCTCTTATAACAATGCTGTACATAACGTTCTTACATCTAAGTATTTTTACATAACCTCATTTACTTAAGGTTAATCTCCAAGAATTAAATTTTACTAATTAATAACAATGAATTTGCAGTCAGCATCGGTTTGAATTCCTGCTCTGCCATTACTTATATAACCCTGAGTAATTTACTAAATCTCTCTGAATCTCAGTCTTCTTATCTGTGAAACGGAGATAATAATATAGCTACCCTCATAGAGTTGTATGGTGTTTAAATACCCACAAAGCACAGAGTAACTGCTCAATAAATGCTGGCATTTTTTCCCATTATTTTACTCTATGATCTGTCTGCTATTCCTGTGCCAGTATTATAGCTTTATAAACGTACTTTACTCTTTGGTACAGTAAATATCGTAATTCCTCTCTTAGAAAGATTCTTGACTATTCTTGGATTTGTTTTGGACATTTTTTCCTCTAGATGTACATTATAATCATTTAGGTAGTTCTTCCCCCGAAAATGGGGCTATAGGACTTCCCTAGTGGCACAGTGGTTTAGAATCCACCTGCCAATGCAGGGGACATGGGTTCAATCCTTGGTCTGGGAAGATCCTACATGCCACGGAGCAACTAAGCCCGTACACCACAACTACTGAGCCTGTGCTCTAGAGCCCGCGAGCCACAACTACTGAGCTGGCACGCCACAACTACTGAAGCCTGCATGCCCTAGAGCCCATGTGCCACAACTACTGAGCCCACATGCTACAACTATTGAAGCCCATGTGCCTAGAGCCCATACTCCACAACAAGAGAAGCCACAGCAATGAGAAGCCCATGCACAGCAACAAAGAGTAGCCCCCACTCGCCCACAACTAGAGAAAGCCTGCGCACAGCAACAAATACCCAACGCAGCCAAAATAAATAAACAAACAAACAAATAAAGAAATGGGGCTACATACAATATATGGATCTGTTTGGAGGAAAAGTAATATCTTTACAATATTAAGTCCTCCCATCCATGAAGATGGTGTATCTTCAAGTTTTCCTTGATGTCCCTTGGCAATATTTTGTCATTTTCCCCCATATAGGCTTTTGTACATTTCTTGCCAAGCTTACTCTTAGTTTTTTAATATTTTATATTACTCTTGTTAATAACATATTTTTCATTATATTTCATGACTAGGTAATTGCAAATATATAGAAAACATATTCATCTTTACATATTTATTTTGGAATTGGCTACCTTTTCAGTTTTCTTATAATTTCTAATCGAGTTTTTATTTACCACCTATTTTTTTTCAGCCTTACATCCCTGCAATAATTTATATCCAAGATTCCTCCTTTTGGTATCATAATATTTCTTCTTTTAACAAAGACTTTAGTGTTTACTATGTTCAGGCACTGTGCTAAGTACCTGAAATACTCAAATAATTATTATCAGTTACTAACCTCTGTTTCTACGTATGCAGAGAGTCTGGCCTAAGTTCTTTCTTTTTGTTGTGTTTTGTTTGTTTTATAACAAATTCATTGAGATATTTATATACCAAAAAATTAATCCTTTTAAAGTATATTAATTCAGTGGTATTTTAGTATATTCAAAGTTGTGCAACCAACACCACTATCTAATGTTAGAACATTCTCATCACCCCAAAAAGAAAACCATACACATTAGCAGTCACCCCCACCCCCACCATTCTCCCCTCCTGCTAGCCCCTGGCAACCACTAACCTACTTTCTGTCTTGATGGATTTGCTTATTCTGGACATTTCACACAAATGGAATCATAAAGTATATGGTCTTTTGTTACTGGCTTCATTCACTTAGTATAATGCTTTTAAGGTTTATCCACGTTGAAGCACGTTATCAGTAATTAATTCCTTTTTATGGCCAAATAATATTCCATTGTATGGATGCAGCACATTTTGTTTAGCCATTCACCAGTTGATGGCTGTTTCCCCTTTTCAGCTATTATCAATGCTACTGCTATGGACACTTGTGCACAAGTTTTTATATGGACATAGGATCTAATTCCTCTTATATTTAGAAGTAAAAATTTGGGTCATAAGGTAATGTTTAACCTTTTGAGGAACTATCAAGCTGTTTTCTAAAGTGGCTGCACCATGTTACACTCCTACCAGCAACAAATGAAGGTTCCAATTTCTCTACATCCTTACCAACATTCTTGTCTGTCTTTTTTATTTTAGTTACCCTAGTGGGTGTGCCAATCTTTTTCTTGTACATAGATAACAATCCTGAACCTATCTAGAATGAACCATGGGTCTTAGGACTCCAAAGAAGCTATTCTAAAAATATTTAGTCTAGGCCTACTTATCTCAACAGCCATGGAAGCAATTCTTACATGTGACTGTCCTGAAATCAACTACCAACATTTTCTAATTAAATCAAGAAATCAAAATGATTGTCAAATTTTTAAAGCGAAGGTGAGAAATTCTCTTATTTTGGCTTCCCTTAAAACATCTCACTCAAATTAAGTTAACTTTCGGAAAAACTAGTAACAACAACAATAATCTTTTGGGGGCTATAAAGTTTTTAAGTGCTTTTATATACATTATTTCCTTAATTTTCATAAAACCCTGAAAGTAGTTGCACAGGTGTTAATATTAGCTCATTAAGCAGAAAAAATTACTGAGGCTCTAAAAGGTTAAGAACCCTTTAGACTATTCTCTATCCTACTGCCAACTAATCCATCTAATACAACCCACCTAACACTAACATAAATATCACTTTCAGGTTTGAATTTAAATGGCTCCCCACAGCCTACAGGATAAAGTCTGCCTTTATATATCATTCAAAATTCTTCATAATCTGAAGGATATTATATGTTCTTATCTTCAGCCCCTTTTTCATCCTCCCCAGGTTTTTTTGTTCTGACCGCTTTGAATGCCATGAACATACATGCCTCTATGCCCTTGCTCATGCCCTGTCCCAGTTCGTTCACCTCCTCCTACTCTCCATTCCCACCTAACTTCATCAATTCAAGTCTCAGCTCACATGCTAACTCTTCTGGAAAGGCGTTCCTGCCTCTCCAGGACATTTTGATAGCCCTTTGCACATACACCCACCTGCAAGTTTCTTGCTAAAGCAGTTTTTTTTTTTTCCGGGAAAAATTTCCCATGTCTATTTTCCCACTAAACTCAATGTTCCCTGAGGGGCAAGGACGTATGACAAGTAAGCAACACAACCAGAAATCAATCTCAGGTTGGTTTAACTTCAAATTCAATGCTCTTTCCATTTGCTCACACCATATGGCAAAGTAGGTTATATCAATACTTCCAAACTTTGGCCTATAAAAGTAGTTTCTGTCCATAAATAAATTAAAAGAAAGTTCAAGTCTTTTCCACATTCCTTAAAATCCTTTATCCTTCAAGGTTCTGTGGAGATAATCTAGAAGAGTAGGTAGTAACGCTGGTGTGCTGGGCCACCCAAGGAGCCAGGCTTCCTTTGGGGCCAAGAGCCCATGAACAGCTACTTCCAGCTGCATCTACGCGTCATCTGCTTGCACAATGCCTCAGGAATAGTTATGTTAGACACCAACAAGTTAGAGCAGGAAATCACCAGCAAACGTTTAGGAATTCTACCTGAATACCTGGAAATTCCTCCCACTTCCTTAAGACAGATGTAGATTAATTTTGAACTTGCTGTTACTTTTGACAACCAACTGATCCTCTTATAAAATCAAATCCTTTGGTCAATAAAACATTTTCAGTTGAAGAAGGAGTGAGAGAGGGCAAGGAAATGGACAAGGAGGAGAGAGTTAAAAGGGTAAAGAAAATACACATCTGTTGCAACACTAGAGATCACTAATACTAAGAAAGTTCTAAGTGCCTGCTTGCTCGAAGAAAAGTACTTCTTTCTGAGTAGGCAAAGGGTCAAGGAGTAGGTCCTGTTGTAAACTTAATAGGAACAAAAAATTAAGACAATTCAAAGAAGGGCAATGGGGTATTGCTATCGAAAACAAAAGTGGAAATAAAATCTCTTGTCAGGCTTCCTTTGCAATGCAGAAAATGCATGAATTGACAAAAGATTCCAAGACTTTCACTTTCTAGTACTGCAAACATTTAGGAAACTGACAATCGTGGGAAGGAAAAAAGAAACAAGGGGACAAGGTCCATGCAAGTGAGGTTACAGAAGGAGACGAAAAGAATTAAAATGGGAGCAAGAGGCATACATTTGCAAAGCTAAAAGCTGTGAAATAAAAACAGCACTGTTTCGTTAATCCCAGTAATGAAATATGCAATGGTTGACATATAGCCATAACAGATACTCTCTAAACTATTTTCTTTTTTGACAGAATAAAGTTGAAAAAAAAGAAAAAAAAAGGGACAACCTGGCAGAAGCAACTATCCTATGGATTACTCTGCAGGCAAATACTGGTGGCATGAAAAAAATTTTTTTCAAGCTGAGCCCTTAGAGAATCCAGCTTCACTTCAGTGGACATTTGTAATAAAAGAAATTTAGAAAACAATAATGAGATATATTTCCCTACTATTGGCAAAGATTTTTTTAAAAACCAACCAAGGAAGCACTGGAGATAGTGTGAAGAAAAAACCATCACTCTCATGAACTGTCATTAAGTTTGTAAATTAGTTCCCTCTTTTTGGTGGATAGTTTGGCAACATGTATCAAAAAGCTAAACATACATATCCAACAACCCAACAATTTCCCCTTCTAACTATTTGTGCTAAGGTAATCATGGCATTAAGTATTTACAAATGAGGGCAAAAGGAAATTTATTATACCTGTTTTTTTTACTTGCAAGATTTAAATACAACACAATGTTCAACACAGGAGGCTAGTTATATAGATTATGATGCCTATATTCAAACATGTACTACGGGGTCATTAAAACTGATGGTAAGGATTTATATTTATGGGCAGGGAACATACTATCAAGAGAAGAAAGCAGGTTATAAAATAACAGGCAGGGACTTCCCTGACAGTCCAGTGGCTAAGACTCCACACTCCCAACACAGGGGGCCTGGGTTCAATCCCTGGTCAGGGAACTAGATCACACATGCAGCAACTAAAGATCCTGCATAGCGCAACTAAGACCTGGTGCAGCCAAAAAAATAAATAAATGAATATTAAAACAAAACAAAACAGGTAGACTAACAAGGGTGTATCCCTCAAGATGGTGGCAAGATAGGTCTGCAAGCTCCTGGGCCACTGCCTGCCTGCTGGGAACTGTCAGCCCTGGCCTCCTCTACATCAAGAAGATTGTTGATCATTATGAAAATTCTAGAAATGCAGGGTACTTTGTCAAGACACATCAGTCACTTTAGCTGTTTTCCCATCCACAGCACAATCACCTTAAAGTGTTAAGAAATCCTTTGTGCTATAATAAGGGAGTTACAAGATACGCACAATGCTTGCCTTCACACTGTGGCTCTAACATGAGTGAAATGCACACCTTAAATGTTCTGAATCCTTTATTTCAGCCCACTGGTCAGCTTAATAGATGTGTAATTGGAATTATGTGACTGTGGCTGTAACTGTGCCTCACTGGTCACAATTAAAATCATTATGAAATTCCAAGGTATCTTTAAGTTTGAAACAATGAAGTAAATACCTAATTTTGCCTGAAGAGAATAACTCTCTATTTTGGAGAATTACTGCTAGATTGCTTTAGTATGATTATTATCTATCAAGAACTAATTACTGATCCCCCAGAAGGCAGACAGCAGAAGCAAGAAGATCTATAATCCTGCAGCCTGTGGAACGAAAACCACATTCACAGACAGATAGACAAAATGAAAAGGCAGAGGACTATGGACCAGATAAAGGAACAAGATAAAACCCCAGAAAAACAACTAAATGAAGTGCAGATAGGCAACCTTCCAGAAAAAGAATTCAGAATAATGATAGTGAAGATGATCCAGGACCTCAGAAAAAGAATGGAGGCAAAGATCAAGAAAATGTAAGAAATGTTTAACAAACACCTAGAAGAATTAAAGAACAAATACCTAGAAGAATTAAAGAACAAACAAACAGAGTTGAACAATACAATAACTAAAATAAAAAATACCAGAAGGAATCATTAACAGAATAACTGAGGCAGAAGAATGGATAAGTGACTTGGAAGACAGAATGGTGGAATTTACTGCTGTGGAACAGAATAAAGAAAAAAGAATGAAGAGAAACGAAGACAGCCTAAGAGACCTCTGGGACAACATTAAATGCACCAACATTCGCATTATAGGGGTCCCAGAAGGAGAAGAGAGAGAGAAAGGACTCGAAAAAATATATGAAGAGATTATAGTTGAAAACTTCCCTAACATGGGAAAAAAATAGCCACCCAAGTCCAGGAAGCACAGAGAGTCCCAGGCAGGATAAACCCAAAGAGAAACACACCAAGACATACACTAATCAAATAGACAAAAATTAAAAAGACAAAGAAAAATTATTAAAAGCAACAAGGGAAAAATGACAACACACAAGGGAACTCCCATAAGGTTAACAGCTGATTTCTCAGCAGAAACTCTACAAGCCAGAAGGGGGTGGCAAGATATATTTAAAGTGATGAAAGGGAAGAACCTACAACCAAGATTACTCTCCCACCAAGGATCTCATTCAGATTCGACAGAGAAATCGAAATCTTTACAGACAAGCAAAGAGAATTCAGCACCACCAAACCAGCTCTACAACAAATGCTAAAGGAACTTCTCTAAGTGGAAAACAAAAGAGAAGAAAAGGACCTACAAAAACAAACCCAAAACAATTAAGAAAATGGTAATAAGAACATACAAACTGATTACCTTAAATGTGAATGGATTAAATGCTCCAACCAAAAGACACAGGCTCACTGAATGGATACAAAAACAAGTCCCATACATATGCTGTCTACAAGAGACCCACTTCTGACCTAGGGAAACATACAGACTGAAAGTGAAGGTGTGGAAAAAGATATGCCATGCAAATGGAAATCAAAAGAAAGCTGGAGTAGCAATACTCGTATCAGATAAAATAAACTTTAAAATAAAGAAAGTTACAAGAGAAAAGGAAGGACACTACATAGTGATCAAGGGATCAATCCAACACTTATAAATATACATGCACCCAACACAGGAGCACCTCAACACATAAGGCAAATGCTAACAGCTATAAAAGAGGAAATTGACAGTAACACAATAATAGTGGGGGACTTTAACACTTCACTTACACCAATGGACAGATCATCCAGACAGAAAATTAATAAGGAAACACAAGCTTTAAATGACACAACAGACCAGATAGATTTAATTGATATTTATAGGACATTCTATCAAAACACAGCAGTATACACTTTCTTCTCAAGTACACACGGAACATTCTCCAGGATAGATCACATCTTGGGTCACAAATCAAGCCTCGGTAAACTTAAGAAAACTGAAATCATATCAAGCATCTTTTCCGACCACAATGCTGTGAGGTTAGAAATAAACTACAGGGGAAAAAAATGTAAAAAACACAAACGCATGGAGGTTAAACAATACATCACTAAATAACTAAGAGATAAATGAAGACATCAAAGAGGAAATCAAAAAATACCTAGAGACAAACGACAATGAAAACACGACGATCCAAAACCCATGGGATGCAGTGAAAGCAGTTCTAAGAGGGAAGTTTATAGCAATACAATCCTACCTCAAAAAACAAGAACAATTTCGAAGAAACAATCCAACCTTACACCTAAAGGAACTAGTGAAAGAAGAACAAACAAAACCCAAAGTCAGTACAAGGAAAGAAATCATAAAGATCAGAGCAGAAATAAATGAAATAGAAACAAAGAAAACAACAGCAAAGATCAATAAAACTAAAAGCTGGTTCTTTGAGAAGATAAACAAAATTGATAAACCTTTAGCCAGACTCATCAAGAAAAAGAGGGAGAGGACTCAAATCAATAAAATTAGAAATGAAAAAGGAGAAGTTACAACGGACACCACAGAAATACAAAGCATCATAAGAGACTACTACAAGCAACTCTATGCCAATAAAATGGACAACGTGGAAGAAATGAACACATTCTTAGAAAGGTATAAAGTTCCAAGACTGAACCAGGAAGAAATAGAAAATATGAACAGACCAATCACAAGTAATGAATTTGAAACTGTGGTTAAAAACCTTTCAAGAAACAAAAGTCCAGGACCAGATGGCTTCACAGGTGAATTCTATCAAACATTTAGAGAGGAGCTAACACCCATCCTTCTCAAACTCTTCCTAAAAACTGCAGAGGAAGAAACACTCCCAAACTCATTCTATGAGGCCACCTTCACCCTGATACCAAAACAAGACAAAGATACTATAAAAAACATTACAGACCAATACCATTGATGAATATAGATGCAAAAATCCTCAACAAAATACTAGCAAACAGAATCCAACAACACATTAAAAGGATCATACACCACGATCAAGTGGGGTCTATCTCAGGGATGCAAGGATTCTTCAATATATGCAAATCAATCAGTGTGATACACCACATTAACAAATTGAAGAATGAAAACCATATGATCATCTCAATAGATGCAGAAAAAGCTTCTGACAAAATTCAACACCAATTTATGATAAAAACTCTCCAGAAAGTGGGCATAGAGGGAACCAACCTCAACATAATAAAGGCCATATACAACAAACCCACAGCAAACATCATTCTCAATGGTGAAAAACTAAAAGCATTTCCTCTAATATCAGGAGCAAGACAAGGATGTCCACTCTCACCACTATTATTCAACATAGTTTTGGAAGTTCTAGGCACAGCAATCAGAGAAGAAAAAGAAATAAAAGGTATAGAAATTGGAAAAGAAGAAGTAAAACTGTCCCTGTCTGCAGATGACATGATACTACACATAGATAATCCTAAAGGTGCTACCAGAAAACTACTAGAACTAATCAATGAATTTGGTAAAGTTGCAGGATAAAAAATTTATGCACAGAAATCTCTTGCATTCCTATACACTAACAACAAAAGATCAGAAGGAGAAATTAAGGAAACAATTCCATTCACCACTGCAACAAAAAGAATAAAATACCTAGGAATAAACCTCCCTAAGGAGGTAAAAGACCTGTACTCAGAAAACTATAAGCCTCTGATGAAAGAAATCAAAGACGACACGAACAGATGGAGAGATATATCATGTTATTGGATTGGAAGAATCAATATTGTCAAAATGACTACACTCCCCAAAGCAATCTACAGATTCAGTGCAATCCCTATCTAATTACCAAGGGCATTTTTTAAAGAACTAGAACAAAAAATCTTAAAATTTGTATGGAGACACAAAAGACCCCGAATAGCCAAAGCAATCTTGAGGGAAAAAAACGGAGCTGGAGGAATCAGACTCCCTGATTTCACACTATACTACCAAGCTACTGTAATCAAGACAATATGGTACAATATGGCACAAAAACAGAAATATAGATCAATGGAACAGGACAGAAAGCCCAGAGATAAACCCACGCACCTATAGTGAACTAATCTATGACAAAGGTGGCAAGGATATACAATGGAGAAAAGACAGCCTCTTCAATAAGTGGTGTTGGGAAAACTGGACAGCTACATTTAAAAGAATGAAATTAGAACACTCCCTAACACCATACACAAAAACAAACTCAAAATGGATTAAAGACCTAAATGTAAGACCGGACACTATAAAACTCTTAGAGGAAAACATGGGAAGAACACTCTTTGACATAAATCACAGGAAGATCTTTTTTGACCCACCTCCTAGAGTAATGGAAATAAATAAATAAATAAACAAATGGGACCTAATGAAATTTAAAAGCTTTTGCACAGCAAAGGAAACTATAAACAAGACAAAAAGACAAACCCTCAGAATGGGAGAAAATATTTGTAAACGAATCAATGGACAAAGGATTAATCTCCAAAATATATAAACAGCTCATGCAGCTCAATGTTAAACAAACAAACAACCCAATCCAAAAACGGGCAGAAGACCTAAACAGACATTTCTCCAAAGAAGGCATACAGATGGCCAAGAGGCACATGAAAAGATGCACAACATCACTAATTTTTAGAGAAATGTAAATCAAAACCACAATGAGGTATCACCTCACACCAGTCAGAATGGCAATCATCAAAGAATCTACAAACAATAAATGCTGGAGAGGGTGTGGAGAAAAGGGAACACTCTTGCACTGTTGGTGGGAATGTAAATTGATACAGCCACTATGGAGAACAGTATGGAGGTTCCATAAAAAACTAAAAATAGAACTACCACACGACCCAGCAATCCCACTACTGGGCATATACCCTGAGAAAACCATAACTCAAAAAGAGTCATGCACCACAATGTTCACTGCAGCACTATTTTTTTATTATTATTATTTTTTGCGGTATGCGGGCCTCTCACTGTTGTGGCCTCTCCCGTTGCAGAGCACAGGCTCCGGACGCGCAGGCTCAGCGGCCATGGCTCACGGGCCCAGCCGCTCCGCAGCATGTGGGATCTTCCCGGACCGGGGCACGAACCTGTGTCCCCTGCATCGGCAGGCGGACTCTCAACCACTGCACCACCAGGGAAGCCCTGCAGCACTATTTACAATAGCCAGGACATGGAAGCAACCTAAGTGTCCATCAACAGATGAATGGATAAAGAATATGTGGCACATACATACAATGGAATGTTACTCAGCCATAAAAAGAAAAGAAATTGAGTTATTTGTAGTGAGGTAGATGGACCCAGAGTCTGTCATACAGAGTGAAGTAAGTCAGAAAGATACATACATACAAATACTGTATGCTAACACATATACATGTAATCTAAAAAAAAAAAAGGTTCTGAAGAACCTAGGGGCAGGACAGGAATAAAGACGCAGATGTAGAGAATGGACTTGAGGACACAGGGTGGGGGAAGGGTAAGCTGGGACGAAGTGCGAGAGTAGCATGGACATATATACACTACCAAATGTAAAATAGATAGCTAGTGGGAAGCAGCCACATAGAACATGGAGATCAGCTCAGTGCTTTGTGATCACCTAGAGGGATGGGATAGGGAGGGTCGGAGGGAGACGTAAGAGGGAGGAGATATGGGGATATATGTGTATGTATAGCTGATTCACTTTGTTATAAAGCAGAAACTAACACAGCATTGTAAAGAAATTTTACTCCAATAAAGATGTTAAAAAAAGAAAGGAAAAAAAAAAACTAAAAATAGAATTACCATATGACCCAGCAATCCCACTACTGGGCATATACCCAGAGAAAACCATAATTCAAAAAGACACATGCACCCCAATGTTCACTGCAGCACTATTTACAATAGCCAGGTCATGGAAGCAACCTAAATGCCCATCGACAGACAAATGGATAAAGAAGATGTGGCACATATGTACAATGGAATATTACTCAGCCATAAAAAGGAACAAAACTGGGTCATTTGTAGAGACGTGGATGGATCTAGAGACTGTCATACAGAGTGAAGTAAGTCAGAAAGAGAAAAACAAATATCATATATTAATGCATATATGTGGATTCTCGAAAAATGGTACAGATGAACCGGTTTGCAAGGCAGAAATAGAGACAGAGATGTAGAGAACAAACATATGGACACCAAGGGGGGCAAGTGGTGATGGGGGTTGGTGGCGGTGGGATGAATTGGGAGATTGCAATTGACATATATACACTCATATGTATAAAATGAATAACTAATAAGAACCTGCTATATATAAAAAAATTTTTTTAAGAACTAAGTACTGTACATAAACATAGTTGCATATATAATATAAATTTAAAAACTCAACATGCATGGTATGATCCTAGTTATGTAAAACTGTATGTTAATACACACAGAGAGATGTCTGAAAGAATGTCAACCACTGTTAACAGTTTAGTGAACTCTTAGTAATGGCATTTCAGGAGATTTAAAATTTTTCTTTTTTTTTTTTTTTCAGTATGCGGGCCTCTCACTGTTGTGGCCTCTCCCGTTGCGGAGCACAGGCTCCAGACGTGCAGGCTCAGCGGCCATGGCTCACGGGCCTAGCCGCTCCGCGGCATGTGGGATCTTCCCGGACCGGGGCATGAACCCATGTCCCCTGCATCGGCAGGCGGACTCTCAACCACTGCGCCACCAGGGAAGCCCAAAATTTTTCTTCTTTATATGCTTCTGTATAATCCTTTTAATTAGATCATTTTTACAACAAGAAAAACAAATTTTAAAACTGTGAAAAACTCAAGCACAAAAGATTTCTTTTTAAAAGGAGTTTTGATATTAGGTACCTTTAAGGCTCCTTTAAATATTATTCTTTCGAATGGTTCTAAGTAAGATCTTTGTAACTCAGAAGGAAATTATACCAAAATAAATTAGAATCCCTTTACATCACTCAAATCTGGAGATTTATTCATCTCTGAAATGCACTCTTACCAAAATTACAAGGAAGCCATAGTAGACACTAAGAAGTATAAAATACACTCAATACTTGACAGTACGATATAAATTTTCAACTGGTACCACTCATGGCAACACCTGAAATCTGCATCTGCTTCCTCTAGCCCCAGGGTCCTCCTGGTAGTATTGGGTTGACCAAAAAGTTCGTTCCGGTTTTTCCGTAAGAAATATCCCAATATTTTACATAAATCTTACCTCTTCAAGCTTCTTCTCAATCTCCTTAAAGACAAGACTTGCCTTAAATCCATCAACTGCAGAGCTGGTTGGAGCAGCCTCAATTTGATTAGTTCTAAAAGAACTGGGGGAAAGAATCGATTTCAATCCATGGAGTCATATAGGTACTAGGTTTTTCAACATTTATACAGTAGTAATTTTCAAAAACCCTAACAGAGATGCTGTGCCTTTTACCCAAAGGAAACTGTTATTAAGCCAATAAAACAATTAAGCTTTTCTTCCCATTTTTCAACAAATATTGAATGCTCACTAGATGGCAGGCCTTGTCCTTGAAAATATATTAAACCAACGAACCTACCCTCATGAAGCTTCTAAGCCACTGGGGGAGATAATGAACATGCAAAAAATAAAGAATATAGTTACTATGAAGAAAATAAGGCAGATTAAGGAGATATAAAGAAAGTATATTTATGTGTGTTGGTCTATTTTATTTATTTTTTAAAGATTTATTTCATTATTTATTTAATTTACTTTTGTCTGCGTCGGGTCTTAGTTGCAGCACGCGGGGTCTCTGAGGCGTGCGGGCTCTTTTGTTGCGGCATGAGGGTTATCTCTCTACTTGTGGCACACAGGCTCTGTAGTTATGGCATGTGGGTTCCAGAGCATGTGGGCTCTGCAGTTTGTAGCACACGGGCTCTCTAGTTGAGGCACGCGAGCTCAGTAGTTGTGGCGCAGGCTTAGTTGCCCCACAGGCATGTGGGATCTTAGTTCCCTGATCAGGGATCGAACCGGTGTCCCCTGCATTGTAAGGCGGCTTCTTTAGACCCCTGGTGGTCTATTTTAGATAGCCTAGTCAGATAGGCCTCTCTGAGGAGGTGATATTTAAATTAGGTATTAAATTATGTAAATGAGCCAGCCATGTAAAGATTTAGGTGGAGAAGTCAGCTCTATACTTCCAGTATAAAGAACTTGATGTAGAAACTAGCTTAGCAGTTAAAGGAACTATAAGAAGGCCAGTATGGCTGGAGCAGAGCAGAGGAGAAGGACCTAAGGTCACAGAAACATGCAGGGCAAGATAACAAGGGGCTTTACAGGTCACAGTTAAGAGTTTGGATTTTATTTTAAGTACCTTGAGAACTGCAGGGTATAAGCTGGAGAGTAGCACAATCCATTTACATGTTTTAAAAAATAAATCTGGCTGCTAGCTGGAAAATGGACTATAAGAGGGCAAGTGAGGAGGCAGGGAGACCAATTAAGAGGCTACTGCAGTAGTCCAGGCAAGAGACGATGGTGATTAAACAGGGTATAATGAAGTGGGGAGTAAGCAGAGGTTGGACTCGAGATTTATTTTTTAGCTATGACACAAGATATGAATTTACTAACATCCGTCTATTGGTTGCTTGATACTTGGGCAACAACTATAGATAAATGGCCTGATGTGGCAGAAAGAACATAGTCCCTATAGCTACAAAAGCCTGGGTTAGAATCTCAAGGCTTCCTCCACTCACTAGCTATGCGATTCTGAGCAAGCTACTTCATCTCTGTGCAACCTCTGGTGGGGAGGCAGGGAAGAAGGTGGAGGGTGCCGGTGACTTTGCAGAATTAAGTGGAATCCCGTGTGGAAGGTACCTAGCAGAGATCCTGGCCCATGGTAAAAAATGACAGCCACGACTATTACAGGCTGCAGAGCCTCAAGCATTAGATGCTGAGAGAAACTGAAAGGTCTGAAGAAGGTGAGGGCACTTTAGGATTTTAAGTAATTCCTCTGACATACCACAAGCATCCTGGCGGTGGCTGAGGCCAGGACTGGAACAACAAACATGGGAAGGATATACTTGAAGGAGTCAAGAGCGTAGCAGCTGCTCAGTAAGCAAAGCATTTCTTTCCTTCTTTCTCTACCTCCTCTCCTTCCTTCTCTTTCTCCCCACCCACCCCACCCATTTCTCCTTTCCCTTCTCTTCCCTTTCCTTCTTTCTATCATTTCATAAATATTTAACGACTGCCTGCTACAGGCCAAGCATTGTTCGAGGTACTGGGAGTACAATGGCGAACAAGTCAGACCCAGTCCCAGTCCTCACTGAATCTATATTTTTCCAGGAAAAAAAGAAGTAAACAGACAAAATAATTACAAGTATTAGGAAGCAGACAAAAAGAGGAACCGAGGTTAAGGCAGTCAAGGAATGATGTCTCTGAGCAAGTGAATTTAAGCTAAGACCCAATTAAAGGAAGAAAAGGAGCTAGATATTCAAAGAGGAAACTTGCAAAGATCCTGAGAGAGGAAAGAGTTTAGCATGTTAAAAGAAAGTAAAAGAGGACCAGTCACTAGAGTACAGTAAGTGGGGGCAAAATGACACAAAATTAAATTGGGGAACTGGGCAGGGACCAGACCATCCAGGCCAAAGAAGGGATTTTGGGAAACCACTGAAATGATTAAACAGGGAAGTGAAATAGTTTGATTTGTGATTATTCTTACAACTGTGCAGACAATGAATTGGTGGGGTTGGGATGCAAGAACTTAGGTGGGGAGAGGGTTACGAGGCTGCTGGAGTGGTCCAAATAGGAAGTGGAGGCAGTCTGCCAGTGGAGATGGAGAGAAGGAAGTGGATTCAAAATGTATTTTAAACATTGAATCCATAAGCCTTGCTGCTGGGCACGAGAGAGATCTAAGGGGGAGGGGAAAGAGCAAGGATGATTTAGGTGTTTGGCCTGAATAACTGAACGGATGACAGTGCCATTTATTGACAAAAGGAAGAATGCAGTGAGAGTAAAGGGGATCAAAGTCCCATCTCAGGCACAGTCAGTATGGGACCTTTGTGAGACAAGAAGGCAGTTGGATATGACAGTCTGGAGCTCAGAAGCAGTCTAGGCTGGAGATAAGGTCGGATAATCATTAGTATAATGAAAGTATTTAAATCCATGGGAAGAGACAAGCTCAACTTGAGGGAATTCTAGAGAAAGAAGTAAGCATAGGACAATACCCTGTGGATCTCAATTATTTAGAAGTCTGGGAGGGAAGAGGAAGCAGTAGCCAGTGATGCAAGAGGAAAACTAGAAAAACATAATGTCATAGAAGCCAAGAGGGGAGAAAGAATCTGGGAGGGAGGGAGGGAGGGAGGAAACTATGTCAAATGCTGCCAAAGGTCAAATACCCACTGGACTGGCAACATGAAGAGTTCAGCTGACTTGGGCAAAAGCAATATTAAGCAAGTGTTGGAAGGCAGAAGTCAGTAGAGATTACCGTAAATTAAAGAGTGAATAGGAGAGGGAAATAGAAACAGTGTGTCTCTTTTGAGACATTACTTTCAGGGGAACAGTGAAATGGAGTGGTCTCTGGAGGGGAGGGTGGTATTAAGGAAAGTTTGTTTTTGTTTTAAGATTAACATATTAGAGCATGTTTGCCTGATGATGGTAATGAACCAGGGGAAAAGAGACAGAAGCCTTGAGAAGGTGAAGGGGGATGAGATCTAGTGACCTATGAAGGAAGAGGAGGAGACTCAAGGGAAGAAGAGGATCAGATGGGTAGAATGCTAGATAGGTCTATAAGTCTTGGGATGGAAGATAAGGGAGTTTGGGTCTAATGGCTTCTGTTTTTTCAACAACATACAAGGCAAAAGTAATCAGCTGAAAATGAGGGTGAAAGGAGGGTATGGAAAGTCTAAGAGGTTGAAAAGTGAACCTACTAGAGAAATCATATTAATATCACAACAAGGAATGGAAGTAAGCGCTCACCATGCTGAAATACATGCAATTCTCAGAGCATGGCATGCTACTTCATACTTCCATGCCTTTGCCCTTGCTGCTCCCTGTGTCTGGAATACCTCCGTCTTAGCAAATTCTATTTTACCCTTCAAGATCCAGGCCAGGAAACTCCCTTTCCGTGAAACCCTAGTAAATGTCAGCTTCTCAAGAGCAGATACCACAGCTTTTGAAAAAAAAAAATCTTTATTTATATCCCCAGTTCCTGACACACAATAGGTATTCAGTAAATAGTGACTGAATAGAACTGAATTACACTGAATTCTCTCTTAGCTAAATTCTAATTTTTTCCTGTTCCATTTAGAGCAGAATTATCTATGGTACACCATTTTCTCAGTCAAAAGTCTGAATGAGTGACCTAAAATCAAGTGGCTACAACTAGTCCTCCACAAGCCAGTTTCATTTCATTAATAGTCCAACTTTTCAGCCTTTAATCATAAACATCACTGTGCCCTCTCCAAGCTTGACACTTCCTAACTGTATGTGATAAAATAATAACTGACACTTCTCAGCGTACATACAATGTATCTTGATACTTTATGGGGCAGAGTTCAGACAAGTTCTGACAGGTCACAGATGTTTATTTTGCTTCTGTTGAAAAGTTCACTCAGTTAATGATTAACCAACTTTTCATCCAGATTAGGGAAAAAATTAATATATAAAGTTATATCAATATTTTCTGAAAATCCCTCATATCTTACAATTTATTTGATATGTGCCCTGCTCTAGGGAAGCTGAATATAACTTACACAAACTCAGAAAATAACTTACTCATATTACAAAAGGATGCACCTCATGATTTCTTTATATTCGAAGTTCTTTTAGCAGAGACTGAAGTCTGACTATTTTTATTTTTTTTACCTTGGTTTATACATAAGTTTTCTGGAATAAATCTAGTATATAAAATGTTGGAAGGGACTCTGAAGATTAACTATTTAGTGTATGAATTCCCTCTATGCTTCCTGAAATTTTCATTCCAAGGTCTAGAACACAGGCACTGTTTCAACAACGTCAAAGATCAGAAGCACAGGGGCTTCCCTGGTGGCGCAGCGGTTGATTGTCCGCCTGCCGATGCAGGGGACACGGGTTCATGCCCCGGTCCGGGAAGATCCCACATGCCACGGAGCGGCTGGGCCCGTGGGCCATGGCCGCTGAGCCTGCGCGTCCGGAGCCTGTGCTCCACAACAGGAGAGGCCGCGGCAGTGAGAGGCCCGCGTACCACAAAAAAAAAAAAAAAAAAATCAGAAGCACAGAGTAGCCAACAAAACAGGAACTTTGAACTCAGACAGATGAAGGTTAGAGTCTTGACCGCTACCACTCAAGACTCTCTTTAGATACATTGTTTTAACTCTGATCATCAATCTCCTCATCTATAAACAAGGTACAAAACTTACCATGTGGATTTTTATGAGGATTAAACAAAGCAGTGAAGAAGAAGCACCTAGCATGGTCTTGGTGCTCATACTAGGCCCTCAAAAAGTGGTTGTTAAAGAACTATTACAACTCAATAATAAAAAGACAACCCAATTTTAAAATGGCCAAAATATCTGAATAGGTATTTCTCCTAAGATATACAAATGGCCAATAAGCACATGAAAAGATGCTCAGGGGCTTCCCTGGTGGCGCAGTGGTTGGGAGTCCGCCTGCCGATGCACGGGACACGGGTTCGTGCCCCGGTCCGGGAGGATCCCACATGCCGCGGAGCAGCTGGGCCCGTGAGCTATGGCCGCTGAGCCTGCGCGTCCGGAGCCTGTGCTCCGCAACGGGAGAGGCCCGCGTACCACAAAAACAAACAAAAAAAAGATGCTCAACATCATTAGCCATCAGGGGAATGCAAATCAAAACCACAATGAGATAACACTTCACACCCACTAGGATAGCTAAAATTAAAAAAGCAGACAGGGCTTCCCTGGTGGCGCAGTGGTTGAGAGTCCGCCTGCCGATGCAGGGGACACGGGTTCGTGCCCCGGCCCGGGAAGATCCCACATGACGTGGAGCGGCTGGGCCCGTGAGCCATGGCCGTTGAGCCTGCGCGTCCGGAGCCTGTGCTCCGCAACGGGAGAGGCCACAACAGTGAGAGGCCCACATACCGCGAAAAAAAAAAAAAAAGCAGACAATAACAAGTGTTCATGAGGATGTGAAGAAATCAGAACCCTTATAATGGAATTTTATTCAGCCATAAAAAGGAATGAAGTACTACATTCATTTTTATAACATGGATGAACCTTGAAAACATTATGCTAAATGAAAGCAGCAGTCACAAAAGGCCACATATTGTATGATTTCATTTATATGAAATGTCCAGAATAGGCAAATCCTTAGAGACAGAAAGTAGACTGTGGTTGTCAGAGCCTGCAAGAAGTGGGACTGGGGAATGACTGCTAACGGGTACATGGTTTCTTTCAGGGGTGTTGAAAATGTTCTAAAATCGATTGTGGTGATGATTGCACAACTCTGTGATATACTAAAAAACCACTGAATGTACACTTAAAATAGTGAATTTGTGGCATGTAAACTATTTCCCCAAAAAGCTGTTAAAAATCATTTTTAAAGTGGCTGCTGCTGTTTGTAGCGTTTAGGAAGAATACAGGATCCTACATTTTAATCAAATCTCCATCCCTAAATCTAACATTTTACCAGTTTTACCAGTAATTAGTCTGTTCACATTAGAAATGGTTGTGCGACACACACAGGACAAAAGAATAGGGTTCATTTGCAATCAGCAACTCCCCTTGACCTCTGAACGGGCACACGGCCCCATCACAGACAGAAATCCAGCCCAGAAAGCCAAACTGTGGACTTCAACAGGTTGGATATATGCCTCACTCTGAACTAAAAATTAAAGTTCATCTTTTCCAAACTTCTAGGTGACATTTATAATTTAATATATAAAACCATTTTCAACAATTTAACCAGTGACGTGAACTACAGAAATAGGAAAGAAAAAAGGAAAATAGCTAGATAAATCAGAAATCAACAGTTTATTGAGCAACTGAATGAGTGGCAGGTACTTTTTGTTAGTTTTCTAATCCCTGAAGTAGATATTTTCACTCTTTTCTAACTGAGGGAAAGGTGAACATGTCCTAAGCAAGCAGTGTGACGGAAAAGTTGATGGGGTGTTCTTTCCACTGATCAACACTGCCTCTCTGATAATTCCAGCCTATAAAAAAATTAAAAAAGATGTCGCATACAGGTGGCATTTCAGTAGTTTTATAATTTCTTCATTCTAACTGCTAATTAATTGGTGGCTACATTAGTATGGAGAAAGATAAAAATCAGATAAGATCTTTGCATGTGTTCTTAAATATCTCTTTTTAAATGAAACTAAGGGACTTCCCTGGTGGCACAGTGGTTAGGAATCCACCTGCCAACGTAGGGGACACGGATTCGACCCCTGGTTCAGGAAGATCCCACATGCCGCACGGCAACTAAGCCCATGCGCCACAACTACTGAACCTGCACTCTAGAGTCCGTGAGCCACAACTACTGAGCCCGCGTGCCACAACTACCGAAGCCTGCGCACCTAGAACCTGTGCTCCTCAACAAGAGAAGCCATCGCAGTGAGAAGCCTGTACACTGCAACAAAGACCCAACGCAGACAAAAATAAATAAATATTTTAAAAAATAAATGAAACTAAAATCGTGTGTGTGTGTGTGGTGTTGTGTGTGTGTGTCCACTGTGTCCCCTGAGAAGTCCTGGAGGTAATAACAACAAGCTCTCAGCCAGCAGCCACACTGTGGTTTCTAAATACCATTCTCCACTAAAAGGAACTAGGGCTCTCTGAAGAAATGGTTGATCTTAGGGCTGGGGCAGGGAAAATATAGGATGAACCTGGAATACCTTCTTGAGCTAGAAAGCAAGCAAGTAATAAATAGAATCACAAGACAGTACAAGTCAGCTAGAAGGGGCTCCTGCTGGCTAAAGCAGGGACATTTTGAGTGTCAAAATAAATGATACTAATGAATTATAACCCACTGAATAAAATATGAATTCTTGAGTTCATACCGATATATTTATCGATATAGATGAATATGAACAAATTTTTTAATGGGAGAGAAGAGAATCTCCCTTACAGCAGAACACCACTTAATAAATATAAGGTATGATGAAGTTAGAAAAATATCATCCGTGGATGCTAAGATGAATGAGTAACGGGTAAAAGTTGGATGAGGAACAGGATATTTACATAATCTCAAAACATCTCACCACAAATTACCTATTAAGTACAAAGGAAAAAACAGTAACTCTTTCAGAGGAAAACATGGTAGATACCACCTTAGTCAAGAAATCAAAGCTAAGCATCACCAGTATAGGATAATGCACATCATGTGCTTCCAGTCATGATGCATTAAGGATACATCATCACTTCAGTGGTATTCCTGCAAAAAATGTGTAACCTGAACCGAATTACGAGGAAACATGTGACAAATGCAAACTGAGGGACATTCCATTCTTAAAGAATCTACTTATACTCTCCAAAAAAGTCAAAGTCAAGAAATAAGAAAGGCTGAGGGATTGTTTCAGATTAAAGGAAACTAAAGAGACATGACAGCTAAATGAACTCAGGATCCTAAATTGGATCCTGGACAAGGAGAAAGACTAAAGCTTATAGTATCTTTTAAAGAGATATTATTGGGATAATTGTCAAACTGTGAATACCTTCTTTGGATTAGGTAATAGCATTTTTTAAAATTTACTTATTTTTTAATATTTATTTTATTTTATTATTATTTTTTTTAATATTTATTTATTTAGGCTGCGCCGGGGCTTAGTTGTGGCATGTGGGATCTTTAGTTGCCGCATGCGGGCTCTTAGTTGTGGCATGTGGACTTCTTAGTTGTGGCATGCGGACTTCTTACTTGCAGCACGCAGACTCTTAGTCGTGGCATGCATGTGGGATCTAGTTCCCCGACCAGAGATTGGAACCTGGGGCCCCTGTAGGTAATAGCGTTTTATCAGTGTTAAATTTCCTGATTTTGATAGCTATACTGTGGTTGAGTAATAGAATGTTCTAGTCTTTAGAAATGCATACTAAAATATATCAGGGTAAAAGAGCATAATGTCTCCAACTTTCAAACATTTCAGAAAACACATGTGCATATATATATATGCATATATATATATATATGCATGTAGAAAAATGATGAAGCAAATGAGGCCAAATATAAACAATCTGAGTACAAGGTATATGGGAGTTCCTTGTACTATTCCTGTAATTTTTCCATGTATGTTTGAAATTATGTCAAAATCAAGGTTTCTAATTAAAATAGAAAATTTAGAAAATGAAAAGGCTAATCATCTACAATCTCACCACTAACAACAAGTTTCCTATATTCATTTTTTCCACATTGCTTCCTCTAGTCCTTGTTTATGAGCACACATACATGGGTACAATTTTTACTTCTAACTTTTAACTTCTTATATCACTTAGGGTTTTCACCTGTTGACTTAAACTTTCAAGCTAACTTAGACAATTTTCCATTAAAAAAGAAAAATTGGAGTAATCCAAATATGCCTCAACCAGGGAATGGATAAGCTGTGGTACATCCATACAAACGAATACCACTAAGCAATAAAAAGGAACAGATTACTCACACACAATAACATGAATGAATCTCAAATGCATTCCGCTAAGTGAAAGAAGCCAGACTCAAAGGCTTTTTGATTCTATTCACATGGTATTCTGGAAAGGGGAAGAAAATAGATAGTGGTTGCCAAGGAATGGAAGATAGGGGGAAGGGTTGACTACAAAGGTGAACAAAGAATTCTGGTGGGTGATGCAATTGTTCTGTATCTTGATTATGGTGGTAGTTACTTGACTGTACATGTTTGTCAAAACTTTTAGAACTATGCACTAAACAGGTGGACTTTCACTGTATGTAAATTGTTATACCTTAATTAAAAATAGAAAAAACAAAACAAAGTTGGGTTTAAAAACAGGTTTCACTTCACAGAATACAAAATGCAAATCTATCCTCAATCTGTTTCTTACATAAAATGAATAGGATGTTATAATACAGAGTCAATACTTATATTCAAAAGTGGTCTAAAGGAAAGTTTAACTGTAAATTAAATGCAATTGGTCACAGTTCTTAAATAAGACCTCTCCTCTTCATTTTCATGGTCCCTGTTGCAGCACTAAACATTTCTTATCCACACTACTGCAACTGCTTCCTAAGGATTCCTGGCCTCTGGTCCCTCCACCACTCAACTCAAAGTAATACCAGACTGATCTACCTAAAGTAAAGTGCAATATAATCACATAATCTTTTGCTAAAACTCATATTCTGTAGGATAAATTTCAAACTCCTCAGCATAACGTTGGAAGCATTTCAAAACCTTGGTCCAATCTACTGTTACAGCTGCAACTCCTGTCACCTATGTATTACTGACTCTGCCCCTCTACCCAGGCACAACAAAATAATCCACCCTCTACCCACACAGGACAACCACTCTTATATTTTCAAATTGCGTACCTATGTACAGACCTGGGATGCCCTTCCTCTGCGCTTTTGCTGGGCAATCCTAGTCATCCCAGTTCAAATTTAGGTCCTTCATACTAATTTCTTCCTCTGGGCTTCTATAGCATTTTGAAAAAGGTATGTCTGCCTTCCCCATCTACTCAGAGGACCATACTTAGGGGCCTAAGCATATAGCAGCTGCTCCATCAAAGTTAGCTAAACGAGAAACTAAGGAAATCAGATCATGTGCAATCAGTACCTTAAAATTACTTTGTTTAAAACAAATCCTCATTTTAAAACTATATCTGCACCATCAGAGTTAGAATTATTTTCACAACTTCGGACTTTGAAGTGGGATATGTTCTATCACTAAAACTATCAAAAATATCTTCAATACTTGAAGCCAATTTCTTTCAGTCATTAATATATCATCTGGATTTGTTCATTCTTCTGGCTTCCCAGAAATATCAACTATAGTTATCGTGAACAATTCTATCTCCCAATTATTTAGTCTCCTGAAAATAAAAGAGCTATGAGGAGGGACCTCCAAGATGGCGGAGGACTAAGATATGGAGATCACCTTCCTTCCCACAAATATATCAAAAATACATCTACATGTGGAACAACTCCTACAGAACACCTACTTAATGCTGGCAGAAGACCTCAGACTTCCCAAAAGGCAAGAAACTCCCCACGTACCTGGGTAGGGCAAAAAAAAAAAAAGGAAAAACAGACATAAAAGAACGCGGACGGGACCTGCACCTCTGGCAGGGAGGTGTGAAGGAGGAAAGGTTTCCACACACTAGGAAGCCCCTTCGTGGGCGGAGACTGAGGGTGGCGGAGGGGGGAAGCTTCGGAGCCACAGAGGAGAGCGCAGCAACAGGGGTACGGAGGGCAAAGCGGAGAGATTCTCACACAGAGGATCGTTGCTGACCAGCACTCACCAGCCCGAGAGGCTTGTCTGCTCACTGGCTGGGACGGGTTGGGGCTGGGAGCTGAGGCTCAGGCTTCGGAGGTCAGACCCCAGGGAGAGGACTGGGGTTGGCTGTGTGAACACTGCCTGAAGGGGGTTAGTGCGCCACAGCTAGCCGGGAGGGAGTCCGGGAAAAAGTCTGGAACTGGCTAAGAGGCAAGAGACCATTGTTTCAGGGTGCGCAGAGGAGAGGGAATTCAGAGCACCGCCTAAACGAGCTCCAGAGATAGGTGCGAGCCACGGCTATCAGTGTGGACACCAGAGACTGGCATGAAATGCTAAGGCTGCTGCTGCAGCCACCAAGAAGGCTGTGTGCAAGCACAGGTCACTATCCACACCTCCCCTCCTGGGAGCCTGTGCAGCCCACCACTGCCAGGGTCCCGTGATGCTGGGACAACTTCCCCGGGAAAACACACGGCGCATTTCAGGCTGTTGCAATGTCGCGCTGGCCTCTGCCGCCACAGGCTCGCCCCACATTCCGTACCCCTCCCTCCCCCAGCCTGAGTGAGCCAGAGGCCCCTAATCAGAGGCTCCTCTAACCCCGTCCTGTCTGAGCGAAGAACAGATGCCCTCAGGCGACCTACACGCAGAGGCGGGGCCAAATCCAAAGCTGAACCCCGGCAGCTGTGCCAACAAAGAAGAGAAAGGGAAATCTTTCCATGCAGCCTCAGGAGCAGCAGATTAAATCTCCACAATCACCTTGATGTACCCTGCAGCTGTGGAATACCTGAACAGACAACGAATCATCCCAAAATTGAGGTGGTGGACCTGGGGAGCAACTGCAGACTTGGGGTTTGCTTTCTGCATCTAATTTGTTTCTGGTTTTATGTTTATCTTAGTTTAGTATTTAGAGCTTATTATCATTGGTAGATTTGTTTATTGATTTGGTTGCCCTCTTCCTTTTTTTTTTTAATATTTTTTTTTCCTTTTTCTCTTTTTGTGAGGGTGTATGTGTATGCTTCTTTGTGTGATTTTGTCTGTATAGCTTTGCTTTTACCATTTGTCCTAGGATTCTGTCTGTCCACTTTTTGTTTTGGTTTTGGTCTGTATACTTTTTAGCACTTGTTAACATTGGTGGATTTGTTTTTTGCTTTGGTTGTTCGCTTCTTTCTTTTTTTTTATTACTTTTTTATTTTTAATAGTTTTTTTAAAAAACCTTTATTTTATTTATTTTTTCTTTCTTTCTTTCCTATTTTTACCTCCCTTTTCTTCTGAGGTGAGTGGCTGACAGGGTCTTGGTGCTCTGGCCAGGTGTCAGGCCTGAGCCTCTGAGGTGGGGGAGCCAATTTCAGGACATTGGTCCACCAGAGACCTCCTGGCCCCATGTAATATCAAATGGCGAAAGCTCTCACAGAGGTTCCATCTCAATGCTAAGATCCAGCTCCACTCAACAACCAGCAAGCTACAGTGCTGGACACCCTATGCCAAACAACTAGCAAGATGGGAACACAACCTTACCCATTAGCACACAGGCTGCCTAAAATCATAGTAAGTTCACAGACACCCCAAAACACACCACCAGATGCAGTCCTGCTCAGCAGAAAGACAAGATCCAGTTTCATCCACCAGAACACAGACACCAGGCCCCTCCACCAGGAAGCCTACACAACCCACTGAACCAACCTTACCCACTGGGGGCAGACACCAAAAACAACGGGAACTAAGAACCTGCAGCCTGTGAAAAGGAGACCTCAAACACAGTAAGATAAGCAAAATGAGAAGACAGAGAAATACACAGCAGACGAAGGAGCAAGGTAAAAACCCACCAGACCTAACAAATGAGGAGGAAATAGGCAGCCTACCTGAAAAAGAATTCAGAGTAACGATAGTAAAGATGATCCAGAATCTTGGAAATAGAATGGAGAAAATACAAGAAATGTTTAACAAGGACCTAGAAGAACTAAAGAGCAAACAAACAATGGTGAACAACATAATAAGTGAAATTAAAAATTCTCTAGAAGGAATCAATAGCAGAGTAACTGAGGCAGAAGAACCGATAAGTGCCCTGGAAGATAAAAGAGTGGAAATAACTACCACAGAGCAGAATAAAGAAAAAAGAATGAAAAGAATCGAGGACAGTCTCAGAGACCTCTGGGACATCATTAAATGCACCAACATTCGAATTATAGGGGTCCCAGAAGAAGAAGAGAAAAAAAAGGACTGAAAAAATATTTAAAGAGATTACAGTTAAAAACTTCCATAATGTGGGAAAGGAAATAGTCAATTAAGTGCAGGAAGCACAGAGTGTACCGTAAAGGATAAATCCAAGGAGAAACACACCAAGACACATAATAATCACACTATCAAAAATTAAATACAAAGGAAAAATATTAAAAGCAGCAAGGGAAAAGCAACAAATAACATAAAAGGGAATCCCCATAAGGTTAACAGCTGATCTTTCAGCAGAAACTCTGCAAGCCAGAAAGGAGTGGAAGGCCATATTTAAATAAGTGATGAAAGGGAAAAACCTACAACCAAGATTACTCTACCCAGCAAGGATCTCATTCAGATTCGCCGGAGAAATTAAAACCTTTACAAACAAGCAAAAGCTAAGAGAATTCAGCACCACCAAACCAGCTTTACAACAAATACTAAAGGAACTTCTCTAGGCAGGAAACACAAGAGAAGGAAAAGACCTACAATAACAAACCCCAAACAATTAAGAAAATGGTAACAGGAACATACATATCGATAATAACCTTGAATGTAAATGGATTAAACCCTCCAACCAAAAGACACAGACTGGCTGAATGGATACAAAAACAAGACCTGTATATATGCTGTCTACAAGAGATCCACTTCAGACCTAGGGACACAAACAGACTGAAAATGAGGGAATGGAAAAAGATATTCCATGCAAATGAAATTCAAAAGAAAGCTGGTGTAGCAATTCTCCTATCAGACAGAATAGACTTTAAAATAAGGACTATTACAAGAGACAAAGAAGGACACTACATAATTATCAAGAGATCAATACAAGAAGATATTAACAATTGTAAATATTTATGCACCCAACATAGGAGCACCTCAATATATAAGGCAAATGCTAACAGCCATAAAAGGGGAAATCGATAGTAACACAATCATAGTAGGGGACTTTAACACCCCTCTTTCACCAATGGACAGATCATCCAAAATGAAAATAAATAAGGAAACACAAACTTTAAATGACACATTAAACAAGATGGACTTAATTGATATTTACAGGACATTCCATCCAAAAACAACAGAATACACTTGCTTCTCAAGTGCTCATGGAACATTCTCCAGGATAGGTCATATCTTGGGTCACAAATCAAGCCTAAGTAAACTTAAGAAAATTGAAATCCTATCAAGTATCTTTTCCGGCTACAACATTATGAGACTAGATATCAATTACACGAAAAAATCTGTAACAAATACAAACACATGCAGGCTAAACAATAAACTACTAAATAACCAAGAGATCACTGAATAAATCAAAGAGGAAATCAGAATATACCTAGAAACAAATGACAATGAAAACACGATGACTCAAAACCTACGGGATGCAGCAAAAGCAGTTCTAAAAGGGAAGTTTATAGCAATACAATCCTACCTCAAGAAGCAAGAAACATCTCAAATAAACAACCTAAACTTACACCTAAAGCAATCAGAGAAAGAGGAACAAAAAACTGTCAAAGTTAGCAGAAGAAAAGAAATCATAAAGATCATATCAGAAATAAATGAAAAAGAAATGAAGGAAACGATAGCAAAGATCAATAAAACTAAACACTGGTTCTTTGAGAAGATAAACCAAATTGATAAACCATTAGCCAGACTCATCAAGAAAAAAAGGGAGAAGGCTCAAATCAATAAAATTAGAAATGAAGCAGGAGGAGTAACAACTGACACTGCAGAAATGCAAAGGATCATGAGAGATTACTACAAGCAACTATACGCCAATAAAATGGACAACCTGAAAGAAACGGACAAATTCTTAGAAAAGCACAACTTCCGAGACTGAACCAGGAAGAAATAGAAAATAAAAACAGACCAATCATGACCACTAAAACTGAAACTATGATTAAAAATCTTCCGACAAGGGCTTCCCTGGTGGCGCAGTGGTTGAGAGTCCACCTAACGATGCAGGGGACACGGGTTCGTGCCCCGGTCTGGGAAGATCCCACATGCCGCAGAGCGACTAGGCCCGTGAGCCATGGCTGCAGAGCCTGCGCATCCAGAGCCTGTGCTCCGCAATGGGAGAGACCACAACAGTGAGAGGCCCGCGTATCATAAAAAAAAAAAAAAAATCTTCCAACAAACAAAAGTCCAGGACCAGATGGCTTCACAGGCAAATTCTACCAAACATTTAGAGAAGAGCTAACACCTATCCTTCTCAAACTCTTCCAAAATATAGCAGAGGGAGGAACACTCCCAAACTCATTCTACGAGGCCACCATCAGTCTGATACCAAAACCAGACAAAGATGTCACACAAAAAAGAAAACTACAGACCAATATCACTGATGAACATAGATGCAAAACTCCTGAACAACAACAACAAAATACTAGCAAACAGAATCCAAAAGCACATTAAAAGGATCATACACCATGATCAAGTGGGGTTTATCCCAGGAATGAAAGGATTCTTCACTATATACAAATCAATCAATGTGATACATCATATTAACAAACTGAAGGATAAAATCCATATGATCATCTCAATAGATGCAGGAAAAGCTTTTGACAAAATTCAACACCCATTTAAGATAAAAACCCTCCAGAAAGTAGGCATAGAGGGAACCTACCTCAATATAATAAAGGCCATATATGACAAACCCATAGCCAGCATTGTTCTCAATGGTGAAAAACTGAAACCATTCCCTCTAAGATCAGTAACAAGACAAGGTTGCCCACTCTCACCACTATTATTCAACATAGTTTTGGAAGTTTTAGCCACAACAATCAGAGAAGAAAAAGAAATAAAAGGAATCCTAGTCGGTAAAGAAGAAGTAAAACTGTCACTGTTTGCAGATGACATGATACTATATATAGAGAATCCTAAAGATGCTACCAGAAAACTACTAGAGCTAATCAATGAACTTGGTAGAGTAGCAGGATACAAAATTAAGGCACAGAATTCTCTTGCATTCCTATGCACTAATGATGAAAAATCTGAAAGAGAAATTAAAGAAACATTCCCATTTACCATTGCAACAAAAAGAATAAAATACCTAGGAATAAACCTACCTGAGGAGACAAAAGACCTGTATGCAGAAAACTATAAGACACTGATGAAAGAAATTAAACAAATTAAAGATGATACAAAAAGATGGAGGGATATATCATGTTCTTGGATGGAAGAATCAACATTGTGAAAATGACTATACTACCCAAAGCAATCTACAGATTCAGTGCAACCTCTATCAAACTACCAATGGCATTTTTCACAGAGCTAGAACAAAAAATTTCACAATTTGTATGGAGACACAAAAGACCCTGAATAGCCAAAGCAATCTTAAGGAAGAAAAATGGAGCTGGAGGAATCAGGCTCCCTGACTTCAGACTATATTACAAAGCTACAGTAATCAAGACAGTATGGTACTGGCACAAAAACAGAAATATAGATCAATGGAACAGGATAGAAAGCCCAGAGATATACCGACGCATATATGGTCACCTTATCTTTGATAAAGGAGGCAAGAATATACAATGGAGCAAAGACAGCCTCTTCAATAAGTGGTGCTGTGAAAACTGGACAGCTACATGTAAAAGACTGAAATTAGAACACTCCCTAACACCATACACAAAAATAAACTCAAAATGGATTAAAGACCTAAATGTAAGCCCAGACACCATCAAACTCTTAGAGGAAAACATAGGCAGAACACTCTGTGACATAAACCACAGCAAGATCCTTTTTGACCCACCTCCTAGAAAGAAAAACAAAAATAACAAATGGGACCTAATGAAAGTTAAAAGTTTTTGCACAGCAAAGGAAACCATAAACAGGACAAAAAGACAACCCTCAGAATGGGAGAAAATATTTGCAAATGAAGCAACTGACAAAGGATTAATCTCCAAAATATACAAGCAGTTCATGCCGCTCAATATCAGAAAAACAAACAACCCAATCCAAAAACGGGCAGAAGACCTAAACAGACATTTCTCCAAAGAAGAAATACAGATTGCCAACAAACCTATGAAAGATGCTCAACATCACTAATCATTAGAGAAATGCAAATCAAAACTACAATTAGATATCACTTAATGCTGGTCAGAATGGCCATCATCAAAAAATCTACAAACAATAAATGCTGGAGAGGGTGTGGAGAAAAGGGAACCCTCTTGTACTGTTGGTGGGAGTGTAAACTGATACAGCCACTGTGGAGAACAGTATGGAGGTTCCTTTAAAAAACTAAAGATAGAACTACCATATGACCCAGCAATCCCACTACTGGCCACATACCCTGAGAAAACCATACTTCACAAAGAGTCATGCACCACAATGTTCACTGCAGCACTATTTACGATAGCCAGGACGTGGAAGCAACCTAAGTGCCCATCAACAGATGAATGGATAAAGATATGGCACATATATACAATGGAATATTACTCAGCCATAAAAAGAAACAGAACTGAGTTATTTGCAGTGAGGTGGATGGACCTAGAGACTGTCATACAGAGTGAAGTGAGAAAGAGAAAAACAAGTAACGTATGCTAATACATGTATATGGAATCTAAAGAAAAAACAACAAAAATGGTTCTGAAGAACCTAGGGGCAGGACAGGAATAAAGATGGAGACGTAGAGAATGGACTTGAGGACACGCGGAGGGGAAGTATAAGGTGGGATGAAGTGAGAGAGTAGCACTGACATATATACACTACCAAATGTAAAATAGATAGCTAGTGGGAAGCAGCTGCATAGCACAGGGAGATCAGCTCGGTGCTTTGTGTCCCCCCAGAGGGGTGGGATAGGGAGGGTGGGAGGGAGATGCAAGAGGGAGGGGACATGGGGATATATGTATACATATAGCTGATTCACTTTGTTGTACAGCAGAAACTAACACACCATTGTAAAGCAATTATACTCCAATAAAGATGTTTAAAAAAAAAAGAACTATGAGAATTCCATGTTTAAAATAGAATTTATTGCCCTAAATGCATAATCTTCTATTCTGAGCAAATCAGACAGCTATACTAATATTCTGACTCTGGTAGCTCTTTATAGTTTGGCTTTTACTGAGGGTTTTCAACTCCAAATATGAACTACATGGAATTCCAGAGGACGATACAGAACCAATGAATCAGATTTAGGAGGAAACTTAAAATTCAACGTCTTAACATCTTTTTATTTGATCCAATTCAATAAACATTTACTCACTATGAGAGAGATCCTCAGAGGGATGAGGAGAATCAAAGTCTTAGATCTCAAGGATTTCACATAACAAACAGGATACAAAACAAGGTAGATACTCTACAACTAAACAAAAATTGGATAGGGACCCAAAAGTTACAAAGTGCTGTGGATATTCAAAGGGAGATGGTACCTAAGACGGGCCTTAGTTGCAAGTTAGAATTTTCACACAGAACTAATATTCCAGGCATGAAAGAAGGACAGAGAGAAGAGATTCAAGAGTTTACAAAACATGAGAATATAACGGACCCTGTAAAAAAGTGTTCACATATCCTTTGTGGAAACAAAAGTGTGAAAAAATGAATACATAATTACCAAGAACTTCAGGAGAGAAAAAGGAGCCAATTAGTGTTGAAAGCTACAGCAGGGTTAAGAGAATAAAGATAGAAATTATCAAGAATGTATCATAATCAGGTCATTGGTGGCCTTACCTGACCTCAGTGGTGAGATCGGAAACTAATGACATTTCAGAGTAGAAAAACAAAAGTGGCTCAATATAAAAGGCTCATCATGAAAGAGAATAATTAAGGTAAGGAGAAAAACAGAGTTTTAGAATATCGAAGACCTGAACATGTTTGCTGACAGGGTGAAAGGAGTCAACAGAAAAGTAAAAATGGAAAGATTCAAAAGAAAGAAGGTATACTTAATATTTGGAACAAAGTTACAGAAACTGGTTGGAAACAAAAGCATGCAAAGAGGAAAGATGGGCCTTGGAAAGGAAAAGGGACTTTTTTCCTCTGGGAAAAAAGGATGAGCATTTCTCTGAGAGAAGAGCAAGGAAGTTGAGGGATCCTGAAAAGGCTTGAAAAGAAAGTGCTTGGAAATCTTAGGAGCACAGGCATTTGACAAGGGCAGGAAGAAAATCAGCAGGAGACAAATAGAAAGGATTCTAGCAGCAGTGAGGGCTTAGCTGGATTCAGAAACAGAAATCTGCGGAGATACAATCAGCACATTTGATGACTTTCTCCCAATAACCTCAGAAGCCCGGGACGCTAGGGGGAGAAAGCAAATTGTGGGAAAGGAAACCAAAAAATGACTTGCCTGAATTAAAATTACTCAAGTTGGCAGGGCTGAGACAAGTGCCCAGCCAGCTCTGGCTTCTAGTTCAGCACTCTCTTTTGACTACGCTGCCTTCTTTTCAAACAAAACTTTCCTAAGGCTAGTTAAGTTTAAAAGTTAAATGCCAGTTTTAAAGTTTTAAAACCATGCTATTAAAGCAAGGTAATGAAATACTTGTTCTTTGAGCACTAACACAATAAAATTAGGACTTTTTTTTTACTTGTATAACGTCATCAGTTGTGAAAAGTCAGAAGGGTTCATTGCCAGACAAAACCCAGAATGTCACTTACCTGGCAGCTTCAGGAAAACCCATCTTGTACAGCGTGACAACTACTGCTCCTCCGATGCCTAAATTATGCTGCAGAGCAACCTTTGCACCAGGAACTTGCCTTTTTCCGGCTTCCCCTCTCAGCTGCCAGCAGAGTTCAGCGCACTGAGCCAGACCTAACAAATCGAACGCAGAACAGTCAGATTCCGTTGGTTTAGAAAGCTAAAGGCAGACAAGGGCTAACGTTTAATTGTGACTTTTAACTAAACCATTTTATTCAGCCAAGACGACGTTTGCCTAAGTAAGAACTTCTCTTAAAAGCCCGGAGGGTTTTTGCAGCTAGCTATTTTTTCTCCCTAAGTAATCTTTGTATTTAGACAATATTCAGGCTTCAGAAATTCCTTGCGCTCTTTAAATTTATCCAACCTGCCATTTTTTGGCAATGTTGAAAGAGAAAACACTGAATATACCGTTCTCTGGCTGACGCAAAACAGCATAAAAATAATTTAATTTTACCATTTTTAATGTATCTAAAGAATATAATCTAGGACTTGGGAGTTGACTTTCCCTAAAATATTTAGCTGGTATGGGAAATTTTCCTATTATTCTCCTCAAAAAGTTCCTAGAAAGAATGTTTTCTAGACTTATTCACAGCTATTCCAAAAATAGCACTGGATTCACAAAAATAGCATTTTGTCCTCTGGATAATAAAATCAGAGATTTTTAGAGCTGGAGAGAACTAAATAATGTTGAAACCAAACCCCCCTAAAACTGAGTTCCCTTACCGAGTTTATGATTAATCTCTCTATGCAAAACTTTATTCCCTTACTTGTCTCCTCTGACCTCAGTCCCTTTCTTGTCCCCTCAATCCTGTGCTAACTGAACACTAATTAATCAGAGTCAGTTGACTAAGATTGCTGTTGTTAATATAACATCGTTACTGTATTAAAATTGCTGTTGTAGATACCATCATACAAACTCAAGTCGTTTTTCCAGGCAAGATGAGCTCACAACCCCCTGAGCCATGGACCACCTGGCCAGAGAATCATAAACCAGACACTTTCTGACTCCCAAAACCATGATTAAGAAATGTCACACATATACACACTACTATATATAAAACAGATAACTAATAAGAACCTACTGTATAGCACAGGGAACTTTACTCAGTACTCTGTAATGACCTATATGGGAAAAGAATCTAAAAGAGTGGATATATGTATATGTATAACTGATACACTTTGCTGTACAGCAGAAACTAATACAACATTGTAAATCAACTATACTCCAATAAAAATTAATTAATAAAAAAATACACGTGTTCAATAATGAAAGAGAAAGGTCACAGAAACGTCTTGAGACGATGATTAATTCCAGTTTCCTTGTTCTTCCCCTTTAAAACATCCTTAACTCAAAGACCAAGATGGAGTGGATCTGAGACTTGTCTCCCACTCCCTTTCTTGGCGCCCTGCAAATAAACCCTTACTTTGCTGCAAACACCCACTATCAGAGTTTGCTTTCTGCGCCAAGCCATGGGCACAGGAGCCCTTGCTTAGTTACAAAGGTAGCAATGAGAAACTGTAAAATTAAGTAATTTGTGAATGGTCACAAACCAAGCTAATTCCAGAGTTGAGATTAGAATCCAAATCTCCTGATTTACATTTGTCTTTCTCCCACACCAGCTATTCAAGGATAGTTTAGTTAAGAATGTTGGATAGACTGGTTTCATCGTTCCGGAAGCAGAGCAAACTGGTCTACCTATAATGTCTTTTCTTCCACCTACACCCCCAGTCACAAGGTCTGATTCCCGAATACCTATGACAGTTTTCTGTATAACCCCAACCTTCTCAAGAAATTTAACTGCCATTTCTCCTTTCTAAGCAATGCCTACATATTTTTACAGAATATATATTTTAAATACTGTTTTAAAATAGGTAATTCTACATCTTGTAATGAATTTTTGAATTGTGAACATTTTGAATATTAAGGTCAAAGTGAATAATTCTACTAATATATCCAAACTTTGGGGCAATCAGTTTTACTTGAAATCTGCCATACAAAAAGCTTAAACATTTATGAATACATAAGACCAAAAAAAGTACTCAGACTGGTCTTATGTATATGTGGGTGGGGAAATAGGGCTAGTTCTCTTCCCCAAAGAGTAAATATACATAGTTTACAAATATTTGAGAAAAATACTCAACTTTACCTTGATCAAATAGAAAGATACTGTTTTAACCAATCGCATTGGTCAGGATGTTTAAAAATGGAAGTAATCAATGCTGGGGAGACTATGGCATGACAGCCACCTTCATACAGTAAGGGTAAAAGTTCAAACTGGTACAACCTTTTTGGAAAGCAATGTAAAAAATTATTAAGAGCATTAAAAATGCCTTGAAAACCGTTCTATGGAAATAATCAAGCATAGGAAAAGTCTTACGCACAAAGCTATCTGTTTATCACTTTCTTAGAACAGTGAAAAACTAGATAATCTACAAGTGAAATAACTGGCGAATGGTTATATAAATTATGACCTATCCATATGACAAAGTACTATGTTCCTATTTAAAATGATGTATCCAAAAATTTTAATAATTTAGGAAAATGTTTATGATATAATCTTAGTAAAAAATGCAAGGAACCCTTTAGATATTCACCTACCCATCCATCCAACAAATATTTACCGAATGCCTAATATGTGCTGACACTGCTCAAGGCTCAGAAGATCTAATAAATAAGATAGTCATATAAAGGTACACAGCCTACTTAAGGAATAGAAAGTTAAGTGAATGAGGCTAGAGAGTGCTCAAGACAGCCAGTGAGAGTGAGAGAGAAGGGGGTGAAAAGGGAGAGAGGGAGTTGGGGGAGGGAGGCAGGCAGAAGGGGAGAGAGTGAGGGGGAGAGAAGGAGGGAGAGAGGGAACATGAATGTACTGGAAGCACCAGATTTTGCAATAATCTCAGTCACACCATACCACTGATACTGTAGAAGATGTGGTATACTGTGTTAAATCTCTACTCATGATTTGCTAAACTCACTTGTGGCAAAAAAAGGAGGAAGGGGGGGAGGGAATAAAGATCCATGTTAACTTATTTATTCACTTTTAACAAAAGACGACAGTGAGAAAACATACTGATTATATGAGCTTTCTGGTTATCTGCTTTCAGAATAACCTGGCATTTCTTGCATTTCTAGAATCTAGATTTGTGAAGGGTGGAAGTCAAAAGTTGGCCTCAGAAATCTACTTGCCAAGAAGACGCAGAAGATAGTTATGAAAGCATAAACTATATGAGCAACACATTTTAAAATTTTTCCTTCCTTGGATAACTTCTGGCACTGAATTAAAAACCATATTTTTCCTCTCCTTGGGAAAAAAAAACTATCAAACATGAACACGATATATTTATAAATTGTGGAGGGAGATAGGAATGGGCATCCTGTCAAAGTAGTATATTCAAACAGTAATGTCCTTCTTAAAGTCTCTTACGAAGGGGAAAAAAATTTTTTTAACCTTGTTACTTCATTTTACTACCATCCTGCTGCAAAAATTTCCTAACAAGATGTTGGTCAATCTTTTTGTACAAAAATAATTAGCCTAGGACTCAGCTACATAGTTATATAGTCTGGTTGCTACTGAAAATAAGCTATTCAAATATGTATCAAGCACTCCACTAAGTATTGAAGATACAAAGAATTCACAGTGTAATATGAAGTGCTAATAAAGATAAGTACTAAGTGCTATGGAAATCCACAGAATGGAAAAACTACAGGGAATAATATCTTGAGATATTACCCGAGGTCTTTTCTTCCTCCTGCTTCCTTGAACCCATAGCTCTTCCTATACCATTAAGACAGTCAAGTACAAAAAGTCATAATTTAGCTTTAGTTTCAAATTAGACATCTAAAGACCTCAGCATAAATAGCATAAAAAAGCATGTTTTTCTATTGTTGGAGCCTGGCTCTTTGAGAAAGCAAAGATTTTTTGAGCTTTAAAGGGCAAAAAGCATTAATGGACTCAGCATACACGGAAAAATGCACATTTATTAAGATCAGTTTTTCCCTCCAGAAGTTATAAAATTATCAACCTAGAATGCTATCAAAAGTACAATATATTTCAAGAACAAAAGTAACAAGGATATTTTCAGACAAAATAAGCTGAAAGAATTCATCACCATACTGTAACACCCACACTATAAATGTTAAAGGAAATCCTTTAGGCAGTAAGAAAATGATAGCAGATGGAAATATGAATTTACACAAAGGAATGAAGTGGTAACTACATTAATCTTAAATAGATAAGGTTTCTTATTGTTTAATCTCTTTAGGAGATAACTGATTATTTAAACAAAAATAATTTCTTGTGGGGTTTGAAACATATGTAAAAGAAAAATTTACAACTACAGTATTATAAGGCTTGGACAGGAGAAATGGAAGTATACTGTTGTAAGGTTCTTTTACTATTAGTGAGCTCTTATAATAACACTTGAAGATAGGCTATGATAATAAAGGTAAAATGGAGAAATAAAAAATAATCCGAAAGTAGGATGATAAAAAGAGAGAAATGGGAATAAAGGACAGCTGGGACAAAGAGAACACAAATGGCCATACTAATAATCGTATCAAATATAAATAGTCTAAACACCCCAATCAAAGACAGAGATTGTCAGTGTGGAGAAAAAAACAAGACCCAACTAAATGCTGCCAATGCACTTTAAACATAAAATCACAAATAGGTTAAAACTAGAAAGATAGAAAAAGATATACCATGTTAGCACTAGTTAAAATCTGAAAGCTGGAGTGGCCATATTAAATCAGCCAAAGCAGATTTCAGAGCAAAGACTTGCCAGAGCAAAGAAGGCCATTTCATGAAGATAAAGGGGAAAAGATAAAACTGTCTTTATTCACAGACAATATGATTGTCTATATAGAAAACCTGATGCAGTTTTTAAACAACTACTAGGATTAATAAGTGAGTTTTAGCAAGGCTATAAGATGAATAAACAAAAATTGATTGTATTTCTACATACTAGTAATGAAAGCTTGAAACTGAAAAAATACCATTCACAATAGCATCAAAAATATGAAATACTTAGGGGTAAATCTGACAAATATTTACCCCTAAGTTTTTACCCCATAATCTGACAAATATGTGCAAGACCTGAACAGTGAAAACTATATTTCTGAGAAAAGTTAAAGACTTTTTAAAATAAATAAATGGAGACATATATTTTATGAGTCAGAAGATTCACTATTGTTTGAATCTCAATTCTCCCCCAGATAAATCTATACATTCAACATAATCCTAAAAAAAATCCCAGGAAAATTTTTTGTAGAAATCAACAAGCTTATTCTAAAATTTCTATAAAAATACAAAGGAGCTAGAATAGCCAAACAACTCTAAAAAAGAAGAATTAAGTTGGGGGGCTAAGGCTACCTAATATCAAGAACAATTACAAAGGTACAGTAATCAAAACGGTATGGTACTCATGTAAAGACAGACACATAGATTAACTGGACAGAAAAGACAGACCACAAATAATGCCCACATATTTATGAACAACTGATTTTTGACAAAGGCAATGCAGTGGACAAAGTATAGATAAATAAATGGCACTCCAACAACAGGAAATCCATATGTAAAAAATGGACTCAGATCCACACTTTGTGCCATACATAAAAATTAATTCAAAATGGGTCACAGATCTAAATGTAAGGCTTAAAGTATAAAACATCTAGAAGAAAACATAGGAAAAGATCTTTGCTACTCAGGGTTAGACAAAGATGTCTTAGACAGGACTTAACCATAATTAAAAACTTCTGCTCTTTAAAAGACACTAGCAAGAGAATGAAAAGGAAAGTCACAGACTGGGAGAAAATCTTTGCAAAGCATATATTTGGTAAAGAACTTGTACACAGGATACATAAAGAACTCTCAAAACTCATCGAAGAAGATATAAAGATGACAAATAAGCACATAAAAAACTGTTTAACATCATTAGCCAGTAGGAAAATGCAAATTAAAACCACAAGAAGATACCACTACATACTGATTAGAATGGCTAAAATTTAAAAAGCTGACCATACCAAGTGCTGACGAGGATGTGGAAGAACTAGAACTCTCATAC
This sequence comes from Delphinapterus leucas, assembly GCF_059928025.1. Taxonomy (NCBI): domain Eukaryota; kingdom Metazoa; phylum Chordata; class Mammalia; order Artiodactyla; family Monodontidae; genus Delphinapterus; species Delphinapterus leucas. The sequence continues at coordinate 146,275,199 of NC_143129.1, forward strand.
ACGGCTGGTGGAAAGGCAAAATAGTATGACCACTTTGGAAATCAGCTTGACAGTTTCTTTTTCTGTTGTTTTTTAAAATTAATTTATTTATTTTGGCTGCGCCGGGTCTTAGTTGCAGCATGTGGGATCCTTTAGTTGCAGCATGTGGACTTCTTAGCTGGGGCATGCATGCAGGATCTAGTTCTCTGCCCAGGGATCGAACCTGGGCCCCCTGCATTGGTAGCGTGGAGTCTTACCCACTGGACCACCAGGGAAGTCCCCAGTTTGACAGTTTCTTAAAAGTTAAACCTACTTGGGCTTCCCTGGTGGCACAGTGGTTGAGAGTCTGCGTGCTGATGTAGGGGACATGGGTTCATGCCCTGGTCCGGGAAGATCCCACATGCCGCAGAGCGGCCAGGCCCGTGAGGCATGGCCGCTGAACCTGCGCGTCCAGAGCCTGTGCTCCACAACAGGAGAGGCCACAACAGTGAGAGGCCCACATACCGCAAAAAAAAAAAAAAAAAGTTATGCCTACACCTGGCATATGATCCAGTCATTCCACTCCTAAGTATTTACACAAGAGAAAATATAATCCGTGTTTATACAAAGATTTACCCATGAATGTTCACAGTAGCTTTATTTGTAATAGCCAAAAACTAGAAACAACCCAAATATCCATCAACAATAAACATGATATATCCATACAGTGGAATACTACTCAGCAATAAAAAGGAATGAACTATTGATACATGCAAATATATGGACAACTCTCAGGCAGACAAAAAGAAAGATAACATACTGTAGAATTCCATTTATACAAAACTCTAGAAAATGCAAATTAATCTATAGTGACAGAAAACACTCCTTTGGGATGTGGGGTAGGAAATCGTGGGAAGGAGGGATTACAAAGATGTATATATGACAAAACTTTTGGGGTTGATGGACACGTTCACTATCTTGACTATGGTGATGGTTTAATAGGTGGATATATATGTCAAACTTATTAAATTGTACATTTTAAATACGTGCAGTTGAAGATGGCAGTGTGGAAAGATGCGGAGTTAGTGTCTCCCCACGACTAGGGCAACTGCCGGCTGCTGGTGGGGGACTCTGATGCCCAAGGAGATGGGAGGAACCCCAAAGTGAACTGGTAGGATGTAGGGGGACTGAGTGGGGAGGAAAACTGGAGGCCAGACAGGATCAGTGCCCCTAAGGCTGAGAAGATCAGGAGAGGCAGGTGGGAGGAGCCATCCAGGAGAACGGGGAGAGGAGCGGAGGGTGATTGCCCCGCCCACTGGGGCCCAGGGAGCCTGTTGAGCTCCCAGGCTGGTCCCCTGCCCTCTAAAGCCCCCTCCAGGCCGTGTGGGCCCTTGGGAGCATAGGAAGGAGGCCAGGGAGATCAGGAGAGGCAGGCGGAAGGGAGCAGGAGAGGAGACCCAAGGAGCAGGAGAGGAGAGGAGGGCGTTTGCCCCACCCACTCGAACCCAGGAAGCCTGTTGGGCTCCCAGCTGAGGTACCCTGCCCTCTGAGACCAGGGGTGGGGGGCACGCCTGGACCCCTTCTGTTCCTTGAGCCTAAGCCCCACGCCCCACATTCCCCAGGGCCTTTCCAGCCCTGTGGATCCTGCCCACTGCCCAAACCTCACCCTTGCTTAGGCCCCGCCCTCCACAGCCAAAGCCTTTCCCCCCTTTTTATTCTTTTCTTTTCCCTCCTCCTCTTTTGTACTATTGTGGTACTGATATACTTTCCGGTTGTTGATTCATCTATATTTTTTATTTTTATATTCTTTCTAACATACCTGTTAGTTTCCTAATCTATTTTTACTTTGTTATTGTTCTTTTCTTTTTTGCCACCCCACATGGCTTGCGGGATCTTGGTTCATGAACCAGGGGTCGGACCGAAGCTCCTCCAGTGGGAGCTCTGAGTCCGAACCACTGGACTAACAGAGAACCTCAGACCCCAGGGAATATTCATCAGAGTGAGATCTCATGGAGTTCCTCATCTCAGTACCAAGACCCAGCTCTACTCAACAGCCTACAAACTCCATTGTTGGACGCCTCAGGCAAAACAACCAGTAAGACAGGAACACAATCCCACTCATTTAAATAAATTAAAAAAATGAGATGGCAAAAAAATATGTCACAGATGACTGAGCAAGGGAAAAACCTACAAGACCAAATAAATGAGGAAATAGGCACCTACCTGAAAAAGAATTCAGAGTAATGATAGTAAAGATGATCCAGAATCTCAGAAACAGAATGGAAGCACAGATTGAGAAAATACATGTTTAACAAAGATCTAGAAGAACTAAAGAACAAACAAACAGAGATGAACAACACAATAACTGAAAAGAAAAATACACTAGAAGGAATCAATAACAGAATAACTGAGGCAGAAGAACGGGTAAGTGAGCTAGAAGACAAAATGGTGGAAGTAACTGCCGAGGAGCAGAATAAAGAAAAAAGATGAAAAGAATTGAAGAGAGTCTCAGAGACCTCTGGGACATTAAACACACCAACATTCGAATTATAGGGGTCTCAGAAGAAGGAGAGAAAAAGAAAGGGTCTGAGAAAATATTTGAAGAGATTACAGTCGAAAACTTCCCTAACATGGGAGAGGAAATAGTCACCCAAGTCCAGGAAGCACAGAGAGTCCCATACAGGATAAACCCTCGGAAAAATACACCAAGACACCTATTAATCAAACTAACAAAAATTAAATTCAAAGGAAAAATATTAAAAGCAGTAAGGGAAAAACAAAAAAATAATATACAAAGGAATCTCCATAAGGTTATCAGCTGATGTTTCAGTGGAAACTCTGCAGGCCAGAAGGGAGTGGCAAGATATACTTAAAGTGATGAAAGAGAAAAACCTACAACCAAGATTACTCTACCCGGCAAGGATCTCATTCAGATTTGATGGAGAAGTCAAAAGCTTTTCAGACAAGCAAAAGCTAAGAGAATTCAGCACCACCAAACCAGCTTTACAACAAATGCTAAAGAAACTTCTCTAGGTGGGAAATACAAGAGAAGAAAAAGACCCACAAAAACAAACCCAAAACAATTAAGAAAATGGTAGTAGGAACATACATATAGATAATAACCTTGAATGTAAATGGATTAAATGCCCCAACCAAAGGACACAGACTGGCTGAATGCATACAAAAACAAGACCCATATATATGCTGTCTACAAGAGATCCACTTCAGACCTAGGAACACATACAGACTGAAAGTGAAGGGATGGAAAAAGATATTCTATGCAAATGGAAATCAAAAGAAAGTTGGAGTAGCAATACTCCTATCAGATAAAATAGACTTTAAAATAAAGAATGTCACAAGAGATAAGAAGGGACACCACATAATGATCAAAGGATCAATCCAAGAAGAAGATATAACAATTATAAATGTTTATGCACCCAACATAGGAGTGCCTCAATACATAAGGCAAATGCTAACAGCCATAAAAGGGGAAATCGAAAGTAACACAACCATAGTAGGGGACTTTAACACCCCACTTGCACCAATGGACAGATCATCCAAACAGAAAATAAATAAGGAAGCACAAGCTTTAAATGACACAATAGACCAGACAGATTTAATTGATATTTATAGAACATTCCACCCAAAAGTGGCAGAATACACTTTCTTCTAAAGTGCACGTGGAACATTCTCCAGGATAAATCACATCTTGGGTCACAAATCAATCCTCAGGAAATTTAAGAAAACTGAAATTGTATCAAGCATCTTTTCTGACCACAACACTATGAAACTGGAAATCAATTACAGGAAAAAAAACTGTAAAAAACACAAATACATGGAGGCTAAACAGTGCACTACTAAATAACCAAGAGATCACTGAAGAAATCAAAGAAGAAATAAAAAATACATAGAAACAAATGACAACAAAAACACAACGACCCAAAACCTATGGGACGCAGCAAAAGCAGTTCTAAGAGGGAAGTTTATAGCAATTCAATCGCACCTCAGGAAACAAGAAAACTCTCAAATAAACAATCTAACCCTACACTTAAAACAACTAGAGAAAGAAGAACAAAGAAAACCCAAAGTCAAGAGAAGGAAAGAAATCATAAAGATCAGAGCAGAAATAAATGAAATAGAAACGAAGAAAGCATTAGCAAAGATCAATAAAACTAAAAGCTGGTGCTTTTTTTGTTTATCTTTGAGAAGATAAACAAAATTGATAAACCTTAGCCAGACTCATCAAGAAAAAAAGGAGAGGACGCAAATCAATAAAATTAGAAATGAAGAAGGAGAAATCACAACTGACACCGCAGAAATACAAGGGATTATAAGAGACTACTACAAACAACTATATGCCAATAAAACGGACAACTATGAAGAAATGGACAAATTCTTGGAAAGCTACAATTTTCCAAAACTGAACCAGGAAGAATTAGAAAATATAAACAGACCTATCACAAGTAATGAAATTGAAACCATAATTAAAAATCTTCCAACAGGGCTTCCCTGGTGGCGCAGTGGTTGAGAGTCCGCCTGCCGATGCAGGGGACATGGGTTAGTGCCCCGGTCTGGGAGGATCCCACATGCCGCGGAGCAGCTGGGGCCGTGAGCCATGGCCGCTGAGCCTGCGCATCCGGAGCCGGTGCTCCACAACAGGAGAGGCCACAGCAGTGAGAGGCCCGCGTACCGCAAAAAAAAAAAAAAAAAAACTTCCAACAAACAAAAGTCCAGGGCCAGATGGCTTCACAGGCGAATTCTATCAGACATTTAGAGAAGAGCTAACACCGATCCTTCTCAAACTCTTCCAAAAAACTGCAGAGAGAGAAACACTCCCAAATTCATTCTACGAAGCCACCATCACCCTGATACCAAAACCAGACAAAGATGTCACAAAGAAAGAAAACTACAGGCCAATATCACTGATGAACATAGATGCAAAAATCCTGAACAAAATACTAGCAAACAGAATCCAACAGCATTTCAAAGGATCATACATCATGATCAAGTGGGATTTATCCCAGGGATACAAGGATTCTTCAATATACACAAATCAATCAATGTGATACACCACATTAACAAATTAAGGAATAAAAACCATATGCTCATCTAAATAGATGCAGAAAAAGCTTTTGAAAAAATTCAACACCCATTTATGATAAAAACTCTCCAGAAACTGGGCATAGAGGGAAACTACCTCAACATAATAAAGGTCATATATGACAAACCCACAGCAAGCATCATACTCAATGGTGAAAAACTGAGATCTTTTCCACTAAGATCAGGAACAAGACAAGGATGTCCACTCTTGCCACTCTTGTTCAACATAGTTTTGGAAATCCTAGCCACAGCAATCAGAGAAGAAAAAGAAATAAAAGTAATACAAATTGGAAAAGAAGAAGTAAAATTGTCACTGTCTGCCGATGACATGATACTATATATACATAGAGAATCCTAAAGATGCCACCAGAGAACTACTAGAGCTAATCAATGAATTTGGTAAGGTTGCAGGATACAAAATTAATGCACAGAAATCTCTGGCATTCCTATACACCAACAATGAAAAATCAGAAAGAGAAATTAAGGAAACCCTCCCATTTACCATTATAGCAAAAAGAATAAAATACCTAGGAATAAACCTGCCTAAGGAGGTGAAAGACTTGTACTCAGAAAACTATAAAACACTAATGAAAGAAATCAAAGATGACATAAACAGATGGAGAAATATACCATGTTCTTGGATTAGAAGAATGAATATTGTGAAAATCACTATACTTACCCAAAGCAATCTACAGATTCAATGCAATCCCTATCAAACTACCAATGGCATTCTTCACAGAATTAGATCAAAAAATGTTACAATTCGTATGGAGACACAAAAGACCCCGAATAGCTAAAGCAATCTTGAGAAAGAAAAACGGAGTTGGAGGAATCAGGCTCCCTGACTTCAAACTATACCACAAAGCTACAGTAATCAAGACAGTATGGTACTAGCACAAAAACAGAAATACACATCAATGGTACAGGATGGAATGCCCAGAGATAAACCCACGCACATATGGGCACCTAATTTAGGACAAAGGAGGCAAGTACATACAATAGAGAAAAGACAGCCTCTTCAATAAGCGGTGCTGGGAAAACTGGACAGCTACATGTAAAAGAATGAAATTAGAACACTACCTAACACCATACACAAAAATAAACTCAAAATGGATTAAAGACTTAAATGTAAGACTAGACACTATAAAACTCTTCGAGGAAAACATAGGAAAAACACTATTTGACATAAACCACAGCAAGATCTTTTTTGACCCACCTCCTAAATTAAACTTAAAAGCTTTTGCACAGCAAAGGAAACTATAAACAAGACAAAAAGACAACCCTCGGAATGGGAGAAAATATTTGCAAATGAAGCAACTGACAAAGGATTAATCTCCAAAATATATGAACAGCTCATGCAGCTCAATATCAAAAAAACAAATATCCAGTTAAAAAGTGGGCAGAAGACCTAAATAGACATTTCACCAAGGAAGACATACAGATGGCCAAGAGGCACATGAAAAAATGCTTAGCATCACTAATTATTAGAGAAATGCAAATCAAAACTACAATGAGGTATCACCTCATGCTGGTCAGAATGGCCATTATCAAAAAATCTAGAAATAATAAATGCTGGAAAGGGTGTGGTGAAAAGGGAACCCTCTTGCACTGTTGGTGGGAATGTAAATTGATACAACCACTATGGAAAACAGTATGGAGGTTCCTTAAAAAACTAAAAATAGAACTACCATATGACCCAGCAATCCCACTACTGGGCATATACCCTGAGAAAACCACAATTCTGAAAGAGACATGTACCACAATGTTCACTGCAGCTCTATTTACAATAGCCAGGACATGGAACCAGCCTAAATGTCCAGCGACAGATGATGGATAAAGAAGATGTGGCACCTCTATACAATGGAATGTTACTCAGCCATAAAAAGAAACGAAATTGAGTTATTTGCAGTGAGGTGGATGGACCTAGAATCTGTCATACAGAGTGAAGTTAAGTCAGAAAGAGATAAACAAATACCAAATGCTAACGCATATATATATGTAATCTAAAAAAAAAAATGGTACTGATGAATGTAGTTACAGGGCAGGAATAAAGAGGTAGACATAGTGAATGGACTTGAGGACTTGGGGTGGGAGGGGGAAGCTGGGGCAAAGTGAGAGTAGCATGGACATATATACACTACCGAATGTAAAACAGATAGCTGGTGGGAAGCAGCACATAGTACAGGGAGATGGGCTCGGTGCTTTGCGATGACCTGGAGGGGTGGGACAGGGAGGAGGGGAGGGAGGCTCAAGAGGGAGGGGGTGTGGGGACGTGCGTGTGCGTATGGCTGATTCGCTTTGTTGTGCAGCAGAAACTGACACAGTATTGTGAAGCAATTGTACTCCAATAAAGGTCTATTAAAAAGATAATAAATAAATATGTGCAGCTGATTATATGTTGATTTTACCCCAAAAGAGCTGTTAAAATAAGAAAATAAAATATGGGATATATAGGCACGATATTCCTTCTCTGTCTTCCTTTTTCTTGTCAGGAGCAATAAAAGCCAGGGCCTGCTCCTAGCTATGTCTACCTGGCAATAGGTATCAAAAGTAAACATTCTCTCTCAGGCTCCATTTCTCCTGGCACTGAAGAGTGTTCATTAGAGTCTAATGATAAAACTTACCTCCCCTCACAACACAGTGATAAATGTGCAAAATTCTGGGCAACGGGAATGAGGACAGGTCAGTGACCTCTAGGATATGATGAGAGATGAATTTTGGTAAAATGCTATTTAGGCTTTACTGAATTACTGACTTTTTAGAGTCAGTATTGGATTTAGGTTTTGTCAGTCATCATCCTAGAATGTACTTCTTTTAGTGACCCCTTAGAGAGTACAAGAAGAGCCAGGCCATGGTTTGAGTATGTTAGGTCCGCTGGCTAAAATTCCATTTACTCTCATTTCATTTTCACCCAACTCCTTAAAACCCAAGTTTATAATACCTTTAAAGGTACTGAAACATGTTAAAAAAGTCACACAATAGAATAATATATGTACCATTAAAAATATTAAGAACTATGTGAACTCAGGAGGAGACATAATTCCATCCCTTTGGGATATTAGAGCATCTTAGAATTAGGAAGGATCTAAGAGTGTGTCAAATCTAAGGCCCTAACAGATGGGCAATTCCCCTTAGAACATTCCCATCAAGTTGTTAACTTGTATATCTCATGCACAGCCTCTGTGACAGGCAATATATGCTCTCAGGTGGCAATCTATTCCATTTTCGAAATGCCATGTTAAAAAGTTCTTTCCTGAACAAGTATTGCACGATTCTACTTATGTGAGGTACTTAGAGTAGTCAAAATCATGTAGACAGTTGGTAGGATGGTGGTTGCCAGGGGTGAGGGGAGAAGAGAATGGGAAGTTATTGTTTAATGGATACAGAGCTTCAGTTTTGCAACCTGAAAAGAGTTCTATGGATGGATGGTGGTTACAGTGACACAACAAGGTAGATGTACTTAATACCACTGACCTGTACACTTAAAATGGTTAAGACGGTAAATTTTACGTTATGTGCATTTTACCACAATTAACAAAGTTTCTTTCCTGCCACAGCCCAAAATCTACCTTCCCATGAATTCTTCCCAATGATCCTAAGTCTTCTCACACTAAACAAGTTTATCCCCTCTGCCCCCATACTACCCTTCAGATTTAAAGGAGAAATAATTTATTCAACCTTCTTTAGATGTGCAACGTCTTGTATTGGGCACTGTTCAGGGTACAGAGACAAATGAAATATGGATCCTGCCCTCACAGGCTCTTAGTCAAACAGAGGAGATATTTTAAAAGGCCACAAATAATTATAATATGCACTGTACGCATAAATGTCAAAAGAGAAGTACTGAGAGAGTATAGCAAGAGTTCAGAAAAGGGAAAGATTAATCTATGGAAAGGATCAAGAAATCAGGAAAAGCTTCATAAGATAGATAACGCTTGAGATCGACCTTGAAGATGGGCATTTCCACTGAGGAAAAGGGCTCTGAAGTAGCGTGTAGTGGTTAAGGGCCTGGATCCTAAAAATACGCTGCCTGGGTTTGAATCCTAGTTTTGCTACGTTCTACCTTGGTGACTTTGGGCAAGTTACTCTGTGCCTCTACGTTCCTCTTTTATAAAATATAAAAAAATAGATGTGAGAATTAAATGCATTTGTACATGAAGAATACTTAGAAGAATGCCTAGAAATTAGCGCTGTATACGTCTGTTGGCTGTTTCTATTATTGAGAAAACAGCAAAGCCAGAGTTTGTAGAGGTGAGAAGGAATTAAACACATCTGAAAAAAGCAAACAGTCCAGTTTAGTTTAACTATGCTTCCTCTTTCTACATCTCCTCCCCCAAAACCCAACTAGATATAAATGCTAGCATAGAATCTGACACGTGGTGGGTATTTAGTAAATCATCACCCCTCCCATTCTCCTTTCCCTTTTTCCTTTCTTCATAGTTCTGGTTTGTGCTTTGCCTAAGGCACCTATATTCTGCCTTGGATTCTAATCATTTGTGTTACATTATCTGCCTCTTGTATGCTTCCTTAGGGCAGTGGTTACCTTGTGTACCCTAGCCCTAGTTCCTAAACCTGGTTGGGCATGAAAAGCTCTTTGGGGGAACTTTATAAACACATAAGCTGTTTGGATCAACCAGGCTTAGGAATCAGAATTTCTAATGGTAGGGCAGGAATACGTATTTTTTAAAGCCACAGGGGATTCTGAATCAGTCCATCAGTAGACACCATATTTGAATACCAGTTACCTACCGCACCTAATGATAATGTAGACATACAATAAGAATTTATTGAACTTTCATAGACTGAAAACTGGAAGATCAGGACAGAAAACGAGGTTGAAGCCTCACTGGAAAGGCACTAAATGCCAGGCTGAATTGATATAAAAGACCAAACTAAATAACCAACTTTCAGCTTCAAAGCAACAATCCCTTATTAAGAGTTTTATCTCAAAAGCACTTTCATGCCCTTTCAGTAGACCCCAGACACTAATATGCATTTTCATAAATCAGAGATGGCTAAAAATGAGCTAAAGTCAAATTTTACTTATTCATTTTAAACAAACGTTCAATGTGTTGAACAATACATGTGAAAGAATTTTAAAAACTGGAATAAAATATGATACTATTATTTGGACACTAATTTGCTTTTTGTCGTATGACAATTGCAAAGTAAACCCAAAAAAAAAAACAAAAACCCTAAGGTTTATTGTGATTTTTCTAATTGGAAAATCCAAAAGGAATTCATGTTTTTAAACTGACAATGAACAAAAGACCATTCAATTCAAATGCATAAACCTCTTTCTCTTCTATTATAAGTACCATTATGGAAGTTAGAAGCTTTTTTTAACCCAGACCTTAACAAGTTAAAATCAGAAACCAGTGTTATGGAAAGTTAATTTTAAAGCTAATTCTCCAATGCTGAGTTCCCACCAAAGTAGCAATATCATACAATTAAAAGAATACCATTGGTAGAAGAGAACCTTAAACCTTCCCCACCCCACCTTAACATGTTTTGGAAACACTTACTTGACTGTTTTCTGATTTTCTTAGAATCCTATTGCAGTTTGTTATCCAAGTAACTAGGGCAAAAATATTTAAACAACTCTGAGCTGTCATTCTGATATATTTTCTAGGAGTCTGAATTCTTTCTTGGGCTCCAGCTAATGGCCACGTGTCAGATTTACTTGAAATATATCCAAATCCTCAGTGTGTAGCAAGTAAACATTTACTCTTCAGTAATTCCTCATTTTATGCAGACTACCAATAAAGTCATCAAGATTTATAAATTTTCCTCCCAAAATGCTACACCACCATTAAACACTATCCCTCAAAGACTGATAAGAGGAAAATGTTACCAACAGTGTAGACTCAAATATTGAAAAGAGTTTTCAAAAAATACTGCAGAAGGTACGAGTCTCTCTTTGAAGTATTTAAAAATTGGGCAAATTCTACCTTCCTGGGTGTTTTAGGTTAGTTTTCTTAGTGCCCAGGGGAAAGAACTGGATGACCTGTCAAGACTGGCAAAATTGTCTACATCTGATTTTTAAAAATCCAATGTTGACAAGGTTGTAGGAAAAAAAAAGCACTCTCATACACTGTTGTTGGGAATGTGCCTTGGTATAATCTTTTTGAAGAAAATGGGGCAATATCCATCCATTTTAAAATACATACTATCCTTTGACATAGGAAGTCCACTGTTTGGAATTTATCCTATGGGTATACTTGAAAAAGTATGCAAAGACACAAGATGGTTGGTGCAACATTGTTTGTAATAACAAACTTGACATAACCTATATGTCTATCCATAAGTGAATCACTAGGTAAACTTCTTGTAATCAGAATACTATGCAGGCATTAAAAAGAATAAAGACCAGCTGTAAGTGATAATATAGAAAAAATTTTAAGATGTAAGCAAAAAAGCAGTCTACAATGTGATAAATATACACATATACAAACATACATTCAGAAAGACTATAAATACATATATACATATGTATTTGTATAAGCATAACAATTTTTGGAAAAGTACAAAAGAAATTTTAAAAGGGGTTGACTCTGAGGAATAGAACTAAACCTAAGGAGAAAGAGAAATACTTGTTAGATATTAAAATTTGTCCAGCACAGGGAACTCTGCTCAATTCTCTGTGATGACCTATGTGGGAAAAGAATCTAAAATTGAGTGGATATACGTATATGTATAACTGATTCACTTTGCTGTACAGCAGAAACTAACACAACGCTGTAAATCAACTACACTCCATTGAAAACTAATTTAAAAAATGTTAAAATCTGTCATCCAGCTATAATATTAAAAAGCATATGACAACCCTTCGGAGCACTATTTGGCAGTTTCTTATAAAGGTAAACATATGCTGCCCTATGACTCAGCAACTTCACTCTGAGTTACTAACCCAAGAAAAACACAAAAGGTATGTCCACAAATAGTCTTGTACAAAAATATTTATAGCATCCTTATTCATAATACCCCTAAACAGAAAAGAACCCAAATGTCCATCAACGGAAAGATGGGTAAACAAACTGATATATTTTAACAATAGAATACTATTTAGCAATAAAAAAGAATGAACTCCTGATACAAGAAAATTTTTGATAAATCTTACATTCTACTGAGTTAAAGAATCCAGACACAAAAGAGCACATATACACACTATACTGTACCATTTATATGAAGTTCGAAGATCAGCAAAACTAATCTCCCATGATAGAAGTCAATAAGTCTTAGCTTGGTTGGGGGGCAGGGTTGGAGAGTTAGAGTGGGGTGATTGAGGGAAGTTGGGGATTTACTGGAAATAGATACAATGGAACTTTCTGGGGTGATGGAAATGTTCTAATGTCTTGTTTCGGCTGGTAGTTACATGGATGTACCCAATGGTCTAAACCAATCATCCATTTAAAGATTACAATTCAATGGTTTTTAGTATATTCAGAGATATGTACAACCATCACCACAATCAATTTCAGAACATATTCATTACCTCAAAAAGAAGTTCCATACTCTTTAGCTATCTCTCCCAATCCTCCGCCACTACTAATCTCCTTTCTGTTTCTACAGATTTGCCTATTTTGGACATTTCATATAAATGAATCATGTAATACGAGGTCTTTTGTGACTGCCTTCTTTCACATAGCAAAATGTTTTCAAGGTCCATCTATGTTGTAGCATGTATCATTACTTCATTTCTTTTATGGCCAAAGAATATACCATTGTATGAATATACCACATATTGTTTATCCATTCATCAGTTGATGACAGACATCTGGGTTGTTTCCACCTTTTGGCTACTATGAATAATGCTGCTATAAACAACTGTGTTTTTGCTAGAACTGTGCATTTTATTTTATGAAAATTATACCTTAATTTTGAGAAAGAATATGGATATGAAAAATCATATCATTACAACAAATCATTATTTCTGAGTGTTTTAGTGGATGACAGAATAAAAATATCTCGGAATGGCCAACAAGTCAATTATAATAAAAACATGTTCTTTCAGAGGAGAAAAAAGTTATGTGTCAATAACAACAACTAACTGAAATGTCACATTCATCTCCTGATGAAAACAGAAGTTTCCTATATGAGAGTGAGGAAGCTGTTGAAAGGAGAATTTAAATCACTGTCTCAAATGCAAACCGTAACTCTTTAAGGCTTCAATGACCATACCACAGAAACATTTATTATCACCCTGACTTCTGTACATACCATTAGCAACAAAATCAACATTGAAGTATGACCTCATTCTTTTGAGGGATAAAGAAAAAGGGTTAGTCTATTTACCAAAGGCAGAGCATAGTATTAAAATAATGTCTGTGTAGTATTGGGCACAATATTTACATAGTGAAATTGGTGCCTTGAGGCTGTCATACTAGAAGGAAAATTATTTTCTTTACAAATTAACAATCTTCTTTTCCTGAAATGGTTATAAATTATTTTTCATACTGAGATACAAACAAGTGCTTTATTACTAGCAACAGTTAACTGGATCCATTTTGGCTTTCTTTTGTAGGAATGGTGGGAAGAGAATACTAGCAATTATTGTTTTTCTACTCTGTTTTGGGGACTCACATATTTACTCATTTGATCCACAGCACAACCCTATTAGGTAGATACTATATTTTATTCCTATTTTACAGATAAAATGACTAGGCCGAAAAGAGTGAAGAGGTTAAGATCAAAGCCATGACTTCATTCATATAGAACATATACCTGCAACTGAGGTACACCCTCTACATATCCCTTTCCAGTCACAGCCACTACTCCTAACAGTTTATCTGCACTGCTGTTGCTACTTTCTCACTTCTAATTCTTTCCAAATTCCCATGTGCTTCCGTGAAAAACACTTCACTAAAATTGCTTCAAGGTTGCCAATGACTTGATAATAGCCAAATCCAAAGGACATTCTTCACTCTTCATCAATCTAACTTTTCTGGCCTGACCTCTAACTTTTGAAACATTCTCCTCCCTTGGATAACTGATCATTTCTTCACAACATTCTTAAACGTCTCTTCTCCACCTACACCTCTAATTTTTATACTCCTTAGGGTTTTATACTTGATCTTTGTGCTGGGTGGATTTGCCAACATGGTATTCCACATAATATTTCTCTGATTAAGAAGCTCATTTAACAGCCTAAATAAATGAAATGCAGGAATAGACTCCTGCTTACAGCATGCACTGGGCTTACCATGTATTCTATCACCCTGAAGCAGCTGGTCTGATAGAATAATGTAAAAGCCTTTTGAAGACTCAATAATGGTGCCAGCAACACTTTGCAGGGCTGGGGAAATATCCTCCAAAATGTGGAACATGGGCTTCCCTGGTGGCGCAGTGGTTGAGAGTCCGCCTGCCGATGTAGGGGACACAGGTTCGTGCCCCGGTCCAGGAAGATCCCACATGCCGCGGAGCGGCTGGGCCCGTGAGCCATGACCGCTGAGCCTGCGCGTCCGGAGCCTGTGCTCCGCAACGGGAGAGGCCACTACAGTGAGAGGCCCGCGTACCGCCAAAAAAACCAATGTGGAACATGCTCTGAATCAATGATGCTGTTTCTCCATAGCCAGGATACAAAAAGGATCAAAGGATAGAAAAGGGAGCAGTTCCTCTCACTATTATCCTGAATGATCCACTAACAACATTTTATTTGCCATTCCTGAAACTTTGGGCTCTGCTGGTTTAGAAGTCTTAGACAAAACAGTGATTACACTGAACTGGAAGCAGAGACTGCTACCTGGACACTTAGGGTTCTTCATGACACAGAACTAATATGCAAAGAAGGGGATTTATTGACTGGGGTGACTGACCTGATTATCATGGGAATATTGGGTTGCTACTATATAATGAGGACAAAAAGGATTAGCTTGGAACCCAAAAGTACTATGAGGTGCCTCTTAATACTCTCCTGTCTTGTAATAAAAGTTAGTTTACTACAATAACCCAAAGAAGCAGGACTGCTAACAGCACAGACTATTCAGGAATGAAGGTTTAGTTTATTGCACCAGATGAGAAACTACAAATGAGGTACTTACTAAGGGCAAAAGCAGTATAGAATGGGTAGTGAAAGAAGGAAATTACAAATACCAGCTATCACCACCTACAAGTTGCAGAAATAAGGACTTTAACAATTTAACAGGACTATCTTCCTTGCTTTGACATAAATATATTTGTATATATTAACCAAATTGCTTTTGTTTTCCTGTCTTCCATTATCTATCATCTAACATAAATGTATGTTAACAGAGATTAACTTTTTTTACACTTTCCTTTTTAGGGCAGTTTGAGGTTCATAACAAGATTTAGTAGAAAGTACAGAGATTTCCCATATTCTCCCTGTCTCCACTACGTGCATAGCTTCCCTCACTATCAACATCCTGTCCCAGAGTGGATCATTTGTTACAACTGAAGAACCTAAATTGACATATAATTATCACCCAAAGTCCATAGCTTACATTAGGGTTTGCTCTTGGTGTTGTATACATCTAACAAATGGAAAATGACACATAGTCACTATTAAAGCATCATAAAGAACAGTTTCACTGCCCTAAAAATCCTTTGTGCTCTACCTAGTCAACCCTCCCTTCTCCAACTGCTAATCTTTCTACTGTCTCCATAGTTTTGCCTTTTCCAGGATATCATATAGTTGGAATCATAGAGTATGTAACCTTTTCAGAGTGGCTTTTTCACTTGGCAATAAGCATTTAAGGTTCCTCCATGCCTTTTCATCACTTGATAACTAAATTTTGGGGAAGGGCTGAATAACATTCCATTTTCTGGATGTACCACTGTTTATTTATCCTTTCACCTAACGAAGGACATTCTGGTTGCATCAGAGATCTGGCAATTATGAATAAAGCTGCTATAAACATCCACGTGTAGGTTTTTGTATAAATAAGTTTTCAACTCATTTGGGTAAATGCCAAAGGAGTACAACTGCTGGATCCTATGGTAAGAGGATGTTCCATTTTGTAAGAATCTTCCAGCATTTGGTGTTGTTGCTGTTTTGGATTTTGGAGATTTGAATAGGTATGTAGTAGTATCTCATTGCTGTTTTAATTTGCAATTCCTTAATGACATATGATGTTAAGGATCTTTTCATATGCTTATTTTCCATTTGTATATCTTCTTTTTTAATATATTTTATTTTATTTATTTATTTTTGGCTGCGTTGGGTCTTTGTTGCTGCGCACGGGATTTCTCTAGTTGCGGCAAGCGGGGTCTACTCTTCCTTGAGGTGCACGGGCTCCTCACTGCAGTGGCTTCCCTCATTGTGGAGCACAGGCTCTAGGCGCGCAGGCCTCAGTAGTTGTGGCTTGCAGGCTCTAGAGCACAGGCTCAGGAGTTGTGGCACACGGGCTTAGTTGCTCCACAGCATGTGGGATATTCCAGGACCAGGGCTCGAACCCATGTCCCCTGCATTGGCAGGTGGATTCTTAGCCAGTGCACCAGCAAGGAAGCCCCTGTATATCTTCTTTAGACAGGTGTCTGTTTGGATCTTTTGCCCATTTTTAAATCAGATTGCTCATTTTCTTACTGTTTACTTTTAAGAGTTCTTCGGGGGCTTCCCTGGTGGCGCAGTGGTTGAGAGTCCGCCTGCCAATGCAGGGGACACGGGTTCGTGCTCCGGTCCGGGAAGATCCCACATGCCTCGGAGTGGCTGGGCCCGTGAGCCATGGCCGCTGAGCCTGCGCGTCCGGAGCCTGTGCTCCGCAACGGGAGAGGCCACAACAGTGAGAGGCCCGCGTACCGCAAAAAAAAAAAAGAGTTCTTTGTATATTTTAGATAATAGTTCTTTAGCAGATGTGTCTTTTGCAAATATTCTCTCCTAGTCTGTGGCTTCCCTTCTCATTCTCTTGAACTTTAGTCTTTTTTAATCCCTCTATTCCTCCATTATTTCCTTCTTTTGTGTTAAATAGGTATTTTCTAATGTACCATTTTACTTCTTTGTCATTTCTCTTACTATGTATTTTTTAGTTATTTTCTTAGTGGTGGCTCTAGGGATTACAATTCACATTTTAATTTATAGCAATCTAGTTGTTCAGATTAATACTGACTTAATTTCAGTAGCATACACAAAAAATCTGCTCCTATATAACTCTCTTCCCTCCTTCCCCCTTTGTGTTATTGTCATACAAATTATATCTCTATGCATTGTATAAAGCAACTCAGATTACTGCCCTTTACAGTTGTATTTTAGATCAGATAGGAGGGGGGAAAATGTGACAAACAAAAAAATACACTTATATTGTCTTTTATATTTACCAAGGTAGTTACATTTACCAATGCTCTTTCTTTCTTCATGTGCTCTCTATTTCACTGTCTAGTGCTCTTTCATTTCAGTCTGAATGACTCTCTTTAAAATTATTTCTTATAAGGGAGGTCTGTGATAAATTCTCTCAATTTTTTTAATCTAGGAATGTCTTAACTTCTTCATTTTTTAAAGGTAGTTTCACTGAATACAGAATTCTTGGTTGGCAGCTTCTTTCATCACACTGCCTTAATGGTTACAGAAGATAAAGCAGAGGTTAAGTCTTATTGGGGATCCTTTGTACGTGATGAATCACGTCTCTGTTGTTGCTTTCAACACTCTCTTTGTCTTTTGCTTCCAATGGTTTGATTATGTGTCTAGATGTGGGTCTTTTTGAGGTATTCCTACTTGTTAAGTTTCTTGGATATGTATATTCATGTTTTTTCTTCAAGTTTAAGGAGTTTATCAGCCTTCACTTCTTCAAATATTCTTTTTGCCCTTTTTTTCCTATCCTCTCCTTCTGGGACTATTAGTATGTATATGTTGCTACACTTTGCTAATGTCCCACAAGTCTCTGAGGCTCTGTTCATTTTTCTTCATTCTTTTTTTTTTTCCTGTTTCGGAGACTGAATAATATCAATCGACCTATCTTAAAGTTCACCAACTTTTTTCTTCTGCCTGTTCAAATCTGGTATTGGGCCCCTCTAGTAAATTCTTCATTTCAGTTACTTTTCTCCTCAATGCCAGAATTTATTTGGTTCTTTTCTATAATTTCTATCTAGTAATTGATACTCTGTTTGGTAAAACATTATTATACTTTCTTTTACTTCTTTACTATATATAAAGAAGTAAAAGAAAGTATACTTTTATACCTTTACTTCTTTGAACATACTTAAATAGCTGATTTAAAGTCTGTCTAGCAAATCCAATATTTGGGCTACCTCAGTTTCTATGGACATTTCATTCACCAGCCTTCTTCTTTTAAGCTTTTCTTTTCCTTTGGTTAATTTGTTGTTTGCTCCAGTTGTTATCGGCATCTCAGGCAGCTATGTTGTTAAACAGTTGTTGCTGATTGTTCTTGACAAATGACTCTAAGGAAAATACTGTTTACACTGGACAAGTTCTCTGTCAGGTTACATAAAGACAAGCTTTTTGAGACTGGTTTACCAGGGAACTTCCAGACAGGTCAAATAATGACAAGTCTCTGAATATGGGGCTTTGAAAGAGCTCCAACTCCATTTTGGCTCCTCCAGTGCTGGGTAAAATGCTAGTTTTCACCATGATTGCAGGCTGTTGGTTTTCAAGGCTACCATGCAGCTGGAGAAAGAACTCTTATCAGAGCAAGTAAAAAATGCCACAAAGCTTGCTGTTCTTACAGAGAAAACGCTGTTGACTTGTTTTTAATAAATGCTCCCCCAGATCGTTGTAAGCCTTTGGTTAATTTCCAAAGTTCTGAAAAAGTTGAGCTTGACAATTTTTGCAAGTGTTCTTGGTAATTTTATAACAGGGTATTTTCAGATGTGGTTATTCTGCCAGTCTCAGTAACATCACTCTTGTTCACCTCATTTTAAGATTACTTTTAAAGACATTAAATTATTTAAAGCAATAATAATAGTATATTGTGGGGTTAATAATATATTTAGAAGTATGTGTCTGACAATAATAGCACAAAGGATAGGAGGGGGTACATGGAAATAATCTGTTGTAAAAATCCCGTACATTATAAGTGAAATTGTATGACATTATTTGAAGGTAGACTACAGTAAATTAAAGATGGATGTTGTAAATCCTAGAGCAAACACTAAAACAAAAAAAAGAGAGAGAGAGAAAAAGAAATAATTCAATAGAAGAGAGAAAATAAAATACTAAAAAACACCCACTAATAAAAGATATTATGAAAGACAGAAAAGAACCAAAGAACACACAGGACAGAAAACAAATAGCAAGGTGGCACATCATACTGCAACTGTATGTGCCTGTCTATCTATCTCTCTCTTATGCTCTATCTATGTATACCTATTTTCTCTACTAGATTATGAACTTACCTAATTTAAGTGATAAACAGAAACAAGCCAAAGTTAATTGCTGTAATAAATATACTATAAATTCTAACTTCTCTATTTTGGAATTTGTGATAATTTATGAAATTTTACTTAATATGTAAGACACTGAAAAAATACAAAACTCACCTGTCTTCATAAAATAAATCTCAGAATTTTAGTGCTAAGTTATTTCAGAAACCACTTTGTACAATTTCATTTTACAATTAAGGAAACTCAAAGTGACTAACTGACTAACTGATAATTAATCAAAAGCATCACATGGCCAGTCAGCAGTAGAGCCATAGTAAAATTCTTATTTCATATCTTTTAGTCCAGTTCTCTCAAGAGAAAAAAATTTCTATGCAACACCAACCACATATGCAACTACATATAAATAACGTGCTTATTTCAAATGATTCTTATCTAGCAGATCTAGAAACATCTTGTTAAGTTGTACACAAACTTTAAAATAATCAAACTTTTTAAAATGCCTATTGTTGAATTTAGAGTTTCAACTAATTCAAATTCTCATCAATTAATCAAGATTATTGAACTATACTATACTTAACGAAAATCGAAGATACCGTGGCTAAATAATCATTTAAAACACTGGCTACCAAAATCAGAGAATACAATCATTCATTCAAATCAATGACCAAATCATTCACACTTATGCCGAAAATGACTTAAAAATTATAAAATCTGTGTGTATTATTACCTGTAGCTCCAAGTGGGTGTCCCTTTGAAATCAATCCACCACTAGGATTTATGACCCACTTTCCTCCATAAGTATTATCTCCTCTATCAACCAGTTTCCCACCTTGACCTATAGAAGGAAAAACAATATTCATAAATGTTAAAAATAACATCAGAGCAAATGATATGTTTGTTTTTTTTAAACTTACAGATAGCCAAGAATTTCTTGGAGCAAACATTTCTTGATGGCTCAAACTAACTTCAAATTGATACAAGCACTTCTAAAAGTGAGGTAATAAATACTGAGTAATAAAAGCTTATATTTTCAGAACACTTCCTGCATGAAACAAAGCTCCTATTAGCTCCTAAGAGCTCTCTGCTTCCAAAATTGCTACAAATATAATCAAGATTCAGAGAACCAGAAGAAAAGCATCGAAATAGATACAATGCTGTAAAATAATATTAGGTTTAAAAATTCATAATTTTGACAAAATATTCATTCCCATTTCAACTGTACTATTACATTCTATATAAATATTCTTAGTAAACAACAGGGGGGAGAGGGACAGAAAAAAAAGAGCGCTTTCATGAAATGAAGGAAAATGACTGAAAATACCGTTGAGCATAAATGTAAGCTTAAAAGAAAAAAATTACATCACATGCTTGGCAGCTTCAACATTCCTATCGATTCCCTGGTCATTCTTCCAGGTGGTTAAGAAGTAAATAAAAATGCATGTACAGTATAAAATATTCTTCCAGATGATCTTTCTGGTAATGAGAGGTGGAATCTCCAAACGGTGGTGGTGGTGTTATCAGAGGTGGCTAATAGCTGTTACGTACTCTGTGTCAGGCCTTGTTCTCATTATTTTACGTGTATTTACATAATTTAATTTAATCCTCAACCCTACGAAGTAGGTACTATCATTCCCACTTTACAGATAAGGAAAGAGACACATAGATATTAAGTAACCAATCTAAGGCCAAAGTAGGGGATCTAGAATACTCAGGCAGCCTGGCTCCATAGCCTGTGTTCTTAGCCAACACATTTTATTGCCTTCAAAAACAAGAGCGTTCCTCTACTGGCAAAATGAAACATACTAATCACAGAATTTTAGATGACTTAACACTTTTAATTTGATTTTAAATCTAGGTGGTAGATTAAAAACCATCCATTGAGACATTCTTCTATTTTCTGATGTGTTTCTAACATAGAACCTGATACAAGGCTCTAGTCATAACAAGTAAACTATCTGCTATTACTGCTTTCATATTGTTAAATGCTGTCACTGTACTGAGTAATAGCAGACTGAACGCAAACCAACCCCAAGAAGTGAATAATTTACTGCATGATTTTCCACAATACATACAATCCTATGAAGTATCAGAATATTCCACTGGGGAATTAACATTCCAGAAGACCTGCTTTATAAGAAATGCTAAAGTAAATTCTCTAGAAAAATTTGGATCAGCAAGAAAGAGGAAAGAACAACAGAAATAATAAATATCTGGGTAAATATAAAGGACTTTTTTCCTCCTAAGGTCTTTAAAATATGTGCAACTATTGAAAACAAAAATTATAACACTGTCTTTGGGTTCTTTTTAATGTACATAGATGTAATACATATGATAATTTAACATAAAGGTGGGTGTAAGGCAGAAGGGAATTGGTTAATGGACGTATATGTTTGCAAGGTTTCTACATTTTATGTGAAGTGGTACAATATTAATGCTAAGGAGACCCCTATAGCAGTGGTTCTCAGCCCAGAGAAATTTTGTCCCCAGGGGACATTTGGCAATGTCTGGAAACATTTTTGATTATCACAACTGTGGGGGCAGGTACTACTGGCATGTAGTGGGTAGAGGGCCAGGAATGCTGTGAAACATCCTACAATGTCCAAGCCCCACAAAAAAGAATAATCTAGCTCAAGTGTCAACAGTATTGAGGTTGAGAAACCCTGCAACCACTAAAACAAAACAAAACTAACCAAAAACTAAGCTAAGAATAAACAAATATGGCCAAAAAGACAATACATACTAAAATGTCATACTAAAAATATTCAGATAATCCAAAAGGCAGCAGGTGAGAGAGAAAACAGAGTAACAAAAAACAAAGGGACATATAGAGGAAACATAATAAAATGGTCAACCTAAAGCCTACTATATAAATATGTAATTACATTAAACGTTAATGCTCTTTAAATCACACTGCCCAACAGAAATATAATGCAAATCACATATGTACTTTAAAATTTTCTAGTATATATTTTATTTAATATATATTTTATAATGTTTAACCCAATATATCCAAAATATTTTCATTTCAAAATGTAACCAATATAAGGACTTCCCTGGTGGCACAGCGGTTAAGAATCCACCTGTCAATGCAGGGGACAGGGGTTTGATCCCTGGTCCAGGATGATCCCACATGCTGTGGAGCAACTAAGCCCGTGTGCCACAACTACAGAGCCTGCGTTCTAGAGCCCATGCACCACAACTACTGAAGCCCACGTGCCTAGAGCCTATGCCCTACAACAAGAGAAGCCACCGCAATGAGAAGCCCACACACTGCAACAAAGAGTAGCCCCCGCTCGCCGCAACTAGGGAAAGCCCGCACACAGCAACGAAGACCTAACACAGGCAAAAATAAATAAAAATTTTTTAAAAATGTAAGCAATATAAAAAATTATTAATGAAATACTTTATATTCTATTTTTCATATTAAGTCTTCAAAATCTGATGTGTACGTCATACTTACAGCACATCTCAATTTGTACTAGCCACATTTTAAGGATTAAATAACCACATAGAGCTAGTGGCTACTGTATTAGACGACACTCCGTTAAAAGGCAGAAACTGACAAAGTCGATAAAAAACAATACACTACTGCCTACAAGAGACACACCTTAAATAGACAAATAAATAAATAAGTAAATAAATAACCCAAATAGGTCGAAAGCAAACGGATAGAAAAAGATATATCATGTAAACAGTAAGCATAAGAAGGCTGGCATGCTATGTTAGTCAGATAAAAAAGACACTTCTAGACAAAGAATGTAACCAGAGATAAAGCAGAATGTTTCATAATGAAAAAAAACACAACTCATCAGGAAGACATAACAATTATAAATAAGAGAGCCTCAAAATAAATGAAGCAAAAATTGACAGAAATAAAGAAAGAAATAGTTCCACAATTGTAGTAGGAGATTCTAACACCCCTCTCTCAGCAAGTGATACAGCAAGTCAAATAAATTAGTAGAGACACAGAAGGTCTTAAAAATTCTATCAATCACCTTGATTTAATTAACATACACAGAACACTACATCTAACAACCACAGAATCTGCATTATTTTTCAAGTGCATAAGTTCACCAATATATACCATATGCTGAGCCATAAAGTAAATTTCAATTAATTTAAAAGGATCAAAATCAAACAAAGCGTAATCTCTGACTACAGCAAAATTATAATAGACAGCAATAACAATAAGATACCTAGGAAAATTCCAAATACCTGGATATTAAACAGCACACTTCTAAATAATTACAGGTCAAAGACAAAATTAGACATTAAAGGGACATTTTAAATATTTTGAACTAAATGACAATGAATATATCAAAATCTGTGGAATGCAGCTAAAATACTGCTTAGAAGAAAACGTATAGCTTTACATACTTACACTAGAAAAGAAGAAATATCTAAAATAAATGATCTAAGGATCTATCTATCATAAGAAACTTAAAACAAAGCAAAACCAAACAAAAAAAAGTAAACCCAAAGGAAGTTAAAGGAAGGAAATAATAAAGAGCAGAGATCAGTGAAATGGAGGGGGGAAAAAAGACAGTAACAAAGGCAAAAGCTGAATCTTTGTAAAGCTCAACAAAATTGACAAACTTCTAGCTAGACAGATGAAGAAAAAAAGGAGAAAGAACAAAACTCATCAATATCAGGAATTTAAAAAAAAAAGGTTATTACCATAGATTCTATAGACATTAAAAGGATACTAAGAGAATACTTTGAACAACTTCAGTGAAGAAATTTGGCTACTTAAATAAAACTGACAATTTTCTTGAAAAATATATCTTACCAAAATTAATAGGTACAGGAAGAAACAAAAGTTATAGATCAGACCTTCAAGATGGCAGAGGAGTAAGACGTGGAGGTCACCTTCCTCCCCACAAATACATCAGAAATACATCTACATGTGGAACAACTCCTACAGAACACCTACTGAACACTGGCAGAAGACCTCAGACTTCCCAAAAGGCAAGAAACTCCCCACGTACCTGGGTAGGGAAAAAAAAAAGAGGAAAAACAGACACAAAAGAACGGGGACGGGACCTGCACCTCTGGCAGGGAGGTGTGAAGGAGGAAAGGTTTCCACACACTAGGAAGCCCCTTCGTGGGCGGAGACTGAGGGTGGCGGAGGGGGGAAGCTTCAGAGCCACAGAGGAGAGCGCAGCAACAGGGGTACGGAGGGCAAAGCGGAGAGATTCTCACACAGAGGATCGCTGCTGACCAGCACTCACCAGCCCGAGAGGCTTGTCTGCTCACTGGCTGGGACGGGTTGGGACTGGCAGCTGAGGCTCAGGCTTCGGAGGTCAGACCCCAGAGAGAGGACTGGGGTTGGCTGTGTGAACACTGCCTGAAGGGGGCTAGTGCGCCACAGCTAGCTGGGAGGGAGTCCAGGAAAAAGTCTGGAACTGGCTAAGAGGCAAGAGACCATTGTTTCAGGGTGCACGAGGAGAGGGGATTCAGAGCACCACCTAAACGAGCTCCAGAAATGGGCACGAGCCACGGCTATCAGTGTGGACACAAGAAACGGGCATGAAATGCTAAGGCTGCTACCGCAGCCACCAAGAAGCCTGTGTGCAAGCACAGGTCACTATCCACACCTCCCCTCACAGGAGCCTGTGCAGCCCGCCACTGCCAGGGTCCCGGGATCCAGGGACAACTTCCCCAGGAGAACACATGGCGCGCCTCAGGCTGTTGCAACATCATGCTGGCCTCTGCCACCACAGGCTCGCCCCACATTCCGTACACTTCCCTCCCACAAGCCTGAGTGAGCCAGAGCCCCCTGATGAGCTGCTACTTCAACCTCGTTGTCATGTCCGGGCAGGGAACAGATGTCCTCAGGCAACCTACATGCAGAGGTGGGGCCAAATCCAAAGCTGAACCCCAGGAGCTGTGTGAACAAAGAAGAGAAAGGGAAATTTCTCCCAGCAGCCTCAGGAGGAGCAGATTAAATCTCCACAATCAACTTGATGTACCCTGCATCTCTGGAATACCTGAATAGACAAGGAATCATCCCAAAATTGAGATGGTGGACTTTGGGAGCAACTGTAGACTTGGGGTTTGCTTTCTGCATCTAATTTGTTTCTGGCTTTATGTTTATCTTAGTTTAGTATTTAGAGTTCATTATCATTGGTAGAATTTTTAATTGATTTTGTTGCTCTCTTCCCTTTTTTTATATATATACATTTTTTTTCCTCTTTCTCTTTTTGTGAGGGTATATGTGTATGCTTCTCTGTGTGATTTTGTCTATATAGCTTTGCTTTTACCATTTGTCCTAGGGTTCTGTCTGTCCGTTTTTTGTGTGTTTTTTCTCTGTTTATTGTTTTTTTAGTATAGGTTTTAGTGCTTGTTATCATTGGTGGATTTGTTTTTTAGTTTGGTTGCTCTCTTCTTTCTTTCTTTTATTTTTAATACTTTTTAACTTTTTATCTTTAATAACTTTTTTATTTTAAAAACTTTATTTTATTTTTTTCTTTCTCTCTTTCTTTATTCTCACTTTTCTTCTGAGCCGTGTGGCTGACAGGGTCTTGGTGCTCCACCCGGGTGTCAGGCCTGTGCCTCTGAGGTGGGAGAGCTGAGTTCAGGACACTGGTCCACCAGAGACCTCCTGGCTCCACGTAATATCAAATGGCGAAAGCTCTCCCAGAGATCACCATCTCAACACTAAGACCCAGCTCCACTCAACGATGAGCAAGCTACAGTGCTGGACACCCTATGCCAAACAACTAGCAAGACGGGAACACAACCCCACTCATTAGCAGAGAGGCTGCCTAAAATCTTAATAAGGTCACAGACACCCCAAAACACACCACGGAATGGAGTCCTAAGCATCAGAAAGACAATATCCAGCCACATCCACCAGAACACACGCACCAGTCCCCTCCACCAGGAAGCCTACACAAGCCACTGAACCAACCTTACACACTGGGGGCAGACACCAAAAACAATGGGAACTACGAACCTGCAGCCTGCAAAAAGAGGACCCCAAACACAGTAAGTTAAGCAGAATGAGGAGACAGAGAAACACACAGCAGATGGAGCAAGGTAAAAACCCACCAGACCAAACAAATGAAGAGGAAATAGGTAGTCTACCTGAAAAAGAATGCAGAATAATGACAGTAAAGATGATCCAAAATCTTGGAACTAGAACGGAGAAAATACAAGAATCGTTTAACAAGAACCTAGAATAAAGAGCAAACAAACAATGATGAACAACGCAATAAATGAAATTAAAAATTCTCTAGAAGGAATCAATAGCAGAATAACTGAGGCAGAAGAATGGATAAGCGACCTGGAAGAAAAAATAGTGGAAATAACTATCACAGAGCAAAATAAAGAAAAAAGAATGAAAAGAATTGAGGACAGTCTCAGAGATCTCTGGGACAACATTAAACACACAAACATTTGAATAATACGAGTCCCAGAAGAAGAAGAGAGAAAGAAAGGGACTGAGAAAATATTTGAAGAGATTATAGTAGAAAACTTCCCTAATATGGGAAAGGAAATAATCAAGTCCAGGAAGCGCAGAGAGTCCCATACAGGATAAATCCAAGGAGAAACGCGTCAAGTCACATATTAATCAAACTATCAAAAATTAAATACAAAGAAAAAATATTAAAAGCAGCAAAGGAAAAACAACAAATAACATACAAGGAAATCCCCATAAGGTTAACAGCTGATCTTTCAGCAGAAACTCTGCAAGCCAGAAGGGAGTGGCAGGACATATTTAAAGTGTTGAAAGGGAAAAACCTACAACCAAGATTACTCTACCCAGCAAGGATCTCATGCAGATTTGACAGAGAAATTAAAAACTTTACAGACAAGAAAAAACTAAGAGAATTCAGCACCACCAAACCAGCTTTACAACAAATGCCAAAGGAACTTCTCTAGGCAGGAAACACAAGAGAAGGAAAGACGTACAATAACAAACCCAAAACAATCAAGAATATGGTAATAGGAACATACATATTGATAACTACCTTAAATGTAAATGGATTAAATACTCCAACCAAAAGACACAGACTGGCTGAATTGATACAAAAACAAGACCCATATGTATGCTGTCTACAAGAGACCCACTTCAGACCTAGGGACACATACAGACTAAAAGTGAAGGGATGGAAAAAGATATTCCATTCAAATGGAAATCAAAAGAACGCTGGAGTAGCAATTCCCATATCAGACAAAACAGACTTTAAAATAAAGACTATTAGAAGAGACAAAGAAGGACACTACATAATGATCAAGGGATCAATCCAAGAAGAAGATATAACAATTGTAAGTATTTATGCACCCAACATAGGAGCACCTCAATACACAGGCAAATGCTGACAGCCCATAAAAGGGGAAATCGACAGTAACACAATCATAGTAGGGGACTTTAACACCCCACTTTCACCGATGGACAGATCATCCAAAATGAAAATAAATAAGGAAACACAAGCTTTAAATGACACATTAAACAAGCTGGACTTAATTGATATTTATAGGACATTCCATCCAAAAATAACAGAATGCCCTTTCTTCTCAAGTGCTCATGGAACATTATCCAGGATAGATCATATCTTGGGTCACAAATCAAGCCTTGGTAAATTTAAGAGAACTGAAATTGTATCAAGTATCTTTTCCGACCACAACGCTATGAGACTAGATATCAATTACAGGAAAAAATATGTAAAAAATACAAACACATGGAGGCTACACAATACACTACTAAATAACCAAGAGATCACTGGAGAAATCAAAGAGGAAATCAAAAATACCTAGAAATCTGTAAGACTGACGAAAGAAATTAAAGATGATACAAATAGATGGAGAGATATACCATGTTCTTGGATTGGAAGAATCGACATTGTGAAAATGACTATATTACCCAAAGCAATCTACAGATTCAATGCAATCCCTATCAAACTACCAATGGCATTTTTCAAAGAACTAAAACAAAAAATTTCACAATTTGTGTGGAAACACAAAAGACCCCGAACAGCCAAAACAATCTTGAGAAAGAAAAATGGACCTGGAGGAATCAGGCTCCTAGACTACAGACTATACTACAAAGCTACAGTAATCAAGACAGTATGGTACTGGAACAAAAACAGAAAATACAGAACAATGGAACAGTATAGAAAGCCCAGAGATAAACCTACGCACATATGGTCACCTTATTTTTGATAAAAGAAGCAAGAATATACAATGAAGAAAAGACAGCCTGTTCAATAAGTGGTGCTGGGAAAACTGGACAGCTACATGTAAAACACTGAAATCAGAACACTCCCTAACACCATACACAAAAATAAACTCACAATGGATTAAAGACCTAAATGTAAGGCCAGACACTATCAAACTCTTAGAGGAAAACATAGGCAAAACACTCTAAGACATAAATCACAGCAAGATCCTTTTTGACCCACCTCCTAGAGAAAGGGAAATAAAAACAAAAATAAATGGGACCTAATGAAACTTAAAAGCTTTTGCACAGCAAAGGAAACCAGAAACAAAACGAAAAGACAACCCTCAGAACGGGAGAAAATATTTGCAAATGAAGCAACTGACAAAGGATTAATCTCTAAAATATATAAACAGCACATGCAGTTCAATATCAAAAATACAAACAACCCAATCCAAAAGTGGGCAGAAGACCTAAATAGACATTTCTCCAAAGATGATATACAGATTGCCAACAAACACATGAAAGGATGCTCAACATCACTAATCATTAGAGAAATGCAAATCAAAACTACAATGCGTATCACCTCACACCAGTCAGAATGGCAATCATCAAAGAATCTACAAACAATAAATGCTGGAGAGGGTGTGGAGAAAAGGGAACCCTCTTGCACTGTTGGTGGGAATGTAAATTGATACAGCCACTGTGGTGAACAGTACCAACGTCCCTTAAAAAACTAAAAATAGAACTACCATATGACCCATCAATCACGCTACTGGGCATATACCCTAAGAAAACCATAATTCAAAAAGAGTCATGTACCAAAATGTTCATTGCAGCTCTATTTACAATAGCCAGGACATGGAAGCAACCTAAGTGTCCATCGACAGATGAATGGATAAAGAAGATGTGGCACATATATACAATGGAATATTACTCAGCTATAAAAAGAAATGAAATTGAGTTATCTGTAGTGAGGTGGATGGACCCCGAGTCTGTCATACAGAATGAAGTAAGTCAGAAGGAGAAAAACAAATACCGTATGTTAACACATATATATGGAATATAAAAAAAAATGTTCTGAAGAACCTAGGGGCAGGACAGGAATAAAGGTGCAGATGTAGAGAATGGACTTGAGGACACGGGGAGAGGGAGGTGTAAGCTGGGACGAACTGAGAGAGTGGCATGGACATATATACACTACCAAATGTAAAACAGATAGCTAGTGGGAAGCAGCCACATAGCACAGGGAGATCAGCTCAGTGTTTTGTGACCACCTAGAGGGGTGGGATAGGGAGGGTGGGAGGGAGATGCAAGAGGTAGGAGATATGGGGATATATGTATATGTATAGCTGAATCACTTTTTTATAAAGCAGAAACTAACACACCACTGTAAAGCAATTATACTCCTATAAAGATGTTAAAAAATAAGTAAATAAATAAAATTATAAACAGGCCTGTATCTATTAAGAAATTTTAATTTATTGAAAACATCCCCCCCAAAGAAAACTTTAATCTACTTGATTACACTGGTAATGAAACAGTCAAGGAAGAACTAACACTAATCTTACAGAAACTATTTCAGCAAATAGAGAATGAGTGACCACTGCTCAATTTATTTTATGAGACTGGAATAAAACAACTTGGAAAAAAAGAAAACTACAGACAAATATCCTTCATGAATATATAAACAAATTTCATTAACAAAATGCTAGCAAATTGATTCTAACAATATATTAAAAGGTAGGATTAATCCCAGAAATATAAGGTTAGTTTAACATTCAAAATTAATGTAATTCACCATGTGAAAAGAATAAAGGACAAAATCCACATAGATCATTTTAATAGATGCAGAAGAATTTTTTGAAAATTCAACACCCCTTGATGATAAAACAACAACAAAATAAAAAACCTCAGCAGGCTAAGAATAGTAAGGACCTTTCTCAACATGATAAATGGCATCAACAAAAAACCTATAGCTAACATTATACATAATGGTAAAATATTAAAGTGCATCCCCTGACATCAGGAATAAGGTAATGATGCCCACTTTCACCTCTTCTGTTCAGTATGGTACTAGAGCTCACAGTCATTGCAGTAAGGTAAGAAAAAATAAAAAGATCAGAAAGGAAGACAAAAACTGTCATTGGCAAATGGCATGATTGTTTATATGAAAAATCACTCATAATCTGCAAAATAACGACTAGAACAAATGAATTTAGCAAAGTTACAGTTTCCAAGTTTTTTTTAATCAATTGTATTCTTATATACTATCAGCAAACATTGGAAAATGAAGGTTAAAAAAAAAATTATGCCAAAACCCATAAATACCAAGGAATAAACCTAACAAAAGACACCTAAGGGCTATACTGAAAACTACAAACATTCTAATAGAAGTTAAAGGAGGGCTAAACAAATGGAAACATATACACATCTAATGGATTGGAAGATTCAACATTGTTAAGATGACAGTTCTCTCTAAATCAATCTACAGACTCAATGAAAATTCCAGCAAGCTTTTTATTTTGTAGAAATTGACAAACTAATTCTAATATGTACATGGAGATGCAAAGGACCTAAAATAACCAAAATGATTTTTAAAACGAACAAAATTGGAGAACTTATCCTATCTGATATAGTATAGTATAGTAGAGTGTAGTAGAATAAACACAGTAGCCAAACTAACTTGGTATTGGTGAAAAGGTAGACATGTAGATCATTGGAATAGAACAGAGAATCCAAAAACGGACCCTCACATATATGGGCAATTTTTGACAAAGGTGCCAAGGCAATTCAATGGGGAGAGAAAAGTCCTTCCAATAAATGGTGCTGAATATGTGTATGGGGTAAAAACGAGTAATATCAACCTTTACGTTACACCAAACATAAAAATTGACTCAAAATAGATCATGTACTTAAATGTAAAATCTAAAACTACAGAACTCCTGGAATAAAAATAGAAGAAAATCTTTACAACCTTGCAGTAGGCAAGTTTCTTGGAATATAAAAAGCCTGAACCATTAAAAAAATTGATAAGAAAATATGTAATTGATAATCAAAAAATTTTTAATTTGTCCTTCAAAAGACACTATTAATAAAACAAAAAGGTAAGCCACAGACTGGGAGAAAACATTCACAGCCCACATATATCAGACAAATTACTTGTATCCAGAATATACATTTATATAAATTTTACAACACAATAAAGACAAGTAACCCAACAATCAAAGGGCAAAAGGTCTGAACAGACACTTCACAAAAGATATATGAATGACCAATAGGCACAAGAAAAGATGCTCAACATCACTAGTCATGAGGGATATGCATAATAAAACTAAAATAAAACACCACTATATACTCTTTTGAATGGCTGAAATTTTAAAAACTGACCACATCAAGTGTTGATGAGAAGGTGAAACAACTGAAATCTCACATACTGCTAGTAAATGGAAAATGGTACAACCACTTTAAAAACAAAAAGAAAAAAAAAATCCTCCAGATCCCACCAACTAGTTTTTCCATTTTCCTTTCTGCAGGTCTTTATTCAAACACAGTTTGAAATAGCTGGAATTACATGTGTGATTCTTTTTATCCTTTTTTTTTTTTTTTACTTAACAGTGCATTACAAGTACCCCTGATTTACATAAAACAAATTATTTGTATACTCTGTCATCTCATTTGGTACTGTCCAAGACTACATGTTCTAAGAGTCCAAGATCAGGATAGCTTCCATTCGCTTTGCACAGTGTGGCAGAGCCAACATGGAGGGAAAGACAATTAGTGAATTGTTTTGTTTTATGATGAAAGTGAAATGTTCTCAGTGACATGTAGTAAGTTAATCTGCATCTCATCAAAGATATTACCTTCTGGACAGAGTCCCAGTGCCTCATAAGTAAGAAGTTCATTGGTGGAAAAGCAATCATGAAGTTCTATTACATCAACATCACTTGGTCTCAGGCCAGATTTCTCATAGCACTTTCTGGCAGCTTCTTTACTCATATCAAAGCCAACCTAAAACCAAAACCATATATAAATAAATTAAGGGCACCAAAACTGGGACTTTTATATAAGGCTTATAAGAGATTAATATGTATAACCTTAACAGTTGAGAACTGACCATAAATATTGAAATCTCAGTTAATTCTGTATTACACAGAAAGTCCAAATCAAAGAATATCCAGGAGGGAGAATGAACATACACATTACATTTTGTACTATAAAAAGGACTTACAATTCCTCATGCCATACCCTGTGCAAAGTTACAAAAACTCTATCAAACCACAATATATAGTTGTGGTAGATAGGTTGAAGAGATTTATCAAGAGATCATTATGATTCAGATACACTGAAAAATATGGGTGAATTTCTATATGAAAATAAACAATCTTCTTTTAGAAGATCATATAGGATTCAAACCATCTTTCCAAAATTCATGCTATTAACACCCCTTTGGTCTCAGATAATAACATGCAAACTCACCTCTTTTCCAAGGAATAAAACTGTGATGTGATGGAAAATGTACTACAATCAGAAAACCTGAGTATAAGTTTCACCTCTGCCACACCCTAGGTTGTGTGATCTTGGGCAAGTTACAGAAACATTTTAAAATTCAAAGCATTGTTGTAAAATCATTTTGTAAACTCTAACGTAAACCATATGCTTATTTATATATGTGTGTGTACATAATGCACATTTTTATGTGTGTATATATGTATGTATCTTCAAATATTCAACTAAGTTAGGTCAGAATTCTTATCTTTTTTACTTCCTCCATTTTGTACTCAATCTTCAATCAGTGATTTTTAAAGTGCAAAAAAGTTCCTGAAAATATCTTTGTTTTTCCCTTAACTCTGTAAGACTGGAGTTCTGGGCATATTTAGGCAACTCAAAATTTTTAAAAATAGCACACTAGTTAGTTAAAAGTGCATGCATATGTTCTTATCAGTTATTTTCCCTTAACAGGTTCTTAAGGATGGGTTATAATATTAAATTTTCTAGACCAATTTTTTTCAAGTAAATAACGTTCAGAGCTGATGACATGATGTCACTTTGAAATTCTGAAAAAGAAATCCCTTGACTGATTAATAAAACAGAATCTCAGACACACCATTTTAATAACGCTTTTTTCTTCAAACGAGCTTGGCATATCAGTCACCATCTCTTGAGCCAAAATTTCCACAGCTTTGGATTTCAGGCCGTGCTTCTGTACAAATGCTTCACTAGCCAAAATTGCCGCTGCAGCACCATCTGAAGTGGGACTAAGAGGAGGTGAAAATAGTTATTTATACCTGGTTCACCTCGATCTTAGGATTTCAGTCTAGGAGTTCTTTCAGTGTGGAAAGGCTGGGTGTATGCTTGCTGGTCATTGGACTGTCTTTGTAATATCTGCAGTTAAAAATTATACATGCTTCACACCTGAAGACTGAACTTCTAACAAGAATTTAAATGCTATCAGTCACTGCTTGGTCTCTAAGGGTCTCTCCCAAAAAGTTCTTATTGCAAAGAATCCCAGATTTGCCTCTGCAGATACATAAGGTATTTTCTGGTGACTTCTGAGGGGTCCACAAGGTTATTCCTGAGCTAATAAAGATTCTACGATAGGCCTAACTAGCTCCAACTTTGCTATCTCCCAAATAATCAGTCTTGGAATCCTTTTGGAAACTGGGAAAGGATGGAATAGGAGATACCAGAAAGCCCATGGTTTGGTTAAGACTCTTGAGATCTCCTCAAAATAGACCTTTTCCTTAGAGCAGCTGTGAAGGAAGGCAGCAGACACAAGAAGCCTTCTGTGAGTTGAGCTGTACTATAAAAATGGGCAGACACTCATACTGCTACAGATAAAAATGGACGTCACTTGTTCACTTGCATCCCAGACAGTAACTCCAGGACACATCCAGGTGAGAGTTAGGCACAGGTAGGAGCTATGCAATACTAACTCAGTCTTCCAGGAGACAGATATTGTCAAGCAATTTTCAAGACAGAGTTACTATCATTATTAGAGCTTTGATTTTTTTTCTTGTTTTACCTTTACTCGTAGTTAGTATGATTGAGTAAAATTTCCTACAGTAGAAATATACAGCAGAGAAAACAAAATGGTCAAGGGAAAAACCTTTGGACTCCACTGGCCTCCCAAGCCACATTTAAATGAATAAATACTATTAAAACAGAGTAGTTGGAAGTCATGAGAAAAGGAAGTAAAATATATAATTTTCCAAGAGAAAAGACAATCTGTGTCTAGACAGGAATAGGAAGCAAGGGTGCTCACTCCAGGGTAAGGACTATACTTGGTAGGAGTTCTATAAAAGCAGATACAGATATACCCAGATACAGTGCCTACAGTCTACCCAAGGGATAGAGGGGGTCGGGGGGTGGTGGGGGGGGAGAAGGCACAGTACTTCTATTAAATATTAAAATGTGTTTTTCTTACCAACATTGTAAGATAGTCAAAAAATCAAAAATTTTTTGAGATGCCATCACTTCATCTAAACTGTACTCCTTTTGGAACTGGGAATACCTAAATATAAAATAAGTAGTTACAGAATGTGAGGTAGCAATCACAATTTTTGTTGAAGATGTTCTGGTCCAGAAGTTAAAGAGAGAATAACACATAAACACTCTTTTCACAAACGAAAGATAGGCTTTCAATAAACCATTTCAATCTACAATAAATAAGTCATTTGAATTGAATTTTTAAAATTCCTAACTCCAAAATATCATGTTGTATAAAAAAACTTTTGTCTAATTTTTGTCCTGGGTTCCTGGCATGGAGATTCTAAAACCCTTGGAATTTCCTGAGTAATAGAAGTGTCTTTGTTATGCTAATTAGGTAACTTGCAGTGGTCCCCTTGTTAGCTGGGGGATAAGGGAGGGATGAGCCAGGGGTCTGGTCACCAGAAAGATCAACCATGAGAATACAAGATTGGGACTTTTGAACCAGTTTGACCCCTAGGGAGAAGAGGGGGGCCTAGAGATCGAGTGGCCAATGATTTAATTGAATATGCCTGCATAATGAAGCCCCAGTACAAACTTTAGAAACTGAAGCTTGGTGAAGCCACCTGGTTGCCGAGTACCTTCACATACCAGGAGGGTGTTGTGCCCTGACTCCATGGGAAGAGGGCATGGAAGCTCTGCACTAGGAACCTTCCCAGTCATTATCCTATGTGCCTCTTCATTTGGCTGTTCCTCAGTAAGTACAGTACTTTCCTGAGTTCTGTGAGTCATTCTAGTGAATTATCAAACATGAGAGGATCATGGGAACCACTGAATTTATAGTCAGTTGGTCAGAAGTGCAGGTGGCCTGGGGATCCTACTTCATCTGGCATCTAAAGTGAGAGCAGTCTTGTGAAGTCTTAATTCATAGAGTCTGCATTAACTCTGGGTGGCAGGTACCAGAATTAAATTGCAGTACACCCAGTTGGTGTCAAACCAGTTGGAGGTTAAAATAAAATACCTTTTTTTTTGTCCTGGAGAATTACAAAAATATTAGCTCCTTAAAAGCAAAATTAAATGACTTGCAATTCAGCCAACTTTTGTGGTGATAATATTATACAACTACATTTAATGAAAGCTAATGGCATTCTTAAATAAATGTATAAAACCTGCAAGAAAATATCTGCATTCTCCTCAGCCAACTGCTTATTTCTGGTATTGAGTCAATATGAAAACACGTTCTTTCAAATGAGCCTTGTGTCTAGGGTTTTTAATGTCTGAGAGGTTCGAAAATCATTAAAATTGTTTCACATGGAAAAAAATAAATATATCTGCATTCTTCAAAACACATTTCCTTTCTCATCACTGCCAAGAAGAAACTTAGTTTCATCCCCTTTGGTGCCTCTAACAATATAATCAGATGGTTTCAGAAATTGCTCTGGAAAGACAGCAGCACAAATAGATACAATAAGGGAGTTTCTAAAAGCAAACTTCAACTGGTATGGAAATTAAGCAATTCCAGTGTTTAGAAATCAAGCCCATGTAACTTAGATCTGCAGACTACCGTCTGCACCTTTGCTTCTGAAGCTAACTTTGACCATCACCAACTTTGAAAAAAATTCTTTATTTAAGCCAGATCCTGTACTAGACAGTGGGGACATGGACATAGTCCCTACCCTCAAGGAACTCAGTCTGAATCCACGGCAATAAATACACCATCCTAGTATGATAAATGCCATGATAGAAATGTTATACAGGGTGCCACGGGACCAACAGGATACACATCAAACCCAGATACCAAAGGGGACTTCCTCTCTGAGGTTAGGCAAATAAGAGGAAATAGGAGATAGAGAATTCCTGGCAAAAGGGTCAGCACATGCAAAGCCTCCTGAGGTGAAACAGTTTATTGAAGCTAGAGCGTGACATCTGGGAAGGAATATGGAGGCAAGATGAAGAAGAGGGGGCAGGAGACATGAACAAGGATCAGATCATGAAAGGCCAGTATATGGTGTTTACATTATACTGAAAACAATGAGGAACTACTAAAGGATATTAAGCTGGGAGTGACATGACCAGATCTGTATTTCAGCAAGAAAGCTGTGGTATGGAAAAGGGACACTAAAAAGGCATTACCAAAAGCAAGTAAACCAACTAAGAGATTGGGGCAATAATTAAGGCAAGAAATGATAAGGGCCTAAAATAGGGAATTGGAAGTAAAAGATGGAGAGAAGCGGGACTTCCCTAGAGGTCCAGTGGTTAAGACTCCGTGCTTCCAATGCAGGGGGCGCAGGTTCAATCCCTGGTCAGGGAACTGAGATCCCACATGCTGTGCAGCGCAGCCAAAAAATAAAATTAAAAAAAAAAAAGATGGAAAGAAGTAATGAATTCAAGAGATAGTAAGGAGGGAGAGTTATAGACACAGGTCCGAAGGCTCAAGTGGCAGAAGCTATCCCTAATCTTATACTACTGATCACAGATTCTCACTGCCTTTAGGTATTCTTATAATCTGTGAGGAAGCACTTGAGAAGGTTCTTAACTCAACCTTCTTAGAAATATGTAACAGGTTATCTCTAATGACTGGTCAGCAAACACAGAATTATCTTTCT
This sequence comes from Delphinapterus leucas, assembly GCF_059928025.1. NCBI lineage: Eukaryota > Metazoa > Chordata > Mammalia > Artiodactyla > Monodontidae > Delphinapterus > Delphinapterus leucas. The sequence goes on from NC_143129.1 coordinate 146,312,744, forward strand.
TCACTAGTCAAGCAAAACCTAGTGTAAGAAGTTAGCATCTGAAATTTCTAAGCCAAACCTAGGCTATTCTTGGCTGTTTCAGTGAGTTTTAAATGATGAAGCTGACATTCAGAAATAACATTTGCCTATTCAACATAATTGAGAACTTATAATACATAGCAGAAGATCCATGAGGACAAGGAATTTACCCATCTTGTTCACTGCTATATCACTAGTAGCTTTACCAGCGTCTTGCACATAGTAGGCTACTGAATACATAATAGCTGAGTGAATGAAAATCCTTTAGAAGAATGCTGTAATGAGTGGATAAATGAGTACCTGGTAGGGCAGGGAGTTAAGTAAAAGAAAGACTTGGAAGTTTTGCTTCTCTGGGGAAGGTCAAGAGCTGCTCTTTGGAGACTCAAAGCCAGGAAACTGCATACTGTCAACTCCTCAATATGTTGGTACAGTTCCTTACTAGTTTCAGGAAATCACAAGGATTTTTAATGGTTCTCCAAGTTCTAAGGACAAAGAAATCAGCTCTAGACCATATTTATGGGCTTAAGACTGCTTATCCTAACTACTATTCAGTAACAGCAAAGTTTTATTGAGCATATACTATGTTCCAATACCCTAATAGGTACTGAAGATATAAAGATGAGACATAATCTCTGCTCAAGGATCATCATCATCAGAGGAGAAAGATTTATAAATAAGTATGATACACTGTGATATGTTGTAACAGACATATACAGAGAGTACAATGAAGCTCATGAGAAAAAATAGTTATGCCTATTTAAGAAGGTACTAAGAGAAGCAATGATATTTGGGTTGAGACTTGATGAGTAAGTAGATACTTGCCAAACAAAAGAAAGGCAGAAGGATATTCCAGGGAGAGTTAACAGCATAACTAAAAACACAGAAACAAGCACAGTATAATACACTTAAGGAATACCAAGTAATCTTGTGAGAGATGAGATTGAGAATAACCAGGGAAGTGGTAGGAAATAAGACCAGCAAAGTAGAACGAGGCCAAATTATAACAGGCTTGTTATCTCATATGAAGGAATTTCTATTTTATTATATAAGCAAGGGAATTAACCAAAGCTTCCACAATACCCTTAGATCTTTCGCAAAATACCATTAAATTTAGGGCATGGGAGTAGATATTATTTGTTAATTAGGTATACCCTGAATTCAAACATCAATTCAAAATCAGAAGAATGAGGAGAACAAGTAGTAGCATGAAGTATTAGAAATACGTGGTAATGACACTTGTGGTATACAATGTCCCTTATCATGTTTTTATGTTTATTAAACATGGCAAAATTTGTTTAATAGTTCAGAAACAATTTACTGAGCACTGATTATGTTCCAGACTCCGTGCTAAGCATTAAGAACATAAAGATAAGAGATGGCTCTTGCCCTCAAGGAGTTTATAATCTAGTAGAAGGAAAAATATAAACACTATTTTACCACTATTTAGAATGATCCTGAGCAAGCTACCTAATTTCTGTAGGCCTCGTTTTCATCATCTATAAAATAAGAATAAAAATAACTACCTTATAGGGTCCTTGAGAGGATTAAATGAAAATGTACATAAAAGTACCTAGCACAGTGACACAGAGTTGGCATTTAATAAAGTTAGCTACTATTCTTTTATTGCCTAGTGGTTTGCTTTCGTAGAGATTCTACTTGTGTGGCACTAATTCATTTCCCAGTGAACAAATTTTACTCAGCAACCATTAAGTACATGCTATGAGCCATGCATTGCACTAGGCACTAGGGATTCAAAGATTAATTATCAGTAATACATATGATGTAATTTTACTTCAGACTACTTTTTAGGATATAAATAACCACATTATTCTATCAGAGTAAGAGTTAATGACACTAACATAATTAAAATGCAAATAATTTAATATAAAGTAATTAAAACAACCACTTTAATTGATCAAAACAAACTAAGAAAAGTTTTAAAAAATGGTTTAAAATGGGGCCTGGTTATTTCCAATTAAAATTATTATAATAAATTTCATTTACTAGAGTTAGAACCTATGACCAATTACATCTTTTAATGCCAGCCATTCACATTCTTTCTTAAAAGAGCAACTAAGCTTAAATGGCATTTTAAATATAAATAGACCAAAACCTAAACTGAAAAGTAGTCAAAAGTTTACTTGGGCACAAGCCTTTCATAAGAAGAAAAACATTCTAGTTAACATCTTTGAGGTCTTACATTTGCTTTTCAAGTATAAAGTTGCATATTACATAGCAGGATAACCCAGATTCTCACTATTTCATATCTCTGAAATACTTACGGGTTATTAACTGAATGCTTATGATTTTTCCATCCAATTTTTGCAAAGTGTTCAAGTTTTGTTCCTGTAGAGAAAGCAAACTTCTATTAGTGAGTTAATGCTTTCCTGTTGCTTGTTAACAAATGTTGCAATGATACTCAGTATCCTTCTAATATTTCCACATTTTCCCATGCATAGATACCAGTATTGGAAACTTCAACACTGATCCCTCACATAAACATTTCTTTATAATTAAACTGGGGTGTATTTCATGAATTGAATCAACAAATAAGCATATGATATGAAAATAGTTCAAACTGGCCTATTCTACCTAGTACAACTAGGGTCTACTTTCAAAACCCAGAAAATATAGCCTAGGACCACAGTGGTTATAAGGCAGGAAAGCACTGCCAGCAATACTTCAAGGAGTCTGCCAAAACATCCCAACATCCCTGGACGAAGTGAATTTTACAATTCAAACCTCTAGGGCCTGAACTTCTTTTGCCTTATGATAAGGCAGAAAGGTCTTCAGAAGAGTTAGTCTAACAAGAAAAGGGTATACTTTTTAAATTCTTTAACAGAAAATTCAAAGAGTAGTGTCGGAAAATAAAAGCAAGCACATTAATGAAGTAAAATTTGTAAAAGTCTTGTTTATTATTTTTAAGAAGATGAAACAGAATAAAATAGGTTTTGAATCCTCCTTTGGAACTAGAAAGACCAAGGAATGAAAAAGTGCACTGATCGGAGCTGATAATATTAAGTTAATACACAGCACAATAAAGTGGAGAGTCCCCATTTCTGTTTTATCTCTACCTTTTCTGTCAAGGAGGGTGATCTTCAGAGCAGAAATGACATACATATAATTGAACAAATCTTTTCTCAATTCTAATAAAAATGGAAAAAGGTAGAGACCACACTAGCGATCTCATACCAATAAGAGTAAGTGACTGATCCAGAGGCAGTCAGAACGGGTCCAGTAAGAACAAGCCACATCAAATTCATATCTCTTTTTTTTTGAATTTTAATTTTTTTATACAGCAGGTTCTTATTAGTTACCTATTTTATACATATTCGTGCATATATGTCAATCCCAATCTCCCAATTCATCCCAGCACCACCCCCATCCCCCACTTTCCCCCCATGGTGTCCATACATTTGTTCTCTACAACTGTGTCTCTATTTCTGCCTTGCAAACCAGTTCATCTGTACCACTTTTCTAGATTTCACATATATGCATTAATATACGATATTTGTTTTTCTCTTTCTGACTTACTTCACTCTGTATGACATTCGCTAAGTCCATCCACATCTCTACAAATGACCCATTTTCGTTCCTTTTTATGGCTGAGTAATATTCCATGGTATATATGTACCACATCTTCTTTATCCATTTGCCTGTCGATGGGCATTTAGGTTGCTTCCATGACCTGGCTATTGCAAATAATGCTGCAATGAACACTGGAGTGCATGTGTCTTTTTGAATTATGGTTTTCTCTGGGTATATGCCAGTAGTGTGATTGCTGGGTCGTATGATAGTTCTATTTTTAGTTTTTTGAGGAACCTCCATACTGTTCTCCATAGTGGCTGCATCAACTTACATTCTCACCAACAGAGCAAGACAGTTCCCTTTTCTCCACACCCTCTCCAGCATTTGTTGCTTGTAGATTTTCTGATGATGTCCATTCTAATGGGTGTGAGGTGGTACCTCATTGTAGTATTGAGTTGCATTTCTCTAATAATTAGTGATGCTGAGCAGCTTTTCATGTGCCTCTTGGTCATCTGTATGTCTTCTTTGGAGAAATCTATTTAGGTCTTCTACCGATTTTTCAACTGGGTTGTTTTTTTTTAAATATTGAGCTGCATGAGATGTTTATATATTTTGGAGATTAATCCTCTGTCCATTGATTCGTTTGCAAATATTTTCTCCCATTCTGAGGGCTGTCTTTTTGTCTTGTTTATAGTTTCCTTTGCTGTGCAAAAGCTTTGAAGTTTCATTAGGTCCCATTTGTTTATTTTTGTTTTTATTTCCATTACTCTAGGAGGTGGGTCAAAAAAGATCTTGCTATGATTTATGTCCAAAAGTGTTCTTCCTATGTTATCCTCTAAGAATTTTATAGTGTCCGGTCTTATATTTAGGTCTTTAATTCATTTTGAGTTATTTTTGAGTGTGGTGTTAGGGTGTGTTCTAATTTCATTTTTTACATGTAGCTGTCCAGTGTTCCCAACACCACTTATTGGAGAGGCTGTCTTAACTCCATTGTATATCCTTGCCTCTTTTGTCATAGATTAGTTGACCATAGGTGTGTGGGTTTATCTCTGGGCTTTCTATCCTGTTCCATTGATCTATATTTCTGTTTTTGTGCCAGCACCATATTGTCTTGATTACTGTAGCTTTGTAGTATAGTCTGAGGTCAGGGAGTCTGATTCTTCCAGCTCTGTTTTTCTTCCCCTCAAGTTTCCTTTGGCTATTCGGGGTCTTATGTGTCTCCATACAAATGTTAAGATTTTTTTTCCAGTTCTATAAAAATGCCATTGGTAATTTGATAGGGTTGCATTGAATCTGTACATTGCTTTGGGTAGTATAGTCATTTTCACAATATTGATTCTTCCAATCCAAGAACATGATATATCCCTCCATCTGTTTGTGTCACCTTTAATTTCTTTCATCACTGGCTTATAGTTTCTGAGTACAGGTCTTTTACCTCCTTAGGTATGTTTATTCCTAGGTATTTTATTCTTTTGTTGCAATGGTGAATGGGATTGTTTCCTTACTTTCTCTTTCTGATCTTCGTTGTTAGTGTATAGGAATGCAAGATATTTCTGTGCATTAATTATTGTATCCTGCAACTTTACCAAATTCATTGATTAGCTCTAGTAGTTTTCTGGTGGCATCTTTAGGATTATCTACGTGTAGTATCATATCATCTGCAAACAGTGACAGTTTTACTTCTTCTTTTCCAATCTGTATATCTTTTATTTCTTTTTCTTCTTTAATTGCCATGGCTAGGACTTCCAAAACTATGTTGAATAATAGTGGCAAGAGTGGACATCCTTGTTTTGTTCCTCATCTTAGAAGAAATGCTTTCAGTTTTTCACCATTGAGAATGATGTTTGCTGTGGGTCTGCTGTATATGCCCCTTATTATGTTGAGGTAAGTTCCCTCTATAACCCCTTTCTGGAGAGTTTTATCATAAACGGGTGTTGAATTTTGTCAAAAGCTTTTTCTGCATCTATTGAGATGATCATATGGTTTTTATTCTTCAATTTGTTAATGTGGTGTATCACACTGATTGATTTGCATATGTTGAAGAATCCTTGCATCCCTGAGATAAACCCCACTTGATCGTGGTGTATGATCCTTTTAATGTGTTGTTGGATTCTGTTTGCTAGTATTTTGTTGAGGATTTTTAGATCTATATTCATGAGTGATATTGGTCTGTAATTTTCATTTTTTGTAGTATCTTTGTCTGGTTTTGGTATCAGGGTGCTGGTGGCCTCATAGCATGAGTTTGGGAGTGTTCCTTCCTCTGCAATTTTTTGGAAGAGTTTGAGAAGGATAGGTGTTAGCTCTTCTCTAAATGTTTGATAGAATTCACCTGTGAAGCCATCTGGTCCTGGACTTTTGTTTCTTGAAAGGTTTTTAACCACAGTTTCAAATTCATTACTTGTGATTGGTCTCTTTATATTTTCTGTTTCTTCCTTGTTCAGTCTTAGAAGGTTATACCTTTCTAAGAATTTGTCCATTTCTTCCAGGTGGTCCATTTTATTGGCATAGAGTTGCTTGTAGTAGTTTCTTATAATGCTTTGTATTTCTTTAGTGTCAGTTGTAACTTCTCCTTTTTCATTTCTAATTTTACCGATTTGAGTCCTCTCCCTCTTTTTCTTGATGAGTCTGGCTAAAGGTTTATCAATTTTGTTTACCTTCTCAAGGAACCAGCTTTTAGTTTTATTGATCTTTGCTATTGTTTTCTTTGTTTCTATTTCATTTATTTCTGCTCTGATCTTTATGATTTCTCTCCATCTGCTAACTTTGGGTTTTGTTTTTTCTTCTTCCTCTAGTTCCTTGAGGTGTAAGATTAGATTGTTTCTTCGAGATTTTTCTTGTTTCTTGAGGTAGGATTGTATTGCTATAAACTTCCCTCTTAGAACTGCTTTTGCTGCATCCCATAGGTTTTGGATTGTCATATTTTCATTGTCATTTGTCTCTAGGCATTTTTTGATTTCCTCTTTGATTTCTTCAGTCATCTCTTGGTTATTTAGTAACATATTGTTTAGCCTCAATGTGTTTGTGTCTTTTTATATTTTTTCCCTGTAATTTATTTCTAGTCTCATAGCACTGTGGTCGGAAAAGATGCTTGATGTGATTTCAATTTTCTTAAATTTACCAAGGCTTGATTTGTGACCCAAGATATGATCTATCCCGAGGAATATTCTGTGTGAACTTGAGAAGAAAATGTAATCCACTGTTTTTGGATAGAATGTCCTATAAATATCAATTAAATCTATCTGCTGTATTGTATCATTTAAAGCTTGTGTTTCCTTATTAATTTTCTGTCTGGATGATCTGTCCATTGTTGTAAGTGAGGTGTTAAAGTCCCCTACTATTACTGTGTTACTGTCAGTTTCCTCTTTTATAGCTGTTAGCATTTACCTTACGTATTGAGGTGCTCCTATGTTGGGTGCATATATGTTTATAAGTGTTATATCTTCTTCTTGGATTGATCCCTTGATCATTATGTAGTGTCCTTCTTTGTCTCTTGTAACATTCTTTATGTTAAAGTCTATTCTGATATGAGTATTGATACTCCAGCTTTCTCTTGATTTCCATTTGCATGGAATATCTTTTTCCATCCCCTCACTTTCAGTCAGTATGTGTCCCTAGGTCTGAAGTTGGTCTCTTGTAGACAGCATATATATGGGTCTTGTTTTTGTATCCATTCAGCGAGGCTGTGTCTTTTGGCTGGAGCACTTAATCCATTCACATTTAAGGTAATTATCATTATGTAAGTTCCTATTACCATTTTCTTAATTGTTTTGGGTTTGTTTTCGTAGGTCCTTTTCTTCTCTTCTGTTTCCCACTTAGAGAAGTTTCTTTAGCATTTGTTGTAGAGATGGTTTGGTGGTGCTGAATTCTCTTTGCTTTTGCTTGTCCGTAAAGCTTTTGATTTCTTCGTCAAATCTGAATGCGATCCTTGCTGGGTAGAGTAATCTTGGTTGTAGGTTCTTCCTTTTCATCACTTTAAATATATCATGGCACTCCCTTCTGGCTTGTAGTTTCTGCTGAGAAATCAGCTGTCAACCTTATGGGAGTTCCCTTGTATGTTATTTGTCGTTCTTCCCTTGTTGCTGTTAATAATTTTTCTTTGTCTTTAATTTTTGTCAATTTGATTACTATGTGTCTCAGCCTGTTTCTCCTTGGGTTTATCCTGCCTGGGACTCTCTGTGCTCCCTGGCCTGGGGTGGCTATTTCCTTTACCATGTTAGGTATGTTATCAACTATAATCTCTTCAAATATTTTCTCGAGTCCTTTCTCTCTCTCTTCTCCTTCTAGGAACCCTATAATGCGAATGTTGGTGCATTTAATGTTGTTCCAGAGGTCTCTTAGGCTGTCTTCATTTCTTTTCATTCTTTTTTCTTTATTCTTTTCTGTAGCAGTGAATTCCACCATTCTGTCTTCCAAGTGACTTATCCTTTCTTCTGCCTCAGTTATTCTGCTATTGATTCCTTCTAGTGTATTTTTCATTTCAGTTTTTGTATTGTTCAACTCTGTTTGTTTGTTCTTTATTTCTTCTAGGTGTTTGTTAATTCTTTTAGGTGTTTGTTAAACATTTCTTGCATCTTCTCGATCTTTGCCTCCATTCTTTTTCCGAGGTCCTGGATCATCTTCACTATCATTATTCTGAATTGTTTTTCTGGAAGTTTGCCTACCTCCACTTCATTTAATTGTTTTTCTTGGGTTTTATCTTGTTCCTTTATCTGGCACATAGTCCTCTCCCTTTTCATTTTGTCTATCTTTCTGTGAATGTGGTTTTCGTTCCACAGGCTGCAGAATTGTAGTTCTTCTTGCTTCTGCTGTCTGCCCTCTGGTGGATGAGGCTATCTAAGAGGCTTGTGTAAGTTTCCTGATGGGAGGGACCGGTGGTGGGTAGAGCTGGGTGTTGCTCTGGTGGGCAGAGCTCAGTAAAACTTTAATCCACTTGTCTGCTGATGGGTGGGGCTGAGTTCCCTCCCTGAAGGTTGTTTGGTCTGAGCAGTGGAGGCTACAGGCTCTGTGGTGGGGCTAATGGCGGACTCCGGGAGGGCTCACGCCAAGGAGCACTTCCCAGAACTTCTGCTGGCAGTGTCCCTGTCCCTACCATGAGCCACAGCTACACCCTGCCTCTGGAGGAGACCCTCCAACACCAGCAGGTGGGTCTGATTCAGTTTCCTGTGGGGTCACTGCTCCTTCCCCTTCGGTCCTGGTACACACACTACTTTGGGTGTGCCCTTCAAGAGTGGAGTCTCTGTTTCCCCCAGTCCTGTTGAAGTCCTGCAATCAAATCCCGCTAGCCTTCAAAGTCTGATTCTCTGGGAATTCCTCCTCTCGTTGCCGGACCCCCAGGTTGGGAAGCCTGATGTGGGGTTCAGAACCTTCACTCCAGTGGGTGGACTTCTGTGTATAATTGTACTCCAGTTTGTGAGTCGCGCACACAGTGGTTATGGGATTTGATTTTATTGTGATTGCGCCCCTCCTACCCTCTCACTGGGGCTTTTCCTTTGTCTTTGGATGTGGGGTACCTTTTTTGGTGATTTCCAGTGTCTTCCTGTCGATGATCATTCAGCAGTCAGCTGTAATTCCAGTACTCTCGCAAGAGGGAGTGAGCACACGTCCTTCTACTCTGCCATCTTGAACCAATCCACCCAAATTAATTATCTTTTTTATTGTATTGGCTAGTAGATCAAATGAAATATAGTATTTAGTATCAGCAAGACAACAGACAAAATTTTTCAGGCCATCTTTTGGGACAAGACAGGGAAATACTGTAGTGCGGGTTTTTTTCCCTTTTGCTTTTCGGGGTTTTTTTGGTGTTACTATAAAAATGAGGGTTCTTCTGTCAGGTTTACATAATACTGGCTTAAACAAAGTTAAGTAAATGTCTTTATGGCAGAGCATTTAGAGACTTTCCTTTACTATTGCATGTGTATTATGATTGTCCAAAAGGGAGTTAAAGTATGAAGCATTTTCCAACTTAACTGACCCACGTCATGGAGCATCTTAAGAGTCAAGAGAACACACAGGCACTGATCAATGACAGGCACTGATCAAAGTATTAACCTAGAGCAAAGTCTCTATTGCTAACCTCTAACCTCAGCCATGCTCTGGTTAATATTTCTACCAAAAATTGGATTAGAAAATTAAAGGGTAAGAGTAGCCCCTGCTCACCGAAACTAGAGAAAGCCTGCATGCAGCAACAAAGACCCAACGCAGCCATAAATAAATAAATAAATTTATTTTTTAAAAAAATAAAGAAAATTCAACGGTATGCTACCCACACCTGAAGCTGAGAGAGACTGCTATAATGTTGGATCCAAATAGACTTCAGTGAGGTTTATCAATGAGATGGATCAGAATGTAATTAATTAAATGCCCTGTTCTACTCTTGACCACCCAAAACTACCTAAGAAAAGGAGCAGCAATCATGAGAAAGGCTCTGAGGTTCTGTTCGATTATAAGCTCAATATGATTCAACAGTGTGATGCGATCACCAGAAAAGCTTACATGCGATCACAGTACAGTAATTAGTCTGGGGATGAAGGGTCATGAAACAAGTCTAATAAGAAACAGTTAAAGGGAACAAGTCAAGCTGGCTTCAGATATTTGAAGGGCTGTAAGGTGAAAGAGGCTTGTTCTATGAATCTCAGAAGACAGAAACTATAGGGAGAGAGATTTGAGTTCAACATGAAAAAGAGCACTGTAACAACTGGAATGATCAAAAAAATGGAATGAGTAGCCTCTGTGGCAAGTTTCTTGTCACAGGAAGTTCAAATGCTTTATTGTCATCTATTAGAAGATTTATAAGCAATTCACAAATGGATTTGTAGGAAGAAGGGCAGCTAAACTATATAAAAGCACTTGGCATAGTGTCTGACATAGGAGATATTCAGTAGGTATTGATGTCTTTTCTTCTTGTTTCCTTACTATGGGATCCAGTTAATCTACAGAAGATAGCAACCCTTTGAAAAATATTCTGCCCATCACTTACCATGTATTTACTAATCCTGGACACTGATGAAGGGCTTGTTGACTACTGACTCTGAACTGCCAATTCAGATTTTGGGCTGTTCTAAGAATATGAGTGGTATAAAAAGACCTCAATCTCTTTCAATCAAACCTTGAAGTCACAAGTATCTCCTGATTCTATAGCAGAATGTAAGCTACTACAAACATTCTTACATATTCATTTCTAGAGCACATTCACAAACAGCAATTTCAAACAACTTAAAATTCTATGAAATTCTACAATTCATTAGAAATCTGTTGGATGAAGAATAACATTTCAACTAAAATACTACACATTTACACTTCAGACTTTAGACTAGAAAAAACTGTCCAACTACTCTGAGTAATATAAAACTTGAGAAAAGGTTGAAAACACACCAAACACAGATTTCCAGCTAGCTGAGGGCAATGAAAACTGCCTAAATCTCTCTCCATATCCTCTAAAAAAATACAGAATAGGTCTTCCCTGGTGGCGCAGTGGTTGAGAGTCCGCCTGTTGATGCAGGGGACCTGGGTTCGTGCCCCGGTCTGGGAAGATCCCACGTGCCGCGGAGCGGCTGGGCCCGTGAGTCATGGCCGCTGAGCCTGCGCGTCCGGAGCCTGTGCTCCGCAACGGGAGAGGCCACAACAGTGAGAGGCCCGCGTTCCGCAAAAAAAAAAAAAAAACAAAAACAGAATAACAAGAAAAACAAATAAAACTGCACAAAACCATACCCTCAGCATAACTAGGCAAAAGAAAACACAAAACTTCAAATTATCTGTAAGAGAAAAAAAAAAGGGAAAGGGAAAAAGTGACCAAATCCCTGCCAGCAATCATTCACGCTCCCACAGTAAGCCTCCTAGGGAAGAAGGGCAGTCTGAAAAATACTGCAGAGGAGAGAAGAGGGGAGCTAGAGGCAGGCCTACAATTGCTCTGAAACTACCACCAGGAAGAAAAAGACACCCCGCAAGAGTGAAAATATTGAAAAAATATTCCTGTAGATCAAAACATGACAACAAGGAAGGGTTAGAAAAGAACAGGAGACTCAAGGTGGTAAACAGGGAAATTTCTGGGGTCCCACAAGACAAAACAAACAAACAAAAAAGAAACAAGAAATCTGAGGACACACAGTCCATCTTTCAAAAAATCCACTACAGAAATAAGACTTTACTACACTGACATTAGAGGACATCAGATAATTAGGAATACTCCAAATTTAAAAGAACACTCTCAAATCACAATGTAATAAAACTAGTAATTATTAATAAAATGTAAAAATTAAGTCTACCTGGAAATTTTTAAACTATTTCCATAAAACAACTCTTGGACAAAAAGAAGAAACACAAATGATTGCAGAGCTTCTGAAAAAAATGATACTGAAAACTAAAACACTACATATCAGAACCAATGTGATACGTTTAAAGCTGTAACAAGAACATAGCACTAAGAACGATTAAAATGGAACATATTGATCAATTAAAAAGAATGAAGTCTGATCCATGCTACTACATGAATAAACTGTGAATGTTTTCTGTGCTGAGTGAAAGAAGCCAATCACAAAAGGTCACATACTGTAGGGTCCATTTAAATGAAGTGTTCATAATAAGCAAACACACAAAAACAGAAATTAGATTAGTGATTGCCAGGTGCCTTAGAGGAAGGATTGCTAATGGGTATGGGGTTTCCTTTGGGGATGATGAAAATGTTCTGAAATTAGATAGTGGTGATGATTGCACAACTCTGTGAATATACAAAAAAACACTGAATTGTACACTTTAAAAGAATGAATTTTTATGGTATGTCAATTTTATCTCAATAAAGCTGTTATTCACTAAAAGGATAAAAAATGAATTAAATTCCCAATTCAAAAAACAACAACAAAATAAACCAATAAAAATCACAAGGAAGATAAAGGCAGAAAATAATGGAATAAAGAATTAGAAAGAATAGACATAATCAATCAAAATCCTATTGTTCTGAAAAATTTAACAAAAGAGACAAACTGCTACCCTAATTTAATACGAAAAAAAGCAGAAAGCATATATACACAAAAATAATAAATAACGAGAGAAATACCGCTGAAATAGAAATTTTATGTAAAAGACGACTTTTCAGGCTTCTATACAAATAGATTTGAAACTCTAAATGAAACGAATAATTTCCCAGAGAAATACAGACTACCAAGATTGACCCCACTGGAGATGGAATGTTTAAACATAAATAAATAGATAATTACCAAGCAACTACCAAAACAAACAAACTAACAAACCATACACACCAAAAAAACAGGCCCAGATGATTTCACAGGGTATTATATCAAACCTACAAAGATCAAGTAGTCCCAATGCTCCATAAATCGTTCCAAAGCATCACAAATGAAGAAACGCTTCCTACTTAGTTTTATAAAGTAAGTATAAAATTAACACCTAAACTTGATAAAGACATTAAAAAAAGAAAATTAAAAACCAATATCACTTATGAATGTTGATCTGAAAGCACTAAATAAAATAGTGACAGAGCCTAACTCCACATTAAAAAAAAATCAATACATCATAACCAAGTGACATTCATTCCAGACATGCAACGTTGATTCAATATCAGAAGTCCATTAATAAAATATTCTATTACTAGATCTCAGTGGAGGACATAATGAAATCCACAGATGCTGAAAAAGCATTTGACAAAATTCAATACCCATTCTTGAAAGAAAAAGAAACTCAAGAAAATAAAAATTGCTGAATACTTTCTCAACACAAATATATAAATAAATATATAAATGAATATATAAATAAATATATATATGAGATCTTGAAGCCAGAATTGTACTTAAAAGTAATATTAATAACTATTAATATAACACCTCCCATAATGGACTGTTGTGAGAATTGAATGAGATAATATGGGTATGGAAATTCATTCATTCATTCAACAAATATTTATTGAGTATTTAAATATGCTAGGGACTGTAGAAGAGAAGGGGGAAAAAACTTTCTTCTGGCCAGATTACATGTCAACCACTGTGCTAGGCTGGATATATTGAAGGTAAACAAAACAGACATGGTTCCTGCTTTCATGGAGTTTATAAGACAAATAAGGAAGACAAAAATTAAACAAGTAAAACCACACACAATAAATGTATGAATATAAATAGTGCTAAGTGCTATGAAGGAAAGCAATAGGAAACTATCTATGAAAAAGAATAATAGGAGGGATTCACTTCAATTGAATGATCAAGGAGGGTCTTTCTTTGAAGATTAATTAATTACAGAACACCTGCTTTGTGCCAGGCACTCTACTAGGTAACAGTCAAAGAGCAGGGAATAAAATAAACAAAAATCAGGCCCTTGTAGACTTAGATTCTGGTTGGAAGAGACAGTCAATAAATAAGAAAATATATATATGCCATATACTCATAAGTGCTCTATAAAATGATAAGGTAAGGGCTTCCTTGGTGGCACAATGGCTAAGAATCCGCCTGCTAATGCAAGGGACATGGGTTCGAGCCCTGGTCCAGGAAGAGCCCTGGTCCCACATGCCGTGGAGCAACTAAGCCCGTGCGCCACAACTACTGAGCCTGCGCTCTAGAGCCCATGAGCCACAACTACTGAAGCCCACGCGCCTAGAGCCTGTGCACCACAACAAGAGAAGCCACCGCAATGAGAAGCCCGTATACCGCAACAAAGAGTAGCTCCCGCTCACTGCAACTAGAGAAGGCCCACGTGCAGCAATGAAGACCCAACACAGCCAAAAATTAAAAAAAAAAAAAAAAAAGATAAAGTAAGAGACAGAGGATAGGGAGTTCTGGGAAGGAGGGTGATGAAAGAAAGCAGAAGATGACATTTAAGCAAAGACCTGATGGAAGTAGGAAAGCTAGCACTGATGATATCTTAGGGTAAAGTATTCCAGAAGTGGAAACAGCAAGTCTTAGGCCCTGCTTGAGGTAGGAATGTGCTTACTGTGTTTGAGGAACCGAAAAGATAGTGTGGCTGGAGCAGAGTGGTGAAAGAAAAAATGGTAAAAGATGAGGTCAGAGAGCTAATGAGGGTGGAGGGTCAGATCATATAGAAGCTTGTAGGCCATAATAAGACCTGTAGGTTTCAATCTGAGTGTGGTAAGAACACAATAGAGTTCTTAGCAGAGGAGTGAAATGATCTAGCTTATATTTTAAAAGTGTTGCTCTGGACAAAAAGTGAAGAATTGACTGAACAGGTACACAAGCAGAAGCAGTAAAACCATTTAGGAGACTCCTATACTCCAGGTGAGAAATTATGATAGCTTGCACTATAGTAGAAGTGGGGAAAATGTGGAGAAACATTTCTCCTTCTCATATTTCTGGATATTTTAAGAAATGAGTAAAAAGGTTTTCTGAGACATATTTGGGGGAATCAGGAAGATGGCAATAGAGTAAGACGCGGAGATCACCTTCCTCCCCACAGATACACCAGAAATACATCTACACGTGGAACAACTGCTACAGAACACCTACTGAACGCGGGCAGAAGACCTCAGACCTCCCAAAAGGCAAGAAACTCCCCACATACCTGGGTAGGGCAAAAGAAAAAAAGAATAAACAGGGACAAAAGAATAGGGATGGGAACTGCACCAGTGGGAGGGAGCTGTGAAGGAGGAAAACTTTCCACACACTAGGAAGCCCCTTCGCGGGCGGAGACTGCGGCTGGCGGAGGGGGTAAGCTTCGGAGCCGCGGAGGAGAACGCAGCCACAGGGGTGCGGAGGGCAAAGTGGAGACATTTCCCGCACAGAGGATCGGTGCCGACTGGCACTCACCAGCTCGAGAGGCTTGTCTGCTCACCCGCCGGGGCGGGCAGGGCCTGGGAGCTGAGGCTCGGGCTTCGGTTGGAACCAGGGAGAGGACTGGGATTGGCGGCGAGAACACAGCCTGCAGGGGGTTAGTGCACCACGGCTAGCCGGGAGGGAGTCCGGGGGAAAGTCTGGACCAGCCAAAGAGGCAAGAGACTTTTTCTTCCCTCTTTGTTTCCTGGTGCACGAGGAGAGGGGATTAAGAGCACTGCTTGAAGGAGCTCCAGAGACGGGCGCTAGCCGCAGCTAACAGCGCGGACCCCAGAGACGGGCATGAGACGCTAAGGCTGCTGCTGCCGCCACCAAGAAGCCTGTGTGCAAGCACAGGTCACTATCCACACGCCCCTTCTGGGAGACTGCAGTGCAGCCCGCCACTGCCAGAGTCCCGGGATCCAAGGACAACTTCCGCGGGAGAACGCACAGCGCCTCAGGCTGGTGCAACGTCACGCCGGCCTCTGCCGCAGCAGCCTCGCCCCGCATCCGTACCCCTCCCTCTCCCCTCCCGGCCCAAGTGAGCCAGAGTCCCCGAAGCAGCTGCTCCTTTAACCCCGTCCTGTCTGAGCGAAGAACAGACGCCCTCCAGCAACCTACACACAGAGGCGGGGCCAAATCCAAAGCTGAGCCCCGGGAGCTGTGCGAACAAAGGAGAGAAAGGGAAATCTCTCCCAGCAGCCTCAGAAGTAGCGGATTAAAGCTCCACAATCAACTTGACGTACCCTGCACCTGTGGAATACATGAATAGACAACCAATCATCCCAAATTGAGGAGGTGGACTTTGAGAGCAAGATTTACTATTTTTTCCCCTTTTTCTCTTTTTGTGAGTGTGTATGTGTATGCTTCTCTGTGAGATTCTGTATAGCTTTGCTGTCACCATTTGTCCTAGGGTTATATCTGTCCGTTTTTTTGTTTGTTTTTAATTTTTTTCTTAAAATTATTTTTTATTTTAATAACTTTATTTTATCTTACTTTATTTTATTTTATCCTCTTTCCTCTTTCTTTCTTTTCTTCCTTCCTTCCCTCCTTCCTTCCTTCCTTCCCTCCCTCCCTCCCTCCTTCCCTTCCTTCCTCCCTCCCTCCTTTCTTTCTTTTTCTTTCTTTCTTTCTTTCTTTCTTTCTTTCTTTCTTTCTTTCTTCTTTCTTCTTCTTTCTTCCTTCCTTCCTTCCTTTCCTTCGACTTTTTCTCCCTTTTATTCTGCGCCGTGTGGATGAAAGGCTCTTGGTGCTGCAGCCAGGAGTCAGTGCTGTGCCTCTGACATGGGAGAGCCAACTTCAGTACACTGGTCCACAAGAGACCTCCCAGCTCCACGTAATATCAAACGGTGAAAATCTCCCAGAGATCTCCATCTCAACACCAGCACCCAGCTTCACTCAACGACCAGCAAGCTACAGTGCTGGACACCCTATGCCAAACAACTAGCAAGATGGGAACACAACCCCGCCCATTAGCAGAGAGACTGCCTAAAATCATAATAAGTCCACAGACACCCCAAAACACACCACCAGACGTGGACCTGCCCACCAGAAAGACAAGATCCAGCCTCATCCACCAGAACACAGGCACTAGTCCCCTCCACCAGGAAGCCTACACAACCCACTGAAACAACTTTAGCCACTGGGGACAGACACCAAAAACAACGGGAAATACGAACCTGCAGCCTGCAAAAAGGAGACCCCAAACACAGTAAGATAAGCAAAATGAGAAGACAGAAAAACACACAGCAGATGAAGGAGCAAGATAAAAACCCACCAGAACTAACGAAGAGGAAATAGGCAGTCTACCTCAAAAAGAAATCAGAATAATGATAGTAAAGATGATCCAAAATCTTGGAAATAGAATAGAGAAAATGCAAGAAACATTTAACAAGGACCTAGAAGAACTAAAGATGAAACAAGCAACGGTGAACAACACAATAAATGAAATTAAAAATACTCTAGATGGGATCAATAGCAGAATAACTGAGGCAGAAGAACGGATAAGTGACCTGGAAGATAAAATAGTGGAAATAACTACTGCAGAGCAGAATAAAGAATGAAAAGAAATGAGGACAGTCTCAGAGACCTCTGGGATAACATTAAATGCACCAACATTCGAACTATAGGGGTTCCAGAAGAAGAAGAGAAAAAGAAAGGGACTGAGAAAATATTTGAAGAGATTATAGTTGAAAACTTCCCTAATATGGGAAATGAAATACTTAATCAAGTCCAGGAAGCACAGAGAGTCCCATACAGAATAAATCCAAGGAGAAATACGCCAAGACACATATTAATCAAACTGTCAAAAATTAAATACAAAGAAAGCATATTAAAAGCAGCAAGGGAAAAACAACACAAGGGAATCCCCATAAGGTTAACAGCTGATCTCTCAGCAGAAACTCTGCAAGCCAGAAGGTACTGGCAGGACATATTTAAAGTGATGAAGGAGAAAAACCTACAACTAAGATTACTCTACCCAGAAAGGATCTCATTCAGATTTGATGGAGAAATTAAAACCTTTACAGACAAGAAAAGCTGAGAGAGTTCAGCACCACCAAACCAGCTTTACAACAAATGCTAAAGGACCTTCTCTAGGCAAGAAACACAAGAGAAGGAAAAGACCTATAATAACGAACCCAAAACAATTTAGAAAATGGGAATAGGAACATACATATCGATAATTACCTTAAATGTAAATGGATTAAATGCTCCCACAGAAAGACACAGACTGGCTGAATGGATACAAAAACAAGACCCATATATATGCTGTCTACAAGAGACCCACTTCAGACCTAGAGACACATACAGACTGAAAGTGAGGGGATGGAAAAAGATATTCCATGCAAATGGAAACCAAAAGAAAGCTGGAGTAGCGATTCTCATATCAGACAAAATAGACTTTAAAATAAAGACTATTAGAAGAGACAAAGAAGGACACTACATAATGATCAAGGGACTGATCCAAGAAGAAGATATAACAATTGTAAATATTTATGCACCCAACATAGGAGCACCTCAATACATAAGGCAAATACTAACAGCCATAAAAGGGGAAATCGACAGTAACACATTCATAGTAGGGGACTTTAACACCCCACTTTCACCAATGGACAGATCATCCAAAATGAAAATAAATAAGGAAACACAAGCTTTAAATGACACATTAAACAAGATGGACTTAATTGATATTTATAGGACATTCCATCCAAAAACTACAGAATACACATTTTTCTCAAGTGCTCATGGAACATTCTCCAGGATAGATCATATCTTGGGTCACAAATCAAGCCTTGGTAAATTTAAGAAAATTGAAATTGTATCAAGTATCTTTTCTGACCACAACGCTATGAGACTAGATATCAATTTCAGGAAAAGATCTGTAAAAAATACAAACACATGGAGGCTAAACAATACACTACTTAATAACGAAGTGATCACTGAAGAAATCAAAGAGGAAATCAAAAAATACCTAGAAACAAATGACAATGGAGACACGACGACCCAAAACCTATGGGATGCAGCAAAAGCAGTTCTAAGAGGGAAGTTTATAGCAATACAATCCTACCTTAAGAAACAGGAAACATCTCGAATAAACAACCTAAAATTGCACCTAAAGCAATTAGAGAAAGAAGAACAAAAAAACCCCAAAGTTAGCAGAAGGAAGGAAATCATAAAGATCAGATCAGAAATAAATGAAAAAGAAATGAAGGAAACGATAGCAAAGATCAATAAAACTAAAAGCTGGCTCTTTGAGAAGATAAACAAAATTGATAAACCATCAGCCAGACTCATCAAGAAAAAAAGGGAGAAGACTCAATCAATAGAATTAGAAATGAAAAAGGAGAAGTAACAACTGACACTGCAGAAATACAAAAGATCATGAGAGATTACTACAAGCAACTCTATGCCAATAAAATGGACAACCACGAAGAAATGGACAAATTCTTAGAAATGCACAACCTGCCAAGACTGAATCAGGAAGAAATAGAAAATATGAACAGACCAATCACAAGCACTGAAATTGAAACTATGATTAAAAATCTTCCAACAAACAAAAGCCCAGGACCAGACGGCTTCACAGGCGAATTCTATCAAACATTTAGAGAAGAGCTAACACCCATCCTTCTCAAGCTCTTCCAAAATATTGCAGAGGGAGGAACACTCCCAAACTCATTCTACGAGGCCACCATCACCCTGATACCAAAACCAGACAAGGATGTCACAAAGAAAGAAAACTACAGGCCAATATCACTGATGAACATAGATGCAAAAATCCTCAACAAAATACTAGCAAACAGAATCCAACAGCACATTAAAAGGATCATACACCATATTCAAGTGGGGTTTATTCCAGGAATGCAAGGATTCTTCAATATACGCAAGTCAATCAACGTGATACGCCATATTAACAAATTGAAGGAGAAAAACCATATCATCATCTCAATAGATGCAGAGAAAGCTTTCGACAAAATTCAACACCCATTTATGAAAAAAACCCTGCAGAGTGTAGGCATAGAGGGAACTTTCCTCAACATAATAAAGGCCATATATGACAAACCCACAGCCAACATCATCCTCAATGGTGAAAAACTGAAAGCATTTCCACTAAGATCAGGAACAAGACAAGGTTGCCCACTCTCACCACTGTTATTCAACATAGTTTTGGAAGTTTTATCCACAGCAATCAGAGAAGAAAAGGAAATAAAAGGAATCCAAATCGGAAAAGAAGAAGTAAAGCTGTCACTGTTTGCAGATGACATGATACTATACATAGAGAATCCTAAAGATGCTACCAGAAAACTACTAGAGCTAATCAATGAATTTGGTAAAGTAGCAGGATACAAAATTAATGCACAGAAATCTCTGGTATTCCTATGCACTAACGATGAAAAATATAAAAGTGAAATCAAGAAAACACTCTCATTTACCATTGCAACAAAAAGAACAAAATGTCTAGGAATAAACCTACCTAAGGAGACAAAAGACCTGTATGCAGAAAATTATAAGACACTGATGAAAGAAATTAAAGATGATACAAATAGATGGAGAGATATATCATGTTCTTGGATTGGAAGAATCAACATTGTGAAAATGACTCTACTACCCAAAGCAATCTACAGATTCAATGCAATCCCTATCAAACTACCACTGGCATTTTTCACAGAACTAGAACAAAACATTTCACAATTTGTATGGAAACACAAAAGACCCCGAATAGCCAAAGCAATCTTGAGAAAGAAAAACAGAGCTGGAGGAATCAGGCTGCCTAACTTCAGACTATACTACAAAGCTACAGTAATCAAGACAGTATGGTACTGGCACAAAAACAGAAAGATCAATGGAACAGGATAGAAAGCCCAGAGATAAACCCATGCACATATGGTCACCTTATCTTTGATAAAGGAGGCAGGAATGTATAGTGGAGAAAGGACAGCCTCTTCAATAAGTGGTGCTGGGAAAACTGGACAGGTACATGTAAAAGTATGAGATTAGAACACTCCCTATCACCATACACAAAAATAAGCTCAAAATGGATTAAAGACCTAAATGTAAGGCCAGAAACTATCAAACTCTTAGAGGAAAACATAGGCAGAACAGTCTATGACATAAATCACAGCAAGATCCTTTTTGACCCACCTCCCAGAGAAATGGAAATAAAAACAAAAATAAACAAATGGGACCTAATGAAACTTAAAATCTTCTGCACAGTAAAGGAAACCATAAACAAGACCAAAAGACAACCCTCAGAATGGGAGAAAATATTTGCAAATGAAGCAACTGACAAAGGATTAATCTCCAAAATTTACAAGCAGCTCATGCAGCTCAATAACGAAAAAACAAACAACCCAATCCAAAAATGGCCAGAAGACCTAAATAGACATTTATCCAAAGAAGATATACAGATTGCCAACAAACACATGAAAGAATGCTCAACATCATTAATCATTAGAGAAATGCAAATCAAAACTACAGTGAGATATCATCTCACACCAGTCAGAATGGCCATCATCAAAAAATCTAGAAACAATAAATGCTGGAGAGGGTGTGGAGAAAAGGGAACACTCTTGCACTGCTGGTGGGAATGTGAATTGGTACAGCCACTATGGAGAACAGTATGGAGGTTCCTTAAAAAACTACAAATAGAACTACCATATGACCCAGCAATCCCACTACTGGGCATATACCCTGAGAAAACCAAAATTCAAAAAGAGTCATGTACCAAAATGTTCATTGCAGCTCTATTTACAATAACCAGGAGATGGAAACAACCTAAGTGTCCATCATCGGATGAATGGATAAAGAAGGTGTGGCACATATATACAATGGAATATTACTCAGCCATAAAAAGAAATGAGATTGAATTATTTGTAGTGAGGTGGATGGACCTAGAGTCTGTCATACAGAGTGAAGTAAGTCAGAAAAAGAAAGACAGATACCGTATGCTAACACATATATATGGAATTTAAGAAAAAAAAATGTCATGAAGAATCTAGGGGTAAGACAGGAATAAAGACACAGACCTACTAGAGAATGGACTTGAGGATATGGGGAGGGGGAAGGGTAAGCTGTGACAAAGCGAGAGAGTGGCATGAACATATATACAGTACCAAACGTAAAATAGATAGCTAGTGGGAAGCAGCCGCATAGCACAGGGAGATCACCTAGGTGGTTTGTGACCACCTAGAGGGGTAGGATAGGGAGGGTGGGAGGGAGGGAGACGTGGGAGGGAGGAGAGATGGGAACGTGTGTGTTTGTGTGTGTGTGTGTGTGGCTGATTTGCTTTGCTGTAGAGCAGAAACTGGCACACCATTGTGGGGCAATTATACTCCAATAAATATGTAAAAAAAAAAGAATTAAAAAAAAATAATAATAATAATATCCCTGCTGTCCGACGGGGAATTTATAGGGTTTTAAAAAGTGAGTTCCACAATGATCTCTAGCAAGATCATTGCTTAAATTTGTTGTCCATGCAGTGCTAAGTTTTTCTGGGGGGATAAAAAAGGAAAATAAAAGAGTATCTTGATAAACTGCAAAAAAAAAAAAAAAAAAGGTTTGCTGATAAATTGAATGTTGAGTATAAGAAAAATCAAGAATGGCTCTAAGCTTTTTGGCCAAAGGTCCTAAAGAGATGGAGTTATCATTTACTGGATAGGAAAAACTTCTGGAGGAACAGATGGGGAAGGTGGAAGTTCAAGAAAGAACTAGGACCTCAGTTTTAGACCTGTTAAATTTGAAAGGCCTATTAGACATCCAAGCAGAAATACTTTTGTAAAGTGTTGGAGATATGAGATAAGATTTTTTAAGACCTAAAGCATGAAAAGAGTTGACCTTGAAAGAATAAAGAGCACTGTAGCCAAAGAAAATATGAGACTGGGGCTCAGGGAAATAAGTTTGGCTTACCGAACACACTGAAAGGCCAGTGAGCTTACACATAGGAAGACTAGACAACAGGCATTAAAACAAGAAATGATTTTTAAAAAGAGAGTCTCACTGTAACAAAGCAACAGAAAATACTGATACATATTTTGGTACCTGAATGCCATGGACTGAATTGTGTCCCCTCAAAATTCATTTGTTGGACTTCTCTGGTGGCGCAGTGGTTAAGAATCCACCTGCCAATGCAGGGAACACGGGTTCGAGCTCTGGTCCAGGAAGATCCCACATGCCGAGGAGCGACTAAGCCCGTGCACCACAACTACTGAGCCTGCACTCTAGAGCCCGTGAGCCACAACTACTGAAGCCCGTGTGCCTAGAGCCCGCGCTCCACAACAAGAGAAGCCACAGCAATGAGAAGTCCGTGCACCGCAACGAAGAGTAGCCCCCGCTCACTGCAACTAGAGAAAGCCCACGCTCAGCAACAAAGACCCAACGCAACCAAAGATAAATAAATTTATAAAAAAAAGGAAAATTCATTTATTGAAGTCCTAACACTCAATGTGATGGTTTTTGGAGATGGGTCTTTTGGGAGGTAATTATGGTAGATGAGGTCATGAGGGTGAGTGCCTCCTGATAGGATTAGTGTCCTTATAAGAATCCTTACATACCGTATGCTAACACATATATATGGAATTTAAGAAAAAAAAATGTCATGAAGAACCTAGGGGTAAGACAGGAATAAAGACACAGACCTACTAGAGAATGGACTTGAGGATTCGGGGAGGGGGAAGGGTAAGCTGGTACAAAGTGATAGAGTGGCATGGACATATATACACTACCAAATGTAAAACAGATAGCTAGCAGGAAGCAGCTGCATAGCACAGGGAGATCAGCTCGGTGCTTTGTGACCACCTAGAGGGGTGGGACAGGGAGGGTGGGAGGGAGACACAAGAGGGAGGGGATATGGGGATATATGTATGTGTATAGCTGATTCACTTTGTTATAAAGCAGAAACTAACACAACATTGTAAAGCAATTATACTCCAATAAAGATGTTAAAAAAAAAAAAAAAAGAAATAGTCTTTGAGCAAAGATCAAATCCAGGGCATTGCCAGGAAAACATGGTCCAAAAATGAAGCCCATGTTGTGACAAATCTTTTGTTAAGACCTCAGAAAGATCAAAGGTGATGCCTCAGAACGTTGTTCAGAGAGAAAAAAGCCCTCTAAAGAGAAAAAACCTGTGCCTCACAAATCCTCTCAATCAAAGGGCTGCGAGGAAGCTTAAGAGTGCTGCTCCTCAGCCATCTCAGAAAGGACCCAAGGCAGAAAGGCACTTAGCCCAGAGAGATTTGCAGGTGTAGCTTGTTGACTAATGGCATGACCAAAGAAGATTCACAGGAGACCCACAAAGTTCTTAAGATAAAAATTATCTACAGAGAGGATTCTTAAGTGTTAGCATTCTATTTTTGACCTGGGAGGTAATTTAGGTCACAGTCATGAGCTTGATTCATGAAGCTGTATATTTATGTTGTGTGCATTTCTCTGACTTGAGTTATAATACACAACAACAACAAATGTCATATTTTTTAAAAATGCTGGGTTCGATCATTACTTTGAATCTTTAATTTCCTAGCAGGTCACAGATCAAAGTTTGAAAAATTATGGTCTGGGATAAGAGCTGCGACAGTAAAAGAAACTGGGGGGAAAAAAAAACATAATTTGGAGTTTGAAGGTAGAACTGATAGGACATAGTGAGGGACTGGAGTAGGGGAAGAGCAGGGAGAAGTGTCAAAGGTGACTCATGTTTTTGCTTTGAACATCTGAATGGATGGAAATGCCACTTACCGAGATGAGGAAAAGTAGAGAAGGAGCAAATTTAAGATATGGGGGAACAGAATGAAGAGTTTGCATCTGAACATGTGAAATTTGAGACATCTGTTACATACACAAGCAAAGATGCCAACTGGATATACAAGCATAGAGTGCATCACTGACTATCCTAAGTTTGCCTCCCTCTCCCCACAAGTGCCTTACCTTGTTTTATTTTCTTCACAGGACTAATAATTGTTTGAAATTATCGTAGTTTTTTTCATATGCTACTGTCTCTCCTCGACTAGAAACTTAAGCAAAACCCTCACATTTCATTTGCTTATTTGTTGCTTGTGAATGAATGCACTGATGTCCCTAATTCTTTTTCCCTCCTGAATATCCTTTATGGTCTGACTTTGAAGTTTCCTACCACAAAAGAAGTAGAGTATATTACCCTATCCCTTGATTCCAAGTTTGCCATGTGACTTGCTTTGGTCAAGTCTCAAAAGGCCTTGCATGTTGCAGATTATTCTCTTGTGCTTCTGCTGTGACCATGAAAAGGACATCCCAGAGCTGGCCCTCCGGTCCCAAGAGGAAAATGAGCAACATATGACCCAGCCAAGCAGTACTAAAACAGAGCCTCCAACCAACCTACAGTCATATGATCAACCCAGACAAAAAGAGCTGAGCATGACTTAGATCATCTGATTCCCAGTCAATCTACAAACTTGTAAGCTATAATAGTAAATAATCATTGTTTAAAATTGCTGAGTTTTGGAGTGGTTTATTACACAGCAATAGCTAACTGATATACTGCTATATTCCAGTGCCTAGAATAGTGCCTGAAATATAATAATAGCTCAATATTTTAAATGAATTATTTAATTCAAAAGGAAATGGAGGGACTTCCCTGGTGGTGCAGTGGTTAAGAATCCACCTGCCAATGCAGGAGACACAGGTTCCAGCCCTGGTCTGGGAAGATCCCACATGCCACGGAGCAAATAAGCCTGTGCGCCACAGCTACTGAGCCTGCGCTCTAGAGCCCACGAGCCACAACTACTGAAGCCCATGCACCTAGAGCCCATGCTCCTCAACAAAAGAAGCCACCACAATGAGAAGCCCCTGCACCACAACAAAGAGTAGCCCCCGTTCGCCACACCTAGAGAAAGCCCATGCGAAGCAACAAAGACCCAACACAGCCAAAAATAAAAAATATAAATAAATAAATAAAATTTAAAAAAATCATTCAAAAAATTAAAAAGGAAATGGACAAGGAATAGCCAAAGAGGTAAGGAAAACCAGAAGAACGAGATGTCACAGAGGCCAAGAGAAGAGAATGTTTTAAGAAAGAAGTGATCAAAAGGGACTAATGGTGCTGAGGTCTATTAAAATAGGATTGAAAAGCATTTACTTGATATGGCAACGTAGTGATCAGTGGTAGCCTTGAGAAAGGAGGGAAGCCAGATTGGAATGGACTGAGTTTAAAATGGTAAGAAATAGCTACAAGAAAGAAAATTTCCACGGCCCCAAACTGGCAGTGGTGCTCCTCTATACTATCCTACCATTCTTCCTTGAAGATTTCTTTCCTTTCTGATTACTTGATCTTGACTATCAAACCTGGGATATATTTCCTGCAAAGAATAGGAATGCTGAACTTTCAAGCACAACTATTTTCTTTCTTATCTCACAGTACACAAGAAGGCACTGGTTCAGGGTCATACAATAAAAACAAAAACAAAATCAAAAACTCTATCTGCAATATCCCATGCTTTATCTAACTGGCTAAGGCAGGCCAGTCACTGATCATCAGTCAAAAAGCTAGGATGTTTACCTACAAAATAAAAATCAACTGTGAAATTTAAATCTCATGAAACACGACGGGTTGACAGATGATGGTGGACTCCTGATGGCTTCAAA
The DNA here is from genome assembly GCF_059928025.1 of Delphinapterus leucas. Lineage (NCBI taxonomy): Eukaryota > Metazoa > Chordata > Mammalia > Artiodactyla > Monodontidae > Delphinapterus > Delphinapterus leucas. The sequence continues at coordinate 146,339,158 of NC_143129.1, forward strand.
TACTGAGAATAAAATTTGGCTACATAAATCTACTACCAAGAGCTAGCTTTAAGTCTCATTACCATATTCAGAACTAATGAGCCTCAACTTATAGTCTATGATTAAAGGAGACAAGATTTATGTTATTTTTCCTGTTTCAATGTCTTGTTTTGGAGCATTCTAGGTACTTCTCATCTGATGTCCTATGTATAAATACTTTTAGAAAACTAAATTCTATACAGACTATTTCTTCAACTTAATTGAAAAACCATTTCATATTTTATACATCTTGGCATCCCCCACAGTTTCTTAAGAAATACCTATTGTTTCTCACACATGTATATAACTACCAATAAGATTTAAAGTTTTTTTACATACCATATTTTTCCATGTGCTCTTTTCCAGCAAACCCAAACATCTGAGAAGCAACTGGGTGGGCTGACAATCCATACTTGTTGATCAGGACTTCGAGATGTTTATCAATTGGATTGGTCCTGTTTGAAAACTAAGAGAGGGGAAAAAACAAAATTTAATAAGTACTTGACATGATGATAGGTGTCTCTTTTAACTATTACAGCGTTACTAAGACATTTACTTATTTGAAGTGTAGAGTAAGCCAAAAATGGACAATGTGAATAAAATCAGTCAGAAAACGCTTTGCAGGGAAACATGGGAAGGAAAAATAATCAAGTGACCATAGAGGCATTAATTCTTTCAAGAAACATGTATAGAGAATCCATATGTGCAAATAACTACTCAAGGTGCTGGGGATAAAACAGTGAATAAAACAGATAAAGTCCCTGCTCATCTGGCATTTACATTTGAGGGAGGAGGGGAGAGAAAGTAATGGGGATGAAAATTAATTAAAATGTAAATAGTAATGCTATAATGAATAAATTCAAGTATAGGGATAAAGATTGAAAGTGGGAAGTGCTACTTTATAGAAAATAGTCAAGGGAGGTCACATTGACAAAATGACATTTGAGCAGGGATGCGAAGGAGTAGGAGCAAGTCATTTGGACACTTTTGGGAGAGGAGCATTCAAGGCAGAAGGAACAGCAAGAATAAAGACCCAAAGGCAGGAGCAGGCTTGGGTATTTGAGAAAAAGAGTGAATTAGGGTTAGGATAAAGTTATACTCAGAGTGCAATCACCTCTGTTTCCATGGTTCTAGAATAGAAAAACACAGTTCCTACTGCAAACATTCTGCAAAGGGAAAGCTAACTGTTTCTTACCAGTTTACCTACTAGACTATGAACACACTGAGGGCAGGAACTTTGCTTCACATACTTCTGTATGTGTATCCAATGCCTAGCATACGGCCTGTTACATAGTAAACATTCCATAAATAATTGTTGAATGAAATAAATCAAGATTTTTTTGGTGCACAAGGGGTTCTAAAGGGAATGCTATGAAAAAACTAAGATTAAGAAAAAATAGGCTTACAAGAGGAAAATTATTTAGTTAGATATGATAAGCAACTTGACAATCCAAAGGAGTAAGACAAAATGAGCTGATAAATGGGATCTGTGGAATCTGTGAACACAGAAATCTTAAAAATAAGTATATATAATTAGTGTTTGGATTTCCATAGATGTAAATTTTTTTCTGTCAGAAGAAATATAAAAAAGAACATTTAAAAAAATACAGAAAATGTCCATACCTAAGTTAAAAAGGAATGTGAATGAAAACAATGATATACAACTTCTGCTTCTAGTCACGATGCACTATAGAAACCAGATTTACCCTTCTGTCTTAAGCAACTAAAAACCTGGACAAAATATACAAAGCAACTGTTTTCAGACAATGGACAACATAAAAGCTCAGTATAGTGATCTCTGAAAGAACTCACAGAGAAGAGTAATGGAGAGACGAGAGACAGAGAGAGAGAGAGAGAGAGAGAGAGAGCTGAAGATCTGAAGAGAGTTCCTCTTGAATTTTCAATGAGTCTAATCAACACATGAATATGAGGAAACTACTGAGACCAGGGAAAGAATCACTGGAAAGGAGCAGGCAGAATAATTCCCAATGTTCCCACAGGGACAGGAATAGTTCTTATTCCCAAAACCACAATGGAAAAGATCTCCTAACATACGGGGCATCAATGGAATCCTGAGGTTACTGCTTGAGTAACAGTGTCAGTTTAGTCTTAGAATAATAAAGGCTGTTCTGATTCTACCTAATGAAGCTTAAAAGCAAGTCTCAAAAGTATCAAACCACTTCTAAAAAACACCTACCCCAGAACAAACCCCTAAGTAGTCAACGGAACATAAAAATTCAACACCCAACAAAGTAAAATTTAAAATGTCTAGCATTCAATCACAAGTTATAAGGCATGCAATGAAACAGAAAAGTACAACTTGTAAAGAGTGGATTAATCAAATCTATCCATTTCAATAGAAATGATATAGAAATGATATAGCTGATATAGCTATATCAGCTGATATAGCTGATAGATATAATGATATCAGCTGATATAGCTGATAGAATTAGATGGGAACATTAAAACAGTTACTATAATATACTCCATCTGTTCAAGAAGGTAGAAGAAAGCATGAACATGACAAAGAAAAACAGGGAAGATATAAAAAAATGACCCACATGAAACTTTTAGAGATAAAATATACATTGTCTGAAATGAAAAGTAAATTCAGTGGAATTAACAGATTAGACAATGCAGCATAGATTGGTAAACTTGGAGAAGTAGCAAATTAAAATATGAGGAGGAAAAAAGCTAGAAAAAAATGAACAAAATCAGTGAATTATGGAACAACAACCAAGAAGTTTAGTAGATATGTAATTGGAGTCCCAGAAACAGAGAAAATGGAGAGAGACAAAAGTCAGAAAAAAAATGTTTTAAGGCATAATGGATGAAAAATTTTCAAATCTGATGAAAACTATAACTCATATATCCAAGAACCTCAACAAACTCCAAGCACAAGAAACACGATAAAACTACACCAAGGTACGTCATAATAAAATTGTTCAAAACCAGTGATAGATAGGGCTTCCCTGGTGGCACAGTGGTTGAGAGTCCACCTGCCAATGCAGGGGTCACGGGTTCGTGCCCTGGTCCGGGAGGATCCCACATGCTGTGGAGTGGCTGGGCCCGTGAGCCATGGCCGCTGGGCCTCCGTGTCCAGAGCCTGTGCTCCACAACGGGAAAGGCCACAACAGTGAGAGGCCCGCGTACCGCCAAACAAACAAACAAACAAAAAACAGTGATAGGGCTTCCCTGGTGGCGCAGTGGTTGAGAGTCCGACTGCCGATGCAGGGGACATGGGTTCGTGCCCTGGTCTGGGAAGATCCCACATGCCGCGGGGCAGCTAGGTCCCGTGAGCCATGGCCGCTGAGCTTGCGCGTCTGAAGCCTGTGCTCCGCAACAGGAGAGGCCACAACAGTGAGAGGCCCACGAACCCAAAAAAAAAAAAAAAAAACAGTGATAAAGAAAAATCTTAAAAGTAACCAAAGAAAAATACACATTAAGTATATAGGAACAAAAAAATAAGAATGACAGCAGACTTTAAATTGAAAACAATGAAAGCCAAAAAAAAAAAAAAAAAGAGTGAAGCTAAACTAGAATTCTGTACTCAGCAAATACATCTTTAAAAAAAAGGTAAAAAAAAAATGAAAAAAAATAAGGTAAATAAAGAATTATTAGAACATACAAAACTGATAAAATTCATCACCAGCAGACCAGCACTATGTGAAATGTTAAAGGAGAATCTTCAGGCAGAAAGAATATAATCCTAGAGGAAAACTGGAATCAATAATAAAGGAATAAAGATCACTGAAAATTATAAACATGTGGAGAAATATATGTTTTTTTCTACTTTAAGAATTCTTTTAAAAATAATTGACTATTTAAAGCAAAATCAATAGCTGATATAGGGCTTATAACATGTATAGAAGTAAAATGTGCCTCTAGGAAGAGGTAAACAAAAAAATACTTTGTAAGGTTCATGTAATACTATAGTGATCAGTCGTAACATTACTTAAAGGTGGTTTGTGAATAAGTTAAAGATGAATGTAAACCCTAAAGCAACCACTAAAAGCAAAACACCTGAGGTATAGTTAATATGTTCATAAAACAGACAAAATAAAATTATAAAACATTCTCAATGAACAGAAAAGAAGACAAAGAGGAAAAAAGGAATAAAGATATTGAACAAAAAGAAAATGAGTAGAAAGATGGTAGATTTAAATCAGTGGTGTCCTAATAAATGTTTAATAGTCTCATGGGGGGTGAGGGTGGTCTTATTGATAGCATTTGTCTATTTTTGTGTTGTAAATACTCCCACCATGGCCAATTTGAATCTACTAGCATGATGTCACTGAAAGCAAAGATGAGAAGAGATATGCATAATCAGATCTTGCAAGCTGGTACAAGCCGGTAGGCATCAGTTTCAGCTAACCACTAATGTAAACCCAGCTATATCAATAACCACATTAAGTGGAAAGGATATAAAAAGCCCAATTAAAAGGTAAAGATTATTATATTGTTAAAAAGCAAGACCCAACTAAATGCTGCCTAAAAAACATAATTCAAACATAAAGACAGAAATAGGTAAAAGGATGGAAAAAGATAAACAATTCTAATTCTACTCAAAAGAAAGCTGAAATGGCTATGTTAATATCAGACAAAATAGATATAACATCAAAGAACACTACAAGAGATAAGTTCTTATAAGTAGCCTAAAATCCTTCAAAAGGCAGGGTCTGACAAAGGGAGTACCTGGCTGGGATCCATAAAAACTTTCACAAATGTGTTTTCAGTTTCATGATATAATACACCTCACATCACCTCACAATGATGAAGGGGTCAATTTATCAAGGACATAACAATCTTAAATGTTAATACACCTAATATGAAAGCCTCACACTACACGAAGCAAAAACTGATAAAACTGAAAAAAAATAGACAAATCCACAGATTTAGCAGCAGATCTCAATATCTCCCTCTCAATAACTGATAGAACAAGTAGACAGAAAAACCAGTAAGGATATAGAAGGCAACCAATATTATCAACCAACTTGACCTAGAATTTATAGAACACTCCACCCAACAACAGTAGAGTACACATTCTTCTCAAGTGCACAAGAATATTTACCAAAACACACCACATCTTGAGCCAAAAAACAAGTCTCAATAAATGGAAAAGCATTCACATCATACAAAGTATATTCTCTGACCACAGATAATTAAAATAGAAACAAATATCAGTAACAAAAAGGTATCTGTAAACTGCCCAAATGTTAGGAAGCTAAGCAACACACTTCTAATGTATGGGTGAGAGAAGAAATCACAATGGAAATTGCTAACTAATTTGACCTAAATGAGAATGAAATCATGACATAAAAAATTTGTGGTATGCTGCTTAAGCAGTGTTTTAAAAGAAATCTATAACATTAAATGCCCATGTTTGAAAAGATTTAAAATCAATGACCTAAGCTTCCAGCTTAATAAACTACAAAACAGAGTAAATTAAACCCAATGTAAGAATTGAAATATTAAGGATCACAGCAGATATAAACAGAAAATGAGCAGAATGAAGTAGAATGGATAGAAATTAGTAGAATGAAATAGAAAAGAGAAAAAAATAGAGAAAATCAATGAAAACAAGGGCTGGTCCTAGTAGAATGAAATAGAAAAGAGAAAAAAATCAATGAAGACAACGGCTGGTACTCTGACAAGATCAATAAGACTAGTAAACACCTTTTGTTATACTGATCATGGAAAAAACAGAGAAGACAAAGGTTACCAACAACAAAAGAAGAGAAAGGACATATCTAAAGATCCTACCTGAAGGGGATACTATGGGAATAATATGAACAAGTTTTAGTCAATAAATTCAACAATTTAGATGAAATGGACAAATTCCTTAAAGGGCACAAACTATCAAAGCCCACTCAAAAAAAAAAATAGATAACCTGAATAGTAATATACTTACTAAAGAAACTGAACTTTAAAACCTTCCCATAAAGAAAACTACAGACCTAGATGTGCACTGGTGAACACTACCAAACATTTAAGGAAAAAAATAACAATTATATAAACAAACTCTTCCTAAGTAAAAAAAAAAAAAAAGAAGGGAACAATTCTCAACCATTCTATGAGGCCAGCATTATCCTGATATCAAAAGTAAATAAACATTAAAACAAAAAAGAAAACAAATCAACACCATCACAAACATATACACAAAAATCCTTAGCATAATTTTAACAAATTAAATCCAACAACATATAAAAGATAAGACATCACAACCAAGCATTTACCCCAGAAATACAGGATGGGTTAATATTCAAATATCAATCAATATAATTCACCATACTAACCAACTAAATTAAGAATAACAAACAAAATAAGGATCTCTCATAGGTACAGGAAAAGCAAGTGAGAAAATTCAACATATACTCAGGACAAAAACTCTCAGCAAACTAAGAACAGAAGGTAACTTTCTCAACCTGATAAAGAACATCTGTGAAAAACTTACAGCTAACATATTTAATAGTGAAATCTGAATGTTTTCCCCTATGATCAAAAACAAGGAAAAGATAAATGATCTCACAACCTCTATTTCAATTTGTTGTGACGACCCTAGCCAGTGCAATCATAAGGCAAGAAAAATAAATAAAAGGCATACAGATTGAAAAGGAAGAACATAGATGATATGATGATATGTACATAGATGATATGATTGTTTATGCAGACAATCCTACAGAATCTTAAAAAAGCCACTAGACTAGGAAGAGAGATTAGCTAGATCACAAAATACAATGTACAGTTGGAAACTGGTATTAAAATAAGCGCTATTTTTAATAACATAAAAAACTTGAAATACCTGGGGAAATTTTTAATAAAATATGTAAAAGAGTTACACATTGAAAACTAAAAAACATTACTGAAAGAAATCAAAGACCTAAATAAAGAGAGATAAACAATTTTCATGGACTGGAACATTTAATATTGTTAAAAATGTGGAGATCCCTATGTATTAACCTATAAATCTACTGCAGGAAGCATTTTTATAGAAATTGACAAGCCAATTGTTAAAATGTATATGCAAATACAAAGGATTAGAATAGCCAAATCAATTTTGTAAAAGAAAAACAAAGTTGGGAGAATATGCATTCCAATTTGATTTCAAGGCTTATTATAATGTTACAGCATTCAAGAAAGTAAAGTATTGGCATAAAGACTGATCAAGGAAGAGTCCAAAAAATGATCCACACTACATGGTCAACTGATTATCAGCAAAGATGTCAAGGCAGTTCAATGGGGAAAAGATAATCTTTTCAACAAATGGGGCTGTATGAAATATGGGATACACATTTTTTTTAAAATTTTAAACATTGATCTTTACTTCCTACCACTTACAAAAATTAACTTAAAATTTTCTTAAATAGGATACAAAAAGCACAATAGTAAAAAACAGACAAACTATAGACTTCATCAAAATTTTAAACTTTTGCTCTTCAAAAGATACCATTTATAAAAGGAAAGGGCAAGTCCAGAGAGCTGGAGAAAATATTTGTAAAACATATTGAACAAGAGCTTGTATCTATCTGGAATATATAAAGAACTCTTACAACACAATAATAAGAAAATAACCAACTAGTAATTGGGCAAAATATTTGAACAGTCATTGAATTCATCAAAGAAGATATACCAATGACAAATAAAAACATGAAATGATGCTCAACACCATTAAATATTAGGAAAATACAAATTAAATCCACAATAAGATACCACTGTACACCCACTGTGTGAAGAAAATTAAAAAGAATGATGATCACAAGAAAACTATACACCAATATCTCTTACGAATGTAGATGAAAATATCTTCAATGAAATGCTAGCAAACTGAATCAACAACACATTAAAAAAACCCATGACAAAGTGGGATTTATCCCAGGAATGCAAGGTTGGTTTAATGTCTAAAAATCAATTAATGTAATACACCATATCAATAGAATAAAGGGCAAACACCACACAATCGTCTCAACAGACCCAGAAAAAGCATTTGACAAAATCCTAAACAGATTCCTGATAAAAAAAAAAACACTTTTAAAAAGCATGGAGGAACTTCCCTGGTGGCACAGTGGTTAAGAATCCGCCTGCCAATGCAGGGGACATGGGTTCGATCCCTAGTCCAGGAAGATCCCACATGCTGTGGAGCAACTAAGCCCATGCACCACAACTACTGAGCCTGTGCTCTAGAGCCTGCATACCACAACTACTGAGCCCATGTGCCACAACTACTGAAGCCCACACACCCTAGAGCCTGTGCTCTGCAACAAGAGAAGCCACCGTAATGAGAAGCCCATGCACCACAACGAAGAGTAGCCCCTGCTCGCCACAACTAGAGAAAGCCTGCACGCAGCAACAAAGACCCAATGCAGCCAAAAATTAATTAATTGATTTTAAAAAAATTTTTTTAAGTGTGGAAAAGAAGGGAACTTCCTCAACCTGATAAAAGGCATCTACCACAGATAACATGCTTAATGGTGAAAGACTGAATGCTTCCCTCATAAAAGCAGAAACAAGATGAAATGTCTGCTCTCACCATTTCTATTCAACATTGTACTAGAAGTTCTAGCTAGGGGAATTAGGCAAGAAAATAAATAAAAAGCAACCAAATTGAAAAAAAAAAGAAGAAAAACTATCTCTATTTGTAGATGACATTATCTTGCAAATAGAAAATCCTAAGGAATCCACTAAAATCTATTAGAATCAACAAGTTCATCAAGATTACAGGACATAAGATCAATATATAAAAATTAAATATATCCATACACTTGCCAAGAACAACTTAAAATGAAGTTAAGAAACTAGGGACTTCCCTCATGGTCCGGTGGCTAGGACTACATGCTCCCAATGCAGGGGGCCCGGGTTCGATCTCTGGTCTGGGAACTAGATCCCACATGCTGCAACTAAGAGTTTGCATGCCACAACTAAAGATCCCGCATGCCACAACCAAAGATTCCACATGCCACAACTAAAAGATCCCACATGCTGCAACTAAAAGATCCCGCATGCCACAATGAAGATTCCGCACGTGGCAACAAAGATCCCGCATGCCACAACTAAGACCCAGCACAGCCAAATAAATAAATATTAAAAAGAAAGAAAATAATTCCATTTACAAAAGCATCACTAAAAATAAAACACTTAGGAATAAATTTAACAAAAAAAGTGTAAAACTTACACTCAGAAAACTATAAACATTGTTGAAAGAAATGAAAGATCTATTTTAAATAAATGAAAAGACATTCCATGCTCATGAATGGAAGATTTCAGATGGTTAAAATGGTAATACTCCTCAAAATGATATACAGTCAACACAATCCCTATCAGAATCTCAACTGGTTTCTTTGCAAATATTGATAAGCCAATCCCAAAGTTCATGTGGAAATTCAATGGACAGAGAACAGCCAAAACAATCTGGAAAAAGAAGAATTTAGAAGACTCTTACTTCCTGATTTCAAAACTTACTAAAAAACAACAGTAGCCAGGGAATTCCCTGGTGGTCCAGGGGTTAGGACTCTGTGCTTCCACTGCAGGGGGCATGGGTTTGATCCCTGGTTGGGGAACTAAAATCTTGCCTGCCACACAGTGGGTCCAAAAAAAGAAAAACAAAAAACAAAACCCAGTAACCGAAATACTGTAGTATTAACTAGCATAAGACTATATAGATCAGTGGAATAGAATTGAGAGTACAGAAATAAACTCTCACAATTAAAATCAATTTTTTAAAATATTATTTTTATTAAGTCTTTACCCTTGACAGTGTGGTTTGGTTATTTTTTTAATATTTATTTATTTACTTACTTTATTTGGCTGCGCTGGGTCTTAGTTGCAGCATGCAGGCTCTTAGTTGCGGCATGCGAACTCTCAGTTGCAGCATGCATGTGGGATGTAGTTCCCTGACCAGGGATCGAAGCCAGGCTCCCTGCATTGGGAGCACGGAGTCAAGTCCCAAAATCAAGGGGCTTTTTTGTTTGGTTTCTTCGGTTTTTTTTTTGCGGTGTGCGGGCCTCTCACTGTTGTGGCCTCTCCCATTGCGGAGCACAGGCTCCGGACGCGCAGGCTCAGTGGCCATGGCTCACAGGCCCAGCCGCTCCGCGGCATGTGGGATCCTCCCGGACCGGGGCACGAACCCACGTCCCCTGCATCGGCAGGCGGACTCTCAACCACTGTGCCCCAGGGAAGCCCTATCAAGTTATTTTTTCAAAGGTACCAAGACAAGTAAATGGGTGTTAAGGATAGTCTTTTCAGTAAATGGTGCTGGGACAACTGGACATCCACATGCAAAAGAATGAAGTTGGATCCCTACCTCACACTATATTAAAAAAAAAAAAAAACTCAAAATGGAAAAAAGACCTCACTGTAACAGCTAAAACTACAGAATTCTTACAAGAAAACATAAAAGTAAATTGTCATGACCTTGAATTTGGCAATGTTTCTTAGATATGACACCAAAAGCATAAGCAACAACAACAAAAAATAGATCAATTGAACTTCATCAAAATTTAAACTTTTATGCCTCAAAGCAGGGGTCCCCAGCCCTTGGGCTGTGGACCGGTATCAGTCCTCTGCCTGTTAGGAACCAGGCCACACAGCAGGAGGTGAGCGGTGGGCAAGCAAGCGAAGCTTCATCTGATGCTCCCCATCGCTCACATTACCACCTGAACCATTGCTTGTATTACCGCCTGAACCATCACCCCACCCCAACCCCATCCGTGGAAAAACTGTCTTCCACGAAACAGGCCCCTGGTGCCAAAAAGGTTGGGGACCGCTGCCTTAAAGGATACCATTAAAAAACTGAAAAGAGAAGCCACTGAATGGGAGAAAATATTTGCAAATCATCTCTCTGATAAAGGACTTGTATCTAGAATATATCTTACAACTCCGTAATATAGAGACAACCTAATTTTAAAATGGGCAAAGGATCTGAGTAGACATTTCTCCAAAGATACACAAATGGGCTTTAATACATGAAAAGATATTCAACATCATTAGCCATCATGGCAATGCAACTCAAAACCACAAGGAGATACTGCTTCACACCTACTAGGATAGCTGTAATAAAAAAGACAGACAATAACAAATTTTGGCAGATGTGGCAAAATTGGAACCTTCATTGCTATGGACTGAATTTTCTCCATCCCAACAGTTATGTTGAATCCTTTACCCCCAATGTTACTGTATTTGGGGGGAAAGGGGCTTTTCGGAGATAAAGATTAAATGAGGTCATAAGGGTGGGGTCCTCCTCCTTAGGACTGAAGAAAAGGAAAAGGTAATTCATTCCCTCTCCCTCTCTCTCCGTCTCTCTCTCTCTCTGTCTCTCCCGCCCTCTCACCCCTAATAAGTGTTAATGAAACTGGGATTTGGGAAAACTTTTTTTCCCCTTTGGATTTTACTGTATTGCTTGAATTTCTTTATAATTAGCATGAATTCCTTTCTGAAAATAATAAAGCCATTAGTCTTTAAAAGAAAAAGTTCATATCTTTTACTAAATAATATCAGTTTGGGATCTGTCACAAGAAAAGAATCAAGTGCAAAAAAATATTGCTGAAATTGTGTTCATCGCAGCATACCTTACAATAATAATAAATAAAAATCTAAATGTCCAATAACAGGAGCAATCCTAAGTAAATTATAATACAGCCATGTGATAAATTGTAATGCAGACATTAGAAATTTTTTGCTTATAAATAATTTTTAACATGACATACTCAAAAAATAACGTTAAGTGAAAATGAAGTAAATCGAATTATAGATACAGCACAATCTCGACTTTTTTTAGCTAAATTAGCAAATCACTAATGATGACTGTCATTACAGGTGATTATTTCTTCTTTATTTTTTCTGTATTCTTCCATTTTTTATGACTTTTACAACAAGGAAAATAAAATTTTTACTTTTTTTACTTTTTATATTTATTTGGCTGTGTCAGGTCTTAGTTACAGCACACAGGATCTTCGTTGGGGCATGCAGGATCTAGTTCCCTGACCAGGGATGGAACCCAGGTGCCCTGCATTGGGAGTGTGGAGTCTTAACCACTGGACCACCAGGGAAGTTCCAGGAAAATAAAAATTTTAAAATAAGCAGCTCCTGTAAGAGTGGGCCATGAAAATGTAAGAAGTTACTATGCAAATCCTTCCAAACATATATACAAACACTCATAAAAGTTTGGCATCTGTCATTCTAAGTATCTGGGGATGAAATATCTCTTGCTCCTTGCCCCATGTCTTAATCAGTTTGGGCTTCTGTAATAGCATACATAGACCAGGTGGATTAACCAACATATTCTCACAATTCTGAGAGCTGGAAAATCCAAGATCAAGGTGTCAGCACATCTGGCATCTAGTGAAAGCCCACTTCCTGGTTTGCAGATGGCTGTCTTCTCAATGTATCCTCACATGGCAGAGAGCAGAGTGGAAACAAACTCTCTCGTGTCTTTATAAGGGCACTAATCCCATCATGAGGATTCCTCCACCCTCACAACCTAATTACTTCCCAAAGGCCCCACCTCCAAATACCATCACCTTGGGAATCAGAGTTTTAACATCTGAATTTTGAGGGGATAAAAACGTTTAGTTCACCCTAGGAAGTTAAAAGCAGAGCAACAGCTCTTGTTCTCAGCCTAAAGAAATAATGAAGAGATGTTTTGGCAAAAAATAAAAAACAAGAACACACTGTTCCTCTACTTCTTTGGTAAATTTAACTCCTAATTTTCTCCTATGTTTGTCTGTGCTATGAACAGCCAATCCCAGGCTTTCCCTGATGCCTAAAGTTCAACCAAGAGCTGACTTCAGCACTCCCTCCTTGCCTGCTGCTGACCTGAGGATCGAAATCACATCAAATCACATGCTTAGATGGACCGAAAAATAAGTGGTCAGAGGCCAAACTGAGTGGCAACATTCCAACTCTGAAGAAATTATAAAACTAACCAAAATAAATTAACTCGTAGGAAGTGCCAACAACGGGAACCATAGATCCATTTCATCTCATAAAAGCAACAGCCTCTTAAGTCCCTTTCTTGGCTACACTCAGGCCAATAAAGAAAAAAATAATGTGTAAGCCATATATGTAATTATAAATTTTCAAGCAGCCACATTAAAAAAAAACAGGTAGAATTTATTTGAATATATTAATTTAACCCAATATATCCAAAATATTATAATTTCAAAGAAATTTTTTTTAAAAAAATATATTTTTTTAAAGTAAGAGTGGTTTTGTTTATTTATTTATTTTTGGCTGCGTTGGGTATTCGTTGCTGCGCGTGGGCTTTCTCTAGTTGTGGCGAGCGGGGGCTACTCTTCGTTGCGGTGTACAGGCTTCTCGTTGCGGTGGCTTCTCCTGTTGAAGAGCACGGGCTCTAGGCACACAGGCTTCAGTACTTGTGGCACATGGGCTCAGCAGTTGTGGCACACGGGCCTAGTTGCTCCGTGGCACGTGGGATCTTCCCAGATCAGGGATCGAACCCATGTCCCCTGCATTGGCAGGCGGACTCTCAACCATTGTGCCACCAGGGAAGTCCCAAAATTATTTTTTTTAATATTTTAGTTTATTTAAACAATATCATTTATGTGTATTGTGCTGGCACAAATATGCAGAAATATTTTTAAATTGTTGAGACAGTTTCATTCTTTTTTCATATAAAATCTTTAAAATTCATGTATATTTTATGGTTCCAACACATCTCAACTTGGATGCTAAATTTTTATCAGAAATATTTGATCCAGGTGGGCAGCCACATATATTTGTTTGTTGTGAATAGTATTCCCAGTGGAACAAGTATCCTTTTTAGTTCAAGGTAATAATTCTCTCTTGTATAAGAAATTATTACCTTTGTTTGCAGCATACCCATAAAAAGGGAAGTCAGGACACATGATCTGAAGGGAAAGACATAGGACAAAGATAGAAACCAAAACAGCAATGCAGGAGTGGTAAGTTAAGCCCTCTGCTATAGAGAGCCACCTAGGGGCCATAAACAGGAACAGCAAGTTATTTTTGTTACATTCAAATAGATTGTTCAATCACCTGATTTTTAAATTTAGGATTCTAAATACAAAATCTTAATAAATTCAGTTACAAATTGCTATAATTAATAAATGAATAAGGGAAGAAAAGAAGAAAAAGAGCAAGAAAAAAAGAAGTGCAGATGTATATGGAAATAGGGGGGTAGTGAAATGCCAACAAAAGGATTTCATGTAGATAGAAATAAAAAGGAGGAAAAGACAAAGTATAAAAGAGAAATGGAGAAGAAACTCATAGTGAAAGAGAAGGGAAAAAATGATAGGTTCTCCAGGTACAGCAAAAAGTTTATTTGGATTAAAAGACCTGGTCTCAGTTGAATCATTAACTGCTAACTGGGTCCAATGTCACTGGATAATTACTTCACTCTGGGCTTCACAGATTCACTTTAGCTGTAAAATATCTTCAGGACCATCTCAAGCTAAAACATTGTCTAAGTTGCTTGCCTGCCCCAGGAATCTATCCTATAGAAATAATAGCTTGAGGAGGGTGGGAGGGGGAAAAAAAAAGAAAGAATGGCTGGAGAAAGTAAAGATATATGTACAAGAATGTTGACTGGAACACTGTAATAGCAAAAAAAAAGAACATGTAAAACTAAAATTAAACAACCTAGTCAGAAGAGCAGAAGGGACTGATTGAAAACCCTACAGCCATGTAATGGGATACTAGGCAGCTGTTAAAAATAAGGAAGTATATCAATATGTTCTAGCCAGGAAAGCTGTCCATTTGCCATGTGAAAAAGCAACATGTATAAAATCATTGGTCTTCTCCATGAACATATCAGTGTTTTTTAACATTCTGAACATGTATATGTATATGTATATGTGTATGAATGCTTAGTTAGATATGTCTGTATAAACTTGGAATAAAGAAAGGACATATAGGTACACTGGTTACCTCTGAAGAACAAGATTAAACAGGCAAATAAGGACTTTTAATATATATGCTTTTTAAAATTATGGGACTATGGATGAATTTTACTATTTTATAGTTTTCAATAATTTTCAAATAAAAGTTATCAAGGTACCTACCATTAACTACGGAAGAAAAACATCTATTTTTCATGTGTCATAAATGTTAGGCACTTCTGTTAGGCAACACCTAATCATCTTACTTTGCATCTTCTCCAGCTGCCACCCTCCAATCCAGTTTTTCAAACTGTTCCCTGAACATACTATATTCACTCCCACATTCATGGCTTGGCTTATGATGTTTTCTCCAACTCCCAGAAAGATCTTGTCTTCCCCGATCTTCAATTATCCTTATTTTTATCTTTATTTATTATATAGCCTGTAAGCCACAACTACTGAATCAGCCCATGCACCCTAGAGCCTGTGCACAGCAACTACTGAGCCCATGTGCAGCAACTACTGAAGCCCGCATGCTCTAGGGCTTGCGTGCCACATTTACTGAGCCCACATGCTGCAACTACTGAAGCCTGCGTGCCTAGAGCCCGTGCTCCACAACAAAAGAAGCCACCACAATGAGAAGCCCACGCACCACAACGAAGAGTAGCCCCCACTCGCTGCAAATAGAGAGAAAGCCCCAGCACAGCGCAGCCAAAAGAAAAAGAGAGAAATAGATGGCAATACCATAATAGTAGGGGATTTTAATACTCCACTTTCATCAATAGATAGATCATTCAGACAGAAAATCAATAAGGAAACATCAGCCTTAGACAAGATACCAGACCAGATGGACTTAACAGTCACTTGCAGAACATTCCATCCAAAAGCAACATAATACACATTCTTCTCAAGTACACGTGGAATGTTCTCTAGGACAGATCATGTGCTAGGCCACAAACAAGTCAATAAATTTAAGACTGAAATCATAGAAAGTATCTTTTCCAACCACTGTGGTTTAAAATTAGAAAACAATTACAAGAAGAAAACTAAAAAATTCAAGTAAGTGGAGATTAAACAACATGCTACTGAACAACCAATATGTCAAAGAAGAAATCAAAAGAAAAATCATAAAATATCTTGAGACAAACGAAAATGGAAATACAGCATACCAAAACTTACGGGATACCACAAAAGCAGTTCTAAGATGGAAATTCATAACAATAAACACCTCCATTAAGAACAAGAAAGATCTCAAATAAACAACCTAACTTTACACCTCAAGGAACTAGAAGAAGAAGAATAACCTAAGCCTAAAATTAGTAGAAGGAAGAAAATAACAAAGATTAGAGAGGAAATAAATGAAATCGAGATAAAAAGACTATAGAAAAGATAAATGAAACTAAGAGCTGATTTTCTGAAAAGATGAAGAAAATGCCTACACCATGTTTTCTCTCACCACTTCATTAATTCCAATTACACATTTATTATACCTTATCACACTATCCTCCATATAACATAACTTCCTGCCAATTTCCAATCTTTTCCCTCTCTATAGTGTATTCTAAATAATTTCTAGTCCAGTTTCACTAATTCTCTTTTAGTCATGTATAATCAGCTATCAAACCTATCTTTTGAATTTTTAATTTTAATTATTTCATTTTTCGTTTCTATAAATCCTATTTGGTTTTTTTTCAATGCCTGTAATGTCCCTTTTTGCAGTTTCTTATACCCCTGAGGTATTTCCAAGCTTGCCTTTTATTTTTTAAAACATAGCAAGCATGCCTAAAACTAGATCCAATAAATCTCGTTTCTGAGGTCTGCAGAGATCACTTTTTACTGTTCCTTCTTCACCCTGGTCCTCAACTATGGTGCCTTGTTTCTTTAATGCTTGGTTATCTTTAATTGCATGTCCTTGAAAGGTTACTTGAAGAGTTCTCAAAGCCTTCTAGAAGGAAGATGCTTTCCTCCAAAAGAAAATTTGCAGTTGCTTCTGTTAAGTGCCATGGTTAACTGGAACCAACTTAAGACTCAATTCATGGTCTAATGTTTCTTTGACCACCCAGGTAAACGAGAATTTTGGCAGCAATCCCTGTGGTTTATTAATTCTCAGTGAAAGGTTTTCTGGTTATTTTTTTCTTCTCTTTTTTTTCTCCCTTGCTTTGCTCAGTGCCAAAGCAACTCTCCCTGTAATCTACTGAAAGTGGGGAAAAGAGGACGTAGGGGTGGGGGGGTAGTTTTACTTTTGTGTTCACCCTTACTGAAAAGGTTTACCCCTAACCAGTTTAATGTGGAGAGTCGGTATTCAATTTCTGATCTTGGGGGGACCTCAGCTGTGACTACTTTCCTCTTCATCTAGGGGGCCATCAAAATTGAAGTTAACAGCTTCCTGATCAGCGAAGGCCTTCAAGGCAAAAGCAGCTTCAAACGCTGATCTTAATTTTCCGGCATTCACCAGCAATTCCTCTTTCGTTAGCTCTTCAGTGTCTTTAGGATATCTTGTTTCTATTCCATTCAAATATTTTAGTTGTCATTAGTAGGAGAAATGATTCAAAAACCTGGCTTGCCATTACCAAAAACAGAAGTCCCAAACCTTGTTAACGCTCTTCAGTTTGTTGAACGGAAATAATTTTTGAATGAATGAATGAATGACTTTCAAATTAAACAGACATGTCACCATCAGATTCAATCATCTAACCTGTCTGAACATCAGTTTCACAAAATAAAGGGGTTGAACAAGATTATCTCTATGATTCTTTATTGTCTAAAATAGCAGGATCTATTGCATATACATGCGATGTCACCCTTTTGCAGGCTCCATTTATGGTAGTCAGATGGGCAAAGTTTTCTCACAGTGTTACAACAATTCCAAAATAAGAATAAATGAGACTCACTGTTAATCCAAGGGATCCCTTTTCCATCTTCTCAAATCCAAGAGCCAAGACACAATCTGCCAGACCTTGAAAGAAAATGTAATTAGTTTGAAAAATTAAATTTCCAGACACCCAACAAAATATCATTAAATACTTCAATTTAACTAAGCATGTCAGTTTATGCAAAATGTAAAAACATGGTATAATCCTATAAAATATTTAATAACTGAAAAAGTACAGAGAAAATTCTTATATGCTTCTAAATAAGAGGAAAAATTAATAAATTATATAATTCTTTCTTTGATTCTCAGTGTTAATAAGACTTTTGATTAATGTGGAAATGTGTTCCAGTGAAGAACAAATATAAATAGCTAATTTTCAATTTTTAAACATTAAGTAAAATTTTAAAGCAACTTGATGAAAATCTCAACAGAATTATTTTTGGAGGGAGGGGGCACCTAAAAATGATGTTAAAGTTCAACTAAACAGCAAAACAAGCAGAATTGCCAAAATTTTTCCTAAAAAAAAGGAAAAAAAAATAACAACATAGGGGGCACAGGGGATACTAGTATTATCCAATAGTGAGACATTATAAAGCTCAAACAATTAAAACACCAAAGAGTAGAGCAATAATCAACAATCAATCAGAAGAAAGAACAGAGGGCCTAATAAAAGAGCCTAAAATATTTGGAAATATAGACTATGATATATATCCGAGAGAACTGAAAATATATGGCCACAAAAAAAATTGTACACAAGTGCTTACAGCAACATTATTCATAATAGCCAAAAAGTAGAAACAACTCAATGTCCATCAACATGTAAATGGATAAACAAAATGTGGTATATCCATACAATGAATTATTAATTGGCCACAAAAAAGAATGAAGTACTGCTACATGCTACAACATGGATGAACTGTGAAAATATTATGCTAAGTGAAAGAAGCCACAAAAGGCCATATATCATATGATTCCATTTATATAATGTTCAGAATAGGTAAATCCATAGAGACGGAAAGTAGATTAGTGGTTGCCAGGGGCTGTTGGGAGAGGGAGGTGGGAAGTGACTGCTAATGGGTACCACTTTCTTTTTGGGGTGATAAAAATGTTCTAAGATTAGATAGTGGTGATAGTTGCATAAACCTGTGAATATACTAAAAAACACTGAATTGTAAACTTTAAAAGGGAGTATTTTATGCTATATAAAGCACCTCTCAATATAATTGTTTTTTGTTTGTTTGTTTTTTGTTTGTTTTTGTTTTTGTTTTTTGCAGTACGCGGGCTTCTCACTGTTGTGGCCTCTCCCATTGCGGAGCACAGGCTTCAGACGCACAGGCTCAGCGGCTGTGGCTCACAGGCCTAGCCGCTCCGCAGCATGTGGGATCTTCCCGGACCGGGGCACGAACCCGTGTCCCCTGCATCGGCAGGAGGACTCTCAACCACTGCGCCACCAGGGAAGCCCTAATTGTTATTTTTTTAAAAAGAAATACATTATAAAGCAATCCCTCTGATGGTCGTATGGAGAAATAATAAAAGGGGGGCAATAACTCCACATCTATTTAAGTTTACTAGACAAATAGGCACTTCTCACCACCCTGAATCAGTTGCCGGGCCATAAACAAAGCCGTTGAACCAGTAGAACAGTTATTGTTGACGTTGATTATAGGAATTCCAGTCAGTCCCAAACTGTGATAGATAGCCCTCTGCCCACAGGTAGAGTCACCTATATATTAAAAAAAAAAAAAAATTTATATATGCAACATGAGAATTATGGAGCTGCAAAGCAACATAATACTACATTATAGTTTTTCCAGTGTTTTATCTTTGTCTAACATACAACATGGGTAGAACAATAAATATACTATTGACATCTTACTCAGAAGCAGTTTTAGCATGAAGCATCATTTACTCTGCAAATATAAAAATTCTCAAAACACAGAATATATATGCACTTTCTTTACACAATACAGAGGTAGGAAAGTAGAGACATGACCAAGTAATAGCAAACAATTCAATCTGGCTAGGGCTACATGACAGGCAGCAATATTTTATGTATACTGTCAGATATAAATCTTTTAAAACTAAACCAATTGGGCTTCCCTGCTGGCGCAGTGGTTGAGAGTCCGCCTGCCGATGCAGGGGACACGGGTTCGTGCCCTGGTCTGGGAGGATCCCACGTGCCGCGGAGCGGCTGGGTCCGTGAGCCATGGCTGCTGGGCCTGCCCATCCGGAGCCTGTGCTCTGCAGCGGGAGAGGCCGCAACGGTGAGAGGACCGCGTACCGCAAAAAAAAAAAAAAAACTAAACCAATTGATTAAAAGGCCATGATTTTTCTCTTCATGTAAAATTTCGTAACTTCAAAAAGTTAAAAGATTCTGCATGCCAGGGTATTCCAGAGGAATGTAATCCAAGTAAAAACACATTTGACTCCCTTTCCCAAGGAACATGTCCACCAAGGCAGACATGCTGGAGCAGTATGATGGAAACACCTGAAGATACAGACTCTCCAGAAGTCTTCAGGGAAAACAGTAAGGTTCAGGACCTCCCTTCCATAAATACCTTGTGCATCTCTTGGAACTAGTAAATTTCCCTTCAAGAATTCTCTTGATATTTTGAAATCTCAAAGAAATAATCATAGATATAAATAAAGATTCATCTACAGTAATGCTTACTATATAGCCTTTTATAATAGCTAGAAATTAGAAATAATTTAAAATGTCCAAGAATAGGGTATCATTCCTACTGCTAAATAAACTGCAGTAAATCCCCAAGACTAGAATATCATGAGGTAATTTAAAATGCTGTAGAAAGACTGGGGACATTCTAAATGTCCATTAAAAGGGAATAGATTAAATAAATCACGATATATCTATTCAATGGAACACTATGCTATCATTAAAAGAGACCAAGAAAGCTCCTTATGAAACAATTTGGAATAGTCACCAAGAACTACTAAGTTAAAAAGAGCAAAATATAGGGACTTCCCAGGTGGACTTCCCTGGTTAAGACCCCACGCTCCCAAGGCAGGGGGGCCTGGGTTCAATCCCTGGTCAGGGAACTAGACCCTGCATGCTGCAACTAAAAGATCCCGCACGCCACAACTAAGATCCTGCACATGGCAACTAAGACCCAGTGCATCCAAATAAATAAGTAAATAATTTTTTTAAAAAAGCAAAATACAAAATAATGTGTATATTATCCTACCACGTGTGTAACAAAAGAAAGGGGGAGGGGGTATTTATACACACACACATACTTATTTTTATATGGATAAATTACCTATGAAAAGATACACTAGAAATTAGTGAAATTGCACTACTATACATAAAATAGATAAGCAACATGGATTTACTGTATAACACAGGGAACAATATTCAATGTCTTATAATAACCTATAATGGAAAATAATCTGAAAAAATATATATATAACTGAATCACTTTCCTGTACACCTGAAACTAACACAATATTATAAATCAAATATACTTCAATAAAAAAAAGAAATTAGTAAAATTGGTTGTCCAAGGAAAGGGAATCATGAGACAGGGAGACAGGAATAAGAGTGAGACTTTCCACTACATAAACATCTACCTTTTGTATTTTTTTTTTTTGCAGTACGCAGGCCTCTCACTGTTTTGGCCTCTCCCGTTGCGGAGCACAGGCTCCGGACGTGCAGGCTCAGCAGCCATGGTTCACGGGCCCAGCCGCTCCGCGGCATGTGGGATCTTCCCGGACCGGGGCACGAACCCGTGTCCCCTGCATCGGCAGACGGACCCTCAACCACTGTGCCACCAGGGAAGCCCTACCTTTGTTATTTTTGTACCGTGTAAATGTTTAATCTATTCCAGAAAAAAAAAATTTGAAAAATATTAATGATGAAATGAAAGAAGACTGCATCACATGGGAAATACTGAATACAATAAAATGAGAAAAGCAGGTTACCAAAAAGTATGTAACTAGGACCTAAATTGAAGAGAAACTTATGTGCGCATACGTATTCACACATATTCATACTCACTGAAGGACCTACACCAAAAAAGTAATGGTAATAATCTCTGGATAATGAGATTACAGGTGACTTATTTTTTCTTGTGCTTTTCTGTGTTTCCTTTTTTTAATTACAATAGTATATATCATTTTTCTAATTAGAAAAAAATCTTAATGAAAACATTTTATTAGACACAAAAAATCAATAAATACAAATTTTAAGATAACAAAGAAAAAAAGATAAAAAGTGTTTTAATTTAATAAAAAGTGTACTGTTTTGGCAGTACAATAATGGCCAAAAAAAAAAATATATATATATACACTAAACTAGGCTGACACATAGGGAAATCTAGAAATGATGAGAATAAGACCCTGAACTCTGAGTTTTGAGGGTTAAAATTCACAAATTCCTCTGCATTGTTTATGTAGTTGCTGTAATTTTTAGAATATATAGTTTACTACGTACCATAAACATAGCCAATACATGCCTGTTCTACTGCAGAATAAGGGATCTGTGCATCCGCTAAAGCCTTCTGGCCTATAAAAAGAAAAAAAAATTATCACATAGCACTTTGAGTGAAAATAAGTTTAGAGTTTTCCCAGAGTAAATCTACCTCTAGTTAGTCTATGTTCAATTCAAATGACAAATCCTTCATCAAATCATCTCAGACTTTCAGAAGTTATCTTACCTTTCAAAAGTTATCATTTCTTCCTCTAAGCTATTGTAACACTTTTTCATACCGCCTTTTTGATATTTAACATTCCCCATTCTAACTGTACACCTAACTATAAATATCAATATATTAAATCCCAATTGTCTTAAAGCTCCTTAATGTCAGGTGTGTTATTCATCTCTGCGGCTCTATCGTACATCTAGAGGACAAAATAGGATAGAATGTTATTGTTGAGCAGGAGTGTGGGAGCACTCATATGGTCATCTTACAAAGCCAGGATCAAGAGATGACCCTGTCTATGGAACAAGAAATGAAGCTTTAAGGATGCTATCCAAAGGTACAGAAATGACCAACGGAGGAACTGATAAAAATTATGAAAATAAACTAGGAAGAGGAGAGTGGAACTTAGAGATAAGATGTAACCTAAATCCTCATCTACCATAGTGAGAAGCAAACAGATGTCTAAAACTGATAAGTCAAAAACTGGAATAAGTGTGGTGGAACAAATATTTAGAGATATGGAGATAACCACCAGAAGAACTAAAGCCAAAACCGTTAAAAGAAGTTGCCTGCTTGGGGAAGGGGCCTGGGAAGTATAAGCCATCTCTGTGTGTGTGTGTTTTAACCATATGAAAGTATTACTTTGAAGTTTTTTTTAACTTAAGAAGATATATGATTGATTATGGGATTGGTTTAGTCACACTAGTTATCTTTTCCCGCTTAATGTATGAGCAAAAAAATTAATGTTTTACTTATAATAATGTTGATGAGATTATGTTTAAAAGAGCATTCTCATATGCTGCTACTAAAACTAATAATATAAACAGTCTGAAAAATAATCTGACAAGAGTCTTAAAACTGTTTATGTTCATTGTTCCAGTGAGTCTACTTCTAGGCTTTGTCCTCAACAATAACTAGAGGTGAGAACAAATATTTGTGTTCAGCAAGAAATTTACTATAAATCTTCTAAAATATCAAAAAGTTGTGAAGCAAATATCCAACAAAAATTATGGCATAAATATATAATGAAATATGCAAAAATTAATTTTTTCCAGTTTTAAGTGGAGAAATCTTTATAATAATAAGTTTTAAAAATCAGGATACAAAACTACATATAGAATATGATCCCAGATAGCCACAGAGAAAGAAAATTAAAATAGAATACACCAAGGGAATGTAAACTGATACAGCCACTATGGAGAACAGTATGGAGGCTCCTTAAAAGACTAAAAATAGAACTACCATATGATCCAGCAATCCCACTACTGGGCATATACCCAGAGAAAACCACAATTCAAAAAGACACATGCACCCCAATGTTCATTGCAGCACTATTTACAATAGCCAGGTCATGGAAGCAACCTAAATGCCCATCGACAGACAAATGGATAAAGAAGATGTGGTACATATATACAATGGAATATTACTCGGCCATAAAAAGGAACGAAATTGGGTCATTTGTTGACACGTGGATGGATCTAGAGACTGTCACACAGAGTGAAGTCAGTCAGAAAAACAAATATCGTATATTAATGCATATATGTGGAACCTAGAAAAATGGTACAGATGAACCGGTTTGCAGAGCAGAAATTGAGACACAGATGTAGAGAACAAACGTGTGGACACCAAGGAGGGAGGCGGCGGGGGGTGGGGGTGGGGGTGTGATGAATTGGGAGATTGGGATTGACATGTAAACACTGATGTGTATAAAATTGATGACTAATAAGAACCTGTTGTATAAAAAAATAAATAAAATTAAATTTAAAAATTTTTTAAAAAGAAAACCAATTTATGGCTTCCCTGGTGGCGCAGTGGTTGAGAGTCCGCCTGCCGATGCAGGGGACACGGGTTCGCGCCCCGGTCCGGGAAGAACCCACATGCCGTGGAGCGGCTGGGCCCTTGAGCCATGGCCGCTGAGCCTGCGCGTCTGGAGCCTGTGCTCCGCAACGGGAGAGGCCACAACAGTGAGAGGCCCGCGTACCGGGAAAAAAAAAAAAAAAAAAAGAAAACCAATTTATAAAAATAAAAAAAAAACATTAAATGAACAGTGTCTACCCAGAAAATCAACATCAGTTAATCAAATCTCATGAACCTTCCTTTTGGGGGCAGAGATTTCTGATTCCCTGTATAGTAATATCTAAATACTGAGTTGAATGATGGAGTTGAAATGAAACCTAATTTATGAACACTGAGTGCACTAGGTACTTGTAGAGACAAGCAGTGTCTAATTAAAAACCACAGTAACCCTTTTTGGGTTGCTGGCAGCAAGCTGGCAAGAATAGGAGGAAGGCGAAGGCTTCCTAGGAGGAGGACTGTACCTGAACAACTTCATGGGACCACCGAGCTCCCAAGGTCTCCATGAGTGGGAAGCCTGTATTCCCCAGCACTCCCTTAAACAGCTGATACCTAAGCTTAGACTGCTTGGCCTTGAACTTAAAACATCTCCTTTGACCCAGCTTCCTGTTAAGGTTGCAAGGCTGCTCCACAATCAAGACAGACCACACAATAAACTACAATGTTCAAAGATCTGAATGTTCTATGTTACCTGCTTCCTTTGCCAAGTCAGGGTAGTCTCTTGAATTCTCAACTCCAGGCTTTGTGAACTACAAATATAGAAGGAGATAATAAATAGAAACAAATATAGTTAGATTTTTTCACAACAGGGAACTGCAGAAATTCATTCGTCTATTCATTTAAACAAAAACATATTGAGCACCTATCGTGTTTCTGGACTCTGATGATAAATAAGATACAGTTCGTACCCTCAGGGAGCTTAGCGTCTAATGGAAAACAGGCAATTGCACCACAGTGTCATAAGTACAGAATGATTTGGGAGAGACAATTACCCAGCTTTGGAGGACTAGAAAGGCTTCCCAGAGGAACTGGCGTTTAAATTAAGTCTTTAAGGATGAGTAGGAATTAGCCAAGTGAAAGAAAAGGAAATTCTAGAGCAAAGGCCTGGAAATGACAGAATATAACAGTTTTACATGCAAACAATTTTATATTGCAGAGGCTGAAACATGATTTGAAATGGCAAGTGATAAGGACAGAAAAATGGGGACCAAACGATGATAATTACTAATATTTATCGGGCACTTGCTGCTGTTACTCACTGCACTAAGCACCTCACATGTATTAACTTGTTTAATCCTCAC
This sequence comes from Delphinapterus leucas, assembly GCF_059928025.1. NCBI lineage: Eukaryota > Metazoa > Chordata > Mammalia > Artiodactyla > Monodontidae > Delphinapterus > Delphinapterus leucas. The sequence goes on from NC_143129.1 coordinate 146,364,713, forward strand.
AACAACCCTCAGAGGTAGGTACTACTCTTATCACCATTTTAAGATAAGAAAACAAGGGCAGAGATTAAGTCACTTGCCCAAGGATACACAGCTAATAATTAGTGGAGCTGAAACTTCAACCTGGTTCTAGAGCCAACTTACAAGTGACCTTATATGCCCTCCTATGACACCTGGGCTTTATCCTGAAGACAGTGGATTTAAAAAAACAAACAAACAAACAAAGACTGAAATAAACAATGAGATACACTACAACACCAAACACTGACAGGATGTGGAGCAGCAGGAACTCTCATTCATTGCTGGTGGAATACAAAATGGTACAGCCACTGTGGAAGACAGTTCGGCAGTTTCTTACAAAACTAAACATCCTCTTAACATATGATCCAGCAGTTGTGCTCCTTGGTATCTACCAAATGAGTTTAAAACTTATGTTGACACAAAAACCTGCACACGGATATTTATAGTAGCTTTATTTATTATTTTTTAAATTTATTTATTTATTTTTGCATTGGGTCTTCATTGATGCATGTGGGCTTTCTCTAGTTGCGGCAAGCAGGGGCTACTCTTCCTTGCGGTGCATGGGCTTCTCATTGCGGTGGCCTGCTCTTGTTGTGCAGCACAGCCTCTAGGCGCGCAGGCTTCAGTAGTTGTTGCATGCAGGCTCAGTAGTTGTGGCTTGCAGGCTCTAGAGCACAGGCTCAGTAGTTGAGGCGCATGGGCTTAGTTACTCCACGGCATGTGGAATCTTCCCAGACCAGGGCTCGAACCCGTGTCCCCTGCATTGGCAGGCGGATTCTTAACCACTGCGCCGCCAGGGAAGCCCTATAGTAGCTTTATTTATAATTGCCAAATTTGGAAGCAACCAAGATGTCTTTAGCAGGTGAAAGGTTAAATAAACTGTAGTAAAACCAGACAATGGAATATTATTCAGCACTAAAAAGATATGAGCTACCAAACCACAGAAAGACATGGAGGAATTTTAAATGTATATTACTAAGTGAAGAAGCCAATCTGAAATGGCTACATATTGTATGATTCCAACTACATGACATTCTGGAAAAGGCAAAACTATGGAGACAGTAAAAGAAAATTAGTTGTTGTCAGGGACTGAGGGAAGGGAGGGATGAAGAGGCAGAGCAAGAGGATTTCAGGGCAGTGAAACTATTCTGTATGATGATGTAATGTATACGTGTCACCACATATGTGTCTAAACCCATAGAATATACAACACCAAGAGTGAACCCTAATGTAAACTATGGACTTTGAGTGATAATGATGTGTCAATGCAGGTTCACTGACTATAACATATGTGCCACTCTAATGCTGATCATTGATAGTGGGCAAGGCTTTCCGGCAGAGTCGGGGGCAGTGAGCATGTAGGAACCCTCTGTACTTTCTGCTCAATTTTGCTGTGAACCTAAAACTGCTTTGAAAAATAAAGCCCTACTTTAAAAAGAGAGAAAGAGAGAGAGAGAGTCTGGGCCGAGAAGACGTGCACGTTAGATCATTCTAAATGCAATGTTGAGAAATGAATGAACAGAGCAAGGCTGGAGGCAGTGAGACCAAATGGCATAATTCTGAAATAGCCCAAGTGAGAGTTAACTAAGATAGCAGCAGAAAGAATGGAAAGAAGCAAAGAGACTTGAGAAACATAAGTGAAGTAAAATCTACCAAATACAGTGATCAATTAGATAAGATGGAGTGGTCTGCTAGTCAGAGGTTGTGCTAACGAGAAATGGCTTTTAAAAATTTTTAACTGCAAACCACGATAACATACATGACCCAGTAGACACATAGTGAAGCAAAATTTTCATGAAATACTTATCCTTGTTATATTGATACAGTATTTTTGATTCTATTTCAATTTTTTTAATGCTAGAGGCAACCTTCTAAACAGACATCACTACCCCTGCAATGGATCACAAAACCCAGTTTGAAACACTGTATAGATACTAGACTTAAATGCCACACTTTATTACACAGTGCCAAAATACATCTGTTGAACTGAACCAAAACAAAACGTTTAACATTTGTTCCTATCTCTTACCCACCCCAATTCTTCATAACTTCTGAATTAGGGAATCCTTCATAATTCCCTAATTCAGCAGCCCCAAATTACCTATTTCGCCTGTAGTTACTCTTCAGTTCACTAATTACAATCAGAGCATGTAGTATAGAGAGCACTTACTGTAAGGAGAGAGTACTGTGCTACTAGGCTCCACCAAGTAATACCTATTAATAACCACATTACCCTCCAGGTAGTGAAATGACTGCACTTTCTCATTTCTTACTGAAATCAAGGCAGTTTTTAAAAGATTAGAAGATTAGTCAAGCAAATAAACACATACAACATTACTCCTTCAAAATGAAAAGCATGTTTAGGTGGAAACTACCAAATGTCCATTAACAATAAATTGAATATATTATGGAATGTTCACACAATGGACTATGTTACCTCAATGAGAATGAACAATCTATAACTACACATAAAAATAAGGATGAATCCCAGAGACATAATGTTGAATGAAAAAGCCAAAACTAATCTATGATATTAAAGGTCAGAAGTCAGGATAATGGTAACCCTTTGCAGGCAAGGAGTCAGTGACTGGAAGAAGGCACAGAGTAATTTCTGAGGTGCTGGTAATGTTCTGTTTATATTTGCTTTTTAGTTTTTATTTTTTTAATATAAAATAAAAATAAAAAGCTACCTCAAAGCCTATAATAAAAACAGCAATCCTGCTCCACTACTCTCCACCCACTAGTCTTACTTGCTCCCAAAACATCCATTTTCAATTCTTTTAGATATTTCTTCTTTCATAAAATGCCATGTTTCTAAATATTCTTATACTATTATTTCTTTATCAATGTCAGAAATTATATCATAGTCTCTAATAAGGGCCAATGAGAATTAGGTCTCTCAGGCCACTTCACATATACATTTACAGTTCCCCCATCCTCCTTATACAGTTGAATCACAATTTTTTTTATTAAATCAGTATGTAGTGCTTACCTTATAAAGTTAATGTTTCTTAGTATTGGGCTAGGTTGTATACTATGATTACATGTGCTTTATTGTACAATTTTGTTTTGCTTTGTTTTTCCTGGAGTTAACTGCCTCATTTTTAAAGTTTTAACCTTTTTATTTTAAATAACAGAGATACAGAAAACCACACACACACACACACACACACACATCTCCTAATGAATTATTTTAAGGCAAACACTCTTGTAACCATTGACAAAGAGTCTCTCCTTTACCAAATTCTAGCCAAGCTCCTCTGAGTCCTCTTCTCTACTAGGTCTCAACCTTGGCCTAAAAACTTAAACACTAACATAGTTTTTATGAGTTCTAACTTGCTCAAGGCCAGGTCCCTAGGAGGGCCCTAGCCCCACTTAAAGCACCTGCCTGAGAAAACTCAAGGATGTCAAAAGAATTTACTGCTTCTTCCAGTCAACACCTGAATACAGGGCTGGTCTCCCAGTCTCTGTGGGAGGGTAGGAGCCTAAGCTTGGGTAAGCACCAGTTAGCAAATCCAGATGGGTTTCATGTGAACTAGCCTCCCCTCTCCCCACTTTATGTAAGTTTTCACTTTTCTGACCCTACAGCTGGCCCTCTGCATCCATGGGTTCTGCATTCACAGATACAGAGGGCCAACTAAGGGGACTGAGCATCCATGGATCCTGGTATCCAAGAGAGATCCTGGAACCAATCCCCCAGGGATACCAAGGGACTACTGTATTGTGTCCCTACTCACCACCCTCCCTATTCCCTTATTATCCCTTTAAAATACCCAGTCACATCTGTATAAAGTTAGTTCAGTTCACACTGGACTTTTTCCCTTTTGCGATAGCATATTACTAATTAAAATCTGTCCTAACACTTTACCTAGTGTCTACCTTTATCTTTGACACCAACCACCCAAACTAAAAAATTGAACCCTGCCTGCCGCTCCACAAACTCCTCTAAGCACTCTGTTCCAATCTCAACCCCGCTCCACCCCCAAATTATTATCCTGATTCTTACAATAATCACTTCCTTTTAGTATTTCATATTTTATCACCCAAGTGTCTATCTGTAGACACTATTGTTCAGCCCTTTTTTAAAGTGTTTATAGGCCTTTCAAATTCTCTTTTAATCTACAGGTTCCCTTCCACTACTTTCTTTTCCTCTCAATACATCTGTTAAAGAACCCAGAGCATTTGGCCTGTAGCTTCCCACAGTCTGGATTTTGTAGATTGCATACTCATGCAGTTCGACATGTTCCTCTGTTCTCTTTATTTCCCACACATTGGCAGCTGGATCCAGAAGCTTGCAGACTCACATTCTATCTCCCTGACAAAACTATAGGTGGTGGTGTATTCTTTCATAAGGAAGCATATAACATCTGATTATTTTTGCTCTTTGTGTTTCTAACAGTTGTTGGTGCTCAATGACTAGATCCAGCAATTCTCAAAATTTCTCGGTCTCAAGACCACTTTAAACTCTTAAAGATCACTGAAGATACCAAAGAGCTTTTGATTATGAGGATTATATTTACCAGTATTTACCCTCTTGGCACTTAAAATAGGACATTTAAAAATAACTTTCAATTCACTCAAAAAAAAAAAACCACTACATGTTAACATAAATAATTTTTATGAAAAATAACTATATCTCCCCCTCAAAAAAGTGATGAGTGGCATCGTTTTGCATTTCTGCAATTCTTTTTTTTTTTTTTGGCTGTATTGGGTCTTTGTTGCTGCACACAGGCTTTCTCTAGTTGCAGCGACTGAGCGGGGGCTACTCTTCGTTGCGGTCGCGGGCTTCTCATCACGGTGGTTTCTCTTATTGTGGAGCACAGGCTCTAGGTGCACGGTCTTCAGTAGCTGCAGCACGCGGACTCAGTAGTTGTGGCACGTGGGCCCTAGAGCACGCGGTCTTCAGTAGTTGCAGCTCGCAGACTCTAGAGCGCAGGCTCAGTAGTTGTGGCTCGCAGGCTTAACTGCTCCATGGCATGTGGTATCTTCCCGGACCTAGAACTGAACCCATGTTCCCTACATTGGCAGGCGGATTCTTAACCACTGCACCACCAAGGAAGTCCCCTGCAATTCTCTTTATTGTCTGGTTTAACAGGAGGCAGCTGAATTCTCACAGCTGATTCTTCATTCAGCATTTGGCGTTATGCTGTTTTGGTTGACATCTATGAAATAAATCTGACCTCACACAGATATGTGATTGGAAAAGGGAGGAGCATTTTAATAGCCTTCTTAGATAATTGTGGATATTCTTTTATACTACACTAAAACTTGACAAGTGGGAGTTTCTTACAGGTTAGTTGCGATGTTGAATTTAAAACAATATCAATGAACTTTTCATATTCTTGTTATATTCAAGTCCATTAAAATCTTGCACTTTTTTTTTTTTGCAAAACCAAATTTTACTTAAAGCACAAATACGTTACTTTTTGCAAAGAGATTCATGACACAGGACTAGACAGTGAGGTCAGATAGCCACTTAGCACACGTTTAAGTCCACGGCGCCTCCTAGGAACTGAGGGAGTGGCCCCATGTCCCTGGATACAGCTGTCTGGGCTGATTCTAGGGGGTGACAGAGTTCAGGCTGAAGTTTAATGCCTTAAATACTGGCTTCACTTGAGTACCACACAGTGGCAGCTCTTGACATTATTAAAAAGGAAGCAACGCACGAAAGGGAAGGTACAGACGGGTTTGGTGAATGACTAATTCTCACTACATAAACAGGCAAACTTAAGTTACCATATCAGCCATTCTAACGTCTGTATAGAAATTCCCAGGAAGATGTGTCCCTCAAGGCTAATTGTAAACCAGGATGTACATTTTGGAAGTCGGTCCCTTGCAGTGCCTGTAACGGAAGTGTCCTGGAGATGCTGTGGTGGCAGGACAGGTCACTTTGCAGAAGAGTTGCCTGGGGCCTAGCAGCTTCATCCTTCAAGCCCCACTTGGTGCACACTGGGTTTGGGGGCCGTCTTGGGGAGGACAGGGAAGAGGCACTCCTCAATAAATAAGGTCGGGAAACAGACTTGGGCTTCAGACTCCATCCTGCAGTCCCCCTTAGCCCAAGCACGTGACTGAGGAAGAAGGAACAGCAGCCAGCGGGGTGGGAGTGGCCGTCCCCCACCCCTGCTGGGGTCTCAGCTGAGCTGCTGGTGGTTGAGTGCTCTGATGATGGCTGACATCTCCTTTCTGCAAAAGCATCAGTCCACACGGGTAGGATGCAGGGTGGGGCTGTCCCGGAGCCCCTCCAGTGACAGGTTTAATGGACAGCAGTAGGGAAGCAGCTTAATGGCCCAGCCAACACGGTCCTTCTTGAGAGCAGCTGACCTGTGAAGGAGAAGCTCCAGTCCTCGGTCTTCAGTGTTTCTGGTGGGGCAGCAAACGGAAGAACTGGGCGACATGTAGCATGGAGAAGCTGATGTGCTGGGCACAGACCTGCCCAGAAGGACAATGACCAGCTCTTGGGGTCTGCTTGGTGTGGCGGGCTGCTCCAGCCAAGGTGGCTTCCACTTCCTGCCTGGGAGGAAGAAGGCGTGGTGGGCTCCCGCCCTTGTGGGGAGGCAGGACTGTGAAGTGGTCTGTCTCCTACCTGCTGAAGGGTCAAGTGTGGGTCAAGTCACAACTTCAGCAGACCTCGTTTAACCAGTTTTTGTTCTCTTACAAAAAAAAAGAAAAAAAAGACCCACAGAACCAAATCCTACATGACAATAAATATGGTTTTTCTCCATAATATTGCTTAGGAAGATCAAGAGCCCGCAATCCAGTCATCCTGAAGGTCCCAAATATCGCAGGCAAGTGGGGTTTTCCTGGTGAGACGGATCCCTGCGTGGAGTGGGTCGGTGTCTGTGCCGAGAGGCCTGCTGGGGTGCGTGACACCCGGTGCATTGACGTGATCCTCAGAAGAACAGAGGTCCGAGAGTAAAAATGACATCAAAAGCAACCAGGCGTCTGCTCTCCTTGCCTTAGGCTGATGCCAGAGCTCTGCTTGTGGAGGCGGGCGGACACCCCCGAGAGGCTGGGCTGCGCTGGAGCCAGGCCAAGACGGGGCGGGGGTCCCACAGTGCGAAAACCCCAAATAGCCGAGATTGAGGCGCCAACAAGTTAACGCCAGCACTCCAGCGCATGCAGTGAGATCTGGAGACCCAGGTCTCCAGGAGACGCTGGTGCGGTGGCTGTGATGGCAGCGGAAGGCTGGGTGATGCAAAGAGGAGAAACGCTGTAAAGTCAGGATTCACCACCACGCATCGTGAATCAAAGTCCGGGTGCCAGACCAGTCGCAGGCACGGAAAAAAAGAATAACAAAACCCCACATTTTGTGCACGGAAGAATGCAGGAGGGTTCTCAGAAACACCGTGGTGGTCTGGTATGCTTTGGAATGGAAGCAATATCCCTCCAAGGAAGCAAGAAAATCCTGCACTTTGAGTGGAGTGGTAATCTGGCTTTTCTCTGGAGCCATTTCACATAATTTTCCAAACCTCTGCCAGGAAGCTGGTACGTGTCTGATTGCCAGTGTTCTGGGAACAGGGCTGGGAAGTACCACCATTTAGTATACAGAATTTCACTTGATTCCCTTTTTTTCAACTTGGGCCTCACTCCCGCCTTCCACTAAGCCTAATGGTCAGATGATTCTAGAGACTCATCTGTTCAGTTTCTCCAGAAAACAAGCCTCCAATACCCTGACAAGGAAGGGATAGTCACCTAGTGGTAAAAAGGATCTTGGAATCCAATTATTCCATAGAAGTGTTTTCCTTCCCTCCTCTCATCCCCACCTTACTTGGCATCTAGTACATGCAGGTTCTGAGCCTTCTGGAGTTCTGCAGGAAGACTCAGCCAGTATAACCCCTCTTCAGGAACTTGGGTTGTGGGTTTCTCTGTTCTGAGTCAATGACCACTTTTCCATCAGCTTTTAATCATCCAATGTTTTTCTGACATCTTTCTGCTATTGTTTCCTCTCCTAGTCACTTCACCCTTACTGTCATTTTAGTGGTATTTGGAAAGCACCAATAGAGATAAATTCATATTTTCAACCTGCCATGCTTATCCAAATGTCCTAATACATCATATTTAAATTACCTGTTTATCCTTTCCTCCTCCATATTATACATTCCTTAAGAACAGGAACCTTGCTTTTTTCATCTTTGTACTCCTAGCATATAGCACATACTATGTTTATTGAATATATGCTCAAATGATGAATTAACTACCCTATAACATTAACGTGTGTTAGAGATAGCATGGAAGAAACATGAGATTTTAAGTAATGCAGTTTCAAAATTTGGGAGCAGTATCAAGATAGATAAATTACTTAGCCCCTCTGAGCCACAAAGATGGACGATAAAATGTGGATAATAATAATCCCTTATGTGGTGAGGATTAAACACGATAATGTAATATTTTATTTATTTTTTTTTTTAAACCGTAGGTTTGTAGAGTGTGACAAAATTAATTGTAAGGGTTGTGGGTTGTGATCAGCATTTTAAAAAATGAAACAAAATAGGAAATATCAAGAGTTCATCACACATAATAAGTGTTGCTTTAGCAAGCTTGTTTCAGTTTTGTGAGTGCATGTGTGTACGGAGTTGTGATATATTTCTTTCTGTGGGCTGTGGAATTATATATAAAAGTATAGAAAAATCAAATGCTTAATTATATGGTCCTGACTATAACAGCACCAGAATTTCTAAAAAAAAAAAGTGGCCAACATAACTTAGAGCAGTCTGGGGAAGTTTTAAGAAAATACAGGACTTGGACTCTTGCTATAGACTGAATGTCTGTGTCCTCTCAAAATTCATATATTGATATCTAACTCACAAATCTAATTCTTCATTTTTGGAAGTGGGGCCTTTGGGAAGTCATGCAGATGGAGCCCTCAGGAATGGGATTAGTGCTCTTATAAAAAAGAGCCCAGAGAGTTCCCTTGCCCCTTCTGCCATAGACAGCTGTCTATGAACCAGAGATCAGGACCTCACCATGCACCAAATCTGCCTGTGCTTGATCTTGAACTTCCCAGCCTCCAGAACTGTGAGAAATAAATATTTCTTGTTTAAGCCACCCAGTCTAAGGTATTGCAGTTATACAGTCCTAACCGACTAAGACAGACCAGTTCTTGAAGACAGCCAGAATTTAAATTGATGAAAAGAGGGCATATCAGGAGGTAGGCAGCATAAGCAAAGGGACTCGGCCTGCAGTCAGCCAGGTAGTAGCTGTGATTTAGTTGTGTTAAAACCTCTTGACATGCATCATGCGAATTCTAATTTACCATAGGAATTAATTTCCTACACTGATAATAAAACCTCACTAAGAGAACTTCAAGTTTTCTAGGAATTCAGCTATTCAAACTAAGAACCACAACCAGCTGAGATCTACCAATAGAGCTTAAAGTATTATCTGCTAAATTTCTCCCTCTTCATTAAACCCTCCCCCAAGTTCCAAAAGATCAAACCCAGAGAGAAGTACATTGGCCTAGTAAGCACATCAATAAAGCTGCTCTCCATAGTCCCAATCTCTTCCCTGAAGATTGTAACTAACACCTCCCACACCTCCACCTCTCAACTTGAGGAAACATAAATACATCTCCTACTTCCCAAAGCTCAGTGGTTTTCTGTATAGCCAATATAACCAGACATGTAACAGCCAGTGGTGGAGGATCTGACTGTATTTATACCGTACTTTAAAAGGTTTTACTGTCCACCTATACCAGAAGTTCCCTTTCCCATGAAACAATAGATGATCTCCAAGTATCTGCTTCATAACGTATTAGCTGACTTTTCTACTTACATGTCTTTATTGCTTTGTGTACTCTCAGCCCACTGGGTAAGATAAAAACAAGTTTAAGGCTGTTTTCTCAGAAAGAGAACTTCCTCTAGGAACTCTCTTTCATAAAGCATATCCATTTAATATTGTTCAACTAACATTCACTGAGGTCTTCAGGCACAAGGCATTTTCAAGGTGCTAGAGGTACAGCAATGAATTAGACATGGTACTCACCTTGGAGGAGCTTACGTGCAAAAGAAGAATATAGACATAAAAACAGAATTTCAGGATAAAGTAGTAAGTACTGTTAACATGTGGGAAAGTCAGGAGGATCAGAGGAGGCTTCTTGGAGAAGGTCTGAATTGATCTTTTAAAAATGTAAATTAGGGCTTCCCCGGTGGCGCAGTGGTTAAGAGGTGGCGCGGTGGTTAAGAATCCGCCTGCCAGTGCAGGGCACATGGGTTCGAGTCCTGGTCCGGGAAGATCCCACATGCCACGGAGCAATTAAGCCCGTGCACCGTAACTACTGAGCCTGTGCTCTAGAGCCCGCGAGCCACAACTACTGAGCCCACGTGCCACAACTACTGAAGCCCATGCAGCTAGAGCCCGTGCTCCGCAACGAGAAGCCACCACAGTGAGAAGCCCACGCACAACAACGAAGAGTAGCCCCTGCTCGCCACAACTAGAGAAAAGCCCGCGTGCAGCAACGAAGACCCAACGCAGCCAAAAATAAATAATTAAAAAAAATAAAAATGCAAATAAGTTAACCAGTGAAGACAAACGGTCTTAAGTAGTGGGAAAAACAGAAAGCAAAGCAACAGAGGCATAAAAAAGTTTGGGGTGAAACTAAAAGCAGTTTGGCATCACTAGAGCACAGAGGTGGTGAGGATGTCAAGAAGTGAGACTGTAGGAGTCTCTGGCCTCCTGAGTACCAAGAAGAGTATCACTTGAGGAACAACAAAGGTCGGAGGATCCAGAAAACCTGCCACCTGTGCCGAGACGCTGAGCATCACTAATGATTCTCCTCCTTATCTACACTGGAACTGTCCCTGAGAAGGGATCCTACAAGGAGTATTCCTGGAAGTGCAGACTGGCGACATTCACGACCTGCTTTCCTTTCGGGTGTGAGGCGGACCTTGCCTCCGTCAGAGGTCCACACATCTTAGGATTCCACCCAGATTCAAAGGAGGTGCGGACTTTGGATCATCTTGGGGCGTCCTTCACAAACTGCGCCCCAGGGAGAAAAGGAAAAAAGGAGGAAGATATGGCCGCTGGAACAACCCTGCGATATTACGATCCCGCAGACACGCCCTACATCACAACCCACCCGAGTCGCCACTCCGATGCCCCCAGGGCCAAGAAGCCAAGCTGGGGGGTGGGATGCCCCGGGCGCCCTCCGGGTAGGAAGGACAAACCGACGCACGGCCCCAAATCTGATTCTCCCCCGCCCCACCCCCGGTTCCCGGTCACCTCGAATCTCCCCAGGCCTCACCCAGACAGAGCAGAGCAGGGAGCCCGCCTCCGGGGACCCACGGCTCTGTTTACCTTGGTCATCCCAACGCCCACCACAAACACCCGGTTCCGAAGCGGACACTGTGAGATGTCCACATGCATGGCTCGGACACTTCTGGGCACGGGAGCCGCAGCTAACGTAGGAACGACTGGCCTAACGAGCGCGCAGACCTAATGAAACCTCTGCTGCGCCGGAGCAATTAGAACCGGGGGCGGGGCGGGAGGCGGCCAGGGGGCGGGGCGGGCAGGCGTGGGCGCGCGCGCGTGCGCGTACACTGAGGCGCCTGCGACGTGGCCGTATGGTCTTCTGGCGGGGCGGCGCGGGTTAGGGAACCCTTTGGGGACAAGGCTGGAGTTCACAGGTGGGCTCGAGACCCAGACCCCCTCAGCCCTTGCAAAAAAGCTCTATAGCCTGGTACCAGCCCCTCAGGTTTAGGTTCTCTATGCTGAGAGGGAGTGTGGCCTGGAGCAAGGCCTGAGGCTGAGGGCAGGGCTTGGCCAGAAACCGGACTCACAAAAGGGTAGCCTCAGGAAGAATTTCGGAGTATTGGCGTTGTTCTGTATCCTATTGGTCGTAGTAGTTAAAAGAGTCACTGCATGTGGGGGGAGGGGGGGCGGATTTTATTACATGAATGTCTAAAACGAAAACCAAAGTTCTGTCACTAGCTCTGTGACCTTTTTTAACCTCTCTGAAACTCATTCTCATGTGTTGTTTTGTGAGGATTAAACGAGGTGATAGAAACAAAGCCTTCAGCACTGAATAGAAGGAATATGTATATATGTAGGTATACTGTGGATATATACAGTGGATGCTTTTTTTTTTACTGTGAAATTCCAATTTTAGGAATTTAACCTACAGATATACCCACACGGTGTGAAATAGGCTGATTTTGAATTTGCAGATTTTCCTGCTCATAAAAATGTATTTGTAACCCCAAGATCAATACTAGAAGAACCCTTGAGGTGGCAGAAAATGTGAGTTGCCCCACGTGCCTGTTCTCAGCTGAGGTTAAACAAGAACCATGCTCTGTTTCAGCTCATGCTGTAAACCAAGGTGCTTCTCATGATCTATTTAGTGCCACCTTATTCGCATTTTTGTGTTTTTTGTTGATGATTTCACTGTTTAAAAGTGGTCCCCCGGGCTTCCCTGGTGGTGCAGTGGTTGAGAGTCCGCCTGCCGATGCAGGGGACACGGGTTCGTGCCCCGGTCCGGGAGGATCCCACATGCCGCGGAGCGGCTGGGCCCATGAGCCATGGCCGTTGAGCCTGCGCGTCCGGAGCCTGTGCTCCGCAACGGGAGAGGCCACAACAGTCAGAGGCCCACATACCGCAAAAAAAAAAAAAAAAAAAGTCGTCCCCAAGCATGATGCCTGAAATGCTATCTAGTATACCTAGATACAAGAAGGGTGTGAGGTGCGCTATGAAGAAAATACATGAACTTAGTTCAAACATGTTATAGTGCTATTGGCTCTGAGTTCAGTGTTAATATATGTATGTGAATAATAAGATGTCTTTAAACAGAAACACACATAAAAGAAGGTTATGTATTGATCAGCTGACAAAAAACGCTGTGGGCAGAAACTTGCAGGAGCCTAACCCTGTATTTCCCCTAGGGGCAATTGTTCAGTATTCACTAATTTGTGTTCACAGCAACTTGCAGAACATAAATACCACCTAAAACTGAGAACCGACTCTGCGCGCGCGCGCGCGCGCGCGTGTGTGTGTGTGTGTGTGTGTGTGTGTGTGTGCGTGTGTGTGTGTGTGTGTGTAAAACTTCTGAGGCCCCTTCCAGTCCTAAGGGTGTGTGATAAGAGCCCCTCCTAGATCTCCATGGCATAAAGCATCAAATGCTGGAAGTTCACTCCCTCAGGAAAACTTCCTGTAATTGTTCCTAGCACTGGTAGAATTTAAGGCCAGATGTTCATTTAGCAGGAACTCCACTTGGCTGCTGAGGAGCCATTGGGCAGGAAGCGGAACAAGGAAGCTACACAGAAAGGCAAGGGAAGAACTTGGGGCAAGCAGAGGTGTTCTGAGACTGATCACACTGTCTCTATGGGGACTCAGTAACCTGTCTCTGGGGGAAGGGACATGTTCAAATTGAGGCTGACTGGCCTCAGGGTTATTGCAAGAGACAGCCTTACCCCTGGAAGGAAAACTGAACCAAGTGGACCCTCAGTTCACAGGCGACTTTTATTATTTCAAAAGGCCTTATAGAAATTTCATATGTATATACACCATGCCACCCCCAGTAAAAATCACCATAGGTTCAAAACATCCATATCCAGAGCCCACTCTCTACTGAATCAGAGCCTCTGGAAGTAAAGCCTAGGCATCAATATTTAGAAAGTTGCTCCTAGTTGATTCTAAGGAGCCTCCACTAGGCTGGGTAAAGAGCTCCTGGGCTGAGAATGGGTCAACTTAGTAAAATCTTCACGTGACCAGAGAAGGGGCAAAGAATCTCCCCTTTTCCTGCCTATTCCCAGAGTCCAGCATAAGGCTGGCACTGAAGAGGCTTTTACTAAGTGTAGAGTTGTTTCTTGAAACTCTGATTGGCTGATAAAGACAGCACTGTGATTGGTGGATAAGATAACCCAATACAGCAAGAAGTCACAGAGTCCAGTTTAATTATTATGTATCCATGCCTGTCCCATGGATATTGGTTTCAAATATCCATGCCTGTCCCATGTATATTGGTTTCAAAAAAGGAGCCCATAGAGGTGGAGAGGGAGTAATAATAAACATTGCTGTTAATGCTGAAAAGATTGGGAAAGGACACTTCCCTTTCCAATGTGGAAGACTAGATAATCCAAAAATTCTCCTGCCCCAAAACACCTAGAAATGCTGCATAAAATACAACAAACTTCTTTTAAATGCATACAAGATGGAAGAGGCAAGTTTTTTCTTTTAATTTTATATCCATCTGTACTGTTTGAATGTTTTGATCTTGTGTGTACGTTACTTTTATTTTTGTCTTTATCATGTATTTATTTTAATTTTTGTCGTGTTTTGTTTTCATTTTAACTATTTATTTTTGAGTAGATAATACTTAAAACATGAATCAAGATTCAAAAAGTACAAAAGGTCAAACTGTAAAAATTCTCTCTCCTACCCCTATTGCCAGCTTCCAGTTCCTCTCTCCTATCCTAGAAATATTTTATGTAACTACAACCAAGTGTATATATACCCACCTAAGTAATGCAGTCCGTCTTTATGACACAAATTTTAGCATTCTTTACACACTATTACACATCTTGATTTTTTTATACAAAAATAGATTTTGAAGATCATATCAGAGCTTCCTATGTTTTTTCATAACTGCATAGTATTCAATTTACAGATGTACTATAATTTATTTAACCAATCCCCTGTTGTTGGATATCAACACTGTTTCCAGTCTTTCACTATTATAAGCAATGCTGCAATGAATAACCTTGTACATATGTCATTTCACACCGTGTGGGTATATCTGTAGGTTAAATTCCTAAAATTGGAATTTCACAGTAAAAAAAAAAGAGGTGATTTATACTTCTGAACATATATTGCCGATTGGCCTCCATTAAAGACATTACTATCATCATTGTGAGAATGCTCTGCAAATATCCTTTAGTAACTAAAACAATAGTTAAATTCATATTATAGTTCAGAAGGGATTACTGAAGGATTTTTTGCTTAAAACCAGCAGGATTTAAAAGAAAAAAATGTTACTACCTATGGCCATACTATTACTACCATTTTCATCCTACTTCCCTTGCTCCTTTGCTAAGCTTCCTTGGAATCCCAGAAATAATCATAATGTAGAGAGGAGGAGGTGCACCTTGTTATTTTAAAAACCAGGCACCAGATTTCCTCTTAGGAAAAGAACTTCCTTTACTTGGTATATTAGTTTGTGAGGGTTGCCATAACAAAGTACCACAAATTGGGTAGCTTCAACAGCAGAAATTTATTTATGCACAGTTCTGGGGGGCTAGAAGTCCAGGATGAAGGAATTGACAGGGTTGGTTTTGTCTGAGGCCTTGGCCTCTCCTTGGCTTCTAAATGGCCATTTTCTCACTTTGTCTTCCTGTATACCCATCTGTGTTAAAAAATTTCTTCTTATAAGGACATCAGTCATGTTGGATTAGGGCTAACTCTAATGACCTCATTTTAACTTAATTACCTCTTTAAAGACCCTATTGCCAAATACAGTCACACTGTGAAGTACTGAGGGATAGGACTTCAACACATAAATTTGGGGGGGAGACACAATTCAGTCCATAACGGTTAGCATTAACCTCCTTGAGATGTGAAGTCCCACAATTGCTCCCCAACCTTCTGTAAAAATCTTTTTCATGCAGCCTCGTGTCTGTGATTCTTTAAGGAGTGGCAGAATTGGAGTTGTGTCCAGTAATATGTAGAAAATGGACAGGGCGGGATGGCCAGGTGATCCATAACCTGAATTAATTCATTGGAAGAAAGAACAGGTCACAAATGACCAGGAGTGGCATAAACCCCAATTAATCTTGAGGGTCACAGAGAGGAACTTAAGAGTTTCCCACAGGACCCAGGAAGGAGGTTAGATACCAGTTTTGTTTAAACCTTGATGGGCATAGTGCTGACCTCAGCAAGCACCAGTGACTTCAAAAAGAAGTTTTATTTCTAGATCGCCTAACAGTCCAGCCATTGGTTGGAGGCCAGGACTGTTAGTGGCTTTGGGGTCTTCAACAAGTGGAAAGTGAAAGAGGGGAGAGTGTTTGCTGAACACTATTGATCCACCCAGAATGAACTAAACAAGGCCACTGATGATCTCTGCAAAAGCATTTTGGTTGTACAGTGGGGGCAAACGCTTGGGATTCTCATTCACAAATATTTTTGCAGTCCAGTTATTGAGCGTAAAATTGGGATGAATTGAGATGCAAATGGAAGGTGAGGTGGTGAAGTCCATGAATGTAGACACTATAACCGAATGAATAAATGAAATAACATTTTTTAAAGTGAGATAACATTTATTGAGTATATGTGTAAGCAAGATTCACACATCCCATCCAATCATCATAACACCACCACAAGGTAGTGACAAAGATTCTCTCCATCACCAAACTCTAGCCAGTGTCCTCTGAGCCCTCTTCTCTACTAGGCTTCAGCCTCCCCTATAAAGACTTAAAGGAACACTAACATAGTTTCTAACAGCTCAAGGCCACATCCCTAGGATGACTCTAGCCCCATTTAAAGTGCCTCCCTGAGAAAACTCAAGGCTGCTGAAAGAATTTACTGTTTGTTCCAGCCAACACCTGAAGGTAGGGATCCTGTCTCCCAGTCTCTGCGGGAGCCTAAGCTTGCATAAGCGCCAGTTAGCAAACCTAGAACGGTTTCGTGTGGACTAACCCCCTCCGCGCATTTTGTAAGTTTTACTTGCCCGACTGTACATAGTCCCCGCTCACCCACCTCCCTAATCCTTCATTCTCCCTGTAAAACTCCCAGTCACCTCTGTACAAATACAAGTTGAGTTCTGTGTCACGCTGGACACTTCCCTTTTGCAATAGTATATTAACGATTAAAATCTGTTTTCACTACCTTAGTGTCCGGCTTTCTTTATCTTTGACACTAGTCACTTTTATATCCGCGCTTTACAGATTGACGCTTAGAGAGGTTGGCAGCCTTGTCCAAAATCACACAGCAGAGCTGGGCTTTCTCCTACCCAGGTCGTCCGGTCTCCAAGAGCCTCAGAGAGCCGTGCCGGCCTCTCGGCCCATAGGCGGCGCGGTTTACGAAGGCCTGGGGCTGAGCGGCAAGCTTTCAGCCGGAGAGGAGGGGGTGGTGGAGGGGCCGAGAGGCACCTTCCCAGACTGGTCCGAATGCTGCGCGCCCTGACCAGCGCCCTGCGCCTTCCGAGCCCCCGGAGGCCCCTTGAGGCCCGTGGCTGCGCCGCCAATCTCGCGGCCGCAAACCGCGAGATCCAAGTGTGCGCTCTGGCGGGTCCAGACCAAGGTAAGTGCTCTGTCCTGGGAGGCCCGGGAGGCGGCTGGGGCGAGCGCTGGCGGGCTGTCCGAGGCCCGCCCGGCGCCTGGCACTACTGCCGGGGCGGGACCCATGACCAATGCGCCCCCTGCCCCGGAGCAGACTGAATCTCGGAGACAGCAGTGAACGGTCTTGAAGAGATCTTAGTTCCCTGCCCAGTAATTGGACCTGGGTACCTGGATGAAAACCAGGAATCCTAGCCAGTAGACCACCAGCGAGCGGTTAGAGGCTAGAAGCAAAATGGCCCTGGCTCTTTCCCCCCTTTGAAAGCAAGAATGTTTCAAGGAGGCAAAAACTGTAAAAACATGTACAAAGTTTATTATTAGAGACACAGCACTACATGGGAGCGCACACAGAGAAGCAGTTTAAGTCAAAAGCTAGGCAGAAATACACAGAGAGAAAGAGTATGGGCTTCCTCTAATGAGGAGCACAGTAAAGAGGTGATTTAAATTACTTATATAGGACAGTCCTTCCAGGTCTTTGTTTACATTTGGCCAATTATCTTGTTTCTTTTCCACACCTGACCTGCCCTAGGGCCCTCCCCAACACGCGTGCGCAACTTTTTGCTAAGATGGATCCCACCAGAGGCCTGTGGGTGCATGTCCACACTTATTATGGGGTGGCACCTCCTCCCTTTTTGACCCCCACGGAGCCTTCCTGCCCATGTGTAGACAGGGAAGTTTTCCTTGACCTCAGGAGTGGTCATCTTATCTCTTTCTTCCAGCAGAGCTCAGCTTCTGCCACTAGCTTTGTCCTTGGATTGTCTGGGTGAGAACAAAGCTTCAGTTTTACTCCACTTGACAAACGCCGGCTGTCTGGCCCAGGGGCTTTGAGCTACCTCAAATCCCCCCTGAGAGACGTGAACCCCTAAGAAATCTTTATTGGGAGGATGAAGGGCAATGGTCTGTCTTCTGTAGCTTCTGCAGGCTGGAAAGGGGATTGTAGACCCTACCTAGGTGGGGTCACAGAGCTCTCGCCCTACCTCACTAAGGGGTCCCAGGGCGACTTCTGTTGTTATTCCGGCAAGATCTGTTCCGAGGAGTGGCTGGAATCTCTGCGTCACCGTCATCTTGATGTGAAACTATTGTAATCTGGAAAATACAAACTTAACAAGTAGATTAAAAAGGCAGGAGCGGGCTTCCCTGGTGGCGCAGTGGTTGAGAGTCCACCTGCCGATGCAGGGGACACAGGTTCATACCCTGGTCTGGGAGGATCCCACATGCTGCGGAGCGGCTGGGCCCGTGAGCCAGGGCCACTGAGCCTGCGCGTCCGGAGCCTGTGCTCCGCATCGGAAGAGGCCACAACAGTGAAAGGCCCACAAACCGCAAAAAAAAAAAAAAAAAAAAAGGCAGGAGCCACAGTAAAAGAATTATTGTAACCAGAGGCCCAAGCAGGAGTAAGAACCAGGATACATTTGGTAGCATTCCTTTAACTGTGGTCCAGATATAGTCAGCACTTAGGTTACCCTGTCCAAAGGAATGAAGCGTTAGCATGGTCATATATCTTTTGATGTTCTCTTTTATTAGCCCAGTGTGATTGATGTAGGTGTAACAGACTCAGAAGTAGTTGGAAGAGTGACAACCTGAACATTAATAGACAAAATAGGTCTCATTTTTTTTTTCCGGAGAATAAGCCTGAATCCCAGTCTAGACCTGGCACTTCGAGGAGACTTGTAGCCAGTAGGTTTTAACTTTTGATGCGGTATTAACATATAAACCAAAGCAGTTGTCACCATTAATAATTTTTAGTGTTTCTCTAGGTATGAGAAGATGCAAGAATTGGGGCTTATAAAAATCCTTACCTGAAAATATCTAACTACCTGAAGGCCTGTTCTGCCAGTTTTTCCCGGAGCGCAGAGTGCCTGATCCCTGCTCTCCACCCTGAGCTCCTTTCGGGGGGTGTTGAAGGTCAGCAGCTGCAGCAGCTCCTGATTTAATCTTTGTTGAGGCAGATGGCAAGTGCCAGTTTCCCGTCGGCAGGGCCCCTTCATGGCCATAAATTTGACCATGGTTTGGGGGGCATTTCATGTCCATTTTGTCCCACAGCGCTAGGAATGTTTATTTCCTCCGCTGATAGGCCACCCAATGCGTTGTTACTGGACTAGGCCTCGTTAGTAGTACCCAAAAGTCTCTGCACCACCTGAGACTAGTCTAGTCTCTTATGGTCCAGGAAAATATTCCCTCTTGTTGCTTTTTCCCATACCTAGAGTTATACCGTTACAATCATTGATCTTATATGGGACTATCATTTTATCAGAGGCTCAGTCACATATCTGGTAATGTAAGAAATAACAATTTTGATAAGGCTGCTCAGAACCCAACGGTCTCCAATTGCTGAAGGGACCAGGAAGAAAGAAAAGAAAAATGTTTTAATTTTACCCACAGGTGTAAATTACCAAATTGTTGTAAACCATAAGTAGCTTGAGAAAAAGAGATTCTTTATATCTGAAAAATAAAGATTAAAAGCTAGCAATATGTCAGACAAAAAGTAATAAAAGAATTATAATCATATTTAGCAGTTCATTTAATCCCATGTAATTAATTTTTGTTGTGAGTCCAGTTCTTCTATTAATTTTGTTAACCTTGCCTGATGATTGAGAATGCTAGTGACAGTGATAGTTTTTTTTTTTCTTTTCTTTTTTTGCGGTACGCGGGCCTCTCACTGTTGTGGCCTCTCCCGTTGCGGAGCACAGGCTCCAGACGCACAGGCTCAGCGGCCATGGCTCACAGGCCTAGCCGCTCCGCGGCATGTGGGATCTTCCCGGACCGGGACACGAACCTGTGTCCCCTGCATCAGCAGGCGGACCCTCAACCACTGCACCACCAGGGAAGCCCCGATGGTGATAGTTTTAAGAAGTTTGTGAAGTTTTTGTTAAGGCTTGTATGATTTATCCAGTGAAGTGGGTGTCTTGACCACTGGAGATTGTAGAAAGTATACCGCAAGTGGAAAACACTTTTTCTTTTTTTTTGGCCGCATTGGATCTTTGTTGCTGCACATGGGCTTTCTCTAGTTGTGGTGAGCGGGGGCTACTCTTCATTGCAATGTGTGGGCTTCTCATTGCAGTGGCTTCTCTCGTTGCGGAGCACAGGGTCTAGGCGTGCAGGCTTCAGCAGTTGCAGCACACAAACTCAGTAGTTGCGGCATGCGGGCTGTAGAGCGTGTGGACTTGTGGCGCACAGGCTTAGTTGATCCACGGCATGTGGGATCTTCCCAGACCAGGGATCAAACCCGTATCCCCTGCATTGGCAGGCGGATTCTTAACCACTGTACCACCAGGGAAGACCCAGAAAACACATTTTTAATCTTTTATTTTTTTCATTGTGAGGGCATTAACCCTCCAGCCAAGGAAGGCTTTAACCCATCAAATTAAAAAATGAGGTTTGTCAGGGAGCCGGGAAGAGCCAAGTGGCCATCTTGGATTTCCCATAGCCCTGTTTAATTTACAGTCATTGTTTATCCATTTTATTTATTTATTTTTTAATAAATTTATTTTATTTTTGGCTGCATTGGGTCTTCGTTGCTGGGCACAGGCTTTCTCTAGTTGCAGTGAGCGGGGGCTACTCTTCGTTGCTGAGCGCGGGCTTCTCATTGCGGTGGCTTCTCTTTGTTGTGGAGCAGGGGCTCTAGGCACGCAGGCTCAGTAGTTGTGGCTTGCAGGCTCTAGAGCACAGGCTCAGTAGTTGTGGCGCACAGGCTTAGTTGTTCTGCGGCATGTGTGATCTTCCCGGACCAGGGCTCGAACCCGTGTCCCCCACGTTGTCAGGCAGATTCTTAACCACTGCACCACCAAGGAAGCCCCTGTTTATCCATCTTAAATTCTCTGACTTAGGAGTAGACTACTGCCATAAGTGGTCTAGGACCACTGGCAAAAGTCTGACAACGAGGGGTTAATCTTTGTAGAAGCAGAATGAACTTTATCTACATGTGCCATAATCTTCACAGATCATTGTGAAATAATATTTACTTTAACAAAGTAACAAAAGATTTTAAAAACAAATATAAATCACTTAAATGCAAAGAAATTCACACAGTCTATTATCAGAAGCAGCATTCCAAGAAAACTTTGTTCTCTTTTTATTTATTTATTTATTTATTTATTTTTAGCTGTGTTGGGTCTTTGTTGCTACGAGCAGGGGCTACTCTTCATTGTGCACGGGCTTCAGTAGTTGCAGCACGTGGGCTCAGTAGTTGTGGCACACAGGCTTAGTTGCTCCGCGGCATGTGGGATCTTCCTGGACCAGGGCTTGAACTCATGTTCCCTGCAATGGCAGACAGATTATTAACCACTGCGCCACCAGGGAAGCCCAAAACTTTGTTCTCTTAACAGAGAGAGAGAACCAAATTTCAACTGGTACCAGCTTACTGTTAATCACAAAATTTATTTACCTAATTAAATTTAATCTAGTCTTAGTCAGTCTTAACAACATACAAAATTCTATTCTCAAAGTTCCTTTTTCGCAAACCTTTTATCACCCCTTGGATCCATATTAACTTGTCCCATTTTCTCCCATCCGTAAACAATCAGCTCTAGGACAAAATTATTTTCCTCTTTTTTTTTTTTAACAACAACAACAAAATATCTCCAGTCTTTATATATTTACTTGCTGACAACAGATATCCTACTTGCTTTACACGCTGAAATGCTTCCCTTGTCACTTTAGTAGCTTTGATTACATATTATAATTTTTAACCCTTAAAAAAATCTTAACTTCTAGTGAAAAGCAAGAAGAAAGCAATTGTGAACTGCTTGTCATATTGGCACTCTCTGATGAGCAAACTTAAGAGCATATTGATTGAGCACTGTTGGGTTTTGTCTGTTCGGTTGGTTGGTTTTATTTTGTTTTGTTTCTGTTTGGGGGTAGTTTTATTTGCGGGGGTGGTGCTGGGGGGCGGTGGTTGAACTTTGCGTTCAGTGGTGTTATTCACACTCCACAGTCTGCTGCCTGTTACCATCAGGGCAAGGTCCTTCTCTTGTCTTTACTTTCTCCCCAGTCCAACCCCTCTAACCTTCCCTGCACTTTATGTAGCATTGTTTGTGTGCGAGTTTTAATTTACACAGAAGGCACTATTCTAGACATCTCATGTTTCTTCCTTTTTCCCACTTGATACTAAGTTTTGAAGAGCTGCTTTGCCATATAAATCTGTTCCTTGCTCCCTGCTGTTGTATACTACTCCCTAGTGTGCATCCCCCACTTTTGATGGACATGTAGGGGCTTCCAGTGTCCGATTACATCACTTGGTGAGAATTCTCTGGCCATGTGGGATTGCTGGTGTTAGACAATACCCCTTACTCTCATGCTTAGTTCACTGCCAAACTGGTAATGGCGCTTGCCTTGAAATAATTATAGTTATTCTCCCAACTTTACAGATTAAGAACCTGAGGAATAGAGAGGTTAAGCAATTTGAACCAGCTCTGATTTCAAAACCTGTGTTCTCAACTATTAGGTCATCACTACCTCTTCTGGTAATTCAGTGACTCAAAACACAGACTTGTACATTAGTTAAAAAATTACCACGGGTCATAGACCTTAGGGCTCACTTGTAAAAAAGGGGAATTTTTTATCCACAAATAACAAGCATCAGGAGATGAAGCCTCTGCCCCTGCCAGAGGGCATATGGAAGGAATGAGATAAGGAAATCGAGGAGAAGCAGTGGAGGAGGCATGAGGAGGGGACCCACACACAGGAGAACCACCCAACCACCCCATTAGAAGCCACCCGTTCTGCCTTCCACTTGGCATGAGGTCACCAGAGCATAGTCACGTTGTGCCTGTTGTCCTTGAAAATGGGATTGTTAACCCACTCTTGGTTAACTCTTGTTAACCACTCTTCACTCTTCCTTATGGCTCTACTCCAGCTCCTTAGCTGGATGTTCAAGTTTCTCCACCACAACCTGACATTGTCACCTTATCTCTTCTACCCATGTGTTTGTTCATTTCAAGCTGTCCCACCTCAGTGTTTTGTTCTAACTATGCCCCTGACTTGGGTCCTCTTCTTTCCTCTCTACCTTTGTAAATCCTTCTGGAATTACACCCCCCCACCATTTTCCTTTTACATCCCTTGTGTCTGGACTTGTCTCCCTCATCAGTTGTTAGCTCTTTGAGAGTGAGAATTGCTAGCTGGGTCCAACTATTAACTTTGGCAAATTCTCTTCTTTTCTGGGCCTCAGTTTCCCCTTCTATATAGTAAGGGATTGTTAAACCAATTGGTCTCTATACTATCTTCCAGTAGTTTCTGTTGACTCCCACCCACATCACCTGGTGATTCAGACCATCCCGTCAGATGTGACTCTAGGTCATCTGCTAAGGAAATCAAATCATCAGCCAGTGGTATGGGGGGGTTCTGGTAAGAGTAGAGAGGGTGCAGTGCACTACTGGGGCCCAGCAAGGTCAAGGTTCCCAGAATAGGGGCTCAACTAAGAAGTCAGGGACCATGGCTCAGTCCTCTCTATTTCTCTGGGGCCTGGCATGTGGTAGTACAACTTGCACATTGTCAGGTGAATGAATTAAAGCCAAAGACACCCTGTCTGGCTCCTCAGGGATCCCAGCTTAGATTTCTCAGCTCATATGGGGCCCTAGACTTTCCCCAGCTTCTGTGCATCTTCCCCACTCACAATACCCACAAACTATGTTTAAGCACTTGTGGGCATTATCTCTTTTAATCTTCATTACAACCTTTTTAGCATTTCTATTTACAGATCGGGAAAGTGAAGGTCAGAAGGGTAAAGTAATTTGCCCAAGGCCATGAAGCTGGTATGTGACTGAGCTGTGACTTGAGCCAAGCACCTCATTTACATTCTGAAAGAGGGAAATAGAGATGAAATGTGGGAGAGAGTCAGCCAGAGGAAAAGGAAAGACAGAACAGGAAAGCAAAAAGAGAGGAAAGTTTCTGTCAATCCCAAGACGTTGTGACTGTATTAGTTTTCTATTGCCATGTAACAAATTACCACAAGCTCTATGCTTAAAATAACACACATTTATTTTCTCATAGTTTCCGTAGGTCAGAAGTCCAGGCACAATTTAGCTGGGTTCTCTGCTTCAGGGTTTTAGCAGGCTGCAATCCAGGAGCTGCTGGGGGCTGTGGTATCATCATAGGCTCAACTGGGGAGAGGTCTGCTTCTAAGTTCCTCACGCTGTTGGCAGAATTCATCTCCTGTGGTTGTAGTACTGAAGTCCTGTTTTCTCGCTCTTGGCCAGGGGGCCACTCTTAGCTCCTAGAGGCTGACCACAGTACCTTACCACACAACCCTCTCCATAGGTCCACTAGTTTCTCTAGTGTATGCTAGTAATATAGAGTCTTATATACATCATAACCTAATCACAGAAGTAAATCTCATTACCTTTGCCATATAATTAGACCTAATCTTACAAGTGATATTTTATGACCTTACCTGTATTTTCTTGGTTAGAAGCAATTCACAGGTCCTGTCCACATTCAAGGGAAGGGAATTATGCAGGATGTGAACATGGGGGCCACTCTAAGGTCTGTCTGCCACAATGACCTTGGACCTAGACCGTTCTCCTCAACCCTTCTGATGTGGTTTCTCTGTATCCACCAGTTTCCCTTCCTCAAAGTTGCAGCATTTTCTCATCTGGAGAGGATCTTTGGGACATCTGAGTTCCTCAGTGGGACCTCCAGGCCTGCTGGGCTCAAAGAACTCTATGAAGGTTTCTGGGGAGGCTAAAGAAGCCCACCTAGCCTGCATGTTACGGTTCTCTGTCCTGGACCACAGTTCTCTAACTGTGGCTGGAAACCCTGTCCCTTGAGAGCCCTGAAACTTTCATTGGCCCTTCTCTGTGTCTCAGATCAACTCACACTGAGAATGCTATCTTAATAAATCCTGTTTGTTCTTCAAAGCTAAACACACTGAGAGAAAATAATAAGGGGGCTTTGAAGCCCAGAGGATTGGTAAACACTCCTCTAGTCCATCCTGACACTTTACAGGATGGGAAACGGCCAAGAAGGCATAAGAGTATTTGAGCCCCTGCCCAGAGCTGTTCTCTCTTCCCCACACCTGACCCAGATTTGGCAGGTGAGTTGAGGCCAGAGTGAGATGCAAGAGCCAGATTGTAGGGGGTCTTTGGGGTGGTATTAAGGATTTAGACTTAATTTTGATGAAAAGGGAAGGGAAGAATATGGTCAGATTTGGGTAAGAAAGACGACTGTGACCCAGATGAGGGAACGAAAGTGGAGGGGGAAGGGGAGGCAAGACTGAGGGCAGAGGGCCAGTTGAGGGATCCACGTAATAGAAGAAAGAGCCCACCAGGTCAGTGGCTGCAGGGAGGGATGTGAGCTGATAGGTATGAGATCTAAGAGGTTGAATTGGCCACTTGGGAGACTAAGTAAACTTCAAGGGTGAGGAAGACGGAGGCAACATGACAGAACTCTGAGTTGATATGTCATTCGCTCACCAAAGGAGCAGGAGAAAGCGTGATCATTTCTTGACATGTTGGTCTAGATGTCAAGTGGGCAGCTGGATATTCAGGCTCTGAGCTCAGAGGAGAGCTGGCCGGGTGCGCAGGGCAGTCCTGAGTGTACAGGAGGTAGGCACACGGGAGGCGTGAAGGAGAGGGGCAGATGAGCAAGTGCAGCCCTCCTGACTCTTCTGCCTTGCCTCACGCTGCTCTCCCTTTGCTCTGAACTCCTCCAGTTCTGGAAGACACTAAAAGGTGGCACAATGTCCCCCCCGCAAAAAAATATGCCACATTGGTATAGGGATTTTTTTTTTTTTTGAGCTAAAGGCACTTGAAAAAAACAGCAGATGCAAGAAGGGCATTCTAATCTCCCCTTTGCTTACTGAAAACAGGAGATAAAAACTCCCATGTGAAAGATACCCTCCCTGAACCTGGAGAAAAGAGACATTCTTCAACAGAGAGTTGAAGCCAAGAGAATTCTGTGCAAACAGACAACTGTGTACAAACAGGCCTTATCTTCCTTTAGCCTCCCACATAGTTAGCTCTTCCACAACTGACATTCCTTCTTCAGCCTACTATAAAAGCATGTAGGTTCTACCGTTTCTGGGGGTTTTCATTTCCTTTTGAGGGCTCTCATGTTACGTAAAACTTATACAAATTTGTGTGCTTTTCTCCTCTTAATCTGTTTTATGTTGGTTTAATTCTCAGGCCCAGCCAAAAAACATTAAGAGGCCCAGCTCTACAAACCCTATAGTACCCTGCTCTGCTATACTCAGGGCCCTCATCTGTACCACTCCCTCTGTCTGAAATGGGCTTTTCCCCACCAACACGCGCGCGCGCGCGCGCGCACACACACACACACACACACACACTTTTGCCTGGCTGACTCCCATTCGTTCCTCAGCTCTCAGCTGAAAGGTCATTTCTTCCTCTGGGAAGTCATTGCTCACCTTCTACACTAGGGCCCCCTCTGCCCACTCTATATCACTCACCTCCTTGTCCTTTTTCCCTCCATGTTCTCATCACAAATAGTAATTATTGGTTGAATGTCTGTCTCCTCTGTAGACTGTAAGATCTAAGAGGAGAGGGACTGGGTCTGCTCTGGCCTCTGACATCAGTGTCTGGTACAGAGGCCAACATGTGTTAAATTCGTAATTGTACAAATGACTGAATAAAGAGATCTTGGATTGACCTTTCAGGAACTTCAACATTAAAAAATTGAGTAGTTCATAGAGAACAGACTTGTGATTGCCAAGGGGGAGGAGGGGGAGGGATGGATTGGGAGTTCGGGGTTAGCAGATGCAAACTATTATATATAGAATGGATAAACAAGGCCCTACTGTATAGCACAGGGAACTATATTCAATATCCTGTGATAAAACATAATGGAAAAGAATAGGAAAAAGAACATATATACACACACACACACATATATATATCTGAATCACTTTGCTGTACAGTAGAAATTAACACATTGTAAATCAACTATACTTCAATAATTTTTTTAAAAAATTGAGTAGTCTCTCAGTAGTATTTTTCCCATCATACCTCACTCTTCAAATGAAAATTTTTACCTATTCTCACCTTGCTCAAATGCTTCCATCTATGAGCTGCCATCTGTAATCCTATAGTACCTCATGTACTTACTTTACTTATGACCTCACGTTATCATTTACTTGTATTAGGCTGTAAGCACCTTGAAGACAGGGGCTGTTACATAACTTATAACTCCCACAATTTATTATGTATCATAGTTGTTCAATAGGTATGTAAGGGGTTTTTTTCATAGCCAATACTTGGTTTTTATTTTCAGTCTTCTTAGTTTTAGTCGTTGTACTGGGTGCTATGCTTTTCTTAAACTCTTATTTATTTGATACTAATAAAATTAAACATCTTTTCATGTGCTTATTGGCCATTTGTATGTCTTCTTTCTTTCATGGAGTTACCTTTTTGTAAGAGTTGGGGCTTTTTGTGTGTGTGTGTGGTACGTGGGCCTCTCACTGTTGTGGCCTCTCCCATTGCGGAGCACAGGCTCCGGACGCGCAGGCTCAGCGGCCATGGCTCACAGGCCCAGCCGCTCCGCGGCATGTGGGATCTTCCCGGACCAGGGCACGAACCCGTGTCCCCTGCATCAGCAGGCGGACTCTCAACCACTGTGCCACCATGAAAGCCCGAGTTGGGGCTTTTTAATTGAAATATAATTGACATATTTGTTTCAGATGTACAACAAAGTTCGATATTTGTATACATTGTGAAATAATCACCACAGTAAGTCTAGTTAAGATCCATCACCACACATAGTTACATTTTTTTGTATGTGATGGGAACTGTTCTTTTTTAAGTAATTTTACTTTATTTATTTTTGGCTGCATTGGGTCTTCGTTGCTGCGCACGGGCTTTCTCTCTAGTTGCAGCGAGCGAGGGCTACTCTTCGTTGCGGTGCATGGGCTTCTCATTGCGGTGGCTTCTCTTGTTGTGGAGCACCAGCTCTAGGCACACGGGCTTCAGTAGTTGAGGTACACAGGCTCAGTAGTTGTGGCTCACGGGCTCTAGAGCGCAGGCTCAGTAGTTGTGGTGCACGGACTTAGTTGCTCCACAGCATGTGGGATCTTCCCGATCAGGGTTCGAACCCGTGTCCCCTGCATTGGCAGGTGGATTCTTAACCACTGCGCCACCAGGGAAGTCCTGTGATGGGAACTTTTAAGATGTACTCTCTTAGCAACTTTCAAATATACAGTATTGTTAACTAAAGTCACATGCTGTACATTACATTCCCAGGACTTACTTATTATAGATATATGTTGAATAAATGAATTAAGAAAACCTAGAAAAGTGCGGAGGCATCATCTGAGAGGTAGGAGGAAGACCAGGAGAACATGGGGCCGCAAGGCAGATATATGTTACTACACATCTGTCAAAACCCACTGGATGTACAACACTAAGAGTGAACCCTAATGTAAACTATGGATGTTGGGTGATAATGACGTTTCCATGTAGGTTAATCTTTTGTAACAAATATCCCACTCTGGTGGGGATGTTAATAGTGGGGGAGACCATGCATGTGCAGTGGGCAGGGGATTTACAGGAAATCTCCGCATTTTCCACTCCATTTTCCTGTGAACCTAAACTGCTCTGAAAAAACTAAATCTATTAAAAAAAAAAAAAAAAAGCCGGGGCAGAAAATGTTCAAGGAAGAGCATGTGTATTGTCAGCAGAGTTAACCGTTGTGGAGCCTGGGACCAGGATGGAAACATGTCCCTTGGTTAGTGATGTGGTTACATTGGTCACTTTGGTGAGAATGGTTTCTGCTGAGTGACGGGGTGGGAGCTAGATTGGAGAAGGCTTAAGTGAATGGAAGGCAAGAAAGTGATTGAGTACAGAAAACCCTTTCAAGAAGCTTGACTGTTGCGGGTGAAAGAATATCACACGGGTAGGGCAAACGTTATTCTCTTGCCAAAGGGGACGGAACGTGAGTGTGCTCAAGCCTCTGGATTAGCTGCTAAATTCCTGTGACAGAGGAACCGGGTCACTTGCCCCATGAGTGTCCAATCAGTGAATTCCACGCTGCAGGACACCTTACAGGTCAAATGCCCCAGGTTCTTTAATAAATAACTTCTGGTTTTTTCCTTATTGTTATTATTTTTGTTTTATTTTTATTTTTGGCTGCATCGGGTCTTAGCTGTGGCACCCGGGATCTTCATTGCGGCGCGGGCTCTTCGTTGTGGTGCACAGACTTCTCTCTAGTTGTGGCGCGAGGGTTTTCTCTCAAGTTGTGGCACGAAGGCTCCAGGGCGTGTGGGCTCTGTAGTTTGGGGCACGCAGGCTCTCTGGTTGAGGCTCACAAGCTCAGTAGTTGTGGCATGCTGGCTTAGTTGCCCCGTGGCATGTGGGATCTTAGCTCCCCGACCAGGGATTGAACCCGTGTCACCTGAATTGGAAGGCGGATTCCTTACCACTGGACCACCAGGGAAGTCCCAACAAACAACTTTTGAGGGAAAGACAGGACTAAAGGCAGAACCTGAGGATTTTAACAAGCTTTTAAAAGACACATCACTATTTTTGAAAATTAGCAAGTCTAAACTTTGAAGTCTAGAGATGCACATTTGTGTGATAAAACTAAAGAAATGCATGGAAGTGATCACCATAAAAGTCAAGAGAGTTGTTACTTTTGGGGGGAGGAGGGAACAATGAACGAGTCAGAGCACACGAGGAGGTTTCTGGGTGGTGATATTATTATAACTCATTCAGCTCAAGAGGAAGAAGTCCAGCTATGGAGAAGAGAATGATGGAGAGATACGTGAAATTGAAGAAGGGGTGTGTGGTGTGTGTGTGTCTCACAATGGCAGAAGCAGGCAGGAACCACTGTGGCAGTCATTCTTGTCCCTCTCCCCATGTTGCTCCAAGGTTCACAAGCCCTTCTACTTCTTCTGTGAGGCAGAAAGGGCAAGAGTTATTCTCCCCATTTTATGGTTGGGAAAACTGAGGCCTGGGTGTGTGAGACTTGCCCCAAGTTACACTGCTCATCGAGGGTAGAGGCTGCCCAGATCCCAGGCCCCAGCCCAGGAGTGAGCAGGGCAGCTGGCTCACCCAAGGCTGTCCTGTCCCCTGCAGGAATCACTGAGATTTTGATGAACAGACCAAGCGCCCGCAATGCCCTGGGGAACGTCTTCGTTAGTGAGGTGAGAAAGGGTGGGCACGAGGGTGGGCTGGGGCTGGGTTGGGAGGTATCTGATGGAGTCTCCTCTGCAGCTGCTGGAAGCTCTGGCCCAGCTGCGGGAGGACCGGCAAGTGCGTGTCCTGATCTTCAGAAGTGGAGTGAAGGGTGTATTCTGTGCAGGTGAGTTTCCTTTCCAGCCCCTATGCCACGGCTCAGCAGGGCTCACCCCGGCCTGCAGGGCATTTGTGGGGGGTGGGGTCCTTAGGTCAGCTCCAGCACAGGACTCATTATTCCCATTTTAGAGATGTGAGCTCAGCAGTAAAATTCCTTGCCTAGGGTTACACAGATAGTAAGAATTCAGTTTGAACTTGGCCTCTCTGACCCCCAAATCCTTGTTCTTCCTGCTGCACCACGCACTGTTCTGACCCTTCACTGAGGAAATGAGGAAGCTGAGTCCAAAGACATTCACCAGGTCTGTGGCCAAGGTGCGACTCTGTGCCCCTTTGCCCACCTACGAGATCTCAGTCCGTCAAAAAAACTCTTCAATGTCTCTGCACCATTTAGTCCTCGCCACGCACTTCATTTCAAAGATGAGAAATGCCGCATCCCAGGCCCACAACAAGCAAATGAATGAGAGCTGAGCTGAGCTAAGAACTGGCACTGGGGAGGCTGGAAGAAGCTGTGGAAGGCTAGGGTGGGAGGAGCGTGATGCTTAGGAGTTTTCAAGGAGATTTGGCTCAGTCCCTAGGTCTCAGCTGTCCAGATCACGGCGACCAGCTCGGGGTCTGCCATGGCAGGATAAGTATGTGGACCAGTCTGCCTGACTCCGCTGCCCTGGCTGAGGCCCTCCTCCTCCCCTGGCCTCTTCCTCTGGCTCCACCTCTGTCTGACCTCTTCTATCATGGTCACTTCATGCCCCTGTTAGCCCCACTCCTCACTATCCCAGCTAAGGACAGGGAAGTAGGGGAGCTGCAGGTCTGAATCTGCCCCTGACTTGCTCTGGAACCCTGGGCTAGTCCCTGTCCCTCTCTGGGCCTCAGTTTCCCCATCTCTCACTGAGGGGCTGGAACTAATCAAAGACTTCCAAGGGCTCTCCCAACTGACTTTCGGATAATCTAAGACTTGCGAAGACTATATTCACCCCTTACTCCCGCCTCAGGCCCCTGCCATCTGGCCTTTGATGACGCCTCCACTGTCACTGCTCTCACCAAGGTCCCTGCCCACCTCCATGCCACTGGGCCCTGCACTCAGTTCTCATCTTACTTGACCTCTCAGCCTCCTTGGACCCCACCAACCCCTTCTGTTAAAAAAAATAATTATACAGTGATGTATGTCAATTATTTCTCAATAAAACTGGAAAAAAATAACAAATTTTTATTTTATTACTATTTAACATAGTTTTTGAATTGTCAAATATATATATTACACAAAAATTTACACTTTAATCATTTTTAAGTGTAAAATTCAGTGGCATTAAGTACATTCAAAAGGTTATTCAACAATTACCACTGTCCATTTCCAGAAAATTTTCATCATCCCAAATAAACTTTATACCCATTAAGCAATTCCTCCCCATTCGCCCAACCCCCGGTAACCTCTGTTCTACTTTCTATCTTTACGAATTTGCCTATTCTAGGTACCTCATACAAGTGGAATCATATATTTGTCCTTTCATGTCTGGCTTATTTCACTTAGCATAATGTCCTTCATGTTCATCCATGTTGTAGCATATTGCAGAATTTCTATCCTTTTTAAAAATGAATATTCCATTATATATATATATATTTATTTTCCACATTTATTTTGTTTATCCATCTGTTGATAGACCTGGGTTTGTTTATACCTTTAGGCTATTGTGATTAATACTGCTATGAACATTGGTGTGCAAGTTACCTGTGTGAGTCCTTGCCTTCAGTTCTTTGGGGTATACACTTAAGACTAGAATTGCTGGACCATACAGTAATCCTATGTTTAACTCTTTGAGGAGCCACCAAAATATTTTCCACAACAGCTGCATCATTTTACATTCCCACTAGCAATGCATCAGTGTTCTCCACATCCATGCCAACACTTCTTTGTTTTTGTTGTTGTTGCTTATAATCGCCATCCTAATGTGTGTAAAGGGGTATCTCATTGTGGTTTTTATTTGCATTTCCCTAATGACTAATGATGTTGAGCATCTTTTCCTGTGCTTACTGACTTATCGTCTTTGGAGAAATATCTATTCAAGTCCTTTGTCCTTTGTGGGTTTTGTTTTTGTTTTTAGTTGTAGGAAGTCTTTATATATCCTAGATATCAATTCCTCACCAGTTATATGATTTGCCAGTATTTTCTTCCATTCGTGGGTTGTCTTTGCTCTCTTTGATAGTGTCCTTTGATGCACAAAAGTTTTTAATTTTGATGAAATCCAGTCTATCTTTTTGTTTTTGTTGCATCTCTCCTTTTTTTGACCACCA
This sequence comes from Delphinapterus leucas, assembly GCF_059928025.1. Classification (NCBI taxonomy): domain Eukaryota; kingdom Metazoa; phylum Chordata; class Mammalia; order Artiodactyla; family Monodontidae; genus Delphinapterus; species Delphinapterus leucas. Next base: position 146,397,510 of record NC_143129.1, read on the forward strand.
CCGCTCCCCGCCCCCGGCTTCCCTAACCATGTTTTCCCGGTGTTTCTCTTTCCTCTCTGGCTGCTTCTCTGCAGATTTCCTTTGCTGGATCCTTTGACAGCCTGGGAGGCAGTAACGGGCTGTCACCCTTGCATCTGCAGGTGCAGACCTGAAGGAGCGGGAGCAGATGAGTGAGGCGGAGGTGGGGGTCTTTGTCCAGCGGCTCCGAGGCCTGATGAATGAGATTGGTGAGGGTCCTGGAGTGCGGAGGAGGAGGGCATTCCGGGGCCCTGCTGGTCCCAGCCTCACCCCACCCACCACTCTACTCTAAAGACAGAACAGTTTCTGTTGTGAGCTCTGTGGAGAGACAGATGATTTGGGGGGCTGGGGCAGGGGCAGGGAACAAGGAATTCTACAAGGGGGAGGGTGTGCAGGGGTTCAGAGGGCATTTCTCTCAGAGGGAGCCCTGGCTTCTCAGCCTTTGTGCCCTGCTCGTTATGACCCCCAACCCCTGTGCCCTCAGGGTGCAAGCCTGGCCTTTTCAGAATCAGGTTTCACCAAGCATGCTTTCAGGCTTTGACAATGGCTGTTCTTTTGCCTGGAATATCCCTCCTTTGCCATCTGAACTTTCTAGTCGTTCTTTAAGACCACCAGTGCCTCCTCCTCCAGGAAGCTGTCCCTGATCCATCCTCCAAGCTTCCTTTATCAGAGCACTGATTCCCTGGGTCATCATTGCCTGTTTACAGGTCTGCCTTCCCCACGTCTGATTCAGTTGTGTTCCCAGCACTCAGTATGGGGCTTGGCACACAGAATGAGAAGGGAGTGCAAAAAGGCTGGTCCCAGGGAGGCCAGCAGGAGATTACCCCGCCCATCTCCCCACTCCCGATCCCCAGCTGATCGCACAACTCTCCCCAGTGGGAAAACCAACTTCTAAGGTAGCCTGGCTGAGGTACCAGGGAAGGTCCCCAAACCTGGGACCAATGAAGCCCTCTGTCCCAACCAGTTAGCTCCTCCCCTCCCTGAGACACTGTCCTGGTCCTGCCAGGGCCTCGCAGGCTGAGCCTTTCTTCATCTCCACAGCAGCCTTCCCTGCGCCCACCATTGCAGCTATGGATGGGTTTGCCTTAGGTGGAGGCCTGGAACTGGCCCTGGCCTGTGACCTCCGAGTGGCAGGTACTGGGCACGGGGAGAGGTGGGGTAGGGTGGGGAAGGAAGAGTGAAACAGGCTAATTCTGGGGATTCTGCAGTCAGCCACTGCTCTTGGCTTTCCAAGCAGCCACAGAACTAAAGGCAAGGTGGGAGACAGAGAGTTCAGGCAGCAGCTGGTTCCCCTCCTGGCCTGGCCCGACTGCGGCAGTACCCATCCTTCTCAGTCAGCTGCCCTCCGCTTAGGACTGCTCCCACCAACCCCAGAGCAACTGCTAACATGACAGCAAAAAGAACACAGAGAGGGAAGGCTGGGGACAGAGACTAACTGTTCAACCTTCCAGTTCTGTCCAAGCCAGCTTTTTCAATCACGTTTTGAGCAAAGGTGAGCCGTGGGGGCGGTCTGTCACCTGCCCAGCTAATCACAAACATGCCTGGGCAAGAACACTGCCCTCTGGTTCACTGGCACCCAAAAAGGTCTGCGTTACTAGTTCAGAGAAATTGAGCTTTGAAGAGTGGAGGGAGGGGAGGATGAAGATAATCGATCACTTTTTAACCTTCCTGTCTTGGTGGTTAGGTGCGCCCCTCTTGGAGGCAATCCGAGAAGTCTGAGTGCCACCACGGTGCTACTCTCTTCCCCTCATTGCTTTCTCCCGCCACCCAGGAATAACATTTTTTTAAAATGTGTAACCCCAGGCATAGAGGGAGCTTATATCTACAAGATGCGTATCGAAGAGAAGGCATCAAAATACCAGGTCAGGTCACAGCCCCGGATCTGCTTCTCACCTGCCTATGTTTAGGGCAACTAACTTGCAGGGTTTGGTGGATAGGAGGGTGAACATCAACTCCTCCCTCCCGTACTGCATGATTCCAGTGGCCTGTGCTGAGGGAATTCAGGAGAAGCCTGTGTGGTGGGACACCTCAAGGAGGGCTTGTCAGAGGAAGCAGAACTGGGGAAAGAGGACGTGGACCGGAATACAGGAAATTTTCAGGCTGACAAAAAGCTGGGAAAAATAACTGGTGGGAGCAGGAGTCAGCGACACTCTAGGCCAAACCTGAGCTAAGGATGCGTGAGACAGAGAATCCATTAACTTACAAATAGGTGTTGGGCACCTTCTAGGAACCCCTTCCTTGTTCCAAGCACCATTACCTCACTCGATCCTTAGCAGCTCTCTGGAGTAGGCAAAAGAGGGGTAGTCGTCTTCTTCCCACCCGTGAGGCTCAGAAAGGGTAAGAGACTTGCCTGGTTGAGTAGGGGAGGTAGGATGAGTGCCTGGGCCTGCTGGCTTCCAGGCTAGGGCTCTTCCAAAGGCAGCATCTGGGGGAGTCTGGCTGTGGCCACACCAAGAGGGAAGTGGCTGGCTGGAGGAGTGAGCAGAGCCCACAGGCGGTATCTCTTCTCCTTGGGGATTGGCGCTGGAAGGTAGGGTTGGTTGGGGCTTCATTCTGTTTTGTTTAAGCAGCTTCCTCAGCTGTCATGGGGCTGACTGAGACCACCCGAGGACTCCTCCCAGGAGCAGGTAACCTCAACCCACAGCATCCATCCTTCTTTACCTGTTCAACTCCAGTCTATCCAGCATAATTCCCCACTTTCCTCTTTTGCCCTATGTTCTGGGCTCTGCCCTGCCAACCTGAGTTTGCTCTTCTGAGAGGTCCTGGCTGACTCCCAGCCTGGGCCTTCTCTGGCTTCCCACTTCCCATGCAGATTCACCACCCCTACTCTATTCTGGCAGGAGGGACTCAGAGGCTGCCTCGATGCCTGGGGGTGGCCCTGGCGAAGGAGCTCATCTTCACAGGCCGACGACTGAGCGGGGCCCAGGCCCAGGCTCTGGGGCTGGTGAACCATGCTGTGGCCCAGAATGAGGAGGGCAACGCCGCCTACCACCGGGCACGAGCACTGGCCCAGGAGATCCTGCCCCAGGTTTGGTGATCACCCAGCACAGGAGGGCCTGTGCCATACGGGATGCACGTGTGGAGAGGCCAGGGGGCAACGGCGTCTCGTGCAGCCACATAAGATCCATTTACCCAGATTTATAAAATTAACCCTCTTTGGAGTTTTAGCATCCATTCAGCCATCCAGTAAATGAAATCAGATTTTAAGTTAAAATAAAAATTAAGTTCTGAGGGACTGGAATCAAATAGGCTTGAAAATCCTCAGAACAGCACTGTAAAACAGAACTTCCTCTACCTGTGCTGTCCACTAAGGCAGCCATGTTATTTAAATTAAAATTAAAATGTTTCTCAATTACACTTGCCACATTTCAAATGCCAATAGCCACATGTGGCTACTGGCTACTGTATTGGACAGTACTGCATTAAAATGTCCCCAAAATTGAAAAAGCAAGATTCTAAAGCAGATAAAGAACTACCAGCTCAACTTTCCGGCCATACTACATGGTGGAAAAGTGCCTGAAATACATCATGTAGGACGTGTTAAGCTCCATTCATTTTTTAAAATCCTCAAATAGCCTATGAGCATAGTCTCCCAAAAGGTTTAGAGACCCAGGGAGTAGGTTTAGGCCCTGCCTACATGTAATCTCCAAGTACCTGAGAGGCTCTGCTGGCTTCTCACTCCTCTAAGAGGACCCAGAGGGAGGTCCCAAGTTTCTGCAGATATGCAAGCAGCTGAAATGGAGCTAGGTTTTGCTAATTTATAATACTGACTTAGCCCATACGGCGCATCTCATCCCTCCGACACAATCCAAGGTACTTTAATAGTGTCCCAACTATTAGAACAATCCAGTTGAGCTGATTATCCCCATTGTATCTATGCTATAACAGACCCAGAAAGGTTAAGTGACCGTTCATCAAGGTCAAAGAAAGTGACTGCAATACCAGAAAGAAAAACAGTAACTGGTATTTTGGCATTAACGCTGCATAATAAAAAAACTGGTATTTTATTTTAAAGAGTGCAGAACGTGTACGATTTTTTAAAAAAACAAACTAAATAATGCATTTCAAATACAAAAAATTACAGACGTTACAAAACGAAGTTAAAATATAAGCCTATAAAACTGTTACCCATACTCTATCATTTTAATATTATTAACAGAGAAAAGTATTTGAATTAATCATGAAGAGTAAAAAAGAGGTATTTTATTTTGGGAAAAAAACCACTGTCTTCCTTAAATAATCCTGCCTCTTTTTATAACTTTGAGGTCTTCTTTGAGGGCAGGGACTATAAAAAGCTGACAGTGAATTTGGTTTAAAAGAAAGCATTTCTTTTGTCTTCTTTTTATTGATAGTTTCATCACATATAAATGGAGAGTCTGATGCTGTTAATTTTAATGCTGTCATGTTTCTGTTATAGTTGGTCAGAAAGTCTCTGAACTAATACAAAACTCTGAATCACTCAGGATAGTAGCTAATTACACTTCCAGAGGGGGCCTATCCAGCAAGACTTGTAGACTACAGGGCTTATCTTTTTGCATCAACTAAATAACTGGGTCTTTGAGCTTATCTCAAGATGATTCAGGCTTCAGATTTTTCAGTATATTGAAATAACGGTATTCTACTAATATAATTACTAGTATTTCAGTATTTAAAAGCAGCTTTGTATACCAAAACACGAGCATACCAAAAATTAGTACTAAAATCACTAATGCAAATGCTAGGACATTTTGATGCAACCTGAAAAATGAATCTTTAACTTCCAGCTGAGTAACTGGGTGCCAAGGATGAAAGGGTTCTTGGATGGGGTGAGCACAAAGGGTGGTGTGGTAGATGGCTGCCCTCTAGCGGACAAACTACTAAGACTAAGGAGTCAAGTGGCTGCAGAGATTAGAGCCCAGAAAAAACTGTCAATAAACACAAGGTCCACAACTTAACACTCAGATCTTCCCTTTAAATAATAAACATACCTTATCCTTTGAATATGGATTTGGCTACGTTTTCCACTTGAACAACAAAGGGATGGAACATACTGTGGCCAGTGTGACTCACTGTTCTCATTTCCAAATAACATGAAATGATCAATCATATTTCTAATAATTCATACACACACACACACACACACACACACACACACAGTGCACCCTTGAACAACACAGGTTTGAACTGTGCAGGTTCACTTATACATGGATTTTTTTCAGCTAAATACATACTACAGTACTACACGATCTGAGGTTGGTTGAGTTCGCAGATGCAGAACCCTTTATAGGGAGGGCTGGCTGTAAAGTTATACGCAGATTTTCCACTGCATGGATGGTCGGTACCCGTAACCCCTGGGCTGTTCAAGGGTCAACTACATATATATATGTGTATATATATATATATATATATATACACACACATACACACACACATACATACACACACTCAGAAACATAAATGTGTGTTTTCAACACAGTACAACATAGCTATGTAGTTTTTAATGTTCTGTGATGAGAAATCAGTAGTTAAATAACATATATTCATGACAAGCAAATCAAACAGAACAGAAGAATAAGAAGGACATAAAGTAAAAATCAAAAGTAGGGTGACCCTGTTTACCTGGGGCTGTCCAGGTTCAACGTGAAAGTCCCATGTCCTAATAACCCTTCAGTCACTGGCAAACCGGGAGAGCTGGTCACCAAAACATCACTCAACTCCCCAATCCCTCTCCCCAGAGATGACCACTGTTAATAGTTTGCACACTCTTCCAGAAATATTCATTGTATGTACAATATAAATTATGCACACATATCTAAATGACTCTAAATTCTTTTTAGGATGATTTAGGGGACAAGGAACACACCTTTAGAGGCTAATCCAATTCTAACAGACATTTAAAAAACATGAAATTAAAATATGCATAGAAAAGAATTCAAACAGTATGGAAAAGTATAAAACAAAAAAGTGAAGTTCTCCATTCTCTTGACCCTTCTCCCCAAAGGCACATCCTACTAACACCTTTTACACAAACGGAATAATATACAAACCAGTATGCACCTTTCTTTTTTACCTACTACCTTGGAGTTTCCCATTTCAGCACATACTTATCAACCCTATTCTTTTAAACAGCTGCACACTTTTTCATTCATGGTATGGATGTGCCATCACTTAACCAGTACTCTAATGAGGAACATCATGCTGCTTACATCTTTATGCTCCTGAAAAATAGCTGGAGTGAATAACTTTGTACATCTTAGTGTACTTCTGGAAGTAGATGCCTACATGGAGGTACAACATGAAAGAGCATGTGCATCTAATTTGCCAGTTCTTGTCAAACTGCCTTCCCGAAGCATTGTACCAATTTACTCTCCTATCCATTATGTATGCAAATACCTGTTTCCTAAACCTCAGCTATAATGGGCATTACCAACACTTTACAATTTACCTCGTCTGAGGTGAAAAGGAGCACCTCACTGTTCTGATTTTTAAAACTAAAGCTGAGCATACCTTGTGCCTGTATTTCTTTTCTGTGAACTAACTTTTCATACTGTTGTGAATGTTAAAAAAACATTATACCAGCTTTTTGTTACGGAAATTCTTCTGTCACAGTATCACAAATATATTTTCCCAGTTTTTGATTTTTGTCTTTTATTTGTGGTATTTTTCACAGTCTGAAGGCCTTCATTTTTATGTAGCTAGCTTTTTTATTTATGGCTTCTATGCTAACAGACTTTTTAAATCATTCTTTTTCTGATAAAGAAAAACTTCAAATAATACAAATACAAACACTTCAAATAATATAGGAGGCAGAAGCACTCCTTGCCTGGAAGTGGGGCTGGGGATGGAGTGCCAGGCCTGCTGTGGCACAAGCTAACTGGAAGCAAGGCCAGTGAGGCAAAGATGGCCACTTGGATGCTCTTGCAAAATGCCCCCTCAGGATTTCAACCCAGGCCTGTCAGACTCCAAAGCCCAAGTTCCTAATCTTGACCGTTTTTCACCCTACTGGGGGAAAACTTGCTTGCAGGAGAGGCTTGAGATGAGAGGGGTAGAGGAAGGGAGCAGCAGTGGGAAAGGTGACTGGGAATCAGATCTAAGCTTCACCACTGACTCACTGGACAAACGTGGCCAAGTGCTTCACCACCCTGAGCCTCGATTAAGCATGGCACCATCCTGGAAGGATGGGTAGCACCATTTGACCATTAGAGAAGTCTGTGGGTGGGAAAGTATTTGGAAAATGTTGTACATGCTGGAGGGATGGATTAAATGACAAGAACCCCAGATGGTCAGGATTGGGAGGGTCAGGGATCAGTTAGGCTTCCTCCATTATAGAAAAGGAACATCTGCTGAGAAGTAGCAGGTACTAAAACTTACGAAACTTAATACTGTCAGTAGAACAGCTGGATCTCTGTGCAGACCTCTTCCCCCACTGTGGAGCTGTGTGCCTAACTATGAGCACTGATCCCCTCCTCAACCAGGCTTCTTCTTTTCCCTAGGCCCCCATTGCTGTGCGGCTGGGCAAAGTAGCCATTGACCGAGGAACAGAGGTGAGAGGGTTTTGGGTTGGAACCTGGGCCCCACTGAAGTCAGTGGGGCGGCTGGGAGGTGGTGCTTTCATGGCAAACAGATGGACAGCACAGCTGGAAAGACCTCGGGAACTGGACTCTTCTAACAGACTTTGAATCTGACCTCTCTCTTTGTGCCTTGCTTTTACCTACCTACAAAATGAAGTTTGGCCAGGTGATATTCCAAATGACATTTTATCCTCATCTCTCTCCCTTGGAGAGAGAAGGAAATTGAGGTTCAGAAAGGGTAAGACTCATCCAGGGTCACAGAACAAGGGAGTAACAAGAACCCAGGTCTGCGTGGCTCCCAGTCCATGTTCTCGGGTTTGTGTTGGTGGTCAGTAATGTGGCCTCGTGGACCGGGCTCAGGTGTGGTGCCTTGGCTGCAGCTAACCCATCCTAGATATAGCTTATTCATTCATTCATCACACACTGAACCTAGACCTGAATTGGGACACAGAAATGAGTCAAATATGGTCACTGCCCCCAAGGTGGGGAGGGGGACAGACACAAATCACTAATAAAGGGTCAAGGGTACCAAGCAGACACCCTGGAGAGGTTAGAGCTGCACTGTCCATGTGGCTACGGTATTGGACAGTGCTGAGTTGGAGAAAGTTTTCTAGAACTGGGGCTTAGGGTGGATGAGAATTCCAAAAAATAGGGAAAAGTGTGAGGAAAAACACAGAGGTGTATAAATAAGCAACTTGACAGAACAGGACGAAGGGACGAGTGAGACAACATAGCATGGAGGTTAGGGGCATAGGCTCTGGTGCTGGACCATCTGGGTTCAAAGACCTGCTTTTCCACATACTGTTGTGCCCTAAGACAAATCATTCCACCTTTCTATGCCTCCGATTCTTCAGCTGTATAGTAGGGAAAATAACCCCTGTTGTGAAAGGTACTTCTCTTAGTGCTTGTAAGTGGTAGTAATAGCAAGTACTGGGCAGTACAGGCTGGGAAGTTGCCAGGGGCCAAGTCATAAAGGCCTTAGTCCTCAGGGCAATGGGAAGCCAGCAAAGTTCACTAATAGGAGTGACAGGAGGCATGAGGAGGCAGCCAGACGGCAAGGAGGGAACACTGGCTGTGCAAGCACAGCTCGGGCACACCCTCCTCAGCTCTGCAGGCTCTGTGTAATCCTCCCCACTGTTCTCACAGCCCGCATTCGTCCCAGCACTGTTTCACCACTGTTATGAATGGTATTCCCTCTCCGGGTAGGGGATTCCTTATCATCTCATCTCTCTTCATATGGGCTGGCATACAGTAAGCCTCAATAATTCTTTGCTGGAAGAATCCATAATCAGTAAGAAGTGGTGTAGGAAGTAGGGCTAGCTGGCGCCCAGTGCTGATGGGGATGGGCAAGGTCAGGCTGATCCACGCACAACTTCTTCCTTGCAGGTGGACATTGCATCAGGGATGGCCATTGAAGGGATATGCTATGCCCAGGTATGTGTCTGCCACCAGTCCTGCATGCTTGTAGCAGAGGCCGGGCCAGAGTGGGCGGCCTTAAGTACTATATGACCAATTCAGTAGGTTCCTCCCAACCCAGAGAGTCAGTCTTTGTGCCATTCCTTCCTCAGTTGGCCTGGGGTGATCCCAGGGGAGCCACGCTGCTCCTCTCTGGGGCTGTTTCCTCAGCCGTCTAATGGTGGTGTATCCTGCTCTGCTTGGGCACCCAGAGGATCACAGAGGAACTGGAGAGAGAAGAATAGCAGCTTATGCGATCTCTGTACCAGTGGCTACTGTAGAGGCCAGGCTGGAGTGGGACATCAAAGCCTTGGCTTTCACCTGTAGGCTGTGTGTGTTCGATGGTGGGGCAATAAACCTGGGGCTGACCTATTTAGCCCCTCACTCCTGGGTGAGTCAAAAATATTAATCTCCAGGTTAACAAATAACGAAAATACTCCTAAACAGGGGGTCCTGGGACTTGTAGGACGTAGTGTGAACCAACTACACACCAGGATTCAAAGCCAGAGTTCTTACCGCAAAGCCTAATCTATCTTCTCTACTGAGTAGCCTCATTTCAGACTGTTGCACGAGACTGTGAGCTCTGTGGAGGCATGCAAGCTGTGTGCAAAGAGAGGCTAGTGTGACAGGCCTCGGGTGCTGAAGAGGCAGCCTGTCTTCCCCAGGAGACCAAGGAGCCATCGAGGCCCATACTGTTGCATGGCCCAACACCGGAGTCCAGAGGCAGCGAAAGACTTAGATTCTGTCCTTGTCATGCGTTGAACAAGTTTGAGCGAGTATTGGCCTCTGGTCCTGCTCCCACAGACTAATACTCTGTATGTTGTTTCAGAACATCCCGACCCGGGATCGGCTGGAAGGCATGGCTGCCTTCAGGGAGAAGCGGCCCCCTAGATTTGTTGGCGAGTGACTTCCTTTGAACCTTAAGCATGGGAGATGCACACCTTACAGGGAAGGATCCAGAAGGAAAACGTGCAGCGCGCCTGCCCTCAACATTTCACCTCTCTAGGCTTCAGTTTCCTCACAAGGACGATGATCGATATAGAATGACTGGCACGGTGCCTGGCACTAAGGTGCTGACTATGCCACCTACCGCTACCTTCGTCATTCCTCACCCAGGCTAGACAATCACTGGCGTCGGGTTGGCTTTGGAGAATACCTGTCTCTCCCTAATAGAAGGATCAACTAAGGACAAAACAGACCCCTCTGGGCCTTTATATCGCTGGCACTCAAGCCTGACCTCTGCATCTCAGTTATTAGGTGCTCACCAGAGATGACAGGAGGTTGTAAGAACCAGCCCCAACTACCCTGTTTCTTCCTCTGTACAACAGAGATAATAAGGAAACCCTGGCAGTGGTCGAATAGGCCCAGCTCTCTGCCAGCTACTCACTGTGTGCCTCAGCCTCCTCATCTATAATGAAACTGTCGGGAGGACTAAACAAATAATAGAACACCTGATGTTCAATGAACGTCAGTTATTATTCATGTACAGTGTTCTTCTAAGAACCAGATGAAATCACTGCCGTGAAAACCTTTTGTAAACTGTAACGTGGCAGGCAAATCTTTGATGGAGCATTAAATAGCTTTCAGGAGTGCTGAGAAGGGAACGATTAACTCTGATGGACGACATGGAAGGTCAGGAAATGGGCAGGTAACACTGGAGTTGAAAGATCAATAGGCATTTGAGGCGAAAAAGAGGAAGCCTGAGGGGGACAGCACGAGCAGAAGTGAGCAAGATGACGACACTGAGTGGCTGATATGCACATGTGCACACTAGTCTCAGGAGCCCTCCTTCTGTGCACCAAGGCAGGGGAAGAGACAGCCACGTGGTCATTCTTTAACTGACCTGAGCTTTCTGCGCCTACGCCTGGCCAGACTCAGAAGTCACTAAGCCACGGGCATGGACACATACCAATAACATTGTTGACTTGCTGCTAAATACAAATGTGCCCCAAAGTTGTGCTCATTTCCTGAAAGGGAGAGTAACACAGAAGAGCCCAAGTCTTTGAATCGGCAGCAACCGCATGAGCAGTGTCTATCTACTCAGGAAAGTAACCTGAACTTCCTCTTTCTCATCTGTTAAATGGGGTGGATAAAAACTCAACTATCACAGAGGATTGTTGTGAATGAGACAAAACTTGGAGAGGTGCCCAGTGTAGAACTGGACCTCAACAGGCACCATTTCCCACCCACCCTCCTCACATTAGCCTAAGCTAGTATCTGGTAACAGCATGTTCCAACGCACGGAACTCAGGTCAGGAAAGTAAGACAGCCTTTTGAATCATGCAAAAGAGTGAATGAGAGAAAATACTGTGTAGTTGCAGGACTGTAGAAGGAAGCAGGTTACAAATTCCTCTTATCCAGTCACCAGTGAGCAATAGTTTGAAATATGGTTTAGAATAAGAATAAGCCTCATCTGATTCCAAACAAAGGTATATAGCATTCCAGTTAAGAGTCTGGCCAGCTAACAGCACAAAAATCTAGTCCTAAAATAAGCTGCTAATTCAGAAAGGAATTTATTTCTTTGAAAAACTTAAACACATGAATGGTAAAACATGTTTTGTTAGTTGTCAATAATAAGGTGAGGAAGGACTTCATACTCTATTCCACAGAGTGGGTTTGCAGAGGACACAAACCAAAGCTTCTAATAGTTTATACTGTGGTTGAGGCTGGTTCTCAGAGAAACTCACTATTTTTCTCATCTCCATATTAGCTAAGAGCACCTCTTTACACCTCTGGCACAGCCCTTCCTTTTCCTCTCAGTTTTGCTCACAGTCGTAACTCAAATTAAAAATTTGAGGGATTGAGGGATTGAGATTTATAATCCCCATATAATCTTTCATCTGAACACTCTATTCTCAGTCCTAACTCGGACCATGCCCCACCAGCACACCCAATCACACACAATGTTACGCGTACTCAGTCGAATGTGTAACGCTGGAGGAAGGAAGGTCAAAGGTAGACTATCCAAAATCATAAAAATATATTTCTCTTCCCTCCACCCAACAAGTGGAAGGTACTCTGGTATCTATTAAAAATAATTTTTTTCCTCCCCTCCAACAGAGGTTCTGCCTTCCGAACAATACATTTATACGTGTATGTTTCCTAGAACTTTTTCATATACTTCTTCTCCAGTGGCTTCATATAACCAGGAATAACAACTTAGGAGATTCTTTCAAACATGAAATTTAACACAAATATCAAAGTTTCCCCGTAAGTCTTTCTTTTTCCTTTCCTCTGACAAACACTCAGAGTTAAGAAATTGGCCGGGGCTAGAGAAAAGTAACTGGCATAGCTGTTCCAACACAAGCTCACAGGTCTTCACACAGAGTCCAGGGCTTGATTTCTCAAAACTGCTGAAAGGGTATTCCCAGAATGATTCCAACTTGATTTGGGATCATGGCTATCATACAAACCCAACCTTCTTATAAGTTACAGAAAATCAACCAAAAAAAAAGGCCAAGAAGGCAGTCAACTCACAAACTCCAATGACAACTTGTTTCAATTCAATTCAACATTCAATTGGTGACAGGGCAGAAGACCTGACACTGAGCAACAGAGCACCTCTGAAGCCCCTGAGGATAAGAAGGGCATTCAGCAGAGAGGGGGTCTCCGATAATTCATGAAATGCATTCTGAAGTCATCTAGAAGGGAGGCTGCAATGTGCTGTGCTTGGGGGTCTGCCTCACTGTGCTTCTGGATGTCACACAAAAGCTGCAGTCCTTCTTCTTCGACTAACATTTTGCAGTATTTGCTGGCTGAAAGAAAATCAAGCAAAGAAACCTGACGGACAGGTTGGCATCTGAAATATTCCCAAATTACCACATTCACCATTTTGAAGAAAGAGTACAAAGTTTTAAGCCCTCTGACACAGGAATTAACAGATAAACTGTGTCAATTTAGAAGAAATATGCCAGTTAATGCTTGGCTTGTGTAATGAGATAATGGATGATTATTTTATTATGTTTACTTCTGGACAACTCTATGCTTCAAACGTCTCTAATCCTAGCTAAAAGGATAAGAACGCCTTTTATTACAAAAATGATACAAATTTCAGGTTCAGCCAATATGCTGAGCTAGACAACCTAAAAACACCAGAGCTGGATACAGTGTAATTGAAAAAATTTTTAATTCATAGTTGAGTGCACAAAGTAAAGGAATTGTCCAGGAGTCAGACATAAAGAGCAAAAAGCACCTAAAGCTCGTGTAACCTAACCTGTAACTATCGTCGGGCAGAAAGGGACCGTCAGTTTCAGTAATCTAGGAATTTAGATTTTAACTTAGGAAGTCAGAAGCAAAATCAATGCATAAAGCTGGCCCCTCAAAGGGCAAGACAACGGATAAGACAATGAAACATCTGCATTTAGCCTGGGCTCCTGGGAGAAGTCTTTCCTGAGAATTTATAACCAGTCCCAAGTTGGTATAGGGTTTGAATTTATATTACCCTAAATGTTCTGGGAACCCTTGAGCTGAGAAATTAATATAAGAATTAGTCCAATCCCAGGGAAACCTCTAGAACACTTGACAGAAGCAAATACAAAGCTGTACTGAAGGGACATGTGCACAACTCAGTCTGAAAGGATTCTCTTAATCAGTCCAAGAGTCTATTAGACACAGAAACAATGATCCAAAAACACATCTAAGGCAATTACCAAGAATGCAGTAAAAAGAAACAAAGACATGGAAACATTTGTTTTTAAATGGTTACAAAACATGTAGGACAGATTCAGAGAAGGTATAAGATACTTCTGATAGATGTTATAAGAAAGGAATAGAGAGAATAGGTGGAAGGTAATATTTTAAAAGAAAATGGCTGAAAATTTTCATCAATTTTGTAAGGTATAATCATGACCTGAAACCCAGAGGCCATATAACAAAATATTGACTTGTAAAAACATTAAATAAAATCAAGACAATAAACTGGGAAAAAGTATTTGCAAGAGTTCCTTCAAATTAAAAAGAAAAAGACCAAAAAACAGTAAACAAAAAGTGAGCAATGGAAATCAACAGACAATTCAAATATAAGACAGTTCACCTTACTTAAAATAAACGTCATCTGAGACTCTCTTTCACCTTAGATTGATAAAGATCAAAAAATTCAACTAGGGCTTCCCTGGTGGCGCAGTGGTTGAGAGTCCGCCTGCTGATGCAGGGGACGCAGGTTCGTGCCCCGGTCCGGGAAGATCCCACATGCCGTGGAGCGGCTGGGCCCGTGAGCCATGGCCGCTGAGCCTGCGCGTCCGGAGCCTGTGCTCCGCAATGGGAGAGGCCACAACAGTGAGAAGCCCGCATACCACCCCCCCCAAAAAAAATTCAACTAAACCTTTTTGTAAGAATAAAAGGAAACTGGAAGCTCTAATATATTGCTGATGGGAATGCAAACTGGTAATCAATTATCTGGATGACAGTTTAGCAATACCTACCAAAACAAGCATTCATAACACTTTGAGTCGGTAATTCTAAAAGTATTCTGCAGATTATGCTTGCAAAGTGATGTCTTTTCTTTTAACGAATGGTATGCACTACGCTTGTACTAATACTGTGCTATGTACAAATGCTCGTACTATGAGCCAAGCAATGTTTAAATGCTTTGCAAATGCTACCTCATTTAATTCTCATAACAGCCCTATGGAATAGGCACTTTAATCCCCATTTCACAGATGAGGGGACGGGAGAACAGAGGGGTTCAGTAACTTGCTCAAGCTCCCACAGTTAGTAAATGGGGGCAGAGTACAAATAGTCTGATTCTGGGGTCTGTCCTCTTAACTAGCACACATGTTCATCTTTCCTAAATATATAGTATGTGTGTGAGTGAGGGTGAGAGAGAGAATGTCATTATTCATCGAACCAGTGTTTGTATTGTAATAGAAAAGACTGGAAACAATGTTAAATAAATTGTTACATCATATAGCAAAGAAATACAGAGCAATCTAATTAATAGTGGTGATCTGGAGTCAGATCACTAGGTTAGAACCCTACCTCTGCGGTGCAGGCTATTTTAACTTTGGGCAACGTTACTTTACTTCTCTATGCCTCGTTTTCTCATCTGTAACAGATATACAATAAAATGCTACCCGTTCTATCTGTTGTGAAGATTAAATAAGTTACACATAAATAGCTTACAACACTGCTTGGCACATAGTAAATATAAATACTCAACTAAATTCTAGTTGTTGTTACAGCTACTACTGTTGTAATTGAATATACTAGAGTCTATTTCAGTGCCATTCAAACTGATTGATCTGCCTCCATCTATTCATATGCCAGTACCATTTAAAGAGAAGTGTTAGAGACTTCTCTGGTGGTCCAGTGGTTAGGACCCCAGGCTTCCACTGCAAGGGGTGCCAGGGTTTGATCCCTGGTCTGGGAATTAAGATTCTGCATGCCGCAGGCACAGCCAAACATAAATAAATAAATAAAGAGAGTATTAGGGCAAGCTCCTAAAAACCATTTTTCTCAGTCAGTTCTTTCCTGTTTATCCTGCCACTTTAACTTTAAAATAATTTTCAGATTCCTCAACTCTTACTCATTCACTTGAATTGTATTATATCTATGAATTGAAAAGAACTGAGTATAGTATGTCTCACAATTATTTCAGGCTTTTAAATTATTTCCTATAGTTTTTTTGCATATAGGCCTCAATACTTGTTAAAGCCATTTTGAGATAGCTTATGCTTTTGATAGTTAAAACTTTAATTAATTCTAAAAGTTTTATCTTAGGTTATTTTAGTATAAAATTATAGCCTATATTTCTTTTATAATAAAAGCAAAAATTTTAATAATAATGCTTAACAAAGAATAAAAGCCAAGGGACTTCCCTGGTGGTGCAGTGGATAAGACTCCACGCTCCCAATGCAGGGGGCCTGGGTTCAATCCCTGGTCAGGGAACTAGATCCCACATGCATGCCACAACTAAGGAGCTGGCAAGGCACAACTAAGGAGCCCTGGAGCCACAACTAAAGAGCCCACCTGCCGCAACTAAGGATCCCATGTGCTGCAACTAAGGAGCCCACAAGCCACAACTAAGACCTGGTGCAACCAAATAAATAAATAAATATTTTTAAAAAAAGAATAAAGCCAAGAATTCCCAAGGGGAACTTAAAACAGTAAAACATGGAAAAACATTTAATCTGCCTGGGACCAACTCCTGACATCTGGCCCCCCAGCCTCCCTCAAACCATTACAAAGAGGCAAATCTATGTATTACTATAGGAAGAACAGTATTCATGATAAACTACTGAGTGAAAAACAGCAAGCTATAGGATAGTATGCACAGAATGAGCCCATTTTGTCTAAAAACATTATCCTATTCACATAGAATATATACTAACTACAGCATGTATACAGAAAAGTATCTGGAAGTATAGTTATAGTTATCAACTTATGGACAGTGCTTGCCTATGGGGAATAGGAGTGGGAGCAAACTTTGACTTTCTATATCGCTTGACAACCACCCCCAATTATAATTCTGTAGCATTTTTTATACTAATACAAATGCTTTTCAGTTGCTTTTTTAAAAGTGTTAAAATCAGGACATAGGTGAACAATTTTTCAAAATTCCATCTTGAATTTAATCCTTATACAGAAAGATAGCTGGAAAACTATTCTTTTTAATTACATACGGTTTTTACTGCAGACATGATACATGGCCCATAGTGCCCAGAGCTGAACCTCTGGTCGAGAGACGTTGCCAAGGAGTGGGAAAAATGCCTTGAAGGATCTAAATAAGTACAAAGAAGATGTTTCTTCAGAACTCAAGCTAACATCAGGGATATAATAATAATTTTCAACATTTTCCCCCCAGGGTCAATTCCTCACCAAGACAGATGTGCTGCTGAGCATATAATCAGAACTAGCATTTAAGAAATGATACTCCGTGTGAGACATTATACATTCAATATCTGATTCCACCCTCAATCTTGCACACTGCCAGCCTCATTTTACAGATGACGAAAACTGAGTCTCAGAGATTTTCTAAAAGTGATTTTCCCAATATCACAAAGAAACAGGATTTGAACACATGCTATTTTATTCTAATATTTTATCACTGTACCATGGCCTCTACATAGTGAGTAGACTGAAGACAAGCTTTAAGAAAAGCACTATACCATCCTGAAATTACCTGTAGGTCACCAATGCTGTCATCTTACAACTTGAACTTGGCCAATTCTGGATGGTTGTATACTGTACAAAAAGACATATCAAGATTCTAGTATTGTTTCATGTCATTTATAATTACATATATATGAAACAACATAAGTTTTCAAAATATGGGATTGATTACTCAAATTTAGGATACCTAACCTGCCAACTATCAATTAGATAAGCATTATATATGTAGAATATAAACAAAGTCATGTGGAAAACAATGCAATAAAAAGGGGCTCCTGTTTAATGATGGAAGATTGAGCATGCACCCACTCCTCCCCTAAATCCCATGAACAGAATGATACAAATGGTTTAAAAGAAGACAGATACACATAGAAGAAAGCAGAAGAAAAATGGTAACTAATTTAATAGATCTAGCACTGGGGAAGGTTAAAAAAACAAACCATTTTGAACAGAACACCCAAGAGACTTAACTATTTGGCAAAAGTATTACTTCAGGAAGTGAGATTAGAGGTGGGGTTGAAAAAGGACGATTGGTTGAAAGTACCAAAGAATCAAGACTTCAAGATCTCCTCTACCACCCCTTACAAAAATTTCTGGACTGGGCAATCCCATGAACAGCTGAGGTTGGGAGTACCATGCTAAAAACAGGGGGCTAAAGTGAAAAATCTAAATACTAAATGCTGAGTCTCCTTTACCCCCCAACTCTCTTCCTCTAGTGGGTGTTTAGCCTGTTGGAAGCCGACCTTATAATCTTCAATCAGAAGAATAGAAATTAAGGAAGGGAGGGACGGGACTTCCCTGGTAGTGCAGTGGTTAAGAATCCGCCTGCCAATGCAGGGGACACGGGTTTAAGCCCTGGTCCAGGAAGATCCCACACGCCACAGAGCAACTAAGCCCGTGCACCACAACTACTGAGCCCATGTGCTGCAACTACTGAAGCCCACATGCCTAGAGCCTGTGCTCCACAACAAGAGAAGCCCCTGAAATGAGAAATCCGTGCACCACAACAAAGAGTAGCCCTGGCTCACTGCAATTTGAGAAAGCCCATGTGCAGCAACAAAGACCCAATGCAGCCAAAAAAAAAAAGGAAGGGAGGGAAGCAGGGAGAAAAAAGAGGAAAGAAAAAGGAGGGATGGAGGGGCGAGAGGGAGAGAAAGAAATTTCCCAGAATTGAAGGAAATGAGCTTCCAGAGCAGTAAGTAGCAAACGGAACAGATGAAAATGAACCCACATCAAGGCACATCACTGTGATTTCCAAACACTGAAGACAAAGGTCTTAAAGCTTCCAAAGAAAAATGGCACAGGACTTCTCAACAGTGATACAGAGAAATAAAAGACAGTGGAGCAATGACTTAGAAATTGTGAAAATATTTCAAAACTTAACTTTTATACCTAGCCAGTTGATCAACTAAATGTGAATGTAAAATAAAGGCCTTTTCAAACATAAAAGGTTTCAAATTTTCTTTTTCATACATCTCTTAGGAAGCTACTGGAGGATATGACGCAAGAGAGTGAGGGAGTACACCAAAAAATAGGAAGGTACGCAGTCCTGGAAACAGGGAATCCAACATAAGAGAGGAAAGAGAATCTCCAGAATGATAGTAAATGAATATCCTGGGATGACAGTGGTCTAACAGATATACAAAAAAGCAAATCAGATGGAAAAAAAAAAACAGAAGGCTTGGGAAAGTCGTCTCCGAGAAGCTGAAGTAGACAGGATGTGCTTGAATGTACTGAAAGGAGATGTATACTTGGAGTATAGGAAAGGGTGTGCATTGGGAAACAGAAAAAGAATCTTCATTTTCCAAAGTGGGAAAATAAAGATAATGTCTTAAACTACAAAGTCAAGAAATAACAACATATGTTAGCGATATGGAGGTAAACACCAAAAGAAATAGCTTTAAAAAGAGCTGAGAGTGGGAAAGAGAATTAGAATAAGCCATATAAACGGTTTGCATGTATAACTTTTATAGAAGGAAAGTTACCAGAAGGAATGCAACAAAATGTTAATAGAGATTAGCTTTGGGTGGTTAAGGTGTGGGTGATTTATAATGTTTTCTTTATATTTTTCTCTATCTTTCCCATTTTCTACAATGAACACATATTTCAAAAATTCTTATGATCTAGAAAAATAAGTTTTCTGCAAAAAGAGATGACTCTGGATTTTGTAAAGAGCAATGGTTCTCATACCAGGTCCTGGAGAAGTGCTCTCCTCTGGAGGTCATGGGATATCCAGGGCTGTTTGTCAGATGTCAGGTGGGCTATGATACCTGCAGCTAAATAGCTGACTTCCAGTTCCTTACTATGCAGCAAGCTGCTGACATGCTTTACCACATCTTCAGTCATCAACTTGGAAGAGAGTTCTCTGACTTCAGCTATGTTGTTCTATGGGTCAGATGGAGCAGAGAATATCAGGGACAGGAAAGGAGGGGAGAAGCAGGAACTGGTTCCTCTCCCTCTCCCACTGCTCAGCTCATGACATACAAGAACACTTAGTCCCATCCTCCTCCCTCTGACTTAGCCTAACATCTACAGTCCCACCCCCTTGATGATGAGGATGATCAGCAATAACAATCGTTGAGTAAGCACTTACTAAGTGCCAGGCACTGAACTAGAGAGATTGAAATGTCTTTTTATCTACCTTATCGCACTTAATCTTTAATAGTCCTACAAAGAAATTCAACACTCAGCAAGACTGACTTGTCAGGTTCACACTGCTAGTAACTGGTTGGAAAGAATACAAATCCAGGTCTGACTAAAAAAACTTAACATTCCTGGGGGCCCACTGTATGTTACATTAGCTTTAAGTTTAACAGCAACAATGAAAGGCAGGAAGTATTTTCTTATTTTATGTACTGTATTAGTTTTCTATGTGTGTAACAAATTAACACAAACTTGGTGGCTTAAAACAACATACATTTTTCCTCTTCCAGCTTCTGTGGGCCTCGCTTAGCTGGGTCTCACAAGCCTGCAATCAAAGGGCTGGCTAGCCTGCATTCTCATCTGGAGGCTCCAATGGGTGAGGTGTGGGTGGGGAGAATACTTCCAAGTTCACTCAGACCGTTGGCAGAATTCATTCCCCTGTGGCTGCAGGAAGGAGGGTTTCTTGCTGGAGGTCACCCTCAGCTCCCAGAAGCTGCCCATAGGCTTTTTTTGCTATGTGGGCTGTTCCCTTCTCCAACCACTCACTTCTCTAGAGTGTCTGCTAGGAAGAAGGATTTTATACATATTGTAACATAATCACAGGAGTGATATCCTATTATCTTTGCCATATTCTGTTAGTTAGAAGCAAGTCACAGGTCCTGCCCAGACTCTAGGGAAGGAGATTACACAAAGACATGAACACCAAAAAAACTATAATCACTGGGGGTTGGTCACTTAGGGTCTGTCCACTACACAGATGAAAAAACAAAGGTTTAGAGGATAAACACACAGTCAAAGCAACCACAGCAGTTACTGTTCCTTCTAAAGCAGCTTTCAGAAAAGTATACCCTATAGACTTAGTATGTTGAGAAAGGCATAAGGCACTCTGCAGAAAATTGTACTGTTTTGAGACCCACCCTGCCCCCTTTTCCCAAGACTAGCTATACCCCTCTTGTTAACAGCATGATTTCAGCAGAAATTGCACTGTTTTTAGACCCCCTGCCCTTCTTCCCTGGGCCAGCTACACAATTAGTCAACAGCATGACCAGCACTGAGTCTATCAGATGGCAGCCCCAAACAAGAAGAGACAAGACGATAGATAGGATCCTTAGCAAAACTGAGGGGGACACCTCAGTTGAGTCCCAAGTTCCTCTTTAATCTTGGCAGAAGCTTTTATATTAGCCTTTTCTTCCCAAGAGTCTATGGAATAAAATACTGAATGGGAGCTACAGGAGAATGTGGGTCTTCCTCATACAGAAAAAGGAAGGAAAAGGAACAACCTCCCTAACCCTCAGTATTCTGAGAGGCTCTCAAAAGGATAAAAAGAAGGATACTTAGCATTGTATAGATGTATGAGGCTTCAATCCACCCTTCTGGACTGATTTCCCACTGTTTTTCTTCATCCCACCTTCTCCCAAAATTCCAGATACTCTATATTACAGTGTCCCTCAAATGATTACATTTTCTCATCCTTTTTTAGCCCAAAATGACCTTTGTTCCTTTCTTCTACTTTTCTGTACCTTCCAGGTTTCCAATACTAATCATGTATTCCTCTCTATGAAGCCTTTCACATCTGCTCTGTCCCAAGTCCTGTATGTGTTAGGGATACAAAGGGAAACACACAGTCCCTGCTTTCAATGAGTCATGATCTAGAATCAAAGGCTCCCACTGGACTCTGTGCCTCTTTTCCAGCACTTACCACAGTCAATCATGAATTAGAGAGGTATTTGCATACACGTCTGACACCACCTCCCAACATTCTTAGTACTACCAGCTTGCTATGTTTCATGTATCTGTGTCTTCCGAAGCACCAGCACAGCAAACTGCAGGGGCATACAGTAGTATGTCTTCGTTACTTTTTGTAAATCTTCACCTTTATCTTTAGGAAACAAAGAAATCTCTCAATAACAAATATCCTGATTGGGAGGTAGTATAAAAGTATAAACCAAGATATTTCTAAAAAATTAATTCAATTGTTAGAGGAAGTAAAGTGGCTAATATCAGAGGGTCTGGAGCCAGACTGCCTGAGTTTGAGTTCTGATTCTGCCTCTTACTAGCTAGGTAACATAGGGTAAATGGCACTTCTGTGCCTCAGACTGAATATCTATAAAATGCAGACAACGATGTATGGGAGAGTGCAGAACGTAACACAATTTCCCTATCCCTGTGTATATGCCCTTTAACAATGTGACTGCTGCTCTTCCCATCAAGGGGTGGCCACCTCCTTTAATCTGGCCTTATCCCTAGGCATAAGAAATACCTGGTCTTTGTCCCTAGTTCCTGACTCAGAGCTCTCAAATCCCTTGGAATTTCTGGAGTGACTGGAGCATCTTTGTTCTAATGAGGTGACTCTTGGCAGGCACCTAGATAGCTTCTGGATGGGGGCTGGACGCCAGAAAGACCAAACCTTGATTAGAAGCCTGGAACTTTCAACCCCATGCCCCCAACCTCAGCAGGAGAGGAGAGAGGCTAAAGATTGAATTAATAATCAATCATGCCTGTGTGATGAGACCCCCACCCCCCCATATATACCCCTAAATAATGGGGTTTGGAGAATTTCTGGGTTGGTGAACACATCAAGGTGCTGGGAAGGTGGTGTATCCAGAGAGGGCATGGAAGCTCTGCACACATCCCTCCTTCCTTGCCCTACATATCTCTTCTATTTGACTGTTTCTGAGTTGTATCCTGTAATAAACTGAAAATAGCAAATAAAGTGCCTTCCCCAGTTCTGTGAGCCATTCTAGCAAATTATCAACCTGAGGAGGGGGTCGTGGAAACCCCCAATTTACAGTCAGTCAGTCAGAAGTAGGGGTGGCCTGTGCTTAACAGTTGGCAACTAAAGTGGAGGCAGACTTGTGGGACTGAGCTTTTTAACTTGTGGGACCTGATGCCTAACTCTGGATAGCTAGTGGCAGAAGTGAACTGAATCGAACTGCAGGACACCCAGTTGGTGTCAAACAAGTGGCAAAGTGGTTGTTGGAAAACACCCCGGGTCTCGTAACCTACTTTGACCTGTGAGACATTAGAAAATCTGATATAAGCAGAGGTTTAAGAAGCACTTGTACAGTGCACTTGCCTTCTATTGCTGCCCAGAAACTGCCAAGTGAAGAAGCTCATGGAGACACAAGGCCCAGCTAACAACCTGCACCAACGGTCAGAGCTGAGAGTCAGGCCATCCTAGAGCATCTAGGCCTAGCTGAGCCACCAGATGACTGCAGCAACATGAATAACTCCACAGAGACCAGCAGAAGAACTGTACAGCTGAGCTGAGTTCAAACTCTAGACCCACAGATTCAGAAGTGAATAAAATGGATGCTGTTTTAAGCTGTAGTGTGTTTACAGCAATAGATGACTCATATATAATGGTATTTACTTTATAGGGATAGTGTGAAGATTAAACGAGTTAATGCACGTAAACTGCTTACAAAAGTGCCTAGCACATAGTAGGTACTACATGAGCGTGAGCTTTCTATTTTTTTAAGTAATTAGAATTAACTCAAAACAATTCACCTTACCAAAAGACCAAGTACTTTGCTTTGTATTGTTGACTCTGAAAAAGTCTGTGAAAAGAATATACAGGTTACTTTATCATGAAGAAAAGAACTTTACAGGGACTTCCCTGGTGGTCCAGTGGGTGAGACTCCGCACTCCCAGTGCAGGGGGCCCAGGTTCAATCCCTGGTCGGGGAACTAGATCCCGCATGCATGCTGCAACTAAGAGTCTGCATGCCACAACTAAGAAACCCTCATGCCGCAACTAAGAGTCTGCATGCTGCAACTAAGAAGTCCGCATGCCACAACTAAGACCAGGAGCAGCCAAAATAAATAAATTAAATAAATAAATAAATATTTTTAAAAAGGACTTTACACATAAACTCAATCCTGTCTTCCCACCTCCAAGACTTGGATGAAGATCGCCAATCCTTGATTTTCAATAACGTGCTTGCAGGCAGCTGGAGATTCATCTGTAAGATTCCAAAGTGCTTTCAAAGTAAACAAGAAGGTGACATCATCTAAATTCTCAGTAGTCTTTTGTTTTACTATTGCTAGAAGTTCCTAAAAAACAAAGAGACAGGGAGTAAGATACCCTAGTGACTGACTCAATTCCAGTATAAGGAAAGGAATGGTTAAGAAAAGCTTTAGAATCAAACCTCGGTTCTAAACCCAAGTTCTACCACTTAAATAGCCTTGTGACCCACTTTCTCTCTATAAAATGACTTACACCTATTTTTTA
The DNA here is from genome assembly GCF_059928025.1 of Delphinapterus leucas. Lineage (NCBI taxonomy): Eukaryota > Metazoa > Chordata > Mammalia > Artiodactyla > Monodontidae > Delphinapterus > Delphinapterus leucas. The sequence goes on from NC_143129.1 coordinate 146,421,518, forward strand.
GGGGTTTTGTGAGGAAAAAATATTAAAGTTTATCAAGCACTTAATCTAGTTCTTGGTGCTTGTTAATAAACCTCATAATCAAGTACATATCAGCTATTCCATTATTCACATATTGAGAATGTTTAGTCAACACCTTTTGGAAGTCAGGCACATATTCAGATAAGAGTGACAGATTAAAAAAAACAGTTTATCTCAACTAAATAAAATAATTTTTAGTTTTGGTAAATGCTCTGAAGGAAACACATAAAAGCCTAAGAATTTTCTTTAGAACAGGTGGGAGAGGGAAGACTCCATACAAAGGTAGTATGTAAAAGAGACCAAAAGGAAAAAAGGACAAGGCAGCTAAGCAAGGAATGAGGCCATAAAAAGGGGAGGGGGGCAGATATTCTAGGCAAAAAAAAAAGTTTGCTGTTCTACACCACTGAGCAGGTCAGTATGGCTACAGGATAACACTAGTTTGTAGTATAATATGTCCTAATAGCTTGAAGAAACCACTGACTTATTTAACAGAGATTCCAATATACCATTTCAAATCAGAATTTTTCTAGACAAAAGTTAAGCCAGTATTCACGGTTTCTTTCAAACATACTAGACTGTCATGTGAAAGGAAAAAGACAGCCATTTCCACCTAACCAGCTAATGAAAAGATACATAAAGTATAACAACGCTAAACAAACCAGATTGTCTGTTTTCAGGAGGAATGAGACCATCTCAAATATTTTACCCAATCAGGAGAGAACACATCAAGAGAATTCACGAAAATAAAGCTGTTAGAGCCAAAAGAAGAATATGAGTGCACACCACGCTGGTAGCAATCACCTAGACAGCCAATAGGGTGAGTGCAGCAAGGGAGGGAGCAGAAAGTGAGGCTGACCGGGAAAGCAATGACAGCTGTGGTCAGGCCCATGGTTAGCTGCTTTACATATTTTATCTTAATAATACTCAAAATAACTGCAAAATATTACTCCATGTCCAATGCCAGTTTTTCAGATAAAGAATCTGAGGCGCAGAGGAGATAAGTAAATTACCTAAGGGCTATGGCTAGTTAGTGGCTGAACCTAGTTTGTTTTAATCTGAAGCCTGAACTTTTTTTAATTTTTTAATTTAATTTTATTTTTTTTTTTATAAAGCAGGTTCTTATTGTCACCCATTTTATACACATCAGTGTATACATGTCAATCCCAATCGCCCAATTCATCACACCCACACACACCCACCACCGCCGCTTCCCCCGCTTGGTGTCCATACGTTTGTTCTCTACATCTGTGTCTCAATTTCTGACCTGCAAACCGGTTCATCTGTGCCGTTTTTCTAGGTTCCACATATATGCGTTAATATACGATATTTGTTTTTCTCTTTCTGACTTACTTCACTCTGTATGACAGTCTCTAGATCCATCCACGTTAAAGCCTGAACTTTTGGTACCACTACCTAAAATGGTTTCTCCAAGAACTACAGGGCTACACTTCCCTCCATGTTATTTTAAGCACTTGCTCTCCATATCGATATCTATCTCTCTCTACCTCTACCTATTACTGTTAGCATTCCCAGTAACTTCAGTGTTCTTCCACCACATCATCTTGGCAAAACTCCTACCTTAGTTAAACCCTACTTCATGCTCCACCTCCAAAATCTGAATATTGAAAAAGACTGTGCTCGAGTCTCACTCTTAATAACTGCCTCAAAATTTCAAAAGGGCGTAATTCAACTGTACTGGCAATCCTACTACATTTCTCCATGAGTTCATTCCAAAGACTACTATTCCATAATTCTCACTCCCCAAACTTTAAGTGCCATCTTCTTGTTCCTCTCATTTGATCAATTCATCTAAGTTTTCACTGGGAACCATAGCTATTCTTCCTAACAAAATCTGACAACCTGCTTGCCCTTGCATCAGTGTACTCTGCCTTCCTTTCTGCTCCAATCTAAAGCCAGCATCTGGGGACTTTCCTGGTGGTCCAGTGGCTAAGACTCCACACTCCCAATGCAGGGGGCCTGGGTTCGATCCCTGGTCAGGGAACTAGATCCTGCATGCACGTCGCAACTAAGAAGTCCACATGCCACACAAAGATCCAGCGTGCCGCAACTAAGACCCTTTGTAGCCAAAACACATAAATAAATAAATATTTTTTAAAAACCCAATGACAAAAATTTCTCCTTTAAAAAAAAAAAGAATAAATTCAACAATATAAATTTTTTTTAATTATTGCGCACCAAATCGTGCCATAAATAAAGTAAAAACAGACTAACAGCCAAATGGGGAAAAATTACATGCATCCTATAAACATAAAGGAATCCTATAAATTAGAAAAAAGCCAGCAACCCTAAAGAAAAACTAAAGGCCATGAACAGACAATTCACAGAAATTATAAATGACTCTTCCAAAAAAAAAAAAAAAAAAGGCTCAAGCCTCACCTCAGAATAAGAGAAGTGCAAAATAAAACAATGATGTACATTTTTTCATGATCAATGTTAGCATAATCATAATGTAGACACTGATTTATTAAAACTTGTAATATAAATTTATTGGGCGTTGGGAAAGGAGGTAATTTGTAGAGATATATGTAGGAGAGCCAAATTCTTATTTACCATACCAGCAGAATCACAAGATAACATCTAAAACTGATAAATCTTTTTTTCTCTCTCTTTTTTTTTTTAACTGAAGTATAGTTGCTTTACAATTTTGTTAGTTTCTGCTGTACAACGAAGTGAATCAGCTATATGTATACATATATCCCCTCCCTCTTGGACCTCCCTCCCACGCCCGCCCCCGGCCATCCCACCCATCTAGGTCATCACAGAGCACCAAGCTGACAGCTCCCTGTGCTATACAGCAGGTTCCCACTAGCTATCTATTTTACACATGGTAGTGTATTTATGTCAATCCTAATCTCCCAATTCGTCCCACCCTCCCTGTCCCCTCATGTCCACACATCTGTTCTCTATGTCTGCGTCTCTATTCCTGCCCTGGAAATAGGTCCATCTGTACCATTTTTCTAGATTCCACATATATGCTTTAATATACGATATTTGTTTTTCTCTTTCTGACTTACTTCACTCTGTATGACAGACTGAAACCACAATTATAAGCATTTTATTTAGAGATATGGAGAAGAAATAGCTATATGAGTACAGAATAGTTTCTTCTGGGTAGCAGGTCTTACAGATTGTTCATTTTATAAGCTTTTTAAAATGATTTAATTTTTTAAACTATGTTCACAAATTACTTTTACTGAAAAAAAAGTTATAAAAGTGACAATTAACCTACCTTAACTGCCATGAAGAGCTCTTCTTTAAGTTGTGCAGTTTGCTCAGGTGAGAGCTATAAACAAACAAAAAGCCGAAAGTGAAATGTTAGACCTCCATCAAAGCTCCACCAAGACTAGGGAGAGAGAAATTTTGCATTTAGCGATCACATACCTGCAGGGCTAGAATAGAGGTTATGCTCACTGCCATTGTTTGCATCTTGGGGTTTTCATGCTTACAGAGCCATCTCATAACAAACTTGGCAGCATCGAACCTAAAACACAGTATTTTTCTCACAATAAAGTTTGTGAAACTGTACATGAGAAGTGAAGAAATCAGTTAGCCTCCCCAACAAATCTTGTTTAACAAAAATAGTCTTGGACTTGTAAAGCCTCAGCTATGAAAGCAAAGAGCATTTGGCAAAAAGAAGAGAAAATCAGAAGAGGAAAAGGAGAGCATGCAAAAAAGAATGTGAGTGGGAATTGCACGGCAGTCCAGTGGTTAGGACTATGCATTTTCACTGCCAAGAGCCCAGGTTCGATCCCTTGTCAGGAACTAAGATCCCACAAGCCACAAGGCATGGCGAAAAAAAAAGAACATGAGCAAAATGCACAAGATTCAAAGACTGACAGACCTAAAAAAGACTTATTTTTAGCACTCAGTTTCAACTATGATGGGTCTGAACAAGGAAATAAGTTCCCCAGAGGTAGTAATTTATAATCTGAATTGCAGACAGTGCTAAAACGCCACAGCAAACAAATCACTTAGCTAGACAGAATTCATGGCCCTTTAGTCACGGCTTTTACTCAGCTCCAACAGATGACTGCTATACAGGAATGAAGGCTAGTTGAAAAAGAGCTTCCAACTTGTCAAAAGAAAGTGAAAATACAGATTTTTTTTTTTTTAAATGAGGAAGACCACCTTCCCTACTGTACTTTTAAAAGTCAACTCTCATGTTAAGTATACACTTTAATTAGATTTGAGAATGGCTTAGCCTACAACCTTGCATACATAAATCATGGGCTTTGTTCATATCAGACTGCGGCTAATTTTCCTGTTGGCAGCAACTATTATTAATGGCAACTATTATTAATGTTTTGGAACTCATGAATCTGAGAGATTCCAATGGCCACAAGAGGAACCCCTCTGGAGTCTACAATGGTGTTTTGTGGTTTTTTTTTTTTTTAGATAAAAGCATTATCAATAAAATAATAACAAAAAGAATGGTTAATATTTAGAACAGTCTGCACTCTTATGCTAGGCACTGTGATAAGTAACTTACAAACATCATATCTAATCCTCATAAGAGTCACTATTTTACAAATGAGGAAACTTACGCACAAAGATAATGAAAGGGCTAGGACGTGATTCGATGTTTTACTCTCTGGCGCCCATGTTCTTTCCACCCACTGCCCTAAACTGGAATCACACTTTGGGAGACAACACTTGCAAGTATAGTACTTCCGAACACCTCTGTGGAAAAATCTCAACAGAACATTCTCCCCAAACACTTTATCTCAGCCTTCATCAGACCCTTGCTAGGCTAACAACCAAAAGCCAACAATGCTCAGAGTAACACTGGTCAACACCCCCAAATCAGATAATCCAATTTTATACTTGCCTGTCAAATGGAACATCCACAAGAATCCTGGAATTGGTTAAGGAGAGAAGGCAATTCTTCTGTAACTTAACGGAATAAAGAAAAGTAATTCTGAGCAAATGTATACTCATTCTAAATAAAGGTTCTAATTAAACATTTGGAAGGTGCTACTAATAAGCTTTTCTTATTGAGAGCTCGTTGTGTACCTGGTCCTCTCCAAGTTCTTCATTTAATCTTACTATTAAACTCTGTAACATTCACCTTTACCTAAAGAACAATCTTTCCCTTTTTTGGCAAAGAGGCAGTCTCCCTTCTCCCTGAACCCTAGAAGGATCTATGTGGAGAGTTGCCTGCCTGTGTGTCAGTCCAAATCAATTACCGGAAGTCTGGCCCATCTACTGAATGATAAATGCCTTTACCAGATCTCATAACTAATTCTGTGATAGAGCTTCTACTTTCTACCTATGATTGGTAGGGATTGAACTATGCCTTTAAAGATAGGAAAGAAAGAGAAAAGGCCTTCTAGGAAAGCTTTAGGAATAGAAAAATATAACATCTCTTTGAAAGGCCATGAGTAGGCCAGTGACATGCACTGCCATGACAGCAGTGTATGAGGCAGGGATAGCAAACCTGAAATGCCAGCAGGAACTAGGCAGTAACATAAACAAGTGAAGAAAGCAGAGTACGAAACAATAGGGCAGTGGTAGGAATTATGGCAAACTGGAGAATTCATACCCTTCTATAGGGGCAGTTGTTACTCAGCTCCAACTGATGACTGCCATGCAGGAATTAAGACTGAATTGAGAAGGATCATCCAACTTTTCAAGAGAAAGTGGAAATACAGATTTTTTTTTAAACAAGGAAAGACCATCTTCCTTGTATCTTTAATAAATCGATTCCCATTTTAAGTACACACTTCAATTAGATTTGACAAATTTAAAAAGATGTGTAACAATATCACCCACCACCACCACAAGCAACATAAAAAATATTTCCATCACCCCAAAGAGTTCCACTGTGCCCCCTTCCACTCAATCCCAACCCTGAAAATTCCAGCCCCAGAAAATTATACTGTCGTTACAGATTAGCCTTTACTAAGATTTCACATAAGTAAAATCATATGGTATCTACTCTTTTGCGTCTGGCTTATTTTGCTCAGCATATAATGTTTTTGAGATTCATCCATGTTGTATATGTATCAGTACTTCATTCCTTTGTATCACCATGTAGTATTTCCTTATATGAATATATCACAATTTGTTTATCTACTCACCTGCTGCTGGACATTAAGTTTTCAGTTTGGGGGGGATTATGAATAAAGATATTATGAGCATTTGTGTATAAGTTGTTATATGGTTATATGATTTCATTTCTCTAGGAGTAAAATGACTATGTAGCATGAAAGAGGACTTGCATGTCTAACTTTCAAAGAAATTACCAGACTGTCGAACTGGTGGTTTTATCATTTTATCTTCTTAACATCAATATATGAGAATTTCAGTTTCTCTACACTCTTGTCAACACTTGGTATTGTCAGTTTTTTTATTTCAATCAATCTAGGGGGTGTGTAGTGGTATCTAGGTGTGCAGTGGTATCCAAATGTGCTTTTAATTTGCATTTCCCTGATGGCTAAAGATACTGAGCATCTTTTCATGTGCTCATTTACCATCTGCCTATCTTCTTTGGTGAAGTATCTGTTCAAATCTTTTGCCTTCTTAAAAAATTGGTTTGTTTGTCTTGTGTTACAAACAATGTGTTCTTCACATTCTGGATAAAAGTCCTCTGTCATATACATAAAATGAACATTTTCCCCAGCCCTGGATTACCTTTTCATTTTTTAATGTCTGTGTGTGTTTGAGCAGAAGCTTCTAACTTTGATGAATTCCAATTTGTTATTTTTCTTTTATGATGTATGCTTTTTGTATCCTAAGAAAACTTTGCTTACTTTGACATCACGTTTTCTTCTAGAAGCTTTATGGTTTTAGCTTTTATATTATTTAGACCTTTAATTTAGCTTTTATATTTAGGTCTATGATTCAATTCAGTTTAATTTCACACATGATGTTAAGCCTACAGGATGTGCTAAAGTGTTAGTAGTAGATGTTTCTGGGTAACTGGTTTCTGATCAATTTAAAAATTTTAAACCCTATTACTTATTTATATTTCTTATTTTTTCTATAACAAACATGAATTTCTTACCTACTTCTCTCTCTCCCTCCCTTCCTCCCTCTTTCTCAGGATGAAAAATCAGAACTAAATAAAAAATATTTTTCATATATTTGTCCTTAAGTAAGAAGCAGTCAAATATTCAAACCAAATTACCTGCTGGTAATGGGGGAAATTTTTCAGAGCCTTGAAAAGTAGACAGGTAACCTCTGACAACAGACGAACAGGCATCCCCCTGGCCAGGTCCTGGCGTGTTAAGTTGAGGGCACAAGCACTGGCTGTGAACTGCACTGGCAAATCCAATGGATGATTCCTCATTCCTATAGCCACAAGCTGAAGATGAACTTGTTTTTAGTGGCATGTGACAGCATTAGCATTCTTTACACAGTCTTATTTTTGTGTTAGTTGTCAAAAATATTTGCTTATTGGGACAAAAAGTAATAGATTTTCCCCTTCCTCGGCATTTATTTTTTAGGACACCAGCAATACCTTTCAATCCAAATGTAGTCATTAACTAGCTGTGTGACTTTAGGTAACTCACTTCCTTTCTCTGGACCTCTGTTTCATCATCTGTGACTTCACAGTCATTTATTGAGCCTCAATCCACCCAAGACATTATGATAAGCACTACAGGGGACACAACATCAATCACTTATACCCTACTCCTGAGCATAAAGCCTTATGAAAGAAATAAGGTATGTTAACAAATAACACTGTAAGGGAGGTCAAAACATGAGGCTGAAAAAAAGCACCGAAAAAGAGGTGTAAATAAAGTGCTGCCTAAGGTGGTTACGCAGGGAACAATCATTTCTGGTATGGAAGTCAAAGGCGTCATTCAGAGAACGCATTTAGGCAGGGTCTCAGATGGGATCTGGATAGGAGATGGAGGTAGGGGTGGAATGGAGAGGAATTACTAGGGAAGGGAAATGTGATAAGAAAAAACATAAAGTGGACAAAAAGATGGGATGAGTCCACTAAGAGAAGGGGAAGAAATCTGAATTTGAAATAATCTGAAAAGTGGTAAAACCTAATATTAGGGAGTTCCCTGGTGGCCCAGTGGTTAGGATTTGGTGCTTTCACTGCTGTGACCGGGTTCAATCCCTGGTCGGGGATCTGGGATCCCACAAGCCATGCAACGCAGCCACAAACAACAAAAAAAACCCCTAACATTAGAAAGGCAACTAGAAGAGAGACTGCGTAAGACCCAGAAACGAATGTAAAATGAAGGTGTTATACTAAGCTTAGACCACACCTGCTCTAACACACAAGGACAACGTGGTCTGCTTTGCCTATCGAATAGGGATAATCACCCTCACCCACCTCACAGACCAGCCTGCTGATACACGCATGAACCATGATTTTATGAACTGTTAAGAGACCAGAGCCCCTTACTTTGACACCTACATGAACTCAGACCTGGGATACACTTCTCCTACGGAAAATGTCTTTTTTCTATATTGCTAAACTGCTCTCAGGATTTCACTGGATTGCCATCATCGACAATATAAGCATGTATGAAGTAGAAGAAACATGATTTTCAAAATCAAAAATCACACAGTCTTAGATATGAAAAGGACTTTTAGAACATCTAATTCAACCTCCTCCTTACAGATGGGAAACAAAGATCCACAGTTTTTTTCCTTTATACAGTACCATTTTTAAGTTATGAATAAATCTAATCTCCCATGGTACAGAAACAGCCCTAGTTTTATGGAACTACAAAAAATTACAAATGATAAAGACAAGGTGACTTTAAGACTCTTCATTTTTATGTTACATTTAATTTTAAATAATTGCAGTTTTCCTTCCCAAACCACTTAAAACTTCCAATTACATTTAAAATAAATTCATTCTTCCGTAAACCAAAGCAAAGTTGGCCCGATCGATACTGGTAATTTTACTTTATTCACAAAATAACTTTAAATGGTAGACTTGGTTACCTTCAATTATTGTTATTTTGTTCTGTTCTTATTGGGGATACTGTTGTTTTCTTTCAGAAAACTATATTTTAGATTTTAAAGAGTAAACAAATAAAACAATGTTTAGGCAAAGTGAATTCATGTTTAAAGATTAAGTCCTGCTTTAGACAAAATAGTGCAATGCTTCTAGAATCCCCTGCTCAGACCAAATTCAAAAATTTGAATGATTCTAATTGATTCAGAGGCTCAAAACAAGAGCTGTTCTAGCAGTTTAAGCCTAACACCATTCTCCTCTATCTGTGAGGGCACTTTGCCTCACAATAGAATAAGGCATATAAGTTAACCGAATTCATCGTGTCTGATGAACAACTTTAATTGAACCAAATAATAGGTAGTAATAAAAACTACATTTCTGAGGTGCAGTTACCTTTAAAATAGCAGGCATGGCTACTTGCGTTGCAAATGTCTCTGCGAAGAGCCTGTAGAGGGCTTCCTTCATAAAACATGACCTATTCCTGTATCGGCTCAGTGCTTCTGAAATCTGACTCATATTGGCTCCTCCGGCAACCTGGAAAACAAGGATGTTACCAATAGGTTTCACCATTCACCTTCAAGCACAGGCTTTTAGAGCGTGTCCAGTGTTTGAAACAACAGATTTTCACTTAAATGTTTTAAGAGCTTTACGATCTTGATCTCATTCAATCATAATTCTAGTAGGTAAAAGTTCTTCTCAACCTCATTTCTACATGGTGGGTCCAGAGAGGTGATGTACATTGTTAAATGTAACAAACCAGTTAAGTGGTGGGGCCAGATTCAAATACCATCTCCCTACAACTATATTACAGTTGAGACCGCAACTGAATACTAGCTAGCATGGAAATTCTTAAACAACCAATAAATAACCATGAATGCACGTCTTCTAAGTACTCATATAGAATGAATTAGACAATAAAAGACAGGGAAAAGACCACGTAAAATAACTAAGATGAAAAAGGAGTTGACCAGTTATATAATTAATTAACTAATATTAATATAATTCTTCCTTGCTACCACTGAAGTAATAATTTCAGAAAGTCTATATATAGACTTTGGGTCTGGAGGATAATGGTATCCTCCTGATCCAAACCATCAAATCAACAAAGAATGTAGATAAAACTAGATATTACGCAGTTTTCAGCATTCCTGGGTAGTGAAGAAAAGAAGAAAATAAAGGAGTAAAATTCAGGATCCTACAAAATGAAAAGAAGAAAAACAACCTCTGCTCCACTCCACCATGACCAGCAGTCGCATCACCCACTGAAGAAACATCACATCATTAAATTGACAGAAGAGTGTTTTTGAATTAACAACCCCATCAATTAAATGCCAATAAATAAAAAGATTCAAACCAATTCCATAAAAAGCTACTGTAAGGGCTTCCCTGGTGGCGCAGTGGTTGAGAGTCCGCCTGCCGATGCAGGGGACACGGGTTCGTGCCCCGGTCCGGGAAGATCCCACATGCCACGGAGTGGCTGGGCCCGTGAGCCATGGCCGCTGAGCCTGCGCGTCCGGAGCCTGTGCTCCACAACGGGAGAGGCCACAACAGTGAGAGGCTCGCGTACCGCAAAAAAAAAAAAAAAAAAGCTACTGTAAGAAATTTTTTAAAAAGCAAATCTACACACTTCTGCTGAGAAAAATTCTTCCCATAAACCAACAACAAATCAGAAGAAAATTGTAACACAGCACTTTAAACTGAATTAAATCTTCTTAATCAGCATGTTAGGATGTGAAAAAATACCTTCAACAGAAAGATAAAACAAGGGATGATTAAACTCAGGAAAAAGACAAATCATATCAAACAAAAATTAAGTTACAAAGTACCCAAGGAAGAGTAGGGTTGAATAAATATTTAGTAAGGAGAAGAAATGCAAGAAATAAACAGAAAGAAATTTTAAGAAAGAAGAAGTAAAAAGGAATCTAAGATTGAGTGCTTATATAGAAAAAAATAAAGAAGATCCAACACACATATACTTGAAGTTCCTGGGGAAGAAATGAACTAATATTTAAAACTACTACCAAGAAAAACTTTCCAGAAATAAAAAAAAGACCTAAATCAATACACTGAAATAATCCACCAGCTACCTGGGAAAACTGACCCAGATCAAGTCTGAGACATAGCACAATATAAGGATTAAATTTAAAGATAAAGAAAAAAAACTTCAGGGCCTTCACATAAAAAGATCAAACAAATTAGAGAATTAGATTGTCATCAGACTTAACAAGCAACACACAAAGCAATGTAACAGTGGACAAGCATTTGCAAGAAATAAGGGGAAAAAAAAGGTAAACAAAGGAGTTTATATCCATGCTTGCAACTTCTAGAGGAAGTATGGACAGTAAATTGTGGTTCAATTCCATAAATTTCAGCTCCTACCACAATAACCGCTGTCCATGCCCCAACCCACCCCCCAGCCACCAGCACATGCTCCTAGAGCTCCCTGCACTTAGCTTGTGAGAGCCCATGTGGGAAAACGGACCCTGCCCTCCAAATATCAGGGATCCGTGCTCTGATCACTGCTTGCTGCTTCTGATAACAGGTACAAAGTGGTGAACAGTCACTGTTGTTGCACCCCCACCCCACCAACTGTTCAAAGCCCCTCTCCCACAGCTAAAGTGACTTCCAGGGGATTTAAAGGGCTGCCCCTTCACTGTTTTCTTTTTCCCCTTTTAGGAGACATTAATGACTATGACATTCAAAACAACTGCATATACAAAGGAAATTCCAAAGTGACTGCACATGCCCAGAAAAAGGCTCAAAAAAGACCTAAAAAGACCTTAAAGTTTATACTTCAGGCTGATCCTCAACACAGACCTAAAATACAAAAACAATAACAAAAGCATCAAAACCCAGGAAAGGAAAAAAACCTGATTTCCAGAGTTGCCATATTATTAGTTTCAAATGTCCAGTTTTCAACAACAACAAAAACAAATCATAAAGCATATTAAAAAAATAGGAAAGCATAGTCCATTCAAAAGGAAAAAGAAGAAAAATCAAAAGACACAGTCCCTGGGGCTTCCCTGGTGGCGCAGTGGTTAAGAATTCACCTGCTAATGCAGGGGACACGGGTTCGAGCCCTGGTCCGGGAAGATCCCACGTGCCGTGGAGCAACTAAGCCCGTGCACCACAACTACTGAGCCTGTGCTCTAGAGCCCACGAGCCACAACTACTGAGCCCATGTGCCACAACTATTGAAGCCCGCACACCTAGAGCCCGTGCTCCGCAACAAGAGAAGCCACTTCAATGAGAAGCCCATGCACCGCAATGAAGAGTAGCCCCCGCTCGCCACAACTAGAGAAAGCCCACGCGCAGCAACAAAGACCCAATGCAGCCAAAAATTTTTTAAATTAATAGTTTTCAAAAATCTTACAATAAAAAAATCAACTCAAAATGGATCAAAGACTTAAATTTATGACCTAAAACTATAAAACTCTTACAAGGAAACATGGGGCAAAATCTTCACAATATTATACTTGGCAGTGATTTCTTGGATATGACACCAAAGGAACGAGCAACAAAAGAAATGCAGACAAACTGAACTTCATGAAAAAAGACAACCCAGAGAATGGGAGAAAATATTTGAAAATCATATATCATAAGGAATTAATATCCAGACTACACAGAGAACTCCTATAACTCAACAACAACAACAAAAAAAACCCCAAGCAACCTGATTTAAAAGTTGGCAAAGGACTTCATCAGACGTTTCTTCAAAGACATACCAATGGTCAATAAGCTCCTTATAAAAGATGCCCAATATCACTGATCAGTATGGAAATGCAAATCAAAACTTCAAGGGATTTCTCTGGCAGCCCAGTGGTTAAGACTCCGTGCTTCCAATGCAAGGAGTATCGGTTCGATCCCTGGTCAGGGAATTAAAATGCCACAGGCCACACAATACAGCCAAAAAAATAAATAAAATAAAAATTAAAAGGGTTATCCCTGTAAAAAGAAAAAAAACTTCAATGAGATCCACCTCACATCCATTAGTATGGCTACTACTAAAAAATTTAAAAACAGGGATTTCCCTGGTAGCACAGTGGTTAAGAATCCACCTGCCAATGCAGGGGACATGGGTTTGATCCCTGGTCTCAGAAGATCCCACGAGCCATGGAGCAACTAAGCCCTTGCGCCAAAACTACTGAGCCTGCGCTCTAGAGCCCACGAGCCACAACTACTGAAGCCCATGTGCCCTAGAGCCCGCATGCCACAACTACTGAGCCCACACACCACAACTACTGAAGCCCACACACTCTAGGGACCACGTGCCACAATTACTGAGCCCGCGTGCTGCAAATACTGAAGCCCACACGTCTAGAGCCCGTGCTCCACAAGAGAAGCCACCGCAGTGAGAAGCCTGTGCACCGCAACAAAGAGTAGCCCCCCGCGTGCCACAAATAGAGAGGAAGCCTGTGTGCAGCAACAAAGACCCAACCCAGCCAAAAATAAATTAAAAAAAATTTTTTTGAAGTCTCTGCTGCTATTTACAATAGCCAGGACATGGAAGCAACCTAAGTGTCCATCGACAGATGAATGGATAAAGAAGATGTGGCACATATATACAATGCAATATTACTCAGCCATAAAAAGAAACAATAAAATTGAGTTATGTGCAGTGAGGTAGATGGACCAAAGTCTGTCATACTGAGTGAGGTAAGTCAGAAAGAGAAAAACAAAATACCGTATGCTAACACGTATATATGGAATCTTAAAAAAAAAAAAAAAGTTCTGGAGAACCTAGGGGCAGGAGGAATAAAGACACAGATGTAGAGAATGGACTTGAGGACATGGGGAGGGGGAAGGGTACGCTGGGATGAAGTGAGAGAATGGCATGGACATATACACACTGCCAAATGTAAAATAGATAGCTAGTGGGAAGAAGCCGCATAGCACAGGGAGATCAGCTCGGTGCTCTGTGTCCCCCCAGAGGGGTGGGATAGGGAGGGTGGGAGGGAGACACAAGAGGGAGGGGATATGGGGATATATGTATACACATAGCTGATTCACTTTGTTATACAGCAGAAACTAACACATCATTATAAAGCAATTATACTCCAATAAAGATGTTAAAAAATTTTTTAATGTCTCTGCTAACCTTTAAAAAATAAAAAATTAAAAAACAGAAAATAATATATGTTGGCAAGTATGTGAAGAAAATGGAAGATTTGTGCACTATTAGTGGGAATGTAAAATTGTACAGCTGCTGTAGAAAACAGTATGGCAGTTCCTCAAAAAATTAATAGAATTACCATAAGATCTAGCAATTCCACTTCAGGATATATACCAAAAGAATTAAAAGCAGGGTCTTGGGAGTTCCCTGGTGGCCTAGTGGTTAGGATTCCGGGCTTTCACTGCTGTGGCCCAGGTTCAATCCCTGGAACTGAGATCCCTCAAGCTGTGTGGCACAGCAAAAAAACAAAAGGCAGGGTCTCGAAGAGATATTTGTATACCCATGCTCGTAACAACATTATTCACAATTACCAACACAGCCAAAACATGGAAGCAACCCAAGTGTTCATTGATGATAAACAGACAAGCAAAATGCGGTAAACACATAATGGATGTTATTCAACCTGAAAAAGGCAGTATGCCACAACATGGATGAACCCTGAGGATGCTATGCAAAGTGAAATGAGCCAGTCACAAAAAGACAAGTACTGTATGATTCCACTTACATGAGGTAGTTAGAATAGTCAAATTCATAGGGACAAAAGTAGAATGGGAGTTGTCAGGGTCCAGGGAGAAGGGGTAATGGGAGTTAGTGTTTAATGGGTATAGAATTTCAGCCTTACAAGATGAAAAGAGCTATGAAGATGAATGATGGTGACGGTTGAACAAAATTATGAATGTATGTAAAACCACTGAACTATACACTTAAAAAAGATTAAAATGATAAATTTTATGTTATATGTATTTTACCATCCCCTCCCAAAAAATGGGAACATGAACTGACACAGGGTGATTTCCAAGACATACTGCTTAGTAAAAAAAGCAAAGTGTAGAGTACATATACTATGCTACCTATTGTGTAAGAAGAGGAAATTTTAAAACCTAAATATATGTGCTTAGTACTTTGACTATACTCTCAGTCAAGAGGTAAAAGAAAGAACTGCAAACATATCTTCAACTTTTTTTAGTAGGTTTGTGTTTCAAAGTAATATAGGTGTGGGACTTCCCTGGTGGCGCAGTGTTTAAGACTCTGCGCTCCAATGCAGGGGGCCCAGGTTCAATCCCTGGCCAGGGAACTAGATCCCACATGCATGCCGCAACTAAGAGTTCACATGCCACAACTAAGGAGCCGGAGACCCGCAACTAAGGAGCCCTCCTGCTGCAACTAAGACCCGGCGCAACCGAATAAATAAATAATGTAAAAGAAAAAAACAAGTAGTATAGGTGTAGCAACTCTGCAACTATTTTATATGTGCTGTAGGATTAAGCAAACGTGCTGACGCTTTTGAGAGCCAAAGTTCTCACTGTGGGAAAGAGAGATACAAATACAGAATGTGGAAGGGCAAAGAACAGTGTGAGGGTGGTCATTTGGAAGTATCACTTTTAGACTTACTTCATCTATTTCTTGGCTCTGTTTGCTGAGAGGGCTTAAAAACACATCTAGTACTCAGATATTGGTTTCCTCCTAAAAGGAACCAGGGCTTCTGGGAGAAATGTCTAATTCCAAGGCCAAAACAGAGAAGTGTAAGAAGCCTAGAACATCTTAGTTTGCCAGAAAGTAAAGAAGTACTCAAAATAATAACAACAAAAATGGGGGCATGTAAAAACTGACATGGGAGCTCTCATTGGCCAACCTGTGACAAATTGAGCATCAAAATAATTAAGAAGAGTAATGAATTATAAATCATTGAAAACATCAGGAATCAATGAGTCCACATTGAGGATACGTTAGACTTGCTAAATGTAGAAAGGAGAGCTGGAGTTGGAAAATCACCACTTTGCAACCACTGCAGTAAAGATTGGTTCAGGTAAGAAACATCAATGGATGCTGTATCTAGATCAGAAAGTTTGATGAGGACCAGGATATTGGCATAGTCTTCTAATACCTTATATATTGCTTATTAGTTTCAAGAGGAATAGTATTACCTATGTAGTGTAGAAACAATACAACAGTATATAGATAATATTTTATCTGCACCTGGCCATTTTACCTAGTACCTGAACAATACTTTGACCAAGTGATGAAAAGTAACTTCACTAATGAGGGGCACTGTGTGCTTCATGTTGTAATATACTTGAGAAGCACACAACATCCCTTATGTGGTATCCCGGGCAGAGATGGGAGAACCTGAATATAATTATGAGGAAGCATCAGACTAACCCAAAATGAGGAGTATTCTTCAAAAAAGCCAACGAAACAACGCTGGTCTGTATTCTTCAAAAATATCAATGTAACAAAGGACAGGAAGGACTAAGGAACTCTTCTAGTTTAAATTATAAAGAAATATGACAAATGAATGCAAAAATAATCCTGGACTAAAAGGAAAAATATTTTATAAAGGGCATTACTGGGATAATATATATAGTAGATTATATAAAAGTATTGCATCAATGCTAAATTTCCTGAAATTTGATAGCTGCACTGTGGTCATCCTTGAGACTATCCTTGCTCTCGGAAGAGTCCAAGAGACTATCCTTGCTCTAGGATATACAACCTGAAGTATGTTAAGGAGCAGAGGGGCATGATGTATGCAACCTACCCTCAAGAAAAAAATTCTGTGCGTGTGTGTGTGCACGTGTGTGTACACGTGCATGTAGAGATAAAATATGAAAAAACAAATTTGGAAAAATGTTTAAAGTTAGTGACCTGCAAAGTTAAAAATTATTTCAAAATAATTTTTCAAGTACTATACATAGATCAACTGCCCAACGACCTACACATTATTAAGAATCTAAACGCTGGATATATTCTAAAATTTTTTAAAGTTTTGTGATCATCCAGATGTAAGAGCTGAAAGAGAAACAAACGATAAGCCATAGTAAGGCTAAGCGGAAGACCAGATAGCTGTTGCATCACCCTCTCTCTCCAGGGCTTCCTATAGATGTCATTACAAAACAATCCTCAAAAGGGATTCTTGCTACGCCCCACCAGTGGATCAACAAGGATTTCTTAGCAAATGAAAATGTTACATGGCTTTTAATACTAATGGCGGGTGCCCTTTCCACCCATTTTAAAGCAATTAAGTACATGTTGCCCACTCTAACACTGGGTGCAGGAAATAACACATACTTGTTCTGTTAGGTTTTCACTAACACTTAATTTTATCCATTTTAATTTAAGCAAACTTTTGATTAACCCAAACAAAAATACTTAGTATATTTTGCATCTGATTCGAGCAATACATATTTCTCTTAAATATAAGATTTTCTGAAACACACCTTTTAAACTTACCATACCTTACACTCCATGTAAGTCTAGATTAAGATCTTTAGAGTTTCTTAGTACTAGGAAGATTATGGTCTCTCCTCTCCATCCCCACAATATCCAACACTGTATATAAGGCATAATTTAAAATTTTCAAAATAAACTAAACTTTCATGTATACCAGATAAAGTTTACTGAAAGAAAACTTCTCTCATTTTCTCTTGGTGTACCCACTTTGACAGTATCTTACCTACATGCATAATCTGCCTACAGAATATTCTAGCACTTGTCCAATATTACTGTATATATCAGGAGTTGATGTGTTAAAATCTATTTTTTTTAATCACTGTGGTCTTTTGATCATTGTGACACTAAATGCCATTAATCTGAAACTGGCCTAGGTGTTCATTCGTGGTAAACATCTCTACTATACACATTTAATTTGAAAGTTCAAATTATCTATTTGTAGCCTAATGATGTAACTGATGGCTTCCACCTTCATTAACAAGCCAGAAAATTAAAAGGACTTTAAAATACAACAATTGCTACTTTCAAATCAAAAGAATAAAATTGTGAAAACAACTAATGACTGTAAATCACTTCTCTCTCACCCTAGGAAAAATTACATAAGGTATAATTATTTTTTTAAAGGGGTTCTTTTAAAGTGCTGGTTCTGAACCTTGGCTGCACACTAGAATTACGTGCAAGCTTTCAAAATCCTGATGCCCGGAACAAGTCCCAGACCAATTAAATCAGAATCTCTGGGGAATGGGACACAAGCATCAGTGTATTTTAAAGCTTCCAAAGTGTTTGTAATGTACAACTGAGGTAGAAAGCCACTGTTTTAAAAGAGAAATATTCTAGGACATAAATACTTAAATATATGCTGCTTTAAAAACAGCACCATGAGAGGCTATAAACATATTCCAGCAGTGTTCAATGCTTTTTTCTTAAGACTCTTTTAAAAACTGCTTTTTGTCACACCGTCACCAAAAATGGTGTTAGGCATATTGATCACCTGCCTTATTCATTATATTTAGCTGTTACTAGAGGTGAAAACACTAGTTTTAGAGTCACAAAGACCAGGATACAAGTCTCAGCTCTATCATTTAATACTTCTATGACTGTGGATAAGTAGCTTAACTTCCCTGAGCTTCCATTTCCTCATCCATAAAAAACAATGTGCATGACATCTGGCACATAAGAGGTAATGTATAAATGGCTCTGCTTATCATTATCAAACCAGACTCGAAGACGTGGAGGCTAGGACTGTATCTTGTTTAAGGTTATATTTTCACAACCTACCACACAGTAGCTACGCAATAATTCTTAATTAAGCTCCTTAAGAATTTTTTAATCTGTCTTTGTAACCCTAATGCCTAGTACAGATTCTGATATACAACAAAAACTTTAAAATGTTTTGAACAAACGAAACAAACTTATTTCAGTAAAGCACAAACCCTCAAGTCTTGCGCCGTAGCAAAGAATTCAGAATAACCAGCATCCGTAGCCAACAGTCCCACAAATTGCATCGCAGGCCGCTGCTGTATAAACAGTTCTACAGCTTCATCAGTGATGCAACTGCCCCCAGAAATGTCCAGTGACACGATGTTAGGCAGAATATCCTTCTGCTGTAGCAAATGAAAAGCTAGATCTGACTTGAGTTGCCTGTGATCAGAAATATCAAGGTGAAGCAGACATTTAAGTTCTCTAATGACTGCGAGAATCTGTGGTTTGGTCATGGTCAGGCATTTTAGATAGTGCATTGTGAGAGATCTGAGTCGATCCTTACAGGTGAGGAGCGCAGAGATGTTAGTGACCAGAGTATTGGAGATATCCAAGCTTTCCAGTCTGGGTAACTGAGAAACATTAGCCAGGTCTTCACTATGAAAACAAACACTGAAAACACTTAAGATGCGAAGACCGGTGAGCTGACCAAAGAACAACAGTCTTGAATTGCGAGGGATGCTTGCTGAGTCCAACAGGAGACATCGGAGGTTTTGCTGGATCCAGCTATTGCTGCAGAGTCCATGTAGGATGTCTGGAATTGAGAGGTCAGTGTGTACTGCAGTAGCATCCAGTTCAATGAGTCTGTGATGGCAGAAGGCTTGTATGAACGCAGCTGTAGATATTTTAGCTTTTTGAATACTGACCAGCTTCAGTTTCATTTGGTTGCCTCGGAAAATGCTTGCCGTTCTATCAGTCAGCTTGCCTATAAGAGAACCAGAACCAGCTTGTAATAACAACTAAATCTCATGCCTTTTCCAGGAGGTGTTATGGCCAAAGAACTTTGACAGATGCTAATAATAACAACAATAATGACCTACATTTACTGCTTACTCTGTGCCAAGCACTGTTCTAAACCCTTTACTCAAATCATCTCATTTACTCTTTACAATAACACCATGACAGAACTATGATTATTACCATCTTATAGCCGAGGAAACTCGAGCTTAAAGAGGTTAAGTAACTTGCTCAGGGTCAAAATGTGTGGCAGAATCAAGAATCAAAACCAGTTTGACTCCACATCCCACAGTTTTAACCACAGCAACCTTGTTCACAGAAAAAAAAAGAACAAAATAAAAAAGGTAGGTAAGTATAGGGTATATAATATGAAAACAGCACTAATGACTACTTTTAACCAAATTAGTGCACAGCCTTTGGTAAGTCACTTACCTCTCTAGGCCTCATTTTCCTCATCTGTAACATGAGTGGGTTATACCAGATTTCATTTAGAAACGATTTACTAAGCATCTTCTATGTGTGAGATCCCATGTTAAGTAATAGGCTCACAAGGTAATTAGACACCTGTGACCATAAAGAATTCAGTCTAGGAAGCATGTCAGGCAAATAAATTATTATAATAACGTATTATATCGAATGGTGATTCATACCAGGAACTGAATTAATACAAATGAGGTTAACATCGGGGAAGGTGTTTAAGATGGAATATCAGTTTCCCAGGGTGAAGGTGAAGGGTGGAAGAACATGCCAAAGACATGGAGGAACAGAACAACAGATTTTTCAGAATGACCCTAAGTAGATCAGTGCTACTGGCCCATAGCGTACAAGGGGAAGCATGGCTGGAAATGAAAATGGAGAGGGAGGTAAAACGCAGATGGGGCCTGTAAACAAAGTAGGTAACTCAGACATTTACCCTATAAACAATAATGAACAACTCAAAATTTTTAAGCAAAAAAAAAATGAATGGTCATCATTATTTTTTTAGAAAGACCAATTATGTGATAATGTAACAAGAATTAGGATGGTATTTGATGGGAGTGAGATGGGGCAAGAGATTATTAATGATTTTAATGATGAGAAATGAAAGTTTAAACTGACAGAACATGGTAGCTGAATGGACTAGGGGAAAGAACTGAGGAAAAAGGTGTATAAGATGGTTCACAAGTTCCCAGTTTGAGTTGGGCTGTGCTACTAAGATAGGAAAAAGGAAACCCCAATATTCAAGGCTTTGAGAAGGAATTTATTACATTTATTCAACAAATATCAAGTGCTCAAGGTATGCAAAGTGCTATGCTACATGCTGAGGATGGTGAATGAGACAGACATGGCTCCTGCCATCTTGGGGTTTATTTACATCCTAGAAGGAGAACACAGATACAAAAGAATATAAAACAAGCAGAATACTACTAACATTAAAAATGTAGTCAGTGTTCTAAAGGAAACAAACAAGACAAGAATATAATATAGGGGTGGGGAAAAGGAGGAGGAGGACAAGAATCTTCTGTCTCTCGGTGAGGTATGAGGAGGCAACATTTAAGCTGAGGCCAAAAGGATATGAAAAGCAAAGGCAGCTGTCATTCCAGACACGAGGAGCTAAAGACCTGATATGGGAAAGAGCTTGGCTTTTTCTGTGAAATGAGAGAAAAGCAGTGTGGCTGAAGCATAGTTGGTGAAGGGGATACCAGCATCTGACAGGTTAGAGACAGAGGCAAGAGTCAGACCTTACAGGCCAGGGTAAATAATTGGCATTTTCTCCTAAGTACAAGGAGAAGCCTTTAAAGAGTGGCAGAGGTGTAGACAGATCTGATTAAGGTATAAGAGGACTGCTCTCTGCCGTGTGGCAGAGCTTGGCGAGGAGCAGAATTGGAGGTAAGGAAACCATTTGGGAGACCAGGGGAGAAGTAAGAGAAAGGTGTCAATGACAGGGGCTAGGAGGAAAAGAACGTTTTAGATGTGTATTTTGAAGACAGAAAATGTGTCAACAGAATCAAGGGTAGAGGGAGGAAGAATGAAAAATGACTCCTAAGTCACTGAACAACTAGGAAGATTTTGAGATGGGAGGAAATGGCAGTGTAGCAGATGCTGTCATGTGACACCAGATCACATTTAGAGATAAAGGACTTACTGCTTGAGCTGCTGGGAATGCCACCAACTGACAGCCCTCATCTATGGGGACTGCATCAGCTGAAAAGAACTGCTTCACCCGTGGTCATACCACTTCCCCATGGAAACCCATATCCCAAGACTGTGTTGGGAGGTATAAAGATCCAGCCCTCACGCCCTAATGCAACACAGATCTGAGTAGTTATTCCACCTTCAGGACTTCCCATAAGATCAGCCAAGGTCTTCTCAGTTCTACATATTTTAAATCTAAAAGACTGAAGCATAAACATTTGGAATTAATCAGCATAGAGACAGTATTTAAAACCATGGGAATGGATGACATGAGAATGTAAGAAGAAAAGGAACAAGGACCAAGTACCAAAAAGCATCTACATTTAAGATCAAATAGCAGAATGAGGAATAATAGCCATGATAATAACTAACCGTTTTTGAATGTTCTGAACATTTTAGATATACTAACTCCCTGAATCCTCATAAAACCCAATGAAGTATGTATTATTATTAGTCATACTTTACAGATGAGATGAGGCATAAGGAACTTAAGTAACTGGCCCATGGAAATGGTGGCAAACCCAAACAGTCTGGCACCAAAGCCAGAACTCTTACCCTTTCTGTACTACCCTTCAAGAGAAGCTAGATGAGCAGACAGATAAGCAGCAGCCACTGAGGTAGAAGAAAACCAAAAGAATATGATGATTCAGCAGCCCAGAGAAGAGTTATAAGATATGTAAGAGGTATCCTGGATATGTGGCTCTGGAGCTTAGAATAAAGACCTGCACTGGAAACTCTGGGAAATTCAAGTAGAAGTGGTAGCTAAACCAAACAAAATTACCCAGGTAGTGTACAAAGTGAGAAGGGTACCCAAGACAGAAACTTGAGGAACATAAAACATTTAACGTATATACAGAGAAACAGAGGCATACAAACAAAATTGTGGAATAGTAACCAAGGATAAAATTAAAAAACAAAAAAACAAAGTACTCTAAGCCAGGGAAGTTGAGAGTAATAAACATTGTCATACATACAAGAACCCCTGATGATTTAATAAATCTAGGAGGGTAACAATCATCTATGGCCACCAAAAGTGAAAAACAACCAGGCAATCAGACTTTATTAACACCCTTAAGAAGGACAGGGCACTACCAAACATCAAACCTGAATCTGATCAAGCCTCTACCTCTAATTTCCAATTTATAGGAATTACAAGGATCAGAGAAACATGTCAAATCATTGCAGTCAAACAATGGTAAAGTCCAGATTGTAGGACACTTTACAAAACAAATGACCAGTTTCTTTAAAAAAAAAGAAAATAACTGGAAAATCCCAAAATACATGGAGATTAAACAACACACTTCTAAATAACATGAGTCAAAGAAAAAATGTGAAGAGAAACTGAAAAATATTTTGAATTAAATGAAAATGAAAACACAACTTATCAAAATCTATGGGATGCAGCAAAGGCAGTGCTTAGAGGGAAAGTTATAGCCCTGAATGCATATATTAGAAAAGAAAGATCTAAAATCAATAATCTAAGTTCCCATTTTAGGAAACTAGAAAAAGAAGAGGAAATTAAATTCAAAGTAAGCAGAAAAAAAGAAATAAGAATTAGAGCAGAGGGAGTAACATCAGCAACATGGCAGAGTGAAACACTACCGTGGTCTCTCCCCTTCAATCTACAACCAATAAAACATCCATCCACAATGCACATATAAACAGCTCATACAACTCAATATCAAAAAAACAAACAACTCGATTTAAAAATGGGCAAAGACCTGAAAAGACATTTCTCCAAAGACATGCATATGCCCAACAGGCATATGAAAAGATGCTCAACATCCCTAATTACCAGGTAAATGCAAATGAAAACCACAATGAGATGTCATCTCATACCTGTCAGAATGGCTATCATCAAAAAGAACACAAATAACAAATGTTGGCAAGAATGTGAAGAAAAGGGAACGCTCATATGCTGTTGGGTGGGAATGTAAATTGGTACAGCTACTGTGGAAAACATCATGGAGGTTTCTCAAAAAAACTGAACTACCATATGACCAGCAATTCCACTCCTGGGTATATATCCGAAGAAAAAATGAAAACACTAATCTGAAAAGATACATACATCCCAATGTTCATAGCAGCACTATTTACAACTACCAAGATACAGAAGCAGGGCTTCCCTGGCGGTGCAGTGGTGAAGAATCCGCCTGCCAATGCAGGGGACATGGGTTCGAGCCCTGGTCCAGGAAGATCTCACATGCTGTGGAGCAACTAAGCCCGTGCACCACAACGACTGAGTCTTCACTCTAGAGACCACGAGCCACAACTACTGAAGCCCACGCGCCTAGAGCCTGTGCTCCACAACGAGAAGCCACCACAATGGGAAGCCCATGCACTGCAACAAAGAGTAGCTCCTGCTCTATGCAACCAGAGAAAGCCTGCGCGCAACAACGAACACCCAACACAGCCAAAAATAAATAAATTAAATTAAAAAAAAAAAAAAGACATGGAAGCAACCAAAGTGTCCATCAACAGATGAATGGATACCAGCCTTACAACAAATGTTAAATGAACTTCTCTAGGCGGGAAACACAAGAGAAAAAGACCTACAAAAACAAACCCAAAATAATTAAGAAAATGGCAACAGGAACATACATAAAGATGAATGGATAAAGAAGGTGTGTATATGTATGTGTATGTGTGTGTGTGTGTGTGTGTGTGTGTGTATATAACATTTACATTTATATTACATTTTTATATATAATTTTTAAATTTATATATTTTATATATTTATATTTATATAAAATGGAATATCACTCAGCCATAAAAGAGAACAAAATTTGCCCATTTGCAGCAACATGGATGGATTCAGAAAGCATGATGCTAAGTGAAATAAGTCAGACAAAGAAAGAAAGACAAATACTGTATGATATCACTTACATGTGGAACTTAAAAAAAATACAACAAACTAGTGAATATAACAGAAAAGAAGAAGACACACAGATATAGAGAACAAACTAGTGATTACCAGTGTGTGTATGTGGGCAATAATAGAGGTAGGGGACTGGGAAGTACAAACTACTGGTGTAAGAAAGGCTACAAAGATGTACTGTACAACACAGTAAATATAGCCAATATTCTGTAATAACTGTAAATGGAACCTTTAAAAATTATATACAAATTTGAAAATTAAAAAAATAAAGAGGATGAATGATGTACCAAAAAAACCCTATTATCAAAATGGCAAGAAATAAGTACTGGCAAGGATGTGGGAACCCTCATATACTGTTAGTGGGAATGTAGATTGGTGCAGTCACTATGGAAAACAGTATGGAGAGTCCCACAAAATTACAAATAAAACTGCCATATAATCTAGCTATCCCACTTCTGGGTAGTTATCCAAAGAATACAAAAACATTAATTCAAAAAGATACATGCACCCCTATGGTCATTGCAGCATTGTTTACAATAACAAAGATATGGAAACAATCTAAGTGCCCATCCACAGATGAATGGATAAAGAAGATGCAGAATATATACAATGGAATACTACTCAGCCATTAAAAAAAATGAAATCTTAGCATTTCTGACAACATGGATAGACCTTGACGGTATTATGCTCAGTGAAATTAGTCAGACAGAGAAAGACAAATACTATATAATTTCACTCTTATGTGGAATATAAACAAACAAAATATGAAAAACTAAACCAAACAGAAACATGTAGATAGAAAAAACAGAGTAGTGTTTATCAGACAGGAAGAAGTGGAGGGGAGGGCAAAACAGGTAAAGGGGATCAACTGTATGGTGACAGAGGAAACTAAATTTTTGGTGGTGGGTACACCGTATTTCTATACAGAAGTAGAAATATATTCTGTACATGTAAAACTAATAATGTTATAAACCAACGTTACCTCAGATCAATAAAGGAAAATCAATAAAACCATAAGCTGGTTCTTTGACAAGACCAGTAAAATCAGTAAGACTCTAGCCAGACTAAAATAAAGAGACAAATTACTAATATCAGAAATGAGAGAAAGGACATCACTACAGATCTCATGGACATTAAAAGGATATGATGGGCTTCCCTGGTGGTGCAGTGGTTGAGAGTCCGCCTGCGGATGCAAGGGACACGGGTTCGTGCCCTGGTCCAGGAAGATCCCACATGCTGCGGAGCGGCTGGGCCCGTGAGCCATGGCCGCTGAGCCTGCGCGTCTGGAGCCTGTACTCCACAAGGGGAGAGGCCACAACAGTGAGAGGCCCGCGTACCACAAAAAAGAGGATATGATGGGCTTCCCTGGTGCAGTGGTTGAAAAGCCGCCTGCCAATGCAGGGGACATGGGTTCGAGCCCTGGTCTGGGAAGATCCCACATGCCACGGAGCAGCTAAGCCTGTGCGCCACAACTACTAAGCCTGCACTCTAGGGCCCGCGTGCCTCAACTACTAAGCCCATGCGCCACAACTACTGAGCTTGCACTCTAGAGCCCATGAGCCACAACTACTGAGCCCGCATGCCACAGCTATTGAAGCCTGCGCGCTTGGAGCCCGTGCTCCGCAACAAGAGACACCACTGCAATGAGAAGCCCGTGTACCGCAACAAAGACCCAATGCAGCCAAAAATAAATAAATTTATTAATTTTTTAAAAGAAGGATATGAAAGGAATACTATGAACAGCTCTATGCCCACAAGTTTGATAACCTAAATTAAATGGACCAAATCCTTGAAAGGCACAATCTGCCAAAACTCACACAAAAAGTAATAGACAATGTGAATGGATCTGTATCTATTAAAGAAATTGAATCAATAATTAATAACCTTCCAAAACAAAAAGCACCTGGATGGGTTCACTGGTGAATTCTACCAGGCATTTAAGGAAGAAATTGTACCAGTTCTCTACAATTTCTTTCAGAGCATAGTAGCACAGTGGATACCTCCTAACTCATTCTTTGAGGCCAGCATTACCCTAACGCCAGAACAACAGAGCACCTGGGACTTTCCTGGTGGAACAGTGGATAAGACTCCACACTCCCAATGCAGGGGGCCCGGGTTCAATCCCTGGTCAGGGGACTAGATCCCACATGCATGCTGCAACTAAGAGTTTGCAAGCCACAACTAAGGAGTCTGCATGCTGCAACTAACGAGCCTGCTGCTGCAACTAAGACCTGGTGCAACCAAATAAATAAAAAATAAAATAAAAATAAAAAACAAACCACAGAGCTACTATGAAAGACAACTATAGACCAATATCTCTCATGAACACAGATGCAAAAATCCTCAACAACAACAAAAAAACCTCAACAAAATATTAGCAAATCAAATCCAACAATGTATTTTTTCTTGGGGTGGGGGGGCTGCATTGGGTCTTCGTTGCTGCACACGGGCTTTCTCTAGTTGCAGCGAGCAGGGGCTGCTCTTCATTGCAGTGCGCGGGCTTCTCATTGCAGTGGCTTCTCCTGTTGCAGAGCACAGGCTCTAGGCACGCAGGCTTCAGTAGTTGTGGCAAGAGGGCTAAGTAGTTGTGGCTCATGGGCTCTAGAGCATGGGCTCAGTAGTTGTGGTGCACAGGCTTAGCTGTTCTGTGGCATGTGGGATCTTCCCAGACCAGGGCTCGAACCCGTGTCCCCTGCATTGGCAGACAGATTCTTAACCACTGTGCCACCAGGGAAGTCCCAACAATGTATTTTAAAAGTACATGTATATCCTATTTAGCATGAACAACAAAAAGGATTAAAAAACTATTTTCTATACAGAAAAACTACAAAAGATTGACAGTGAAATAGAAGATTAAAACAATTATAAACCAACTAGATCTAACAGAAATCTACAGAACAACTCACCCAATAATGGCAGAATATATATTCTTCTCAAATGCACTTGGAACAGTCTCCAAAATAGAGCATATATTGGGCCAAAAAACAAATCTCAATAAATTTTATTTTATTTATTTATTTATTTATTTATTTTGCGGTACGCGGGCCTCTCACTGTTGTGGCCCCTCCTGTTGCAGAGCATAGGCTCCGGACACGCAGGCTCAGCGGCCATGGCTCACGGGCCCAGCTGCTCCGCGGCATGTGGGATCCTCCCAGACCGGGGCACGAACCCGTGTCCCCTGCATCGGCAGGCGGACTCTCAACCACTGCGCCACCAGGGAAGCCCTCAATAAATTTTTTAAAACTGAAATAAAACAAAGTATGTTCTCAAAGTACAGTTAAGTGAATTTAAAAATCAATAACAAAGAAATCTGGAAATTCAAAAGTATTTGGAAATTAAACAATATATTCCTCAAAACCCAGTGGGTCAAAGAAGAAATCAAAAGGGAAAAATCAGAAAATAATTTGAGATGAATGAAAAATAAAGACAACATACAAAAACTTACAGGATGCAGCTAAAGCAGTGCTTGAAGGAAATTTATAGCTCTAATTGCATATATTTAAAAAAGAAGCTCTCAAATCAATAACCTAAACTTCTACCTTAAGACACAGGAAAAAGAAAAGCAAACCAAACACAAAATGAGCAGGAGGAAGGAAATAATAAAAATTATAATGAGAATTAATGAAATGGAGGACAGAAAAGAAAGTAAAAAAAAAAAAAAAAAAATCAATGAAATCAAAAGATGGTTTTTGAAAAGATCAACAAAATTGACAAAACTTAGCTCTACTGACCAAGAAAAAAAGAGAACTCAAATTTCTAGAATGAGAATTGAAAGGAACAGAACTACTGACCTTGCAGAAATAAAATGAATTGTAAAGAAATATCATTAACAGACTGTATGCTGATAAATCAGATAATTTAAATAAAATGGATAAGTTCACAGAATAACACAAACTACCAAAGCTACTGAAGAAGAAACAGACAATATGAATAGACCTATAACAAGTAAATAGATTGAATTCATCATCAAAAAACTATCCACATAAAGAGGCCAAGAGGGCTTCACTGTTGAATTCTACCAAACATTTAAAGAAGAATACATACCAATTCTTCACAAACTCCTCTAAAAAAAAAAGAGAGAACACCTCCCAATTCATTGAGGCCAGTTTTATCCTGATGCCAAAAATCCATATAAAGACATCACAAGAACAGAATATCACAGACCAAAATCCTTTTAAATTATGGATGCAAAAATCTTCATCAAATTACCAGCAAACTGAATCTAGTAATAAACAAAAAGATTTATACAATGTGACCAAGTGGGATTTATCCTAGAAAAGCATGGATTAACATCCAAAAGCAAATTAATGTAATACACATTAAAAGAATAAAAAACAAAACCCACGTGAACATTTCAACAAATGCAGAAAAAGCCAACACCTTCTTCCTGGTGAATACATTCAACAAACTAAAATAGAAGGGAACCTCCTCAGCTTGTTAAGGGCAATTATAAAAAACCCAAAGCTAAAATCACTCTTAATGGTAAAAGACTAGATGCTTTCCCCCTAAGATCAGGAAAAGAAAAGGGTGAATGTTTCAATACTTCAACTTTGTATTGGAGGTTCTAGCCAGGGAAGTTGGACAAGAAAATCAAATAAAAGGCATCCAAATTGGAAAGGAAGAAGTAAAACCATTTCCATTTGCAGATGACATGATCTTGTATACAGAAAATTCTAAGAAATCCTTTAAACTATTAGAACACATAAATCAATTCAGCAAGTTTCCAGGGTATATGATTAACATAAAAAATCAATTGTAGGAAAAAAAAAAAATCAATTGTAGGGACTTCCCTGGTGGTCCAGAGGTTAAGACTCCGTGCTTTCAATGCAGGGGGCACGGGTTTGATCCCTGGATGGGGAACTAAGATCCTACATGCCGCATGGCACAGCCTAATAAAAATTTTAAAAATAATTTTTAAAAAATCAATTGTATTTCTGTACACTAAAAATGAACAATCCAAAAATGAAATTAAGAAAGCAACTGTGTAACTGCATCAAGAATAAAATACTTAGAAATAAATTTAACAAAGATGTAAACTTATACCCATAAATGAGAAAACATTGTTGAAATAAATTAAAGATCTATTTTAAATAAATAGAAAGCTCTCCCATGCTCATGTATTAAGGATTTCAGATTGTTAAGATGGTAAAACATTGGTGAAAATAACTAAAGATGATCTAAATAAATAGAAAGACATCATATTCATGGATCAGAAGACTTAATGCTGTTAGGATGGCAATAATCCCCAAATTGATAATACGTATTTGATGCAATTCCTATTCAAATCCCAGCTGGACTGTTTGTAGAAATTGACAAGTCAATTCTCAAATTCACATGGAAATATCAGGAACCCAGAATAACCAAAACAATCCTGAAAAAGGTGAACAAAGTTGGAAGACTCACACTTAACAATTTCAAAACTCACTACAAAGCAAACAGTAATCAAGCTACTTGGTACTGACATAAGGATAGACACATTGATCAATGGAATAGAATTGAGAGTACAAAAATAAACCCATACATCTATGGTCAACTGATTTTCAACAAGGATGCCAAGACTATTCAACACAAAAAAAGAACAGCCTTTTTAACAAATAGTGCTGGGACAACTGTATAGCCACATGCAAAATAATGAAGCTGGACCCTTACACCTCATGCCAAAAATTATTTCAAAATGGACCAAAGTACTAAACATAAGAGTGAAAGCAATGAAACTCTTAAAAGAAAATATAGGTGTAAAATCTTTAGGACTTCACACTGGCTTTGGCAATGGATTCTTAGATATGATACCAAAAGCATAAGCAACAAAAGATAAATTGGACTTCATCAAAATTAAAAACTTTTGTGAGTAAAAGGACACTATCAACAAAGTGAAAAGACAATCTATAGAATGGGAGAAAATAACTGCAAACCATGTTTGATGAGGGACATATCTTACAACTCAATAATAAAAGACAAATAACCTAATAAGAAATAGGCAAAAAATCTGAATAGAGCCTTCTCCAAAGAGAATAAACAAACGACCATCAAGGCCATGAAAAAATGCTCAATATAATTAGTCACTAGGGAAATGCAAATCAAAATCACAATAGATGCCACTTCACAGCCACCAGGATGGCTATCAAAAAGTCAGATAACAAGTTTTGGTGAGAATGTGGAGAAATGTGAACTCTTGTAACACTGCTGGTGGGAACATAAAATGGTGCAGCCACTTTGGAAAAGAGTTTGGAAGTTCCTCAGAAAGTTAAACACAGCAATTCCACTCCTGGGTATACACCCAAACCCAGCATTTCCATTTTATCCAGCAATTAATCCAGCAATTCCACTCCTGGGTATACACACAAAAGAAATAAAAACATATGCCCACACACAATTGTGTACACTAATGTTTATAGTAGCATTATTTATAATAGCCAAAATGTAAAAACAACCCAATGTTCATCAACTGAGAAATGAATAAAAAGGGGTATATCAATACAGTGGAATATTATGCAGCCATAAAAATTCAGTCGTGATTGATGTTACACCATGGATGAACCTTGACAATACTATGTTGAGTGAAAGAAGCCAGACACAAGAGGCCACATGTTGAATGATTCCATTTATATTAAATGTTCAGAAAAGGCAAATCCGTACAGGTAGAAAGTAGATTATGACTGCTTAAAATTAGGGTGGAATGGATAAGGAATATACTAAAAAAATAAAAAATAAAAAAAATAACTGAATTGTATACTTTAAATGGATGAATTATACAGTACGTGAATTTTATCTCAATAATGTGTTACCCCCAAAAATTTTTCATTAAGAAAAAACTGTCACATCGCAAATTAAACATAGCTCTTTGAAAGCCCCACTACAATAGGAGGTAAAGGAAAAAAATTTAAAGGTTCATATTCACAAAGAAAAGAATGGGAGATGAGACTATAGCAACAGCAGGGCAAGCCTAGATGCAAGACAATTTCCATCAAGGGATCCCAGAAAGATTCAGAGAATCAACCTCCACACAAATAAAATGGGAATAACTTCTATATTTCTCACGGGTTGTTGTGAGGAGCAAAACAGGAATTATATGTGAAAGTGCTTTTCAAATAGTAAAGTGCTATAAAAGTACACTATAAAGGTGCCTTATCATTACCTTGCCAAGTCATGACCCCAACGAATTGATCAGCTAATTCCTGAGGGAAACTCCAATGCTCCGGAAGACAAAGTGTTCCATCAGATCTTTCAGAACACAATTTCTCCAGGTTAGCAACCAGGACGTTCAGGCAGATGTTGACCAAAGAGTAGGGAGACGCCTCCTCCTAGCAAACAAATCCCCAAAGAAATTTGTTAGAACACATCTATAAAAATACAACATAAAAGTGGTCATGCCATACATCAAACTACTTAATGAGGATATCTTAAGATACATTTTCCTCACTCTAATGATTTATATGTAATGAAACTACCTTATTCCAACTATTAACTGAATGGAAGACTTCTATCTGTTGTAGTTTCTGTTGTATCTTTAAAAAAATTAAGTTCTCTCAACCCTTCACTTATCTCCTGTTCTGTGCCAGCCACTGAAAATACAGGGATGAGTAAGATATAGTTCTAATCCTTTTGGAGCTAACAGTTTAGTGTGGAATACATCCAATAAATCTGACAATTTCATACAACATAAGGGACTAATCAAGCAGAAATCACATGGTCATTCATTCAACAAATATTTATTGAATGATTACTACATGCCAGAGGATAAGAAGGCCTGCCTATTCCCACCCTCATAAGCGTTCACACTGTAAAAGGCTGCTATACCCAGGAGGTTGTAGAAGAATTAGAACTGACAGATGTAAGACATCTTCTCTAAGAGACTAGCATTTGTTCATTCTACAAATATTTGAGGGACTTCCTGGTGGTCCAGTGGCTAGGACTCCATGCTCCCAATGCAGGGGCCCTGGGTTCGATCCCTGGTCAGGGAACTAGATCCCACATGCCTCAACTAAGAGTTCGCATGTTGCAACTACAGATCCCACATGCCGCAACCACGACCCAGTGCAGCCAAATAAATAAATAAATAAATAAATTTTTTAAAATATATATTTGAAAGGTATGGCACTCAGACATGAAGAGAGAGTGATTAGCCAGAGATTGCACTTTTGTCAAAGGTTTCAACATGCAATACATTCACTGACCTCCACCTCACTTTTAACTGATTAAATTCCCTCCATAGTCCGAAGTATAAATTACTCCTTTACAGATATCCTCAACTCCTTGTTCCCTCTCCTCCATTACACTCTAAGACATTCTCCTGGAAGAACTTCACTATTCACCTTTTTTATGGCAACACCCAGCAGCTAATCATCTATGAAGAGGGGAAGAGGGGACTTCCCTGGCGGTCCAGTGGTAAAGAATCCACCTTACAATGCAGGAGACCTGGGTTTGATCCCTGGTCGGGGAACTAAGATTCCACATGCCACGGGGCAATTAAGCCCATGCGCCACAACTACTGAGCTCGCGCACCTCAACTAGAGCCCACGTATCCCAAACTACAGAGCTCACGTGCCCCAAACTACAGAGCCCACACACCCTGGAACCTGCAGGCCACAACTAGATAGAAGCCCGTGCACCACAATGAAAGATCCCACATGCCTCAATGAAGACCCTGCATGCCACAACTAAGACTCAACACAGCCAAAAATAAATAAATAAATATTTTTTTAAAAAGAAGAAGAGGGGAAGAGTCACACAACATAGTATGTCATGGAAAATTCATAAACATTAACTTCAAATGAGCCCTCAGTAGCTGGAAATCCTTCAAGGTCTCTTTAGACAGGGCACTTTCTCACCATCAGGCAAGAATTATTTCATGCCTTCTACTTGTTCCTCAAACCCATTTCATGCTGGTAACAGAATCTGACTCACTTCAGTGAGAAAAACGAAGCCACCTCACCATCAAATTTAGTTCAGAACTGCATGCATCTTTTCCTTGGTCTCCTCTTATACGGAAAACATGTACCTCCTTGCAAAGACCAACACTTCCACGTGTGCTGGCTGGATTTCATCCCTCCTGCCTTGGCCCCTCCTTGTTATTTCTTCATTCATGCACATCTTCAAACTCTCCTTCTCAAATGGATCATTCTTTTTTTTTTTGGCCAGGCCACACAGCTTGCGGGATCTTAGTTCCCTGAGCAGGGACTGAACCTGAGTCCAGGCAGTGAAAGTACCAAGTCCTAACCTCTGGACCACCAGGGAATTCCCATCAAATGGAACACCCTTTTTTTCCCCCCCCCAATAAATTTATTTATTTTTGGCTATGTTGGGTCTTCATTGCTGTGGTGGGCTTTCTCTAGTTGCGGTGAGCGGGAGTTTCTCTTCGTTGCAGTGTGCGGGCCTCTCATTGTGGTGGTTTCTCTTGTTGCAGAGCACAGGCTCTAGGCACACGGGTCTCAGTAGTTGTGGCACACGGGCTTCAGCAGTTGTGGCACGTGGGCTCGGTAGTTGTGGCTCGTGGGTTCTAGAGTGCAGGCTCAGTAGTTGTGGCGCACGGACTTAGTTTCCCTGCAGCATGTGGGATCTTCCCAGACCAGGGCTCGAACCTGTGTCCCCTGCATTGGCAGGCGGATTCTTAACCACTGCGCCACCAGGGAAGCCCCGAATCACTCTTAACATACAATTTATGCTCTATTATTTGCCTTAAAAACAAAAGCCTTCTGTTGACCCCCACATCCTCTTCAACCATATTTCTTCAGCAAGTTTACTCTGCACGCTGTCATCACTATCCTGTTATTCATTTTTGTGTTTCTTTTAACTGCGGTATAATTTACATATAGCAAAAAAATTACTTTTTGGTGTAGTTAGTTCAACGAGTTTTGCCTGATGCATACAGTCGGGTACCACCACCATAATAACGATACAGAACAGTTCCATGACCCAGAAATTCTCTAGTGTCCCTTTGCAGACAATCCCTCCCACCAACCCCAAGCAACCACTTATCTTCGTTCTGTCCCCAGTGTTCTGCCTTCTCCAAAATGTCATATAAATAGAATCATTATGTAACTGGGCCTTTTGAATCTGACATCTTTCATTTTGCATAATGCACTTAACAAAGATTCATCTGTGTTGCTGCATGTTTTTGTAATTTGTTCCTTTTTATTGCTGAGAAGCATTCCACTGCAATGAATATACCACAATTTCTTTATTCACCAACTGAAGGGCATTTGGATTACTTGAAGTTTTTGACAATTTTGAATAAAGCTGCTATAACTATTCACAAAGTTTTGTGGGAACATAGTTTTCATTTTTCTTGGGTAGTTACCTAAAAATGGGATTCCTGGGTCCCTGGAATTCAACACTTCCTACCTGTTAAGCATGTATTTATTAACTTTACATAACAAAGTGCTAACTCGTTCTTAGAATGTGACTGTACTATTTTGCATTCCCAAAAGAACATATGAGAGTTTCAACTGCTCCAAATCCTCGCCATTTCAGAATTCATGTCAGAAAGGAGCCAACGAAGCAAAAAAGTTCCCTGAAACAG
Source organism: Delphinapterus leucas (assembly GCF_059928025.1). NCBI lineage: Eukaryota > Metazoa > Chordata > Mammalia > Artiodactyla > Monodontidae > Delphinapterus > Delphinapterus leucas. The sequence goes on from NC_143129.1 coordinate 146,456,676, forward strand.
TCTCAGCAGACTTTTACTTGGGTCTCATACCCAGAATTGGTTCGTATGCCCATGTGAAAATGGAAATTCTGCTTCCTGTGGGTAATTTCTCTAGATCTATCTTCCAGGTTACTATTTCTTTATTCTGTGGCATTTAGTTCTTCATTGTTGAATTGTATATTGTTCTTTTTTCATTTTTATTTCATCTTTTATTTCTTTAATAAATTTTAAATACACTTATTTTATACTGTTTCAGTAATACCATTTTCTGAAGTCTCTGGGAATCTGTTATTGATTCTATTGATTTTTTTAAGATTTTTTTTTTAATGTGGACCATTTTTAAAGTCTTTATTAAGTCTGTTACAATATTGCTTCTGCTTTACGTTTTGCTTTTTTGGCTGTGAGGCATGTGGGATCTTAGCTCCCTGACCAGGGACTGAACCTGCACCCCCTGCATTGGAAGGCGAAGTCTTAACCACTGGACCACCAGGGAAGTCCCTCTGTTGACTCTTTTTTTTTTTTTTTTCCTCTGTTGACTCTTAATCATAGAGGTTCATGTTTTATAATTTAAGATTGTGAGCTAATTTTCTTTTTTTTTTTTAGGTCACACAGCACGGCATACAGGATCTTAGTTCCCTGACCAGGGATCGAACCCGTGCCCCCTGCATTGGGAGTGCAGAGTCTTAACCACTGGACTGTCAGGGAAGTCCATGAGCTAATCTTTAGTGAGAGTTTACTGTAGACTCCTGTGAAGCCTGGGAAGAAGATATGTCACATCAGAGAGATTATGCTAAATGCTACTTACTTAGGGGCATCACCAGGGGCCATTTTGATAATTTCTCAGCTACACATTTCCTGAACCAAGCTAGAAATGTCAGTTAAAACCCTTAGTCTGTATGAGGACAGACCTGTGATAGCAAATTTTTAGGACATATTTTTCTCACTCAAAATCCAAGCCAAAACTGACAAGCTTCCCTGTTTCCCTTTCCCATAAGCAGATCGTTTTAGACCTACCATTTCACTGAAGTATGACCAGCCTTTGTTAACCCATGTTTACATATACACATATATATGTATATATTACAGTTCACAGTCTCCATTCAAACTTCCCGACGGCTTTTGGCAAATGTCTAGTCTCTAATCTTTGGTTATTTTAGGGCCTGCTTACAGTGGTGATTTCCAGCTTCTTTGAATTAGGTGGGGATGCTGGGGATTTTCCTTACTTTGCATTTGAAAGTGTTTGTTGTATTTTATACAGAATATTTCCTTTTAAGACTTTATGACATTATTTGCCATATTATTGGACATGGCAGCCTCATTTTCAAAATACAGTAAAGGGGACTTCCCTGGTGGTGCAGTGGTTAAGACTCTGTGCTCCCAATGCAGGAGGCCGGGGTTCAATCCCTGTCAGGGAACTAGATCCCACATGCATGCTGCAACTAAGAGTTCACATGCCACAACTAAGGAGCCCATGTGCTGCAACTAAAGACCGAGCAAAAACAAATATTTTTTAAATACAGTAAAGATTAAATCCATATAAAAGATGTTTAGAACATATGTAAAATATTTAAATAATATAATAAAATATAAAACAATATAAATATTTTTAGATATGGGGATATATGTATATGTATAGCTGATTCACTTTGTTATAGAGCAGAAATTAACACACCATTGTAAAGCAATTATACTCCAATAAAGATGTTAAAGATAAATAAATAGGGGGCTTCCCTGGTGGCGCAGTGGTTGAGAGTCCGCCTGCCGATGCAGGGGACACAGGTTCGTGCCCGGGTCCGGGAAGATCCCACATGCCGCGGAGCGGCTGGGCCTGTGAGCCACGGCCGCTGAGCCTGCGCGTCCGGAGCCTGTCTCCGCAACGGGAGAGGCCACAACAGTGAGAGGCCCACGTACCGCAAATAAATAAATAAATAAATAGATAGATAGATAGATAAATAAATAATAAAAATAAAAAGAACTCGAACACAGTAAAAAATATACATATATATATATTTTAAACATTCTTGTATTCACCACACAGCTTAAATAGAATATACCAAATTTTTGAAGTTCCTTATACACCCTTCCCTGATGCTACTTCTCATCCCTTCACCCAGAGGTAATCATTATCCTGAATACTGTTTAGTTCTGCATGTTTTTGAACTTTATATAAATAGAATTATACTACAGTATTCTGTTACTGGTTTTTGTTTTATAAATCAGTAGCATGTTTTACAGGTCGATTTCCCACTGAGACCACTAATGACTAACGACTCTGCCTCTATAATATCTAACTACTAATTACATGATTCTAAATAGTATCTATAAATCCAATGAATTCTAGATTACTACCTCCAGGTCAGATCTCTCTTTAAGCCACAGTGTTAGATAACCAGTTGTCTCCTTGACATATCTACTTAACTGTGTCACAAATACTTCAAACTCACCATGTATGAAACTGAACTTCCCCGGTCTTTCCCTACTCAGTAAACAGCATCACATCTATTCAGCCGCTTAATCTTTACTGACATTTCCTTACCCTTTATCAACATCCCACACAAGACAGACATCCAATAAATTAGCAAATACTGTTGGTTCTACTTGTGCCAGACATCTTCCATTTGCTACCTACCTCACACCCAGACCCACTCCTTAATCTTCTCTACCTCTACTCTGAGGTGACTTGTGTGGAATCACTACAGATAATTTCCCCAGCTCTTTCTCTTTTAAAGTACCCTGGGCTGGCTATGTCTCCCTCATCACTCCTCTAAAATCAGTCCTCTCTCCTGCTACTGAATAAAGGTTCGCATTCTTCTGAAATTTTTTTTTAATATTTATTTATTTATTTGGCTACACCAGGTCTTACTTATGGCACACGGGATCTCCATTGCCGCCTGCAAGATCTTCATTACAGCATGCGGGATCTTTAGTTCCGCATGTGAGATCTTCAGTTGAGGCCAGTGGGACCTTCACTTGTGGCATGCAGGCTCTTAGTTGCAGCATGTGGGATCTAGTTCCCTGACCAGGAATTGAACCCAGGCCTCCTGCATTGGGTCGTGGAGTCTTAACCACTGCACCACCAGGAAAGTCCCCCCAAAATTCTTATGTTGAAATCTAACCTCTAATTTGATGATGTCTGGAGGGAGGAACCTCAAGAAGTCATTAGGTCACGAGGGTGAAGCCCTCACTGAATGGAATTAGTGCCCCTATCAGAGAGACCCCAGAGAGTTCCCTTGTCCTTTCTGCCATGTGAGAACACAGTAAAAAGATGTATATGAACCAGGAATTGGGCTCTCACCAGACACCAAATCCCCCAGCACCTTGATCTTGGACTTCCTAGCTTCCAGAACAGTGAGAAATAAATTTATGTTGTTTATAAGTCACCCAGTCTACAGTATTTTAGCTATAGCGGCCCAGATGAACTAAGATATTCCTTCTGAGAGGTCCTTTGGGCCTAGGGGTGGCAATAGCTACTGTTCCTGGACATTGAGTAGTATATTATTGTGGTTTTCCATACCTCTCCCTTACCTTTGGAAGTAGTCCCTTAATTAAACTCTCATTAAATTATCCCTATTCTGAGTGTGTCATCTATTTCCTGCTGTGAGTATGACTGTTAAACCTCCCAAATAAATTTCTAGTTCATCCCCTTCTTTCTATCTCCACTACTAATTTCTAATCCAAGTCACTACCATATCTTTTCCTAGAATACTAAAAAACTGCAAATTAGTTTCTCTACTTTCACTCTTAATCCTTTTCCAATCCATCTCTACCCAGAGTTTAGATTCATCATTTCTAAAATATAAACAGTACTATATAACTCTCCTAATGAACATGCTTTAATGGGTACAAGGTAAAAAAACAAAACAAACCAAAAGCTGCATTTTATATACAACTGACAATTAATTGGAAAATTAAATTTTAAAAATTTACAATAGCATTTTTGTTTTCTTTTGATTTGATTTTTGGCCACACCATGTGGCATGTGAGATTAGTTCCCCGACCATGGATCAAACCCGTGCCCCCTGCGCTTGGGAGCGCAGAGTCTTAACCACTGGGCTGCCAGGGAATTCCCCACAATAGCACTTTAAAAACCTCAGTGGGGACTTCCCTGGCGATCTAGTGGTAAAGAATCTGCCTTCTGGGCTTCCCTGGTGGCACAATGGTTGAGAGTCCGCCTGCCAATGCAGGGGACATGGGTTCGTGACCTGGAGTGTCTGGGCCTGTGAGCCATGGCCACTGAGCCTGCGCATCCGGAGCCTGTGCTCTGCAACGGGAGAGGCCACAACAGTGAGAGGCCCGCGTACCGCAAAAAAAAAAAAAAAGAATCCGCCTTCCAATGCAGGGGACCAGGGTTCAATCCCTGGTCAGGGAACTAGGATCCCACCTGCCAAGGGACAACTAAGCCCGCATGCCACAACTACTGAACTCAAGCGTCTCAACAAGAAAGCCTGTGTGCCCCAAACTACAGAGCCCACGTGCCCTGGAGCCTTCGTGCCACAACTAGAGAGAGAAAACCTGCATACCACAACTAGAGAGAAGCCCGTGCACCGCAATGAAAGATCCCGCATGACTCAATGAAGATCGTGTGGGCTTCCCTGGTGGCGCAGTGGTTGAGAGTCCGCCTGCCGATGCAGGTGACACGGATTCGTCCCCCGGTCCGGGAAGATCCCACATGCCACGGAGCGGCTGGGCCCGTGAGCCATGGCTGCTGAGCCTGCACGTCCGGAGCCTGTGCTCCGCAACGGGAGAGGCCACAACAGTGAGAGGCCCGCGTACCACAAAAAAAAGGATATGATGGGCTTCCCTGGTGGTGCAGTGGTTGAAAAGCCGCCTGCCAATGGAGGGGACATGGGTTCGAGCCCTGGTCTGGGAAGATCCCACATGCCACAAAGCGGCTGGGCCCGTGAGCCATGGCTGCTGAGCCTGCACGTCCGGAGCCTGTGCTCTGCAACGGGAGAGGCCACAACAGTGAGAGGCCCGCATACCGCAAAAAAAAAAAAAAAAAAAAAAAAAAAGATCGTGTGTGCTGCAACTAAGACCCAATGCAGACAAAATAAATAAATAATAAATCTTTAAAAAAATAATTGAACAAAAATTAAAAAATTAAAACCTCAGGGAATTCCCTGGCGGTCCAGTGATTAGGAACATGTACTTCCACTGCTGGGAGCACGAATACAATCCCTGATCAGGGAACTAAGGACCCGCATGCCCCAAGGCATGGTCCCCCCTAAAAAAAAATCTGTTTTAAAAACCTCACATATAGGCCTGACTCAGGAAGACAACAAAAATCTAAATACAATAGTATCCATAAAGTTTAGCTTACAATAAAATATGGTAAGAATCGGGACAGAAAATAAAATTAGTCAACAGAAACAGACCCAGGGAATCCCCTGGAGGTCCAGTGGTTAGGACTCCGTGCTTTCACTTTCACTGCCTAGGGTGCGGGTTCAATCCCTGGTCAGGGAACTGAGATCCCACAAGCTGCGCAATGCCAGGAAGGGAGGGAGGGAGGAAGGAACCCAGAAATAACATAATTAACAGACAAGAACTTTAAAACAGATATTATAATTCATGGATATAGAGGAGAATATGAATATAATGAGGGAATAAATATGCAATCTCAACACAGAAGTGCAAGATCTGAAAAAGACCCAAATGGAACTTTCAGAGTTGAAAAATACATTATTTAATGTAAACAACACATTAGATGATATTATCAACAGATTAGATGCTACAAAATTAAAGATAAGTGAAGTTGAAGGTAGTGCAATAGAAACTATCTAAACTGAAACAGAAAAAGTCTGGGAAAAAAAAAGTGGAGAATCATAGAACTCCAAGGGACAATCTTAAGCAGTTTAATACAAATGTATAATTGAAACTCCAGAAGAGAGGAGTTATTGGGGAAGAAAAAATATTTTAAGAAATAATGGTCAAGGAGGACAATGTCCTACACTTGGAATCTATGAAATTATTTTACAGTTTAATATTTATTGAATTACACAGTTAATTCACCAGGTACAAAGAACAACAAACTTAATAGCTTTCTTTTTTAAAAAGTCAAAAAATATTGACTTTAGATATAAAATATAAACCCACTGATCCCAGAAGCAAAAATGGACCCAAAGTGAAATAAACAAAAGATACCACAACATAATAAATGTCTAGAAACCAACAATAAAGAGAAAAACCTTAAGACTGGGGGAGGGGGGAACCAGAGGTAATGTGGACCCAGTTTAAAAAAAAAAAAAAGAAGTATGACCACTAAATTTTCATCAGAAGCAATACTAGCCAGAAGACAATGAAATAACATTTTCAGGGATTTCCCTGGTGGGCCAGCGGTTAAGAGTCCACGCTCCCAATGCAGGGGGCCCAGGTTTGATCCGTGGTCAGGGAACTAGATCCCATGTGCCACAACTAAGAGTTCGAATGCCACAACTAAAGATGTCACATGCCACAACTAAGAACCAGTGCAGCCAAATAAATAAATAAATATTTTTAAAAAAAGAAAAACTAAGTGCAATGAAAATATCTTTCAGAAATAAAAGTAAAATAAAGACATTTTCAGACTTTTTTCTTATTTCCTAATTCCTTTAAGAAATAACTGATTGATCAAAGAAAAAGTAAAAACAATATATTGTGCAATTTCTAACATGCAGAAGTAAAATGCATTATTTCAAAAGTACAAAGTACAGGAAAGAGGTGAGAAAATGAAAGAATACTGTTGTAAGGTGAAGCGATATATTTAAAAGTAGACTGTGGTAAGTCAAACATGTATATTTTAAAACCTGGAACTGTGACTCTCAAACTTAGGACCCCTTTATACTCTTAAAAATTGTATTACATCTTTCAACATTTTCTGCATTAAAACTAAGAAATCTTTAAAATATGTATTAATTCATTTAGAAATAATAAAAGTTAAAATAAAAATCAAATGTTGACACAAAGAACATTTTTTTTTTTTTTTTGGCCACACCGTGTGGCTTGCAGGATCTTAGTTCCCAGACCAGGGATTGAACCCTGGCCTCGGCAGTGAAAGCACCAAGTCCTAACCACTGGACCTCCAGGGAATTCCCAAGAAAGAACATTTTTTTAAAACAGCTATATTTTCAAAAAGAATTTTTAAAAGTTTAGTGACAACGGCAGCACTGTTTTACATTTTTGCAAATTTCATTAATGTGTGGCTTAATGAAAGAGAATGCAGTCTTAGAGACCCCAGAGGTCTTGAGTCCACATTTAAAAAACTGCTATCTTTGAGTGACCATTAAAGAGAGTTGGGGTGGGGCAGGGAAAGGAGAGGAACAGAACTAGTAAGTCAACAGAAGAGATAAAATGAAACTTTAAAAATACTCAACTGAGGGGATTCCCTGGCAGTCCAGTGGTTAGGACTCCGTGCTTTCACTTCTGAGGGTGCAAATTCAATCCCCCGTCGCAGAACTAAGGTTCCGCAAGCTGCGCAGCATGGCCAAAAAAAATATATGTATATACTCAGTTGAAAAGAAGCCAGGCAAAGGAGAAACACAACAACAAACACATAGGACAAATAGAACACAAACAGCAACTTAAACACAACAATTTTGATAATTATATTTACTCTAATTTAAAAGGCACAGATTGTCAAACGGGATTAAAAAAGCAAGCCTGCTGTTTACAAGAGATGGGCTTTAAACAACACAGCATTGTTTAAAAAACACTAATCATACGGACACTGGAGTGACTATGTTAATGTCAGAAAAAGAAGCCTTCAGGAAAAGAATATTACCAGAAATCAAGATGGACATTTCATAATGATAAAAGGATGAATTCATCAAGAAGACATAATTCCTAATGTATATGCACTTACTAACAGCTTCAAAATTCATAAAGTAAAAACTGAAAGAATAAACAGAAAAATTGACTACAGTTGGAAATTAACACTTGTCTTCAGCAACTGATAAAAACAAATAGATGGAAAATGAATAAGAATATAGATTAACATTGGGAAATCCCTGGCAGTGCAGTGCTTAGGACTCTGCGCTTCCACTGCAGGGGCGCACAGGTTGGATCCCTGGTAGGGGAACTAAGATCCTGCATGCCACACTGTGTGGCCAAAAAAAAAAAAAAAATGAATATAGATTAACATTCTCAATCAACTTGACCTGACATTCATAGACTACTATACCCAACCACAGAACACATACTCCTTTTCAGTGCACATGAACATGCACCAAGATAGATCATATCTGAGCCATAAAACAAATCTCAATAAATATAAATGGATTGAAATCATAGAACATGTTTTCTGACAACAATGTATTTCCATTAAACAAAAAGATATGTGGAATATCCCCAACTATTTGGGAATTAGGCAGTACACTTCTAAATATCCCATGGGTCAAAGAAGGACTCTTAACAGTACTTATAAAATATTTTTAACAATATATCAAAATTTATGAGCATTTCCCCCAAGAAGTAGATATAGTTTAAAACCTTCCCTCAGGGGGAGGGATAAATTGGGAGTTTAGGATTGACATAACACACTACCATATTTAAAACAGATAACCAACAAGGACCTACTGTATAGCACAGGAAACTCTGCTCAATATACTCTGTAGTAACCTAAAGAGGAAAAGAATTTGAAAAAGAATAGATATATGTATAACTGAATCACTTTGCTGTACACCTGAAACTAACACAACGTTGTAAATCAACTATAGTCCAATATAAAATAAAAATTTAAAAAAAAATCCCCCAAAGAAATTAAAGTCTCAATGGTTTCACTGGTGAATTCTGTTAAACATCTAAGGAATAAATAATACCAATATCCCACAAACTCAAAAAACTGAATAGGGAACACTTCCCAACTCATATTTTAAGGCCAACATTATCTAAATACTAAAACCAGATAATTTTTTTTTTTTTTTTGTCCTTGCCGCATGGCTTGTGGGATCTTAGTTCCTCGACTAGGGATCAAACCCGGGCCCACAGCAGTGAAAACGCAGAGTCCTAACCACTGGACTACCAGGGAATTCCCAGATAAAATATTTCTAAAGAGCAATCTGCCTCATAAACACGGACATAAACAATACTTCAAAAATATTAGCAATAGAATTCTTCGATATATAAAAATAATACATCATGACCAGGTGGTGTTTATTCCTAGAATGTAAAGTTAAATTCACAATCAAAATCCACCACATTAACACAATAAAGAACAAAAACATCTTATTAAATGCTGAAAGAGCACTTAACAAAATTCAACACACATTCATGATTTTAAAAAACAAAAACAGGGCTTCCCTGGTGGCGCACTGGTTGAGAGTCTGCCTGCTGATGCAGGGGACATGGGTTCGTGCCCCGGTCCAGGAAGATCCCACATGCCGCGGAGCGGCTAGGCCCGTGAGCCATGGCCGCTGAGCCTGCGCGTCCGGAGCCTGCGCTCCGCAACGGGAGAGGCCACAACAGTGAGAAGCCCGCGTACCACAAAAAAAAAAAAAAACAACTCAGCAAACTAGGAATAGAAGAAAAATTCCTTAATTTGACAAAAGGCATCTAACAGAAAAACCTACAGCCAGTATCATACTTGGAGGTGAAAGATCTAGAACAATACAAAGATGTCTATTCTCACCACTTCTACATTCTACAAAAGGTCCTAGAAAATGCATTTTAAAAAAAAGAAAATAAAAAGCACAGACTGAAAGAGAATAAGTAAAGCTGCCTTTATTTGCAGATGACAGATTGTAAAGAAAATCTTAAGAAATCTTAAAAAAACTGGAGAAAATAGGTGGCTTTAGCGAAGTTGTAGGATACAAGATCAATATACCCCCCAAATTATAAACTGTTAAAAAGTATTTACAGTACTATCAAAAACAGGGATAAATTTAACAAAATATGTAAGAGACCTTTACACCAAAAACTACAAAACACTGCTAAACAAAATTAAAAACAGCATAGAGAAATATATCTAAAGGAAAAGTAATCATGCATTGTACAACTTTTAAAATTAGTTAAAAATAAAATCTTAACCAAAAACACGAGTGTAGATAGTACAGTATGGAACCAGACAGAAAATGGATTAGTCTGATCACTTTTCTAAAGAAAACCTTGTTTTTCAATTCCAGTCAGCGCCAACAAAAAATGTGCTTGACACGCTGTGCTAGTACATACATTAAAAACGCAGCTTTTCCATTAGCTACAAACAAATTTACAAATTATTTAGGCAGCTTTTAAAAGTGAGTCCAAAAGGGTCTACAGGAATACAGGCTAGATCTTTGAAGGACACAAAAGCCAACACGGCGTCAGCGTGTAAAGTACAACCTCAATCAGGATATTTCCTCCCCCCCCATACTAATTGTGGGTTGAGCGTTCATTAGATTTTGAGTTCTAAGAGCGGTAACCCTTGGGTTGTTGTAGAACACGGACTCTGACATCAGAACAACTGATGTCAGGCTCCAGATCATTAGAAAGTCAAGGAAGGGTTCTCAATTTCCCTATACACCAGTAAAATGCCTACAAAAAAATCCGAGATTACTCTGGAAATGCAATACCTGACACACAGTAGGCGCCAAATACAAACTCTTTTGGTTTGCATTTTACTCAGTTTAGTCTAACAGGCATTCCGACGGAAAAGAGAGGGAAACAAACACGTGGAATTTAAGGAATTTCAGTCTTCCGGGTTCCAGCGCCCCCCTGCCGGGCTCAGAAGGTCTTTCCTGTTAACGATCCCGGGACCGACAGGTCATAGCCTCTGGGAAGCAACAGATCCCCAACACACGTGGGGGAACGGTCGAGGTTTGAGGCATTTGGGTGCATCATGACAAAAAGCGCCACCGTCTACTACGGGCCAAGCCTAAAGCCATGCCCAGCACTTACGTCTACATTTACACCACCCTGCAAAATAGCTGCCGCCCTCGCAGGCACAGGTGAGCATCAGAGACCTGAGCAGGGGACTCGCCCAAGGTCACGCGGGAGGCGGGACTCATCCGGCCGCCCCTCCTCTCAGCTGCGCAGGGTCTGCTAGCTCGGCTCCAAGGCTGGGACGCCCTGGGAGGAAAACTCCTCTCCCGCATGCACTTCCCATAAAAGATAGAAGCCTGGCAGGGGGCTCAGCCTCTTCAGACTTTACCCCCGCGTCGGTCAAACGAGCCAACAAGTGCCTCAACACAGTCCCCGACGACTCGCCGTGCTCGCCAGGGGCCTGGCGTCCCGCCTAGGCTCGCGTTCCCCCCTCCCCCTCCCCGGTGCTCACCTGCGCCACGCCGCAGCCCAGGTCGTCCTTCTGAGCGTCCGGAGGGACGATAGTCCGGGGCGAGAGGCCTGGGTGCAAGAAGTGAACCATGGTGAGACCCGCCGGAGAGGCGTCGAGGAGAGAGCGGCCGTCGAGCGGGGCCCGGATCCCGCGAGAGATGGTCTCGACCGGCACCGGAAAGCAGCTGAACAGCGCCCGCTCGGCGGGCAGGCACTCTGCGCTCTTGCGGAAGGTTTGGGCTTTTGAAAAGCACTCGTCCGCCGGAGACCCCGCCCCCAGGACGGCCTTCCCCACCCACACCGGGCCGACCACCCCTCCACGCCTTGAGGGCCCAACCGCCCTTCTTCCGCCTTTTTGACGCCCCAGAGACCAACTTTAGGCCGGCTGAACCACTCGCCCAACTCCTACGCATCCCTCTGAGACCGTCTCCCTCCAACCGACACCATAGGGCTAGGTACCACTTTCTTGTCGCCGGTCAAAGGCATGGCCACGGACCAGCTCTGTGGAGTTGGGAAATAGAATGTGGTGGGCCCTCCGTGTCCCCAGGGACATTGGTTTCAGGATCCACCATATGCAAATCCTCTGAAACTGAAGTACCTTATATAAAATGGTGTAACATTTGCATATAACCTAGGCACCTTGTCCCCTATTCTTCAAATCACCTCTAGAGTGCTTATACTAATACAATGTAAATGCTGTGTAAATTGCTGGTACTGGCAAATTCAACTTTTGCTTTTTCAAATTTTATGGAATTTTTTTTCTGAACATCCATAGCGGTTGGATCCAGGGATGGAGAGCCTGTGAATAAGGAGGGCTGATTGTATACATTTTTTTAAAAATACTTATGGCTGTGTTGGGTCCTCGTTGTTGGGCACAGGCTTTCTCTAGTTGCGGCGAGCGGGGACTACTCATTGCGGTGGCTTCTCGTTGCGGAGCACGGGCTCTAGGGCGTGCAGGCTTCAGTAGCCGTGGCACACGGGCTCAGTAGTTGTGGCTCACAGGCTCTAGAGCACAGTCTCAGTAGTTTTGGCGCACAGGCTTAGTTGCTCCGCAGCACAAGGTATCCTCCCAGTCCAGGGATCGAACCTGTGTCCCCTGCATTGGCAGCGCAGGCGGATTCTTAACCACTGCACCACCAGGGAAGTCCCTACATTTTGAAATCTATTTTTTAAAGTCCTTTCTCCTACACATCTGGCAACAGCACCTCTCTTATATCAGACCTCTGTTTCACCTTCTACTGACATTGGATGAATCAAATATCAAAACCACTTCTGATCTAGTAAGTACACAAACTGAACTGCTCAGCTTTCTTGTAACCTAAAAAGTATGGAGAAGACCCTTCTAACCTGCTCCAAGAAAGAAACCCTGAGAGAGAGTAGTGAATTAGTACTCTTTAGCTAATTTAAGAGAAAATATGTCTTGGAAAAGGATAGTTATTAAGAGTAGGAGGCTTGGATTTGAATCCTGCTTTGGAATGCCTGCTCAGCCACCTACTAACTTGTGAACCTTGGACAAGGTTTTTAATTTCTCTGAAGCTCAACTTCTCCATCAGTAAAATGGGATGAGAATGCCTTATCTCACAGGGTTAATATAAGGATTAAATAAGATAATGTATGTAGGGAGTTCCCTGGTGGTCTAGTGGTTAGGATTCCACGCTTTCATTGCCATGGTCCAGGTTCAATCCCTGGTAGGGGAACTGAAATCCCTCAGCTGCACAACAAAAAAAAAATAGAAAAAAAAAAAGATTATGTAAAACACATGAAAATGAGCAATGGAACAAGTCCTTGATAAGTGGATTCAAATGTTAAAGTTATTTTTCAAGTTCAAATAACTGCAAAATGCTTTCCTTTCACATTTATTCTTTTATTTAATCCTCATACAAATAGAAATCCCAGGCCTTAGGTATCTCCATTTTACCCATAGAGAAACTGAACTACCTGAGGGATTGAACAGACAAGTTAAATTTTACCTACCTGATGAGTGGAAAACCTGGGAGTCAAAATTGAGTTTTCTAAATCCAGATCCAATCAATATTCTTTTTTTAATTTAATTTTTATTTTAGATTGGACTATAGTTGATTTACAATGTTGTGTTAGTTTCAGGTATACTTTTTTAAATTTAATTTTTATTTTATATTAGAGTACACTAAATGGACTATTTCCTAACTTCTATCAACTCTCCAACACCTCTTCCCCCAACCATACTGTCAGTTTCCTCTTTCACTGAAAAAAGAAAAGAATCAGAAAGAACATTCCAAGCTCCCCCCATCACATCTACCCACCTACCAGTATAGGCTCTCTGTCTTTGCATTCCCTCCTATTACTATGAACTATTTATACCCTTATCTAAGGCCAACTCTGGACTTGTGCAATAGATCTCATCTTCCCTTGCTTAGTCAAAGACATCATCCAGCAACATCCTTTCCCCTGAATTATCATTTTTCCCCCTCCTTCTTGGATCATTCCCACCAGCTGATATTTTTCCCATAATTAAAAAAAAACACTTCTTTTGACCTAATTTCCCTATTCAGGTATTGCCCTCACATCTCTTCCATCCTTTAGAGCAAAACTTATCCAAAATGTGGTCTGCACTTGCTGTCTCCAATTTTTCTCTTACCATTTTCTTTCACCTCTGCCACTCTACTAACCGTTCTTGTCAACTTCAAAGTTGCTAAATTCAGTTGTCACTCCTCTCTCATTTGTTCAGCAGCATTTGACCCAAGTGATCATTTCTTCTTCCCTAAAATACTTCCTTCATTTGGCTTCCAGGATGCATCTTCTCTGCCGCCTCCCCCTCCTTGCCTTCTTCCTTCTTTCTTTCTCTTCTCCTCCTACCTCGTTGTCTGCTCCTTCTCATCCTCTTGATTTCTCATCACCCAGAGTTCTAAATCTTTGTGTACCCCCAAGACTCAGTACTTACATACCTCTTCTCTACCCATTCTCTCTTACTTGTGGTAATTTCATCTAGTTTCATAACTAAAAGAAATCTATATGCTGATATATCCCTATTTTATGTGTCTATCCTGTACCTTGCTTTTGAACTTCAGGCTGATACATCCAGCTGTCTATTCAACATATTCATCTGGTTATCAAAATAGCCTTATGTGTCCAAAAGTAAACTCCTGTTGTCCTCCCCCTGACCTGCTTTTCCTGCCAGTCTTTCCTTTTTCAGTATATGGCAACTCTTTCCTTTCAGTTGCTCATGACAAAAACATTCGAAATAATTTTTAACTCCTCTTTTATTCTTATATCCCATATCCTATCTCTTAGGAAATCCTGTTGACTGTGTCTTCAAAATATATCCAGAGACTCTCTATGTCTTATCTCTTCTACTGCTACCCTGGTCCAAGCCCCTGTCATAACCCACTTGAATTCTTACGATATCCTCCTATCTGGTTTCCCAGCTTCCAGCCTTGTTTCATTAAAATCTATTCTCAACATAGCAGCTAGAGTGATCACTTTAAACAATCATGTCACCCTTCTACTCAAAAGCTATCTCCAATAGCTTCCCATCTCAGGCAGAATTTAAAAATTCGTAAGGATGGTGCTCTATGAGGTTCTACATAATCTGTTCTTTCCACGCCCTTCTCTCACCTCATCTTCTGCCACTCTCTCCTTTGTTTATTCTACTCCAGCACTATTGGACTCCTTGTTACCCTCATGGATGTCTCTCTTACTTCCTTCAAGTTTTTGCTCAAATGTTGCCAAGTTTTTGCTCAGGACTTACATTAAACAGCAATCCTCACCGCCATCACCACACCCTCCCCATACTTCTTGTTCCTTTTGTTCTGCTTTTATATTTAACGTTGTCATGCTGTATATTTATTTTGTTTCTGTTTATCTTCTGCTCCCTCCCACTAGGAAAAAAATATAAGCCACGTGAGGGCAAGGACTTTGTTATCCCCAGGCCTAAAACAGTGCCTAACTTATAGAAGGTGGTCAAAAAAAAAGAAGGTGGTCAATAATATTTGTTGAAAAAAATACATGAAATGGCTACCTAGAAAAAATGAATTGTAGTTGTAAAAGGAAGTTTGTCTCCAAAGGTTGCAGCTATTCAGAGAAGGGCAAACTTTTGTGACAAATTTTGCCTCCACCTCTTCTTCCCCTAATCTCCTCTATGCCCATCTGCTACTTATTCTCCAGTTTTCCACTTCAATTTAACAGTTTCTGAGGATTTAGTTCATGCTCCTAATTGACGCATTACCAGACTCATCCCTTCCAGTCTCTTACCCACCTAAAATGAGTATTCTACCTAAAACACAAATCTGATCACGTTTCTCCCCAGTTTAAAACACTTCCATGGATCCCCATTTTCTTCAGAATAAAATCCAAACATCTTAGGATGGTTTTAGATGGTCCTTCATGATCTGGCTCCTGGTTACATCTCTAGTTTAAACCCTCAGTATTCTCATTATAACATTATGTACTGGAACTTGCCTGGTGGTCCAGTGGGTAAGACTCCGCACTCCCAATGCAGGGGGCCTGGATTTGATCCCTGGTTGGGGAACTAGATCCTGCATGCATGCCCAACTAAGAAGTCCACATGCCGCAACTAAAGATTCCGCGTGCCGCAACTAAGACCAGGCGCAGCCCAAATAAATAAATAAATAAATATTTTAAAAAATTAGCTACTGGGCTTCCCTGGTAGAGCAGTGGTTGAGAATCCGCCTGCCATTGCAGGGGACACAGGTTCAATCCCTGGTCCAGGAAGATCTCACATGCCATGAAGCAACTAAGCCCATGAGCCGCAACTACTGAGCCTGCGCTCTAGAGCCCGCAAGCCACAACTACTGAAGCCCACGCACCTAGAGCCTGTGCTCTGCACCAAAGAGAAGCCACCACAATGAGAAGCCCGCACACCACAACGAACAGTAGACCCCACTCGCTGCAACTAAAGAAAGCCCGCACACAGCAACAAAGACCCAATGCAGCCAAAAATAAATTTAAAAAAAATTAGGTACTGAAATTGTTTCAGTTCTAGAAATGTACCTTTGCACATTCATTGTTGTCCATGCCACCTCCCCCTACTAAGTAATTCCTATTAATCCTTCTGATCTCACTGAGATGTCACTTCCTTTAGAGAGCCTTCACTGACATGCCCCACCCTTTTCCTGAAAACTCTGAATAGGTAGGGGAAGGATAGTGCAGAAACATAGAAATTGGGAAGTTTCAAGAAATTAAACTTCTGAAATGAAATTAGAAAACCAGAGTCAAGATTTCTTTAAATCATGGTTGGATATCTTTAAGGACTTGGTAAAATTTCTTTAGCTTTGTTGGCATGAAGTATAGGGGAAAGATCATGAGCTCTGATGTCCGAAAAGCCTGAATTCAGATTCCATCTCCACCTTACCTTTGGGTTGTTACTTAACCTATGAGCCTCAGCTTCCTCTTCTGGAAAGTGAGCTAAATAAAGAATAATACCAAACTTGCAGAATTTCAAAAACTAAGAGATTGTCTAACACCCCATGTGTTATTTTTGTGTTCTCAAGTAGACAGGATGATTTCTAAGGGTCATTTGAAGCTCTGTGACTTCGAGCAAGTCTTTGTCTCTTTCTGGGCATCAGAAACACAGAGACTAGCTACTAAGTCTTTGTCTTATCTACGTCTGTAGATTCGGTTTATTTCTCCTACCGTAGTGATCAGCAGTAAAACCTGTATTATCATAGAAAAAGCCTGCTTAGGAAACAAAGAAACTGGAACCACAGAGGAGTACAAATCATCAATGGCCCTAAAGAAAAGGTTGCCTCTATTTAGGGAGGGGCAGTCTAGAGTTCAGAGAGCGCCCTCTTGACTAGTCTCCTTCTTTACTAACTTAATTAGTAAAAGGTAACACACTGAAGTAGTGAACTTGAAGAAAGAGAAACCACTCCTGGGGAACCAAATTAACTAAGAAAATGGTTCCCTAAGGCTGATCCAAAGACTCTTGTTGTCTTTATCACAGGTGGGCATCAAAATGAGTAAAATAAGGACAAGTGATACATATAAAACTACATGCATCCATTTAAAGTACTGTCCTTTATTCTGACATTATGTCTTCCTATTTATTGGTTTTAACGATTTTTTTTTTTTTCTAATGAACTTACTGTGAACCCTGTTGCGAGGAAAAACTCCTCTACCAACTTAGGTCCGATTGTTGGAAGTGGAAGGAGACCTGTAAATTAACTGAGAACAGATAAACCAGAGAAAAATTTATTACACACAGTGGAATATCCTACATAGAAAGTAACTCCTCGTACAGCTATGGGGAAACGTTTACATACTGGCTTAGTAAGACAGGGGAGTTGGTTTAGGGCTTCAAAGGATGGAAAGTTATGAGTGTTGTTTGTACAATTATTTGGAAATGTCCTGATGCCCAAGGTCAGTGCCTCTCTGATTGGAGACCTCCCTAGAAATGGGGTTTGTGGCAGCTGACTCTCCTAAAGCTCTATACTAGTTAGATAAGCCATGTTCAGATGTTTTCACATTGAAGTAATCTCTATCTATATCAGTTTCATGGGTTGTTGGTCTCGTTAGCCCCATTATTTGGGGGAGGAAATTTTCTCCCCAAATTTGTAAAATCTTATGTTTTATTGTAGGAGCCACTACAATAATGACACTGAGGGCCAGTGAGGTTGAAAATCATGAACTTGTAAAGCTGTCAATGTTCTCCATTCTCTGAGACAGGCCAAAAGTGTGCATGGGAACGGCCTTAATGGTTAAATTGGATTTGGGATTGTCCTTAATGGTAAAATTGGTTTTTCCCCTTTATAGCACAGTGATTAAGAGCATAGATTTCAGAGTCTGACAGACCTAAGTCTCATGTGTGACAATGAAACCTAATAACTTGTGACCTTGACAAAGTTATTTAATACCTCACAATTTCCTTATCCATAAAATGTAATGATTACCTTCTTTTTTTTTTTTTTTTTTTTTTTCTGTACGCGGGCCTCTCACTGTTGTGGCCTCTCCCGTTGCAGAGCACAGGCTCTGGACGCGCAGGCCCAGTGGCCATGGCTCACGGGCCCAGCCGCTCCGTGGAATGTGGGATCTTCCCAGACCGGGGCACGAACCCGTGTCCCCTGCATCGGCAGGCGGACTCTCAACCACTGCACCACCAGAGAAGCCCATGATTACCTTCTTTACAAGGCTGTTGCACGGCTTAGTTGAAAAAATATACACTAAAAAAAAATGCTTAGCATAGTGCTTGCCTCGATGTATTTTCTGACTGCATTGGAATGTACTGAATAACTAATGCTATTTGAAATTGTAGACCCCTTACAATAGAATTTGGCGCATAGTGGTAATTGATTGACCCCAAATCCTAAACTATAGTTGATCTGTTCCCATAGGTCTTGAAAAGAGAAGACTCTAAATCCATTGCTAGTACCCACAAACAATAATGTGGTTTATTTCATGAACCAGTTTCAGAGGGCTTTTGATTATACATTTGTCTTTTTATTCAAAGACATCACTACTGAGATTGTACAAAGCAGCAAAGATTCTTCAGAGTGGGGACGCTGGTGTTAAAGCAGTATCTAGGTTTAATCTACAAATTCCTCTACTTACTATCTGTGTGATGTGAGGCAACTCATTTGACCTCACTAGGCTTCCCCTCATTTGTAAAATAGGGGATAATTATCTTCCCTTACAAGATGTTTGAGGGTTAAATACAGCACTTGACTCATTACTCATAATATATCCAGTTTCGAAAGGGCTTTATTTAAGACTGAATTGATGAGACCAAGAATTAGGTAGAAAATGTGTTTGGTAACTCCTTAATCTCCACATTCAAACATGACAATCACACTCTAGATATGTCATTGAAAATAGTTCCTTTTTTTTTTTTTTTTTTTTTGCGGTACGCGGGCCTCTCACTGTTGTGGCCTCTCCCGTTGCAGAGCACAGGCTCCGGACACGCAGGCTCAGCGGCCGTGACTCACGGGCCCAGCCGCTCCGCGGCATGTGGGATCTTCCCGGACCAGGGCACGAACCCGTGTCCCCTGCATCGGCAGGCAGACTGTCAACCACTGTGCCACCAGGGAAGCCCCAAAACAGTTCCTTTTGTAATGTGTTTTTATGTAAAGTAACAGGAGAGCTGAGGGCTTTTTTTTTGTTTTTTTGTTCTTAGCTCTTATTGCCTCATCACAGTCTAGGAGAGACACTCTTTAGTGACAGTCCTTGACTGAGTCATTGCAAGATGATTTTAAACAGCTGTCATACTGAATGCACAGGAGTAAGCCATTCATCTGCAACATCTGGCCACTGGTATGATTTCCCCAAACCTGCTGTGAAGTCTGGTTTCTGGAAGCCAAGAGCTCAGTCAATACGCCCACCCTATGACTTGCTCTTTTATAGGCTGAATTTTCAGACTGCATTAGAATCTTAAATTATAAAAAGACAAAAATGATTAATGTGAGTGCTCATGGTTTCTGCCATTCACCTACTCTTCTCAATGTGAGGAGTTATGCAGTTACTCAGAGCTGTGCACTGGAGTCTTATGATGCAGATTAAGAATGGGGAATAGGAGATGGAAAGATAGGAGGAAAGGAAGAAATTTAAATTTAGCCAAGAGACTGGGTTGATCTACATAATAAAAACTGAGAAAGGGTGGGGGAGGGGAAGAATGTTGGAAGGTTTGATTTTGTCTTTTTTTTTTTTTTTTTTTGCAGTACGCGTGCCTCTCACTGCTGTGGCCTCTCCCGTTGCGGAGCACAGGCTCCGGACGCGCAGGCTCAGCGGCCATGGCTCACGGGCCCAGCCGCTCCGCGGCATGTGGGATCCTCCTGGACTGGGGCACGAACCCGTGTCCCCTGCATCGGCAGGCGGACTCTCAACCACTGCGCCACCAGGGAAGCCCTGATTTTGTCTTTTTGAAGATAGGCTATAGACAACACAGCTCAACAACTTGTTTGGTTAAATATTGGCCAAAGGTATTTATCTTCCTCAGTATGTATGGCCCATAGTAATACCATGTTAGTATTGAGTGAATTATTGGAGACAATAAAAGGTTAAGAAAAGCTGGGCTTCCCTAGTGGCACAGTGGTTAAGAATCCACCTGCCAATGCAGGGGACATGGTTTCAAGCCCTGGTCCGGGAATATCCCACATGCCGCAAAGCAACTAAGCCCGTGCGCCACAACTACTGAGCCTGTGCGCCACAACTACTGAGCCTGTGCTCTAGAGCCCGCAAGCCACAACTACTGAGCCCACGTGCTACATCTACTGAAGCCTGTGCACTCTAGAGCCTGTGCTCTGCAACAAGAGAAGCCACCGCAGTGAGAAGCCCGCGCACCGCAACGAAGAGTAGCCCCTGCTCGTGGCAACTAGAGAAAGCCCGCGCACAGCAACTAAGACCCAACACAGCCAAAACTAATAAATAAATAAACAAAAATAATAAATAATTTTTTAAGCTAATAATTATTATAAAAATTATAATAAAACTACTATTAAAAACCCTATCACTAACACATCTAATCTCATGTTTGTGTATTAGTGAAGCATTAGTATTTGTAGTGATCATTCATTAACAATTCTATAGCATCTAAACACTAATGCTGCCCTACACCATCTGTAAGGATGGTCAACTTCCACTTCTGACCATCTGGCGCACATTCTTTTCTGTACCATTCATTTGATGTTTAATCACATATTCCCTAAGAGCTAAGCAATCTCATGCGATTATGCAATAATAGGGGGAGAGGGGGCCCATTGGATTGTAAATTTGGAAATAAGAATTGTAATGCAGAGTCTGTTACTGACTTGCTGTGTGATTTGGGCAAGGTCATTTTACCTATGACTTAGTTTCTTCAACTATAAAAATGACGTTTCTGAAACTAAAGTCACTAAGAATTCTTCCTCGTCATGGGGTTCTTATATTATACTTTGTTTTTTGGTAACCTCCCTCACTAAATGCACTCATACAATATATATTATATCAGTTAATTATCTCAATAGTTGTGTGAATGACTGTCAACCTAGATATGCTCTCTAGGAAGTGTTCTTGGGCTGTCTGATGGGTGCCCAGTCTGGATTAGGTATAGTCTCTGTGGCTTTATAACAAGTACCGTGGACTGGTCTGTAATACAATGTTATGTAGTATTTATCTGTTTATTTGACACTTCCTCTTCTCCACAAAACTGTTAAGTTCTCTGAAGGATTTATAAATTATGCAAGTTCCAGCACATAAATAGTACCTAGCATAGGTATTTAATGAAATGAATGAACGGAGTTCCAGGTCCTGCAAAAAAATTAGAAATTTCTGCAGTAAAACCACTGGCCTTTTCCAGAAAGCAACTGTTACAAACGGATGACCAAGGAATCTGAATCTTGAAGCATTAGTTTTAAATTTTAAAGCAAATGCCCAGAATAAATGTAGACAAGACACACTTTACATAAAATTTGTAACATTTATTTAGGCCAAAAAAAAAGAAATCCCCAAAACAAAAATCTGTATACACAACAGTAATACCTAAGTGATGTCCTGATTTAAAACACCATGATTCATGTACAGGACACTCCCATTCATCTGGCCACAGTAAGAACAGTGCCTTCAGTCCAGACAATTGACAGCCTTTGAAATGTATACACATTACACTTTCCAATGAATTTTTCATATCCTTTAAAAGGAGTTAAACTCTTCCATCAGAATTCAAGCAAAAGATAGCTTTTTCCATACTCACAAGTCAGTGAGAATTTGACAGTGGGAATTCTACAAAAGTCAGGGATTTAAAAATTTTATTCTTACAGATTATCTGAAAGTATAAATCTTGACATAACATCCTCCCATTTTTAAATGCTCTCAAGAATTTCCTGCTTTTATGAAAGTATGTCTCAGCTTTCATTAGCAAAGTAGCTTCTTGCTTCTAAGCTGATTAAAGTAAGCTTAAAAGAACCCAATTTGAACAATTTTCCAAAATAAGTTCAAAATTAAGCACATATTATTAATGAACTACATTTATGATTTCTCATAATTTGATTAATTTGGATTTTCTAAATATTCTCAATAGCCATTCTATCTAGCTATGCAGTTAGGTTGTGCTGTCCAAAGGAGCTTTGCTTCATCCAGAGAAACGAGAAATAGCATTGATTTTCCCATAATTTACCCAAAAAAATTGGGGGAGGGGGAGAAACAGGCAGAGAAAGTTCTCTCTTAGGCTATCAATCAGTTAACATAAGAATGTCTTAGGTTAAGATTTGGAAACCAAAGAATGCATAATTAGGAGTGTACATGTCACACAAAATCTGTGAAATACTAAAAAAAGATAAAGCAGTTACTCATTTAAAGCACACTCAGCAAAATTTCCTATCATACCGCTATTTTCACCACTGGATGAAGTCTGGATTTGCATTATTACTTAAATAAACAGTTCGTGAGTTAATACAAAAAATGAAAAATGTGTCAATACAAAGCAAATGGTAAAATTTAAATATCCAATATCCACACAATCATTTGAAACTGCTACAATGGATTTGAGAGGGAAACCATAAGTTTGCAAACCTCTCTGTAAGCTATCTCGGAACACTACTCTGAAGCCCTAGCCATATAAAGCCCCCAAATAAGTAACATACAGATGAAACTGCCCACGTCAGCCAACAGTATGATATTGCCTTTAACTTACACCTTCAGTTTAATAATACTGCTTATCTCAAGATAAAAGTTGCACAATAACCAAATAATGTAAACAGACCATTAGAGGGCAGGAAAGGGGTGGGTTTCAACATATACAACAAAGTAAGTTTATTTTCCTGGCTACTCATGACCTCTTTTCAACCTTGGGTATTGCTGCACCTTGTTCTATGGGGGGACAGGGTGGGGTGTCAGGCATTTTAAAGCACTAAGCCAAAACCATGGTTCATTAATCGATTCCACCCTAATTTAGCACATAATGAACCATAATAAAATATGTTTTCATCAAAATGTGCTCCAAAGGTCTAGATGATGGCCCAATACTATCTTGAGCATGGCATAATTTAAAATATAGCCAAATGAAAGTGACTGGGGAGAAAAAGGGCCAACTCAAAAGGTCCCACTAGCAAGATCAACTTCCTAGGCTGGATATACAGCACTGATATTTTAAAACATGAATCCTTGATTCTTTGGAAGCTTGCAAACAAAAGATATCATGAAATTAAATTCCCATAGTTGCTTTGTGGGATTCATCTCTACCTTGGGTAATTCACTTAAATTGACTAGTGCCACTAAACGGCATTTCTGTCCAAGGGTGAGGAGCGGCAATATTTAAGGTCAATTCCTGGATCTGTGAGTCTGATATGACTTTTTTAATTCTCAACTAAGATCAGTAACCACTGAGTCCTTGGCCAGAGAGTAAATTAACCCCTTATTACTACTTGATTTATGTTCCTTTTCACCTGCAAAAGGAAAAAATGATTTTTTAGAGTATAAAGAGAACAGCAAAACTGACTTGATGGAAAGAATGAGATACCCTAATTATTTTTGCTTTAATTTCAGACTGTTCTTGTTTTACTCAATAAATTTACACATGCATCCTTAGAGTTTAAAAAGTCTAATTCCATTTCCTTTTTCCTTTAGTAGATCTATTTCCTTTTTCCTTTAGTAGATCTAAACCTTGCTGTTGCTTGTGGACTGATGTAGTGATAATCTGCAATATCTGAGCACACCAATGATTTGAGAAATGAGTGGTTCAACCCTAGTCTAAATTGTGCTTGAAACAGCACCTCTAAGCCACTGAAGAGGTAACCCTTGAAGGCACCAAGTTCTGTTACATTCTAGTGTACAAATGCAAATGGGAGGCCTAATAGATTCTTTCTGTAGAGACAGGCCAGTTACACCTCATAATTTCAATTTTTATATATATATATATGTATATATACATATACATATATACTGTATTATAGCCAGATTCAAGACCTTATAGACAATTCAGTGCCATAATTAGGTACACAATTTTAAGAGCCATCCCAACCACAAAGGCACTAAATTTTTTATATATTTGGGATGTGCCTAATTATTTTGCTTTTAAGATTCAAAAGTATCTGGCCATTACCAGTGCTCAAAGTAGCAAATTTCAATTTCAATTTAAATATATTTGAGTCTTCATCTATCAACAAGTTATTCTGAGTAATGAAGGGATTTGTTTTCCATACATTTTTAGCCATTTTTGAAAACAATTCATAAAGACAAAAACCTAGGATTAGCCTAGAAGGAACATGTACTTTTGTCTTGAATAGGATACAATAGAAACTTGAAGCCAAACTTCTCAAATAGGCTTTTCCTTAGCTACACAAGCTAGAAGACCTAGAAATGCTCTACATAGCTAGCGACTCCAAGCTTTTGTAGGCCATCCTATTTTCTACATTTTGCCTTAGATATTTAAAACCCAGAAAAGGGGGGAAATTTTTAAAAGATTTTCCATTTCCTCTGAAATAGAAATAATCTGTGAAAATTTATCTCACACCTATAAAAATTCCTTAAACTGGTTAAGTCAGAATTAACCCATAATTTAATATGGTTTTTAATGATTCTAAATATCTATTTTCATTTAGTTTAAGTTTTGACTCCTGTGAAGGAGTACCAAATAATTCAAGTATGACTACTGTGATAGTGGTGTGAAACGTGTATGTCAAAAATATTATCAGCATACTAATAAGCCAGCTCCTTTCTAAATAAAAATGCTTCTGAATAATCACCATGATTTTAAACGTATTATTTAAAATCTCTATTGAAAACATTTTGGCCATCTATGAAAAAGATGCAGTCATCTAAGACTGCAGGTTAACTTTATTCACAAACTAAAATTTAAGGTGGATACTCTGGTTTCTCTTCAGATCGTATAAATCTTTTGCCTTTTTTTTTGTTTAATGAAAAATAACTCTCTTGGTGACTTGCTGCCTCCCAACTGCCATTATTGACAACTGATTCTTTACTGTAACAACTCTTAAAGGAAAGGCAACTGTCTGAAAAATAACCCATCACAAAATATTTCCTTTTATGCACTGCAACTAGAATCATTACATTTAACAATAGTCTAATTCTTCTTGTTTACTTTTGGCAGTGAGATGTGGATATCCTTCCCCAACATGAAAATATTAAGATACATGTAGTCTGAAACAAAAGAAAATTAACTTCTCATGGCAAAATCTACTGTTGTTAATTGTATTTTAAGTGAGCAGGTAATACCATGTGTAGTCTCTATTCCACTGAACAAAATGACTTTGAAATAGAGGGAAAAGGATGGTCTGTTTGAGGAAGAGACGATTTTTGTAAAATTCACATTTTCACAACAATATGACATAAAGAAATTCAGACAGTTAATCTCTAACGCAGAATGCTGTAATATTTTAAACTGTGGTGCTTGGGGAAATATTTCTAGAGAGTAACCAGCAGTCTGTGTAGGAAGCAGCAGCCCATGCCTCCAGGAATAAATATGAAGAACAAGCTACTGTGCAATGCCTCAGGAGAGGTGGGCCCCAGAAGATTAGCCAGTCCCAGTTTAAAAACTATATACCACAAGAGCAGACCTTTTCCCAGTTCCTAAACTCTATTTTCCCTTAGTAGTTTTTCTTTTTAATATATTTTCTGCCAGCCATCCTAGCACCAGCCAGTGAGTAGCTTTCACAAGGAGAGGACTCAGATTTCCATTCTTTCACACTAAGAAGGACATCTTATAAAAGATACACAGACAGAGAATAAAGGCATTTTATACAGAAGCAATATAAAATTTACAACTGAAGCAGTGCCAGAAATCAGGTTAACAGCTTATCTGAAGCTGCAAATTGACTGAAGGGACTTTAAGATCAGAAAAGTCTGGCCTAAGGGTCCGTGCAAACTTCCTCATAAAACTGTAGAATTTTAAGCACAAGTAAGTTCAAACACTGAAGGATGTGGAAATTTTCCTAAAAGGCAATGATCAAGGAAGAGACTCTTCTCATCTGATAAGTTAAAAATCACAAGACAAATCAGAGACTGTTCACATGGGCAGTACTGTACATTATCAATCCCATACTCACTTTATGACTCTTGTTGCAGAAACCCCCAAAACATCAGAGAGGGTAAGATATTCCAAGTGAATCTATCACAAAAAGAATTTCTGTGATTCAATTATCCAATTACCTATAGCTATCAATTTAGTCTGGCCTGGGGCTGCTTTTTACAGGGAGGTGGTCTTCCATGGCGTACAATGTGTTTCTCTAAGCTGTCCAGGATGGCCACAGCAATCTGTTGGACATGAGGATCAGTCTGTTCATGTTCTTTGATGTTGTATAAATGCTGCAATCCTCCTTCCTCAATCAGCATGCTGCAATACCTTGAGGCTGAAAGAAAACAGGAGAAAGACCTTTCCTTAAAAAACTTAACTTTTTTTGTGGAATAATTTTATTTTTTTGCTTAAATTTAAGCTGTTTTGCTATTGCTCACTAACATAAGCTAGAGCTTGAAAAATATCTCTGTAATGATGTTATGCCTACACTACAAGGCCCACACATAGATCATAGATAATACACATACCATTTTATATATATATATATAATATATATAAAAATCATAACCATAAGACATAGACAATCTTCTTTGACCCCCAAATCATGAGTAAGATGGGTACTGTTACACTTTTATGCATTTCCTATGTTAAAAAAAAAATTTAGGGCTTCCCTTGGGGCGCAGTGGTTAAGAATCCGCCGGCCAATGCAGCGAACATGGGTTCGAACCCTGGTCCAGGAAGATCCCACATGCCGCGGAGCAACTAAGCCCGTGCGCCACAACTACTGAGCCTGCGCTCTAGAGCCCGTGAGCCACAACTACTGAGCCCACTCGCCTAGTGCCTGTGCTCTGCAACAAGAGAAGCCACCACAATGAGAAGCCTGTGCACCGCAATGAAGAGTAGCCCCCACTCGCTGCAACTAGAGAAAGCCTGCATGCAGCAACGAAGACCCAACGCAGCCAAAAATAAATAAATATTTAATAGCAGTCATATTGTACATGCAGTATTCATTCTTTTTAAATATTTTTTTCCTTTTGCCTTTTTTTACACATGCCTTTTAAAGTTTTTTTAGTTTTAGTCATATTTATTTAGTCATATATAAAATTTATAAATAAAGTTTATTTTTTTAGTTTTAGTCATAAAGTCTAATTTACACACAATAAAACACACCTAATTTAATCTATAGTTTTATGAGTTTTGCCAAACGTATACACTTGTGTAACCACCAACACAATCAGGATATGGAATATTTTCAACAACTAAAAAGTTTCCTTGTGCACCTTTGAAGTCAATCTCCCCTGCACCCTTCATCCCAGGTAACCACTGTTCTAATTTCTGTGATACAGACTTTTGCCTACAACTTCATATAAATGGACAGCATGTAACCTTTTGTGTCTACTTTTGCTCAGCATGATGTTTTCGAGATGTTTCCAAGTTGTTACCTGTATGTAATCTTTTTTTGTTGTTCTAAGCTGAGTATTCCACTGCATTGAATACGTCACGTTTTTAATGGACATTTGTTGGATGTTCTCTCTCCCTGAGCATTTCATTACAATGACTAAAAATGCTATAATCATTCTTTCACAAGTTTTTTGGGAACTTTTCATTTCCTGGATCTTGAGAAAATACCTAAAATGATGAGCAAATGCTAAATGTATGTTTATTTTTTTATTTTATTCTTGATTTTTATTTTATTTTTTTATACAGCAGGTTCTTATTAGTTGTCAGTTTTATACACGTCACTGTATACATGTCAATCCCAATCTCCCAATTCATCGCACACCCATCCCCCCCCACCACCACTTTCCCCCCTTGGTGTCCATACATTTGTTCTCTACATCTGTGTCTCAATTTCTGCCCTGCAAACCGGTTCATCTGTACCATTTTTCTAGGTTCCACACATATGCATTAATATACGATATTTGTTTTTCTCCTTCTGACTTACTTCACTCTGTATGACAGTCTCTAGATCCATCCATAAATGTATGTTTAACTTTATAAGAAATCACCAAATTGTTTTCTGAAATGGTTGTATAATTTTTCATTCCCATCAGCAATGAATGAGAAAGTTGCTTCATGTCCTCATCAACACTTGTCATTGTCCACCTTTTTGATTATAGGCAGCCTTCCTAGCAGGTGTAAAGTGGCTTACACCTCACTGTGGTTTTAATTTATATTTTCTAATAACTAACGATGCTGAACTTTTTTTTTTTTGCCATCATGACAGTATCTTTATTTTTTTAATTTTATTTATTTATTTTTTTGGCCACGCCCTGTGGCATGCGGGATTTTAAGTCCCCCGACCAGGGATCAGACCTGTGCCCCGTGCAGAGGAAGCATGGAGTCTTAACCACTGGACCACCAGGGAAGTTCTGAACTTCTTTTAATGTGCTTATTGGCCATTTGTGTATTTTCTTTGAAGATCCTTTGCCAATTTTTAAAGTGGGTTATTTTCTTTTTTACTATTGTGTTTATATATTCTGAAAACAAATCTCTCATCAGGTATATAATTTGCAAATATTTTCAACCGTTCTGGGAGTCGTCTTTTCACTTTCTTGATGGTGTCCTTTAAAGCACAAAAGTTTTAAAATTTTTTATTAAATCCAATTAGACTACTTTTCTTTTGTCACATGCTTTTGGTGTCCTATATAAGAAATCACTGCTTAATCCAACATCATAAAGAGTTATACCTATGCTTTCTTTTAAAAGTTTTATATGCTTATGTATATGTAAATGTAGTTCTTATACTTAGGCCTGTAATCCATTTTTGAGTTAATTTTTGTATATGGTATGAGGTAAGGGTCAAAGTTCTTTCTTTTACATGTGCCTACTCAGTTTTCCCAGCACCATTCGTTTAAAAACCTGTTCTTTCCCCACTGAATTGTCATGGCACCCTTGTTAAAAATCAATTAACCATAGGTGCATGGTTATTTTTGGGCTCTCAATTCTATTGCATTGATCTATTCAACTATCCTAATGATGCTGAGCATTTTTCATGTGTTTATTTGCCATCTGTAAATATTTGGTGAAAAGTCTGTTCAACTCTTTCGTCCATTTTCTTGTATTCTTTTCTTATCATTAAGTTTTGAGAGTACATGGTATATTCTGATCACAAACGCTTTATCAGACATGTGATTTGAAAATTTTGACCCAGTATGTGCACTGACTTTTCAATTTCTTGACAATGTCTTTCAAAAAGCTGAAATCCTTAAGTTTGATTTGTTCATGTCCAATTTAGCAGGTTTTTCTTTTTCTTTTTTTTTTTGCTGTTCTGTGTGGCTTGCGGGATCTTAGTTCCCCAACCAGGGATTGAACCCGTGTGCCCTACAGTGGAAGTGTGGAGTCTTAACCACTGGACTGCCAGGGAAGTCCCTAGTTTTTTCTTTTGTAGATCATACTTTTGTGCATATTTAAGAATTTGATCTCAACAGATGCAGAAAAAGCTTTCGACAATATTCAACACCATTTATGACAAAAACCCTCCAGAAAGTAGGCATAGAGGGAACTTACCTCAACATAACAAAGGCCATATATTACAAACCCACAGCCAACATCATTCTCAATGGTGATAAACTGAAACCATTTCCACTAAGATCAGGAAGAAGACAAGGTTGCCCACTCTCACCACTATTACTCAACATAGTTTTGGAAGTTTTAGCCACAGCAATCAGAGAAGAAAAAGAAATAACAAGAATCCAAATCGGAAAAGAAGAAGTAAAACTGTCACTGTTTGCACATGACATGATACTATACATAGAGAATCCTAAACATGCTACCAGAAAACTACTAGAGCTAATCAATGAATTTGGTAAAGAAGCAGGATACAAAATTAATGCACAGAAATCTCTTGCATTCCTATGCACTAATGATGAAAAATCTGAAAGAGAAATTAAGGAAACACTCCCATTTACCACTGCAACAAAAAGAATACAATATCTAGGAATAAACCTACCTAAGGAGACAAAAGACCTGTATACAGAAAACTATAAGACACTGATGAAAGAAATTAAAGATGACACAGATGGAGAGATATACCATGTTCTTGGATTGGAAGAATCAACATTGTGAAAATGACTCTACTACCCAAAGCATTCTACAGATTCAATGCAATCCCTATCAAACTACCAATGGCATTTTTCATAGAACTAGAACAAAAAATTTCACAATTTGTATGGAAACACAAAAGACCCCGAATAGCCAAAGCAATCTTGAGAAAGAAATACAGAGCTGGAGGAATCAGGCTCCTGAACTTCAGACTATAGTGCAAAGCCACAGTAATCAAGACAGTATGGTACTGGCACAAAAACAGAAATATAGATCAATGGAACAGGATAGAAAGCCCAGAGAGAAACCCACACACCTATGGTCACCTTATCTTTGATAAAGGAGGCAAGGATATACAATGGAGAAAAGACAGTCTCTTCAATAAATGGTGCTGGGAAAACTGGACAGCTACATGTAAAAGAATGAAATTAGAACACTCCCTAACACCATACACAAAAATAAACTCAAAATGGATTAAAGACATAAATGTAAGGCCAGATACTATAAAACTCTTAGAGTAAAACATAGGCAGAACACTCTGAGACACAAATTACAAGCAAGAGCCTTTTTGACCCACCTCCTAGAAAAATGGAAGTAAAAACAAAAATAAACAAATGGGACCTAATGAAACTTAAAAGCTTTTGCACAGCAAAGGAAACCATAAACAAGACAAAAAGACAACCCTCAGAATGGGAGAAAACATTTGCAAACAAAGCAACTGACAAAGGGTTAATCTCCAAAATATACAAGCAGCTCATGCAGCTCAGTATCAAAAAAAAAACCAACCCAATCCAAAAATGGGCAGAAGATCTAAATAGACATTTCTCCAAAGAAGATATACAGATTGCCAACAAACACATGAAAGGATGCTCAACATCACTAATCATTAGAGAAATGCAAAGCAAAACTACAATGAGGGGGCTTCCCTGGTGGCGCAGTGGTTTAGAGTCTGCCTGTTGATGCAGGGGACACGGGTTCGTGCCCCGGTCCGGGAGGACCCCACATGCCACGGAGCGGCTGGGCCCGTGAGCCATGGCCGCTGAGCCTGTGCGTCCGGAGCCTGTGCTCCGCAACAGGAGAGGCCACAGCAGTGAGAGGCCCGCGTACCGCAAAAAAAAAAAAAAAAAAAAAACTACAATGAGGTATCACCTCCCACCAGTCTGAATGGCCATCATCAAAAAATCTACAAACAGTAAATGCTGGAAAGGGTGTGGAGTAAAGGGAACCCTCTTGCACTGTTGGTGGCAATGTAAATTGATACAGTCACTATGGAGAACAGTATGGAGGTTCCTTAAAAAACTAAAATTAGAACTACCATATGACCCAGCAATCCCACTACTGGGCATGTACCTGAGAAAATCATAATTCAAAAAGAGTCATGTACCACAATGTTCACTGCAGCTCTATTTACAATAGCCAGGACATGGAAGCAACCTAAGTGTCCATCAACAGATGAATGGATAAAGAAGATGTGGCACATATATACAATGGAATATTACTCAGCCATAAAAAGAAATGAAACTGAGTTATTTGTAGTGAGGTGGATGGACCCAGAGACTGTTATACAGAGTGAAGTAAGTCAGAAAGAAAAACAAATACCGTATGCTAAGACATATATATGGAATCTAAGAAAAAAAAAAGTGGTTCTGAAGAACCTAGGGGCAGGACAGGATAAAGACGCAGACATAGAGAATGGACTTGAGGACATGGGGAGGGGGAAGGGTAAGCTGGGACGAAGTGAGAGAGTGGCACGGACATATATACACTACCAAATGTAAAATAGATAGCTAGTGGGAAGCAGCCGCATAGCACAGGGATATCAGCTCCATGCTTTGTGCCATGTCCATCTAGAGGGGTGAGATAGGTAGGTTAGGAGGGAGACGCAAGAGGGAGGAGATATAGGGATACATGTATATGTATAGCTGACCCACTTTGTTATACAGCAGAAACTAACACACCATTGTAAAGCAATTATACTCCAATACAGATGTTAAAAAAAAAAAAAATCTGCCTAAGACAAGGTTACAAATATTTTGTCACATTTTCTTGTAGAAACTTTTAATAGTTTTTGGTTTCATATTTAGACTTATGATCCATTAAAAGTTAAATTTTAAAAAATTAATTATTTATTTTGGCTGTGCCAGGACTTAGGTGTGGCATGTAGGATCTTTAGTTGTGGCATGTGGGCTTCTTAGTTGTGGTATGTGGACTCTTAGTTGCAGCGTGCATGCAGGATCTAGTTCTCCAACCAGGGACCAAACCTGGGCCCCCTGCACTGGAAGCTTGGAGTCTTAGCCAATGGATCACCAGGGAAGTCCCAAGAGTTAATTTTTGTATACAAAGTATGAATCAAAGTTCTTTTTTTTTTTTTTTTTGCAGATAGAGATACACTTGATGCAGTACTGTTTGTTGAAAAGACTCTTATTTCTCTATTGAATTGCTTTGAACTTATATCAAAAACTAACTAACCAGGGGCTTCCCTGGTGGCGCAGTGGTTGAGAGTCCGCCTGCCGATGCAGGGGACACGGGTTTGTGCCCCGGTCTGGGAAGATCCCATATGCCGCAGAGCGGCTGGGCCCATGAGCCATGGCCGCTAGACCTGTGCATCCGGAGCCTGTGCTCCGCAACGGGAGAGGCCACGACAGTGAGAGGTCCGCGTACCGCCTAAAAAAAAAAAAAAAAAAAAAAAGCCAAAGTGTACAGAGAAAAAAAAAGAACAAAAAAAACCTAACTAACCATATGTGTATAGGTCTGTTTCTGTACTCTCTATTCTGGTCCTTTGAACATTCTTTGTTTATGCTTATGCCTGGACTTCCAATTGGTGTCTGAAGTGAGGGCAGTTTTGTGGGACTGAGCCCTTAACTTGTGGAATCTGACACTATCTCGAGGTAAACAGTGTCAGAATTGAACTAAATTTGTAGGACACCCAGTCAGTGTCGGCTGAGAAATGGAGAACTTTTAGGTGGGATGTGGAAAAAACACATATCAGAATTGGTGTCAGAAGTGGGATTTGCTATCCTCATCCTGGCTTATGGAAACATGTGATTAGGGAACAGAAAGGATAAAAAGGTGAGGGATAAGGAACCTCTGGTTCTTGGGTGGCTACTCCATGATGTGGAGTAGCAGCTGTGCTGCAATCAGTTACTAACAGTAAAAGTTACCAATGGAATTTATTTATTTATTTATTTATATTTTTAAGAGTTTTGTTAAATGTTTGTTTTTTTATTTTTTAAATTTTATTTTATTTTTTTGCGGTACGGGGGCCTCTCCCGTTGCGGAGCACAGGCTCCGGACGCGCAGGCTCAGCGGCCATGGCTCATGGGCCCAGCCGCTCCACGGCATGTGGGATCTTCCCGGACCGGGGCACGAACCCGTGTCCCCTGCATCGGCAGGTGGACTCTCAACCACTGCACCACCAGGGAAGCCCAATGTTTGTTTTTTTTTAAAAAAAATATTTATTTATTTGGCTGTGCTGGGTCTTAGTTGCAGCAGGCATGCCCCTTAGTTGCGGCATGCAAACTCCCAGTTGCAGCATGCATGTGGGATCTAGTTGCCCAACCAGGGATCAAACCCGGGCCCCCTGCACTGGGAGCATGGAGTCTCAACCACTGCGCCACCAGGGAAGTCCCAACCAATGGAATTTAGAGATGACTCCAAACCTGACCTGCAATTTTTTATCTAATCAAGGCAAAGATTGACAAAAGGCCAGGATTCCTTGGCTTGACTCCTTACTGGGGACTTAAAGCCTTTTGCACAAGAGTGGGTAACTTAGGAAGTGGAGAAGTTCCTGGTGAAGTCCTGATGTGGGCTACAATTAGAGAGTTTAAAAAAAAAAATGTAAGGATTGACAGGATTATGAAAGTTGGGAGTGTTTTTTTTAAAATATTTATTTACTTGGCTGTATGGAGTTTTAGTTGCAGCCCACGGGCTCTACAGCCTGTGGGCTTAGTTGCCCTGAGGCATGTGGGATCTTAGTTCCCTGACCAGGGACCGAACCCACATCCCCTGCATTGGTAGGCAGATACTCAACCACTGGATCACCAGGGAAGTCCTGAAAATTGGAATGTTTAAACAGACTTTATGTAAAGAAGTTGTGTCTCCTTTGCCTCAATATTTTACGGAAATGAGTATCATGTCTGGCTGGGGAACACTCTCCTACCTAGTACTGTAAGACCAAAATCTGTGGATGATTAGTTAGGAATATAAGGGTTAAAAGAATTAAGGTAAAAGTTTGTAGGGGAATTGGTATGGTTGAACAGACTTTATGTGAAGTGGTTACATTTCTTTTACCTGATGGTATTATGAGAATGAACATTTTATTGACTGGGAAATGTTTCCACTACCTAACATCATAAAACAGAAAGCATGTAAATCTACCTTTCAAGCAATGTTAATTGGGCATGCTAAATGGGAACCAGTAAGGTTGCCCAAGCCAATGCAATGTAGAATAGAAGCTGGAGTGCTGGTAGGGACAAATTCTCTGTGCCATAGCCCTATGTGAAGGACTGACTGGGGTTTATGGCAAAAGCCTGTGAGTGCCTACCAGAGATGATTGCTGGGACTTTGGACTTGAGAATTTCCATTTGAGGGGCATTTACTACCTTGCTATTTGACATTAATTGAAGCTACCCTCATGACTGAAGGACAAAAAATGATCTTCAAACCTGAAATACCCAGGACGTTTTGAGTGATGTCAGAGAAACACTCTAATGGGGATGGCAGTGCCCAGAAGAGTTCCATGATAAAACGGAATTGGTTTATACAGGATCGTGCTACCTGGAGAATGCAAGGAGATACTCATGAGCAGGGAGCCTCTTTCTCCCTAGTCAGTCCCTAGGACTGACTTTGGAACTGCACAAGGAGCTGCCAGATTGTATAGTCACTTGGACAGTGCCCTATAAACAGCTCTCCAACAACCAACAAACAGCTGCTTGGTTTATGGATAGCAGTTCCAAGGTAAACAGACAACATCCTGTTTGGAAGGCCACCATTCTGATTGAAAAAGGTAAAACCAAAACAGCTCTGTGGACTGAACTGCACGCTGTTTTCCCATCCTTTCCCAAGGATGAAAAACTGAATAGTGGTAAAAGCCTCTGTTTGGGTTTTTTCATGGGCAGTGGCCAATGGTCTAGCCGTGTAGGTGGATACAAGGGCAATGGAAACCTGGTCATTAAGGCAGGACATATCTGTGCCCATCAGAAGAACTCTCTTCCATGTTCAGAAGCTGACTGGAACTGACAAGCAGATATCCCAGTGTGCTTGCTTGAGGTGGCCACCTGAGTCCATGAGATGAGTGGATATGGAGGAACTTCAGCAGTGCAGAAATGGACTGAATCTAGACATATTCCTCTTGCATTTTGAGGCACAAAGCGCCAGAGTCAAGGAAAACGTTTTCTATCCCTACAGTGTCCAACAATGGGCAGAGAGACATCCTCCTCAGAGTAATAGTTTGACAGAGAATTGGAATGGGCAGTTAAAACACTAGTTATCTAAAATCGGAGATGGGAGGGAGGGGGGAGATATAGGCCTGAAGGGCTAGCTTTCACACCTTCACGAGTATATGAGTGGAGCTAAAAGAATGTCCCCACTAGGGACTTCCCTGGTGGAGCAGTGGATAAGACTCTGAACTTCCAGTGCAGGGGGCACGGGTTTGATCCCTGGTCAGGGAACTAGGTCCTACATGCATGCCACAACTAAGAGTTTGCATGCCACAACTAAGGAGCCCACATGCCGCAGCTAAGAAGCCCTGGAGCTGCAACTAAGGAGCCCACATGCTGCAACCAAGGATCTGGTGAGCTGCAATTAAGACCCGGCACAACTAGATAGATAGATAGATAGATAGAACGTCCCCACTAGATATTCTCCTGTTTTTCTGGGGAACCTGGGGAAGAGGGAGTGGGAAAGGATGTTGATATGATTATGTAATTCTTGCTAAGGGAGGATACTGGTATAATGACTATACTTTTTTCTTCTTCTTCCCCATATCACAACGTTTTTTAATTCCCCTACCTGGTGCAGTGGTCACAGAACCAGGGCTGCAACTACAAATGCTGGAAGCAGGGATGATTCCTAAGCAAGAAATTGTAACTATGTTGTAAACTCTTTTTGTCAGGATTCCCAAGGGCCTAATGGGTTGGGTTATGCCTTAACTCCATCTGGCAAAATTGGGAATAACACCGATTGCAACTATATTGCCTCGTGGTAAAAACAGCCCGCTAGTTCTGCACCTATGTAATCTTACCCTATCTGAATAACAGCGGACTGAGGGGGAGACACTTGCTAGACTAGTATTGCTGTTGGCAATCTAGACCAACACAGTGGCCAAAATTAATGTCCCTTCCAAAGGTGGAAAAGTTTGAGTGTACATGAAGAGAAGGAGGAACAGGAGCTGAGGGTACAGGAATGAATAAATAGGCTATGTAATAAGAGAAATTCAATATGACATTAACACATCAAAAAAGGCTCAGAGCAGGGCCTCCCTGGTGGCGCAGTGGTTGAGAGTCTGCCTGCCGATGCAGGGGACATGGGTTCGTGTCCCGGTCCGGGAGGATCCCACATGCCGCGGAGCGGCTGGGCCCGTGAGCCATGGCCGCTGGGCCTGCGCATCCAGAGCCTGTGCTCTGCAGCGGGAGGGGCCACAGCAGTGAGAGGCCCGTGTAATGCAAAAAAAAAAAAAAAAAAAGGCTCAGAGCAAGAGATGATATTATTTCTTAGTTAAAGAGCAATATATGGCTTCACCCTAAGACCATTCTGCTTTTGGAGCCTTACAAAATCTACTGGAAGCCTGCAAACCTCAGTGGCCTTGCCCTGGGAGGCATCCCACTCTGTCACCTCATTACCGTATGTCAAAAGGGGATCCTTATGAATGACAAAAGACACTCCTATCACTCAGGAAATTATAAAGGTTTGAGGAGTTCTGTGCTAGGAACCAGGAACAAAGACCAAATATAGTTCTTATTATATCTTCTGGTCTTTGATGACAGATCCCTTAAAACAAAATGACTGTAACAGTTAACAGATACTAGCACATTACTAGAGTCCCATTCAGTCATTAATAATTAGTCAGTTTATCATATGAAAATGTCTCTCAGGGCAAGGAAGCATTCACCATGTTGGTGAATGCACTCACATGCCTGGATGGTGGGACAGCCTAGTTCCATGGGGACAGAAGCTCCTGTGCTCAGAATCCTTCAGAACCCTGGCCGCTCATCTGCATCCTTTATAATAAACTGGTAAATATAATTAAATGTTTCTCTGAGTTCTGTGAGCTGCTCTAGCAAATTAATTGAACCAGAGGAGGGGGGGTTGTGGGAACCTCAGATCTACAGCTAGTCAGTCAGAAGCACAGGTAACAACATAAACTTGGGATTGGCATCTGAAGTGGGGACAGCAGTATTGTGGGATTGAGCCCTGAACCTGTGGGATCCGACACTATCTCCAAGTAGACAGTGTCAGAATTGAGTTAAATTTGTTGGACACCCAGTCGGTGTCTGCTAAGAATTAGAGAACTGCTTGATGAGGTATGGAAAAAACACACATTTGGAGCCACAAAACACCTGTCTTGATTACTGTAGCTCTACAGTATGTCTTGAAGTCAGGTAGTATAACTTCTCCAATTTTGTTCTTCGTTTTTCTAAGTTGTTTCAATATTCTAGGTCCTTTGCATTTCTGTATGAATTTTAGAATCAGCCTGTGAATTTCTCTTCTGCTAAGACTGCTAAGATTTTGACTGGGACTATATAAATCTACAATACATTTGGAAAGAATTGCCATTTTAACAATAGTAAGTCTTCCAACTCATAAGTGCCGTCCTTCTATTTGGTTAGGCCTTCTCTAATGTCTCTCAGCAATGCTTTGTTTTTCTCAGTGTACAGGTCTTGTACATCTTTGCCAGATATATCCCTAAGTATTTCATAGTTTTTGGTAAAACTGTAAATGTCATTTTTTCATTTATACTGGTTGCGGCTAATATAAAGAAATGCATCTGATTTGTGTATATTGATCTTGTATCCTGGAACCTTGCTAAACTCACTTATTAAGTCTAGTTGCCCTCTTGTAGATTTCATGGGCTTTTTCTACATAGATATCACATCACCTGTGAATAAAAACAGCTTTACTTCATTCTTTCCAATCTGGATGCCTTCTGTTTCTTTCCTGATCACACTGGACAGAACCTTCATTACAATGTTCAATAGCAGTGAGGTTGGACATCCTTGCCTTGTTCCTGATCTTAGAGGGGAAACAGTCACATTTAATTTTTCACTATTAATTTTGATGTTAGCTGTAGGATATCCTTAGATGCTCTTTCTGCATCTACTGAGATGATCAGATTGTTTTTCTTTCCTGGTCTGGTAATAGGATGAAACACATTGACTTTCAAATGTTAAACCAACTTTGCATTCCTGGAATAACCTCCTTCGTCCTTTTTATATACTGTTGGGTTCCATTTGTTAAAAAATTTTTAAGAATTTCCTCATCTATGCTCATGAGAGATATTGTTCAGTAATTTTCTTTTCTTATGTCTTTGCCTGGTATTGATATCAGGATAATTCTGGTGTTCTTGCTTTCTAATTTTTTTTTAACCAGCTTTCTTTCAGTTTGTATATTTTCTATTGCCGTGTATTCAATTTCACCGATCTCTTCTTATTTGTATCTACACTTAAGCTCACCCAAATATTTTTCATGTCAAATTTTTATTTTTTTCCTCCTCTTAATTTCATGTTTTCTTTAAAATCTTGGATCATATCTATAAAAAAAGTTTGAATTTTTTTTCCTGCTAATTCCATCATCACTACCATTTCTGGATCTGTTTCAATTGTCTAATTTTTCTCCTGGTTATGGGTCATATTTTTCTGCTTCGTCTTTCCTCTAGCAACTCTTACCATATAACTAAACGTGTTGTTGAGTGTATAGATTTTGTTGTCTTTTTTAACAGAGTGCTTAGTTTTTCTGACAGACAGGTTACTTGCAGAGCAGCTTGATCATTTTAAGACTTGCTTTTAAGCTTCACAGGGTTGCCTTAGAGAAACCTTTAATTTAGGGCTAGCTTAATCTTTTCTGGCATCTGTAGTGAATGTCCTGGGTATTAAGTTCTTTCCACTGTTTGGAATTCGAATATTTTCTAACCTGTGTAAGCTCCATGTGTTGTTCAGTTAGCAGCTCCTTGGTATTTGTTCTTTTTCAGGCCTCAGGAAGTCTCACCCTAGGCATGCACAGCCTAAGACTCAAGAAACTCCTATGAAGGTTTCTGAAGTTCTTTCTTAGAACAGTGTAAGTCTCATTCACCACTGTCATTGATTTCTAATATTGCCAAGCTCATTCTGAAAGTATAAATTTAGTTCATAACTTAAGATTCTCTTTACACTGTATTTTTAAAAGTCTGTGTCCTTAAAAATCAAACACAATTTAGAAATGGCTTTCCTGTGCAAGGAGAATTTCACTTGAAAAAGAAAAACACAGTTCTCTTTTTGGTACATACGATTCTTGCTGCAGACATGCTGCATGGCCCAAACTGCCCATAGCTGGACTCCTGGTGTTGTGAAACAGCCAAGTAATGGGAAAAATGGATTAAAGGACCTAAACGTTCAAAGAAAAGAATAAAAGTTACATCCTATACTTAGTGTCATTTTCTAAAGCAATGATTCCTGAGCTTTTTGCTACAGAAATTTCATCCTGCTATTTTTAAACTATAATATAAATGAGCTTCTATAGAACATCTTTTCTTTGTCTTAGCCATTTGATAAACGAGTATATTCAGACAAAAGTCTTGGTACAGAAGATGGAAGGCGATCAGAACAACATATTTTTTCTCAAAAGCACCTGTTGGTCTTGAAGATACACATTTGAAGAATCGCAGACTTTGGTTTGGAAACTTAGATAAGGAGAAGTTAGTTGATAACTAACCAGAACAACACCATGACGGAGCTCTAGAATTAGCCTTTCTATTTCTACAAGTCTTCTGCCCAAAAATGTACAGAACGTAAGTGGGAATCAAAAGTGCTGGCAGCATCAGCATTTATAAAGTAGACAACAAAATAAATTGCAATAATAATATTTATGCAGCAATCTGGAATACTTCTGGTATATTAGTAACTTATCTATCAAGTCACCTAACTGTCATAAACAGAGTTAGAATCTAGTATGCCCTTCAGTAAATTATTATAAACTGTTTCCCTGAAAAAATCAGGTGCTATTTCTAGTTCTCTAAATGTGTTCTCGTTTTAGACCTCCTTGCATTAATACTCTACCTAAAATCTTCTGTCTCTACTTAATTATCTCTAAAAACTCAGCTCACAATCTACTTCCTCTGGAAGCTTTTTACCATTTTCCAGTGCACGTTCAGAGCATTCTATGTACATAACTAGCATAGGAGTGAATTATTTCTGATTTACATTTGGTTTCCATCACTAGGCCGTAAAGTTCTTGTACGGAGGCACCATATCTTACTCATCTTTGAATTTCAAGAGCATAGAACAAGACCTTGGCACCTGTTTTCAATAAATGTAGAATGAAGGAAGGACTGATGAATGACAGGTAGCAAAATAAATTAAAAATACTTTATTTTAAAGCCAGATAGAAGATAGATGCCAAAGGGTAAAATCTACATCTAATAGGAATGACCTCTACACAAGCAAAATGACTAGATTACTGGCTTAATATTAATTATCTTGCTAGTTACCTGTATGCTACCATCTCACACTCTGGAGTTGGCCATTTCAAAATTGCTGAATGCTGAAAGACACAAAGCACACAAGAAAGGGTTACAATATTTATTTAGCATTGCATTTTGAGGGTTTGACAGTTTAACCATTATGAATGTTGTTTGTATGCTTCCAAAAAACACCAAATTACCCTACCAGATCATCTAGAAGAGAATTCCTCTGGCTACGACTCAATGTCCAAGCTTGTTCTCCTCTAGATATTAAGTGGGCAATAATCCCAGCTGCAAAGTAACTGACTTCCACTTCAACACTATGTAGAAGGCTACTGATGTGGTCTATAAAATCCTTCCACATTAATTCAGAATGCAATTCTTGTACTTCAGCTATATTGTTCTGGAAAAAAAAGAAGATATAAAAATTAAAATAATATGTATAATAAATGGCTAAATGACACTGCAACGATTTAAATATGTATGGACAAAAGCGAATATTGTTGCTATGTTAGCACAGTGGGATTACAGGTGATTTTAGTCCTCTTCTCCCCAAACAATAAAATAATAAAGAAACAGTAGCGAGTTCTGTTTCAGGTAAAACAGTAAACTAGATAACCTAAAAATGTCCTGCTATAAAATATCTAGAAGTGCTGAGTAAAAACAGGCAAACAAACTTTATATATGTAACTTTTTTGGTGGGACAAAATGTAAACAGGGAATCAAACTAGAGCATAACAGGCTATCACTGGCCTGCAGGGGCAAGAGAACTGGGTTTTAATAGACATGCAAGGGCAAAAGTAAGGGCCAGAGATTGGAACTAATACAAGGCAAGAACTTTCAAAGCATTACACCTCAGTAAAAGAGGGGATTGACATAGATACATAAAAAAGAAGTAATCTGGGCTCTGGCCAATTTAGATTGTGCTTGATCTTCTCCAAAACGATCTAAGATTCAACTTATCTCACTACTCTGAAGATTAATCCTCATTCTTTTTTTTAAAATTCTTTATTTAATTTATTTATTTCTGGCTGTGTCAGGTTTTAGTTGCGGCATTCAGGATCTTCGTTGAGGCATGCGGGATTTTTCATTGTGGCGTACAGGCTCTTTGTTGCAGCACCTAGGCATCTCTTTCTAGTTCTGGTGAGTGGGCTCAGTAGTTGCGGTGCATGGGCTCTCTAGTTGTGGCACGCGGGCTCTGTAGCTGTGGTGTGCAGGCTCCAGAGTCTGTGGGCTCTGTAGTTGGCAGCACGCGGGCTCTCTCATTGAGGTACGCGAGCTCAGTAGTTGTGGCGCATGGGCTTAGTTGTCCCATGGCATGTGGGATCCTAGTTCCCCAATCAGGGATCGAACCTGTATCCCATGCACTGGAATGCAGATTCTTAACCACTGGACCACCAGGGAAGTCCCTAATCCTCATTCTTAAAACTTCATTTGATCTACTATGAAATCATAATTCTCTTCCTAACACACTGATTCCATTTCTTAGGAACCAAAAACCCTGGCCTTTTCGTTGGTAAGAAACTAT
The DNA here is from genome assembly GCF_059928025.1 of Delphinapterus leucas. Lineage (NCBI taxonomy): Eukaryota > Metazoa > Chordata > Mammalia > Artiodactyla > Monodontidae > Delphinapterus > Delphinapterus leucas. Next base: position 146,499,033 of record NC_143129.1, read on the forward strand.
TCACTCCCTAGCTTGTCATTCTATAACAAATGAAAATGAAAGCTATCGTGTCCAAATGTATTCTCTGTAACGACTAACAAGTTTTCTTTTCCAATTATGGAAGAGTGAGGATGGAAGAGACAAGTGTAACTTTACTCACTACATGAATGTGTATAATCCTGTACCTTTCCATCAGCATTAGTGATAAATCAATGTCTCCTATGCCCCTCTCTAATCTCACATATTCAAACAAGAAAAGGAATTTCACATTCATTTTTTAAAAATTAATTATTTTTGGCTGCATTGGGTCTTCGTTGCTGCGTGTGGGCTTTCTCTAGTTGTGGTGAGCGGGGGCTACTCTTTGTTGTGGTGCTCGGGCTTCTCATTGTGGTGGCTTCTCTTGTTGCGGAGCATGGGCTCTAGGCACGCGGGCTTCAGTAGTTGTGGCTCGCGGGCTCTAGAGCACAGGCTCAGTAGTTGCGGTGCACGGGCTTAGTTACTCCGTGGCATGTGGGATCTTCCCGGACCAGGGATTGAACCTGTGTCCCCTGCATTGGCAGGCAGATTCTTATCCACTGCACCACCAGGGAAGCTCTCACATTCATTTTTTATACTCTTCCCTATTTATGTTTTTTTAACACAGCATGTATCATTTTATAGTGACAAGAAAAGGAAAGATAGATATGCCTTTTAAAATAAACAAATTAAAAAAAGATAGTCCTCTGTCTCCTTCAAGCTTGGGGAAGCTTGATAGAAAGAAATATAAAGACCCTCTGAGAAGGACACACCTTGTACTCAAAGCCCCACAGATGGTGGTAAATTACAATTCACAATGAAAACAATCCATAATGAGTGAAATCATCAAATACAGTAGAAAATTAGACTCTCTCAAGAACCTCATGTAATATAAGATAGTACGTGATTTTAAAAAGTTAAACACACACACATACACATGAAAATGCAAAAGACAACACCATTAAAACAAAAAACAACAGATAAGGAAAGATTTGGAATAGAGCATCAAAAGAATTATGGCCATTCTTTCTTGCCATAAACAAGTTACTGGAAAATCAGACAAAATATATAAGAGAACTGTTTTCAGACAGCAGACAACTAGCTATACAGGAATGTAATCCCTGAGAGAAGATATTCAAATGGGGCAGTTTCTAGATTGCTACGCATATAAGGGGAACCTAAAGAGTTGACAGTTTTGCTAAGTTGAGGAGACAGAGATCAGTCTTCAGGGTGGCCAAGGCAGCAAAAATTTGCAGAACAAAGCAATGTAGAGGAAAAAGTTCCAGAGAAAGAGAAAGAGAGGAAAGACATCTGCAGAGGGATCCCCTAAAATCTTTGGCTGAGTACTGATACGGAGTGAAACTCCATGAGGCCAGGGAAAGAACCACCAGAAAGCAGTACGTGAACAAATCCCAAAGTCACGCAGGGTTAGGAATAATTCACATTCTCACTAGCCAGAGTGAAGAGATCTCATAATAAACAAAACATTTGATAGTAGTGGGGTAACTAGGATAAAGTAGTAGGGTAAAGTTTGAACTGAAGCCACTTTAACAAAGCAAATATAGGCATACCTTGGAGATATTGTGGCTTTGATTTCAGACAACCACAATAAAGCAAATACTGCAATCAAGTAAGCCACCCAAATTTCTTGGTTTCCAGTGCATAAAAAGTTATGTTTATACTATATTGTAGTCTATTAAGTGTGCAAAAGCATAACGTCTTAAAAAAAACAATGTAAATACCTTAATTAAAAAATATTTATTGCTAAAAAATTCTAACCATTACTGAGCCCTTCAGCAAGTTACAGTAGTAAAGTCAAACAAACATCACTGATCAGAGATCACCATAACAAATATAATCCTAATGAAAAATTCTGAAATGTTGCAAGAATTATCAAAATGTGACACAGAAATACAACGTGAGCTAATGCTGTTGGAAAAATGGTGCAGACAGACTTGTTCGACACATAGTTGCCACGAACCTTCAATTTGTAAAAAACAACAGTATTTGTGAAGTGCATAACATGAGGTATGCCTGTAAATAAGCTTTGAATGGAACAGCTTGATCCGTGAGTAGCTTAACTGAATGCCAGCACAAAGTCCAAGATTCTTTAAAGGAAAACAACAAAACTACTAATCAACAAAGTAAATTAAATTTCACAATGACTGCAACCAACTAAAAATTACCAGGCATACAAAGAGTCAGAAAAACATGATCCTTAAACAGGAGAAAAGTCAATCAATAAAAATAGACCCAGAAATGACAGGGATAATAGAATCAGTAGACAAGGATTTATAACAGTTATTATAGGGACTTGCCTGGTGGCACACTGGTTAAGAATCTGCCTGCCAATGCAGGGGACATGGGTTTGAGCCCTGGTCCAGGAAGATCCCACATGCCACGGAGAAACGAAACCCGTGTGCCACAACTACTGAGCCTGTGCTCTAGAGCCCGCAAGCCACAACTACTGAGCCTACATGCCACAACTACTGAAGCCCATGTGCCTAGAGCCTATGCTCCACAACAAGAGAAGCCACAGCAATGAGAAGCCTGAGCACTGCAACAAAGAGTAGCCCCCACTCACCGTGACTAGAGAAAGCCCATGCGCAGCAACAAAGACCCAACACAGCCAAAAAAATAAAATTAATTTAAAAACACAGCTATTATAAATGTTATAAATATGATACGAATGAAAGAAAAATATAAGCTTGAGGAGAAAAAAAATGAAGATATAAAAAAGATCTAAATGTAACTTCTAGAAATAATATATACATGTACCTGAAATGAAAAATATACTGGATGAGATTAACAGCAGATGACATGCTGCAGGAAAAAAATAATCAGTGAACTAAAAAACAGTAATAGAAAACAGCAAGGTCAAAACACAGAAAGAAAAAAGGAAAGAAACCTGCCAAAAAAGGCAGCAGAGTATTTCTGTGACTTTTGAGACAATTTTAAGCAATCTAACATACTTGTAATTGGAGTCTCAGAAAGAGAGGAGATAAGAGAGGGTACAGAAAAATATATTTGAAGAAATAATGGCCAAAATTTTTTCAATTTATGAAAATTATAAACCTCAAAACCCAATAGAAAAATATCCACTTGGGCTTCAATAGTGAGCAAAAATTTATCTTTTGAAAATTAAATCAAAGACTTTTTCACATAAACAAAACCTAAATGAAAATTCATTGCCAGCTTACCTACACTAAATGTTTTTTTTAAAAAAAGAGTAGTATGAGAAATACGTGGCTAAGTATAAAAGACAAATTTCTCATTCTTAAATCTATTTAATGAAAGATTGATGAGGACTCTTGCTTCTGGCCAAGATGGACTAAAAGGGGCCAGATTTACTCTCCATTCTAAAACAACTGAAAAAACACAACATGAAACAACAGTTTTCAAGATACTAGACATTAGGTAATAAAGAACAGTGACGTTTAGAGATGGAAAACAAACAAGGTGAGATGCTGCCTTGAGAGAGTTTCCAGGCTGTGGCACAGGGATATAGAACTAAAAGCAGAGCCCAGTGGGCTCATGGAGTTGAAGAGATGGAGCTGAGAGTCCAGGGAGACCAAGGCAATTCATAGGACAGAGTACCAGAGAGAAGACAATGTACATGGAGAGAATCCAGAGAGCCGCAGGGAGTAGCACTCTATTCAGCAGAGTACTGATCAGAGCATGACTGTGAGAAAACTATTTGAGGGAAGAAAAAGAGCCATCAAAAAGATTAGAGAAAAGTTCCCAGCACTCACAAAGGGCCAGGAATAGTGCCTGTTCTCACCATCCATTCTGGAAAAACTCTTCATCCACAGGGCATTGAGCAGAGTACTCAGGAAGGTCTTGTTTCAGTAGTACAGAATAATCAGCCCTAGTCTCAGCACTGCTCTGGACCCTCCTAACAGATCATAAAAGCATGATCAGCTCCGCCCTCACAACCTTCTCTGGGCGCGGGCCACCGGGTGGTTCTCAGCGGAGCAGGCTGAGCTGCGGGAAGGGAACCCTGGGGGAGAGGAGGGCGCAAGGCATTGAGGCAGGGGAAAGTGACCAGCTGCCCTTCATTACCAGCTAGGGACAAGCATGCGGCCGCTGCCCCACCTGGCTGCCCACGATCACTCGTCTGCAGAAATGTCAGCCGCTGGCGCCCGGGGCCTGCGGGGCACCTACCACCGGGTACTTGATAAAGTGGAGCTCCTGCTGCCTGAGAAATTGAGGCCGTTGTACAACCAACCAGCAGGCCCCAGAACAGTATTTTTCTGGGCTCCAATTATGAAATGGGGGTTGGTGTGTACTGGATTGGCTGACATGGTCAGACCTGCAGAAAAACTCAGCACAGCCCAATCTGCTGTTTTGATGGCTATGAGGTTTATTTGGTCAAGATACTCACTTGTAATTATTCCCAAAAACTGGAGTCTGTTTGCTGTTAATTTCTTTGCTGGGACAGCAGGAGCCTCTCAGCTCTTTCGTATTTGGAGATATAACCAAGGATTAAAAGCTAAAGCAAACAAATAAGAGTTCTGATCACCCTAACAACCTAGATGTGGACATAACCGCTGGGACCTAGTTTGATTATTATTCAGTTGTCAATGAGGTGATGCTAACTGTGCTAACGTTTGTAATGCATAAAATCTAACTGTAATTGGGAGGTAGTACTTGGTTCAACAGAAAAATACAGCAAACTTTTAATAATAAAAAAAAGCAAGATCAAATAGGATCAAACTGTTTAAAAGTAAGTCAAGGGCTTCCCTAGTGGCGCAGCGGTTGAGAGTCTGCCTGCTGATGCAGGGGACACGGGTTCTCATATTGGATAAAAAAGCAGGGTGCAAAGTATATGCTGTCTATAAGAAACACACTTTAAATATAAAGACAAATATAGGTTAAAAGTAAAAGGATGGAAGAAGATAAATCATGGTAACATTATTCAAAAGAAAGCTGGAATAGCTATATTAAGGAGACAAAGGAGATTTCAAAGTAAAGAATATACCAGGTCATTTCATAATGATAAAGGGGTCAATTAAGAGGGCATAGCAATTCTGTTTATGAACCTAATAACAGAACTTCAAAATATAGGAAGCAGAAACTGATAGAATATGATAATTGCTAGAACAAGTAGGCAGAAAATCAGTAAGTCTGTGGTAGACTTGAATAATATCAACCTACTAGACCCAACTGACATTTATAGAACACTCTAACAATAGCAGAATATACATTCTTTTTTTTTTGTTTTTTTGGGGTTTTTTTGCAGTACGTGGGCCTCTCAGGCCTCTCCCGTTGCGGAGCACAGGCTCCGGACACGCAGGCTCAGCGGCCATGGCTCACGGGCCTAGCCGCTCTGCGACAGGTGGGATCTTCCCGGACCAGGGCACAAACCCGTGTCCCCTGCATCGGCAGGCGGACTCTCAACCACTGCGCCACCAGGGAAGCCCTGAATATACATTCTTATCAAGTGCACAGGGAATACTTACCAGGATAGACCATATCCTGGGCCACACACAAGTCTCAATAAATTCAAAAGGACTTAAAACAAAGTATGTTCTCTGACCATGAAAAATTAAATTAGAGTCTATATCTCAAAATAAATTATTGAAAAAATTCAATCACAAAGTAATGGAGAAAGATATGGAAGGAAGCACACCAAGTTGTATTAATATTAATTACCTCACAGAGATGAAAATAAAGAGATGTTGGGGACAAAACCTTAAACTTTTAAAATACATTTTGCACTGTTTCACTAGCTACAATAAGCATGTATTCCTTTTTTTTAAAATAAATTTATTTATTTATTTGCTTTTGGCTGTATTGGGTCTTTGTTGCTGCACGCAGGCTTTCTCTAGTTGAGGTAAGCGGGGGCTACTCTTCGTTGAGGTGCATGGGCTTCTCATTGCGGTGGCTTCTCTTGTTGCAGAGCGTGGGCTCTAGGCATGTGGGCTTCAGTAGTTGTGGTGTGCGGACTCTAGAGCGCAGGCTCAGTAGTTGTGGCGCACGGGCTTAGTTGCTCTGAGGCATGTGGGATCTTCCCGGACCAGGGCTCGAACCCATGTCCCCTGCATTGGCAGGTGGATTTTAAACCAGTGCGCCACCAGGGAAGTCCCCAGAATGTATTCTTTATGAAATTTTTTAAAAAGCATTTTTAAAGCCCTATAAGTTCTCTCTGAATATTTAAAATCAATTCCCTTTTTCCTTTTATAATGACTTGACTCAAATTCTGTATCTAATAATCTACAAACCCAGAATAAAACACTCAAATACTATAATTTACTTAATACTTCTCTATTACTGGGCATTTAGGTAGTTTTACATTTTCTGCTTTATATAACTAAAACTACAGTAAATAGATAGTCTTCCTTAAATGCCAGCCCTCAACTTTCCCCAAAATCCATCTTTCATACTCCTGCATCTAGAAAACAAACACTAATCTATGCCTCCTGTGATCTAATTCCTCGAGAGCAGAGGTCTGCTTTGAAATGGGCTTTACCATACGGGTACTTTTCCTGTTGCAGTGATTAAAGGTGATAAAATATCTGATCCTCACCTTTGTCTCAAAATCCTAGAGGTCTCACTTTAACATATATCCAGTGTATTTATGGAACATCTGATTTGTTAAACAGTTGTTTAAGCAGTAATTATCAATTACCAAACATAGAATCTAAGGACACTTGTAGGTTAGTGACATTTTTCATGAGATTTTTTTTTTCTGATTATACAAGTAAAATACACTCACAGTGAAGCTTTGTACTATACCAAAATATATAAATAAAAGTATGTAATTTATATTTTTCCTTTTAGTGTGGTGAAAATCTTAATGTGTATATATAATTTTGTAGCCTGCTTTTTTCCCTTAATTATATTATATATATTTTCTAACGTCATTAAGTGTTTACAAATAGAGTAGCATCTTTCTATGTATTACCTCAGATGGAAAATAATTACAGCTTGAAATTAGCAGGAAATACTTATATCTTACCAAAAGTCCTAGGACTTTCTGTTGAATGGATGACTCAGTTGGGAATGACTGTAAAAAGAACGAGAAACCTATAACTAAAGAACCAAATATAATAAATAAATGCTCAAATCAATCAATAAATGAATGTCAAAAACTGTAGGCTAAATTCCCATTCTAACCTCTAGAACCCTCATGAAGAGTTCCAACCCTTGATTTTCAATAAAGTGTCTGCAAGTGGTTGGAGATTCATCTGTGAGGTTCCAAAGTGCACTCAAAGTAAACTTCAAAGTAGTGTCCACTGAATTTTGATTGGTTTTCTGCTTCACTATTTGAAGAAGTTGCTGAAAAGAGGAAAATAGAATTAATTTCTAATTACTGAATTGTTATTACAATTACTGGTAATAACACTGACTAATAAGTCCATGAGGATTAGTTTCAGGGCTTCAAACATTTCCTATAAAGGTTCTTACAAGGACAACAAACAGCCTCTTGGATCAGACTTTTCCTTCAACAAGAAAAAAATAGAGGATTTTCATAAATACTTTTAAAATATTCTGATCATACCTAAAATCTAATCGCCTGTACATAAAATGAAAAGCAAGATGATTAAAGCTTAGGACCAACTATCTTACCCAACGGGTCACAACATATACTCATTTCAGATCCTGGGATAAAAAAGGTGGAGGGGATGAAGAGGGAATGAACCTAATATTTACTACACATCAGCAAATCATATCCTATATTGTAATACTGTCATCCCCATTTTTCAGGAGAGGAAATTGAGTCCGAGAAATATTAAGTAATTTGATCAGAGTCAACTTAGTAAGAGAAAGTAAGAACTGGAAGACCTAATTCTCTCTAACTCCAAGTTTTCCTTAAGAAAAAAAGAAAGGACAAACTACATACAATAGTAAGAGAATTAAAGTCTAAATTGGATTTAAATAAGATAATAGCTTTGAAATTCCATTTGTAAATTATTTCTATCATAGCTTTAACCTAAGAAATTTAAGCTTGAAAAAGAAATATTTTAAGACCTACACGGGCATACATAATTCCATTTTTAGTTTACACTTTTGAGGGTAAAAGGGAGCTCTGCAACAACAGATACAAGTAACATTAACGAACACTATTACTTAAAGTTATGTACAATTCAGGAAAAAATTTTTAAGAAACACAAACATCTAGCTGCAATTATGTAACTTAACAGCATAGTGGCTAAGAGTGTGGCACTAGAATTGGGCTACCTGAGCTTAAATATAATCTCTGCATCTGACTAACTGTGTAATAACCTTGTTTGCCAATTTAACTCTTTGTCTCCTCATCTGTAAATTGTGGGTGATAATTAAGGGCTTAAAAAAAAAAGTTAGCTAGCATCATCATTACTACTACTATTAATTCCTGCTAATTCCTACTTTAAACCAAACAATTTTCTCCCAAAGCATATGAGTGCACTACTTCCTTAATATCTTTGAGTACACCTCCCGCCAAAATTACTGAAACACATGTACAGCAATAAAAAGCCATTTTTAAAACTAAAATGTCATCCCTAAAAGAGTAAAAATAAATCAAATCAGCATCCTTTTCTATTCATCTAACATACGTATCGTATTTTGTGCTAGGCACTTAGCATATTCCTTCAATTAATCTTTTTTTCCTTTATATTTAATCTTCATAACAACTGTATAAAGCATTTTATCATCCCTAAGAAAACTTAGGTGACTTGTCTTAAATCACGCAGCTAGTAAGTGATAGAACTGGGAATAAGCCCAGATATATTGACTACTCCTTCCTTTGTACCATCACAGCCTCCTCCTCTTTTTACACTGCTTTTTTCACTCATATCACTCTTATTATTACATATTTATTAGACTGTATTACTGTATTACGACCAGGTCTACATAGCTATTTTCTCTACTATACTGTGAATTTCTTACGGGCAGGAATTATAGCTATAATTCAGTGTAGATCCCTAACACCTAGTAAGGTGGTAGGTACCTGATGAGTATCCTATACATATTTACCAAATGAGTGACTTACTTTCTCATTACATACATAACTTGTAAGTTATAGAAAAGGGGAGTCTTTCATTTGACTTTTCCATCTACTATTATTATTCAAACATCTCACGCCAGGATTGTAACAAGCAGCTCCTAAGTGGACTTTTTCCTCAGTCCCCCCTAAGGCATGGTTTAAATTTATTCTCTTTAAAGCTTTTAACTTTTCACTGTTCACTATATTAATTCCTCAAATGAAGCAAGTAAAATCATATATCAGCTATTTACATTATCTTCTTCCCTAAAGCATCTAGCACAACCTTATGCCTAAAATAGAGACTCCACATTTTCTTCATAAATAACAAAATCACAGAATTTTAGAACTAGATAGGATCTTAAGGTTTATTCAGGCCCCAATGGTCCAGGTAATTTATCTAAATTCACAAAGTGAGTTTACAAGTTAGATCCCAGGTCATCTGACTCCTAGTTCAGGGCTCTTTCCATCTCTGTTAAGGAGTAAATCTGCCTCAATGAAGAGAAATTAATTCACTCACTTAGAAGTAACAAAAATAATCTTTTAAAATATAAAATGTCAGAAGATACACAACACTGCCTGAAAATAATGCAAATGAAAACTGTTTAGGAGTCTGTACAGACTTACCCTGACAATGAAGAGTTCAGCACCAAGCTGTGCAGTTTGTTCTGTAGAAAGCTGCAAGCAAGCAGAAGACAAAGTAAATGTCCAAGAATTCACCAGTGTGAGTTTAATATCATTCACTGTAACAGACTCCGAAGGTCAGACTAAAATCTCTGATCAACCTGGAATTCCACAATACCGAATACAGCTTGAGTAAGTTACCTGGCTTACTAAAACCTCACTGGCACACAGATTTGGGGAAAAATAGTAACTGTCATGGGAAATAGTTTCCTACAGAAGATTATTCAACAAGAGTTCAGGCACCTTGGCAGCCAGGATGGAAATGATTGCAACTGCCATCCTTTGCATGTTTTGATCCTCATGGTTGCAGAGCCACTGCATGACAAGCTTGGCTGCTTCAAACCTGAAAACACACAAAGAGTTTCATGAATTAATCCTGGAGGCCCCAGGCATTTCCCAAAGCTCCAGCTGGGAACTGATGCTACAATTTAGGTAGGTGAGAAGGAAGGGGAAAATTCCTCCTAATTGATAAGAGAATAACAAGTGCACTTAGTGTTGTGGAGATGGTGTCATTATTAATTCTGACAACACTTTGTAAAGGAATAAGAGTTTGGAAAATATGGTCAAAAATATCTGGCATTCATCTTCTAGAATTACAACATATTTCTATTCTGTAGTGATTTCTATACTATAGCAATAATTTAAAGTATTTTCTGGGTTCCTCCCAGTACCTAGCACAATGGGAACATTCATTCATTCACTCCGAAACATTTATTGAGCTCCTGTTTTGTGCCAGATACTGTTCTTGGTGCTGGAGAGAGGGTAGTGAACAAAACAGAAAATATCTCTACTCTCATTAGAGCTTACATATAGTGGGAAGACAGATAATAAATAAATAAGTAAAATATATGGTTTGTTTAGGTACTGACATATGCTTTAGAGAAAAAAAGAAAGCAGGGAAAGAGAGGATATGACATATGGAAACTTTATTAGTCCCCAAGCATGCCCATAATTATGAGGTAATATAGCTTGGTAGTTAAGAGCAGATTCCAAAGTTCTCTGAATTTTGGGGTCGGAATTCTAGCTCTATCTAATGTTAATGACAATAATAAAATAAACTATTTTATCATGTGAGGCAATGCAGTCAGGTCATTAAGAACATGATACACTTTGGAATCAGCCTGCATTCAAATATCACCTTCACCATTTACTAACTTTGGGACCCTGGGCAACTTCCTTAATCTCTCTGAACTTCAATTTTCTTGTCTGTAAAATGATATGATCTATTCCGTAGGACTGCTGTATATGATATCACACATAAAGCTTAAGACTTAGTACAGAACTTGGCACATACCAAACTTTTGATAAAGGTTAATTTTTTACTAGTATTGTCTTCCTCTGTGCCTTTATCTGTGCAGTTCCCAAAACACAAAACAATCACTCAACCAGCTTTCATTTTCAAGGCAATATGGCATGGATATAAAAAGTAGAAGCTCTGGAGTCAGTCTGGATTTAAATCTAAATTCTGCTACTTACTATCTTATCACCTTGAGCAAGTTACTAAACTTCTCTGTGCCTCTGTTTCCTCATCTGTAAAATGAAGATTACAAGAGTAACAATTTCACAGGACTGTTGTAAGGACTGAATAAGCATATGTAAAACACTTAGCACAGTGCCTGATAAGTGCTTCATACATTAGTTGTTATCTTTATTATCTTAAATACCATCACTAACATGAAATCTTTAATAATCACCAAGCAGATGGAATCTTTCCCTCTTTGCTTGGGGGCCCAGTACACTCTGTCATCCTCTTCTATGAATGATTGTCTTCTATTATACTCATAATTCATTCATTCATCCATCCTTCCATTAAACATCCACTTAAGTACCAAGTACTAGGGGCAAGATTAACCAATCACCGTCTCTCACCACAGAGAAGCTCAATTCTAGCAGAGTGCACGGGCTACATCAAGGGCAAATGATAGCCTACCTTGAGTGATCTTAATAGCTGTGGGCCCAGCTGCCTGTTTTCTAAAGTTTTATTGGAACATAGTTATCCCCATTTGTTTATAAAATGTCTATGCCTGCTTTGGAGGTACAACGGCAGAGTTAAGTAGGTCCAACAGAGACCCAATGGCTCACAAACCTAGAACATTTATTATCTGGTCCTTTAAGAAAAAGTTTGCCAACCCTGGGGTAGTTTATAATTTTCTTTAGGAGATTATGTCTTTTCTACCTATGACTTCATGAGATCAATACAGATGCTCAATATATTTATAAAATAAAATTAGCAATCTACATGAGATATATGTAGTTATATTTTTATCCAAACTATTTATTTCAAATAGTAAATGGAATACTTCATTGCCTCAGCCATGCCAGATAACAGTGTACTGTTACCCAAATAAAAGTAATTCACAGTAAAATTACTGCTTGAGAAAGACACTTCTCACTAAATCATAAAGTATAAATTTCTTCTTCAAAATACCATCATTAAAAAATTATATTTTAAAGTAGTAAAATGAAAAAAAAAATAACCTGTTTAGCTCCCAAATCACATCTTAGAAAACAAGGAAACCCTTTATACTTACTGGAATACAGCTATATGGTCTCCCTTAACCTCTGCTTAAAAAGTTTCTTCTATAATTAAATATCAAATAACAATAATAATGAGGTATGATACAGAGAAAAGAACACTGGACCTAGAAGGCTTGAGTCTTTCTAGCTTAGCAGTTACTAGTCACAAAACCACTGGCAAGACACTGAATGTCTATATGCCTCAGTTTCTTCAGCCCACAATATTGTACAGATATTCTAAAAACTATAATCAATATAAATTCTTATGCAAAGGGCTATGAAAACAGGGGCCAATCTGTTATCATGAACGTCAAAGCACTAAATTAGAGAAAGTAGATTTAGCATTCTACAAGGCAACGCACAATCCCACCAACTTGACTAATTGTACACCACGAATATCCTGAATGGTAAGAAATGACCCAAGACATATTTCTAGAATTCCATTTTGCCCCATTTTAAGTTCTAGTGCTATCACTTGCCTGTTAAATGGAACATCTTGAAGAATTCGGTCACTGCAAAGTGAAAGGAGGCAATTCTTCTGTAACTAAAGAACCAAACGGAGAAAAAAAATCCTGAATAAAATATTATTTTATTTTTTAAACAGGGGTAGACTCTATAAAAAAAAGAAAGATTGATAAAACACCACTTATTTCTTAAAACCTTTATTCTGCCCATCTACTGTTCAAAGACTGACTTCCACTGGGCCCATATAAGTTTACTTGCACATTTTTTTTTTTGCTGTACGCGGGCCTCTCACTGTTGTGGCCTCTCCCGTTGCGGAGCACAGGCTCTGGACGCGCAGGCTCAGCGGCCAGGGCTCACGGGCCCAGCCGCTCCGCGGCATGTGGGATCTTCCCAGACTGGGGCACGAACCCACGTCCCCTGCATCGGCAGGCGGACTCTCAACCACTGCGCCACCAGGAAAGCCCGCACATTTTTTTTAATCTTTTCTATTACGTGAGAACTAGGGTAATAAATAGGATAACTCCAGCTAATTTCCCTCCCTTCTGGTGGCCTTTGGGTGGGTCCTATTTTGTCTTCTGTTCACCTGGCTTCCAGAGTCCATGAACACCAAAGCCTAAAGTTCATCTAGTTTGGCAATTGCTCTCAATGAGGGAAGCTGGCTTTAATGACCCACTCACCTATCTGGGTTGCCATTTTTACTTGGTTTTGAACCTTTGAGTATTTTTTACTAACTTGCCAAACTGTTCAAATTTTGAACAGTCCTGTCCTGAGGACAGGACAAGTTTGGTAGTCTACCTATACTGCTAGAAATAGAAAATCCATGTCTTACTCATTTCTCTATCTCAGTACTTAAGTACTGAGTACTTGAGTACTGAACCAGTACCTGGCTCAGAACAAAAGCTCTACGCCTATGCCTGTTTGCTGAAATTATCACTAACTCAAGGTCTAGGTGCAAGATGTTTTGTATGGCTTGCTTTATTTCCCTTAACATTTGGACTGAAATACTTTTAGGCAAGGAAAGCATTCTCTAGTTTTCTACTTCTCTATTGTCCTGCACTCAGTCACACCATAAATTTATTACTTCACAGCCTCCAAAGGCATTTGAATTTCCAGCCTTGGTCTACTAAAATGAACTGTATGGAGGTGGGAGATGGGTAAGAGACACTAAAAGGACTATTTGAATGGGAGTTCCCATATGCTTACCTGCTGGTGATTGGGAAAATGTTCCATGGCTTTGAGCAGCAAATGGGTCACATCAGCCAGGAGTCGCACAGGCATTCCTGCAGCAAGATCCTGCTTCGTTAAGTTAAACACACAAGCGCTTGCAGCAAGTTGCACTGGCAAATTCATAGGGTGGTTTCTCATCCCAGTAACCACAAGCTGGAAAAAAAAAATTAGTTCTTTTGATCCAACTTATAAATATAAGCTCTCTTCATATAGCAACATTACTTTGTTGATCTATAATAATTTCTAAGATGTCTTAAGTATCTTTTTTATCCTCACGTGCAGAGCCTAGGACATAGCAATTACTCACCAATATTTAGTTCCTGTTCACCTGGTCAAGGTAGGTATCAAGTTGTTCATGTCCAGAGATTTTTCTGTAAGGCTAAAGAATCTTTTCTATTCAGGGAAAACATCTTTGTATTTCCAAGACCTAGTTCAGGGCCTATTATATGCTAAGCACTAAACAAATTCTTACTGACTTGAAGAGAGTAAACCAGTAGCAACCTTCACTTTCAAATTCCAACATTCAGTTCCTTAAGAACACTGCTAAAGTTAGAGTACCATAAAATCCATTCACTTCCCTCTGGCTGACATAACTACTTCTCTCCTTTTCCTCTCTCCTCAAATCCCCAACAAATCCTCCCCATTCCTCACTATTGGCTGAAGACCTTGCTTCCAGTTACCTTGAGAAAACAGAATCAATCATAAAGAACTTCAGATTCTCACTTCCACATGTACCTCCTTACCAGCATATACATGTGCATATGCTGTCTTCCTGCCTGTTACCATAAATGACCTTTTGGGGCTCCTCTCTAAAGGTAATCCCTCCACTTATATGCTAGATTCTTCCCTTCTTGTCTACTCAAGGACACTGCTTCAGCTGTTCTCCCCTTTCACTCCTGTATCAATTTTTTATTCTGTACTGGATCATTAATATCAGCATACAAACAAGCTATTTTTTTCTCCCATCCAAAAAAAGAAAAAAAAAAAACAAACCACACACTTCTTCAGCCAGCTACCACCTTTTTTCTTTGCTCTCCTTTGCAAGAATCACATTTCTCTCTGCATCATTCTCTAAATGAATGAATGAATGAATGAGTAAATATTTCAGATCAGGACTAGAGGTCTGGTCCTTTGTTACTCAGGTTCACAGTAACCAAAACCAAAAAATGATAATGCATATACCAAGTGCCAACATCCTCTGGTATGTACATAGGAGGTGACAGATGTTGGGGATAACACCTTAGGACTTAAATGTTACTGGTTCCTTTCCAAACACCCCATTCTCAAAATCTAAGAAACTGGGAGGTTAAGGCATTTCTGGCTCTGACACTAACTTTCTGTTACTTAACCTCACAGACCCTCAGGTACATAATCTGTAAAACAGGAGATAAAACTTATCTCTTGGGATTGTCATGCCCACTAAACGAGGTATCAAATTTAATATAGTCCTATACTCATTGGTTTCTAAACTGAATGTGCATAAGGATTATCTTGGGGGATTATTAAAATGCAGATTCCTGTACCTCACGAATTCCTGAGGTACTCTAATTTTCCTTATAATTCCTGTACCCAGCCCTATTGAATCTAAATTTCTTGGCATGAGGTTCACAAATATACTTTTTATTTTATTTTTTTAAAGATTTATTTAATTAATTTATTTATTTATATATTTTTTGGCTGCGTTGGGTCTTCGTTGCTGCGCGCTGGCTTTCTCTAGTTGCAGCGAGCGGGGGCTTCTCTTGTTGTGGAGCACAGGCTCTAGGCGTGCAGGCTTCAGTAGTTGTGGCTCGCGGGCTCTAGAGCGCAGGCTCAGTAGATGTGGCACAGGGGCTTAGTTGCTCTGTGGCATGTGGGATCTTCCCGGACCAGGGCTCGAACCCTTGTCCCCTGCATTGACAGGTGGATTCTTAACCATTACACCACCAGGGAAGCCCCTTTTCAAGATTTTTTTTGATGTGGACCATTTTCAAAGTCTTTACCGAATTTGTTACAATATTGCTTCTGTTTTATGTTTTGTTTTTTTGGCCACGAGGCATGTGGGATCTTAGCTCCCCAACCAGGGATTGAACCCGCACCCACTGCATCAGAAGGCAAAGTCTCAGCCACTGGACCGCCAGGGAAGCCTCTCACAAATATGCTTCTTAAAATAAGCAGTATCCCAGACTTCTGATGGATAGAGGACCACATTCTGACAAACAATGCCCTAAGTAATCAACAAAATTAAGAATCCTCCTTTCTTGCCTTTCAAAAGCTGTCCTGGTTAAAATATCTTAATTGAGGAATAACGCAGATTAGTTACAAAAGCACAGGAGGTTCATAAATTGCATGGAAAATTTATGAACCTTATAAAATTCCAATATTGTATTTCTTTAAAAAGCCTATATGGAAGCAATACAGGGGTAATATACAAAGCAGTGTCCTGATTCCAGTCATATATTCCATTTTCTACT
This sequence comes from Delphinapterus leucas, assembly GCF_059928025.1. Lineage (NCBI taxonomy): Eukaryota > Metazoa > Chordata > Mammalia > Artiodactyla > Monodontidae > Delphinapterus > Delphinapterus leucas. The sequence continues at coordinate 146,515,338 of NC_143129.1, forward strand.
ATAGCTGGTGAAAACATATCACAGTGATTACTGGTTTTAGATAGTTAAATATGAACTTGAAGGCATTTATATTGCTTAAGTGAGACTACTATAAAACTTCAGTAACACTATGGAACTACCTCCTCTCATTCTCATTTATGGCTAATAACTGAAATTATACATTATCAACCCCATTACAAAAAAACAAACTAAATGCAAATTTTCACTAAGTTTCTTCACAAAACCATCATCTATCTAGGAAGACAATTTCTAATTTCTCATATGCAGTTTCTTATTCTTACCTTTAAAATTTCTGGTTTTGTTTTTTCCATCACATGAGTCAGGCTAAAAAGGTGAAATAGAGCTTCCCGGACAAAGAATGCCCGTTCACTGTACCGCTTCAATGCTTCTGCAATCTGAGTTTCATTGGCTTCTCCAGACACCTTTGAACATAGACAGAAGATGAGTTTTTAGGATTCTTTTCAACCCTCTAACTGTCTCTATCCAAACATCATTTGTGTGGATGGCATCCACGGTAGCTTTGCAAAGCCTGAAACAAATGGGAATGATCACTTTCCAATCCATCCAGAAAAGTCATCCTACGGAGGTGTACATATGCTAAAGAGATGTATATTAGATAGGCTAAGACCCTACTATAAGTCTATGGGTAAAATTTTCTATACTGTACCTAAAATAAATCTCAAGATATGTAACACTATTTATAAGGTCTTACTACCCATGATTAGGCTCCTACTGCCTCTTAAGGTAACCCTTTCCCCTTAACTCACAATATTATAACTACAGTGGCCTTTCTTTTATGTTTTTTTTATTTTTATAGCAGTGTGTACATGTCAATCCCAAACTCCCAATCTATCCCTCCCCCGCACCCTACAGTGGCCTTTCTTTCTGATCTTTCAATAAGCCAAGCTCTTTCCCAGGAAAAGGCTACTAAATATAATATCCTCTCTGAGTGAAATCTTCCTCTCTTTCTCTACCGAATTTCTAGTCATCCTTCCCATTTCAAGTTAAACGACACTTCTCTAGAAAGGCCTTCTCTGACCCACCAATCTAAATCAGGTCTCCCTTGAAACACCTCCTTCATAGCCATTATCATGACCCCCCTAGCAGACTGACCTATTCACCACTGTACCTCAACAGGGAGCATTGTGTGTGGCTCATAATAAGCACTCAATAAATACTTATCAAATAAATGTATTAATTAATTTTCCCAGATTTATCAAGCTCCCACTCAGCATCAAGAGGTGCTGTTCAAAAGTAAGTTTATCTAGGAATTTCCCATTTATACAGGTTAATATCCTTAAACTGTGGTTCATATACCATTGGGTAATGAAATGTATATTAACAGGAAGTGGCTTTTTAGAAAAGTAATCCAACTAATGAGTAAAAAAAGAGGGCTTCCCTGGTGGCGCAGTGGTTAAGAATCCGCCTGCCAATGCAGGGGACATGGGTTCGAGCCCTGGTCTGGGAAGATCCCAAATGAGGTGGAACAACTAAGCCTGTGCGCCACAACTACTGAGCCTGAGCTCTAGACCCCGTGAGCCACAACTACTGAGCCTGCATGCCACAATTACTGAAGCCTGCGTGCCTACAGCCCGTGCCCCGCAACAAGAGAAGCCACTGCAATGAGAAGCCTGTGCACTGCAACGAAGAGTAGCCCCCGCTCGCCACAACTAAAGAACCCCATGCACAGCAATGAACACCCGATGCAGCCAAAAATAAATAAACAAAACTCTTAAAAAAAAAAGAAACTTCTAGAATATCACCATGATCTCCAATGAATAACTAGGTGTTGAGTGTCAACAACTGCTAAAAATCACGGAAAGAAAAACAACCAGACATTATGTACTTCCTTAATGAAAGAGCGTAACACCTGAGGGTCCTGCCAAAGGGATAAAACATGAGTTTGATTAAGTCACTAAATCCAACTACCAATCTGCAGAAAATACAAAGTCAGTGAAACATGCACTACAAGCATACAATCAAGAAAACCCAGGTTGAGGGAGACTCTACAAATCAAAGGGCTGGATTCGTTAATACACAAATTATAAGGAAAGGAAAGGGATGGAGAGGGAACTTATAAAAGATACTCAAAAGACATATAATTTTGAAAAATGGGTAAGATTAAGTGACTAAAGGTAAACAGTTGGATGATAAACTATTTAAAAGAGCAAGGACATGATTATCATTAAAGTCTGGACAGAGATTACTTTTGTGGGGAAGGAGGGAGTTGTGATCAGCTTGTAGCTGACAAGTTCTATTTATTAGCCTGAGTGATGGTTTCAAGTGTGTTCACCTTATTTTCACTCATTAAGGTATACATTTGTTATTTATGGTCTTTGCATCTGTCTTATTTTACAAAGAGGTAAAAAAACACACAAAAAAACAAAAACAAAACCCAAAACCCTGCTGTTCAGAGAGAGAGAATCTTCTCATTAAGGTGGAAGACTGTCTTTTTTTGGCAGTACCATTATAAAAGGTGACACAAAAATAAACACTTTTAAAATATATTACACAGTAACTAGGTTTTATATGAACATAGAGTATTCAGGCAGGAATATGCAGCTTTGAGGAAATGAAGGGCTGCATCATGGCTGACATTTCAAACACTGATAGGATATGCTACAAAGGTCTAATAAGAATTAGACTACAGTACAGATGTGTACCAAGTGACACAAAGGCACGTTTTGAGCATCTGTAAGATTATAGGAATAACAGTGGAAGTTTCTTTACAAAATGCTTTTTAAACTATTTATGTATAATATACATACATAAACATTGGTCTTGACTATGTATTCACATATATAAGCAGTTATTGAATAATAAAAACTTTCCAAGTGTTCAGTTCTTTTGGAATCACCCTGAACTTTTTCTTAGATTTTCTTAGATTTGGAAAGACACTGAATTATTACATGAGATAAAAAAGATTGTATGAGGGAAAACACATTAACAATAACTTCATCAGAATTCATCAGTCCACATTTGGTTGATTCCAACAGCTTTATATTAACTTACATGAAATGTAACCTCAAGTTACCTTTAAATATAAAATTAAAGAACTTTTTCTTTTTTTTTTTGTGGTACACGGGCCTCTCACTGTTGTGGCCTCTCCCGTTGCGGAGCACAGGCTCTGGACGCGCAGGCTCAGCGGCCGTGGCTCACGGGCCCAGCCGCTCCGCGGCATGTAGGATCTTCCCAAACCGGGGCACAAACCTGTGTCCCCTGCATCGGCAGGTGGACTCTCAACCACTGCGCCACCAGGGAAGCCCAAAATTAAAGAACTTTTGTTACTGGAATGTAAATACTCTAAACCAAATTTCATTGCCTGTATGTTTATTCAGTGATCAACACTTCTCTAGCCAGTGATAAACCCTCAAATCAAGCAATCTGGCTCCCCAAACTAAATGCATCTTCAATTCAATCAATTTCGTATGCTAGATCAAAAAAAAAACAAACAAAACAAAACAAACAAGTGTCTGTATGCACTAGTTTCTGCAAACAATTTAAAACAGAGAAAATATCCCTAACCACTAAATTAAGCCTTATTAATATTTAATATATGGATTAAAACTAAAATGTATATTCTAAGGAAAAACTTTCTTGTAGCACTCAGTATATAACCCTATTATAGCATTTCTTACAATGGATTAAAGCTATTTTTAAATTGGTCTGCCTCCTCTCCACGAGACTAGAATTCCTCAAGGGCAGAGGCCTTAGCTCAGACATCTTTAAAAAGTTCTTAGAGTTTTTTAAAATGGATTGACTCCTTTGCTTAAAAAAACTTATATGTACCTTCACTGGATGTTGATTACTGCAGTTTAATATAAGAGTCTTAGTTCTCAAGGGACAAGTCTAGGCTAGAGATATAAATTTAGGAGTCATCAGCATATAGGTTTAGGTCCTGGGAGATTAGGAAGAACCAATAAAGAAAATTGAGGGTGAGTCCAAAAAGTAGGGAAAAAAACAAGACAAGTCTGATATCCTAGGAACTAAGTAAAAAAAGTATTTCAAGAAGGAGGACAAGATCAACTGTGTCAAATGCCACTTTAGATCAAATAAGATGACAACTGAGAATATTGGGTTTAGCACACAACCAGTGATTCTCAGGAACTGGGAACCACAGCTTGGTAAATAACCCCAGAGTCTAGGAATGAGGCAGCCAAAAAACATAAGAGTCCTAATTGTGGAGAAGTGGAAGGTTCAAGAAACTGATGCTTACAGATGAATAAATTGGGTAGGGAAACAGAGATGACAGAGTTGGTAATTCTGTGGTAAGAAAACCATCTGTGTTGGGACTAGAAACAGAGAGTAAAGGAAAGAACTAAGATTCTCAAATATAGGCAATGAGATGTAGTAGAAAGGACACATACCAGGCTCATCAGCTGGCTGTGACCCTTAAGAAAGCCATTCCCTCCCACTGAGGACAATACTTCCCACACAGAGTCAAGAGATCAAAATAAATAATATATACGAAAGTGGAAAAAAACAAAACTTTTGTTCTTATAACCACCCACTAACAGTATAATATAATGCCTCATAAGGAATACTGGGGAGTCACACTGTCTCTATTTCCTGCATCTTTCAGTGTGGTCTAAAAAACATATAAAGCCAAAAATGTCAACCTAAACTAGTTTAATTTAAAGCATCACAATACTAAGACAATCATTTCAGACAAGATTTTCATCAACTTTGCTAACTTGGAAAATCCTAAAAAAGGAGACAAAGCAATCTCAGCTCTCTTCCCTTAACATGACCTATTATTTTTCAGCTCTCAAATTAGTAGTCAAACAAATAGTTGAAAAGAAACATCAAATTTTTGGCCAAGAGGTACATGAAAAGATGCTCAACATTACTAATTATTAGAGAAATGCAAATCTAAACTCCAATAAGATATCATCTCACACCGGTCAGAATGGCCATCATCAAAATATCTACAAATAATAAATGCTGGAGAGGGTGTGGAGAATAGGGAACCCTCTTGCACTGTTGGTGGGAATGTAAATTGATACAGCCACTATGGAGAACAGTATGGAGGTTCCTTAAAAAACTAAAAATAGAATTACCATATGACCCAGCAATCCCACTACTGGGCATATACCCTGAGAAAACCATAATCCAAAAAGAGTCATGTACCAAAATGTTCATTGCAGCTCTATTTACAATAGCCCGGAGATGGAAACAACCTAAGCGCCCATCATCGGATGAATGGATAAAGAAGATGTGGCACACATATACAATGGAATATTACTCAGCCTTAAAAAGAAATGAAATTGAGCTATTTGTAATGAGATGGATAGACCTAGAGTCTGTCATACAGAGTGAAGTAAGTCAGAAAGAAAAAGACAAATACCGTATGCTAACACATATATATGGAATTTAAGGGAAAAAAAAATGTCATGAAGAACCTAGGGGTAAGACAGGAATAAAGACGTAGACCTACTGGAGAACGGACTTGAGGATATGGGGAGGGGGAAGGGTGAGCTTTGACAGGGCGAGAGAGAGTCATGGACATATACACACTAACAAACGTAGTAAGGTAGATAGCTAGGGGGAAGCAGCCGCAAGGCACAGGGATATTAGCTCGGTGCTTTGTGACAGCCTGGAGGGGTGGGATAGGGAGAGTGGGAGGGAGGGAGACGCAAGAGGGAAGACATATGGGAACATATGTATATGTATAACTGATTCACTTTGTTATAAAGCAGAAACTAACACACCATTGTAAAGCAATTATACCCCAATAAAGATGTTTAAAAAAACAAACAAACAAACAAAAAAAAACAAAAAGAGTCATGTACCAAAATGTTCATTGCAGCTCTATTTACAATAGCCAGGTCATGGAAGCAACATAAATGCCCATCAACAGACAAATGGATAAAGAAGATGTGGTACATACATACAATGGAATATTACTCAGCCATAAAAAGGAACGAAATTGGGTCATTTATAGAGACATGGATGGACCTAGAGACTGTCATACAGAGTGAAGTAAGTCAGAAAGAGAAAAACAAATATTGTATATTAACGCATATATGTGGAATCTAGAAAAATGGTACAGATGAACCTGTCTGCAAGGCAGAAACAGAGACACAGATGTAGAGAACAAACGTATGGACACCAAGGTGGGAAAGGAGGGGTGGGATGAATTGGGAGATTGGGATTGACATATATACACTAATACATATAAAACAGATAACTATTGAAAAAAAAATAAACATCAACTTTTGTGTATAGTTGAATAAAGGACAAAGTTCCAATGATCTCTATTTTTAAAAAATTATTTTAAAACAATGATTCTCCACTTTAGCTGCATATTACAATCACCCAAGGAGCCTTAAAAAATACTGATGTCTGGGTCCCACCTCCCTGTGGTTCTGATTTAATTGCTCAAGTTCCTCAGATGATTTTTTTTAATTAAAATTTTTTTCCAGCTTTACCAAGATTTATATTATAATGCATATATCACAAATACATCATGTAAGTTTAATGTGTAAAATATGAGTTGATACATGTAAATATTGCAAAATGATTACCATGATGTGGTTAGTTAACACATCCTTCATCTCAAATAATTACACTCCAGGTAATTTTAATTACAGTCAAGGCTGAGAATCACTGCTTCAATGTTTACAGAGGTAGAAACTAGATGATAGCAAATAAAGTAGGTGTTTCCTAAAGCCAAGATTTCAAAGTAATAACAGTTCCATTTGTGAAATCAAACTTGTTTCACAGAGGCATTGTGGAACACAGATGGCCTACTAGCCTCAACTAAAAAACTTAGGCTAGGGCTTCCCTGGTGGCACAGTGGTTGAGAGTCCACCTGCCGATGCAAGGGACGCGGGTTCGTGCCCCAGTCCCGGAGGATCCCACATGCTGCGGAGCGGCTAGGCCCGTGAGCCATGGTCGCTGAGCCTGCGCGTCCGGAGCCTGTGCTCCATAACGGGAGAGGCCACAACAGTGAGAGGCCCGCGTACTGCAAAAAAAAAAACTCAGGCTAATTCACTCTAGGGTCTGTTGGTGGTAAGAACAATCAGTAAAAATTGTACTGCTCAGGAATCACAACTATTAGAGGATCTTTGCCTTGAGAAGATTATTTTGTGCAGTGTACTAGGGACACTTTCCTTTCATCCTTCAGGACACAGGTCAAGCTCACCTCTTCTGGGAAATCCTTCCGAAACTCCCAGTACACAGAGATAAGAATTCTTTCCCTTTGATTTTTTACAGTTCTTTACTGTCTGACCCACTTCTTAGGGAGTTAAGTAACACTAAAATAGTAATTTACATGTTTATATTTCCTTTACCAACAAGCCCTGTGCTAGAAATCTATCTTGTTCCATAACAAGTTGTATGTAAGTTCCTCAAACTTCTTGCTGCCCTGCACCTGTCTTACGTGACCTTGCGAAATCTGGCCCAGGCACCTACTTCTCCAGCCTCACTTTATCACTCTGCAACTTCAACTTCTTACGCTGGAACTCTAGCCACAGTGGCCTTCTTGCAGTTCCTTGGATGTACCATGCTCCTTCCTACCACACATCTTTTGCATATATCATTCTCGCTGCCTGGAATTTCCTCTACCAAGCTACTCATCCATAAGATCTTCACTCATTCATCAAGTCCTCAGAGAAGCCTTAAACTAAGTCGAGTCTCTCTGTTAAACATTCTCAAAAGTAGTATTGTATATCTTCTAGATTCTTAGCACTATGCAGTTTAAAGCATATGTATGTATGCATATTATATGTTAATATATGTATATGAGGACTTCCCTGGTGGCTCAGTGGTTAAGAATCCGCCTGCCAATGCAGGGCACACGGGTTCGAGCCCTAGTCTGGGAAGATCCCACATGCCATGGAGCAACTAAGCCCATGTGCCACAACTACTGAGCCTGCACTCTAGAGCCTGCGAGCCACAACTACGGAAGCCCACGTGCCTAGAGCCCGTGCTCCGCAACAACAGAAGCCACCGCAATGAGAAGCCCACGCACTGCAACGAACAGTAGCCCCCACTCACCACAACTAGAGAAAGCCTGCACGCAGCAACGAAGACCCAATGCAGCCAATAAATAAATAAATGAATAAATAAAATACAAAAAAATATGTATATGAAATATAAATATATTTAAAGCATATATCCATGACATATGAAACTTCATTGTTTGACTCCCTCACTAAATTACAAGCTCCATGAGGGCAAGAGCATGCCTGTTTTGCCTCACCATCAAATCCCCATGTCCAGCACAGTTCAGAGTATGCACTGAATAAAATATTTATTGAATGAATAAAAAAGAGTGACTCAAAATAATTTCTTACATTCTATTTTTTAAAGTCTACATTTACAAATAATCTAAGAACTGAAATGTTTTAAAATGTTTATAACTAAACTTTCCTTCTCCTTTTTTGAGATCAATAATGGTTGCACCAAAAAAAGGAACCCTCCTACACTGTTGGTAGGAATGTAAATTGGTGTAGTCACTATGGAAAACAGTATGGAGGTTCCTTAAAATACTAAAAATACTGTTACCATATGATCCAGCAATCCCACTCCTGGGCATATAACTGGAGAAAACTATAATTCGAAAAGATACATGCACCACAATGCTCACAGCAGCACTATTTTACAATAGCCAAGATATGGAAGCAATCTAAATGTCCATCAACAGAAGAATAGATTAAGAAGATGTGGTATATATACACGATAGAATACTACTCAGCCATAAAAAAGAAAGAAATATTGCCATTTGCAGCAACATGGATGGACCTACAGATTATTATACTAAGTGAAGTAAGTCAGACAGACAAAGGCAAATAGCATATATCACTTATATGTGGAATCTAAAATATGAGACAGGGGCTTCCGTGGTGGTGCAGTGGTTAAGAGTCCAAATGCCAATGCAGGGGACACAGGTTCAAGCCCTGGTCCAGGAAGATCCCACATTCTGCAGAGCAACTAAGCCCGTGCACCATAACTACTGACCCTGCACTCTAGAGCCTGCGAGCCACAACTACTGAGCCCACGTGCCACAACTACTGAAGCCCGCATGCCTAGAGCCCATGCTCCGCAACAAGAGAAGCCACTGCAATGAGAAGCCCGTGCACAGCAATGAAGAGTAACCCTCGCTCGCTGCAACTAGAGAAAGCCTGCGCACAGCAATGAAGACCCAACGCAGCCAAAAAATAAAATAAAATAAATTTATTTTAAAAAAATATGAGAAAAATGAACTTATGTATGAAACAGAAACAGACTCACAGACATAGAAAACAAATTTATGGTTTTCAAAGGGGAAAGAGGGAGGGATAAATTAAGAGTTTGGGATTAGCAGATACAAACTACTATATATAAAATAGATAAACAACAAGGTCCTATTATATAACACAGGGAACTATATTCAATATCCTGTAATAAACCATAATGGAAAAGAATATAAAAAAGAATTACTTTGCTGTATATAAGAAACTAATACAACATTGTAAATCAACTATACTTCTATAAAAAATAAATAAAATAATGCTCAAAAAAGATACCTTGTAATTTTGGTCACAGTATTCATTTCTAGGCCATCCCTGACTCTGCCCCTGGTAGGATCAAATGATACTTCTGCTTAAGCGGTATAGGAAGTAGGGGAAGAAAAATGGGGCTCTGGAATTAGACAGATGTAGATCCAAATGTTGGTTCTAACTAATAGTAAATCATGGGCTTCCCTGGTGGCGCAGTGGTTGAGAGTCCTCCTGCCTATGCAGGGGACACGGGTTTGTGCCCCGGTCCGGGAAGATCCCACATGCCGTGGAGCGGCTAGGTTCGTGAGCCATGGCTGCTGAGCCTGCGCGTCCGGGGCCTGTGCCCCGCAACGGGGGAGGCCACAACAGTGAGAGGCCCGCGTAGCACACACACACACAAAAAAAAGTAAATCATGTAATTTCTATGACTCTGTTTCTCACCTATAAAATAGAGTTAATATCTATCTATAGATATTAGCATATACAATATAAAGCACATATAGGATACAATGTATGTTAGAAGAATATTAGTTTTCCTTAACTTGTTATAATTCTATCCTTCAAAGTCTGATTCAGATACCATCTTCTATCAAGTCTAAAATTCTCCAGCTAGAAAAAATTTCTCCTACTTTCTTACAGCAACTACACTGATCCTTGGCTTTATAGTTATAACATCACTACTACCATCAGGCTCCTTGGAGGCAAATCCTATATCTTTTTCATCTTTGAATCCCAAGCTGTACCAAGTCCAACAGATGTTTCCTAAACGGAATTTAAACAATTAGGCATGAGAAACCTTAAGAAAAACAAAATTTTACCATTTCTACAATAGACATCTCCTTGGAGAACTTGCTCTCCCATCAGATACTCAATTCAACAAGGAGCATCCCTAGTTTCTTTGAAGTGATCCTTTAGAAATGGTATGTTTAAGTGGTTCAAAATATCTAAACATTATCATCATGTGAACTATCATTTATCCAGGGCCTACTATATGACTTTCACTTTACATATATAATTATTAATCTTCAGAAGAATTTTGCAAGGTACGAATCATATCTATTTTATAAATAAATGTAAATTCAAAAAAGTTACAGCATAGCTTGCTCTGGGTTGTGAAGCAAGTAAGCTGGATTTTAATTAGGACTCTAACTCTAAAGCAAGCCCTTTCCACTACATAATGTCCTGTTTCATGAACATGTTCCATGTGTTATTAGACATTCACCTTAATGGAGTCTTATGCAACTAAAACATTGGTGAGCCAGACAAAGGAATATATTTTTAAAGTCTAACCTTCAAATGTCCTTCGCCTGTGAGGAATTCAGAGTAGCCAGCGTCAGTGGCCAGCAAACCTACAAACTGCATGCTGGGCCGTTGTTGTATAAAGGCTTCGACAGCTTTATCTGTCACATGCTTCCTCCCAGAGACATCCAGGGAGACGAGGTTGGGCAGGATGTCCTTTTGTTCTAGTAATCGAAGAGCTATGTCTGATGTAAACTGTTTATCATCTGAAATATCAAGATGATTCAGATGTCTTAGTTCCCGAACAACATCCAGTATCTGGGTAGTTGTCATTTTTAAACATTTCAAGTGATGCATGGTTAGAGACTTGAGTCGGTCTTTGCAGGCCAGCAGAGCCGTGATGTCTGTGATCGAGGTGTTAGAAATATCCAGGCTCTCTAATCTTGGCAATGAGGCAACTTCAGCCAGGTCTTCATTATAAAAGAGAACGTTGGTGATGCTTAATGCTCGAAGGCCAGAAAGCCGGCTAAAGCACCGTTCATAAGGATCTTCGAGTGAGAGAGTTAATGAATTCAGCACTAGGCACTGGAGATTTTGCTGGATCCATTTGTTACTGCCAAGCCCACTGATAATGTCTGTAATTGTGATATCAGCATTCACACCTGTGGCATCAAGTTCCACTAACTTGTGGTGGCAGAAGGCTTTCCGGAACGCAACGGCAGAGATCTTGGCTTTGCGAATGCAAGCTCGTTTTAAGCGCATCTGGTTGCCCCTAAAAATACCTACAGTTGCATCATTCAGGAGACCTAGGAAAAAACAAGCAACATTTTAACTTCAAAAAACGGTTAAAGGATAGCTAAAATTTCCAAAGCACTCCCATGTAACAATATTTCATTTAACTGACATAACAATTCAGTGAGGTAAGAATATGATTATCTACAATTTATAGATGAGTAAACTGGGGTTCAAAAAAGTGGCCTTCCGGGCTTCCCTGGTGGCACAGTGGTTGAGAGTCTGCCTGCCGATGCAGGAGACATGGGTTCGTGCCCCGTTCTGGGAAGATCCCACATGCCACAGAGTGGCTGGGCCCGTGAGCCATGGCCGCTGAGCCCGTGAGTCCGGAGTCTGCGCTCCGCAACGGGAGAGGCCACAACAGTGAGAGGCCCGCGTACTGAAAAAAAAAAAAAAAAAAAAAAAAAAAAGTGGCCTTCCAAGAGCACAGAAATAGCACATGGCAGAATCAGGACTGTGGTAGACACTACTGATATTTATTAACATCTGGTTCTCCTCCCCTTCCTGGACACACGGACAACTACGTTTCCCAACCTACCCTTGGACTTAGATGGGGCTATGTGCCTAGATCTAGCCAATGGTATACCAGAGCCAAGTACAAAGTATCATGAAAGCAAAGAAAAGGAAATAATCCATGATGCCTGGAGATCTGAAAAAGACTTCATGGAAAAGGCGATCTTTGAGAAAGTCCTTCAAAGATGAAGGAAAAGTTCAAAGATAGAGAAAGAAGGTGAGGGGAATTAAATGAAGAATAAACAGCATCAACAAAGCCTTAGAATACCTATGGCAAATCATTATGCTGTACACCTGAAACTAATATAATGTTACGTGTCAATTATATCTCAATTTAAAAAATAGAAAAAAAAAAAAAACAGCCTTAGAGATGTGAAAGCCCAGCACACAGTTAGAAAACAACAAGTAGTTCTACACTGCTTGAACATAAGAAACAGAGCTATAAGGTGTCTCCCTGGTAAAGAGAGGAAAAAGAATTATAGGGGAAAACCTAGATATGAGTGAGAACATGGTACATTTCTGGAAATTTAAGTATGGAAGTGGGAAGAGAAAAGAAATGAGGCTAGATCACTCTGAAAGGTGAAGAGAAGAAACCAGACCAGCTAGGGGTCTTGGGACACAAAGAACAATACATTGGATACTGGGTTTTTTCCTTGCACCATACATCCCAGGCTTAAAGTCAAAGAAGTGGACAATTGGTAAATACCAACAAGCACACACAAAAGTAGCTCCCCCCCAAAATCTGCTCACTCTAGCCAAAGTATCAGGAATGGGGCAGCCTAGCAAGGCAGGCAACTTTTAGACAGTAACTACTTTACTTCAGTCAAACACCAAAGAAAAAACTGTGGCCACACCCTCATTCACACCAGCAAATGCCAAGAGGGGAACCTAGACTTTCAATCTTGCTGTAACTAGTTGCCCCAGTCTCCCCACAGGGAGGTGTTACAGAAGGCTGAGTAGGGAGCCAGGACTTTCACGTCCATCTGGCAGTAATGAGGTGCTCCTCCCCCTCAGTGCTGGAGTGGTATCAAAGGAAGCCTAGTAGAGAGTCGAGACTTCATCACTGCCCAACAGTAAGTAATGAGGTCACCTCACCCCAACATGCTGTCAGTGGAGGCCAACTGAAGAAGAGAAATGAGGTACTCATACCTCCGTCAGCTAGGGCAGTATCAGTAGAGACCTAGTGGGGAAACAGAACGCCAATCCCCTGCACAGCAATAATGAGGAGCCCCAAGTCTTGGGTGTCAACAGAAGTCAAGTGGGGAACCAGAATATCATCCCAATCTGGCGATAACAAGGCAGTGCCTCCACCTTCCACTGCTAAAGTGGTGTCAGAAACACAGACTAAAACAGTAGTGTCATGTAGTCTCCAAAACAGTAGTCTCCAAAATGTCCAGATTTCAATAAAAATTCACTCATCATACAAAGGACCAGTACAATCTCAAACTGAAAAAAGACAATCTATAGATGTCAACACTGAAATAACAGAAATGTTACAATTATTTTATGAAGATCTTAAAGGAACCATCATAAAAAAGCTAAAGTGTGCAATTACAAACATGCTTGAAACAAATGGAAAACAAAAAGCCTCAAAAAAGAAATAGAAGATATAAAGAAGAACCAAAGGGAGGGCTTCCCTGGTGGTGCAGTGGTTAAGAATCCGCGTGTCAATGCAGGGGACACGGGTTTGAGCCCTGGTCTGGGAAGATCCCTTGTGCAGCGGAGCAACTAAGCCCATGCGCCACAACTACTGAGCCTGCACTCTAGAGCCCATGAGCCGCAACTACTGAGCCCGCATGCCACAACTACTGAAGCCTGCGTGCCCAGAGCCCATGCTCTGCAACAAAGAGAAGCCACTGTAATGAGAAGCCCACGCACCAAAACTAGGAGTAGCCCCCACTCACCACAACTAGAGAAAGCCCACGTGCAGCAATGAAGACCCAATGCAGCCAAAAATAAACAAATAAAATAAACAAAGGAAAATTTTAGAATTGAAAAATACAGTAATGGTTGGGCTAAACAACAGAACAGAAGGAACAGAGGAAAGAATCAGTGAACTAAAAGATAAAAAAATAGAAATTACCCAAACCTAAAGAACAAGAAAAAAAATAGGCTAAAAAAAAAAAAAAAATGGAACAGAGCTATTTGTCCCAGAGGAGAAACAGGGTAGGGTTGAAAAAGTATTTGAAGAAATAATGGCTACATACCTATCAAAATGACAGAAATAAAAAATAGTAATAACACCAAATGCTGGCAAAATGCAGAGAAACTGGGTCAGTCTTATATAGTTACGAGTGTAAAATGGCGAAGCCACTTTGGAAACAGTTTGGCAGTTTTTTAAAACCTAAACATGCAACTACCATGGAACCCAACAGTAGCACTCCTGGGTATTTATCCCAAAGAAATTAAAACTTATGTCCAAATAAGACCTGTACATGGATGACTACAGCATTATAATATTCATAATATTAGATATTATATTCACAATAGCTAATAGATATTATATTCATAATAGCTAATAGTTAGACATTTTATTCATAATAGCTAAATAGCATTATCATTAGGTGGTAAAATTCTTATTCTGATTCCTAGCTTTTATCCACACATTTCCTGGAAGATTTTTAACTTTGAGACAACAGACACAATGAGCAAAGATTATGACAAGAGAATCACAGAACCAAATAAGTAAAACTCTTTAGTGTCAGTCTTATTTTAATAAGGATTGCCACCAATATCATTAATCCTTTGAGTCGGGTATATAAGTAAAATTTTTTAATGTAAATAAATTATTTTTTTAAATCATTATGCTATTAGAAAAAATATATTATCAATTTTAAAAGCATTCATAGGGAATTCCCTGGTGGTCCAGTGGTTAGGACTCCACGCTCTCACTGCCAGGGGCCTGGGTTTGATCCCTGGTCAGGAAACTAGGATCCCACAAGCCACATGGCACAGCAAAAAAATGAAAAAAAAAATTCACAGAACAACTTTTTTCCCATTTTATTATGAAAATTTTCAAACACACAAACATTTATCAAACAACTTTTTAAAATTGTGACAAGAATTTGTTCTTTTACATATTAGCAGTATCCACTCCTGACTGAAGGTGGATATGATTTTTACAAAGGGATTAAATAATTCAGAACACTTTTTGGTGAAAAAGGCAGGTAATCGCACTGGGGAAACACAAATGGGGACAGCACATTGTTTCTCTGACTCTCACTTTCCTCATCTGGAGGCAGTTTGAAAAAAAGAGGTAGAAAACACATTTTGATCAAGCATATAGCCTCCCCAAGATATTACTCTGGAGGACAATTATTTAGTTACATTTACTTAAAAACTACTTTCATTATTTTATCCACATAAAGCATTTGCCACAGTCCCTGGTATATAATAGGCATTCAATAAATGTTAGCTGCTATTATTAACCAATAGTAGTCATATTTCAAAAGGAATCTGGCAAAGTTAAAACTTCAGTTAACATTTATTCTTTTGATTGACAAGACCAGTTATATATATAAATATTTAAATTGAGCTTGGTAAGTGTAATCATTCAATTGAGACCAGAAAGAAATGTTAGCACTGGCATGATCTCTTAAATTGTTGTGCAGCTTTGTAGGGGACCTTTAACTTTTTTTTTTTTTTTGCGGTACGCGGGCCTCTCACTGTCGTGGCCTCTCCCGTTGCGGAGCACAGGCTCCGGACGCACAGGCTCAGCGGCCATGGCTCACAGGCCCAGCCGCTCTGCGGCATGTGGGATCCTCCCGGACCGGGGCACGAACCCGTGTCCCCTGCATCGGCAGGCGGACTCTCAATCACTGCGCCACCAGGGAAGTCCAGGGACCTTTAACTTTAACATGGATAATATCTACTGAAATTTACCCTAGTTCCTTTGGCAGGTTGGAAGAATTCAAAGACACTACAGACTTGAGCAGCTTAGTGAAAACCAAGGAATGTAGGTATCTTCTTCTTCCCTAAATTATTCCAAAATACCTCAATTACAGCCTTATTTCTCCCACCTTTCCTTGGAATGCATTATCTGCATTTGTGTTCGCTCTCCTCCTTCTCTCTCTCCCTCTCTCTCTCTCCCTCTCCCTCCCTCCCTCTCTCCCTCTCCCTCCCTTCCTCTCTCTCTCTCTCTCTCTCTCTCTATATATATATATATGCCAGATAATGGTATACACTTTTGCTGCAACTTTAAATATATATGCCAGATAATGGTATACACTTTTGCTGCGACTTTAAGTATACATAATAAATTTATATATTTATATTTAATAAAATATATTTATAAATATATTTATGTTATTGGATTGTCCAAAAAGTTTGTTCGGGTTTTTCTGTAAGATGTTTTGGCCAACCCAATAGATGTGTATGTGTCTGTGTGTATCTACATATTTAAAGTCACAACAAAAGTGTATACCATCATCAGGCATCTAGGAGCAGGAATACCTCTAATGTAGGTATAGGAAGGTTGTGTGGCAGTGAAAATAGCATAGATTTAGAATCAAACAGATCTGCATTTGAACCACGACAGTTATTAACACTGTGACTCTTAACAAGTTACATCTCTGAACCTCAGTTTCCTTATCTGTATATAAATTGGATAAAAATAGCTATGTTACAGGTTTTTGAGAGAAGTCAAATTCAAGAAAAGCATATAAAATGCTTGGCATTATTACATGAAAGAGGCAATCAATAAATGATAATTATCATTACTGCCACATTTTCATTCTATTTTACAGTTGTGGGAAAATTGTGTTTCTTACTTGTAAGAGTTTATACACCCTAAATATATAAAGGCATTATATCTCTTTCAGCTTAAAACTTATATAGAGGTAACAAAAATTATCAATATACATAACCAGAATTTCACAGATAAATCTTTCATAA
Organism: Delphinapterus leucas; assembly: GCF_059928025.1. Classification (NCBI taxonomy): domain Eukaryota; kingdom Metazoa; phylum Chordata; class Mammalia; order Artiodactyla; family Monodontidae; genus Delphinapterus; species Delphinapterus leucas. Next base: position 146,532,260 of record NC_143129.1, read on the forward strand.
TTTATTTTCAGAATTTGTTCTTGAAAACAGAAGTAATAAATTAGCTATGATTTCCCATTTCAAAGGTCAAAAGCAGAAACTAGTTTTTCCATAGTAGTATTTATTGATCTTCCTGCTGCCAAATGGTAATGTAAGGTGTCTTAGACCAGCAGACTTCTAAACTGCTATTTTGGAAGAGAAGTTATTTTTGCCTTGAAAATGGCTCCTCAAAACAAAACAATATAGAAGAAACAAACAAAAAAATGATTTGCCACATTAGAAAATAAAAATGCTTATCACAAATTATAAAGTAAATGGCAGGATTGGCAAAAATAAATGAATTCCTTTTCCTAGAATTAGGGTTTTCTGTTATTTCTACGAAAATCATTAAATGGCCACAGTAGCACTTCAAAATCCAATGCCAATTAACAGCACATAATTTTTGTTTCCTCTATTTATTTCATTTCTTACCATGAAAAGCCATGGTCTGAAGCAGCCGATCAGCCACCTCCTGTGGGAATACTCCAGGTTCCTGCAGACACAGTGTTCCATCTTGCCTTGCTGAGCAGAACTTCTCAAGGTGAGTAGTCAGGAAATTCAAGCAGATATCAAGTAAGGAATAAGGAGATGCCTCCTCCTTGGATCCCAGGAAGAAACAAAGGGAAAACAAAAGCCAACAAGTTAGTTTCCAGAAAAGTGGAGAACAAAAATATTCATTTCCTTGTTCAACAAGTACTTTTATTCAAATGTCTACCTTGTGCTAGATACGATACCGTGTTAGACAGTGGGAATACAACATGTGGTCCATGTTCTCAAGAAGCAGGAAAAGAGAAACATTTAAACAAATATTTACATAAAGTCTATTAAATACTAAATATAGAGGATATATTGGGTAGTCACATAAGCACATAGCAGAGTACCCTAATCAGTCAAGGATGGTCAGGGAAGACCTCAGAGGCACAGCAGATTAATCTTCCTAACTTACCAGCCCTAAATTACCCTCTACTGCTCAAAATGTCAATGGACTTCATGGAGCTGGAGACAAAAGACAAAATTCTTAGATTGTTAGAAAGACGATGCCTGAGTCCTTCCAAAATCTAGCCCCAATTTACTTTCCAAGTTAATCTCCCACAAAATTCCTATCCCAACCTAATAGTTCAAATATGATCAGTTTATTTGGGTAAAAGAATGTGCTGTAGGTGTTATCCTCAAAAAAGAAAAAGGTTAACCCAGTTATTCCAATCTGAGGAATAAAGAACTAATCAAATAAGCACAAAGATTAAGTATAAGGGTTTTAATTACAGAAATAAACACTCTAAATGTCCCCAACAACAATAATATAACTAAAATATAATTACAGTAGCTACCATCCGTTAGGTGCTTTCTATATGACTCTGCTGAGTGTTTAACATGAATTATCCATTATTTCATTTATTCCTCACCCCTACTTTACAAAGCAGTGAAGGATTATCTTCATTTTTGAATAACGGAAAACTGGCTCAGAAAACTAACATCTTTCTCAGTATTCTACACACAGTAAGTGACAAAGTGTAAACTAAGACCTGGAGCAACCAAATAAATAAATAAATAAATAATTTTTTAAAAGGTAAGTTTTAAAAATTACATAGTTTATAGAACTTCCTCAACCTGATAAAGGTCATCCATGAAAAACCCAATTAGTATCATACTTAATGTTGAAAGTCTGAATACTTTCCCCCTAAAATCAGGAATAAGACAAAGATATCTGCTCTCACCACGTCAAATTCAACATTGTACTGAAGGTCCTAGAATTAGGCAAAAAAAAAAAAAAGAAAACCAAAAAGAAAGAAAAAGATAAAAAGAAATAAAAAGCATACAGATTGGAAAGGAAAAGTAAAACTGTCTCTATTTGCAGGTAACATAATTTTGCAAAAGAAAATCCTAAGGAATTCACACCAAAAAAACTATCAGATCTAAAAAAGAAAAACCAAAAACAAGTTCATCATGGTTATAGGATATAAGATCAATATATAAAAATACCTATATTTCTATTCACTTACAATTAAAAATACGAAAATGAAATTAAGGCAACAATTCCATTGAAAATAGCATTGGGACTTCTCTGGTGGCACAGTGGTTAAGAATCCACCTGCAAATGCAGGGGACACAGGCTCGATCCCTGGCCCAGGAAGATCCCACATTCTGCAGAGCAACTAAGCCCATGAGCCACAACTACTGAGCCTGCGCTCTAGAGCTTGTGTGCCACGACTACTGAGCCCATGTGCCACAATTACTGAAGCCCGCACGCCTAGAGCCTATGCTCCGCAACAAGAGAAGCCACTGCAGTGAGAAGCCTGCACACCGCAAGGAAGAGCAGCCCCCGCTCGCCACAACTAGAGAAAGCTCACGTGTAGCAACGAAGGCCCAATGCAGCCAATAAATAAATAAATAAATAATTTTTTAACTTATTAAAATGGTTACATACTTTACAGTTTACAAAGCGCTTTCACATTGACACATTTGATATTGTAATAACTGAGTAAGATGGACAACAAAGACATTATTTTTTAAGATGAGGAAACAGACTTCACAAAAGTTAAATGGTTGGCCCAATGAAGCAGAGACTGTGAGCTGCCAACCCTAAAACTTGTTCTTCTTTTCTTCCATGTTAATAAAACCTTTTATTTTTACCTGGGCACAGGACCACTTGTAACAAAGACTATATATCTTTGTATCCTCTGCAGCTAGGTGTAGCTAGGACAAATAAGAAAAAGTTCAGAGTAAGTAATTCTTCAAATTCAACTTCTGCATCACAGAACTTTGCCTATTCTGTCTTATTTCCTGTGTTGCAAGTATGAATTCTTTCTGCTTTTTCTACTCTTCATTGTACCATCTTTCTAAATGTCTAAAATTCATCACCCAGATGAAACAAGATGCCCTTTGACCTCCGTTGGTAAGTTTCAAAATGATCTATTTATTTTACAAAAGAGAAAATAAATGAAAGTTGGGTAACTATCAGAGGGGAGACATCTGAACCTTCTGAGTACATAATTTTTAGAAGTCATTTTAACAGAACAAACCCAGGTAGTAACATATGGACATTTATAATATTTAATTAATCATTCTAAAAAATTTTTTTCCAATTGATAAAATATGTCCACAAACAAAAACAGGTTTTTAGACCCCACAAATTTTTCCTTTTCAGAGAAAATTTCCCCTTATCTCTATGTTAATTCCGATTAGTAAGCATAAGACTTTTCTAGTCAGCTGCTCTTCTTTTGGGAAGTACATGTGCCTAATAGTTAATCCACCCGGGCTTTGGAGCTAGAGTGCAAGTCCCAACTTTTCATTTACTAACTGTGTGACATTACACAAGTTACCTATCCTTTCTGCTCCTAAGTTTTCTCATCTTATAATGTAGATAATAATAATACCTACTTCATAAAGTTGCTGTGAGGATTCAATGAGATAAAACAGGAACCAAAGAACTTAGAATAATGGCAGTGCGTCTGGAAACACAGAGCTTGTAGGGGTCAGAGGCAGGATTCAAACCCAGGAAATGTAGCTCCAAAAGCTTATGCCCTTATCCACCATAATATACTACCTTTTCAACTTTATATACAAATTCTAAATATGTTATCTCACCTGATACTCGAAGGTCTGTGATGTGAACAAGGATAATCATCTCCATTTAAAGAAGAAAACAGAGACGTTATATATCAAGCCAGGGCAGGACTAGAACTGTACTCAGATTATCTGAGATCTACTCCAAAAACCATATTGCCATCTGTGACTCTCCAAATTCCAGTACTTTAAGCTAACACAGAAGTACTGATAGATCAGTATTTCCTATTTTAGTAGTAGTAGTAGTAGTAGTAGAAGAAGCCGTGCTGCAGCTTGCAAGATCTTAGTTCCCTAACTAGGGATTGAACCCAGGCCATGGCAGTAAGTGCCGAGTCCTAACCACTGGACTGCCAGGGAATTCCCCTTATTTTTAAACACACAGCAGCAGTACAGGAGGACCAACAAAGAAAGGACAAAGCAGAAGCTGGAATTCCATGTCTAAACAATTCATCTCTTGGAAATTCCTGCTCAGAAAGATTTTTCCCTTCACCAATTAGGCATACCCTAGGCAAAGTAAAAACAAAGTTCCTACTAAAAAAAGCAGAAGGGAGAGAAGGTCAAGTCTGATTTAATTTGGATCATAAGGAGATCCACACAGTTCAAAGACTAAACAATTTCTAGGAAGAACAAACAGGAAAGTTCTTTCTAATTAATTGAAATGGCTTCTACTCAATCTGGACCAACCCAGCTCTTCACTGCATTGCTTTTATCCTATCACTCTCCTTAAAAAAATTTCAAAGGCTCCATATCATCTATAAGCACAGTTCTCATGCTGGGAACACATTCAAGGGGTTCCTAGCAGAAGTGTGCCAGGGGACTAAAGCTACAGTACTAACTTGGCACATTTTAGAATAGCAAACACACTCAAAGCTTATTTGAGGGGATGAGAGTATGGGAGGTTGGGGGAGAGGTAATCAAGTTATGCAACCAGTAAATAACTTAAAATATTTTTGTACTGAAACAAATATGTAAAAGGCAAACACTATATGAATTTTAAGATAAAACACAAGATTACCAAGAAATTCCTGTCTGTAACACTGGTTTCAAGTAATACCCTTTTCTATCCCACAGCAAATTTAGTTCCCTCTGCTGTTAGAAGTTGGAAAAACAGAGACCTAAAGAATAAAGTGTAAACAATTTAGTAAGGTATTCGAAACGTTTACTAACTGGCTCCAACCTTCCTTTCTAGCCGCATTTTCCACTTTTTCCTTCTCCCTCCAAACATGCTACCTACTAGATATACTAAACTGAGTGTTCTCTAAAGCAACCTACTATTTACCATCACTTCCTAAGCACTTTAACAGGCACTTTCACACCTCTGAGCCTTTTTTTAGATTAGTCCTTCTATGTGGCAAAATCTCACACATCCTTCAACATTCAGTTCTGTGAATATCTTTCCTAATTTCCAGGGCAGAATTAATTTGACCCTCAGCACCTGGGTAATTAATCTGCACCATTAACTATTAGCTATTATGTACTGAATGACAGTTGTGTGGTACCAGGCACCAATCCAGCAACTTTATATATACTTGCAATCTTCCAGACAACGTTGTTTTGAACAAAGTAGGTAAACTAAGGCTCAGAAAGATTAATTTACTATGAAAGATAACAGAGCCAGCAGATGGCAGAGCAAGAATAAAAATTACAAGAGTTATCATTCATGAAACACTATGTCTCAGGTCCTGGGTCAGAGCTCTTTAGATACATGAGCTCTTTCAATTTCTAGATTCTATGAATCAAGCACCATTACAATATGCATTTTAATGAGGAAACTGAGGTTTAGGTTAAATATCTTCCCCATATACACATGGCTAGCATGTTGATAAACTGGAACTCCAACTCAAAAATGAGGCCAAAGCTTATATTTTTAAGCTCTTACGCCACTATACTATAATAATATCATAAACATAATTATTGGGCTCATTATTTGTTAACATATGCTATGTGCTATATGCAATAAACTATGCTAAGTACATTACATATATAATTTCATTTACTTCTCATTAAAATTCTGTAAGTTCTATCAGTATCCCCATTCTATGAAGACGAAGACACTGAGGCTTTAAGGGGTTTATTAATTTGCCCAAGATGATACAGCTAATAAGTGCCAGAGCCAGGATTAGACCCCAGGAAATCTGATTCTAGAGTTAAGTCTGTGCTTTTACCACTACATAGGCTGCCCTTTATATCTGACTCCAAAGCTAGTTTTCTTTTATAATTCTATGTTACACCATAGTTACTTATGACTGTATCTGTCTCCCCCACTAGACCATGATGCTGTTCAAGTTCAAGGAACATATTAACCCTTTCTGTATATCCTTAGCAGCCAAAACACTCCCTGATATTTACCTGTTAAAAGAAAAAAAGAACGAGTTCAAATTAGAATAGTGGTAAAGATACTCGCCCAGAGTTAGAGTATTTGTAAGAAGTGGGGCAAAGATGCAAACCTAGGTCTACTGATTATGAAGTCCATATCTTTTCCACTATACGGTACCATACCTCAGGACAATTATTAGTTTGTCACTGACATAAATGCCAAAAAACAACTTGGAGACCTGTTGGTTGTTGCAGTGACTCACACATGAGGTGATAATGCTATAGATTAGGATAGAAGCAAAGAAAATGGGAAAAAAATCAGAAGTGAAAAATAATTCGAAGGAAGAATTGGCAAAATACAGTAAGTGACCGAATAGGAAATAGATGCTGATTTTTTTCTGAATCCCCAGTACTTAGCACAATGCCTGGCACTGTACTAGATACACGAGTATTCTCTGAAGGACTGACCAGCATTCATACAGCATACTTTTTACATACATTAGCTCATTTAGCCCTCACAACAGTTTTGTGGAGCTGGTATAATAGACACCATTTTGTGTATGAGGATACTGGAGATCAGAAAGAAGTGTACCCAAGTTCATCTAGTTAAAAATGTGGCAGAATTGGGCCTTGAACCAAAGTATTTAATTACAAATACCATGTCCTTTTTCCTATCCCATATAGGCCGCTCAGATGAAGGAGGGAAAAGGCTAGAGGAAGGAGAAGTCGAGATTTAAAAAAAAAAAAAAACCTCCATGATTTAAAGTAGTAGTTAACCAGGGGTAAATGTGTGTGTGTGTGTGTGTGTGTGTGTGTGTGTGTGTGTCTAAAGAGCACAGTTAAGCACACAGGATAAAATGCTAACATTTGGGGAATTTGGGTGAATGTCTACATGAGAATTCTTTGTGTTATTTTTGCAACTTTTTATAAGTCTGAAATTGTCAAAATAAAAAGTTAGAAAATAAAAATAAAAAATGAAATAGTAATTAATACTCCCATGAGGTCACTGACAAGACTGATAAGAAGACAAGACAAGGAATTATTTCATCAGGGGAATTTGTTAAGGCTGTGGAGAGTCTGCCTGCTTAGGCAAGTACAGAAAAGGAACTAATAATGCTTCTGTGAGAGAATTCAGCTGAACATACAGATTAAAATATCATCCCCTACTGGTGACAGTGGAGTCATAAGAATAGATAAATTCTCAGGGGAAGTGACCAGAAGCGATAACTAAGCCCTGTAATTAACTATATCACATGTAACAGCAGGCAGAATGACATGGTCCCTGAACAATGGCTGAAAAAATATCCTATGGAAAACAGCAAAATCACCACCAGTCTGAAAGAACAGCACAGCCCTTTATTTAATTTTTTTGGTTAACACAGTGTTTTCTAGAACAGGATATAATCCTGACATTGTGAATCATTCAAATCAAGTGTACCCAGATTAGTCCTCTCAAATGATGCTGGTCAAAGTATAAATTGGCACAATTTTTCTTGATAGAAAAGACTTAATTACAATCTTAAAAACACCCAGTCTCTGGGCTTCCCTGGTGGCGCAGTGGTTGAGAGTGGCGCAACGGGAGAGGCCACAACAGTGAGAGGCCCGCGTACCGCAAAAAAAAAAACAAAGAACACCCAGTCTCTGGATCTAGTACTTCATCTAAGAATTTACCCAAAAACCCCCAAAAAAACAAGCAAAGGGAAATAATCAGAGATATTAACAAAGGTATTTACACAAAGGGATTAATCACAGTTTTTCTGACCCCCCCTAAAATAAACCCACATATAGAAATGTCTAAAGCAGGGGGGAAATGGCAAGCAAATTATGGTATATCAACTCTATAGATAATTACATAGCAATATGTATGTTTCTGAATAACTTTTAAAGACAGTAAAATGCTAAGAATAAAGTTAGTCTAAGCAAAATAAAAACTGTATGTGCAGCAGGATTTCACTTAAACATCTATACAGGCATAGGAAATGATATTGCCTGAAAAGTTATTGATATTGCCTGAAAAGTTATTTCAGAAGATTATAAAGCTACCTCTAAACTAAACAATATGTTATGATAAATCTATAGAAAAGAGCAAGAGAAAGATTTAAAATAAAAAAGGATGATTGACAGGACTTCTCTGGCAGTCCAGTAGTTAAAGAGTCTGAGCTTCCAATGCAGGGGGCGTAGGTTTGGCAAGGCCCCTCCCCCCCCCAAAAAAACGGATAGTGAATACCTTGGATACCTTGGGGGTGGGTGGAAGTGGAATAGAAGAATGGGGCACACAAGGGAAAAAATGGCAGTGGTTATCTTCTATTTCTTAATTTCGAAATCTAAGCTGGTCTTTAGATATTTGTTTACTATGTTCCATGGCTTACATAAATGTTTCATATAGTTTTCTAAATTATCAAATTATTAAAAATGAAAAAAGACAAAAGTAAAAATTTGTGGAAATGTAAATAAAGATATATTCATGTTTCTGCTTTTCAAATATTATAAGATAACCAAAAATCAGTGTCAATTGAATCAATGATAGCCATACTTTTCAATAATATATGTATTCAAACTAGTAAAAATAGACATTTTTTATTAGACTCAATAAAACTATCTTAATTTTGAATGAAAACATGTGCTTGTGTATTTATATACACACAGTTTTATTTTTCCTAAATTGGCCATAATGTAACATCTTACCACAGCTCCTATACCCTTTCCCAGTCTTATATTCTCCAGAGGTTTTACCATCTAATAATGGTAGACTGGGTTGGAAAAGGAGTCTCGGCAGGGTTTTCAGGGGAAAGGCAAGGGACCAGCTATGATGTATAAAGAGAAGTAGATAGGAAATAAAAAGGGAATTTTAAGAAGCACATATGTGAATTTTATTCTATTTTACAATGTTCAAAAATCTGCAAATAAAGACTTTGAGTTACTACAAATGACTTTTGGTTGCAGGATTATGTTCCATGGATTATGACCCTGCTCTAAACTACATGGATCACAGCTTAAATAGTTATACATAAGCAATTAAAAGAATTTCTCCTGCTATTAAAGCTAGGTATATACACAAACATCTGCTCTTCTGCTCCTGTCTTTAGATGTCACAAAGCAGAACCTTGAAGGAACAACAAAACAAAACAAAACAAAAAAACAAAGAACATTGAAGAAAAGAACAACTAAGCTGAAAGGTTAGGAGAGGTCTTGAAATGACACCACCTAGGAGAGACATAGAAGGCTTTAAAATGTTGAAGAAAAGAAAAAAAGAAAGTAATAATGAGAACCTTCATCATTAAACATCTATCTAGCAGTTCAATTTATAAAGCCTTTTCAAAACAATCATGACTCTATGAAGTAAGGAGAAAAGAAATTATTTTTTGTTGAGGAAGCTGAGGTTCAGAGGAGGAATGTTACCAGTGGTAGTCATGCCTCCCCTTCTTTATATATGCTGTCCCCTCTCCTTAGAGTGCCCTTCCCTACCTGTCCATCTATCAAATTCCTACTCACACTACAAGAGCCAGTATATATGTCCACTCCTCCATGAAGCTGTTCCTCATATCCCAAAACACAGATTTAATCACACTACAGTTTCTATATAGTTCTATTACAATTAGCCACTGTATAACTTATTTGTTTAGATGGCAGTCTCCCCCTTAAGACTATGAATTCAAGGAAAGTTAGTAGTTTTCAAATGCTTTTTGTCTATGGCCCACTTAAGTGGGGCAAAAAACCTCACAGCCTACCCATCCCTCTTGGTTCCCAAGTTCCAGTGGAGAACCATATTAACAAAGAAGTATCACTACAAGGGACTTTTATAAACATCTGCTTTAACAATAAAAGGGATATTTCCGGGCTTCCCTGGTGGCGCAGTGGTTGAGAGTCCGCCTGCGGATGCAGGGGGCGCAGGTTCGTGCCCCGGTCTGGGAGGATCCCGCGTGCCGCGGGGCGGCTGGGCCCATTGGCCACGGCCGCTGAGCCTGCGCGTCTGGAGCCTGTGCTCCGAGGTGGGAGAGGCCACAGCGGTGAGAGGCCCGCGTACCGCAAAAAAATAAATAAATAAATAAATAAAATAAAAAATAAAATGGATGTTTCCTATTTGAATAACAATACATTGTCAAAGTCTAAATTTTTATGTCAAAAGTTCTATTAATGCAAATTTATATAACCACACACCAGATTAATAATAAAGTTATATCAATGATAATTCACAATTAAGATACAAAACTAGTAACAGGGCTTCCCTGGTGGCGCAGTGGTTGAGAGTCCGCCTGCCGATGCAGGGGACACGGGTTCGTGCCCCGGTCCGGGAAGATCCCACGTGCCGCGGAGCGGCTGGGCCCGTGAGCCATGGCTGCTGAGCCTGAGCGTCCGGAGCCTGTGCTCCGCAACAGGAGGCCACAACAGTGAGAGGTCCGCGTATCGCAAAAAAAAAAAACTAGTAACAATAAAAAAAACTACTATCAACTCAAGACAACATTGCTGAGGCACTGATTACAAAGCTCTCTTCCAAGAAATTACTGGAACTCCAACAAGCTATATTTGTATGGTACATATTTGGTAGGAGCTTTGCAACACTTCCAAGTATCAGACAGACTTCTTCATAAGCAGTCTCTGAGGAATCACACATTGATACTCATTAGCTCTTCCTAACCTTCTTCTCATGGCTTTCTTTTAATCTTCCTAAATTTAAAATTTTCTTTCTTATACTCTCCTTCCTTGAAGTATTTAGTCATCTATGCAATACTCAGCTAGAGGCATACTCAGTCACTTCCCTGTGACTTAGTTATATAATTTGCTCGTTGCTTTGTTTTATATATTTAAAAGCTTCATTCTGTGACTATATTGCCAGGGTCATGACAAAGAAGCATTTCAGCATTCTGAGCAGTGGGCTACTTATTTCTAGCAAGTGGGGAGGTGGGGGACACTGAGAATTGACTACATATTGCAATTGTAGTCTACTGTTGGAGGAGACTGGGGCTTCCACTGTTGCTGGTATGATAAAAAATGAAATAGATCAGGCATCTTTTATATTTGGGAACTAAAGTCCTCAAAAATGTATCCAATAAATTAATAGTTGAATGAATCAGTAAGTTACTAGATGGTAACTTATCTCAAAATTCATTTTATTTCTCCTCATGAAACTACTTCAGGAAATATCTGACACAAAAAGTATTAAGATTTGGGGCTTCCCTGGTGGTGCGGTGGTTGGGAGTCCGCCTGCCGATGCAGGGGACGTGGGTTCGTACCCTGGTCTGGGAGGATCCCACATGCCGCGGGGCCGCTGGGCCCGTGAGCTGTGGCCGCTGGGCCTGCGCATCCGGAGCCTGTGCTCCGCAACGGGAGAGGCCACAGCGGTGGAAGGCCCGCGTACCGCAAAAAAAAAAAAAAAAAGAAAAAAAAATATTAAGATTGCCTTAATTTCTCAAGACAGACCTTGTGGACTTCAAAATTGATGAATAATGAGGTCTCTCTTTTGCTTAATTAAAAGGAAAAATACACTTTACGGATGATGCCAGTAACAGCAGCTTACAGTGAATAAAGCAAATTCACATCCTTTATTTCAATTGATAACTTTATGAAGTAAAAAAGGAACTTTATTTAGCAAAAGGAATTAAAAAGAAATATATTACAAATTTCATTTTACAGTTAAGGAAGCTGAGGCACAAAAATGAAGTGACGCTTCCAGAGGCATTGTGCTTAGCAGCAAGAATACTGGACCAAGATTTGAATTCAGTGCTGCTATACTGCAAATTACCTAGCTCTTCTGATCCTCAGTCCTGTCCTTTGTAGAATGGGGATAATATTAGTACTTATCTCGTGATGCTACTGTCAGGATGAAGGGCAAAGATGTGTTTAAAGCCCCCAGCACAATGCCTAACAGAGTAATTACTCAGTAAATGTTCCCTTCTCACTTAATAGTCATGATCTTGCACAAGTTATATAAATTCAAGTTTCAGACACACAGGGCAGAAGGTTCATGATTGTAAATTCTCAAGAGAGAATTTTCCCATCCAGAGACCATGTCAAGATAAATAAGTTCCTTTGTTTCCCTACACCATCAAGCAGATATTTTTTAGTCTACATTTTCACCAACAGTGTGGGCATTTTGTTAGGTGTTAGGGTCCTGGCTTTATGTAGTTGTCTCAGTTCCGATTCATATGACAGGCTAAAAAATCTCATCTCCTACCTGAAAGGCTCCTAGGACTTGACAGATCCTCCAATAGAAGGTAATGGCTCTGACAGTACTCCTTTTTTTTGTAACCCTGGATGATTTTTTCCTAAAGATTGGACCAGAAACCAGGTGACTACAAAGATTACAAACTGGACAATTTCAGTACTAGAAATAAATTTTTTTACTGACATCTCTCTGAAGGACTATGTAACACTGCAATGAAAAGCATGGGTTTGGGAGTCAGACTGCCTGGATTAAAATGCCAGCTCTACCACTTACAAAACAATATAACTTTAGGCATAAATACTTAATCTCCCCATACCTCAGTTTCCTGATCTGTAAAATACAGACAATAACAGTACCTACATTACAGGATTGTTGTCAGAATTAAATAAATTTTAGGTGAAAGACACTTAGAACAGTGACTGGCATATATTAAATGCTCAATAAACGTTAGCTACTACTATACAATATAAACTCCATAGACCAAACACTATGTTTTGTTCACTGCTGTATTCCCAGAGCCAACAATAATGCCTGCTACATAGTAGGCACTAAATGTTTGTTGAATGAATAAACGAACAGTCAAGCACAAATTTATTATTAGGTGTATTTAAAATACTTATTTGCTCCTAGAGAAAGAGACTGTATGTCTAGAGAGAAATATTAAGTCCCAAGTCTAGCCTTGAAATTAAACAATGGGATTGAAAAGCAGACAAATGTCATTTGAGTTCATTTTGATATAAGAAAGTTCAGATATTGGACCAATCTGTGATTCCTCATTTTAGTAGTATTCCATGGGAAATCTCTTTTTAGTTTATGGGTTTTTTTTCCCCTTGTATTTTTTACTGATTCAACCAAGTTAGACTTCCAGGAACAAACACCTAATGTAACCTTAGATTTGATTTAATCCCTTTACCTTCTCTTTCCCCAAATACAATCATTTTACAAATGAGGGAGAAGGTCAAGAAGGTAGTACCAAAGGCACAGATATATTGTGCTCAAGGGTACAGATCTTTTGAATTATTTGGCATGGACAGAGGGGAATTATTTTTCTTTTTAAAAAAACCCACCAACTAGGGAATTCCTTGGCGGTCCAGTGGTTAGGATTCTGCGCTTCCACTGCAGGGGGCATGGGTTGGATCCCTGGTCAGGGAAACAAGATTCCACATGCCATGTGGTGCAGCCAGAAAAAACAACCACCACCAAAAAAAACCCACCAACTACTCTTCAGAGATCCCTAGACACCAAATAAAAATGCAGGTAAGGCAAGCTTCTTGCATGTGTCACTTCAAGGCTTGGGCAGTGTGGCAAATGGCTGTGTGTTATAGGGCAAGGAGCTAGATTTCTATCTAAAAAAGATCAAGGCCTGCAAAGGTAAGTAAATCCCCTTCCCGTCCATCTTAGCTCATGTAATAAAGCTATTCTAAGAAACAAAACAAAAATTCAGGTCAGTAATCACTGAGCAGATGAGCAGATCATAGGAATCAACAACTCAAAGATATACTTAAGCATTATTTTCCTCTAAACTACTAGCATTAGTTTTGAAATATAATATGGTAAACAGAGAAGCTCAGTTAATAATGGAAAGAGCACTGGGCTTGCAGTCAGTCCTGGCTCTGCTACTTAGTAGCTGTGTGTCCTTAGGCAAATAAATTAACTTCTCAGTTTGCTTATCTGTAAAACCAATGCTAAACCTCCATCTTGACTACCTCACAAAATGGCAGTGAGGAATAAATGGGATGTGTATGAACGTGTCTTTAAAATACTAAAGTACCACGGGAATATTAACATAATTGCATGAAGGGTTTCTGGTGTGAAAAATTGGGTAATATATTAATGGAGTTTACACAAAATTAAAACCTATAAAAGCAGCTTGGGACTTCCTTGGTGGTGCAGTAGTTAAGAATCCGCCTGCCAACGCAGGGGGCACGGGTTCGAGTCCTGGGCCGGGAAGATCCCACATGCCCCTGAGCAACTAAGCCCATGTGCCACAACTACTGAGCCTGCACTCTAGAGCCCGCGAGCCACAACTACTGAGCCCGTATGCCACAACTACTGAAGCCCGTGCACCTAGAACCTGTGCTCCACAGCAAGAGAAGCCACTGCAATGAAAAGCCTGAGCACCGCAACGAAGAGTAGCCCCCGCTCACCACAACTAGAGAAAGCCGGCGCGCAGCAACAAAGACCCAAAGCAACGAACACCCAATGTAGCCAAAAATAAATCAAATAAATTTATAAAGAAGAAAGGAAAAAAAAAAGCGGCATGCCCTGATTCCACAGTACTATAGGTAATAGAATATATCTACTTTACTAAAATATTTACCTTTAACATGCTAGCATCTTACTACATTTTTTTAAGAGGTGGAAGGGATCACAGAGAGGATTTAATACAACCTTTTCACTTTAGAGATTTAAAAATGGAGGCACAGAGAGATAAAACGATTTGCCATAGGTTAAAAGGCCTATGAAAAGAATATAACTGATATTATGTAACTAAGAACATTGAAACTTTTTAAAAATGCCCTTAGAAAAGGAGAATATGACATTGAACAGGCATTAAGATGCTTTTGAGAGCTAAGAAAAGTGTTTATACGAGGGAGAACTGGAGATTGGAAAAAAGAAAACAGATCTTTATACAGAGCTAACAAAATGTTTAAATAATTAACCACCCCTCTACATTTACCAGTCACTGATTCTTTACTATCTGTATTTAAATATTCTGTTCTCCAGAAGGATACCTCCACAAATTACAGACAAATAATTTGTAAATTTTTATACAAAGGGATATTGCTTTGCAATTCATCTTGAAATCACTTGGCATCTTCCCCAACTCTTTCTGATGAACTCTTCTGTACAGAAATGTTTATCCTAGGTCAAAAGTATCACTTAACGCTAGTAAGAGAAACTATCTGATCCAAAGTTTCTTACCCATCAAAACTCTTTTTCCCCTCAGGGGACCTGTACAGAGTGTCACCTTTTTTTCCCCTTTTTCATGACTCACATCTCAGTTAACATCACCTTACGCACTTCTCTACAAAATACACACATTCTTTCATTGAACAAATATTTATTTACTTACTGTGTCTCATGCATTATGCCAAGTGCTTAAGACATGAAGCTGAAAAAATACAACTCTGTTCTTACCCTCAGGGCGCTCATAATCTGGAGAGAAAGCCAGCCTCCTTAACAAAAATACCACCACCGGGTAACTGCTGTAACCAAAGCACATATAATGTACAGGGGAGGCAAACAGGAAAGGAGGAACCCAAGGCTGCCTGAGGGTAAATGAAGGCTTCACAAGGAGGTAGGGTTTAAGGGGACACCTGAAGGTTAAATAATCAAGAAGGGTACAGCATCTAGGTTAAAGTAACAGTGTAAGCAAAACTAGAGGCACGATACATAGCATGTGTGCTCAGTATTACTGAGCAGGAAATGAAACGACTTTTTCTCATAAAATGATTAGCTCATTAAAGAATTAGATCTTAAGGGCTTCCCTGGTGGCGCACTGGTTGAGAGTCCGCCTGCCGATGCAGGGGACGCGGGTTCGTGCCCCGGTCCAGGAAGATCCCACGTGCCGTGGAGCGGCTGGGCCCGTGGGCCATGGCCGCTGAGCCTGCACATCCAGAGCCTGTGCTCCGCAGCGGGAGAGGCCACAGCGGTGAGAGGCCCGTGTACCGCAAAAAAAAAAAAAAAAAAAAAATAGAATTAGATCTTAAGAATCCTAGTATACTATGCAAAACTATTTGCTGAGCCCCCACTATGTGCTAGATGCTGCCAAGTACACAGGATACAGGTCTTTGTAGACCCATTGCTGGCCATATGTACAGCTGCCACCTGAGTTGTGCAGTACAATCTGTGTGGCTGCAGCAGGGCTATAAGACCACTATAAACTAGTGGGGCCTAAACTGTAGGTTTCTTAAGCATAGTGAAGAGTCCACAAATTTACATGAATACCAAGTATGCTCTGTCCACAATAATATCTTGAAATGTACACTTTCAGTGCACAGTAGATACTGTTAGAATTAAGAGTGCAGTATCACTTTAAAATAATACTTAATTTCTACCAGCCTTTTGGTTTTCTCCCCCAGCTGATGTATTCTAAAACCATATTCCTGTCACGTGTCTCAAGCTTTTCAATGTTAAAAAGGTATCTAAATGCTAAACACAGAATGCCACCAACATCTGATACTCTCCAAATGCTTTGTAGAAAGACGATTTGGCAATATGGATCAAGAACCATAAAATTATATATACCCTTTGACATATTCAATAAATATGAATTACTTTTATAATGGAAACAACAGTACAAATATTTTAAATGCCTGAATTCAGTTTAGATTCCTACAGTCTCATAGAGTACAGGGAAGGTGTTTGAAATAGCACAGACTTAGGGGTTGGACAAACCTGTGCTTGAATCCTGTTCTGTCACTTATTAGGTATATGACTATAGGAAAGTTCCCTGATTTCTCAAAGCCTCAGTTTTCTTAACTGTGCAATGAGAAAGCATCATCAACCTCATGGAACTGTAAAGATTAATTAGTATATCACCTGATACACTGTGTGCTCACTAAATGTTTGAGATCATGCTCTCTAAATAAATGTCCCAGCATTTAAGAATTTTGTTTTGGGCTTCCCTGGTGGCACAGTGGTTAAGATCTGCCTGCCAACGCAGGGGACACGGGTTCGATCCCTAGACCGGGAAAATCCCACACACCGTGGAGCAACTAAGCCCATGTGCCACAACTACTGAGCCTGCGCTCTGGAGCCCGCATGCCACAACTACTGAAGCCCGTGCACCTAGAGCCTGTGCTCTGCAACAAGAGAAGTCACCACAATGAGAAGCCCGCACACCGCAACGAAGAGTAGCCCCCACTCGCCACAACTAGAGACAGCCTGTGCACGGCAACGAAGACCTAACACAGCCAAAACTAAAAAAACAAAAACAAAGTTCTGTAAAAAGAAAAAGAATTTTGTTTTAACATTATTTTCCATTTTAATTATTAGCATTAAAAATGTCTTTTATTCTATTGCAGATAATGACTATTTCTGCTACTTATTGGTTATATGTTTTTAAGGGTTAGCTTTAGAACCTATGCAAAAAGTAGTGTTCTAGCCAGCATTTCCTAATTCATGGATGATTCAATCATTAAATTCAACATTGATACCTATTTCATTTTGTATATTTAAAAATATTTTTTAATTGAAGTATAGTTGATTTACAATGTTGTACCAATCTCTGCTTACAGCAAAGTAACTCAGTTATACACATGTAAACACCAATTTGTATATTTTTGACCATCTAATAAAATAATTATTTCAATTGTTCTCCTGTAAAAACAGAATAGTTGAGAGTGTCCAAAAATTTATCCACTGAACATGTGTGAATTAGTGGAAATGAGAAAACTGGCTCATCATATTATAGTCACTCAGTTGTTATAACTTCATCTGAACACAGAGCAACACAGTAATTTTAAATTATTTTTATTCTTAGAATGAACTGTTGGTTAAAGACAGGAAACACAAGCTGCACTGATGATGAAATAAGAGTAAATGAGTGCATTTATCTTATCAGGATTCTTAAATGGTACATCAAGGTATCTCAGTATTTTTTTTAAGTATTAAAAAAAGAAATGTGATGACAGTTATATCCAATTTGGATTTTCAATATTAGAAATAAACTATCCGTACCTCCAATGTTTTATCTGTGGAGACAAGCTTGCAAGCAACAGCCTAGAACCATTCTTTTTGTTTTGTCACTTAGAAACAGAAAAATTATAAAAACCTACTGATTTTTATTGATCCACCTCATAGAGTAATGAAAATAAACACAAAAGTAAACAAATGGGACCTAATTAAACTTAAAAGCTTTTGCACAGCAAAGGAAACCATAAACAAAACAAAAAGACAACCCACAGAATGGGAGAAAATATTTGCAAATGAAGCAACTGACAAGGGATTCATCTCCAAAATATACAAACAGCTCATGCAGCTCAATATCGAAAAAACAAAGAACCCAATCAAAAAATGGGTAGAAGATCTAAATAGATATTTCTCCAAACAAGACATACAGACAACCAAAAAGCACATGAAAAGATGCTCAACATGTCTAATTATTAAAGAAATGCAAATCAAAACTACAATAAGGTATCACCTCACACCAATCAGAATGACCATCATCAGAAAATCTACAGGGCTTCCCTGGTGGCGCAGTGGTTGAGAATCTGCCTGCTAATGCAGGGGACACGGGTTCGAGCCCTGGTCTGGGAGGATCCCACATGCCGCGGAGCAACTAGGCCTGTGAGCCACAACTACTGAGCCTGCGCGTCTGGAGTCTGTGCTCCGCAACAAGAGAGGCCGCGATAGTGAGAGGCCCGCGCACCGCGATGAAGAGAGGCCCCCGTTTGCCACAATTAGAGAAAGCCCTCGCACATAAAGGAAGACCCAACACAGCAAAAATAAATTAATTAATTAATAAACTCCTATCCCCAACATCTAAAAAAAAAAAAATCTACAAACAACAAATGCTGGAGAGGGTGTGGAGAAAAGGGAACCCTCGTACACTGTTGGTGGGAATGTTAAATTGGTACAGCCACTATGGAGAACAGTATGGAGGTTCCTTAAAAAACTAAAAATAGAGTTGCCATATGATCCAGCAATCCCGCTCCTGGGCATATATCCAGAGAAAACCATAATTGAAAAAGATACATGTACCCCAATGTTCATTGCAGCACTATTTACAATAGCCAGAACATGGAAGCAACCTAAATGTCCACTGACGAAGGAATGGATAAAGAAGATGTGGTACATACATAAAATGGAATATTACTTAGCCATAAAAAAATGAAATAATGCCATCTGCAGCAACATGGATGGACCTAGAGATTGTCATACTGAGTGAAGTAAGTCAGACAGAGAAAGACAAATAGCGTATAATATCGCTTATAAGTAGAATCTTATAAAACGGTACAAATGAACTTATTTACGAAAGAGAGATAGAGTCACAGATGTAGAAACCAAACTTATGGTTATCAAGGGGGAAGCAGGGTAGGGGGTTGGGAGATTGGGGTTGACATATACACACTACTATATATAAAATAGATAACTAATAAGGACCTACTGTATAGCACAGGGAACTCTACTCAATACTCTGTAATGACCTATATGGGAAAAGAATTTTTAAAAGAGTGGATATATGTATGTATAACTGATTCACTTTGTTGTACACCAGAAACTAACACAACATTGTAAATCAACTATAGCCCAATAAAAATTAATTTAAAAACACCCACTGATTTTTAAAGTACAAAAAAAGCAAGAATTCCTAATTTAAGGTTAAAAAGTCAGTTCTTATCTATTTTGATGCCATAAGCATAATTAATTTCAATCTACACTATAATATATATTCATTTAAAAATATGCTTTATCTTATGTTAATGTGTCATTTGTTGAACAGTAATGGCTGAAATTTAAGGTATTTTGTTCAGTATATTATTAAATAACCTATATATATAATTCAAAAATAAATATATTAAATATATATATATTAAAATTACTCCTTTCTCATATCATACAAAAACTATTTTAAAAAATTAAATAATGTTGGGAAGTGCTAATTCTCCCTCTATATGACCTAACACATGACCTTTGGGAGACTTACTGTTTGTAAATTAAGGACTTTGGTATGGTAAATTTACCTTGTTTTCATATTCTCATAAATCCCTAAAGGCAGCATAATATATGAAAACCGAGGCCCAGAGAGCAAAATTGCAAAGCTGTTAGTGATTCTATAACTCCTTAGTAATGCCTCTGTGGAAAATTCACTTAGCCAAAAAGTGGTGTGCCAGATCTTCCTATTTCATTTCCCTATACTCACCTTCCTCCAATTTAAATCATCACCACCACCACCACAGGGTTAGGGTGAAAGTTCATGCACTTCCCTTTCACCCAGACTAGTGCAACAGCTCTTGCCACTCCAAATCATGTTTCATATTGATTTGGAGTGATCATCCTCAAAATCTCTTATGATAATTCCTTCACATCTTTCAAGGTACCCAAGGTTTTTACAATGAGGCCCAAACTCCTGGGCCTATGATTCAAGGTCCTCCATAATTTGCCCCTAGGCTCTCCTAGTCTTGCATCCTATCACACCCTTAATGCTAGAATCATACATTTCCCTGCATACATCCTTCAGTTTCAGCTTCTATGCTCAAGTTAGTCCCTTTGCCAAGAATGGCTTTCCTGGGCTTCCCTGGTGGCACAGTGGTTTAGAGTCTACCTGCCGATGCAGGGGACACAGGTTTGTGCCCCGGTCTGGGAAGATCCCACATGCCGTGGAGCGGCTGGGCCCGTAAGCCATGGCCGCTGGGCCTGCGTGTTTGGAGCCTATGCTCCGCAACCGGGAGAGGCCACAACAGTGAGAGGCCCGCGTACCACAAAAAAAAAAAAAAAAAGAATGGCTTTCCTTTTCTAACTCTTACCCAATAAAACCCAGAAGTTAAAACTCCAATTCAAATGTCCCTTCTCAACAAAGCCTCCCTGACTTTTTCTGACCCTCCCCAAAGTCATCCATCCATTCAACAAATATTTATTAAGCACTTATTATGCACCAGGCACTATGTAGGTGTTAAAGATACAATATGAGGGGCTTCCCTGGTGGCGTAGTAGTTGAGAGTCCGCCTGCCGATGCAGGGGACGCAGGTTCATGCCCCGGTCCGGGAGGATCCCACGTGCGGCTGGGCCCGTGAGCCATGGCCGCTGAGCCTGCGCGTCCGGAGCCTGTGCTCCGCAATGGGAGAGGCCACAGCAGTGAGAGGCCCGCGTACCGCAAAAAAAAAAAGATACAATATGAGCCAAACAAACACGGTCTCTACCTTCAAAGAGCTAATACTTACCTCATTGGGTTGCTATGAGGATTAAATGAGATAAAATATGTAAAGCACTTAAAACAGGGCCTATACACAGTCATGTTAATAAATATTAGCTATTAGTGTTGCTGCCTAACCATACTATTTTAAATAGTTGCCATACACAAATAGATATCACTTTATCCCTTACCCTGATTCGTTTCTTCTTAGCATTTATAACTATTCTCATTACACATTTGTTTACTGTCTATCTTCCTTACCCCAAGAGACCATGCCTTTTTTTTAAAACCGCTGTAACCACAATGCCTAGAACATTACCTGGCCCTCAGAAGCTAGTCAAAAGCCACTTCTGTATCATTGACTTTTATGGTCTGGGGGTAGAGACAGACATTAACCAAAAAGTCAGAGCAAGAAATACAAAATTACAATTGATGTGTATTCTATGAAAGAGAGTTACATAATGGAGGTGTGTGACTTAGGGTTGTTTGGGAGTTTTTCTGATGAGTAGGCAGGGCAGTTGGGGTTTCCCTGACTTCCTTGAGCTGAGAACTCCAGGATATGCAGGGTTAACAGGCAAGAGAGAGTACTATTACAGGTCATTCACATGTGCTATTTGTTCTATCTGGTTTTCCACAACACAACTCCTGTAATTTAATCCTTTAGGTTTCTTCCTGAAAGTAGGATCCTTTGGGAAGCCATCCCTAGCTATTCAAAACACAACATAACAATGAAAATTTTGAAAAATATAAAATACGAAGCTTTATAATAATGTTTGGTTCTATTTATTGAGTGCCTACTACACCTGTTACACAAGGAAATTTTTTAAAGTAGCCTCTACGAATAATTCCTAGCTCATAATAAGCTAATATTTTGCCTTCTCTTCACCTCTCCCATACATATACTTTTACACTGTGTGCATGTGTTTTAACAAGTAAGGAAAAATCCAGTTAGTTGGAGACAAAGTCTAATAAACCATAACCATGTCTAATGTCTTTCTAGTCTCATTTCCTACTACACATCCTCATTCCTGCATTCTTCATGTCACATAAAGGTAATCCTGCTACCTACAATACATCCTAATTACTTTCTACTCACATTCACAACAAAGCATTCTTCCCCTACCCAAAATGATCTATATAAATCCTACTCACCTTTCAGGCCCAGCTCAAACGGCACTTTTGGATCCTAAATACCCAAAAAGGAGTTCATAACTCCCTCTGTACTCATACATTCATTCTCAGTGGGATGGCTAACACTTCCAAAAATCTAGCCATTTGGTGTATCTGATGGGACAGCTCTTTATTCTGAAAAGAAGATCATCGCATCTTACTAAATTTCCTTTTTGCACCAAAAATAAGATTCTCAAACTCACTCTTTCTGTGTAGTCCACTAGTTGCCTCAAATTTCAGTTCAAGATTATATTTGTCAGATAGGAAAATGAGACCATAAAGTGAAATCATTCAAGCACCTACCTGGCCTGGGCACTGGTAATAACAGGAGTTAAGTAAGGCATAGTCACTGCCTAGAAGAACTCACATTTCAGGGGAAGAAACAGGTTAACATACAATGACAGTGTGATGAGTTGTGAATGTGAAGGATTGTTGTGGAGTCAGACACTGGAGAATGACAACCTAAAAATGCAGAGTCAGTGAGTTAGGGAAAGTTCACCGATTAAATAGCTTTATAATAAACCACTTTCCAAAAAAGCAGATGGGGAAAAAACAGAAATTAACTAACCTCCTAGGAGAACATAATTACCAGGACTTCGTTTTGACTAGAATGTCTTATTCCTCCCAGAGACCAAAATTTAGATTGCTGCATATAATGGAGCAAAAGGTTCATTAAATAAACTGCAAACCATGTGTAACCCAACTCAATGAAAAACCCACTGAAGCTTCAAACAGGCAAGAGAGAGAAACAGGAAGGAGAGAGAAAATTTGCAAATGTAAGGCTCTCCCAACTAAAAGCAGAGAGGGCAAAACAAATGAAGATAATACAAGGTATTAAAGAGGCTGTCACAATCTGACTGCCAAGCTGATTTTCGGTCTCCAGATGCTCTGGTCTCTGCCTCCAAACAAAAACCATTTGTTCTGAGTAATAGTAAAGCTTGTAAATAAATATTTTTTAATTTCCCAAACTGTAACTCCACATTAAAAGATACTCAAAAAAAAAACATTCATTTTAAAACGTTTTAAGTTATTTCTGTCAAAAGGCTAGATATCTCATAAGGCCATAGTATGCATGCCGGCCCTCACCCCATGCCTCACTCCATCACTCCAAAACACACTATCAACTCAGGTTTTGCATTGACATTAGGTAATAAGGCTTGCAGACTCTCTCCAACACCTCCAATCTCCCTCTTCCCTCTACAAAAAAGAAAAGGAAGAAGAAAGAAAGCCTGCGACCCGCTATCTGCCCGCCCTACAGCTCCTGGGAAGCAATCGTCCTCAAATTGTTCCTGCTTAAACCCTTGAATCCCGTAGAAGGAAATGGGGACAGCTGTGAGAGCGGGGAAGAGAGGACATCCGATAAGGGGGAGAGGAAATGTGGATGGTGGAGGACGAAAAGGAGAAAGGATACAGAGAGGAGAGGGCAGTGGAAATAAAATGGTGAAAGGGGGTAAGAAGCGAGAGCAAAGAGCAGGAGCGAAAAAGAGGGAGGAAAAAGAAGGACGGCGTAGACTTCCCAAAAGAGAGAACAAGGCAAAATGGTAGAGGAGAAAAGGAAGGTCGGGTTAAAGGACGAGGAGGAATAGGCAAAGGCGAACGCGAAAGAAGCTGTCACTGGGGGTGATTTAAAAAAAGGGTGTCACCGAGTGGAGAGAGATTAAGGGGGGGAGGGCTGTCACCCCAGTAGGCGGCCGGAGACCAAGGGGAAGAAGGAGTCGGTCCCCGAGGGGGAGGTAACAAGGTGGGGAGGTAAAGGCAGGAGCAGACGGGGCATCAGAGCTGGGGAGGGCAGGGCTGCGGGGTCCAGGGTGGCTGGCGGCTGCGGCTCAGGCAGGCCTCGCTCCCTCACCATGGCTGCGCCGGCCTGGTCCTCGGGCATGCAACCTCTGTCCTGGGCTCCGCGGCGGGCCGGGCCTGAGCCCGCCCCCAGGCTGAACCTGCGCGGGGGCTCCAGGAGGCTCCGATGAACAGCGGCTCCGGGCTTGGCCCAGGCCTCGGCCTCCCTGCTTCACAAGCTGGAAGGGTAGCAGCCGCAGCCGCAGCCCGACCCGGAGCGCAGACTCCGCCCCCTAGGCCCCGCCCTCGCCGCCAGTAGGAGCTTGGCCCCGCCTCCTCTCTCTCACTGCGCAGACTCGGCGGAGGAGTACCAACAATAACCCCCCCCACCTGCCCCGCCCCCGATTTCTGGCTTCTCCCCCTCCCAGGCCCTTAAAGGAGCCACACTTACTCAAATAACTAGAGCTTATAAATAAGAGCTTTAAATACACGACGTAACAGGAGATTAGAGCTGTCACTCCTTTCGGTCACCTATAGACCCCTGTGCTCTGGTTTATTGTCATTTATTCTTATTGTCATAATTCTTGGTGATTTCAGTTGTTTTAGATGATTCCTCCAATGCCCTAACGTCTCAGGTTCCTCTCCTGTAGGGATCACCCTTGCCTCAGCTTCTCATTTCCTTGTTCATACTTTAGGTCTTCGCATTTCCAGTAACTGTAACTCCTCTATAATCTCAGTTTTAATCACCCAACTCTCCCACCTCAACCTCCTTCCTTTCTAGCTCACTTCCTCTAATACCCAGCTCCAAAAACTCTTCAGCTCCACCAAGACTCAGAATCTTACTACCTTTTCACTATTCTTCGCACTATCCTATGTCCTCATTTCCTTTCATGAACAGCTCAGCTTCTATGTCCATTATGAAAATCAGTCAGTCCTAGGTATTCATCTTCATTTCTCCAGTCCTTCTTTCCTTTCCCTGTACTCACCTGAGGAAACTGTAATCCTGTAGCAAAAGGGGGTAGAGGGCTTCCCGGTGGCGCAGTGGTTGAGAGTCCGCCTGCCGATGCACGGCACACGGGTTCGTGCCCCGGTCCGGGAGGATCCCACATGCCGCGGAGTGGCTGGGCCCGTGAGCCATGGCCGCTGAGCCTGCGCGTCCGGAGCCTGTGCTCCGCAACGGGAGAGGCCACAACAGTGAGAGGCCCGCGTACCTCAAAAAAACAAAAACAAAAACAAACAAAAGGGGGTAGAGTGGAAAAAAATGCAAAATCATACTGACTGGCCTCCACCTACATTTGATATCATTATCATCAAATAAGCCCTTAATGCTTGGCTATCCTACTACATTTCTCCAGTTTCATCACTCCCGCACCCCACCAGATAACTATTTCATATCTCTCTCTTCAAACTTCCAATACTTCTTTTTATTTTAATAAATTTATTTATTTTTGGTTGCATTGGGTCTTCGTTGCGGTGCGCGGGCTTCTCACTGCGGTGGCTTCTCTTGTTGCAGAGCATGGGCTCTAGGCACGCAGGCTTCAGTAGTTGTGACACGTGGGCTCAGTAGTTGTGGCTTGCGGGCTCTAGAGCACAGGCTCAGTAGTTGTGGCACACAGGCTTAGTTGCTCCATGGCATGTGGGATCTTCCCGGACCAGGGCTGAAACCCATGTACCCTGCATTGGCAGGCAGATTCTTAACCACTGCACCACCAGGGAAGCCCCCAATCTCACTTACCTGATGATTTCACTTCCAATTTACTGTGAAATAAAGCAAACAAAAGAGAACATCTATAAGTTCCCACCACCACTACCACCACCATGACTTGCAACCTACCTATAACTCTGCTCTGCTTGTAACTCTGCTCCTATACTCTGCCTTCCTTTCCTTACTACAAACGAACTATTTGCCTTTTAGCTAAGGTCAAACCCTCCTCAATTCTTCTCAAACTCGTGCAAAAGGACTTGTTTTCTTCCCGCAATTAGCCATAAACCTATATTTTTGTAAAATGCAATAAAAATTACTAGAAAATTAAATTTAAAAACAGACATACAAAATGCAAGCCCAAATATAGATATAGATATAGTTTTTTTACCCTCCTAACCATTCTTAAGTGTACAGTTCAGTGACATTAACTACCTTCACATTGTTGTGCTACCATAACCACCATCCAACTCCAGAGCTCTTGTCATCCTGCAAAACTGAAACTCTGCATCCATTAAACAATAACTCCTCATTCCCTCCTCCCATCAGATCCTGACAACAACCATTCTATAATACTTTCTGTCTCTATGAATTTTGACTACTCCAGTCAGATTTTTTGTTTGTTTTTTATTAGATCCAATAGACATAACATTTTTCTGTCAAATTGCTATAAAAGTTTCTAAATATTTACTCTTGATTTCTGTCACAAACTGGTGACAAACTTTTGTGGACCATCACTAGTATACAGGTCACACTTTGAGTAGCACAGTGCTAGGTTCCTACCATTTCACTTTCTCAGAGACATCTATCCAGCAATTCTCCTCTCTTCTACGTCATGATTTTTCTGTTTTTCTTTCCCATTGGCATACCAAAATGAATGTATTTCTTCCATCTTAAAACAAACAAAATCTCTCTTGACTGAGCTTGACCCTCCAGCCCCCATTTCTCTGCTCTTTTTTACAGCAAAATGTCTCACAAAGGTGGTCTGTACTGTACTTGATGTCTTCACTTCCTTTTTCCCATTTCCTGTGGAACCCTGTCCAGTTGAGCTTTCTCCTCACCACTCCACTGAAATGCTCTTGTCAAGGTCAGCGGTGATGTCCATTTACTCACAACGATCAGTCATCAGTGTTATTTGACCTACCAAGAGCACTAGACACAGCTTATCAATTCCTCCTCCTTGCCTACTATGACACTCCACTGCCCTGGTTCTTCTTCTGTCTTACTGGCTGCTCTTGGTCTCTCCACATTTCTCTGACCTCTAAATACTGCAGTGCCAGGAATTCCCTGGTGGTCTGGTGGTTAAGACTCTGTGCTTCCACTGCAGGGGGCACGAGTCAGGGGAACTAAGATCTCTCAGTGCAGCCAGAAAAAGAAAAAAACACTAAATACTGCAGTGCCCCAGGGCTCAATACTTTGACCTCTCACCTTCTCCATTTATACTCACTCCTTCATGATTTTATCCTATCACATTACTTTAAATACGATCTATGTAATGATAATTCCCCAAATTACACCTCTATTCCAGACCTCTCTTCTGAATTTCAGACTTATATATCCAACTGCCAACTTGTAAACATCCCCCTTTGTATGTCTAATAGAATTTTATTATTCCTAGTAGCCATTCAATAGAGTTCCCCTCAAGTCTACTGGCCATGAGTAAACCAGCAAATAGCAAAGGGAATAAGACCACTAATATTAGCTTAGACCAATAATGATTTACTGTCTGTGTCTGAACTGAGAATCACTTCCCATGAGGACCTGGTGGTAGTGGAGGGAAATCACCATAAAAAAATCAGTACTCTGCCATCAAGAAAGAATGGAGAGGGGCTTCCCTGGTGGCGCCGTGGTTGACAGGCCGCCTGCCGATGCAGGGGACACGGGTTCGCGCCCCGGTCCGGGAGGATCCCACATGCCGCAGAGCGGCTGGGCCCGTGAGCCATGGCCGCTGAGCCTGCGCGTCCGGAGCCTGTGCTCCGCAATGGGAGAGGCCACAACAGTGAGAGGCCCGTGTCCCACAAAAAAAAAAAAAAAAAAAGAAAGAATGGAGCACAGTTGACCTGTAATCAATGAAATAGAATAGAAAGGCCAAATATACATGAGAATTTTGTATAATAAAGGTATCAAATCAGTAAAAAATGTGGCATTACATTTGGTGTTAGAATAACTGGATAGCCAGTTATTCTAGAAAAATTTAACGTGGATCTACACATCACACTGTTCACCAAGAGAAATTTCAAATACATCAAAGATTTAAATGTTAAAAAAAAAACAAAAAACTTCTTGAAGGAACCATGGAAGTTTCTATAATCTCAAAGTGAGGAAGGTCTTTTAAAGTATAAAACAAAACTTAGATGTTATAAAAGACTGATAAATTCAACTATGTGGAAATTAAAAAAATCTGTAAAGCAAAAGCCACCATAGGAAGAGTCAGATGAAAATGACTATACATATATATATATGTTTGCAGTTTGTATCATAGGAAAATGGGTAATTGTCATATTTATAAACAGAGGTGAAATCTATAAGAACAAAAATCCACGGGGAAAAAGTGCAAAAGACATGAATTAATAGTTCACACAGGGGCTTCCCTGGTGGTGCAGTGGTTGGGAGCCCGCCTGCCGATGCAGGGGACGCGGGTTTGTGCCCCGGTCCGGGAGGATCCCGCGTTCCGCGGAGTGGCTGGGCCCGTGAGCCATGGCCGCTGGGCCTGCGCGTCCGGAGCCTGTGCTCCGCAGCGGGAGAGGCCACAGCAGTGAGAGGCCCACGTACCGCAAAAAAAAAAAAAAAAAAAAATAGTTCACAGAAAAAGAAATAGCAATGGCTCTTAAATGCTCACTCTTGCCCAAGAAGAGAAGTGCAAATTAGAATTTCTTTGAAATACTATTTTTCACCTGTCAGATTGACAAGGATTTGTAAGTCTAATAAGACACTGTGTGGTGGTGGTTTTAACAGGTAGTCTCACATTTTGTTGGTGGGAGTGTAAATTTGAACTTTTATGGAGGACAGTTCGGAGGTGGTATTTATCAAATTTTTAAATGTACATTCACTTTGACCCAGCAATTCTACTTCTAAAAAAATTTTTTTAAAAGAATGTTTGTCACAAGGACGTGTTTTTTTTTTATTATTAATTTTTAAAATTATTTATTTCTTTATTTTTCGCAGTGAGGCATATAGGACCTTACTTCCCCTACCAGGGATCCAACCCGTGCCCCCTGCAGTGCAAGTGTGGAGTCCTAACCACTGGACTGCCAGGGAATTCCCTCTACTTCTAAAAATTTAATCTACAGATATGCTCAAGCATATGTACAAGTTTTGTTTGTAATAGCAAAAGAGTGGAAACAAATGTTTATTCATAAACATTAATAGAGTTTATTAATAAACTGGTTAAATACGGTAATAGTGTATTCATACGACGCTTACTCTGCAGCCATAAAAAAGAAAAAGAAAGTTTTTTGATATAGAATGATCTTCAAGGTCTACTGTTAAGTGAAAAAGCAAGGTCCTAAGCAATGTATATTGCATACTATTTTTCCTGTAAGAAGTGGTGGTAGTAATATGTATTCATGATTGCTTGTATATGCAGAAAATATCCCTGGAAGAATCTAACAGAAACTGACATCCTTGATTGTCTGATTGCTGCTAGGGAGGACAAGTGGATGGCAGCAGACAGGTAGAAGAGAGACTCTTCATAGACTAGCCTTTTGTATCTTATGATTTTCTTAATCATGAGAATGTGTTACCTATTCTAAAAGTAAATAAATAAAATTTAAAAGATTGAGCCGCTTATTTATTTTACAATTAAAACATTTTTTTTACAATGAGGAATGACTTATCAATGTTCCTAATTTTAAGAGATTCTGTACAATCTTTTATTATTGTTGAGTTAATTAGAACTAGATCAGTAGTTACTCATCATGTTTGGTGAATATAATCAACCTCCTCTGGCAAACAGAGTTTATAACTTTAAGTGAACAAATGTCACCTTCTACAACAGAGGTAGTTTCCTATAACTGCTCGTAATCTCAAGATTACAAATCAACAGTCTTTGGAACCATCAAAATAAACCTTTTGATATTATTGGGAAGGTCTGTTCCTTTTATAAACATAGAAATTCAATTTCATGAGGAAAGATTCAGACTAAGTATAGCTTTAACTTAAATTCAGTGATAAATGGCATATAATTAAACACTATTCTTTCCTCTTATCTATGTAAACAGAAGTTAATGGTTAATTCAGTGAGTGCTTCACCCTCTCAAAAACACTTGTATCCTTAAAAATTCCTGCTATTGAAGTTTGTGACCTTTGGTCTCTGACTATAATCAAGGCTGAATCTAAGGTATTCAGGGTTTATGATAATTTATTTCTCTAGAAAGTCAATTGTTTACAGAATTTGGAAGATTCCTTTATTTTTTTTTATTTTTTTTTTTTGCTTACGCAGACCTCTCACTGCTGTGGCCTCTCCCGTTGTGGAGCACAGGCTCCGGACGTGCAGACTCAGCGCCCATGACTCACGGGCCCAGCCGGACCAGGGCACAAACCCGTGTCCCCTGCATCGGCAGGCAGACTCTCAACCACTGCGCCACCAGGGAAGCCCTCCTTTATTCTTAAATGATAACCGTATTGTTATTATTATTATGAGGAGAATATCAATTTTGCTCTAGAAGGCAAAGCTAGAGGCAAAGAGAGGATGGGAAACTATTGGAAGGTAGATTTTTAGCTCAAAAAATGGAAGAACATTCTAAGAGCAAGAACTGTCTCACATGGAATGGGCTGTGTACTCGTGAGGCAGTAAACTCTCGGTCACCAGAGGTGTACAAAAAGGGGCTAAGAGACAAAATATTGGGGATATAATAGATGGGAGTTCTATAATGAGTTTTAAACTGGATTTGATGATTGTTCAGTTTCCTCCTAATTCTGAAAGTCAGTAGCTCAAGAAAGTTAAATGGGAAAAGACAAAAGCAAAGAATAGGAATTTCATTACAACTCACTTATTTCCAAGGCAGTATTTCCTGTTATTTTTAATAGTCAGCGCCCTGAATCTTTAAGGGAGGGGACCATTCTAAAGGTCTACTGCCTTTTGTACTACTCTGTTGGATAATGAAAAAGACTCCCAGTTAGAAATAAACAAGTTCCTCCTTAACAGTATGGGAGAAAACAAACTTACTGGGTATGATGAAATTTCAGCATGAGGTGCTGAGCTCCATTCCAACCACTCATCAGAACCCAAGACTCAGGGCAAAAGTTTCCAATAAGCATTATCTATTAAGAGAAGTCCACCCTAGTTGGTGGGCTGGCTATTCTCTGTGTAGAGGTAGGCTGTATCCAAGGGATTTTTTTCAAGCTGAAAGTAGCGATACAAATGTTAAATCTAGCAATCTCTTAC
This sequence comes from Delphinapterus leucas, assembly GCF_059928025.1. Lineage (NCBI taxonomy): Eukaryota > Metazoa > Chordata > Mammalia > Artiodactyla > Monodontidae > Delphinapterus > Delphinapterus leucas. Next base: position 146,563,215 of record NC_143129.1, read on the forward strand.
AAAGTCACAGCAGTGTTTTAGAAAGCAGTTTATCAGCCAGCCTCACATTCAAACCTCATAACAATCCCCTGGGGCTGGTAAAAGCGGTGACTATCCCATTTGATAGATGAGAAAACACAGGCTCAGAGATAGGAAACCTCACAAGTCAGCCATGTAAGAACTAATTCTGACCCCAGAGCTCATTCCACTACCTCAGAGCCTTGGAAAGAATTGGAATTTCTCTTTAGGATAGGAAGGACCAGGTGAACAGGAGGTCTTTCTAAGGTGGAATTAATTTTCTATCAGAATCCGTTGTAAACTTTAGTGTCTATCAGAATCAGCTGGAGCACTTGTGAAAGTAGTTTGCTATGTGTCTCCCCCAGAGTTTCTGATCCATTAGGTCTGGGTTGGGGCTCAAGATTTTGCATCACTAGCATGTCCCCAGGAGATGCTGATGATACTGGTCCAGGAAGACACTGGGAAAGTCACTCTCCCACTCTATCCTTCCTTCCTAGTATCTTCTATCAGATGCCAGAAGGCAAATGAGGGTGATTTGAGGAGAAAAACAGGATGATTTTATAGCTCTCTGTGCTGCTGAGACACAAGTGTACACTCAGGATAAGACTGAGGAACACTATGCCAGAAGTCGGAAGGGCTGATTTCCAGTCCTTGGCTCTGACACCGGAGAGGTGGGATTTGTGACCTTTATCAAATCCCAGTTTATCATTCCATTTGGAACCCTGAAATGCTGAGGCCTTGGGCAAATCTTTCCTCTCTCTGGGGCTCAATGTGATCATCTGTAAAATGTCCTGAGGGGGTACGTGGTCAGGAAGGGTGACCTCCCAGGTCCCTCTACCAGTTCTAACATTCTGGCTCTGAACTTACCTAGCCAGAGTCTTGATTTCCCTAGATACCTATGCCTCCAGGGTGGACAGAGAGTAGGTAGTATTTAATGGGCCACAGGAACTCTGAAAAATTAGAATGTCCATGAGAAATCCTCTTCACATGATGCTCCAAGCCCTCATGGGGGAGCTGGTGAGCATTTCTGACTGTGGAATCAGAAATTATGTCTCCAGAGAAGAGAAATGTGGATTAAAAATCAATTAAGTATTTCTTGTCTTAATTAAAAAGGAACAATGAACAGAGGTTTTTGTTCAGAAAGGAAACAAACTCCTTGGACCTATAAGTACAATGATGTAAAATAAGCTTTCTAATGTGACTAACCAGTAAGATTACACTTCTTTCTCTTTCTTTCTTTCTTTTTTTTTTTTTGGTCTCGCCTCATGGCTTGTGGGATCTTAGTTCCCCGACCAGGGATTGAATTGCCCTCAGCAGTGAGAACACAGAGTCCTAACCACTGGACCACCAAGGAATTCCCTACCATTCTCTTCTATTAGAAGTTATGAGTCCTTCCTGTATTTTCCTGACCTTTCATGTGAATAGATAAGATTAACTTCTAAAGTTTGTAAAATATGTTTCAGAGAGTTGCATAAAGGCGCAAAACATGTTTATTGTGAGAAAGAGCATTAGTTTGAGAAATATGCCAGCTATTATTCATGTAATCTATAAATGGCCTCTGTAGTGTTTTCTTTACCTTTTCTTTTTTTCACTCCCCAACACATAGTGAAACCTCTGGGGTTAGAAAGCAGTTTGGCAGTTCAGTCTTCTTTTTTTCCCTTAAAGTTGCTGGTGTTAGAGTAAAGGTACCTCTAGCTATTTCTGATTCAAACATCAAGGTGACATGTATTCCATGCACTTGTTTGATTCAAACAAGAAATCAAAGCCCTAGGAGGTAGAGGTTAAAACTTTAAGCCAGGAAGGGGAGATAAAGGCTCCCCAAACTTCTGGTATAGTTGGTAGGGAGAAATATATGCCCAAGATGGGCAAAGAACTGACCATCAGGTGAAGTGTCCAAGTGTCAGGACCACATTCTAAATCAACTGTTTAGGGTTGGTATCACTCCCTCTTCATTGCTCTCACCAACTAAACACATTCATAGAAGACCTTGACACTTGACCCAGTCTTCACTCTATTGCAGTAATTGTCAAAGTGTGGTCCCCAGACACCAGTATCGGCCTCACCTGGGAACTTGTTATAAATGCAAATTCTTGGGCCACTGAGACCAACTAAATCAGAAACTCAGGGTGTGGGACCCAGAAGTCTGTTTTATCAAGGCCTCCAACTGATTCTGATCCACACTAAAGTTTGAAATCCACTAGGCTATTGCAATCCTACAACAACATGGGTGACTTCAACATTCACCTTCATGACCCATCCAGCTCTCTGGCCTCTCTACTCCTTGACCACCTCAGTTCTAATGACACCCCCTTCCACTTCAGCCACCCACTCCTATGACTGCACCCTGAACCTTGTCAAACTCAAAATTCCTTCATGTGTGAAGTCTGAAAACATCCTACACATGCATCACAATCTCTTTATCTTTGTACATCTCTATGCTTTTCTTGAATGGTGACAAACTCTCCAATGGCTTTATGCAGACAAGGAGACCAGCCCTGTATTCTGATGAGTCCAAAACTTTTCTCCCAAATCTTTTTTCCAAGCTCCAGGCTTCCATATCTAATGTCAAATGCAGACTCCACTTGGATATCCCACTGATATCTCATAGCCTCAGACTCAAAGATTAATTCCCTATCTTTCCCAAAATTTTATTCCCCTTCTTGTGCTCCCTCTATCAGGAGCAGATGCTCACAAATGAGTTTTTAAGAGTGATCTGGGAGTCATTCTTGACACCTTCCTCTCCTTCACCCCTTGCAACCAAGCAATCACCCAAATTCCACCAATTTAGCTCCTACAGGGTCATATGTAAATTATCAATTTATTCTTCAATGAATATTGAGGCTTTGTAAGGCTCTTCCCAGACGAAGAATTCCATGGGTGATTTCTCAAACCTGTTCCCAACTCCTTAATATCCCTATCACCAGTGTCTATGTGGTTCTCAACCCTGACTTCACTTCAGAATCACCTAGGAGGGTTTCAAAACTATAAGGCCTTTGCTCACCACCTAAATAATCTGATTTAACTGGATTGGGATGGGCCTCTAGAACAGGAGACTTTTTTTTTTTAAGACTTTTTTGGTTTAGGGAAGTTTTAGGCTGACAGCAAAATTGAGAGAAAAGTACAGAGATTTCACAAATACCCACTGCCTCTGCATATGCATGGCCTCACAGATGATCAAATCCCACACCAGAGTGGTACATTTGTTATAACTGATGAACCTACATTGACACATCATAATCACTAAAAGTCCATCGTTTATATTAGAATTTCACTCTTGGTGCTGTACATTCTATGGGTTTGGACAAATGTATAATTAGATGTATGGACCCTTATAGTATTATACAGAGTAGTTTCACTGTCCTAAAAATCCTCTGTGCGCTGTCTATTTATCCCTCCCTCTCCTCAACCCCTGACAACCACTTATCTTTTTACTTTCTCCACAGTTTTGCTTTTTCCAGAATGTTGTATAGTTGGAATCATACAGTACATATAGCCTTTTTTTTTTTTTTTTTTTTTGTGGTACGCGGGCCTCTCACTGTTGTGGCCTCTCCCGTTGCGGAGCACAGACTCCGGATGCGCAGGCTCAGCGGCCATGGCTCACAGGCCCAGCCGCTCCGCGGCATGTGGGATCTTCCCGGACCAGGGCACGAACCCGTGTCCCCTGCATTGGCAGGCGGACTCTCAACCACTGCGCCACCAGGGAAGCCCCTGTATAGCCTTTTAAGGTTGGCTTGTTTTACTTGATGAAAATGATAAGTATTTACATTTCCTCCATGTCTTTTCATGACTTAATGGCTCATTTCTTTTAATGCTAAGTAATGCTCCATTGCCTGGATATACCACAAAACTGGAGTTTTGGATGTTAAGCACCCCAGGGGATCCTAAGGTAAAGCTAATTCTAGATTTTATCCTTTGGTACTCTCCAGAAGAATTTTGAGAAACTATGGTCCTCCTCATACATTTTTAATTTGACATCTACATTTTTATTATCAGTTTAATTATTGCTTACTGAACACTCTTGCTTTGCTGTCCTGGGACTCTCCATCAGAAGCCCTGTATATTCAAATCATCCTTTCAATGATGCTCCAGACATTTTTACTCCCAGGGCAGTACTCCCATAGTAATAGTCAAGATAGTTCAGTGGCATATCTTTCCTTTGAAGATGAGAGAATAGCTATTGTGAAATAGGAGAAATAAAAGGCACATTATCAGGCTGATTAGTTTTCGAAAAGAATGTACACGTAAAAGTTGGGGATGTAGGAATTATTTATGCTTGTGTGGCCCCTGGAAAGTCTTCATGAACCTCCAAGAGTGTAGATTCCCCTGTTTGAAGTCTGTTGCTTAGGCCATTTCAGTAGCCTCACTGGTCATTCTGCCACCAGTCTTTTTTTTTTTTTCTATAATTCACATGCCATAAAACTTACCCTTTTTTAATACAACTCAGTGGCTTTTAGTATATTCAAAAACTTGTACAACCATCACCACTAATTCCAGAGACCTGCACTCAATAGCAGTCATTCCTCATCCCTTTCTACCCCCAAGCGCTGGCCACCACTAATCCATATCTCTATGGACTTGGCTATTCTGGACATTTCATATAAATGGAATCATATTATATGTGGCTCTTTTGTCTGGCTCCTTCTTCTTAGCATTATATTTTCAAGGCTTATCTATGTTGTAGCACGTATCAGAACTTCATTCCCTTTTATGGCTGAATAGTATTCTATTACATATTCCATACGGGTGTAGCATATTTTGTTTATCTATTTATTAGCTGATGGACATTTGGATTGTTTCCACTTTTTGGCTATTATGAATAATGCTGCTATAAAACTGTAGGTAGGGTCTTCCCTGGTGGCGCAGTGGTTACAAATCCACCTGCCAATGCAGGGGACACGGGTTCGAGCCCTGGCCTGGGAAAGATCCCACATCCCACATGCCGCAGAGCAGCTAAACCCATGCGCCACAACTACTGAGCCTGCGCTCTAGAGCTCATGTGCACAACTACTGAGCCCGCATGCCACAACTGCTGAAGCCTGTGCGCCTAGAGCCCTTGCTCCGCAACAAGAGAAGTCACTGCAATGAGAAGCCTGTGCACTGCAATGAAGAGTAGCCCCCGCTCACTACAACCAGAGAAAGCCCGCACACAGCAACGAAGACCCAATGCAGCCAAAAATAAAAATAAATAAATAAATAAATTTATTTAAAAGAAAAAAGAAACTGTATGTAAAAGTTTTTATGTGAATGTATGTCTTCATTTCTCTTGGGTATATAACTAGGAGTAGAATTGCTGAGTCATATGGTAACTCTATATTTAACTTTTGATGATCTGCCAAACTGTTTTCCAAAGCAGCTGCGCCATTTTACATTCCTACCAGCAATGTGTAAGTGTTGCAAATTCTCCACATCCTTGCCAACACTTGTTGTTGTTCATCTTTTTTCATTACAGGCATCCCAGTGTGTGAAATTGTATCCATTGTGGTTTAATTTGCATTTCTCTGATGACTACTGATATTGAGTATCTTTTCATGTGCTTAAAAGCTGCCTCTAGTCTTAAACCTCTAATTTAACCCCCTTTTGCTACTAAGATTATCTTTTAATATTATACTCTTGTTTGGAACTTGAGTCAGTGGCTCTACATCACCTGTAAGATAAGGGTTAAACCCCTTAATTTGTCAAGTGAGGCACTTCCCCATCTGGCTTGTGCCTATGTCTTGGCACTACCATTTTCGTGTCTCCTGCTCTGTTCTAACCACACTGAACTACTTGTAGTTCTTGGAATATAGAGTGCTATTTCAAGCCCCTGTGCATTTGTTCATAGCATTCCCTCTGCCAAGAAACCCCTTCTTGCTTTCTTCAAATATGTCTTCCACTTGCCCTTTGATACTAGATTCATGTGTCTCCTCCTCCTCCGAAAAGCCTTTCCTGATTGCTGTGTCCATAATTAAGTTACATGTCCTTTATGAGCTTCCCCCCACAGCAGTGCTATACTGAGATGGTCTCTTTTGTTTGCCTTCCTAGTTTACGTGTGAGTTCCTTGAGAGCACTGACTGGATTCAATTTGTCTCTGTCTTCAGGATCTGACTGGAGGAATTAATTTCATGGGATCTTCATGTCCCTCAAATGCCCTCTGGCTGAAGTGCTAAGAACTTGTTCCAGTTCCTCAGGAGAAGGCAAAGCCACCTTACCTTTAGGGCATCTTAAAATAGCCCAGACTGTTCATACAGAAAACCTTCTTCCAATCTCAGGAGTATGTAACAGTTTAAAGATAAGACATTTTTAAAAAGAGTAATAAGGTAATATTGTACCTCTTAATGTTAATCCATTTTATGCTATCTCATCAACTACAAGTACTGGATTACTTTGCTTATTGTCATTGTTTCTTATGTACTATTATGGGCCAGATACCTTCACTCTCACACAATTATCTTACTGAAGAGGCAAATAGAGTACAGTACTTGTTAAGGGCACAGACTCTGGAGCAAACCAATATGCCTTGGTTTTACTCCCAGCTCCATACTTACTAGCTGTATGATCTTGGAAAAGTTATGTGACATTTCTGTGTCTCAGTTTATTTATTTATAAAGTTTGCATGAAAGTTGTACTTACCTCATAGAGTTCCAGATTCATTGAGTTACTATATATGTGTATATATACATATATATATATATAATATGCTGTAATGTCTATGTATTAGAACAGGACTTGGCATGATATGTGTTATATAAGTATTAACTATCATTATAAAATCTTCCTGCCAATTCTGCAAGCTAGATATTATTATTCCTATTTTACAATGAGGAAACTGAAGCTTAGACGAATGAATTTCCCCAGGTTATAGAACTAACTTAATTCCCGGGTCTGGTAACTGATCCAGATATCATACTTTGGGTGCACATTTTCTTGTCTTTAAACTTTCTGCCACTCTCTGCCAGGGAAGGGTAGGAGAAAGGAAAAAGTGGCAGCTAGTTTGGAATAGTCACTCCAGTCAGACTGTTGGGACCTGTCTCCACTGTATCTTTCTGTAGCGGGTCATTTGTCCATGTCCTTCTACTCATGCATGTACCATGGACATGGAGGGGAGGGTGGTAAAATTCCACTTCCCCAGGCATCCCTGCCTGTCATTTACTATTCATTGCCCTAGCCCTTTTCTAGGAGGTCATATGCATGTAAATAATTTATTCTTTAACAAATATTAAATAATGAGACTTTGCAAAGCCCTTCTTAAACCTGGAATTCTATGGGTGGCAAATTTCCTGACTAATGATAACTCTTTTACTCTCCATTCTTTCCACTGGATAATGTACCCAATAAATATCTCTCCTTTGTGTCATGTCATATGCTGGACACTGAGGACACAGAAATAAATAAGACCTAGTCCCTGTCCTCAAGGTGCTCAAGTCTTTGGGGGGAAAAGGTAGACAACAGCAAAAGACTATGATCAGTACTCATAAAAAGAAGCATGGCACCTACCAGAGCACAGAAGAGGCATCTAGCCCCTTTGAGGGGTGACAGCAGGCTTCCTAGAAGAGGTACAACTTAACCTGGTCTTTGAAAGACAAATAAGAATTACCTAAATTAAGAGGGGGAAAAAAAGTACTCTAGGTATAGAGAAACATGCATGCAAAGGCACTGGAGCATGAAACCAGATGACATGTTTAGGGTCTACAAATCATTTGGGATGAGGCAAAAAGAGTATGTATTGGAGGGGAAGAGGCAAAGCTGGCAAGGCAGGCTGGGCCAGATTACACCAGGGTTTGTGGACAAAGGTAAAGAACTTATGCTTCATCTTTAATGCTATGTGACCTTTGGTTATAACTCTCTTCCTGCACAACTGTTTTTTTTTTTTTTTGAGAGCATTTGGTTATGTTTAGAAGTCCAGAACAATTTACCCATTCATTCATTTATTCACTTATCAACATGTACTGAGCACCTATTGTATCAATTCGTATGTAGAGACAGGAGGCCTCAGGAACTGACTTTTGGGACACAGTGTGAAATCTTGTGAGCCTTTGTATTTTTTATGGTATTTATTTATTTTTGTAAAGTACATAATTTTATTTACTTTTTTATTTTACTTTTCTAATCGAAGTATAGTTGATTTACAATGTTGTGTTAGTTTCTGGTGTACAGCAAAGTGATTCAGTTATACATATATATATACATATTCTTTTTCATATTCTTTTCCATTATGGTTTATTACAGGATATTGAATATAGTTCCCTGTGCTATACAGTAGGACCTTGTTGTTTATCTGTTTTTATATATAATAATTTATGTCTGCGAATGCCAAATTCCCAACTTATCCCTCCCCCACCCCCTTTCCCCTTTAGGCACTGTAAATTTTTCTGTCTGTGAGTCTGTTTCTGTTTTGAAAATAAGTTCACTTGTGTGATAGTTGATCTTTTTTTTTTTAGGCCACACTGCGAGATATGCAGGATCTTATTTCCCCGACCAGAGATTGAACCTGTGCCCCCTGCATTGGGAGCATGGAGTCTTAACCACTGGACTGCCAGGGAAGTCCCTTGTGTCATATTTTAGATTCCACATATAAGTGATATCATATGGTATTTGTCTTTCTCTTTCTGGCTTACTTCACTTAGTATGATAATCCACGTTGCTGCAGATGGCATTATTTCATTCTTTTTTTTTTTGCAGTACGCGGGCCTCTCACTGCTGTGGCCTCTCCCGTTGCGGAGCACAGGCTCCGGACGCGCAGACTCAGCGGCCACAGCTCATGGGCCCAGCCGCTCCGCGGCATGTGGGATCTTCCCGGACCGGGGCACGAACCCGTGTCCCCTGCATCGGCAGGTGGACTCTCAACCACTGCGCCACCAGGGAAGCCCCTACTACATCTTCTTAATCCATTCAGCTGTCAATGGACATTTAGGTTGCTTCCATGTCTTGGTTATTGTAAATAGCGCTGCAATGAACACTGGGGTGCATGTATCTTTATGAATTATAGTTTTCTCCAGATATATGCCTAGGAGTGGGATTGCTGGATCATATGGCAAATCTATTTTTAGTTTTTTAAGGAACCTCCATTCTGTTTTCCACAGTGGCTGCACCAATTTACATTCCAACCAACAGTGTAGGAGGGTTCCCTTTTCTTGTGAGCATTTTTATTTTTTTATTTTATTAAAAAAAATTATTTACTTTATTTATTTATTTTTGGCTGTGTTGGGTCTTCATTGCTGCACGCAGGCTTTCTCTAGTTGCATCGAGTGGGGGCTGCTCTTCGTTGCGGTGCGCGGGCTTCTCATTGTGGTGGCTTCTCTTGTTGCGAAGCACGGGCTCTCGGCACTCGGGCTTCAGTAGTTGTGGCACGCAGGCTCAGTAGTTGTGGCTCATGGGCTCTAGAGTGCAGGCTCAATAGTTGTGGCACACATGCCCAGTTGCTCCGTGGTATGTGGGATCCTCCCAGACCAGGGCTCGAACCCATGTCCCCTGCCTTGGCAGGCAGATTCCCAACTGCTGTGCCACCAGAGAAACCCTTGTGAGCATTGTTAGAAGGCACTAAATCTCAGCCCAGAGTTGAAATGATTTACTCTGAAACCTGATCCCTTCCCTACCCTTGGTGTTGCAACCCGTTGGGTCACTTGGACTTCCCTGAACATGCTGCAGTGAACCAGGTCGTGGGGCACATCGTGGGAATGACTACTATCGCAACAGCTGAACCAGTCAGCCTGGGTGGTGAATGAGTGCCTGCTGTGCTCACACACATGGAGGCTCATGAGCAAGATGGAAAAAGAAGAGACTATCAAGTCCCTGCTGTCTGGGGTTTCACAGTCTAAAAATGCAGAAAGTTAGACCTGGAAGACACGTTAGAGATCATTAGTCATATGGGATAAATTGAGCTCTTACAAAGTGCCTGACTCTGTGTTGGGACCTGAAACCTGGTTTCTACCCTTAAGGAGCTCGCAGTCTGGTAAAACAAGTAATGTAAAAATAGATAATGACCACAGTGCTTCAGGAGGTAGAGGAGATCTCAGCTGGCTAACCATGCCCACTGTCAACCAGTGTCCTAAATAAGGACCAGGGGTGTCATAGTCTGAGCTGGTGTCAAGAGGCTGGAGAGAAGTGGGAAGGGCAGCCCACACTGAGAAAATAGCCTGAGGAGTTCAGAGCACAGGAGCAGGGATCAGAGTGATTGGTTTGTCTAGCATCTGTAGGGAAGTATTAAGTGAAGTGGTCAGCAGCAGCCAGATGAGAGGACTTTAATTGCTGAGCTAAGGATGTGGGCAGTGTGGAGCCATTGGTTTCCAACGTGGGGGGTGACACAGTTAGATCTGCCTTTTAGAAAAAGTCCCTTTCATTGTAGGGCTCCAGTGTACTCACCTGTAAAATGAGGGAGTTGAAGATGATCTTCAAAATCTTTTCAATGCGTAGGTCCTATGAGTCTGATTTAGAGCAGTGCTTCTCTAACTTTATTGTGCATTTGAATCACCTGGGGATGTTAAAATGAAGATTCTGGTTTAGTTGGTGTGGCTGGGGCCCAAGAGTCTGCATTTCTACCAAGATCTCAAATGGTGTCAATGCTGCAGATCACACTTTCAGTATCAAGGATTAGCAGATGTTTCCAACCTATAATCTATAAATTGTAGATTATCTGATTTGAAATAGTATCTTATTTAATTTTTACAGTGTTTTAAGGTTTGCAAAGAGATATACATTATCTCCTTTACTGCTTTCAGCAATCCTTCTTGAGAGGTATGATAAGGAGACAACACATTCACGGTTGTGTGAGACCTCCTTAAAACTTAGGTACCAAAGTTAGTCTGTCTTCTTCCAGCATTGTGGTGGGGTAGGGATTCTAAGCCCCCCTTTACAGATGGAGAGACTGGGGATCTGAAAAGAAAATGGATTTAGCTAAGACCAAACACTATAGAAGTGGCAGAACCGGAATTATAATTGAAGCCTCCTGGCTCATATTTCAGTGCTATTTCCAGTATATTTCTATGCTTCTTCCGGCATCCACTCATTCACTCTATACAGATTTATCATAGAACAACTACATTTCAGACCCATCACAACATGTTAATGTGGAAAGAATTACCTTTCAATAACTGGACTGTTGTAGTTTATCTTATGACAGGGCCGAAAGCAAGCTCATCACACGAGATGCATTGTGCCGAAGCACAGCAGTAGAGGGCTGCCGCTCGCTCAGGCAAAACAGCGCCGTCTGTCCTGCTGTGGTAGCTTTTATTAAAGCATTATCTAGGTTTACACTTCAAGACTTGTTTTCTTAACATTTCAGAAATGCCAAAGCAGCAACTATGTTTTTATTAATTATACAAGCAATAATTGGCTTTGTTGAAAACATGCCGTGCTTCGTCCTTGAGCGCAAAAGCAGCACAAAGTTCCCACCATTATTTTGATTACACTGAAGTAGCACAAGGACATTTCCTTGCGTTCCCACCAGTCTGATTAGACTGAGGACATCTCATGGATCAGTGCCCAAAGTACTCAATGCTTCTTCGCAGGCCCCCGGTTTGCCGGGGGGGGGGGGCTCAAAGCATTCAGGACTGTTCACAGTTCTGGCTTATTCGCATGCCCCCGGTTTGCCGGGGGTGCTCAAAGCAATCAGGACTGTTTGCAGTTCTGGCTTATTCACCAGCCCCCAGTTTGCCGGGGGGGGGCTCATGGGTCACGTCTCCTTTCCATGTCCTCAGCTATTCCACTACACTGGACCAAGTGAAATATACAAATATAGGGAGAGAGGAAGGTTTATGGAGGGTATGGCTTACTGGTGAGCCGTCAACTCTAAAGGATTATAAAAGAAACCCATTCAGACAAGAGAGATATCATTAATCTCTGACTTTTGTACATACATTTATCAGATATTTACCAAGCCCTACTCAGCTCCAGGTCCTATGTTAGATATATTTTAAAAAAATTTTTAACATCTTTATTGGAGTATAATTGCTTTAGAATGGTGTGTTAGTTTCTGAGAAATATGGAACGCTTCACAAATTTGTGTGTCATCCTTGCACAAGGGCCATGCTAATTTTCTCTGTATCATTCCAATTTTAGTATATGTGCTACCGAGGCGAGCACCCTATGTTAGATTTTGATGACACAGGCATGAATCAGACAATTCTTAGGAGTTCACAATTTAGTCTAATAGAGCATTTCACTGCTTACAAGCAATTTCTCCACCATTTATAATAGCTGCCATTTGCTGAATGCTTAATATGTGCCCATGTCGTACTAAGCTTTATACATTATTATAATTATATTAATTAATCCTCAAAGTCTCGTTAGAATGTACATTACATGAGGTCGGAGATTTTTGTCTGTTTTGTTCACTGTTGTATCTCTAGAACCTAGAAGAATGATTGTCACGTAATAGGCACTCAAAAAAATTTTGTTGAATGAATAAATAAACAACACTGTTATGTAGAGAGAACCATTACCTCCATTTCCCAGATGAGTAAACTAAGGAGCATGTAGGTGAAATGCTTTGCTTGAGGACTCCCAAATAGTAACAGGCAGAACAAAGACACTTTCAGAAGAACCCATAAATGCCCAACTCCAAACCCAAGAGTCTTACCCTTTGTGTACTGGTGGTTCTCAAACCTTAGCATGTATCAGAATCACCTGGAGAGTTTGTTAAAACATAGATTGCTGGGCCCCCAAGTTTCTGATTCAGCAGATCTGGAGTAGGGTTGGAGAATATTCATTTCTAACAAATTCCCAGGTGATTCTGATGCTGATGGTCCAGGGATCATACTTTGAAAACCACTAAGTTACCAAACTGCCTCCCAATTTCTCATTTATTCTTAAGGTAGAGTAGAGATTAACAGCACATGGCAGAGAGGAAAATAAGGCCAGGTAAGTCCAAGGTCTTACAGCAAGTGTGGGATTCCGAGGTTAGTGTGATTCTAAAGTCCTTATCGTTCCTGATAAACCTTGCTGCTTCAGGTGATGCTTTACAGGCATGAGACACAGAGGAAGCCAGAGGTAGAGAAGAGTGAAGGTATTTGTTAGGAGGAGGTGAGGGTAAATTTGGAAAGTTTACCATCCAATTTACTGTCCTGAAGGAGGGGTCTGTGGCTCTGTCATTAACTTGCTGTGTACTCTGGGCCAAACCCCTTCCTCTCTCTGGACCTCCCTCCTTCTTTTCCTCTATAAAGCAGGGCCCTCTCCAGCTTGCAGCACAGCCTGGGACCATCAAAGACAGGCAGAGAAGTAGAGGTTGCATGAAGCCTGTCTCTGATTGTTTGTGCTGGCTCCAGGCAGGTCATGCGGGGACTTTATGATATGCAACCACCGCTGCTGAAACGGGAGTCTGAGCAGGACTGGCACCTGTCACGGCCTTTTCCTGTGTTCGGTGGGAGAGATGCAGGGAGAGCAGCTGCAGGCTAGGCCAGCACGGGCTTGGGGGTTGACTGGCAACAGCAAGAAGGGCAGGGCGTCTCCACGGCTAACCCACCCGGTGCTGAGGGTCCCCAGGCGACCTATAGAGGACAGAACTAGTGCCCCCGGAACAACCCCAGGAAAGCGTAATCATCCCGAGCCTCCTGCCACCCGCGGTTGCATGGGCTGCTGACTGCCGGCTCAGCTTAGACACTAGCGCCAATCCCAGGCCTTTAAAGTGACCTCACAGCAGATGTGATTGGTCCTCTCTCAGCACCGGGCGCGTCCTGTCAGCTCACTGTCAACTGACCTCTGGGGGAGAACTGGCGGGTTGCGTGACCTTGAAGAAATCACTTTACTTCTCTGAACCTCGTTTATAAAATGGATATATTAATACCTATCCTGAAATGACCCATAAGACAGTGAACATGTCCAGAAAAGACATCATCTCCATAAAATTTTCTTTTATTGTTTGCTTCTGCTTACAAAAGTAACATTATAAAAATAAAGATAGAATACAAACACTGGAAGTTCCTTGTACACTATTTCCTCCCTTTCTCCCAGCTCAAAGTTAACTATTAACAGTTCAGTGTATTTTCTCTCAGGTTTTTTTTCTATGAATATAAAAAGATTATTTTTAAACAAAAATTAAGTTATTCTATACAACTTTTTCCTCACTTAATAATATATTTGAACATCTTTCAAGGTTGGTAGAAAAGACCTTTCTCATTTTTTTAAAATGTCTACATTGTAGTCAAAGCCCTTATCCCTGGATATTTGTTGTTTCTATTATAACAGCAGCAGCAACAACAAAACCTGCAGCAAATTTTATTTATTTGTGTAAGAATTTCTGTAGTATACATTTTTGGAAGTTGAATTTCTGGGTCAAAAATGTAAACACATTTTAATGACACAAAAAGCACAGGCAACAAAAACAAAAATAAACACGTGGGACTACATTAAACTGAAAAGTATCTGCATAGCAAAGGAAACAGCCAACAGAATGAAAAGGCAACCTATGGAATGGGAGGGAATGTTTGCAAACCAGATATCTGATAAGGGGTTAATCTCCCGGATATGTGGGGAACTCCTACATCTCAATAGCAAAAAACTTATAACATGATTTAAAAATGAGCTAGGGACTTGAGTGGTCCTTAGCTCACAAAGATGTGCAAATGGTCGACAGGTATATGAAAAGATGCCTCAGAAGTCACTAATCATCAGGAAAATGCAAATCAGAACCACAATGAAGTATTGTGAGTTATTGCCTCACATCTATTGGGATGGCTATTATGAAAAGTAACAAAAGACAACAAGTGACATCAAGGATATGGAGAAATTGGAACCCTTGAACACTGTTGATGGAAATGCAAAATGGTGCAGCCATTATGAAAAACAGCATGGAGATTCCCCCAAAATTTAAACATAGAATTATCATATGATCCAGTGTTCCCACTTCTGAGCATTTATCCAAAAGAACTGAAATCAGCCTCTTGAAGAAATATTAGCACCTCCCCATGTTCATTGCAACACTGTTCACAGAGTTTGTTTTTGACTATTCACAGTGTCAAAAATCAAACCCTGCATACTGAATAAAACAAGGCAGAAAGATGAGTTTATTGCAAGGCTTTCAACCTGCAAGTGAGGAAACTCAAGGCTACAAGGAGCGATGAGTTCTGAGTTGCTCACAGACTAAGGGATTTTTATGGTGTATGTGTGGAAGTTATTTGGTTTTTTTCAGCTGATTGGTTGCCTAGTGGTCTTCTTTCTTATTTGGATCAAGGTAGCTGAGTCAGGGGAACAAAGTCTAGAAATAGTGTGAACCGACTTGGTGTTTGAGGATTGGGTGGTATCCTCTGCTGATTTCTGAGAAGAGCTGTAAATTCCAGTAAGGTTAGATTAAGTTTTCTTTATGTGCTTGCTTTGACCATCTCCATTTTGTCCCTGACATAAGTGATTCATTTTAGTTTGGTTCCACAACACTAACCAAGATGTGGAAACAACTTAAATATCATTGACAGGTGAATGGATAAAGTCTTTTATATATATATATATATATATATATATATATATATATATTATTTATTTATTTATGGGATACTACTCAGCCTTAAAAAAGAAGGAAATTCTGCAATATGCTACAACATGGATGAACTTTGAGGACATTATGGTAAGTGAAATGAACTAGTTATAGAAAGACAAAGACTACATGATTTCACTTATATGAGGAACCTAAAATTGACAAATTCATAGAATCTAGGAGAGGAATGATGATTGCCAGGGTCTGGGCAGAAGGGGAAACTGGGAGTTACTAATCAAGGACATAAAGTTTCAGTTAAGCAAGATTAACAAGCTCTTAGAAATCTGCTGTACAACACTGTACATTGTACACATAGTCAACGATAATATATTTGTACACTTAAAAATTTGTTAAGGGCTTCCCTGGTGGCACAGTGGTTGAGAGTCCGCCTGCCTATGCAGGGGATACAGGTTCGTGCCCCGGTCTGGGAAGATCCCACATGCCGCGGAGCGGCTGGGCCAGTGAGCCATGGCCGCTGAGCCTGCGGGTCCGGAGCCTGCGCTCCGGAACGGGAGACGCCACAACAGTGAGAGGCCCGCGTACCGCAAAAAAAAAAAAAAAAAATTGTTAAGAGGATAGATCTCATTTTAAGCGTCCTTAAACAAAGTGAAATTCAAACAAACAAAAATACAAAGTGACTGCAGCATTTTACATTCTGACCAGAAACGTATAAGGGTTCCAGTTTTTTTTGCATCCTCATCAACACTTGCTACTGTTTGTCTTGTTGATTACAGCCATTCTAGTAATTTTATAGTGGTATCTCATTGTGGATTTTTATTTGCATTTCCCCGTGCTGGGTGTCTTTTTGCGTGCTCGTTACCTATCCATATGTCTTCTTTGGTGAAATGTCTACTCAAATACATTGCCTATTTTCTTAAATGTTATCTTCTTATTGTTGAGCTGTAGGTGTTCCCTATATGTTCTGGATACAAGTCCATTGTGGTAAAGACGGCTTGCAAATATTTTCTCCCACCCTTCCCAAAATATATAAGCACGTTTTATTTTTTTATTTTTTTAACATTTTATTTTATTTTTGGTGGCATTGGGTCTTCATTGTGGTGTGCAGGCTTCTCATTGCGGTGGCTTCTCTTGCTGCAGAACACGGGCTCTAGACACACGGGCTTCAGTAATTGCAGCACACGGGCTCAGTAGTTGCGGTGCACAGGCTCTAGGGAGCTAAGCCTTCAGTAGTTATGGCTCGCGGGCTCTAGAGCGTGGGCTCTAGAGCGCAGGCTCAGTAGTTGTGGTGCACGGGCTTAGTTGCTCCACGGCATGTGGGATCTTCCAGGACCAGGGATCAAATCTGTGTCTCCTGCATTGGCAGGCAGATTCTCATCCACTGCACCACCAGGGAAGTCCTATAATCACATTTTAAATGTTAATAAATATTACCAAATTGCTCTCCAAAGAGGAGGCATCAGTTTATATTCCCACCAACAGCGTATGGCAACGCTGGTTTCTCAGCACCATCACAAACACAGGATGCCAATCTTTGTTAATATGAAATGAAAAATATTGCACCGTTTTAACTTTGCCTTCCTTTAATGATTACGAGGAGCATCTCACCATATATTTGTTGACAAGTGCTTTTGCTCTTCTAAGAATTGCATGTTCTTGTTGAAATCTTGCATTCTTCAATTTTGCATCCCTTAAGCCCTAGTCATTATATTATTAAACATCCAGGGAATGTTTGTTGAACGAATGAAGTGTAATGTTGTGAAGAATAAATGAGATAATATATCTAAAGTACTAAACTCATAATTAGTGACCAATTAATATTATTAGTTGAATCTAAGTCTGGAGTCAGGAAGTGAGAACTATAATGCCCTTGAATTCTTTCTTCTAGGATCTGGGATGGTTGCTAGGATTCCAAGAGGCCTGGTTTCTCCTGGTCCTCTCACTGTGTGTTTTAGGGTAAATCACTTAACTTCTCGGACCTTCAGTTTCTCTGCAACAGTCTACAAGCTGTATCATGCTTATCAAAAAGGGTTATTAGGTGAAAAACATAAGATTAATTTACAATAAACATATATTCATGTATCACTTGAATAATTAAAATAAATATTTTTAAAAGTAAGTGCAAGCATTTATAAGAATATAGGGGAATAAAACTACAGAGATAAGGACAGGCCTAAAAAAGAAGCTAGCTGCCCTTTTGATGACGTTATATTTCATTTAAAAATATGTGACCAACTTGGCCCAGCCTCTCTTCCATCTTTTCTCCAACTCTCTATCGCCCTCTACTGCTTAGGCTGTCTCATTTCAATGCAGTTCAACTCAGCAAATATGATTAAGGAAAAAATATTACGTATTTGTGGCCCAGTCCCTGACTTTAGTTATCTACATTACCCTCAACCAAGTTCTGCTCTATTTTTGGTCCCGTGTCCAGCACAACAGATATAGAGCTCACAGTCTGGTTGGGACACAGACTTTCATGACTTTTGGGGCTTGACAAGAAACATTTCTAGAACAGGAATGACTCTGAGCTAGGCACTGTGCTAAGTATACTGCATACATGCAATTTTAGTCCTACTGACAGCCATACAAGGGATCTTCTTTTTCTTTAAATTTATTTATTTTTGGCTGCGTTGGGTCTTCATTGCTGTGTGTGGGCTTTCTCTAATTGTGGTGAGCAGGGGCTACTCTTTGTTGCAGTGCACAGGCTTCTCATTGTGGTGGCTTCTCTTGTTGCAGAGCATGGGCTCTAGGCACGTGGGCTCAGTAGTTGTGGCTCACGGGCTCTAGAGTGCAGGCTCAGTAGTTGTGGCACAAGGGCTTAGTTGGTCTGCAGCATGTGGGATCTTCCCCTACATTGGTAGGTGGATTCTTAACCACTGCACCACCAGGGAAGCCCACAAGGGATCTTCATTTACAGAAGAGGAATCAGGCTCACAAATGTGATTGGGTCAAGGTCACAACTTAGTAAACATAGGACATAGACTCTGAGTGAGATCTGTCTGCCCTCCAAAGCCAGTCAGTCATCCCCTACTACATTATATCAGAATAGACCAAGTGGGGTGGAACACTGAAGTTAGAGGATATAAAACTACTCTAGGAGTGTACAGTTGTTGCATCTGGGAAGACATTACAGAGGAGAAGTTCTCTGATTTGAGAAGGGTAGTCTATGCATCAAGAGCAATAGTAAACAGGGACACAAACCTGGGACCCATCCAGAGAACAGAAAGTTGGGCGGGATATGGGGGAGGAGAGGCAGGAGATGAGGCTAGAATCAGATTGTACAGGGCTTTGGAGGCCAGCCAAAGGAAGGTGAACTCAAAATCAAAGGTCAGGGCTTCTCTATCTGAGACATGTGTACTGAGGGAATCTCCCAAGGTGATTGGGGGTTTGAGAAACCACTAGTAAATGTGGCATAGCAACTGGAATGTGTTATGCTACGAAGGATGTATTATGGAATTGAATGTAAAAACAAATGAACTTTTAAAATAAAACTGGGATTTCAAAGACGTTTCCCATGTACAGTAAGCTGCTCTACAATAAGGACGTGGTTGGAAGTAGTCCACTCTCTGATGCCATTAGGGATAGGTTAATAATGAAGCCATTTGGGAAGCATTGCTATAGGTGATGGGAAACCATGGATTGAGCTCCACTGAGGGCTCTAGAGGAGGAATGGCTGGGACTCAAAGATGAATAGGAACTGACTGTCTTTGGAGAGCTTTCAGTCTAGGCTCTATGGAACCAATGATTCTGAGCAGGAGAAAAAGCAAAAACCAGCTGAAGTTCCTCTCCTCTTTCCCATGTCTTTGACATGTTCCTCTTGTACCTCATTCTTTTATTTAAAAAAGATTTACAGCACAACTCTCTCACTTCCTGTGTGACCCTGGACAAGTTAACCTCTCTGTACCTCAGATTCCTCATTGGGGGAATGGGGATAACAATAATTCCTACCCCATAGGGTCACAATGAGTGCCATGAGAATTAGTATAAAGCTCTTAGAATAGAATCTGGAACAAAGTTCAGCACTGTTTAAGCATTAGCTATTATAACAGTATTATTACTGCAACCAGTACAGCTACTGTGTTCCAGTTATCATCTTCCATAGCCATTCATTCCTTAGGTCATTCATGTTGGAGGCACGGGGTAGGTCTGGGAGGAAAGCAGAGATGAACCAGATTTTTCATTGCACTTGTACAGACTTATGAACACTGGTTTGTCTAGCTACACCTGGCACATAGTAGGTGCTCAAAATACTTGCTGAATGAATAAACAAATGCCTTCCTACTAAACTGCAAGCTATTTAAAGGCAGGGGCCATACTTCCTAGCTGTTGTATTACTAAAACCAAGCACTTGGTGACGCACACAGAGGCGCTTAGGGAACACCGAATTAACGAATGAATGGAATAAATGACTGCAGGCAGAGAAGCATTCAGACCACAAGGCTGGGACAAAGTGCTGCAGAAAGACTGCTACCACTTTCAGGAGTGGGCTGACCAGAGGGAAAGATGGGACGGCCAAAGACTAACAGCATGAGGACAGAGGAGAGCCTAGGCTCCGGGAACAGTGCTTTCCGGGCGCCCGGGTGACCGCGGACCTCGGCGGCACGCCCCTCCCAGGCCCCGCCCCTCCGCCGGCTCACGTGACCGTGAGGCGGGGTGGGGGGGGGCGGGCGGCGTGGCCAGGGGCAGAGTGGCTGGGTGATTTTGGCTGGGCGAGCAAGAGCGATGGCGGGCGTGGTAGACTTCCAGGACGAGGAGCAGGTGAAGTCCTTTCTGGAGAACATGGAGGTGGAGTGCAACTACCAGTGCTACCGTGAGAAGAACCCGGACGGTGAGCGCCGCCTGCACGGCCTTAAGGACACGTGAGGGCTCGGTGCGCAGGGGCGGGGGGCTGGACGGGTTGCGCGAGCGACCTCTGAGAGGATCTGGAAGGGGCCGCGGGCCGGACACGCGGGGTCTGTAGGACGCGGACGGCTCTTTGTGTGTTGGGGAGGGGCACGATGGGTTCCACGTGACTTGCCGGGCTCGCAGCCGGGGCTTACTCTGCCGGCACCGAGCCTGAGGCCGGGCTGGAAGGAAGAGAAGCGCGCGGGCGTTTGGAGTAGAGGGACTGGGGCTACATCAGTGAACTGATAAAACGTCCTGTCCTCGTGGAGCTTACATTCTAGTGGGGGGTATTGGACAAGAAACATAAGAAAATAAATGAGATAGTGTGTTAGAAGGTAGTAAGTGCAATGGGAAGAAGAACTGACTGAGAGGTATCAGGAGTTCAGGAGGGCAATTTTAAATTGAGACGTCAGGGAGAATCATTGGGAGAGTGGCATTTGAACAGTGTTGAAGAAGGTAAGGGAGAATCATGCCAGGCAGAGTTAACAGCTAGTGAAAAGGCTCTGAGGCGTGAATGTGCCCCGTGTGTTCTGGGAACATTGAGTTGACTTCAGTGTGTGGGTGGATGGTGATGTCCAGAAGGGGCCACCCAGAGCAGCCAGTACCTTTGGGTGGTTTTCTTCTTCTTACTTCATTTTTATAAAGGGGGAAAAAAATGGCACTGGCCCTACCTTCAAATAGCTTGCAGTCTAGCTTGAAGCTGACCAACTACACAGAGTTGCTCTGCAGTGTAAGATGGCTTAAAAAGAACCCAGGGTTGTTCTTTGAGGGCTGGTCTATGCCCTGAGTGTAGGGAGATTTAACAGGAGTTGGAGTCACTGAGGAGCAGAATGGTTGGGGAAGACTTCTGGAAGAGGTCAGGAGGGATAGGCAAGTAGTGTTGATAAAATGGAGCAGAGGAAGAGAAGAAAATGCTCTTTTGAAAGGTTGAAGTCAGAATGTAGTCAGAAATAAGATTGACGGGAACCCTGGGCCACAGTGTGTCAGACCTTTTTTTTTTTTTTTTTTAACATCTTTATTGGAGTGTAATTGCTTTACAATGGTGTGTTAGTTTCTGCTTTATAACAAGGTGAATCAGCTATACATATACAAATATCCCCCACATCTCCTCCCCCTTGCGTCTCCCTCCCACCCTCCCTATCCCACCCCTCTAGGTGGTCACAAAGCACCCAGCTGATCTCCCTGTGCTATGCGGCTGCTTCCCGCTAGCTCTTTTACATTTGGTAGTGTATATAAGTCCATGCCAGTCTCTCACTTCGTCCCAGCTTACCCTTCCCCCTCCCCATGTCCTCAAGTCCATTCTCTACATCTGTGTCTTTATTCCTGTCTTGCCCCTAGGTTCTTCAGCACCATTTTTTTTTTCTAAGATTCCATATACATGTGTTAGCATACGGTATTTGTTTTTCTCTTTCTGACTTACTTCACTCTGTATGACAGACTCTAGGTCCATCCACCTCACTACAAATAACTCAATTTCGTTTCTTTTTATGGCTGAGTAATATTCCATTGTATATATGTGCCACATCTTCTGTGTCCATTCATCTGTCGATGGATACTTAAGTTGCTTCAATGTCCTGGCTATTGTAAATAGTGCTGCAATGAACATTGTGGTACATGACTCTTTCTGAATTATTGTTTTCTCAGGGTATATGCCCAGTAGTGGGATTGCTGGGTCATGTGGTAGTTCTAAGTTTAGTTTTCTAAGGAACCTCCATACTGTTCTCCATAGTGGCTGTATCAATTTACATTCCCACCAACAGTGCAAGAGGGTTCCCTTTTCTCCACACCCTCTCCAGCATTTATTGTTTCTAGATTTTTTGATGATGGCCATTCTGACTGGTGTGAGGTGATGCCTCATTGTAGTTTTGATTTGCATTTCTCTAATGATTAGTGATGTTGAGCATCGTTTCATGTTTTTGTTGGCAATCTGTATATCTTGTTTGGAGAAATGTCTATTTAGGTCTTCTGCCCATTTTTGGATTGGGTTGTTTGTTTTTTTGATATTGAGCTGCATGAGCTGCTTGTAAATTTTGGAGATTAATCCTTTGTCAGTTGCTTCATTTGCAAATATTTTCTCCCATTCTGAGGGTTGTCTTTTCGTCTTGTTTATGGAGTGTTTCAGACCTTGAATGCTACGGAAAGGCATTTAGACTTTATTCTGTAGGCAGTGGAGAGCCATACATGTACTCTGGAGATGTACGGAGCAGTGAAGTAGGGGAGGGTGGGCATATAAGAAGGGCAGGCTGCGGCACTTTAGAAGGAGAGCCTGAGAGGAGGCTGTAGTTACTATAGCTACTTCTATATTAGTCTTCAAAATCATCATTTCTCACCTGGATTACTGAAATAGCCTTCTAACTTGGCTCTCCATTTGCACCGTCACTCCCTTAAGATCTATTCTCAACTCACAGACTGATGTTTAAATTTTTATTTTGTTATTTTAAATGTTTATTAGTTTTTTAAATGACAAAATAACACATTTTTGTTATTATCAGTGTTGGAGTGTGTCCCTTCACACTTAACTTCCTCCATATTCATCCAGACACATACAAACATATATTAGAATGACCTTTTAAAAATGCAAATCGGGGGCTTCCCTGGTGGCGCAGTGGTTCAGGATCCGCCTGCCGATGCAGGGGACACGTGTTCGTGCCCCAGTCCGGGAAGATCCCACATGCCGAGGAGCGGCTGGGCCCGTGAGCCATGGCCGCTGAGCCTGCACGTCCAGAGCCTGTACTCTACAATGGGAGAGGCCACAACAGTGAGAGGCCCGCGTACGGCAAAAAAAAAAAGCAAATCGAATCATATTGCTTCCCTTCTTAAAATGCTCCAGTGGTTTGCCATTGACTTGGAGTAAAATCCCAATTTCTTCCTATCTTCTACAAGGCCCTGTGATTGGTCCCTACCTTCTCCTCACTTCCTGCTTCTTTCTTCCTGGATCCAGCCACATTATACCTTATTTGTGCCAAGCTTATTCCCTCTTTTGGGTCTTTTTATTTACTGTTCCGTGTGCCTGAGACTTTCTGCCTCCTTCCCATTTCATTGTCTTTAAATAGCTAGTTCATTCATGTTATTCACATCTCAGCTCACGCATCGAAGTCCCCAATAAGGCCCTCCCTGATCTTGCCCAGTCTGTGTTAACCATTCCCCCAACATGCACAATGAACTATCTTATCATCCTGTTATAGTTCAGTCATATTTGTTTATTAAGGTTTGAATGCATCTTGCTAACCTATTTACTTATTTATTGTATTTCCTCCTCTACAATGTAATTTTTAGGCAGGCAAGTGACTGTATTCCCAGCAACTAAAGCAGTGTCTTGTACATTGATGCAGAAAGATGCTCAAATATTTGTTGAATGAAAATGAACAAGAGATGGGTGTTATTGTGGATGAAAAAAAAGGGACAGAGGAGAGAGATGTTAAGGAGGGACCAGAGACTGCCAAGGAGAGGGAGTCTGCTTCCAACTCCTTTGGTAGCTGCCATTTCGACTCTTTCTTCTTAATGTACCCAGCCTGGCCAAGGATTAAGGTATAGTCATCAAAGCATCCCTTTCTTGCAGCTGTGAAGACTAGCCCATGGACCCTGTTGGTTCTCAGTGTTTTACTGCTAAACTTCCTGAGAAGTTCCAAAGCTAGCAGAGTTTCATTATGGAAGCCAGTGCATCTTTGGGCCTTGCTGACAGGGAACAGAGGGCCGGTGAGTGGTGGAGCCAGTGTGGGGCCAAGGTCTGCACAGTCTGTACATTGCTCAGTCCTAGGCTGAGGGCGGACAGTGCCATTTGTAGGAGTGGCTGAACACTACCTGCGCTCTTTAGGAGAGAGGCTGGTCCTAAATAAAAGGCACTTCTGGCCTGCCACACCTGGACCCTCCCCACTGCCCCAGACTTGAACAGCGGCTTTTGCCCTTCCCTCACAGGTTGCTATCGGCTGGTGGACTATTTGGAAGGGATCCAGAAGAATTTTGATGAGGCTGCCAAGGTGTTGAAGTTCAACTGTGAAGAGAACAAACACAGTGATAGCTGCTACAAACTGGGGGCCTATTATGTGACTGGGAAAGGTAAGGAGGGGCCTGCTTTCTTTGGTCCTTATCATTGATGGTAGTGCTGACATCACATCCTGAGGCTCATACTGAGCCCTCTTTACAGAAGGGTCCTCACAGGCATTGGGGAAGCATGTTGTAGGAAAATTTGGAGTCAAGAGTTTAGCAAAGTGATGGAGGGACGAGCACAGCCTTTCAAGTCAGGCAGACCTTAAGGAATGCTGTTTGCAAGTAGTGGGACCTTGAGCCGGTCACGTTAACTCTGTGCGTCAGTTATATCACCTGTAAAATGGAGAAAAAAATAGTACTTGCTTCATAGGGTTGTTGTGAGGATTAAATAAGGTAACGTAGGTAAAGGCATCAGCATGTGCCTGGCACAGAGGAAGGGACCAATAATTAATTCCTTTCCATCTGCTTTTCTCCTCATGACCTAATTGCAGTTGGTATTCAGTAGTGTTTAAGTTATCTATTGCTAAATAACAGATTATCCCAACAAACCTATCATTTCACGTAGTTTCTGTGGGTCAGGAATTTGGGAGTGGCTGAGCTGTGTGCCTCAGGGTCTCTCAGTGAGGTTGCAGCCAAGACATTAGCCAGGGAGCCAGGGCTGTAGTCCTTTGAAGGTTTGACTGGAACCAGAGTTTCCAATCCTAAGCTGGCTCACTCACACGGCTGTTGGTTAAAGCTTCTGTTCCTTGCCAGCTGTTGTCAGGAGACCTCAGTTCCTTGTCACATGGATCTCTTCATGGGCTACTTGTATGTCCTGGTGACATGGCATCTGGCTTCCTCCAGAGTGAGTGATCCAAAGAGGGAGCAAGATGGAATCCACAGTGTCTTTTATACTATACCCTTGGAAGTCACACACTTTTCATTTCTATTCCACTCTGTTTATTAGAAATGAGTCAGTAAGTTTAGCTTACACTAATTGGAGAAAACTTAAATTCCACCTGTTGAAAGAAGGAATATCAAGAATTTATGGGCTGGGACTTCCCTGGTGGCGCAGTGGTTAAGAATCGGCCTGCCAGTGCAGGGGACACGGGTTCAAGCCCTGGTCCAGGAAGATCCCATGTGCTGTGGAGCAACTAAGCCTTGCTCCACAACTACTGAGCCTGTGCTCTAGGGCCTATGAGCTACAACTACTGAACCTGCATGCCACAACTACTGAACCTGCGTGCCACAACTACTGAAGCCCACACGACTAGATCCCGTGTTCCGCAGCAAGAGAAGCCACCGCAATGAGAGGCCTGCATGCCACAACGAAGAGTAGACCCTGCTCGCCACCACAACTAGAGAAAGCCCGCGCACAGCAACGAAGACCCAATGCAGCCAAAAATAAATTTATTTAAATAAATGAATTAAATAAATTAAAAAAAAAAGAATTTATGGGCATATTTTAAAACCACCACAAATAGGGAATATGACTTTAGACAGGCAATTCTTTTTTTGCTCACTAGATCATGAGCTTCTTGAGGATGATCCCTTGTTCCCAGTACCCAGTGAAGCCTGGTTAGAAGGATGTTCAGTGAAAGTTTGATCAAGAGGATGTCTTTTTAAATCTCTGGAGCTATGTGGGCTATTTCTCCCTTCACATGGGACTTGGGGTCTGTGGTAGTCTCAAAGTTGAAGAAAGTTTAGCATTAATAGGAATATCAGGTTCCCTTGCTTGAACAGAGGAGCATTTCTTTGGCCTAGTAACTCTCCTAGTATCTTTTCCTAAGGAAATAACTGGAAATGCAAATAAAGATTATATGCAAAGATTCTCACCCGAGCATTATCTATCTGGCAGAATTTTATTTTCATTAATTTATAATTTATAAGTAATATATAACTACATTATATTAATTATTTTTTTAAAAAATCTGGGCTTCCCTGGTGGCGCATTGGTTGGGAGTCCACCTGCCGATGCAGGGGACACAAGTTCGTGCCCCGGTCTGGGAAGATCCCACATGCCGCAGAGCGGCTGGGCCCATGAGCCATGGCCGCAGAGCCTGCGCGTCTGGAGCCTGTGCTCCGCAATGGGAGAGGCCACAACAGTGAGAGGCCCACGTACCGCAAAAAAAAAAAAAATCTATGTGCCAACAGTAGCTGTTTAGTTAAATAAATAATGTTACTTCCAGCAGCTGGAATGTTATTTAGCCCATTAAAAAATAATGTTTTGGGACTTACCTTGTGGCGCAGTGGTTAAGAATCTGCCTGCTGATGCAGGGAACACAGGTTGAGCCCTGGTCTGGGAAGATCCCACATGCCGCGGAGCAACTAAGCCTGTGCACCACAACTACTGAGCCTGTGCTCTAGAGCCTGCAAGCCACAACTGCTGAGCCCACGTGCCACAACTACTGAACCTGCACGCCTAGAGTCTGTGCTCCACAACAAGAGAAGCCACCGCATTGAGAAGCCCACGCACCTCAACAAAGCGTAGCCCCTACTCGCCGCAACTAGAGAAAGCCTGTGTGCAGCAATGAAGACCCAATGCAGCGGAAAATAAATAAATATATTTTAAAAATAAATAAATTTATTTATTTATTTAAAAAATAAATAAATTTATTTTAAAAATAGATAAATTTATTTTAAAAATAAATTTATTTAAAATAAATAAATAATGTTTCTACATAAGCAGAACACTCTGCTGACGTAAATCACAGCGAGATCCTTTCTGACCCACCTCCTAGAGTAAGGGAAATAAAAGCAAAAATAAACAAATAGGACCTAATGAAAGTTAAAAGTTTTTGCACAGCAAAGGAAACCATAAACAAGAAGAAAAGACAACCCTCAGAATGGGAGAAAATATTTGCAAACAAAACGACCGACAAAGGATTAATCTCCAAAATATACAAGCAGCTCATGCAGCTCAATATCAAAAAAGCAAACAATCCAATCCAAAAATGGGCAGAAGACCTAAATAGACATTTCTCCAAAGAAGATATACAGATTGCCAACAAATACATGAAAATATGCTCAACATCACTAATCATTAGAGAAATGCAGATCAAAACCACAGTGAAGTATCACCTCACACTGGTCAGAATGGCCATCATCAAAAAATCTAGAAACAATAAATGCTGGAGAGGGTGTGGAGAAAAGGGAACCCTCTTGCACTGTTGGTGGGAATGTAAATTGATACAGCCACTATGGAGAACAGTATGGAGGTTCCTTAAAAAACTAAAAATAGAACTACCATATGACCCAGCAATCCCACTACTGGGCATATACCCTGAGAAAACCATAATTCAAAAAAAGACATGGGCTTCCCTGGTGGCGCAGTGGTTGGAAGTCCGCCTGCCAATGCAGGGGATGCAGGTTCGTGCCCCGGTCCAGGAGGATCCCACATGCCGCGGAGCAGCTAGGCCCGTGAGCCATGGCCGCTGAGCCTGTGTGTCCGGAGCCTGTGCTCCGCAACGGGAGAGGCCACAAGAGTGAGAGGCCCACGTACCGCAAAAAAAAAAAAAAGAGAGAGAGAGACATATACCATGATGTTCATTGCAGCACTGTTTACAACAGCCAGGACATGGAAGCAACCAAAATGTCCATCAACAGATGAATGGATAAAGAAGATGTGGCGCATACATACAATGGAATATTACTCAGCCATAAAAAGGAATGAAATTGAGTTATTTTCAGTGAGGTGGATGGACCCAGAATCTGTCATACAGAGTGAAGTAAGTCAGAGCAAAACAAATATCATATGCTAACACGTATATATGGAATCTACAACGTGGTACTGCTGAACCTAGTGGCAGGACAGGAATAAAGATGCAGACGTTAAAAAAAAAAAAAAAAAGATGCAGACGTAGAGAATGGACTTGAGGACACAGTGGGAAAGGGGAAGCTGGGATGAAGTGAGAGAGTAGCATTGACATATGTACACAACCAAATGTAAAATGAATGGCTAGTGGGAAGCTGCTGCATAGCACAAGGAGATCAACTTGATGCTTTGTGACAACCTAGAGGTGTGGGATAGGCAGGGTGGGAGGGAGGCTCAAGAGGGAGGGGATATGGGGATATATGTATATGTATAGCTGATTCACTTTGTTGTACAGCAGAAACCAACACAACATTGTAAAGCAATTATACTCCGATAAAGATGTGAAAAAAGAAAAAAAATAATATTTTAAAATAATTTTTGTTGACATCAGGAAAGGTTTATGATACAATGTTCAGTGAAGAAAGCGGAGCACAAAGTTAAGTATGATGTGAACTCAGCTATATAATATACTGTGCAAAAATAAAAATGTTCCTAGTTGTTTAGTCTCTGAATTTGTGTCTTGGTAAAGTTTTGGGTTCCTTTTGTCTTTATATCATATTTTACTACATTTTCCACAGGGACTTTTAGTTCCTTATTGAATTAAGGAGAACAAAAGAGGTTGTGGAGGTTGTGAAATTATTTTCCCTTCTCTTTGACAAACTTATATGATTAATGATTGTGCACTGAGACTTTTTTCTTTCTTAAGTGCTCCTTTGTTGAGCAAATTTTTAGTATTTACTCTGTACAGTGAAGCAAAGATGGACCAGTGTGGGGGAAGAAATCTTTTGTTTTACCCCCTCCCCAGGGAAGAAGTATTTATACTAATACCTGTTAACCTGGGAGAGCTTGATAAGTATCTTTTTGTTGTTGTTGTTTTTGCGGTACACGGGCCTCTCCTGCCGCTGAGCACAGGCTTTGGACGTGCAGGCCCAGCAGCCACGGCCCACGAGCCCAGCCACTCCGTGGCATGTGGGATCCTCCCAGATCGGGGCACAAACCAGTGTCCCCCACATCAGCAGGCAGACTCTCAACCACTGCGCCACCAGGGAAGCCCCGATAAGTATCTTTATAGAGAGACATGTAAAGTACTTTTGGGGTTCAGTTCTGGGAGCATGTCGTCATCAGGGGGTGCTGAGAGGAGGAGGCATTGAAACTGGTTCTTAAAGGACAGAGCAGATTTTATTTGCTGGAGGTAGAATAGAGTTATGTCTTCTCTTCAGAATAGAGAGCAGGTAAGCAGGTGAAAGAACACAAGAGTGTTTAGAGAATAATACTTAATCCTCTGTTAAGCTGACGTTGTTAAATAATTTCCTCGAGGTCGGGTGTCACAGGAGATCCCATTAGCTGATCTTTGCTACTCAGACTCTTTTGGATTGTTAGTTAGGAGACCTTGGGCCCTGCCACGTCTAAAAGCCAATACTGTTGACCCCCCTGCCTAGTTCTGAGCCTAAGAATTTGCCCTCTGTTCTGAAAACACACCCAGTGTCCTTTCTTGACAAAGACTGGTTAATAACTCTCCTTTTATCAAGGATAGCTTGGGGCAGGGGGGAAGAGTGGGAGGTCACTTTTCATCCTGAGCACTAATTGACTGGTGTGGTATCAGGCGAGGCATTTTCCTTCCCTGAGCTACAAATACCTCAATGACAAGATTGGAGTAATAAGGTCAGCTCACACCTTATTCATAGGATTTTTCTAAGCATCAAATGAACTCACACGTGACTGCTTTGTTAAACTGCAAAACATTCTATCAGTGTGAACAGGTCTGGTTTGTGCTGGCTGCTGCAGAAGTTACCTTGGATGGGACACTCAGAGTGTCCCAAGGTATTTTGCCCAGGTGTTTTCATCAGTGAAATCAGCTTTGAACTATTTTTGTGAAGCCATTTAAAAGGAAGTGGAAAGTAATTCTGATACATCTCTTTGATGAAATGTTCTTAATAAAACATATGAAGATGGGTTTCTAATGGGGAGTGAAGAACAAACACATGATTACAACATGTAAAAACAAGACCAAACTACATTGAAAAGGTAGTAGGAGGAAATACACCAAAAATTAATAGTGGTGGTCTCTAGGATGTGGCAGTGAATAAGTTAGTGATGATAATTGCAAACAAACCTTTATCTCTAGGCAAAACCACTCCAGACTGCATATAGTTGACTGTTTACTGGAAAATTTGACTTGGAGTTCTTACAGGCATCGCAAACTTAACAAATCCAATATAGAAATCTTAATTGTTTTCTTTTCCTCCCACATATTGCACCCCTTTTGTCTTCCAGTTTAGCAAGTGGTATCTCTCCCTACCTAGTAGCTTGTGGCCAGTTTAGCTCTAAAATATGTTTCAGATCTGTCCTGTCTCTCCCTTTCCTGCTACCATATTTATCCAAGCCACCTTCGTCTCCTGCTTCATTAATGCAGGTATCTAATCTTTCCATAAGGCAACTAAAATGAACTTTTAAGGATATAAACCATGGATTCAATAAAATATATGAAGCAACTATTTTCAGACATTGGAAAATAGGCAGTGCAGTACAGTGATCCCTGAGAAAAGGGAAACACACAGGATGAGCCCCATGAATGATTGCTTTGGCTTTTTGCCTGGAGGTACTTTTCGGACTAGGCACAAAGAGGTGGAAGCCAAGTAGAGTATGATAGTCTTGCTGAACCGATGAGGCAGAGGTCAGAGTTTCTGGCCACTGAGGCTGCCAGAGTTTGCAGGACAGGATACCAGAGAAGAAGGAGCTACACAGAGAAGGAGCTCCAGATAGCCACATAGGGGTGCTCTTAAGTCTTTGGCTCAGTGTTAAGCTGCACATGCATAGGAGGAGACTCTGAGAGACCTTGCAGTGAAAAGCTACTGGGGAGGTGTGAACTGAAAAGAGACTCCAGAGGTTTCACAGTGTTGGGAGTTGTTTGAATTCCACCAGCCAGAGTGGAGAGACCTCATTGAGTACAGACTGCAGAAAGGTTCCAAAACTTAGAAACAAGCCTCAAAAGGATCAGGCTGATTCACCAGTGAATTAGTTACTTGTGAGAACAAAACTCAACAGTCTTTAGTAAAAGGTGAAAGATTTATATGATCTGAAGAGAAACCAGAGTATAACAGTCTTTAAATGAATACAACAAAACCAGAGTGAACAAAGTAGCATCTACAATGTCCAGCATAAAGTAAGAAATTGCTTAACAGAAAAAAAGCAGTCAATAGAAACAGACCCAAATGTGACAGGGATGTTGGAATTAGCAGTCAAATATTTTGAAACAAGGAAAATAAATTTATTAAAGGGTTTAAATAAAAGATGGACACAATGAATGAACAGATGGGAAGTCTCATCACAGAAATTGAAACTATTAAAAAGAACCAAATGAAATCCTGCAATTGAAAAACATAATATTTGAAGTGAAAAATTCACTGGACAGGCTTAATAGCAAATTGGACACATCAGAAGGAAATAATCAGTGAATTTGAAAGATCGGTGAACTTGAAGACAGGATTGAAGATGTTATGTAAACTGAAGCACTGAGAGAGAAAAAGCAAAACACAGAGTCTCATTCTGTGGGGTTCACTATCCCTTAATCTAACATAACGTATATTGGAGTCCAGAAAGAGAAGAGATTGGGGCAGAAAAAAGTATTTGAAGAAATAACAGTATAAAATTTCCAAATTTGATGAAAAATATCACTCCACAGATCCATGAAGCTTACTGGATCCCAACAGGATAACCAATGAAATCATACCTAGACACATTATTACCATTTGCTGAAAGCCAAAGGTAAAGAGAAAATCTTAAAAGCAGTCAGAGAAAAAGACACATTGAGGGGAACATTGGTGAGAATAATCACTGACTTCTCATCAGAAGTAATGTAAGCCAGAAAACAAAAGAACATCTTTTAAATGCTGAAAGAAAAAAACTGTCAAACTTGAATTCTACTTTATTGAAAATATTTTTTTTACATCTTTATTGGAGTATAATTGCTTTACAATGGTGTGTTAGTTTCTGCTTTATAACGAAGTGAATCAGTTATACATATGTTCCCATATCTCTTCCCTCTTGCGTCTCCCTCCCTCCCACCCTCCCTATCCCACCCCTGAAAATATTTTTTAAAATGAAGATGGGGAATTCCCTGGCAGTCCAAGGGTTAGGACTCCATGCTCTCACTGCCAAGGGCCCAGGTTCAGTCCCCAATCAGGGAACTAAATCCCACAAGCTGCGTGGCACAGCCAAAAAGATAAATAAATAAATGAAATGAAATAAATTCATTTTCAGATAAACAAAAGCTGAGTGAATGAGTCGCTGGCAGACCTACACTACAAGAAAAGTTAAGAAAAGCTGTTTGGGTAGAAGGAAAATGATAAAAAGGTGGACACTAGGATCCATACAAAAGAAGAAAGCACACTGGAATATACATGTAAATGTAAGAATTTTTTCCTCATTTCTTAATGTCTTTAAAAAACTGAAGCAAAAATAATAGTTATGGGCTTCCCTGATGGCGCAGTGGTTGAGAGTCCACCTGCCGATGCAGGGGACACGGGTTTGCGCCCCGGTCCAGGAAGATCCCACATGCCGTGGAGCGGCTGGGCCCGTGAGCCGTGGCCGCTGAGCCTGCGCGTCCGGAGCCTGTGCTCCGCAACAGGAGAGGCCACAACAGTGAGAGGCCTGCGTGCCGCAAAAAAAAAAAAAAAAAAAAATGCTTGACTTAAAAAAATAATAGTTATATGTTATGGGGCTTACACTATATAGAAGTCAAACAAATAAGTAATATATTTAGAAGTAAAACATGACAGCAGTAGTACAAAGGATAGAAATGTGGTAAATGAAAGTGTACTATTGTAAGGTTCTTACATTATATGTGAAGTGCTGTGATATTAATTCTTGGTAGATTGTGATTAAGTATACATAGTATTTTCACTAGGTAAACCACTGATAAAAGAAGTATTACTAAAAAACCAATGATGAGAATGAAATGGACTATTAGAAATATACAATTCAAAAGAATTGTAAGAAAGGGAAAAAAGGAACAAAAAACATTTGGGACAAATGGGAAACAAATAAGGTTGTAGACTTAAACCCAGCTATATCAAGAATTGCATTAAATCTAAGTAAACATTCCAGTAAAAGGCATAGATTTATCAGGCTGGATATAAAAGCAAGACCTAATTATATACTGTTTAAATAGAAAGGTGGCAAGAATGCATTCTCAAAACTGAAAGAACTCAGAGGCTGTAAAAGCTATATGCTTTTCTAGAAAAATCTATCTGATAATCAGTAAGTAGGTGAATCAAGAGAAATAATTCAGAAATGGAGGAGCTCTGATGAAAAGACTGGTGATGAGCAGAATCCCATTTAGAATGAATGTTGGGCTAATTAGGGTTACTGAATAGAATGTAAATAATATAAACCTTTATGGCATAAAAATGCTACAGCATTTACTGAGCACTTGTTATGTACTAGGCTCTTTGTAATGACACATTTAAGCTTCCAGAATATGAAGTAGATACTATTGTCCTTATTTTACAGATGAGGAAAACTGAGGCTTTGTAGAGTTTAAGTAACTTGTCTAAGGTCACACTGCCAGCAAGTAACGGAGCCAGGACTGGTGCCTAGGTTTTCTGGCTGCAGAGCCCAGGCTTTGGTAACCACTGTGCTCTGTGTCTCGCGAAGTTGAAATAACATATCTAACAAAAAATAGAAGGCAGGGCAAGAGAGGTAGGGAGAAGTGAGAGGTGACAACATCCTCATGAGTCAATACTGTCTGAAATTTGGTTAAAAAAAAAAACAAAACAGTGATGCTAACCTTTTAATAATCTATAACTCTAGGGGCTCATTTAGGAAATTTCTCTGTTTAAATATTCATTTGAAGTTAGCAGTTTCTTCGGTTTCACTTCAGTTTGGTTGTCTTAACGATAAATACAAGTAAAATCAAAGTTAAATTTTTTATTTACAAGTAGCATGTGTAATCCAGTTTTTCAGAATACACCTGATCCTTGAACAACATGGGTTTGAACTATGCAGGTCCACTTACAGGTATATTTTTTTTCAATAATTAATACTATAGTAGTACTACACAATCCTCTGTTGGTTGAGTCTGCCAATGTGGAGGAGCCACATTTAGGAGTTATTCTTGGATTTTTGGTTGTGTGGGCGCCCCTAACCCTCATATCATTCAAGGGTCAACTCTGCTTCTGTCTAGCTGTCCATTCAGCCAGCCGACATTTAATTCGAACACATGCTATAAAGATGACTGGAATGGTGTCCTCTTAATGATAATGATGGTTACCTCTAGGTGGTATGTTTGGAATGACTTTAAAAACTAAACGTTGAGATACTTAAAATGTTTCTCTTTTTGAGAATGGAGATTTGAAATGTTCCATTAAAAAACAAAACAAAGAAAAAGTGAGCCCGGTCACCACCTCTCCTTAAAATGATCCATTAACAGTTTCCCATTGCTCCTAGGATTAAGTGCAAGGTCCTTAAGGAGACCCATCAGACACTCCATGATCTGGCCCCTGCCTGCCTCTCCAGCCTCCCTTCCTTAGCGATTTCTGGGTTCTAGCCACATGGGCTCCTTTTCTGTTTGTATCCTATTCCTGCTGCCTGGAACAATTTTCTTTGCCTTTTTCTTTTCTTTTTTTTCCCACTACATATTTTATTTTCTCTTCCTTCTTTTTCCCATTATATCACAGCTCAAATGTCCCTTCTTTGGGGAAGCTTTCCTTTTTTTAAATTAAATTTTATTTTACTTTATTTTTGGCTGCGTTGGGCCTTCGTTGCTGCACGCGGGCTTTCTCTAGTTGTGGCGAGCGGGGGCTACTCTTCATTGCGGTGCGCGGGCTTCTCATTGCAGTGGCTTCTCTTGTTGCGGAGCACGGGCTCTAGGCACGTGGGCTTCAGTAGTTGCGTCACACGGGCTCAGTAGTTGTGGCT
This sequence comes from Delphinapterus leucas, assembly GCF_059928025.1. NCBI lineage: Eukaryota > Metazoa > Chordata > Mammalia > Artiodactyla > Monodontidae > Delphinapterus > Delphinapterus leucas. Next base: position 146,598,191 of record NC_143129.1, read on the forward strand.
CACGGGCTCTAGAGCACAGGCTCAGTAGTTGTGGTGCATGGGCTTAGTTGCTCGGAGGCATGTGGGATCTTCCCAGACCAGGGCTTGAACCGTGTCCCCTGCATTGGCAGGCGGATTCTTAACTACTGCGCCACCAGGGAAGTCCCTGGGGAAGCTTTCCTTGACCTTGCCTCCTAGTTCAGAGCCCTGATACATTCTCATAGCATTCTGTACTTTTTCTCCATATGCTTGTCACACTTATAATCATACATTTACTTGTGTGCTTGTTTAATGTCTGTCTCATTAGACCACAGGATTCACAAAGGCAGTGACAGTATCTGTTCCTTAGAACCTAGCATATTAATTGGCAAATAACACACATTCAGTATATATTAAAATTAAGCGTTTAATGAAGTGCTTATAAGATGCTATGATCTTGTTGTTACCCCCAGAGGTAGATATTATCATTTCACCCTTTTTACCTGTTTAAGCTTCCTTATAAGATACCATTTGAACAGAAGATTCCATGGCTAAAAAAGCTGGAAAGTCTGTGCAGTATACCAGGCCATCTTCTTTTCATGCTGCCTTAGTTCAAAGTTTATAAACTGTATTCAGGAATTGCTCCCTGACTTTGGCCTGAGACATTCAGGTTCTGCCCTGGCTTAGGTTGACTTTTTTTTCCTTCCTCCCAGGTGGACTAACCCAGGATCTGAAAGCTGCCTCCAGCTGCTTTCTGATGGCATGTGAGAAGCCGGGAAAGAAGTCCTTGGAGGCATGCCACAACGTTGGTCTCCTGGCACATGATGGACAGGTCAATGAGGATGGCCAGCCCGATCTGGAGAGGGCCAGAGACTACTACACAAGGGCCTGTGATGGCAGCTATGCCTCTAGCTGCTTCAACCTCAGTACCATGTTCCTGCAGGGCGCCCCCGGCTTTCCCAAGGACATGGGCCTGGCATGCAAATACTCAATGAAAGCCTGTGACCTAGGCCATGTCTGGGCCTGTGCCAATGCCAGCCGCATGTACAAGCTGGGGGATGGTGTCGATAAGGACGAAGCTAAGGCTGAAGAGCTAAAAAATCGGGCCCGACAGCTGCACAAAGAGCAGCAGAAAAATGTCCAGCCTTTAACGTTTGGGTAGTGTGGCCCGCCCTCCTAGGCAACAGTCAGCTTGAGGCTGGCACCTCCTATTTCTGATGCAGCCCTTGGAGGTCGACCTGCCGGAGCAGAAAGACTTGGGATTTAATATCAATAACTCTGATTGTATAGACCCATTGCCCCAGAGTGTCACCTACGGGGATGTAGTCTGAAATGTGTATTTCAATCAGTATTCCTTTATCTGGTGTCATCCACATTTATGGGATTTTGGTTCTCAAACTCTTGCAGCTCTGTGAAAAACAGCAAACCAGTGAGCCATAGAGATTGGAGGGGTGGGCAGGAGAGACAGAGCAGGGAGTTGGAAAAATTAGCAGCCACAGGGCATGAAAGAATCAGACATCATCATTATCATCATTATTTTAGTTGGGAGGGCTTAAAAAATCAGAAAGTATCTTGATTTACATAATAGTGGGTTTACGGAGCTAAGAACAGTTAAATAGTCATGACTGCCACCCTCTGACTTAATCATTGGTGTGGGCTTCCTTTTTGCCTTTAGAGTCAGATCTTTCAGCAAATTCAGAGATTGGGAGTTATGTGTGACGTAACAGTTAAAGGCCATTATGCTTCAGGGTTGCTAAAGAGGATACAACGTAAGCCTTCCTTTAGTGGAGACATTCACACGTTAAAAATTAACATCCCCAGGCTACTCATCTGGCACAGCTAATAAGGTAACTTCAGCTAGGGATTTGTACGCAAGGGTTGGTGAACGTTTTGTCCCTCAGAACTGAACCTTTTTAATTGTCCCTGTGAATAAACTATTTTGATTTATTAGTAGTTTGTGTTATTAGTGTTTGCTCCAGATTCTTGGTAAGGTAGAGATTATGTTCTTTGTGGTGGTTGTGCCTTTTAAGAATGTTTGCTTTTTCTGTTATCTTCCTTACTTGACACTAGGGGGCGAGCTTGTCATTTGCCTGCTGATGACATGATCATTATTTCTGTCATCACAATGTTTTCGGGCTTTCAGTTTTGCAAAGTGTATTGGAGAGGATGTGGAGAAATTGAAAGCCTTATACATTGTTGGTGGGAATGTAAAATGGTGTAGCCACTATGGAAAACAATATGGTGATTCCTCAAAAAATTAAACACAGAATTACCATATGGTCTAGTAATTCTACTTTGGGGTATATATCCAAAAGAATTGATAGCAGGGTCTCCAAGAAGTATTTGTACACCCATGTTCATAGCATTCACAAAAGCCAGAAGGTGGAAACAGGGACTTCCCTGGTGGCACAGTGGTTAAGATTCCACCTACCAGTGTAGGGGACACGGGTTCGAGCCCTGGTCCAGGAAGATCCCACGTGCCGCGGAGCAGCTAAGCCCGCATGCCACAACTACTGAAGCCTGCGCACCTAGAGCCTGTGCTCCGCAGCAAGAGAAGCCACTGCAATGAGAAGCCCGTGCACCACAATGAAGAGTAGCCCCTGCTTGCCGCAACTAGAGAAAGCCCGTGCGCAGCAACGAAGACCCAATGCAGCCAAAAATAAATAAATTTATTTTTTTTTAATGCAAAGAATAATAATATATTGTCCAGCAGGGTCCTAGGCCATTTCATATGCAGGTTGCTATGGGAAGGAATAGGTTGATAAGAGCCAGCATGGTTGAGTTTCTCACTTCTGTGCAACCTTTGAGGTAAGGTTTGAAAATGGGTTTTCACACTCTGGTCTCAGCAAACAAGATCATTACTCCGTCTTCTGGGCAGCAGGCAACTATATCCAACATTTTTCCTCCATCCCAGGCTTGAGCTGGATGGTGTAATGGGGAAGAAGTTTCATAATTGACCAGTGGTTTGTGTTCTCGTTAGTGTTCTCGCTAAAATCTCAGTGTAGTACTCAGGGCTGTGAGAAAGGGAATCAGGAGTCCCAGAGAGAGAGGAGGAGGCTGGGGGGTCTCGAGATTTGGGTTTTGTCATACAGAGTCACTGATGGGTTTTGAGCGGAAGAATGAAATGATGACATTTGGAAATTAGATCACTGTAGTGTGGAAAATGGATTAAAGAGCCTGTGGGAGTAGGAGGAGGGTGGAGTTAAGCATGGGGTTAAAAAAAAACCCGGATTTCTAGCCTGGGCACATGGATGGATAGGGGAGCCACCCGTATTGATTTGGAGCCCTTGAGATCAAGGGGAACAAAAAAACTTTTTTGAGCTGTTAATTTTTTTTTAAATTTAGAAATACTTTACATTTTAGTTTGTCAAAGTTTTATGAAATTGCTTGAAAAATTTTGTGAGAGGCAGCATGGCAGAGGAAAAAGGCCTAGACTTCAGGCCCTACAGATGTGGGCAACTCTGGCTTAGTCAAAGAATTACTGAGTGCGAGTGTTAAAGAATGAGAAAATACAAATTAAAAAATAATTTTATGTATTTAAAAAGCATTAAGTAATCACTGGGGAAAAAAAAATCAAAACTGCCTTGGCTTCCTGACATTCGTTTTGCAGTTTAGATCTCTTATTTTGAATTCTACATTGAGGTTGGTGGCACCAGACTCTCCAGTTCCTAGGTCTGAAGGTCTTAACCTGGGTACTAATGTGGGTTTTGCCTTTTATTGGCTGTGCCATCCTGGGCAAGTTACCCAACTCAATTTTGTCACCTCTCACATGGGGATAACATGTGAGATAACCCTTCTACTAGGGTTGTTAAGATTAAATAGTAGCTCCCATCACAGAATGATAACTGTTCCTTTAGAAAGATTTTTATGGGACCAGATTTTACAATTAGATAATTGTTTTCTCTCCAAGTGGCAATGTTTGCTTGTGAGGTAGTCTAGCTTCTAAAACAGGCTGCCTTTGCTGCCATTCTTTTCACATCCAGGGAGCTGATGGGCCTCAGCTCTCTAGGGGTGTGCAGGCATCAAACAGCTGCAGGAGGCAGGCCTGATGAGGGGCTGGGGTGGGCCCTGCCTTGCCTCCTCCCTTCTCTTGCTGCCCCAGTGGAGAGAGAGTCCCTGAGAAGACTTGCACCTGCTGGGGGCCCAGAGTGGAAACTATTCCCAGCTGGTGCCCCTCCCCAGGCTTGAGGAATGGTGATTGTGTTACAGTTTATAAATCAGGCCTCCCCACTGTCTAAAGGGGAAAGGCCAAAATTCTTTCCCCAACACGTATCCCCACCCCCATGATACAGTCCCTCCTCTGTATTTAGCCCCATCTTGTTCCTAACAGGCTTCTGCAACAGCGAACTGCTTGTACTTTCTGCACTCCGCCCCCCACCCCCGGTCCCTCCCCACGGCCACCCCCCCACCCCCCGCAGCCAAAAAAAAAGTAATAACAAAAACACCCAGGCTGGTTTTTTTACTTCCCTGCTTTTTGTTTTGCTGGTTCCTCTGTCTGGAATGCCCTTCTACCTTTTAAGTAGAATGCCTTTCATCTTTTAAGGTTCTGGAAGCATTCCCTTCATCCCCCAGGCCAGGATAGAGGTTTTCTATAGTGCCCCGAGTTGTGTTATTTGTGTATTTATGGTCTCCACGTCCAGCAAGACGTGGAGTTCCTGGAGAACAGGGACTTGAGCCTGGGTACATGCTAGGCCAACAGTTGCTGCTTGCTGAGATGAAGAGCACAGAGTGGCATCTTAGCCAACCAGCTCGAGATAAATCAGGCTCAGGCTCCTCTCTGCACATCCAAGAACCGGTGTAGGCTGCAGGACTGTACTGGGTTTGAAAGTAACTGCTCATCAAGTAAAGCTCCTGTCTAAGCCGGAGGTGGCACGTGAACGGATCGGTACTTTTTCTTGGATTCTATTCAGGAAGATGTCTTTTAAAAAAAGAATGTTTTTGAAACAATGAAGGAAAAGGACCCAACACAGGGCCACCCTGGCACCCTAAAGTACATGCTCAGTAACTTAATGCCAGCAAACCAATATTAATATCCTCATGGCTAAAGAATCACAAGTCCAAGTATGCCATACTTTTCTCTTGGAATACTAAGAATCTCTTTCTTGAAATTCTAAGAATTAATGGTCTTTGCTCCTCATTATAATTACTTATTTTCCTGTTTGTCTCCCTGGTTAGTCTATGAGGTTCCAAAGATAGGGACCAAGAATTCTGTCCTCTTTGAAATCCTTCAAAGACTTTTTGGCCCTTACAGCAGTGGTGACCCCCTACTCCTCAATCTCTTGGGGCACCTACTTAAAACAGAGATTCTTGGGTCCACTTAGACGTACTAAAAGAAAATCAGGATTTTTTTTTTTTTGGCTGCACCACGTGGCTTGTGGGATCTTAGTTCCCTGACCAGGGATCAGACCCAGGCCCCCTGCAGTGGAAGTGCAGAGTCTTAACCACTGGACCACCAGGGAATTCCCGAAAATCAGGATTCTAAATAAGCAAATCCCAGGAGATTCTTATGCACCCAATCAAGTGGTATATAGTCTGAGCTTCTTGGCATCAGGTCCCCCCGCGCAGTCTGGACTCCACAGCTTCAGCTCTTTGCACAGTAGTTCCACCAAAACATCCTGCTTTCTTGCCCTATTTGGGACAAGCCTGGCCAAATGCTAATAGCCCTTCAAAACTCAGCCCAGATGTCACATCCTCCAGGAAGCCCTCCTGGGCTTCCAATGTCTGTGATGCTCTGACAGTCCTTGTGCTTCTGACTCTAGTTCTTTTCACATGGTTTGGAGTAGGCTGTAAGTGTGTCAAGCACATGGATTATGTCTGACTTATCTCTATTCCCAGGGCCTAGCTCAGGACCTCACAGATAAGGTACTAAATAAATCTTTATTGAAGGAAAGGGAAGGGAAGGGATTCTGGGAATCTTATTTTCCAGTGGGTCCATTGAGTATTGAAAAGGTAGTGCTTTGGAGAAGGATCTGGATTTAAATCATTTCTCTGCCACATACAAATGTGTTACGTTACGTCTCTGAGCCTCATTTTTCTCATCTTTGAGGTAGGGATAATATTTACTTTTCAGGGCTAATGAGTGTGTTAAAGGGTTAAATGAGATAAAGTAAGTGAGGTGCTTAGCTCAATGCCTGGAACATTCTAATTGTGTAATAAGTCGCTGAGGGACTCTCTTCTGGAAGTAGAACTAGGCTTACTCCGTACAGCTCCAGAGAGCAAAACTAGGCCCAGTGGATGGAAGCTGCAAGGAGACAGACTTCAGTTCATAGAGGTCTGAATAGAAGGAAGAACTTTTTACTTGACAGAATGTAAAGACATGGGAAGAGGTGAACTTCCCATCATAGGCGTGTGCAAGCCGAGGGTGGATGCTCACCTGTCAGGGCTGATGCAGAGATGACTGATTCTACGTGAGGTTTGGGGTGGGGGTGGGTTTGAGTGTGGTGAAAGATGGGATCCCCATGAGGCATTGCCATTCCGTGCCTCTGTAACTCATTATTCATTCAACCAACACTGAGAGTGTCCTCTTGGCTGGGCCCTAGGTTGGGCACTGGAGACATAGCTGAATCTGACAAGTTCCCCATTATTTAGGAGCTCACAGTCTAAAGATCATTTACTGAGCATCTACTATGTGCCAGATGCTCTCATCCTCTCAACAACTCTCTAAGGAAGTTTTTATTCTCACCATTTTTCAGACAACTGAAGCCCAGACAGAAAAAGTGGCTTGCAAAGAGACACACAGACCCAGAAAGCAGTGCAGCTGGGGTTAAAATTTAGTCCTGCCTGTCTCCTAATCCCTCTTTCCTCTGTCTAAGCCTCCTTGTCATCCAGATGTTGAAAATTCTTTGCAGTCTCTGGGAGATTCCCCAAACAGCACCCTTCTGGGCACCAAGTAGATGCTAATGAACATAGTTAAAGGCTGAGGTCAGCTTCAGGGGGATGTGGTCTCCCTGCAGCATGCTCTGCCCCAGGGTTCTCTCCAGCCTGGGCCATGTGGAGGGCCGGGGAGAACATGCTGAGGTCAGAGCTCACGGCTCACATGACCAGCTGAGCCGCCCAGGTCAGGGCTCCTTGAGGGAACTTGAAACCTGGCTGGGCTCCATCAACTCCAAGAATAGCAGCTGACCCTACTCTCCCCAAGCCGGTGGCCTCTGATCAGGTTCCAGGAGGCCCCAGCGGACTCTAGCCATCAGTGGCAGCAAGCTTTGACCTTGAAGCTGCTCTGGGGTGGGGTAATAACAGCCATGTTTATTAAGGGCCCACTGTGTGCAGGGCACCTCCTGGAGGAGGGGACACCCTTGGAGGAAGGTCTAGGAAGTATGGAACCCATTTTACAGATGAAGATGTTGTGGCTCACAAATGTTGAGAATTGCCCAAGGTCACAGTGAGTATGTAGCAGAGCAGGATTTGAGCCTGGTGTGCCTTTGCCACTGACCCTGCTTCTGTGAGAAGAGAAGAGTACTCTCTAGACCCCTGAAGAGTCCCAGGCAGAAGGGGCAAATGACATCAGCTTTCAAATTGATGTTATTACTGCAAAGTGGGGTCGTGTGCTTAGAAACACAAGATTTGAGAGACAGCAGAGATCCCCATTCACTTGAGCCTATTTCGTCATCTATAAAATGAGAATCACACCCACATGTCAGGTGAATAAGCATAAGCATAGACTTAAGCAGGATTAGAGTCCTGTCTCTGGCGTTTCCTAATGATAAGACCTTAGACAAATCACATCACTGCCTCTCTGAGCCTGTTTCTTCATTCATTTGTTCCACAAATAGCTTTTGAGCACCTACTGTGTGCCAGGCATTGTTCTAGTAGCTGGGCATACATCAATGAAAAAAGCAGACAAAAATCACTACCCCTGTCAAGTTTATAATTTAGAGTTCTGGAAAATACCTCCGGATTGTCATGGAGATTAAATGGAGAAATGTACAGTGGTGTCATATGTCTAGTAATGTAATGGTGTCTGGCAAATAATAAGTAGTTAGTTTAATGATATGATTATTATAATGCGAACTTGCCTGGTCAGTGCTCAGTGAAAAAACATTTCATTTGATACTGAATTTAACCATTTAATTTAATAGGTAAAGAAACTGACACCAGAGAGGGCATGAAATGCCTCCAGTGGTCTAGCAAGGCAATGGTAAGTTCCCAACTCCTAGTCTGGTGTTTGTACCACCATCCACTAAACCCAGAGGGCTGTCTCTGACAAAGGGAGCCAAGGAGGGAGGGGGGAAGACTGAGTCTTATAGCCAGTAAGGTTCAAGGTAGGCGTTTAACTAACTGATAGACTCCAGAGCCCAAGTGGGCTTTAACTCTCTTGGTGCCAAATTCTTCCTGTGTTTCTCAGGTGTGCCGGGAGCTTCCCAGGCCCTGTCTCCACATGGGCATATGGTAGGACGGGCTGAGGTTGGGGTGGGGCGATGAAGAGCTGAAGATGCAGGGTGCTTTTCAGGGCCGGCTTCATGGATGTGCCACCCATGCATTTGCACAGGGCCCCATGCTCAGTTTAATGCTCTGCCATCACCGTCTTGAAATTCTTAATAATTTTTGAACAAGGGACCCTGCATTTTCATTTTTATTCCACTGGACCCCACACATTTTGTAGTTTATTTGTGTAGGTGCTGTGCTCTGGGGTGGGAGGCAGCTGCCCCCAACCTGCTGTGGTCCTGGGACTTGTCAGAGGCTCATCAAATCCTATGGGCCAATGGCTGAGTCACCAACAGACAGGAAAGAAGCCAGACCAAGTCCCACCGTAACGGGTCTGACCTGTGACTGCAAATCTCTAAGAGGCTATAACCAGGCAAGGGAAAGACAGGCTCTAAGGAGGTTCTGGGGATACAGCAGGAACCCACAGAGAAGAGGCATGATCTGAGGGGGGGTTTCTGCTCAGTGTGAGAAGGGCTTTTCTAATAGTCAAAATATAACCCCAATATATAAAGCATACCTCAATAAAACTGTTAAAAATATAATCATAATACTGGCAGCTAACATTGACTGGGTGCTTACAGTGTGCAAGGAGTTGTGCTAAGCACTCCACTGAAAACATAGAGGACAGCAGAGTGGTCGTGAACGCAGGCTCTGGAGCCATACTGCCTTCTTTCAGTCCTGGCTCCACCACTTATTAGCTGTGTGACTTGGAGTAACTTAATTGAACTCTCTGTGCCTCCGTTTCATCATCTGGAAAATGGTGATAAGAATGGTACCAACGTCCTAGCATTATTGTTATTAAATGAGTTTACAGTTTGAATAAAAAAATATCCCCCCAAAAAACAAAAAAGAATCTGAAAAAAATAAATTTATATATATATATATACACACACACACATACATATATATGTAATATATGTATATATATGTATGTATAACTGAATCACTTTGCTGTACACCTGAAACTAACACAACATTGTAAATCAACTACACTTCAATTAACAATAAAGGGTAAAAAGATTCATTTTTCTAAAAAAAAAAAAATGAGTTTACATATGGAAAACACTTAGAACAGTGTTTGACATATACTTGTATCTAAGTGTTTGTTAGTTATTGTTTTATTTAATCTTCAAGACAATCCTGTGGTGTAGCTATTATTTAGCATTATTCCCATTTAATAGATACATAAACTGAGCCTTAGAAAAGGTCAGTATTTGCTAATCACAGAGTTGGTAAGTGGTGGAGCTGGGATTTGGCCAGCAGTCAAGGAAGTGTCACCTTCCACCTTAGGACTTAGGTCAGACTTCATAACAATTAGCTCATTGTTTAGACCAGAGTAAGCATCTACCCTTTGTTAAATTAATCAGTTAGTCATTATTTCTTTCATCTCTGAGATGCGAAGCCTCTGGGAAATGTGTGCTCTGCTGGAGGAGGATTCAGGAACCCAGCTCTCTTGGGATTTCTTACCAATTGTTGACCTCCACATAATTAAATATCAAGTATGACCCACGCTACGCCTTCTGAATTAATTGCCTAGGTGTTCCGTCCTTTCCTCCCTATGGGCATTGCCCAAGCTCCAGTCTCATTATCCGTCTGGACTCTGAACTTAGCACCACTGTATATTAACCCTGGTCTCTCACATCTGCATAGCATTTCGCATTGTTCAGGCCTCTGAACAGATCTCAGACAGCCAGGGCTACCTGCCCTAGGACCAGAGCAGACTGCATGAGAGCAGTGTGCAGTCTGGACCATGGGGGGAGCTTGGTGAGTTCCTGCTCTCTGGGTGGTTATTTGGGGATCTTCTAAGGCAAGGAGTGGACTGAAAGGGGCAAGGCCCTCACCAGTGTTCACCGTCACTCACGCTTAAGATCTTGGATTCAGAACCAGTGCTCAGGGCAGATTGTCTGAAGGCAGGCAGTCCTCAGCTCCTCTAGAAGTTTAAATTATCCCTTCATGAAGTTCCAACTACAGAGGGCTGGGGCCCTAAAACTGGTCCCTGCCACAGAATATCTTTTTCCCAAATTGCTATCAACCTATATCCAGGATTGCTGTAGGACATACAGTGAAGTGCCACCGTATCTATATTAATAATAAGAGCAAACACTCTGTGTCAGGGACTGTTCTCAGTGCTTTGTAAATATTAACTCTTTTAATTCTCACACAAACCCCATGGGGTGGGTACTGTTTTTATTTAACTTACAGAAATTCAACTTTACTTGCTGTTAATAAAAAGAGAGATGGAAAGAGAAAGCCCAATAATAAATTAAATATTTCACCCACTCAGCATATGCCTCAGGATGAGTGTGTCACGGGAGAGGTAAATCTGCTGTTCCTTCTGTTGGTATCAGTTCCTACATGCCTCGTACAATCCACGGTGTGTGCACATTTCACCACACTGAGTGCGATTCTCGTATTTCTTGCCCCCAAGCAAGCCAATCTCTTCGTCAGAAACCTCCCCAAAGAAACAGCAACCTGTTCCATTGCTAGAGGACAAATTGGCTGTGCTGTTGAGAGGTGGTTCTATACTCCTACCTGATGGGTGATTGAAAGGCTTTCCAAGGATAATCTTGACTACACACAGTTCTGTAGAACCTTAGCCCAGGTAAGCTTTGACTGACCTTTAACTCACAAATAAGGTGACCAACCAATCTCAGTTTGCCTGGGACTAAAGGGTTCCTGGGACGCGAGACTTTCAGTGCTAAAACTGAGCAAGTCCCAGGCAAACCGGAATGAGTTGTTCTCTCTATTGCATAACACATCTCTGGGGCTGCGTGAGAGCCCTATCGAGGTCATCATGGTCCATTCTGTCCTTCTTTGTGAGGCTCTCAGGAGAAATTCTTGTCTGATCTTCATACCAAGAATAGTTGTGTGTCTCCTGAGGAGTAAGTGCTTTGTTTTTATCTCATGTACACAGTGAACTGTGTAAGTAAACAGCTTTCCCTTTTTGCCTTGGCTGCTGGAAGTCTTAGAGCTAAAACTGTGGGACGCAAATTTAGCTGTGCCCGTCACTATGTTCTGCACTTTTTGCATCATTCCAGGCTCCACTTTGTCCCTATTTTGTTTTTCTCAAACTTATCTTGTCCTGTCTTAAACTTAATGATCTTGTTTTACTTAAATGCCTTTCTGGATTAAGATAGGGTAAAAGTAAACAGTTCTTAATTTAGAGTCTAGACTATCTTGCCCATAGTCATTGAAAATCTGCAATAATCTGCAAAATTTATGTGCACATACTTTGTTTTTCTGGGGAGAAGGGGCCATGGATTTTAATTTTTCAAAGGAGTCTGTATTCCCCAAAATATTAAGAGCCATTGGTATAAGTGAACCAAAAAACAAATAAATGCTTTTAGTCGAAGGAAGTTGGAAGGTTGAAAGTTTCAATTGTAGTACATAATGGTCTTTTAAAATGTTGGAGTGATGGTATGGAGGAATGTTAGTAGGGCAGAACATGGGAATGGCAGAGAGAGGAAGGCTGGTGGGGTGGAGTGGCCCCCCATAATGGAATGGCAAGGTGAAAGAATGTGGTGTGCTGGGATATTATTGTGTTAGAATATTAGTATTTCTGGAATGTTGATGTGACTGGGTTCCTAGAACACCTCCTTCTAGACGTCCTGGCATCCTCCTTGCTTAGTTTTACCTTAGGGTTGGGCTTCTATCTGATTCAGCCTCTATATCTTCCACATCTCCTACTCAGTGTCCTATTAAGAGCCCAGCGAAGATTGGTTGCTGGAGCCTTGTGCCAATGGGCACCAGGCTGGCCTACGGGCTTCTGTCAGTTTCACACTGAGATGCCTATTCCTTTCTGACTTTGCCTATTCTTCTTTGAGGTATATCTCAAATACCTTGCAGACTCAGGACCCCAGGAGACCACCTTGTCCATTTCTCTGTCTTCAGTGCTTGTCTCAGGGTCTGCCCAGAGGGCATGCCCAGTTTATGGCTACTCTAGGGCATGCCAAGCTGCTGGCCATCGGGGCACCTGCAGATGGGGCTCTCAGGGCTGGAGTTCAGCTTCTGGGGATGTTAGGCTGAAGGCAACTCAGGATCCTTGGAGTTGGTCATGAGAAGGGGAAGCCAGGTCAGAATAAGTAGCGGGGGAGTTGAGGCTTCATTACCAGAGGAACCTGATCTAAAGGCCAAATTCAGGAGTTGGATTAGGACAGAGACTGCTGCCCTTAGCCTGGAGTTTAGACTGGAAATGGAGAAGGAGTTGGGGTGAGGGCTGGCTTCTTGGATGTTCTCTCCTCCTTTTCTCCATCCATTCATTCAATTAGCTAACATTCGCTGAGGCCCCTCAGTGGCAGACCACATCAGCTCCATGCCCTGCAGTTGACAGTCTGTAACGGAAGAGACCACGGAGTGGTCTCGGACCAGTGACCGCGGACACTGACAACCCAGCGTGGTGAGGGCTGCGATGTAGGGAAGTTGTAGGGGCTGCGGAAGTTCAAAAATGTTCCTAGAGGAATGCTGTCTGAGCTGACTCTGGAATCAGGATGCAGTCGGGGAACACGTGTGTGGTGGGAAGGCCGCCTCAAGGGCCAAAGCACGTGGAAAATCCCTAGCATCTAGGTGGGAGCCTCAGATCAAGGTGCTAACGATTGCAGACTGTCCAGTTCTTTGGGCCCACGAGTTTGATCTGTCCAGGTCTAATATAATCGCCTTCAGACCCCTCTCCCCAGCTATTCCAATAACGGACAAATTTAAGTCTCTTGCAATCATTTCCAACCAGGAGAAAATAATTGGCTCTAATGTCTGGAGACATTTCCTGGTTACGAGAGAACAGGATGTTCTGGAGGTGCAAAGCCTCCTACCGCCCAGCCATCCTGCTGCCATGCCCTTTCTTCCTGGCCCACACCTTAGCCAGGCCCTCATCCCAATAGCTGGGTGGGCCACATATTCTCCTGCTGTCCATCTCAGTTACAGCAACTTTAAAATGAGCTCCAGAGTGGTGTGGGGAATGCTCAGTAAACAGGGAGGCAAGGGAACTGCATTCAAACCCTGGCTCTTGAATGAGGCTTCATAGATGGCAATGTGTGAGGTTGGGGAGGGCACTTCCTCTCTCTAGGCCTCGGCTTTGCCATCAGTGAAAAGAGGGAAAGGATGCGAAGATTGCTTAGACCCCTTCCTGCCCTGACATTCTGTGTCTCTGTTGAATCCTGGATGTCCTGCTATCAGCCTGCTCCTTTGAAATAAAGGCCGTGTGACAGAGCAGACTCTGGAGACAGGAGACCTAGACATGATTTGGGTTCTGACTTGCTTTGTGAGCTTGGGACAATCACTAAACCTCTCTGAGCCCCAGTTTTCTCATTTGGTAAACTGAGGTAATACCTACTTCACAGGGTTTTGTGAGGCTCCAATGAGCTAAAAGGACTATGACGGTGATGGTGGTGGTAGCGGTGACGATGAGGATGGTGACGATGATCTGTCTGCATGGCAGTCAATCTCTTGGAATAAATTACAATTGTGCACATAGCCAGAAAGTTTGGGGAGAGCTCCAGAGTCATAGGGAATATGAACAAGGTTTTAAAATCCTTCCCTGGGACTTCCCTGGTGGTCCAGTGGGTAAGACTCTGCGCTCCCAAGGCAGGGGGCCCGGGTTCAATCCCTGGTCTGGGAACTAGATCCCACGTGCGTGCCACAACTACGACTCAGTGCAGCCAAAATAAATAAATAATAAAAAGAAAAAAAAAAAAAGCCTTCCCCGTGGCTGAGCTATTACTGAGGAGGAAAGGGGGATTAATCTTTGCTAACTACCCACATCCATATTTTTTTCCCATTCCTATGAGGTGGGTGTTGGTGTACCCACTTATTAGCTGGGTGACCAGTAGATAAACCCTTCAGAGACTCAGTCTCTTCATGTGTAAAGTGTAATATTACCTGACTCAAGATTGCTGACACCTGTAGTGGACACTGCCTACTTTTGGCTACTCCAATCCAAACACTTTGCCTACCTGGAGGAATTCCAAGCTACATGGAAGCTGAAGGGGGCAGCTGCTCTTCACCTGATCCCTGAGGGTCTGGGCTGGGCCAGGTTGGTGCCCCAGCTGGGCCTTGAATCTGGTGGGAGTTAGAGGGGTGAAGACGGTCAGAGATTACTTCAGGAGGAGGCTGCAGTGGGGACCAGAGCCCAACATTGCAGTGGCGAGCAGCAAGAGGCTGTGTGGCTTGAGGTGGAGTCTGTCCTAAACAGTTCCTAAGGCAGAACTTTGGCTGTGCCCAGCTGCCCCGATTCATGACTAGTTCTCCAGTCTCCCCACATTTCAGTGAGCCATCCAGTAGCCTTCTGATAAAGCTCTTTTTTGTTTAGTTTTGCCAGAGATGGTTTCAATTGTTTGCAACTGCGAATCTTAACTGGTATGGAGTAAATCATGTAACATGCCAGACACAGTGCCTAGCATATAGTAAGCACTCAAAAAAACTACACACACACACACGCATACGCACACAGAAACTAAGGTTCAGAAAAGTAAAATAAGAAAATTCCCTGGCGGTCCAGTGGTTAGGACTCCACGCTTCCACTGCAGAGGGGCACGGGTTCGATCCCTGGTTGGGGAACTAAGATCCCACAAGCCACATGGCGCGGCCAAAAAAAAAAAAAAAAAAAACAGAAGTAAAGTAATCTGCCCGAGGTCACACAGCAAGGCTGCGGTGCTGATGTGGGACTGACCATGAACATTGTAGTAGTACAGTGCATTTATATATCACTTTCCATCACACATTGTTGTTGAACAGTTCATTGTTGATACGCTGGTTCAAAAGCCTCAAAACACCCCATGAGGCCCATAGGACCAGAATCCTTTCTTTAGATAGAGAGGAAGGTACTACCTCAAGGTAACCCTGTAAACAGTAGTAGCCTGGAACTCGGGTCTCAAGTTTGCAGCCCAGCACTGGTGCTCTGGTGGTGTCCACGCATGTGAGGTCACAGGTACCTATGCTGCTGCCTCCTGTGAAGCAGACCCATCTGAATACGTCGATCCCTGGTACATTAGAGACTTGGGGTGAGTCAGAAGCTGCCTGTGAGGCCAGCAGGGAGGGAACATCATGCGCCAGAACCTACAGAAAGGAATGCTCCTTAAGCCACTATGCTGATCTGGGGTGTGAGGGAATAAGGGTGTTTGGGGTACAGGGTGGGGGTGGGGAGGTGGGTGGTGGAATCATCCTGAACTGGGGCCTCCTCTGCTGGGCCTCCTACTCCAGGGGTTTTGATTCCTGCAGTGTTGGCGGAATGGCTTAATTGGACCTAATGGGAGAAAATGTGTGATGCATATGGATAATACAGGAAATGAGGCCCCAACAAAAGCTGGCTAGAGGAAGGCTGATGAACTGAAGACAGGTCTGATGGGAATTAGCCTAAGGCTCCATGGGTGAGCCCAGAAGGTGAACAGCAGGGACAGCTGCTCTGCCCCAGGGGCCTAGGACCATACTGCTCACCTGGGTCTCCATCCTGCCCTGGCCTTCAGACCTTGACTTCACACTTGTATGGAATCAGAAAATGTCAGACTCACGGGGTTCTGGGATTAGAATCAGGCTCAGGATTCTAGAATCACACACTTTAGCATCACATATGTTAGTCATAGAAAATTTTGGAACCTAATCGTTTGACAATTGGAGACCCTTGGGAAGAATTTAGGAGATCCTTCTCCAACCTTCTTTTAGTAACAATAACATCTGTTGAACATATCACAACTTCCAAAGTCCTTTCACATCACTGCATCACACTGGAGTGGGTGGTATTCTACCTTCAGATTAAGTAACGTGCAGAAGATCAAAACGAGCCAGTTGGGACTGGAACCCAGCTTTGCAGAGAAAATTCTATTTTTCATATGCCAAAGTTTTGATACCCTTGTCTTCCAGAGCTGTGAAAACACTTTTAACTACTTGGTATAATGTGTCCAAATTTTTGGATGTTTGTTGTGTAAATTCTGCACGGTCATGTACCATTTTTCTTAATGCATTCTGGCATGCTGCAGTGCTCTAAATGTGATTATCCTTGTTGCATCAGCATAATCAGGGCTGGTACATTCTGCGATAGCTTTTTGGCAGCTTTTATCATCCAGCACTATTTTCAGTGAACAAAGGACTTAAACAACATATCCAAGAATAGATTTAAAGTCACTAATGTAAAGACTGAACTTCAAATCACTCTAGGTTTAGTCAGAACACGTTCTGATCTCCTTAGAATAAAAAGTTAAACTACCAAAAATGCAGAAAGAGGAAAAAAGGGAAAACAAACCTCCCTGATTAGGAGCACATAAGGCCACACAGAGAGACGGTTGTGGTGAGGAAGGGGTGCCCCTCGTGGAGCAAAGCTGTGTTTATGATTCTGCCAGTAACAGGCTGCTGGTCCCTGCGGCAAATCCCTGCCCTTCTCTGGATCTCAGTTTTCCTCGATTTCAAATGGGGATAATAATTCCTGTCTTGGGAAAGTTCGGGAGTTTATCAGCCCTGGGGGAGATCTGCAGCCACAGGAGGAACAGCTTAAAGAGAGGGTGAAGGGGGAGGGGTGCGGAACAGCAGGGTGTTGCGCGGGGCTTACGGTCTCCATGGTAACCACGGCAGCCAGGAGAGGAGGCGGGGCTTGAGAACCCGGAGCAGGAGGCTTTGAAAATGAAGGTTTGACAAAGAAAGCTCACTCCTCCCTGGAGAAAGGCCTTCTCGGAGACAGAGCTCTGCACTCGAGCAGCCCTCTGTGCCGAGTGCACGTTGCTTCTTTGCTCACGTTACAGACAGGTCCAGAGAGAGGTCGAGTGTCACCAGCAAGTCACTGGCAGGGCGGGCATTCGAACCCAGCTGTGCCGACCTCTGATCCTTGCTCTTCTCTGTACCAGAATGTTGTTTCTCTGAACCTTGGTCTCCCCGTCTATACAATGAGACAGTTGAAAGGGTAGGTTTCCAAGGGCCCTTTGAGCTCTGACAGTGTTTGATCAAACTATTAGTAAACACAGCGGAGGTGGTGAATACTAAGAGGAGGATCATGCAGTCTGTGAGGCATGGGCTGATTTGTCTTTGCGTCCTCCAGCCCAATGCATGGGGAGGCACAGAGGAGACATCTGGTATTTGTGGAATGAATGTTTATGCAAATGGACACATTCATTCTTTTGTTCTAGAAGGTTTACAGAGCACCTATTATGTGCCAGGTACTGTGACAGTTCAGAGAAGGGCTCACTCACTGAGGGCTGAAGGCTTGCTGGAGAAGGAAGCCCTGCGTGAGGGAAAGGTGAGGAAAAGGGCGCCCAAGTGGGCGCAGGTGAGGGAGAGGACTCTAGTGCCTTGAGCTGCCCTACACAATGCCCTGCATTCATGTCCTGGGGCTTCCCAGCCAAGCATGATTTCCCTCCGTCTCCAGTCTCCAGAAGGATGATTTCATTCTCAAGGCTCCTGCTGGGCAGCGAGGCAGGCGGCCGGGCCAAGACCTTTTCTTGGAAAAGGTGAAAAAATTCTGTTGAAGAAGAGGGTGGGGCAGGTGACCCCCTGCTGGCTTCTCCTAGGAGGGCCCACTTTGTTTTTGTTTGCTTTCCCAGCTGGCTTATAGGACGGGAGGTGTGTTGAGGTCATGCCTCTTCCTCAGCTGGTATGGCAAAAACAGCACTGAACTGGGAGTCAGAGACCTGGATTTGAATTCTGACTCTACCTCCAGCTCAATATGTGGCCTTGGGCAGGTTGTTTTTGGTCCCTCGGTCTTACTTTGCTAAAAAAATATGGGGATAGTGATCTTTACAGTGGTGTAGTGAAAATCAAATGGGAAAATGGTTATGAAATCCTTCCTACCTCCTCACCAAAGTCATACTTATCATTTACTGTGATCCACAGGCTTTACAAACATTATCTATCAATACAATCTGAGCAACAATCCTGCAGTGTTGCTATTTGTTATTTAACATATGAGGAAACTGAGGCTCAGAGGAGTGAAGAAATTTGGCCGAGGCTACACAGCTAGGAAGCCACAGAGCCAAGATCCAGACCCAAGTCTTTCTGACCGAAGTATAACTCTAACAGCAGATCGCTTGGAATGTTTATTCCTTCACCAAATGACACTTACTGAGCATATACCATGAGATAGCTGGCAGCTGGGATAGATTAATTAATACAACACTATCAATCAGGGTGTCAGGAGGAAATAAATGGCATTTCTCAAATTGGGTAATTTGAGAAGAGTTTAATAAAGGGATTATGTAATACAGGGACAAGAAATAGGGCAAGTAATGTTAGGGCACTAGTTACTACCCTTAGGCCTAAAGGAGCAAGGAGGGAGAAATTACAAGAATCTGGAGTCAAAGAGAGCTGTGGTAAGCACAGTGTGACAGGAGCTATGTCCTTCCTATAGAGATGCAGCCAGCCCATGACGTAACTTCAGGGAGGAAGCCAGGGGAATTTATACTCTGCTGGGACTTTAGTTGACCAAACCCTAACAGAATCCAAAGGGCACAGTAGTGCCTTAATGTAAATCATACAAATCATCCTTCTAAGATATGGAGAGTGGGTCTGGAGTGGCAAACAGAAGATGGCACAAAGACGTTTCTTTCCTCTAATGAGGGGCTTATCAAAAAACGGGGAAGACAGGTATATTCACAATTGTAATGAAATATGTGAAAAGAATTATACCAGTAATCTATTGCTGTGTAAAAAACTAGCCCAAAACATATGGCTTAAAACAGTAACCGCTTATTTGCTAATGAGTCTGTGGATTGGCACTTTGGGCTAGGCTTAGCTGGCGGTTCTTCTGCTGATCTCACCTGGGGTCACTCAGTAGTTGCAGTTATCTGGTAGCTCAGCTGGGAGCTGGTTGGCCTGCGGGCCTCAGTGGAGAGGTCACGTATATTCTACATGGTCTCATCTGCCAGCAGGCTAGCCCAGGCTTCCTTACATGGTGACATTGCATTCCAAGAGGGTGAGAGAGGAAGCTGCAAGGTCTTTTGAGGCCTAAACTCAAAATAGCACAGTGTCACTTCTGCCACTTGCTGTTTGTCAAAGCAAGTCGCAAAGTCGGCACAGAAGCAAAGGATGGAAAAATACATTCCACTACTGGATACGAGGGGTGGCAAAGTTACATTGCACTAATGCAATGCCATGTAGGCTTGTGTAACCTATCTTAGTGGTAAGCCATCTTTCAACCGATGAATGAATAAAAGAAATCATAGCACTTTCCAAACTATTGTAATTGTGTATTAACCTATCAGTCTTTCCCCAATAGCCTGAGAACTCCCCAAGAGCAGGAATTATGACTGATTCATTTCTTTGTTCCTAGAGCTCAGGACAAGGCACACAAAACATATTAAGTGTAGTTTACTGAATGACTATGGCCGGGGGTGGTGTGGTGAATAGTCTACTCGTCCAAAGCCCTTGGAGCCACAAGTAGTACCCTCTTTAAATATAAAGTTGACATTATGGAACACTTCCTCTACCTCACTTAGACCCTTCAAATATTGCCATGGTCCATCAAGGTCAAATTCAACCCCCTCTTCCTCCACAAAGGTGTCCAAACTACTTCTTTTCTCCTGTTTTAGAATCTCTGCAACTCTAATGGCCTTTTACCCCACAGCTTGGCATTTGCTTTCAAAATCTTATTGTTCTCTAGGGATTTCATGGGTCAAAACTACTTTTCATCCCTAGTGAGTAATTCCCTAAGGGCAGGGCTGCATCCTCTATCCCTTAAGGCTTGTCACAGTGCTGGGTTCACAGTACATCCTCAATCAACACTCCCTGGGACTTCCCTGGCGGTCCAGTGGTTAAGACTCCATGCTCCCAATGCAGGGGGCTCAGGTTCGATCCCTGGTGGGGGAACTAAGATCCTACATGCTGCATGGTGCAGACAAAAAAACCCCCAAAATAACAACAACAAAAACCACTCCCTGAGTGGAGCACCCACTCTGGATGGCCTTGATCCTGTGAGGTACGTAGAAGGTATGCAGGGAGCCACTCACACCCTTGTGAGTGTTCCACACATGAAAGCATCCCAGGTCTCTGGGACAGAGCAAGGCATGTTGCTCCCCTGGGCTCTGGCCTGTGCCCTGGTCTTTGGTTGCCTATACTCTGACCCCTGAGCTAACTGGACATAGACCAGGAGAAGCAGTGTCCCAAACGGCAGTGGCATGGCCTCCTCCTGACAAGAGGAGAGATGTCCAAGGCTTGAGCCATTTCTTGTGGGCACATGATCCATCACTGTCCATCAGACTTCTGACATTTCAGGAACCAAAGGGGCAGCTGTTGAATAGGTCCTGAAAGCAGAGCTCCTGGTGGCAAATTTTACTTCAGTGTCATAAAGAACATAAAAAACTATCGCATAAGGTGCCGAGTTCCTTCCAATGCTTTAAACCCTTTCCTATGGCTCCTCCTTGCCAGGAGGATGAAGCCCAAGCCCCTTGATGTGGCAAAGACTTCAGGACTTGGCCTGTATATCCCTCCAGCTTCATATCTCACCATCCCTCACCTTGACTGTAGTGTTCACCAAACTCAGCTACTTCTTGTTCCTTGAAATCATCACATGCTGTCTTAGCTCTGGGTCTTTGTGTATCAGCTCCCTCTGCCTTGAATGCTATTCTCCGTCTTGTACCACAAACTCCCGTTCCCCCATCAGTGGATCCTTCAAGACTTAATTCGGGCATCACTTTCTCCAGGAAGCCTTCCCTGAAGCTTTTGGCTGGGTTAGGGATCTCCCATAGATGCCATAGCCATGAACTCCTTGAGAATGGGGACTGGGATTTCATTTAGCCCAGATCCTGGCAGAGAATCACTGTCAATCAATGTTGAAAGAACAAATGTGCATATTTGAGGACAGGCTAGAAAACCACCTGACAGGAGTGCCATAAAGGTGAGTGGAAGGTTCTAATATTTCCAAGTTCTAAGATCCAAGAGTTCCCTAATTCTTGGCCGAAGATTGAGACTTGGGCTCCACTCCCTCTAGAGCCCTCTCCCCAGTGAGCCACCTCCACCCCCTGCCCTGAGTGTTTGTTCTTAGGCAGGCACACACACATGTTCGGAACATAACCAGGAAAGCAATTTACAAGAAATAATTGCGGGTCAATGTGTGCTTGGGAGCAGCGGTGAGCTCAGACTACTTCTGTCTGTGCGTCAGCCCACCCGGCTTCCTTCCTCCTTGGCTGCCTTGGGGGAGGGGGTTCCTGCACCACCGGTTGGGCAGTTTGTTTCCAACCTAGGACTGAGGCAAGCCAACCCCATCGTGAGCCAGCTCTGGGGGCTGATTGAATTCAGACGGGAGAAGCTGAACAAGGGTGATGCGATGTAGCTTTTTTGGAGGGGGGTGGGGGAGGAGCTTTATGGGGCCTGGGATGTGTAGGTCAGCAGAGGCAGCACAGAAATCTATCTTCCACCTATCCCCACCCCATCCACAGAGGCTCTGGCTGGGGAAAACCTACCAGGCCTTCAGCCCTCCTCAGTGTGAGGTCTCCTCCTAGCCTCCCCAGCTCCAAATTCTCTTTATTCTTCCAGGCCGGTCGTGCTCAAAGGGTGGTCCCAGCCCAGCAGCATCAGCATCACCTGGAACCAGTTAGAAATGCAAATTCTGAGGACTTACTCCAGACCTACCCAATCAGACACTCTGAGGGCAGGGTGGGGGCAGGGAGCAACAATCTGTGTTTTAAACAAGCCCTCCAGCTGATCCTGATGCAGGCCGAAGTTTAAGAACCAGGGGCTTAGGCCACTGATGACCACTTGAGTTTTTAGAATTTACAGATCATCTCCCCCTAACAGGCCACGAACAGCCTAAAAATAAGGTCTTTATAGGATTCTTCCTTGTAACCTGCCAGAAGGCCAGCACAGAAAGTGTCCTGAGGAAAACTGAATTTTCCTAATGGGGGTACCAAGGAGAGAGACAGGATCTGTGCTGTGAAAGGTCACATAGAGCATCAGTGACTAAATCTCCCACGTATCACCCATTCCTGCCACACACACACACACACAGGTACCCTAAGCTGTCTCTACAACAAATAACCTGCAATTCCTGGGCTGTGCTAGGCTCTCTCTCACTGTTTTTGAACAGGCTGTACTCTGGCCATAATTTCTTCTGACTCTGTCTCACCTGGAAACTTTGACTCATCTTTGATGATTCAGCTCAGACATCACTTATTCCTCCCTCCAGCTGCATGAAGGGCCACCACTGGGCCCACTGCCCTTTTGTGTGCCCACCTCACCCTCCATATGAACCCCTTGAGGGCAGGAGCTGTGGCTGATTCCCTGTTGTTTCTGGTAACCTGCACAGGTCCTGGCACAGGA
Source organism: Delphinapterus leucas (assembly GCF_059928025.1). Lineage (NCBI taxonomy): Eukaryota > Metazoa > Chordata > Mammalia > Artiodactyla > Monodontidae > Delphinapterus > Delphinapterus leucas. Next base: position 146,620,796 of record NC_143129.1, read on the forward strand.
TAGACACCATGGAATGGACAACAAGGGGACAAAGGTGCTGGGTTTAGAGTGCTGAGAATAACACACACACACACACACACACACACACACACACACACACACACAAGACCACAAAAAAAGCAAGACCAGAACCAAAATCTCTCCATTTGCAGCCTAGGGCACTTCTGAGGTGACTCACCCTGTCTTGCTGCCCATCATATACCCTTGGCTGGTTCAGGCCCCTTGCACAGATATCTAAGAGTGACCCTTTTACTGTTGCCAAATCCAGTAGTGAGTCGTATCACTGTCAGAAATGTCAAGAACTGCCTTCAGTGGCTACTGAGTCTCCCCATCTTTGCCTTGCGCTCCCAAGGCAAAGCCTAAAGCCATTACCAAAATTGAGATAAGGAGAGCAGCTGGGAGAGAGGGGAGGCAGTCAGCATCCTGCCCGAAGATTCCTTTGCTATCAGACTAATAATATTTAAAAAACCCAATAATAATAGCTAACACAGTGCTCTGCGTTAGCCAACACTGCTCTAAGTGTGATGCTTTGCACGGACTAAGTAATTTAATCCTCCCCCAAGCCTTACGAGATAGATATTACTGTTATCCCTGCTTGTACAGATTAGGCACAAATGTTACTTAGCAAGTAAGGGCAGGGACCAGTTTTAAACCAGGCATTTGGCTCCAGAGTCCCTGCTCTTAATTACTAAGTTATCTTGAAAAACACTCACCTGTAATTTTTGGAGTTTTTGTAGCACTTTCATGTTTAGGAAGAGAGTTCATATCCATCAACTCATTGAACACTCACCATGACCCTGCAAGGGAACTGAGGCTCAGATAGACTAAGGGAATTTATCCAGGCCACACTGTGGAGCCTATTAACCATTCGTTCCCTCACTCACGCGATCATTCACTCTTTCATTCACCTGAGGAACTGAATGATATTAAACATGGCTGGGCCCTGTGTATGTACTCTACACTCCCTCTCCTTCTGTTCCTTGGCAAGGGACTCACTCCAGGAGCGACACAGAGCTGCTGGAGGGGCACGAGTCACCTGCCCCTGGGTCCTGGTCATCTTCCCTGGGCTTCCTAAGTACATCTGCTCTGTGGCAGGAAGACCAGGTCCGAATTCTCTGACTCCCCAGGTTAGGCGAGGGGCTCCTCTGAGCCTCCACAGGCCCCAGGCTTCTCCCTGATCGCCTGCAGTTGTTACGACCATTTTACCGGGGACCCATGTCTAAACTCCCTTCGGCCCACAGTGGGCCAGGCAGAGCACTATGGGTGGATCCACCGTAAGACCTGAGTGTTTTTGCTTGGAAAAGCCCTCATTTATGCCGCTAGGTTCCAAAGTCCCTTTGATTATCCCTAGCCTCACCTTTTTACCAAGAAGAGAGAATCCAGAAGAGGATGGTGTAGACATATTTATTGGATGTTTATGGAGCTGGGTCTAGATTGGGGACAGGGGCCTCCTCAGGGCTGCCCGGAATGTCACCGGCCGTCACTGTAGCCATGAAGCAGTGCTGGAGGACGCGTTTGGGGTCCACAGCCTGCTCTCCATTGCAGTCCGGCCATGGGTTCAGGAAGGGTGACTCTGCCCGAGAGGACTCACTCCTGGCACCTCCACTGAATTGCCCATGTTCCCACCTTGGCGGTCAGGCAGTAGTTCATCAGGGTCTGGAAAACAGCAAGCCGAGGGCATGGGGCTTCCTCCTGCAGCCCTTCTTTCCGTCAGGATCATACGCGCTGAACTCCCCTGAGTGCTTACCGTGGGCAGGATTGCGCTTGGAGTCTTAAATGCATCATGTTTCTCATGACCTTAACGTTTAATGGGGGAGACAGACAATAAACAATCGTTAGTACATATGAAGACTTCACCTTCACCATAAACCTGTGTGGTAGGTACTATTAAAAACTCATTTTATTTTACATTTGGTAGTGTATATATGCTAGTGGGGAGCAGCCACATAGCACAGGGAGATCAGCTCAGTGCTTTGTGACCACCTAGAGGCGTGGGATAGGGAGGATGGGAGGGAGGGAGACGCAAGACGGAAGAGTTATGGGAACATACGTATATGTATAACTGATTCACTTTGTTATAAAGCAGAAACTAACACACCATTGTAAAGCAATTATACTCCAATAAAGATGTAAAAAACAAAAACAAACACTCATTTTATAGGTGAAGATACAGGCTTACTACACAGCTAGCCTGCAGGGAAGTGCTGGAAATTTTAAAAACATATATTATTCTCTGCTTTAAGAATAGATTTCATGAGTCTCTTCACTGGCTGCTTAATCCCCTCCTCCGTTTATGCCTGGGCTTGATAGGAAGCTCACTTGGCCTTATCATATCCCACTTCCCATTCATGACTTATTCTGCTGCAGCTTACTTGGTTTCTGCCCTCAACAGAACTTAAAACTTTTTGTCACTGAATCCCATGGTTACTTATAAGTTATTGTCTCCCTTGGCTTATCGGGAGCATCTCACACAATTAAGCATTCCTGCCTTCTTGGATAAAAAGTATATCAAGTGTTCAAGCCAGAAATGTGAGTCAACTCTCACACCTCCTCCCCCTCCCCCTTTCCAAAGTCAAGCAATTCACCAGGTCCTGTTGATTCCACCAAATCATATCTGCCGTATCCACCCATTCTCTCCATCCTCAAGGCCACCACACTAGGTCAGGCTTTCATTTTCTTCTGCCCAGGCAAGACAGCCTTCGGCTGGGTCCCCTCCAGTCCACCTTCCAGGCTATAGCTGGAGAGATCTTTTTATTTATTTTATTTTTTTGGCTGTTTGGGGTCTTTTTTGCAGTGCACGGGCTTCTCATTGCGGTGGCTTCTCTTGTTGCCGAACACGGACTCTAGGCATGCGGGCTTCAGTAGTTGTGGCGCACGGGCTTAGCTGCTCCACGGCATGTGAGATCTTCCCAGACCAGGGCTTGAACCCCGTGTCCCCTGCATTGGCAGGCGGATTCTTAACCACTGCATCACTAAGGAAGTCCAGAGAGATCTTTCTAAGGTGAAGTGAGTCCATGTACTGCTCTTTCTCAAAAGCATTCAATGTCTTCCCATTACCTGTGATCCTTGAGGTGCATTCAAGGTTCTTCATGTACTAGCCCCATCACCCCTTCTCTAGCTTTTTTACTACTACTCTTCCCTCAAGAACTCTATGCTTTATTATACCAAAATTTCATTGTTCCCTGAATGGGTCCATTCCTTCACATCTCTGGGTCTCCGCTTTTACTGTTTCTTCTGCCTGGAATGACATTTTATACCTTCGTTGTCTAGAAAACTCCTATGCTTTAAAACCCATTGATGGAAGAGACCGAGGATGAATGGTGCCTCTGAAACCAAGGGAAGAGTGAATTTCAAGAAGGAGGCTGTAGGGCTTCCCTGGTGGCGTAGTGGTTAAGAATCTGCCTGCCAATTCAGGGAACACGGGTTCGAGCCCTGGTCCGGGAAGATCCCACATGCCGCGGAGAAACTAAGCCCGTGAGCCACAACTACTGAGCCTGCGTGCCGCAACTACTGAAGCCCACGCACCTAGAGCCTGTGCTCTGCAACAAGAGAAGCCACTGCAATGAGAAGCCCACGCACTACAACGAAGAGTAGCCCCCGCTCGCCGCAACTAGAGAAAAGCCCTCGCACAGCAATGAAGACCCAACACAGCAAAAAATAAATAATTAATTAAATTAAAAAAAAAAAAAAAAGGAGGCTGTATGGGACATTGGACTTGGCTACACAACATCCATTCCACCTCTTCCCACCCAGTAATAGCAATTATGTTTGGGTAGGATTGGCCCCATCTCAGCTCCAGCAGGGGGGCCTGATTGATCCCAGCCCATCAAGTAGTCCTGTTCCTTTGCTACAGGGATGAGAAGTCAGTGCATAGCATTTCCCTGGGTTCAGTGATTGGTTTAGGGTTGGCACAGGACCTGAGGTAGTCCAATCAGGGTAGAGGTCAGGCCTTTTTTTTCCTCCTGGTTGAAGGAAGAGATAGCTCCCTCTTTCTCCTCCTGGCTAGATGGGAACAAAAAGCACACAGTCCCAGGGACTGCTGGCAGCCAACTTACTACCATGGGAAAAATCAGTCTGAGGAGAAAGCCAACACAAGATAGAGGGCAGAGCTGAGAGAATCTCAGAGGACAAAGCCACAAGCATGAGGACATTGTGAACTTCTATTGAAACCATTCCTAAAGCTCATCCTACTTTTGGACTTCTCATCTACAGAGCCAAAAAATTCCTTTTTTGTTTTGTTTTGTTTTGAACTTTCTATTTTTAATAATTTAAGGCTCACAAAAAGTTACAAAAATAGTAGAGAGTTCCATTGTACCCTTCACCTAGCTTTCCCCAATGATAACATCTTACATAACCATGGAGTAATTTCAAAACTAGGAGACTGCCATTGACATAGTACAATTGACTAAACTACAGATCCTATTCAATTTTACCCATTTTTATATGGACTTTTTTTTTGGTGTATAGTACTATGAAAGCTTATCACATGTGTAGATTTATATAATCATTACCACAATCAGGATTAAGGACTGTTCCATCACCACAAAGAAACCTTCTCATGCTCTCCCTTTATAGTCATACCTTCCTCCTAAACCTAACTCTGGTAACCACTAACCCCTTCTCCACACTATCATTTTGTCATTTAAGAAGTGTTATATAGATGGAATTATGCAGTGTACAACTTTTGAGATTGGCTTTTTTCACTCTGTTTAATACCCTTGCAATCTACTCAAGTTGTTATGCGTATTGACAGTTCATTCGTTATGCACATTTGTATATAGGTTTTTGTGCAGACACACATTTTCATTTCTCTAGGACCACTTAGGAGTGTGATTGCTGTTTTGTATGGTATAGTGGGTTGAATGGTGACCCCCAAAAATATCAGGTCCCAATCTCTGGAATCTGTGAACATTACCTTATATGGTTTTTGCAGATGTGATGAAATTAAGGCTTTTGAGATGAGATTATCCTCAATTATCTGGATGGACCCTAAATGCCACCACAAGTGCCCTTATAAGAGAAAGGCAGGGATTTCCCTGGTGGTGCAGTGGATAAGACTCCACACTCCCAATGCAGGGGGGTCAGGGTTTGATCCCTGGTCAGGGAACTAGATCCCACATGCATGCCACAACTACAGAGCCCACGAGCCACAACTAAGGAGGCTGCAAGCTGCATCTGAGACCCAGTGCAACCAAATAAATAAATAAATAAATATTTTTTAAAAAGAGAGAGAAAGGCAGAGGGAGATAGACACTCACAGACAGTGATGTAAAGACAGAGGTAGAGATTGGAGTGATACAGCTACAAGCAAAGGAATGCTGGCAGTCACCAGAAACTGAAAGAGGTAAGGAACAGATTCGCCCATGGAGCCTTTGATTTCAGCCCAGCAAAACTGATTTTGAATTTCTGGCCCCCAGAACTGTGAGAGAATACATGTCTATTATGTTAAGCCACCAAGTTTGTGGTAATTTGTTACAGTGGCCATAGGAAACTAATACATATAGTAAGTATGTTTAACTTTATGAAAACACCAAACTGTCTTCTGAAGTGGCTATACCATTCTAATTCCCACTAGAAGTATACAAGAGATCCAGTCGTTCCATGTCCTCACTTTGGATTGTCAGTGTTTTTACTTTAGGGTTCTGATAGATGAGAAGTGGTATCTCATTGTGGCTTTAATATGTGTTCTAGCTCCATTTATTTAAGTCTTCTTTGCTTTTCTTCATTAACATTTCGTATTTTTTATCGTATAGCTCCTGTACATGTTTTGTTAGTTTTATACCAGAGTATTTAATTTTTTTCAGAGTGACTATACATGATATTATATTTAAAATTTTGGTCTCCAGTTGTTTGTTGCTGGTATATATAAATACAATTGATGTTTGGGTCTGACCTTACATACTATGACCATGCTGAATGCACTCATTAGGTCTAGGAGGTTGTTTTGTGCATCTCTCTGTGCCTGTTTTGCAGATTCTTTGGGATCCTTTGTTATTTAAGCTTGCATTTTAAGGCATTCCATTTGGTACAGGGATTTAGTTCAATCTTCTATCCAATGCAAGAATCTCTTTCACTGAGTCCCACATTAAGCCTTTTCCTGGTTACCTTCCAGGCTTGGGGGTGCTCTTTTTTTTTTTTAAACCAAGAGTTACAATTGATGAACTAAATACGACTATGGTGATGAGGGCGCGCTTTACAAAAGTATTTCAGGTCTTATTCTAAGAAGGACCCAGCTTTATTGAATCAACATCTGCCTTCCTAAGGCTTCCCCCACTGATTCCCAACTCTGTTCTCTGGCTTCTCTCAAAATGCCTCTTCCTCGCGCCCCAGGGTAGCCTTGCAGAGACTGGAGGTCCTAGGCCGTGAACCCTGAGACTCCTTTGCTTGAGGCCAAATGTCCCCAGCTCTTCAGCCGATACTCACATAATCTGTTTCTCAGACCAAGCTGGTCACCTGCCTCTGATCACCTTCTGATTGGTCAAGGTTCCTCTGAAATTGTGGGTCTCTGAGCAGCTGGCAGTCAGGGCTCAGGGGGAATCTTTGGGCTTCTAGGAGCTATAAAACCTTGGCTCAAATCCTCATTCTGATATTAAATCATTGTGCTACCTTGGGCTAACTTCTTCTCCTCTCTGGATCTCAGTTACTATTCTATAAAATGGGGTAGAAAGTAGGGCTGGTCTTGTTTTTCTCTTTCTTTTCCCTGGAATTCCAAATTGTAAAGGATCCTGTCTGTATAATAGACTGCCTTTATTAGGTACTAGCTCCCCCCCTCCCATTTTCTATTAAAGAGTTCTGATTAGCAGGAAAGAGCCCGTGCTAATTACCCTCCTTGGACTAATATAATTCTAGCTCAAAACAAAGAAACTTGGTCCCAGTATAACCTTTGAAATATTGGAAATTGCTCAAGAATCCTCATTGCTATATTTGGGGACCCTTGGGTGATATATTTGGAACCCAAAGTTGGGAACCTGTGGAGTGGATGCTAAAATGTTACCTCTGAGCTGTGACAGCTGATGCATTCTATTCAACTGCGAGTAAAGAAGGACCGTCATTCTCTTGCTTCCAGACTCTATAATTCTGTTAATGTAATCTGAGCTTCCACTCACCCTTTTTTGGCAGATACATCACAGTGCAGGTTCATACTGAACTTGTGGACCCAGCATGTCTTTTTTATGTGATTATCTTTCCCAGATCCCACGGATTCCCTCACATATGTATCCCAGGGCCTTCAGTTCCACAACCCTTCAATTTCCTTCCAGGGAAACCAGTGGAATAGGCAATGGTCCAACTCTTGAGTACGCATATATATTTATGCCTCTTCCTCTGGCTAATATATAATGAAAGCTATTAAAATCCCTCAGTGGTGCCTGAAGCCTGGGGGAGGGAGTTCTGTCTTATAAAGGTGCTAGCCAAGAGGCACTTGGAAAGGAGGATGCCTAAAGGCAAATATAAAAAGTTCAACTTTCAAGTTAAAATAAGATCCATGTTTGGCTAAAACACGCCGGTACAACAATCTTATCTGATTCTCCTAACAAGTCTCTGAGGTGGGTGTTATTATTCCATGTTATAGATAAATAACTGAGGCCCAGACAGAGAAGGTTAGCACTGACACAGGTATTTATTGGATCCAGGATACACTTTCCATTCTGCTCGATTCCAAAGCTTGGGCTCTTTCCACAGAGCAAGCATACCCTAGTATAGGTTAGGGACTCTGTTAGGTGCTGGGGATACAAAGGCGCTTAAGACATGGTTCCTATATTTGAGATATTAACAGACAGGTTGAGGAGACTAACATGTAAAAATCTAAGTGCCTAATAATAAAAATGAGGGTTACTCATTGTTAAAAGTCTACCATGTATCAGAGACTAAGTAGCTCCTATGTAAGCATCACCTCTAGGTTTACAGCTTTCTTGGTGGGTATTATTGTACACATTTTACAGAGTAAACTGAGGCCCAGAGAGAAGTGACTTGCCTAAGGCCACACAATGAGAGTGACAAAGCCAGGATTAGAGCCAGGTTCTCTGACAACCCAGCCCAGGGTTATGCTTTCCTACCTTTCTCCAGGGACCTTTCGGCCAGTCCCCCCATTACCTGGGATCTTAGCCTGTAGTGTGACCAGCCAGGAAAGGAGTTCTCAGATTCTCTCCCTGCTTGGAGATGAGTCAAGACTGACCCATCACTGAGGCTTGTTTGGGTCATAGGTACTACCTCCCCAAGTGTGGTTAATTAAAAAGCAGAGCTTCCCTGGTGGCGCAGTGGTTGAGAGTCCACCTGCTGATGCAGGGGACGCGGGTTCGTGCCCCGGTCCGGGAAGATCCTACATGCCGCGGAGCAGCTGGGCCCGTGAGCCATGGCCGCTGAGCCTGCGCGTCCGGAGCCTGTGCTCCGCAACGGGAGAGGCCACAACAGTGAGAGGCCCGCATACCGCAAAAAAAAAACAAAAACAAAAAGCAGTGGGCTCCGAGGAAGTGGAACCTGGAAGGTAAGAGCACCTGCTACAGGAAAAGATCTTTGGCCCAGGAGGCAAAGGCTTGGCCAGTTGCCTGGGTGACCTTGGGCACATGAATGTCCCTTTCTGGGCCTCAGCAACCCATTGATACAGTGAGAACATCAGACTTGATTTCTAGGAGCCCTATGAATTAGTGAGAATGGTTGATTAATGATATCCCCACCAACACTTTTCAGAGGAGGATGAGAACTGAACTCTTGTCTTTCTTTTTTTTCTCCCACTTTTTGTCTCTTATTAAAGGTACCTAGGTTGGAATATCAATTCCACACTTACCTCACTCACCTCATCTGTAAAACAGGATTGATAATAACCACCTGGTAGAGTAGTTGAATGGGTTAAATGGGATAATATGTTTAAAGTCCTTGGCATAGTGCCTAGCACAAACGTAGAAACTCGGTCAGCCTTCTGATCAAGCTAGTTCCTCACAAAGTACGAGAATAAAAAAGTTTACGGTCTTTGTTGCATCCCAAGTTTGAGGGATGGGGTAGGGTGGGGGTAATGGGACAGTACAGAACATCTGGGCAGCAGAAGGAGCCTATTTTCAGAAGCGCTGTTCTATTTCCACTCTGCTCTTGCCAAGGAACTCCCCATCCCGTCCTTGCCCCCAGACTCAGAGATCAGGACCCCAGGTACCATGTGCAATGAGCGTGGGCTTTAGAGTCAGGAGATCGGGGTTGACATCCCAGCAGTACATGCTCACCAGCTGTGTAGACTTGGCCATTCACTTCCCTTGGCTGAGCCTTGATTTCCTCTCCTGTATAATGGGGCTAAGGATCTCTCTACATGTCCTACCAGAGAAGGAGATGGAAACAGATGAAAGTCTGTGTAAGGGGGCAAGCTCTGATGAGTGTAAGGTAGTGGCCTGTAAACGTCTCAGATGCAGGAGGGACAAGAGGCTCCTGGGTTGATGCTGTGGGTTCAGAGGAAGGAGAGGACAGCACTTAATGAAGAAAAAAGGGAGGTGCTAAGAGCTGAGTTTGGGCAAAAGGCAGAGAGAGCCCAAAACTGTTATTTAGTGAACAGTCAGGAAATGCAATTTCCATCTGAAAAATAAGAAGCAAATAGCAAGAACACAAGCTGTGTCAAACCCTGGTGACTGAATAATTGAATAACCCAGCTGATGGCTGAGCAGTGAAAAGCAGGAGGGTGGTTTTCATTCACAGGATCGACAGACAGGTGAACTGTGTTCCCTTGAGTTAGAAAGGCTACAGGGGATAGGGTGGGGAGAGATGAAGGGAGCAGGGCACAGGCAGAAGCACCCCACACACCTGGCCTGGTGAGGTAGAAAGAGTAGGACTTTGGAGGCAGAAAAACACACATATTTGCAATTTACAAACTGTGACCCCTTGGGCTAGTTATCTGACCTCCCTGGAACCTGGTTTTCGCATCTGTAACATGGGTGATAATAACACCTACCTCACTGGGGTAGTTTGGAAAATTAGACAAGATAGTGCATGTAAAGTTTCAAATGGTATCTGGCATAAAGTAGGGACTTCCCTTTCTCAGCACAGGGATAAGGGGAGGAAGGAGGGTGGAGGTGGAGTTGGCTCTGTCACTCACTCACTAGGTGACTGAGGCCTCGGTTTCCTGATCTGTAAAATGGATAGTAATAAGTTCTGTACTCTGCCTCGTTATTGTGAAAAGCAAATGAGATGGTCTATTTAGAGCTATTCATTCCTTTTAACTGCGGTATCATATTTTATTATTCCTCTACTGATGGACATTTAGTTTGTTTCCAGTGTGACAAGCTGTCATGGAATCCATCTTTACAAGTCCTCTCCTAGTGCAACTATATCTCTAAGGCAGATAATTAGAAAAGTGGAATTACTGAGTTATAGGGTATGTACATTTTTAGTTTAAATGGATAGTGCCAAATTGCTCTACAAAGTGGTTTTACCAATTTCTTCTTATCAGTGGTATATGAGAGTATCCATTCCCCCATGTAACCTTCTCACTATTAATGTGATCCATTTTTGGAGTTTTGCCAATGTAATCATTTTTAAAAAAGGTATGTCATCCTTAAATTGCATTCTCCTGATTATTAGTAAGGTTGGGCATCTTTTCATGTGTGTTGGGCATTTGTATTTTTTAGTGGATTATGTTTTTCTCACTTGTTCAAAGATATACTTATATATTCTTGATATCAATCCTGTCTCTATTTTAGATACAGTTGATTCTCATTAGTCGCTGTAGTTATGTTCTAAAAAGTCACCACAAACACTGAATTAGCGAATACTGAATTATTGCTCCTTGGGGAAATACAAAGTTAGGTTCCTGTGAGCCTCTGGTCACATTTTTGTCGTCAATCAATATATAACTTTGTTTTGTGTGTGTTTCTGTTTAAAAACACCTTATTTAATATATATTGCTAATTCATTAACATTTAACTCATGGCCAACAGCACTATACCTCCTGTCTGAGCAAAGTGTACTGAACACATGTATTTTTTCCATAAGGCACATGAGAGCCTTGTACTGAGGAATACTAGACAGAACTTCAGCATTAATTTGGGGGTCATTTTCAACAGCGAAACCTCCAACAAAAATCATAAAAATGTGGCACTAAATATACCACGAAAAGGACACTTGTTTACTGTATAAGAGCGGAAACAAGAAGGCAGAGCATGGCCTTCCTTGTTCAACGGCAGCTGAGAATGTGTGTGATAGGGCAACTCAAATTTTTTGTTGCTCTGTGTACATCCACATCTGCACATGACCTCAAAAACACTGAAAGTATTGATTTTTGAGGTTACAAATTAATTCTAGCAAGTAGCAAATTCACAAGTATGGAATCTGCAAATAATTAGGATTGACCGTGTGTGTGTATTTATATCTTTGCCGTCCACCACTTGTTTTTTAACTTTATGTATGGTATCTTTTGTATTATTTGTATTTGATGTCTATTTGTATTTGATGTAGGCAAATTTGCCAATATTTCCCTCATTTTTAAAATTAAACATTTTATTCATGTTATTATATTCTTTAATTAGTCTGTTTCTGGAGTCTATTCTAGGGTTTCTCAACATCAGCACTATTGACATTCTGGGTCAGATAATTCCTTATTGTAGGGTGCTGTCCTATATATTGTAGGATGTTTAATAACATCTTCCTGTAACAAATAGGATGCTGACTATAATCAAATTATCTTGATTAACAATGAGCACATGGAAGAGTTTGGGATGGAAATGTTCATATCATGAACCTCCTGAGAAATGTGCTGCTGCTTCAGAATATTCCAGAAACACTTTTGAGGCAAATGTTCCGAACATAATTTCTAAATATCTCCCCTCTGCAAAGGTGCTAACCTGCTGAATACAAGGAAATCATGTGACCTCCTTCTTACTTGTAGTCTGTGAGCTTAATCCTGGGTCCAACTTTGTGTGGGGTTTTGAGCTGATGAACAGGTAACAAAGCACACAGGCGGTGACAATGAAGGCCGGGAGGACCACTGCTGCTATGGACAGGCCCACAAGAGCACCAATACTGGGGAGAGAAAACCATAAGGGAGCAGAGGGTCAGGAAAGGACTTGGGAAGCAGCATGTTATAAGAGAAGTATTGTAGGTGTTATAGGAGTCAGCCGACTTTAACTTTTGTTCTGTCTCTCCTTGCCTTAAACAGGTTTTCTGGGCCTAAGCATGGGAAAGAGCATCAACTATGTGGCAAGTACTCACCACATACATAACTTGACATGGCTCAGTGTCACCATGTAGTTGGGACTCAGTATGTGTTCCCTTTCTTCTCCTCTCCTTTCCTCAACCTGCTCCCACCCCAGGAAGCTAGAGATGATCTTAAAGAGCCCTCCCCACACTGCTGTTTCTTAAAAATCAAGGGACTTTCCTGGTGGCGCAGTGGTTAAGAATCTGCCTGCCAATGCAGGGGACACTGGTTCAAGCTCTGGTCCAGGAAGATCCCATATGCCGCAGAGCAATTAAGCCCGTGCGCTTCAACTACTGAGCCTGTGCTCTACAGCCCGTGAGCCACAACTACTGAGCCCACGTGCCACAACTACTGAAGCCCGCGTGCCTAGAGCCCATGCTCCGCAACAAGAGAAGCCACCACAATGAGAAGCCTGCGTACTGCAACGAAGAGTAGCCCCTGCTCGCTGCAACTAGAGAAAGCCTGCATGCAGCAACAAAGACCCAATGCAGGCAAAAATAAATAAATTTATCAAAAATCAAGACACATAGCAGGCCTTAGTTCAATACCCGCTGCCCTTCCAGCTTCAAGGTAATTTCTGACCCAGTCTCTAGTGGGTCATCACACCAGTGTGGACTCCATGTCTAGAACACCTCCCTGCTGCTGGTCCCTCACCCCACAACCTCACTGCCCCTGCCCCAAGTCAGGCCTTGGTCACCTGGTCTCCAGACAACTACCTTCTGGCTCATTTTGGGGTCCACTGTCTTTCCTGTTTCACATGATCTCTCCCATCATCTCCCCACATCAGAATTTCACCTGTCCTTGAAGGCCCATCTCAAATGTCTCCTCCTCAACGCTTTCCTGGGTCCTCTTTTTCTCTTCTTCTTCCAGGCCAGGCCCACCCAGCCAGGACACCTACTCTGGGCCTTTAGCACTTCCTACTTGGTCAGGCAGCCCAATGTGGTAGGGAAAGAACAAAGAGCTTTGGAACTCTTACAGACCCACCTAGTTTAGGACCCAGGTCTGTACCTAACTCGATGTGAGATCTTGATGAAATTACTTAGCCTTTTGAGCCTCAGCTTCTTTGTCGGAAAAGTGAGAATGATCAAAACACAGCACCTCACAGGCGGTAGTGAGGATGAATGATATATGTAATATTCTTGGTGCATAGAAGTTCAACATATTCCTCATGTGTTCTTTGTAGGGAGACTGAGACCATGTTTAACTGGCTTTTTTCTCTCCTTGTACAAGCTCCAGCACATAGTAGGCACTTAGTAACTATTATTGAGTACCTACTTTGTGTCAAACACTGTGGGATGTTCTCCCAATAGTAGGGGATAGGTAGCACCAGGATTGTTTGTGTGCCCTTTCTGCCTGTGATTCCTGCAGCTTTTCTGCACCACCCCCAGCCCTGACCCCAGCCTCAGATTCCTGCCCTTGCCATTTCTGTTGGATTTCACTCCCAGCTAGCTGATGGCTAACTTCCACTAAACAGAAACACCTTAGAGCTTTGGAGAGTGTGTTTGCCCAAGGCTAAATAAATTATTGGATATCCCTGCAGTGGAATAGTATAGAGCCATTAAAAACATGTTTTCAAATAATATTTAAGATCAAGGATAAATTCTTTTTTTTTTTAACAGCTTTATTGGGGTATAATTGCTTTACAACGGTGTGTTAATTTCTGCTTTATAACAAAGTGAATCAGTTATACATATACATATGTTCCCATATCTCTTTCCTCTTGCGTCTCCCTCCCTCCCACCCTCCCTATCCCACCCCTCCAGGTGGTCACAAAGCACCAAGCTGATCTCCCTGTGCTATGCGGCTGCTTCCCACTAGCTATCTACCTTACGTTTGGTAGTGTATATATGTCCATGCCACTCTCTCGCTTTGTCACAGCTCACCCTTCCCCCTCCCCATATCCTCAAGTCCATTCTCCAGCAGGTCTGTGTCTTTATTCCCGTCTTACCCCTAGGTTCTTCATGACATTTTTTTCCTTAAATTCCATATATATGTGTTAACATACAGTATTTGTGTTTCTCTTTCTGACTTACTTCACTCTGTATGACAGACTCTAGGTGTATCCACCTCATTACAAATAGCTCAATTTCGTAAGGATAATTTCTGATGAGATAATGTTAAGTGAAAAAAGCAGGACCCACTACTAATTATATAGTGTAGTCCTAACTTAAATAAATAAACATAACATATACATGCATAACATAACATAGGTACGGTTGGATGTAAATACACTAAAATGCTAACGGGCTGTCTCTGGGAGTAGCACAGGCTGTGGATGTCCTGTCTGTGTCCCATTGGGTCTTACAGTTGTGGAATATTCCGGCCAGGGTTTCAAAAGCCCGCTAATGTATCTCTTTGTCTGAGGGCTTTCTTGGGCCCAGAACAGTCTCTGTCTGCACGTTGAACAGGTCAAAAGTACAGGAAAATTAATGCCCCTCTTCTCCCTCCAGCACACAGTCAATGACTGAAAGAAATTGGTATGTAAATACCCAGCTTCCTGGCCCTCAGATGGGATGACTCTGAGAGTAAGTTCTACACTGGCCGGCAAAGTTCAGCAGTTTAAGCTCTGGTGGCCCTTGGTGGTGACTTGCTTGGTAACACCGTCATTAGCTCCTTCCCTTTCCCATCTCACTTCCCCACCCTGTACCAGTATTTTCTAGGATTGCTGGTCATATAAACTACTTGCCCTCAAATCCTTGTTTCCAAGTCTTCTGGGGAGCCCAAGCTAAGATACTGGATTTCTCACGGTTGCTTTCCTTTTTTGTTTCTCCTGTCCTTTCAACATTTTCTACATTGAGCATATAGTACTTTTTAGTTCTTTAGGACTAGTTTACTACTTTTTAGTTTACTATTTAACTAAGTATTATCTCCTTTCTTGAGATACACTCACTGTTTATAAGGCTGTTATCTGGAAGACTCGTGCTCAGGTTGGGACCACACCCTTTACAAGGGGCATCCATGGGCGCCTAGCTGGAAAAAGCCCTGTAAAAGTAGGATCCTTTGAGGAGCGGGTGAGAAAGCTGGAGGGATATATTCCAGATCAGCAGTCAGTCAGGTAGTGGGCACTGCTCTGATGGTCTGTCTCAGAACGGAGGAACAAGCTCCCAAGGACAGAGCTGGGAACAACAAGGGAGGGTCCTAGGGGGAAAATCTGTACTCAGTATAAGATGAACTCAAATGATCAGAGTTTTCCCATGGTGAATGTACTGCCTCAAGAGGTGGTAAGTTTCCTATTGTCGGACAGGTTTGCACAAGACCTGGATGAATCCACCTTTCAATGAAGTTAGATTCCTGCCTGTGGTGGGAAATTGGATTGAAGAGCTGCTAGCCTTCTAGGATTTCACAGATCTATGACTCTGAAAGATAGGTAATCCACTATGACTTCTAGGAAAGAGCTGGAGGGATGGTCTAACATTTGTTAGGGTTTTTTTTTTTTTGCGGTACGCAGGCCTCTCACTGTTGTGGCCTCTCCCATTGCGGAGCACAGGCTCCGGATGCGCAGGCCCAGCGGCCATGGCTCACGGGCCCAGCGGCTCTGCGGCATGTGCGATCTTCCCAGACTGGGGCACGAACCTGTGTCCCCTGCATCAGCAGGCGGACTCTCAACCACTGCGCCACCAGGGAAGCCCCTTTGTTAGGGTTTTTGAGTCAGACAGTTCTAAGTGTGAATCCTGGTTCTCTCACATATAAGCTGAAAAATCCTTCACCTTTTGAGCTTCATTTTCTTCATTCATAAAAGTTACTATATCACCAAGTGTCCATAAAGATTAAATGAGATAGTGTATATACAGTGCCTGACCACCAGTTCTGCCCTCCAGCAAGGCTGCTACCTTTGGCTCACATCCTGATAAAAAACAGAACTACTGGGGCTTCCCTGGTGGTGCAGTGGTTGAGACTCCGCCTGCCGATGCAGGGGACACGGGTTCGTGCCCTGGTCCGGGAAGATCCCACATGCCGCGGAGCGGCTGGGCCCGTGAGCCATGGCCGCTGAGCCTGCGCTCCACAACGGGAGAGGCCACAACAGTGATAGGCCCACGTACCGCAAAAAAAAAAAAAAAAATGTAAAACAGAACTACTGATAAAGGATGTTTGGAAAGTCAGCCAGACATGTGATAGCACCAGCTGCTTTTCCACAGGGAGTCTTCATTTCCTGAGACATGCTTTTTTTAAAAATAAATTTATTTATTTAATTTATTTATTTTTGGCTGCATTGGGTCTTCATTGTTGCACGTGGGCTTTCTCTGGTTGCGGTGAGCGAGGGCTACTCTTCGATGTGGTGCGTGGGCTTCTCATTGCAGTGGCTTCTCTCATTGCGGAGCACGGGCTCTAGGCGCGCGGGCTTCAGTAGTTGTGGCTCACGGACTCTAGAGCACAGGCTCAGTAGTTGTGGTGCACATGCTTAGCTGCTCCGCGGCATGTGGGATCTTCCTGGACCAGGGCTCGAACCCATGTCCCCTGCATTGGCAGGTGGATTCTTAACCACTGTGCCACTAGGGAAGTCCTGAGACATGCTTTTAAAGACAGCAATTCTTCTTGAGCACTACCCGAGGAAACAGTGTTTACCTGCTGATTTTCATGTTTTTAAGGGCCAGCTTTCATGAAAAGGGCCAAATGGAATCCAGAACAAAACAAGTTCTCCACCCTGCAATGGTGGGGCTCTGACATCCCATGCCGGAAGGGTTGTTTCAGGGTTTGGAGTATACTGATCATCTAATGTCCTGAGGACCCCAGTTTCCCTCCTCCACTTTGCAATTGTCTGTGATGTTTATGAACCATATTATAGCCATGCCTAGGAAGAGTCAGCCCTGCAGGCTAGAACCTTTCAGCTGCCCTTGGGGTCATAGAATGGAAGCACACAACATGCAATGTGACCTCAGAGATCACCCCATCCAACCCTCTAGCTCACTGTCTGAGCCACTAAAGCACTCTATGTCTCAAGAGGGTCCAAGGCAAGGAGAGGGACCCCAAGGGGTATATAGGGAAGGGGGTGGTAGTAGTGGGATGGGATCCTGGCTGGGTGCTGAGGAGTTTACTCATCTCTGTGTCTCCAAGTGCTACAACAGTGTCCAGAAGACAGCAGAAGGTCAGTGAGTATCTTTTCAAGTGATCTGAGTAGAGCAGGTTATGAGAGCCAGGCTAGATTTAGACATTTGTGCAGCAGCTCAAGCCTGGGCTTGGGACCAGACAGGCCTGAGTTTTCATCCCAGTTCTGCCACTTCCTCTCACTGGGGTACTCTAAGATAGTAACTTAACCTCTTTCAAGTTTTCTCATCTGTAAGATGGAGAGAAGATGTACCAGGGTTGTGAATGTGTGAATGCATCTAGCCCTTGGATGGTGTTAGGTAATGTTCTTTAAATCTCAGTGTACCATGACATTGTTGGAAGATCTTGGACAATTCACTTTCATATTCTGAGCTTCACTTTCCCCACCTATGAACCAGGGAAAGGGAACTCCCTTTTATTGAGCACCTACTATAGGCACTAGTCACTTTCACATGCATTATTGCACTTAATCCTCACAATAATTCCATGAGACAGGTATTACTATTGCCATTTTAAAGATGACAAAAGAGACTCGGAGATAATTTGCCCAAATTCACATAGCTAATAAGGGACAGAGCCAAAGTTTGGACCAGGTTCTAACCAGCCCCAACGCTCCACACTGCTTCCATACCTCAAAGGGAGGTCAGCGCTGTCATATTTCAATACTCAGCTCAGTACTAAGTACACAGTGGGTCTTCAACAAATACTCCATTGTTATATTTTAGATGCACGTCATATCTCTTTAAATGGACTGTGAACTCCTCAGAGAGGGAATCATTGATTTCTGTGTCTCTAATGCCTAGCCTAGCACCTGGCACAAAGCAAAGGCTATAATGAATGAATGAAAATATGGATGAACAGAGAATATATGAATATAATTCCCCAGGTGACAGCAGCCAAATGTGCAGGATCTGAAAACCTGGCCATCTGAAAATCCTTTGGAATTACAGATTGAGCAGTCTAGAAAACCAATAATATCTGTAATTGTTAGTGGCATATGCCAAGTTGATTTTACCTCTTGATCTCATTTGGTCCTTGCCCTAGTCAGAAATCATCCTCCCCATCTGATAGATGAAAAGAGAGAGGCTCAGAGAGGTTTCAGAGGCAGACTGTCCTTTCCCACCCAGCAGGCATACAGCCTCTGGTCACATACTTCCAGAGACAGGAAGATCACTGTCTACTGAGGCAGCCCACTCCATTTTCGCTGATGCCCGTTTCCCAGAGCAGGCTCAGGGTCAGTTCTTATTCTCTGGGTGAGGCCTTTGGAGACCCACAGAGATTGAGACCTGTTACCCTCTCAGTCCCACACTTGGGTTCCAGGAATGTCAGCACTGGCCTAACCACCTGCTTCTCTGAACTAGTGGGGAAACTGAGGTCCTGTGGTGGGGATTCACCCAAATTACACCGATCTGGCTTCTGCTGTGGCATCATGTCCTTGTCTCATTATGAAGTTGGAGGCAACTCTGAGTCTTTGGTCTTCTGCCTTAGCTCAGAACTCACCACAGGGTCTGGCATTGCTAAGGCCTCAGGAAGGGGTGGCTGAAAGAATGACTAAATATGAGGAGGAACAAAAGAATTGAGGTTGGGCTGAGGCTCGGGTTGAGTTGGGGTGTAGCATCAGGTGAGGTATTAAGGCTTGAGAGTGAGGTTTGAATGTAGGTCTAGATAATGTTTGGCGTTGGGGTGAGGAAGAGAGCTGAGGTGGGCTTGCAGGGAGGACTGAGGCGGAGGTTAGGGCTGCTGATAGAGTAAGTACTGGGGAGTGGGTTAGGTCAGGGATAAGGCTGATGATGGCATTAGGGAGGGGACCCTGGTGGGTACTTGGATAAGGGAGGAGTCTGGGTATCCTGTGAAGGCTGCAAGATGGGAGTTTGCTGTTAGGCTGGGGCTTGTTATGTAGTTTGAGGTTGGGTTGAGGGTGGTGGATGACGATGTTTGGAGTGGAGATGAAGTGAAGGTTTTTCAGGGTGGAGTTGGTGTGAGGTTCAAGGATGGATCTGAATAATGGTTGGGTCAAAATGGGGGAATGGAGCGGAGAAGCGGCCGCAGGGGGAGCTGGGTTGGTGACAGGGCGAGAGCCTGAGAGTGTAACGACTGGGTGGGTGTCGTTGCTGACGTTGTGGTGGGCACCTGGATGAGGATTGAGACTTTAGCAGGCGGCTGGGCCGAGGATGGAGCACGGGGGCTAAGACTGGAGTGGGGTTCTAGGTGGGGTTAGGGCCAGGGCCGGTACCTGAGCCACCACATGTAGCTGTGCTCGTAGGGGAAGAAGCTGTGCGGGTCGTCGCTGCAGTGCTTGTGGTCGCGGAAGCCGCAGCAGAAGACGGCCGCTGAGAGACGAACGGACGGAGACAGAACTAAGCACGAGAAAGATACAAGGAGAGAGGCAGAGATAAGCAGAGAGACAGAGATTGACGCAGAGACGAGGAAGACACAGCGAGGGGCGCGGAAACGCAGCGGTTAGAGACCTAGAGTCCCCGAGGACGGAGGGAGGCGACCAGGTACGCCGACAGGGCTCGTCAGGAGGGGAGATGGAGGAGGGAGAGAGAGGGAGGAGGAGGGCGTGGAGAGCGGCGGGAAGGCGGGCGGGAGCCGGGAGAAGGGAGCCGCCTGCGTCTCTGCCAGCGTCCCCCACCGGCCCCACTACGTTCCCAGTTTATACACTAGGGCGCTAGGTGCTCAGAGAGACAGCGCATGTCCGGGGTGGCAGAGCGGGAATCGAGGCCACCGGCTTGAATTCCACATCTGCGCTGAGCACCCGCCCTTGTGCTAGGCGCTGTGCGGGGCAGCCCCAGGCTAGTGCAGGACACAGACAAGGGACCTGCCATGGACCACACAGTAGGGTCAGTATAGGGATGATCAATGCACGACCTCACTTAATCTTCACAACAACCCAGGGGACCAGGGATTTTCATACTCATTTTATAAATGAGAGCTTAGGGTCAAATTAAAGTCATTTTCCAGGGCGGGATTTTAACGTGGGTCTGTCTTGTTCCCAAGCCCTTGCTCTTTCTGGGGCTCTTGCAGAGCCTCATTTCCAGTGACTTTTATATGTTGTCATCATCTGGCTTCCTTGCCTGCCACTTCCTTTCCCTGAGCAGCTAACTCATGCACTGACGTGTTCACGCTCCCCTGTTCATACCCTCTGCCACACTGGCCTAGGACAAGGGGGTTAGTGGATGTCCAGATGGTAACTCCACCCAGCAGGAAGCAAAGCCAACACACCTCTCCGTTCTCAAACATCATTTCCAGATCACAAGGTCGGTGTTCTCACTAGGATCAGAGAACCACAGTCTGAAGGAACTGTATGAAGCCTTTGGAGCCTGCCTGTCTGTCCTCTCAGGGTACACTGGGGAAACCCAGGCTCTGACAGGTGCACAGTATGGCCCAATTACACCGAACAAGGACTAGGGACTGCTGAACTTTAGTTGTCAATATTTCCCATTCAGCCAATCACAGAGTGTTGGGGTTGAAAAGGACCTATGGGTCATGTAACCAGTTACTGAGTTACAGCTGGCATTAAAAAAAAAATTAATGGAATAGAAAATGCACACTGCAAATAGCAAAGTTAAGTATTCTTCCACAAAACGCTTGTTTCATTTACATGTGTCTCTGTGTACTGTGGTCCAGATCACAATGTAAAATGCATTTCTTATTTTGAGTCAGGTCAAAAAGGTTTGAAAGCCACTGAATCTGACACCTCCCATTGTACAGATGGGCAGGGACTCACTCAAGATTACAAAATATTTAGCTCTCCTCATTTCTCACTGCAGTGGGTAGAGTAGGAAATAGCTAATGTGATGCCTTGGGAGTCCCTAATTCCTCCATCCCTTGCTTTCAGTGTGTATGGGATAAATCATGGGCATCAGGGGATCTGGGCTCAAGCCCTAGCTCTACCCCTTCTCTGCTTTTTCTCTCTGTGCTTCAGGTTCCTTTTCTTCATCCAGGTCAGCTCCTCAGATACTGATGTGTGCCATGCCCTTGACCTGGGCTCTGGGGCCCCTGAGAGAGGTCAGATCTGGGTCTGCCCTTGAGAAACACTGTATAGTGGGGGAGTCGGACAGGTGATGACAGGACACGGCAGTGAAGGGGGAAATTCAGGAACCATGGCCACAGAGGGATCACCCTCTGAAGGAGAAGGGAAGAGTTTTGAGGGGGTAGTGTCTTCAAGGGTCACTGTAAGGTCAAATATGAAAACGGGAAGGAATTGTTATTATCCTCCAGAAAATTCCTCCCCTAGGCTGTGAATCTCTGGAAACTGGGAACTCTATGACTACTTTGACGGAGGTGCACTTTGGCCTCTTTATTAGATGGAGAGCAAAGAGAAAGGGTGGAGTCCTGTGGAAAGGATTGGGGTCTCCTGGAGACATGGGATTCAGCTGTGAGGTGCAAAGCACTCTGCTTTGGCTTTTGGCAAAATTGGGAAGCTGTCGACAGTTTCCAAAGCCCTTTTCCAGCCAAGAATTAATTTGTTCCTCCAGCAACCCTGTGGAGTGAGCCAAGCAGGGATGATGGGGCCCCTGAGGGAAATAACAAGGCCAATGTCACAAAGCATCCAGTGGCCCAGGCAGGACTAGTATCCATGTCTGTCTAGCCAAGGGTCCTCTCTGGCAGTCTGATGAAAACTATGGTCCCCTATTCAGAAGAATATTTTTAACTACAAAAAGTAAATTACTTAGGATTACAAAGGATACCAATTATGTAGAATCATTATCAAAATAGTTATTTTGTGAATTAGTTCTTTTTTAACATATTAAATAATGAGATAGAGAGATTCGTCTATTAACTATTGTAACTTTGAGATGGTGAATGAGTGTAAACAGTATTTCAAGATATTGCTACTGTAATGCAATACAAAAATAACTGATTTCTATTGGTGACAAAGTCACAGGTTCTGCTAATACTACTGTGATTTGTTGCTTACATGCATGATAGAAGGAAATGCTAAATTTGACTTAGGGGTAGTGAAAACAAGGATGTAATCTTTTTCAATACAACTTCATGGACCTCTCCCATGCTGAACTCTATCAATGGACCCCTTGGGCTCTTTGGAATCTATGCGAAAATCTTCTACCTCTTCTGGTCTAGAACCTACTCTAATGCTTGTTCCTTCATCATATGGGTCATGTTTCTTCCTACAGACACTTACTGCAGACCTACTATGTGCCAGGCAGTTTCCCATCTTGCATGTCATGTAGTCCTTGAAAACTTTCTTTGAGGTAGGTGTTTTTCTTCCCATTCTGCAGGGAAGGTAACTGAGACTCAGAGAGGTCAAGTGATTTATCCAAAGCCACACAGCTAGTAAACAGACCCCTCCTTCCTCCCAACCTGAGGTCTGGGGGCCAGAGTCTCCAACCAGAGGGGAAGGAAAGTGTAGGAGGGAAGAGTAAGCAGGGAGAACTCACATTTATGGAGAGCACACTGTGAACTAGAGCTCTGTGCTTTTCATAGTCTCCTTCAGTCCTCACAACTCTGTGCAGTGTTACTCTCTTAATAAAAATAAAAATAATTAAATATGTGCGTATTTATTATAAAACAACAAATTAGAAAATATAGGTAAACCCAGAGAAAAAATATCACCCATTACCTCACCAGGTACAAATATCTCTTAATACTTTGGTATGGAGTCTTCCAGGTACACACATAATTTTGCACCCACTCTACCCATAGGAAAACTGGACCCAGAGAGGTTAAGTAACTTGCTTAAGGATATACAAGTAATAAGCTACAATCACCTGCGGTGTGACCTTAGGCAGGTCACTTTCCCTCTGTGCATTAGGGCAGTAGTGAAGATGGAAGAGCGTGAAGCCTGGCACCCAGTGAGTCACAGTAACTGGAAGCTCCTTCTGCGTGGTTCTCAAAACAATGCGCTCTAGACCTGGCAGCTTTGCTCCGGAGCCCGGTCCTCAGGGGTCCAGAAAGAAATGCCCCTCGCTGTCGTGGGTCCCTCAGCTCGGTGACTGAAGACCACGGAGGCTGAGAACCCGGGCACAACCCGCGGTGAGGACTCGGTTCGCTCACTGGGGGGTCTGCCCGGAGTCCTTGGACTCTGGACGCAGTGGAGCACCCCCCTCTCCCCTTGCCCTACTGCCTCCAGCTGTAACCGCCCGACGCCCCTCCCCGATGGCTCTCCCCATCCACGACCCGGCTCCGGTGCCAGCTTGCAGGTCTCCGCAGCTGGAGAAGCAAAGAAAGGACGCTGACGTGCATTAAGCGCAAGGCCAGTTCCTCGCACGACCACTCCCCTGCTGCCCAAGACTGATTCTTTCTCTTCTTTTCCAGAATGAGGCTCTTGCTTCTCATCCTGAGAGAAGTGACTTTGCCACGTTGGAACATGAAATCCATGGACAAACCGGACTGAGGCTCAGATCTCCTGATACCAGCTAGGCTCTCTCCCAACTCTGAGTGGTCACTCTTGGGGTTTAGGTTTTCGTTAGTTTGCTGTTTGTTTGTCTTCCTATGAAGTCTTTAAAACACACAAACAACATAAAGAATAATACAAGAACCACCCATGTACTACTCAAATTTAAGAAATGAAAAATTTGATCAATCCTGTTTGAAGCCCCACTCCTGCCCTCCATACTCCTCCTTCCCCACATAAGTATTCTCCTGAATTCGGTGTTTATCACCCCCATGCTCTTATTCATGCATTTATCACATATGTATGGATCTTTGAACAATGTATGAAATTGCTTTACATGTGATTACATCTTAAATAAATAGCATCACATTGCATGTATTCTTCTGGAGCCTGATTTTTTTCACTCAGTCTTACGTTTTTGAGTTTTGTCTATATTGATGTGTATGCTCAATCTGGCTCATTCATTTTTACTGCTATATAGTTTTCCACTTAGTGAATATATGATAATTTATTATCCATTTTCTTCAAAGTTCAGATTCCTTCCAATTTCTTTTTTTTTTTTTTTTTTTTGCGGTACGTGGGCCTCTCACTGTTGTGACCTCGTGGCCTTTCCCGTTGCGGAGCACAGACTCCGGACGCACAGGCTCAGCGGCCATGGCTCACGGGCCTAGCTGCTCTGCGGCATGTGGGATCTTCTCGGACTGGGGCACGAACCCGCGTCCCCTGCGTCGGCAGGCGGACTCTCAACCACTGCACCACCAGGGAAGCCCCTTCCAATTTCTTTTATTACTATATAATGCTGTTTCTCTTGTGATTTTTTATTTTTAAAATCAATTTTACTGAGGTATATTTTACAAACAGTAAAATATACCCATTTTAAGTGTACAGCTTGGTGACTTTATACTCATGTAACTACAACCACAGTCAGGATACAGCACATTTCCATCACCTGTCACCATCCATTGTGCCACTTTGCAGTCAGCCCTCCTCCCCACCCCTAGCCTTGCCTTAGACAACCACTGCTCTGCTCTCCCTTCCTATAGATTAGTTCTGCCTGTTCTTGAATTTTTTGTCTTAATGGAATCCGATAGTGTGTCCCCTTTTGTGCCTGACCTATTTTGCTCACCACAGTGCCTTTGAGATACACAGAAATTGTTGCATGTAGGAGTAGTTCCTTCCTTTTATTGCCGAGTACCTGGAAATATACTCATTATATGAAATACTGCAATTAATCCATTCAACTGTTCATAGGCATTAGAGTTGTTTCCAGCTGGGTACTATCATGAATAAAGTTGCTATAAAATTTTTTGCATATATGCTTTTTTTGGGGGAGGGGCTATGTTTTCATTTCCCTTGGGTGAATCCTAGAAGTGGAGTTTTGGGGTAATAGGGTGGATGTATGTTTAACTTGATAAGAAGTTGCCAAACTGTTTTCCAGAGTGTGGTTGGAAGCATTTTGCATCCCCACCAGCAGTGTATGAGGAGAGTCAGGGCTCTACATCCTCACCAGCACTTGGTATTGTCAGTATTTTTTATTTTGGTTATTCTTGTAGACGTGAAGTAGCATCTCATTGTGGGTTTAATTTGTTTTTTCCTAATGGCTAATGATGAATAACTTCTCATGTGCTCATTAGCCATTCATGTATCTTCTTTGGCAAAATGTATGTTTTGCCTATTATCTTTTTAAATACATTTGTTTATTTACTTATTATTTTTGGCTGAGTTGGGTTGCTGGGTGCGGGCTCTCTCTAGTTGTGGCGAGCGGGGGCTACTCTTCATTGTGGTGCACGGGCTTCTCATTGCAGTAGCTTCTCTTTTTGCAGAGCACGGGCTCTAGGTGCGCAGACTGCAGTAGTTGTGGCACGTGGGCTCAGTAGTTGTGCCTTCTGGGCTCTAGAGCGCAGGGTCAGTAGTTGTGGCACACGGGCTTAGTTGCTCCACGGCATGTGGGATCTTCCCCGACCAGGGCTCGAACCTGTGTGCCCTGCATTGGCAGGCGGATTGTTAACCACTGTGCCACCAGGGAAGCCCCGTTTTGCCTCTTTTTAAATTGAGTTATCTTCTTATTGAACTGTAACAGTTCTTATATATTCTGGATACAAATCCTTTATCAATATATTATTGTAAATATTCTTTTCCAATCTATAGCTTGACTTCTCATTAAATTTTTTTTTATTAAAGTATAGTTGATTTACAATGTTGTGTTCTTTCTCATTTTTCTTAACGGTGTTTTTTGAAAAGCCGAAATTAAGAATTTTGATAGTTCAATTTATCACTTTTTTTCTATTAAGATTAGTGCTTTCTGTGTTCTATCTAAAAAAGATCTTTGCCAGGACTTCCCTGGTGGTCTAGTGGTTAAGACTCCACACTTCCAATGCAGGGTGTGCAGGTTCAATCCCTGGTCAGAGAACTAAGATCCCACATGACGTGGTGGGGGGGGGGCAAAAAAAAGTTTTAAAAAAAAGATCTTTGCGGACCCCATGATAACAAAGATTTTCTCCTATGTTTTCTTCCAAAAGTTTTATAGCTTTAGCTTTTACATTTATGCCTCTGATTTTTTTGAGTTAATTTATGTGCCAAATATGAAGTAAAAGTAGTTTCAAAACCATCCTTTGAAAGGACTATCCTTTCTCTATTGAATTAACTTGACACCTTTGGCAAAACTCAATTAACCATGTATGTGTGGATTTATTTCTGAATTCTCTATTCTATTCCATTGACCTGATCTGGATCTATCCTTATGCCAGTTCCACTCTGTCTTAATTACTGTAGCTTTGTAAGTGAGTCTTAAAATCAGGTAGTATAAGTCTCCTAACTTTGTCCTTATTTTTCAAAATTGTTTTCATGATTCTGGGTCCTTTGCATTTCCATATAAATTTTAGAATCCACTTGTCAATTTCTGCCCCCAAAAATCCTGCTTGGATTTTGTTTAGGATTGCATTGAATCAATAGATCAATTTGGAGAGAATTAACATCTTAATATTGAGTTTCCCAATCCATGAACATGGTATATATCTCTTCATTTATTTAGTTCTTAATTTCTCCCAGCAATGTTTTATACTATTCCATGTACAGGTCTTTTACACATTTTATAAAATTTTTCCCTTTTTCTTATTTTTGATGCTATTGTAAATGACATTTTTAATGTGATATTCCAATTGTTTGTTGCCAATTTATAGAAATACAACTTATTTTCCTATATTCACCTTGTATTCTGAGATCTTGTTAAATTCAGTTATTAGTTCTAGTAGCTTTTTTATAGACTAAGGATTTTTTTATGTTAACATGAAAAAAACATGATTTCCTCACAGGCAACATATTATGTTGCTTGTGAATAAAGGCGGTTTTACTTTTCCTTTCCAGTTGATGCATTTTATTTTTTCTTGTTTTGTTACACTGTCTAGGATTTCCAGTACAATGCTGAAGAGAATTCTTTTGACTTTTGAGGCAGAGTTATGTGATTCTTTTTTCTCTGCATTTGATTCTCTCCCATCACACACTTATCAACAGAGAGGTCCTCTGAAGTCTTGACCTGAGCAGTTGAAGTAGCCCCAGTGGTTCTAGTTTGACCTCTAAAATCTGAACTCTCCATACGTCTCCAACTATACCTACCTCTTCTCTCCTACAGGAAGCCTCTGTTTCAGCCAATCTGACCTGGGAAGGGAGCCTCCTCTCCCAAGTTTTTGCTTATGTAGTTCCCTTCTTTTGCTTATCTAAATCCTCTATACTCTCTTGAAGACTCCCCGCTCCCGAAAGCACCATTGTTTATTGCAGCGTCTGCTCTATGTGTACCATTCATTGAACACTTCCATGTGCCATCATCTCACTTAGGAACCACAACTTCAGACTATGGGCTCCTCTAGGACAAAAGTTATACCTGCTCGGTGCTGGCTTCACCACACTTAGTCTAGGGCTGGTTCTCAAGCTGCTGCTTTGTGCCACCTTTGTTTTGTGCGCTTTTGTGCGAATCAGAAAAAAGTGCCCCTTGGGACTTCCCTGGTGGTCCAGTGGGTAAGACTCCAAGCTCCCAATGCAGGGGGCACGGGTTCAAGCCCTGGTCAGGGAACTAGATCCCTCATGCATGCCTCAACCATGAGCCTGCATGCTGCAAATAAGAAGCCTGCATGCCACAATTAAGAAGCCTGCATGCCACAACTATGAGCCCGCATGCTGCAACTAAAAGATCCTACATGCTACAACAAACGATCCCACATGTGGCAACAAAGATCCCAAGTGCCTCAACTAAGACCCGGTGCAGCCTAAATAAATAAGTAAATATTAAAAAAAAAAAAAGTGTTCCTTCCTCTGGCTTTATATAGCTCTATGCCAAAGGCAAGGCTGAGTAAGTAGAGTTCAGGCTAGATTTTAACTCTTAATTGTCCTTTCTGCTGGCCACCTTCAAAATCTGCATAGCCATATAGGTTAAGGGAGGAGGAAGAGCTAATAAATGAAAAAAAGAATTGTTCTGATGAAACTAGGGGCAGGACAGGAATAAAGACACAGATGTGGAGAATGGACTTGAGGACATGGGGAGGAGGAAGGGGAAGCTGGGACGCAGTGAGGGAGTGGCATGGACATATATACACTACCAAATGTAAAATAGATAGTTAGTGGGAAGCAGCCGCATGGCACAGGGAGATCAGCTCAGTGCTTTGCGACCACCTAGAGGGGTGGGATAGGGTGGGAGGGAGGGAGATGCAAGAGGGAAGAGGGACATATGTATATATATAGCTGATTCACTTTGTTATAGAGTAGAAACTAACACAACACTGTAAAGCAATTATACTCCAATAAAGATGTTAAAAAGATAAAATAAATGAACGAATGATTCTGAATGGGTATTTTATATATAAAGATATTGAGCCTCAGAGAGGTTAAGTTCTCACCCAAGGACCCAGCCAGGAATGGCAGAAACTAGGATTTGTCCTGGGTTTGCCAGTCCCCAAAGTTCAAGGAAGCAAACGCTGCCTTTTCTACCTCCTTCTTTGGTCTCAACATGAGCCCAGCACTTTATTTGTTATTAAGCATTTTTCATATTCACAGTTCTTTTTCAGTCTGAGATCAGCCACTTCTGCAATTTACTCCAAGACTGCTGCACCCTGGATTGAACGGCCTTCTCCCAGAATCAAAATCTCCAACCCTAAACCCTCCCTGTCCCTGCTGGAGTGTTACCAGAGTCTAGGGAGCAGAGAACAGAGGGAGAGGCAGGGGCTTTGGTACTGGGTCAGCCTGGATTTCAATTGCTACTTGGCAATTGACTTGCTGGGAGACTTTAGACTTCTCACTTAGTCATATCTGTAAAATGGAAATCATAATACCTACCTTAAGAGATGAGATATAGGTTATGTGAGCACTCAGTAAAGGTTAGTTCTCCTTTTCCTTCCACTTTGCTGAGTGCAAGGATGGTGTCTCATGTAAGGTCCACACACAAGAAAACTGCAGCCTTTGTTTACAGAAGATTCTTGGTGACGTTTGTCCACCCCATGACTAGAATTGCTTTTTCTCTTGACCTTGGGCAAGTCTGTTCCCCTCTCTGAGTCTCAATTTCCTATCTTTTAAGAGGGGACAGTAATACTTAAATAACTATAAGAAGAACTATCATTTACAGAATGTTTACTATGTATCAGGTACTCCAGTGCTTTATGGGTGTATTTTTATTTAATCATCAAAATAGGCCTATGAGGTAAGTGCTATTAATATCCCAGATGTCCCAGAAGAGGACCCTGAGGCACAGAGAGGTAAAGTCCATGAGTCGCCCAGCTGCTAAGTGGTAGAGCTGGGATATAAATTCTGCTTGGTAGTACTCTAGACCATGATTGCTCAGCCTACTGACATTTTAGGCCAGGTAATTCTTTGTTGTAGGGGACAGTCCTTATACTGTAGGATGTTCAGCAGCATCCCTGGCTTCTACCCTCTAGATGCCAGTAGTACCCATTACCCAGTTGTGACAACCAAAATGTCTCCAGACATTGCCAAATGTCCCCTGGTGAGCAAAATCACCCTTAGTTAAGAATCACTGCTCTAGACACTAGAGTCCTAGACAATGATTTTCCCCTACAATATGACCAAACTAGGGAAAGTTCTTTCCCCTGAAGGTTTCAGTAAGGGAAATCATCTAGAGATAGGTGCTACACTAATGCTAATACTGTTTCACATTTGTTACAGCCCACTTCCACTTACAAAGGGCCTTTTCGGGCTTCCCCGGTGGTGCAGTGGTTGAGAGTCCGCCTGCCGATGCAGGGGACGCGGGTTCGTGCCCCGGTTCGGGAAGATCCCACATGCCGCGGAGCGGCTGGGCCCGTGAGCCATGGCTGCTGAGCCTGCACGTCCGGAGCCTGTGCTCCGCAACGGGAGAGGCCACAACAGTGAGAGGCCCGCGTACTGCAAAAAAAAAAAAAAAAAAAGGGCCTTTTCACACATTAGTTTGTCTGAACATTCCAGGGGAGACAGCACATAGATAGAAGTGTCTAGCACAGTGCCCAGCATTTATTAGGTAAAATCTTGGTTTCCTTTTATTGGCTAGATGAAACAATGGAGGTTGAGGTAGATTAAGTGACTGTCCCAATGTTACACATCTAGTAAGGGGATATTGTCATTTGTTCTGTTGATTAGCCTATTAACTATGTTCTTAGCTCTTTGACTTTAATTCTGAGTTTCTGCTTTCATTGGGAGTTACAAGGTGAATCAGAAGAGTTAGAATCTTTGTTTCCTAGAGTTGAAAGGATCCTAGAGGCTATCTAGTTCAACTTCCGACTGCATGGTATTCAACCCTGGATTAGTGTTGCCAGATAAGATGCAAGATGGCTGGTTAAATTTGAATGTCATATGAAGATTGAGTAATTTTTAAAATATAAGTTTTTCCCATGCAATCATCACTAACACCAGGGACGATTGTGGCCCTGGGACCCCCTCTGGAGCATGACCAGAAGGGCGCAATGGGTCATGTGCTCAGAAGGGGGCACTCATATTCCAAGAGATTAGAAGAAGGGACCTTCTGACTGGGCTTTCCCATCTTACTGAGATTGGTCACCCCTTCCACGGGAGGATTTGAGCCTTTTACGGGGAACCTAACTGATGCAGGGGCTGAGACAGTCTTTAGGACACTTAGAAACAGACATAGATGATGACAATGAGGTAGTCAGTCAATATATGACTTTTGAACACCTACTATGGACCAGACATTTCTTACGTTCAAAGAACACAACAGAGATAAGGTGCACAGCAATATGAGGGAAAGGAAGAGAATTTCTACCTGTGCAATGGGAGGAAGAAATGAGAGAGAATATAGCAAGCAGTTTGGTGCTGTAGCAACACCGAAGGTGAGAAATTGAGGAGGATGAGGCACAAGGGCTTTGAATGACAGTTTAAAGAACCAAGCCTTTATTCCAAGGATAAGGGTTGGGGGGCACACTGAAGCAGAGAGGTGATATGCTCAGGTCTGCTTTTTGGAACATCATCCAGCTTGTGACACTAAGGATGGATTGAAGGAGGGAATTGGGGCCAAGGATATGAGCCAGAAAGATGATAAATCCTGAGTTAGGATAGTCGTAGCAGGAAAAAGGAGAGGAGAGAGATTTGAAAAATGTTAAGATATAGCGCAGAGATGGCTATTTGTCCCTGACCCCTGCAACATGTGTTCTCCCCTTCTTTTATGTTAATGGAACTCAATTTTCATATGGGCACATGGCCATACAGAATAAAAACTTTATTTCCTAGTGAAAATAAATTATGTCTGGGTATGGCTATAGACTAAGTTCTTCTGACTTGTAGAATGTGATGTAGTCATGCCCTTAAAGGCATAGGGGTGAGGTGGTCAGCTGTCTTGGGTCATGCAGCTGATGACAATGTCCTAGGGATGCCAGAGCCATAAGCCCGGGCCCCTGACTAATTCACGGAGCAGGTAAAGGTCCAATTTTTACATGGTATAGAAAAAACTTCTACCTTTTATGAGACTGTGTTTACTTTGGGTTCTCGTTACAGCTGCCAAATCTCTATCCCGACACAAAGTGGTGAAAGTCACAGATAAGGGCTTCCCTGGTGGTGCAGTGGTTGAGAGTCCACTTGCCGATGCAGGGGACACGGGTTCGTGCCCCGATCTGGGACGATCCCACATGCCGCGGAGCGGCTGGGCCTGTGAGCCATGGCCGCTGAGCCTGCGCGTCCGGAGCCTGTGCTCCGCAACGGGAGAGGCCACAGTAGTGAGAGGCCCGCGTGCCGCCAAAAAAAAAAAAAAAAAAAAGTCACAGGTAAGGGCTAAGATGTAGGGACTGAAGGAGATGTGGGGAGGAGAGGAAGCTGCAGAGTTTTTTTTTGGTTATACCCAAGGCAGTGTTTCTGTCTTGAAATGTAGCCTATTGACCACCTGCAATGTAATCCCTCTGGGGCCCAGGAATCTATGCAAGCAGCTTGGTGATTTGTAGCTAACCAAGCTTCAGCAATTCCCTCCAGCAAACACCAGGCTGGCCCTGCTGGAGCTGGGAGGTTTCAGATCTGCCTGCCTTCCACAGGTGTCTCCATGCTGACCGGTGCTCCTGGTAGCCCCAGAGCCATCTACTTCTCCTATCTGTAGTTCAGTGTCTGCCTCTGCGCCAAGGGTTTATTTCTGACCTTCAGGTTTGGGACTGAAGACAGACTCTGTGATGCTAAGTCAAGTCAGTATCATTTCTCACCTGGATCCCACAAGACCTTGAATGATCTGGCCCCTGCCTACCTCTCTGACCCTTCTCCCTACCACTTCGCTCCAAGCAGCACTGGCTCCATTCTGTTGAGCATCTTCCCTCATTAGGGTCTTTGCTCCAGCCACTGCTTCTGTTTACAAACCCTTCACTCTACTTCTTTGCCCTAACTCTTTTTTTTTTTTTCGGTATGCGGGCCTCTCACTGTTGTGGCCTCTCCCGTTGCGTAGCACAGGCTTCGGACGCGCAGACTCAGCGGCCATGGCTCATGGGCCCAGCCGCTCTGCGGCATGTGGGATCTTCCCGGACTGGGGCACGAACCCATGTCCCCTGCATCGGCAGGTGGACTCTCAACCACTGCGCCACCAGGGAAGCCCTGCCCTAACTCTTATTAAAATTTCAGCTCTCAGCTTAAATGGCATTTCTCATGGAAGCCTCCACTGCACTCCAGAATATGTCCAATGCCACTTTTATACATGCTCATGGTTCCTTGTACTTCTTCCTGGTGCTTACCATAATTGTAATTGTATAATAATTGGTGTAATTGTTTGTTTAATGTTTCCCACTATTTCCCACTATTCTCTGAACACCATGACAGCTGGGAACATGGGTGTTTTGTTCACTGATATATCCCTAGAACCTAATGCAGAATTTGACACATAGGCAATGCTCAAGAAATACTTGTTGATGAATGAAAGTCCCTTCCAACCATAATTTTCCAGAGATTCCCCTCATAGTCACGCTCTCCTCCCTCCACATTCCAGCCCAGCTCAGAGAAATAAATAAGCAATTAGGATGGGCCCACCCTCTCTTTGAGGACCTAGGACCAGTTGATGGTGAATGAGAATCATCTGGGGGTGAAAAGAGAGCTCAACAAAAGACAGAGGCTATTATTGTATCGGCAGCCAGAAATGAGCCCTTCTCCAAACTCCTAACTGGTGATCCCATTGCTTATCACCTCTAAACTAATAGCAGAGAGCTTAGTGATCGGTAATATGATTTAAGCAGACAACTAAAATATTGATTAATAATTGTTAGCAAATAGCTAAACTGCTAAGTGCTAAGACATAACCTAATAAATAAAATATTTGGCTTAGGGGCTTCCCTGGTGGCGCAGTGGTTGAGAATCTGCCTGCTAATGCAGGGGACACGGGTTCGAGCCCTGGTCTGGGAGGATCCCACATGCCGCGGAGCAACTAGGCCCGTGAGCCACAACTACTGAGCCTGCGCGTCTGGAGCCTGTGCTCTGCAACAAGAGAGGCCGCTATAGTGAGAGGCCCGCGCACTGCGATGAAGAGTGGCCCCCGCTTGCCACAACTAGAGAAAGCCCTCGCACAGAAACAAAGACCCAACGCAGCAAAAATAAATAAATTAATTAACGTCAGATGCAGGCTTGTTAAAAAAAAATTTTTTTTTGGCTTATACGTGTTAGAAGATAATTAAGGCATCAGTAGAAAAATCAAATATTAACTATTCAAGTGTTAGATGATTACCGAGGGGTTAATTTAACACTAAGTTGTTAGCAGATATTGCTTAACCAATGACTGAGGTAACAGTTGATAACAACATAAAATGAGATTTTTCCTAGGAGGACTCTTGCACATTAGAGGGGACTTGGGAACAGCAGAAAGCTGATAAAGCCTAGGAATGAAGGTCTAATTTGGAGTGCAACATCCTCAGCTGGACCCTAAACTGCTGGGGGGAACTGTTTGCTTGTCTTTGGTTTTCCAGATAGGGTCTAGGCAGGGACAGCATGGAGCCAGTGCTCAAAATGCTTCCCATATAATTAAATTTAATCTGCTAAGGGCCAAGCACTGTGCTGAGGAGGGAAAGGAAGGCAGTTGCTTAAACAATGAGAATGTGGTAAGTGAGTGAGTGAGTGGTGTGTGGAAGGAAAGGCTTAGGGGGTTTGTGAAGGCTGGGGATAATGGACAGCGTGTGTCAAGGAGAGGTGATGACTTTAGTTCTGGAGACACTGAATTGAGGTGTCTCTAGTCATGCCCAGTAGGCAAGTGGGTATGAGTCCAGCATAGATATAAGGTAGAGATTTAGGTATCATCAGGATGTAGACGGTGGTCAAAACCATGAGAAAAAATGAGATGGTTGTGGAAGAGTATATGAAGTGAGAAAAGGGACCCGCCTAGAAGCCTAAGGAAGACCAACAGGGAAGGAGTGGGCAGAGGAGGAAGAGTCATGGACAGACATTGAGAAGGAAGGAGCACTCAGAGAGATGGGGGAAAACCAAGAGAAGACAGGGGCAGGAAAACTAAGAAGGGAAGAGAATGTGTCAGGGAGAAGAGTCATACAATCAGCAATGTCAGAAGCGGCTGACAGGTCAAGTAGGGTGAGGTCAGAGAGATGTCCATTGAGAATGTGGTTCTGAGTTGTTCATCACAAAAATTTCTGTGATAGCTGGATTTCACTGTGTGTGTGTATGTGTGTGCACCTGCACACACGCGGAAACGACCACGTGCAGAGCCAGAGCTTGGAGGAGGGTGTGTTCGGACAGGCTGGAGGCCACCACAGGGTGGTATGTGGTCAGCCCACAGAAAGCCTTCATTTACTCTTGCAGCTTTTGGGAAGGATCATTAAGGGAGGCTTTGAGCACAGTTCAACCCTTTCACTGTCCAGTAGGAAAATGGAAGACAGCAGAGAGGGAACAATTTGCTCAGTCTGTGAGTCAAGGGCACAGCCAAGACTTGAATCTGAGTTTCCTTCTTCTAGAAGAGTGACTTTGGGAGAAGTAGACATGAAATTCTCATTGGCCGATAAATTATCTGTCAGTGACTCTGCTCATCACCTCTTTTCTATATTTATATAAAAGTGAAATACGTATTTTTACACACAAAATTCAAACATTACAAAAATACTTAACAAAGAAAGTGAATGACTCCTGTTATCCCACCCCACGCCCTCACGGACAGCCACCATTAATAGTTTGGTCTACATCCCTCCCTCCCTCCTTCCCTCCCTCTCTCTCTCACACTTAACATTGTAAATTTTTAATAAAAATGTTATTCTTGTTTGTACTGGGTGTTTTCTTGTGTGTGCATGTGTTCATTACAATTTGCCATTTTTTCACTTTTGGACAACTTTCTATGGTAGCATAGAAATTAATTCATTCATTTGAATAACTATTATTTTAATATATTTTTTATTATTTCCCTTTTTAAAAATATTTTATTTATTTATTTTTGGCTGCGTTGGGTCTTCATTGCTGTGCACAGGCTTTCTCTAGTTGTGGCGAGTGGGGGCTACTCTTTGTTGTGGTGTGCGGGCTTCTCATTGCAGTGGCTTCTCTTGTTGTGGAGCATGGGCTCTAGGTGCACAGGCTTCGGTAGTTGTGGCACGCGGGCTCAGCAGTTGTGGCTCGTGGGCTGTAGAGCACAGGCTCAGTAGTTGTGGCGCCACGGGCTTAATTGCTCCGCGGCATGTGGGATCTTCCTGGACCAGGGCTTGAACCTGTGTCCCCTGCATTGGCAGGCGGATTCTTAATCACTGCCCCACCAGGGAAGCCCTGTATTAGTTATTATTATCATTTGGATTTGTACCATAATTTGTTACCAAACCATACTGATGGAAACAAGGATTGCATCGAATTTTCACCATTATGAACAATGTACATACATATTATTGTACACACATATTTGCACAGTTTGGGAGTCTTTTAAAAGGAGAAATGGTGGATCAAAGCATATAAACATTTTGTTTTAAAAGATATTGACAAGTCATCCTCTAAAAAGCTGTGCCAGTTTGTTGTCCCACTGACAGCTTATGCGAATGCCCATTTCTGCACATCCTCACCAGTGACAGGTATTATCATTTAACAAAATCTTCCCAACTTGAATGAGGCTGAACATCTTTTCATATCCTCATTATCCGTCTCCATTTTTCTGTGAATTATCTGTTCTTATCCTTTGCCTGTTTGTAATTGTAGTGTACTTTTGGTCAGTGAATTCTTATTGGGCAATAATGATAGGCTTGATAAAAAAAGTCTGGGAAGACTTGGTACCAAACTGCGAACAGTGTTTACCTCCAGGGAGTGACCATGTAGGAAATGAGGGGGATAGTTTCATTTTTATTTTGTATCATCTTATTTTACAATGAATTTGTATTACTTTTGTAATTGAAAAAAATACATAGGAAAACAATAACAACAACAACAACAAATGTTTGGCCTGGATTCTCATGGCTGGAAATTCATGTTGGGTTCAAGTTTTTATTGATCACAACTTATTTTTTGGTTCATATGCAAAAAACATTTATTGAACGCCTCCTAGTTACCTGGCACTGCCCTAGGCACTTTCATAGGCCTTTCATCCTCAATCTCACAACAGCCCTGTGAGGTAGGAATTGGCCTCATTTTAGAGAGTTCATAACAGGTAGGAGATTATTGCTTGTACCTCTATTTGCCACATGTTTTCATGGGCTAGAGGTTCTTATTGGTTGTTGAGTCATTGGTCAAGAGCTGTCACTGGTCAGGGGTTCTTACAGGTTGCTCTAAGATTCAAATAATCAAACTACTAGAATTTTCCCCAGACAGGAGTGATGGGGTAGGTGGGATAAGAGTGGAGGAAGGAGAGTCAGTGGTCTCTCCCTCGTAGCACCATTTGAGTTTGCTTTGGTCACTCGTGAACAGTGAGGGGAGGGGACAGTGGGAGAGGAGGGAAAGTAGTTATAAGTCTTCTCGCTTCTTCAGGATGAGCTTCCTCACAAGCGCTGTAATCTGGGGCCTTAACTCCTCCACCGACATGGTTGGGTCCCAAGCCCCTATCACCTTTCCATCTGGGGCCACTAGGTACTTCCAGAAGTTCCAGGTGGGCTCCTTTCCAGAAGTCTCTAGAGCAAAGGAAGAAGGAGAGCAAAGTGTGCTTCCCTGTGTCCCGTCTCCTGGAATCCCACTATTGGTGTCCACCCCTCCCTTGAAGTAGTGGTTCTATTAGTTAGAATGAACTGGAGAGCTTTTAAAAATCCTGATGCCCAGTCCATACCCCCAGACCACTTAAGTAAGAATATCTGGGGGTGAGACTCAGGCATCAGTATTTTTCAAAAGCTTTCCAGGAGATTGCAATCTGGTGCCCAGGTTGAGAATTACTGCTTTATGATTCTGTGAAGTGCTGGGTAAGGCAACATCAGACCTTCCTTTATTAATGACCTCAAACTACTACACAGTCTATATCCTATTTTCTGATTAAATCTCAATGGTTTCCAAATGTTAGTCCATGGACTCTCTGCATCTGAATCATGGTGGTGGTGGTGGTGGAGGAGGGGGTTTAATATAAACAGATTCTTGGGCTCTGCTTCAGTAGATCTCAGGCTAATGCATTTTTAAGAGGTCCCCAGGTGCTTCTAAAGCACAGCCAGGTTTGATCTATAACTACGGGAACTGAGAAGGAACTAATAAAAACACACAGGGGAAAAAAAACAAATATTAGGATTGACCTACAAAACAAAATTCAAATTGCCTCAGTAAGGGACCTTTTGTTTGCTACACTGTTGTTTGTTATTTACTCTTCCAGGTGAATGGATTGGCGGGGGGTGGGGGGGGTGGGGGTGTGGTAGTGAGGGATATGAAGGCAACCAGAAGCATGGAATAGGAGGTGGGAGAAGGCAAAAATGGAGTCCCCAAAGGAAGGGAGAGGCCTGAGAAAGGAAACAGTACTTAATGACAAGCTTGGCTAATGACCCCATTTTGTGGTTCTGAGGCTTCTGCAGAAGGAATCTATTTCTCAAATATTAAGATCTGTTTGGTTTTTTTATGGCTGCGCCACACAGCTTGCTTGGGATCTTAGTTCCCCAACCAGCAATTGAACCCAGGCCGGGTAGTGGAAGTGCCGAGTCCTAACTGCTGCACTGCCAGGGAATTCCCAAGATCTGGTATTTTAGCTCAGAAGGTTTCTCTCCTGTGGCCTACACACTTTGTCTCTGACTCAGGACAGGAGATATGGGCTGGCCTTCTCCAGGCATGTGGCATCCCCTGCCTGCAGCTAAGTCCATAAGCTCAACTAATTCACACTGACTAAAATCTGAGGGTCCAGTCTCCTTCTAGGAGCCACTGCAGATGGAAACAGGAGCCCAGAGAAGTCTGCAAGAGTGACTCTGAGGGAGAACTGCAAGGCAGCAGGGACGGAGATATTCTTAAGCAGGAATACTCCTCAGCTCATCCTCAAAGATTAGTGCTAGAACAGACCATCAACCCGCCTGTGCAGGTCTAAGGGGCCCCAGGTCACCCAGCCAGCCAGTAGCTTCTGCTGCCCAGGGAGCCACAGCCTCAGCCGGCTGAGGGAAGGTGAGGGAAAGGCTCAGGACTCACGGATCAGGTACTTGAAGGCAGGGTGGGCACCAGTGCCGGTGACTGTGATCTTGCTAAACATGGGGAAAGAGACACTGTAGGTGCGGCGGGCAAAGTTCTCAATCTCCTTGTTGCTGTTGGGCTCCTGCTGGCCAAACTGGTTGCAGGGAAAGGCAAGCACGTTGAAGTGGTGAGGCCCCAGGTCCCGCTGTAGCTGTTGCAGGGCCCGGTAGTGCTGGTCTGTGAAGCCACACTCGCTAGCCACGTTCACCACCAGGGACACCTGGGTGGCAAAAGCAAAACCCAGACACATACACAAACCAGTGAAGAGGCACACACTTGTACATGGCCTGACATGCCCACGTATGTGACCCCCCTCAACAATTAATGCTCTCTCTCATAAACATGCAGGGTCTTACAGACGTGTGAAACACATACATAAACATTCATGAGAATAAGTACACAATACACATGAATGGGTATGCCTGTGCCCCTCGACACAAAGATACATTAGCACACGTCACACATGCCCACAAACACACAGAGCACCATCACAGAGAGAGGCACACATACTGGTGAACGCACATTAGGAGGTGATACAGGAGAGAGAAAAGGCAGACCTGGGTTCAATTTCTGGCTCAGTCAACTAGCACTCATCATTCTACACTGTAGTTGCCTATACATGTGTTGGTCTTCCTTCTAGAATGTGAACCCACTGAGGGCAGGAGCTATGTTCACTTCATTACTGGGCCTGACACATGGAAAAGTCTCAGAAAGTATGTGCTGAATGAATAAGTAAGTGTGCACATATATATGATCACCTGAACGGGTACATAGACAGGCATGGTTTTCTTGATAAAAGGATCCGAAGAACCTCAGGGCAATCCCTTTTTGCCCCTCTCCCTCCAGCAAACAAATACCACTTTCTTCTATCACTAGACTAACCCTTAAATTTATGATTGCCTTATAATATATTTATTTATTGC
This sequence comes from Delphinapterus leucas, assembly GCF_059928025.1. NCBI lineage: Eukaryota > Metazoa > Chordata > Mammalia > Artiodactyla > Monodontidae > Delphinapterus > Delphinapterus leucas. The sequence goes on from NC_143129.1 coordinate 146,660,319, forward strand.
CGTTCGGTGATAAATATAAATCTGGCTGATGGAACTTGATTATATTACTGCAGTTACAATTTTGGCACAAATGCTATGTTTTTAGCTTCTAGTTATATATTATTAAAGGGTTTAAATTCTCACCCTGTGTTTAGGTAGCCAAGCCCTATCTCTCTGGCCACTTCTTATTTTATTATTTTATTTTATTTTATTTTTTTAATTTTATTTATTGATTGATTGATTTTTGGCCGCGTTGGGTCTTTGTTGCTGTGCACGGGCTTTCTCTAGTTGCGGCAAGTGGGGGCTACTCTTTGCTGCGGTGCATAGGCTTCTTATTGCTGTGGCTTCTCTTGTTGCGGAGCACGGGCTGTAGGCGTGCAGGCTTCAGTAGTTGCAGCATGCAGGCTCAGCAGTTGTGGCTCACAGACTCTAGAGCGCAGGCTCAGTATTTGTGGCTCACAGGCTTATTTACTCCGCGGCATGTGGGATCTTCCCGGACCAGGGATAGAATCTCTGTCCCCTGCATTGGCAGGCGGATTCTTAACGACTGCGCCACCAGGGAAGTCCTGGCCACTTTTTAGAAGAGGCAGGATTATACCAGCTGGCTCCATAAAGAGGGTCACCTTCGGCAGCCTGGGTCACTGGACATGCTCGGGCACAGACTGCTGAGGCTGGACAGAGTTTCTCGACCTCAGCACTACTGACACTTGGGGCTGGATAATCTTTGTTGTGAGGTAGCTGTCCTGTTCATTGTAGAATGTTTAGTAGCGTCCCTGGCCTCCACCCACTAGACGCCTAGTCTTAACAATCAAAGATGTCTACAGACGTTGCCGAATGTCCCCTGGGGAAAAAGATCACCACCAGCTGAGAACGACTGAGCTAGGCGATGAGAACCACTGTGCTGTATCTCCCTCACCCATTCCTTGGGGCCACAGGCTGTTAGAACAACCTCCCCCATTTTGTCAGCATGTGCCATATTGCGCCTCTGGTGGTGAGAAACTGGGACTCTTAGCTCCCTTCACTAGTTAGAGGTCTTCCTCTTTCTTCTTTACTGGATCCTTGGGCATTGAGAGCATTAAAGGTTGTTTATTTCTAACCTACATCTTGTGTGTCTGCCCATACTTTTGGAAGGAGGGAAATCCTATTTCTATTTCCGTGCCTGAATCCAAAAAGCTTATCTTTAAAGTGACCAAAACACAGACAGATACACCTAAATACACACAGTAAATTTACATATACGTATACAAGCACAGATGCAGACTCAGATGCGTACACAGAAGCAAGCAAACAAATAAACCATTCACATACACACTACACTCAGGCCTATATGTACATAACCTCACGGTGTAGCCAAGGGCATTCCTGAGTGTCACCCATTTATCTACACTCAACACTGGTCTAAATGACTGTCTTCCCTGTTAGCGTGAGGGCACAAACCATACAATTTTGCTCATGGCTATGTCTGCAGGGCTGGACCCAGTGGCAGGCATGTAGTGCCTATAAAGAAGCCAGTGTTTTTTGCTTCCAATTTTTAAAAAACCCATGGTAAAATACACATAATGAGCCAGTAGCTATTTGCAGGTGAATGAATGACCATATCGCCCAAGTGGCAAACCAAGAAGCTTGGGTTAACACACAGTTTCATTTACAGGTTCCCTGGACTGACTGTTCCTGGTTTCCCTCTAAAGTTGGAAATAAGCTGGAAATTAAGACATGGGCTCTGGAACTGGACTGCCTGGGTTCAAATTCTAACTCTACCTCGTAGCAGGTGTGTGACTTCGTTTTTTGTTTTTTTTTTCATTTTCTTTCTGATTGATTTCTAGGCCTCTTGCTCCAATGCTTTTTAGGATTTGCCAGTGACCTAGAGGATGAAAACACTCAGAATTCTGGGACTACTTTCCAGGTAATTTTTCTCCAGGATTTCTGTTCCTCACATCCTGGATGCCTTATTACTTCTGAAAACAAATAGCCTTTGTCTGTTTTTGTCTTAGCATCTATTACTATTAGGAATTACATTGTTCATTTCTCCGTTCCTTGTTTATTGCCTTTCTCCTCTCCACCGCATATAAGCTCTGTTAAAGGGGAAACTTAGCTGTTTTGTTCACCGCTGTATCCCCAGGGCTGGCACAGTACTTAGTATACAGTAGGTGCTCAACAATAAATAATGAATTAATGAGTAGCAGAGCTGGTCAAGTGCTAAACCTGAGGCTCTCTGGTGAGCTGCACCAGAGGGAAGGGAAGGCCTGAATGGCAATGGGCCCTACTCTTACTGGCCCTTTGCCCTGAGTCCTGGATGAGGTTCCTGCTGGGGCCCCACAAACACAAGCACAGAGCACTCTACCAAGTGCTTCCACATTGTCACCTCATTTGAAACTCACAATACCTTGGGGCGGGGGGCAATCAGGACAAGGACTACTATCCCCAGTACTCCCAGGATAACTGAGAATTCCAAGGCTTAGAGAGTACTTTCTTCACTAAGGATGGCCTTGCTCCTGGGAGAAGAATGCTAACAGCCATTTGTGTGTGTGTGTGTGTGTGTGTGTGTGTGTGTGTGTGTGGTCCATCCAAATCTGGATGCTGGGCCTCCCTGTCCATTAGAAACCAACTCCCCACCCTTTCCACACCACAGCCTGAGGTCCACCTTGAGAAGTGAACTTGGAGGGCTCTTCATTACACACAGTGCAACATTTCGGTCTCTGAAGGTAGCGTTCAAGGCCCCTCTTGGTCCCTCCCTACCCTCTTCAGCCTCATCTTTCACCCTCATGCTTTATGCTCCTTCAAGCACAACTGCTTGAAGACCTCCCCACCAGCATCACCATTCTTGCTGTTTAGTTCTGCGTCTTGGCATTTGACAGTTCTCTTTGCCTGGAGTGCTCTTCTTGGTCTTACTAAAACTCACTCTTGTTTCAAAGACTCACCCAGGCACACTGCCTCTCTCAAGTCCTCTCTGAGCTGAGACTCCCTCTTGGTAAGGAGGTAGCAGTTATACTGGATGACACTTAAATCTCAGCCTGAGCTCCCAGCTAAAAAGTTTGTCTAGAGTAGGCCACGGATGGATAAGCGGTTCTCCTCTAGGCTCCGTGCTTTCTAGCGCTGTGCGACCTTCCCTCTCTGGGACTTAATGTACTACTCTCTAAAGGATGATCTGTGTAAGGTCCCCGTGTGTCTGAAATGGTAACTCCCTCTGCACCGAGCTTTCATTTCCACAATGTTCTCACTGGACTGATTATCACCAACTCCCTCTGTTCCGAACGTGGAAACTGGGGATGGGAGAGACAAAGGCCCTAGGATGCTAGGGTTACTTTTTAGACCAGTGTGTGAGAGGCTGGGCCCCGCTGCGCAAAATCGCTGGGAGGGAAATCGGCGCCGGCAGCGAGAGTTTCGGGTTTCACCGCGCGCCGGACCATGCCACGTAGTCGAGGGACAGACCCGGCGCAGGATCTGGGGGCGCCGCGCCCGGCGGGATGTCTGGGTGGGGGTGGGGAGCCAGGGCAGGGTGGCCGGGCGGCCAGAGCCCCTCGGAGCCACACCCGGCAGGGTCCCGGGCCGCCGGGCGCCCCCGTCAGGCCCCGGCTGGATGGCGCCGAGGCCCGGCGGGCGGACACTCACCGAGCCGCGGTACTTCTCCAGAGACACCAACTTGCCCCGGATGTTGACCGCCTTGAAGTCGTAGAAGTCCTGCTCCCGCTGCGCGCAGGCCGCAGCCGCCAGGAGCAGCCATGCTGCCGCCAGTCCCGCCACCATGACTCGCTCCCGAGCAGGCGGCGTGGCAAAGGCAGGGCTGGGGTCACGGGCGCGGGGGGCGGGAGGAGGCGGCCCCGGCTCCAAGCGGCCAGCCGGGCAGGACGCGCCCCCTTCTCCGCGGGCGGTGGACAGCCGGGCTCTGGACCTCAGTCTCCCCATCTGTACTGCGGGACCGTTGGACTCTGCGCCCCTTTCCGGACCCTAGAGCCGTGGTTTCAGGATTCTGCCCACTGAGACCGGAATTCGTTTCAATGAGGCTCCCTCTTGCTCCAGGATGCAGCGACTAGGTAGCGAAAGGGAGGTGGACAACTGCATCTGGGAGCTTAGCTAGTTTTTAATTAGTGCAGTGCCCTTAGGCTGGTCGCTGCACCTCTCTGGGCCCCAGTTTCTCCATCTGTTGCCTTCCTGATGCACCTAGACGGTACAGAATGAGAGTAATAGAAAAATGGATGTGAAACTTTTTTGTCAGCTGAATGGTGCCTACGAACTTTAGGTGAATGAATGGACGTCCCCTGAAAGGGATGAGACAGAGGAGAAGAGAAGAGAGAGGGCCTATTTCAGGTTGGGTTCCTGGGAAGCAGATTATGAGATGGAGATTTCAGTAAAGGGTGTTTATGAGGGAGTGCCCTTGGGATCCACACCTGTGGAAGGGAGGGGGAGGGAACAGGAGTGGGCAGAAGAAGTCCAGAGGTCCACGCAGGCCCAAGGACAGTCATGGCTGACCCCACAGGGGCTCTGGAACTAGAATGGCCCATCAGAGTTGTCCCCAGGTGAGCTAAGATGACCAGACCGGGCTTCTAATATCCCTGCCTTCATCTTTCATGGGATGTGGGGCCATCTGGGAAGGGCTATGACAGGAGCTAAGGGGGCCCTGTCCCTGGGGGGCTGACAGTTAAAGGCTCTTCACTGACAGCATTCCCAATAGCTGGTGTTACAAGTCTTCACTGATGGGGGATCTGGGCAGCACTTCACAGTGTTTCCCAAACTTGGAAAACCCTTATGGAGCCCCACTAAGTGCCAAGCACGGTGCTGGGTGCTGACGCTGTACTAGTTCTCCAGGAGATCACAGGCTGGCTTGAGAAAACTGGAGCTTTCATGTAATGCGGTACAGGCTAAGCACTTACACAGTCATTCAACAAACACTTCTTTTTTTTTTTTTCTGTATGCGGGCCTCTCACTATTGTGGCCTCTCCCGTTGCGGAGCACAGGCTCTGGACGCGCAGGCTCAGCGGTCATGGCTCACGGGCCTAGCCGCTCCACGGCATGTGGGATCTTCCCAAACCGGGGCACGAACCCATGTCCCCTGCATCGGCAGGTGGACTCTCAACCACTGCGCCACCAGGGAAGCCCAACAAACACTTCTTGAGCACCCATTCTACACCAGCTTCTGTTCTAGGTGCCCCTCATACAGTGATGAACAAGACAGCATGGGGGAGACAGTTATCAAATCATTCATAAATAGCTCTAAAATTACTATTGTGGTAAGTGCCACCTAAACTAGCCTGGGGAGGGGGCACAAAGAGGGCTTTCCAGAGGAAAGAAGTTTTTTTTTTTGTTTTTTTTTTGTTTTTTAACATCTTTATTGGGGTATAATTGCTTTACAATGGTGTGTTAGTTTCTGCTTTATAACAAAGTGAATCAGTTATACATATACATATGTTCCCATATGTCTTCCCTCTTGCGTCTCCCTCCCTCCCACCCTCCCTATCCCACCCCTCCAGGCTGTCACAAAGCACCGAGCCAATATCCCTGTGCCATGTGGCTGCTTCCCACTAGCTATCTACCTTACGTTTGGTAGTGTATATATGTCCATGCCACTCTCTCGCTTTGTCACAGCTCACCCTTCCCCCTCCCCATATCCTCAAGTCCGTTCTCCAGTAGGTCTGCGTTTTTATTCCTGTCTTACCCCTAGGTTCTTCATGACATTTTTTTTTCTTAAATTCCATATATATGTGTTAGCATACGGTATTTGTCTTTTTCTTCCTGACTTACTTCACTCTGTATGACAGACTCTAGGTCTATCCACCTCATTACAAATAGCTCAATTTCGTTTCTTTTTATGGCTGAGTAATATTCCATTGTATATATGTGCCACACCTTCTTTATCCATTCATCCGATGATGGGCACTTAGGTTGTTTCCATCTCCGGGCTATTGTAAATAGAGCTGCAATGAACATTTTGGTACATGACTCTTTTTGAATTTTGGTTTTATCAGGGTATATGGCCAGTAGTGGGATTGCTGGGTCATATGGTAGTTCTTTTTGTAGGTTTTTAAGGAACCTCCATACTGTTCTCCATAGTGGCTGAACCAATTCACATTCCCACCAGCAGTGCAAGAGTGTTCCCTTTTCTCCACACCCTCTCCAGCATTTACTGTTTCTAGATTTTTTGATGATGGCCATTCTGACTGGTGTGAGATGATATCTCATTGTAGTTTTGATTTGCATTTCTCTAATGATTAATGATGTTGAGCATTCTTTCATGTGTTTGTTGGCAGTCTGTATATCTTCTTTGGAGAAATGTCTATTTAGGTCTTCTGCCCATTTTTGGATTGGGTTGTTTGTTTTTGTGATATTGAGCTGCATGAGCTGCTTGTAAATTTTGGAGATTAATCCTTTGTCAGTTGCTTCATTTGCAAATATTTTCTCCCATTCTGAGGGTTGTCTTTTGGTCTTGTTTATGGTTTCCTTTGCTGTGCAAAAGCTTTGAAGGTTCATTAGGTCCCATTTGTTTATTTTTGTTTTTATTTCCATTACTCTAGGAGGTGGGTCAGAAAGGATCTTGCTGTGATTTATGTCATAGAGTGTTCTGCCTATGTTTTCCTCTAAGAGTTTGATAGTTTCTGGCCTTACATTTAGGTCTTTAATCCATTTTGAGCTTATTTTTGTGTATGGTGTTAGGAATTGATCTAATCTCATACTTTTACATGTACCTGGCCAGTTTTCCCAGCACCACTTATTGAAGAGGCTGTCCTTTCTGCACTGTACATTCCTGCCACCTTTATCAAAGATAAGGTGTCCATATGTGCGTGGGTTTATCTCTGGGCTTTCTATCCTGTTCCATTGATCTATCTTTCTGTTTTTGTGCCAGTACCATACTGTCTTGATTACTGTAGCTTTGTAGTATAGTCTGAAGTCAGGGCTCTGAAGAATGAGTCGAAATTAGCCAGGGTAAACCAAGTGCAAATGTCCTGAGAGAAAAACATGGTGCATTGAGAAACAAAGGCTAGTTTGGCTGGAGCAGAGAGAGCAAAGGGTGAAAAGAGAAAGGTAGAGAGGCAGCGCAGGGGTGAGGTCACACAGACCTGGCAGGCCACAGTGAAGATTATGGTCTTTAAGCCAAGAAATGAAACTTCTTTCCTTTTTTAAGCAGGGGAGAGGCAGTGAGTCCTATGTTGTAGAAAGATTCCTCTGGATAGTAAAGGGGCAAGAGCAGATGTGCTCCACATGCTGGGACAGAGGAAGCTCTGGGGTTTTGTGGCCATTGCTAAACTAGCCGTCAGGAAAAGCCTCCTGGGGGTAGTCACACCAGAATCATGTCTTAAAAGAGAAATGGGAATTCTCCAGTTTGGGAAGGGGGAGGGGAAAGATGTCAGCTGAGGGAACAGTGTCTGTGAAGACACAAAGCCCAAGAGAAGTGCTTGGCTGTTGGCTGAGAAGGGGTTTGGGGTAGATGAGGCTGGAGGGATCATCAGGGGCCAGATGGAGAAGGGTCTTGAGAGCCAAGCCAAGGAGCTTGGACTTCACTCTCTAGACCAGCGGTCCTCAACCTTTTTGGCACCAGGGACTGGTTTCGTGGAAGACAGTTTTTCCACAGACTGGGGGTGGAGCAGGGGATGGTTTCGGGATGATTCAAGCGCATTACATTTATTGTGCGCTTTATTTCTATTATTATTACATTGTAATATATAATGAAATAATTACACAACTCACCATAATGCAGAATCAGTGGGAACCCTGAGCTTGTTTACACTTGCCACTCAGTGATAGGGTTTTGATATGAGTCTGCAAGCAATTGATTTATTATAGTCTCTGTGCAGTCAAACCCCTCTGCTAATGTTAATCTGTATTTGCAGCCGCTCCCCAGTGCTAGCATCACTGCCTCAGCTCCACCTCAGATCATCAGGCATTAGATTCTCATAAGGAGCATTCAACCTAGATCCCTCGCATGCGCAGTTCACAATAGGGTTCGAGCTCCTATGAGAATCTAATGCCTCCGCTGATCTGATAGGAGTCGGAGCAGGGGCGGTAATGCGAGGGATGGAGAGTGGCTGTAAATACAGATGAAGCTTCACTCACTCGCCGGCCTCTCACTCACCTCCTGCTGTGCGGCCTGGTTCCTGACAGGCCACAGACTGGTACCGGTCTGTGGCCCGGGCCTTGGGAACCCCTGCTCTAGACTGTGGCAAGCAAAGATTTTGAAGCCGGGCACAAGATTATACAGTTAATAGGACTCAAACCCGGGACTTCAGATTCAGAACATGAGATGTTTCTGTACTACCAAGCAACCTCTCTCTTCAGAAGCAGATAACATCATTCGGAGAGGTGGAGAATAGGAAAAAGGGTACCCTAGGCAAAGGCCAAGGCAGAAATAAAGTACTTCTGCCCTTCATACTCCTTCCTCACACCTTTCCTGTGGGAGTCTTGAGCCTCTGATGGGTCCTGTGGAATTAAATGGTCCGCTCTTCCCTGCTTTGCCCTTGTGAATCTTTTGGTTTCTTTTCCTTGGGTGTCCCAATAACCAGGAGTTCTCAAATTCTGCTCCACGCAACTTGGAGTTCTGCAAGCTTGACCAGGCTATTTCCTGTTAAAGTTCAGATAGGTAGGCATTTCTAGTAAGCAGAAGGGGAAAAAAAATTATAATAAAATGTCTCTCACTTGTAAATTTCTCTCTGAGCTTTTCCCTCCTCCCCAATCATGCTTCAGAACCTAGCTCAGATATCATCCCCCTCTGCTACTACAAGTAATCATTCTCTCCTCTCTGTTGCCTTCGTACTTAGGACATTTTCCTGTTAGAGGGATGATGATAATATTGTATAGTTGTCTGTTTCCATGGCCTACCTTCCCCATCAGACTGTGAGCTCCTTGGGGGCAGGCAGGATTGTACCTGAATCATCTTTGTGCTCCCAGGCACGTGCTAGCTACTCAGTAAATACTCATTTTTCTTAAACCCTCTGGTGACTTTTACTACTTGGCTATGTTGGAATCTAATATGAAATGTTGATTTTAGCCAACAGTGTATATTTTGCCATTTAATTTTCAGTCCACTATGAATTTTTGGTGTTCCCGAAAGAGCACAGCTATTTCTAGGTGGTCCATCTATACAAACAGGAGACCTACAGGCACAGACAAATGCACACACAGTCTCAGCTGAGCACCTGGAGGAGTAGAGGACTCAGTTGTGGATCCCCCCATACTCCTCTTTCCCATAATAAGCTCAAAGAAGCTTTTTATGGGTATTTAGAATACCTATTAATGTTTTGTTTGTTCAACAAATTGTTGAGCACCTACTATGTACAAGACACTGATTTAAGGGCCAGGAATATAGTAGTCAATAAAACAGACAAAAAATTCTTGAACTTACATTCTAGTGGGGACAGGAAAGGATAATAACTAAAATTTATAATATGGAACATATAGTACATTAGATGGTGATAAGCAAGAGAGAGGGAGAGAGAATGTGGCGGTAGGGTGGGAAGGGATTGCAACTTTAATTCAAGCGATCAGGGATCCTCACTGGGAAAGTGGCATTTGAGCAAAGATCAAAGGAAGAGAGAAAACAATGGGGAAAACTGGAAGAAAAGTAACATTACACATAGAGGAAACAAGTAAAAGGCCCTGAGGCAGGAAGTGATGTGTTTGGAGAACAGCAAGAAGGCTAGTGTAGCTGCAGTGGAGTGAGGGGGGGGAACTGTAGCAGGAGATGAGGTTAGAGAGGTAATGGGATGGGAGTGGGGGCAGAGACTTATAAGGCATTTTAAAGATATAGGCTTGGAATCTGATTGAGGTGGAAAGCCATTGAAGAGTTTTAAGCAGGGGAATGACATTTCTATTTTAACAGAATCACTCTGACTGCAGTATTGAAATAAGGAGACCAGTCAGAAGGCGATTGCAATCATCCACGTGGGGGAGCATGGAGGCTTAGATCAAAGTGATGGCAGTGGAAGTGGTGGGATGTAGTCAGATTCTGAATGTATTGTGAAAGTAGAGGCAAAAGGATTTTCTGATAGGTTGGATGTAGGGTATGAGAGAAACAGAAGACTCATGGATGATTTCAAAGTTTTTGGTCAGAGCGACTGGAAGGATGAAGCTGCCATTAATTGAGATGAAGACACCATCTTCATTCAGCAGGGACAACTGGTTTGCAATGGGACACCAAGGGTTCAGTTTTGGACATGTTAAGTTTGAGTTGCCCATTAGCAGTGCTTTGCTGGTAAATGTTTAACGACTGGCTCCCTAGGGGAAAAAAGGTGTATGTGTGTGTGCACGCGTGCATGCATGCGTGCGTGTACCCATAGAAGTTTATTATAAAGTTTACTCATATAAATGATGCATAGCAAATAATTCACAAATGATAATAAAATATACAATACTCCTTATTGTGAATTCCACATGGCCAATTTATTCTCACAGAATGCTTGAATCGATTTTTGCCAAACTTGTATCGGCAGCCAACTAACGGCTGCCGCTGCTGAACAAGGATAGTTCTAGGATGAATGTTTGTTGATATTTTCATTTGCATTAATCGTAAGATGAAAGTGAAACAATAAAGACATGTTGGAGCTTCACTAGTCAATGACACAAGTGTCTTCTTTGCTGAATTGGATAGTAGTTTTCCAATACTAGAAGAATATTTCCTCAAGTTTTTAATGTTATTTACAGTGTAATAGGCAGTCAACAAAACAATAAATCAAGCTCTCACTGGTAGCATTTGCCAATTTCGGTGGTATAATACTCTCACCATGGTTGATTTTGAGCTGCCAACATGATGTCACTGAACACGGAGTTAGGAAGGGATGCGAGAGTAGCACACCGTAGTATAGTATTTCCATAATACAGACAGAATAGATGTAAATGACCCCAAGAGTATAAAAATAATAAAATATAGTAAAATAATTAGAAAGTGATGTTTTTAATATTACTTTTGCTTTTAATATAATTTATTTTATCTTTAAAGTTTACATAATTTAATTTTCAGTAGTGGCTGTGTTTAATACTCTGGTTCCTCTTCAGATCGTATTGCCCTTTTCAGTAATAGCTGTGTTTAACAAGAGGCTGAAAAAATTCCTGAAAATGTAACAATTGGCTGTAGGAGTCAGCTCCAGACACCACTCTTATCTCTAGTTAGGTTGGATATATGAGTCTGGATTTGGAGGAGAGATCTAGGTCAAAGACAGAAATTTGGGAGTGGGCAGCACTGAGTATTTAAAACCATGACACTGGATGATGGTGGAGAGTTAGTGTAGAGACAGTCCTTGGGACTCCAGCGTTCAGCTTCAGGGAGATGAAGACATCAGGAAAATGAGAGGGAACCAGCAGAGGAGACTGAACAAGAGTAGCCAGAGGAAGAACAAGAACCAAAAGAGTGCAATGTCATGGAGGCCAAGTGACAAATTTGTCCCAAGGAGGAGAGAGCGATAAATTGGTTAAATGCTGCTGATAAATCTAGTAAGAATGGGACTGAGAACAGAGCATTGGATTTAGCAATTTGTCCTCCACCAATAAAGGGAATTAAACAAACAAAAATACAGTATTTTCATGCCTCTTTGCCACGTTACTCACGCTGCTCCCTCTGCCTGGGTTTTTGGTTTTTTTTTTTTCCTTCCTTATCCTTATAGCAAGCTCCCTTACTGCTTCCAGGCTTTATCAGTCAGAGTGTCAGAAGGAAACAGATGACACACTGAGATTGGGATAATTAGACAAAGGTTTATTCACAAGGGGACTAATTTCAAACTTGTGGGTGGGGTGTAGAGGAAGACAAGGGATAGTTCAGGAACCTATCTGGGCTGTTAACACCCCTTGACCTGAATGGGTGGGGAAGTGGGGAGAAATTACAGAATCTGGAAAGAGTCCTGTTCATCAAGCCATCTTGAAAGGGGCAATTAGCTTCAGAGGAGGTTCACAGCCAGCCCAAGGCAAACTTACAGGGAGGTAGCCAGGGAATTACTACCTGGCCCTCCCTCCCCTCCCTCTCACCAACCTCCTGCAAGGGTGTGGGCCCATACCTAAGTGGAAGCCAGGGATCAAAGGAGCCCATTGAGTTACTCTGTACAGCTTCAGTGTACTGGGCAGACAGTGAGTGGACAGTGGATCTAAAGGACCAAACAGAAGGTATTCAGCACACAAACTCAGCTCAAAAAACAACTTCTCTTTGAGGCTTTTCTCAATACCTTTAGATAGTTAGATGCCCCTATATTATGCTCCCCTTTAACGTAGCACTTATGCTGTATTGCAGTGATCCTCAGTCCCAAGTGCACCTTAGAGTCACCTGGGGAGCTTTTAAAAAATACTAATATCCAGGCTCCATCCCAGACCAATTGAATCAGAAAGTCGGGGAATAGAGCCTCAACATTAACTAGTGCTTTTAAAAAAAAAAAAATCCTCCGGGTGATTCTAAGATGCAGCCAGAATTGAGAACCACTGCTGTGCTTTCATTGCCTACCTGCCTGTGTTTCCTTAAGGAGTCTGTGAGTGCTTTGAGGGCAGGACTGTGTCTGATTCAAACCTGTGTCTTTAACATGCAGCACAGAACCTGATACAGGGCATTAAAGAGTATGATGACTTCATATTTTGTGTAATTTTATTAGGATTGTGGTATATAGGCGCCTAGGGCCTTGTTTTTCAAACTGTGTGTTGCAATCCATTAGTACGTCATAGAATCAATTTAGTGGCTTGGAGCAGCATTGAAAAAAAAAAAAAGAACTGAATAGAAAATACTGAGTGAGTCCTGTATAGTAAGGATCAGTATAATATTGTGAAACAGCTATGTGTGATCTAAACTATAATGTAAGCAATGTTTCTACTATGGGTTGCATTCAAAATGCTTGAAATCCACTGACCGAGGACAAGTAATATAACTCCCTTTGCTTCTGTTTTGTTATCTTTAAAATGGGGCTAATAATAGTACCTCCTACCTCATGGGATTGTAATGAAGATGAAATAAGCTAACATATATAAAGTGCTTGGTGTCTAGCACAGAGTAAATAATCAACAGCAGCTGTTTTATTGTTCAACAACAAAAACATTTTAAAAAAGCAGAATATAAAATTTTGTTTATCCTGTGATTACTGCTGTATAATATTAGGCATACAGATAGATAAGGGCTTTTTGTCTTACTATTTCAGATCAGTTATTATTGGTAAATGCTATGGCAATAAATAACCTTTTACAAATAGGAAGCTGTGTACTCAAGCTCTTTCCTTTTCTTGAGGCCAGGAACATTGTGGGGCCTGACTGGGGTGGTGGAGGTACTGCCTTAGATTCTATCTGAGGCTCTGTCCTATTAATATCTCCACCACAAATGACCAGTGCCCACAGGCTATCTCTGCACCTGCTCTTGGAAAATTAACACAGCTCTGTTTAGAGGCCCTGGGCGGAGGGACTCAGCAGGTCTTACTTATTTTAAGTACCCAAAGCACTTAGCAGCATGCCTGGCACTCAATAAATTTGGGCTAAATTGAATTGGACTATTGATAACAGTTGTGTGACCTTGATCAAGTCACTCCCACTCTTTGGCCCGGAGCTTCCTGTGTGTAAAGTAAAGGAGATTGCATGGAAGGTTAGAGGTAGAAGGCACCTCTGATTTTATAAGTGGGGAAGCTAAGACTCAACTAAGAAAAGGGACTTGCCCAAGTTCACACCACAAGTTAGTAGAGAGGCAGGGGCTATAGCTGAAGTCTCTCCACTCCACAGTAAGGCACTTTCTACGACACTGTATTGTCAATCCAATTCTTTAATCCTAGGAAACAGAGACAACAAACTAAAGGTACACATATTAGCAGGGATAGATCTTAAAAAATATGTACCCAAGTGTACAAAGTAAGTTACAGAATGAGAACCATAATCCGTCACCATTTACATAAATGTAAACTGTGTGTACACAATATGAAAACACACATTTACAAGAACAATATAAAGTTACACAATAAATACATTAAAGAGTTATCTGTAGGGGTTGGGAGAGGAAAGAGGGTAGAAGGGAATAAATAAGTAGATAAGACGAAAGACCACAGAAGACAACTGAATAATATGTTTAACTCTCTGCACTTGAAGTCAAAAAATAAAATAAAACAAAATAACCTCTGCTTTCTCATGGGTTTTATTTCTAGCAGTATGTGTAAAATACAAAGCACATAGGCTCCGTCATTGATTTCTAAAAATCTCCCTCCTCTCCCTGGCCTCTACCCTCCTTTAGGCCTCAGCTTCTCTCACTGGGACTCCCGGAGCAGCTTTCCCCTTGATCTCCCGACCTCCACCCTTGCTCCATCCAATCCAATGCAGTTTTCCATAAAGGAACCAGAATAATCTTTGTCACACAAAAATCTGATCCTGGTTCTCCATTGTTTAAATACCTTCAGTGGCTTTGTGACAAAATGACCTAGGCAGCGTGGAGCAGTGATCGAGCACGCTGGAGTTGTCGAAGTGGGTGTGTAGCCCAGTTCTGCCATGTTCTGTGGGATTTTAAGCAAGTTTATCAACCCTACTGTGCCTCAATTTCCTCATCTATAGAATAGGAATAATAGGCACCTACTCATTTTGTGGTTGGAAGATTAAATAAATGTAAATATGTAAAGTATTTCAAACAATGCCTGTTATACCACAAACATTTAGATATCATGATTGTCATTCCCAGGCTCTTGACAGTTTGGGTCTCATGTAGCCCTTCAGTCTCATGTCCTGCCTCTTCCTTCTTGTTTCTGATGCCTGTAAGGCCTTGCCTCCTCTCCCTTGCCTAGTGGACTCCCACTTGATTAGAATTCCCTTTCTCCGGGAAGTCATGCTTCAGTCCCCTTGCCTCAGATGGGGTGCAGTTGATGGGGAGTCCTTTCTCTGTGCTCCTCAGACCCCTGTGTATTTACCCCTGTCGTGTTGTAAATTTCTCTTCAAGTGTCTGTTTGCCAAACACATAGAGCCTGGCACGTGGTAGGTATTCAGTAAACATTCCTTTTTATAAACTTTTTATTGATGAATAACATATGTACAGCAAAATTAATATATCTTAAGCATACAGCCTTAATAAAATTTTGAAAGCTGCACACACCATATAACCTGCATCCAGATCTATAAACAGAACATTTCCAGGCCTCTGGAAGCCCTCCTCATGCCGCCTTCTAGTCACTACCTCCCAAGTCCCCAGTCCTGACCTTTGCAGCTTAGATTACTTCTGCCTGTTTTTGTACTTTATCTAAGTGTAATCATATAGAATGTACTCTTTTCTATCTAGGTTCTTTCACTCATCATATGTTTCACTCAGTCTTCAATATTTCATATTTTTGTGTATAGTTGTAGATTGTTCATTGTCCTACTGTGTGTATACTATTAAGTTGTATGAATACGCTATAACTTTATCCATTCTACTGTTGATGGGCACTCAATAACTATTTCTTGAATAAATGAAGAAATCTGTCCATTCTGCTACATTTTGAATTTCTTGAGGAAAGAGACTGGATTTTATTAATCTTTAAGTCCCCAGGACCTAGCACAGGGCCTGGCACTTGGTGGGAGCCCAATGAGTATTTGAGGAATGAACTGAGGCATAATTCCCCTGAGACTTTGTAATTAAACTGGTCACTTCCCCATCCTCGGTGGGGCCCCAGCTTCAGAGCCCTGGGTGATGCAGGTGAGTTGCTAGGCAACAGCATGAGGTTGGCTCCGGGGTCACAGTGGAGAGTATGCTGCGGAGGAGGCTGAGGCCGAGGTAATTGGAAACATTTCTATTCAGCAGCCTCTGAACTGCCTCTGGTTTCTCCCCTCCAGCCCATCCCCCCACACAGCTGCAGGAGGGATCTTTCTAAAACAGGCATAGGACACAGCATGCTCTATTCCAAAACCTTTGGGCTCTCAGTTGAGGGAACTAAGGTTCTGAGATTTGAAATAACTTGCCCAATGTCCACGGAACAAGTCAAGTGCAGAGCTAAACCCAGGTTTGATTTTAAAGCCCAAGCCCTGGACTTTCCTGGTGGCGCAGTGGTTAAGAATCTGCCTACAAGTGCAGGGGACATGGGTTTGAGCCCTGGCCCAGGAAGATCCCACATGCCGCGGAGCAACTAAGCCCGTGCGCCACAGCTACTGAGCCTGTACTCTAAAGCCTGCAAACCACAACTACTGAGCCCGTGTGCCACAACTACTGAAGCCCACGCGCCTAGAGCCCCTGCTCTGCAACAAGAGTAGCCACCACAATGAGAAGCCCGCTCGCCACAACTAGAGAAAGCCCGCGCGCAGCAACGAAGACCCAATGCAGCCAAAAATAAATAAATAAATTAAAAAAAAAAAAAGAGCTTTAAAGCCCAAACCCTTTCCAGTATTTTGATTTTGAACAAGTTGGATCTGGGGTGCCCACAGTTCATTAGGTGGAGTGATTCAGGAGTTCGTGGGTCACATTGATGCCCACCCCATCAAAGCCTTCAATGGGGTAGGTACTTCAGCAACAAGTAAGAACGAGAAGGCTGGGAGACCAGTTCTGTGTGGGAGAAGCATGACCTTGATGGTTCCCTCCAACTTGGTATCTGGGGTTCCAATTGTTGGGCTTTGATCCAGAGAACAGCAGCATCAGGGCACCAGAGCCTCTCTGCCTAACCTCACTGACCCCAGAAAGGCATAACATAGTGGTAAGCACTTGACCCAGACTGGAAGGACTGAGTAGGGCTGCCAGGAAAGGATTCTAGGAAAAAGGGATTAATTTTGAACAATGAGTAAGAGATCAGGTAGATACAAGGGGAATGTGATGAAGGCAGTTCAAATGGCTAGATGTGGGCTTCCCTGGTGGCGCAGTGGTTGAGAGTCCACCTGCCTATGCAGGGGACGTGGGTTCGTGCCTTGGTCTGGGAAGATCCCACATGCCACGGAGCGGCTAGGCCAGTGAGTCATGGCCGCTGAGCCTGCGCGTCCGGAGCCTGTGCTCCGCAACGGGAGAGACCACAACAGTGAGAGGCCCGCGTAACGCAAAAAAAAAAAAAAAAAAAAGGTCTAGACGTATGAGTTTAGGAGAGATTTAATAATCTGGTTGAAGCTACTTTCATAGGTGAAGTTAAAGTTCTTTCAAGCATTCATTCATTCATCCATTCCACAAATATTTCTTGGTTGAGCCATGTACCCTATGCTTTAGTCATACTGAACTCACTGCTCCTAACACAATAAACAAAAGCTCTATGTCTCTCCAACGTTTGTGTATGTACACAGTTCTATGGGAAACCATGGCAGTAAGTCAGTCTAGATGTGGGATGGAGAAAGGGCATGTGAAGGAAGGCTTCCAGGAGGAAGTGTCATCCAAACTGTTACCAGAAAGATGTGTATTGTTAACCAGGTCAGGAAGGGGAAACAGGGAACTGGTTTAGGTAGAGGAACAACACGTGTAAAGGTTCAAAGGCAAAAGCATGGACAATTGGAAGAAGCTTCTCACGGCAAATTCTTGCACATTCTTCAAGTTTCCACTCAAACATGTCCCTTCTCCTTGTGGAGCTGTTCCCAGTTATTCCAAGGAGATTCGCATCCTCTCCTGTTCCCTGAAGACTTACAATGTCTTTTCTTAGCAGATTCATTACATTATATTGTCATTTATCTGGATTGTAATATTTTGTGCTTGTCTTTTCTCCTAAAGACCATACATTCCCTGAAGGCAGGGAACTATGTCTGATTCTGCTTTGTGACAGCAACTAGTAAACAGTGGTACTATCCCTTTATATCCCCAAATGAAAGGGGATTTTTTCCCACTCATCACTGGGAGAAGACTGGAGTGCTGTCCCTCCTACTCAGGGACCCCAGATTCCAATTTACAACCTACTGACTCAGTGTTACATGCTCAGTTTCCCTTAGACCTTCCCATTTTCCCCATCCTTTTGCTCACTGCCTTGTACCATCTGTACCTGTCCATTTCCTCCTCAGACTGGAAGTCCTTGGAAAGCAAGGATCAGGGTGGATTAATAATACCTTGGCTCCTCAGTGCCTGGTGCGATGCCTGGCACACAGGGAGTGCTTCTCATTAATCACATGTGAAGGAGAAATATAAAGAACAATGAGTTGAATAATACATTCAGGGTGATTACAGACTCTAATTTAACTCAAAGACATCCCATTAAAAAAATTCTTCTTTCCTGGTAGCAATTTTCTATTTGGGACCAGTGACTTGGTTTATTGAGAGACCTTAAAGTGCTGTCGATGTGAGCCAAAGAAGGTTCAGAAAGCCTTTTCTTGGCAGGGACTCAGTCCTTTCTATTATGTCAGTTTCTTTAAACAAAAAAGGATTTAAAAAACCTTTTTTAATGGATTCTCTTCTAAACACTCAAAGAAAGAAGGTCCGTCCTGTGGCTGGACTGTGATTGACTCTAAAGAATAAAGTGGAGGTCTCTTAATTGTAAGAATGCGAAATGTCTGAACCTCCCCTACTACGTATTGAGTATAATTGGCAATAATTTCCCCTTCCCCCACTCCCTGATTGAGAGACAGCTCACTTCGCATTAGAAGAAAACCAGACCACTAACCTGGGAACCTGAGTCTTGGAAAGAGTTTATTTTACCAGAGCATGCTTCCAGAGGGAGCGGAAAGCAGGAAGCCTGCATTTTCTCTCTGCTTCAGTCCACCTGGTACCTGGACTTATCACCACGCTTATGATTGGCCTCAGCTTTCCCTCCTCCCTCTTGGGACACTTTGCAGCCTTCGAAATATTTGGGCAGATGTTTCCTGTGGAAAATATTCCACAGGGCTGCCCTCTGTTATATGAGTTTCTGGTAGAAGTATCAAAGGTCTGAAGCTGGGCCGCATATCGAGATCCTAGGAGGTATATTGTGCTTGTAAGTGATCTGTTGTAATATTAGAAAATTCCTTCTTAGAAATTTCTTCACATTACCAACAATTTAAAATCCCTTCTTCAGCAGGCAAATTTTGAAATATGTCAGACTCCTGGCCCTACCACTTATTGACTGTATAGTTTTACACAAGTTGCCTAACCATCTCTGAAACTTAATTTCTTTTGCGGAAATAAATTTTTTTTTGAAATAACAGTTTCCACCTCCAAGGATTGTTATGAGGTAGAGAGAATAGGCATGTGAAAGAACCTGGCACATAGTAATCACTAATAAATTATAACCATTATTAGTGTTATACCTTGGAACCAGAGGCTCAGTTGGTTTCCATATAAACACTTCCACTGGAGTTAGGGAATTCCTCTAGGCTTCCCTTCCTACTTGCTGCTTTGCACCACCTAGTCCACTCTTTCCTGGGGTCCTGCTTGGCTTCACATCTTGACTCTTCCTTCTCATCTTGCTCTGTTTGCATATAGTAATTTTGTTCCAATGCCTGGTTTGTAACTGACCAGGAAATATTTGATCAATCACTAAATGCAATCAGGGTTTGTATTAGTTTGCTAGGGCTGTCATAACAAAACACCAAAGACTGGGTGGCTTCAAGAATAGAAATTTGGGCTTCCCTGGTGGCACAGTGGTTGGGAGTCCGCCTGCTGATGCATGGGACACGAGTTCGTGCCCCGGTCCAGGAGGATCCCACATGCCGCGGAGCGGCTGGGCCCGTGGGCCATGGCTGCTGGGCCTGCGTGTCCAGAGCCTGTGCTCTGCAGCGGGAGAGGCCACAGCGGTGAGAGGCCTGCATACCGCAAAAAAAAAAAAAAAAAAAGAAATTTATTTTCTCTCAGTTCTGGAGGCTAGAATTCTGAGATCAAGGTGTCTTCAGGTTTGGTTTCTCCTGAGGCCTCTCTCCTTGGCTTACAAGTGGCCACCTTCTCATTGTATCCTTACATGGTCGTCCCTCTGTCCACATATGCCCCTAGTGACTGTGTCCAAATTTCCTCCTCTCATAAGGACACTAGTTAGATTGAATTAGGCCCATCCTAATGGCCTCATTTTAACTTAATCACCTCCTTAAAGGCCCCATATCTGAATATAGTCACATTCTGAGGCACTGGGGGTTTGGGCTTCAACATATGGATTTTGATGGAAGGAGACACAATTCAGCCCATAACAGGGTTCTAAGTAGTAAACAACAGAAATTGACTCATTGATTTTAGCAGGAAAAAAAATATTAAAAGGTCACTGAGGATTTTACAGAATCACAGGGAAGCCTTGGAAAATAGGCAGGAATGAGAGAGGTGAGGCAGTGAGTAACTAGACCACGACTCAAATCACATCACCAAACCAGTCTGGTGAGGGCATTGCTGCTGTGACCAGCGGAACTGCTGTCTCTGGATCCTGCATGCTGCCACTGCCCCACTGGCAACTCAGCACGCCTGCTGCTGCTCCCACTTTGCCACTAGAATGGATTCTCTACGGCCCCTACTCCTCTGGGTCACCAGCTCCTGATTCAAATTTGAGGTGGCTGTATCTGATGAGGACACATGCCCTTGCTTACTTGCAAAGGAGGCTGGAAAAACAATCATCTCGTGTTTCCTCCTTCTCTATAAGGCTCTGCCTTCCACCAAGACTCAAGAAGTCTCTCAACATAAGGAGATTCAGAGCTGGGGCACTCAGAATTACAAGTGTCCACTACACTTAACAAATATTTATTGAACTTTTAATATCATGCCTTGGGGATACAAAGGTGACCAGCATCTGCCTTCAAGAGTTCCAAGTCTAGTATGGTGGGAGACAGATGAGTAAATGGGCAATTTGAATACACTGCGATAATGGTCATGATGGAGGAAAGCAGGAGGGGGCTGTTGAATTACAGAGAAGAGGAAGTGACTCACATCAGGAGAAATCAGGGAAGATATTCTGGGAAAGATGATGGCATCTGAGACCTGAAGGACAAAGGAGTGCTAGCTAGCTAAGAAGTACATCTCCCTCCTACTGTTCCAGGTGCCTGTTTTCAAAGCCTCTGAAATGAGACACTGCTTGGCATTAGCATCCAACCTAGAGCTGTAGCCACTATTGGCCAGGTACCCCAGCCTCCTGATCTAAGGACAGAGATTGGACACAAGTTTCCACAATACAGAGACATACCCCCATATGCACTGAATTCATTCATTCCTTCATTAATATTCTCAATCTCTCTTGGAAATTTCTAGAACTGTCCAGCCCTGTGCTAGGCAGAGGTAGGAGATGAAAAAAGAGAAACCATGGCTGTGGAGAAAAACAGGCCTGCAGTGGGGCTAAGGATGTGGTCCTGGGGAAGGTCTGCTGGTCACTCAGACTCATTCCCACAGACTGGTACATTACCATGGTCCAGCATCCTGACAGGCTCAGAAGCTTGATTTTTGTGGCACATGAAAAGTGGCTGCATCTCTCAGATTAGAGACATACCCTCAGACTCACGTTAACAAAGATCACTGTGACTGATGCATAAACCAAAAGTCCATTTATTAATTTGCAAAAAAGAAGCACTATTTGCAAAGCCAATTTAATTCCCAAAGCAGACCAGAGCACACATCAGAAGATCTGTGCATTTTCTCATGGGAAGACAAGTATCTGGGGGTAGCCTGGTAGGCCTGGAATCAGAGCAAGGGGTGTGAGTCAGTCTCAAGAGAGACCTCTCCATCAGTGAACTTAGACACTCTACTCACTTCAGCTGTTTCTCAACCCTGATTGCACATTAGAAGCATCTGGGGAGATTTCTTAAGCACTCATGCTTGGGCTCTCTCTTCGAGGTTCTGATTTAGTTGGTCACAGCAAAGCCCAAATGGGAATCTTACTTTAAAAGTAGGGCTTCCCTGGTGGCACAGTGGTTGAGAGTCTGCCTGCCGATGCAGGGGACACAGGTTCGTGCCCCGGTCCAGGAAGATCCCACATGCCGTGGAGCGGCTAGGCCCATGAGCCATGGCCGCTGAGCCTGTGCGTCCGGAGCCTGTGCTCCACAACGGGAGAGGCCACAACAGTGAGAGGCCCGCGTACCACCAAAAAAAAAAAAAAAAAAAAAGTAGCTGAGACTTCCCTGGTGGTCTAGTGGTTAAGACTCCGTGCTCCCTATGCAGGGGGCCTGGGTTCAAACTCTGGTCAGGGAACTAGATTCCGTATGCTGCAACTAAGAGCCCACATGCTGCAACTAAAAGATGTTGCGTGCTGCAACAAAGACCCAGCATAGCCAAATTAATTTATTAATTAATGTTTTAAAAAGTAGCTGAGGCAAGGCTAACATGAAGCAAAGGGCTGATTTCTAGGTCTTGTCAAGGAAATCATGATGTTAATGTTACTTAGCTAAGACTTCTCATCCCAGGGCAGTGTCTGGAGAGATACCTATGACTTTCCCTTTTCAAGTTTCCATGGTTGACCATCCTCCTTCTTCTATTCACACAGATGTTCTCCAAACAGGATATGTTACAATTGATATGGTTTTCACTCATTAAATTGCAGTCCGTTTCTAGGTCTGCAGCTTTAAGAATACTTCCAGATCACCTTGGCCACTTGGTGAGAGTTTTGAGTGCTCCCAAACTTCTCTGACAGTTTTACACAGGGGCTCTTAGCTTCCTACAGATGGTTAATTTCATTTATGGAGAGTAGATTTTATTTCAGGGGCAACCTTATTCTCAGTCTTTTTGAGGATGTCCCACTGATTGCCATCAAGCATCCAGAGATTAATCTGGGGCTGTGGAAATTCAAAGAGAAAGTTTAATTACGAGTTAACTCTGACCCTTATGGACATAGTGGTGGCTCAATTGAAACAATCAGAGAGGTTTTGACCTTTTCGGGGTATGTGACCTTGGGCAAAGGCTTTATCACCCTGAGTTTCATTTGTAACCTGTGGATTATCATGCCTAGGCTTTTTTTATATATATATATATTTTGGCTGCGTTGGGTCTTTGTTTCTGTGTGGGGGCTTTCTCTAGTTGCCGTGAGCGGGGGCTACTCTTCGCTGCGGTGCGCGGGCTTCTCGTTGCAGTGACTTCTCTTGTGGCGGAGCACGGGCTCTAGGCGTGTCGGCTTCAGTAATTGTGACACACGGGCTCTAGAGTGCAGGCTCAGTAGTTACGGCACACAGGCTTAGTTGCTCTGCGGCATGTGGGATCTTCCTGGAAGACCAGGGCTCTAACCTGTGTCCCCTGCATTGGCAGGCGGACTCTTAACCACTGCTCCACCAGCAAAGTCCTATCATGCCTAGGCTTTAGAGCTGTGGTGAGCAGTAAATATACCACATGAAAAATCCTTGGCATGATGTAAGCACTCAATGAAAATAACTTTTAATATTGATATTATTGAAGGAATCTGTTTTTCAAAAGTTGGGGAGTATTTCCTCAGAACCAAACTCCTTCTCTCTTTAGTTTTTTAGAATAGTAATTTTATCATGCTTTAAAAATAGTCATACATGCTCATAAAAAATTCAAGCAGTACAGAAAAACACAAGGGAGAAAGTAACAGATCACTCTTAATTCTAACACTCAAAATAACATCTTTAACATATGGTGAAAATCATTCTGAACATCTTTATATGTATTTATACAGGATAATTGACACAGAGAAGTAATTTTAAAGGGCTCACACTGAGCAAGATGTTTCAAATAAAATATTTAATTAAAAAGCCTTATTGAAGTTAATTTAACAAATAAAAAATGATGAAAGGATTGATGAATGATAAGTTATAAAAAAGATTATGAAAATAATTGGAGTTGTCATCTTTTTTTAAACTACAGATTTTAATATTAGACAATATTGACTATTGTCTATCATAAGGATGATTAATACTCTATACTTCTCCCATTTCCTCTCCTCCTGTCTAATTTTTGTTATTATTTTTACTTTGCCAATATTCATAATGTTTACACTAATTCCTCAAGTTGTTTAGGCTAAGCTCTAGATTTAAATAGATGCAATCTTTGGGACTTCCCTGGTGGAACAGTGGTTAAGAATCCACCTGTTAAAGAAGGGGACACGGGTTCGAGCCTTGGTTCAGGACGATCCCACATGCTGCGGAGCAACTAAGCCCGTGCGCCACAACTACTGAGCCTGTGTGCCACAACTACTGAAGCCCACACGCCTAGAGCCCGTGCTCTGCAACAAGAGTAGCCACCCCAATGAGAAGCCTGCGCACTGCAACGAAGAGCAGCTCCCGCTTGCCACAACTAGAGAAAGCCTGCGAGCAGAAATGAAGACCCAATGCAGCCAAAAATAAATAAATAAATCTATAAAAAAATTATTTAAAAAAATAGGTGCAATCTTCATCACCAATGGTTCATGATAGCTTCTTTTCTTTATTTACATTCGTGTCTTGATTAGCTGGATTTCAGCATCAAGAAATTTTTTTCAAGAAGGATGCTGAATTCTTTAAATTTTTTCAATTTTAATAATAGTTTTAACAATTTTAAATTGTTAAAGCACCTGTTGCTTTTTAATTTAGCTGACAACATAGTTGGGTAAAATATTCAGGGGTTACACTTTCCCTCAGAATGACGTAAACTTTTGCTGTGGAGAAGTCTGATGTGAATCTGATTTTATTCCTTTTTATAGATAACTTGCTTTTTCTGTTTGAAAAATGAGTTCTTTCTTCATCTGTGAAATTCAACAATTTGACCAGTATTAATCTCTCTTTTGATAGTATCACTAGAGAATTTATTATTTGCCTGTAATTTGCTGAATGACCTTAGGTTAAGACCCTGTCACTCTCTGGGCCTCATTTTCCCCAAATGTACAATGAGGGAGATAATGAGTCCTTTCAGCTTTGTCAGTCTATGCTCCTCTGATTGGATTCGTGAATGAGCAAGCAGGTAGTTTTCCTTTTATGGGTTGTTAGCAAAAAATATGTAAGAACTGAGTTTGAAGAGCTGCTTATGGAGGTTATTGCAGGACTTCAAGTTCTTGTGGGAAAGTGGACTAGAGCAACCATGTACAAGGTCCTTTTCCAGCCCTAGAGTGAATCTTGAATAACGATGCTTTGATATGTTTCTGTGACTGGGGGCCCAGTTGGCTACAGTCTGATGTTTCATAGAAGTTTAGAATAGGAATGTATCTTTCAGCCCTTCTAACCCAATGTTTATCATTGTACACATTAGCAACTGGATGCTCAGAGAGGGGGTATGGCTTGTACAAGGTCACACAGTGAGTTAGTGGCACAGTAAGGACTGGAATTCAGACTTTATAATTCTCAACCTACACTTTCTCCTCTGCAATGCAGTATGATGATGAGACTTAGAGCAGATCTAGACCCCAGATGAGCCCATTACCTTGACTCTGCCTTGCCATTGTTAACTGACACCAGTGGGAACCTCTGGACATTTCAAGTGACGGTGAGGAGAAAGGATGAAAGTAGACAGATGCCCTCCTCTTTCATTAATTCCTTTCAAGTCCTACCCATCCTTATAATGGCAGTTTCCATCTCCTCTATGAAGCCTTCTGATGCCAGAGTTTGAGGAGATCTTGCCTACCTCTCCATCCATCCATTCATCCATCCATCCAACCAGTCATCCATTTACTTGACAACTACTCACTGAACATCTTCTTTGTGCAAGGCTATTAGCTGGGGACTCATCAATGAATCAGTCATGTTTACACTTTCATGGAGCTACCAGGGCAGGAATAAAAGCAAATGTGATGCAGTGCGATAAACAGGCCCTCAAGACTCCCAATGCAACCTGGCCAGTTTTTCACTTTGAAGCTTCTCACAGCTACTCTCATCCTCACTTATGATGATGGATTTTAGTTAGAATTGGGGGTAAATTTTTGAATAAACAGTAAAGTGACAAATCATAAAATGGTTATGAATAGAAAAAATGTTAAACTGTAGCACTTAAATTTCTACAATGTTTACTAGACTTATTGTTTTACCTAAATTATTTCCTGAATAGGTCTAAATTTAGAAAATTCAGAGTGAATTTGAAAAATGGCAAATGGCAAATAAAACTGTAGGGATATTAAGAGATTACAAAATGACCTCAAAAGTAAGTAACTACAGGGAATTCCCTGGCATTCCAGTGGTTAGGACTCGGCGCTTTCACTGCTGGGGCCCAGGTTCAATCCCTGATCGGGAAACTAAGATCCCACGAGCTGCGTGGAGTGGCAAAAACAAACAAACAAAAAATAAAATACATACAAACCCACATAACAAACCAACACAAAAATACATACAGTGGAAATGAAACTATAAAGAAAGTAACTGCAAAGGACAATTATTATAAAGCAGACTAGAAATTAAGAAACATAAAACTGGAACAAAGAAATAAACTAAAAAAAGACAACTTACCATGTTGATGCAGCTACACAATATGCAGGAATAATTCACAAAGAACTGTTAGTAGAGGAATTGAGTGGTTGGCTGTTCAATAATACTCTCCTACAGTTACAGTGTCCCTAAAGTATGAGATGGGCAACCAACTTTGCTTTTTGTAGGGAAACTGCCTGCAACCTATAAATAACTATGAGTGACTAACAATAATCTTTACAGTTGGCAGCTCTATGACTCATAGAAAAAAATACAGAGGATTTATCACACAAAAGGCTACTAGTAAGATAACTATTAAAGTGAACAAACCAGAACTATATGTATCAATATGGTTACATCTGAAAAATAAATGTTGAACAAAAAAACTCAAGTGGTAAAAATATATTTACAGATGAAACCATTTATATAAAGTTAAAAAAAAGTTATCAGTATCAACACTTGTTTTGAAAAATCTCTATCAAATACATGTAGAAATAAATATAGATGTGTATGTATATGTGGGTTAGTATACGTATAAATATTTCCTAGCTCTGTCTGCTTAGAGCACCTAGAAGCAGTAATACCCCAGTAGCAATGATCACATCTAGTACCCAGATCTTTGTTTCTAATTACCTGTTTTCAATAAAAAGAATCAGTGCTCCTTGGAGAAGTGATTGATTCCAGGGCTGGAAAAATACAAGATGAGCCTGGAGCATCTTGTGGTGCTAGGATAGAGACATGTCAAAAAGACACAGAAGCCAACCAAAAGAGTTCCCAATGGCCAAAACTTGAATAATTTGAGCAACAAAATAAATAATCATAGTTTAGATTATAACCCAAAGAATGAAAAAAAATCACTAAGTCCTTACTGATATAAATAAATGATTGAATAAATAAACAAATGAGGGAGAAGGAAAAAGTCTCCCTTACAGAAGAATTTCGGTAAATAAAAGTAGAAGGAATTAGGGAATTAGAAAATCACATTAGAACATCAAAGTATTAACTGCATCAAGCAAGGTCCACTAATAAATACTGTAATTAGTGGGTTAAAATTTAAGATGAAACAAGGTATCTGCGTAGCTTCAAATTATATCTCCCCAAATATTTTTTTAGAAAAGGAAAAATAGTAAGTTTACAACGGAGAAACCTGGCAGCCCCATGTTAACCAAGTGATCAAGATAAATATCACAAGTAATAGGATGTATCACTATTGTGTATGCCTGATTGGATGCATTGAAAAGGGCACATAGCTTTTGTGATACTCTTCTCCAAAATCCATAGCCTTAATTGAATCATGAGAAAACCTTAGACAAACCCAAATTGAGGAACATTCTACCAAGATAAGTACTCTTCATAATTCTCAAAGTCATGATAGAAGAGGAGAGACTAAGGAACTGTTACAGATTGAAGGAGACTAAGGAGACACGATGATAACTAAATGCCTGTAGGGTCCTAGATTGGATTCTAGAATAGAAAAAGGACATTAGTGGAAAACCTGATAAAGTCTGAATAAAGACTTTAGTTTAATTAATAGCATGGCATTTATGTTAATTTCTTAGTTTTGATAATGATACCATGATTGTGTAATATGTTAATATTATGGAAATTTGGGTATATTATTTTGTATAATTTTTTGTATATTTGAAATATTTCATTAAAAATGGAATATATAGTTCAATGCCAAAATGAAGGCCTTACCCTCTTCCCTTGCACTGAACAATAGCCAAAACTTGAGCTACCCTCCCCTTGCTCCTGCCTTTGATTTAAGGGCAGAAATGTGAGTTGGGGGCAGATCGTAAAGGACCTTTAATGCTTGCACTTTATCCTGGAGTAATGAGAAGCCGTTAAAAGGTTTTCAGCAGGAGAGAGATGTGGTCACATGTGTTTTACGAATACAACTCTGATGTGATACACACGTTAACAAATTAAAGAATAAAAACCATATGATCATCTCAATAGATGCAGAAAAAACTTTTGACAAAATTCAACAACGATTTATGATAAAAACTCTCCAGGAAGTGGGCATAGAGGGAATATACCTCAACATAATAAAGGCCATATATGACAAACCCACAGCTAACATCATACTCAATGCTGAAAAGCTGAAAGCATTTCCTCTAAGATCAGGAACAAGACAAGGATGCCCACTCATGCCACTTTTATTCAATATCATATTGGAAGTCCTAGCCACCACAATCAGACGATAAAAAGAATACAAAATAAAAAAGGAATAAAAGGAATCCAAATTGGAAAAGAAGAATTAAAATTGTCACTGTTTGCAGACGACACGATACTATACAGAGAAAATCCTAAAGATGCCACCAGAAAACTACTAGAGCTCATCAATGAACTCAGTAAAGTTGCAGGATACAAAATTAATATACAGAAATCTGTTTCATTTCTATACACTAACAGTGAACTATCAGAAAAAGAAATTAAGGAAACAATCCCATTTACCATCGCATCAAAAAGAATAAGAGGGGCTTCCCTGGTGGCGCAGTGGTTGAGAGTCCGCCTGCCGATGCAGGGGACACGGGTTCGTGCCCTGGTCCAGGAGGATCCCACATGCTGGGGAGCGACAGGGCCTGTGAGCCGTGGCTGCTGAGCCTGCGCGTCTGGAGCCTGTGCTACGCAACGGGAGAGGCCACAACAGTGAGAGGCCCGAGTACTGCAAAAAAAAAAAAAAAAAGAATAAGATACCTAGAAATAAACCTACCTAAGGAGGTAGGAGATGTGTACTCAGAAAACTGTAAGACACTGATGAAAGAAATTGAAGGTTATATAAACAGATGGAAAGATATACTGTGTTCTTGGATTGGAAAAATGAATATTGTTAAAATGGCCATACTACACAAGGCAATTTACAGATTAAATGCAATCCCTATAAAATACCAATAGCAGAGACTTCCCTGGTGGTCCAGTGGTAAAGAATACACCTTACAATGTAGGGGACATGGGTTCGATCCCTGGTGAGGGAACTAAGATCCCACATGCCGCGGGGCAACTAAGCCCGTGTGCCACAACTACTGAGCTTGCGAGTTTCAACTAGAGCGCGCGGGCCACAAACTACAGAGCCCATGTGCTCTGGAGCCTGCATGCCACAACTAGAGGAGAGAAAAACCCGCATGGCACAACTAGAGAGAAGCCCACGCACCACAACAAGAGCCTGCATGCCACAATGAAAGATCCCGCATGCCTCAACGAAGATCCTGCATGCCGCAACTAAGACCCAATGCAGCCAAAAATAAATAAAATAAAAAAATAAATAATAAATCTTTTAAAAAATACCAATAGCATTTTTACAGAACTAGAACAAATAATTTAAAAATTTGTATGGAAACACAAAAGACCCTGAATAGCCAAAAACAATCTTGAGCAAGAAGAACAGAGCTGGAGGAATTATGGTCCCTAACTTCAGACTATACCACAAAGCTACGGTAATCAAAACAGTATGGTACTGGCACAAGACAGACATATGGATCAATGGAACAGAATAGAGAACCCAGAAATAAATCCACGCACTTATGATCAATTCATCTATGACAAAGGAGGCAAGAATATGCAATGGAGAAAAGAAAGTCTCTTCAATACGTAGTTCTGGGAAAATTGGACAGCTACATGTAAAAGAATGAAATAAGAACATTCTCTAACACCATACACAAAAATAAACTTAAAATGGAGTAAAGACCTAAATGTAAGACTGGAAACCATAAAACTTCTAGAGGAAAATATAGGCAGAACACTCTGACACAGATTGTAGCAATATTTTTTTGGATTGGTCTCCTAAAGCAAAGGAAATAAAAGCAAAAATAAACAAATGGGATCTAATTAAACTTAAAGCCTTTTGCACAGTAAAGGAAACCATAAACAAAATGAAAGACAAGCTACTGAAGGACAGAAAATATTTGCAAATGATATAACCAATAAGGGGTTAATATCCAAAATATATAAACAGCTCATACAACTCAATATCAAAAAAACCCCAACCTGATTAAAAAATGGGCAGAAGACCTGAACAGACATGTCTCCAAAAAGGACATGCAGATGGCCAATAAGAACATGAAAGGGTGCTCAACATCGCTAATCATCAGGGAAATACAAAACAAAACCACAATGCGATATCACCTCACACCTGTTAGAATGGCCATCATTAAAAAGAACACAAATAACAAATGTTGGAGAGGTTGTGGAGAAAAAGGAACACTCAAACACTGTTGGTGGGAATGTAAATTGGTGCAGCCACTATGGAAAACAGTCTGGAGATTTCTCCAAAAACTGAAAATAGAACTACCATATGACCCAGCAATTCCACTCCTGAAAGAAACAAAAACAGTCCAAAAACAATCCAAAAAACCCAGAAACACTAATTCTAAAGGGTACACGCAGGGACTTCCCTGGTGGTCCAGCAGTTAAGACTCCCAATGCAGGGGGCCCAGGTTCGATCCCTGGTCAGGGAATTAGACTTCGCACGCCTCAACTAAAAGAAAAAAAGATTTTGCATGCCACAAATAAAGATCCCGCACGCGGCAACGAAGATCCCGTGTGCTGCAACTAAGACCTGGCACAACCAGATAAATAAATAAATAAATAAGAGTTAGCTGGATGTATTGTCAAATATATGTGCTATTTTCCTTGTAGTAAAGTTTTCATACTTAAAAATCATATATATTATTTTATAGCTCAATTTCAACTTAAGATATATGATTAGTGATTTTAAAATGTACCAAACAGTTAGATAATGTTAATATTAGACTCTATGAATTGATAAATTCAAATGTGAAACCTGTACTCATTTCTACATGAGAATACATATGCAAATTATTCATTAAATAACTTCTAAAATGGACTTGCTAAAAAAAAAAAGAGCTGGATGATGAGCTGGGGATATGAACAGGAAGAGACAGTTGGAATGGCATTGGCACTTGGAAAGCCCCACAGGCTTTAGGAGCCAAATGTTATTCAGGAAACTAAAAAGTGCATATTGACTGGAGCATATAGTATGGGACGTGAGACAAAGCTGAGAGACTGCTGGAGGTCAGCTCATTTAAGACTTTATGGTCATGTTGGAGTACTCATAGATCCTCTCGCTGGGACTGGTTTTGTTCTGGGTACCAGGGATATACAGAATTGAACCAGACTTTAAAGTACTTTAACCCCAGGCCTTAAATAGCTCATTAGGTGGGGTAGAACCACTCTGACAATGGCTGTGCAGCACGACAAATATGATGATAGAGGTAAGAAGAGATTTTCATGGGAATTCACAGAAGAAGTACTTAAAGAATAAAATTATTTCATCATATTGCCTTTTGAGTTATTGCATATTGCCTCCAAACTCATATTAGATTAGATTAGATTAGATTAATCAGTTGTAGGATTAAGTTTAGATTAATGTTCTTTTTAGACACACAGAAAAATGGTTTAGCCACTTAGGCAACCAAGCAATTTCTAGTATAGTTCTTGCTTATGACCTCTTTCTTTCCTTTTCATAAACTCTCACTTACCCTTTAAGACTGCTGAACTGTCCCCTTCCCACTTTACTCCAGATAGAGTTAGAAATCTTCCCCTCTGTGTCCCTATTATAGCATTTATCATAATACACTATTTTTATTTTCTGTATCCCCACAAGACCTTTTTCCCCCCACCAACTAGACTTCTTAAGCATAGAGATTTCATCATGCTCATCCTTCAGTCAAGTCATTCAACAAATATTTATCAAGCACCTACTATGTGATGGTCATCAAGTTAGGTGCTGCAGATTCAGTGATAACCCAGATAAGATTCAGTCCTTGCTCTCACAGAGCTTATAGTCTAGTGCAGAAGGCAAACAAGTAAATGGGCAAGAACAGTAAGTATGACAAATACTATGATAAGGAAAGTGTAAAGTGCCATGGGAGCCCAGAGCAGGGGCACATAACTTACTCAAGGGGGATAATGTAAGGCTTGCAGAAAGAAGAAATTTAAGCTGAGAACTGAAGGATAAGCATGAGTTAGCGGGGCAAACCTGCAGTGGAGGTTCCAGAGCTGAGCAAGAGCACAACACATTAAAGAAACTGAAAGAAGTTCACAGAGCAGTGGAGTTTGGGGGGAGGTTGTAGCGATTGGGTGGAGGGGTGATGGGAGAAAGAGGGGAGCCATTACAGATCAGTGTTTAACATGGTGGTGTACACATAGAAAGCACTATGTAAATATTTGTTGGATGAATGGCTCATTTACCTGAGGAAGTGAGACCTTTGGGAAAGCCAAGTTTGTGTGCAGTTGTTTATTCTCTTGTTCTCTGGAAGGCATTTGTATTGGGTTGGTTAAAAGCCTGGTTTCTGACACCAACTACTTAGATTTGAATCCTGGCTTTGACAATTAGTAGCTGAGGTGACCTAGACAAATTACATAAATGCTTTTGTGTCATTTACCTTATCTTTAAGTTAGAGACGATAATAATATTACATAGGATTGTTGTCAAGATTAAAGGTTAAGTTAATATATGTAAAGCATTAGAACAGAGCCTAGAACTAAGCACTGTGTGTTCGATATTATTATTCCTACATTCATCAAAACATTTATTGAGGGACAAAGTACTGTGACAGCTGTGAAAATAAGATGTGGCTCCAGCCATGGAGGAGGACCATAAAGTCTGGTGAGGGAGAAGATTCATAAATAAGTAATTACAACACTACATGATCAAGCAGGGTGACAGCAGTAAGTGCTACAGAATTAAAGAAGAGGGAGTGACTCATTTTCTCTGAAGAAGCCAAGGGAGAATACAGAGGGAAGAATGCATTTAAGCTGGGTGAAGAAGAATGAACAGTTTGCCAGCAAAGAAAGGCAATAGAGCTTATCAGGCCAAGGAAGCACCATGTTGCAAAGGTTTAGTAGCATGCAAGCCTAAGGCATGTTTAGCAAATGGCAAGGGACTCTAGAAATCTTTTATGTTCCAGGGTCTATGTTAGGCATTTTTAAAAATTTATTTCTTTTACTTTTCATAAGAACTGTTACATGTACCCACTCTACTTGATACTTATATAGTACTTACTGTTGCAGTCACCTTGTATATATTAACTCAATCCTTATGACAACTGTATGAAATAGGTACTATTATTATTCCCACTTTGCAGATGAGGAAATTGAGGCAAAAAAGGTGAAGTACCTTATTCAAAGTCATACAGCTAGGAGATGGCAGCGCCAAAATTCAAACCTGCAGTTTGACTCCAGAATCTGTGGTCTTAATCACTACTAACTTATTCTTCACCCCCAACTCCCACCCACTAGTTGTTGATTTTGATCTGCTATAGTTATGGAAACTAGATATCCAAACTTGTTGGAACTGCATGTAAAGAAAGAGTTGAAAGTCACTTCTGGGAGAAAAGTGCATGAACTCTCCAGCATGTGCAGACTGCACAAGACTGTACATAAAAATGCTTGAACATAACTCCTTCCCGTCTCTGACTCTCACATTTGCTTTAGGCAGCAAATGTGGGTTGGGGGTAGGGTGGATATTTATTGGATTACACAGGATGTCTCAAGCCACACATGTTTCTCTGGGGGTCCATTTTAAACTTGAATCCTCCAACCAGCAAGTTGCTCTCTCTGGAAACAAAAAACGTTTAAAATACTCCCTTCACTGTAGGGGAGGGCAAAAGTGGGCAGAAAATGCAACACAGACAAGACATGTGATAAAAAGTTAGGATTTTATCTAGAGCTAGGCAGAGCCATACTAATTCACAAAGAGTAACATTTCAGGGGACAATCAGGGATAAGAAGAGAGAGTTTTGCAGGCTTATTAGAGGAAGCAAACTCCCACAGAACTATGATCGATTAAGACTATACCTAAAGTGAACCTTGAGAAAATACATCCATGGAGATTTAGATTAAGGGCTCCAGGCAGAAGAGAATTTACAGAAATGGCATAGTGCAAAAAGTAAAGTCCAAATTGGACCTGAGGAATTCATATTGGTTAAGAGCTTTCCCTAAGTTTTTTAGAAAGAAAGAACTGAAAGTTTAAACCAGAACCTAATAAACCACCTTTGAAGATCTTTATACAGATTTACGTGTAAGTCAATGGGTGGTAAACTGTACATTCTCATTTCAGAGCGTGGGCTCAGTCTTTCTCAGTGAACCCTTTTGTGACTTTCATAAAATCTCCAGTTAAAGAATCACTCTATGTATGACCTATAGATAGCAATCTGGAAGGCTAGACCTAACTCGATATGTAGTCAAAATTCTGTTTTCCAGAGTGGACGAAAAGAGGAGAACGCTTCTTTTTTAGTCTGAGTGTAATATATAGAACACAAACTTCCTGACAACTCTGAGGATGTTCAGAGTTCTTCTTGCGTGTGAAACTGCTTGAGAGCTGGATTCTGGATAGGTGGAATTTATAGCAACATTATGTCCCAGATTTTTGAGGACAGCTCAGATTTCAAACATTGTAACTATAAGTAGGCTTATAAACCTGTGCTCTTGTGTATCCTAATTTGGATAGAGAGGAAAACATGGGCATAATATAAATGATCTTTTCTTGGACTTTATGGTAAGGAAGGAAGTCATGTTTGGGTTAGAGGGGTAACAGTGCTCTTCTAATAGTATTCCTTGGTAACAGGGTTACGAAAGCTGTCTTATGTGTGAAAAATGCTGGGAGAAACTCCTGCAAAATTGAGGATGTGTGTGCCATTTGGAGAGAATAGAAAAGTCTGGGGGAGAGAAGTCTGAGGACAAAACAGAGAGAGGCGGCTCCTAGTGAAGGTCAGCTGTGTCCCTGTTGAAGAGGAGGAAAGGGTTGAAAGTTTGAGAAAACTGGGAGAGGGAGAAGGAGAAGATAGCATTAAAAGAGAAGCTTAGAGAGAAACTTAAAAGACTCAGGAGAGTGAAAGTGAGGAGAGAGGAGGAAAAGAAGAAAGACTAGGGAGAACAAGAGGAGAAAAGGGAATGAGAATGTGCAGAGGAGATCTACAGCAAGTAAGCCTTCATGGGTCAGAGAGACAAAGGGGAACCTTGAGGTTTCTCTCAAGGTTGTAGAAGTCTGGAGGGCCCCTGGAGGAGTGTTGGGAGAGATCTAAGGCAGGGCAAGGATTCTGGAACTGGACCAAGGGCTGTCTAAACAAGAAAAATCAGAGCTGCATATAAGATGAACTGGTGATCCCTCCAAGGATCCCTTTGACAGGCTACGCTCCAAAGCGGTACGTGATCTTGGGTCATATTCTCTGGGGAACTTTGGCGACACAGCAAGATTTTCCATTGATGTTGTCTAACCTTAAGGAAATCTCTCTCTAAAATATTGTTGTCTTGCAAGGTGGGGGTACTTAGCTATTTAGAAGGTGTGTTTCTCAGGCTCTCAGAGACATCAAAGTAAGTGAAGTGTGGCAAGTCTCCCCTCTCCCCAAATCTGGCATGTCTATGTTTCCAGTCAGTATTTTTTTTTGAAGGAAAATATATCTGTAGATACTATAGCCTTTGCTCAGAGATTCTGAGAAGCCTATCATTTTTAAAGCTTGAAAATATTTGGTTGGTTTTCTCTCCCATATAATAGTGGAAGTGGAATTTAGGACAAACCTCTTAAATCAATTTGGCAGTATACATCAGGAATCTTTAAAAATTTCACACTACTTGATATAGAAGTGCCACATCTGAGAATTTTCTCTGACGAAATAATCTTATAGTGCTTTATACATTTATGCAAAAAGCATTATTTAGAATAGAAAAAAATTAGGAGTAACTTAAATGCCTAACAATATGGGACC
This sequence comes from Delphinapterus leucas, assembly GCF_059928025.1. Taxonomy (NCBI): domain Eukaryota; kingdom Metazoa; phylum Chordata; class Mammalia; order Artiodactyla; family Monodontidae; genus Delphinapterus; species Delphinapterus leucas. The sequence goes on from NC_143129.1 coordinate 146,696,057, forward strand.
GGTTAAACAAACTCTGGCACCTTCTCTTATATAATATTTTGCAGTTGCTAAAACTGTATTTACAAAGAATTCTTAATGATGGGGAGAAATACTTATGATAAAATATTAAGTAAAAATATATTATGTGCAAAGTGTGATCTCAACTATGCTAAAATGCATTTAAAAAAAAAAAGACTGAAAGGAAATATGCCAAAAAGTTGTTTAGATTGATTGTCTTAAGACAGTGGGGTATGGTCTATTGTTATTGTTATTTTCTTCTTTATGTTTTCCTAAATTTTCCAGATTTTCTGCAAAGGGCATGTAATTCTATTATAATCAGAAAAAATAAAAATTTAGTTTTAAAAGTTTAAGAAAACAGGGGACTAAATATTTACAAACATAAGTCACTTAGTCAAAAATAATTTTACAAAAGATTTAGAAGTTGTAAAAAAATGTTAAAGGAAATAAAGCAAAATTGTTAAAAAGAATAAAATGAAACTTTTATTTAAAAATATTAATTTAAAATTTTTTTATTAAAAATAAAACTTAAAATGCAAGTGGTTATGAAAACTATATAACAACATGAGAAATGCATATGATTTAAGGTTAAATGAAAATGAGACAAAATCATCAAGATTACAACTATCCAGTCCAACACTGTAAGCAACTACATTCAGCTCACAATGTGCAGTAGGCACCCAGTAAAAGGGACTTCTGTATACACACTGCCCTCCTACAGCGGCTAGCACCTGAACCTTTCCACCCTTTGCACTCTTGCCCTTTGCCTCCTCATTTTATTGGGTTTTTTTTATACATCTTTATTGGAGTATAATTGCTTTACAATGGTGTGTTAGTTTCTGCTTTATAACAAAGTGAATCAGTTATACATATACATATGTTCCCATATCTCTTCCCTCTTGCATCTCCCTCCCTCCCACCCTCCCTATCCCACCCCTCTAGGTGGTCACAAAGCACCTAGTTGATCTCCCTGTGCTATGCAGCTGCTTCCCACTAGCTAGTTTGGTAGTGTCTATATGTCCATGCCACTCTCTCACTTTGTCACAGCTTACCCTTCCCCCTCCCCATATCCTCAAGTCCGTTCTCTAGTAGGTCTGTGTCTCATTTTAGACGCATATTTCTGATTTGGTTTTCTTTTAGATTCTGCCTTGCTCCTGCCAAAATATGTTCAGAGACTACTTTTAGTTATGCTTCTCCATATCTGACCTAGTCCCTGGTACTCTGCTATCAGCATAGGCCAGCTACCTTATCCTGAAGAGTGAACTGTTTTTTTTAAAAAAAAGGAGAAAGACTGGTAGGAAGTCCAGTATACCAAAATACTAATAGTACTGTAGTAGGATTATCCATAGTTTATGCCACTTTTCTTTAGGTTTGAGATTTTTGCAATGTGGTTATGTTAGGTTTATTATTTAAAGTTTGAATTAAAGTCACTTGCCAAGTACTTTCACAGGTAATTATTGAATTCCCCTCCCTTTCGTGATTTACAAGGATGGATATAAAATTGATAAACCTTTAGCTAAGAAGATACTGGGTCTGAGATCCTAGCTGGGTCAGAGAAACTGTTCTTCACCTTTTTCTCTCCAAAGTAGACTCTGCACAGCCAAAACAGAGATATGGGATTATCTAAAACTTTAGATACTCTCCAACAGCTGTAGGAACAAGTCAAAACTCTTTAATATGGCTCCCGAAACCCTTCACAATCTATTGCCATTCCACTTCTCCAACTTTTATATCCCAGTAATCTGCTAACCTTTTTCTTTCTTCCTTACCCTATGCTATATCAGACTACTTGCCATTCCTTAAACACATATTAACTTTTTTCACTTTTTTAAATTGATATATAAGATTCATATAGCAAGAAGCACAAAACTTAAGTGCACAACTCAGTGGTTGTTCACAGATGTATACATGCGTGACCACCACCCAGATCAAGCTCTAGAAAATTTCTAATACTCTAAAACACTCCCCTGTACCACTTTCCAGTCTGTATCTACATCCCCACCCAGAGATTACAACTATTCTGTCTTCCATCAACAAAAATTAATTTTCTGTTCTTGAATTTAAAAAAATGGAAACACACCATATACATTCCTTAAAACACACAGTATATCTTAATGTTTCCTCTGAGAATAGGAATGTTGAATATCTGTCATGTGCTAGTGTTCTCCCATTCAGCATCCGTGGCAGAAATTACTAATTCATCATTCCTTCTTATTGCGCCTAGATTGAGTTTTAGGCTCCTTTACTAAACTGCATACCAGCAGTCACTACTGGTTGTTCAGAGTTGGCACTAGTGAAACCTCCCTGGATAAGAATAACCTCTTCTACATGAGAGCTTTTATCTCTGCCATTCACAACACAGTTAATAAGTCGTTTAAGTCTCGTTATCCTATCACTGTAACATCTCTCTGGTCTGTCCTTTTTTCTATTCCTACTGCTTCTGCTTATTTCAAGCTTTCATAATCCCTCACCTGATTTTCTACAATATCCCCTTACTGTTTTCCCTGCCTTCAGTTTTGGCTCCTCTATTCTTATCTACCCACTGCTAATTAATTTTTTTAACATTGAAATACGACTACATCATTCTCCTGGTTGAAACCCTTTAAGGACTACCTTTCAGGTTAAGGCTAGGGGCTTAGCATGGTATTGCAGGCCTCATGATCTGTCCCTGCCCATCTCTCCAGTATCATCTCTTGCACCCTGCCCTCCAGTATTCCAGCTTCTTGCAGATTCCTGAAACATGTCCTGCCCTTTTCCTTCTCTACATCTTGAATGCTCCTCCTCTCCTTTAGATGGCTGTTTCACTCACCCTTCAAGGATATTTCAAGAATATTTATTATCCAAACTTTTGTTGATCATTCTTTCCTAACAAAAGATTATTCTCTCCCAGACAAAATTAGTTATCCCTTATTTGCGTTCTCATACATAAACTTATGGCAATTATCATGTTCTATCAGTACCTGTTTACATTTCTGAGAGCCCCTTGAGGGAAAAGAGCTTTGCAGCTCCAGAACTCATCAGAGTGCATGTCATTTTTTTTTTAACAATTTTTTAATGTTCTGGTAAAATACACAAAACATAAAATGTACTACCTTTACCTTTTTTTTTTTTTTTTTTTTTGAGGTACGCGGACCTCTCACTGTTGTGGCCTCTCCCGTTGTGGAGCACAGGCTCCGGACGCGCAGGCTCAGCGGCCATGGCTCACGGGCCCAGCCGCTCCGCGGCATGTGGGATCCTCCCGGACCGGGGCATGAACCCACGTCCCCTGCATCGGCAGGCAGACTCTCAACCACTGCGCCACCAGGGAAGCCCTATCTTTACCATTTTAAGTGTACAGTTCAGTAGCATTAAATACATTCATATTGTTGTGCAACCATCACCACCATTCATCTCCAGAACTTTTTTCATCTTGCAAAATTGAAACGCTATACTTATTAAACAGTAATTCCTCATTCTCCCCTCTCCCCAGTCCCTGGCAACCACCATTCTACTTTCTATGATTTTGTCTATTCTAAGTACGTTATGTAAGTAGAATCACACAGTATTTGTCTTTTTGTGACTGGCTTATTTCACTTAGCACAGTGTCATTAAGGTTCATCCATGTTGTAGCATATGTAGAATTTCCCTTTTTTTTTTTAAATTGGAGTATAATTTAAAAGTACAATATTGGAGGACAATATTGTGTTAGTTTCTGCTCTACAATGAAGTGAATCAGCTATATGTATACATATATCCCCTCCCTCTTGGACCTCCTGTCCCCCCTCCCACCATCCCACCCATCTAGGTCATCATAGAGTACCGAGCTGAACTTCCTGTGCTTTATAGGACGTTCCCGCTAGCTATATATTTTATGCATGGTAGTGTATATATGACAATCCTAATCTCCCAGTTTGTCCCACCCTTCCCTTCCCCCCCATGTCCACATGTACGTTCTCTACGTCTATGCCTCTATTCTTGCCCTGCAAATAGGTTCATCTGTACCATTTTTCTAGATTCCACATATACGCCTTAATATATGATATTTGTTTTTCTCTTTCTGGCTTATTTCACTCTGTATGACAGACTCTAGGTCCATTCAAATCTCTACAAATGGCCCAATTTCATTCCTTTTTATGGCTGAGTAATTATCCATTCATCTGTCGATGGACATTTAGGTTGTTTCCATGTCCTGGCTATTGTAAATAGAGCTGCAGTGAACATTGGGGTACATGACTCTTTGAATTATGGTTTTCTCAGGGTATATGCCCAGTAGTGGGATGGCTGGGTCATATGGTAGTTCTATTTTTAGTTTTTTAAGGAACCTCCATACTGTTCTCCACAGTCGGTGTATCAATTTACATTCCCACCAACAGTGTAAGAGGGTTCCCTTTTCTCCACACCTTCTCCAGCATTTATTGTTTCTAGATTTTTTGATGACGGCCATTCTGACTGGTGTGAGGTGATACCTCATTGTAGTTGTGATTTGCATTTCTCTAATGATTAGTGATGCCGAGCATCTTTTCATGTGCCTCTTGGCCATCTGTATGTCTTCTTTTTTTGTGTGTGTGTGTTCACTTACTTTAATAACAATACATTTACCATGTTATCACCATGGAATGTAAATTCGGGTTAGACAAGAGAATCTCACAAGTACAACAAAGCATTCTGTAGTATACCAAAGTTTGTATAATGTCTGACCAATCCAGCTTGCTCATAAATCACTTCCATTACAGGCAATTTATTTAGTTTAACATTTATGATTCTTTCAGAGAAAATAAACAGACTGCACACATTTAAAAAGTATTTTTCATTTACCTTTGCATTAGCACTTAAAATACACACTTCTATTTCAAAATGCCATTTAAAAATTATTCTAAGATAACAGCAGCAAACTATAATTCTGCAATTACAAAACAGCTAAACGGGGATCTACAGTTAAGTTATTCTCATGTTTACAACTATGATTCTGAAACAGATACTACTTCAAAGCAACTGTTACCAGCTCTTTAGGTTTGGTTTAAAAACACACACATAGTTGCTGGGAGGTTTATAATGTTGTATTCCGTGCACTGTTCTGAAAGGGTTCTTCAAGAGCCAACCAGACCTTAAAAACAGTACTCAGTCCACAAGGCAGTGAGAAAGAGTTAAATTAACTGGGGTAAATAGGATTCCTACATTACATCAAAAGCATATGATATTCTGCAGCAACTGGGAGCATTTTCAGGTTTGACATGTTGTCCTCTTTACAACTAATTTTATCAGAAGAGTTTAAGAAGGTGGACAGTGTACCACTATCAAGTGCATTTAAAAGTGACATGTTTTTGTGCTAATCTGACTCCCCTGAAAGACCTAGCTAGTGAACTAGTCACTAGGCAAATCAAGCCTGCAAGAAAGGAAGCCAATATTCAAATTATCATGTTATTGTCCGACCCACAGAATTTATTTTCAACATAAACATATAACCTCAATATGAGATGTCTAACTAAAGCAAGCACCACCAAGACCAAGACAGCATCTCCTCTTCTAAGGTTTAGGTTCTGCCCAGAATTCTTGATACATGGAATAGCCCATACCAAGAGTCATTGCTCCCACAACAAAGCCTTGGGCTGCCACGTGCATGTGGATCAGGTGAACAGACATTTTAGTATTGCCCCTGCTCTTCAATTTATATAATCCATATGCAAAGATTGCTGCAAAACCTGCCATTCCAATGGGGACAAATGGTGCCTCTCTAGCTTTTTGGATAAGTTTAGATCCCTGATCTTCATCGTATGAAGAAAGAGAAACATCTGTGTCACTTGACATAGTGATTGAAGAATCTTCAGACAACGGCACGACATCACAGTCTCCTACTGGCTTCTCGGTATGTCTTCTTTGGTGAAATGTCTATTTAGGTCTTCTGCCCATTTTTGGATTGGGTTGTTTTTTTGATATTGAGCTGCGTGAGCTGTTTGTATATTTTGGAGATTAATCCTTTGTCTGTTGCTTCGTTTGCAAATATTTTCTCTCATTCTGAGGGTTGTCTTTTCATCTTGTTTATCGTTTTCTTTGCTGTGCAAAAGCTTTTAAGTTTAATTAGGTCCCATTTGTTTATTTTTGTTTTTATTTTCATTACTCTAGGGGGTTGGTCAAAAAAGATCTTGCTGTGGTTTATGTCAAAGAGTGTTTTTCCTACTTTTTCCTCTAAGAGTTTTATAGTGTCTGGTCTTACATTTAGGTCTTTAATCCATTTTGAGTTTATTTTTGTGTATGGTGTTAGGAAATGTTCTAATTTCATTCTTTTACATGTGGCTATCCAGTATTCCCAGCACCACTTATTGAAGAGGCAGTCTTTTCTCCATTGTATGTTCTTGCCTCCTTTGTCATAAATTAGGTGAACATATGTGTGCAGGTTTATCTCTGGGCTTTCTATCCTGTACCATTAATCTATATTTCTGGTTTTGTTCCAGTACCATACTGTTTTGATTACTGTAGCTTTGTAGTATAGTTTGAAGTCAGGGAGGTTGATTCCTCCAGCTCCGTTTTTCTTTCTCAAGATTGCTTTGGCTATTTGGGGTTGTTGGTGTTTCCATACAAATTGTAAAAGCTTTTGTTCTAATTCTGTGAAGAATGCCATTGGTAATTTGATAGGGATTGCATTAAATCTGTAGATTGCTTTGCATAGTATAGTCATTGTCTCAATATTGATTCTTCCAATCCAAGAACATGGTATATTTCTCCATCTGTTTATGTCATCTTTGATTTCTTTCATCAGTGTTTTACAGTTTTCTGAGTATATGTCATTTCCTCTTTAGGTAGGTTTATTCCTAGGTATGCATTTCCTTTCTTTTTAAGGCTGAATAATATTCCATTACATGTATATACCACATTTGCTTATCCATTCATCTGTCAATGAATACTTGGGTTGCTTTCACTTTTTAGCTATTGTGAATAATGCTGCTATGAATATGGGTGTAAAATACCTCTTTGGTACCCAGTTTTCAAGTCTTTGGAGTATATGCCCAGAAGTGTAATTGCTGAATTATATGGTAATTCTTTTTTGTTTGTTTGTTTTAAAAGAAGGAGTCAGTGTTTCTAGAATTTTTGTTTTTGGTTGTGCTGGTCTTAGCTGTGGAAGGTGGGATCCCTAGTTGCAGCTTGCCAACTCCATAGTTGCAGCATGCATGTGGGATCTAGTTCCCTGACCAGGGATTGAACCTGGGCCCCCTGCATCGCGAGCATGGAGTCTTTTTATTTTTTTTTAAATTAATTATTTTTGGCTGCATTGGTTCCTCGTTGCTGCATGTGGGCTTTCTCTAGTTGTGGCAAGTGGGAGCTACTCTTTGTTGCAAAGTGCGGGCTTCTCATTGCAGTGGCTTCTCTTGTTGTGGAGCATGGGCTCTAGGCACGCAGGCTTCAGTAGCTGTGGCATACGGGCTTAGTAGTTGTGGCTCACGGGCTCTAGAGCACAGCCTCAGTAGTTGTGGCACATGGGCTTAGTTGCTCCATGGCATGTGGGATCTTCCCAGACCAGGGCTTGAACCCATGTCTCCTGCATTGGCAGGCGGAGTCTTAACCACTGCACTACCAGGGAAGTTCCTATATGGTAATTCTATTTTTAAGTTTTTGAGGAAACACTATACTGTTTTCCACAGCAGCTATATCTTTTTACATTCCAACCATCAGTGTACAGCATTCTAATTTCTCTACATACTCACCAACACTTGTTAGTTTCTAGTTTTTTTGTTTTTTGTTTTATGATAGTAGCCATCCTAATGGGTGTGAGATACAATGGTATCTCATTATAGGTTTGATTTGCATTTCCCTAATGATTGGCAATGTTGAACATCTTTTCATGTGCATACCGGTCATTTGTAAATCTTCTTCAGAGAAATGTGTATTCAGGTCCTTTTCCTGTTTTTGAATCAGGTTGTTTGTTTTTTTGTTGTTGAGTTTTAGTTCTCTCTATATTGTAGATATTAATTCCTTATCAGATATATGATTTGTGAACATTTTCTCCCATTCTGTGGGTTGCCTTTTTACTCTGTTGATACTGTCTTTTGTGCACAAAAATTTAATTTTCTTGAAGTCCAATTTGTCCATATTTTGTTTGTTGCCTGTGCCTTTGGTGTGATATCCAAGAAGTCACTGCCAAATCCAATGTTGTGAAGGTTTTGCCCTATATTTTTATCTAACAGTTTTATTATTTTAGGTCTTACACTTAGGTCTCAGATCCATTTTGAGTTAATTTTTTCATATGGTGTTAGGTAAGGGTCCAACTTCATTCTTTTGCAATGTGACTATCCATGCACCATTTTCCCAGTCAAAAAGACTTTTTCCCATTGAATGGTATCAGCACCATTATCAAAAATCATTTGACCATATATGTGAAGATTTACTTCTGGACAGAATGCATGACATTTTATAGGATACAACGATGAATCAGAGTGCAGATTGTCCTAACACACTAGAATTGGTCATAAGGAAATTGTTAGAATGGAGTTGGATCTTATTTTTGTTTTGGAGAAAAAGGGGGGAGAAGATTTGATTTAGAGAAAGTAAAATAGCTGACTTAAAGGGAGTTCATGTCAGAATTAAAGACCTTTAGACACTTTTCCTGCCCTAGTTCATCTAGTTCACATCCTTGTTTTTATATATGAAGAAAAAGAGACATGGTGTTACTCTTGAGGTAAGAATTACCAAAAAAAAAGACATTATAGTAGAAAGATTTCAGCTCAGTAAAGGAAAAACTTCTAACATCTAGCATAGATAAATGTGGGGAGAAATGAGCTCTCTATTAAGTACAAATATTCAAACAGAAATTGTGTTACCGAATTAGATTCGAGGCCCCCCTCTTGGGGCCCTAGCTGAACTGAAGATCCCCTGGCTCTATCAGGGAGCTCTTTCTCACTCAGCTTCACACTGCCAATAATGAAACTGAGGTTGGTACAAGCAAGACAGGCTTTTTTATTCAATGGCCAGAGAATGGAGAAGGGGAGCTCATGCTCTAAAAGCACCTCTCTCCAAAGGGAGAGGAGTAAGGGAATTTTAAGCAAACAGGTCAACAGAGCTCTAGGAAAGGAGCAGAGATTTTCATGGACAGCTGGGGCATGCACAGTCTTTCATGTTCCTTTTCATGCACCAACTGTCCCTAGAAGAGTACAAATCCCCACTTTGGGTGGAGATCTTAGCATCGTAATGAAGTGAAGGTAACTTTCAGATACCTCCATGTTTCATCTGAGCAGGAACATTCCTGTGATCAAGTCAAAGCTGGTTAGGAGCAGTTGACCATTGTATATCTCTCAAAGCACGTATCTCTTAAAATACAGCTGCAAAGCATCTCTGCCAATACCAGGAGGTATTTTGAAACAAACACAGAGATAAATCAGGGCAAGTGTATTTCAGCTCTCAGGGGTTGGTATGGAAACACAGAGATAAATCAAGGCAAGGAAAGCGTGACCTTTAGCCTACTTTGCCCACCATCTTGGATCTAGCCTTTTCAGTCTGGTTTTACTGTGGTCCTTTGTGGCATCCTGTTGATAAAATACAACTAGCTTGTATGGTTAAAAAATAAAAATAAAAATAACAAAACAAGTTTCTGTGCCTGGGACCTGGGCTGCATAGCATGTAAATTTTGCTGTAGAAAGCAGGTCTGATCATCTCTCTGCCTTGCTTGCAAATGTTCTGTGACGTTAACTTCAGGAAAAAGGCCATTTTTAAAAATGGCATATGTGGCTCTTATAATGTGGTCCTAGGCTACAATTATAGCATCATTTCCTGGCCTGTATCTATGTTCTTGATATATCCAACTATATGAACTCTAATGTCTTTTCTAACTCTCAGATCTTATGCACATTAAAGAAAAAGCCTCCTTGAAAAAAAAAAACCAGACCTTTTTTTTTTTTTGGCGGTACGCGGGCCTCTCACTATTGTGGCCTCTCCCATTGCGGAGCACAGGCTCCGGATGCGCAGGCTCAGCGGCCATGGCTCACGCGCCCAGCCGCTCCGCGGCATGTGGGATCTTCCCGAACTGGGGCACGAACCCGTTTCCCCTGCATTGGCAGCAGGACTCTCAACCACTGCGCCACCAGGGAAGCCCCAACAGACCGTTTTTAACACTTCAAGGAAGTACACTAAAGGGTATGGCTGTAGTTAAAAATTCCACACAATGAATCCTCAGAACAAATTAAATGGAATCAATGGGTAGCAAGTACTCACATGTGCTAGTGTGAGTCTGTGGGCACATTAAATCCACACTGGGGCAGCTGAGAAGAAACTTGATTTTAAGGAGAAAGGGAATTAATTTTTGTTGAATGTTTACTACGAAATAGGCATTTAAACATATTTTAGCTTATTTAATTTTAAGAATGCAAAAAGACAAAAAGAAATCGATCCTTTACACTATCTTTGAGGTGAGCCTTAGAGGCTCTGGTATTGCCTATTTTCTTTTTTTTTTTTTTTTTTTTTTTTTTGCGGTACGCGGGCCTCTCGCTGTTGTGGCCTCTCCTATTGCGGGGCACAGGCTCCGGACGCGCAGGCTCAGCGGCCATGGCTCACGCGCCCAGCCGCTCCGCGGCATGGGGGATCTTCCCGGACCGGGGCACGAACCCGCGTCCCCTGAATCGGCAGGCGGACTCTCAACCACTGTGCCACCAGGGAAGCCCGCATGCATGCTATTTTTAAGAATCACAATAATTTTAAACTTTGAACTTATCATCTGCTTTACAGACAACTTAGAGTGTCAACAAGCAATTTCCAGGTACTTTCTGAGCATCAGAATTGTTCTGGGTGCTGGGAATACACAGGTGAAGAAGACATGGTTAGGACCACATTATGAGACTCTTTTTGACTGGAGCTTATCATCAGTCAGGGTCTGTAAAAGGTTACCAACCACTGAAGTCTCTCTCCTTGAAGAAGTCAGGTATATAGAAAAAAAAGGAGCCTCAGAAAAAAAACTTTAGCAGATCTGATCATATCTCTCCCTTACTTATGAATGTTCAGTAACTCCCCATTAACTACAGGATAAAACCTGTTTTTTTGAATAACATACATGGCCTTTTATGATTTGTTCCCTTTATGATTTACCAGTAGATCTTGGTTTCAGCAGACTTATCTCTAAGGTACCTTTCTTGTTCTGATTTAATTTACTCACCAAATCACCTTTTCATCCAATATGATGATTTTTGGATTGCGTTTTCCTATCACCGAGGAAGAGAACAGAATATGAATACTGATCCATTGGGCAATTATAGTCCTCATTACATATGATGAAATAAGATTTTTGCTGTAAGTAATTTTCACCTGAGTTTGGGTGAAATTGAGCTCCCCGAACTTCTGAACTGGAAGGCTAAATTTGGAGACTTAACCACAATCATGAGGTCTTCCTTGCAAGTATCAGATATAAGTCCTTAGTATATATATACAGCGCAGTATCAGATACAAGTCCTTAGTGTATTTATACAGAGCCGTCAGATATTTACCATTTAATTTCTCATTAAGATGTTGGTGATTCAATGGAAAGAACACAGAACTGGTATTCTAGGCCTGCCTGTGACTTACTGTATGACCCTGGCCACTAATTAAGTCTCTTATACCCTAAGTTCCCTCGTTTTTTGCGTAGAAATACTTGCTCTATACGTGTGTTCTATTGTGATGATAAGCAAGAGTATAGTTGCCAAAATTCCATTCAATGAGTACGTAGGCATTATAAGGAATACACATGCTAAGTATTTGCACTCAGGTTGATAATTTATTGGAGTCAGACTCATAAAAGTAATGTGTAGGGATTCAGAGAATGGAGGAATCACATTCAGCGATGTGTGCAGGGGTGGTGATCAAGATGATTTAATAAAGGAGGTAGGAGTTGAGCTGGATCTTGAGGAATAGGAAAGGTGGTAGAAGAGCATTAGCTGGAAGGGATAAGAGCAGAGAGGCACTGGGATTCTCAGTCTGGCCCCAGCCTTTGTTTTCAGACTCATTATCTTCTGTACACTCTAGACAAAATGATGTTCTCCGAATCACAGACTTGTGTCCGGCACATAGTAGGCAAACCTCCAAGGTTCAGCTTCTACCTCTTCCATTAAACCCTCACTCAAGTGGAATTTAACATGCTCTCCTCTGCAACTAAGATGTTAGTATCATCTTAATGTCTCTACAGGCTTTAAATTTGGGACCTGCTACTTTCCTTACATCCTCTCTGTCAAGTAGGTATTCTGCCGTTGAAAACTTACAGATAAAGAAACTCAGAGGGTGTATTTGGCCAAAGTCAAACAACTGATAAGTGCTGAAGCCAGGTAGAGCTCTTTTGACTTGAAATCCACTACTGTACGCACTACACTGGAGCGCCCTGGCATGAGACAGGTAGAGTAAAATGTATTGATACTTAATTCTCAGAGCTCTAATTTTCTCATTTATAAATGAGAGCAGTAGCACGGACCTCATGGGATTGTTTTAATTTTTTTTTTGGCCACACCGCTTTTGGGATCCCAGTTCCCTGACCAGGGATGGAACCCGAGCCCCTTGCAGTGGAAGCGGAGCTCTAACCACTGGATCGGCAGGGAATTCCCTGTTATAAGAATTAAATGGTAAAATATGTGAACTCCCTAGCTCAGTGACTAGCACTTAGTGGTCCCTTCTCACCAAGCTTCAGATTCATGTAGGCATAAATACACAAATAAGAAATATCCAGTTCTGGGGTGCAAAGAAGACGGATTCTGCAGAGAGGCCTTCTGTAAACTTTTACAGGCCCCAGCCTCTGAGTCACATCATGAGAAATTTTATAAGGCAGCATCTTGTAAAGACTTAAGATTTTGCATTTTCCCCCACGTCCAACCTATCATATCCTTTTCCTGCCTCAGCATGTGTCAAATGCAAGGACTGTAGTTGTGTGACTTGACCAGCTTTGAGGTTAGAGGGTGGTTGAATAATCTCCAAGGCTGGGATCTTAAAAAAAATTAACCAAACTATCCTTTCCGATCGGGACTTTTAATTACTATGTGGAGGAACCTACATTAAAAGCAAGAGGGGGAGAAGGCTCATGGATGGTAGTTGATTCCAAACCCACGTGAAACTAAATAAATGATTTCTTAAATCTTTTACCGGGGTGGAGGGTGGGATACTCTTGTGATTTCTCTCGAGCTCCTTAACTCCAGAATTGGCTGCACTTTAAAAGAAAAGGATTCCAGCTTCGGTGGGCTGGTGGCAAAGTGAATAGGCGGGGAATGGTGGGGCGACCCGGGAGGATTCCCCTGTCTACCTACTCGCTGGTGTTCAGAAGCCCGCTCTAGCCGCCAAGGGTCCGCGGAGGCGCGGGCCGGGTCAGTTCCGTAAGCCAGGCTCAGAGGTGCACGTCCAAGGCCGGGGCTTCCTTCCCCTGGGGGACGGCTTTCGGGCCCTCTTCCCGCTTGGGGGCCTCCGTAGGGAGGTCCACAGCCCAGGAAGCCAACCTGAGCGGCGCGGCAGTGCCCGCGACCCCGGCCTCCTCAAGCACGCCAGCGTCCTCGCGCCGCTCCCCAGGAGGGCCCAGCGGGGGAGATGGACTTCGCGACCCTCGTTCGGTGGCCCCGCCCCTCCCTGCGAGCCCGTTGTGACTTCAACCTTCCCCCAGCGCTAGAGGGCCCCGCCCCCTCTCCGCGGGCTAAAGAGTGTCCTCGCGCGCTCGCCCCTTCCCTCAGCGTGAGTGTGAGTGCGCTGCCCTCTCACCTCGGCGTTGTTTCCCTCCTCCCCATTGTTCGCCGTCTCTACCACAAGGCCCCGAACGTAGCCCCACCCCCATTGGTGTTTACTACCCCCCACCCCGGTTTAACCAGTGCCCAGGGGACCCCAAAACGGAGGGAGGGGGCACCCCCAAACTCTTCCCTCTGCGCCTCTTCTCCGGGGTTTCCTGCGCATCTATTCCCTACCCCTGCCCGGGTCAAGACTCCATTCGGGGCTCCGTCCCTCTCTCCCCTCCCCCTCTCCCCCGGCTCCCCTTCTCTCTCGGCCCCCTCCCCTCAGCGGGTCCTCCTCTTTCTCTCCCCCTCTCTCCTCCCCCTCCCCATCCCTTCCCCCCCACAATGCAGTTCGCGGCGCGGCGGACATGGCGGTGGTGCCCTGAGCTCGTCGTGTCCTGGCCTCCAGCGGCGGCGGCAGTGACGGCGGCAGCGGGAGGCGGAGGCGGAGCGGGAGCCACTGAGATGAGGAGGCGCCGCGCGCGCCTGTAGCTCGCGGGCCTCGCAGGTACGGAGGTTCCGGCCGCGGCGCAGCACCCGGCGCCCAAGGGGGTGTGCTCGGGGCAGGCCGGGCGGCCCCCTCTTCGCCCTCAGGTGCTGCGGCTCGCAGGTGTCGTGGGCCCGGCCCGAGCCCGTGTCAGCCGTCCTCTTGGGGCCTGACACTTCTTTCTTTGCCGGAATGCGCTTCGGGTGTCCCAGGGGAAGGCAGAGATAAGGGAGGTAGGGGCGGCGGCCTGGGCTTCCTGAGGAGGGCATCGGGGAGCTTTGGGGCCGAACTCCACAGCGAGGCTGGGGCGCTCGGCCCCTGAGCTGAAACCTGTAGACCCGGGCAGCGGATTTTGAGTTAACGGGATAGGAGTGAACATTTTCTGGGGTCCAGTATGATTCCTTGTCATGTGTGCCTTTTCTTTCACCCCTGCTTAGATATAGACGTACGTATATAACATGTAAATACACAAACACGCATATAATACATAATAAACATTTTTTTCCGGGCTCGCCCTTGTCGGGAGGAGAGAACGTAGAGATGTCTGTGAGGATATCGCTTCTTGCTCGCCCGCCTTCTCTCTCCCCCGCCCCCCGGTCGAATGGTGGTAATGAACGCTTTTGACGTGGGAAACTGAGATTCGTATTTGTAAACAGACAGCACTCGCCGAGTGTGTTGTACGCCTCCGCGAGAGGTTTCAGGTCCTTCTGGTATACGGATTGCAAAAGAATGAGATATTTAGACCTGAAAGAAAGACATCATCGGGATTTCAAGTCGTACCTGAATGTGGTGAATTAGTGTTATCTTAACAACGTTGATTAAATACTTTCTTTTTAGAAGATTATCAGATTTTTAATCAGATGAATTTTGTACCTTGCGCGAGGTCTTAGTTTCGGTATACCATGTTTCTTCGTTTCGATATATTTTTCATACAAAAGTAGTTCCTTACACATTTGACGTTTTACTCCCTTTTGTGATCTCCTTAGTGTCCAGAAGTGCAATTCGAATTGTGTATTGTTGGCATGCATTTAATAATTAGCTGGAGCGGATCAGGTTACCTTTTGTTTCCAAAGATCGCCCCCCCATCCAGTCTTGTAGTAGCGAAATGTGTAACACTTGGTGAAACGGAACATATCCTTTTTCTGTTTTTAAAATAATGAGAACTATTAGCTAATAAAATTGGATAATTGCAACTGGTTATGATAATTTAGAGAGAATGCCGTATCAAGGTGGTGAATTGTAGGATGGTTTTTTTTAAAAGTTTTTTTTGTTGTTGTTACTATCAGCGTGTTCTGTATATGAGTAAAATGTACGCTGAAATTTGTTTTAGGCTCAGAACGCTGTATGTCTCCTTAGAAATTGCTGCACTATATTGCATCCTAGTACTGATTAGTCACAACTTATAAAGTTTTGAAATATTCTTTTAGAAAACTGTGCTTAAGATAATTAATGAATTCACTAGTGTCTAGTGTATTATGATCCTTTTATAAACAAATTTTAAAGAGTGCTTCTTAAAAACCGTATACTTTGGGGAAGATAAGAATTTTAAGTTGTTTTATGCTTTAAAAAGATGATATTTAATACAAACAAAATAGTTACTTTTTTAAAAAGAGCTATTTTGGATAAATTTTCCTGCTGGTTGTAATTTTTCATTTGACTTGTGTGGAAAATGAAAAAATAAAGCTTCCTTGAAATAATACAGAAGCGGAAGTGAAAGTTATTGACATTTAGTGTTTTAAGTCTAGCAAATATCTAAATACAAAAAGGAAATTAAAGTCTTTTCATTGTCCTAGGTCAAGTTGTTAGTAATACAGATAAACTAACAAGATGTTATGATGCACATAAGTTTAGTTCAATATTGTAAATCCTAAATCACATCTAGAATTACATTTAGTTTTAGTTAATGTAGCTGGAACAGTATAGTGTCTACATTATAATTTCAGACCTTTTAAAATAAAAATTTTTATTTGTAATTGTAAATGTCTGATTAATAAAAAGCTGTTTAAAGAGAATTTTTATTAGTTCTCAGAGTAGAGTCATTTTAGTAAGAGTAATTGGATGACTCTTTTTGACCTCAAAGTTAACCTTGACATGCACAATAAGCAGGATTAATTATGTTGTGTTCTTCATATAATGTCAAATCAGGATCTTTGTGTAGACAAAGGTGTATGAATTTTATTTCTGCAGAAAGTTTCTGGTTTCAGAGAAACTATAAATAAGACTTACCTGTAAATGCTGATGCCAGTAAATTTTGTTTATCCTTAAAAAAAGACCATTTTGATATAACAAATTCAGTGAGATGTGTTACTTCCTAACATAAACTACAAGTGCTTGAATTCAGTTGATTGTTACTGCAGATAGAAATATGTTCTAAAAAAGAACAGTTCTAGAAAGACAAATAGGCAAGGGGAGTAAAGCAGGATATAGACTTTTTTCTTCTTAGAGGAATTAAGATTAATTACACTGAACTAAGTAAATTAGAATTTTTTTACACTAAGATTTACCTGTTTTGTTTCAGGCATTGTGCTAGACATGTTTATGTATTTTTTTCACTTGTTCAGTGTAACAACCCTATGAAAACTGTTTTATAAATGAGGAATCTCTGACTCAGGTTAATTTGCATAAGAGCATAGAGTTAGAAAGATTGAAAGCAGCTCTGTGCGTTCTTCCTATTATATATGTCATGTTGCTTCTCAGATGTATCAAGTGTTCTCCCAATTTTATAGGAGAAACTGCCTAAGGTTGCTTGTTCATTCATCATTTAATCATTTATTTCTTCAAACATCTGCATTTGTACTTTATGCTAGACATTGCTAGGTTTTAGAGATATAAAATTATTGAAGACAACCTCTTGCTTCAGGGAACTCAGTCATGTAATATGTACAGGTAAATTGCAACACACTAGATTATGGGAGTTCGGAGGGAAGAAGCCGGCTCTTGAGGGATGAGTAGGAGTTTTCTAGGTGGAGAAGGGGATACACTGGAGGCCATTCCAAAGTAAAGGAATAATGTGTGTGAAGGTGGTAAGTTGTAATAGGGCTTGGTGTTTAGGGGAGAGTGAGAAATTCAGTGTGGTATGAATTGAGGAGCTATGGATAGAGTGGTGAGAGAAATGGTTTGAAGTACCTGGAAGATTGTGAAGATTATTGTGTATGTTAAATGAAGACCTTTGGATTTTTTTCGTGTAAAGTGAGATCACCAAGTGGGATAGTGGTTGAGCTGTAATTAAAATTATGTTTTTTGATTCCTATTTTAGTATTTCTTTCTCCTTGGCTTCTCCATCAATAGATTTACCCTTGTTTTCATTGGATAGTGAAGCCATCTTTTGTATGCTGCTCTCTTCTCCTCTCTCTGGTTGCTGTATTCCAGACTGGTTCTTTGAGGATCCTGTGATCCAAGTCTTATTGTCTAAGAATGTTTAATTTCTTAGAGGAGTCTTTTGAGGTAAAAATAACTCTGGGAGAAATCACCTTGTTATGGTTACACAGGAAGTGTTTTCACTCCTTGGCTTGGGTTAGTTGACTGCTTTCTAGTTTACCACTGGAAAGCAATAACATAGGGCATTGGGGAATGTGGGCTGGAAAGCAGAGGCAGGATTCATACAAGCTCGGTGTTCATCAGTAAAGATGAGCAAAGTCCTACTGATCTTTATACAAAGCAATCTATATTTTCAAAAATTAGGTATTTTGTAAGACACACAATAATCTGGTTGTTTTAAATGGGTATTTGATTTACAATGATAATAGGTAACTTACTGCATAGTTACTATGTATTAATTTATTGCTAAAGATCTTAGAGGTATTCATCGGCCCTCGCAACAACTCCTTTTACATTATCAGTATTTATAGGTGAGGAAAGTAGCTGCAGAAAGACTAAATACCTTGGATAAGATCTCAGAGCTAGTTTGCTGCTGAGCCAGGATTTGAACTCAGGGTGTCTGAGTCTAGAGTTAGAGCTCTTAACCACTATACTATGTTGCACCTTAAGCTTAGGTTGTCAAAATTTAGTATGCAGAGGATGTTAAATTCAGTATAGTCGCATAGGTTGTCAAAAAATGTTTTGTTAAGAACATAAAGTATGAATTAAGATGATAATGAAATCTGATTGCATTTTGTCAGTCTCAGCTGTACACTGTAGTTTAAATAATTTAATTAACATTAAAATTGATTGGTCATTAACTATAAATAGCTGCAGTCTTGTGCTGAGGGTTAGTTTAGGTCAGCGGTATTCAAACTATGTTTGGGGACCTTTTGGAGGTCTCTGAGTCGTAACTGTTTTCATAGTAATATTAAGAAGATATTTACCTTTTCCCCTTTCATTTTCTCATCTGGAATGTAGAGTGATAGATAAATGTGAAAACATTATTACTTTGATGGTATTGGAATGTGTAATAGTGTATTCTTTTTTTCTTTTTCTTTGAGATATAATTTACAGTACCATAAAACTCACCTTTTTAAAGCATGCAGTTCAGGGACTTCCCTGGCAGTCTGGCGGTTAAGACTCCGCGCTTCCAATGCAGGGGACACGGGTTTGATCCCTGGTTGGGGAACTAAGATCCCATATGCTGCATTACGTGACCAAAAAAAAAAAAAAAGCTTGCAGTTCAGTGTATATTCGTAAGGTTATGTAACCATCACTACTGTTTAATTCCAGAACATTTTCATCTTACCAAAAGAAACCCTGTGCCCATTAGCAATCACCCTGCATCCCCCCCCACCTCAAGCTTTTGGCAGCCACTAAACTGCTTTCTGTCTCATTCTGTCTTTGGAATTGCCTATTCTGGATATTTCATGTGAATAGAGTCATATAACATGTGGCTTTTTGTGCCTGGCTTCTTTCACTAAGCATAATGTTTTCAAGGTTCGTCCATAATACATCATGTATTAGCACTTCATTCCTTTTTATGGCTGAATAATACTACATTCTGTGGAATGTATTCTATAGAGATACCACATTTTGTTTATCCATTCATCATTTGATAGACATTTGGGTTATTTCCACTTTTTGGCTATTATGAATAATGTTTCTTTGAACATTCATGTAAAAGTTTTTGTGAGGATGTATGTTTTCATTTCTCTTGGATATATACCCAGGAGTGGAATTGCTGACTGTTTTGATACATTTATGTTTAACTTTATGGAGGAACTGCCAAACTATTTTCCTGAGAGGCTGCACCATCTTATATTTTCGCTAGTAATGTATGAGGGTTCTAATTTCTCCACATCCTCACCAACACTTGTTATTGTCCATCTTTTAAATTATTGCCATCCTAGCTGGTGAAGTGGTATCTCATTGTGGTTTTGATTTGCACTTCCCTAATGACTAATGATGTTAAGCATCTCTTCATGTGTCTGTTGCCTATTTGTATATCTTATTTGGAGAAATGTCTATTTAAATCCTTTGTTCATTAAAAAAAATTAGATTATTTTTATTGTTGAATTGTAAGAGTTCTTTATATATTCTACGTACTAGAACCTTATCAGATAAATGATATGCAAAAATGTTCTCCCATTTTGTGGGTTATCTTTTCATTTTCTTTTTTTAAATTTAAAAAATTTGGCAAAATATATATATAACATAAAATTTACCATGTTAACCATTTTTAAGTGTATATTCACAGTGTTGTGCAACCATCACCACCATCCATGTCTAGAACTTTTTCCTTTTTCCCAAACTAACACTCTGTGCCCTTAAGCAGTAACTCCTCATTCCCCCCTCCCCTCAGCCCCTAGCAACCATCATTCTACTTTCTGTTTCTATGAATTTGACTACTGTATGTAATTAGAGTCATATAATATTTGTTCTTTTGTGACTTACTTCATTTAGCACAGTGTCTTCAGGGTTCTTCCACGTTTTAGCATGTGTCGGAATTTGCTTCTTTTTTAAGGCTGAATAATGTTCTGTTGTATTTATATACCATATTTTGTTTATCCATTCATCCGTTGATAGACACTTTGGTTGCTTCTGCCTTTTGGCTATTGTGAATACTGCTGCTGTGGCTGTGGGTGTACAGATATCTGTTTGAGTCCCTGCTTTCTGTTCTTTGGAAATGTACCCAGAAGTGGAATTGCTGGATCGTGTGGTAAATCTATGTTTAGTTTTTGAGGAACTGCCATTTAATTCTTTTCATTTTCTTGAGTATGTTTTTTTAAGCACCCAAGTTTTAGATTTTGATAAAGTCCTATTTATCTATTTCTTCTTGCGCTTTGGGAGTCATATCCAAGAGATATAAGCCAAAATTACAAAGATCTACACCTGTGTTTTTTTCTAACAGTTTTATAGTTTTAGCTTTTACATTTAGGTTTTTGATCCATTTTTAGTTAATTTTTGAATGTGGTGTGAGGCAGAGGTCCAACTTCATTCTTTTGCATGTGGCTATCCAGTTATCCTAGCACCATTTATTGACAAGACTATTCTTTCCCTTGTTGAATGATCTTGGTGTCATTGTTGAAAATCAATAGACCGTAAAAGTCTCTGTTTGTTTCTGGCTTCTCAATTGATTCTGGATTCTCCGTTGATTTGTATGTCTGTCCTTATGCCAGTACCACCCAGTCTTTTTTCCTTTTTTTCCCTTTATTTATTTATTTATTTTTGGCTGCGTTGGGTCTTTGTTGCTGTGCGCGGGCTTTCTCTATTTGTGGCGAGTGGGGGCTCCTCTTCCTTGTGGTGCGCGGGCTTCTCGTTGCGGTGGCATCTCTTGTTGGGGAGCACAGGCTCTAGGCGTGAGGGCTTCAGTAGTTGCGGCACATGGGCTCAGTAGTTGTGGCTCGTGGGCTCTAGACCGCAGGCTCAGTAGTTGTGGCACACGGGCTTATTTGCTCCGCGGCATGTGCGATCTTCCCGGACCAGGGCTCGAACCCGTGTCCCCTGCATTGGCAGGAGGATTCTTAACCACTGCACCACCGGGGAAGTCCCACCACCCAGTCTTGATTACTGTAGCTTTGTAGAAGTTTTGAAATTGGGAAATCGAAGTTGAAGTTGTGAGTTCTCCAACTTAACTTTTCCTTTTCAAGATTGTTGGCTGTTCTGAGTCCCTTGCATTTCCGTGTGCATTTTAGGATCCACTTGTCAATTTTTGAAGAAAATCTTGTACTTCTTTTGTTATTACTTTGATGGTATTGGAATGTGTAATAGTGTATTCTTCTTTTTCTTTTTCTTTGAGGTATAATTTACAGTACCAATTGTAAATAGAATTGTTTTCTTTTCTTTTCTTTTTTTTTTTGCGGTACGCGGGCCTCTCACTGTTGTGGCCTCTCCCGTTGTGGAGCACAGGCTCCGGACGCGCAGGCTCAGCGGCCATGGCTCATGGGCCTAGCTGCTCTGCGGCATGTGGGATCTTCCCGGACCGGGGCACGAACCCATGTCCCCTGCATCGGCAGGTGGACTCCAACCACTGC
Organism: Delphinapterus leucas; assembly: GCF_059928025.1. Lineage (NCBI taxonomy): Eukaryota > Metazoa > Chordata > Mammalia > Artiodactyla > Monodontidae > Delphinapterus > Delphinapterus leucas. Next base: position 146,717,605 of record NC_143129.1, read on the forward strand.
GCCACCAGGGAAGCCCTGGAATTGTTTTCTTGACTTCACTTCTGGACTGTTCATTGCTAGTATGTAGAAATAGAATTGATTTTTGTATATTGATCTTGGATAGTAATCTTGCTGGACTAATTTATTAGCTCTAACAGGTTTTTTGAGGATTCCTTAGGATTTTCTACATATGGGATCATGTCATCTGCAAATATAGATAGTTTTACTTCTTCTTTTCCAGTCTGGATGCTTTTTATTTCTTTTTCTTGCCTAATTGCCCTGGCTGGTACAGTGTCGAAGAGAAGTGAAGACAACAGGGAACTCCCTGGAGGTCCAGTGGTTAGGACTCGGTGCTTTCACTTCTGCGGCCCGTGTTCAATCCCTGGTCCGGGAACTAAGATCCTGCAAGCCACGCGGCCAAAATGAATAAATAAATAAATAGATAAATGTTAAAAAAAACGTGAAGACAGCATATCCTTGTTTCTGTTCTTAAGGGAGAAAACGTTTAGTCTTTCACCATTAAGTATGATGTCACATGTGGGTTTTTTGTCAGATTGAGGAAAGTTTCTTTTGATTCCTAATTTGTTGAGTGTTTTTATTGTAAAAGGGCGTTAGATTTTATCAAATGCTTTTTTTGTGTCACTCGAGATGACTGTGTGGTTTTTGTCCTTTATTTTATTAATATGGTGTATTACATTGATTTTCATATTGAACCAACCTTGCATTCCTGGTATAGAATACACTTGATCCTGGTGTATAACTTTTTGTTGTTGGATTTGGTTTGCTAGTATTTTGTTGAGGATTTTGCATCTGTATTCGTAAGACACATTGGTGTATAGTTTTCTCGTAACGTCTTAGTCTGGTTTTGGTATTAAGGCAATACTGGCCTCATAGAATGAGTTAATAGTGTATTTTGTATTTGAAAAATTTCTCAGTTTTAATATCTAATGATGTAAGTGTTAATAGCTATAACTTACATAAACAAAAGTTCTTGGGATTCTTGGTAATTTTTAGGAGTATAAATGCATCCTGAGGTCAGAAAGTTTGAGAACTGCTGGTTTAGCCTAAGGACATACCTTAGTGCCTAAGTATTGAACCAAAAAATATGTCTCTTCTTTTTTGTCATAAACCAATCCCATTTGTGTCATTTTAGGCAAGTCATACACTCAGGGTGCCTCATTAATATATAAAGTGGAAATACTGCAAGACTGTTAACTTTACAGATGTGAAAAGATAAATGAATGGGCATGTTAGGCATATATTAGCTGATACTGTATCTTCAAAACAAACCTGTTTTTAAAAAATTTTTAAATTTTATTTAATTTTTTTATACAGCAGGTTCTTATTAGTTATACATTCTATGCATATTAGAGTATATATGTCAATCCCAGTCTCCCAATTTATGACACCACCATCCCCCACCACCACTTTCCCCCCTTGTTGTCCATACATTTGTTCTCTACATCTGTGTCTCTATTTTTGCCACGCAAACCGGTTCACCTGTACCATTTTTCTAGGTTCCACATATATGCATTAATATATGATATTTGTTTTTCTTTTTCTGACTTATTCTGTATGACAGTCTCTAGATCCATCCACGTCTCTACAAATGATCCAATTTCATTCCTTTTTATGGCTGAGTAATATTCCATTTTGTATACGTACCATATTTTCTTTATCTATTCATCTGTCAATGGGCATTTAGGTTGCTTCTGTGACCTGGCTGTTGTAAATAGTGCTGCAGTGAACATTGGGGTGCATGTGTCTTTTTGAATTACGGTTTTCTCTGGGTATATGCCCAGTAGTGGGATTGCTGGGTCATATGGTAATCTATTTTTAGTTTTTTAAGGAACCTCCATACTGTTCTCCATAGTGGCTGTATCAATTTACATTCCCACCAACAGTGCAAGAGGGTTCCCTTTTCTCCACACCCTCTAGCATTTGTTGTTTGTAGATTTTCTGATGCTGCCCATTCTAACTGGTGTGAGGTGATACCTCATTGTAGTTGTGATTTGCATTTCTCTAATGATTAGTGATGTTGAGCAGCTTTTCATGTGCTTCTTGGCCATCTGAATGTGTTCTTTGGAGAAATGTCTATTTAAACAAATCTTTTTTTTAAATTGAAAACTTTGTAAGGGCTCCAGGACTTTTTGTAGGAACTTATGGTATGAGACAGTGTCTTGAATTCTGTCATACAGGTAAAAAGTAGTTAGTGTTTGGAACTTGTATTTAAGCTTTCTGTGATAGTACCAGTTTTAAACCAGTGATTTTCATTATATGAGAGGTACACCTCCTTAGGAAGGTGTTTCATAATCACTTTGGAAGGTCTTTTAAACCACTCACAGCTAGCCTTTCCCACCTCCCATTCTTGTGTTCCTCTTTATTTCTGTTGGCCGTGTATTCTGTTTCTCAGATGGGTTAGAAAAATGATTGAGAGCCATTATTCTGAATCCTCTAGGGGGTTTGTAGCTTGTTCCCTTCACACCTCCTTCCTCAAAGCCAGAAAACCAGACCCATGTTTTTCTATATAGTGTCTGTCTATTCTTCTATACTCCTCTAAAATTCTTCTTTTAAGACTGGTGTCATACTGCCAAGGGGGAAAGGCGGCAGGGTGGTGGGGTTGGTGGTGTGATGAATTGGGTGATTGGGATTGACATGTATACACTGATGTGTATAAAATCGATGACTAATAGAACCTGCTGTATAAAAAAATAAATAAAATTAAATTAAAAAATCCAAAGAAAAAAAAAGACTGGTGCCCTACTGGCTGTTTCTTACCTGACTTTGTTATTTCAATCTAGGAACCTCTATGTCACTCCCTTATGTTCACTGATACTTTGGTATAATTTTTGATGTCACATCAGGCAGTTGGAAGCATAATACTGAAGGTTACCTAACATCTTAACTTTATTTTTCCTTAATTTCTGTATTCCAGTGGTATTCAACTCTACCTTCCTTGACACACCTACTCATATGGTTCAAAAATGGTTCTACTTCTGACCAAAATCTCCTTAATATCTGTATGTGCATCTTTCTCATTTCTTTAGTTTTCTCATCTATCCCTAATCTCTTTGTATATAACCTCTTTGGGGCTTTATCCTTCCCCCTCACCAGTACCATTACTGTTGTGTTTGCTTACTCTATTGAAATATTCATTCTGTCAGTCCCCTACCCAGTATGAACTTAAATATCTGTAAATTGTATAAACTAGTAGACTGGTGTGTTATATATGTAGTTAGGTCTTTAACACAGTTGGGCAGTATTTTAGTCAGATTTCTTTCCTGTTTCTCACATAGTATTGTTTTACCCTGGCCTTAAGCCCTCTACTGCCCTCTGCCTTTCTCAGTCAGTGTTGGCCTTCTGTTTCATAGAACAATGTTATAAAACTTGTGTTCCTCACAGTCCTTTGAGATGCTGATAGGTGGTCCTGGCAAAAAATGTTTCTTTAGTCAAATAAATCTGGGAAATGTTGCAAATTAGATCTCACTTTTAGAGATTTACAGTGCTTATTAGGATATTGAAGCATCTTCTGGGAAGAAACCCATTTAACTTTAACACAACTTTTCCCTCTCCGCAATCCCACTAAAATTGCTTGTGTTAAGGCCCTATATAACCTTTTTTTTTTTTTTTTGTGGTACGCAGGCCCCTCACTGCTGTGGCCTCTCCCGTTGCAGAGCACAGGCTCGGGATGCGCAGGTCCAGTGGCCATGGCTCACGGGCCCAGCCGCTCCGCGGCATGTGGGATCTTCCCGGACTGGAGCACGGACCCGTGTCCCCCGCATTGGCAGGCGGACTCTCAACCACTGCGCCACCAGGGAAGCCCCTAAATAACCTTTTAATACTTTTTACTATTATTGATAACTGTTCTTGTTTACTTCAGTGACATCTCCTTTTCCTCTCTTCTCTGTCTTCCTGTTCTGCAGAAGTTAATCTAAAGCAGAAATTGTGCTACTCTTCTGCTTATCATCTATGGCTTCTCTTTGCTAAAGTCTAAACTTGAGTTGGTGTACAAATATGTGTACCAATTTACATTCCCAGTTCATCTCCTGTATTCATCATTATGCATGCTATTTTACATCCTAAAAAACCTGTCAGAGTTTTAGAAATATATTTTGTCTAGTACATACAAATCTTGTCTTACTCCTTCTCTTAAGTGAGAAATTCTTTCTCAGCTCAATATTATCTCCATGTAGAAGCCTTTTTCTTCGGTTCTTTCCTCAGGGTTTCCTTAGCATGTGTCACATAATATTGTCATTATTTGTTTATATGACTATCTCCCCTTTTAGACGTGAGCCTATTATTTATCTTTGTATCTCCAGCTTTTAACTGAGCACCTTATATGTGAATGTTGAAAATTAGTCTTTGTTAAAACTAATTCCAGATTTATATTTTTTTACCTGAGCAAATAAAAGCACAGCTACATAATTTGCAGGGCCTAGTGCAGAATAAAAATGCAGGGTCACTAGTTCAAAACGCAGGAAAAAAAGTGCTGTTAAAGTTACAAAAACATCGTTTTTTTCCTTCTTCTTTGATCTTACTCTCAGCTCGTTTTATTTCCTTTTTAATGTCATTGTAAATAAAGAACATTAAAATTGTTAAATAAGCATGAATTTTACTGTTCAACTTTGTATTTTGCAATGCCAGATTTAAATGCAAATATATGATTATTTAACTCTTACGTGGAATTGCTCAAATTTCATAGCTTGTACATATACATTTCATTCTTACCAGAACAGGGAAAACACTGCACAAAGCTTACTCGCTGTTTTTATTTCATTTCTTATACTTGCACATTCTACCAACAGTCTTTACCTTTGATTTGGCAGGACTGAAAGGAAAAGGAACTGTGGCTTGCTCTATCTTTCCCTTTCCTTCTGTGTTGTCACTTTCAGCATAAGTGGTTGGTTAATACAGGGAAGTAACATGAGTAAGAAAAGACATGATAGGCTTTTTGATCATACATGTTTCTTAGAATTCCATTGCCTTTCCTCTGTGTTTGAAGCAAGTTATGGTTCAAACAAAATGTGGCTTCTTGGGCTGTTAGTACCCTTGCTTACTTAGTTGTAGACAACATGCTTACTTAATATTCACATTGAGTCTTGCTGAACTCCCCACATATCATGGCTCCACCGATATTCTGTGTTCACGGGACATCACCAAATCTATATGAGAATGAGGTGGAAACGAATGGCAAGGTATACATTTTGCATATATCTCCTGCTCCTGTGCATGTTCCATTGTCCTATTAGGCTTCACTACAAAACACAGATTCAAAGATAAAATTATTAAGAATTTCAAGTTGGTGACAGGAGAGCTTTAAACCAAGCACAGCGTCTTTCGGAGCATGGAGCCCTTTGTAACTGCACAGATCACATGACCATGAAATTAGCCCTGAACAGAGATTGGAGGGAAATAGTAACATGGGTCGAGACAAAGAGACTGCCTTATTTCACCTTGTACTAATGTGATAAGCCTTGTTACTGCTCCTTTATTTTGAGGCATTCTGAGGGTTGTGTTCCTTATTGCCTTGAAGTTAGGTGCAGCCATGTGGCTGTTTTTGGTAAATGTAATGTGAGCAAAGGTGAGCAGTGCTATGCCTTCTCCCTCTGTTTTGCTAATATGGGAGGTAACATAAGATTAAAGCAGCTTGGAATGCTGAGCCAATGCATAAAGGACAGCTGCCTTAGAGAGTCACCTTAATTCACAGAGGATTTTGCATGAGTTGTTAAATCAATGTATGTTGTGATAAACACTGAGTTGTAGAGGTTGTTATTGCAGCATAACCTGGCCCATTCCAAGGGATACAGTATATGAAATTTCAAAATGAGTGTGGTGTTAGTAGCACAAGCGTTGTAGGACCAGCACAGTTACATATCACAATTTTTGGACCTGTGGGACAAACTTTGTCTCCCCAACAAACAAGTAACACTTAAAAAGTGTTAGCTACTTTGTTATACATAAATACCAAAGAGCTGGGCTTCCCTGGTGGTGCAGTGGTTGAGAGTCCGCCTGCCAATGCAGGGGATATGGGTTCGTGCCCCAGTCCGGGAAGATCCCACATGCCGTGGAGCGGCTGGGCCCGTGAGACATGGCCGCTGAGCCTGCGCATCTGGAGCCTGTGCTCCGCAACGGGAGAGGCCACAGCAGTGAGAGGCCCGCGTACTGCAAAAAAAAAAAAAAAGAAAAGAAAAGATAAATACCGAAGAGCTGCCTGATATTGGAAGAATCAAGAACTTTCTAGTGAATCTTGCATCACAGAACTCTTCATATAGATAGAGCTTGTTCTTGATTATTTGTTTATAAGGAAAAAGAGGAAAGTGTGGCTTGGATAATTAGGGGATCCAGATGATCTCCATATCTCATTAGAAAAAAGCCCAAAAAACAATTGGCAACCTCAGGCTGTTTTAATCAACAAATTGCTTGTGAAAAGAAGCATGACTTAAACTAAACAACTTTTACCAGTGGCCAAAAAAGCTTTACCAGATGAACACAGAAGGAAAAGGCTTGAGTAATCCAGAAAACCTAGCTAATTGGGCTTTAGATGAGGATCTAGGTAACTTAGTTTGGAAATCCCATTTATTTACAAAACTGAATTTGAGAGAAGAGGGCACAGTTCTACTTGCCTTTGATCATAAAAACTCTGTCAGTTGATTTACCCATATAAAAAGTTATGTTTTTTTAAACCTTTAGCTATTTTAGAATATGATTGACATTTAAAATTTGAGGTTTGTGATATTTTATATAAGCTTAATACACATTATTTCGATTAAATATTTTGAGTTAAAATTTTTTTTATTGTGGTAAAGTATACATCACATTAAATTTATCGTTTTAACCTTTTTAAGTGTACAATTCAGTGGCATTAGTACCTTCACAATGTTGTGTAACCATTGCCACTATTTATTTCCAAAACTTTTTTTATCATCCCAAACAGAAACTCTGTACCTATTAAGCAATGACTTCCCATTCCCCTCTCCCACTAGCCCCTGATAACTTCTGTTCTACTTTCTGTCCCTGTGAATTTACCAATTCTCAATGTCTTATATAATTGAATCATACAATATCTGCCGTTTTGTGAGTGACTAATTTCATTTAGCATGATGTCCTCAAGGTTCATCCATGTTGTAGCATGTGTCAGAGTTTCGTCCTTTAAATGGCCAAGTAATATTCCATTGTGTGTATTCCACATTTTGTTTATCCATTCATCTGTTGATAGATGCTTGATTGCGTCTACCTTTTGGCTGTTGTGAATAATGCTGCAGTGAACACGGTGTACAAATATCTGTTTGAGTCCCTATTTTCAGTCTTTTGGATATATGCCTATGAGTAGAATTGCTCGATCATATGGCAATTCCATGTTTAACTTTTTGAGGAACTTCCAAACTGTTTTCTGCATCAGCTGCATCATTTTATTCCCACCAGCAGTTGCATGAGGATTCCCACTTGGTTTTTTGTTTTTTTGCTTTGGTTGCCTTTGCTTTTGGTATCAAATCCAAAAAAATCATTGTCAAGATGGATGTCAAGGATGCAATTTTAAACTTTGATGAAGACCAATTTATCTATTTTTTTCTTTTGTCATCTGTGCTTTTGATGTCATATTTAAGAAACTGTTGCCAAATCCGAGGTCATGAAGATTTATAGTTTTTATGCAGTTATATTTACGTGTGTGTTTGTGTAGAGTATAATGTATAGTTTTAGTATAGATATTAAATTTAGGTCTTTGTTCTTTTGTTTTTATCCTTGTATTGTTTATTTCTGAAAATATAGGTATATATATTCTCTTCTTTCTTACAAAAAATTAGCTTACTACACATGCCTGTGTATATTACTTTTTTTCACTTAACAGTATATCTTCACTATCACTCCATAACAGAATAGAGAGTTCCTCAGTCTAGTTTACATCTGTATGGTAATATATTTTATTGTTTTATGACAGTTTTTGTATAATTTTTCAAAAGGCTCAAATGGTCATTTGAGTTTTTTTCCTGTCTGCTGCTTTTACAATTAGTGTCTTGTCTTATTTGATCCATTTTGAGTTAATTTTTGCAACTGGTGTAAGGTCAGGGTCCAGCTTCATTCTTTTGAACAGGTGTGTTCAGTTTTCCAGCACCATTTATTGAAAAGACTGTCCTTTCCTCCATTCAGTGCTCTTAGCACTGTTGTCAGATCGAATGACCACGTATGTAAGGGTTTATTTATGGGCTCTGTATTCTGTTCCATTGATATATGTCTTTCCTTATGCCATTACCAGACTGTTTTGGTTATTGTAGATTTTTGTAGTAAGTTTTGAAATAAAGTGTTATTCTTCCAACTAATGTTTTCCTTTTTTTAGATTTTTTTGCCTATTTAGAGTCCTTTGAAATTCCATATGACTTTTAGGATGGGTTTTTGTTTCTGCAAAAAATGCCATTGTGATTTTGATAGTGATTGCATTGAGTCTGTAGATCACTTTGGGTAGTATTGTTAACAATGTAAGTCATTGGCAATGACTTAAGTGAAGGAAACAAATGGGTGAGTGCACAGTGGGCTGCAGTTTATGAATTCTGCCCTCTCTCCAGCTTTTGGCAGCACTGGGAAAGCAGACTAAATAGTTTTGAGGACTCTTGATGTTGATAACAATAAGCAAGGAGTGGAGTATTTAATTCTTTTAAGGTGAATGATAAACATTGTAAAAGGTGTGTTTTCGAATGTTCTGCTCCCTTCGGCTGTAGGTCACATGAACTTAAAATACTTCCTGATTCCTTAGTTAGCCATAGGCAGTGAGTGACCAAGGTCTGAAAAGGGAAGAGCAAGAAAGAGGTAGGTAGGGAAAGTAGACTGGAAGGAATCTATGAACATGGGATGTCACTGCATTTATTTATTTAATTTCTTTCAGTAATGTTTTATAGTGTAATGTTTCCAGGGTAAAAATTTTTTTGCTTCCTTGGTTAAATTTATTCTTTATTACTTTTTTTTTTTTGCGGTACGCGGACCTCTCACTGTTGTGGCCTCTCCCGTTGCGGAGCACAGGCTCCGGACGCGCAGGCTCAACGGCCATGGCTCACGGGCCCAGCCGCTCCGCGGCGTGTGGGATCCTCCTGGACCGGGGCACGAACCTGCGTCCCCTGCATCGACAGGTGGGCTCTCAACCACTGTGCCACCAGGGAAGCCCCTAAATTTATTCTTAAAGTATTTTATTCTTTTTGATTCTATTGTAAGTGGAATCATTTTTGTAATTTCGTTTATGGATTGTTTATTGCTACTGTAAAGAAATCTGTGTGTTGATTCTGTATCCTGCAACTTGTTGAATTTGTTTATTAGCTCTGTTTTTTTGTGTGTATTCTTGGGATTTTGTTACATTTAAGATCATGTCATCTGCAAACATAATTTTACTTTTTCTTTTCCAGTTTGGATGCCTTTTATTTCTTTTACTTGGCTAATTGCTCTGGCTAGAACTTCTAGTACTGTGTTAAATAGAAATGGCAAAAGCAGACATCTTTGTCTTATTGTGGGTCTTAGGGGAAATTTTTTTAAGTCTTTCACTAATGAGTATGATGTTAGCTGTGAGTTTTTCGTTTTGTTTTCGTTTTGGGTGTTTTTTTTTTTTGTAGATGGCCTTTATTACGTTGAGGAAGTTCCTTTCTGTTACTAGTTTGAGTGTTTATATCAGGAAAAGGTGCTGGATTTTGTCAAATGCTTTCTTCTGCATCAGTTGAGATGATCACGTATTTTTCTTTTCCTTCAGTCTATTAATGTGGTTTATCACATTGATTGATAATTCATATGTTCAATCACCCTTACATTCTGAAGATAAATCTCATGTGGTCATGGTGTATAACCCTTTTAATATGCTGCTGAATTTGGTTTGCTAGTACTTTGTTGATGATTTTTTGCATATATATTCAGAGTGTCAGAGTAATGCTGGCCTCATAGAATGAGTTAGGAAGTGTTCCCTCCTTTTCAATTTTTGGAAGTGTTTGAGAAGGATTGGTATTAATTCTTTACATGTTGAGTAAGCTTCTCCAGTATAGCCTTCTGATTCTGAGCTTTTTTTGTTGAGGGATTTTTGATTACTGATTCAGTCTACTTACTTGTTGTAGGTGTATTCATATTTTATATTTGCTCTTGACTCAGTTTTGGTAATTTGTGTGTTTGTAGGAATTTGTCCATTCCACCTAGGTTATCCAATTTGTTGATGTACAGTTGTTCATAGTATTCTTTTATAATCCTTATTTTAAAAAATTATATCAAATATCCTTTTATCTCCATTTAAAAAATTGTGGTAAAATAATACATTGCTTAAAAAAGTACATTGTTTGGGCTTCCCTGGTGGCACAGTGGTTGAGAATCCGCCTGCCAATGCAGGGGACACGGGTTCATGACCTGGTCCGGAAAGATCCCACATCCCGCGGAGCGGTTGGGCCTGTGAGCCATGGCCGCTGAGCCTGCGCGTCTGGAGCCTGTGCTGCACAACGGGAGAGGCCACAACAGTGAGAGGCCCGTGTACCGCAAAAAAAAAACAAAACAAAAAACCACATTGTTTTCATTTGTCTCAAGGTATTTTCCGATTGCCCTTGTGATTTCTTCTTTGACCCATTGGTTTGCATGCATTGTTTAATTTTCACATATTTATGAATTTTCCAGTTTTTTTCCTGTTATTGATTTGATTTCCAATTTCAGTCTACTGTGATAAGAAAAGATAATTTGTATGATTTCAGTCTTTTTAAATTTATTAAGACTTGTTTTGTGGCCTAACATAATAGTCTATCCTTGAGAATGTTCCATGTGTACTTGAGAGGAATATGTATTCTGCTGAGGTTGGGTTGAGTCTTCTGGATTTATGTTAGGTCTCATTGGTGTATAACGTTACTCAAGTCCTCTATTTCCTTATTGGTTTTCTGTCTGGTTGCTCTAACCGTTATTGAAAGAAAGGTATTGAAGTCTCCAACTATTTTATTTATTTATTTATTTAATTGAAGTATAGTTGATTTACAGTGTTGTGTTAATTTCTGCCATACAGCAAAGTGACTCAGATACATATATATATTATATATAATGTATATAATATATGTATACATTCTGTTTAATATTCTTTTCCATTGCGGTTTATCGCAGGATTTTGGATATAGTTTTCTGTGCTATACAGTAGGACCTTGTTTTCCATTCATTCTGTATGTACTAGTTTTCATCTACTAACCCCAAACCCCAGTCCATCCCCCCTCCCCACTCCCTCCCCCTTGGCAACCACAAGTCTGTTCTCTATGTCTGTGTGTCTGTTTCTGCTTCATAGATAGGTTCATTGTGTCATACTTTAGATTCCACATATGAGTGGTATCATATGGTATTTGTCTTTCTCTTTCTGACTTACTTCACTTAGTATGATAATCTCTAGTTGCGTCCATGTTGCTGCAAACGGCATTATTTTGTTCTTTTTTATGGCTGAGTAGTATTCCAGTGTATATATGCACCACATCTTTTTTTGTTTTTTTAAAATTTTTATTGGAGTAGAGTTGATTTACAATGTTGTGTTAGTTTCAGGTGTACAGCAAAGTGAATCAGTTATACATATATCCACTCTTTTTTTTTTTTTTAAGATTCTTTTCCCATATAGGCCATTACAGAGTATTGAGTAGAGTTCCCTGTGCTATACAGCAGGTTCTTATTAGTTATGTATTTTATATATAGTAGTGTGTATATGTCAGTCCCAGTCTCCCAACTTATCCCTTCCGCCCTTATCTCCTGGTAACCATAAGTTTGTTTTCTACATTTGTGGCTCTACTTCTGTTTTGTAAATAAATTCATTTGTACTCCTTATTTTTAGATTCCACATATAAGTGATATCATATGATAGATGTCTTTCTGTGTCTGACTTACTTCACTCAGTATGACAATCTCTGGATCCACCCCTGTTGCTGCAAATGGCATTATGTTCTTTTTTATGGCTGAGTAATATTCCATTGTATATATGTACCACGTCTTCTTTATCCATTCATCTGTTGATGGTCATTAAGGTTGTTTCCATGTCTTGGCTATTGTGAATAGTGCTGCTATGAACATAGGGTTCATGTATCTTTTTGAATTATAGTTTTGTCCAGATATATGCCCCGGAGTGGGATTGCTGGATCTTATGGTAGCTCTGTTTTTAGTTCTCTGAGGAACCTCCATAGTGTTCTCCATTGTGGCTGCACCAACTTATATTCCCACCAACAGTGTAGGAGGGTTCCCTTTTCTCCACACCCACCCCAGCATATGTTATTTGTAGACTTTTTGATGATGGCCATTTTGACTGGTGTGAAGTGGTACTTCACTGCAGTTTTGATTTGCATTGATCTAACAATTAGTGATACTGAGCATCTTTTCATGTGCCTCTTGGCCATCTGTATGTCTTCTTGGGAGAAATGTCTCTTTAGATATTCTGCCCATTTTTCGATTGGGTTGTTTTTGTTGTTGAGTTGTATGAGTTGTTTGTATATTTTGGAAATTAAGCTCTTGTCAGTCTCATGGTTTGCAAATATTTTCTCCCATTCTGTAGGTTGTCTTTTATTTATGATTTCCTTTGCTGTGCAAAAGCTTGTAAATTTGATTAGGTCCCATTTGTTTATTTTTGTTTTTATTTCTATTGCCATGGGAGACTGACCTAAGAAAACATTGGTACAATTTATGTCAGAGAATTTTTTACCTATGTTTTCTTTTAGGAGTTTTATGGTGTGATGTCTAATGTTTAAGTCTTTACACCATTTTGAGTTTATTTTTGTGTATGGTGAGAGGGTGCGTTCTAACTTCATTGATTTAAACATGGCTGTCCAACTTTCCCAACACCAGTTGCTGAAGAGACTGTCCTTTTCTCATTGTATATTCTTGCCTCCTTTGTTGACAGTTAATTGACCATAGGTGTGTGGGTTTATTTCTGGGTTCTGTGTTCTGTTCCATTGATCCATATGTCTGTTGTTGTGCCAGTGCCATGCTGTTTTGATTACTGTAGCTTTGTAGTATAGCCTGAAGTCTGGGATGGTTATGCCTCCTGCTTTGTTCTTTTTCTTCAGGATTGCTTTGGCAGTTCTGGGTCTTTTATGGTTCCATATGAATTTTAGGATTATTTGTTCTAGTTCGGTGAAAAATGTCATGGGTAATTTGATAGGGATCCAGCTATTATTATAGAATTATCTATTTCTCTTTTCAATTTCGTTAATTTTTCTTTCCTATTTTTGGGGCTCTGTTATTAGGTATATGTATGTTTATAATTGTGATATATTCTTGTTGGACTAAACTTTTTATCAGTGTATAATGCTCTTCTTTGTCTCTTGTAACCGTTTTTGACTTAAAGTATATTTTTTTTCTGACAATTATATAGCCAACTCAGTTCTCTCTTGATATCTTTTTCCAGCCTGTATTTTCAACCTCTTTGCTTCTTTGTATCTAAAGTGAATCTCTTGTAGGTAATATGATAGATGGATCATATATTTTTTAATCCAGTTTTCCAATCTCTGCCTTTACTTGGAGAGTCTAATTCATTTTTTAATTGGCCAAAAAAGTCGTTTTTTTTTTTCCCATAAGATGGCTCTAGTGGTTCTTCGTTGTCTTTAACTTCATTTGAAACAATTTTGTTAGATTGTATTGTGACAGCTGTCATATTAGTGTGCCTTTAAAAAAACTTATCAAAATTGGTGAATTTTTGTGTAGCCATTTTAATGTTGAAGGTGGAAGAAAAAAGCAACATTTTTGGTATATAATGCTTTATTATTTCAAGAAAGGTAAAAACACAACTGAAATGCAAAAAAAAGATGATTTGTGCAGTGTATGGAGAAGGTGCTGTGACTGATCGAATGTGTCAGAAATGGTTTGCAAAGTTTTGTGCTGGAGATTTCTCACTGGACAATGCTCCATGGCCCGCTAAACCATTTGAAGTTGATAGTGATCAAATCGAGACATGAACTGAAAACAATCAACATTATACCACACGAGAGATAGCCGACATACTCAAAATATCCAAATCAAGCACTGAAAATCATTTGCACCAGCTTGGTTATGTTAATCGCTTTGATGTTTGGGTTCCACATAAGTTAAGTGAGAAAAACCTTCTTGACCATATTTCTGCATGTGATTTTCTACTTAAGTGTAACGAAAACTTTGTTTTTCAAACAATTTGTGATGGGCGATGAAAAGTGGATACTGTACAATGATGTGGAACAGAAGAGATCGTGAGGCAAGCGAAGTAAATCACCACCAACCACACCAAAGAAGATGATGTTGTGTATATGGTGGGATTGGAAGCGAGTCCTCTATTATGAGCTCCTTCCAGAAAACCAAACGATTAATTCCAACAAGTACTGCTCGCAGTTAGACCAACTGAAATCAGCACTTGATGAAAAGCATCCGGAATTAGTCAACAGAAAATGCCTAATCTTCCATCAGGTTACCGCAAGAGTGCATGTTTCTTTGATGACCAGGTAGAAACTGTTACAGCTTGGCTGGGAAGTTGTGATTCATCCACCGTATTCACCAGACATTGCACCTTCAAATTTCCATTTATTTCAGTTTTTACAAAATTCTCTTATTGAAAAAAATATCAATTCCCTGGAAGACTGTAAAAGGCACCTGGAACAGTTCTTTGGTCAAAAAGATAGAGTTTTGGGAAGATGGAATTTTGAAGTTGCCTGAAAAATGGCAGAAGGTAGTGGAACAAAAGGGTGCACACATTGCCCATAAAGTTCTTGGTGAAAATGAAAAATGTGTCTTTTATTTTTACTTAAAAACCAAAGGAACTTTTTGGCCAATCCAATACATTTAAAGTAGTTATTGATAAGGAAGGATTTACTCCTGCTCTTTAGTTTTTTTCTTTTCTGTATGTCTCGTGCTTTTTGTTCCTCAATTTCTCTATTACTGCCTTTTTATGTATTCAGTTGACTTTTTTATAGTGTGCTATTTTAATTCCCTTTTTTCCTTTTTTGTATTTTTAAACATTATTTTCTTAGTGGTTGCCTTGCAGATAACAGCGCAACTAATATCTTAAATTTATAACAGCCTAGTTTGAGTAATACCAGTTTCGTTTCAATAGTATACACACGCTCTGATCCTATATGTCTCTGTTCTTTCTCATTGTTATTGTCACAGATTACATCTTTATACATTGTGTGCCCATTAACATAGGTTTATAATTGTCTTCTTATGTATTTGCCTTTTAAATCATGTAGGAGAAAAAGAAGAGTTACAAACCAGCAGTACAATAATATTGGCTTTTATGTTTATCTGTGCTAAGTTACCTTTACCAGTGTCCTTTATTTCTTATGGCTTTGAGTTACTGCCAAATTTCTTTTCATTTCAGCCTCAAGAACTCCCTTTAGCATCTCTTGTAGTGCCAGTCTACAAGTCTGCTAATGATATTTCTTAGCTTTTGTCTATCTGGAAGTGTCATACTTTCTCTGTCATTAATAAAGGATAGTTTTTCTGCATGGTTAGTGAATATTTGGTTGACAGTGTTTTTCATCCAGGATTTTAAATATGTCATTCCATTGCCTTCTGGCCTCCATGATTTCTGATGGGAAATCAGCTGTTAATTTTATTGTGGATTCTTCATGTGCGAGAAGTTGCTTCTCTCTTGTTGCTTTCAAAATTTCTTCTGCCTTTAACAATTTAACAATTATGTGTCTTGGTGTGGATTCCTATGAGTTTATTCAGCTTGGAGTTCATAGAGTTTCTTGGATGTGTGTAGTTGTGTCTTTATCAGATTTGGGAAGTTTTTGGCTATTATTTCTTCAAATTTTTTTTTTTTTGGCCACGCCGCACAGCTTGTGGGATCTTAGTTCCCCAACCAGGGGTTGAACCTGGGCTCACGGCAGTGAAAGCACGGCGAGTCCTAACCACTGGACCACTAGGGAATTCCGTCTTTAAGTATTTTTTCTTTCCCCTTCTATCTTTTCCTTCTGAGACTATTTATTATGTGTATGCTAGTATGCATGGTAGAGAAGAAGGAAGGCACATGAAGAACTCAGGAACCAGACAATACAGGGAGCAGAAAAAAGTTCCAGAACAATTGTTAGTGTTTTCAGAAATAAGAGATGAAGATCAGAGTGCTATGAAAAGGAATAATCAGAGAATTAGAGAGTTCTTAGAAGTGAAAATACGAAAGGTTTTCTCCATGTCCCCCCTCCAAATATAGAAGGGTTGGAAGAATTTGAGTAAGTCACCCAGGAAGGACAAAAAAGAGATGGGAAATGGAGAGAAAAGATAATTGGAGGATCAGTGTAAGAGACGTAAAGTTCAATTAATAGGAGCTCTAGAAAAAGAGCAGAGAAGATGAAAGGGAGGAAGTTATGGAAGATATAATATGGAAAAAATTTCCAGAAGTGAAGGACTTGAGTTAGAGATTAAAAGAGCCAGCTGAGTGCACAGCAAAATGAATAAAGAAATATCTATACTAGGACTTATCACCTGTAAATTATAGAACACTGAGGCAAAGAGAATATCCTAAAAGTTTCCATAAAGAAAAAAAAACAGTTCAGTAAAAGAGATGGAGAATAAGAATGGCATAATTTTCTCAGTAGTAACACTAGAAACTAGAAATTGTTGAAAAAATACCTGTAAGATTTTGAGTGAATGATTTTTAACTTAGAATTTCAAACCTAATTAGACAAAATATGAAGAAAGAATAAAGACATTTCAGGCATGCAAAGTCTTATAAAACTTACCTACTATTGGGGCTTAAGGGAGCCCAATAAACAGCACTCTCTTTCCCTTCCTGAATTCTGAACAAACTGGGAGAGATAAAGGAAGCATATGGAGACCAGAATATTATTTTTATTATGGATAAGATTCATATTGGAGAATGGGACTTATATTTTCAAGTGGCTTGCTAATACTCACTGCCAGAAATAGATTTAACCACTCAGGCATAGGCAGAGCTGAACAGTGACAGGCCCTGTGTGGGGCTTGCAACTGTAATGCTAGAGTATGAATGAGAGAATGGAATTTTCTTTCCTGAGAACAGCTGGATGCAAAGAGGAAAGAGAGGGGAAGGTGCTTACTTTTGCCCAGATCATTTTTCTAAACTCAATGATGAAATAAGTTACCCCATCTCCCTAGGAAAGGAATGAATGGAGTGGAAAGAAAGCAGGAATGTTATGATAATGGTTGTCTCTCTACATGAAATGAAATGTCAGAAGTAGGGCATAATTATTTTCTTCAATGCCTTTCTTGTTTTCTTTCTTAGAAAGCTACTGGAGGATATGCTACACCAAAAAAGAGGGAGTAACTTATGGAAGAGGAAAATAGAAGAGTCAATCAGCATGACAGAGTAGATGGGAATTGGTAGGATGATAGCAAAAGGAAAGTCTCAGGGTGACAAGTGTGGTGGAAATCTAGTAGTGATCAGAAGGTGGCAGATGGGATGTCCAAGGAGAGAAAAATGACAATAAAAACAAACACATGGGTTGCTTGATGTATTTGAAGACATTGAGAGAAGATTTACAGTTCTGTCAATGAATTATTGACAGATATATAAAAAACTTAAGAGAAGTGAGACACTTCCAGGTAAAACTGAAAAGTATACCAAAAGAGAAATGTGACTATAGTATATATGTTGCTGAAGTCAAGGAGCCTAGGCTCCTGTGATAAAGAGATCTAATAGTGACCTAAGAAACAGTTTTATTTCTGTCTCATGTAATAGTTGCTAGGTAAGTAGTCACCAGATCCAGATGAATAGTTTAATGTGTGTGGTCATTCAGGAGTCCCAAGTTCCATTGATGATTTTTGTCCAGTCAAAAGTATGGCCAAGGGCTAACAGTGTGGACTTTACCTGGGCTTGTTAGACTAAATGCAGAATGCTAGTCCTCACTCCAAATCTACTGAATCAGAATCTGCACTTAGGAACTAGCTGATTCCTGTGCACAAAAGTTTAAGACCTACTGGTCTGGATTGAAATTTAATTGTTGGCTATGTGATTGAAGATGGATGACTGAGAATTTTATCCAGTGAGAAGGGGAGAGCATGGAGGAGGTAAGAACTTGATCTTAAGGACACACCTAACTGCAGAGAAGGTTGGGAAATGTAGTTTAGCTACGTGCCTAGGAAAAAGGAGAAAATGAATTTTGATAGATATGTAGGAAACTCTGTGCAATGGCATATTTGGCTCAGCCATAAATAATATTGGCATATCATATTATAGTCATCCTGGGAGGATGGTGGTGGGATGGGAACATAAGTGTGTGTACAATTCTGTCTGTAGGAAGTCAGTAGATAATATCTAAATCTAAAACAAAGTAGGTAGTACCAGCTTAAGCATGTAATTTAGAAATATGGAGATAAATCTCAGAAGAAACAGCTAAAAGAGTTGACAGTAGTTGCTTCTGAGGAGATTGGTAGTTGGTAGGAGAATGCTGTTTTGCCTTGCCATTTACTTTTTCAACTGTGTAAGTGTATTTGTTTTATAAGAAGCACATTGGGAAAAAAATTCCTGTAGTCTAAATAGGAGGTAAACACATGAAATGTGTTAAGTGCTAAGTACTATGAGAAAGGTAAGAACAAAGTCCATAGAAAGAGGCATACTTACCCAGGCCACCCTGGGTGGTAGGAGGCTAGGGGATGGATTGGGAAGCGAGATATTTTCTAGTTACATTGTAGACAATATAAAGTATGAAGCAATTAAATACCTTTTGGATCTATTATATTTTGTTTTTAAAGTGTGAATAATTAAAAATAATTTAAGTTTTTATTAATCCATTTAACAAATTTATTGAGTGTCTACTTTGAACTAGGCACTGTAATAGGCATTGAAGATATAATGGTAAGCAAAATGAGAAATGGTTTCTTACCTCTTGGAGCTTATAATCGTGTGTATAAGATTATACAGAAGAGTTTGGTTTTCCTTCACTTCTGCTTTCAGAAACATTCCTTAGAGCATTGATTTTTCAAGTGTATTTCCCAGTCTAGCCACATGAGAATCACCTGGGAACTTGTGAGAAATGCAAATTCTCAGGCCCCAATCCCAGACCTGTTGAATCAGAAACTCTGGGAATGGGACCTTCCAGGTGATTCTAATGAATGATAAAATTTGAGAACTATTGCCTTAAAGGTAATCAATATTGTAAGCTTGGTTTATTACTGCTAGTATTTCAGAAATAACCTGATTTCCATAATATGTAGTATACAAGCTATTTCTAGTATAGAAATTACTTAACAAAATGTAGTATTTTCATTTGTTTATAGTTTGTGCTCTGTGGTAAAAGTGTAATAGTTCCTATTATGTTTTAGAACAAAACGGATTCTGATTTTTTTCTTTCTATTATCTTTTTTCTAAACATTATTATTCTTTAAGAGCAGTTTTAGTTTCACAGCAAAGTTGGGCAGAAAGTGCGGAGTACCTATGTAACTCCCTTCCCCCACACAGGAATAGCCTCTCTCACTATCAACATCCCTGCACCAGAGTGGTACATTTGTTACAGTGGATGCACCATTAACACGTCATTATCATCCAAAGTCCATAGTTTACCTTAGGGTTCACTCTTAGGGATATCCATTCTGTGGGTTTTGACAAATGTATAATGATATGTATCATCATACAGAATATTACTATAACTTCTAAACTCTGGGATCCTGTTGGTTTTTTAAAATTTTCTTACCTCAGAAGAATTTATTTAAACTGCTTTGTACTTCAGAGCTGGAGAAAGTCTGTTGATGTTAGTTCCCCATGTTTAGAGCATCAAGTTAGAAGTAGGTTAGTGGTATAAATAGGTAGTATTTAGTAGGAAAGTCATGTGGGAAAGATCTTACCACGTAGTCTTCTATAGACTGATTCCCTGTGTTGCATATAGATTGCAGTTCTTCTGTTACTTTTACCACTTAGTCTTCTATAAGCTGATTCCCTGTGTTGCATATAGATTGGAATTCTTGTGTTATTTTTGTTCCATTTCCTTTTATGTTTGTTGTGGTACATCAATTGCAGGTTTTATTTCCCTTTTAGTTGAAATTCTTACTGAGTAATGTAAAACAGCATTTTACTTCTGAAGTTCCCTTGTTTTGATGTCATAGTGCTAGAATTACATTAGAACCTCCTTAATGGGCGTTTCACTGTTATTTACTAAGTGGATTTTAACTCCTCATATAGTTTTCAGAGTTTAAAAATTTTTATTTTTTACTCTTCAGCTTTTTACTTTATTTATTTTTGGCTGCGTTGGGTCTTCGTTGCTGTACAGCTTCCTCTAGTTGCGGCGAGCGGGGGCTACTCTTCGTTGCGGTGCGTGGGCTTCTCATTGCGGTGGCTTCTCTTGTTGCAGAGCACGGGCTCTAGGTGTGCGGGCTTCAGTAGTTATGGCGCGTGGGCTCTAGAATGCAAGCTTGGTAGTTGTGGTGCATAGGCTTAGTTGCTCCGCGACATGTGGGATCTTCCCGGACCAGGGCTCGAACCCTTGTTCCCTGCATAGTCAGGCAGATTCTTAACCACTGGGCCACCAGGGAAGCCCCGCTATTCAGTTTTGAGAATAAATTATAAAAGTTTTTTTTATGTCTAACCAATTTTTTAGAAATGGGTTTTGCATTTTAAATAACAGATTTTTTTTTTTTTAATCCAATAGTTTGCTTGCGTAAACTGGACTTGAAGCAATTCAGACTACTGGAGATCTGCCACTTTACAATATCACAATTGGAAAGAAGCAGGTTTTCAAATAATGGAAGAGTCTAAGACCTCTGAAAATGAAAATCATGAACCAAAGAAGAATGCTTGGGCTCTTTCTGAAGAAAGCAAAGCAGTTAAATTTATAACTAATCAAACTTTGAAAGCTAGAAATGATAAATCCATAAAAGAAATTGGGACCAACTCTCCAAATAGGAATAGTAGTAAAAAAAATAAGCAAAATGATATTTGTATAGAAAAAACAGAAGTTAAATCATGTAAAGTAAATGCTGCCAGTGTTCCAGGCCCTAAAGATTTGGGGTTAGTCCTTCGAGATCAAAGTCACTGCAAAGCAAAAAAATCACCGAATTCACCGGTGAAAGCAGAAAAGTTACCTGTTTCACAGGCAAAAGTAGAAAGGGCACCCAGTTTACAGGCAAAAACAGAAAAATCACCAAAGTCACTTAACTCACCAGTGAAAACAGAAAAGGCACCCAGCTCACAGGCAGCAGCAGCAGAAAAGACACTTAATTCACAGAGGAGAGCAGAAAAAGCACCTGGTTCTCAGATGAAATCAGAAAAGGTGCCCAGCTTACCAGCAGAAGCTGAGAAGGTACCCAGTTTACTGTTGAAAGAAAACATGAGACAGACAGAATTACAGCAGATTGGAAAAAAAATTCCAAGCTCCTTTACTTCTCTGGACAAAATGAATATTGATGTTGCAGAGGGAGAAAAATCTGCTCTGGAAAACTCACAACAATCTCAGAAGCAACAAACATGTACAGATAATACTGGTGATTCTGATGATAGTGCTTCAGGAACTGAAGACATATCGGATGATTTGAGTAAGTACAAATTAGATTATTCCACAAGTCACATTTTTGGAGAGATTTTTTAATATTAATGTTCTTTAGATTATCCTTAGTTTGATTTTAACTACTTTAACTACAAAAAGGACATTAGTAATATGGGTCTTAGGTTGAAAACATTTATTATGGGAGGTACAAAGCCTGTGCAAATACAAATTTAGTGGCTCCTATAGTTGATGTGTACACACACACACACACACACACTTTCTGTCTCTGTCTCTCTCTCTCACTCTTCTTTTAAATGGTCCTGGTAATACATTGCTCATTCATTCACCAAACATGTATATATTGAGTTCCCATTATATGTCACGCATGTGTTTACAGTGGAAAACCAAAAAAACACAGCCGCAGACCTCAAGGAAGCTTCTAGTTAGGTGAGGGTGATACAGATAAGTAAGATGGTAATTTAGTTCAGTGCCAAAAACTTAGAATCGAGAAAGTACATGATTTAATTGAGGTATTTAGACTTTGGATTGAGAAAATGCATGATATAAATGTGAGACTGCAAGTGTGACTGAGATTTAGTATGACTGCAACAGGGACTTGCGGGGGAATGTGGCAAAAGATGTAGCTGAAAAGGCACACAAGAATTGGAAAGTAAAGGGCCTTTTAGGATATGATAAACAGTTTGGACTTTATTATGAGTGTTTTGAGAAGCCACTGAAGAGTTTTAACCAAGGTAGCATTGTGATCATATATATATATACAAATATATATGTTTATCTTTTCAGCAAATTCTTTGACAGGAGCAAAACTGGAAACAGATTCAATAGGACACTGTTGCAATTTACTTGAGAATTATCACTGTAAAATTCATTTTCTTATGAGATCTTGATCTTAGCGTTACTTAATTGTTTATAAATATTATCCATGTCTGTTTAAATTAATGAATTTTCCTTGGCAGTCTTTTTTCCTGATGTTTCTATGGCTAAAAGAATAAAACCTTTTCTTTATGTATAAACAGAAAAAGCTATTTCTAAATCATTATTTACCACACTTTGAGAAATACTGACAAAGAGTTCAGAAATAGCTTCTTTTTATTTCTGGTGGTACACAGATGATGGTTTATTGACAGACCCTTTTTTTAATTTAATAGAGGTACCTTTGTATGTAAGAAAAAATGTTAATAATTTCATAGGTAT
This sequence comes from Delphinapterus leucas, assembly GCF_059928025.1. Lineage (NCBI taxonomy): Eukaryota > Metazoa > Chordata > Mammalia > Artiodactyla > Monodontidae > Delphinapterus > Delphinapterus leucas. The sequence goes on from NC_143129.1 coordinate 146,740,176, forward strand.
GTTAGGACAAGGCCCAAAAAAGTAAGTCAATTTAAAGACAATATCAAATAAATAATAGTACTGCTAGTGTTTAGATATGGCAGATCTAAACATGACGGTATGTGATTGATTGAAGTTGGGAAATACTGGTGCATAAGATCAGCTACAGGGGTCTGGTCACTTGAATTAGTGAAAAATATGATTTAAAGACTATTTTCTTAAAAACGTGACAAAATAAGGTGACAGAGTGAGGTGGTTAAGACTGTGAGCTCTGGAGTAAAATTTCATAGGTTTTGAATCTTATCTTCCCCACCTAATAACTTTGTAATCTTGGATAAGCTGCTTATCCTTTAAAACATGTCTAAGTTTCCTCATTTTTTAAAATGTGGAGATGGTGCTGCCTTTGTTATAAAGATTAAGTGAAATAATTCAATAGTGTTTCATGTAGTCCCTGACACAGTAGGCAGGCAATGGCAATTAATTATCCTTTATTATTATTATTTCTCCAATTAAATGCAGTTTTGTTATTTGTTAACATGGAGAACAAGTTGAAATAGCTTAAGGAAGCTAGTAGACCAAATAGAGGTCCTTTCAGGAAACTTGTTTTAACAAGCTAATAAGAATGAGGGACTTCATGGCAGTCCAGTGGTTAGGACTCCATGCTTTCACTTCAGGGGCATGGGTTCGTTCCCTGGTTGAGGAACTAAGATCCTGCAAGCTGTGTGGCCAAAATAAAACAAACAAAAAAACACTTGTTACCAAATAGGTAAGTATGTTTTAGGACTTCCCTGGCGGTCCAGTGGTTAAGACTCTGGCACTTTCAACATGGGGGCTCAGGTTCGATCCCTCGTTGGGGAACTAAGATCCCACATGTCACTTTTGTGGCCCACAAAAAGAAAAACTGAAAAAACCCAAAAATGATTTATATGGGAATTCCCCGGTGGCCCGGTGGTTAGGACTCCAGGCTCTCACTGCTGAGGGCCCAGGTTCAGTCCCTGGTCGGGAACTAAAATCCCACAAACCGTGTAGTGTGGCCAAAAGATTAATGGATTAATCTCCATTAGGTCCAACTTTAGCTCCCACCTAGCACTTCCACCATTTTTCCTTTTGCCGTTTGTACATTCAGTAAATATTTTGGGTGATCTCCGCTATGTGCAGGTACTGATATAGTTGCTAGGAATATAACAATGAACTAAACAGATAACACTATACTTACTTACAGAGTTAATATTCTAGTGGGAGGAGACAGACAACAAACATAGTAAACAACAAGAGTATAATACGTTAGATAGTGATAAATCTTTTAAGAAAAATAAAACAGGAAAGGTCATAAGGAATGATGCTGTTGTGTCTGGTGGTGGTGTTTCAAATTTAAATTGTCACTGAGAAGGTGACATTAGAGCAAACACTTGAAGGTAAGAGGTGAGAGAGTGAGCCTGGTGAATATTTGAAGGGAGAATATACTAGATCTGGGCTTCTCAAACTTTAATGTGCAATTAAAGTGAATCAATTGGGAATTGTATTAAAATTCAGATTCTTGGACTCCATTCTCCGAGATGTTTGATTTAGAAAATCTAGAGTCTGAGATACTGGATTTCTAACAAGCTCCTGAATGAAGCTGATGCTGCTGGTCAGGATCATGCTTTTGAGCAGCAGAACCTAACTCATCTTACTTTCACTTATACCATCCTTCCTTGTGTCTTCAACATAGCAGCCAGAATGATCCTGTTAAAATTATTCAGATCATGTTACTGCTGTTCATCATGTTTCAATGGTTTCCCATATATCAGAGTAAAAGCTAGTGTCCTTGCTGTGACCTTTGTGATCTTCTGCACTCCCCCTCCCCCCACTTCTCTGCCCTCATTTATCTACTTCTCATCATTTCTCTCTGTTCCAACTGCATGATATCCTTGCAGTTCCTCAAATGTAAAGGCAAATGTCCACCTGATGGCTCTTGCATTTGCTTTTTCCTTTGCCTGGAATACTCTTCCCCCAGATGTCCATACGGCTAGCTCTCTTACCTCCTTCACCTTCTCAGTGAGCCTTTTGCTGGGTCACTTATCTAAAATTTACAAACCTCACCTCCACCTCTGGCACTCCTTATTCTTTTTACCTTTTTAATTTTTCTCCATAGTTCTTACTATCATCTGTCATATTTAAATTTTTTATTTACCTTTTTATATTAGTTTTATTGAGATATAATTCACATGCCATAAAATTTGCCATTTAAAAATATACAATTTAGTGTTTTTTAGTGTATTTACAAAGTTGTGTAGACATTACCACTGTCTAAATCATGAATATTTTCACCACCCCCAAAATAAACTCCATACCCATTAGCAGTCACTACTCATTACCCTCTCCTCCTAGGCACTGCCAACCACTAATTTAGTTTCTGTCTCTATAGACTTGCCTATTTTATATGAGTGAAATCATACAACATGTGGCCTTTTGTGTCTGGCTTTTTTCATTTAGTATGTTTTAAGATTCATCCATGTTGTAGCATATAGCAGTACATCATTCTTTTTCATTGCTGAATAATATTCCTGTTGTGCTCCTCTTGTGGTAGGAGACACATCACCTCCAGAGAGAGGCACACTATTTTTATTTAGAAAAATTAGTGCTATCATGAGAGAAGTGAATTTCAGGGTTCTTGTAGATGGCATGTAGAGTGGCTTTTGAGGGCAGAGAGGAGAGTTTTATTTATTATCTATGAGCATTTACTTTTAGAAGTGCTTTTAGATACGTCCAAATCAATTTCTTTATTCAACACATTAAGTGTCATCTCTGGTCTAGGCATTGTATTAAAATCTGAAGGTACAGAGTTGAATAAGATCTGGTCATTAGCATCAAGGAATTCATTATCTAATTGTAAGAGGTAGATAAATAAATACAAATTACATTGCTGTGAAAATGTGAGATAATAGCGGGTGCTATGAGAATATAAAGAATATCAGACTGTCTTCTTTTTTTAAAATTATTTTATTTTTGGCTGCGTTGGGTCTTCGTTGCTACGTGCAGGCTTTCTCTAGTTGCAGAAAGCGGGGGCTACTCTTTGTTGTGTGTGGGCTTCTCATTGCAGTGGCTTCCCTTGTTGCGGAGCATGGGCTCTAGGCACACAGGCTTCAGTAATTGTGGCACGTGGGCTCAGTAGTTGTGGCTCGTGGGCTCTAGAGTGCAGGCTCAGTAGTTGTGGCACATGGGCTTAGTTGCTCTGCGGCATGTGGGATCTTCCCAAACCAGAGATCGAACCCTTGTCCCCTGCCTTGGCAGGCGGATTCTTAACTACTGCACCACCAGGGAAGTCCCAGACTGTCTTCTGAAACAGTTGATGCTTAAACTGAATTTTGCAGGACAGGTAAACATAGCTAGTTGAAGTAGGAAGGGCCTTGATGGTGGAGGGAACAGAACATGTACAGGCATTGATACTTGGAGTAACACTGATCCATTCTAGCACATTTGGTATGAATGAAGTGAAAAGTGTTAGGGCAGGATATAAGATTAGAGATATAGACAACTTAGCTCTCTTTTTTTGAGGTCTTGGCTTAAAGTCTCAGAAAAGCCTTCCCTGACCCCCATATCTAAAGTTTGTTTCCCTCTCAGTTACTTGTTTTTTTCCTTTATAGCACTTACTACAGCTTGGGATTATTGTATTTAAACTGTTGACTGCCTTCAAGAGGACAGGCACTGTGTGTTATATGTTAAAGAGTTTAAACTTTATTCTGAACCCCATGAGAGCCTGTTAAGTATTTTAAGCAAGAGAGTAACATGATTCAATTTGTATTTAAAAAAATCACACTGGTGGTAGAACCTACTATTATTCTAAGTATATATTGGTAGGTGCTGGAAATGCAAAGATTGAAAAGAAAGCACATAGTCTGTGCCTTAAAGAGATCACAGTCTAGTTAGGAGGCAGAGAAGCAAAGAAAAAATATTGGTGTGGTAGAGATATCCATGAGTTCAGTGAAAGCAAAGAAGGAGCCTCATGTGAGTCTGTGGTCTGGAGTATATATGTTCTTTTAGCTTCTTTTGTATATTGATAAAGTCACTGAAGTGACTTCAGTTCATTGAGTCATCTTTGGGACTTAAAGTAGCTTTATATCATATTTACTTCAGAGATTCGACAAAATGGTTATGTTATGTTACCCTTGTATAGTGAGTCTCAGTCATATTTGATTTTTTTGATATAGATTCATTGGAAGAAGATAGGCATTTGACCCATGAAGTAGATTTTTCTTTGTGAATTTTGATATCATGTATATCTTTTACTTTTATCTTACATAGGTATACCAACGTGCACAACGAAGGAAAACATAAAGGAAGAATATTTTTTCTATATGTGTATAAATTGAATGTCTGTTTTTCATTAAAAATTTTTTAATTTACCAATTCTGATGATGGTAACTAAGTGATTGCTTCCTTTTCTAGGTAAAATGAAGAACGATGAATCTAATAAAGAAAATTCTTCAGAGATGGACTATTTAGAAAATGCCACTGTGATAGATGAATCTACATTGACACCCGAGCAGAGGCTAGGCTTGAAACAAGCAGAAGAACGCTTAGAAAGAGATCACATCTTTCGACTTGAAAAAGTATACTATGTGTTTTAGTTATTTGGAGGAAAATGCATGTTTCATAACTTTTCTTTCCCAAGTACAGCTCTTTTTATTTTTCTTTTTATATTCCTTAGGTGGAGATATCATGCATCTTTCCTTCCTTCCCTATTTCCTTTCCTATTCTCTCCCTCTCTTTCTTCTTTCCCTCCATTTGTTCAGCAAATCCTTACATCTGTGAGTCTGACTTCACTCATTCATCCCAGACTCGACAAACTGTGGCCTATCACCTTGTTTTTGTTTTTTTTAATTGTGGTAAAATACCTCATGTTTTTATAAACAGAGTTTTATTGGAACACAACCATGCCATCCTTATTATCTATAGCTGCTTTCTTGCTACCATGGCAGAGTTGAGTTTTGAGAAGTTGCTACGGAGAGTATGTGGACCACAAAGCATAAAATATCTACTGTTTACCAAAGCATAAAATATTTACTGAAATATAACTTTGTCCCTTTATAAGAAGTTTGCTGACCCCTGATTTACTCACTTATCAAATAGATACTGAGAGCTTGTTATGTTCTAGATACTGTGCTAGGCACTGGGGATATATGTTGGTGAAAATGGCACAGTTTCTGCCGATTAGAAGTTAATGGTCTATTTGGAGTGACAAATAAATTAGCAAATACTACAGGATGTACCAGACTTCCTCCTTTCCCCCTCAGTTTTCTCTTTCCTCTTTTTTTCTCCCATATTTACTGGATGTCTCCTATGTATTAGGAACTGTTCTAGCCATAGGTATCTTGTTGCCGAGTACTAATTAATTTCTTAACCTAGAAATACAGATTCCCAGCCTTAACAGTAAAAACACTGCTAGATATTGAAGGAAAGAATCATAAATCAGTCTGTTCTTAAATAGATACTTGGGATATTTGTTAGTATGCATACAGGGAAATACGTCATCATTCTTGATAAATAAGGAAGGAAAGAAAGAAATGGTATGATTTTGTATAGCTTAGAAAAACAAGATTATATTTAAATTGAAGAAGGCAATCCTGAGTCATTAATAGAATTTATGACAGTAGTCACCCTGTGAAAGTAGGAAGGAATATCAAGGAGTAGAGGCCCATAATGTAGGAAAGAGTTTGGATTATATAGTTAGTCTCACAAGATCCTAGTTAAAAGGAAGTCTTTTTTGCAATTTGCTATTTTATTTTTTTTATAAATTTATTTATTTTTGGCTGCGTTGAGTCTTCATTGCTGCACATGGGCTTTCTCTAGTTGCGGTGAGCGGGGGCCACTCTTCATTGCGGTGCAAGGGTTTCTCATTGCAGTGGCTTCTCTTATTGAGGAGCATGGGCTCTAGGTGAATGGGCTCCAGTAGTTGTGGCACGTGGGCTCAGTAGTTGTGGCTCGCAGGCTCTAGAACGCAGCCTCAGTAGTTGTGGCATACGGCACGTGGGATCTTCCCGGACCAGGGCTGGAACCTGTGTCCCCTGCATTAGCAGGCGGATTCTTAACCACTGCACCACCAGGGAAGCCTGCAATTTGCTGTTTTACATAGTTCTGTCTTTCCTGTCACTTTCCCTTTCCTAAGTTTGAAATTAGTCTGGATCTGTGCATTATCAAGATAAATATTGAGTACCTTTCATGTGCCATGATCTGGTGATAAAAAGTTGAATTGGGGCATGTGTGGTTTTTTAAAAACCATCATACTGCCTTTCTAGGAGTTTCTCTTAGAGAAAAGCGTGTAAGCAAATAATAATAGTAATAATAATATTGTTTGAAAATAGGATCTTAGACAAAGGAGTAACCAACTTGAGTTGGGGTATAGAGGCATCAGTTTGGGGAATGCTTTATAAGTAGGTGACATTGGAACTGAGTCTGAAGGAATGGCTAGGAGTTGGGTTAGGGAATGGCTAGTGTAGGTAAATTGTATGACATGTATAAAGGGAATGTGAAAAATGTATTTTCAGGGAATATAAGCAGGGGACTGGTTGGGAAGATATGTAGTATATGAAGCAGGAAAAGTCAGTTCTTGGGAGAAGGAAGAAGTTGGGGTGGAATGGATATTTGATAGTAGTAGGAAAGAATGGCCTGGGGTGAAAGAAAACTTGGAAGCATGGAAAACATTTTGTTGTTGAATTTAGATTAGCAATGATGTAAAATCAGTGTGTGCCAATACCAGCATAGATATCTATAATTTCTTTTTCTTGTGGCTCCTTTTTGGTTTTTGTGCCATCCCAAACCTCTTGTCAATCCAGTATATTGTTAATTAAAGTTTTTCTTTACCAATTTAAAAATACTCATTAAGAATATTCTTACCAACTTGCTTTTGATTGCATCAAGTATTTGGTTCGCAGTGTACTTACAGATTATCTCATTGAGGAGTAAAGATGTAGATTTTTAACGTGTACTAAAGAAGGAATAAGTCCAAACTGTTAGATCAGAAGAGTAAATTTCCCTATAGCAAGTGTTAAATATTGACTAGGAAATACTTAGAATCTCCATGCCCAGGAATCTTTTTTTTTTTTTAATTTCAAGTTACTACTTTTTTTTTTTTTTTTTTTTTTGCGGTACGCGGGCCTCTCACTCTTGTGGCCTCTCTCCCTTTGCGGAGCACAGGCTCCGGACGCGCAGGCTTAGCAGCCATGGCTCACGAGCCCAGCCGCTTCGCGGCATGTGGGATCTTCCCGGACCGGGGCATGGACTCGTGTCTCCTGCATCAGCAGGCGGACTCTCAACCACTGCACCACCAGGGAAGCCCCCAAGTTACTACTTTTATTTTTTTCCAGTTTTATTGAAAAATAATTGATATATGTGACTGTATAAATTTAAGGTGTATAGCATGATGGTTTGATTTACATATATTGTGAAATGATTGCCACAGTAGGCTCAGCTAACATCTTCTCGTATAGATAAAATGAAAAGAAAGAAAAAAAGAAAAAAAGGAATAAATATTCTTGGGATGAGAACTTTTAGGATTTACTGTCTTAACAACTTTCTTATATATCATTCAGCAGTGTTTATTACATTCCTAGTACTTACTTATCTTATAACTGGAAGCTGGTACCTTTTGTCCACATTCCTTCAATTTTCCCCTCCCCTCCTCTGGTAACCACAAGTCTGATTTCTCTTCCTATGAGGGTTTTTTTTTTTTTTAAGATTCCTCATATAAGTGATCGTACAGTATTTGTCATTCTCTGTCTCACTTATTTTACTTAGCATAATGCCTTCAGGGTCCATCTATGTCATTGCAAATGGTAGGATTTTCTCATTTTTTATGGCTGAATAGTATTCTATGTCATATAAGTTTCAGGTGTGCGATATAGTGATTCATAATTTTTAAAGGTTATACCCCATTTATAGTTATTAAAAATATTGGTTATATTCCCCGTGTTGTACAGTATGTCCTTGTAGCTTATTATATACATAATAGTTTGTACCTCTCTATCCCCTACCCCTCTATTGCCCCTCCTCCCTTCCCTCTCCCCACTGGTAATCACTAGTTTGTTCTCTATAACTGTGAGTCTGATCTCTAATTCATTTATTTCTGCTCTAATTTTGATTATTTCCTTTCTTCTGCTGATTTTGGGATCAGTTCTTTTTCTAGTTCCTTATGGTAGAGAGGTTGTTTATTTGGGATCTGCCTTGCTTCTTAATGTAAACATTTATTGCTGTGAAATTCCCTCTTAGAACTGCTTTTGCTGTATCCCACAAGTTCTGATACGTTGTTTTTCCATTTTTATTTGTCTCAAGAAACGTTTTTATTTCCCCTTTAATTTTTTCTTTTATCTGTTGGTTGTTCAGGAGACAAATCTTTATTCTAGCTGGTCTACAGAAACTTTAAAGGAGGCTTATCGATATGTTTGTTTAATGGTAAAATAAATATTTTAACTATAATAAAGGAATTTTTAAACATTTTTCATGTGTCCCTTCTGTGAAACTGGAAGCTTCATGATACTGAGGACTTTTTTGTCTTATTTACTGTTGTGCCTAATACAGTGCCTTGCACATAGTAGTTGGTTAGTAATTAAAGGTAACAGTTTGCTTAGTGGTTAAGTGTATGGGCTTTTGGAGTCACTAGGTCTAGCACTGTCACTTACTGGTTAGATGATATTGGATAAGTTATTTAACCTCTTTAAACCTCAGTTTCTTTTTATTTATTTATTTATTTATGGCTGCGTTGGGTCTTTGTGCCTGTGCACAGGCTTTCTCTAGTTGTGGCGAGTGGGGGCTACTCTTCGTTGCGGTGTATGGGCTTCTCATTGCGGTGGCTTCTCTTGTTGCAGAGCATGGGCTCTAGGCGTGCGGGCTTCAGTAGTTGTGGCACGTGGGCTCAATAGTTGTGGCTCACGGGCTCTAGAGCACAAGCTCAGTAGTTGTGGCACACAGGCTTAATTGCTCCGCGGATGTGGGATCTTCCCGGACCAGGGATCGAACCCGTGTCCCCTGCACTGGAAGGCAGATTCTTAACCACTGCGCCACCAGGGAAGCCCCAGATCTCAGTTTCTTTATCATTTAAATGGATTCGATAAAAATAATGACACCTCGCTTATTGGGCTATGATGATTAAATTAGATAATACAAGTAAAGGTCTTAACACAGTGCCTGGTATGTGCTAAGCACAAGATAAAGATTAGCTACTTGTAGAATTGAATTATTTTACCAAGTAGGGCAGTTTTTATTATTTCATTTTATGGGTATAGAAGCAGGCTCAAGAGTTAGAGATTTAAACGAGATCAATTGAGATGTCATTTCAGGCCTCTGGCTCCCCATTCAGTGTTATACCAAGCTTTTCTTACTAAAAGATTCCAGACGCAGTCGTTGTGTGCTCACATTTTACAGTTGAAAAAGTTGTCTAATGAGTGCTCTCATGACTGCTGTAGTGACTTCATCAATATGCATGGCTTTAGGAATTCTGTGTTTATGCTTTCAACTCCTGAATCCAACGCTTCTTGCCACTTACACCACTCTTACCTTGAACCAAGCCAACCAACATCATCTGGATTATTGTAGTATGATCATAATGGCATTAGACTCATCTTGTTTCTATTCTTAATATAGAAGGCAAGTGATCCCTTTGAAATTAGATCTTGTAATTCTTTGCTCAGAAGCCTTCAATACCTTCCCCTCACACTTAGAATAAAACTTGGAGTCCTTATGAGGGGTCTTGTCATCTGACCCCCTTTACCTCTCTTTTCCAGTCATAGTAGCCTTTTTGTGATTTTGCAAACAAATTAGGCACATTCCTTCCTCAGGGCCTTAGCATTCACATTTATCTCTGCTTGGAATGTCTTTTCATATATCCACACAGCTCAGTCTTTCACCTCAAGACATTTTATTAATAAGTGATGACTATTATTAAAAAGGAGATAACACCTCCCCCACATTCCTATTTATTTATTTCTTTGTACATTTGTTTATTTATTACCTGTCTTCCTACAGTAGAATGTCAATTCATGAAGACAAGGATTTTCATTTGTTTACATTATCATCCTCACCTCCTAGAAAAATGTTTGACATAGTATGAGCTCAGAAAATACTTGGTGAATTAAGAAGTAGCTGTGGTTGGAAACTGAGAGAAAGAAGTCTGTGAGGGCTTAATTCATTCTGCAATAAGGACAGATTTGAAATAGTTTTAAACTAAAGAATTGACTAGATTGAGCTGAATTTTCTTATTTGCTTGTTGCCGTGGGCAAATTATTTACTTCTAGGGATTTAGTTGCTTTGCTAGTAAAATGGGGAATCCTCATACAGATGTTGTAAGGTTAATAGATACTCTATAAATGAAGACTGTATTTATTTTTAGTCTGTGGCAGGACTGTTTCTAAATTTGGGGCAAGTTTCGTATTTAAAGGAAATTATGTTGTATTCTGAAGTGAGAATCTTTTTGTCAGGAGTTGCAGCCTATTGAAAGTCAATATGAGATAAAAATTAAGCATTGCTGCAATTTCAGTGTAAGACACTAGAAACAATATTTTAAAATTCAACATGTATTTATTGTGTTTTTTAAAATTTTTTAATTTTATTTTTTTTATACAGCAGGTTCTTATTAGTCATCAGTTTTATACACATCAGTGTATACATGTCAATCCCAATCGCCCAATTCAGCACACCACCATCCCTGCACCCCCGTGGCTTTCCCCCCTTGGTGTCCATACATTTGTCCTCTACATCTGTGTCTCAACTTCTGCCCTGCAAACTGGTTCATCTGTACCATTTTTCTAGGTTCCACATACGTGCGTTAATATACGATATTTGTTTTTCTCTTTCTGACTTACTTCACTCTGTAGACAGTCTCTAGATCCATCCATGTCTCAACGAATGATTCAATTTCGTTCCTTTTTATGGCTGAGTAATATTCCATTGTATATATGTACCAGAACTTCTTTATCCATTCGTCTGTTGATGGGCATTTAGGTTGCTTCCATGACCTGGCTATTGTAAATAGTGCTGCAATGAACATTGGTGTGCATGTGTCTTTTTTGTTTTTTTTTTTGTGGTACGTGGGCCTCTCACTGTTGTGGCCTCTCCCGTTGCAGAGCACAGGCTCCGGATGTGCAGGCTCAGCGGCCATGGCTCATGGGCCTAGCCGCTCTGCGGCATGTGGGATCTTCCTAGACCAGGGCACGAACCCGTGTCCCCTGCATCAGCAGGCAGACTCTCAACCACTGCGCCACCAGGAAAGCCCTGCATGTGTCTTTTTGAATTATGCTTTTCTCTGGGTATATGCCCAGTAGTGGGATTGCTGGAACATATGGTAATTCTATTTTTAGTTTTTTAAGGAACCTCCATACTGTTCTCCATAGTGGCTGTATCAATTTACATTGCCAACAACAGTGCAAGAGGGTTCCCTTTTATTCACACCCTCTACAGCATTTGTTTGTAGATTTTCTGATGATGCCCATTCTAACTGGTATTAGGTGATACCTCATTGTAGTTTTGGTTTGCATTTCTCTAATACTTAGTGATGTTGAGCAGCTTTTCATGTGCTTCTTGGCCATCTGTATGTCTTCTTTGGAGAAATGTCTATTTAGGTCTTCTGCCCATTTTTGGATTGCGCTGTTTGTTTCTTTAATATTGGGCTGCATGAGCTGTTTATATATTTTGGAGATTAATCCTTTGTCCGTTTGCAAATATTTTCTCCCATTCTGAGGGTTGTCTTTTGGTCTTGTTTATGGTTTCCTTTGCTGTGCAAAAGCTTTGAAGTTTCATTAGGCCCCATTTGTTTATTTTTAGTTTTATTTCCATTACTCTAGGAGGTGGATCAAAAAAGATCTTGCTGTGATTTATGTCAGAGTGTTCTTCCTATGTTTTCCTCTAAGAGTTTTATTATAGTGTCCAGTCTTAACATTTAGGTCTCGAATCCATTTTGAGTTTATTTTTGTGTATGGTGTTAGGGAGTGTTCTAATTTCATTCTTTTACATGTAGCTGTCCAGTTTTCCCAGCACCACTTATTGAAGGGCTGTCTTTTCTCCATTGTATATCCTTGCCTCCTTTGTCATAGATTAGTTGACCATAGGTGCGTGGGTTTACCTCTGGGCTTTCTATATTGTTCCACTGATCTATGTTTCTGTTTTTGTGCCAGTACCATACTGTCTTGATTACTGTAGCTTTTTAGTATAGTCTGAAGTCAGGGAGTCTGATTCCTCCAGCTCCGTTTTTATTTTTCAAGACGGCTTTGGCTATTCGGGGTCTTTTGTGTCTCCATACAAATTTTAAGATTTTTTGTTCTAGCTCCGTAAAACATGCCATTGTTAATTTGATAGGGATTGCATTGAATCTGTAGATTGCTTTGGGTACTATAGTCATTTTCACAATATTGATTCTTCTAATTCAAGAACATGGTTTATCTCTCCATCTGTTGGTATCATCTTTAATTTCTTCATCAGTGTCTTATAATTTTCTGCATACAGGTCTTTTGTCTCCCTAGGTAGGTTATTGCTAGATATTTTATTCTTTTTGTTGCAATGGTAAATGGGAGTGTTTCCTTAATTTCTCTTTCAGATTTTTCATCATTAGTGTATAGGAATGCAAGAGATTTCTGTGCATTAATTTTGTATCCTGCTACTTTACCATATTCATTGATTAGCTCTAGTAGTTTTCCGGTGGCATCTTTAGAATTCTCTATGTATAGTATCATGTCATCTGCAAACAGTGACAGTTTTACTTCTTCTTTTCCAATTGGGATTCCTTTTATTTCTTTTTCTTCTCTGATTGCCGTGGCTAGGACTTCCAAAACTATGTTGAATAATAGTGGTGAGAGTGGACATCCTTGTCTTGTTCCTGATCCTAGAGGGAATGCTTTCAGTTTTTCACCATGCATAATGATGTTTGCTGTGGGTTTGTCATATATGGCCTTTATTATATTGAGGTAGGTTCCCGCTATGCCCACTTTCTGGAGAGTTTTTATCATAAATGGGTGTTGAATTTTGTCAAAAGCCTTTTCTGCATCTTTTGAGATGATCATATGGTTTTTATTCTTCAATTTGTTAATATGGTCTATCACATCGATTGATTTGCATATATTAAAGAATCCTTGCATCCCTGGGATAAATCCCACTTGATCATGGTGTATGATTATTTTAATGTGTTGTTGGATTCTGTTTGCTAGTATTTTGTTGGGGATTTTTGCATCTATATTCATCAGTGATATTGGCCTGTAATTTTCTTTATTTTTTAGTATCTTTGTCTGATTTTGGTTTCGGGGTGATGGTGGCCTCATAGAATGAGTTCCTTCCTCTGCAATTTTTTGGAAGAGTTTGAGAAAGATGGGTGTTAGCTCTTCTCTAAATGTTTGATAGAATTCACCTGTGAAGCCATCTGGTCCTGGACTTCTGTTTGTTGGAAGATTTTTAATCACAGTTTCAATTTCGTTACTTGTGATTGGTCTGTTCATATGTTCTATTTCTTCCTGGTTCAGTCTTGGAAGGTTATACCTTTCTGAGAATTTGTCCATTTCTTACAGGTTGTCCATTTTGTTGGCATAGAGTTGCTTGTAGTAGTCGCTTAGGATGCTTTGTATTTCTGTGGTGTGTGTTGTAACTTCTCCTTTTTCATTTCTAATTTTATCGATTTGAGTCCTCTCCCTCTTTTTCTTGATGAGTCTGGCTAATGGTTTATCAATTTTGTTTATCTTCTCAAAGAACCAGCTTTTAGTTTTATTGATCTTTGCTATTGTTTTCTTTGTTTCTATTTCATATATTTCTGCTCTGATCTTTATGGTTTCTTTCCTTCTGCTAACTTTGGGTTTTGTTTGTTCTTCTTTCTCTAGTTCCTTTAGGTGTAAGGTTAGATTGTTCATTTGAGATTTTTCTTATTTCTTGATGTAGGCTTGTATAGCTATAAACTTCCCTCTTAGAACTGCTTTTGCTGCATCCCATAGGTTTTGGATCGTCATGTTTTCATTGTCATTTGTCTCTAGGTATTTTTTGATTTCCTCTTTGATTTCTTCAGTGATCTCTTGGTTATTTAGTAACGTATTGCTTAGCCTTCATGTGTTTGTGTTTTTTACGTTTTTTTCTCTGTAATTCATTTCTAATCTCATAGTGTTGTGGTCAGAAAAGATGCTTGATATGATTTCTATTTTCTTAAATTTACTGAGGCTTGATTTGTGACCCAAGATGTGTTCTATCCTGGAGAATGTTCCGTGTGCACTTGAGAAGAAAGTGTAATCTGTTGTTTTTGGATGGAATGTCCTATAAATATCAGTTAAATCTATTTGGTCTTTTGTGTCATTTAAAACTTCTGTTTCCTTATTTATTTTCATTTTGGATGATCTGTCCATTGGTGTAAGTGAGGTGTTAAAGTCCCCCACTATTATTGTGTTACTGTCGATTTTCTCTTTTATAGATGTTAGCGGTTGCCTTATGTATTGAGGTGCTCCTATGTTGAGTGCATATATATTTATAACTGTTTTATCTTCTTCTTGGATTGATCCCTTGATCGTTATGTAGTGTCCTTCCTTGTCTGTTGTAACATTCTTTATTTTAAAGTCTATTTTATCTGATATGAGTATTGCTACTCCAGCTTTCTTTTGATTTCCGTTTGCATGGAATATCTTTTTCCGTCCCCTCACTTCGGTCTGTATGTGTCCCTAGGTCTGAAGTGGGTTTCTTGTAGACAACATATATATGGGTCTTGTTTTTGTATCCATTCAGCAAGTCTGTGTCTTTTGGTTGGAGCATTTAATCCATTCATGTTTAAGGTAATTATCGATATGTATGTTCCCATGACCATTTTCTTAATTGTTTTGCGTTTGTTTTTGTAGGTCCTTTTCTTCTCTTGTGTTTCCCACTTAGAGAAATTCCTTTAGCATTTGTTGTAGAGCTGGTTTGGTGGTGCTGAATTCTCTTAGCTTTTGCTTGTCTTTAAAGCTTTTGATTTCTCCGTCAAATCTGAATGAGATCCTTGCTGGGTAGAGTAATCTTGTTGTAGTTTCTTCCCTTTCATCACTTTAAGTATATCATGCCACTCCCTTCTGGCTTGTAGAGTTTCTGCTGAGAAATCAGCTGTTAACGTTATGGGAGTTCCCTTGTATGTTATTTACTGTTTTCCCTTGCTGCTTTCAATAATTTTTCTTTGTCTTTAATTTTTGCCAGTTTGATTACTCTGTGCCTCTGCATGTTTCTCCTTGCGTTTATCCTGTATGGGACTCACTGCGCTTCCTGGACTTGGGTGGCTATTTCTTTTCCCATGTTAGGGAAGTTTTCGACTATAATTTCTTCAGGTATTTTCTCTGGTCCATTCTCTCTCTCTTCTCCTTCTGGGACCCCTGTAATGTGAATGTTGTTGCATTTAATGCTGTCCCAGAGGTCTCTTAGGCTGTCTTCATTTCTTTTCATTCTTTTTTCTTTACTCTGTTCCACAGCATTGAATTCCACCATTCTGTCTTCCAGGTCACTTATCCATTCTTCTGCCTCAGTTATTCTGCTATTGATTCCTTCTAGTGTAGTATTCATTTCAGTCATTCTATTGTTCATCTCTGTTTGTTTGTTCTTTAATTCTTCTAGGTCTTTGTTAAACATTTGCATCTTCTCTATCTTTGCTTCCATTCTTTTTCCGAGGTCCTGGATCATCTTCTATTGTTATTCTGAATTCTTTTTCTGGAAGGTTGCCTATCTCCACTTCATTTAGTAGTTTTTCTGTGGTTTTATCTTGTTCCTTCATCTGGTACATAGCCCTCTGCCTTTTCATCTTGTCTATCTTTCTGTGAATGTGGTTTTCGTTCCACAGGCTGCAGGATTGTAGTTCTTCTTGCTTCTGCTGTCTGCCCTCTGGTGGATGAGGCTATCTAAGAGGCTTGTGTAAGTTTCCTGATGGCAGGGACTGGTGGTGGGTAGAGCAGACTGTTGCTCTGGTGGGCAGAGCTCAGTAAAGCTTCAATCCGCTTGACTGTTGATGGGTGGGGCTGGGTTTGTTCCCTGTTGGTTGTTTGGCCTGAGGCAACCCAACACTGGAACCTACCTGGGCTCTTTGGTGGGGCCAATGACAGACTCTGGGAAGGCTCATGCCAAGGAGTACTTCCCAGAAGTTATGCTGCCAGTGTCCTTGTCCCCACGGTGAGGCACAGCCAACCCCTGCCTCTGCAGGAGTTGCTCCAACACTAGCAGGTGGGTCTGGTTCAGTCTCTATGGGGTCACTCCTCCTTCCCCTGAGTCCCGACGTGCACACTACTTTGTGTGTGCCCTCTAAGAGTGGAGTCTCTGTTTCTCCCAGTCCTGTTGAAGTCCTGCAGTCAGATCCCACTAGCCTTCAAAGTCGATTCTCTAGGAATTCCTCCTCCCGTTGCCGGACCCCCAGGTTGGGAAGCCTGATGTGGGGCTCAGAACCTTCACTGTAGTGGGTGGACTTCTGTGGTATAAGTGTTGTCCAGTCTGTGAGTCACCCACCCAGCAGTTACGGGATTTGATTTTACTGTGATTGCGCCCCTCCTATGGTCGCATTGTGGCTTCTCCTTTGTCTTTGGATGTGGGGTATCTTTTTTGGTGAGTTCCAGTGTCTTCCTGTCGATGACTGTCCAGTAGTTAGTTGTGATTCTGGTGTTCTCACAAGACGGAGTGAGAGCATGTCCTTCTACTCCGCCATCTTGGTTCCTCGTATTGTGTTTTTGTAAATTTTTTTTGTATCATCTTATGGGTGGAGTCTTGGCTTTGGATTCAGATATACATGAAATTAAATTCAGCATCTACCATGTAATATTGTTGTATCCTTGTGAAAGTTGCAAGCTCTACGAGCTTTTTTTATCACATCTATAAAATGAAGGTAATACCAATCTAATTGGATTATTAGGGGAGTTAAAATGACAAATTATATGTCAAACATCTAGCATAGTGCCTAGCATATAACAGGTACTTTGGGATTATTAATTTTTTCTTATTTCAAGAATATATATATATAGTATGATTTAAGTATTGTGACTGATACTTTTCATGTGTCGTAATTGTTTTTCCCTTCAGAGTAGTTAACTCAAGAGGTTATCCATTTATTCTCATTTGATTGTAATTGAGTAGAGTGTTTTCAAAACTCAGATTTTGGAATTGTCTTCCATATTTGCGATTCATTCTTCTGAAATTCCCAATTTCGGGTGAATTTTATTTTTTATGGTAATCAAAAAGACTGAAATTTTTAAACCAGTTTTTGAGACAGTGTTGGAATAAGACTAAATAATAATACTGCCTTTCTTATCTTACACTGGATTCTGAAGACTATATTAGATAAGTATCAGACATATTTAGGATTATCATGATATCATTTGAAATTAGTATATTATCTCCTATGATGACTATTTTGAAAAGGACAGCTATCTCTTGGGTATATGAGTACTGAATTGTTTATTAAAAAGTATTCGTTCACTGCTTATTTTTGTCTCATATATTTACATAGTTGTATCCTTCACATATATAGTAAAAATTTTACTTTTTTTTTGTTTTCTGAAAAACTGTTTTCAACTTTTTTTTTAGCGCTCACCAGAATATACCAATTGCCGATATCTGTGCAAACTTTGCTTAATTCACATTGAAAACATCCAGGGAGCTCATAAACATATAAAAGAGAAACGACATAAGAAAAACATTTTGGTAAGTCTTTTTACAAAATATTTTATTTATTTATTGAGTGGTAAAACTATATCAAATATTTTTTATTAATGAAAGTAAAAATCAAGTATTTGTCTAGTCATATAGTAGTAACTGAAATGATAGCGTTGAAAGCTGTGATTGCCTTTCTTATCTTAGGTGATCAGGAGGGGAACCTTCTCAGAGACCAGTTTGCTTATCCTAAAGTATGTTGATTCCTAAGTTTAAAGGTACAATCAGTTAGTCCAACCAATATTTATTGAGTTCTTATGTGTTAGGTCTAGGGAGTGGTGAATAAGATAGTCATGGTTCTTGTCCTCAGAGTTTCTAAAGTATTGGTGAAGGCATACATTGAATAAGGATTTAAGTAAGATGAGTTTTATTAAAGGGGCAATTGTGGTGCTAAGGAAGTGTACAAGGATATTTTACTTAATTTAGAGGAGGGGTAGTTTCTTTGAGAAAGTGACATTTGTTGAACCTTGAAGTAGAGGTTGAGTGCCATAGAAGGGTGAGATGAGAGCATTTTACACAAAAAAGCAGTATGAAGGTCTCTAAGTTATGAAAGGACATGGCATATGAGGAGCTGAAAGAGCATGATTGGAGCAAAGAGAGCCAGGAGGAAAATGATATGAGATGAAGCTGGAGAAGCCCAGATCATGCAGGGCCTTTTAAGGTTTAGCCTTTGGGAATTCATAAGTTTTCAGTGATTTTTATTAGAACATTTCATATAGACATAGTATAAGTAGAATATTTTCTTTTTAAAATTCATTAGTATGTTAGCTATTTAATTTTTTCTTTTCAAAGTTATAGTGTTAATTCTATATAAATTCTTACTTATCTCTAAGATATCTTCTCTGAGAAATACTCTTTTACTTGACCTTCCTAACAAGTCTGTGTTATAGGTACACTTTCTTGGTGTTCCCACAGTGGCTTGATCAGAAAACCTTATACACTGTGTTATAAATGTCTGCCTTCTCTCTTCTTCCAGGCTTCAGTATCCAAATATTGTAGAGGACAGGTTTAATTTCTTATTTATTTTTGTTTCTGCGTTGCTTAGTACAGTGTCTGACACATAGTAGGTGCTCAGCACATTTTTATTGAAAATAATGAATGCATTGAAAAAATTCAGGAACTTAGAAGGAAAAGAAATCATTCAAGTTTTGTCAGCCTATTATTTTGATTTAATTAGCATTTCAGAAGACTTAATAGAACAGAGCCAAAGTGGTAGTTTAGGAGATAATAACTGAGAAATTTCAAGAAATGTTCAAAGATGCTGATCATTAGCTGCAGGAAGCTCAGGGAATTCCAAACAGACTTAAAAAGAAAGCCATTATATATTATATACATTATAGGGAATTTTAGAATATTACAAAAAAACAAAACTAAGCTTAAAAGCAGCTCTACTGGACTTTTGGTGAAGTTGGAATAACAGGGCCTGGATTTACCTTCTCCTCAAAATAACCAACAAAACAAAAAAAGACAAAAATCACTAATAATGTCTTCTTTAGGCAATGAAGGACCAACAGTGAATGGAAAACAAATGAGATGAGCTCAATGATTACTCCAATTTGAGAGAGTTTCTAGATGGTATTATAGGGAGTAGAATGCAGTGGATTCCCAGGGTTGAGATGGACGAGTCCAGGGAGTACAGCGTGGCTGGAGTTTGTAGGACAGAATAACAAAAACGAGAAAGCTATACAGAGAGAAACCCAGAGATCTATGGACAGTCCCCTCAGAGTATTCAGCACAATACTGTGGTGCATGCATGTGGGAAAGCTTCCTGAAGCCAGAGAAAGAACCATCTGAGGGGATTAGAACAGTGCTTGGTGCTCACACAGAGCCGGGAATAGTATCTTCCAACTATCCAGACTGAAAAGCCTCATACTTTGTGGGGTATTGGGTAGAGTACTCAGAAAGGTCTTATTTTACTAATGGGGAATATTTAACCCTAAACTAAATGTGGTCTGGTCCCAACTAAAAAGTTTTAAAGGCAAGATCCAAAAGAATAAACTATTTCCAAGTATTTCATGTCATTATTGAACAAAGCTTGAGAATATTTATAGGAATACAAAATATTCATCGCTGCCAAAAAGTTCACATTGTCTGCCATTCAAAGATTATCAGGCATACATGGAAGCAGGAAAATACAAACCATGAAGAGAAGAAAGATCAGCCAGTCAAAACTGACCTTGAACTGACCCAGTAGAATTAGTAGAGAAGGACATTAAGGCAGTTAATATAACTATATTCCTGATGTTCCCAAAAATAGAGACATGGAAGATATAAAAAAAGATTCAAATTGAACTTATAGAAGTGAAAACTACAATGTCTAAGATGAAAAATCTTAGTGCGTAGGACTAATGGCAGATCAGACATTGCAAAAGAAAAGGTTAGTGAGGGGCTTCCCTGGTGGCGCAGTGGTTAAGAATCTGCCTGTCAGTGCAGGGGACACAGGTTCGAGCCCTGGTCCGGAAGCATCCCACATGCTGCGGAGCAACTAAGCCCATGCGCCACAACTGCTGAGCCTGTGCTCTAGAACGCGTGAGCCACAACTGCTAGCCCACGTGCCACAACTACTGAAGCCCACGTGCCTAGAGCCTGTGCTCTGCAACAAGAGAAGCCACCGAAATGAGAAGCCCATTCACTGCAATGAAGAGTAGCTCCCGCTCGCCACAACTAGGGAAAGCCTGTGTGCAGCAATGAAGACCCAATGCAGCCAAAAATAAACAAAATAAATAAATTTATATTTAAAAAAAAAAGGTTAGTGAACTTGAAGATAAAGCAATGGAAACTATCCAAAATGAAACAGAAAGAAAAAAGAACTTGGGAAAAAGAAAGAAAAGAGGATCATTGAGCTCTGGGATAATTGATATGTATGTACCCGTTCTACACAAACTCTTCCAGAACACTGAAGAGGAAGAATGCTTCCCAACCCAGTCTATGAGGCCCACATTACTCTAATACCAAAACCAGGAAAGGACATTACAATGAAAGAAAACTTCAGAGCAATATCCCTCATTAACGTAAATGCAGAAATTCTGAACATTATTTTAGAAAATTGAATCCAACAGTATATTTAAGGAAGAAATACATCATGACCAAATAGGAATTTATTACAGGAGTGCATTGTTGGTTTAACATTAGAAAATGAATCAATGTAATTCATCATACTAACAAACCGAAAAAGAAAACTATATGATCATCTTAGTAGATGCTGAAAAAGCATTTAAAGTCCTGATTAAAAAATCTCAGCAGGGCTTCCCTGGTGGCGCAGTGGTTGAGAGTCCACCTGCCGATGCAGGGGACACGGGTTCGTGCCCTGGTCTGGGAAGATCCCACATGCCGCGGAGCGGCTGGGCCCGTGAGCCATGGCCGCTGAGCCTGCACGTCCGGAGCCTGTGCTCCGCAACGGGAGAGGCCACAACAGTGAGAGGCCAGCGTACCGCAAAAAAAAAAAAAAAATCTCAGCAGACTAGGAATAGAAGGGAGCTTCCTCAACATGATAAAGAACATCTATGAAGAAGTCACAGCTAATTTTATACTTACTTGTGAAAGACTGAATGTTGTCTCCCTAAGATTAGGAAAAAAGACAGGCATGAAAATGGTATAGCTGCTGTGGGAAACTGTGTTGCAGTTCCTCAAAAAGTTAAAAATGGAATTACTGTGTGATCCAGCAATTACACTTTTGGGTATATACTCATAAGAATTGAAAACAGGGTCTTGAAGTGATATTTGTACGGCCATGTTCATTGTAGCATTATTCACAATAGCTTAAACATAGAAGCAGCTCAGTTGTCCATCAACAGATGAATGGATAAATAAAATGTCACATATACATACAGTGAAATATTATACTGCCTTAAAAAGCAAGGCAGGGAGGACTTCCCTGGTGGTCCAGTGGGTAAGACTCTGTGCTCCCAATGCAGGGGGCCCAGGTGTGATCCCTGGCCGGGGAACTAGATCCCACATGCATGCCGCAAGTAAGAGTCTGCATGGTGCAACTAAGAAGTCTGCATGCTGCAACTAAGAGCCCGCATGCCACAACTAAAAAAGATCATGTGTGCCGCAACTAAGCATGCCACAACAAAGATCCCGCGTGCTGTAACTAAGACCTGGTGCAGCCAAAATAAATATTTAAAAGAAAAAAAAAAAAAGCAAGGCAGGGACTTCCCTGGTGGTCCAGTGGTTAAGACTTTGCCTTCCAATGCAGGGGATGTGGGTTTGATCCCTGGTCGGGGAGCTAAGATGGGACATGCCTCCTGGCCAAAAAACCAATACGTAAAACAAAAGCAATATTGTAACAAATTCAATACAGGCTTTGAAAATAGTCCACATAGAAAAACATAATCTTTAAAAAAAAAAAGGAAAGGCAATTCTGATATGTTACAACATGGAAGAACCTTGAGTAAATTAAAGCTAAGTGAAATAAGCCAGTCATAAAAAGACAAATACTGTATGATTCCACTTATATGAGGTACTTAGAGTAGTCAGAATCATAGAGATAGAAAGTAGAATGGTGGTTGTCAGGGACTGGAGAGATGGAGGAATGGGGAGCTATCCTTAATGGGTGTACAGTTTCAGTTTTACAAGATGAAAAGAATTCTGATGAATGATGGTGATATTTACACAACAAATGAATGTCCTTAATTCCACTGAATTGTACTTGTAAAAATTGTTAAGATAGTAAGTTTTATGTTATGTATATTTTATCACAATAAAAAATTGGAAAAAAAAGATAGATATGTTCACTCTTACCACTTTTATTCAGCATTTTATTAGGGGTTCTAGCCAGTGTAGTCAGGCAAGAGAAAGAAAGGCAAGCTGTCCAAACTGGAAAAGAAGAAGTGAAACTATATTTGTAGGTAATATGATTGTTTATATAGAAGTCTAGAAAAGACTTATTCATTAGAATTAATGAGTGAGTTTAGCAAGGTTGCAGAATACAAGCTCAATATGCAAAAATCAATTATATTTTTATATACTAACAGTAAACAGTATAAAATTGAAATTAAAAAAAACTGCTATTTATAATAGCATCAAAAATACACAAAACTTGTGTACAGAAATTACAGAACATTCCTGAGAGAAATTAAAGAAGAGCTAAAGAAATGCAGAAATAAACCTTTTTATATGTTGGAAGAATTGATATTGTTAAATTTCTTTCTAAACTGACCAAAATCCCAAATTGAAAAGCTGATTCTAAAATTCATCTGGAGGGACTTCCCTGGTGGTCCAGTGGTAAAGAATCTTCCTGCAATGCAGGGGATGTGGGTTCGATCCCTGGTTAGGGAACTATGTTCCCACATGCCACGGGGCAACTAAGCCCACGCGCCACAACTAATGAGCTCATGCGCCTCAACTTAGAGAGCCTACGTGCTGCAAAACTACAGAGCCCACAGGCCCTGGAGCCTGCGTGCCACAACTAGAGAAGAGAAAACCCGCATACCACAACTTCGAGAAGCCCGCATACCTCAACAAAGATCCCGCATGCCGCAACTAAGACCCGACGCAGCCAAAAACAAACAAATAATAAATAAATCTTTAAAAAAAAGCTATAATGGAAAAGAATCTGCAAAAGAATCTGTCTGTATAACTGAATCACTTTGTTGTACACCTGAAACATTGTAAATCAACTATACTTCAATAAAAAAGATAAAAAAGAAGAGAAAAGCTAAAATTCATCTGTAAATGCAAAGACCCTAGAAAATCTAAAACAACTTTGAAAAAGACCAAAGTTGGAGGACTAACAACACCTGATTTCCAGACTTATAAAGCTACAATAATCAAAGTGTGATATTGGCATCAAGTAGATCAGTGGAGCAGAATAGTGAGTCTAGAAATAAGACTACAGTTCTATGAACAACTGAATTTTGACAGATATTCAAAGATAATTCAGTGGAGAAATGATAATCTTTTAAATATATGAAAAGTTAGATATCCATGTACAAAGAAAGACCTTTGATCCATACCTTGCACTATGTAAAAAAATAACTCAAAACTGGATTACAGACCTAAATGTAAAACCTAAAAGTATAAAGTTTACAGAATAAAAAATGAGATAAAATCTTTATGACCTTGGATTAGGCAAAATTTCTTAGGTATGATACCAGAGGAAAAAAATGATTAATGGGACTTCCTCAAAATTATAAACTTATGCTTCTTGAAAGATATTTTCTAAAGAACAACAATATTAGCTGCAGACTGGGAAAAAATATTTGCAAATCATATCTGGTAAGTGATTTGTATATAGAAGATATAAAAAACTTTCAAAACTCAATAATAAGTATAGTAATCCCCCCCTTATTCGCGGTTTTGCTTTCTGTGGTTTCAGTTACCTTTGGTCAGCCATGTCTGAAAATATCAAATGGAAAATTCCATAAATAAACAACTTACAGTTTTAAACTACATGCCATTCTGAATAGTGTGGTGAAATCTCATGTTGTTCAGCTTCATCCTGCCTGGGATATGAAACATCCCTTTGTTTAGCATATCCACGCTGCGTATACTACCTGCCTGTTAATCACTTAGTAGCCATCTTGGTTATCAGATTGGCTGTTGGTGGTATCACAGTGCTTGTGTTTGAGTAATCCTTATTTTATTTAATAATGGCCCCAAAGTGCAAGAGTAGTGATGCAGGCCATTTGGGTAGTCTCTTAACGTGCCTAATTTATAAATAAAACTTTATCATAGGTAAGTATGTAGAGGAAGAAAATAGTATTTACAGGGTTTGGTGCTATCTGTGGTTTCAGGCCTCCACTGGAGGCGTTGTAACATATCCTCCAAGGATAAGGGGTGACTATTGTAAACAACCAAATAAAAATATGGGCCAAAGGTTAGAGCCAACACTTTTTAAAAGAAGACATACAGATGTCAAACACATGAAAAGATGCTCAACATTATTCGTCATTAGGGAAATCACTACACTTATTAGAACAGCTAAAGTTGAAAAGATTGACTATGCCAAGCGTTGTCAAGGATGTGAATGAATGGCAAGTCTAAAACAGGGCTGGTGGAAATGTGAAATATTACATCCACTTTCTTTTTATTTTATTTATTTTTTTAAACTTAAAAAAATATTTATTTATGTGGTTGCACTGGGTCTTAGTTGTGGCTCACTGGCTCCTTAGTTGCGGCTCGCTGGCTCTTTAGTTGTGGCATACATGTGGGATCTAGTTCCCTGACCAGGGATCGAACCTGGGCCCCAAGCATTGGGAACATGGAATCTTATCCACTGAGCCACCAGGGAAGGCCCCTCCTTTCTTTTTAAAGATTTTTTTCTTTTTTAATTAAAAAAAATTTTTTTAATTTATTTGGCTGCATTGGGTCTTAGTTGCGGCACGTGGGACCTTTGTGGCATGCACGGTGTTTTCGTTGCGGTGTGTGGGCTTCTCTAGTTGTGGCATACGGGCTCCAGAGCTCATGGGCTCAGTAGCTGAGGCATGCAGGCTCTCTAGTTGTGGCATGTGGGCTCTAGAGCACACGGGCTTAGTAGTTGCGGCCCGTGGGCTTAGTTGCCCTGTGGCACGTGGGATCTTAGTTCCCCGACCAGGGATCGAACGCGTGTCCTCTGCATTGGAAGGCGGATTCGTAGCCACTGGACCACCAGGGAAGTCCCTAAAGGTTTATTTTTAAATTATTTTTAATTGAGAGTTGGTTGGCATATAACATTATATTAGTTTCAGGTGTACAACATAATGATTCAATATATGTATATTTTGTGAAATGATCACCACAGTAAATCTAGTTAATATCCACCACCACACATAACAATTTATTTTTCTTGAGGTGAGAACTTTTAAGATTTACTCTCAGCAACTTTTCAATATACAATACAGGGCATGTGGGCTTTGTACCTTTTGACTACTTTCACCCATTTCGCTCACCCCCAACCACCCACCCCTGCCTCCGGCAACCACCAATCTGTTCTCTGTATGAGTTCAGATTTTGTTGTTGTTGTTTTTAGATTCCACGTGTGAGATCATACAATATTTGTCTTTCTCTGTCAGACTTATTTCATTTAGCAGTATGCCCTTAGGGTCCATCCATGTTGTGGCACATGGCAAGATTTTCTTTATTTTTATGGCTGAATAATATTCAGTTATATATATGGACCACATTTTCTTTATTCATTCATCCATCAGTGGACACTTAGGTTGTTTCCATGTCTGGGCTGTTGTAAATAATGCTGCATTGAACATGGAGGTGCAGATTTCTTTTCCCGTTAGTGTTTTCGTTTCTTTTGGATAAATACCCAGAAGTGGAATTATTGGATCATATGATAATACATCCACTTTGAAAACATTTTGGCAGTTTTTAAAAAGTTAAACATACGCCTAATATATGATTCAGTCATTCAATTCCTATGGATCTCTCCAAGATAAGTGAAAGTATATGTCTCTACATTTACTTGTATATGAATATTCAAAGCAGTTTTATGTGTAATAGCCAAAGAGGTGAACAGATATACAAATTGTGGTATATCCATACCTTGTTATACTATTTGGTGTAAAAAGGAATGAACAGCACAACATAGATGAATCTCAAAATAAGTATCCTGAGTGTAAAAAGCCAGACAAAAATGACTATATACTGTGTGATTCCATGCATGTGAAATTCTAGAAAATGCAGTCTAAGCTGTAGTCATAGACAGCAGGTTGGTGGTTGCCTGAGTATGGGTGTGGAAGAGGGAGGGAGTGATTACAAAGGGATATGAGGGAATTTTTGCGAGTGATTGATATGTTTATTATCTTGACGGTGGCAATGGTTTTATTATATACATGTGTCAAAAATGAACCAAATTGTAAACCTTAAATATGTGCAATTTGTTTTACATAAATTATATCTCAGTAAAGTTTCTTTTTGAAAAGCAGCCAGAAAAAAAAGGTAAGGTCATTCATAAAGGTGTGGAAGTTGGGAATGTGGCTGACTTATCAGTAGTAGCAATAGAAGCCAGAAGACAGTTGAATAATATCTTAAGAGTTCTGGAGAGAGGAAAACCTCCTGTCAACCTTTATTTCTATATTCAGTGAAATTATCTAACAGTAACCAATACAGAATATATATATATATACACACGCACATACACACATACACACACACTTATTTATTTTTTATATTTATTTTATTCAAGTATAGTTGATTTACAACGTTACAATTTCTGCTGTATAGCAGAGTGATTCAGTTATACATATATATACATTCTTTTAAATATTTTTTTCCATTATGGTTTATCCAGACATTGAATATAGTTCCCTGTGCTATACAGTAGGACCTTGTTGTTAAGCCATTCTATATATAATAATTTGCATCTGCTAATCCCAAACTCCCAATCCATCCCTCCCTCTCCCCCATCCCCTTTGGCAACCACAAATCTGTCTCTGTCTGTGAGTCTGTTTCTGTTTCAAAAATAAGTTCATTTGTGTCATATTTTGGATTCCACATATAAGTGATATTATATGGTATTTGTCTTATTCTTCCTGACTTACTTCACTTCACTTCACTTAGTATGATAATCCCTAGGTTCATCCATGTTGCTGCAAATGGCATTGTTTCATTCTTTTTTATCGCTGAGTAGTATCCCATTGTATATATGTATCATGTCTTCTTTATCCTGTTGATGGACATTTAGGTTGTTTCCATGTCTTGGCTACAGTGACTAGTGCTACTATGAACATAGGGTGCATGTTAACATCTTTATTGGAGTATAATTGCTTTACAGTGGTGTGTTACTTTCTGCTGTATAACAAAGTGAATCAGCTATACATATACATACATCCCCATATCTCCTCCCTCTTGTGTCTTCC
Organism: Delphinapterus leucas; assembly: GCF_059928025.1. NCBI lineage: Eukaryota > Metazoa > Chordata > Mammalia > Artiodactyla > Monodontidae > Delphinapterus > Delphinapterus leucas. Next base: position 146,767,589 of record NC_143129.1, read on the forward strand.
TCCCACCCTCCCTGTCTCACCCCTCTAGCTGGACACAAAGCACCTTAACTGATCTCCTTGTGCTATGCGGCTGCTTCCCACTAGCTATTTATTTTACATTTGGTAGTGTATATATGTCCACGCCACTCTCTCACTTCGTCGCAGCTTACCCTTCCCACTCCCCATGTCCTCACGTCCATTCTCCATGTCTACGTCTTTATTCCTGTCCTGCCCCTAGGTTCTTCAGAACCATTTTTTTTTTTTTTTAGATTCCGTATGTATGTGTTAGCAAACGGTATTAGTCTTTCTATTTCTGACTTACTTTACTCTGTGTGACAGTCTCTAGGTCCATCCACCTCACTACAAATAACTCAATTTCGTTTCTTTTTATGGCTGAGTAATATTCCATTGTATATTGTGCCACATCTTTTTTTTTAATCACTAAATTAATACTTATTAGGTGAATAAGACATGAGCTCTGAGTTCAGAAACTGAAAAGTGAAGTGGGAGGCAGATAAGGATGGCAGTATCTGATTTATTTGTGAAATAGAGTCTATAACTTAATGGTGAGTCTGACATATTAAAGGGATTGAGTAGGAAAGACAAATGGTTTTCTCCCAAGCAGTCTCCAAACCACCCACTCTCCTTTGTGTGTGTGTGATTTTTAAAAAAGTTTGCCAGGTATTTTATTTTATTTTTTAACATTTTTCTTGGGGTATAAGTGCTTTACAATGATGTGTTCGTTTCTGCTGTATAACAAAGTGAATCAGCTATATGTATACATATGTATACATATCCTCTGATACGGGGATACATATATCCCTATATCACCTCCCTCTTGCTCCTCCTGCCTCCCACCCTCCCTATTCGACCTCTATAGGTGGTCGCAAAGCACCGAGCTGATCTCCCTGTGCTATGCAGCTGCTTCCCACTAGCTATCTATTTTACATTTGGCGGTGTATATATGTCAGTGCTACTCTCTCACTTCTCCCCAGCTTATCCTTCCCCCATCCCATGTCCTCAAGTCCATTCTCTACGTGTGTCTTTATTCCATTCCTGCCCTTAGGTTACCAGAACCAATTTCTTTTTATCTTTAGATTCCGTATATATGTGTTAGTATATGATACTTGTTTTTCTCTTTCTGACTTACTTCACTCTGTGTGACAGACTCTAGGTCCATCTACCTCACTACAAATAACTCAGTTTCGTTTCTTTTTGTGGCTGAATATTATTCCATTGTATATATGTGCCACATCTTCTTTATCCATTCATCTGTTGATGGACACTTAGGTTGTATCCATGTCCTGGCTATCTTAAATAGTGCTGCAGTGAACATTGTGGTACATGTCTCTTTTTGAATTATGGTTTTCACAGGGTATATGCCCAGTAGTGGGATTGCTAGATCATATGGTAGTTCTATTTGTAGTTTTTTAAGGAACCTCCATACTGTTCTCCATAGTGGCTGTATCAATTTACATTGCCAACAACAGTGCAAGAGGGTTCCCTTTTCTCCACACCCTCTCCAGCATTTATTATTTCTAGATTTTTTGATGATGGCCATTCTGACTGGTGTGAGGTGATACCTCATTGTAGTTGTGACTTGCATTTCTCTAATGATTAGTGATGTTGAGCATCCTTTCATGTGTTTGTTGGCAGTCTGTATATCTTCTTATACAGATTGTATACAGGAGAAATGTGTATTTAGGTCTTATACAGGAGAAATGCGTATTTAGGTCTTCTGCCCATTTTTGGATTGGGTTGTTTGTTTTCTTGATATTGAGCTGCATGAGCTGCTTGTATATTTTGGATATTAATCCTTTGTCAGTTGCTTCGTTTTCAAATATTTTCTCCTATTCTGAGGGGGTTTTTTTGGTCTTGTTTGTGGTTTCCTTTGCTGTGCAAAAGCTTTTAAGTTTCATTAGGTCCCATTTGTTTATTTTTGTTTTTACTTCCATTTCTCTAGGAGGTGGGTCAAAAAGGGTCTTGCTATGATTTATGTCATAGAGTGTTCTGCCTATGTTTTCCTCTAAGAGTTTTATAGTGTCTGGTTTTACATTTAGGTCTTTAATACATTTTGAGTTTATTTTTGTGTATGGTGTTAGGGAGTGTTCTAATTTCATTCTTTTACATGTAGCTGTCCAGTTTTCCCAGCACCACTTATTGAAGAGGCTGTCTTTTCTCCATTGTATATTCTTGCCTCCTTTATCAAAGATAAGGTGACCATATGTGCATGGGTTTATCTCTGGGCTTTGTATCCTGTTCCATTGATCTATATTTCTGTTTTTGTGCCAGTACCATACTGTCGTGATTACTGTAGCTTTTGTAGTATAGTCTGAAGTCAGGGAGCCTGGCTCCTCCAAATCCTGAACAAAATACTAGCAAACAGAATCCAACAGCACATTAAAGGGATCATATACTATGATCAAGTGGGGTTTATCCAAGGAATGCAGGGATTCATCAATATACGCAAATCAATCAATGTGATAAACCATATTAACAAATTGAAGGAGAAAAAACATGATCGTCTCAATAGATGCAGAAAAAGCTTTCGACAAAATTCAACACTCATTTATGATAAAAACCCTCCAGAAAGTAGGCATAGAGGGAACTTAACATAATAAAAGGCCAAATATATGACAAACCCACAGCCAACATCATTCTCAGTGGTGAAAAACTGAAATCATTTCCACTAAGATCAGGAACGAGACAAGGTTGCCCACTCTCACCACTATTATTCAACATAGTTTTGGAATTTTTAGCCACTGCAATCAGAGAAGTAAAAGAAATAAAAGGAATCCAAATCGGAAAAGAGGAAGTAAAACTGTCACTGTTTGCAGATGACATGATACTATACATAGAGAATCTTAAAGATGCTACTAGAAAACTTCTAGAGCTAATCAATGAATTTGGTAAAGTAGCAGGATACAAAATTAATGTACAGAAATCTCTTGCATTCCTATACACTACTGATGAAAAATCTGAGAGAGAAATTAAGGAAACACTCCCACTTACTGTTGAAACAAAAAGAATAAAATACCTAGGAATAAACCTATCTTAGGAGACAAAAGACCTGTATGCAGAAAACTATAAGACAGTGATGAAAGAAATTAAAGATGATACAAACAGATGGAGAGATATACCATGTTCTTGAATTGGAAGAATCAACATTGTGAAAATGACTATAGTACCGAAAGCAATGTACAGATTCAATGCAATCCCTATCATACTCCAATGGCATTTTCACAGAACTAGAACCAAAAATTTCACAATTTGTATGGAAACACAAAAGCCCCTGAATAGCTAAAGCAATCTTGAGAAAGAAAAACGGAGCTGCATGTATTTCTTTGAATTAGAGTTTTCTCTGGATATATACCCAGTAGTGGGATTGCTGGATCATATTCTGTTTGTAGTTCTGTTTGTAGTTTTTTAAGGAACCTCCATACTTTTCTCCATAATGGTTGTACCAAGTTACATTCCTACCAGCAGTGGGAAGGGTTCCCTTTTCTCCTCAGCCTCTCCAACATTTATTATTTGTAGACTTTTTCATGATGGCCATTCTGACTGGTGTGAGGTGGTACATCATAATTTTGATATGTATTTCTCTAATAAGTAGTGATGTTGAGCATCTTTTTTTGTGTCTGTTGGTCATTTCTGTGTCTTTGGAGAAATGTCTATTTTGGTCTGCCCATTTTTCGATTGGGTTGTTTTTTGTCATTGTTGAGTTGTATGAACTCTTTGTTTATTTTGGAATTAAGCCCTTGTTGGTCACATAATGTGCAAATATTTTCTCCCAGTCTGTAGGTTATCTTTTCGTTTTGTTTATGGCTTCCTTTGCTGTACAAAAGCTTATAAGTTTGATTAGATTCCACTTGTTTATTTTTGCTTTTATTTCTTTTGCTTTGGGAGACTGACCTAAGAAAACATGGGTATGATTTATGTCAGAGAATGTTTTGCTTATGTTCTCGTCTAAGAGTTTTATGGTGTCATGTCTTTTTTCTTTTTTTTGCGGTACACCGGCCTCTCACTGTTGTGGCCTCTCCCGTTGCGGGGCACAGGCTCCGGACGCGCAGGCCCAGTGGCCATGGCTCACGGGCCCAGCCGCTCCGCGGCACGTGGGATCTTCCTGGACCGGGGCACGAACCCGTGTCCCCTGCATCAGCAGGTGGACTCTCAACCACTGCACCACCAGGGAAGCCCGGTGTCATGTCTTATGTTTAAGTCTTTAAGCCATTTTGAGTTTACTTTTGTGTATGGTGTGAGGGTGTATTCTAACTTCATTGATTTACATGCAGCTGTCCAACTTTCCCAACACCACTGAGAGCAGAATATATTGATGGACAAATGAAATAAGAGAGTTAACCTCCAAAAGACCCTCAGTAAAGGAAATTCTAAAGGATGTATTTTAGATGAAAGGAAAATGATCCTCAGGGAAACATGAGAGATGTGAGAAGGAACAGAGAATTAAAGACATATTGGTTGAATAAAATAACAGTAGCAGCAACAATAACAACAGCATTCAATTTGTCAGGGACGAAAATGCAGGCTAGAACTCAAGTACTCAACAATAATAGGATATACGTTCAGAGAGAGTTATCAGTGTTACAGCTTTTAAAAAATTTCTGGTTTGGGAAGAGAATAAAGATACTGGCTTATTTTTTAGATATTTTTACGTTAAGTATACATGTTGAAATACCTAGGTATGCAGTAAAAGATGGGCAGTAGAGTAAAGCTTCCAAACTAATATAGGAAGAAAGGTTAAATAAGATAATGAAAAAGTCTCCATCCTAAAGAATGGGCAGGTGTGTGGGGTAGGGTGGTGGGCTGAGGGTGTCAGCAAAAGCAGATGAAAAAGAAAGCTCAATCAAAATTTATCTTACACCTATTCAAAAAGATAAATGAGCTATATTTTTCCAGTTAAAAGACTGATACAAATTTTTGATTTATAAATAATTTATTGTGTACCTTAAGCTTCTGTCTTAGGCACTGATAGTATGGAGATCTAAAAAAATAAAGCATTATAACATGTGGATGTAGGGAGTTCACAGGTATTGGGAACCGGGCATATAAGCAAAGGGTTGAAAGAGTGTGGTAAGTGTGATAGTAGATGGTTTTTAGAATATGCTGTGACAGCAGATTGGGGCTTATGTAATAAAGTTTGTGTAGTGAGTCAGAGAAGGCTTAATAGAGATGGTGAATAGAGAATCTGATCCTTGTTCTTAAAAATGTTAGCCAGGGGGCTTCCATGGTGGCACAGTGGTTAATAATCCACCTGCCAATGCAAGGGACACGGGTTCGAGCCCTGGTCCAGGAAGATCCCACATGCCACGGAGCAGCTAAGCCTGTGCACCGCAACTACGGAGCCTGCGCTCTAGAGCCTATGGGCCATGGCTGCTGAGCCCGCATACCACAGCTACTAAAGCCTGTGCTTAGAGCCCATGCTGCACAAGAAGAGAAGCCATGACAACGAGAAGCCTGCGCATCGCAACTAGAGAAAGCCCATGTGCAGCAATGAAGACCCAAGGCAGCCAAAAAAAGAAAAAAAAGTTAGCCAGGTAAAGAAGTGAGAATACATCTTTACAGAAGAGAAACCAGCATGTGCAGAGTTACTGAAGCAAGAAACGGCAGACTGTGTTCAGGGAAAAACTAGTAGCTTAGCATAACTGAAGAAAACTGGCAAAGGGAGGGATGAAATATATGATGTTGGAGAGTTGGGCAAAAGCCTGATCATGAATGAATATGTATACTATGTTGGAGTGTTTGGATTTTATTTTGAGGTTTATGGGGCTTAATGACACGTAATTTTGCAACATTACTCACCCTCGAATAAGTGTGAAATAAGCCTTTGAAGGGTCTAGATTGGGGAGACGAGTTAGTTTTTTTTTTTTTTGCCGTGCCTTGTGGCATGTGGGATCTTAGTTCCCCGACCAGGATCAAACCCGTGCCCCCTGCATTGGAAGTGCGGAATCTTAACCACTGGACCTCCAGGGACGTCCCACCAGTTAGTCTTTAATGATAGTCTAGTCAGGCAATGAGGAACATTTGATATGAAGTAGTAGTTAGTGAGAATGGACTTGAGGTTAGAGTTTTAAGAGCAATGTAGGATATAGAATTGTGGAAGTAGAGGCCTAGGATGTCTAAAATGATCATAAGGTATCTGATTTGAGATGTTATTATAGATTCTGATGCCATTAACTTAGAGGAAATACTAAAAGAAAAATGTTTTAGAACATACTCAGTTTGATACACTTGTAGGACATTTCAAGAAGAGATGTTCACCCATCAGTTGAATATAAAGATCTGGAATTTATATTAGGAGCTGGAGAATCATATTTGGTAATCTTCAGCATATCTAAGTCATAGATTTAGGTGAGATCACCCAAGGGAGTGAGAAGGAGAGAAGATCAAACAACACAAACATTTAAGGGACTAATAGCGGAGGAGCAACCAATAGACCGGAAAATGATCAGAAAAATAGGAAAAATGGAGAAAGATATCACAGAAGCCAAAAATAAGGAGAGTTTTAAAAAGATAGTCCAAAGTGTCTGATAATATAGATAAAAATAATCTAAGAACGTAAAAATGTTTGACTTGGCAATAAGGAGGTTTTGATAATCCTGTAAGAGCAGTTTCTGTTTTAGAGCTAATGATATAGTTTTGAGTGAACAGGTTAAAGGAATGGTGTATGGACTCAACCTTCAGTAAGCTTCGTTGTGAAAAAAGAGTAAGGAAGATTGCTGGAGTTTCACACAGGATCTTTTTTTTTTTTAGATATGGCATAGTAGAACTCTCATCATGGTTCACAGCTTTAATTTTTATTAATTTCAGTAATTGTGTAATTAATCCTTATCTCTCTCTTGACTGTAAACTCCATAGGGCAGGGATTATATGCATTCTTTTTTCCCTGTTGTATCTCCATTGCCTAGCACAGTGCCTGACACTTAGATGCTCCATAATATTTGTTGACTAATTATTACATTGGAAGTGGAAAGTGCACAGACATGGGAGTTAGACCTAGATTTAATTCTCATTTCCATTGTGTGATTCTAGAAAGATATTTAACATCCCTGAGCCTCAGTTTTCTTATCTATAAAATGATTATTTTTTCTTTTTTCCTTTAAGATCTTTATTGGGTATAATTGCTTTGCAATGTTGTGTTAGTTTCTGCTGTATAACACAGTGAATCAGCTATATGCATATGTATATCCCCATATCCCCTCCCTCTTGTGTCTCCCTCCCACCCTCCTTATCCCACTCCTCTAGGTGGTCGCAAAGCACCAAGCAGATCTCCCTGTTCTATGTAGCTGCTTCCCACTAGCTATCTGTTTTACATTTGGTAGTGTATCTGTGTCAGTGTTACTCTCTCACTTCATCCCAGCTTACCCTTCCCCCTCCCTGTGTCCTCAAGTCCATTCTCTATGTCTGTGTCTTTATTCCTGTCTTGTCCCTAGGTTCATCAGAACCATTTTTTTTTTTTTTAGATTCCATGTGTATGTGTTAGCATATGGTATTTGTTTTTCTCTTTCTGACTTACTTCACTCTGTATGACCAACTCTGGGTCCGTCCACCTCACTACAAATAACTCAGTTTCGTTTCTTTTTGTGGCTGAGTAATATTCCATTGTATATATGTGCCACACTTTCTTTATCCATTCATTTGTCCATGGACACTTAGGTTGCTTCCATGTCCTGGCTGTTGTAAATAGTGCTGAAATGAATATTGTGGTACATTACTCTTTTTGAATTACGGTTTTCTCAGGGTATATGTGTAGTAGTGGGATTGCTGGGTCATATGGTAGTTCTATTTGTAGTTTTTAAGGAACCTCCATACTGTTCTCCATAGTGGCTGTATCAATTTACATTCCCACCAAAGTGCAAGAGGGTTCCCTTTTCTCCACACCCTTTGCAGTATTTATTGTCTGTAGATTTTTTGATGATGGCCATTTTGACCGGTGTGAGGTGATACCTCATTGTAGTTTTGATTTGCATTTCTCTAATGTTTAGTGATGTTGAGCATCTTTTCATGTGTTTGTTGGCAATCTGTATATCTTCTTTGGAGAGATGTCTGTTTAGGTCTTCTGCCCATTTTTGAATGGGGTTGTTTGTTTTCTTGATATTGAGCTGTATGAGCTGCTTGTATATTTTGGATATTAATCCTTTGTCAGTTGCTTCGTTTGCAAATAATTTCTCCCATTCTGAGGGTTGTCTTTTGGTCTTGTTTATGGTTTCCTTTGCTGTGCAAAAGCTTTTAAGTTTCATTAGGTCCCATTTGTTTATTTTTGTTTTTATTTCCATTTCTCTAGGAGGTAGGTCAAAAAGGATCTTGCTATGATTTATGTCATAGAGTGTTCTGCCTATGTTTTCCTCTAAGAGTTTTATAGTGTCTGTTTTTACATTTAGGTCTTTAATACATTTTGAGTTTATTTTTGTGTATGGTGTTAGGGAGTGTTCTAATTTCATTCTTTTACATGTAGCTGTCCAGTTTTCCCAGCACCACTTATTGAAGAGGCTGTCTTTTCTCCATTGTATATTCTTGCCTCCTTTATCAAAGATAAGGTGACCATATGTGTGTGGGTTTATCTCTGGGCTTTCTATCCTGTTCCAATGATCTATATTTCTGTTTTTGTGCCAGTACCATACTGTCTTGATTACTGTAGCTCTGTAGTATAGTCTGAAGTAGGGAGCCTGATTCCTCCAGCTCCGTTTTTATTTTTCAAGATTGCTTTGGCTATTCGGGGTCTTTTGTATTTCCATACAAATAGTACAGTTTTTTGTTCTAGTTCTGTGAAAAATGCCATTGGTAGTTTGATAGGGATTGCATTGAATCTGTAGATTGCTTTGGGTAGTATAGTCATTTCACAATGTTGATTCTTCCAATCCAAGAACATGGTATATCTCTCCATCTGTTTGTATCATCTTTAATGTCTTTCATCACTGTCTTACAGTTTTCTGTTTACAGATCTTTTGTCTCCTTAGGTAGGTTTATTCCTAGGTATTTTGTTCTTTTTGTTGCAGTGGTAAATGGGAGTGCTTTCTTAATTTCTCTTTCAGATGTTTTATCATTAGTGTTTAGGAATGCAAGAGAGTTTTGTACATTAATTTTGTATCCTGCTGCTTTACCAAATTCATTGATTAGCCTGAGTAGTTTTCTGGTAGCATCTTTAGGATTCTCTGTGTATAGTATCATGTCATTTGCAAACAGTGACAGTTTTACTTCCTTTCTGATTTGTATTCCTTTTATTTCTTTTACTTCTCTGATTGCTGTGGCTAAAATTTCCAAAACTATGTTGAATAATAATGGTGAGAGTTGGCAACCTTGTCTCGTTCCTGATAGTGGAAATGGTTTCAGTTTTTCACCATTGAGAATGATGTTGGCTGTGGGTTTGTCATATATGGCCTTTATTATGTTAAATTCCCTGTATGCCTACTTTCTGGAGGGCTTTTATCATAAATGGGTGTTGAATTTTGTCGAAAGCTTTTCCTGCATCTATTGAGACGATCAGACGGTTTTTCTCCTTTAATTTGTTTATATGGTTTATCACATTGATCGATTTGCATATACTGATGAATCCTTGCATTCCTGGGATAAACCCCACTTGATCATAGTGAATGATCCTTTTAATGTGCTGTTGGATTTTGTTTGCTAGTATTTTGTTGAGGATTTTTGCATTTATGTTCATCAGTGGTATTGGCCTGTAGTTTTCTTTCTTTGTGACGTCTTTGTCTGGTTTTGTTATCAGGGTGATGGTGGCCTCGTAGAACGAGTTGTGGAGTGTTCCTCCCTCTGCTATATTTTGGAAGAGTTTGAGAAGAATGGGTGTTAGCTCTTCTCTGAATGTTTGATAGAAATCGCCTGTGAATCCATCTGGTCCCGGGCTTTTGTTTGTTGGACGATTTTTAATCACGATCTCAATTTCAGTGCTTGTGATTGGTCTGTTTATATTTTCTATTTCTTCCTGGTTCAGTCTCGGGACGTTGTGCTTTTCTAAGAATTTGTCCATTTCTTCCAGGTTGTCCATTTTATTGGCATATGGTTGCTTGTAGTAATCTCTCATGATCCTTTGTATTTCTGCAGTGTTAGTTGTTACTTCTCCGTTTTCATTGCTAATTCTATTGATTTCAGTCCTCTCCCTTTTTTTTCTTGATGAGTTTGGGTAATGGTTTATTAATTTTGTTTATCTTCTCAAAGAACCAGCTTTTAGTTTTATTGATATTTGCTATTGTTTCCTTCATTTCTTTTTCATTTATTTCTGATCTGATCTCTATGATTTCTTTCCTTCTGCTAACTTTGGGGTTTTTTTTTTCTTCTTTCTCTAATTGCTTTAGGTGTAAGGTTAGATTGTTTGTTTGCGATATGTCTTGTTTCTTGAGGTAGGATTGTATAGCTATAAACTTTCCTCTTAGGACTGCTTTTGCTTCATCCCATAGGTTTTTGGTTGTTGTGTTTTCACTGTTATTTGCTTCTAGGTATTTTTTGGTTTCCTCTTTGATTTCTTCAGTGATCTCTAGGTTATTTAGTAGTGTACTGTTTAGCCTCCATGTGTTTGTAATTTTTACATTTTTTTTCCTGTAATTGATATCTAGTCTTATAGCATTGTGGTCAGAAAAGATACTTGATATGATTTCAATTTTCTTAAGTTTACGAAGGCTTGATTTATGATCCAAAATATGGTTTATCCTGGAGAATGTTCCCTGAGCACTTGAGAAGAAAGTGTATTCTGTTGTTTTTGGATGGAATGTCCTATAAATATCAATTAAGTCCATTTTGTTTAATGTGTCATTTAAAGCTTGTGTTTCCTTATTTATTTTCATTTTGGATGATCTGTCCATTGGTGAAAGTGGGGTGTTCAAGTCCCCTACTATGATTGTGTTACTGTCGATTTCCCCTTTTATGGCTGTTAGCATTTGCCTTATGTATTGAGGTGCTCCTATGTTGGGTGCATAAATATTTACAATTGTTATATCTTCTTCTTGGATTGATCCGTTGATCATTATGTAGTGTCCTTCTTTGTCTCTTGTAATAGTCTTTATTTTAAAGTCTATTTTGTCTGGTATGAGGATTACTACTCCAGCCTTCTTTTGAATTCCATTTGCATGGAATATCTTTTTCCATCCCCTCACTTTCAGTCTGTATGTGTCCCTAGGTCTGAAGTGGGTCTCTTGTAGACAGCATATATACGGGTCTTGTTTTTGTATCCATTCAGCCAGTCTGTGTCTTTTGGTGGGAGCATTTAATTCATTTACATTTAAGGTAATTATCAATATGTATGTTCCTATTACCATTTTCTTAATTGTTTTGGGTTTGTTATTGTAAGTCTTTTCCTTCTCTTGTGTTTCCTGCCTAGAGAAGTTCCTTTAGCATTTGTTGTAAAGCTGGTTTGGTAGTGTTGAATTCTCTTAACTTTTGTTTATCTGTAAAGGTTTTAATTTTTCCATCGAAGCTGAATGAGATCCTTGCTGGGTAGAGTAATCTTGGTTGTAGGTTTTTCCCTTTCATCACTTTAAATATGTTCTGACACTCCCTTCTGGCTTGCAGAGTTTCTGCTGAAAAATCAGCTCTTAACCTTATGGGGATTTCCTTGTATGTTATTTGTTGCTTTTCCCTTGAGGTTTTTAATATTTTTCCTTTATATTTAATTTTTGATAGTTTCATTAATATGTGCCTCGGCGTGTTTCTCTTTGGGTTTATCCTGTATGGTACTCTCTGTGTTTCGTGGACTTGATTGACTATTTCCTTTCCCTTGTTGAGGAAGTTTTTGACTATAATCTCTTCAAATATTTTCTGAGCTCCTTTCTTTTTCTCTTCTTCTTCTGGGACCCCTATAATTCGAATGTTGGTGTGTTCAGTGTTGTACCAGAGGTCTCTGAGATTGTCCTCAATTCTTTTCATTGTTTTTTCTTCATTCTGCTCTCTGGCAGTTATTTCCACCATTTTATCTTCCAGGTCACTTATCCGTTCTTCTGCCTCAGTTATTCTGCTATTGATTCCTTCTAGAGTATTTTTAATTTCAGTGATTGTGTTGTTCATCACTGTTTGTTTCCTCTTTACTTCTTCTAGATCCTTGTTAAATGTTTCTTGTATTTCTCCATTCTGTTTCTGGGATTTTAGATCATCTTTACTATCATTACTCTTAATTCTTTTTCAGGTAGGTTGCCTATTTCATTTTCATTTATTTGGTCTTGTAGGTTTTCACCTTGCTCCTTCATGTGTAACGTATTTTTCTGTCGTTAAATTTTTTTTTTCCCTCTTTTTGATGGGTGGTGCCGTATTCCTGTCTTCCTGGTTGTTTGGCCTGAAACGTCCAGCACTGGAGTTTTCAGGCAGTTGGGTAGAGCTGGACCTTGGTGGTGAGATGAGGACCTACGGGAGGCCTCACTCTGATTAATATTCCCTGAGGTCTGAGGTTCTCTCTTAGTCCAGTGGTTTGGTCTCAGAGCTCCCACCACCGGAACTTGGGCCTGACCTCCGGCCTTGGAACCAAGATCTTCCAAGCTTCGTGGTGTGGTTAAAAAAAAAAAAAAGGCAGTACAATATCAAAGAATACAAAAATAAAATTAGAAAGATAAAAAATACGTTAGGAAAAAATAAAACTAATTGAAACAACTGCAACAAGGTAAAATAAAACCACAGCAGAAAAAAGAAAAAGAAAATAAAGAGGGGGGAACTAGCCAAAAGGGGAGAACAATAACAAAGTATAAAGAATAAAATAAAATTTGAAAAATAAAAGATTTATTAGGAAATATAAAAATATAGAAGAATCAAGAACAATGAATCAACAAGGTAAAACAGAACCCCAATCTAAAAGAGGAAAAAAGAAAAAAAAAAAAGCCTTGGCTATGGGGGCAGAGTTTAGGCGGGGGTGGAACTGAGGCAGGGACCTAGGCGGGTGGGGGGGGTGATGCTTGAACGGGGCTTATGCAGGGCTCTGTTCAAGCGTGGCCCAGGACCTCTGCTTAGGATCTGGGCATTGAAGGGGAGGGGCAGCACCTGGAAAGGAGGGCCTCTGGAGTGTGGAGTTCCGGAGTTTGGAGGTAGGGCCCTGAATGAGGGTGTATGGGTGGGGTTTAGGCCCAGCGCATTGGAGGGTGTCTCCGAATGTAGAGGTAGGGACCTGGATGGGGGTGTAGGGGTAGGGCTTGGGTTCTGAGCGGCAGGAGGGAGGCTTCCAGGGCAGAGGTTTAGGCCTGGGGTGCCTAAGTGGACGGGGAAAGTGCTGGCCCGGTTCTTTTGCGTTCCTTCATGCTCCTCCCCACCATCTTCCCCCGGGTCTCCACTGTTGCCGCTGGACCCCTAACCATAGGTGGTTCCCTCTGGGTGTAGGAGCTCCTCCCCTCCCCCAGCCACCCCTCAGGGGTGCTCGTCCCAGAGGTCCGGCCTTTACTTTTGCTCCCCCTTCCCTCCCTCCCACTCCCTCAGGACCTGCTCTGCTGGAGGGGGCCTCAGTGTGCAGAGGATCAGGCCCAGAGTCTCAGCAGGTTCCTGGGGGCTGAAGTGGGCAGGGGAAACCTGACTAACCACGTTCCCTTTTGATCCTCTGCCCTCCCAGTGGTTCCCCAATATCCTCCTTCTGGCATGGGATCCCTTCCCCTCCCCCAGCTGCCCCTCAGGGGCACCAGTCCCATCCCACCTCCACTTCTCCTCCCCCATCACTCCTCCCATGCCCCACATCCTACCTAGTCGCTGGGGGTTCGCCCTGTTCCCTTAGGTGTCTGTGGTCCCACACTGGTGCCTGGTAAGTGCCCTAGTTGTGAGGAGATGTGAATCCGTGCTCTCCTAGTATGCCATCTTGACTCTGCCCCCTATAAAATGATTTTGATGATGGCTCCCTAAGGAGGTGTATTTTAAGACTTAAGTGACATAATAGCTCTAAAGCCCCTGGCACAATGCCAAGCCCATAGTGGGTACTCAGTAAATGGTGGTTGTTGTTGCTGTTATTATAGAGGTAGCGAGTGCTTACTTGTTGAAAACACAAGCCAGTAGATGAGGCAGTGTTTAAAAGGAGGAGAATAAGTGATTACCTCAGAAAGTAAAGTGATGGAATGCATAGCATGTTATTAATCATGAATTAAAGGGAGCATTTCATTATGTTGGAAAGGGAAAGACATTAAGAAGTCTTCACTGAATATTTGACCTTTAAATTACAACTTCAGGGATTAGAGTTTCACCAGATGAATACAAGAAAGAGTGTCATGATGTGAGTAATGATGTGGAGACCCAATATCACATATAGTCTTTGGAAGCTGCTGACTATTTAACTATGGATATCTGCCCCAGATGTTATGGGGAGGGAATGGTTGGAGGAGGGCCTAAAAAGGCATGCTGAAACTAAATTGCTGTATATTCCATGTTAAGAAGGTGGTGCATTATCCTATTGGTGCCATTGAAGGTTTAAAACAATTTTTTTATTGTAAAATATATATGACATAATATTTACCATTTTAACCATCTTTAAGTGTACAGTTCAGTGACATTAAGTACATTCACATTTGTTGTACAATGATCTGCAATATCCATTTCCAGAACTTTTTCATTAACTTATATTGAAACCCTGTATCCATTAAACAATAACTCCTCATTTCTCTCTCACCCTTGCTCCTGGTAACCACCGCTCTACTTTCTGTCTCTGTATTTGACTATTGTAGGTGCCGCATATAAGTGGAATTATATATTTGTCCTATTCTGCTTATTTCACTTAGCGTAACGTCTTTAAGCTTCAACCATATTGTACAGTACGTGTCAGAATTTCTTTCCTTTTTAATGTTGAATAATATTCCATTCTATGTAGTATATACCATGTTTTGTGTGTCCATTCATCCATGGATGGATGTCTGGGTTGTTTCTACTTTTTGCTATTGTGAACATTGGTGTAGAAATACTTGTTTGAATCTTTACTTTCATTTCTTTTGTGTATATACCCAGAAGTGGAATTGCTGAGTCAAATGGTAAATTTATGTTTAATTTTCTGAGGACCTGCCATGCTGTTTTCTGCAGGGGCTGTACCATTTTACATTCCCACCAGTGATACACAAGGGTTCAATTTCTTCATATCCACAAAATCTTGTTGTTGTTTTTTCTGTTGTTGTTGTTTTGATAATAATCATCCTAGTCATATATCATTGTGCTTTTGATTTGCATTTTCCTAATGATTAGTGATGTTGAGCACCTTTTCATGTGCTTATTGTCCATTCATATATCTTCTTTGGAGAAATGTGTATTTAAGTCCTGTGACCACTTTTGAATTGGGTTATTTTCTTGTAGTTGAGTTTAAGAGTTCTTCATATGTTCTGGATATTAATTCTGTATCATACACATGACTTGCAAATTTTTATTCCATTATATGAGTTGCCTTTTTACACTATTAGTAGTGTAGTTTGATACACAAAAGTTTTTAATTTTCGTGAAGTCCAATTTGTCTGTTCTTTCTTTTGTTTCCTGTGTTTTTGTTTAATATCCAAAAAATCATTTCCAAATCCAAGGTCATGAAGCTTTTCTCTTTTGTTTTCTTCTAAGACTTTTATAATTTTGCTCTTATGTTTAGATCTTTGATCCATTTTGAGTTAATTTTTGTATGTGGTGTAAGACAAGGATCCATATTACATGTGTATATCCAGCTTTCCTAGCACCATGTTTTGAAAAGGAAGTTCTTTCCCATTGAATGTTCTTGACATTTTTATTAAAAATCATTTGACCTTATATATGAACATCTATTTCTGGGCTCTCTTATTTTATTTTATTGGCCTCTGTGTCTGTATTTATGCCACTGCCATACTGTTTTGGTTACTGTGGCTTTGTAGTAAGTTTTGAAATCAGAAAATGTTAGTCTCCTATCTTTGTTCCTCTTGTTCAAGATTGTTTTGGCTATTTGGGGTCCCTTGAGAGTCCAGGTGAATTTTAGGATCTTTTTTCCTATTTCTGCAAAAGAAAAAGTCATTAGGATATTGATAGGGATTGCATTGAATGTGTAGATTGCTTTGGATACTGTTGACATCTTAACAATATTAAGTCTGCCAATCCATGAACATGGAATATCTTTCTCTTTATTCATGTCTTCTTTAATTTCTTTAATCCATGTTTTGTCTTTTTCACTGTACCTCTTTCATCTTCTTGGTTAATTCTTAAATCTTTTATTCTTTTTGATGCTATTTTAAGGGGAATTATTTTATTTCAGGTTGTTCATTGTTAGTGTATAGAAATGCAAATGATTTTTGTGTGCTGATTTGTATCCTGCTAGTTTTCTGAATTTGTTCATTAGTTTTTTTTTGTTTTTTTTTTACATCTTTATTGGAGTATAATTGCTTTACAGTGGTGTGTTAGTTTCTGCTTTATAACAAAGTGAATCAGTCATACATATACATATGATCCCATATCTCTTCCCTCTTGCGTCTCCTTCCCTCCCACCCTTCCTATCCCACCCCTCTAGGTGGTCACAAAGCACTGAGCTGATCACCCTGTGCTATGCGGCTGCTTCCCACTAAGCTATCTGTTTTATGTTTGGTAGTGTATATATGTCCATGCCACTCTCTCACTTTGTTACAGCTTACCCTTCCCCCTCTCCATATTCTCAAGTCCATTCTCTAGTAGGTCTGTGTCTTTATTCCTGTCTTAACCCTAGGTTCTTCATGACATTTTTTTTCTTAAATTCCATACATATGTGTTAGCATACAGTATTTGTCTTTCTCTTTCTGACTTACTTCACTCTGTATGACAGACTCTAGGTCCATCCACCTCATTACAAATAGCTGAATTTTGTTTCTTTTTATGGCTGAGTAATATTCCATTGTATATATGTGCCACATCTTCTTTATCCATTCATCCGATGATGGACACTTAGGTTGTTTCCATCTCCTGGCTATTGTAAATAGAGCTGCAATGAACATTTTGGTACATGACTCTTTTTGGGTTATGGTTTTCTCAGGGTATATGCCCAGTAGTGGGATTGCTGGGTCATATGGTAGTTCTATTTGTAGTTTTTTAAGGAACCTCCATACTGTTCTCCATAGTGGCTGTACCAATTAACATTCCCACCAGCAGTGCAAGAGTGTTCCCTTTTCTCCACACCCTCTCCAGCATTTATTGTTTCTAGATTTTTTGATGATGGCCATTCTGACTGGTGTGAGATGATATCTCATTGTAGTTTTGATTTACATTTCTCTAATGATTAATGATGTTGAGCATTCTTTCATGGGTTTGTTGGCAGTCTGTATATCCTCTTTGGAGAAATGTGTGTTTAGGTCTTCTATCCATTTTTGGATTGGGTTGTTTGTTTTTTTGTTTTTGAGCTGCTTGTAAATTTTGGAGATTAATCCTTTGTCAGTTGCATCATTTGCAAATATTTTCTCCCATTCTGAGGGTTGTCTTTTGGTCTTGTTTATGGTTTCCTTTGCTGTGCAAAAGCTTTGACATTTCATTAGGTCCCATTTGTTTATTTTTGTTTTTATTTCCATTTCTCTAGGAGGTGGGTCAAAAAGGATCTTGCTGTGATTTATGTCATAGAGTGTTCTGCCTATGTTTTCCTCTTAGAGTTTGATAGTTTATGGCCTTACATTTAGGTCTTTAATCCATTTTGAGCTTATTTTTGTGTATGGTGTTAGGGAGTGATCTAATCTCATACTTCTACATGTACCTGTCCAGTTTTCCCAGCACCACTTATTGAAGAGGCTGTCCTTTCTCCACTGTATATTCCTGTCTCCTTTATCAAAGATAAGGTGACCATATGTGCGTGGCTTTATTTCTGGGCTTTCTATCCTGTTCCATTGATCTATATTTCTGTTTTTGTGCCAGTACCATACTGTCTTGATTACTGTAGCTTTGTAGTATAGTCTGAAGTCAGGGAGCCTGATTCCTCCAGCTCCGTTTTTTGTTCTCAAGGTTGCTTTGGCTATTCGGGGTCTTTTGTGTTTCCATACAAATTGTGAAATGTTTTGTTCTAGTTCTGTGAAAAATGCCAGTGGTAGTTTGATAGGGATTGCATTGAATCTGTAGATTGCTTTGGGTAATAGAGTCATTTTCACGATGTTGATTCCTCCAATCCAAGAACATGATATATCTCTCCATCTGTTTGTATCATCTTTAATTTCTTTCATCAGTGTCTTATAATTTTCTGCATACAGGTCTTTTGTTTCCTTAGGTAGGTTTATTCCTAGATATTTTATTCTTTTTGTTGCAGTGGTAAATGGGAGTGTTTTCTTGATTTCTCTTTCAGATTTTTCATCGTTAGTGTATAGGAATACCAGAGATTTCTGTGCATTAATTTTGTATCCTGCTACTTTACCAGATGCATTGATTAGCTCTAGTAGTTTTCTGGTAGCATCTTTAGGATTCTCTATGTATAGTATCATGTCATCTACAAACAGTGACAGCTTTACTTCTTTTTTTGCGATTTGGATTCCTTTTATTTCCTTTTCTTCTCTGATTGTTATGGCTAAAACTTCACAAAGGCTTGATTTGTGACCCAAGATATGATCTATCCTGGAGAATGTTCCATGAGCACTTGAGAAAAATGTGTATTCTGTTGTTTTTGGATGGAATGTTCTATAAATATCAATTAAGTTCATCTCATTTAATGTATCATTTAAAGCTTGTGTTTCCTTATTTATTTTCATTTTGGATGATCTGTCCATTGGTGAAAGTGGGGTGTTAAAGTCCCCTACTATGAATGTGTTACTGTCAATTTCCCCTTTTGTGGCTGTTAGCATTTGCTTTATGTATTGAGGTGCTCCTATGTTGGGTGCATAAATATTTACAATTGTTATATCTTCTTCTTGGATCGATCCCTTGATCATTATGTAGTGTACTTCTTTGTCTCTTCTAATAGCCTTTATTTTCAAGTCTATTTTGTCTTTTGTTTTCCATTTGCGTGGAATATCTTTTTCCATTCCCTCACTTTCAATCTGTATGTGTCTCTAGGTCTGAAGTGGGTCTCTTGTAGACAGCATATGTATGGTTCTTGTTTTTGTATCCATTCAGCCAGTCAGTGTCTTTTGGTGGGAGCATTTAATTCATTTACGTTTAAGGTAATTATTGATATGTATGTTCCTATTCCCATTTTCTTAATTGTTTTGAGTTTGTTATTATAGGTCTTTTCCTTCTCTTGTGTTTCTTGCCTAGAGAAGATCCTTTAGCATTTGTTGTAAAGCTGGTTTGGTGGTGCTGAACTCTCTCAGCTTTTGCTTGTCTATAAAGGTTTTAATTTCTCCATGAAATCTGAATGAGATCCTTGCTGGGTAGAGTAATCTTGGTTGTAGGTTTTTCTCCTTCATCACTTTAAATATGTCCTGCCAGTCCCTTCTGGCTTGCAGAGTTTCTGCTGAAAAATCAGCTGTTAACCTTATGGGGATTCCCTTGTGTGTTACTTGTTGTTTTTCCCTTGCTGCTTTTAATATGTTTTCTTTGTATTTAATTTTTTGTTCATTAGTTTCAACATTTGTTTTTAGACGCTTAAGGGTTTTCTATCTCTCACCTGGACTATTTCCAATTTATCTCACTTCTTGCCCTGCCCCACCCCCTCACCCAGTCTTCTTCATTCAGTAGCCAGAATTGTTCTTTTAAAATATATGATAGGGCTTCCCTGGTGGCGCAGTGGTTGAGAGTCCTCCTTCTGATGCAGGGGACACGGGTTCGTGCCCTGGTCTGGGAACATCCCACATGCTGCAGAGCGGCTGGGCCCGTGAGCCATGGCCGCTGAGCCTGCACGTCCGGAGCCTGTGCTCCACAACGGGAGAGGCCACAACAGTGAGAGCCCCGCGTACCACAAAAATAAAAATAAAAAAAAAAATAAAGTATATGATGCTCCTTCCTACTTATAGCCCATCAGTAGCTTCGCAACTTAAAATAAAATTCTAAGCCCTTATCAGGTTTCATGAGGTTATACAATATTTGGCTTCTAGTTAACTTTTCAGTTTCATCATGTTTCACAGTCACCACTTCGTTACTCAGCCTCAGAAATATTGCTCTCTTTAAATAAGATTAGGTACTTTTTTGCCTCTGAGTTTTCGCATTTACTGTTTTCTGTGTCTTGAATGCTCTTCCTCCAGAAATTTAAATGTCTCTCTTTTTCACTTTCAGGTCTCTTCACCTGTTTAGAGCAGCTTTCTTTGTCTACTCTATTCTAAAATAATACCATCTTCCCAACAGTCTGTAGCCTCTTACCCTGTTTTATTTTTCTTAATAACACTACCTGACATCATAATATATATTTATTTATCTGTTGTCTATTTTCTCTAACTAGAATGTAAGTTACAGAAGCGTAGGGATTTAATTGATCATATTTATGACAGAGGATATATGAAGATATCAGGTTGACAGGATGATCAATGATATGAGGATATAAATGAGAATGTTTGATGGAACAGTATCCTAAAGGAGGTAGAATAGGCTTATTTTTCAAAAAAAAATATTTTTATTTATTTGGCCGCGCCGGGTCTTAGTTGTGGCAAGCAGGATTGTTGCAGCATGCGGGATCTTTAGTCACAGCATGCAGGCTCTTATTGCAGCATGCGGGATAGCATAGATAGAAGAGTGTTCACTGTCTTTTATCCTCTTATTTTCAATCTAGAAATAAAGATAATTTTGTTGCATGTTAATTTTGTATCATTTTTTCATTAAGTATATTGCTGTTAATACCTTGGATAAATCCTAAAAAAAAAGTAGTCCTGAAAACTTAGATGCTCATCTAAGATGTAGTTTATAGTTAAGGTTGCAGAAATGATCTCAGAAACTTATAAAAACAAGGTTGTCTTACTTCCTGTGTTTGATTATTCTGTACCATAGGTAAACTTGATTTACATTAAGACTGAATATGGTAACAAAGAATAGAATTAGGAATAGACCAAATTCTTTGTTTTACTATATTGAGTGGGGGAGGGGGAAAAATAAACTACTTTTGATTATTCTTTTGGGAGCTCCATATCTCAAAAAAAATAAGAGATTGTTTTTTGACTGAAATGTGATAATAGAAAATGTTTTTGTTATAATATTAAAGAAATGGTATGGTCTGTTATGTTGAAAAATGTATGGAATAGTAGGATGTGAGCTGGTGGGTGATTTTCTTCTTTTCTTATAATTCATGTAGCTTTTGCAGTTAGCATGTAGTTTTTAAAATCAGAGTAATCAATTAATTTTAAAAATCATTGTGCATATATAATATAGTCCCTCTTCAGCTCCTTGCTTTAAATTGGCTTTCAAACTTTTAGCAGAATAGAGATTTGTTTTTTTTTTTTAACATTTTGCCTAGTTTTGTATAAAATAACAGCGAAATCAGTTTTAAATGGGAGGCAGTGTATCAAATACATGGCGATATTGTTTAGGATGTTTTCCTGTGACCATTTAATCTGGTACTGTACATGCCAATCAGAGACATTCAAGACCTTCTGCTATACCTAAGACAGCGTCTCTTGGCTGCAACAAAATGATCAGCTAAATGTTGTTACTTATGGAATCTTGGCTTTGATGTAGCATTTCAGAATTTATGCACACAGTAAAGTAAAACAGGTCTTATTTTTTAAATGTTTAATAGCAACCTCCCCCACAGCACCTCTCATTCTTTCAATCCTGCTTCACAAAGGCAGGGATCTCTCTCTTTTGTTCAGTTCCATATCCTAGGTTTATTAAATCTGGCAACAGAAGGTGCATATATGTTGATTATGTCCTTCTCTCCTAAATACGAGGACATTAAAATAGAAATCTTTTTTTATATTGTTGTTGTTAAACGTCACACTAATAGGAAAAACAGGAAGAAAGTGAGCTTCGTTCTCTGCCACCTCCTTCCCTTGCCCACTTGGCTGCTTTAAGTGTTGCAGTTATTGAATTATCAAAAGAACAAGGAATAACAGATGATGACCTCAGAGTTCGTCAGGAAATTGTGGAGGAAATGTCAAAGGTTATAACAGCATTTTTACCAGGTACAGCTTCATTTTATACTTAATTTTTAAAATGATACAACTCTTCCTCTTGCTTCCTCTTGAACTTTGGGTAAATTCTTAATGTTTTTCTTTCTCTTTTTTTCTCCATCTTAACAGTAGATTAATTATTTGTAAATGACTTTTGGGGGGGAGATATTTCAGAAAAGGAAAATGAAGAATTACGGCACAGCATAATTTTTGTAATAAGAAAAAAAGATTTTTAAAATGTCAGATACAAGATTAATTGCTTAGTGCTTGAATATTATATTTTATATTAAATTTTCAGTATCATTGACTTCTGAATGGACATTTTAGTCATATTTATTTCAGTATATACAGTTGAACTAGTTACTGAATAAAATTCCTATTGCTTGATAGTGGGGAAAATTAATTTACTTTAAGGAAGTTAGAGGTAAAATTTACACTTTTATTTCTTTTTTTGACTCTTGATCTTTCTTTACAGAAAGCTTATGTTTTTGGCACAAGGGGGAGTTGGGTCAGGTTTGTTGTAGACATTTATGTATAGATTATTTGCTTAGCCCTCATCATTTTTTTGCATTAATACTGAATTTAAGTAAATGGATATTAAGTAAGACTTGTTTCTTACCACCAAAGGGATTTTAGATGGTTGATAAATTATAATTTTATATCAAGCCATTGTGAGATTTATAAGAAAGAATTTGAAATTTTAATTTTTCTTTATTATTTCTATAATGTAGTTTTCTATCTAAAACACATTGATACTAATTTAAATTATACATAGGAATAATTTACTTATTGTTATAAGAATAGAAGTGAAATATTTATGATTTTAATGACTTGGATGACTTTCAGACATTTTGTGAACTTGAAAAGTAGACTTTTATAAATTCAACTGAGTACAAACTTAACACTTCCTAACATACTAAACATCCCATGATCAGTCCCAATCATGTTATTTTTCAACTTGTCCTCTGCTGAGATCATTTAAAAATTTACCGTATTATGATTTTTTTTGTTTTTGTTTTTGTTTTTTGCGGTACGCGGGCCTCTCACTGTTGTGGCCTCTCCCGTTGCGGAGCACAAGCTCCGGATGCGCAGGCTCAGCGGCCATGGCTCACGGTCCCAGCCGCTCCGCGGCATGTGGGATCTTCCCAGACCGGGGCACAAACCCGCGTCCCCTGCATCAGCAGGCGAACTCCCAACCACTGTGCCACCAGGGAAGCCCCGTATTATGATTTTTGAAATAACATTTGGTAGTTTGCAAAAGATGTAGGTAGCATGTTATTATTCCTATTTATTTTGTTCTGTGAACTCTTGAAAACCAGAGGTTTTTTTGGTTTTAGGTCTGCAGTATCAATTGACTTGGCTTCACTTTGTGTTTTTAAAGAGCATTGGCTGAATGTCTGTGATCCCTTCCTCATTTAAAGAGCTATTTCTTAAGTAAATATCTAAAAAAATAATGTAGTTTGTGACAGTAGCTATAGCTAGGTTAGTACATTCTTTACTGTTACATATTAAATGTGAAACATACTTCTAGTTATTCCTAAATGAATTACTACTAAAATTTTGTTTAAACACTGAACTTGAATGAGTTATTTCTCTCTTCCTGAACCCTATAACTGAGAAACATTTTTATTATTTTGTAGATCACTTAGAAAAGGATATTATTCTTCTATAATTGCTGTATTAGAATTGGAAGACACAGAATTGAAATATATGCAGTTTTCCTATCACTGTTTTTTAAAGTTCTCATATTTGCATGCTGTTTCATGGTATGATATTTTTCCTTCATTTCCAGAGTGTTCACTTAGGTTGTATGGCTCGTCTCTGACTAAGTTTGCTCTGAAAAGTAGTGATGTTAATATAGATATAAAATTTCCTCCCAAGGTAAGTAATTAGACAAGACCCTTTTCTGTATGGTTCTTAATTAGTACTTGGTATTGTTTATTGTTTATCTTTTTAGAGAAGATATAGGAGAATATAAAACTCTGGCTTGTAGAATGTTACCATCATGATTTAACAGTGCTTTTGGAAAGTACTTTTTAGTTGTCAGACATAGGTGGAATTAAAGAAAATAAGGGAGAAAAAAAAAAAGAAGAAGAGGAAGGTGGTCAAAAAAAGGAAAATGCTTGTATTTGAACGTGTTGAACAGTTATTGCTTATGGTAAGCAGTATAGAAAGAGGAAAGAATTTTGAAATCATACATCTGTAGATGTTCAGATCTTGGCTGCAATGAGCAAGTTACTTGACCTTCTTGATCCTCAGTTTCTAATTTCCAAAATAGGAATAATAACTTCAATATTAAATAAGGTGATATATATACCAAGTATGTTTTGTATAGTGCCTGGTACATTATAGGTACTTTTTTTTTTTTGGCGTTACGCGGGCCTCTCACTGTCATGGCCTCTCCCGTTGCGGAGCACAGGCTCCGGACGCGCAGGCTCAGCGGCCATGGCTCATGGGCCTAGCCGCTTCGCGGCATGTGGGATCTTCCCGGACCGGGGCACAAACCCGTGTCCCCTGCATCGGCAGGCGGACTCTCAACCACTGCGCCACCAGGGAAGCCCCACATTATAGGTACTTTTAATAAGTAGTGGCTAGGACCGTTAGCAAAATACCAATATTGTTTAGCATTGCTAACATTGCTTATTTACTGACATATCAAACATTTAAAATAATCAGTTGATATTTTATGTGTTTTTAACTTTTTGAATAATAAGTTTATGCTCAAGGAGGTTTGATTTGGGTGAAAATTTGATGTTTTAATTTCTAGTCTGATATAGTCGTTAACTTACAAGTAAGGTATGATTATTAAATGCTTTTTAAATAGCAGCAAAGTACACATTTAAGCTAAATATTTGGCATGCTTGTTATTTAAAGTAGTATTTTAATCTAAGCCTTTTGGCCATGCTGCCAGTTGTCAATATCCCTTAAATTTCTTATCTCAACAACTTCTCTTTAGAAATCATTTGGTAAACTGATTTCTTTTTTCATTTGTTTTGATATGAAATTGCAGAATCTTTTCTCACTCTAAGAACTCACTAATTCTAGTAGTGTTGCTGGAATAATAGCACTATATGATTTATTAGATTCTACTTCCTCCATGAACAAGATTTCTTAACATAAAAGTAGAACACTATTCTGTTTTCATTATTTTAAAATACAGAGCATGATTTTACTTGTATTTAATGAAATTGAATTATCTCTAAAGTTCTGAAACTTGAACTTTGAAGTTAGTGTATTTATTAATTTGAAACTTCTTTTAGATGAATCATCCGGATCTTCTGATACAAGTGCTTGGGATTTTAAAAAAAAGTGGTGAGTTTCTTTTTAAAGTCATTTTTCTAAAGAAAGTTCTTTAAAGATATATGCATTGTGTTGTTTATGTATGCCTAACCAAGTTAAACTAAAACTGCTAGCATATTTGCGTCATTGTATTGCATATGTATTTAATAGGTGTACTAGAACATTTACATGTCAGTTAGATCAAAAGTATCATATTTAAAATTGATATATTAAAAATGATTGCCTTTTGGGTAATTTCAAAATGTTGCCTTTGAGTATTATGAATGCTTCTTGTGCAAAATGAGACAGAAAACCTGTAATCATTAGGAGATTGTTGATGAAGGAAGATTTAGGGAGAGACTTGGGGAAAAAAATGTGTGTATGCATTGAATAAATATGTTTTTTCCCCACTTAAAACAATGTTAATCATTTATAGTACATCAACCAGATTATACCTACTAAGTCCTTCATATGTGGCTCATCTGTCTGGATTGATTTTTATGTAAAAAGGACATTCATATAGGTAACAATACTTTTTAAATAAAAATTTTAAAAATTACAACTTTCTCAAAGCAGGTCCCAGGTCATGTAGTACAGTCTGGAATATTATTTTCTTGGTTTTATTTACTGCTTTTCTTGTTATATAAAGTAAATGCTTAGGAGCTCAGAATCTGGAGCCAGACTTGCCAGGTGCAAATTTTAGTTAGTTGTACCACTTACTGGTTGTGTGTCCTTTGACAAATTACTTAAGTGTTAATGCTTCAGTTTTCTCATCTATAAAATGGCAATAATATAGTATCTTTTTGATGAGAGGGTTGTTTATGAGGATGAAATGGGTTAAGCCATAGCTTAGAAAAGTACCTGGTTTACAGTACCTTCTTATTAAATTTCTGCTGCTGTGATTGTTATTATTATTACTATTGTCATCTTATATTTTATGAATCATAATTACCTGTCAAAAATATTTCCATTTTGGCTTAGAAGAGATAGTTTATTGATTTTAGCCATACCCTCTCATTGGCCCTAGTGTCAGTTCTAAACTTCTTTTCTTCTCTCTGTCTGCCCTATCAGCTCTCCGTTATTTATCAGCTTTTTGGCCATTTTCCTGGGATATTAATATTTAAGGGATGATTTTGGTGCAGTTTAACCTGTAAAGGAAGTTTTCTTCTGTAATAGTTGACTCTCATTGCACAAAAACTCTAAAGCATAATATAGATAAGCGCTTTTACCTCTTTAGACTCACTAGACACTATCAACGTAGCAAAAATATTTTAAATATGTTTTCCACTGAAATACATGAATAGATCATCTTAAGTCACATAACATAGGTTTCTAAAATTCAGTCTGAATGTAAAATTGATTATTCCCTCCTTTATGCCCTCTGTACTCTTTAAAGACCTCTATCCTGTTATCTGCAGGATTTATTTGTTTATGTATTTGTTTTCCAAATCCCTAATTGAGCCCTTTGTATCTATTCATTGTCATATCCACCATGCATAAGGTAATTCCTGACATGAAGCTCTTCAGCACATTTGTTTTGAATAGATTAATAATTCCAACAGGTACTACTAAGAGATTTTTTTCTGAACTTCAAATGAGATAATGTTAATCCATCTATTTTTGTTTAGATTAGATATTTTATGGCATGGGGCCTACCTTGGAGATGTAGAGAAAGACTTCAGAGTGGAAGTGTGCTTCACCTGTTAGTCCTTCCTTAAGAGCTTTGGCAGACTCTTCATATATTAACAGGAAATAGGGCCAGTAGAATTAGCCTTTTACTGCCATGGATAATTTAAAAGAACTATATTGTCAAAGCATTGTAGGTTCTCATTTTGTGACTCCTGTGGAAATAGCCTTCAGAAGTAAGTGGTGTCCTCTGTTTGCTATATCTATGAAGGTTTAACAACTTTGACTAGATTGTATATTGGAAATATTCAAACTTTTAGGGATGTTAAAACCTTTCTTCTTAAGGTAATTATAATGTTCGGACAGTATTTGGGACTCTGCCTGTCTGTGGTTTGTGATAATACAGCAAATGACACCAAGAGAGGTAAGAGATTCTGTTGGGTTGATGCTTATAACGAGAAGAGTGGATTGTCCCACAGAAGCAGTGAGAGTGATTTTTAGAAGGAAACGATTACTTAATGTTTACCATAGAGCAGACATTTGAGAGATGTTGACATTAGCTTACATGTTTTATTTTTTTTCTTTATTAGTATTATATGTAGATGTGGAATCTGATTTTCACGCTAAAGTTCCTGTTGTGGTGTGCAAAGATCGGAAAAGGTCGGTAACAATGAAGAGAAAATAAAGTTTTTTTTAAAAAAATTAACAACAACCAAGTATGCAGTGGATATCTGTAAGAGAGAAGAGTTTTGTTTTAGATTTCTTCTTGGATTAATTTGACTAAGCTAGTTTCTATTTATTAAAATTAGCAAGCCTGCTAAAAGCATGTGAACAAGAAATGGAGTTATTAGAGAGTTAAAAATAAAACATTCTAATGCAAAACTTTTCATTTGTTTATTCACCCAACAGTATTGAGCATTTACTATATGTTAGGTACTGCTTTGCTTATTTCAAACATAAATAAGAAATAGACTCTCTTCTCAAGGATCTATTAGAATCTAGTTTTTAGTTCACTGAAATTCAAGGAGTCATTGAAGATTGATCTTCGCTTTCTATTCAGATATTTATAGGACTGAGAGAGCAACATGCCTTTGACAAAGGAAACTGAAATAATCGTATTTGAAACCAATGTGGGAGAGATGGAAACAATATGGAAATAATAATGTATTCTTTTATTGATTATTAATTATTATTTCTTACATTTTAAGATTACTCTTTTTTATTCAAAGCTAGAAGAATCTTTGGAGATCTAGTTCAACTTCCTTATTGTCTAAATTAGAAAATTGAGACCTGGAGTGATTAAGTGATTTGTCCAAATTCAAATTATTCAGGGGAAAATCAGAATTGGAATAGAGGTATTCTGACTTCTAGTGTTTTTCCTACCACATTGTGTCAAATTGCCTCTGCGGCAACCTCAGTCACATTCTTTTCCCTGCCACAAAAATGTTTCTTCTACAATTCTGTCACTCCGTTTAAGGT
This sequence comes from Delphinapterus leucas, assembly GCF_059928025.1. Taxonomy (NCBI): domain Eukaryota; kingdom Metazoa; phylum Chordata; class Mammalia; order Artiodactyla; family Monodontidae; genus Delphinapterus; species Delphinapterus leucas. Next base: position 146,795,836 of record NC_143129.1, read on the forward strand.
AGCTCCTATATTCACTTACATATAAGCATTACTTGTGGATTAATAGATAAATTCTTTCTGATCTCTAATCTGAAAATAGCATATCAATAAAGTCATGAAAGCTTGGATAGGAAAAATTAGAGTCAAGAAGTATAGCTAGTCAATTCAGTATTTCATTTTTTTTTTTTTTTTTTTTGTGGTACGTGGGCCTCTCACTGTTGTGGCCTCTCCCGTTGCGGAGCACAGGCTCTGGACGTGCAGGCTCAGCAGCCATGGCCCACGAGCCCAGCCGCTCTGTGGCATGCGGGATCCTCCCGGACTGGGGCACGAACCCTTGTCCCCTGCATCGGCAGGCGGACTCTCAACCACTGCGCCACCAGGGAAGCCCCAGTATTTCATTTTTTGTTTTTATCATGTGCAAAGTAAAAAGAATGGACTAGGAAGGTATGTTGTACTATTTGACATTGATGATATCAATGTCTTTCCCCTCACATAAATCAAATTTTGGTGCATCTTAATGCTGCTTTTGAAATTAATTTTTCATGAACTTAAATATTAAATACTAAGTGAGGTTAAAATTTATTTCTGAAGTATAAATGGATAGTTAAAACATCTTTAATTTGTATGGAACTCTAGTGATGGAAATGATATATAGTTTTCTGTTAGCTCTAAGTTTATTAAAACATTTGTTTTTATTATGAATTCTTAGGTGTTAATTGTAGTGACTGGAAAGGATAGCCACAGGATTTGAGGTATTCTGGTTTTTAAGGTATTAGTACAGTGAAAATTTGTTTCTTTCTCATTCACAGTGGTTTACTTTGTAGAGTGAGTGCAGGAAATGATATGGCATGCCTCACTACTGACTTACTTGCTGCTCTTGGCAAAATGGAACCTGTCTTTACTCCCTTGGTGTTAGCCTTTCGCTATTGGGCTAAGGTAAGTGGAACAGAGGAAAAAAGTACCTAACATTTAAGATAACTGAGGCTTTTTCTTGCACTAACATGTAACATAAATCATAATAATATGGGGACAAAATAGTTATTTGTGGACGGAAAGTGGTGTGGCAGGTTCTGATAATGGACATGAAAATAAAGTTTCATAGGCATGTAGAGTTTATTAATATACTTTAGAATGTTTAATTATTATACTTTATTCTCTTTTATTCAGTGTAGAAATATTCTCTTTCACATCTTAGTATTTGAGACTCAAGTTTTCACTCTTATTGTTATTGTAAGTTAAGGTTGTAAGGTTGTAAGATATTGTTATGCAAGTTAAGATTCTTTTGTTAGCATATTTTTTTCCCAGTCTAAATTATTGGTAACCTGCAGCAATTTCTTTCTCTTTTTTTTTTTTAATGAATTTACTTATTTATTTTTGGCTGCACTGGGTCTTTTGTTGCTGTGCACGGGCTTTCTTTAGTTGCGGCGAGCGGGGGCTACTCTTCATTGTGGTGAGTGGGCTTCTCATTGCGGTGGCTTCTCTTGTTGTGGAGCACAGGCTCTAGGCGCATGGGTTCAGTAATTGTGGCTCACGGGCTATAGAGCTCAGGCTCAGTAGTTGTGGTGCATGGGCTTAGTTGTTCCGTGGCATGTGGGATCTTCCCGGACCAGGGCTTGAACCCCTGTCCCCTGCATTGGCAGGCGGATTCTTAACCACTGCACCACCAGGGAAATCCCCCCTGCAGCAATTTCTGAATGGCCAACTGCTAAGAATTCGTTATCTAAATTTCCTAAATTAGAATTAACATATTATTAAAGGCTGTGGTTCCCCCTGTGCTCCAGGTTACCCCTTGGAGGTGGCGAGGAGTGGTAAATATCAGTCCAAATGACTAGAGAGAGAGAGCTTTTAGTTTTTGTATATAGTATTCATCAGTGTAGTATTCATTACTTGTTAGACTAATGATGAGTAAATTCTCTGTCTTATACAAAGAAGATGAGTTAGTGGGGTAGTGGTGGAGTGATAACTTGAGAACAAAAACAGCCAGAGGATTCTTTTAGAAATATTTTGTCTTGACTTTTGATTCTCCCCATAGTTGGGACAGAACCAGCTGTCTGAGTAAGGAACAGCTTGAAAAGTATGGGACAGTCAGAAAGCCTAAGTTGGGGTGTCTTCATACCTAACACCTTTGTGTTTGCTATTCCCTTCATCTAAAATGTTCTTACCCCACATATCCAGAATGGTTCACTCTTTTACTTTTTTTCAAGTTTCTGCTCAAATTTCATCTTACCAGAGTCTCCTGGACCACCCTGTATAAGATAGCATTGCCTCCATCACTCTCTCTGCCTTTACCCTGCTTTATTTTGTTCATAGCACTTACTGCCACCTTCCATACATATTCATATATTTGTTTGTGATCTGTTTTCTTCCATGAAATTATAAACTGCAAGGATAGGAAGTTTAGTCTGTTTTATTTATTCACGGCTGGTCCTCGTGCTTCTTATGTTACTGTGCCAGTGCAGAGTAGGCATTTAATAAATATTTGTTGAATACATGGCCCAGTTCTTCAGAAAGATTGTTAATCCTTGGAAGTGACTGGGAGCAGTGAACCAGTCTGAGGGAGGGTGAACCTCCTCTTATTTATCTCATTATATTCTGTGCCTAGCATAATGCCTGGCATACTACAGAAATTTAGTGCTATGAAATGGAACAAACCAATTCCAACTCTAATTTTTATACTAAATATTTATATCATTTTGAGCAAGGCACTTCATCTATCTGAGCCTCAATTTTTCTATCTGGAGAGATTATTTCAAAAGTGATATGAGATAATCAATGAGAATATACTTTGAATTCTAAAATGCTACACAAATCTTTTTTGTTCAGTTGGCAAGTGAGATTATTTAAACAATGATAAGTCAGCAGGAATAGGACTGGTGTGACAACCCTAGTAACTAAAGTTTCTCAGAGTATGGGATGAGACTGGTAGACAAGGACTAGCCATTACTCAGGAAACTAAGTTTATCAACTCCAGGAAGGTTAGTGGCTTCATAAGGAATGAAGGAATAAATAGCTGCCTCTGGGGTGGTACTGTTTAATTATGCCTTAATTTTTTTAGTGGTCATAAATAGTCTTAGTTTTCTCACACACTTCTTTTGTTCTTTTAAGTAATTAGACTGTGTTAGAAGACTATAAATGGTATTCAGCTTATTTTCATTTGGGAAAAAAAAAGTGGCCTATAAACTTTGTTTCCTAAAGTGGTCTCTTTGAAAAGGTTACTCAAATTTATATTGATTCTAAACGTACCAGTCATTGAAGGACACTAAAAAACGTGTTACAAAGCTGGTTGCAGAGTGGTTCCTTTCTGTTTCCAACAGAGCGATGTGTCTCATTTTTGGCAGCTGTGTTAGTTGCAAAGAGCTTTTCCCAGTGGTTTTCATTTTTGAGTTTATTGTAAGAAACCTAGAAATGATTTCTCTCAAATAATTCCTCTCAAATATTTTTTTCCAACAGCTTTATTTATCTTGAAATTTTAATCCACATTGTATGTTATTTAGTAAAGCACAGATTTTCCATGATTTGAGGGTTCAGAAAAATTGTAGTATATGAATATAATTTATTCTTGTAATTGATATCATGAGATTGCTGTTGATTGTTCTCTGGCTGTCTCCATTCTTAAGTAGCTATATTCTTAGCATTCTACTAATAAGAAATTGTTTTCTGGGAAAGCCTATTAATACTCTGGGCAGCAAAACTCTTAGCTTATCAGTCCAATATAGTCAAGTTTCCTGACTCAGAGCCACTTTTTGTAGTTAACATAAGAATTAATTTTAGCAATATCTGACATCTAAAAGAGATTCCTGGGGGTTTTACTTTATTTTTATTTTTTATTATATATATTTAAGGTATACAACTTGGTGATTTGATATATGTATACGTTGTGAAATAATCACCAGTCAAGCTAATTAACACATCTGTTACCTCACACAGTTACCATTTTAGTTACCGTTTTTGTGTGTGTAAGTGACAAAACACTTGAGATCTAACTTCTTAACAAATTTCAAGTATATAGTACAGTATGGTTAACTATAGTCACCACGCTATACATTAGATCACCATAACTTATTTATCTTGTGTAACTGAAATTTTATACCCCTTGACCAACAATCTTCCCATTTCCCTCTACCCCAGCCTCCGGTAGCCACCAATCTCTTCGCTTCTAATTAGTTTGACTATTTTAGATTCCACATATAAGTGAGATATAACATTTGTCTTTCTGTGCCTGTCTTATTTCACTTAGCATAAATAATGTCCTCTAGGTCTATCTGTATTGTCGCAAATGGCAGAATTTCCTTCTTTTTTAAGGCTAAATAATGTTTCATTGTGGGTATATAGCACATTTCCTTTATCCATTTATCTGTCTATAGACGTTTAGGTTATTTCCATATCTTGACTATGAGATCTCTGTGTTTTAAGAGCTCTCTGTTAAACTACCTCAGTGTTTTTCCTCTGTGAGATGTCTGATAGTGTTAACAGCTTACATGAGCAGCTCCTTATAGTTGCAAAGAAGTTTCTGGTTAACTTGACTTATTCATTAGGCAGCATACCCTTTGTCCTAATACCCTGGATAAATGAGAATTTATTCTAGTGGAATATTTTGAGCTCTTTTTCAAATTTATTTATTTATTTAAATAAATGTATTTATTTATTTTTGGCTGTTTTGGGTCTTCGTTTCTGCGTGTGGGCTTTCTCTAGTTGTGGCGAGTGGGGGCTACTGTTTTCGTTGCGGTGCATGGCCTTCTCACTGTGGTGGCTTCTCTTGCTGCAGAGCGCAGGCTCTAGGTGCACAGGCTTCAGTAGTTGTGGCGCGTGGGCTTAGTTGCTCCATGGCATGTGGGATCTTCCCAGACCAGGGATCGAACCCCTGTCCCCTGCATTGGCAGGCGGATTCTTAACCACTGCGCCACCAGGGAAGTCCTAAGCTCTTTTTATCAGTGTTTTTTAATCCTCTTTTATTTCAAATTATATTCTTAAATTTACTAAGGCTTTAGTGATTATGCTACGTCTTTATTATGTAAGGAAAATAATAACAGTCCAATTACAGGCTGATCTTACTTAAGTAAATGCAAAAGTCTAAATAAAATATAAGAAAGTGGGGACTTCCCTCGTGGTACAGTGGTTAAGAATCCGCCTGCTAATGCAGGGGACACGGGTTCAATCCCTGGTCTGGGAAGATCCCACATGCTGTGGAGCAACTAAGCCCACGCACCACAGCTACTGAAGCCTGTGCGCCTGGAGCCGTGCTCCTCAACAAGAGAAGCCACTGCAATGAGAAGCCTGCGCACCACAACGAAGAGTAGCCCCTGCTTGCTGCAACTAGAGAAAGCCCATGTGCAGCAACGAAGACCCAACGCAGCCAAAAGTAAAATTAAATAAAAAACACAACATATATATATATATATATATATATATATACGCAAGTGGGCTTCCCTGGTGGCGCAGTGGTTGAGAGTCCGCCTGCTGATGCAGGGGGCGCGGGTTCGTGCCCTGGTCTGGGAAGATCCCACATGCCGCGGAGCGGCTGGGCCCGTGAGCCATGGCCGCTAAGCCTGCGCTTCCGGAACCTGTGCTCCGCAACGGGAGAGGCCATGACAGTGAGAGGCCTGCGTACCACAAAAAAACAAAAAAAGTGAATTACTCAAGCCATATGTGTTAAAATAAGGAATATTACAGAGATGTTCATCAATTATGTTATACATTGTTTTGGAGATTTAAAAAATGCAACAAGGAAAGAAAATGAAGTAATGAATGTAAATATTAGAAAAACAATAAGATGTTCTCTTTGCTAATGATATGATTGTATACCTAGAAAACCCTAGTTAAAAACTGCTAGAATTTGTGATGACTAAATACACTATAAACATACAAAAATCAGTAGCTTTTCTCTGTCATAAAAATAATCTTATAGAATAGAAGCAGGGAAAAATATTATCTTCATGACAGTGACACAAATTATAAAATACTAACAAATAAATTTAATAAGGGTACAGGAAGAAAATTGTGTTATTGAATGGTGAAAACAAAATCTGAACAAATTTATTTATTGAGCAAACATTTGTTAAATGCTTCCTATGTGCTAAATACTGTTCTTAGGTGTTGGAAACATCTAACAAGATGTACTGAGTCCTGCTCTCATGAAGCTTACATACTTTTGGAAGAATCAGACAGTAAAAAAATATATAAATAACACAATATCTGGTAGAATTTAGTGCCATTAAAATGAGGTGATGTGCTAAGAGAGTGACATTTCACTGGATCGTCAGGGAAGTCTCTTTGAGGATGTGATATATAAACTCTGACCAGCATAACCAGCCACTTGATCGTCTCAGGGAATAGAATCCAAGGGATAGCTAGTAAAAAGCCTGTAAGGTGAGAATGAGCTCTTAAGGAGCAGAAAAAGGCAAGAGTGACTGGAATGAGGCGAGTGAGAGTGAACGTTGTAGAGGATGAAGTTAGACAGACACTTCCAGTGGTAAGGAACTTGTATTTTAATTTCATTGGATAAGTTTTAAAAGCATTATATGACTTGACGTGATTTATGCTTGGAAAAGGTCTTCTGGGGGTAAAGAGTAGAAATAGGGAACCCAGTGAACAGGCTGTTGTGGTAGATCAGCTAGAGAGGATAATGATTTGTGCTAGGTTAGAATGGATATGAAGCCAAGTAGACAGATTTGGGATAAGTTTTGGAAGTAGGACTTGCAGAGGTAATGGATGCAAGAGGTGAGGGAAAGAGTAATTGATGACAACTCCTAAATTTTTGGAAAATGCAAATACACCAAGTTATTGGATAGGGAGATGGTACCCCTAAAATGTAAAGTCCCCTTAAATTAATTTTCAAATGTACAATAATTTCAATTAGAATTACCAAGAATTGGGGAAAAAAATTATAACGTAATCTTAAAGTTAGTATGGAAGAATAAATGTTTGAGAGAAGCCAAAATAATTCAGAAAAAGAAAACTAGTGAAGGAGGATGTACTTTACCACTATAAAACTGCTTTAGTCAAGTGTATACCATTGCATAGGAATAGACACGTAGATCTGTGGAACAGAATAGAAAGCCCATAAGTAGGTCCTAGGGTAAATGAGATTTTAATCTATGAAAAGAATAAAAGATTTCAGTGAGAAAACAATGGTTTATTAATAAATGGTTCTGTCAGAACTGTATCTTTCTTGAAGAAAATAATGTTGGACCCTTAGCACACTAAATGCAAAAATAAATTGCACTCAAATGAAAATTCACAATTTTAGAAGAAAATTTAAGAGTATGTATATGTAACCTGTGGATTGGAGAAACATCTTTATCATGGTAGGAAACCTAGAAGATATTAAGCATATTTAACTATTTATATAAACAATACATTTTATATGATAAAAAGTACTATAAATGATGCCAAAGCAGATTAGGAAAAAATAACATTTTTCAAATGTGTATGTCAGATATAAAGAGTTATTATTTATAACATAAAAAAGAACACGTACAAATCGATATGTATTGATGAAAATAGAAAAACTGGCAAAAGATTTAATAGTTCAGAAAAGAGCAAATCCAAATGGTTAGTAAATACATGAAAATTTGTATAACCTCTTAGCATCAAGGAAATGCAAATTGAAGTAACTATTAGATATTATATTTCACCCATCTTGTTGACAATTTTTTTAAAGTGGTAACACCTGTACACCTGAAACTAACACAACTTTGTAAATCAACTTTACTTAATTAAAAATAAAAAATAAAAAAAATAGGGACTTCCCTGGTGGCGCAGTGGTTAAGACTCCGCGCTCCCAGTGCAGGGTGCCTGTGTTTGATCCCTGGTCAGGAAACTAGATTCCACATACATGCCACAACTAAGGAGCCTTCTGGCCGCAACTAAGGAGTACGTGTGCTGCAACCAAGGAGCAGGCGAGCCGCAACGAAGACCCAGCACAACCAAATAAATAAGTAAATAAAATAAATATTTAAAGAAAAAAAGGTTGTAACACCTAGTATTGGGAAGCATGTGTATACCTTCTTGTTACTGATGAAAAGAGAAATTTCTGTACTGATTTTGGAAAACAATCTTATATTTATTAGAATTTAAATATATCACATTTTAAAATCCAGCAAACACATTCCTGGGAATATAGCTCATAGAAATGAGCACCAGTATTTAGGAAAATGTATAAGGATAAATATTACAGGACTGTTTAAAGTGGCAAAACTGGGAACAAAATGTGAAAGTCCTTGGGTGAGGGAACTATTGAATAACCATCCAGATCATAGGCTATAATTTAACCATTTTAAAAGATGTGTTAGATATATACTAATTGACTAAGAGGGACTTTCTTGGTGCATTGTTAAGGGAGAAGAGTAATATACAGAGAGATGTCTATTTTGGTAAAACATGACAAAAACTATAAAATCCTCCCTGTATTTATATAGAAAATAGGAATGTATATTTGTATATGGTTATTTGAGTATAGAAAAAGGCATGGAAGAGTACATAGAAGATCGTTAACATTGAGGCAGAAGTAGAGGCAAGATAAGAAAATAAGTTTTTAAAAAGATGTCCACAGTAAAAGCACTATGTGTGATATGATTCCATTTAACTAAAATATGTATGTATCTTCGTATGCAGTAAGGAAATGAATGGAAAGATGGTTACCAATATATAAATAGTTATTTCAGGGTGGTATGATTTCAGGTCATTCCTTATATTTGTCATTATTTGAACTTTTAACAATGATTATGGTAGGAAGACAAAAGCTACTTTTATTTTTTAGGAGAACAGAAAGAAAGTTAAATGGTGGTACTTTTTTTCCCCTTCATTTTGCAGTTGTGCTATATTGACTCCCAAACTGATGGCGGAATCCCTTCTTACTGTTTTGCTTTAATGGTGATGTTTTTTCTACAACAAAGAAAACCCCCTCTTCTTCCTTGCTTACTTGGAAGTTGGGTAAGCATCAGTTTGTAACATGTATGCACATGTATATATGTAGTTCATTCTTGCAGAGTGCTCTGTTCACACATTTAAAGCTGGAATTCTGGTTTGTCTGTTTGTCCATCATTTTTTTTCTTTTAATAACTTTCCACTACCAATTTGGAATGCCTTTTTATGTAGATTGAAGGCTTTGACCCAAAAAGGATGGATGACTTTCAGCTGAAGGGCATAGTAGAAGAGAAGTTTGTGAAGTGGGAATATAATTCAAGTAGTGCAACTGAGAAAAACTCAATTGCTGAGGAAAACAAAGCTAAGGCAGACCAACCAAAAGATGATACCAAGAAGACAGAAACAGACAACCAAAGTAATGCCATGAAGGAAAAACATGGCAAAGTAAGCTGTTTTTGTTTTTGTTTTTGGCTTTTCTATCTGTAGAATTTGTGATGCCTTCAATTGAAGCTATTTTAATAGTAGATTGACTGACTGACCTTGAGTAAGCCTCTTGGCCTCATTTTCCTCATCTGTAAAGTGAGGGGTTGATCTGGTTTAGTTTTTCAGTACCAAGATTCCCTAATAAATATATACCTCATTTTGAAAGGCTTGTATTGTTTGAATCATATCAAGGTAATTCTTTGTATCTTTTTCATTTAGATAAGAAAAATTTCCTTCAGGAGTTGGGCTGTGACCAAAGCTTTAGCATATGGGGATTATGTTGCCAGACTGGTGAAGAAATAAAGGCCTTGTGCTCCTATAGAGGGTGGCTGGCTTATTTAATCACTCAAACTTCATTTATTAAGGACCAGCTATGTGCCAGGCATTATCTTGAGTGCTAGAGAACCCAAGATGTATTTTCATGGATTATGTCCTCCAGAAGCATGTAGTCTTCTGAAGTAGACAGACATTACTACGAAAACGTGAATGTTACAGAAATCATTGCTCTAGCTATACTGGAGTATATGTAGTTCCCGAGCACATGTTCAGTTCTTCCACTTTCCTAGACTACCTTCTACCCTTTTCTCAAACCATCAATACTCTCAGCTAATGATCTTGCTTATTATTACTTCTCTGAGAAAACTGAAGCAATCAAAAGAGAACTTCCCACTCCCACCACCATCTCCCACTATCTGTGCTCACATACTCTGCCTTGCTGCCAGCTTTCATAACCTTTATGAAAAGTTCCTGTGTTGCTGTCTAAAGTCATTATCTTAACTTGTGTGTTTAGTCTCATCCCTTCTTGTCTATTCCGGAATATTGCTCTAGCAGTTCTTCTCTTTCCACCCTAGGTTACCAATTTTTCATTCTTTACTGAATCATACATGCTTTTACATCTCCCACTTTAAAGAAAAATCTTGACACCATTTCCCCTCCCAGCTATTTCCTTGCTCCCTTTTGCAGGAAAACTTCTTGAAAGAATTGTTTATATACACTATTTCCAATTTCTCTGTTTCCTTTTAACTCACTCTACTCAGGCTTTGACCCCCATCAATCTGCCAAAACTTGTTTTACCAGTGTCAGTATCCTCCACATGGCTAAATCCAATAGTTATTTCACAATTTTCATCTTTTTTCACTTATCAGCAACATTTGCAGTTGATTATTTCCTTCTCTAAAAAATTTCTTAACTTGACTTTCAGGATACCACACGCATGCCTGATTATTCCTTCTCAGCCTGTTTGTTGGTTCTTCCTTTCCTCTCCAATCTCTTTAATGTTGGAGTATTCTAGGGTTCAGTCCTTGATCCCTGCCTTTTTTCTGTATCTACACTCCCTTGGTGATCTCATCCAATCTCATGGATTTTAAGTACCATCTATATGATGATGACTCCCAAGTTTAAATGTTAGGCCAAACCTCTCTCCTAAACTCTATAATTGTATTTCCAACCTGCTATTTAATGTTTCTACTAAGATGTCTAATAGATGTCTTAATCTTAATGTGTCTAAAACTGAACTCTGGGTCATCCCTTTGCTCCACATGCAGTTTTCCCATCTCAGTTGATGGCACTTCATCCTTTCAGTTGCTCAGTCAAAAACCTTGGAGTCATCCTTTACTTCTCTCTTTCATACCCCATACCAAGTCTGTCAGGAAATCCTGTCATCTCTACTTCAAAATATATCCACAATTTGACCACTTACCCTGTTACCATCCTGGTCCTAGCCATATCATCTCTGGCCTGGACTACTACCACAGACTCATAATAAGTTTCCCTGCATTTACCCTTGTCCCCTTTATAGTCTCAACACAACAATCAGAATGGCTCTTCTAGAACTTAAGTCAGATCATGCCCTTCTCCCTCCCCACACTTGAAATACTTCAGTGGCTCCTCATTTAATTTAGAATAAAAGCCAGAGTTCTTACTGGTTAGCTCTTTGTTTCCCTCTTTTCTTCTCCTCTCTCTGCCACACTAGTCTTCTTTTTAAAGCTGTTTACACTCCTACTTTAGTGTGTTTGCTCTGTTTCCTGTTCTTAGAACCCTTTTTCCTCTTCTTCAGATCATACCTTCTCAACAAGTCCTATCCTGACTATATTTAACACTGGAATCTGCTCCCATATCCCATCCCCTTTACTAAACCTACTCAACTTTTTCTTATTTCCACAGCACTTTTCTTCTTCTAACTTACTGTGTAATTTACTTATTAAGTTCGTTGCTTATTGTCTTCTTCCCCTAGAATGTAAGGTCCACTAAGGCAAGGATCTTTGTTTTTTGGGGTTTTTTTTTTTGCGGTACGCGGGCCTCTCACTGTTGTGGCCTCTCCCGTTGCGGAGCACAGGCTCCAGACGCGCAGGCTCAGCGGCCATGGCTCACGGGCCCAGCCGCTCCGCAGCACGTGGGATCCTCCTGGACCGGGGCACGAACCCGTGTGCCGTGCATCTGCAGGCGGACTCTCAACCACTGCGCCACCAGGGAAGCCCTGGATCTTTGTTTTTTTTCACGGATATATCCCAAGTGCCTGGCACATAGTAGGCACTCAGTGAATAGTTGTAGAATGGAATGAGTGAATGATTTTTATGCCTTTATATGCCTTAGTGGTCACTTTTAGCTGGCATTCATCTAGCTAATTGCTTTAGAATTCAGGTATTACCTTTCTGTTAAGACCCCCCGATTCAGAGACCCATTTTAGTATGTAGCCTTCATTGTAATTGTTAAATGGTCTCTTCCTCTCCTAATAGTCTGTGAAATGGACCTCACCTTGTTTGAGTCACAGTATGCTATAATGATTAGCATCACAGACCCAGTAGCCAGGTGATCCTGAGTCAAATCCTTGCCCTATAGTATCTACTTCATAGCTGTTAGAATTAATAGTTGTATATGTTAGTTGTATATGTGCCACTTAGAAGAGTGAGTGATACATGGTTTAAGTGGGAGCTCCCATTATTTTTTTATATCCCCAGAACAATGCCAGGGACACAGTGGGTTCTAAAATGTTTGTTGAATGAAGGAATTAGCTTTTGAAAGCCCTGGGCATTTATATAGATTTTAAAAGTAATTGCTGCAATGGAGGAGCTCTAGTAGTTGTTATACAGTGGTTAGCAACCTTGGCTGCACAGCACGGGACAATCACTTAGGAAGCTTTAAAAATCTCAGTCCATTAAATCACAGTCTTGGGAAAGGTATGGGAGATGGGAGTGGTGTCAAGCTCAGGTGTTGGTGAATTTTAGTGCTCTCAGTGTGATTCTAATGTGCAGCCAAGGTTGAGCATCACTGGTTTAGTGGAAAGAACACAAAATTCTAGGAGTCAGTAATCTGGGACACTCTGTTGCCAGCTGTGCCACAGATTGCTTTTTGGCAACCTATTCTTTTATGCCTCAGTTTTTGAAAAGGTGATCTCTAAGGTCTTTTTAAATTGAAAGTTAAACAATTCTATAGTTTTGTGAAGCTTAAATGAAAGGTATTTTTTTCTTTTCCAGTCTCCTTTAACATTGGGAACACCAAATCAGGTGTCCCTGGGACAGTTATGGTTAGAGCTGCTAAAATTTTACACACTGGATTTTGCTTTGGAGGAATACGTCATATGTGTACGGATACAAGATATTTTAACAAGAGAAAACAAAAACTGGCCTAAAAGGCGAATAGCCATTGAAGGTGAGATGATATGTTATATTTCATTTGGAGAATTTTGTGTGTGCCACTAATCATCTATTTCTAATGTAGTGTTATAAATTTTATCCCTTGGCTTTGTAGCACTATATGCCACTAGGTTGTCACTATATATTGTGGATAAATTCTTTATCAAGTCCATGATAGCTTTTTAGGATTAATGCTTACTTAAAAGTTTCCAATCTGTAAATATTATAATGGCTAGGGCAATTAGCTTGTATACATGCCTTTATTTTTATTTTTTAATTGTGGAAAATTTCAAAAATACAGAAAAATAGAATAGTTATATGAATACTGTAAGATATTTTAAAATATATTTGTGTCATAAAATTATGTTAAAGTATAATCTTAAAATCCAATTTTTCATTGTCTTGTGAAGTACCTCATTTATTAAATATGGCTAAGCTAAAGGAAAAAAGAACAGTTGATGCTGACAAATAAGGTTTCACATCAAATCCCAAGAATATTAAGATCTTTAGAGATACAGAAATAAATAGTATTGCTTCTAAATTCTTAATAAAAAATTTAAATTCCACATTTTGCTCACTTTTTATAGATAGGAAATGGAATTTCTGTCCATCATTTTAGTCTCTTTAGGCTACACATTCTTCTCTTCCCTCCATCCTCTGTAGGGCTTCTCTACTGTGAGTTGGACTTACAAATATTCTCATACACTCAAACACGTACTCACATCTTGTACTTGCTTACATATGGTAAATAAATGAGCTCTGAAGCCTGCAGCCATCATAATTTCTCTCTGCCTTTTTTTCTTTTTTCTTTTTTTCTTTTTCTTCTAGAAAAAGGAAAGAGGCTAAGTAAAGCTTTTAAAAGCCTATGGATTTAGATAACAGTAAAAAGTAACAGATGCCCCAGTCTTAACAATCTGAAGCCTGGCCTGTTAATCCTTTCACTTAATGATCTTCAGTAGTGGAGAAAATGTGTATCGTCTTTTGGGTGGCACTGTTCTTTTTTCCTGGGGCCTATTTCTGTTTAAGGCTTATAAAATCCAAAAACCCGGAAACATTTTCAGAACTCTGTTCTATGCTCTTAATAATGAGGATTCAGTTGACGCAAGCCTTTTCAGCATAGCCATTTTAGACTGTATCAGGGTTTAAATTTTGGTTTAAGTTTTACTTTCTTAGGTTTTTTTCTACTTTTTCTATTATTTCTCCTTCTTTCTCTCATTAATTTTCTGATATTACTGAAGTTAAATCTTAAAATCAGTATAACTTGAAGCCTGGAGAGTTTTAGGCTATATTTTATTTGTTTAAATTGCAAGGAGTATATATAACTGAAGAATATTGTGACAAGAGATGAAAATTATTACTAGGTCTTGGAGCTTGAAAAATTTCATTCAAAGACAATATAAGGAAGCATATTGGCATAGCTTTTTCTCGCAATTTCATCATTGAAATTTTGTAATTACTGAGTTGGCCTCCTCAGCCATCCTCTCATTAATTACCTTATTTTATTCTTTTCTCTCTTTTTCTTTTAGTTTTTAATTTTATGACAGAAACAAAGGAAAGATGTTGCTATTTTATTTCCACTACTCAGTTTGCAGGAACTCTCATTGGGAGCTTACCTTAGAAAAATTTTGGGAAAATGCACTCTGCTGACAATGTAGCTGTTTGTATAAGCTTGGAAATGTAGTTTGTTAATAGATACTTAGCTACTGACCTTTTTTTTTTTTTTTTAACTAGATCCATTTTCAATCAAGAGGAATGTTGCACGGAGCTTAAACAGCCAGCTTGTTTATGAATATGTTGTGGAGAGATTCAGGGCAGCTTATCGGTATTTTGCCTGTCCTCAGAGGAAGGGTGGAAATAAATCTACAGTGGATTCCATGAAAAAAGAGAAGGGAAAAATAAGCAATAAGAAACCAGTGAAGTCTGAAAATATGGCATCCAGTTGTTGCATTCTACTTGGGGAAAGCACAGAAAAAATAAGTGCAGAAAGAGGTCAGCCTGATAAATATGAAGAAATGGAATGTACATCACAGAGATGTATTACTGAAGATGATAATTTGTTGATAAATGAACTAGATTTGGCTGAACATGGACAGGAATCTTCATCTCTTTCCACCAGTGAAAGCAGTGAATTAGAGCCAAAATCAATTAAGAAACAAGATGTTTTAGTACCTTCAGAAACTTGTTTTAAAAAGGAGCTCACCCAGTGTAATTGCATTGATTGTAAATCCCCTGAACCAGATGAATCTGCTGGTACAGACTGCAGGTCAAATTTAGAAACAGAAAGTTCACATCACATTGTATGCACTGACACATCTGCTACCTCTTGCAACTGCAAAGCTACAGAAGATACTTCTGACCTTAATGATGATGATAACCACCCCACCCAGGAATTATATTTTGTGTTTGATAAGTTTATTTTAACCTCTGGCAAGGTAGGATACAGTTTGTAAACAATCTGTAAGGTTTTGTGGTTGTTGTATGACTCTGTATTTATAGTTTTTAGATTCAGAAATGTAAAGATGGCTGCTATGATGGCAGACTATTGTTTTGGAATGGTATTCTGGTGTATATGTTTCTTTTACTTTTTGTATTTTTGCCTGTAGTTGCCTTTTTTTTTTTTTTAGCGGTACGTGGGCCTCTCACTGTTGTGGCCTCCCGCGTTGCGGAGCACAGGCTCCGGACGTGCAGGCTCAGCGGCATGTGGGATCTTCCCAGACCAGGGCACGAACCCGTGTCCCCTGCATCGGCAGGCGGACTCTCAACCACTGCGCCACCAGGGAAGCCCCTGTAGTTGCCTTTTAAGAATGTATATGAAACCTGAAATGTTTCAGCACTCTATTACTAGTTGGTTTGCTTAACTTTCTCATATATGAAAGGATTCATCAGGTATCTTATGAAAGTGAGTTTGGTAAAGGCAGCATATATTTTAAACTTTGCTGATTTTTTTTACATATGATTATATTTACTTCCACAAAGGAGAATACAGTGTCTGTAAACTTTAATAGTATTCTGTTTTAAAGTTTTTTTGGTGGGGGTCAAAGGTTGGTATATAAACTTAACTAAAGATAGTTGAGTTAAAACTAAGATCAGAAACCAAAAAAAAAAAATGAATTCAGATCCTGTGTCTGCCACTGAGCTTCTCTTTGGATTTTGGCATATCCCTTATGAGTTATAGGAGTCTTAACTTTTCCACTTTTAAAGTGGGATAGTCTGAACTTTAACTTGATAAATTATAGAAAATAAAAACCTGAGCGAGCAGAAAATAAGCTACTTTGTAACAAAATAATTTGTTAATGAAAGTTTTAGCTAAGGTACTTTGCTTTGAGTGTAGTGTACATAATTGAAATAGTATCAGCACCTAGGTTGAAAAAATGATTATGTAGATAATGTGTAAATCAAGTAGAATACAAAAATTACCCCTGAAAAGTCATCAAGTTTTATTGATTTATCAATAATTGTTTATTGACAAGCTTTAGAATTTTTAAGCTAATTACTAAGCTGTGTTTCTTCATCCTTTGTAAGGATACTCTGTCCCATTTTGTTTAGGTTGTAGTATTTAGGGCATATGGACTACTAAAAAAGATGAAATAAATGGCAGATATTTAGAAAAGCCTCTTAGTAATATAACTGCAGTTTACATTTCTTAATACTTTTTTTTCCTGGAACCTTATCTTAAGGTAACTATTTCTCCAATTTTTTTTCTCTCTCTAGTTATCTGTAACACTTTTCTAGAATTTTATGATAAATATGTCATTTTTTAAAAGCTTTAAAAAGCTGATAAAAATTTCTATGGTACTGTTAATTAGCCCACAGCACAGCATTCACACAAAGAGAGGTTTCTGTATATATTTGGCTAGGTAAATGTCCAGGCTAACCCTGGAGGAAGAAGCTAAGTTCCTAGGCATATTACAATAAAGAAAAGAGTAGTGCTCTTCCTTAACCATATGAGTTTTGTTTTTCAAGTAGTTGGGATGAATTTTTACTGTTTTGGCCACCTGTCTGGTAGTCTGTTAGAATACATTTGAAATGGTGTTGCAGGGTTTGAAAGTTGTTTGTGGCTATTGCATAAGAGTTGTTCCTTGTATGAAGCTGAGTCACTTTTAGAGTTCAGCCCTTTAGTTTCTTGAGTACCATGCTAATGTAATGAAATTGAACCAACTAGTCAAGCAGTGGTTCTATAAATGACTGACTCTGAAGATAGAAAATGTTTCAAGTGAAATGAAAGGTGCCACTTGAAATTTCTTTATAATCTACTTTGTTAAAGACCTTAATAGGTTAAAATGTGATATATGCATTTCATTTTGGGAGCTGATCACACTGTTTGAATTAACCTATACCTTTTGTATCTCCTGGTATTTCCTTTATTTTACATCTTCAGGTAAATCTAATCCTTGGTAATATCATTTTAGTAGAGAAGAAAATAAGTAGTTGGCTCAAAATGTGTTTTTCTTTTTACATTTAATACTGAATTTCATTAACATGCTTTTCTTTTTAACCTCTTGAAAGTGCAGGTTATCAGACTGACTTGCATAAAAGTTTCTTTTTGTACTGCTTTATAAGTGATAATAAAGTCCCTCAATAGTTTATTTGATTATTAGATTCTTTTTTTAACCTTTGTATAGCCGCCAACAATAGTATGCAGCATCTGCAAAAAGGATGGCCATTCAAAAAATGATTGCCCAGAGGATTTCAGGAAAATTGATCTAAAGCCTCTACCACCAATGACAAATCGATTTCGGGAAATACTTGATTTAGTATGTAAAAGATGTTTTGGTAAGTCTTTTATTACTAGAACTACTTCCTAAGACTAGATTATTTCTTAGATTTTGAATATTTATTTTCTTATTTGAAAATAGTTTGCTTACATTTTGTTTGGGTAGAGGTTTTTAAATAGTTTAGAGACCCAACCACATATATTTATTAAATGCCTACTGTGTGCAAGGCACAGTGGTAAATGCCAAGGGGAATGCAGAGTCCATCGTGTTGCTTTTAAGGAGCTTGGACTCTGGATTTGTGCTGTCTAATATGGTGGTCACTAGATATATGTGTCTATTTAAATTTAAATAAGCTAAAATAAAATAAAAAATTAAATTACTCAGTTATACTAGTCACACCTCAGGTATTGAGTAGCTACATGTGGCTAGTGGCTACTGCATTGGGCAGTCTGGATAGAGAACATTACCGTCATTGCAATTTTCTTGCACAGTGTTACTCTAAATGGTTGTATAAGACATGTATGAAACTTGCCATAATTGGAAGCAGAATGTGTTACATTCTATAGCAGTGGTAAACAAAATGCAGTTCAGTCAGGCACAATTAATTTTAACTGGAGTGGGTCAGAGGAATTGGAGTTAATGATGTGGCATTTGAGATGGACTGCATTTTCAGATATAAGAGATTATGCATAAAAGCATAGGGTGTAGTATTTGTTTGAGAGAATAATTGCCTTAAATTTGGTAGAGTATAAGAAAGGTAATAGAGGCAGATAAGGTTATAAAGATTTGGGTAAAGCCTTACGTACCATTTTTCAATAAACATTTATGGTGTACCTGGAATAAACCTTCACTCAGCAAACATTTTTTAAGTACTTACTGTGTCCCAGGTAAGATAAAGTTTCTGATGTCATAACATTAGTTCTCCATTGTATTCCCTCCCTTCTACCCTTCCTTATCTTCACCTCCTGCCAGGCAACTACTTATCTGCTTTTGGTCACTATACATTACTTTGAATTTTTCTAGAGTTCTAGGTAAATGGAATCACATGGAATGTACTTTTTTTTTTTTTTTTGATGAGGGCATCTGGCTTCTTTAACTTGGCATAATTATTTTGAGATTCATCTATGCTGTGATGTGTATCAGTGGTTCATTTCTTTTTATTGCCGAGTTGTGTTCTGTTGTGTGGCTATACTACATTTTGTTTACCACTCACCTGTTGATAAATATTTTGTTTGTTTCTAAATTTTGGCTGTTATAAATAAATATACTGTGTACATTCATGTATGTCTGAGTATGGACATATGTTTTAATTTCTCTTGGGTAAATACCTAGGAGTTGAATGGCTGGACCATGGCACATTCTTCTTTAACAGCTTTATTAAGATATAATTCACTACATTTGTTTTTATTTATTGAGTCATATATTTATCTCAGTATGGACTCATGGATGTATTATACTTTGGGTTATAATCCAATACTACTATTTTTGTTGCCCAAATTGTTCCAAATTTGGCTGTTGGGAGTGCTTTCATTTGGTTCCTGTGACCTTTTGATATATTCCCATCAGTGTGTGGAGTTTTTTGGTTTCTTTTTGTTGTTAGTTTGTTCTTTTGTATTTTAGCACTTTCTTACTTTCTGGCCCTGCAAGATACTCCAGGATCATCATGTAAATTTCTGTCTCAGTCCTAGAATTAGACATCTTCCCAAAGAGCCCTGGTTCCTTTATTGGAGGATGGTGTTAGAAACCAAGATCTGGGTGTTAGAGTGCTTGTTGTGGTACTGGGTATTGTTGTTTCTAGGTCCTCTCCGAGCAAGAAAATTTATGTGTGTATACTAATCCATGTATATACACGTATCTATAAATAATTCCATGTGACCATCTTACCTTTATTAAGCTAAGCATGACTTTGTACTGATGTCTCCAAGTCTAATACATTACCACATGGCTCTTTCTAGCCTCCTCTTTCTGATTATCTGTAAATGTCCAACTCCAACAGTGAGAAACCTGGCTCCCACCATGTGCCACCCATTTATTTAATTGTTCCATTTAAGTACACATGTATAGCATTATCAGAACTGTTATCCTATACCCTGATGGGAAGCCACTTTATCAATTAGAGTACAGTGCTTATGTGCAGTTCCTTTAACCCTTAGTCTTACAGACTCCACTTATTTTCAAAGTTAGATTAGAGCCTTCCCACCCCCCCCACTCCCTTGAGTGAAGTTTTCTTATACATTTATAATGTAGCTGGATTCTTTGTTATAGACTGCATTCCATCCTGAGGTTCCCTGACCTCCTAGATGATTTTTAAAAATACGCATACAATAAAGTTGACTCTTTGTACTTGCAGAGTTCTGTTGGTGTTTACAAGTGGTAATTTTATATATTACCATTAGAGTATCACACAGAATGGTTTCTCCAATCCAAAAAAAAATCACCTGTATATCAGCTATTCAGCTTGCAACCACTGATGACGCATTTGTTTTTCAAAAGCTGCATATTAATTTAATTCCTTACCATATTAACTCTTGGGTATGAGTCTGGAGGAGGAGATAGAAAAAAAAAGATTATTCTTAAGGAGTGTATGGTCTTATTTTGAAAAAGAGATAGAAAAATAAAAGACTATTCTTAAGGAGTGTATGGTCTTATTTGGAAAAATAAGATGACTATAAATGAAATAACTAGAAAACTGGAAGGACAGTATAAACTAAACTGGCAAGTGGTTTGAAGAACTAAGGAAATTCAATTAAGGAGAGGTCATTAAAGGCCATGATTGGACAAAGAAGCTTATAGGGAAGGTATGAATCTTGACCAGGCATTTGAGGGAACTGTTAGATTTGACTGAGTTGGGTACCTAGTGTAACAGTATGAGAATAGTCTTAACAGGAGGGGAAAAACCAGCATGTATATGGGAGAGAGTGGATTGTCTGAAAAAAAAATTAAATGATTTGTAGAAGAAAGTATATCTTGTAGCTGTTTCACAGGGAAAATGATCATGTGAAATGTACATAGATCTGTAAAGTTATTTTTCTGTTCTTTCTCTGCTCCTTCCTTCCGCAGTAACATTTATGATTTTAATGTCAGAGAGTCAACAAATAATGAAGAAAAGTAAAGTTTTTAGGGTAGAAAATTGAAGACATTTTCAGATTTCATTCTCCTTACTTTTCTTTCTCCTTTTCTTTTTTTAAACTTAGATGAATTGTCACCACCTTTTTCTGAACAACACAACAGGGAGCAAATTTTAATTGGCTTGGAAAAGTTTATTCAAAAAGAATATGATGGTATGTTGTATGTCAAAGTTGATTGCTTTTGTTATTATAGTTACCTGGTCTGAGTTTCATTTGTTTAAAAAGTGTTTATTGCATGTTATACGTTAGGTACTATTCTAGGTGCTGGGGATACAGTGCTAACGAAAGAGGTGAAACCAGCTCTCATGAAGCTTATATTAAGAGGGGTGACATATAGTCAACTGACAAGTAAATAATATATCAGGAAATAATAAACACTGTTAAAGTACAGAAGTTAGAACGGTAGTGATAAGGTGATAAGGTGACATTTGAGCAGAGCCATTAATAATATAAAGGAGCAAATTATTATGAATATTCAAGGAGAGAACATTCGAGAGAGAAGCAGCAGCAAGTACAGTACCCCATGACACAATTATATTTGACATGCTTGAAAGTTAGTGTGGCTTGAGTGGAGTGTGTGAGGTAGACTGTAATAGAAAGGTGAGATCAGAGTTAACCTAGAGTTTAGATCATTAGAGTCTTATAGGTGTTGGTAGAAGGACTTCGAATTTTATTTTGAATGTCTAATGAGAAGGCTTCTGGAGGGTTTTAACACATAAGTGACATGATCTGAGAGAATGGAGTACAGGTCTATAAGAATAGAAGCAAGCAGAACATTTAAGAAGCTGTTGCATAAGTTCAGATGAGACATAATAGTGATTTGGAAGAGTAGGTGAGAAGTGATTAGATTGAGGATATATTTTGAATGTAAAGTCAACAGGATTTGCTGATGCATTACATGTTAGATGTGACAAAAAGAAAGGAGTCAAGGATGGTTTCAGGATTTTTCCTTCACTAGTTGGGTGGTGCTATTTAATTGAGATGGCAAAAAAATAGCAGACAGGGACAGGTTTTGGGCATGAGGTAAAGAATCAAGAGTTCTGTGGCCAAATATTTTAGAAAAGGATGAAGAGTTGATTTATAATCAGAATGAACTTATACCTTTAAAATATGATCTGTTTTGTGCTACAGGATTCTATTTTTAATTATATTTGCTAGTGTATAAAGTATTGACCAAATCTAAGTTCTTGTTATATTAAACCCATGCACTTTTTATTTGTTGATGAATGTAGCTTCTTTTATATCTCTCAGTTGTCATTGATTTCAAGTAGGGCATCAGAACTGAATAGGAGGAGTAAGTTTGAAAATACAGAATTTGTTATCTAAATATGTAGGCTACAAGAATTAATAGGGAGAATGATCCAATCTTGTTAAGCCACAGCTTATTAAGTGACACTAATAAGCATGAAGGAATAACCCTAATAATATATATATATAAATATTATATATATAACTATATATATAATTGTATATATAATTTATATCAAATAGATTAATCCCTCACTTTAGAGGAGAATTAATTCTATATACTAAGATGATATTTGTAAAACTACTTGAATTGTGCCCTGAAGAAACTAGTTTATTTCCAAGAGATAAATCTCTAAATATTGATCTTAACTATTGGTATTGATGTTGAGAATGAATAAAAGTAGATGAGTTTATGAGGTCATTAAGTTGGAAGAAGGTAAAAAGCTTGGTAAGTGTTTGGATGTGAAAGTTGAGAGGTGTTAAGAACCACATGTATATTTCTGAATAATAGTAGGTTTGAGGTGAAGTTGCTAGTTTAGTTTTGACTTGTTGAATTTATGATGTCTGTGGAAAAATGGGAAAAGCAGTTAGATACATGGGTGTGAGATTTTGGGGAGAAGACCTGGGCTTCAGGTGAGTGTTTTGGAATTTCTCAGTGTATCTGCTAATGGTAGATAATTTAAGCCATGGAATTGGATAAGATTATCCTGTGGTAGGCCATTAGTAGTTAATAGAAGACTCCTCTTTCCTGATAATTATAAAACTTTTGACTTTTGTTTTCCTTTGCTTAGAAAAGGCAAGATTGTGCTTATTTGGCTCTTCTAAGAATGGATTTGGATTTCGTGATAGTGATCTGGATATTTGTATGACCCTTGAAGGCCACGAAAATGCAGAGGTAAGAGTTAGTGTTTGGAAAGTGATGTGGAAGTTTATTTTCTTCTAGTGATGAGTGTGTTTTTAATTTTGTATGTAGAATTGATAAAAATGTAAGGTGTCATTCTTTGTGTAAATATATTAGCAATAGCAGTGTTTGAAATGTAAAAGCACTAGCATTATCATTTTAGAAGACATTCAAGTATTTAAGTAAGTAAATTTACTGTTTCAGTGATTTTATAATGTAAAAACCATGTCACAGATAGTTACAAGTGCTTTTTAATGAATTTGTGGAAAAAATATACCATAGAGTTGGAAATGTTTTCATTAGAGCCAATGAAAAACTGTTGCTTCAGTTTGGTAGTAAACATTGATCTCACTTACTCTGTCTTTTCATATCTCTTCCATTAGGTGATGTCTCTGTATCACTAAAGATAGAAAATAAAGGTGGACATTTAATTTATAAATGGATTGTGTTCTACAAGTTGATTATAATTTGGGGGTACTCAAAATACATTTTTTTCCATAGAAGCATTGTTATAAATTATGTGTTCTAGGCTAGCTTTTAGAAACTCATTTTGGGCGGGGAAGGGAACTAACATTTGAGCCCCCAGTATACACTTTTACATACATTATCTCATTTCACTCTTACAACCACCTTCGAGGTAGATAATTTCCCCCATTTTACAGATGAGGAAACTGAGGCTTTGAGAGATAAACTGACTTGCTCAAGTTCACACAGCTAGTAAATGTTGGAGCCGGGATTCGTACCCAGGTCTGTCTGACTCCAGAGTTCATGCTTTTTCCATTGTATCCCACTGCTTCTCTGTAATTTATTTAACCCATAATGTAGTTGAAATATAGTACTAATAGTACTGTAGAACCTAACCCCTACTTTCTGAAATTGAAAGCTTTCTGAGTTCCACCATGAGATGCCAGGAGCAAACCTTCCCCCAGAGCAGTCTCAGCAGTGAGAGTGGGTACTTATGTTTTCCTTTTTTGTGTACCAGGCCTCAACAGTGGGAATGAGATTGTCTGAGCTCTAGTAAAGAAAGGGACTGAATGGACAGGGAAGAAGTGTCCCAGGCCTTCCTAGCAGCAACTAGAAAAGGAGGGTATTTCTGTAGTTGCTCGTTTCTTTAACAACATAGCTGTTGGTATTTATGTTTCAAAATTAGGGACTGCTTGCAAGATTGGGGTGAGGCCAAGCTTCTGGCATCTTTAGTGGTGTCAGTATAGCCTCTGATGTATTATAAAATAATTCAGCAGAATAGTATACCTGTGCATTTCTGAAATAGTTTTTTCAAAAGGTGTTTTTTAAATTGTTAGAACCCAAGAAAAGATGGCAGTGATACCTGGTAGATGCTTATTTCTGGTCCTAAGAAATTGCTTCTGGTGTTAATTAATATCTTTTTGTTCTATAAAGAAAATGAAAAGTTATAAATTTTTTAGTTCTCCTTAACCCACTTCTACTCAATGCCATCTCCTTGGAAAGAGGCTTCCCCTTTCCATTCTGAAGGGCAGGAATTGAGGGATTAGGAAGTGGTTTTTACCCAGGAAGGAGGTTAGGGTTTTAGATCCCTTCTATGTAAAATTTAATAATCAGGTGTTTCATCACCAAGGGTTTGTATACTATATGTTACCTGTGCTATTCACTCTGGAAAGTTGAAACAATGAAAATGAGTAAATTATTTTCTTCCAGATGAGCCATAATGGAAACTTTTGATTTAGTATAAATTGTATCTTTGTATAACAAAGAGAAAAACAACCTCTTGTATTATGTGTTAATTCTAAAGATTCCCTTGAATTCCCCAGGTTAAGCTGCAATGACTACTGCTCTCTTGTAGCTAAAAAGAGCATGTTGGGGATATGCAAAAGTGATTTTAGTAGTAGATGTGGGCATTGAGCTTAATCCAGTTAATTTATGCCGTTATCTTCCTTGTTCCTTATATTAGGGTTATCGTTACCATATCAGCTTTGCTGTCTAGTTTTTAAATAACCAACACATTTAAATTTGCAGAGGTAAGAGGGTTTTTTTGAAGAAGTAGGTGCTTGTAATAGTAGGATTATTCTTTTCCTCATCAACATATGATAGTAAATAGCTGACAGACTTAAAGTGCTACTTTGTATGAAGTATGCTGCTGAATGCTTTACATAGGTATCTCATGTAATCCAGCTCCTTTATAAAAGAGTAGGAGTTGATGATTATCTTGATTTTATAAGTAGTATGAGGCTCAGAGGGGTTAAGGATCTGGTCAGAGTCACACAGCTAGTCAATACTTAGTTCAAGATTTGAATCCAGGTTTGTCTAAATTCACAGCCTATGTTCTTAATCACTGTACTGTTTTGCCTTCACCAGACCCATCTCTAGTTTTTTATCCATGTATTTGAAAACATTATTCTCCTGTTTT
The DNA here is from genome assembly GCF_059928025.1 of Delphinapterus leucas. Lineage (NCBI taxonomy): Eukaryota > Metazoa > Chordata > Mammalia > Artiodactyla > Monodontidae > Delphinapterus > Delphinapterus leucas. Next base: position 146,821,170 of record NC_143129.1, read on the forward strand.
TGTGCTTCTCAAACTTTAATGTGGATGTGAATTACCTGGGAATGTTGTTACTATGCAGATTATGATTCAGTAGACCGGAGTGGAGACTGAGATTCTGCATTTCTATCAAGTTTCCAGGTGTTGGTGATACTGCAGGTCTATGGACCATGTTCTTTGACTAGCAAGGTTATATAGACTTCTGGCTGGAGATTTTAAGTGCTAATATTAAATGTCTAGATTAAAATAGAATTTGCACCAGACCAAGTTGAGTCAGACAGACTTTATTATTTATTTCTTTTGTTTTTTAGAAATTAAATTGTAAGGAAATAATTGAAAATTTGGCGAAAATTCTTAAGAGACATCCAGGTATGAACTTTAAAACAACAGAAATTTTTTTTTAGTTTTATGAAAATTATTTAACCTAGTGAAGTTTTTTTTTTTAAATCAGGTTTAAGAAACATTTTGCCTATAACTACTGCCAAAGTGCCTATAGTAAAATTTGAACACAGACGAAGTGGTTTAGAAGGCGATATCAGTTTATATAATACGTTGGTAAGTTTCACTGTCTGTAAAGACCCAGGTATGTTTACAGTTGTCATTTTAAAAGTTTACAGATCACTGACTGTACCTTTATGTTTAAAACTTACGAATGTGGTTAGTATAGGGAAAAAATAATTTTATCAGTCATCTTAACATTTCCTTCAGATTGAAGGTTAATTTTTGCTTGACTCATTTACAGGTATTTTAAGTTTAACATTTATATATATTCTATGTGGAGTTTATCTTTTTAGCTGATCTGTAAGTTTAATAAATTTGAAATGCTTTCAAATATGTAATTTATTTTTCAGGCTCAGCATAACACAAGAATGCTAGCTACATATGCAGCTATTGATCCTAGAGTGCAGTACTTGGGATATACTATGAAAGTGTTTGCTAAGGTATTTATGAAAAAGCTAATGATCTGCTTTGTTATAATACTCATGATATTAAAGTAAAACATGCTCATGTCAGACTTGTGACAAATGTTTTCTCAGTTTTGTTTACCTGAGCTTTTAAGAAGAAACTGTCAATATTAAATGGTTTAAAGTTATACCTTTCAGGGTAGGGTGATTCTTAGTTTTTTTCTGTGTTTGCTCTCCTCTCATAGGTAACACTCTAGTAAATTTCTCATAGTATAATTTCTCAATGCAGTAATGATTTCCAACCCTAGGCATGGGAGTTGGCATACCATCCTAGTTAAAAGGCTCTGGGTTAGGAAATCTGGTGTTTGGGTTTAGTGGTAAATTTTTCTGGCCAAGAAAACAAAGCAATACCAATAAAACCTAATGTTTCCCCTATTATAACACTTAAAATACTGAATTCTGTTTTCTTGGTTGTTTTGCTAAGTGAGTAAAACTCCATGAGGGTTGAGGCCTCTGTATCTTTATTTCAGTGTAGTGCCTGCTTTATGGTAGGTGCTCAGTAAATAGTTAATTTTGTGAATGTGTTGGTGGAAGGGTTTTAGTAGGGGAGTGACTTGGTTACATTTTCATTTCATAAAGCCGACTCTTCCAAAAGGGAGACGTATTTGTTTAGATATTCCTATACATGTCTTTATGGACAGAGTCATCTTAGAAAAGGAACGCATCCAGCCACATACTACAAATCATTTGATACAGCTAGTCTTTTACATTCACCTCACAGAATAACTCCAACATGACAGTTCCTTACTCTCATTGAGTTTGGGTTATGAAATCAAGTGGTTCCATATATATGGAATCTATGAAAAAAAATGTCATGAAGAACCTAGGGGTAAGAGGGGAATAAAGACACAGACCTACTAAAGAATGGACTTGAGGATATGGGGAGGGGGAAGGGTAAGCTGTGACAAAGTGAGAGAGTGGCATGGACATATATACACTACCAAATGTAAAATAGATAGCTAGTGGGAAGCAGCCACATAGCACAGGGAGATCAGCTCGGTGCTTTGTGACCACCTAGATGGGTGGGATAGGGAGGGTGAGAGGGAGACGCCAAGAGGGAGGAGATATGGGAACATATGTATATGTATAACTGATTCACTTTGTTATAAAGCAGAAACTAACACACCATTGTAAAGCAATTATAGTCCAATAAAGATGTAAAAAAAAAATCAAGTGGTTCATGTCAGAAAAATCATTCCTCTCCCTTTATATAATATCAGCTAAAGCTTTACTCAAGGGAAGTCTCTGAGGATTCTTTCAGGGTTTTTTTTTTGTTTTTTTTTTTTGCGGTTCGCAGCCCTCTCATTGCCGTGGCCCCTCCTGTTGCGGAGCACAGGCTCCGGACGCGCAGGCTCAGTGGCCATGGCTCACGGGCCCAGCCGCTCCGCAGCATGTGGGATCTTCCCAGACCGGGACATGAACCCTTGTATCCTGCATTGGCAGGTGGACTCTCAACCACTGCGCCACCAGGGAAGCCCCTAGGGTTTTTTTTTTTAATTAAAAAAAATCTTTTTTGAATAGCCAACATATTCATGTGGTTCAAAAATTAAAAGGTCTAATGGGATTTATGGCAGAAAATCTTCCTTCCACATCTGTCTCCTAGCCAACCTTTGCCTCTTCTTAGAGGCAAACAGTGTTAAACGTTCCTCTGTATCCTTCCAGAAATATATTATTCCAGTGCAAGCAAATTTCCTGCCTCTTTTTATTATAGGTATAAACACGCTGAAAACACTGTTTTGTACTTTGCTTTTTTAACTGAGCAATAAATATTGGAGATTATTTCCTATTAGTATACTAAGAGTTTTCCTTTTCTTTTTAATGGCTACATACTATTCCATTGTGTGGATAGTCATCAGTTTTTTAAACCTGTACTTTACTGATGAGCTTTTAAGTTCTTTCTCATATTTGCTATTAAAATAGTATTACAATAGAAATTTTATTTAATCATTTCACATGTTTCTTGGCATATTTGCAGGATAAATTCTTAGAATAGAATTGATACATTAAGGGAGATGTGCTTTTATAATTTTGATATTGCCAAATTATTCTTCATGAAATTTATGCTACTGTATACTCTTTAATGTATGAGTACCTGTTTACCCATACCCTCTATAACAGCTTGTTATTGAACTTTTGGGTATTTGACGGTTTGATGGGTTTAAAAAATGGTGTCTTAAGGTAGTCAATACTTCTGCATGGAATAAGATTCTGAAGTTTTATTTTCAATCATTATGTTTTTTTAGCGATGTGACATTGGAGATGCTTCCAGGGGAAGTTTATCTTCATATGCTTATATCCTTATGGTGCTGTACTTTCTGCAGCAGAGAAAACCACCTGTTATCCCAGTTCTACAAGAGGTAAATGTTTAAGAAAACTATAAAGGCGTTTCTGTGTAGGTGTATACACTCTAAATATAGTAGATCTTGCTCAGTTCATGAGATCATGAAAGATGTTTCCATCATGGATATCCTAAGTTTTCTTTTTTCATTAATGGTTTAATCGAATAATGAACCTTTTTGAAAAGCTTATTATGGGAGAATATAGACTACCAAAAGACTACTAGATGAATAGAACTGTTGAATATCTTTTGTAACATTTTTGTATTTCACAGTCTTAGAATGCTGCCAATGATAATGAAATTTGTAGCCATTCATGAACTTATATATTATAGTCTCTCAGATGCAAATACATAAGTTTCTTCTTTTCAGAGTATTCTCCCTCCTCCTGCTTGGCAATGAAGTTTGATTTATTCCTGTATATACTTTGGTCAACTTTGTGAATTTTGGTTGAGAAAGAAACACAAGGAAATTCTTCCTTATCTCTGTAAGGTCATATAAATTGCATTAAGCATAAGAATGTACATCAAAAGAAACAGATTATACTCATATTTACTCGGATTTGGTGACTCATAGAGTCTCTTTTTGTAGTCAATTTATACTCTCTAAAATAGACACAAAGGAGTTCTTAATCATCCATCTGTTCCTCCTCATTCTTGGCACAAAGTGGATTTGCAAGCATTGGGGTGGATCAGGTTCTAATTTCTTAGGTAGGTGGTTATTTTGAGGTAGGTGAGAAGCATCAGAATTGTTTGGAAAATCACATATTCTGATTTCACGTAAACTTTGATAGTCATGGCAAAGAAGAGTATCACAAAATAGCAAGCCATATGTGCGTGTCAGATGGCCTTAGTAAGTTTTTAAAAGTTCTAATGAATGCATGTGGTTTTAGCAGCATTTCTTTCCCTCTTTTAAACAAATAGTGGGAGAGAAATAAAAAATTTAAACATCCTTTCCTAACAGAAAAATTTAAGTTGCTTGAATCTATGTTCAGTGATGTTTGTTTTTTAACAAGGTTGTTCACTATAGGATATTTAAAACTTTGCATGAATTAATTAGGCCTGCCAAGGCCAAGATAATTCTCTGTATTAGTCTAATTGTTGTTAAGGCTTTAAATTTGGGGATCTTAAGCATAATTGCCCCAGTAATATTATAGCAGCCATTTGCTATAATTTGCTGTGACTTTGATAGAATACTGTGATTAACCCAAATGGAACACAAATTTTGTTTTCATTGTGGTTTGTCTCTGTTCTCTCATTATGTTACCCATGGATGAGGAACCATTGAGGCAGCATGATATAATGGAAACAGCGGTCAGAGCATGATTTTGGAGCCAGAGATAACTGGTCTGAATCCTAATTTTGACATGTGGCCTTCAACAAGCTGCCTGACTGCCACTAGTCTGAATTTTATCATCAGCAAAAATGTAATAATAGTAGTATTATTTCCGTGTTGATATAAGGAACAGAGACATCAAATGCCTTTGAATGTAGTAGATGCTAAAGTAGGAATTTATAAATGGTGGTTGCTCTTATTATTAATTTTATTATTATTATTATCATTAGCAGCTTTATTAACATTATTATTGGAAAAATGTAGGTAGGATTGCTGTAGCCAACTTCAAGAACTGTTCCATTATCTGCTTAACAGACAGTGATGGATGAAATGAGAGACAGTCCATGGGATGTTTTCCATCATAATGAGCTCTGATTGTGGGGGGCTTTGTGATACATATGAACTGATGATATATGGATTTTTGCTTCTGGCCTTTTTTGCTTGTCATATGGGACCCCTTGTCCATTGCTCTGGCATCATTTAAGTATTGATCATTGGCATCGATCAACTTTTAAGGGTAAGGATATGTTTAATGAAGCTGATGATCTTTGACTCCATTTGTAATTGAACCTAAACTTTAAGTGACTGGGTGTAATAAGTAAGGCTCTGCTAAGAGTGTTTTTCATGATCAACAATACAGAGTTCTTTAGGTCAAAAGGAGCTTTCCTAAGCAGAATAATTTTGCTGTATTCCAGCAATCATCATAAGTAAAAGTAAATTTTCACATAAAAATTAATACTAAGAGAGGATTAGGGAGTGTTAGTGTCACTTGATATTATGAACTATGTTTTCTTAGCTTATATCAGCTTAAAAATTGCAACTGAATGGATGAACCTTGAGGACATTATGCTAAGTGGAATAAACGAGTCACAAAAGGACAAATACTATATGATTCCATTTATAGGAGGTACCTAGGGTAGTCAGATTCATAGAGACAGAAAGTAGAATGGTGGTTGCCAGGGGCTGGCGGGAGAGAGGAGTGGGAAATTATTGTTTAATAGGTTCAGAGTTTCACTTGTATAAGATGAGAAGAATTCTGTGGATGGATGGTGGTGATGGTAGCACAACAATGTGAATGTACTTAATGCCACTGAGCTGTACTCTTAAAAATGACTTAAGATGGTAAACTTCATTATGTGTGTTTTACCACAACTAAAAAAATTACAATTTAAATATAGCAGTAGATATATATATAGCTTATTATATATATAAAATACCATAATAAAGTAAGAAAATAAATATGGAAATGTACAGGGTCACTCCTTGTACAAACTTGTTTGGTGAGGTTTTAGAGAGAAGGCTTGAGTGCTTGAGTAGAGGATGATTGCTATTGAGAGAAAGAAAAGAGAGAAACAAAGAGAAGGTAAATGTGTGTGTGCAAAAGAAAGAGAGGCTAGTATTAGCACTTCTAAGGGCTGAAACAGAGTGGAGAGTTAGGCACTATGAAATATGAGAGTTCATTAAAACAGGTGGCAAATCAGTGATTAAATGCCCTCCAAAGCCCACAGGTCGTTTACTGTGTTATTAGCCAGCATAATTGGGTTTGGATGTTGGTTGTTTCTCAAAAGTAAGAATTCTGTTAAAGTAATCAAGGTCTAAAGAGGCAGCTTGTATAATAGCATCTTAATCTATGAAGGAGCCATGGGGACAACCTTATCTAGTGGTTTTAAAGTATGTTTTGGTAAGCTCTAGGAGCTCAATAGTGTATGTGTGAGGAGTGGAGGAAGGAAAAGATACGGTATAGTTTTCTCCACTCAGGCTTTTATCAGAGTACCTCTGTTTTTATCTGTTTTACATGTTGAACTTACAGGAAGGTTCCATTTTAGGAAGGGGTTCTACAGCTTAAAAGAAAAATAAAATTTGAAGAAAACTGACCTAATTAAGCTAATCTCTTATTTTCATTGGGAAAACTGAGGATTTGGAAGGATAATTGTCTTGTCCAGAATCACTACTTGGCAGGACTAAGACTAGAAATGAGGTCTGCTGACTCTGAACTTACTCCAACTTTTTACTTCATTGCATCTCTTTCTTAAAACTCCTATAGAAAATAAGTCTCAAAATTGCTTGTAGAGGTCAGTTGTGCCTGTACAGTCACCTTGTGGAATTCTTCTAGTAAAGTAGCATTACCTTCCCCCCTTTCCTTAGGACAGTGAATTACTACTCATAACTAATCGTGAAGATTTCACGATCTTTATCAAAATGTCAAGGAAAGCTACCTAATTT